>NC_088914.1:35375000-37875000 GCF_963576675.1 Euphorbia lathyris
ATCTTTTGTTATTTGCCTAAAATATACACAAGTAAACAACATGTATAGCCAAACGACATCAAAACAGAACATTATCAAAATTTACAACAAGATTGTAGCAATAATTCAACAAGAGTCACAACATCACTGTCGTTTAGAATACAACTAAATCCTAAACCCTAAACCCTAAACCTTAAACTATGTGCTTCCTTGGTGATCAGTTTTTGGATCAGTAAGTAGACGATGCTCATTGAAGAAGTTTGAAGCTGATTAGTGAATGTACCAAATGTATGCCTTCCAACAATGGCATGAGCACTAGTGTACTACCCTAAACCTAAAAAGTCAACATTTGCTCTGTAGTTAATTTGGTCGTCACTTTCTTCATCACATCCTAATCACCCTTCACTGTGATTGATGCCTTTGTATTCAAGCTAAACAGATACTTGAATTTGATGACTTTGTATTCAACTTTCACAAAAATTTAGTCATTTTAGAGAAATAATGAAAGAAACGCTTCGCGCTAAGCAAAACTGCGAAGCCTGTGAAGGTAAATACAACCTGACTAATATGAGTTTGCTTTGCGGTTTGCGAAAACTACGAAGCAAACTCATTTTGCAAAGTCATTTTCTGAAGAAAATACCACTTTAGTACATGAGTTTGTTTCACAGTTTTCACAAACCGTGAAGCAACCTCATTTTGCAAAGTCATTTTCTGGAGAAAATACTACTTCAATACATAAGTTTGCTTCGCAGTTTTCACAAATTGTGAAGCAAACTCACTTTGCAAAGTCGTTTTCTAGAAGAAAAAAAATGGCATCCATAATATCATTTTGAACTATCTTTAAGTTCCATTTCGCAAAATATAGCAAAAAAATGAAAAACCGTAACTAAACTATAAAGCAAAATCGCACAAACAGAAACACAAAAATATAAAAACCCTAAAAACATTGAAATCACAGAAATACAATAGATATTTACCTTCTTTTCACCTTTTGACATTGAAATCGATAATAAACATATAATAAAAGAAGAAAAAATTGTTTCTGTAAAGAAAATGGTGCCTTCGAGTTCGCATATGAAGAAATTCCAAGAGAGGAAGAAGAAACGTGACACAAGAAGAAAGAAACTGATAACCAGCAGAGGAATTCTGATCAACTTCCGTCCCTGTGGGGGCGTCGTTGGGTTCGACGGGGGGAAGCTCCGATGCCAAAGTCAGTAAGGTGAATCAAGGGAACAAACTGAATTGACAAAGGATGTGAGAATGTGTACCTTGATAACCTAGGGATGTAGGCTATATATAGCTAGGAAGTCGTAACCTTCAGCAACTAGAAAGTCTCCATTAATGTTCCATTAATGGCAGTTACAGGTTATCTTTAACCTGGCGGTTAGCTAATTGATAGCTCATTAATGGTCTTTATGGCCGAGTCGGCGTCCAGCCGTTACAGTGACGAATCAGGTGAATGAGGAGATTCACCTCCTAGGTTCGCCAGCGGACCCCTTCAAACTGGATCAAGGAGATCCGCCCACCGGATCTTCTTTGGGGATCTGTACACGGCGTTTCTCCAGGTGAATATCCCTTTCGGTCCTTGGGATAATATCTCAATGTTATCAGAAGCCCCCCCAAAAGTCCCTTAAAGTCCTTTAGGGCTTTTGAGCTTCCGCGCGCCGTCATGAACACCTGTATTAATGCGCACTCTGTTCGATGCCAATCGAGGAGTGACACGTGTAACGGGCGCACTGTCCTAGGAAAGAGAAGACGTCCTTCTTTCTCCCTTGCTTTCTCTTTCTTCTTCATTTCGTCTTCACTTTCTTCTTTACTGCTCGAAGCTTTTCCTGGGAATTTCAGAGTTCAAAGCTTTTCGATTTCATGTAAGTTCATCTTTTCTTACTTGATTTGTTCTGAATGTTTAGGAGTTCTTCTTCATCTTCTAGATCAACTTCGGAGCTTTTTAATTCGACCCCTTGAAAAATTGGAGAAAGAGGTAGCAGATGCCAATGCGAACATTGCTTCTGCTAATGCGAACCTTACCTCTGCCACAGCCGCCTTAGTCCTTAGAGACGCGGAGATCGAGAAGCTAAAGGAAAAGATTGTGACAGACGCCAAGAACCATGAGGACGCCCTAGGAGAAGCTGAATATACGGCGGGTGAGCAAGCCTTCTATTATGGCGAACTGCTCATGGCGTACTTTTCCCTGGCGCATCCCGAGATTGATTTTATAGATCCGCAGTTCGCCGTCCCCGAACCAGAAGACATAGCCAAATATGACAAAATGTCAGACGCTAAGGAATACCTCCACGAATATGTTCGGAGATGGATGAAGGGACCCATGGAAGAAAGCAAACCTTCCACTAATGTCACTCTAGTGGAGCTTGAGGAAGTGCCCCCCAAGGCGGGTGAAGAACCGATCACTGATAACGTCCTTTCTCTTGGTCCCACATCTTCCGTGGAAAAGGAGGTACCTTTGGTTGGCGTATCTGAGGCTGTGGAGAAGGAGGCTTCCCAGGCAAGCACCGTAAGCAAGGATAGTGCAAATGAGGATGCTCCCATTATTACTTAGTTGTTTACTTGTGATTTGTAAAAAATCGTTAAGTACAATTTGTTTTAATCCTTTATGGCAGCTATTTATTTTACTATTACGTTTGCGTAAGTAAATATATAGGCATCTAGGATTTATTTTGGAGTAGGTGGCCAGCCATACTCCATTGCATGAACCTTTGTGAAGGTTAGAAGCTGTTTTATTCCATTGAAGGAAGTAAAGCTGCCTAGGGGATCAATTTGCTACCTGTCTTTGAGGTGAAGTGATCCGCCCGTAGGACTTGTGAATCCTTTTTTAGGAAGGATATGTAAGAGAGTGTAAAGACCTTGCATCCAAGGATCGTTTTAACTCTATCGGAGATTGGGATCCTCTCAGAGATGGATCCGCCCATAAGATAGATTTTCTTATGTCTAAGGAGAAAAAGTAGCTATGAGATAGCGATACTTTGTTAATGCGGAGAGCGTTGGATGCCCCCCTTCTTTTTAAGACTGGAATATTGATATTGCTGCAATAAACTTTAAAAAGAACACAGATAATAAAACAAATGATGTTTATTAATGGGAGAAATGCTTTATTACAGCAAGCAGGTCTTATAGGTGAGCCTCGTTAAAACCTTTAGTAAGAAAAACCACATGGGAAAAAGCTTACTAAAGGAAAAAGAGTACTCAAGACCGTGTGTACACCTCATTTTCTGACAAAATATTTGCGGAGATTTTGGAGGTTCCATGTGCGCGGCAATGTGTTGCCCTCCATGTCCTGAATTTTAAATGTGGCGGATCCAATCTTGTTCACTATCTGATACGGACCCGTCCAGTTGAGCCCTAACTTGCCCTTGCCTTCTCGAGACTGGATTTTATCGGCCTTTCGGAGCACAAGATCACCCACATTTAGATCCACAAGCTTGGCATTTTTATCATGGTAAGCGGCGATCCGTTGTTTATACACCGCCATGCGTACATAGGCTTGGTCTGTTCGATCTCCTACCTGATCCAGACTTTCTCTTAGCCTTTTGCCGTTGTCCTCCTCACAATAAAAGGCCACTCTATCGCTTGGGACCTGTATTTCGACTGGGATCACAGCCTCTACACCATGAGAGAGGGCGAATGGTGTTTCTCCTGTGGCCGTCCTAGGAGTGGTGCGATAAGCCCATAAAACGCTCGTCAGTTGATCCGCCCACTTCTTATCATGCTCTCCCAATCTCTTCTTTATCCCTTTTGAAGGAAATTAGGGCTAAGGTGTAGCAGCGGAAATATAAATTTTTTAGCCTATTTCCTTTTAACCATAGGATCCGTTAATCGTTATTTCATATAAAGAGGGATAAGAAGGAATACCTTTCGATGAACAATCTACCGTTGTTAAAGAAGCGCCCATAATTCTTCACCGAGATTCCAACCACAAAGTTTAACACGGAGAGGTTAAGATGAAATCAACCCTTATGAGATGCAACCAAAATAGATTGTCTCTAATTAACCAACACAAGATCAAAGAGAAAGATGGATGAATAAGATTAATCAATCGATGGAATGCCGTATGAATTCTTGTCCACGAACTAGGGGATGGGAATTCTTTTTCTCTCTCTAATTAGTAATTTCAAAAATCACTATAGGGGGAGGTTAGAGGCTTGGTCGAAATTCACATGGGAGGGGGTATATATAGTTTCTTGAATCTAAACCCTAGTTAGATAGGAATAGGTTACTTAATAGGAATCCAATTCGGAAAATGATTCCTAATTATTATCTCACTATATATCTAATATATTTAGGATAATAATAAATAACCTAATTGGATAATAATAGGAGTATATTAATCCAATTAAAACTCCTAATTTAATTATCTCTTAATTAATTTAATTCATAATCCGAATCAAATTAGGATTAATGGAATAAAATCAATTCCTTATCTCTATATACAAATTTCGCCCCCCTCCATATATTTGGGCCTTACTGGGCTCAATTGGGCTTCCATCTATTAATCATATCTATCTCTCTTTTGGTTCCAAGTCTTATGTGTGATCCATTAGGTTCTTACTACTTCTGGCCGTATGCAACTATTAAATTAATTTCTTCAAGAATTATATTTAATCCTTGCATAACGGAATGATGTACTGAGTATGTTATTGGCAAGTCTGTAATCATTCCCCCAGAGTCCGTTAAGAAGACAGGTTGATTCTGTCGTTAACCCTTCCGTATTAGTTACGGTATAATACGATCCTTTATCAACTACATCCTTGAACTGAATCTTATGACTATGGGTAATGTCAAGTCACATATAGTGAGACGTTCGTTTTACTTGTTCTTGGCCGAGTCAACTCAAAAAGATAGGTTAAGTGAAATCTGTATTTCTACTCTTAAGCTATCACCTTGCAAGGGTTTAGAGTCGAGTCTTCCACAAGCGATCCTTGGATGTATCTCCCATTAATCGGGAGTGATAAATGCTCAATCCAATGTATAACTACCCTGACATTACTTCCTGTGACACCTGATAGGGGTCAAAAACCCCTATCTTTGGGTACGGTTTTAGGACGGGTTTTAGAGTTATTTGGTTAATAAGCGAGCAATTCTCGCATTTAAATGCTTTTGTGTGAGTTAGTTAGGAATTGGAAACGTTCTATTTACTTTTCGTCGTTTAGGCTCGTTTTGTGATCAATTGAGGCAAATACGGCCGAAATAGCATGCATATTAGAATTCCGTTATCTTTTGAAGCTAATTTGTCCATCAAAAGTCGCACCAAACGAAGCGTTTGCTCAAAATAAGTGATTAACGGATCAATTTGGCTTTTGGACTAATGTTTTTCGGAGTTTTTATGCGTGTGTAGGTGTAAGTTCGGGCGAAAAAGGGCATAGAATTCATCAAGCTTGAATCGAGCACGCTTCGGGCGAAAACGATCGGCGAGCAGGGTCCCACGGGCCATTTCTGCTCGCCGAGCAGGCCCCTAGTGGCCTGCTCGGCGAGCAGGGGGCTGCTCGGCGCGAGCAGCCCTGCTCGCCGAGCAGCCTTCCCTGCTCGGCGAGCAGCCCTGCGGGAATTGGTCAAAAAGACCAATTCCGCCCCCACGAAGCCACGTTCGGCCCCACGTCTTCCTACACCAACTAGGACACGAAAATAGGTCAAAACGAGGCCCGAGACGCGTCTATAAATAGGATTTTTCCATTGTAATTAGACATCTTTCGTTTTTGTAAATTATTTTAGCTTTCCCCTTGTAATTCCTCTCCATCTTCTCCATATCTTCTTCAACCTCCATTGAAGCTCCTTCAAAGCTTTTCCTCGAGGAATCATCAAGGTCCGTCCTTAAGATTAAGTCGCCGGCTGCAGAGTAAACAGGTTCCCTGAAAGGGATTTTTGTATCTCCTTTTATCTTTCCTTGTTTGTACTCTTTGATACAGTTGCCGAACTTGACTTATTGTATCTTGTGACAATTATCTTCGCCTTTAATAATAATTTAGCTCTTGTTTTGTTCTATGATTAATTGTTTAATCTCTGTCTTACGCTTTAGTCAATTGGTTTAACTCATTCAAAAGCCCCAAAATCTAGTAGGCACATATTGCGAGCTGAATCTGACCTAGTCAGAGCCTAGGAGATTGACGACCTCTTAGTTGATTAAGCGCCAATTTACTGAGCCTTAGACCTAGTTTCGGCCTTAAGGAATCACGCGCTAGGAACCTCAGGAGGGTAAGTAGGGTTAATCGCCTTGAATACAAGTGACTCAGATTAGGTTTTTATTCAATAGACTTGATAATCTATCTTCATTATTATCGTTCATACCATGTTCCTTCGGATAATTTCATTAATGAAAGATCAATTAGGGGTAGAGTAACTTAGTTAGGCGTAGAACTTAGTTAGAATTAGATAACTTAGCTAGGATTAGTATAATTCAACCTAGGAGTAGATTAGTTTAAACAAACCAACTCAAAACCCCCTAAGCCTAGATAACATCCGAGATCGAGTAGCTCGGTACTTGCAGAAATAAATCCTGTGGACGATAACCTGGACTTAAACCAGAAATTTATTACTTGATAACGACGGGGTACACTTATCCCTTAGTGAGTTCTCATCTCGAGTTAGGTGAAACCGCATCAAGTTTTTGGCGCCGTTGCCGGGGATAGTAGATTAATTCTATAAATACCCGACAACCGCCAATCATCAAGTTTTTGGCGCCGTTGCCGGGGATTTATTTCTTCTGCAATATCGAACCAAAGGTCGATTTGTTAGTTTAGGCATTCCTTGTGAATATCCTTTGTTTATATCGTTTATACTTGTTTATATATAATTCTTTATAACTTCTATACTTGTTCATATCTTTTGTATTTGTTCTATATACTTTTACTTATCAACTTTTGTGCTAGAACTTCACTTTTTCTCAGCAGTCTCTGATCAATGAATTGGCAAGAAAGAGTCGAGTGGCAAGCTCAAAGTTTACTATCCCATCAAGACAATACATTCATGCCCTGGAGAATGAGGCTCCCAATCCCTCCATGGCCGACTTAAATGAGAAAATGGATATCTTGATGACGAAACTGAGCCTCAACACCAATGAAAGTATAAGTTTTGTGGGTAATCACCAAAGGTATAATTCTAACCCCAATTCTTACAGCTTTTATGGTAGTGATTGGAGGAGACCTCAACACTCAAATCTGTCCTACGGGAACCCTAACATGTTGAGGCCTCCAAATAGGTTTGTTAATGAGCACAGGGAAAACGAATTGGGAATGTTCCCTTACGAACAAGCAAGCCAAGTTCCTCCACAACCCTCTAGCTCACGAGATGAGGTGCTATCCCTTTTGAAAGGAATATCAGCCCGACTTACAATCAACGAGGAGGTTTGCAAGGACTTGAGCAACCAATTGGCTCAAATAAACCATGAGATGCAAGAGCAATCCCGAGATGCTCTCCCAGGCATAAAGGAAAACATAGAAATCCCACAAAGGGAATCAGCTCAAGCCATCTCCTTGAGGAATGACAAAAAGGTAGAACCAAGTCCACTATCACATGCATCACTCGAGGTAAGTGAGGAATCGGAAGCGGTAAGCAACCCCGGTTCAAAATCTGAAATTCTAAATCATGTGATAGAGATAAAAGATCAAATCAAAACTTGTGTATCTCAACTACCTTTTCCTCAAAAATTAGAAAAGTTTAGGTTTGCTTCATACTCAGAAGTTTTCATTCTCTTCGACCTACCAAGAGAATCCAAAAGGGAGCAAACCAAACTTTTTCATAATATGTTTAAATTCGACCTCCTGCTTTCATTAAACTTATTAGAGGCTCTTAATCCGTTTTGTAGGTACGGGTTATTTCTCAAGGAGTTCGAGTTCCTAACGCGAGTAGAAGCTTACACCTAGGAAGGAACTCCATGTCGAGCTAACCGACTATAAAGTAGCGCTTCTTGGGAGGCAACCCAAGTTTGGATTAAACTTTTTCTAGGTTTGTTTTTCTTTTTTTTCAATTATAGATTTCTGTTTTTAACTTTGGTTAGTAAGTTGTCTTCTCCACCCTAACTTTTTTTTGCACATGCGCTTGATGGTTTTAGATGCAATGTTGGAACTTATTGCATATTTTAAGTGTGAGGAGGAGGGGTAGACAAACTTACAAAAATTTGTATAATTTTTAAATTTTTGTTGCGTCGTGTCTAGTTTAGTTTTTCGTTTTTCGGGTTTTATTTATGTTTTACATGTTTAGGACCTAAAACCGTGAACCTCCTTCGAATCCAAACTTCGTTATTTGTACTTGAGGGCTGAGAACCGAATCTAATATTGCATGACAACTAGTTTAGGTGTAGGACACAATCCTTGTATCTGTAAGAGCATGAGCTAAAGTTTGCATTTAGACCCTACTTTTGAAGAAATGCTAAAATCATTACTTAGGTAGATAACTTAAGAATTGAAGGCATGTGATATTAAACTTGAGTTTGAGGAAAACTAGTAAACACAAAATTGAAACCCAAATAATTGTGAGCTGAATTTGAGCCTAAGAGCGAACATCAAAAAGCTCTTTTTCCTTGACATTTTTGTGTGAATGCTTTGACTTGTGGAAGATTACAGATTTTGCACCTAATACTGTGTTGAACCTACATGCAATGATTTGAGATGATAAACGATGAATCAGCCTAATTAGAATTAACCCTTTTTTTTACCTTATTTTCTCTTTTTCATCCACTCTAGGAAGCCCCTTTGAGCCTATATTTTTGTAGTTTGTAGATTTTTCTTTCGTTCTAACCTGTTTTTGCAAACCACAACTTGGTTCGCTACTTAACCCAATTTTTTTGCAAAGCTCGAATTGAGCCTTTGTTTTCTTCTAGCGCTTTATCTTTGTTTATGGCATTACAGTAGCAAGCCAAAAGGCTAAGAAGTGAATGAGCATCACTATCCAAAAAAGAAAAAAAAAAGAAGAAGAGAAAAACAGAAAAAAGAAAAGAAAAGAGACGAACAAGAGGGAAGAACTTCATTCCCCAGTTCCTAAAAAAAACGTCTCAAGAAAACATCCCAAAAGAAAAAAATAAGGGATGAATAAAAAGCTCAGTCACTTCGTATTTGCTAAAGTCATTTTAACTTTGTTTTTGTAGCGCTAGAACTTTGAACCATTGTTGTACCTTTAACCCTCTAACCACATTACAACCCCAATTAGAGGCTGTTTTTGATATCATCGGAGTCATATAACATAGTAGAGGAACTCGGATGAACGTGAAAAATCAACGTAATCCTAAGCAAGAACATAAGCCGAGAGTAAACACTTTAGCCACCAAAATTGTGTGAATGAGTGAACTACCTATGGTGAGGTGTTTTACTTAGCGATCCCCTTAAACTCGTTTAATTGAACATGTGTCCATTTGCTTAAAACTATGACCCATGATAATTGAAATGCGGCTTTTGGATATCGTGTCTCTACTTTGTATTTCCGAATGCATGTAATTACAGATGCTCGAAGTTGTGTCAAGCACCTAGTCAAACCGGGAGGTTTTCTAGCTTGCTTGTGATGGCGGGTTTAGTTTTTAGTTTACTTGGGGACAAGTAAAGTTTTAAGTGCGAGGAGGTTTGATAGGGGTCAAAAACCCCTATCTTTGGGTACGATTTTAGGACGGGTTTTAGAGTTATTTGGTTAATAAGCGAGCAATTCTCGCATTTAAATGCTTTTGTGTGAGTTAGTTAGGAATTGGAAACGTTCTATTTACTTTTCGTCGTTTAGGCTCGTTTTGTGATCAATTGAGGCAAATACGGCCGAAATAGCATGCATATTAGAATTTCGTTATCTTTTGAAGCTAATTGGTCCGTCAAAACTCGCACCAAACGAAGCGTTTGCTCAAAATAAGCGATTGACGGATCAATTTGGCTTTTGGACTAATGTTTTCCGGAGTTTTTATGCGTGTGCAGGTGTAAGTTCGGGCGAAAAAGGGCATAGAATTCATCAAGCTTGAATCGAGCACGCTTCGGGCAAAAACGCTCGGCGAGCAGGGTCCCACGGGCCATTTCTGCTCGCCGAGCAGGGCGCCAGGCGCCTGCTCGCCGAGCAGGCCACCAGGCGCCTGCTCGGCGAGCAGGGGGCTGCTCGGCGCGAGCAGCCCTGCTCGCCGAGCAGCCTTCCCTGCTCGGCGAGCAGCCCTGCGGGAATTGGTCAAAAAGACCAATTCCGCCCCAACGAAGCCACGTTCGGCCCCACGTCTTCCTACACCAACTAGGACACGAAAATAGGTCAAAACGAGGCCCGAGACGCGTCTATAAATAGGATTTTTCCATTGTAATTAGACATCTTTCGTTTTTGTAAATTATTTTAGCTTTCCCCTTGTAATTCCTCTCCATCTTCTCCATATCTTCTTCAACCTCCATTGAAGCTCCTTCAAAGCTTTTCCTCGAGGAATCATCAAGGTCCGTCCTTAAAATTAAGTCGCCGGCTGCAGAGTAAACAGGTTCCCTGAAAGGGATTTTTGTATCTCCTTTTATCTTTCCTTGTTTGTACTCTTTGATACAGTTGCCGAACTTGACTTATTGTATCTTGTGACAATTATCTTCGCCTTTAATAATAATTTAGCTCTTGTTTTGTTCTATGATTAATTGTTTAATCTCTGTCTTACGCTTTATTCAATTGGTTTAACTCATTCAAAAGCCCCAAAATCTAGTAGGCACATATTGCGAGCTGAATCTGACCTAGTCAGAGCCTAGGAGATTGACGACCTCTTAGTTGATTAAGCGCCAATTTACTGAGCCTTAGACCTAGTTTTGGCCTTAGGGAATCACGCGCTAGGAACCTCAAGAGGGTAAGTAGGGTTAATCGCCTTGAATACAAGTGACTCAGATTAGGTTTTTATTCAATAGACTTGATAATCTATCTTCATTATTATCGTTCATACCATGTTCCCTCGGATAATTTCATTAATGAAAGATCAATTAGGGGTAGAGTAACTTAGTTAGGCGTAGAATAACTTAGTTAGAATTAGATAACTTAGTTAGAATTAGATAACTTAGCTAGGATTAGTATAATTCAACCTAGGAGTAGATTAGTTTAAACAAACCAACTCAAAACCCCCTAAGCCTAGATAACATCCGAGATCGAGTAGCTCGGTACTTGCAGAAATAAATCCTGTGGACGATAACCTGGACTTAAACCAGAAATTTATTACTTGATAACGACGGGATACACTTATCCCTTAGTGAGTTCTCATCTCGAGTTAGGTGAAACCGCATCAACACCCAACCTTTGCAGTTCACACCCCAGAGTCATCTCTGTTAAGGATCGTGGGACCGCAGGATCAAAGTCTCACATTCAGTAATTCAGGATGACCAATTAACATTCTTTTGAGTCTGAGGATTAGTTATACCTAGTAATACCAATGAGATGAACAGTTGACAAGGATGAATCTACCCATCCTGTTATCTCAAATCGGATCCCCAATCCTAATGAACAACGTTTCACCAGATCTATGTAACTGTCCAGATATCTATATATATGAAGCTTGTGAGATCAGCTTTTTGTCGGACAGAAGACATTGTTACATACAAGTCTCAACCGTGATATATCAATCCTAAACATATCACTTGACTTGGGGTGGTTTTAAGTTTATTAGTTTATTATAAAGTTTTGTCTCACTTCATGATTGTATGAACACTTTATAATCACTTTAAACAAACTTACGGATTTCCTTTTATTAGACTTTATTCAGTGCTTAAAAGGGATTGCCTTTATATAGTTATAAAACATATATCTCATTAAAACAAATGATATAAAGAACAATTCATTTACAATAAGTTTGTATCCCGCAACAATTGACTATAGGACACTAAACCCCAATATACTCCCACTTGGACTAAAGCCAATTGTTTCTAAAACTTATCCCAGTAGAAGTTAAATGACGATCATGTACTTTCTGGGTTAAAGGCTTTGTCAACGGATCTGCAACGTTGTCCTCTGTAGGTACTCTTTCTATTCTCACATCTCCTCTAGCCACAATCTCTCTTATGATGTGGTATCACTTTAGGTAGTGCTTGGATGCATTATAAGACCGTGGTTCCTTTGCTTGCGCAATGGCTCCATTGTTATCACAGTACAGAGTAATGGGATTGACAATGTCAGGCACCACACCTAGTTCTGTAATGAACTTTCTAATCCAAACTACTTCCTTTGCCGCTTCCGCAGCAGCGATGTACTCTGACTCGGTCGTAGAGAAAGCTACGCTTCCCTGCTTGGAACTTTTCCAACTGACCGCGCCCCCATTTAGGATAAACAGGTATCCTGATTGGGATTTAAAATCATTCTCATCTGTGAGATGACTAGCGTCTGAAAATCCTTGTATTTTCAGACTCCTTCTCCGTATACTAGGAACATATCTTTAGTCCTTCTCAAGTACTTAAGAATGTTCTTGACGGTAATCCAATACTCGTCTCCCGGATTCCCTTGGTAATGACTCGTTACAGATAACGCGAACGCTACGTTAGGTCTAGTGCATAGCATAGCATACATAATCGAACCGATCGCGCTGGCGTACGGGACTACAGCCATGCGTCATTTGTCATCATCAGTTTTAGGACATTGATGATTGTTTAACTTTACTCCATGTACCATGGGTAAGTTACCTCGTTTCGATTCAAGCATGCTAAACCGATTTAGCACCTTTTCAATGTATGTAGCCTGTGAAAGACCAAGCAGTCTACGCGATCTATCTCTGTAGATCTTTATACCAAGTATATAGGCTGCTTCACCAAGGTCTTTCATTGAGAAGTTACCAGATAACCAAACTTTCACCGATTGTAATAGAGCAATGTCATTTCCCATTAACAGTATATCGTCCACATATAGTATGAGAAATGCTATAGAGCTCCCACTTGCTTTCTTGTAAATTCAAGCTTCTTCGCAATTTTGTTCGAAACCAAATTGTTTTATGGTTTCGTCAAAACGCTTATTCCAGCTTCTAGATGCTTGCTTGAGTCCATAAATGGATCTCTGAAGTTTGCAAACTTTATTTGCATCCTTTGATATGAAACCTTCAGGCTGCATCATGTATACATCCTCAAGCAGATTTCCATTTAGGAAAGCTGTTTTCACATCCATTTGCCAAATCTCATAATCAAAATGAGCGGCAATTGCAAGCATGATTCTGATTGATTTGGACATAGCAACAGGAGAGAAGGTTTCGTCATAATTAACACCTTGTTTCTGAAGATATCCCTTCGCTACCAACCTAGCCTTGTAGGTGCTAACCTTTCCATCCATGTCAGTCTTCCTTTTGAAGATCCACCTGCACCCAATGGGTTTTCTCCCTTCGGGTGGATCAACCAAAGTCCAAACTTGGTTAGTATACATGGAATCCATTTCAGAATCCATGGCCTCAAGCCATGCTTTAGAATCTGGACTAGTAAGAGCCTCTTCGTAGTTTTCGGGTTCGTCGTCTAACACGGGAACCACGTCATCATCTCCCACTAGAAAACCATATCTAACTGGGAGTTCACGAACTCTTCGTGATCTACGAATAGGTGCCACTAGAGTCTCATCTAATGGGACTTCTTCGGGTACCTCAACCGCTTCTGTTGTTTCAGTCGTTGTTTCTTCCTCTTGAACTTCGTCGAGTTCAATCACGCTTCCCTTTTGTGTTTCTTCGAGAAACTCTTTCTCTAAGAAGGTTGCATGTTTGGATACTATTACTTTCTGATCATCTGGATGATAGAAGTAATACCCTATGGTTTCCCTGGGATATCCAATGAAGAAACATTTATCAGATTTAGAATCTAATTTGTCGGACGCAACGCATTTGACATATGCTGAACAACCCCATACTCTCATGAACGAGAACACGGGTTTCTTACCAACGAACAATTCATATGGTGTGGAAACAGCGGATTTAGTTGGTACTCGGTTCAGGGTGAAGAGGGCAGTTTCTAAGGCATAGCCCCAGAACGTCTTTGGAAGTAAGGCCATGCTCATCATAGATCGTACCATATCTAATAGGGTACGGTTTCTCCTCTCGGATACACCATTGTGTTGTGGTGTATAGGGAGGTGTCCATTGTGAGCATATCCCACATTTAGTTAGATAATTCAGAAAATCATCAGAAAGATATTCGCCACCTCGATCAGATCGAAGTGTTTTTATTTTCTTTCCTAATTGATTTTCCACTTCATTCTTGAAGCATTTGAACTTTTCAAAGGCTTCTGATTTGTGCCTCATCAAGTAGATATAACCATAGCAAGTATGATCATCTATGAAGCTAATGAAGTATCTGAATCCTCCTCTTGCTTGGACTGACATAGGACCACATACATCTGAATGAATGAGTCCTAGAGTGTCTGATACATGCTCACCTTTATTGCTAAAGGGTGTCTTTGTCATTTTACCTTTTAAACATGATTCGCATGTTTCCAATGATTCAGAATCGATTGGATCTATAAGCCCATCTGAATGTAGCTTTAACATGCGTCTCTTGTTTATATGGCCTAAACGACAATGCCACAAGTAAGTTGAATTATCTAGCTTATGTCTTTTGGTATCAATTGCAAAAACAGGAGTTTTATCATCTAACACATAAATCCCATTTTGTGATATTCCTGAAAAATAAAAGATCGAATCTTTATAAAAATTGCAACTATTGTTCTTTATTGAAATATGAAAACTGTCGTCAACGAGCCGGCTAATAGAAATAATGTTACGAGACATCTCAGGAACGTATAAACAATTCCTTAATTCTATTACAAGCCCAGAGGGCAAAAGTAAAACATAATCTCCAATTGCGAGGGCGGCAACTCTTGCTCCATTTCCCACTCGCAAGTTTATGCTTCCTTTCTTTAGTTTCTTAGTCTGTTTTAGCTCCTGCATATTTGTACAAATATGAGATCCACATCCGGTATCAAGTACCCAAGATTCAGACAGTGAAACTGTATTTATTTCAATATAAAACATACCAGATGTAGAAGCACCGCCTTTTCCCTTCTTGAGGGTGGCTAGATACTCCTTGCAATTTCTCTTCCAATGCCCATCTTTACCACAGAAGTGGCATTCTCCTTTGGGCTTCTTCACTTCCTTTCCCTTGGACACAGCTTTTTTACCTTTCTTGGGATGTTTAGGATTGGGAAAATTCCCTTTCCTTTTCTTCGATCCCTCAATTACAAGAGTTGGTATGGTCTTGTCTTTCTTCATATTGGGCTCAACTGACTTGAGCATGTTTGCAAGCTCTTCAAGAGAGGTTTGCAAGTCATTCATCTGATAGTTCATGATGAACTATGAATAACTCTTTGGGAGGGATTGAAGAATTAAGTCTACACTTAGTTCGTTATCCATCGCGAATCCAATACTAGAAAGTTTGGTAATGTAGCCAATCATCTTGACACAATGTGTCATTATAGATGTGCCCTCTTGCATCTTGCAACGATATAGCAACTTGGATATCTCGTAGCGTTCGCACCTGGTCTGTTTCCCAAACAGTTCCTTTAGGTGCACGATGATGGAACAGGCATAGTTGCCTTTTTAATTCCGATGTCATCCATGCAAGTATGATGCATCCGACATGATCGTCATCGGCCTTGTGCTTCTGGTAAGCATCGATTTCCTCGATGGGAGCATCATTCTCAGGGATAGGGGGTATCGATGTATCAAATACATACCCTATTTTATCGAACTTTAAAACAATTTTGAGGTTGCGATACCAGTCAGTGAAGTTTGAACTATTCAACTTGTTATCGGTAAATGTATTTTGCAGATTGGTGTTAGTCATGATTTTAAGAGTGTTTTAATTTAAAACTTGAGATGTGAGAAAGAGTAAACGTATGTCATTCATTTGCTTTAAAGTATATCAATCTAAAATTATAGGCCTTTTAGTTTATTTCAGATTGCTCCCACTATTTTGCCAAATTAATAACCCTCCATATTAATTCGAAGAATTTCACAAATCCTTTAGTGAGCTAGGATCCTAACTCCTGAGATTTCGCATTGAGTTTGCTCAACAAGCTAGTCTCATTTGTTAGGTAGATTCATGTAATCAATCACATCTTGAATGTGACTCCTAGGTTATTGGGTTACTAACCACATTAGTAACTAATATGCTATTCACATTAATCCCAACCATATTGCCCATTAGTTTATGACAACATGAGTTTGCTCATCCAATTATCATAATCTAATTTAAGTATTACCCCATATTCATGAAAGAATAACTTTCGATAATTCAGGTGTTACCATAAGACCCCGAGCTTGAGTTTGCTCAACAACCCAAAGGCCCCCAGTACTGCCGGCTGAATTATAATATTAGGGAGGGGCAACCGATTTTAATAACTTGCTTATTTACTTAACTTTTTAACGAGGGATTTTATTTAAGTCTCATAATCTAACTTAGTCTTGATTTGCTTTAGCATACATCAGACATACATACATTCACATACATTGGCGTTATGGACATATTATCTAAATTATTCCGTCGAGCCAGAGACGGAATAAAAGGCCAAACCTAAGGAAATACTAACTATTACATATTTCTCTTTAGGTCCTCCGTCTTCTCCATGGCGCCTTGAAATTACATATTAATTTCTATACTACTATAAGAAAACTTCAATTGAATTGAAGGGAATCAGATGAAAGGAGAAATTACAATAGATAGTAGAAAGGCAGGACGCGCAAGCCCTATTTCAAAAATACCAAAAGACTAAAAGAGGGTCCAAATATGTCCATAACTCCAAACATGCATAGACTCAATTAAATAAATTTAATTGGTTGATTACATAACCGGCTTATGTAATATTTAGGTTAATCACATTAACTCGTCAAATTAACTTTCATCCAATTTTACTTCTAATCGTTTTGTATCTTTATATTAATCCTTAGATTAATATAACCATATAAAACGTTGATTATGCACATCCCAATTATTTTGATTTCAATTCATTTAACACTTTGATTTACATATTGGTAAAAATAAACATTTAAACGAATTTTTCATTCGATAATCAAAACAGAAAACTATTAATTTCTGAAACATATATATATATTTAATACAAAACGATTTTAAACCATTTAAAATCAAGTGGGTATCGGGCCGGGCCCGAGAGCGGGCTGCTGCCGATTGGCAGCAGCCCTTAGGGCACGCGGGACGCCGCTGCCTTGCGGCAGCGGCGCCCCTGCGCCGCACGCGACTGCTGCCGCGAGGCAGCAGCCGCGCGACAGCGGCCAGTCGCGCCGTGAGGCGCGACTCGGGCTGCTGTCGTTATATATATATATTTTTTATTAAATATATATATATATATATATGTATATATATCAGTTCTAAAACAATTTTAAAACGATTTTCAGAAATAGGAAAAACTACAATAGATTTCTGTTTTATCATTTAGAATTAATAAAACTAATTTTATCAACCTAACTATAAAACTAATAGATTTTGTTATAATGATTATCAACCGAAATAATTAGGAACATAAGCATAATCAGTTTTAATTAACAATTAATCAAAACTCTATTTATCTTTAGAATTAATTAATCAAAACTATTTGTCAATTAATCCTAACCATAAATATTTATTCAATCCTATTGAAAACTTCTATATTTTCATATATGAAATAACGGATTTAACGATGGCTCTGATACCACTGAAGGAAATTAGGGCTAAGGTATAGCAGCGGAAATATAAAATTTTTAGCCTATTTCCTTTTAACCATAGGATCCGTTAATCGTTATTTCATATAAAGAGGGATAAGAAGGAATACCTTTCGATGAACAATCTACCGTTGTTAAAGAAGCGCCCACAATTCTTCTCCGAGATTCCAACCACAAAGTTTAACACGGAGAGGTTAAGATGAAATCAACCCTTATGAGATGCAACCAAAATAGATTGCCTCTAATTAACCAACACAAGATCAAAGAGAAAGAGGGATGAATAAGATTAATCAATCGATGGAATGCCGTATGAATTCTTGTCCACGAACTAGGGGATGGGAATTCTTTTTCTCTCTCTAATTAGTAATTTCGAAAATCACTATAGGGGGAGGTTAGAGGCTTGGTCGAAATTCACATGGGAGGGGGTATATATAGTTGCTTGAATCTAAACCCTAGTTAGATAGGAATAGGTTACTTAATAGGAATCCAATTCGGAAAAGGATTCCTAATTATTATCTCACTATATATCTAATATATTTAGGATAATAATAAATAACCTAATTGGATAATAATAGGAGTATATTAATCTAATTAAAACTCCTAATTTAATTATCTCTTAATTAATTTAATTCATAATCCGAATCAAATTAGGATTAATGGAATAAAATCAATTCCTTATCTCTATATACAAATTTCGCCCCCCTCCATATATTTGGGCCTTACTGGGCTCAATTGGGCTTCCATCTATTAATCATATCCATCTCTCTTTTGGTTCCAAGTCTTATGTGTGATCCATTAGGTTCTTACTACTTCTGGCCGTATGCAACTATTAAATTAATTTCTTCAAGAATTATATTTAATCCTTGCATAACGGAATGATGTACTGAGTATGTTATTGGCAAGTCTGTAATCATTCCCCCAGAGTCCGTTAAGAAGACAGGTTGATTCTGTCGTTAACCCTTCCGTATTAGTTACGGTATAATACGATCCTTTATCAACTACATCCTTGAACTGAATCTTATGACTATGGGTAATGTCAAGTCACATATAGCGAGACGTTCGTTTTACTTGTTCTTGGCCGAGTCAACTCAAAAAGATAGGTTAAGTGAAATCTGTATTTCTACTCTTAAGCTATCACCTTGCAAGGGTTTAGAGTCGAGTCTTCCACAAGCGATCCTTGGATGTATCTCCCATTAATCGAGAGTGATAAATGCTCAATCCAATGTATAACTACCCTGACATTACTTCCTGTGACACCCAACCTTTGCAGTTCACACCCCAGAGTCATCTCTGTTAAGGATTGTGGGACCGCAGGATCAAAGTCTCACATTCAGTAATTCAGGATGACCAATTAACATTCTTTTGAGTCTGAGGATTAGTTATACCTAGTAATACCAATGAGATGAACAGTTGACAAGGATGAATCTACCCATCCTGTTATCTCAAATCGGATCCCCAATCCTAATGAACAACGTTTCACCGGATCTATGTAACTGTCCAGATATCTATATATATGAAGCTTGTGAGATCAGCTTTCTGTCGGATAGAAGACATTGTTACATACAAGTCTCAACCGTGATATATCAATCCTAAACATATCACTTGACTTGGGATGGTTTTAAGTTTATTAGTTTATTATAAAGTTTTTTCTCACTTCATGCTTGTATGAATACTTTATAATCACTTTAAACAAACTTACGGATTTCCTTTTATTAGACTTTATTCAATGCTTAAAAGGGATTGCCTTTATATAGTTATAAAACATATATATCATTAAAACAAATGATATAAAGAAAAATTCATTTACAATAAGTTTGTATCCCGCAACAATTGACTATAGGACACTAAACCCCAACACCTTTTACGATCGTCCGGTTCGTGACTTCTGTCATTCCGTTGGACTGGGGATAATAAACGGAGGCAAATCTGTTCAGAATGCCCAACTCTTCACAGAAAGTTTTGAACTCGCTACAGTTGAACTGTGTTCCATTATCGGTGATAATGGTATGCGGAACACCGTATCTTCCTACGATGTTGTCCTTGACGAATTCCACCATTCGTTCTGCAGTGACGGAGGAGACAGCTTCGGCTTCTACCCACTTGGTGAAATGATCCACTTCCACTACCATATACTTCCTCTGTCGGTGAGTTGGAGGGAATGGTCCGACGATGTCTATTCCCCAGAGGGCGAATGACCGTCCTTCTATGATGGGCCTCTAGAGATGTTTGGCAGTATGAATCTACCAATTTTTGTGCATCCAGTTCGGCTGTGGGCTAGTAGAAACCTGCTAACCTAGATTTCTTTAAGAGGGTGGCGGATGCTTCATGGGCCCCACATGATCCCTCATGTAGCTCCTTGAGGACTTGTTGTCCCTCTTCCGGCAGAATGCACTTTAACCAAGGGTGGCTAAAAGATTTTCTATAAAGGCCATCGTTGATTATGGAGAAATAAACCGCCCTTCTAACTATCCGCCGTGCCTCTTCCTTATCCTCAGGTAAAGTTCCACATAGCAGATATTGGCGAATGAACGATCTCCAATCATCTTCTACTGTTGTGAGTAGGGATACTTCCTCTGAAGCGAAGGCTGAAGCTATTTTAACTTCGAAGGGACAGTCTGGATCTGTCCAGTTCTCCTCACTAGAGGCCATTTTGGCCAAATGATCCGCCTCAGTGTTGGACTCCCTGGGTACATGAATCAGTTCCTATTTGGTTTCTTTAGCCTCAAGGTGATCTAGCAATTTTTTGACTTCTGCTACATATTTGGCCAAAACATCATCTTTTACCTCATAATTCTTGATTACTTGATTGACCATTAGTTTGGAGTCACTATAGATCACAATCCGCTCGGGAGTGATTTCTTTGAGTAGGCGCAATCCCAATACCAAAGCTTCATATTCAGCAGCATTATTAGTTGCATGAAAATTCAATTTTGCTGCGTACCGTAACTTTATGTATTGAGGACCCTTGATCACAACGCCTATGCCAGCTCCATCCGCCGAGGAGGCACCGTCGGTGTACATTGTCCACTCTTCCATTGGAGGCTTAGGATGATCAATCCCCTCTTCAGTGAATTTATTCACAAAGTCTGCCAAGACCTGACTCTTCAAAGCTGACCTGCTTTCATATCTCACATCGAACTCACCAAGGCGGATTTCCCATTCCATCAACCTTCCAGAAGTGTCCGGCTTCTACAACACCTTTCTCATCGGTATATTCGTTCGAACCACCACAGTATGAGCTTGAAATTATGGCCTAAGGTGGATTGTTGTGGTGACAACAGCCAACGCCATTTTATCAAGCTTAGAATATCTGGTTTCGGCATCTTTCAGAACCTTTCTCATATAGTAAATCGGAAACTGCTGGCCATCCTCCTCTCGTATCATGACCGTGCACACAGCTTTATCCGTAACCGATACATACATGTAAAGGTCCTCACCTTTCATTGGCCGACTCATCATGGGCGGCTCCGTGAGGAACCGCTTGATTCCTTCGAAGGCCTTTTCACAATCCTCATTCCACTCGAACATCTTTTGCTTCTTGATGACCTCGTAAAAGGGCTGACATCTGCGAGCTGAACAGGAGATAAACCTGCCCAAGGCTACGATCCGCCCATTAAGGCGTTGTACTTCTCTGATGTTCCGTGGTGCTTGCATTTCTAGGACAGCCTTAACCTTGTCAGGATTTGGGCTAACTCCTTTTTCGCTGATCATGAACCCTAAGAATTTTCCATACGTTGCACCAAAAGTACACTTCTCCGGGTTCAGCTTAATATTGTGGCGTCGGAGTACGTCCAGTACCTCCTTTACATCATCTGCATGCTTTTCCACGGTTGTGCTTTTAATGATCATGTCATCCACATAGACAGAATAGCTATCACCTTTACTATCTGCGAATATCTTGTTCATCATCCTCTGATAAGTGGCACCCGCGTTCTTAAGACCAAAGGGCATGACTTTGAAGCAATAAGTGGCCTGATGTGTTACGAACGAGGTCTTGATTCTATCTGAGGGCTCCATGGGGATCTGATGATAACTTGACTTCACATCCGTAAAGGAGTACATGGCGTGACCGGCGGTTCCGTCCACGAGCATGTCAATACATGGCAGAGGATAGTTGTCTTTGGGACAAGCTTTATTGAGATCCGTAAAGTCAATACACCTGCGGTAAGATCCGCCCGCCTTCTTTACCAGAATGACGTTCGCCAGCCATTGAGTATAAAGCACCTCCTCAATGGCGTCCGCCCGTTGGAGTTTGGTGATCTCTTCTTCTATCACCTTCTGCCTTTCGAGGCCATGGTTTCTCCGCTTCCGAGCTACAGGAACTGCATTTTTATCAATGTTGAGCTTGTGAGTGATCATGTCTGGACTAATTCCGGGGAGAATCTCATCCTTCCATGCGAAGACATCCTCCGCTTCACGGAGTACCTTGGTGATTGCGTCTTTAATTTCGCCCTTGAGCCATTCGCACCTGATTTTCATCCGCCATAAGGTACATTTTTGTCTCGCCCAAGGCCATTGTGACGAGCTCCTCTTCATCCTCCTCTTTAGATTGGGGGCGAATCATTAGTGATGCCGAATATGTCTCCTGGGCCACCTTTTGGCTACCTCTAATCATTACACATCCCTTGGCCGTGGGGATGTAAAGCGTTAAGTGGCGTATGGAGATAAGGGTTGCTACTTTAGAGATAAAGGGCCGTCCGAGGATGATATTGTAAGCTAACTGACCATCCAAGACAGAAAATTCCAGATCACCTTTCCAGACTTGATCATCATCTGTAAGCTCACAATCCAGGGTGACTTGGCCTTTTGTTTGGATAGTGTGTCCCGTCACTCCTAGGATATCAACCACAGTTGGCTCTACTTGGACTGGATCAATCATGAGTTTGGCGAAAGCTCCTCTGGTGATGACATTGCACGAACTTCCAGTATCAATCATCACTCTTTTCATCTCCCAGCCTTCTACCACCATAGTGACGACCAATGCATCCGCATGGGGAGAGATTTCAGGACCTACATCGGCAAAGGGGCGATTTAACGATGTTCTGTCAAGAGCGGTGGTCTTTGCCTTTTATAGCATTGGTTGGTATCCAGGTCCGCCTGCTATGACATTAATGGTACCCTTTCCCTTCTTCTTTGGGTCCTCTTTGGATCTATCGCCATCTCCTTTCTTGCCATCACTTTGGATGAACCGATCCAACTTGCCTCTCTCAATGAGATGCTCGATTTCCCGAGCTAACTCCCAACATGCATCGGTGTCATGGCCATTTTTCCTGTGATATTTACAATAATTTTTAGGATTTTTACCAGTATTGGTGTACTCCCCCCCTTTTGGTTCGGGGTATGAAATGCTCCGTTTGTGTTGACTGTTCTCGATCCACATAAGGACTTCACTTTTAGAAGCGTTGAGAGGTGTGAAAGAGGTGACAAACGTTGATTTGTTCTTAGAACCTCTTTGTCTGCTTCTAGAGGAAGAATCCTGATGCTTGTCTTTGTCTCTATCTCGATGGCGAGATTCGCCCTTGTCCCTTTTAGGCGATGACAGTGATCCTCGATGAATGTCATCCACCTCGATAAAGTCTTTACAACGCTCCATCAATTCTGCCATGCTGGTGGGTTTCTTTCGAATTAGATCTTCTTGTAAGCTCTTACAAGTGGTGTTTCTCACAAAACATTCCACCGCTACGGAGATATCCACATCAACGATTTGTATGCACAATTGGTTAAAAGTGTCCACGTACTCCCGAAGGGATTCGTTCGCCTTCTTCTTTAACTCAAAAAGCTTCCCTGATTTAACCACTGGAGGAATACAGCCGGCGAATTTAGCGCAAAATTCCCTGCTCAATTGATCAAAACTGTTTATCGAACTCGGAGGTAGAGACTGAAACCACCCATAGGCTGGACCCCCCAGCGTGGTGACAAACATTTTGCAGAGCACCGGCTCAGTGGCACGATTGAGTTTAAGCAGTATTCGGTATTTTCTGACGTGAGCTTCCGGATTGTCATCACCTGTGTATATAGCGAGATTAGGTATTTTAAAAGCTCTATCTGTTTCCTCCGCCTCAATCCAAGCTGCGAAAGGCGAATCTCTATTGGCGAACGGATTATGCCTGGCATTTTTCTCATTCATACGGAGTACTAGAGCTCTAACTCTATCATCAAAATTCTCCGGATCCGCCCTTGGGCAACCCCTTCGTGGAGATCTGCTTGGAGAGGAAGAAGAGCTTGACCCAGATGATGGATCTGATGGCGAACGCCCTCCTCCGCTTCCGTGTCCGCCTCCTCCTCTGCTACTACCTCCTCCGCCCCCCCCCCCACCTGGGGGAGCTTGCCCACTACCCCCTCCATGGCTTCCCGATGGGATGTGACCAACAGTTCCTGGGGGTGGCGGCGGTGGTGGTCCACTCAAATGGGGTGTCTCTTTTGGCCTTTTACTCCGTCTACGACCAGTAGATGGGGGCGATCGGCCACGACGGGAGGATTTCGGTCGTCGAGGCGATCGTGATTTAGACTGCCTACCTTTCTCCTTCCTATGTTTTTTATGTGTTCGCCCTTCGGATCCGCCAAGGGAGAGATTTGTCCATGGGCGCCTCGGGATTTTGGACCCACCTAGATTTAATCCAGGACCCGTAGATCCGCCCGGAAGGGTTGAATCATTCCTTTGACTTCCTTCTGCGCCATCAGGGAATAACTCCCGATTGATTTGTCGTTCTCCAACTGCCGCCGTAGTAGTTACCATGGAATCCGTGTTGTGAGCTTGGAGAAATGAAGAACTCTGGGCGTCCGGTCCAAAGTTTAACAAGGGCCAAGATGATACAGCCGATGTGGACGCCATGCTCCAATGCGGAGGGAGGGTCATAAACGACCGCAGGCGATTCCCTGTCTCGGGTCCAAACCGCTCTCCGATTGCTTGTGCACATATGTTGATGAAAGCATCAGGGTTCATACTACTTTCGACGTGCGTTGCAGGAGCAGTTGAATCTGTGCGGCCAGCACTAGACGGTGTAACTAATGGTGTTTCAATCCCTGAAGAGGGATTCTGATCTCCAGTTGTCATAGTTTCTTAATGTGAACGAAAAACCCTTTGTTTGATTAAGGATTCCACCTTCACCGCACCAATTGATAACCAGCAGAGAAATTCTGATCAACTTCCGTCCCTGTGGGGGCGTCGTTGGTTTCGACGGGGGGAAGCTCCGATGCCAAAGTCAGTAAGGTGAATCAAGGGAACAAACTGAATTGACAAAGGATGTGAGAATGTGTACCTTGATAACCTAGGGATGTAGGCTATATATAGCTAGGAAGTCGTAACCTTCAGCAACTAGAAAGTCTCCATTAATGTTCCATTAATGGCGGTTACATGTTATCTTTAACCTGGCGGTTAGCTAATTGATAGTTCATTAATGGTCTTTATGGCCGAGTCGGCGTCCAGCCGTTACAGTGACGAATCAGGTGAATGAGGAGATTCGCCTCCTAGGTTCGCCAGCGGACCCCTTCAAACTGGATCAAGGAGATCCGCCCGCCGGATCTTCTTTGGGGATCTGTACACGGCGTTTCTCCAGGTGAATATCCCTTTCGGTCCTTGGGATAATATCTCAAATGTTATCAGAAACCAAGACAGGAAGATGAAAGGATGTCTTCGATTCGTACAATAAGAAAGAAAGGAAGAGAGGAAGATGAAACGATTGGGGTATTTTGAGAAAGTCACAAATAAATAGTCTAGATATATAATATGTTGGTTAATGGGTCTAAATATATAAATGGACATCCAAATGGACCCGTTTTATAATTTTCCCCTTTAATACATTAACTTTAATTTTTCATTTAAAGTACTATTATTTAAATTATTCAAAATACACTTTTATATTTTTATTTTTTTTTCTATTATTTTCTTGATCATCTCCTCTATCATATTCAATCTTAATAAAAAAAATATATAATTTTAACAGTTTAAATGTATTTTTTGAATTTTAAAAACTATAATGTTTTATTTTAATAAAATATTTTTGTTAATAACTATAAATATTAATTCCAATCTTTTACACAACACCATTATAAATCTTCCCCCAAAAAAATCTATTAAGATTTCTTTTTATTTTTGGCTAAAGGAGAACTTTATAATAATAATCTAAATTTTAATTATTTTAACTAAAATATTAATATTATATATATATATATATATATATTTATTTTAATATTTTAAAATATTTATTTTTTCAAAAATAATAATATCTTAAATATATATTTTGAGCAGTCGTAGCATTGTTCTTATTTCGAAATGTGTTTTATTCACTTCTGATTCTGAGTCGAGGGATCATATTTTTGTTTCTTGTACTTTTTCTCAAGAAATTTGGAAGGCGGTCTACTTACTTTTTGTTATCAGATTGCAACAATTTGTGATTTTGGAACAGGTTGTGCATGACTTTTTAAAACATCAATTCAACCCTCTACTTTCGACTTATGGGCTCTGGCTTTGGTCCATGGGATTTGGCACATCTAGTGTGATAGAAATCAAGCAATCTTTGACTTTGCAGTGCCTAATGTTCAAAGAATGTTACGTGGAATTTGGAGTTCAACTTGCGAAATGAACTTGAGCAGCAAGGGTTATGTGCACAACTCCTGTACTGATTGGCATGTGCTTAATCAACTTTTGATTCTATCAGGACCCATCTATACTCATAGTCCAGATGTCGCTGGCGTGAGCTTTTGTTATCGTGGGGTTGGTGATAGACGATCCGGTGAATTCTACGATGAAATCGGACAGTACTTGAGCCTTGATCGTCGTGCGGGGCTCAAACCGTACGTCAAACTGGGATAGTCGAACGGACCAGTTGGTGATTCGACCGGAGACCTCTGGTTTCTGGACGGCCTTTTTCAGCGGGTAATTGGTCCTGACCATAACCGTATGTGCTTGGAAGTACGGTCTCAGACGCTCGGATGCTTGAGTTATGGCGAACAGAGCCTTCTCAACCTCGGAGTATCGGATTTCGGCTCCCTTCAGAACTTTGCTCAGAAAGTAGATTGGATAAAGCTCCGTCCTCTCTTCCTGAGTTAAAACGACTCCTACAGTTTCATCGGCGATGGTGAAGTACAAGTGAATGTCCCGCCCTGGCATTGGCACCGACAGCAGTGGGGGTGTGGCGAGGAAGATTTTGATGGCGTTGAACGCGGCCTGGCAGTCCGCAGACCACTTAAATGGATGCTCCTTCTTGATTGCTTTGTAAAAGGGCAAGCACCATTGTGCCGAGCAAGAGATGAAACGTCCCAGGGCGATGATCCTTCCGTTGAGTCTTTGAACCCCCTGCAAGTCACGCGGTGGCTCCATTGCCAAGATTGCCTCGATCTTCGCGGGGTTTGGTTCGATGCCTTTCTCTGACACCACGCAACCCGGGAATTTGCCGCTGCGAATTCCGAAGAAACATTTCTCCGGATTCAGCTTAAGGTTGTGGGCTCTGAAAATCGTAAACACCTCCGCCAAGTCTCGCGGGTGGTCGCCTTCTTCGGTGCTTAGGACCACCATATCATCGATGTACACCTGAACTGTCTTGCCGATGAGATGGGCGAACATCTTATCTACTAACCGCTGGTATGTGGCCCCCGTATTCTTTAACCCGAAAGGCATGACATTGTAATAATAAGTGCCTTCATGCGTAATGAAGGAGGTTTTCTCGGCATCGGCTGGATCCAGAGGGATTTGCTGGAATCCAGCGATGGCATCAAACTGAGACAGGATCTTGCGACCAGCAGTTTGGTCAAGGAGCTGATCTATATTAGGCAGCGGGTAAGAATCCTTGGGGCAAGCTTTATTAACATTTGTAAAATCTACCCACATGCGGTACTTTCCACTGGCTTTCTTTACAAGTACAATGTTAGAAAGCCAGTCCGGATAGTGAACCTCGCGAATAAATTTTACAGCTAGGAGCTTGTCAACCTTTGCCTTTACTGCGGCTTGCTTGTCCTTCGCCTGTACTCGCATCTTCTGCTTCAAGGGCTCGACGGAGGGGTCGATGCTCAGTTTGTGCACTGCTTGATCAGGTGAGACCCCCGTGATGTCTTCGGTGCACCAAGCGAACACATCCGAATGCTTTGATAGGACAGCCTTGATTTCGTAGGCCAAAGGGGACGCGAGCCTAGTCCCAATTTTCATTGTCTTGTTATCCCCGAGAACACAGTCGCCGACTGGCTCGATGGGTATGGGATTGTACCCCCTCATGTCCATCAGGCCATCCTCCAAGTAAAGCGCTGTCCGAGGCTGAGTCGCCTCGCACTGCAATCTTTTGGCCAGCATGCGATCTCCTTGGATGGTGATCCTTCCGTGCTGAAGCGGCAAGGTCAAGCATAACCCGGAGATATCAACCGTGGCCTTCAAGGTGGCCAGCAGAGGCCTTCCGATGATGGCATTGTAGGCCAGGGGGATATCGACCACTACCCATTCTGCGGTATCCTCGATCTCCTCGACACCTTCAGCGAAGATAGTCGACAGTGTGATAACTCCCTTAACTGGGACTTCAATTTCCGACAGGCCAACCAGGGGGAAAGTCCCAGCTCGGAGGGCAGTGTGAGTATTCCTCATTGCGCGGAGCGCCGTCTAAGTGAGCAAGTTCACCGAACTTCCTGTGTCTACTAGCACTCGGTGCGTTTTAAAGCCGGCGATGTTGATGGTGACAGCAAGAGCCTCCGAATGGCTGGTCCGGAGCGGTGGTTTCACCGTCAGGGTCTGTCCGATTGCTTTCCTTTTACGGGAGCTCTCCGGAGGCGCACAGAGTGCTGGTGCCCCCTCCCTTATGACGTGGATTTCCCCGTGGGACCTCGGACGTTTTGGGTCATTTGCTCGGCCTGCTTCCCGTTGCTTCGGGCTCTGCTCCCTCTGTCTGATCGCCTTTGGTGGCGCGCCCTGCTCCGTGATCCGCTCAATTTCCTTCTGCAGCTGATAGCATTTCTTTGTGGAGTGTCCGGAGGATTTGTGATATTTGCAGTACTCTTTCTCGGTACCGGTCTTGCTCTTGTCGGCAGATGGGATCTGCTGCGTGAATCGGCGGGGCTGGCTCTGAGCAGCGTAATGCACTTCCTTCCCGCGGGATCGATCTCCCCTACGCTCCAGGTTTGCTCGCTCGGTCCGAGCCGGAAAAGGCATTGGGGCCTCCTTGCGGGCTCGGCCCTCCTCATGTGCTTCTGCGATCGGTCTGCCTTTTTCCTTCTTGTGCGTGTCTCCTCTGGCTTTGTCCTTGTCTGACTCCTCATATCCTGCGGGCCGGTCACAGTCATCGTATCTGATGAAGGTTTGTGCCATGGTCATGAGCTCTTCGAAAGATCTTGGCATCTTTCGAAAACATTTCTGCTTTAGGGGCTCGCATGAGGTCCCTTTTGCTAGAGCGTCATGAGCCACCTCTAGGTTGAGGCCTTTAACCTGCGAGGCCATATGGTGAAACCTAGAGAGAAAGTTACGCAGCGGTTCAGTTGCTCGCTGCTTGAGCCCGTTGAGGTCCGAGCTAATCTTCCTTACTTTTGCTACTGCGGCAAACCGGGAGAGGAAAAGATCCTTTAGGAGATCAAATGAGTCGATTGACTCTGGGGCAAGTCCTCGATACCACTCTTGCGCACTAGACGAGAGTGTGGTTGGAAAGACCTTACACATGATATCCTCGTATTTCGAGTATAGGTTGATGGTGCTCATGAACGATGCCACATGGTCATTCGGGTCCTCGGTCCCTAAATACTGGGACAGTCGAGGAGCTTTCCAGTCTCGCGGGAACCTCGTTTCGATGATCCTTTGTACCAGTGGCATTTTGCTGGAGGTGATGCTTCCTCCCATGACGCCCCCGAGGGCCCTCTTGTCAAGAAAGCGCTGGATCTTCAGTTCCAACAAGTCTTCGCTATTTGCGGCTGATGCCTCCTCGCGCCGTGCACCGCCCTCACCGGCCGAGGCGGCCCCGGCCCCTCTTCTTGTGAGGACCCCGGGTCCTGCGGGCTCTCCTGACAATCCCCCTTCTCTTTGTATTTCTGCTGCTTCTTTAAGGTATTGCCAGATTTTGGCGTTCTCCTCCTGCAGGCTCCTTTGTTGATCTATGATCTTCATCTGAGCCGCCGTATGGATAGCCTGGGTTGTTTGAAAACCTTGGATTGCACTAAGGAGTTGTGTAGTATAGTAAGTTTCTTCTTCTTCTGGGCTCACCTCCTCCATCAGTGGCCCCAGGTTTCTGGGGGAAATTGGAATGTTTGGAGTGGAACGCTCAACGTTCGTCATGGAGCTAGTTGCTCCTATTTGCGGTATTACCGTCGGGACAGGGTCAATCGGGGTCTGCATTTCGCTTGAAGTTCTGAGGTCACTTGTATTCCACGATCACCGCACCAAATAATCTGGAAATGCGGAATAGTGATCTGGATCTCCGTCGGGCAGGTCTGGCTTCTTCGGGGGTCGGCTCTGCGTGGGGATCGGTCCCTGCGGACACTCCGAAGATCAAGACAGTTAGTGGTTCTAGAGAGCTTAGTAATCAAATGTAAATGAGGTAGGAAATTAGTTACCCGATCCTTTCTTCTTCCTTCATTGGCCTATTTATAGCGGATTGACTTGGGCCTGCGGGCCTCCTGCTGTCCTGGTCCATTCGCTGGTCGGGCATTGTTGGGCCTCTTGGGCCTAAGTGATATCCCGAATCAATTAATAATGGTAACATAGTTTTATAATTATTGAAAAATAAAATTTAAATAAATAAACACTTTCTAAAATAAATTGAGATTGGGGGGAATTCAACCTATGACCTTTTAAAAAGAAGCAAATTTTCTAACCATCTCATCTACCTCTAAACAATAAAATATTACTACATAAAGTATATATAAACTAATATTTGGGGAGGGGGGGCAAAACTACTCGTAACCATGGTGGTTCCGGCGGCCGGAGGGGCCCACCCCTGAGTGAATCTATATCCACATCTAATATTATCTATACTTATAAAATTGAATCATGTGAACAATATCAATTTTAATTTTTCTCTAATTTTTCTAATTTTATCCTTCAAAATTGTTCCTTTTCTACCCTTACTATCCGTTCTCCATTCCACCTATTTGCTACCTGTCTACTTAGACAGTAACGTTCACTTAGACCCTAAATGACCAAATGAATTTGATCATTTACCGTTAGATCTATGCTCATTAAATCTACACCTTAGGATGCTTTTGGATATCCACCATAGGATTATAATAAGTATAGATCCAACGGTGAATGATCAAATTCATTTGGTCATTCAGGGTCCAAGTGAACATTACTGCTACTTAGGAGCAAAACGGCGCCGTTTGAAACTTCTTTAACTGATTGCTTTCTTACTCTTCTCCCATTCCATGCGTCTTTCTCTCCTGCCGTTTTCAGAATTCAGCTTTTTCTTAATCTCTTATGTACGGTTTCTTATTAAGGATTTGCATTAGAGATTCCTCGAGGGTTTAAGTTTTTATGCATTCCTTCTCCTGATAATGTGTTATTAATTTAGTAGAGCTCAGTTCTGCTTGGACACGTCTGTTGACTTCATCATCCATGTATTCATTATTGAATCGCCGAGGTGAAATTGGTCTTTGATCTTGTTCACAGTACAGTTTTGGTCGGTGTTCTGGCGAAGGTCTCGAACGAGAGCGAGAATGCTCTCGATTTCGATATTGCCCTCGAGGTTCTGGTGACGGCCTTGGACGAGAGCGAGAATGCTCCCGATTTCGAAGGTATCCAATGTATGTCACATCATCATACACCCATTCGCGTCTACGAGAATTTTGTGGCGGGTCTTGGAACAATCGTCCCGACTGAAGGAGAGGTCTTGTGGTGGTGGTGGTTGTGGTATCCACACTTCTAGAGTGTTTCTTCTTGGTTCCAAGAAAGAAGAACGATGAGCATTCATCTCCAATACGAACCTTGGAGACAGTTAGGTCATCCCAATGCCTTTGGTTACTTCGTACCCTAAATAGCCTCCCATGACCATGGGCTAGAGGATGCCTTGTTGTTGCTCCTCTTACGGGCTGGTTTTCTAACATCAACCGTACACGATCGGCAGCATCTCGACCCAAATTGTGTGTTATTGTATCCAGGACTTATTCGCTGAAGGATTGAGGTGAAAATTCATGTGTGGGTTGGATTACCTCATCCATTGGGAGAGTGGTATTTCCAATAGAGAGTGGGACGAGTGGAATGGTGGTCCCACCAGAGGAACGGTTTGGTCCTTCCGATGTCATTATGCTCATGGTGTAAACTCTACTATTTCAGAGCTTCAGTTTACCACACCAATTGATAACTCGGAGAAAATCCTTGATCGAAACTCTTCCCTGTGAGGCGCTGTTGGGTTCAGCCGGGAGACACTCCGATGCTTAAGTCAGTAATGATTCTAAGAGAATAAACTATAAGCACAAAATTGGGACTCAAAAAGTGTACCTTGAATACCTCGGGGTTGGGGTATTTATACTAGATTCCGTAACCATCGAAGTGGTAAGTAGACAGTCCTTCATTTAATGCCTCTTTAATGTATTCAATATAACATTCTTTATGTTTGGCCGTTAATGCATCGAAGGAACCATTAATGTTATTGGTTATAGCGGTTTCCTAGGTAACAGATTGGTGACACTATGGGCGAATCTATCTTGAAAGGTTTGTCTGTTGCAGCGACGTGGATCCTTTATGGCGTATGACCTTTACGAGGCGTACCCACGTGGCAAGGTCTTTCATGGCGTATGGCTTCCGACGTACGCCACTTTCTTGACACAGCGGATCTTATCTTGTGGCAGGGCTTTGTTACAAATTGATCCTTTTACTTATAGATTTTCATGGATTTGCTCCAAAGATAATATCTGGATGTTATCAGAATGATATGTGACATTTATATATATATATATATATATATATATATATATATATATATATATAAAAGAGTTGGATTTTTTAATTAAATACAAAATCGATGAGTTAATGAACCACTCCGAATTGTAATTTGTTGGAAACAGAGAATTGAAATCATCTGTAGTATGAGTAGTTCCAATGACACGAGGATTGAAAACCATTCATGGTAAAGGTGGTTCCAGCGACCAGGGGAAGGGGATCTGGCCCCTCTAGGCCCTCCCTTGTTTCCACCCTTGAATGATGGATCTAAGATTGAATAACATGGGATGTTGGAGCTATTCTCTAAAGATTTATGAATGCTGAATTGATATTTGTGAGTGTTTTTGCATAAAAACATCAAGCTCTCTATACAGTTTCTACAAAGTTACGTTTTTCAGTAACAAATGGTCAGGTACTTAAGACTCTCTTGTTTCATCTCCCATTGGATTTGTTAGTCTACACTGTTTCTATTTCTTTCTGATTTTATTTTCGATTGTCTTATTTTTATTGTCTTTGAGTTTCCTTTTATAATTATGATTATGTAAAATTCAATTGGTTTTAGCCTGTCAACGAGAGTGCTATAGAGAGATAAGTTTCTGTAAATTATTTTAGAGTTGGTTTTTTAGCGGATGTAATCTTATGTCAATATACCATTTAATTGCAAATAAACATTACATGTAACAGTCACTTATGCTCGACGGGTATACAACTGAATAGGACTAAAAAAAAGTATTCTTTAAGCGTTTTTTCCATTGGCTTTATTTTCAATGGAATTTCCAAATTTTGAAGTTTATCTCATTGAATGCCCCTTATTTACATGTAACCAGAATCCCTTAGAAAGTGCTCAAGGTTTATCCTTTAATTGAGTATTTCATTTGTTCAAATAAAATAACACAAATCATTATTTTCTGTTTATTATCTTTCAAATTAATTAATTAGATATCTTCTAACTTCTCAAAATCATCATTACCTACTCCATACCATATCAACATGTATAAAGATATATTTGTCATAAACAATTGTGACAACTAATTCATGTATGGCTTATTTTTATTAGTACGTGCTTGCCTTGCCTCTCTTCCCAAACTAAATATCAATAAACAAATAGAAATTGGCTAACTAGTCACTGGCAAATTTTTTTTTTCTTTCTTTTGGTTGCCTTTTTTCATTCATTTATTACTTAAATTATAAATTCCTCTCAAACAACCCTACAGATCTCTGATATATTTCTTTCAAACTCCTAATTTATTAGAGATCCAAAGCCAACAAAAAAAAAAAAAACACTAGAAGAATTACACAACATTCAAATTTGACACGCGTTGAACATTCTGTTGTCTTTTGAAAAGAAAGCACATCATCATCAGTTTGTACCTGAACAACATTTTAACAGACAAATGCATAAGCTTAATATCTGCAGTTTATGTCTTAAAATGCAAATCTGCATTCTTTAATGAACTTCTGTATGTACCAATCAATGATTCCAATTCAAGAAATTTTTGAAGCAAAATTCCTTGCACAAGTTTTAAGTCTTACCGAAAATCCTACAGAAGCTCTAGGACAAGTGCAGATGCACCACCGCCACCATTGCACACACCAGCAACACCATGCTTCCCATTTTTGTGTCTCAGCACCTGCAAGTTCATCAAAGTTTTAGTGAAGGAATGGAAAGAGTTGGTGGTCAGGCAGGCATAAATACAGGAATAGATATCTTGGATTAAAATAGTGAATCGTGACAAATTAATGATATATACCCCCAAAAGTGTGACCAAGATTCGAGCTCCACTGCAACCTAGAGGGTGTCCTAACGAAACAGCTCCACCATGTACATTCACTTTTTCCTAATAAACAGTTAAAAAAAAAAAAAGTGTGTAAAACAGTTGACAAGTGCTTAAGAAACCAAATTGGAATAGACTACTACTTATTATGATGTAAGTGCAGTAATACATAGACTAGTTGATATACTCACTGGATTAAGTCCAAGCAGTTTCTGATTGGATAGAGCTACAACCTGCACACGTACCCATGTGATGAATTAAGACTTTTAACTCAAAGTTTATCAGCAAATTAAGCTCCATTTGTTTCACCATGAAAAAATATATATTTTCCAAGGAAAATGTGCTGCATTGTTTGGTCATAAGAATGGGAAATGAATATTTTCTGAAAGAATATATTGTGAAACAAATGGAGCCTTAGAAAAAATATAAATAAATAAAGCTTGATAGTTTACAGCAAATGCTTCATTTATCTCATAATAATCAACTTCAGAAGCATCCATGCAAGCTTTTGACAAAGCTTTAGGTATCGCCAGGGCAGGAGCTGTTGTAAACAGCTCTGGTGCCTGCAGAGCAAATTGAAAGTGATCAAGAAGAAGTCTGATGCATGAATCTCAAATGCAAGATAAAATCATTTCATCCAAACTGCAAACGCACTGATACTTTTAATATATGTATGGGATAATAGCAAAGTAAGTAAATCTGCAAGATATTTTGATTGGCATGAACTGTAAACATTTACGGGGTACAAAAATTACCTGAGCAGCGTCAGCATATCCAGTGATCTTTCCGATCACTTCCAATCCAAGCTTAAGAGCTGTCTCTCCGCTCACTAAAACCAAAGCAGCAGCACCATCACTGTTGATGAGAGCAATTTCAGTAAAAGCTTAGGTACATGTCGTTATAAGATCGGCACAAGCTATCAAACACCAAACAAGAGACTTGGATGAGGCTATAAACCAAACCAATAATAATGATAGTTACAACTCATTGGAGTATAAATACAGTAAACAAAAATCATGAAGTAGGAAAAACATTATTTCTCAGCATCTTTTGAGGAAGACCAGATGACGATGTTTAGAACTACTTCCAGGAGTAATAGCCATGTACAGCTAGATTTTATATATCATATTAGAATGAGTAAATGAATATTACAAATGGAAATTGAACTAAAAAGTAATAACCTTATGCTAGAGGCATTGCCAGCAGTAACTGTGCCTCCAGTTTCTTTGAAACTTGGCCGGAGCTTCCTCAATTTTGCAGGGTCAAACTGACATTGAAAAAGAATAAAATAAATAAAACAGAAACAGTGGCTGGCACTAATACATGTTGAATCTGAGAGGAGTTGTTAAAGAAAAAATTTCAATCTGTCAAGGTATTCATTCATATAATCTTTTGTCAAGAAGCAAGACATGGAGAAGTTTCAGATGAAAGTAAGTGCAAACAAATGCAAGTGCTGAATAGGTACCAGGTAGAATTAAACAGTACCTTTCCTAAACCTTCATCCTTATCAACAATTGTTGAGGGCTTTCCCCTTCCCCCAGATACTTCAACCTGCAAAGTACAGTACCACATTCAGATATACCATATCGATGATGAAATAGCTACAAAAGGTTAAATTAACAGCAAATGCTAACCGGTGTAATTTCCCATGCAAAGGCACCACTTTCCTGAGCAGCAATACCACGCTCAAAACTCTGGATAGCATAGTTATCCTGCCATAATCACCAATGCATTTGTTAAAGAAAAACTCAAATAAAATAAAATAAAATAAAAAGTTAAAATCATATATATAGAATTAAAGATGATATATCATATACTGATTTTTGTAGACAAAGAAAACTAATGAGCAAAACTACCCTAGTGCATTTGTTAATGCTTGCTCAAATGCAATATTTTGGATGATGATGAGTTATGACTCTCATGTGGGGTACTGTTTCTACGGTAGAGCACCATCAGAATATTGTTAGTCCTTCTAGGTTGTTGCCCCTGATTCCAGATGACAGGTGGGGTGGCCAACAATATGCGTTGGCAATGCTAGAATTTAATTCAAGTGAATCTCTATGTTAAACTAGCAGAAGTTTAGTTAAGTGAACCACCAAAGTCGCAGACGAAGACCCCCATCAAGTCATTGCTTGGTGCTCTATTTCTCCAGACAAAAATGTTAAGCTAAATTCAATCGGCATTGTTATAATTATAATTATGATACCTAAAAGAAAAATTTTCACATGCACTTTATAGTATAGCTCATTTGCATTTTACATCAAATTCATTACAATATAACAGAGTTTATGGCCAAAAACTGAATATATTTGCAAGCTAACTTGGGATTGTTACAATATATCAAAGAAAATGTCGCCTGTAACACTGAAATAGATGGAACAAATGAGATGCAATACCTGGTCCTCCCTACTAATTGAATGATTATCTGCACATATTTCGGCACAATTTCCCATGCCAACATCATTATAAACATCCCACAACCCATCTTTCAACATTCCATCTACCAGGGAATCATGTCCGAGCCGAGATCCCTTCCTGCTTGTAACAATTGAATCAGGAAACGTCCAATCAAGTTAAGAAAAACAACGAAACTGTCTATAAGAATGAGATAAACCTTGCTTCTGCCAAATATTTAGGAACATTAGACATGCTCTCCATGCCCCCGGAAACAACAACATCATTGATGCCTAGTTGGATACTCTGGGCTGCAAGCATAGTTGCTACAGTATTCCCACACAAAAACAACATCAATATCTTTCAATCATGTTTCAAGAATATAAAAGAATTTGAGAACCACCAGCAAAGAAACAATAATACTTGTTCACACCTTTCATCCCCGAAGCACAGACTTTGTTAACAGTGGTGCAGACTACTGAATTAGGAAGTCCTGCACCTAGTGCAGCCTGTCTAGCAGGAGCTTGTCCTAAATTTGCACTTAGAACATTGCCAAAGAAAACTTCTTGGACCAGTGATGGATCGATATTGGCCCTTCTAAGAGCAGCTACATATTTGCCAACAATAAAGCATTTAGGAAAAAAGAAACAGAAAACCTTATATAAACAGAGATTGTCCAAACACCAGAATATATATATAAAAAAAATTGTGTTCTAACCTCCAATGGCTATAGATCCGAGCTTGGTCGCAGATAAAGATGATAGTGAACCAAGAAATCCACCCATTGGTGTTCGGGCAGCACCAACTATGCAAACATCTGTATAAAAATATAAACCAAAGGAATTTAACAACCTATTTGGCATATTAAGTATGTAAATTAGATTGAAGCTGATAAACTGATCAGCTAACAGAGCTCACAGCTATCATATAAAACAAGCCAATCACCTGCACCACCCGTAGTACAACACACTCAAAGAGGGAGCAAAAACAGATAGATTCAGGGAGTGGTATCACCCCAAAAGTGACTCTATGTAGCAATTAAATTCATTAAATCCAAGATACTAGCCTAAAAGTTGGAAAATATATGAAAATATAGAAAAGATATCACCTTTAGGCTTTATTTGGGAGGCTGAAGCTGGGGCCATGGATCAATGAAAATAAAAAATCTGCAAAAATTACAAACCAATTAGCATTTGTTACAGAATCAATTGATCACGAGCTACTATGAATTCAAACAGTGTAGAGCAAACGCATTAGAGTTTATATAATATTGATTATCAATTAAGATCGTATTAAACCAGTTTCCCCCTTTGGCCCAAAAGAAGGGAAGTAGTAGCAAAATTACAAAACAAGGAAGGATAGAAATACCAAATTTGGTTAGTAAAAAAGAGTGGGGGAAGAAAACAGAAAAATGACAGAGTGATGTTGTAGAAGATGGGTTGAAGTCGTTGGACAGAAAAATCCAAGAAAATATCGATGAAAACGAGGGAGAGATGTACCTGTCCAATTGAAGAAAGAGCAACTAAGAAATGAAGAGAGAATGGGAGAGAGTAGGCCTCTATTTATAATTATAGTCGCAAAACCAGAATCATTTTTAAAGGGATATTTTATAGTTCAATAATCAATTAATACTTTTTCTTTTCTTTTTTAGATTAAACCCCTATTATTTGACAGATTGGCACCATTTGATAATATTTGTCATTAAAATATTTTCGGGCAGGTCACGATTTAACTCATTTTGAATAGATTTTTTTCTTTTTTCTTTTTTTTTATAGAAATTGGGACGAGACAGACCTTGAGCGGAGAGAGTACTCATGGCCCAAGAACTGTCAAACCCGCTATATATTAAAAAAGAAAATGTGAGTGTTTGAACAAGAGAAGAAGAAGGGGAACAAACAAGAAGAAGGGGGAAGGAGAAAAGTTCAAGAAAAACGCAAATGAAAAATATTACATATGTCATCATTGATAAACCTATGGCAAAAAGCAGGAGCTGAAGGCCACCAATTGATCACAGAAGAAGAGACTCCAAACTTTGCCAAAGCATCAGCAACGCGATTTCCTTCCCTAAAGATGTGAGTAAAAATAATGTTCATCCTAGAGCAAATGTTGAGACAGTGCAACCATTCTTGTCGAATACTCCAAGGAACATCCATGGAACGAAGTCGAAGCAAATTAACTGTTGAAACACTTTTCCACAAGATTTTGATTTGACAAAATCATTTAAGTTTAATCCATGATTAAGAGAAAATTAAATTTAAGTGATTTGATTTAATTGTACTAATCTGTTTGTTCAATATTGAGTATAAATATAAATGCAAAAGGAAATAAAGATTAAGACAGGTCAAAGTCAGCATGAGAACACAATACAAGCTGAGTGAAGAGCAACTCAGCACAAGAGAAGATAAGTCATCTTCAAAACAACAGCTTAAGAATGGAGCTGATCAAAGAAGCTGAGTGGAACGGAACTCAGCATAAAAGAAGTCTGCTTCAAAACTAGATTTTGCGGAAGGAAGCTGACCACGGAAGCTGAGTGAAAAAGAACTCAGTATGAGATTTGGTGACAATCAAAGACAATGACTGTCGAAGTGAAGCTGAGTGATCTTCAGGACAGCATGAATGATCTGTTAGCTAAAGGACAAATCCGACAACTGTCTGTACCAATAATTGAAGCCTTGGAATTACGCAAAAGCCAAATTCCGAGATGCATGGGTTAACTGTTCATTGCTATAAGACAAACTGCCGCAAGAAGACAAAGCCTGTAGGAAGAAGACAAGCCTGACATCTGAAGAAATCAAAAAACAAGATTGGCATGCACATCTGAAGCTGACCAGAAGCTTGTCCCCCAAAAGAGCCGTTTTGGATTCAACGGACAAATCAAATTCAAATCAATGGATCCTCAAAGTTCAACTATAAAAGGACAAGCAATCCTCTTGGATCATTGCCGAATCATAGAATCTACAAGAGAGAAAAATACAAGTTCAAAGCACTCAAAAACAAGAAAGAAATCTTACACCAACTTTCTATCCCTGTGTAAATGCTAGATTGATTGTTTTGTAATCATCTAAAGTGTTCTTTATCTGAAAAAGAGCAAATTGTATCAATCGTAAATTGAGAGTGTTGTGCTGAGTGTTTGGTTGTAAATACTCAGTGGTAGAGAAATCTAGGTGCTGGGTTGTAGCACTTAGTAGGAGTTGAGTAGACGAATAGAGGAAGGTACTCTTGCATATTCAACTTCCTTGTAACCGGTTTGTGCTCTACCTTTAAAGAGCTCAGTATTGAATTCTAAAAGTCCGGAGAAGTCTGGGGACTGGACGTAGGCGAAGAGGCCGAACCAGGATAAGTGATACTAAGTAATTTCTAACTCTCTTAAAATATATATATATATATATATATATATATATATATATATATATATATATATATATATATATGTGCATGTGTTGATTGTTATATTTACTCAGCAGATAAACTGTTTAAAGCTGACACTGAGTAAATTAGAGTGCTGAGTTGGAAGCTGACCACTAACGTGTCAATTCCCAACTCACGAGTGAAACAGTCTTAGTCAACATCTGACTAAAGCTGTCTTACACTAAGATCGGCCAAGCTGACCAAAGCTGAGTTAATAAACTCACCAAATTATCAAGTCAGCAAGATTAATTAACGAAAAAGTTACATTAGTTCCTAACCCCCCCCTTGGAACTAATCACACGGGACCAACATTAACTACGTACATGGAGTCTGACTCGACCCAAAGTTGATGCTAATTTTTCTCCCAAGCAAGTTCAATTGCGAAAATAGCGGCTCTCAATTCAGCCATATAAGGAAAAGAAGGAGGGGCAGAAAAAGCAAAACAACCTTTGGAAAAACCGCGATAGTTACGAAAGATACCGCCCGCTCCCGCCTCACCAGGAGTACCAAAAGTAGAGTCGTCCACATTGACTTTAACCCACCCCGGAGGAGGTTTAAACCAAAGGACCGGAATAATATTGGGAGCCGGAGGCGGCTTTGAAGAAGCCAGAAGATGGGATAAGATATCAACATCTCTCCTCGAAGAGCAAAAACCTTTAGAATAGGCAAATGACTCTCGAATCATTCAAAAAAGGGTGATCTTCGAGTGTTGAATAGAAGGAGAAACCTCCTTAAAGGTTGCTTCATTCCTACAATGTCAGATTAATCAGATACAAGAGACAGTGGCAACACGCCAGATCATCGACACCTGTGAGCCAAAATGAATGCTACGAAGAGTGCTGAAGAAGTAGATGAATTGGGAATGACGAGGTAAAGCATAGTCAAAATGAATCTCAAGTGCCTTCCACAGAGAATCGGTAAAAGAACAGCTAATGAATAAGTGGTTAATGGATTCAGCATCCCTACCACAAAGAACGCAACGAAAGGCAAAAGATAAGCCTAGACGATGCAGGAGGTCATGAGTCGGAACACTTCCATGCAAAACTCTCCAGGATGTGAAGGAGCGGGAAGGGGGAGTGTAAGCATTCCAAACAAATTTATACCAGTCCACCGAGTAGGAACGAGGACTGATAATTGAATAGTACTCTTTGGCAGAGAAAATACCCTTCGTAGAAGGCTGCCAATCGTATAAATCTAAATCATCTCTGCCCCTGTGAATAGATCGAATACTGTCTTGAACAACCGAAGGCAGAGTGTCTAAGCCAAGCCATTCCGAATTGACCAAAAAATCATCAACAGAATTAAAGCGTGAATGCTTATCATGATGATCAAGACCCAATTTGTCCGCCACCGATGCAATGATCCACCTATCGGTCCAAAAATTGAGCGTTGAAGATTGACCAATCCACCAAAAGGTCTAGTCCCAAATGGATGAATAAACAAACTTACAGGAAGACCAAATCGAGAAAGGAGTAATGGTAGCTTTAGGCAACCCAGAGACAGCCATAAATCTAGACTTCATCAGAGAAATAGCAAGAGTATTGTCTTGAATTAAATCCCAACACATCTTACCCAAGAGAGCCTGGTTAAAGATCCTAAAATCCTTAATACCCAATCCACCACCCTCCAAACTTTTGTAACAAGTTTGCCAGGGAACCGTGATTAACTTCCTCTGATCAATACAACTCGTCCAAAGGAAATTCCTAACACTTCTATTGAGCTTTTTCAACAAACTCACTGGCCACTTGTAGATCACAAATGAATGAACCAGAGAGCCAGTAATAGCAGACTTAATTAGAGTTAAACGTCCTGCAAAGGAGAGAGAGCTACCTTTCCATTTGCTAAATTGAGATAGAAAATTGTCTGCAAGGCAGCTGAGGTGACGGGCCCTAGGAGCACCTTTAAATAGAGGGACTCCTAAGTAACTAAAGGGGAGAGAACCCAAATGGATGCCAAGATAGTTAGCAAGCCGAACCTTCCTCGGAGGACTCACCTGAGAACTAAAAAAGATAGCAGATTTATCCCAACTAAGCTACTGACCGGATATATGTCCATAGAGCAGGAAAAAATCCTTAAGAGCATGCACATTGCTCAAAGATGTCACTCCAAAAATGAGCATGTCATCAACAAAAAGAAGATGAGAGGGAAAGGAATTTCCACCAGAATAATACATAGGAGAATAAGTATCCTCCCCTACCATTTTAGTAAGCCAATGAGAGAGAAAATCCTCAGCAATGTCAAACAGCAGAGGAGAAAGGGGGTCCCCTTGTCTAACCCCTCTAGAACAAGAAAAGTAACCATTTGGAGAACCATTAATCATCACAGAAATATGAGCAGATGCCAGAATATTTAGGATCCAATCCCTGAAAGTGAGAGAAAAACCAAAGGAATCCAACACAGCCAAGAGGAAGTTCCAATCTAAAGTATCAAAAGCCTTACGAATATCAATTTTTAAGGCCATGTGACCACCCAAACGTTTTCTATCAAGCATATTAACTCCCTCAAAAGCTAAGACAAAGCACTGATGAATGCTTCTACCTTTAAGGAAACCATACTAGTTGGGAGAGACAATCCTTGCAGCAATAACTGCAAGGCGATCCGCAAGAATTTAATTAACAATGATATAATTACATTAAACAAAAAAATAGTAATATTTCAAATTAATTAATTGTTATTTTATTTATTTAAAGTGGATAATAATAGTGAATTACTATACCTAGCCACAAATTCCTACCTCTAGCCTCGGGAATTAACCGAACTACCCTTTGCACAAAAATTGAAAAAAGACAAAACCTCTCAAGAAGCCTATATACTCTTCGATCAAAGCCGGACTAATTTTTGAACGAAATCATGGATGGTGATAGAGACCGTAAAGGGAAAGTGAAAATGGTAAGATTTACGGTTTTATTTTGTCGATTTACGCTTCGATTTGAGATCTGTGGGATATTTTTGAAAATCGCCGGAATCGCAGTCGGACGTATGAACATCAAGCCCGACCTGTGGTTTCGGCGTAAGAACATCACGCCCGACCAGTGGTGCGAGCGTGATAGCCACATGCCCACACCATAGGTCGGGCGTGATGTTCAAACGCCCGAATCATAGGTCAGACGTGATGTTCATATGCCTGACCAGTGGTTCGGGCATGATGTTCATACGTCCGAGGGTGTTATTTTTTTAAATTATATTTACATTTAAATTAATTTAGTTTAATTTATAATTTATATGTTACGATTTTAGGTTAATTTAGTGTAATTTTTTATAGACGGAGCGACCTACTAGGGTGGAATCCATCCCGTCATCTGCTCGTCGTCTAGATATGGACGATGAGGATGATACACCACGGCATACGAGATTGTGTGGTATTGATATATCTGGTCGTAGGCGGAGAGGGGTTGTGACGGAGCAGGTGCGGAGGGGTCCGATTGTGGATCAGCCCGATATTCATGGATCAGAGGGGGCGACTGATTTTGATGACAGAGAGCCTGATAGCGATTCTGTGGAGTGTTGAAACACCTTTCCACAAGATTTTGATTTGACAAAATCATCCATGATTAAGAGACAATTAAATTTAAGTGCTTTATTTTAATTGTACTAATCCATTTGTTCAATGTTGAGTATAAATATAAATAAAGATAAATATAAAAAGTAAGACAGGAAGAAGTCAGCATGAGATGATCAAAACAAGCTAAGTGGAATAAAGCTCAACATAAGAAACCGCAACAACAACTGTCTTACGAAGATGAGCTGACTAAAAATATACTCAGCTTAGAAATTGCCAAAAACAATGATTTACGCAGTAGAAGCTGAGTGATTCTTCAGGACAGCATGAAAAAGTCGTTTGCTAAAAGACAATGATTACCGCCCCTTTGTACCAATAATTGAATCCTTGGAAATACGCAGAAGACACATTCCGAGATGTATGGGTCAATGGATTATTGGTAAAAGACAACTGGCACAAAAAGACAAGCCTGACGCAATAAGACAAGCCTGGCGTCTGAAGGAAAACAGAGGAATGGAATGGCCGGAACAGTCTGAAGCTGACCAGAATCTGTCCCCTAAAAGAGCCATTTTAACATCAACGGCTAAATCATTTCAAAATGATCCAACACAGATTTTCCCTATATAAGGACAATCAAACTTCTTGGATCATTGCCGATTTACAAAAAGAAAAGTACAAGAGAGAAAAGATACAAAAGCACTTAGATACAAAAAAAGATCTTACACCCATCTTCTATTCTTTGTGTAAATGCTAGAGTGATTATTTGTAATCTTCTAAAGTGTTCTTTATTTGAGTAATCTCTAAACTCTTGAGTAATCTTCTAAAGTAATCTTTATTTGTGTAGGCGGAGAGGCCGAACCAGGATAAGTGACACTGAGTAATCTCTAAACTCTCTCTCAATATATATATTTGCATGTGTTGTGTGTAAAGTTTACTCAGCATATAAAATTGTTTAAAGTTGACTCTGAGTAATTTCAAGTGCTGAGTTAGAAGCTGGCCTCCAAGAGTGTCAATATCTAACTTACAAATAAAACAGCCTTAGTCAATATCCGGCCAAAGCTGTCTTGTAACATATCTGGCCAAGCTGACCAAAAGCTGAGTTGACAAACTCACCAAATAACTAAGTCAGCATATTAATTAAACGAAAAAAATTATATTAGTTCCTAACCCCCCCTCTTGGAACTAATCACACGGGACCAACAAGTGGTATCAGAGCCTAAGCTCACTACTCAAAGATATAACTATCTTGAGTGGATCCCCATAAATGGCTGAGAACAGCACTCGTTTCTTTCCAGGGAACCAAACAACACAGATACTCCCTGAGGGATTATCAATCACTAGACCTCCCCTATTCTTTGGATCTAATTATACATTCTGGAAGAATAGGATGAAAAACTTTATTCAAGCCACAAACATGAGTGCATGGCTTGCAATTGTTCAAGGTCCACATGTGCCATATAAAACTGTTAACAATGAGAAAATTGTTAAAAGCGAAGCTGAGTGGACAGAGGATGACCTCATAAAATTACAAAATAATGCTTCGGCTATAAATATGCTTCACTGTGCTTTAGATGCTGCAGAATACAATAAGATTTCAGGATGTGAGTCAGCACAAGAGATTTGGAAAAAGTTGGAAGTGACTTATAAAGGCACAAGTAAGGTTAAGGAGTCCAAAGTCAATCAACATATGAGACTCTATGAGCTGTTCGAGATGAATGAGAACGAAGACATCTCAGAAATGAACTCAAGATTCACCAACATCATAAATGAGCTCAAAAGACTTGGAAAGAACTTCACTGAAGAGGAACAGGTGAAGAAAATCCTGAGAAGTCTACCTAAGAGTTGGCAAGCAAAGAAAACAGATGTAGAAGAAGCTCAGGACTTGACTACTTACAAATATGATGAGCTGATCGGATCCTTGCTGACCCATGAAATCTCTATGAAAAACTTTGAAGCCAAAGAAAAGTCTGAAGATAAGAAACAGAAATCACTAGTGATGGAAGCTGACTCCACAGAAGCTGAGTCTACTGATGATGAGGAAATGGCTATGTTTACTAGAAAAATGAAGAAACTGTTCAGAAGAAATGACAGAAACAGCAAACGGCCATACAAGAAAGGTGATAGGTACAAAGCTGAGTCTAGTGACAAATATAAGAAGGACAGCTCCAAGTCCGTCACATGTTTTGAGTGCCACCAAACTGGGCACATCAAGTCAAGCTGCCCAAACCTAAAAAGAGATAAGAAGGGAAACAAAAAGGCAATGGTAGCAACATGGAGTGACAGTGACGAGTCAACATCATCCGAAGCTGATGCAGATGAAACGACAAACATATGCTTCATGGCCGATGATGCTGATCACTCTCAATCTGAGCAAGCTGACCTCTCTGATGAAACTGACCAGGAGGAACACAACAATGAGGTAACATCCCTACTTTTGCTTAGAAACGAGATGGTAAATGCCTTGAGTGATTTATACACACTTACTAAAAAGTGTAACAAGAAAATCAAATCACTCAGCAGGCGGTGTGACGAGATTGAAGAGGTCAAGCTGAGTGACCTCAGATATCTCCTCCAAGACAATGCAGATTTACATAACAACATCCAAATAATGCATAAGTTTGTCACGGAGGTTCAATCTGAGTCAAAGAAACTTAGAAAGGACGTTACAACCCTATAGAGTCAAGTAAAAGGCTCAAATAAACATAAATCCCATGCTGAGTACTCAAGTACTAGTCAGCATAAACAGTTCACCCAGTGTGAATGTTGCAGGAAAAGGGGACACACAAAAGATGTGTGTTGGTTCAACAAGCGGATTGTCCAATGTGACTTCTGCGGAAGCAAAGGACATACCACTAAGGTATGTTGGCATACTCAACATAACAATGTTGACCACACTCAGCATCACCCTCAAAGGGTAGTTTATTGTGACTTCTGTAGTAAAAATGGCCACACTATAAAAGTATGTCGTCACAAACTAAAATATGATTTTGCACCTGTTTATACTAACAAGAAAGGACCCAAAAAGAATTGGGTACCTAAAGATGAATAGTTTAAAATGCAGGTCAGCTTGACATGCGTGGAGAAGTCAAAACTTTGGTACATAGACAGCGCATGCTCAAGAAACATGACAAGTGATGAAACACAATTCATCACACTAGAGCTTAAACGAGGTGGAAGTGTAAGCTTCGGAGACAATAAGAAGGGTAAGATAGTCGGCTCAGGTACTATCGGAGGTAACCCAACTATTGAGTCTGTCTCCTTAGTCAAAGGTCTCAAATACAATCTACTGAGTGTAGCTCAGCTTTGCAAAAGTGGTAGAAAGGTTGTATTTGATAATACCAAGTGTCAAATACTCGAGGGAAATACAAATGAATTAATTTTAACTGCCCCTCGGGTAGAAAATGTGTACATGCTAAATTTAGAAAAACAATTTTCCAAAAACATATGCTTGGTGTCTAAAGAGGATAACTCCTGGCTATGGCATAGAAGACTTGGCCATGTCAGCATGGACCTTCTTGCCAAATTAGCTAGAAAGCAATTAGTTGAGGGATTACCCAAATTAAAATTTGAAAAAGATCAACTGTGTAAAGCTTGTCAGCAAGGCAAACAAACTAAAAAGTCATTTCATAGTAAAAAATATTGTCTCAACCAAGAGACCATTGTAATTACTACACTTGGATCTTTTCGGACCTATCTAGCCACTCAGCTTGGGAGGTAAGAAATTTTCCTTAGTCATTGTAGACGATTTCTCTCGGTACACTTGGATCATCTTGCTGAGTAGCAAGGATGAAACATTTGAGATGTTCACCACATTGATTAAAAAGCTTGAAATTGACAAAGACCTAAAAGTAGCTCATATTAAAAGTGACAATGGTGGAGAATTCAAAAACCAACAGTTTGATGAATTCTGTGAAACCAGTGGTATTGACCACAATTTCTCTGCTCCTAGAACGCCTCAATAGAATGGGGTTGTTGAAAGGAAGAACAGAACAATTGTCGAAATCGCTAGAACCATGCTGAGTGAAAATATGCTTCCAAAGTACTTCTGGGGTGAAGCTGTCCACACATCATGCTATATACTGAATAGGGCTCTAGTAAGACCTATACTTAAGAAAACCCCATATGAACTTTGGAAAGGATGAAAGCCCAACATTGGGTACTTTCGTGCTTTTGGGTGTAAATTCTTTATACTCAATACAAAGGACAATCTTGCAAAATTTGATGCTAAAGCTGATGAAGCGATCTTCTTAGGGTACTCAACTAACAGCAAAGCATATAGAGTCTATAATAAACGAACTCAGGTTGTAGAAGAGTCTGTCCATGTTGAGTTCGATGAAGCTGACCCTGCAGGAAAGTCAACTCAGCTCACTGAAGATGAACCAAGCTCAGCTTCCGCTGATCAAAATGGAGCCTCTGAATCATCAATACAAGGGCTGACCAAAGGTAAGCAAGAAGTTGAAATTACATTTGCTGACCAGTCTATTCCTGTAGAGATTGTAGAAACACCTCTTCCAAACGACACAACATTGCCCAAGGAAATAAAAATTCCAAGAGGACACTCAGAAAAATCAATTCTTGATGTTGCTGATAACAAACTAATGACAAGAGATCAGCTTAGGAAGTTCCTCGGCAACGTTGCTTTTGTGTCAATACATGAACCAAAGAACTTTACCGATGCTGAGCACGATGAATACTGGATAAATGCCATGCTAGAAGAACTTGACCAATTCACCAGAAATGAGGTATGGGATTTAGTACCTAGACCTAGAAATCAAAAGCCCATAGGAACTAAGTGGGTCTTTAGAAACAAACTAGATGAGCATGGAAATGTAATAAGAAACAAAGCTCGACTTGTAGCCCAAGGCTATAGTCGGCAAGAGGGTATTGACTATGGGGAAACATTTGCACCTGTTGCTAGGTTAGAAGCAATACGTATATTGTGTGCTTATGCCAGTTTCATGAACTTTAAGTTATACCAAATGGATGTTAAAAGTGCATTTCTTAATGGTTTCATAAACGAAGAGGTATATGTTAATCAACCTCCTAGGTTTGAAGATCCAAAATTTCCAAACCACATTTATAAACTCAAAAAGGCCCTATACGGCCTAAAACAAGCTCCAAGAGCTTGGTATGATAGGTTGACCAACTTCCTGCTAACCAGGAACTATGTTAGGGGAAAAGCTGACACAACCTTGTTCATTAAGAAAAAGGGGAAACATACCCTACTTGCACAAATATATGTAGATGATATAATATTTGGTGCTACTGACGAATCTTTGTGCGAAGAATTTAGCAAACAGATGCAAACTGAGTTTGAGATGTCCATGATGGGGGAACTCAACTTCTTCCTTGGACTCCAAATCAAGCAAGGTAAGAATGACATCTTCATAAGTCAGTCCAAGTACACCAAAGAAATGTTAAAGAAATTCGATATGATGGACTGCAAACCCATATCAACCCCTATGAGTACTGATACTGTCCTATGCAAGGATGAGAAAAGTAAGTCAATAGACACTAAACTCTATCGAGGTATGATAGGTTCGTTACTTTATCTCACAGCTAGTCGACCTGATATACAGTACTCAGTATGTTATTGTGCGAGATATCAAGCTGACCCCAGAGAATCTCATCTAACGGCTGTAAAAAGAATTTTTAGATATTTGCAGAGCTCAATTGATGCAGGTCTATGGTATCCAACTTCAAATGACTTCACACTCATTGGATATACTGATGCTGACTATAGACGAGATAAGCTAGAACGTAAGAGCACTTCGGGAGGATGTCATTTACTTGGAAGCTGTCTAGTATCTTGGTTCAGGAAGAAGCAATCATCTGTAGCCCTGTCTACAACTGAAGCTGAGTACGTGGCTGCTGGAAGCTATGTTGCTCAAGTTCTATGGATAAAGCAACAGCTTGAGGATTATGGAGTGAAGACTGAAACAATAGAGATCAAATGTGATAACAAGAGTGCCATTGATCTGTCCAAAAATCCAATCCAACATAGCAGGATGAAACATGTCAGCATAAGGCATCACTTCATCAGAGATCACGTACTAAAAGATGAGATCAAGCTGACCTATGTGCCAACAAATGAACAGCTTGCAGATATCTTCACCAAGCCCTTGGCACGTGAACAATTCAACATACTAAGGGAAGCTATTGGTATGTCTAATCCCCTTCAATAATTCTCTAGTGAATGTAGAGTGATTGCCATGTTGAGTGAAAATTTGAACGTTGTGCAAATGCCATGCTGAGTAAATTAAGTAACTACTACTTACTGAGCTTGAAATATAGAAAAATCACCCCATACCGAGTTGACATACATACTGTGTGATTATCCTGAGTAGGTACATATACTAAGCAATTATCATATACTAAGTTGCTTAGAGATAGGAAATTCACCTTGATAGAACTAGGTTCTCAGTATCACAAACGGTTCACTTTCTAGGAAAACTGTGCTAAAACCCACTTGCACCATTAAATGCCAACACATGTAATAAATAGCACCTGGAAAAGGCAAACAATTATGAGACAACCCATGCGCCGAAAATGTCATAAATGACAGAATCTCTATCGGTTGAACGCCCCAAGGAAAAACGGATAGTCCAATAAATAGAGCCGTTTTAAGATCTATATAAATAATGGAAGAATTACTCCTCAAATCTCCTCACGTGTAAATCCTTTGGTATTCAGAATCTCTCTCTCTCTCAAAACTTCCACAAAAATCTCTGAAAATGTCCAACACTCAAAACATCTCCGGTGAAAATTCCGGCAAATTGATCACCGATGAAAGCCCCAGATCTATTCCTCAATCTAACCTAACTCCGAGCAAACGCCGTCAAGCTGACCCAGCAAGCTCCTCAAAATAAAAGAAACCCAAGGCTAGAACCATGGTAAAGGTTCACACGAAAGTCAACAACCTGGAAGTCCTAAAATGCCGATGGTTCTCTCCCAGCTTCATTACCGCCGAAAAGCCATTCTGTGAATGGATTGAGAAGAACGAGTGGACAGGCCTCTTCTCTCTCCCCGGAACCACCTACCCTCGGATGGTTAGGGAATTCTACTCCGATCTCCATGTTGATAAGGACGATGCTGACTATCTGGAGACGCACGTTAAGGGTCACAAGATTGTAATCACTCCGTCCTACTTGGCCACCTTACTCAACTTGCCTAACAAAGGAACCGAGTTTAGAACAACAAAGGAAAAGGTATCAACGGAAAAGCTTGACCAGATGAAGGGATTTTGCAAACCCAAAAATCACAAAGGAGAAATACCCAGCACTAGTATGGGGCAAAACCAGAAGATGGCGCACTACATATTGACCAACTTCATCTTCCCTAAGCTCAACTCAGCCTCGTCTGCCTCCAACTTCGAGCAGTGCTTTATATGGCACATGCTAACCTATAGCCCACTCAATATGCCTGTGTTTCTGGTTGGTGCACTTCAACGTGGAGGTAAGAAACTTCGACTAGGTTCTCTAATCACCAAAATCCTTGAAGATCACAAGATCGAGACAATCACTGAGACTAAGAGTTTGGGAACAGAAATAACCGCAGCTCTGCTATTTGGGTTGTTATTCAACCAACCTTTAAAGGGAGTTGAAGATGCTGAGGAAGATGAGGAAGAAAATGATGTTGTTCAAGAAGTAGAAGCTGTGCAAGAAGCAGGTGATGCTGAGCCAGAAGATGAGGCTGAGCAAGGGAAGGAGGTTCCTACTGAGTCCCCTAAGGCAAAGAAGAAGAGAAAAGCACTTGCAACATGTGCAAAGGATATTGAAGCTATGCCCAGGAAGAAGCGAGCTATGACCAGAGGAAAGAACGTTGATACTGACCAACCTCAGGTTGCACCTAAGTCAGCAGAGAAAAGGAAAGGGCAAGCTGAGCCTGAAGAAGAAAGTGAAGAATCCCCAGAACAACCTCTGAGGAAGAAAAGTCGATGTTCTGGATTGAAAATTGTTGAAGCTGATCCCATTGATTGGGTTGTGACACCCAAATCTCACTGCACTCAGAACATTGGGATTGATCTTGAGAAAACTCCAGTTGATCAAGCTGATGAAGGGGAATAACAAAGACAGGATGATACTCAGCCTAATGCTGAAGAAAAAGATCATGCTGAGCCGGATAATGTTGAGCAACATCAGGAGGTACATGAAGAAGAAGATAAGCTAAGTGAGGATCTGGATGTTGAAGGCGAGGTTGAGGATATAAATGTTCAAACTGACCCTTCACCTCCAAAAACTAAGTCCCTCAAAAGACTGAAAAAGAAAGCTGTTAAAACTCCTCTTATTGATCTCTTGACAGATTCTCCATCTTTGGAGCAAATTACGGATCCATCCAATATCCAGTTCGAGTATTTTTCCCACCATGTTGAGTCTCCTCCTAAGGAACCGGAGCAAAATCAAGCCTCTGTTACTCGCACTGAGGAACATGCTAAGACTCCACAGAATCCAAATCCTGCCGAGCAAGAGCTCGAAGATCCAGCTACTCAACACGGGGAGAAAACTATGGATCCACCTATTCAACTTCAACCTCATGAAGAACACTCAGCTCCTGGTACTGCACCTCATCAAGAACCAATTACTCAAGCAAATAAGAAGCCAACTCCACCACCATCCAGCTCCACCTCCATTCCTGCGTTTGAGCCAAATTCCACTGATCAATTTGCATATCTAAGTGCAACTCAGTCTGGTCGTCGAATCATAGAAATGGCTCAATCTCTTCTCCAGGAGTTCACCACTTCTGATGCTGCTGGGTCTGCTCATCCTGAGTCACCAAATGTCTCTGACATCACTCAACTTCTTACTGAAATTAAAGGACTCAAGGATCTTATCAGTGTTATGACCTCCGTCCAAACACAGCAACCTAAGCAAGATCACATTGCCAAACTGACTGAGCTGTTACTTCTAATGGTAAACCACATAAACTCCCTTGAAGGTAAAATCAACAATCTCTCTGCACCAAATCCAGGATATGCAACTTCGGCCGAGTTAGATCAACACTTTGCCAAACTGAGAACAGAATTGCCCAACCTTGGGACAACGATTACTCCTGAGTATGCCACATCTGCCGAGTTGCACGAATGCTTTGCCAAGTTGACTGCCGACTTGTACACGTGAGTTAGTTTCCTCCACTTCTCAATGTACAATTGATCAACTGAGTGAGGCCGTGAGTCTTCTCAATGTCAACAAAGCTCAGATGGATGTTGACCTCATCACCAATGATAATCTGTCAAAACTTTCACAAGGTATTATGCAGACAATGCGCATCAACAATGCTCAACGCATCTTCTATGACTCTGCCCTACTAAAGATGTATCATCAATCCTTCGCTCAGATTACCAGCTCTCTTACTTGGCTTAGTAAGTCCCATGAGTGCATTATCAACCTGATCACTGGGTCCATCCCAGTTCCTCGAAACGTTCGAGATGATTGTGTTCCTGTGATTGATGGCTTGAGTGAAAGCACAAAGAGATTACAGCGCTATTCAAATGTTCTATCATCTGCTGCGAGAAATGACACCTTTGTCTATACCCCCGATGCTGAGTGATTCTTCAGGACAGCATGAAAAAGTCGTTTGCTAAAAGACAATGATTACCGCCCCTCTGTACCAATAATTGAATCCTTGGAAATATGCAGAAGACACATTCCGAGATGTATGGGTCAATGGATTATTGGTAAAAGACAACTGGCACAAAAAGACAATCCTGACGCAAGAAGACAAGCCTGACGTCTGAAGGAAAACAGAGGAAGGGAATGGCCGGAACAGTCTGAAGTTGACCAGGATCTGTCCCCTAAAAGAGCCGTTTTAACATCAACGGCTAAATCATTTCAAAATGATCCAACCAGTGTTCTAAAAGTCGGCGAAGTCGCCGACTAGTCGGGGAAATTCAGAACACTGACCGATTTTTTATAACTGGGCGGGTTAAGTCGGGGGTCCGATATATTTCCGCCTAGGCGGTTCAAGTCGGGATAAATCGGGGCAAGTCGGGCTAGTCGGGTTAGGCGGGCAAGTCGGGTTAGGCGGCTAAAAATCGGGCCAGGCGGCTAAAAATCGGGTTAGGCGGCTAAAAATAGGGTCAAATCATAAAATTATAAAAATTTTGCTACAAAATAAATAATACAAATAATTAATGATCACAACAACAACTAAAAATAATAAAACTAATTTACATAGCACTAAATAAAATTAATTTCAATATATTAAATTACGAATTAAATATTTTGAGGAAGAAAATAAAGAATTATTTGATGAATATGGAGAAGGTAGTAGATATATTTTTTTTTATGATTATTTAATATATTATTTATGGATATTTTATTATTTATTTAAAGTAAATATTTATAATATTTAGATAATATTTATTAATATTATTTTTAGATGTGATAATTTATATTTTAAATGTGTTTATATAATATTTATTTAATTATAAATATAAAAAATAGAAAAATACATATCCGATTAATCCCCGATTAATCTTTTGAGGTCTTGTCCGCCCGACTAGCGCTTTACGACTTTTAGAACACTGGATCCAACACAGATTTTCCCTATATAAGGACAATCAAACTTCTTGGATCATTGCCGATTTACAAAAAGAAAAGTACAAGAGAGAAAAGATACAAAAGCACTTAGATACAAAAAGAGATCTTACACCCATCTTCTATTCTTTATGTAAATGCTAGAGTGATTACTTGTAATCTTCTAAAGTGTTCTTTATTTGAAAAGGAACAAGTGTTTATCAATTGTAACATTGAGAGTGTTTGTGCTGAGTGTTTGGTTGTAAACATTCAGTGGTAGAGAAATCTAGGTGCTGGGTTGTAGCACTTAGTAGGAGTTGAGTAGACGAATAGAGGAAGGTACTCTTGCATATTCAACTGCCTTGTAATCGGTTTGTGCTCTACCGTTAAAGAGCTCAGTATTGGATTCTAAAAGCCCGGAGGACTCTGGGGATTGGACATAGGCGGAGAGGCCGAACCAGGATAAGTGATACTGAGTAATCTCTAAACTCTCTCTCAATATATATATTTGCATGTGTTGTGTGTAAAGTTTACTCAGCATATAAAATTGTTTAAAGTTAACTCTGAGTAATTTCAAGTGCTGGGTTAGAAGCTGACCTCCAAGAGTGTCAATATCTAACTTACAAATAAAACAGCCTTAGTCAATATCCGACCAAAGCTGTCTTGTAACATATCTGGCCAAGTTGACCAAAAGCTGAGTTGACAAACTCACCAAATAACTAAGTCAGCATATTAATTAAACGAAAAAAATTATATTAGTTCCTAACCCCCCCTCTTGGAACTAATCACACGGGACCAACATGGAGGACTACTTAGATGTGGTAGCCCAAGTACTGCGACAGTTTGCAACTGCACGTGATCGCGAGGGTGAGGATGTCGATAAGCAGCCGACCCCGGTTAGACAGTCGACCCAGCGCATAGGAGGTCGCTTTGCGAGTACAAGTATTTTTTAGTATAATTTTATAACTTTAGTATAATTTTATAAATTTAGTATAATTTAATAGTTTTAGTATAATTTTAGTATAATTTAATAACTTTAGTATAATTTTATAAATTTAGTATAATTTTTTTTTAATTTCAGAAGCGGTGAAGTGTATAATTTTAGTATAATTTAATAGTTTTAGTATAATTTTATAAATTTAGTATAGTTTAGTATAATTTTATAAATTTAGTATAATTTAATAGTTTTAGTATAATTTTAGTATAACTTTAGTATAATTTTATAACTTTAGTATAGTTTAGTATAATTTTTTAAATTTAGTATAGTTTAGTATAATTTTATAGATTTAGTATAAATTTAGTATAATTTAATAGTTTTAGTATAATTTTAGTATAATTTTATAACTTTCAGGGACCAGCAAACGTCCCAAAGTTAGTGAGGACGAGAGCTGGATTATTAGTAGACCGGTGGATGGTGGCCCCTTGATGGTTCCGTGATTTCTAGTTTTCTAGGACATGTTGCCTCACGGATGCTGGGAGGAGAGTTTCGATCGTTTCTGACATGCTACAACAGATCAACAGCATGCCAGGATTTGTGGGTGTGGTTTTCTAGTGCGTCACCCGAGGTAAGAATAATTTAGTTTGTCAACATTTATTGTAATTTGTATTTTTAACTATAAATCTGAAAAACATTCAGTAATTGTATATGTGTCATTTTATAGCTGAAGAATATGATCGAGAAGACTGTGTTGTCTCACCTTCCACATATCATGTTTAGGAACCTCGACACTCCGCTGTTGACTGCGTTCGTGGAGCGGTGGTAGCCCGATACGAACTCCTTCCACATGTCGTTCGGGGAGATGACTATCCAGTTGCATGATGTATGACAGATTCTTCTGATCCCGATCGACGGTGCGATGGTGTCCGAGTCTCCCACTACTGATCGGCTGTATGCCATGTGCATGATGATGTTCGGGGTAGATCGGGAGCAGCTTCTATCACCGACCTGACATCTATGGAGTGGTGGAGGTGTATTTGTTGATGCTGTACACAAGCTTGTCATCGAGGGTAGGGATGACGCTACTCGGGCCACAGCGTGGATGTGGCTTATGCTCGAATCCACTTTGTTTATTGACAAGAGTGGAGATAAGATTAGGCCGGCCATCTTCCTGAGGTTTACGGCGGTGTCAGAGGGGCAGCTGGACTTTCATGGGGGTCTGCTACACTTGCCACGTTGTACCAGCAGTTGGGGATAGCGAGCAGAGGAGACTGTTCTGGTATATACGGATGTTTGACCCTACTACAGGTATGGATATACGAGTATTTTCCGGTGTTCCGGTTGCATAGACTAGCTCACGTGATCCCCAGCTGACCATGCCTGTGCACTAAGATGGGAGGTCGGGGTACCAGGCAAGACGACCACCCGACTAGATACCATACGTGTTGGTCCCGTGTAATTAGTTCCAAGGGGGGGGGGGGGTTAGGAACTAATGTAACTTTTTCGCTTAATTATGCTGACTAAATCAATTCTTTGAATTACTTAACTCAGTTTTGGTCAGCATGGCTGTTAAGCCCAAAATATACCTAAAATATCATATATAAATACGTTAAATTTACATTGAAATCGTGCTAATTATATTCATTTGGAATACTTTTACGTCTTTATTTACTTCTTTGATGCAAGGTACTTAATTATTTGGTTAAATCCAAATAGGAGCGAAAACGGAGCGAAAACGGAGCTAAAATGGAGGAAAAACCTTAAAAACGTACCAAGAATGCATATCTGTCAGAAGAACGCTCAAGGAGGACGAAAAGCAGTCGAAGAGACAGGGAGACATCTATCTGTCGCGGCTGAGATTTTGAGAATCTCAGTCGCGACTTACGGAGGTCAGCTCGGGAGAAAAACGAAGTCTTCAAACTCGTCCCTATACCCCCTGTCGCGACTGAGATTTTCAGAATCTCAGTCGCGACAGCGAACCCTTCTGCACACAAAACACATGTTTAAATCGGAAAAACGCGTCTGTTCGTTCGGATAAAAGCAACCCTTCACCAGCAGACACGACCCGTCATTTACAACCCTTCACCAACTATAAATAAGTGATCCATTTCAGAAATCAAGGTTGGAAAAAAGTTAGAGAAATTAGAGAAGAAAGTTGTTATGTCAAGTTTCTGATTCAGAAAAGAATCAGAAAGTTTAGATTTCATTTCTGTGTAAACAATCGTGCTGTACACAAATTGTTATTAGATTAGTTATAAATAGTATTAGTTTAATTTTTATTCTGGTAGTGGACGAGATCAGTCTCTATTCCGAAGATCCAGTGAGAAGAATTGACGGCTGAAGCGCATGAGGTTTGACGAACCTACGGAGTTTGAGAGAAAGATTGACGACCCGGATCTCAAAGTTTTCGTTACAATGCTATCCAAGTTTCTACTTCTCTGTTAACTTGTGAAAATTCACATTTCATTAATGATATACTTATTTATTCAATACATTCTTACTGTTGTTATTTTGATATTGTTCTGACAAAATGATTTTCAAAATGATAAATTGGTGTTTTTATTAAAACGTTCTATTCCATCTTATTCATATAAGAACTTTGTTGAACACTTGACAGATTTAGTTTTTATGGATGACATGATCGTTGATCGCGGCTTATCAGACATAAAATACTAGTTTGATTAAGGTAGGAATCACCTCAACACCAGGGGGATTTCTATGGTTCGAAGCCATTTAATTGAATAAATCGCTATATTGTTACATGTCCATAATCTTACAAAGTTAAAGTTGTTTTCTTTGCTTTATGAAAATAAGTTCTATTTTATTCCAATTGCGGAAATATATGTCTTGTAATCAAAACCACAAAGACAGAACTGTTCTCTAAACTCGATATAATCCTCCTATCTAATCCTAATTTACCCAAACCAATACAATTAATTAAACGATTTTCTTTTGTTAAACCTAAACACGTGACTAAACCGAATAAAATAAAGTTTTAGTTAAAAAGCGTTCCCTGTGGGTTCGATATCTTTTATTACTACAAGCGTATACCGTGCACTTGCGGAAATCGCTCAACTATGGCCGAGAGAGATATAAGACAGCTTTAGTCAGAGGCTGACTAGAACCGTTTTACTTGTGAGTTGGGAATTAACACTTAAGGTCAGCTTCCAACTCAGCACTCAGATTACTCAGTGTCAGCTTATACAATTTATATCCTGAGTAATTTAAGCAAGCAACACATACATATATATTGAGAAAGAGTTAGAAATTACTCAGCAGACTTATCTTGGTTCGGCCTCACCGCCTACGTCCAGTCCCCAGAATCCTTCCGGGCTTTTTCAATCCAATACTGAGCTCTTTAAAGGTAGAGCACAAACCGTTTATAAATAGTTGAGTATGCAAGAGTACATTCCTCTATTCGTCTACTCAACCCCTACTAAGCGCTATAACCAAACACTTAGATTTTCTCTACCGCTGAGTACTAAAATCGAGTACTCAGCACCACTCTCTCAACTTTTACAAATGATACAAATTTGTTCTTTTCTAGATGAAGAACACTTTGGATGAATACAAATTCAATCTAGACTTTTACACATAAATAGGATTTGGATGTAAGTATTTGCTTTTCTTGTTTATATGTGCTTGTATGTATGCTTTTCTCTTTTGTATTTCGGCAAAGGATCCAAGTGAAGAACTTGTCCTTTTATAGTGAATTCTGAGGCTGCAATCTTTTGAATTCGGATGTATCCGTTGAATTCAAACGGTCTTCTTGTGTCATTCATTGGTCAGCATACAGTTTTGCAGGCCAATCCTGTCGTCTGAATTTAGCAGGTGTCAGGCTTGTCTTCTTCCGCCAGGTTCGTCTTCTAGCGCCAGTTTCGTCTTTTAGCCAAGGGCCAGTTGACCCATGCATCTCGAAACTGTCTCCTTGCGTAATTCCAAAGCGTCTGAATTGGCGCAGATCTATGTCGGATCTTGTCATTTAGTAAACGGATCATTGGCGCTGTCCTGATGAACACTCAGCTTGACTTTAATAGACGTTGCCTTCGATCTTCGTCTCTAGCAAGGCTGAGTCACTTTCTACTCAGCTTCTTCGGTCAGCTTCGTCTTCAAGCATTTGTTCTGAAGAAGACTTTTCTTCTATGATGCTGAGTTGTGTTCTGCTCAGCTTTTGTGGCTCATGTTGACTTCATTCTGTCGTACTTTTTATTTTTGTTCACTTATAATTATACTCAACATTGAACAAACACATTAGTACAATTAAGTCAAAGCACTTAAATTTAATTGTCTTAATCATGGATTAACTTAAATAATTTTGTCAAGTTAAAATCATGTGGAAAGGTGTTTCAATAATATGCGGGCAGCTGGACCGTATGACGGCAGCAGAGGTATTTTATAAAATTTTAGAATTAATTTAAGTATTATTTATAGTATATTATTATTTATTATTGAGTATTATTTTTGTTCAGGTGACGTGGTTGCCTTATGGTCCTGTCCCCGATGATGATCGGCTTCGAGTGTCCTACGCCGGTTGGATACGGTGTAGAGACATCATCGAGCCGTATATGCCGGATCGAGCGTTGCGACAGGTCGGATATACTCAGCCTATCCCAGCTGAGCGTATTAAACCTGATAAAGAAGTACGACCATGGAGGTCTTTATCGTACAGGCTCACGCATTCCTCTGTCACAGTTGAGGATACCTGGCGGAGATTTCCATCGGCTCGGGGCATGATCGGAGGAGATGTCGGCCAGTTGGATACGATCCCACTGCTTGTGATCCTGCTTACATGGACTGGTATATGCGATATTCGCATCCTCATCTCCTTCATGCACCACAGGATGGACCGGTCCAGTATACTCGCGCCAACAGCGAATTTGTAAGTTTATTATTATTTAATATTATTATTTAGTATTAGTTTATATGTGTTTATTTTTTAATATTTTTTTTTTTGCAGTGGGTTAGCTGGTTGTGGCGTGTCACCCAACTAGCGGCTACCCACCGATCTGACGAGGATGCTCCACGCATTAAGAGGGAGATGGATGAGTTTATGGACATGTGGCGTCGGGCGAACTAAATTATTTTAGTAGAACTTGATACATTTTAACACTTTTGATATTATATGTACTCTTTTATGTTTATTAATTTTTATTTTAATGTTTATGTTGTTAAATTTTATTTGTTAAAGGGTGATCCGAGTTAAAATGCCGTAATTTTTATTTCTAAACGGATAATTCGAGTTAACCACAATCATCAACAATTATTTATTTATTTATTCATGCGGGTGTGAGGTAATCACGCCTCACCACATGGTGAGGCGTGAGGCTATCACGCCTCACCGTAGGGTCGGACGTGATAGCCTCATGCCTCACCATGTGGTGAGGCGTGATTACCTCACGTCCGCGTGCCGGGATAGGTATTTTCTCCCATTTCCCACCTTAAATCCTCAAAGGGTATTTTCGTCCTTCCACGGGGCTAGAGGTGGGAAATTGGGACTGGGTTTAACAACACCCTAATAATATTACTTATAAGCATGACTTCGTTGAGAAGGTGTTGATTACTGAAAATCTTTATTCCATTTGTGTATTAGCGAATCCTAAATTTGTCACACTTATAACTTAAAACCTCACCGAATAAAATTGACAATATCAATTTTTAACAATTTAATAATTGACATAGTAAACTAATTAAAATTAATATTACTTATACAACAATAACTAAAATTTAATATGGCGGGTTTGCAAGTGTCTCACCAGCTCTCTAAATTTGCTTATTTCGTATAATCAGCTTCCTAAACTTGTCCATAAAAATTGATTAGCTTTCTGAATTTTGCAAGTATCTCACCACCAGCTCCCTAAACTTGCTTATTTCGTAACAACTAAATACAAAAATCATAATACTGACTCAGATTAAGGTGTAAAAATACCCTTAACGTTTTGGGCCAAGAGTATTTTTACTCCTAACATCTAAAATGGTGCAATTTTACCCCTAACATTAGTAGCCAAGAGCAAATTTATAAATTTGGTGAATTTTTTGATTTTTTTTTGTCCAATTCGTACAAAAGTCAATATATTTTTTTTTTATTTTTTTCACATCCCAACATATGTTTGTGATTTGTTACTAATAAAATGATGCACGTGTGAAGTGTAGATGACAAGATTCATGACCGAGAAGACAGATTGATGAATTATTTCTCAAATTAACCCAATTTATCAATGTTATCGGTAAAATTGCTCTTAGCTTCTAACGTTAGGGGTAAAATTACTCCTGACCCAAAACATTAGGGGTATTTTTGCACCTTAATCCGAGTTAGTATTATTGTTTTTGTATTTAGTTGTTACAGAATAAGCAAGTTTAGAGAGTTGGTGAGACACTTGCAAAGTTTAGGGAGCTAATCAATTTTTATGGACAAGTTTAGGGAGCTGATGATACGAAATAAGCAAGTTTAGAGAGCTGGTGAAACACTTGCAAAGTTCAGGAAGCCAATCTACTATTGTGGATAAGTTCAGGAAGCTGATGATGTATTAAGCCATTTAATATATTGAAATATACTTGAAAAATAAATCTTGGATCATGGAATTGCTTAATTAACTTCACAGAATATAGAGACATGGAGGAGTGCAAGTAGTAGGTGGGAGATGAGAGGTGAGTTGAGTAATTTGATGAAGTCTACTAAAAGATAGAAAGTTTTCAAATGAAACTAAAGTGTTTTTTTTATAGAACTAAAAATTAAGTGCCAAACAATTAAGTATTGAATTTTAAGTATTGAATATTATAAGTGCTGAAACTATTAAATAATGTAACTGTTTGATAAATACTAAAAATAAGTACTGAATATAAAAATAGTAGTCGATAATGTTTAGCTTAAAATCTTAAGTTAAATATTTTGACTTATCAAAATAAGTGATTTTTAACTTAATTGAATAATTTAAGTGACAGGGGAATAACAGTTATCAAACGTAATTAAATAAAATAAGTAAATTTTTTAATTTAAGTTATTAAATAGGTTATTAAATATGGCTAAGAGTGATTTAATATAAAGAGCATACAAGAATCTACCATAGTCGTCCATAAAACACACACTTCAAAAAATGAAAGAATTGATGTAATATGGAACATCAAATTAATATTTTAGTAAAAAGATTAGGTGGAAGTGATAAATGGTCGATACAACCGAATTCGGACAATTTGAGACCATATACAAATTGTAGGCCTCTTATAAGCACAATTATAAAAACTCCAAGTAATACCTCGCCAATAATGCTTTATAGTTTAAGTTTTTATACGTAGTTGTTTGTGTTTTGGTGCTTAATAACAGTTAGGGAGTAACCCAAGCCTAGTTTGGAAGAGCATATTGGAATCAAGACCTACTCTGGTTGAGGGGTGTAGATGGCGTGTTAGGAATGACAAAAGTATTAATATATGGATTGATCTATGGATCCCAAATAGGTCTTATTTTAAGACTAAATCAGACACTCTCTTTGGGTTCGAGGATTATACGGTGGCCGGTCTTTTTGAAGAAGACCAGGGTGGATAGGATTTAAATCTACTATCGAGAATATTTACGCAGGAGGATGTTGATGATATTTTATCCCTGTCAGTTGGGTATGGAACATCAATGGATCGCCTAATCTGGAATTATGAGAATAACGGCCAGTATTCAATTCGATTAGGGTACCGTTTGGCTTTTTTGCAATGGTTGGAGTGACATCAAGAGTACCCGAGGTGGGGGGGGTGGACTATTGTCTAGCATTTTAATATACCTCCGAAAGTGAATCATGTGGAAACTATGTGCAGATTATTGATACGAGCAATATGGAAAATATTACGAGGCTGAACATTCATGAAAAAGAACCTTAAAGTCCAAGTTTTCAACCATTCAAGGGTGAAACGGCCAGAAATTACAGTTTATTAAGGATTCCTCCTGAACATCTATGAAGAAGGGCAAAACAGCATAGATTCCAGTAGAAACGGGTCTAAGAGATGGGTTTTCGGACTTATGCACGGGTCAAGCAAGTAGAGAGAGAGAGAGGGAGAGAGAGAGAAGAAGAATGTGGATGCTAGCTAGTATTCACTTTGCACAAAATGGAGGGACAGTATTTAAAGTTCTTTTGATGTAATGACCAATAATTACCTTTTTACCCTTTTTGTTTTGATCAGATTTCTATTTATATAAATACTTAGTTTTGTTGGTTGGTGGAAGGCATCTTTTTCAGCCACCAAAGTTATTACAGACACTTTAAAACTCTCACCTTTAGGGGAGCATTTTGTCTGAACATCGTGTTCACTCATGGCAATGAGTGAATAGTCAACTTAGCAGGTCTAGCTAGCCATAAATGGTGATTGTAAGTGCATGTGTTTTGTTAATGAAGCATATTCCATGAATGGTTATGAATGAGTTACTTAAATGCTTAGATTAAGATCACGTCTATGTGATAGCAATAATGATGGTACGATAGTGCTCCAGCGTTGTGGAAACACTCATTTGTATATGTTGTTAGGGACAGACACGCAAATAACCACATATCGGGGTTTCATTTATGAATGCTTTCTATTGCTTAATGTTGGAATACTCTTAACTCAAGGACACTTGGTTAGGCTCTGTTATTAGTATCTTTGGAAATGGGACACCATACCTTATTGATAAAATAGAAAGATACTCGAACCATGAACTTTATGTATGCTTATGTTAATAGAACAATCGTGCGAGCAATTTCCTGTTTGGACTTGTGCTAGGCATGTGCTTATCTAAATCTATTTACATATCTTATTAGCATTTATGCTATTTGCTAGTTTATGTTATTTCTTAATTAACAACCTTCAAATATTGAATACTAGTTGTTAAGGTAACTTTTCACTAAACTTAAACCTCAATCCCTATGGAAATCGACACTTGGTTTTATCCAACTACACATGACCTAATATACTTGCTAGAGTCCATAAATACCACACCAATTATCTCTCAACCTGCGAGAAACTCATGTTACATGGTGTCCCGGTCCCTATTGAATGTGTGACGTGCAACTTGATAGGTGAACACTACTTGCACCTGTTTATCGACTACAAGTATGCGACAAACTATTGGTGAGAGGAGGGATCTAAGCCTGGTTCATACCGATTTCGACAACTTTGAAGACTGGATTAATGCCCAACTGAACGTGATGCAGACAACACAGGAAAAGAAGAAGTTCTGTCTAATTCTCTAGGAAATCGAGGCCCAATAGAATAATTGCCTCTAGAATTCCCGCCTCAAACTAGCAAGGTGTGTTGTACAGTACGCGCTCAATTATGGTGCAAAGTTCCAGCAGTTTTCGATTATGGCATCGAAGGAGGCTTCTCACCTGAGTAGCGAAAATGCTGAAGTGTGGAAATTTCCCCCGGTTGGTTGTGTGAAACACTAGTACAGAAATGCTTACTTGTGTCGCACTTTTTCATGTTGTTGTGTCGCACTTTTGTGCGACACAACAGGGGTGCGACACAAGAACTTAGTTGTGTCGCGTTTAAAGAACGCGCGACACTAGTTGCTCTGTTGTGTCGCATTCTCTTCAGGCGCGACACAAGAGGTGCGACACAAGTGAGCATTTCTGTACTAGTGAAAGTTAAATTGGATGCTGCATTTGACGTACAAGAAGGCCGAGTGAGTTTTGGGATTGTCTGTATGGACGAGCTGGGAAGGATTAGGGGATGCTGGATGAAAATTCACCATGGAACGATGGTCGACGATGGTAGAAGAGACTGCTTGTCTTCATGAAGCCCTCACCTGGATAAAGGAGGAGAATATGCATAATGTATGTGTTGAGCTAGATGCTAAAAGTGTTGTTGATAAATTCTATAGCTACTCATACGATGACTCTGAGGTTGGGGAACTTATCCGGAGTTATCATGTTATTGCTTCCTCATGTCTTAACCTCACCATCTCCCATGTAAAACGTTAAGCTAACCCGGTTGCAGATAGTTTAGCTAAAGCTTCCTTTTCTTGGCCTAGTCTATGTTTTTGGGATTCAGCCCCACCTTTTATGAGACTAGTGGCTGCTTCTGATGTATCACATCTCTAAATTAATACAAGTGATATTTGTTTAAAAAAACACTTGTTATTTTTATAGATAAAAAGAATTGAAAAAACATAAATGAAAAAAAGATAAAATAAAAATATTAATTTTTTTCTAGCTTTTGAGGTGCAAAAATTACTAATTAAATTTTTCTATTCAATGTCTTTTAATATCTCATTTTCAATAAATAATACTAACCTATTTGAACTTTCTTGAGACATGGCAGAACATATATCATTTTTCTTCAATTTTAATTTTGAAAAACTTCTCTGTGTTGATGTAATAGTTATATTTATTATTTAATGATGTGGACAATTTTAGAAAGACTTTTTGAAATCCTTCTAGTGCTTGAGATAAGACGGAAATTTTTTGAAGGAGGTGTCAAGGATCGGTGACCCACTCTGATGCTTAAAAGTTAGTAAAATGAAAGGAAGATGATACTCAAGAGTACGAAAATAGGGTATGAAAAAAGAATGCACATTGATTTGCACAATGTACTTTTTTATTTATAGAGTGGCAGGTTATGTGTCTAGATGAGCTCGATAGCACGTGTTAGATTTTGAATGAGAAGACTTCCTAACAATATGGGGCGGTCTGTACTAGCTCTAACTGCATCCCATAAATCTAGGTGTAGAAATAGGGATTTGGTCCACGCATCTCTAATAGTTACTTCCTTGGAATTGGATACTTTTATTAGCTCACGCGTATTTGCTTATTTACGATGATAAGAAAATACGTGTATTTGCTTATAAAGCTGGTCATCTTCAGCAACCTAGCTTCCGCTCGGCTTATGGGATTATTGTTGATGAGTAGAGTGCTCTTCGTGATTCTTTTAATGATGTGACTATCAGCTTTATAAGTCGTTCTACGGATGGTGTGGCTCGAGCATTAGCTCGAGCAAGCGTTCTTTGTCAGAATTTTTGGAGTGGATTACTATTCCTCTGAATTTTATTGTTTAATTTTTGTATTCGGATTTCCATTAATGAATTTGTTCGTTTGTTAAAAAAATATTATAATTTTCTGAATTTATAAAAAAAATGATTGGTGCCTTAAATTTTATAAATATATCATTAGCTACTTGAACTTATTCAAAATGACATGATTAACTCTCTATCATTACACGATTAAATAAGAAATGATGTGGGCCTTATTTTAAGCAAATTTAAAAATTCAATAAGTTACTTTAAATAAGTTTTAAAAATTAATATATCACCTTAAATAAGTTTAAAGAGCTGACGGGATATCCTTAAAAATTTCATGGAACAATAGTTTTATTTAAGCAAATTCAGGTTACAAGTCAAAACCATTCTTTAAAATTCAATACTACAATGGCGATAAAGAGAAAACCTTGTAATTGTTCAAACAAATGTAGGCATAATGAAATCTTGTGCATCATGCTTTTACAAAAATGGGGATCACGACTCTTTTTTTTTTTTTTATAATTTTCTTTAATAATAATAATTATTATTAATTAATACTATTACCGTTTTTATCTTATAAACATCTAATGGGTTTTGAAAAAGATTTCAAGGCAAGTTATAAAATCTTCTTCCAACTTTTTTATTCATAAAAACATGAAATCTTTTGAAAATGAACTTTTTTTTAAATGGAATTTAGTGGTATTAATTTCCATAAAATATAAAAGGTAATGATTTTAATGATTTACCTCTTTTTCCAACTTTGTAAAAGCGTGACCTAACTTTTTATATTCTTTCATATTTTAAATTATATAATTATTATAATAATAATAATTATTGTTATTATTAATATTATTGAGTAATGCATAGAGCAAATAAAATTGAATTGAAATACACATGTCTTGTATGTAAAAGTAAATTGAAGAAACATGAATAGGCCACCTTACTAGATACACTTATTGTACTTAAAGTAACCAATTACAAAAATGGGGTATTTTGGATAGTTTTTCTATTTTCAGAGTATTTCTATAGGATTTTCAGGAGTTTAACTCTTGGAAAGTTTTGTCTACAACTTAAAATTTCAAACACTTTTAAATTTTTTTTGTAAAGTATATGAATTAAGTATCTGAAACTCTATAGACTCTAGACGTGTTTTTCCGCAAAAGTTTTCTATGAAAAATCTTCGGCCGAGACTCTAAATTCCAAACAAAGAGAGCAATATCTCTAGAAATGTGAACCAACCAAAATTATCACATTTGAAAACAACAAAAATAAACCACAAACTATATACTCCTTCCAGTAGTGCTCACATGGATCCTGAATGAGCAAAATTCACTGTTAGATCTAGAATCATTATAATCGTGCGGTGGATATCCAAAACATCCTAAGGTGTAGATTTAGTGATCTTAGATCTAACGGTAAATGTTCAAATTCATTTGGTCATTGAGGGTACAGGTGAGCACTACTAATATTTCTTCTGTTTCATAATATTTGTCTTTTTAAAGGATTTGTTGTGTTCCATAACACATGACGTTTTGATTCAATCCATGTACATTAATTAATTTTTACCAAATATATCTTTATTGCCTTTTTATTTTAGAAATAGATAAAAAATTAATTAATGGATACAATCAATATAAGGATTATAAAATCTTTTTAAATAAAATTAATTATATTTTTTAATTTTTGTATCTTAATCTTAAATAACAAATATTATAGAACAGTATATAATTTTTATACTTATACTTTGATGATATTTTATCCTTCACATTAACTGCAAAATGTTTTAATTATCATTAAGGTTACCTACTATGCATTGTTGGTCACTCTCTTTGATTTCTGGAAGGATAGACTAGCCAAAGACTCTTCGATTGAAAGCATAAATATTTGCACCATATTTTAATTATTATTATTTATTTGAATTGAGTTATTTGGATCAACTTCGAATTATATGACTAATTTATGGAACACTAATTTAGTTTTTGTAATTTTGATTTTTAATAATTTTCACGCTGATGATTATTTTCTTTTATTTTATGTAAAATGAAAGAAGTGAAAAATCTAAAATGATCTACTCATAAAAAAAAAAAAAAAAAAAAAAAGTGGTGGAGAAGTTACAAAGAAATGGCAGAGTTAAAAAAAAAAATTGCACGTTCATTTTTCTTCCAATTTCTAGAAGCAATTATGGATTTATAGTTATAAATAAAGTACATACAAACCTCAACTGATCAATCAAACACTCAAATACATACTCAAAAGTCGAAATTAATTACAAATTCAAGCAATCTTCAACTTTCAAATACTCAATTTAATTACTTTTTAGCTCTTTTTCATCAACCTGACATCGGGTTAAGCTCACTTTATAAGCTTTGTTCGTAACTACCTTCAATTTTAAGTTCAATTGAAGTATCTAGTATTTTCCAATTCTAATTCTAATTATGGTTACAGTTATAATTATAATTTACAGAAATTAAAGTTAGATTAAAGTTTATTCCAAGGTTAATTTATACTAAGCAAAAAGACAATTTATAATTTTGATTTGTTTAGAAAAGATATAATAATTACCAATTTATTTAATTTAAAGGAATTGAACTGTTATCAATCTTTCCTCTCGGTCTAAGATTGAAAATCTTAACCAGATTCGGACTCTAAATCCGATTATTTGACCTATCGCAATGACCAAATATAAATTCGAATTTGCTTAAGTGTTCAACAAAGTTTGCATGAAAAAATACAAAAATCTCTTTCTAAATACTTTTGAATGAAAACACCCGTTAGAATTACTTAAAGAATATCGCTAGATCAAACTTTAAATAAAACAATAGTGAAAAATGGAATTGAATTAAAAGATATTTATTAGTTTGAGTTATAAACATCTCAAGTTAACAGAGAAGAATAAGTTGAAAAGCATTGAACGAAGCATGAATTCCGGGTTGTCAATCCTTTACTCAACTTCGTAGGTTCGTCACACCGTGGGTCGCCCTCAATCTAGGATCTTCTCGCCGAGTCTTCGAAATAGCAACATCTCGATTGTCTACGAAGCATAAACTTGACTTGAGTAAACCTTAATATAAATAATAAAATCTATATCTTGTATCTCTAACTATTTGTACAACTTGTGTAACAATTTTGTAACCTTTTGTAACTTTGTGTAACAATTGAATTCTGAATTTTTCCTCTATTTATAATCTTCCAAGAGGTACGCTGAAGAGACGTGTCCGTTGCTGAAGAGTTGTCTCTATCCGGATGAAAGGATGCGTCGTTTGGAGAAATAAATGTGGAAAATGTGCTTAACAGCTTCACTGTCCCATTAGAGATTCAAGAATCTCGGTAGTGACAAGGGGAGAAGGAAGGAAGAGGCGTGCTACAGGGTTGTCCAGCTCGTCCCTGTCGAGATTTTTGAATCTCGGTAGTGACAGCGACTATTCTTTTTTCTCCTTTGGTGACTTGTTTCAATTCTCAGACGTGACTTCCGATTCTCGTACGTGATTTTCACTGAAAGCTTGATTTCTCACTCATTTCTAATCCATTTTTGCTCTTATTTAGCTTTTTCCAAATAATTAACACCTTGCACACAAACAACAAATACCAACGTGAAATCTTTCCAAAATAAAGTAATTAATATATATTTTACATGAAATTTAACATATTTATGTATGCTAATTTAGGTATATTTTGGGCTTACCAAAGCCCCCATCACCGAACATGTTAAAGTTCAACATCGATGCAACAAGTTCAATGAATTGGATTGTTCTAGTTTCAGAATGGTGATTAGGAACTTGCCTTGTGAGTTTGTATCTGCTGCAAACAGCTTGATCCCCTCTATCATAGATCCCCTCATGGTAGAAGCACTTAGCTGCTGAGAAGCATTGAGCTGGCTGAAAACATCTGATCTCACTAATATTCAACTAGAATCAGATTCACAACTCCTAATTTTGACACTTAATAGTATTGGTGTGTTGGTTTCTCCTTTTGGCATTCTTGTGGATAATTGTAAAGCTCTTCTAAAAGAGCTCAGTATTTCTTCGGTTCTATTCTATAAACGATATGTGAATCGGGTTTCCCACTTGTTAGCTAAGATGTATGATTCTGAGTCTAACTGCGGGGTTTGGGTCTCAACGCCCCCCACTTTTATTTGTATGGCTTTAAATTATGATTCTTAATGAAATATTCATTTTCTTCTCAATATATATATATATATATATATATATATATATATATATATATTGATTTAGTTCATTCAATAAATAAATCTCTGATTATAATACCATTTTTCTTGCTTAGGTTTCGAGTCTAATGTAATCCAATTAAATTAATTCGAATTCTATAACTCATTGCACATAACTTATTTAAGTTATTCCCAAATTGACTTATGTTGAATCTCCTAAGTGTGCGATCCCATTGGTCCATCCTAATCTGGTGGTGGGCCCGAGTCCATCATTCGACCCACAGTTCATACACTAACTCAAGCATCCAGATCGAATGGTTATCTCGTGTATAACTTACAAAAAACCTAATAGTAATCTCAAAAGTAATCCACTGCTATGAAATATCAAGTCCAATATGAGGCACATTTAAGTCACGCTTATCTATTGCCCGGATATTTCTTGATCTCCTAGTGAACTAATATGTTCAAATAAGAAATATCCCATTACTGCATTCGGGTTTGGCCACACACTTCTCAGTTCCACTAATCAAGTGGTTGGTGATATCTGATCTCGATATGAGATTTATTATTCCCTTACTTCACTCATGGCTTCTAAGCATGACACACAACACACCTGACCAAACCCATACTTGGCACCTTGTTACATGCCCGTTAGACGATTAATCAAAGTGAACTACAAGCCATCTAGGCCCCACAATGAACATCAGACTAAGGACTCAACTCTGAGTGTTACATGAGAACCACCTATAAATCTTTGAACCATGTGATGCAACCTTCTGGGTGCTCTTTTATGGTGCCATTACAAATAGGTCCAGTAGAGTGTGCCAAATTGTTAGCGGTGAATTTTTTTGAAAAATGGCCGGCTAAATTCAACCTGAATTTGCAAGCGTGCCATGGAAGCAGGTTCCCAAAATTGAAAATGATTAATTAAAATTGACTTTAGAGGAAGCAAGTGATTTGAGATAAGGATTTTTAGATAAAACCCTAGCGGACGGACGGCGACTGGTTTCTCCTCGGGCCGACATGGCTGCGCCGGCCGCCTCACCTTCGGACCCCCTTGATAGCTACTGTGACATCAGAACTCTCTTCAATCCAAAGTTCCACTTTAACTCTCACACACCACCGCTGCCTCAACGTCCTCTTTCATATGCTGGGGCGCTGAAGGATCGCCTCGCAGACGCTCCGCCATCTGCGGCCATGGTCTCCGATATTGGAGGGATTAAATCGGTGAAGATCTCCCAATCGGCCTATGAAAATCGCGTTGCTATGAAGCGATCGTCTTCTCTCATCGGACGACTTGTTCTCAGCAAAGGCGATGCTCCTTGGAAACTTGCTGAGCTTAAACAGACTTTAGCTAAGGCTTGGGGTTTGCAGGAACAATGGAGGCTAATTTCAATAGGGCGCGGTTTTTATCAGATTGTGCTGAAGTCCCCAGCTACGAAGAATGCTATTCTGGCTAAGGGTATTGTGAATGCCAAGCCCGGTACTTTCCGGTTACAACCTTGGGTGCCTGACTTCGATCCATTTGCTGAGAAATCAACCAACGCCCAGGTATGGATTCGTTTACTGTCTTTGCCATGGGAATATTGGGATATCCAAATCTTGTCGGATATTTCTAAATGTATTGGAGGCCTGATTAGAATTGACAGATCCACTTTAGAAGGGGATTATGGGCATTATGCTCGAATGCTGATTGATGTTGATTTAAACTCTGAATTACCTACTAAAATTGGAATTGAAATGGAGGGGAAGCAACTCTGGATTGAAGTTGTGTATGAAAAGCTTCCTAGCTTTTGCCGGGTTTGCTCCAGCATAGGGCACATGGCTTATGATTGCAGAAGGAACATGAAACCTGCACCGGAAGTGAAACGTAATGCTGATCATGATCGGAAGGGGGTTAACGCAGGGGAAAAGAAGAAATCTGACCCGAGTCTGGAGGTTGCTGTCAAACAAATTACAACACGAATTGTTGAGGATCTGCAGCCTAAAGAGCAGCTCCTACTTGAGAATGAAGTTGAGCAGACGGGGTAGCATCTCAATGAGCTTATTTTACAGGGGAGCCCGCAGATTCGACAGCCAACTGATGAACCTGAATCCTTTGACCGGCCGATATCGCCTAGAAATGGGAATCTGGAGGATCTAGAACAACCTGAGGCATCACCAGGCACTAAATATTGGGCTGATATGGTAGATGATGACTCTGAGAACACTTGGGAATCAGTCCCACAGTCTAAAAGCAGACACAGAAAATTGGAGGGGACAGGGCAAACTCGGGCTAAGCGGGTAAGCAAACCTCCAGCAAGATTTAAATGAATGTTATTTATTGGAATTGTAGGGGTATCCACAATTTGGATACGCAGCGATACCTTTTGCAATTATGTCAGTTACATAAACCAGATATTCTTTGCCTTTCTGAGCCGATGGTTGATTTTAATACTCTGCAGCCTTCTCTATGGGTGCGATTGGGTCTACAACTAGTGGCTACAAATAACAGGGATCGACCCTCATTATAGGTCTTTGCTAAGGCTAATTTTGTTAGTTCTATTTCTATATGCTCTTCCCATGATCAATATGTTCTTCTACAGGTTCAGCTGCTTGGTTCCTTGCATTATTATTGCTTTGTCTATGGTAGCGTTTGGGCAAACAGCAGATTGAATCTACTCAGCATATCTCATCTCTCCGGTTGAGTTTCAGCGGTAATTGGGTTGTGCTGGGGGATTTTAACGTAGTGCTTGGCTCTCATGAGAAGTCTGGTCGCGCACCGACTGCTAGGTCCTGTCGAGACTTCCGTTGGTTTATTGAGGATGGGTCTTTTATTGACGAGCCCCCGGAGGGGCCGCTTTTTACTTGGTGCAATGGTAGAGCCAGCTCGGCTAGAGTGGAATGCCGTTTAGACCGGGTTTTGGTGTCATCTGGGTTTTCTGACTACTGGAGGCAGATCAGTAGCGCTGTCTTAGCGCGGCACCACTCGGACCACTGTCCGATCTTTTTCTCCTACGGAAATGGCTTACCGGCAGTTAGGCGGTTCCGATTCTAGAATATGTGGCTGTCACACCCCAATCTTCGGTCTGTCATTGAGGATTTCTGGTATGGTCTACATCCTAATCTTCCTCCGATGCAATTCCTTTGTGCTAAATTAAAGGCTCTCAGGCCTATTCTGAAGACTTGGAATCGGGATATTTTCGGGGACCTTAACATAAATATACAATCAGCGGAAGTGAATTTGGGTCGGATTCAAACTGAATTGACAAAGCAGGGTTTCTCGGAGACTCTTCATCAGCAGGAGCTTTAGGCGCACTCTGCGCTTGATCTCGCACTTAGCAGGAAGGAAGTCTATCTTAGAGATAAGAGTAGAATACATTGGTTGAAGGAAGGTGACCGTAATTCTGCTTTTTTCCATCGAGTTGCTTCCATTCGGTCGGCGTCTAAAGGTATTAGCTCGCTTCAGGTTGAAGGCCAAATAGTAACCGATCCTAATTTGATTTCTGAGCATGTTAATGACTTCTACACTAGCTTATTCCGGAGCCCTGAGAACTCGACCAAGGACTTCTCTCCTGTCTTTGAGGTGGTTCCGCGGCTGGTCACGGGTGAAGATAATTGCGCCTTAACCACTTGCCCGAATAATGAAGAGGTAAAAAGGGCGGTTTTTGCTATGGATAAGGGAAGCTCGCCAGGGCCCTATGGCTTCGGGGGGGAATTCTTCCAAGCATACTGGGATATTGTCGGTCCGGATGTGTGCTCAATGGTCACTAGCTTTTTCACTACAGGCTTTATCCTCCCCGGTATGAATTCTAGCTTGATGGTTCTCATTCCAAAGACTAGTAATGCACTTACTATTGACCAGTATAGGCCAATTGCTATGAGTAACTTCTGTTATAAGATCATCTCTAAAATTCTGGCGGACAGGTTGGCTTTGGTTTCTCCAAAGATTATCACTGACAACCAATTTGGTTTTATTCCGGGGAGGAGCATTCATCAATATATTGCTCTTGCCTCTGAGGGTGTAAACATGCTCAATAAAAAGTGTTTCAGAGGAAACTTAGCAATGAAAATTGATATTAAGAAAGCATTTGATACCCTAGATTGGGACTTCCTGTTTGTTGTTCTGGAAGCCTTTGGCTTCTGCTCGCAGTTTCGGGATTGGATATACAACATTCTAAATTCTGCCAGAATCTCATTAATGACTGGTTTGGGGGTCAGCGGTTTAATCCGGTGTACTAGAGGTGTTCACCAAGGGGACCCTCTATCTCCTTTTTGGTATCGCTGAGGACTTTTTGAGTCGATGACTGCTTCATGTTGGGGACTCGGGCGGGATTGAGGCTATGGGCTATGCTAGGACCTCTAGCTTCCCTAGCCACCTGCTATATGCAGACGATGTGCTGCTGTTCTGCAAAGCAACCATACGGAATGTAAAGGCTATTCGAGAGGTATTCGATCTGTATAGTTCTCTCTCTGGGAAACATGTAAATTGGAAAAAATCGGAAGTCTACTTCGGCACCTGTATCGCTGCCCGTCGCAGATCCGCATTAGTAGATATTATTAATATCAGAATGGGCACGCTTCCGTTTCGGTATTTGGGGGTGCCTCTCTTTGTTGGAATTCCCCGAAGTAGAGTTCTGCGTGGTCTGATGGACAAAATTCTTGCTCAGTTTGTCCACTGGAAAGGTAATTCTCTTTCTCTTGCAGGCCATGTGGCGTTGGTTAATTCGGTTATCACAGGTAGCTTCATCCACTCGTTCATTATTTACAAATGGCCGATTGCATTGATCAATTGCTTGACGCGCTGTATTTGGAACTTTGTCTGGACCGGTTCAATTGACACTAAGAAGTTGATCACAGTGTCTTGGGAATTCTGTTGTCGCTCTGTCAAGGAGGGCGGCCTTGGTATCAAGGACCTCCATACTCTGAATAAGGCAATGTTTGGGAAGGCTGCATGGGGTCTTTTACAGGAGGACTCTATGTGCTTTTCGCTGCTTTGTAGGCGTTTTTTCACTGCTGTTGGTCTTTCGAGAAGAGTGGTGGTAAACTCCACAATTTGGGGTTCGGTTAAGCACATTTATGAGCTGCTGCGGGACAACTGCTTTTGGTGGATTGGGGAGAGATCCCAACTGAATTTCTGGAATAGGAACTGGCTTAGGCCTACTGTGGCAGATCGAATGGATTTGGATATTCGGCTTAGGCTGAAGTGTCTTGCCCAAGTGGACGACTACCTTACGGATGAAGGTTAGGCTGATTTACCAAGCCTACCGCAGGAGGTTCGAACGAGCATATTGACAATTACTTGAAGGCAGGATCCATCTGACACATGCGTTTGGGAGGTTTCTTCGAGTGGCTGCTTTAAATTTAAAGATTTCTATGCCTCTTTGCGCTCGGCTTCGGAGGAGCAGCGCTGGTGTCGTTTTATTTGGAATCTTTGTATTCCTCCCTCGCACTCTATTACCTGCTGGAGGGAACTACATGGTACCCTCCCAACTCATGATAGGCTCGAACATCGCGGGATTTGCATTGTATCTCGCTGCCCCCTATGTGAAGCGCACACTGAAACTGCAAATCACTTGCTTGTCTCTTGTGGATTTGCTATGGAAGTTTGGAAAGGCATTAGCTCCCTTTTTGGTCGACAGGTCTGCACCGTCTCTTCTGTCGTGGTTCTGGTTCATGAGGCTGCTAAACAGCGTTTTAGTCCGCAAGTCCAGGACCTATGGGCGTCGGCTATTGTAAATGGAGTTTGGATGTTATGGTATGCTCGGAACAGGGCGATTTTTGATAATGAAAAGCCAGTTATAACCACGGTTCTTCATCGTCTCTGGCACCTTATTCGGGAGACGAGCGGACTAGGAACTGGCAGAATGTGGAACTCATCCTCTCAGGGAAATGTTCTGTGGGAACTTGGGCTTGACAAGCGGATGACCCGCGCTCCTCGCATAATTCCGGTAGTTTGGGAACGCCCACCGACGGGTTGGCTGAAGCTAAATTCTGACGCTTCTGCTGGCAACCAAGGGGACAGGGGATGTGGAGGAGTTTTCCGAGATGCCAATGGGATTTTCGTAGGTGCATTTGCATATCCGATCTCCACCACGCGAGCCTTTACGGCTGAGCTTTCTGCAGCGATCACTGGCATCGGAGCTGTGTTCGATAGAGGTTGGAATCATCTCTGGGTCGAGAATGATTCATCGTACGTCATCCAGATTCTGCGTTCCCGGTCCAAGGACGTCCTGTGGTCAGTCAGACATGAAGGAAAATAGGCTAACGTTTGGCAGCGGAAATATAAAAATTTTAACCTATTTCCATTAACCCAAGATCCGTTAATCGTTATTTCATATAAAGAGGGATAGAAAGAAATACCTTTTAGAAGTTCTATCTACCGTTGCAAACGAAGTGCCCACAACTCTTACTTCGAGTTCTATAACCTGAGAGTGAGAAAGAGTAAACGTATGTTATTCATTTGCTTTAAAATACATCAATCTAAAATTATAGGCCTTTTATTTATTTTAGATTGCTCCCACTATTTTTCCAAATTAATAGCCCTCCATATTAATTCGAAGAATTTCACAAATCCTTTAGTGAGCTAAGATCCTAACTCCTGAGATTTCGCCTTGAGTTTGCTCAACAAGCTAGTCTCATTTGTTAGGTAGATTCATGTAGTCAATCACATCTTTAATGTGATTCCTAGGTTATTGGGTTACTAACCACATTAGTAACTAATATACTATTCATATTAATCCCAACCATATTGTCCATTAGTCTATGATAACATGAGTTTGCTCATCCAATTATCATAATCTAATTTAAGTATTACCCCTTATTCATGAAAGAATGATTTTCGATAATTCAGGTGTTACCATAAGACTCCGAGCTTGAGTTTTCTCAACAACCCAAAGGCCCCCAGTACTGCCGGCTGAATTATAATATTAGGGAGGGGCAACCGATTTTAATAACTTGCTTATTTACTTAACTTTTAATTAGTGAGGGATTTTTATTTTAAGTCTCATAATCTAATTTAGTCTTGATTTGCTTTAGCATACATCAGACACATACATTGGTGTTATGGACATATCATCTAAATTATTCCGTCGAGCCAGAGACGGAATAAAGGGCCAAACCTAGGGAAATACTAACTATTACATATTTCTCTTTAGGTCCTCCGTATTCTCCATGGCACCTTGAAATTACATATTAATTTTATTCTACTAAAGAAAACTTCAATTAACTTGAAGGGAATTAGATGAGAGGAGAAATTACAATAGATAGTAGAAAGGCAGGACTCGCAGACCCTATTTCAAAAATACCAAAAGACTAAAAGAGGGTCCAAATATGTCCATAACTCCAAACATGCATAGACTCAATTAAATAAATTTAATTGAGTGATTACATAAATACTTTATGTAATATTTAGGTTAATCACATTAACACATCAAATTAACTTTCATCCAATTTTACTTCTAACAGTTTCGTATCTTCTATATTAACCTTTTAGATTAATACAACTATACAAAACTTTAATTATGCATGTCCCAATTATTTTGATTTCAATTCATTTAATACTTTTGATTTACAAATAGGTAAAACAAACTTTTAAATAAACTTTTCATTCGATAATCAAAACATAAAACTATTAATTTCTGAAACATATATATATATATATATATATATATATATACAAATATATTTAAAACTGATTTTAAAACGATTTTAAAATAAGTGGGTCTCGGGCCAGGCCCGAGGACGCGGCTGCTGCCGTATGGCAGCAGCCCTAACGCGTCTGGCCAGCCGCTGCGCGGTTGCTGCCACGAGAGAGTGACCGCGCGACAGCAGCCGGGTTGCGCCGTGAGGCGCGACCCGAGCTGCTGTCAATTTTATTTATATATATATATATATATATATATATATATATACATATATCAGTTTTAAAACGGTTTTAAAATGATTTTCAGAAAGTAAGAAAACCTATTATAGATTTTCCGTTTTATCTTTAGAATCAATAAAACTAACTTTTATCAATCTAACTATAAAACTAATAGATTTTTTTATAATGATTATCAACCAAAATTATTAGGAACATATGCATAAACTATTTTAATTAACAATTAATTAAAACTTATTTATCTTTAGAACTAATTAATCAAAACAGTTTTGTTAATTAACCTAACTATAAATATTTATTCAATCTGATTGAAAAACTTCTAAATTTTCATATATGAAATAACGGATTTAACGCAGGCTCTGATACCACTGAAGGAAAATAGGCTAACGTTTGGCAGCGGAAATATAAAATTTTTAACCTATTTCCATTAACCCAAGATCCGTTAATCGTTATTTCATATAAAGAGGGATAGAAAGAAATACCTTTTAGAAGTTCTATCTACCGTTGCAAACGAAGTGCCCACAACTCTTACTTCGAGTTCCCAAGCACAAAACAAACAATTGAAGATCAAGTTAGAATTCAACCGTATATAACAACCAAAATAGATTGTCTCTAATTAATCAACACAAGATCAAGGATAAAGAGAAAAGAGATGTAATCAATTGAACGGAAGGAAACGGTGGATAATCTCATCCTTATGGTGTGGGTCGAAAATTCTCTCTCCCGGCTTAGTATATGTATTTCGAAAATTACACATGGGGGGTATTTATATTCTCTTGTATCTAAACCCTAGTTAGATAGAATTAGGTTACTGAATAAGAATTTAATTCGGAATATAATTCTTATTTATTATCTATGATTATATCTTAAATATAAAGATAATAATAGTAATCTTATAGGATAAAAATAGGTGCAATTTAATCTCATTAAAACTCCTAACTTATTTATCCTTTAATTAATTTAATTCACAATTATAATCTAATTAGAATTGTTTAAAATCAAATTAAATGTTTATGTATTATATATACATAAAATCGCCCCACCCCATGTACTGGGCCTTAGCGGACTCAGTTGGGCTTCCATCAATTAATTAACATCCGTTTCTCTTTTGGGTTCCAAGTCTTATATGTGACCCATTAGGTTCTTATTGCTTCTAGCCGTACGCAACTATTAAATTAATTTTCACAGAATTATATTTAATCTTTGCATAACGGAATGAGTACGCAAAATGTGATTAGCAAATCCGAAACATTCCCCCAGAGCTATAAGAAGACAGGTTGATTCTGTCGTTGACCTTTCCGTATTAGTTACAGTATAATTTGATCCTTTATCAACTACATCCTTGAACTGAATCTTATGACTATGGATAATGTCAAGTCACATATAGTGAGACGTTCGTTTTACTTGCACAGGCCGAGTCAACTCCAATTAGATAGGTTAAGTGAAATCTGTATTTCAAGTCTTAAGCTATCACCTTGTAAGGATTTAGAGTCAAGTCTTCCACAAGCGATCCATGGACGTATCTCCCATTTATCAGGAGTGATAAATGCTCAATCCAATGTATAACTATCCTGCAATTACTTCATGTGATACCCAACGTCTGTCGTTCACACCCTAGAGTCATCTCTGTTATGGATCGTGTTACAACAGGATCAAAGCGTCACATTCCGTAATCCAGAATTACTAATTAACATTCCTTTGAGTCTGAGGATTACTTATACCTATTAATACCAATGAGATGAACATGTGATAAGGATGAATCTACCCATCCTGTTATCTCAAGTCGGGTCTCCAATCCTAATGAACTTCTTTTCATTGCATCCATGTAACTGTCCAGATATCTGTATATATGAAGCTTGTGAGATCAGCTTTCTGTCTCGACAGAAGACATTGTTAGATGCAAGTCTCAGCAGTGATATGTCAATCCTAAACATATTACTTGACTTGGGGTGGTTTTAAGTTTATTAGTTTATTATAAAGTTTCGTCTCACTTCATGCTTGTATGAATACTTTATAATCACTTTAAACAAACTTATAGATTTTCTTTTATTAGACTTTATTTAGTTCTTAAAAAGGGATTGCCTTTATATAGTTATGAAACCATATCTCATTAAAACAAACGATATAAAGAACACTTCATTTACATTAAGTTTGTATCCTAGAACAATTGTCTATAGGACACTAAACCCCAACAAGATAAGCCTGGCTCACCTGTTTGCATCAGCTTGATTCAATGAATATTGTGGCTTCGCACGTCTTCAGAGAAGGAAACGCCGTTGCGGATCGCTTGGCCAACCAAGGTAGAACGTTAACTAGTTACATGTGGTGGGATTTTCCTCCCACTCTCTGCTTGTCTGAGTACCTCTGTAATCTTCGCGGTCGAACTGTTTATCGATTCACTTAATTTCTTTTGTGGTTTTGACTTTTCTGTAACCGTTTTTTTCCTATTTATAATATTTGGGGTAGAGCGGGAGGGTTTTGACGGGGGTGCCGACCTAGTTGGGATGTCCGTCTCCCCCTTCTCTCTTTCCCAACCTTTTAATAAAAAAAAACAGAGAGAAAAAAGAATAATAAGGTTGGAAATGAGTTTTTGGTTTGGGGGTTTCATACTTTGTTGGGTTGTGTCCGGTGAGAAAGCTTGAAGAATAGAGTAAGCAACTGATTTCAGAGAATTAAACAGAGAGAAAGAAGAAAAATAAGGTTGGAAAATAGTTTTTGGTTTGAGGTTTTGATATGTTGTTGTGTTGTGTCTTGTGAAAAAACATGAACAATAGAGGAAGCAAGTGATCTGAGAGAATTAAATAGATAGAAAGAAGAAGAATAATAAGGTTGGAGATGAGTTTTTTGTGTGGGGTTTTGATATATTTTTGTGTTGTGTGTTTTCAAGTGAAGAAAAAAGCCTTCTTATAGTTGTTGCTGGCACAAAGTCGTTGGAAGCAGGGTCTTCCACTACTCCAATCTTGATGAGATTTTTATGGCACGTTCTCCACCTTTTGGGGAACCAGGATTTCACTTCAAAATGTTGGTTGGATTTGGTTAAGACTGTTGAAAAAAATAAATGCAAGCATACACGTTTTTTTCTACTTAAACAATTTTTTTTTTGAAGCAGGGCCTTCTACTACTCCAATCTTGCTGAGATATATTTATGGCATGTTCTTCACCTTTTGAGGAACTAGGATTCCACTTCAAAACATGGATTGGAGTTGGTTAAGGTTGTTGAAAAATTCAATTTCTGAACAGACACTTTTCTTGCTACTAAGACAAACTCGTTGGAAGCAAGGTCTTCCACTACTCAAATCTTGCTAAGATTTTTATAAAACGTTCTTCACATCTTGAAGAACCAGGATTCTATCTCAAACCGTGCTCTGAAGGTGGTTAAGGCTGGTTAAAAAATACAATTCTGAAAAGACACATTTTTCGCTACTGAGGCAAACTCGTTGGAAGTAGTGTTTTCTACTACTTCAATCTTGCTGAGATTTTTATGGTACTTCTCCACATCTTGAGGAACTATTATTCCATCTCAAAAAGTGATTTGGAAGTGGTTAAGATTGCTGAAAAAAATCATTTTTTGAATATACACGTTTTTTGCTACTAAGATAAACTCGTTAGGAGCAAGGTCTTCTGTTACTCCTATCTTATTGAGATTTTTATGACACGTTCTCGACATCTTGAGGAATCAGGATTCCATCTCAAAACGTGGTTTGGAGGTGGTTAAGATTGTTAAAAAAATCAATTTCTGAACATATACATTTTTTTGCTACCTTTTGCACATCTGTTAGTAAAATACCTGCTTCTCCTTCAATACTGCGTCGTTTTGGCTCCATAAGCAGTCCCTGAACTCATAATGAACTAAAGGAACTAGAATTCCAATAAAGCTGAGCAGGATTCCAATTAAAACTAATTCAAAAAAAAAAATCTTTAAAAGAAATGTGATGGTTAAAAATAAGCTTCCAATTGACTTGTTTTTCCTCGAACTCTCTTAAAAACTATCTTCATTATTCTCACTTATATTTTAATGATTTTGTGGATCAATAAATTACAATTTTATTTAAAATAATTAATAAAATTAAATAAAATATCATTTTAAAAATTATTTCCCAACAAAATATATATATAAATAAATGTTAAGATGGAGAGTGTTGATAACACAATACAGTTGGTTGCGTAGAATTTGTCAACGTTTTAGTTGGAATTCAACTAACTACTTGTGGCCTTTTAAATGCTCGAATTGATTGTCTTTTTACAAAGATAATTGATTATTTTATTTTATGAGTTGTACTTCAAAAATATATATTTTATATATTAGTTCATATTCCAAATTTATGACATTTTTTATTTATTTCATATTTCATTATAACAGTCATATGAGCAGGATTTAAACAAACTAAGGGCCCGTTTGTTTTATCTACTGTTTGATGTTACGGTTTGCTGTTTGCTGTTACGGTTTGCTGTTGCTGTTACGGTTTGTTGTTTGCTGTTGAAAAAAGCTGCTTTTCCAAAAAGCAGAGATTCTCTGCTTTTGTAAAAGGCTGCTTTTCGGGTGTAAAAGGTAAACAGGAGATCACTAACCAAACACCTAATGTTGCTTTTCAATTGTAAAAGGCAAACAGAAGGTCACTAACCAAACACCTAAAACTCTCAATTTTAAAGTGAAAAGGCAAAAGGTGCCTGAAAAGGAGCAACCAAACACCCCCTAAATATCCAATTTGTAGAGCATGTACATGATATAAATAAATTATGATGACTTGTTTTGAGATAGAGGAAGGAAATTTTTGGTTTAATAGAAAAATGTAGAGGAATATATATTGTATGCACCCTTCATGAATTTTATTTATTTATTTTATATTTAAGTACCATTTTACTTAATCCAAATGGGAAAGTAAATTTCGAAAAATCATAATCAAATCTAACTATCACTTTCCATACAAAGAAGTTAATTTTTAAGAATACTAATAAAAGCTATTTTTAATTCTTACTGTTAAAAATATATGGGCTTTACTATCAAAAAAAATATATATGGGCTTTAGGTTGTTAAAAATATACGAGCTTTAGGTTGAACATAAATCCGTCTATAAATGGAGTGGGCCGAATCCGCTAAGGAGGTGAAAGATTAAAGTTTGCCCTAATTCCTAAGCTATATAGATAGCTTGTTCCATCTAAATACTAAAACAAGAGAGAAATACTACTCTCCTCATACCCTCTACATCGCTCCCTCTATCCCCTTTTAAGATTGTCGCTCTTAATCAATGGATCAATTCGTTTATGCCCTCAATTAATATCGACGTGGTAAATCCGTGACCGGTCACAAGATCGTGTGGTGATCCGTTCTTCTGTTGCAATCGATTTATCGAGTTTATGCACTACAAGAGGCAACCCTTTAACCCGTATTTATATTTGGATTATTATGGGATAATTCATTTGATAACTTGTGAAAATCTCCAACCGGAGCCCTTCCCCGTGAGGCGCCATTGGGTTCGGTCGGGAATACTCTGATGTTTAAGTCAGTAATAATTCTGAGAATCAACTATAAGTACAAAAGTAGGGAATTAGCAAGTGTATCTTGAATACCTCGGAGTGAGGGTAGTTATATTGGATTCTATAACCATCCAGGTGATAGCTAAACAGTCTTGCATTTAATGTACTTTAATGTAATAATGATACATTCTTTACTTCGACCATTATGTCATTCAATGAACTATTTAATGCTACTGTTTATAACGGTTTTCCTGACGAAACGTCTCAGTGGCAACATAGGCATATCTTCCTTAGACATTGTGTCTGTTCCGTCCTGCCAGACATAGGTCCTTCATGGAGTGTGGCCTCCACAAGACGTATCTACATGGTAAGGTCCTTCATTGCGTATGGCTTCTTGCGTATGCCATTATCTAAACTTGGTGGATCCTACCCTACGGTGGTGTTTTATACCAATTGATCCTTTCATTTATGGATTTTTATGGTTTCGCCCCTAGGATAACATTCGGAGGTTATCAGAAGCCCCCCTAAAAGTGTCAATTAAGCCTTTTAGGGCTTTTCATCTTCTACGCGTGCTAACGTCTTCATTACTTCTAACGGGCACATTATTCTATGCCATTGAGATGAGGACCAATGGCAAGGTGGAACCTGAATCCCCAGGCACTACCATCACCTACCCTACAAGGGTGAATTTTCTCACCTTTATGGGTTTCTTTTACTCTTTTTCTCTGCAATTTAGAATTTGTCTTCGTCTTTGTTGGAACTCTATTCTCCAGTCCTTTCCAGATTTTCATGTAAGTTTTCTTTCTGAGTTCATAACGTTCTATACTTCATCTTCATATTTTTTGATTATGTGTTCCAGTTGTATTTTGTCTAAAAGGACCTTGGGCCTCGAGGAAAATCAGAGAACACAGGAAAGAATTCCAGTGACTCCCCCTATTTCAACTCCGGTTGTCACGATAGAGGCACCAAATTACTTGTCCGATGAGGGGGAAGAGGCCAGTCCTTTTGCCCCCAAGAAAAAGGGGGGAAAGGCCCTAAGATGGAAATCACCCCATTTAGGGTAAGTCTTGGGGCTTTGGTAGCCCTGAAAGCTATGTACCCTTGGTTGGAGGCGGTTGAGTGTCTGGTACTTGAACCTAATCATCACTCGCCTATGCCCCCAAAGGGATATTTAGCGGTTTATCAAAGTCATGTAGAGATGGGATTCGAATTCCCCATCCCTGAGGTGATTGGCAATGTCCTAGAGTTCTTTGGAATCCCGATCTGTCAGCTTCATCCTAATGGGTGGCTGGATCTCATTTGCGATTCATACCTAGTGGCGAATCTAGGAATAGTTTTAGCTCTACATGTCTTTCGCTCCTTCCATATGCTAACTAAGTGTGGGGTGGATGACCATATAACCTTTTCACAGTTGAAAGGCTACTCACCTTTCCATAGTAAGATGTCGAATGTCCATAATTGGGAAGCAAAGTTTTCTTCATTAAAGTGGCGGACGACGTCTTCTTAAGGTTTCCAAAGTCTTGGAATTACAATCCTAAGGAGCGAGCGAGTAGAGGCTTTATTTTAAACTCAACAAAAGAAGACGCTATGGAGTTGCTAAGATCGATTAAGCCAAATTATTGGGTGTACGATCAAGTCCTGGAATTTATGAGGGCGGGTATGCCCTTGGTAGAGATCCACAACAATGAGCTTCACTATAATTCTTACAAGGATCTTTGCAGAGATATTTTTATTTACTATGTGTCGGATATTTTTTATCCATTTGCTAGGGGAAGCCTAATGCAGACACTGTGATTTCAGAGCGAAGAAAATGACAGAAGGCTCAAGAGGCCAAAGATAAGGCGGATGCTGCCTTAAACAAAAAGGACGGGAAACTTTCTGCAACTAAAGTGGCGGTTGCTCCTGCCACCAAGAAGTCAAAGGCGGGTGTTATCCCCATTGGGGAGAAAGCTCCTATGTCCGTTCGTTTCAACAGAACTGGCATGCTTGCCAAGATTGCGAAGGTGTCCTTGTTGGAACCTTCTTAATACACGCCGGTTAGCCTCTTTTCCCTTTATCTTTCGTCGTTTCCTTTCTTTCATAGATAACTTTCCTTTTTACACTTTTCCAGCTAGAGAAGCCAGATCTTGGTAGATATTGGCTGGCCACTTATGGTCAATCTTTTACTTTGGAATCAGAATTTGAAATTAATGATGTGGAAGAAGCCATCCGCAAGATTCCTACTGTACAATCTATTCCTTTCCTTCATATTCTTCTTCTTTTGTTTTGGTCTGACTCTTTCTTTCTTTTCAGATATTCAACCATCTCAACTCTATTAATGTGGATTTGGTTGAAAATGCAATCAACAAGACTCACATCAAAGAGTTAGAGACTGAGCTGCCAGTCCAGAAATCAAGTGCCATCGCTATCGGCGCCATGGTGGAAAAATTCTCAAAGAAGATCCGCCATCTGGAAGCCATTGGAAGCCATTCACAACAAGGAAAAGTCTGATGTTAAAAAGCTTAAGGAAGAGCTGGCTTTAGAGAATGCGGGTCGCGAGAAGGATTGGGACGATCTGGAGTCGGCGTGTGGCTTGAGGGCATACTACTACGGTGAAAGGATTATGGCCGTCATAAAAAAGGACCACCCTGAGCTGGGTTTTGAAGATCCAAAGTTGCCATCCCAACCATTAAAGAGACCCTTCATTATGACTCTTTGGAAAATGCCAAAAAGGTCATATATAAAGAGGCCTTGGCAGATCTAGTTAAAGATTGGCCGCAGCGTTGGGAGGGAGATATTGCTGATCTCCCATTTAAGAGTGCTGAGGACCTTATCATTATTAATGTTGATGCAGCGGGTGCTCATGGTACGCTTGTAGATGCTCAAAGTACTCAAGATGCAGCATCATCCCAAATGGAGAAACCTGGCGACACTCCGGCTTCTCCTTGATGTTTCCTTATTTTTGTAATCATTTTTTGACTAAGAGAAATATCATTTTCCTCTTGTAATGATACAATTTTTTACTTTATAAGTATATTCCTTCTTTCTTAGTTTCGAATCTTTTATTTCCATATGCATATTTTTATATTTTCAGAATCTATTATTTTTGCACATATCTTTACAAGTCTTTAGAATCTGATTTTTAGGATATGTGGTTAGCCATATCCTTTTTTGTGTTTTCCTATCTTTGAGGAGAACTTATAGCCTTAAAGGCTTTTATAGGATTTTATCTTCCTATCTTTGAGGTAGATGACCCGCCCTGATGGCGATCAATTTTCCTATATTTGAGGGAGATGATTCACCACATGGACTTTTCATTTTCCTATCTTTAAGGAAAGATTTCAGCCTTAGAGGCCTTTAGAGGGTTTATCTTCCTATCTTTGAGGAAGATGACCCGCCCTGATGGTGATCGACTTTCCTATTTTTTTTAGGAAGATGATTCGCCACGGCACTATGCCATTTTCCCTTTCACATGACACAAGATACATGACAGACATTTGTTTTCGTGTCGTCTGAATATTTTTCGTGACAGTATTTTAACTGTATGTCATCTTAAGGTGAAATAAAAAATGCGCTCGATTCTCAGATGACATTACGATTACAGAATCCCGTCATCCAAAGAAAACGCACATTTTCGTTAAATTTGATGCGCTCAACAGATGACACTTCTAATAAATGAATGTCATTGTATGCCGAAAACAAAAAAGCGGCAAATGAAATTTCACTTACGCGGCCATACCAAATTTTAGGCGCTCTATATCATTTGACTGAAATTTCAGCTGATATATAAACCCTCTCTCAATCCCAAACCCCAATTTAGGTTACGCAAGCTTCATCCCTCTCATTCCGCTCTATCTCCATGGTTGATTTGAACATGCAACCACTGGGTGAGCTCGAAACACGGTACTAGTAAGCCATATTTTCTTCGTTCCTAGCTGTATTAGAGTATCATTGTTCCTTACTCTATCTTTTCCTCATCTGATTTACTTTGGTGTATGTCGATTTCAGCAACTGGTATAATGATTTTGTGATTTTCAGACCTATCGTTGAAAGGTTTAGATCTCTCGCTTAGCTACACTTATTTTATTATATTTAGATTCACTGTTGTAAAGCTTGGGTCTTTATCTTTTTTAATCTAGGGCAAGATAGTGCCTGATACAGTAGATGGTATGAACTCATCTGATTCCTTTTTATTTGAACACTATTTGTAGGGATAATAAGGATCCTTCAGTACATGGGAAGGCTGACTGAAGAGATTGTCAATCGGTTCATGCCCTTAGCATATGGGAAGATTTCTTTAACTTATTGAATATATATTAATGTTATGTTGGTTTGAACTGATTGGTCATGCCTTTAGAAGTGATTGTGTATGTTTGATGTACTGTTTTGGAACCTAGAACTCATTTATTTAGGAAACTAGCCTGATTTAGTATATATATTGTTATGTGGGTTTGAACTGAACAATTACATATATGTATGATGTTGTGGGTGATGATGAAATGATTGGTATGAACTGATTGGTTAGATATAACTGTTTAGGAAGCTAGGACTCATAGAGTTTATGTATGAATGATCATTAAGCATGTGGCTGATTAGGCATACTCTAAAGCTTTGAATGTTCATTGAGATTGGCACTACTCTTACACCTATGAGTTATACTACTAGAAGTGATTGAGTATGTGTATGTGTATGAAACATGTTTATGTATGATGTTCTATTGATGTTTATGTTTGAGGTTCTGTATGAGTATGTGTACGATTGTTCATTTGGGCATGTAGCTTATTCATCAGGCATCAAGTATTAGAGGAACATTATAAAAGGGTCATTAAGCATGTGGCTGATTAGGCATACTCTAAAGCTTTGAATGTTCATTGAGATTGGCACTACTCTTACACCTATGAGTTATACTGCTAGAAGTGATTGAGTATGTGTATGTGTATGAAACATGTTTATGTATGATGTTCTATTGATGTTTATGTTTGAGGTTCTGTATGAGTATGTGTACGATTGTTCATTTGGGCATGTAGCTTATTCATCATGCATCAAGTGTTAGAGGAACATTGTAAAAGGGTCATTGAGCATGTATGAAGCATGTATTAAAGGGTAAATTTAGGCTAATTGCATGTACTGATATGGCTTGCAAATGATAAGATATCACCATACTCTTTTTTATTTGAACATGACCTATGATGATAAGTAAGGAATAAGTTGTCTTGAATAAGTAAGGAATAGACATGCACGAATAAGTTGTCTACTTGTTATAGCATGTTCACTTAAATATACATGTCTACTTGAATAAGTTGTCTACTTGTTATAGCATGTTAGGCATACTCTTAAAGCTGAAAATGTTATGAACTCAACTGGCTCATTTTTATTTGAACATGACCTATGATAATAAGTAAGGATTCTGAATGCAATTTGTTTATGAAGCATGTATGAGGCATGTATTAAAGGGTAAATTTAGGCTAATTGCATGTACTGATACGGCTTGCAAATGATAAGATATATTTTGATTAGATAGAATATACATGTACATACGAACTGAATAACAAGCTCTACACAAAGGGTTATGTATGTGCATTGTCCATACTCTTACTATGTTCATTTCCACTCGGTTTGATATTGTAACAACAACATTAAACATGGTGATAGGTTTATGATGCATTCGACACAAACAGAGTTGTAGACACCGAGTCGGAGGACCTGTGATGAAAACCCACGATAAACGGCCAAGTCGGTTGATTCCATTAATCAGAAAATGTAAAAATAAACAGAAAAGCTCGGAGAGCCGGCACGGGAAAGCCCCGCTAACAAATTCGGCGTCTCCTGAGTGAGGTCGGGCACGTTCACTATTACGACAGTGAGCGATAAGGCCCCGGAGGCCGAGCATCGGCCGGTGAGCAACGGATGATGCTCCCCGCAGCGATCGTCGCTCCGAGAACCGCGGTGCGCGGCACGTCGGGTGCCCGTTCGGCATGCCGAGCGTCGGACGTCGCCCGTCGGAGAAAGGGCGTCACCCGTCGAGCGTCGGACGCGGTCCGACGCACGGTCAGCGTCGCTCGACGGCCGTTCGGCGACCGCCCGGCCGTGTTGGGCATCGCCTGGCAGTCGTCGGCCGATGCCCGACGACGTCGGGTGGACGCCCAATGCTCGTTGGGCGGACGCCCAACGGTCGTCGGGCGAATGCCCAACTACATTGGGCGATCGCCCAACGCGAGTTGGGCGTCACCCAACATGAGTTGGGCGTTCGCCCAACATAAGTTGGGCGTCCGCCCAACTAAGGTTAGGCGTTCGCCCAACCTGTTTTGGGCGTCGCCTAACTCCCGTCGGGCGACGCCCAAAACTTTTTTGGGATCCGTGCCTATAAAAGGCACGGATCCCCATGCATTATTGAGGGGGATTTTGGAGCTTCTCACTCTAGAAAATTATTTTTAGAGAGAGAAAGTGAATTTTTGGGAGAAAACATTTTTTTTCCTAAAAAAATCCAAATTTCTTAAAAGTCTAATATTTTATCAAAACACCAAAAAGATCATAACTCGTGGAATCGACCGACATCAAGCCGTCAATACCGATCTTGAGGTATTATCCGAGGACTAGACTCGTTTTATTTATTTCATCTATTTATTTATAGTTTTGTTTCCTTATTTATTTATTTAGTTATTTATTTATCACGTTTATTTCTTTCCCCGTATTTATTTAATTCCCGTCTTGTATTAAATAAACGTTTTGTTTTGTTTTTGAAATAAAAACCTCGTTTTAAAATCCCAACACGAACCGTGACCCGATTTAAGGGGAGTTCGGGATTAAAACATTGTAAATATAGAATTTAGAAAAGCTTTTTAAATTAACGTTTTGGAAATAAAACATCGCTTTGGTATACTCCGTGATAGACTATGACCCGATTTGGGTAGTTCGGGGACCAAAATGATAGAATAGAGTAGATTTAAAGTGTTTGAATAAATCTAGAAAGTTTGGAACTGATTTTGTAATTTTGTTGTTTCAGTCACTAAAGGCAGTTTACCGACGGATTTTCCGTCGGTAAAGCTACTGGAATTTTAAAAATCCATTTTTAGGCCTTTTTCTTAACTTTTTTGACATTTATTCCTATATATATGTATATATAACTATATAGTATATCTATTAAATTTATTTTTGGGGTATTTATCTAAGTATTATTTAGGTATTTACTTATTTTTGTACACTTGGGTATAATTTACATTAATTTGGTTTTGTAAAACTATATGTATATATATATGTGTTTTCTTTTTATTGTTTTGGGTGAATTACTCACTACATATTATTATGTACAAAAACTATTTTGGCTTAAGTTTAATTTTCTTATTTATGAATTTTATTCTCTATCATTACATGGTTTCTTAAATCAAAATCAAAGTGTATTTTAATTAGCATTATCTTTATTTTCACTTATATATGTATTATTATTTTTCTTATCATATATTTAATCTATATATATTATTATTATTTTTACCGTTCTTGTATATATGTATAAATATGTACATTTATTCTCCTTTTGGACTTTTATATGTATATATTCTTTAAATGTATTTGGGTTGGGTGGGTTTAGACTAAATTTGTTAATTGTTGTAATTAAAGGTTAAGTGAGTGAAAAAAAAGGGAAAACAAACCACAAAAAGAGAGTTTAATTTGCTTATTTAAACTTAAGTTCTCTAGAAGTTCCTAATGTAAATAAAAGGCTTTCTTTTATCACTTTAAACCATTTCCTAAAACATCACGTTTTAAAACCTTAATTCGTTCCAACGGCGGATTAAGCGAACCTCGTAATTAAAACCGTCTTTTAATTGTATATAATAGAGTTTTTGAATCGTTTTCCTATCCAAAATGATTTTGTACAAAAATAAATGGACTTGTATGCTTAATCACATTTTTTGGGTTAAAACTTTTTGCTCAACGTTTTCAAACGCTCGAGTCGTTCCAACGGCGATTCGAGTCGATGTCATGTAAATTAACGGGGTTTTGAAACGTACCTAAATCGTTCCAATGGCGATTAAGGTATGAACCATGTAAATGAACTCATTTTTGGGGAATGAGATTAGCTTAGAGTTAGTGTATAGTTTGAAGCATAAATCACACTGTGAATAAATTAATTCTTTCTTCTCCCCCTCTCTCTCCTATATACTTTAAATTTATGCAAAATGGGTGATTCTTTACTAAAATGGCTTAACATGCTCAAAACGGTTTTCAAAGCGAGAAAGAAAAGGTTTCAAATGAATTTTAAACTTAAAGAAATATGCGATTAGTCCGTTATCGCCTAACACGCTAAGTAGGAGGTCGGTGGTTCATAACCGGGCGATGTCGGGGTGCCTAGTAGCATTTCTCCGGAAAGGAGCTAGCCTTCTCGGCTCGTACCTAAGTTTCATGAACCCTCACCGGTCTCCCGCAAGGGATCGGTGTTCATTTTCCCATTCGTGGGTGGCGACTCTTCCATACTCCAAGCTCCGGTCCTACCGAGCAGCTTGATTCCGCGATTGGTTGCTTTCGGCGCCAATCACAACATCTGTCGTCAATGGTGTCCACCCCCCGGTCCGCCCGGGCGAGGCCGCGACACCTACAAGTGGCGACTCTGTTGGGGAAGCGAGAAATTTGATTCCGGAAGGTGTGTATTAAGCCCTTAACGTGGACGGATCGTATTATTTCTTTTCGTATGCATTCATAAGCATTATTGCAAACCTTTTGGGTAATTTCCGCGAAACCTCTAGCGAGAGTCCATTCGTCGCTCGAAAGAGGCTAGTGTAAGTTCCCCCTTACAGTAAGGCGCCAAAGGGTCCCCATCCATTCGTTAGGGGCGAATTTGTGCGGTCCTGTGAGGTCCCGCGATCAGCCGTGTCAGCATATAGTAGCCTTAGAAGTTGCCATAGGATTACCCGTTACTATTTTTGATGTGATAAATGAATCAGTTCGTGTTTTCAAATTGCCATGATACGTGTCTAATCCTAAAATATGTAAAGAAAATGAAACGATACGTTAATATATACTCTCAAACCGATATACAAACTACCCCAAAATATCGAAACGATTCGAACTAAAGACGACTTAGTCATCTCGTATAAATGAACTTGTGCGACCCGCCTGGTCCCTTTCCGTGTCCGGAAGAAGGCACATGTTCAGGAAATACGTTGTGACATAAGCACATATTAGTACGAATCAGTTTGATATTAAGGATAGTTATGTCTCGATTCAAAAGACTATATTAACAGTAGCCGTTATTCACATTCTTTAAATAGGTTGGGATAAAACGAGATTATGACAAAACGAAAACAAAGAACATTTCTATTTCGAACGACCCCGTTGTAACATAAAGAGTTTCATAAACGTGGCCCGTCCCTTCTGAATGAAAAACAAACTCTTACGTTACGCCTTGTGTTGTTCTTAAGAGAAATGGATGTATCCGCGAAAGTGACTAAGAAAAATAAAAATAAACAAACGACCAAAATCATTCCGTATCTACAATATATGTCAATCCCAAGAGTAGTTAAAGAAAATGAACCAATACCGTTAAATACGTGCCTCGAACTGGTATATACGCCGTTTAAAATCACGACGCCGAATTAAGCGTGATTGCACCATATGGACGAGACTGTGGGTTTGACTAATGGCTCGATCATTTCGACCGTTACCAAAACTACAAGAAATATGGCCCGACATGCGGTTTGCTTAACTCGTGCCTAAATAAAAAAGAACGGTAATATCCCTGCTTCGAATAAGCATGCAATTCAACGAAACGTTGATTTTCTATAACCACGCTAGGATGATATATCCCGTAAATTGGAAGAAATAAAAACTTATTGCTAGCCGAAAGATTACCGTGCGCTCAAATAAGACTCGACGTCTTCTCACGCAGCCAAAATGAGCAAATGGATTCTTGACGCTAAAAACAAACACGTTACGCGATGAGTCCGTTCCCTAAAATAAAATCCAAAAAAAAAAGTGATTTCATCACTAAACGAACGCATGGTCACGTCTCTCGATAGATCCAAAAGATCCTGTCATAATCCAAAAATTGAGACACGAACCCGCGCGAATAAAAGGGAACGAGTCATTGTCAATAACGAACGATTGAACCAGAAGAATAAATCGTGCCGCGTCTAAATCCGAGATACGCTCAAAAGGGAATCAAAACCCGAACTAATGCGTATCACGAAATAACAAAAGACGAGTTATTCGAAAGGACAATCCAATTTGGTCGATATCTTAGTCACTGAATATTGATACGTTAAAACGAACTGTATTATCTGATGGATGATTTACTTTTCCGCAATAATCATCGGCATCACGCGTCCCCTGGACCGCAATGTGAGCCCCAAACCAAAATCCTAGGAAAGAGACTTGGACCATCGAGTGTGTGGAGGAATAAGGGTGGAAGAGAGATGTTGTGATACGTGTATTTAGACTAACGTTTGTTCTTCTTATCTTATATATCCGTAAATAAATAAACGCACACACCACAAATCATGCATATAAAATCATGCATACATACTAATGGATACCGTTCGCGCAGACTTCATCATTAAGCGGTTGTGGTTTCGCGAGAGTAACCGGCTAGTTAGGCAGTTTGATCAGCTACAGATTGACAGTTCCGAATCAGCAGTTGTGGCTTCTGAATCATCTTCGTCCGAGTATACTCAGTCTTCACCCAGTATGTCTGCGACCGACGAAAAGGTGGCCGAATTGGAGAACTGTAACACCCTGATCCAATACCATGTAGATATTGTCCGCTCTGGCCCAATTCCAACACATTGGGCCTCACGGCTTTAAAACGCGTCTGCATGTATTGGATTCACATCTTACTAATAAGCCCCATTCACTCCCTCTCCATTTCCGATGTGGGATTCAGTTCATTCCTGCCCCCATCGCCATCCCTTAGGGCCGCTCCTTGCTCAGGCCTTCTTACCCCGGCGCCACCCACTCCGGACCGGGTCGTTACAGGCCCACCAGCTTCCGCCTGGTTCGTCCCCGAACCACACATCGTACGTGGAGAGTCGGCTCTGATACCAATTGTAACACCCTGATCCAATACCATGTAGATATTGTCCGCTCTGGCCCAATTCCAACACATTGGGCCTCACGGCTTTAAAACGCGTCTACATGTATTGGATTCACATTTTACTAATAAGCCCCAATCACTCCCTCTCCATTTCCGATGTTGGATTCAGTTCATTCCTGCCCCCATCGCCATCCCTTAGGGCCGCTCCTTGCTCAGGTCTTCTTACCCCGGCGCCACCCACTCCGGACCGGGTCGTTACAGGCCCACCAGCTTTCGCCTGGTTCGTCCCCGAACCACACATCGTACGTGGAGAGTCGGCTCTGATACCAATTGTAACACCCTGATCCAATACCATGTAGATATTGTCCGCTCTGGCCCAATTCCAACACATTGGGCCTCACGGCTTTAAAACGCGTCTGCATGTATTGGATTCACATCTTACTAATAAGCCCCATTCACTCCCTCTCCATTTCCGATGTGGGATTCAGTTCATTCCTTCCCCCATCGCCATCCCTTAGGGCCGCTCCTTGCTGAGGCCTTCTTACCCCGGCGCCACCCACTCCGGACCGGGTCGTTACAGGCCCACCAGCTTCCGCCTGGTTCGTCCCCGAACCACACATCGTACGTGGAGAGTCAGCTCTGATACCAATTGTAACACCCTGATCCAATACCATGTAGATATTGTCTGCTCTGGCCCAATTCCAACACATTGGGCCTCACGGCTTTAAAACGCGTCTGCATGTATTGGATTCACATCTTACTAATAAGCCCCATTCACTCCCTCTCCATTTCCGATGTGGGATTCAGTTCATTCCTGCCCCCATCGCCATCCCTTAGGGCCGCTCCTTGCTCAGGCCTTCTTACCCCGGCGCCACCCACTCCGGACCGGGTCGTTACAGGCCCAACAGATTAATGATCAGTTAGCCGCAATTTTGGCCTAGCTAGCTAAGCTGGCGTTGAAGGATAACAAGAGTGGCAGTAAACACGCTGAGAATGAGGTGAACACTGGTCCCCGCTTCGGGAATGAGGATGACTATCAGGATTACATCCAAAAACAGCTTGAGAAGGAGAAAGCTAAGGAAGAGGAATGGAAGCAACACATCACTCAGGAAGTGCAGGATCTGCATGGGGGAAGCTCCAGGAGTCAGGACTTTTATAACTTGAAGAACTGTTTATCGGCAACTTCTTTGCCTTTGAAATTTCGACTCCCTGACATGAAGAAGTTCGATGGAACTGGGGATCCTACCGCTCACATGAATCAGTATGTTGCTGTGATGAAACACACGATCTTGACTAAGGAACAAGTTCTTGGACTGTTCAATACTTACCTGGAGGGGGCTGCCCTCGTGTGGTTTCATGCGTTGCCGTTGGTGACGAAGAGAGATTGGAAGGAGTTGGCGAAATCATTCATCGCTCAATATAGTTTCAACACTATGCTTGAGGTTACGCTGAAAGAGCTGGAGAGCACTAAGCAGCAAACTGGTGAGTCTTTGTCCGATTTTGTAAGGAGGTGGAGAGCTAAGGCAGTAGTCATGAAGTAGAAGCCGCTTGAGCAGGATCAGATCCGAATGGTAATTGGCAACACTTTGCCGTATATTAAGAATGAACTGCGGTATATGCCTTTTACCGATTTCAATCAAATGTATAGCTGCGCCTTGACAGTAGAGGGGGATGGTGAGCTGAAGAAAGCTTATACCAAGTGGACGAAGTCTGGATATAGTGCCGGAGGGCCAAGCGTGAGTACAGAATCTGTTGCGGTGAAAGTGTTTGAACTTAATACTATCGAGAAAAGGCAGTTTGCCAAGTTTGATCAGACCTATGCAAAAGTTTTCGAACGGTTGCAGAAAAAGGGATTGTTGAAAGCCCTCACTCCTTATAATAAAGCACCGCCTACTCCGCAGATACAAGCTAGGGGGTACTGCGAGTTCCACAGTAATTATGGGCACAATATTGAGAACTGTGAGAGGTTGAAGCATGAGATCCAAGATTTGATTGAGGAGAAGAAGATAGCTGATCCTTCAACGGTGAACCCTTCCACTAGGTGTAATCCATTGCCTAACCATAGGGTGAGCATGATTAGGTCTGGGTTCGAAGAGAGTTTGGTGATGGAATCCTTCGGGGCAAACGAAGAGGAGTTGTTGGACTCCGATGAGCTAAGTAATGTGGGAAATGGTTTATGTGTATCCTTTCTGGGCGAGGAGCAGGAGGATGAACCGATGGATAAAGGAATAGACGGCGGAGCACCGTATGATGAAGATAGTGCCGAAAAGACCGGAGAAGGGTCGTCTCGAACCATTGTGCCAGAGTTGAGTTTATTCGGTGGAGTGGAGAATCCCGATATGCACTTGCGTGAGTATATGCATAATATGTTTGTTGAATCCTTTGGAGTGGACGAGGTTGCTCAGTGGTTCCACCATTCGTTAATAGGCGAGCCTTTGAGGTGGTTCCACTCATTGCCCAACTCCTGCAAGCACGATTGGGAACAGTTGTCTGATCTATTCCTAGAGAAGTACCAGAAATCTAAGGATAGGACCGCAGAGTGTTTTGCGCTCCAAATTGGGCCTATTAAACGTCCGTTGCCATCTGTCAGTAAGTATAACGGCAACAAGGATCCAATGGAACACCTTCACTTCTACTTGTCGGCCATGGGGCCTTTGGGTTTTAACGAAGAAGAGATCACCAGTCTGTTTTGCAATTCATTAATGGGGGAGCCGCTGATGTGGTATATGTCTCTCCCGATGCGTATCAAGTGCGACTGGGCCGCAATGACCAAGAGGTTCATTAAGGAATATACGGTATGGATGCTTGCGGAGCAAACACCGGACTCGCCCTCTTACGAGACGCCTGAAGCAGTATTAGCAATGCCCAAGTATGGTGGATATCGGGATCCCGTTGAACATGCAAGGTTATTCCGCAACCATATGTACGACGCCGGGTTCCCTCAAAGTGAGTTACACGAACACTTCCCGGAAACTCTCATGGGAGAAGCCTTGTTGTGGCATCAAGGGCTATCAAATGAAGAAATGGGTCATTGGATACCTCTTCGGGATGCGTTTGTCTCGAGATATAAGATGTATATTCCATGGACGGGATCCCTGGAAGATCTGGATAGGATCAGACAATTCCCCGAGGAACTATTTGTGGATTACGCTAGGAGGTGGAGGTATCGCTACGAGCAGTGTCATGAAACGATGAGTGATAAGGTGCAGCTCATGTGCATACAAAGAGGCGCTATTCCGATGGCGGTAAGAAGAATGAACAGAGTGTCCCTTAGGGACTATGATGAGTTGATAGGCTGGGCCATGTATGGATCAGCGGATCCCTTGTATTTGAACTCAAACGTCCCTCACGTAATGGATCTGATGGTTGTGGACATTTGGGAAAGTTCCTCGGAGGAGGAGGATGCCGATCAGAGAATTCCTATCAATATTTGGGATGAATCTGATGATGAGCCGGAGATGGCCGTTATGACAAGATCAGGTCAAGTGGCCGAGGGAAAGGTGCCAATGGTGGAAACTGAGGCGGGAGAAGGATCGGCTCCCAAGCCCGATGATCAAGTCCTCGAGCAGTTGAAGAAAACACAAGCCAAGTCTACCGTGTGGGAAGTCTTGTGCCATTCCAAGTACCACCGTGAGAATTTGATAAAAGAGCTGCAGAATTTGGTCATCTCTACCGATACTGAGCCGATAGCACTAGTAGGGGCAATTATGGCCCGAAAGAGAACTGAAATCACCTTCACCGACGAAGATCTCCCAAAAGAGGGGAAGCTCATAACAAGCCCTTATACATCCGAGCTGAAATTAATGGAAAGAAAACTAGCTGTGTGATGGTTAATGATGGATCAACCATTAATGTTTGCCCGTTGAAACTCTTGTCCAAATTGGGAGTAGAAAGAGGGGATTTGACTGCCTCGGAACCATGATCAGGGCCTATGATGATAGCCGTAGGCACATTGAAGGAGTCTTTAAGGCCAAGCTGAAAGTAGGGCCGCATGAGGAAGAAACTGAGTTCACTGTGCTGGATATACCAGTGACCTTTGATGTGTTGTTGGGACGCCCATGGTTCCATAAACTAGGAGGTGTGCCCTCCACGCTCCACCAAATGATCAAATTCCCCTTCGGGGAGGAGATAGTGACTATTCGAGCCGAGAAGCTAAGTTCAGTGGTTGCATTGGGAATTGAGCCTCAACTTTTCTCCAGATTCTAGGTTTCTGGGATCTACGAGTCCAGTATGACCACCGATGTGGTGAAGATGATGAAAGGGGTTTTTATCCCCGGTATGGGCTTGGGAGCACACCATCAAGGGTTGCCAGAATCTCCGAACTTCAAGAGTCAGAAAACCCGGAGGGGTTTGGGATATGAGCTGGGAGGTTCGTCCAACACGGGCACTGAAGGAAAAGTGGGCCTAAAGAAGAATTTGTTGAATGAGGGTCACGGGAAGGTTTATTTTGGGACTCCCGAGTCATGGACTAGCACCGAAGGAAAGATTTTGCCGGGCTTCGAGATTTTCAACGATGTCACCAGCTGGGGCAAAGGAGAAGCAAGCTGCTTCGTCGAAGAGATCATGATGTTAGATCTGAATGCCGAGGAGCAGGTCGTCACAATGGAAGCCACTGTGGGAGCGGTGGACGAGCCCGGTACCTCCAAGGCCTATGAGAAACCCGAGAACCCCGATGATGATAATTGTATTACTGCTTTATTCGAATCTGATGATGTACTCGCCAATACTATCAATGAAATGAATTCTGATTTCGATTACTTGCTTGATGTTGATTCTGATCATTCCATGCATTCTCATTCATATAACGTGCCTACATTTGAAATCAATACAATAGAAATGTCAACTTTCAATCTTGGCACGGATGAAAATCCTAAACTTATACAAATTGCTCAAGAACTAACTACTGAAGAGAGGAAAGAATTTGAGAGAATAATTGAAAAATACGAAATAGTGTTTGCTTAGACATACGAAGACATGCCGGGAATCGACCAATCAATCGTAACTCATCGTATTCCGACATACCCCGATGCTAAGCCTGTGAAACAGAAACTCCGATGCATGAGGCCGGAATGGGCAAATAAGATCAGAGAAGAAGTGAAGAAACAGTTAGAAGCAGGTTTCATCGAAGTAATCGACTATCCCCCTTGGATCTCAACAAGGCGTGCCCCAAAGATGAGTTTGCATTGCCTCACATCGATGTACTAATCGACAGTGCAACGTCAAGCATCTTGCACACGAATGTGGATGGCTTCATGGGATACATGCAAGTTCAGATGGCCGAAAAGCACAAAGCAAAGACCTCGTTCACAACTGAGTAAACGTACTGTTATAGAGTAATGCCATTTGGATTGAAAAATGCCGGGGCAACTTATCAACGGATGGCTACAGCACTGTTCCACGATATGATACACAAAGAGGTGGAAGTCTATGTGGACGGCATGATGGTCAAGTCGGAGACAAGAGAGGGGCATTTCGCTGCACTTGAGAAGTTTTTGGCCCGAATTGCAGAATTCAAGCTAAGGTTGAACCCGAAGAAGTGCTTCTTTGGCGTTTCATCGGGGAAAATCTTAGGCTACGTGATCAGTAACAAGGGGATCGAGGTGGATCCCGACAAGGTAAAGGCCATACAGGAAATGTCGGCACCAAAAAATGAGAAAGAAGTGAGAGGATTTCTGGGGCAGGTTCAGTATATCAGTCGGTTCATCGCACGACTCACTGCGATCCGATCTTTAAGCTGCTACGGAAAGATCAACCCACGGTTTGGAATGATAAGTGCCAGCAAGCATTGGAGAGTGTCCGGAACTATTTGTCTAATCCACCGGTTTTGAGACAGCCTAAACTTGGAAAACCACTTCTCCTATACGTAGCGATCGAGGAGCGATCAATTGGGGCAATGCTGGCCCAGGAAGGGGACAACGGTGTGGAGCATGCGGTGTATTATCTGAGTAAGAAGTTCCTGGAATATAAGCTTAAGTATAACATGATCGAAAAGACGTGTGATAAGGGTATTTTACCCCTATCTTTTAGCGTGATTTACAGATTAATTTTAGAAGAAATAAATAAGTTTAATTACAAAAATAGATTGTTTTGAATAAGATAACGAAATAATAATAAATTCCATATTTGCGGATAAATTCCCTTGTTTTTGATATATTTAGGAAATAAAAACATCAAGCTAACTCGGCCCCGAGATTTGTATTTCAGGTACGAGCAAGGAGTGAAAATCCACTCAAACAAGTGAGGCGCATCATCCCATACGCGGGGCTTGAAACATAAAGTCAGAAATGATTGCCCTATCCACAGATGCCGCGTGGTATCGAGTCAGCATACGCGAGGCGTACGCCAACTTACGCGAGGCATATAAACATATGTCAGAAATGATTGCCTAATCCTGAAAGTCAGACTGCATTGTCTCCTGAGTCAATGATCCATACGCGAGGCGTACCACCTTGCACGCGGGGCGTGTAAGGGAGTTTGTCAATACAAAAAGTTCAGAGACTCATTTACGCAGGGCGTGCCTCAAGCTATGCGCGGCGTAAAAGGCTCAATTCAAGCAATAAAATCTCAAAGACTCAAACACGCGAGGCATATCCCAATCAACGCGGGGCGTGTTTGAGAAACAAGATCCGAATTGGTCCACATGCAGGAGATTTCTGACGGAATGGGCATACACGTAGGGCGTACACCACCATACGCGGGGCGCATCATGGGATTTCTGCACAAAATAATGTTCCTCCATGCTTGCACCTTGTGGAATTACAATCTTGCCCCTAGCTTGATCTATAAATAAGAGTGTCTAAGCACTCATTTGAGATACCATATTGAAGAGAGAGCAAAAACTATACTTGTTTTGAGTGTTGTAGTTTAGATTTGTGTTTAGGCTTTGTGTAACTAAACTCTTCCATCTCGAGAGCTTGTCCGTTGCTCCCGACATTTCATCAAAGTCCCGCTCCATCTCCGCACACCAAGCTCGAGAGCTCCACCATTCAAGTCCTTAGAGACGGCTTTTGAGTCCGGTTAGCTAGTTCCGAGGGTGGATTCTTCCCTTTACACTTGCTAATTAGCTTGATCTCATCCTATGTACTAGGCTTGTTTGTAATCCATATTTACACTTTCCATATTTATAATTTATGATTCATAATCTTCTTTTCTATTTTTAAGTTTTTTTTACTTGTTTTGATATTTATAATTGATTGTTGTGTAGGAGAACGCGACTACCGACGCCATTCGGGCTATTTTTAGGGATTCATATAGGTGTTGCCTTACCGGAAGTGACAAACCGGAAACCGTAGGAATTGACAAGCCACAGAACTTACGGGCCCTAATTTCTGGTGCCAAGCATTAGACACGCCTTGACTAGGAACCACGTAGTCTAAGTACTTCACGGGTCGGTTACTCTACACGTAGTCATCTTTGCAAGAGCAAACCATTAACCGTATAAACATTAGAAGTCATTATTTATCATAATTATAACTTATCGCATCCATCTCGCTTCATAGAGTTTTGTTACATAAATTCGCCTCATAAATAGTTAGGAATAGTTTGTAGTTGGTTACCACATCAACCCCAAAGTATTCACCGCTTAAATAACGTATAAAACCGAGTCGTTTAATACTTGCAGTTATAAATCCCGTAGATTCGATACCCGGTCTTAACCGGATTATTACTTGATACGACGGGGTACACTTGCCCCTACGTAGTGACGTCTAGTAGATACAAAGCACTTAGAAAGACCATATCCATAGTCATAGCGCAATCATCGTAATATACATTTCGTCGTTAAAAAGAACACTACTAGGCGTCGCGTATCAAGTTTTTGGCGCCGTTGCTGGGGATTTATAACATCTTGCAATATTAGACAAAAACGTTTTATTGTTAGTTTAAGCATTCTTTTTGTATAAATTGTTTATATATACTTTTACTAACATCATTCTTTCTTGTTGATATTATATTTTATTTCACTTATTTTATGCATACCCGATCTCGGAGTGATTCTCTTATTCCTATTGATCTCGAAATTGAACGTACTCTTTGTAAGATTCGAAAAGAGAAAATGGCAAACCCCAACGCTGAGGTCAACCAACCCGAAGGAAACCAAAGGCCACACGTGAACAACATTCGCGGGGGCAACGACACACGTTCGATGATGGAGATCCTTGCTCCGCACCGTCCCCAAAACCGTAACGGAATTGTCGCCCCCACAATACTGGCCAACACATACGAGATAAAGACCGGCATGATCCAGCTGATCCAACAATACGGTCAATTCAGAGGGGAACTCCACGAGAACCCTAACGATCATCTCAATAAATTCCTTATGTGTGCCGACACCTCTCGGCAAAATGGTGTTCCCGTTGAGGCTGTTAGACTAAAGTTGTTTCCTTTTTCTTTGACAGGGCAAGCATTGGAATGGATACACTCTTTGGAGGCGGGATCCATCACGTCATGGGAGGAGCTCAAGAAGGAGTTTCTTTCCTACTATTTTCCGCCGTCCAAAACAGTCAAGTTACAGACCGATATCACGTCCTTTAGGCAGTTGGAATGCGAGGCCCTTCATGCAGCTTGGGCTAGGTTTCGGAAGTTGCTCCGACACTGCCCCCACCATGACATCCCGAAGCACGACTTGGTAAGCACTTTTTACCACGGGTTAACCCCCACTAACCGTGTGACCATTGATTCCGCTGCAGGTGGGGATCTATTTCGGAAGTCGGCTAGTGAGGCCTACGAGCTCATTCATGAGCTTGCAAGGAAAAGCGTGCAATGGCAAGAGGATCGGCTTGCCGGCCCGTCGTGACACCAAATGTTTGCTGTGGAGAAAGAGGCTCCGAAAAGCTCCATAGCAGAAATGCATAAGAAACTTGACTCAGTAATTGCCCAGCTAAGCCTCAACAAAAGTGCACAGGTCCTGATGTGCAATCACTGTTGTGGAGACCTCGACGGACTCAACTACCAAGCCGGTAGCCCTTTCGCCGGCGACATCGAGAGTGTAAGTTACGTAGGAGGAAATCCAAGGTATAATCCTAATCCGAACTCCTATCACCACCACAGTAATAATAACAACGGTTGGCGGCCTCGATACCAACACCCGAACTTGTCATATGGCAATAATAATAATGTGTTGAGGCCCCCATCCGGCTTTGAGCAAGAATATCGGGAAAACGGGCTCGGGAAATCACAAGCCGCGCCCTGTAATCGGAACGCTCCACCTCCCAACAATGTACACGACCAATTGGTCACGTCCTTATTAAAGGATATATTAACCCGTCTTTCTGATAGCGAGGTGTTTTGCAGGGATCTTAGCCGCCAAGTAGCCCATCTGAACCGTCAACAATAAGAAAGGCCACTAGGAACCCTACCGGCGAACACCGAACAAAATCCGCGGGGCAAAAATCGGGAATCGGGACAGGCGATAACGCTCATGAATAATGGAGGTTCGGACCCGTCAAGTTCTAACTCGGGCAACTTACATTGAGCCGCTGCACAAGAAAGTCGAGCTACTTCGACTCTAAACGTAGCAACGGTTTGAATTTCTCAAACCCTTTGTTTATATGTATTATAAACTTATTTTTATTTCTTTTCTCTTTTATTTCTTTTTTCTATTCTATTTTCATTTCTATCTTTTGCTCTACTTCTCTTCTTTCCTGCTCTTTATTTTTTATTTTTTATTTTTTATTTTATCCTATTTTCTTTTATTTTCATAAAATCAAAAGAAAAACAAATCCCATATAAATCCAAAAAATTTTATAACACGCGGGGCGTATACACCTGTACGTCCCGCGTATCTACGTGTCTGACCCTAATCCCTAATAAAAAGACATGGTACGCGGGGCGCCCCTCCTATCACACCCCACGTACACTTTAATTTTTGGCACTCTCTAATAAACGCCACGTGGGAAGACACGCGGGACGTGCCCCAGGGCACGCCTCGCGTATTTTCGGGAGTTGTGAATCACAACTCCCCATGGCAACTCCCCCTCTCTCATACTTCCCATCACTCCTTTTCCCTATACACCTTTTCCACTTCCATACTCCACATCCTCTTCCATCCAATCAATTTCCATCCTTTCAAATTCAAATTTTCAAGTTCCCTCCACAATAAATTTTGCATTAACTACCTCCCTTAATTACAAATTAATAACACATAAAAAATTAAAAAGAGTAATAAATAAAACATAAAAATCATAAAATCAATTAAAAACTCATTAAAAACCCATAAATCACAAAATCAAAAAATCAGAAAACTGCTAAAAACCGAAAAAAATCCTTCATCTTCTGTCTTCTACGCGGGGCGTAACCCCATTTACGTCCCGCGTCCTCGCCCTTTTTGTCATAAAAAAGGAGCAGGAGGTGCGATACGCGAGGCGTGCCCCCTTTCATGCCCCGCGTATCACACCATTCTTGCGCAAAATAACATTAGAGGGAGGGATACGCGTGGCGTGGCCCCTTGACGCCCCGCGTACCCCTCTGGGAATCCGAGCTTTGCTTGGATTCTCCACTTTTCCCCTATATATACCTCCCCTTCTCTCCCTTTTCTTCCTCACAACTCACACCAAATTTCCCCTATTTTTCTTCTACTCCTTCTCTCTTGCTCCCATCATGACACGAAGCAAATGCCCCGCTGCCGAGCGTCCCCCATGGGCCACTCGTGCTCGCACCCAAAACCAACACCAATCACCACCACCTCTCGAAAGGGAGGCAACACCACCACTAACCCGCCGATACCGAGCCCCCTTTCACCTCCTCACCGAGGTAGAGGCTCAATTCTACCAAACGCTTTCCGCCGCCCACATAATGGAGCTCCTATATATTGATCGTAGCATTCTTGATCGCTACAGCGTTGGAGGTGCCTTCGAGGACCGCCTCCATGCTCTCAATTAGCTCGATCATTATCGGGCACGACGACACGTCTACTCTTCGTTAGTCGTGGAATTCTACACCTCCCTAGAATCTAACAACGTCCCGGGAGCCGCCCTCTTCAACTTCCGCCTTCACAACCGCCCCTTCACCATTGACACCCAATGGATCCGCCATCATTTCACCAAACAAGCGGAAGATGGCATTGCTCATTGGCCGATGGTGTCTCCCCCCGGGAATTTTGGGCCTCCATCACCGGGTCCGATGATTACGACATATCCAACCTCCGCCCATCTCTCATCCGCGACCCTATCCTCTAACTTCTCCACCGCTTCATCTCATTTTACTTCTCGGGGAAGTCCGAGTCCACAAAGGTCAACAAGCATGAGCTTTTGGCCCTTTACTGTTGTGCCAATGGGATCGCTTACGATCTTTCCTACCTAGTGGCCGTCCAACTCCACCACATGCCTACCCGAAAGCGTGGCAAGATCGGGTTAGGCCATCTCATCACCATCTTCGCCACTTCCGGCCTTGGCACCACCGCCCTCAATCGCCTTCCAAGTCTTGAACCCCGGCCTTTGGAGAAAAATGCTTTCAAAGCGCTCAAACGTCCTACCTCCGGCCCGGGTGAGACTTCGGGGGCGGCCCACTCCAATGAGGAAGGAAACTCGGACTCGAGCATGGGTCTCAATTTTAGTCCTCCACCCCTCCACGACTTCAACTCTCTCTATGCTCGGTTGGATATTTTGGAGGATAACCAACGTCGTGATCGGGCCCATTTCGACTCCCGCTTCGACGCCCTAGACGCTCGCTTCGACACCTCTGAGGCTCAAAGGCAAGCGGATAGGGCTAGCTTTGACGCATTCACCACCGCCTTCTACACCCACTTCAACATCCACGGAAACCCTCCTCCACCACAACCATAGTTCTTTTTCTTTTATTATTTTGTATTTTCTTTCTTTATGTTTGTTTTAGTTTGTGTTATTCGTTGTTTTCGTGTTTTCTTGTAATTTCCTTTTCCTCTAATATATTAACTTTCCTTATGTCTCGTGTTTAATCGGTTTATTTTCTTGGTTGTTTATTTTTAAACATTCAATAACACTCACGCAGGGCGTACCCCCTGGTACGCCCCGCGTGCAATTTATTTTCTTGCACAAAAATACTCAGAAACTCAAACACGCAGGGCGCCCCGCGTATTTGAGTCTCTGCCCAAAAATAACATAAAACGCAACGTCTACACGAGGCGCCCCTTTGGGCACGCCTCGCGTAGCAGCTGACCCCCAAGGGTCTCACTTTTAATTCACCATTTGTTTTTGTTTTTGTTTTTCTTTTTGCGACGTCCTTGGAATAGACGTCATTTTAATAACGCGGAGGGCCGTGCAACCCCGCACTTTCAGTTTGTTTTGCACTAACAAAAACAAAAAAATAAATAAAAATCAAATAAACAAAAAATAATTAAACTAATTTATCGATTCTTAAATTTTTCCCGACACACTAACCTCCTTCGGAACTAATCTAAATGTTCAGTTATTTGTCCTTAAATGTAAATACCGTCGGAGCATAAAGGATCGGTTTTAATAAGAAATTTTAGTCTTAATTTTGAAGTTGTAGAATTTATGTAAAGACTAGGTGATACTAAACAAAAAGCATTGAGCCCTAACCCACATGTCGTCTCCATAATGAAACTTAAAAAGGCAATAAAGACGGGATGTTTGAAAATTTAGCGACAATTCGATAGTACACAATTTAAACCCGAATTTTTGTGAGGTATTTTTGAGCCTAAAAAAGTTCGTACGAGAACTCTATTTCTTTCACAATTCTTCGAGAGCTTTGACTTCACTCGAGTCATAGAGTTTGCATCTAATACCGGGTTAAGTACACCTATTTTGGTTAAAATGGCAATAGATGATAAAACGAACCCACTTAGTCTAATTCTTTTCTTAATTTAATTTTCTCGTTTTTATCAACCTCTAGGAAACCCCCTCGAGCCTAATAACCGACTTTTCTTGTCAACACCCTTTTAACAATTAACCCTCTTTTTCCCCTTGTTTAAATACCAACGAAATCAATTTGCACCCGAAATAAGTCAAGGCCTTACTAAGTAAACACCTTAAACCCTCGAAATCGTTTTTGTGCCGCTCTCAAAAAAAAAAAAAAGAGAAAACAAATACAATAAAGAGAAAAATGCATTTTCAAGCTCCACCCGAGCAATTTCGAGTATATCTTATGAACTCGCTAAGGCCAAAATAAAAATACGGTGCAACCACCAAAATGGTATTTAAACTCGAGCTTCCAAAAATTAACCACTAAAAAGCCACCCACATTACAACCCCCCTCCGGGTTCATTTTTAATATTGTCTAAACCATAACTTAGGAAGAAAAACCCGGATGAAAATGCAAACTCAAAAGTGATCTCGGGCAAGTGCAAAGAAGAGTGCTAAAACACCGACCCACCAAAGTTTGAGCGTAAGAGTGAAATCCATTGGTGAGGTACTATCGGGTTCTCAAAAGATAATCAACCCCCGTTATTATTTCCTATTAATTTTAATTATGGAGGTTTCAAACAAGTTTTGGTCGCTAGATTGTTTGCGTAGGTACTCGCCGAAAACTTTGCATAAAACTTTTACTTTGAAATCACGCACTTGGTAAAACCAACCGTCGGTTTGTTTCTTAATAATCTCAATCCCTTGTCTTTCGATTTCTTTTACTTGAGGACAAGTAAAACTTTAAAGCCCGAGGAGGTTTGATAGGGGTATTTTACCCCTATCTTTTAGCGTGATTTACAGATTAATTTTAGAAGAAATAAATAATTTTAATTACAAAAATAGAGTGTTTTGAATAAGATAACGAAATAATAATAAATTCCGTATTTGCGGATAAATTCCCTTGTTTTTGTTATATTTAGGAAATAAAAACATCAAGCTAACTCGGCCCCGAGATTTGTATTTCAGGTACGAGCAAGGAGTGAAAATCCACTCAAACACGCGAGGCGCATCATCCCATACGCGGGGCTTGAAACATAAAGTCAGAAATGATTGCCCTATCCACAGATGTCGCGTGGTATCGAGTCAGCATACGCGAGGCGTACGCCAACTTATGCGAGGCGTATAAACATATGTCTGAAATGATTGCCTAATCCTGAAAGTCAGACTGCATTGTCTCCTGAGTCAATGATCCATACGCGAGGCGTACCACCTTGCACGCGGGGCGTGTAAGGGAGTTTGTCAATACAAAAAGTTCAGAGACTCATTTACGCAGGGCGTGTGATAGGGGTCAAAAACCCCTATCTTTGGGTACGGTTTTAGGACGGGTTTTAGCGTTATTTAGTTAATAAGCGAGCAATTCTCGCATTTAAATGCTTTTGTGTGAGTTAGTTAGAAATTGGAAACGTTCTATTTACTTTTCGTCATCTAGGCTCGTTTTATGATCAATTTAGGCAAATACGACCGAAATAGCATGCATAGTATAAATCCGTTATCTTTTGAAGCTAATTGGTCCGTCAAAAGTCGCACCAAACGAAGCGTTTGCTCAAAATAAGCGATTGACGGATCAATTTAGCTTTCGGACTAATGTTATCTGGAGTTTCTATACGTGTGCAGGTGTAAGTTCGGGCGAAAAAAGGACATAAAGGATACTCGGCAAGAATCGAGCGCGTTCCGTGCGAAAACGCTCGGCGAGCAGGGCCCCGTGGGCCATTTCTGCTCGCCGAGCAGGCCATGCCTGCTCGCCGAGCAGGCCGTCAGGCGCCTGCTCGGCGGGCAGGAGCCAGCTCGCCGAGCAGGCCACCAGGCGCCTGCTCGGCGAGCAGGGGGCTGCTCGTCGCGAGCAGCCCTGCTCGCCGAGCAGCTCGCCCTGCTCGGCAAGCAGCCCTGCGAGAATTGGTCAAAAAGACCAATTCCGCCCCCACGAAGCCACGATTGGCCCCACGTCTTCCTACACCAATAAGGACACGAAAATAGGTCAAAACGAGGCCCGAGCCGCATCTATAAATAGGATTTTTCCATTGTAATTTAGATATCTTTCGTTTTTGTAAATTATTTTAGCTTTCCCTTTGCAATTCCTCTCCATCTTCTCCATATCTTCTTCTACCTCCATTGAAGCTCCTTCAAAGCTTTTCCTCGAGGAATTATCAAGGTCCGTCCTTAAGATTAAGTCACCGGCTGCAGAGTAAACAGGTTCCCTAAAAGGGATTTTTGTATCTCCTTTTATCTTTCCTTGTTTGTACTCTTTGATACAGTTGCCGAACTTGACTTATTGTATCTTGTGACAATTATCTTCGCCTTTAATAATAATTTAGCTCTTGTTTTGTTCTATGATTATTTGTTTAATCTCTGTCTTACGCTTTATTCAATTGGTTTAACTCATTCAAAAGCCCCAAAATCTAGTAGGCACATATTGCGAGCTGAATCTGACCTAGTCAGAGCCTAGGAGATTGACGACCTCTTAGTTGATTAAGCGCCAATTTACTGAGCCTTAGACCTAGTTTCGGCCTTAGGGAATCACGCGCTAGGAACCTCAGGAGGGTAAGTAGGGTTAATCGCATTGAATACAAGTGACTCAGATTAGGTTTTTATTCAATAGACTTGATAATCTATCTTCATTATTATCGTTCATACCATGTTCCTTCGGATAATTTCATTAATGAAAGATCAATTAGGGGTAGAGTAACTTAGTTAGGCGTAGAATAACTTAGTTAGAATTAGATAACTTAGCTAGGATTAGTATAATTCAACCTAGGAGTAGATTAGTTTAAACAAACCAACTCAAAACCCCCTAAGCCTAGATAACATTCGAGATCGAGTAGCTCGGTACTTGTAGAAATAAATCCTGTGGACGATAACCTGGACTTAAACCCGAAATTTATTACTTGATAACGACGGGGTACACTTATCCCTTAGTGAGTCTTCACCAAGGACGCATCAAGTTTTTGGCGCCGTTGCCGGGGATTTATTTCTTCTGCAATATCGAACCAAAGGTCGACTTGTTAGTTTAGGCAATCTTTGTGAATATATCCTTTGTTAATATCATATATACTTGTTTATAATAACCATACTTGTTTATAATCATGATTCTTTTTCATACATATCTATACCGTTTATACTTGTTTATATACACATGATTATATATACTCATTTATGATAACCATTCTTGTTTATACGTACGCTTGTTTATATTCGTTTGTACGAACATGTAGTTATCAAATTCATCTATACGTGTCTGTATGTGTTTATTTATACTGTTCTTATACTTGTACAAAACTGTATGATGTGTATGATTTCCCTTCAGCTTTCATTTATTTCTGTATTTATCTTTTCTCAGCGTATGCCTATGAGATCAGCGAAAATACCGTGTGTCCCTCTTAACCCTGAATTTGAACGTACTCTTCGCATGAGCAAACAGATCGGAAAGCTGAAGCAAGATGAGATCATCGAGCCTATCAAGCCTATCAAGATGAATGACAATGAACGGAACAATGAGCGGGATGTTGAGAACACCGGACCGGAAAATGACACTCGTCTGATGAGTGAGATCCTAGCACCGCACCGACACCAGCATCTGTCCAGCATTACTGCTCCAAACATTCCGGCGAATACATACGAAATCAAGTTCGGTATAATTCACTTGATCCAACAGACCGGACTGTTTGGAGGAGAAGCACATGAGAGCCCGAATGATCATCTGGATCGCTTCCTAATGTGCGCAGACACCGCAAGGACAAATGGAGTCCCCCAAGATGCTGCTAGACTGAAATTGTTCCCGTTCTCTCTGACTGGGCAAGCTTTGGAATGGCTGAGAACACTGGAGCCCGGTTCAATCACGACATGGGCAAGGTTGGAGAAGGAATTCTTGTCCTACTACTTCCCTCCCTCGAAGACAGCAATGCTCAGGGGTGAGATCACATCCTTCCACCAACCCGAGCACGAAGCGCTCCACACATCTTGGACTCGATTCAGAAAAATACTGCGCATGTGCCCTCATCATGACATACCCAAGCATCAGTTAGTAAGCGTCTTCTATCACGGACTAACACCCACTAACAGAGCCATTGTAGACTCCGCAGCGGGTGGAGATTTGTTTAGAAAGACAGCAACAGAGGCATATGACATGATTAACGAGCTAGCCAGAAAGAGTGTGCAGTGGCAAGAACAGAAGCTCACCGGCCCCACAAGGCAGCGGGTATTTGCTGTGGAAGAACAGGAACAAAATCCAGTTGTTGCGGATTTGAGTAGGAAGATGGACGTACTGTTGGCTACACTTAGCCGACCTCCCACCTGTGTGCACTGTGGCGGCGACCACCATGGAAAGGATTGTCAAGCAGGTAGCCCTTTCGCCGGAGATGGGGTGGAGATGGTCAACTATGTTGGGGGGCAGCCGAGATACAATCAGAACTATAACAACTCCAACCCCAACAACTACAATTCCTACAACAACAACAACAATGGCAACTACAGGAGGCCTCATCACCCGAACCTCTCTTACGGGAATTCAAATCAGAATGTGCTTCAACCTCCTAGCGGATTTGTTCAAGAGCATAGAGAGCAGGGGCTTGGCATGCCCCCATATCAACAGCAGAACCAAGGGCCAATGCAACCTCCTAAAGAATCCGACGAGGTGATCACTCTTTTGAAGGAGATCTCGGCTAGGCTTGCCAACAACGAAGCCTTCTGCAAGGATTTGAGCAATCAGGTAGCTCAGATCAATAGGGACAGGCAGGAAAGGCCACAGGGTTCTCTCCCAAGCACAACGGAGAAGAATCCAAAGATCCTGCGAAAGGATTGAGTAAGGGGGAGAAATCGGGTTCTCCTCGGTTTTGATTCAAAGTTTGAACAATTTAATTCTGCATTCCCTTTTTCTTTTGTTTTGTTTTCTTTTATTGTTTTGGTTAAATTGAATTCTAATCTCGTTTGTTTATTTGCGTTGTCAAACTTTGTTCCCCCACGCTTTATAAAAAAAAAAAACGAATTTCGCCCAACCCGGGCGAGTTAGGCAATGCCCAGCTCGCCGGGCTGGTCGGCCGAGTCAGCCGGCTCGGCCGACACGGGCTGTTCGGGATTTTAAAAATCCCGAACCAAAAAAAAGAAAGAAAGAAGAAAGAATAAATAAAAGAAAAAGAAAAGAGAAAAGAATAAGAAAAAGAGGGGGGTGACTCATCATCCCCTTCCCCACCTTCTTCTTCCCTTCTCTCTTCTTTCTTTTATTCCATTCTTTCTTTCTTCCCTTTTTCTTCTCCTTTTGCTTCTTCAAAAACCTAACCCCCCAATTCCACCATTCTAAGCCGAATCCAAGATATAAGGTATGAATCTTTACCTATTTTTTATTTCTAACATGTTTCTAGGCTTAGATTTTAGCTTAGGGTGATAATTTTTTAGATTTAAGAAAAACCTAAGTTTTAGGTTTCTCTCTCTTTTCTCAAATAAATCCCTTGTTTGCTTTTAAATTCTTGATTTCCTTGCAAATTATGTTGACATAATGATTAATTTATAGTTTGGGTGTGATTTCTATTCTCAATTTGCGGATATTTGGAGAAATTGCTCAATTTGGGCAAAATCCCCATTTTAGCTCAAAGTTCAACTATTCAAATTATAGTTAGAAACTTGTCAATAGATTTATGAATTGCATTCTTACCATGTTTTAGTCATTGGGTATCTCCAATTTTGCATGAATTTGTGGATTACGGGTAAAACACTTAGGGACCAAACACTTATGGTTCAGTCCCTAAAGTTCCTAAAGCTATGGTTTATGCCTATGAATGGTTTATTTGGGGGTTTATGTTAAAAATTGTAAATATGTCCTAACTATTCCATTTTTGGTCTATTCCTCAGGAACTATGGGTAGGAAAGGCAAAGCCAAGGTCGTCGTCGAGAATGAAGCCGAATCTGAGGTCGAGTTCGACGAAAGCCTCCAAGCTAAGTATGATCCACCCTTTGGTCTTATTGATGAACGTGAGGGGATATTGTACGATAGATTTTCCAAGCAAGATCTTGCTACACACATAGTTGTTGATCAAACTTATTTGTCGAGTATAGGCTTAAAAAAGGATTTCAGTGAAATCCTCAAATTCCACGGCTGGTATAGACTAGCCACAAAGCAGACTCCAGTTTATCACAACTTTACTATGGAATTTTTGACCACTTGGAAAAAAGAGCTACCCTTGGGCGGTGGGAAACATTCTTTTAGACTAAACGGTAAACCTTACCGTCTCGATGATACCACACTAGCAGCCCTAATGGGAGTCTATAACAACCCAGAGGCAATCTCAGACTTTGAGAAACCTATGACAAAAGATATGGCTTGGGAACAACTGACAGGCATATCAGACTTTGACTCCCAGACTGTTAGCCCAGTCGCTCTCCTAGACCCACTTCTCAACCTTGTTCACAAATTTGTGGCCCACAACTTATTGGGCAAAAACGAGAGCAATAAAGTCTCAAAGACAGAATTGCTCATACTATGGTGTGTGGCTAACCACAAACACGTGACTAATGTCAAGACCATATTTGAAGGCTTCTCAAGCCAAACGAGTAGGAAATGCGGTTCCCTAGGTCTTGGGCACTTAGTTACCAACCTGCTTGAGAGCCAATTCAAAAATTTGGACAATCCCGAAATTGCTGTTTACCCTACTTTGCTTAACTCCAAGTTTTTGGGGAAATCTACTTTTCATGAAGTCTTAAACAGGAACCCAACCGGAGGAGCAAGCTCTAGCAGAGGGGGACGGAAAAGAGCACGAGTTCCACAACAGCATAGGGACGAGGGACCTGAGGAAGAAGAACCTGCGACATCAGGAGACCAAAGGGAACACCAAGCGCCGGGGACGGAGGCCCAGTTCCAAGCCATCAACACCATGATGGCAGAAATGCGAGATCTTAACCTACGGACCTTTAACACTGTTCAACAGATGGACCAACGGTTCACCAACTTTGAGCAGAATATGGACCAAAGGCTTTCGGGTCTTGAATACGTAGCGGCAGATTACTGCGAGCGCTACAACATGCCTTGGCCATACCCCCCGGCCGATCAGTAAGTTGTCTTCTCCACCCTAACTCTTTACACTCGTACTTCATGACTTGTGATGCAATGTTGGAACTTATTGCATATTTTTAGTGTGAGGAGGAGGGGTAGACAAACTTACAAAAATTGTATAAATTTTTAATTTTTGTTGCGTCGTGTCTAGTTTAGTTTAGCGTTTTTGGGTTTTGTTTATGTTTTGCATGTTTAGGACCTAAAACCGTGAACCTCCTTCGAATCTAAACTTCGTTATTTGTCTTTGAGGGCTGAGAACCGAATCTAAAATTGCATGACAACTAGTTTAGGCGTAGGACACAACTCTTGTATCTGTAAAAGCATGAGCTAAAGTTTGCATTTAGACCCTACTTTTGAAGAAATGCCAAAATCATTACTTAGGTAGATAACTTAAGAATTGAAGGATGTGACATTAAACTTGAGTTTGGGGAAAACTAATGAACACAAAATTGAAACCCAAAGAATTGTGAGTTGAATTTGAGCCTAAGAGCGAACATCAAAAAGCTCTTTTTCTTGACATTTTTGTGTGAATGCTTTGACTTGTGGAAGATTACAGATTTTGCACCTAATACTATGTTGAACCTACATGCAATGGTTTGAGATGATAAACGATGAATCAGCCTCATTAGAATTAACCCTTTTCTTTACCTTATTTTTTCTTTTTCATCCACTCTAGGAAGCCCCTTTGAGCCTACATTTTTGTAGTTTATAGATTTTTCTTTCGTTCTAACCTGTTTTTGCAAACCACAACTTGGTTTGCTATTTAACCCAATTTATTTTGCAAAGCTCAATTAGAGCCTTTGTTTTCTAGCGCTTTATCTTTGTTTATGGCATTACAGTAGCAAGCCAAAAGGCTAAGAAGTGAATGAGCATCTCTATCTAAAAAAAATCAAAAAAGAGAAAAACAGAAAAAGAAAAAAAAAAAAAAAAAGAAAAGAGACGAACAAAAGGGAAGAACTTCATTCCCCAGTTCTTAAAAAAATCAAAAACGTCTCAAGGAAACATCTCAAAAAGAAAATAATAAGGGATGAATAAAAAGCTCAGTCATTTCATATTTGCTAAAGCCATTTAAACTTTGTTTTTGTAGCGCTAGAACTAATAACCCTTGTTGTACCTTTAACCCTCTAACCACATTACAACCCCGATTAGAGGCTGTTTTTGATATCATCGGAATCATATAGCATAGTAGAGGAACGCGGATGAACGTGCAAAATCAACGTAATCCTAAGCAAGAACATAAGCCGAGAGTAAACACCTTAGCCACCAAAAATTGTGTGAAATGAGTGAACTACCTATGGTGAGGTGTTTTACTTAGCGATCCCCTCAAGCTCGTTTAATTGAACATGTGTCCATTTGCTTAAAACTATGACCCATGATAATTGAAATGCGGCTTTTGGATATCGTGTCTCTACTTTGTATTTCCGAATGCATGTAATTACAGATGCTCGAAATTGTGTCAAGCGCCTAGTCAAACCGGGAGGTTTTCTAGCTTGCTTGTGATGGCGGGTTTAGTTTTTTTTAGTTTACTTGGGGACAAGTAAAGTTTTAAGTGCGAGGAGGTTTGATAGGGGTCAAAAACCCCTATCTTTGGGTACGGTTTTAGGATGGGTTTTAGCGTTATTTAGTTAATAAGCGAGCAATTCTCGCATTTAAATGCTTTTGTGTGAGTTAGTTAGAAATTGGAAACGTTCTATTTACTTTTCGTCGTTTAGGCTCGTTTTATGATCAATTTAGGCAAATACGGCCGAAATAGCATACATAGTATAAATCCGTTATCTTTTGAAGCTAATTGGTCCGTCAAAAGTCGCACCAAACGAAGCGTTTGCTCAAAATAAGCGATTGACGGATCAATTTAGCTTTCGTACTAATGTTATCTAGAGTTTCTATACGTGCGCAGGTGTAAGTTCGAGCGAAAAAAGGACATAAAGGATATTCGGCAAGAATCGAGCGCGTTCCGGGCGAAAACGCTCGGCGAGCAGGGCCCCGTGGGCCATTTCTGCTCGCCGAGCAGGCCCCTGGAGGCCTACTCGCCGAGGAGGCCCCTGGAGGCCTACTCGCCGAGCAGGCCCCTAGAGGCCTGCTCGCCGAGCAGGCCATGCCTGCTCGCCGAGGAGGCCGCCAGAGGCCTGCTCGGCGTGCAGGAGCCTGCTTGGCGAGCAGGCCGCCAGGCGCCTGCTCGGCGAGCAGGGGGCTGCTCGTCGCGAGCAGCCCTGCTCGCTGAGCAGCTCGCCCTGCTCGGCGAGCAGCCCTGCGGGAATTGGTTAAAAAGACCAATTCCGCCCCCACGAAGCCACGATTGGCCCCACGTCTTCCTACACCAATAAGGACATGAAAATAGGTCAAAACGAGGCCCGAGCCGCGTCTATAAATATGATTTTTCCATTGTAATTTAGATATCTTTCGTTTTTGTAAATTATTTTAGCTTTCCCCTTGCAATTCCTCTCCATCTTCTCCATATCTTCTTCAACCTCCATTGAAGCTCCTTCAAAGCTTTTCCTCGAGGAATTATCAAGGTCCGTCCTTAAGATTAAGTCGCCGGCTGCAGAGTAAACAGGTTCCCTAAAAGGGATTTTTGTATCTCCTTTTATCTTTCCTTGTTTGTACTCTTTGATACAGTTGCCGAACTTGACTTATTGTATCTTGTGACAATTATCTTCGCCTTTAATAATAATTTAGCTCTTGTTTTGTTCTATGATTATTTGTTTAATCTCTGTCTTACGCTTTATTCAATTGGTTTAACTCATTCAAAAGCCCCAAAATCTAGTAGGCACATATTGCGAGCTGAATCTGACCTAGTCAGAGTCTAGGAGATTGACGACCTCTTAGTTGATTAAGCGCCAATTTACTGAGCCTTAGACCTAGTTTCGGCCTTAGGGAATCACGCACTAGGAACCTCAGGAGGGTAAGTAGGGTTAATCGCCTTGAATACAAGTGACTCAGATTAGGTTTTTATTCAATAGACTTGATAATCTATCTTCATTATTATCGTTCATACCATGTTCCTTCGGATAATTTCATTAATGAAAGATCAATTAGGGGTAGAGTAACTTAGTTAGGCGTAGAATAACTTAGTTAGAATTAGATAACTTAGCTAGGATTAGTATAATTCAACCTAGGAGTAGATTAGTTTAAACAAACCAACTCAAAACCCCTAAGCCTAGATAACATCCGAGATCGAGTAGCTCGGTACTTGCAGAAATAAATCCTGTGGACGATAACCTGGACTTAAACCAGAAATTTATTACTTGATAACGACGGGATACACTTATCCCTTAGTGAGTCTTCACCAAGGACGCATCAGCGTGCCTCAAGCTACGCGCAGCGTAAAAGGCTCAATTCAAGCAATAAAATCTCAAAGACTCAAACATGCGAGGCGTATCTCAATCAACGCAGGGCGTGTTTGAGACAACAAGATCCGAATTGGTCCACATGCAGGAGATTTCTGACGGAATGGGCAGACACGCAGGGCGTAAACCACCATACGCGGGGCGTATCATGGGATTTCTGCACAAAATAACGTTCCTCCATGCTTGCACCTTGTGGAATTACAATCTTGCCCCTAGTTTGATCTATAAATAAGAGTGTCTAAGCACTCATTTGAGATACCATATTATAGAGAGAGCAAAAACTATACTTGTTTTGAGTGTTGTAGTTTAGATTTGTGTTTAGGCTTTGTGTAACTAAACTCTTCCATCTCGAGAGCTTGTCCATTGCTCCCGACATTTCATCAAAGTCCCGCTCCATCTCCGCACACCAAGCTCGAGAGCTCCACCATTCAAGTCCTTAGAGACGGCTTTTGAGTCCGGTTAGCTAGTTCCGAGGGTGGATTCTTCCCTTTACACTTGCTAATTAGCTTGATCTCATCCTATGTACTAGGCTTGTTTGTAATCCGTATTTACACTTTCCATATTTATAATTTATGATTCATAATCTTCTTTTCTATATATGTGTTGATGTTTGTTACTTGTTTTGATATTTATAATTGATTGTTGTGTAGGGGAACGCGACTACCGACGCCATTCGGGCTATTTTTAGGGATTCATATAGGTGTTGCCTTACCGGAAGTGACAAACCGGAAACCGTAGGAATTGACAAGCCACGGAACTTACGAGCCCTAATTTCTGGTCCCAAGCATTAGACACGCCTTGACTAGGAACCACATAGTCTAAGTACTTCACGGGTCGGTTACTCTACACGTAGTCGTCTTTGCAAGAGCAAACCATTAACCGTATAAACATTAGAAGTCATTATTTATCATAATTATAACTTATCGCATCCATCTCGCTTCATAGAGTTTCGTTACATAAATTCGCCTCACACGTAGTTAGGAATAGTTTGTAGTTGGTTACCACATCAACCCTAAAGTATTCACCACTTAAATAACGTATAAAACCGAGTCGTTTAATACTTACAGTTATAAATCCCGTGGATTCGATACCCGGTCTTAATCGGATTATTACTTGATACGACAGGGTACACTTGCCCCTACGTAGTGACGTCTAGTAGATACAAAGCACTTAGAAAGACCATATCCATAGTCATAGCGCAATCATCGTAATATACATTTCGTCGTTAAAAAGAACACTACTAGGCGTCGCGCATCAAGTTTTTGGCGCGGTTGCTGGGGATTTATAACATCTTGCAATATTAGACAAAAACGTTTTATTGTTAGTTTAAGCATTCTTTTTGTATAAATTGTTTATATATACTTTTACTAACATCATTCTTTCTTGTTGATATTATATTTTATTTCACTTATTTTATGCATACCTGATCTCGGAGTGATTCTCTTATTCCTATTGATCTTGAAATTGAACGTACTCTTTGTAGGATTCGAAAAGAGAAAATGGCAAACCCCAATGCTGAGGTCAACCAACCCGAAGGAAACCAAAGGCCACACGTGAACAACATTCACGGGGGCAATGACACACGTTCGATGATGGAGATCCTTGCTCCGCACCGTCCCCAAAACCGTAACGGAATTGTCGCCCTCATAATACCGGCCAACACATACGAGATAAAGACCGGCATGATCCAGCTGATCCAACAATACGGTCAATTCGGAGGGGAACTCCACGAGAACCCTAACGAACATCTCGATAAATTCCTTATGTGTGTCGACACCTCTCGGCAAAATGGTGTTCCCGTTGAGGCTGTTAGACTAAAGCTGTTTCCTTTTTCTTTGACAGGGCAAGCGTTGGAATGGCTACACTCTTTGGAGGCGGGATCCATCACGTCATGGGAGGAGCTCGAGAAGGAGTTCCTTTCCTACTATTTTCCGCCGTCCAAAACAGTCAAGTTACGGACCGATATCACGTCCTTTAGGCAGTTGGAATGCGAGGCCCTTCATGCAGCTTGGGCTAGGTTCCGGAAGTTGCTCCGAAACTGCCCCCACCATGACATCCCGAAGCACGACTTGGTAAGCACTTTTTACCACGGGTTAACCCCCACTAACCGTGCGACTGTTGATTCCGCTGCAGGTGGGGATCTATTTCGAAAGTTGGCTAGTGAGGCCTACGAGCTCATTCATAAGCTCGCGAGGAAAAGCGTGCAATGGCAAGAGGATCGGCTTGCCGGCCCGTCGCGACACCAAATGTTTGCTGTGGAGAAAGAGGCTCCGAAAAGCTCCATAGCAGAAATGCATAAGAAACTTGACTCATTAATTTCCCAGCTAAGCCTCAACAAAAGTGCGCAGGTCCTGTTGTGCAATCACTGTGGTGGAGACCACGACAGACTCAACTGCCAAGCCGATAACCCTTTCGCCGGCGACATCGAGAGTGTAAGTTAGGTAGGAGGAAATCCAAGGTATAATCCTAATCCGAACTCCTATCACCACCACAGTAATAATAACAACGGTTGGCGGCCTCGATACCAACACCCGAACTTGTCATATGGCAATAATAATAACGTGTTGAGGCCCCGATCCGGCTTTGAGCAAGAATATCGGGAAAACGGGCTCGGGCAATCACAAGCCGCGCCCGGTAATCGGAACGCTCCACCTCCCAACAATGTACACGACCAATCGGTCACGTCTTTATTGAAGGATATATTAACCCGTCTTTCCGATAGCGAGGTGTTTTGCAGGGATCTCAGCCGCCAAGTAGCCCATCTGAACCGTCAACAACAAGAAAGGCCACTAGGAACCCTACCGGCGAACACCGAACAAAATCCGCGGGGCAAAAATCGGGAATCGGGACAGGCGATAACGCTCATGAATAATGGAGGTTCGGATCCGTCAAGTTCCAACTCGGGCAACTTACATTGAGCCGCCGCACAAGAAAGTCGAGCTACTTCGACTCTAAACGTAGCAACGGTTTGAATTTCTCAAACCCTTTGTTTATATGTATTATAAACTTATTTTTATTTCTTTTCTCTTTTATTTATTTTTTCTATTCTATTTTCATTTCTATCTTTTGCTCTACTTCTCTTCTTTCCTCCTCTTCATTTTTATTTTTTATTTTTTATTTTATCCTATCTTCTTTTATTTTCATAAAATCAAAAGAAAAATAAATCCCATATAAATCCAAAAAATTTTATAACACGCGGGGCGTATACACCTGTACGTCCCGCGTATCTACCTGTCTGACCCTAATCCCTAATAAAAAGACACAGTACGCGGGGCTCCCCTCCTATCACGCCCCGCGTACACTTTAATTTTTGGCACTCTCTAATAAACGCCACGTGGGAAGACACGCGGGACGTGCCCCAGGGCACGCCTCGCGTATCTTCGGGAGTTGTGAATCACAACTCCCCATGGCAACTCCCCCTCTCTCAAACTTTCCATCACTCCTTTTCCCTATACACCTTTTCCACTTCCATACTCCACCTCCTTTTCCATCCAATCAATTTCCATCATTTCAAATTCAAATTTTCAAGTTCCCTCCCCAATAAATTTTGCATTAACTACCTCCCTTAATTACAAATTAATAACACATAAATATTAAAAAGAGTAATAAATAAAACATAAAAATCATAAAATCAATTAAAAACTCATTAAAAACCCATAAATCACAAAATCAAAAAATCAGAAAACTGCTAAAAACCGAAAAAAATCCTTCATCTTTTGTCTTCTACGCGGGGCGTAACCCCATTTACGTCCCGCGTCCTCGCCCTTTTTGTCATAAAAAAGGAGCAGGAGGTGCGATACGCGAGGCGTGCCCCCTTTCACGCCCCGCGTATCACACCATTCTTGCGCAAAATAACATCAGGGGGAGGGATACGCGTGGCGTGGCCCCTTGACGCCCCGCGTACCCCTCTGGGAATCCGAGCTTTGCTTGGATTCCCCACTTTTCCCCTATATATACCCCCCATTCTCTCCCTTTTCTTCCTCACAACTCACACCAAATTTCCCCTATTTTTCTTCTACTCCTACTCTCTTGCTCCCATCATGACACGAAGCAAACGCCCCGCTGTCGAGCGTCCCCCACGGGCCTCTCGTGCTCGCACCCAAAACCAACACCAATCACCACCACCTCCCGAAAGGGAGGCAACACCACCACTAACCCGCCGATACCGAGCCTCCTTTCACCTCCTCACCGAGGTAGAGGCTCAATTCTACCAAACGCTTTCCGCCGCCCACATAATGGAGCTCCCATATATTGATCATAGCATTCTTGATCGCTACAACGTTGGAGGTGCCTTCGAGGATCGCCTCCATGCTCTCAATTGGCTCGATCATTATCGGGCACGACACCACGTCTACTCTTTGTTAGTCGTGGAATTCTACACCTCCCTAGAATCCAACAACGTCCCGAGAGCCGCCCTCTTCAACTTCCGCCTTCACAACCGCCCCTTCACCATTGACACTCAATGGATTCGCCATCATTTCACCAAACAAGCGGAAGATGGCATTGCTCATTGGCCCGATGGTGTCTCCCCCCGGGAATTTTGGGCCTCCATCACCGGGTCCGATGATTACGACATATCCAACCTCCGCCCATCTCTCATCCGCGACCCTATCCTCCAACTTCTCCACCGCTTCATCTCATTTTACTTCTCGGGGAAGTCCGAGTCCACAAAGGTCAACAAGCATGAGCTTTTGGCCCTTTACTGTTGTGCCAATGGGATCGCTTACGATCTTTCCTACCTAGTGGCCATCCAACTCCACCACATGCCTACCCGAAAGCGTGGCAAGATCGGGTTAGGCCATCTCATCACCATCTTCGCCACTTCCGCCCTTGGCACCGCCGCCCTCAATCGCCTTCCAAGTCTTGAACCCCGGCCTTTGGAGAAAAACGCTTTCAAAGCGCTCAAACGTCCTACCTCCGGCCCGGGTGAGACTTCGGGGGCGGCCCACTCCAATGAGGAGGAAGACAACTCGGACTCGAGCATGGGTCTCAATTTTAGTCCTCCACCCCTCCACGACTTCAACTCTCTCTATGCTCGGTTGGATATTTTGGAGGATAACCAACGTCGTGATCGGGCCCATTTCGACTCCCGCTTCGACGCCCTAGACGCTCGCTTCGACGCCTCCGAGGCTCAAAGGCAAGCGGATAGGGCTAGCTTTGACGCATTCACCACCGCCTTCTACACCCACTTCAACATCCACGGAAACCCTCCTCCACCACAACCATAGTTCTTTTTCTTTTATTATTTTGTATTTTCTTTCTTTATGTTTGTTTTAGTTTGTGTTATTCGTTGTTTTCGTGTTTTCTTGTAATTTCCTTTTCCTCTAATATATTAACTTTCCTTATGTCTCGTGTTTAATCGGCTTATTTTCTTGGTTGTTTATTTTTGAACATTCAATAACACTCACGCAGGGCGTACCCCCTGGTACGCCCCGCGTGCCCTTTATTTTCTTGCATAAAAATACTCAAAAACTCAAACACGCAGGGTGCCCCACTTCATGTGCCCCGCGTATTTGAGTCTCTGCCCAAAAATAACATAAAACGCAACGTCTACGCGAGGTGCCCCCAAGGGTCTCACTTTTAATTCACCATTTGTTTTTGTTTTTGTTTTTCTTTTTGCGACGTCCTTGGAATAGACGTCATTTTAATAACGCGGAGGGCCGTGCAACCCCGCACTTTCAGTTTGTTTTGGACTAACAAAAACAAAAAAAATAAATAAAAATCAAATAAACAAAAAATAATTAAACTAATTTATCGATTCTTAAATTTTTCCCGACACACTAACCTCCTTCGGAACTAATCTAAATGTTCAGTTATTTGTCCTTGAATGTAAATACCGTCGGAGCACAAAGGATCGGTTTTAATAAGAAATTTTAGTCTTAATTTTGAAGTTGTAGAATTTATGTAAAGACTAGGTGATACTAAACAAAAAGCATTGAGCCCTAACCCACATGTCGTCTCCATAATGAAACTTAAAAAGGCAATAAAGACGAGATGTTTGAAAATTTAGCGACAATTCGATAGTACCCAATTTAAACCCGAATTTTTGTGAGGTATTTTTGAGCCTAAAAGAGTTCGTACGAGAACTCTATTTCTTTCACAATTCTTCGAGAGCTTTGACTTCACTCGAGTCATAGAGTTTGCATCTAATACCGGGTTAAGTACACCTATTTTGGTTAAAATGGCAATAGATGATAAAACGAACCCACTTAGTCTAATTCTTTTCTTAATTTATTTTTCTCGTTTTTATCAACCTCTAGGAAACCCCCTCGAGCCTACTAACCGACTTTTCTTGTCAACACCCTTTTAACAATTAACCCTCTTTTTCCTCTTGTTTAAATACCAACGAAATCAATTTGCACCCGAAATAAGTCAAGGCCTTACTAAGTAAACACCTTAAACCCTCGAAATCGTTTTTGTGTCGCTCTCAAAACAAAAAAAGAGAAAAAAATACAATAAAGAGAAAAAGGCATTTTCAAGCTCCACCCGAGCAATTTCGAGTATATCTTATGAACTCGCTAAGGCCAAAATAAAAATACGGTGCAACCACCAAAATGGTATTTAAACTCGAGCTTCCAAAAATTAACCACTAAAAAGCCACCCACATTACAACCCCTTTCCGGGTTCATTTTTAATATTGTCTAAACCATAACTTAGGAGGAAAAACCCGGATGAAAATGCAAACTCAAAAGTGATCTTGGGCAAGTGCAAAGAAGAGTGCTAAAACACCGACCCACCAAAGTTTGAGCGTAAGAGTGAAATCCATTAATGAGGTACTATCAGGTTCTCAAAAGATAATCAACCCCCGTTATTATTGCCTATTAATTTTAATTATGGAGGTTTCAAACAAGTTTTGGTCGCTCGATTGTTTGCGTAGGTACTCGCCGAAAACTTTGCATAAAACTTTAACTTTGAAATCACGCACTTGGTAAAACCAACCGTCGGTTTGTTTCTTAATAATCTCAATCCCTTGTCTTTCGATTTCTTTTACTTGAGGACAAGTGAAACTTTAAAGTCCGAGGAGGTTTGATAGGGGTATTTTACCCCTATCTTTTAGCGTGATTTACAGATTAATTTTAGAAGAAATAAATAAGTTTAATTACAAAAATAGAGTGTTTTGAATAAGATAACGAAATAATAATAAATTCCGTATTTACGGATAAATTCCCTTGTTTTTGATATATTTAGGAAATAAAAACATCAAGCTAACTCGGCCCCGAGATTTGTATTTCAGGTACAAGCAAGGAGTGAAAATCCACTCAAACACGCGAGGCGCATCATCCCATACGCGGGGCTTGAAACATAAAGTCAGAAATGATTGCCCTATCCACATATGCCGCGTGGTATCGAGTCAGCATACGCGAGGCGTACGCCAACTTACGCGAGGCGTATAAACATATGTCAGAAATGATTGCCTAATCCTGAAAGTCAGACTCCATTGTCTCCTGAGTCAATGATCCATACGCGAGGTGTACCACCTTGCACGCGGGGCGTGTAAGGGAGTTTGTCAATACAAAAAGTTTAGAGACTCATTTACGCAGGGCGTGCCTCAAGCTACGCGCGGCGTAAAAGGCTCAATTCAAGCAATAAAATCTCAGAGACTCAAACATGCGAGGCGTATCCCAATCAACACGGGGCGTGTTTGAGACAACAAGATCCGAATTGGTCCACATGCAGGAGATTTCTGACGGAATGGGCATACACGCAGGGCGTACACCACCATACGCGGGGCGTATCATGGGATTTCTACACAAAACAATGTTCCTCCATGCTTGCACCTTGTGGAATTACAATCTTGCCCCTAGCTTGATCTATAAATAAGAGTGTCTAAGCACTCATTTGAGATACCATATTGTAGAGAGAGCAAAAACTATACTTGTTTTGAGTGTTGTAGTTTAGATTTGTGTTTAGGCTTTGTGTAACTAAACTCTTCCATCTCGAGAGCTTGTCTGTTGCTCCCGACATTTCATCAAAGTCCCGCTCCATCTCCGCACACCAAGCTCGAGAGCTCCACCATTCAAGTCCTTAGAGACGGCTTTTGAGTCCGGTTAGCTAGTTCCGAGGGTGGATTCTTCCCTTTACACTTACTAATTAGCTTGATCTCATCCTATGTACTAGGCTTGTTTGTAATCCATATTTACACTTTCCATATTTATAATTTATGATTCATAATCTTCTTTTCTATATATGTGTTGATGGTTGTTACTTGTTTTGATATTTATAATTGATTGTTGTGTAGGAGAACGCGACTACCGACGCCATTCGGGCTATTTTTAGGGATTCATATAGGTGTTGCCTTACCGGAAGTGACAAACCGGAAACCGTAGGAATTGACAAGCCACGGAACTTACGGGCCCTAATTTCTGGTCCCAAGCATTAGACACGCCTTGACTAGGAACCACGTAGTCTAAGTACTTCACGGGTCGGTTACTCTACACGTAGTCGTCTTTGCAAGAGCAAACCATTAACCGTATAAACATTAGAAGTCATTATTTATCATAATTATAACTTATCGCATCCATCTTGCTTCATAGAGTTTCGTTACATAAATTCGCCTCACACGTAGTTAGGAATAGTTTGTAGTTGGTTACCACATCAACCCCAAAGTATTCACCGCTTAAATAACGTATAAAACCGAGTCGTTTAATACTTGCAGTTATAAATCCCGTGGATTCGATACCCGGTCTTAATCGGATTATTACTTGATACGACGGGGTACACTTGCCCCTACGTAGTGACATCTAGTAGATACAAAGCACTTAGAAAGACCATATCCATAGTCATAGCGCAATCATCGTAATATACATTTCGTCGTTAAAAAGAACACTACTAGGCGTCGCGCATCAACGTGCGTGGCAGTAGTCTGGCTAACAAAGAAACTGCTTGCACTATTTTCAATCTTACAAAGTCATCATCATTTCCCGGATGGATCCCGTGAAGTATCTGTATCGAACTCCATCTCTAATAGGGAAGCTAGCCCAATGGTTGTTGCTCTTGTCCGAATTCGACATCGAATATGTAACGAAAAAGGTTATTAAGGGGAGAGCCGTAGCGGAATTTCTAGCTAATCAGCCTCTAAATACGAAAGAGGAGGAGATAAACTATGATTTCCCAGATGAGCACTTGAACGCAATAGAAGTTATACCATGGAAAATGTTTTTCGATGGAGTAGTTAACTCGAATGGAGCCGGGGTAGGAATGCTACTTATCTCACCGGAAGGAGAAAGGATCCCTATGGCGAAGAAGTTATCCTTCCCTCTCACCAATAATATGGCCGAGTATGAAGCGTGCATCTACGGGTTAGAGTCGTTAGCAGCGCTGGGAGCATCATATGTTGAAATCTGGGGCGACTCAAAACTAATTATCGAGCAGGCACAGGGAAACTGGGAAGTAAGGGAAGAAAGGTTGCGTCCATACCTAGACCAGCTGGAGGGGTTAGCGCATAGATTCAGCAAGTGCCGCTTTTATCACATTCCTCGAGCACAGAACCAAGCAGCGGATGCTTTGGCCACGTTGGTGTCGGTGCGGGATAATCCGCGGAACCTTGCCTTGAAGCCTTTGGTGTTGAGGAGGTCCCACAAACCGTGCTATGAAGACGTAATGTTATTGGGAGCGGATGAGAAACCTTGGTATTTCGATATCGTAAACTTCATGAAAAGTGGAACATACCCGGCAGAATCAAAACTTAGGGATCAGGTCGTGATCAGAAGGTTAGCTCAGCAGTTCGTCATCCACAATGACTTGCTTTACAAAAGACATGCCGATGGATTACAATTGAGGTGCCTGGATGAGGGAGAAGCCCGTGAGGCAATGGAGTCAGTACACTTGGGAATTTGTGGAGCCCCTATGGGAGGAACAACGCTAGCAAAGAAAATCGTAAGGCAAGGTTTCTATTGGCTCACCATGGAAAGAGATTGTAACGAATATGCAAAGAAATGCCATGATTGTCAAATCCACAGAGATTATAATCACTTGCCGGCTACGGAACTGCACGTGTTGGCACCCGTTTGGCCGTTCGCAGCTTGGGGCATTGATATCATCGGAGAAGTGAGACCTAATGCATCGAATGGGCACAAATTCATTGCCGTTGCCATTGATTACTTCACCCCTGTGGGTAGAGGCGGAGTCGTTTAGCAGGTTGGGATCTAAGCAGATGAGGAAGTTCATTGAAAAGCATCTAATCACCAGGTTCGGAGTGCCTCATCACATGATCACGGATAATGGGGTCCAGTTTCAGGGAAAGGTGAGAAGTCTCTTCCAGGAGTACGGAATTGAGCATCATAGGTCTTCTCCATATCGTCCGCAAGCTAATGGGGCAGTGGAAGCCGCAAATAAGAACCTTAAGAGGATCCTCGTAAAGATAGTGGAGTCGCATCGGAATTGGCACGAGCAGCTTCCGCTCGCTTTATGGGCTTATCGCACGATGGTTAGAACGTCAACTGGGGCAACACCGTTCTCCTTGGTATATGGTGCAGAAGCCGTTCTCCCAATTGAGATTGAAAAGCGATCGTTGAGAATCGCAGTAGAAGCAGAGATTCCCGAGACGGAATGGGTGAAGAAGCGATGTGAACAGTTGGCATTGGTGGACGAGAAAAGGATGGAGGCTCTTTACCATGTGCAGTTATATCAGAGAAGGATGGCCCGAGCCTTCAACAAAAAGGTCAAGGCCAGCCCTGTCAAAGAAGGGGACATGGTGCTGAAACAGATCCGAATGACGCACACCGACCCTAGGGGCAAGTTTAGGCCAAACTGGGAAGGACCGTTTTCGTGAAGAAGATCCTAAGCAAAGGGGTGGTGAAGCTAACTACTATGGACGGCATGGAGTTCTCCGAACCTACCAATCTGGATAGGCTTAAGAAATACTTTTCGTAAAAAAAAAAAAATAAAAATAAAAATTCCCAATAGGTTGAAAACCCGCAAAGGGCGATCTATGCAACAATAAGGGACATCCCAATGGGTGAAAACCCGAAAGGGCGCTCATTTGAAAATTCCGGGATAATAAAAGGAGAGTTGAAAAATCGCTGGGATCTGAAAACCGAAAAAAGGCGGAACCTGGTAACAGTAGTTATATCTTGAGCAATTACGAAATGATGTATAAGCGGCTAAGTATTTCTGTTGTTTGTAAATAAATAAAGGCATGCATATATTTGAAGAGGACGATTGGAATCATTATAATCTACTGAATCATTGTATTATGAATCATGAGTTATACATTTCCCACCTCTTTTACATAAAAAGCCTACGTCCTATCCACCTCTCTCCCTATATACAAGCTATACATCGGGGTAATACTAATGAGAAAACTACAAATAATGGGCCTAATAAGGAGGAAAATCCCAGAAGTCCTAAAAGTCCCTCAGACGAGAAGCCCGCTCCGCAGATAAGGCCTCCTCGGCAACCCGACGACCCTCCTCTGCGGCAAGGCGCCCCTCGGTCTCCACTCGCATCATCTCCGACCAATGAGCATCTCTCTCTCGGTAGACATGTCCGACCCTAGCATCGGAATCCCGCTGCGACTCGCTGAACCACTGATCGTTTGCATGAAGATCGCTCTGCAAATAAAAAAAAAAGAAAAAAAAACACCAAAGCAGACAACAACAGAAGTCATACATACATATGTGCATCACACACATACATTTCACTACACTAAAACAGAATAAGAATACTCACCAGGTGGTTGGCGCAACGCAGGTTGAGCTGCTCTCTCAAATAATCAGACAATCCCATGAGGTCGGTGCACGTCTCCCTCGAGGTATGGAGGGCATCAGGGGGATCGAACGACACCATCGAGGTGAAAATCGGAGGGGCTGTCTCAACGTCGGAGTATGCCAGGCCCGCCTCGCCATAATGAACCATCGAATACTCTCTCCCTGGAATCGGGAAAGGTGCGCCAAGGTGGAGTCGCTCTAGTCGGGCAGCGCCTTAGGACTCGCCGGCGTAATAAGAAGGCTCGCCCGCGGATGTCCGGGCTCGGGTACCGTCGAAAAAGTCCGACATCCGAGCGCTCCTTGATAGGGGTATTTTACCCCTATCTTTTAGCGTGATTTACGGGATAATTTTGGATAAAATAAATAAGTTTAATTGCAAAAATAAAGTATTTTGAATAAATAAAGAAATAAAAATAAATCTCGTACTTTTAGTTTAATTCCTTCGTTTTTTGATTAGTTTAGGAAATAAAAACGTCAAGCTAACTCGGCTCTCAAGTGTTGTATTTCAGGTACAAGAAAGGAGCAAAAACCCACTTCATACGCGGGGCGTAGTAACCCTTACGCGGGGCTGTTGGTGTGCCCTAGTTCTTAGGCATTGGTTCATGTATATTGTATTATGCTTTTTTTTTATTATTCTTGCATAGATACACTATTTGTGTTACATTAATAAAGGCATTAATCTAGTTCATTTATATCTTGTGCTATAATATGAATAGAGAATCCATTGATTAATAATCGTAAAACCATATCCCAAGTCTATTCTATCATGGGAATGATTAGGACCACAGACTTGTATATTCGACGACTGTATGGTAGTAATCGATACTAGCCATAGCACTTGATAAGTCAGTTGTGAATATGGGTACATGTTGTATACATGTGACTGGATCGATCCGCCCGAGAAAACTACATGGTGGTTGTGTCATTAGTTTTCTTAAGTAGGTCTCTAACTGTCTTCAGACTAGATTTCATTATAATATCAATGTGGGAGCCGGTTCACTTTGACATACGCCTAACAGGTCTGTAACAGGATGCCAAATACGGGTATGATTGGGTGAACATGTGAACACATTTGTATTGATAGTGAAGTGATGGAATTACCACTCACATAACAGTGAGATGATATCACAGGCCACTTGATAAGTGAGATTGATAAGTGTGGCCACACCCTGATAAGTAGTTTACTTATCTGATTCATTAATCTACTTAAGATCAAGAAATATCATAAACATCAGAGAGGATGACAGCCGCCATGCCTCTAGTTTATAATATCGATATCAAATGGTAAAAGAAGTTAAGAGATAACTACAGGGTCTCTGCATCTTTAGACTGCTGAAACTCTGTCTTGGTTAGGGGCAGTAACGGTTTGCTAGAACCCACTTACTGTCTGTGGGCTGTGAGCTCACTGCTAGCTAAGGACAGTCCCATAGGATCGTGCACATCGAACATCTGAGTTAGAACTTATAGAACGGTACATTGGAGAGATGAAATTAATTAATTGATTGATAGTAAAATATCAAGGTAATTAATTGGTGGTTAATTAATTGATTAATTGATACTTTGTATCAAGGTAATTGATTAATGGTCTTAAGTGTTAAGTATTTAATTGATTAATTAGTTTACGGAATGTAATTAATTAATTTGTAAATTAATGAAATTGCATTTAGTGAATAATTAATTAAACTAATACGTTAATTTATTAATTAGTGTTGTTTATTTAATTGGGGTAATTAAATTTAATCTAATCATAATTAATTGCATAGAATAAATATTATTGGTATTTATTTATGTAATTAGATTAGGATTGGATTAGTTTTATAATTAACCAATTAACCCTAAACCAATTAGGTTTAGGAATACACTATATATATAAATTAAAACACTAAAAACCCTAGGCTAACCTAATCACATTCGGCCAACTCTTTTTGTGTGTAAACAAAAGAGTATTCGGCCACCACCACTCAAATTAACATAGTGGAATTTGGGATAATTACACAATCTCTCCCGTTGTTCTTTCGTTCTTCGGCTAGCACCGGTTTTAGCTCGATAGCTGTTCGTGCACTTGACTACGGAGATCTTACTACTTTGTGGATTCTTCATCCGTCTCTAGAAGAGACAGTCCGGGTAAGTTTTTATCCCTAAACGGATCCAAAAGGTTTTATTCAATCAATGGTTAACGGACAAAGATCAAACTAAAGGGATTAGAAATAAATTTTAAACCGCAATTCCGCTGCGCTACAGTTGATTAACTGGCTATAATCTCTAACAGTGGTATCAGAGCCATGGTTTAGTCCGTTTTGATTGATTGAAAATTAATAAGATTTGGTTTTTATTATTTTTCCAAATCAAGTTTTGAAATTTCCTATTAATTCCTCGTATAGAATTATTCTAGGAAGTTTTCTAATTTTATTTCTGTTTGTATTTTTTGTTTCGTTATGAAATTATTATTTTTAAAATAATAAATTAAATAAAATACAGCAGCCATTTTTTTAAACAGAAAAAAAATAGTCCGGGTTCACGGAACGGTAATCGCGGCTGCTGTCTGGCGGACAGCGGCACTGCTGCTGTCCACGGACAGCAGCCCCGAATGCCGTCCCTGAACGCGAAATCACTGAATTTAGTTTTAAATTTGGTGTTTGGGACAGATTTAATCTTTTAAATTTTTCTCGGGTAATTTTAATTAAATCTGGGTCCTAATACCGTTTAATTTATTAAACGTGTTTTGAATAAAAATTAATTGGTATTAAAATGTTTTTTTATTGGCATGCATATTTAATTTTTAATCGAATTGATAATTTGTATAAAATTGAATATGGTTAATTTGTGAAATTAGCCCAATAGACCGTGACACCGGTTTAAATTGGGAGGGCTAAATTTTAGATATGTGACGACCCTAAAAATTTAGTGGGAGCGAAATTGTAATTTTGCATACAAATGGATGTTAACCGTTTGGGCCTTTATGGGCCTTAGTCACATATGATAAAATTGGCGATTTCACCATAAGTAACTCGGCTTAACTTTATTAGATGATTTTGGAATGCCATGATAATTCATTATATTTGTATGTCTTACTGTGCAGCAACGTGTTATAGAGTTCTATGGGCCCTAAATAAAAGTCGGTTTGTAATTTAATTATTTTGGGAAATATGGCCTGCGTGCCATTCTTTCATTAATGTAATTTTAGAATGGGTTCTATTCATAAAATTGTAATTGGTCGTGAAGAAGCCCAGATGGTCCAAGCCCATGGTGGGAGCCCAAGGAGACTTGAAGCAAGCCCGTGAAGATTAGATAGTATATCTAGTTTCACTAGGATGTATTATAAGGCCCATAGAGTCTCTATGTTTATTTTAATTATACAATTACTTAGTATAACATGAAATATAAGTAGCAACGATCACCAGATCATCACCTGCGATAATTATATGTTAAAGCCGTATCACTTAATTAATCCGGATAATGAAATATTGAGTCGCTTAAAAGTGCTTTCCAGATTCACACCTCTTCCTCCCAAGTAGTGCTACAGTGTATGACGTGCCCTAGCAGGTATGCTGTAGTAATTAGTGGGCCGTCGAGGGTTAGGATACTTCGGTATGGCTAACGCGTGTATGGTGGTTGGACTCAACGTGGGTAGCATTAGCTCAGAGCGGGCCCTAAGCACAGATGGGCTAAGTGTCACAAAGCCCATCAAACCAAGAGTCCTTATGGGGATTGGATAGTCTATCCTACCAAATCGTCAATGGTCGACGGCGGAGCCCTAGCTCGGTCGATTATTGATGGATTGTGGATCTTGGTCAAGACAGCCAAATAAATATCACCAATAACAAATTAAAATGGATTATTAATTTAATCTTTGGCTTAAGCCCTTTATTCTAACTCTAATGTAATTTTTCCACGTAGATAAAAATCACCAAGTTACATAAAAGAAATAATGAATGCAACAAGCAACAACTCACTCAGACCACTCCTGGAAAAGGAAAAACTTTCAGGGACTGATTTCCTTGACTGTCCTATGAACTCACAAAAGTTTGTAGACACGAGTGGAAGGAATCTGTACTGATTGCTACCTTACCAGCCAACAAAGGGAACACACCTAAGGGAAAGGCCAAATCCAAGTCCAAGGCGAACGCCCAAAAGGCCAAGTCAAAGACAAGGAAGGCGGCAGCTCCTAAAGGTAGGTTGGCCTTGGCAGATGATATCTGTCACGAGTGTAATGAGAAGGGACACTGGAAGAACACGTGTCCAAAGCTAAAGGAGAAACAGAAGGCTAAAGCTTCTGGTTCTGGCATTTATGTTGTTGAGATAAATCTGGCTATTTCTACATCTTGGGTTTTAGACACTGGATGTGGTACTCACATTTGTTCAAATGTGCAGGGACTGAGAAATAGGAGGTTGTTAGAATCTGGTGAAGTGGATCTTCGAGTCGGCAATGGTGCTCGTGTAGAGGCCTTGGAGATCGGAGATTACACTTTAGAGATGCCTACTGGTTTAGTTTTAGAACTTAGAGATTGTTGTTTTGTACCTGCAATGCGTAGGAATATTATCTCAGTTTCTATGTTGGATATTTCCGGTTTTAATTTTAATATTGGACGTGGTAGGATTTCTATACATCGTGGCAATATTGTTTATGGAACCGCATTTCTAGAAAATGGTTTGTATATCCTTGATCTAAAACGTAGTGAATCAATCTATAACATAAACGCTAAAAGGATTAAGACTAATGAACTAAATCCTACATATATTTGGCACTGTCGTATTGGCCACATAAATGAGAAACGCATAACTAGACTTCACTCTAGTGGAGCGCTAGGGTCATTCGACATGCAGTCTTATGACACGTGTGAATCTTGTTTAAGAGGGAAGATGACAAAGGCGCCTTTCACCAAAACTGGTGTAAGGGCCACGGAGCTGTTGGAGCTGATACACTCAGATGTATGCGGTCCAATGAGCACCAGTGCTAGATCTGGTTTTCTGTACTTTGTTACCTTCACAGATGACTATAGCCGATATGGGTATGTGTATCTGATGAAACATAAATCTGAAACTCTTCTGAGATTCAAAGATTTCAAAAATGAAGTAGAAAATCAACTTGGCAAGAAAGTAAAAGCGCTCCGATCTGATATAGGGGGCGAATACTTGAGCCAAGAGTTTGTCTCATTCTTGAGAGAGTGTGGGATTGTATCCCAACTCACTCCTCCTGGTACACCCCAATGGAATGGAGTGTCAGAAAGGAGGAATAGGACCCTGCTCAACATGGTTCGCTCAATGATAAGTCAAGCTTCTCTCCCTATCTCCTTTTGGAGATTTGCTTTGGAAACCGCTGCTCATATAATTAACAATACACCGAGCAAGGCAATTGAAGGAACACTATATGAATTATGGACGGGCTGAAAGCCCAACGTTTCCTTCATGAAGATTTGGGGCTTTGATGCACATGTCAAGAAATTGATAAGTGGCAAACTAGAGTCCAGATCTGTTAAATGCCAGTTCGTGGGTTACCCTAAGGAAACTAAGGGTTATTACTTCTACAACCCAGCTGAGAATAAAACATTCGTGGCTAGGTTTGTAGTCTTTTTGGAAAAGGAATTTCTTTCCAAAGTAGACAGTGGGAGCAATATTGATCTCGCTGAGATTCAAGACTCACCAACTCCTGCAGCTTATGCTGAGGATGCTTTGGGAACCGATATAGATCCTCAAAACATTGAGGAGGCTAAACCGGTTATACAGGTGGTGTTTCAAGTAGATTCGTACAGAATTCTAATGAACCCTGTGTGTATATGAAAGTCAGTGGGAGCATATCCACTTTCCTAATATTGTATGTCGATGACATACTGCTCATTAGAGGCAATATATTAACACTGCAAGATCAAACAGTGGTTGAGTAAATGCTTCACAATGAAAGACTTAGGAGAAGCCGGTCAAGATCTACAAGGTTAGATCCAACCGACTTCTAGGCTTGAGTCAGGCATCGTACATAGACAAGAATCCATCATATACTCTATGTTATGTATAAGGCCAAATGTTGCGTGTTGCACCAAATATGACTAGTCGGTGCCAGTCAGATCCCGATAAGGAACACTAGAAGATAGTCAAGGCAATCCTGAAGTACCTCAACCGTACCAAGGATGTTTTTCTTAGTATTTGATGAGTAGGAGGAATGGCAATATCAAGTTACACTGACCGAGGTTTTAAGGATGATAACCAGTAACATACTGGGTATGGATTTCTCCTGAATGGTGATGCCATTAGTTGGAGATCCTTAAAGTAGCCAACCATTGTCGATTCTATGACGGAAGCTAAGTACATAGCTGCATGCGACGCTGCAAAGGAAGCAGTTTGGATCAAGAAGTTCATAACTGACTTAGGTGTAGTTCCTACTATCCTAGGTGCAGTTGATGTTTTCTGTGATAACAACGGTGCCATAGCACAAGCACTCGAGCCCCGATCACACAAGAGATCCAAACATGTACTTAGAAAATTTCACCTCATCCGGGAGATCCAGGCGAGAGGTGACATTACATTACAGAGAGTTGACACCGAGAACAATGTCGCAGATCCGTTTACCAAGGCACTTGCACAGTGCCTACATGATGGTCATACTAGATCTATAGGGATTAGGGCAATGCCTGCTTGGAACTAGTCCAAGTGGGAGACTGTTGGTGTGCCCTAGTTCTTAGGCATTGGTTCATGTATATTGTATTATGCTTTTTTTTATTATTCTTGCATAGATACACTATTTGTGTTACATTAATAAAGGCATTAATCTAGTTCATTTATATCTTGTGCTATAATATGAATAGAGAATCCATTGATTGATAATCGTAAAACCATATCCCAAGTCTATTCTATCATGGGAATGATTAGGACCACAGACTTGTATATTCGACGACTGTATGGTAGTAATCGATACTAGCCATAGCACTTGATAAGTCAGTTGTGAATATGGGTACATGTTGTATACATGTGACTGGATCGATCCGCCCGAGAAAACTACATGGTGGTTGTGTCATTAGTTTTCTTAAGTAGGTCTCTAACTGTCTTCAGACTAGATTTCATTATAATATCAATGTGGGAGCCGGTTCACTTTGACATACGCCTAACAGGTCTGTAACAGGATGCCAAATACGGGTATGATTGGGTGAACAGGTGAACACATTTGTATTGATAGTGAAGTGATGGAATTACCACTCACATAACAGTGAGATGATATCACAGGCCACTTGATAAGTGAGATTGATAAGTGTATGGCCACACCCTGATAAGTAGTTTACTTATCTGATTCATTAATCTACTTAAGATCAAGAAATATCATAAACATCAGAGAGGATGACAGCCGCCATGCCTCTAGTTTATAATATCGATATCAAATGGTAAAAGAAGTTAAGAGATAACTACAGGGTCTCTGCATCTTTAGACTGCTGAAACTCTATCTTGGTTAGGGGCAGTAACGGTTTGCTAGAACCCACTTACTGTCTGTGGGCTGTGAGCTCACTGCTAGCTAAGGACAGTCCCATAGGATCGTGCACATCGAACATCTGAGTTAGAACTTATAGAACGGTACATTGGAGAGATGAAATTAATTAATTGATTGATAGTAAAATATCAAGGTAATTAATTGGTGGTTAATTAATTGATTAATTGATACTTTGTATCAAGGTAATTGATTAATGGTCTTAAGTGTTAAGTATTTAATTGATTAATTAGTTTACGGGATGTAATTAATTAATTTGTAAATTAATGAAATTGCATTCAGTGAATAATTAATTAAACTAATACGTTAATTTATTAATTAGTGTTGTTTATTTAATTGGTGTAATTAAATTTAATCTAATCATAATTAATTGCATAGAATAAATATTATTGGTATTTATTTATGTAATTAGATTAGGATTGGATTAGTTTTGTAATTAACCAATTAACCCTAAACCAATTAGGTTTAGGAATACACTATATATATAAATTAAAACACTAAAAACCCTAGGTTAACCTAATCACATTCGACCAACTCTTTTTGTGTGTAAACAAAAGAGTATTCGGCCACCACCACTCAAATTAACATAGTGGAATTTGGGATAATTACACAATCTCTCCCGTTGTTCTTCCGTTCTTCGGCTAGCACCGGTTTTAGCTCGATAGCTGTTCGTGCACTTGACTACGGAGATCTTACTACTTTGTGGATTCTTCAGCCGTCTCTAGAAGAGACAGTCGGGTAAGTTTTTATCCCTAAACGGATCCAAAAGGTTTTATTCAATCAATGGTTAACGGACAAAGATCAAACTAAAGGGATTAGAAATAAATTTTAAACCAATTCCACTGCGCTACAGTTGATTAACTGGCTATAATCTCTAACAGGGGCGTGAAACATGATGCCAGAAATAATTGCCTTATCCGCAGGCACCATGTGGAACTGACTCAGCATACGCGGGGCGTATGCCATTTTACGCGGGGCGTATGACACATGTCGGCAATAATTGGCCTAATCCTGAAAGTCAGACTGCATTGTCTCCCAGAGTCAACTATCCATACGCGGGGCGTATCATTATATACGCGGGGCGTATAAGGCAGTTCTTCAACGTAAAAAGATCAGAGACACATTTACGCGGGGCGTACTTCATCTACGCACGGCGTAAATACTCCAATTCTAGCAATAAAACTTCAGAAATTCAAACACGCGGGGCGTACTTCAGCTACGCAGGGCGTGTTTGGGAACAATTAGACACGGAATTGGTCCACATGCAGGAGATTTCTGACGGAATGGGCACCTACGGGGGGCGTAAACCACCTTACGCGGGGCGTATCATGGGATTTCTGCACCAAATAATGTTGCTCCATGCTTGTGCTTTGTGAAATTACCAACTTGCCCTTACTTGATGTCTATAAATAGATAGCTTTTGAACTTCATTAGACACCAATTGCATACTAGAGAGCTATACTATACTCTTTTCTTTCCTTGTAATTTAGATTCAGATTTTGTAGTTGAACTCTCCCCCTCGAGAGCTTGTTCGATTGTTCCGGCGTTCCATCGAAGTTCCGCTCCATCATTCATCACCAAGCTCGAGAGTTCCACCTCCACGACCTAGGAGACGGCTTTGAGTCCGATTAGCTAGTTCCAAGGGCGGATTCTCCCTTTTACTTGCTAATTAGCTTGTACTCTTCCTATGTACTAGGCTTGGTTGTATTTCATCTATACGCTTTCCATATTTATAATTTATGATTCATGATCTCTATTTCCCTTTACGTGTTAATGTTTATTACTTATTTTGATATTGATAATTGACTATTGTGTAGGAACACGCGATTACCGCCGCCATCCGGGCTATCTTTAGGGAATTATATAGGTGTTGCCTTACCGGAAGTGACAAACCGGAAACCGTAGGAATTGAAAAGCCACGGAACTTACGGACCCTAATTTCTAGTTCCCCCGCATTAGACACGCCTTGACTAGGAATCACGTAGTCTAAGCACTTCACGGGTCGGTCTTACTACACTTGGTCGTCTTTGCAAGAATAAACCATTATCCGTATACATTTAGAGTCGTTATTTATCGTGGTTATAATTTATCATACACGCCCCACTTCATAGAGTTTTTAGCTACACGATTCTGTGTCGCCAATAGTTAGGAATAGTGTGTAGTTGTGTCTTACTTTACCCCAAAGTAATCATCGCTTAAATAACATACGAAACCGAGTCGTCTAATACTTGTAATTATAAATCCCGTGGATTCGATACCCGGTCTTAACCGGATTATTACTTGATACGACGGGGTACACTTGCCCCTAAGTAGTGACGTCTAGTGAATTTAGAGCAATTAAAAAGAGCACATCCATAGTCCCATAGCACACTCATATCACACTACATCCGTAAACATACACCGCTAGACGAAAATCCACATCACTCCTCAAGGAACCCTCCTGCAAGCAAAGACAAAATGAATACACCTAACTATCTCACAAATAAAAGAATAAATAAGTCAAGCACTTACCGGAACCTCCTCTAGGCTGAAGACCCCAGCGACGGCCGCCGCTGAGAACATGTCATCCGTAGGATCCACGTCCATTGCAACCTCGGGGGGGTCCATCGGAGTCAACAGTGTCGATAAATAGTGGGCACGACCGCCCGCGTGGTCCCACACGTCCCGAGGCACGAATCGATGAGTCAGCTCACCGCGTATCTCCTGCAGGGGCATGACCCTCACCGCGAACATGGACACAGGGATCTCGCCTGGGGTCCAATGTGTGGCGCTAACCCCGGTAAAGCTCCGGTCGCCCAAATACCATGCTCGCACGCACGGTCCGGTGAGCACACACTGCTGCCTCTGAATGCGAGTGACATAAGCGTAATCGGGACCGAAGTCGAGGTCGTCCCATCTGAACGAAATCTGAAAAACAAAAGAAAAGTCAGACAAGATCAAACAAAAATCCAGTATAGTTAGGAGACGTTCACCTATCCCAAGCTCCGCGTGTCAATCCATAATAGGAGTCGTGCCACCGTCCACCTCCTCTCAGTGCGCAAATCAAAGTCACTCCACCTCGCCATAAGTGGAAGCGTGACTGCGCGCGGCCTACTCCTGCGGGCGCTCGGAAGAATCCGCCTCTCATAGGCCCAAACCTGCTCGTAGAAACCGACGTCAGAAGTAGAAATCGTGAAAAGAATAAAAAGACAAGCCAATGATAAAGGACGTACCAGGAGGGCGAAGGTGTAACCGCCGAAATCCTTGCGCTTCCGGCAAGTCAAGTCCAAGAACTTGTATAGAAAGGCCAAGCCAGCTCCAGCCCATTCGTAGGACGACACTACGTCCAAATCACGGAAAGCCTGGATGAGACCTGTGTGTATGGTTCCGCTCTTGGTGCGGAAGATCGTCTCGCCTAAAGCGTATAGGAGGAAGCTGCGAGTGGCCCGATCCGTGTCATCTCGGTCGCAGAAGTCCCTGCGGCTCAGTAGCCCGAATGTAGTAACAAACTTCGCCGGAGTGGCCTTGACCCCCGTATAGACTTCGGGTCCGATCAGATCAGATATCTCGGCAAGGTCGAACCGAGGACGCACCATGTCAAAGAAAAGAGGGACTGGAGTGCCGCTACCCCACAATCCAGTCAATAGCGAGAAATCGCGGGGCGAGATCGTCATCTCCCCAAATGGAAGGTGAAAGGTGTGAGTCGAGTCTACCCACCTCTCATATAAGGCACGCAAGCCGCATCGGTCACACACACCATTGGCACGAGGTAGCGCCAGAATAAAGGGCACGAAGCCCAACTCTCGAACGCTGGCTTTAGCCGCTGGGCTAAGCATGGCATACCAGGCATGGATGTCCTCGGTGGTCCTTGTAATACCAATGACCGGGAGGGAACAATACGGATAAGGCAAGAGGCTAAACTAAAGTCATCATCCCTCGAGAGCCTCACTTCTATACGTACGAATTCCGTTAAGCTAGTTATTCTTTCGGTTGTGTTTAAATCTAACATAGAAATTCCTTTCAGTTAGGATCGTTACTCTTTAAGATTTCATTCGTAGGATCATTTGTATAGGATTTTATTTAATTCATTATTCTTTGGTATTCCACTCTCCCGCGTGCGTGCGGGGAGCTTAATCCGATTCAAGCTGGGGTTAAGAACCTTTAGTATTTTTACTATTCATGTGCACTATTCACGTTTTTACTATTCACGTACACTATTCACATTTTTACTATTCACGTACACTATTCATGTTTTTACCATTCACATACATTCTTATGTTTTACTATTCACGTGCACTATTCACGTTTTTACTATTCACGTGCACTATTTATGTTTTTACTATTCACATACAGTCTTGCGTTTTACTATTAACGTGTACTATTCACGTTTTTACTATTCACGTGCACTATTCATATTTTTTTACTATTCGCGTGCAGTATTCATATTTTTATTCACGTGCACTATTCACGTTTTTACTATTCACATGCACTATTCACGTTTTTACTGTTGGCATGCATTGTTCGTATTTTTACTATTCACGTTTTCACTATTGACATGTATTTTTACTATTCACATGTATATAGTTCACATTCTTTCAACAAACAAATAAAAAACATAAAGCATTGCCCACGTGCATGAAAATTCGCGTTTTCTAACTAAAAGGCTTCTAAGGAGATTAAAGGTTAGCATACAAATGACGTTTAAAATGGAGTTGCTAAAACCTAGAAGTCTTGACAAATGATAAAAGAGGGGGTACTTACCGGATTGACGTTGGTCCGACTCAGATGAGAATCATGATTCTGGAAAGGAGCCACTCTAGTCAAGTCCTCGAAACCCGCCTCCATACCCTTCGTGCCATCGTATCTATCCGAACCCATCACGAGAATGCTCTAAGTTTAGTGCTAGAGAGAGAGAGAAGAGAGAGAAGGTGTGGGGTTGGAAATGAACCCCACCACCCTTTTATAATGAAAGAGAATGTCATTTTCGTAATAAGTGAAAAAGGTACGACGTGACATAAAGGTAAAAAGTAAATAATTAATTACCAGGTGCACAGACCTCCGATTCGCAGTCCGTTTCAGCCTGCGTTTCTGCCAGACGGTGACCAATACCCCAAGGATATGACTCCAGACGACAACCAAAATTTTACAGAACAGTGGCGCCAGTCAAAATACAGACAACAGTCAATGGAAAATTAATTTTTAGTCTAAAGGTTCCCGACGAAAGGATAAGGACGTTCCTATCAATAACTCAAATACCCGAGATGATAGCTCCAGTAAAAATACAGACGACAGTGTTTTGAAGTTCAGAATTGCTAGAGAGAGCCTTTTTTTTTTTGCTATTGAGCCTTTTTTCCTACGGTCGATGGCTGAGGTTGCCTTTGAGCCATCTTACCTACGGTCGATGACCGAGGTTGCTATTGAGCCATCTTACCTACGGTCGATGACCGAGGTTGCTATTGAGCCATCTTACCTACAGTCGATGACCGAGGTTGCTTTTGAGCCATCTTACCTACGGTCGATGACCGAGGTTGCTATTGAGCCATCTTACCTACGGTCGATGACCGAGGTTGCTATTGAGCCATCTTACCTACGGTCGAGGACCGAGGTTGCTTTTGAGCCATCTTACCTACGGTCGATGACCGAGGTTGCTTTTGAGCCATCTTACCTACGATCGATGACCGAGGTTGCTATTGAGCCATCTTACCTACGGTCGACGACCGAGGTTGCTATTGAGCCATCTTACCTACGGTCGATGACCGAGGTTGCTATTGAGCCATTTTACCTACGGTCGATGACCGAGGTTGCTATTGAGCCATCTTACCTACGGTCGATGACCGAGGTTGCTATTGAGCCACTTTACCTACGGTCGATGACCAAGGTTGCTAGAGAGAACCATTCTTACCCACGGTCGATGACTAGGGTCGCTAGAAAGAGCCATTTACCCACGATCGATTTAGACTAGGGTCCCCAAGAAAAGCATCCACCGGTAGAAAGAGCCATTCAAAGGCAAAGACGGGGTAGCCAAGGTGATGACTGAAGACAAGGCTGGAGCGTGCGGCGCATGGATCAGGTATTCCTCCTCCAACTCTATATGTGTCTTTTACTTTAATATATTTCCATTGCATATGTTGCGTTCACGGAAAATGTTTTCAAAAACACACACATCACTGTCAAAATAGAAAAGTAGGGATAACTGTAGACACCGAGTCGAAGGACATGTGATGAAAACCCACGATAAACGGCCAAGTCGGTTGATTCCATTAATCAGAAAATGTAAAAATAAACAGAAAAGCTCGGAGAGCCGGCACGGAAAAGCCCCGCTAACAAATTCGACGAATCCTGAGTGAGGTCGCGCACGTTCACTGTTATGACAGTGAGCGATAAGGCCCCGGAGGCCGAGCGTCGGCCGGTGAGCGACGGATGATGCTCCCCGCAGCGATCGTCGCTCCGAGAACCGCGGTACGCGGCACGTCGGGCGCCCATACGGCGTGCCGAGCGTCGCCCGTCAGAGAAGGGGCGTCACCCGTCGAGCGTCGGGCGCGGTCCGACGTACGGTCAGCGTCGCTCGACGGCCGTTCGGTGACCGCCCGACCATGTCGGGCATCGCCTGGCAGTCGTCGACCGATGCCTGACAACGTCGGGCGGACGCCCAACGCTCATTGGGCGGATGCCCAACGGTCGTCGGGCGAACACCCAACTACGTTGGTCGAACGCCCAACTTTCGTTGGGCGTCGCCCAACTCAAGTTGGGCGTTCGCCCAACATAAGTTGGGCGTTCGCCCAAGTGATGTTGGGCGTCCGCCCAACTAAGGTAACCTGTTTTGGGCGTCGCCCAACTCCCGGCGGGCGACGCCTAAAACTTTTTTGGGATCCGTGCCTATAAAAGGCACGGATCCCCATGCATTATTGAGGGGGATTTTGGAGCTTCTCACTCTAGAAAATTATTTTTAGAGAGAAAAAGTGAATTTTTGGGAGAAAACATTTTTTTTCCTAAAAAAATCCAAATTTCCTAAAAGTCTAATATTTTATCAAAACACCAAAAAACACCAAAAAAATCATAACTCGTGGAATCGACCGACATCAAGCCGTCAATACCGATCTTGAGGTATTATCCGAGGACTAGACTCGTTTTATTTATTTCATCTATTTATTTATAGTTTTGTTTCCTTGTATATTTATTTATCACGTTTATTTCTTTCCCCGTATTTATTTAATTCCCGTCTTGTATTAAATAAACGTTTTGTTTTGTTTTTGAAATAAAAACCTCGTTTTAAAATCCCAACATGAATCGTGACCCGATTTAAGGGGAGTTCGGGATAAAACATTGTAAATATAGAATTTAGAAAAGCTTTTTAAATTAACGTTTTGGAAATAAAACATCGCTTTGGTATACTTCGTGATAGACTATGACCCGATTTGGGTAGTTCGGGGACCAAAATGATAGAACAGAGTAGATTTAAAGTGTTTGAATAAATCTGGAAGTTTGGGACTGATTTTGTAATTTTGCTGTTTCTGTCACTAAAGGCAGTTTACCGACGGATTTTCCGTCGTTAAAGCTGCTGGAATTTTAAAAATCCATTTTTAGGCCTTTTTCTTAACTTTTTTGACATTTATTCCTATATATAGGTATATATAACTATATAGTATATCTATTAAATTTATTTTTGGGGTATTTATCTAAGGATTATTTAGGTATTTACTTATTTTTGTACATTTGGGTATAATTTACATTAATTTGGTTTTGTAAAACTAGATGTATATATATGTTTTCTTTTTATTGTTTTGGGTGAGTTACTCACTACATATTATTATGTACAAAAACTATTTTGGCTTAAGTTTAATTTTCTTATTTATGAATTTTATTCTCTATCATTACATGCACTACACCATAGATGGTCTTTTGCAACCTAAAACACATGTGTTGCCTCAAAAGTGTTGCATTTTATAGGATAAAATTCGATCTATTGCAACATTATTTAAAAGGTGTTGCCATTGATATGTTAAACTAACTTTCGAACTCTATTTATAAAGTGTTGCAAGAGATATACAAATAATTGAAACACTTTATTATGTAGTATGTTTTGCATATGAGGAAAAAAATAGATAAGGTACGAAAATACCTCTAATATTTAGAGTCAAAAGCAATTTTACCCATAACGTCTAAAATGGTGCAATTTTACCCCTAACGTCTAAAATGGTGCAATTTTACCCCTAACATTGGTTGCCAATAGCAATTTTATCCCTAACATTCGCAAGTTTTGTCAATTTCAGATATTATTATAAGATACACACTACAAGAAAATTGGATTTTAGTGGAAAAAAACGAAAATAATACAATATTATCGTTAGAAGCATATTTTCAACAATTTCATGTCACTATAAAAAAAATTGGGTATTAATAAAAAAATTAATGAGAATAACAAATATTCTCATTAAATCCACCACCTCAATAATTTTAAAGAGAATAATTTATATTTTTAATATTAATAATAAAAACAATTTATTTATTTATTTTTATTTTCATTAATACCTAATTTTTACCAATTTATTAAATTTCCATCCCCATTATTCTCATTATTTTATTTTAACAAATTATGAATAAGATATTTTATTCTCATTAACCAATCAAAATAATTTCACCCAAAAATTTTAGTTTACCGCCTAACTTTCCCCCAAACATTTCAACTTCCCTCCATCTTTTTTGACTCAGACAAAGTCTCATTCCTCAACCCAAATATTCCCAATTTCATTCCTCAACCTAATTTCACACTTCCTAAGACGACAAGGGCATCAATTTCCATATGACAACAAATTCAATTGAACTTGCAAAACAAAACCAGAGGTAATTTCTCTTTTGTAGCTTCTCTATTCATCGTTTGATAATCACGTTCATATTGAACTTGCACAAAACAAAACCAGAGGTACCTAACTATTCTACACTGGTCTCTCTATGTTTCTCTCGATTATCCATTAGCGAGCTTTGGGTTTTGTATTTGAATCTTTTTTGGATTTGATTCTTAGGGTTTCAGATACTTCTATCAGGATCTTAAAGTCTTTCGGTTTCTTCTTAGACTGGAACTTATCCCCAAGCGCGACTATGTTTTTCTATAAGGTACCGTTTTCTGGGTTTTTTTATGGCTGATATTTGAGTTTGAATTATGTTAATATAGTATAAAGCTTGTTCTTCTCTTCAATTACTTAGCGGGTTCTTTTTCTTAGGCTGTAAAGCGCTCGTAAAGGTTGAGAAAATGGGCTTATTTAGATTTTGCAACTATGTTATAATATATCTGGATATGGAGATTGGGAAAAGGAGTTCTTGATCTCCATTGATTCATTGCAAATGCTATGGCCATTTGCTTTGCATCATTGGGATAAAAGGGGGTTCTAAGATCCTCTGCAGCAGAGAATAGTGGACCTTTGGGATCGGTTTTGCTCATATTTAGGAGCTAGGTGAATTGAATTGAATTATACTAGTTTCTGATTTGTTTTAATTTGATTCAATTTAGATGATAAGATCAGCTATTTCTTTCCTAATTTGCAAGAAAAATCAGTGTGGAAGATGTTTCAATGAAATTATGAATGGATCTTCGCCTTCTTTATGGTGTTGCATATGGGCAACCGTGGTTTGGTAGATGGGTCTATGAATTCTGTCATGGAAGCTTTGGTGTGGCATAGTATAACTTTAGTGGAGCAATCGAAATTCTCAGCTCTCTCAAACTTAATCACATCATTCAAGATTTGAAGAACATGGAAATGCATCAACTAATCAATATCTGTAGAAATTTGAGTGAAACCCAGTTGATTACACTCAGAGAGTTTCTCAGATTTATGCTTAAAGTGAAATCATGTCATTGTGCATAGAAGAAACATAATTCCCCTGCAAATGATTCATATTCTGATTGAAAGCATGCTCCTAAACCTGAAGATAGGAAAACCATATGCAGAAGCATGGAAACCTCCAGCTGATATTGAAGATCAGCAATGGTCTCTTCACTTCTTTTCAGTTCTGTTTTTTTTTCTTCGTCTAGTCTAATTTTTATTGCTGCATTTCTTGATTCGAATTTGATTTACATGTTCGGTAATTTTAGAGGCTTTCGCTTCACATCGTTTTTCTTTCTTTTTTTAATACAAATATGTGGCTTGCTAAGATGGTGGTTGTTAAAATGTTTCTCACAAATCTAAATTTCTTGTGATTGCATTTCTTTATAATCTACTTATTTTGTGATTCCATTAATTTTTGCCATGATTTGGCCTCTATATGTAACAGAGGCAGCGAAGGGGATAAGGAAAAGCTAACTGCAGGAACGAGAGTGGTGCTTGATATGAGGACACTCACAATGCATGCTCTTCCATGAGAGGTAACTTATCTGATTTTTCGTTTCTTCCCTGGAAGAATTAGAACTGGAAGAAATACTAAAGGTAATTTGTTTTTGTTCTAACATCAGCCCTGTATTTGATTTCTTAGTTATTGTAATGTGAAGTGCAACTTGATGTAATGTGTATCTTCAACTAACACGTAGATCCAGTTGTTTATAACATGTTGCCTGAAGATCCTGGAAATATTTAGCTACTCAGCTATTGGTGGTTTATCTGACCAAATTAGAGAATTAAAGGAATCAATTGAGCTACAATACACATGAATCCTGAACTTTTCATCAGAGATGGAATTAAGCCTCTCAAGGTATCAACATCTCTGCCTTTTCTTGCATTGTATAACAAATAGCCCTTGTCCCATTAGATGCGACTCGTACGACTATGGTTAATGGAGATCAATATTATGGAGCAAAGGCTAACGTAAATGTATGAGCTCCTTATGTCACGATCAATATAAGTTTAGGTTGTCACAAATTTGGGTCATTTCTGGTTCTTTTGGCAATGATTTAAACAGCATTGAAGCTGGTTGGCAGGCAAGACGAAGAATATGTATTTATTTGATATGCTATGTAAGACTTATAATAAAATAGCCATTAGAGCACCTATATCTCGAGGGTTTAATTACATTGGCCTAATGGTTTGGATGGTAATTGACCATACAACCTTTAACTAATTAATTAATTAACAGTTAAGTTTAAATTTAATAAGGTCAATTTTATGGATTTGGTCTCACACATCTGCCACATGTGCAGCACCCATCTAATTTGCAACTATGAAGATGGTTTACTTGTTATTATATTTGGGTATGTCCCTTCTATGCAAAAGTATTTTAATTTTTAGAATTCTTGTAGTTTCTAATAGTTAGGTTTGCAAGTAGAAGCTTTTATTTATTCTATGTGACAATCACTTGAATTATGGTTAGTGTCCTCTATCCTGTATGTGATTATCTCAAATTTGTTACCATTTTCGTTTTTCAGCACACTGACAAAGAGATTGAACTATGTTATGAAGAATTCTATGAGGATGTGAATACAGAGTTTTTAAAGTACGTGGAAATAGTAAATTTAAAGGTTGCTAATTAATTCTTTTGGTAGTTTGTTATTTATATAATAACAATCAATTCTCGCACTTGGGTGATAATATCTATTTAACTCATTTCTTGCTTAAATATTGGCTAATGTTTGTTATATTAGTTTTGAGGTCTTAAACTTTTTTTCTCCTATTGGCATGAATTTTTTGCTCTTCCATTGGAATGATAAATTCGCTGTTCATGGAAGGTTTGTAAATAATGTGTTCAATCTTATAGTTCCTCAATTGGAACCTTACTAGTATAAGGCCACTTGTAAGCCATATTTCTAGGTGAGTATGAATTGGAAGAATCATCATCTGATATTCAGTCTGATAAAAGAGTAGTTGATGTGAGTATCCTGTAATCTTGGTTTTCTTTTTTGACCCGTCCTATTCTAGGGAACGCCTTGTACCTTTCACTAGTCTTAATAAATATCACTTAGTAATTGTTTGAATTTTAAAATATATGATATGTTAGTTTTTAGTGGTTAATGCAAATTTTTAATGATTGTTAGGTATATTAGCAAGGCAATATGTGCCACTTGATTACATAAGTTGGCTCAAGGTCCCTGAGAAGGATAACATGTGGGAGTTTGTGAAGGTAAGCCTCCAAGTTGTGATATTTCTAGCATGAAGTCTGTTAATTGTGTTAATTTTATTATTGTTGATTGTGTTGATATATTTTAGGAAAAGTATATTATTCCTGAGGAAGGTAAATCTTGGGTAATGAAGACAATGGTTGATGCATCGAGGCTTTATAAATGTCGAATAAAGAAAAATCATTATAGTTGTTATGACAATGACAAGAGCAAATAAGCCGGAAGATATTCCACTTGAAGAATTCAAGGTACTCTTACAGTACTGGGTGATAAAGTTCAGGGAGTAGCTAAGAGAAATGTTTTTAATACCTATGAAGAGGAATTAACAAAGATAAAAAAAACCAATTCCAAGGAGAAATGGAGAAAGCGATCCAAATTAAAGGAGTAAGGGAGGAGAAAATGAAACAAGAAGTGGATCAAAAAGTGAGGAAGAGCTTGACAGTGATCATAAAGTTAATTACAATCTCAACATTGATATTGAGGATATACCATATATGGTGGTATTTCAAATGAAAATGAGAAAGCTACAAAGTTTGAAGAATATGTTAATTACATTATGACTTTATTATACTTTTTTTTTATTATGTGTTTTGGATCATTTGAGTTTAAATTTTATTGTTTAACATTTATAATTGCAATTAAGGATTTATTATGCTATTATTTAAATTAAATTTTTTTTTTGTGTTGCACGTGTTAAAAATTATGTTTCATATATTAAGGTTTACATTAAAAAACCGTTAATTTTTCAAAGAAAAAGTGTTGCTATGAACATGATATGAAAGAGTTGTTTAAAAAGTGTTAAATTAAAAAATGTTGCAAATTGTATACGAAAGAGTTGCTTAAAATAAAAAATGTTAAATTAAAAAGTGTTGCAATTCTATATAAAAAGAGTTGCATCTAAAAAATAATGTTGCATAAAAACTTGTTGCAAGATAGTTTAAAAGTGTTGCTTAATATTTTATTCGATAATAGTGTTACATGTTCTATGATTTAGGCAACACTTCCATTTTAGTTGCCATTGGGTAGGGAAGTGTTGCCAAAGATACGTAGTGTTGCTAAAAATGTGAAAAACTGTTGCTAAAGACATATTTGGCAACAAGCAAAAAAGCAACACCTTTTTTTGGCAAAACATGTTGCCAAAACATCTTTAGCAACACAATAACGACTTTAGCCAACACTTGTTCCGTGTTGCAACAGACCATATATGGTGTAGTGATGGTTTCTTAAATCAAAATCAAAGTGTATTTTAATTAGCATTATCTTTATTTTCACTTATATATGTATTATTATTATTTTTCTTATCATATATTTAATCTATATATATTATTACTATTTTTACCATTTTTGTATATATGTATAAATATGTACATTTATTCTCCTTTTGGACTTTTATATGTATATATTCTTTAAATGTATTTGGGTTGGGTGGGTTTAGACTAAATTTGTTAATTGTTGTAATTAGAGGTTAAGTGAGTGAAAACAAAGGGAAAACAAACCACAAAAAAAGAGTTTAATTTGCTTATTTAAACTTAAGTTTTCTAGAAGTTCCTAATGTAAATAAAAGGCTTTTTTATCACTTTAAACCATTTCCTAAAACATCACGTTTTAAAACCTTAATTCGTTCCAACGGCGGATTAAGCGAACCTCGTAATTAAAACCGTCTTTTAATTGTAAATAATAGAGTTTTTGAATCGTTTTCCTATCCAAAATGATTTTGTACAAAAATAAATGGACTTGTATGCTTAATCACATTTTTTGGGGTAAAACTTTTTGCTCAACGTTTTCAAACGCTCGAGTCGTTCCAACGGCGATTCGAGTCGATGTCATGTAAATTAACGGGGTTTTGAAACGTACCTAAATCGTTCCAATGGCGATTAAGGTACGAACCATGTAAATGAATTCGTTTTTGGGGAATGAGATTAGCTTAGAGTTAGTGTATAGTTTGAAGCATAAATCACACTGTGAATAAATTAATTCTTTCTTCTCCCCCCCTCTCTCCCATATACTTTAAATTTATGCAAAATGGGTGATTCTTTACTAAAATGGATTTCAAATAACATGCTCAAAACGGTTTTCAAAGCGAGAAAGAAAAGGTTTCAAATGAATTTTCAACTTAAAGAAATATGCGATTAGTCCGTTATCACCTAACACGCTAAGTAGGAGGCCGGTGGTTCATAACCGGGCGATGTCGGGGTGCCTAGTAGCCTTTCTCCGGAAAGGAGCTAGCCTTCTCGGCTCGTACCTAAGTTTCTCGAACCCTCACCGGTCTCCTTCAAGGGATCGGTGTTCATTTTCCCATTCGTGGGTGGCGACTCTTCCATACTCCAGGCTCCGGTCCTGCCGAGCAGCTTGATTCCGCGATTGGTTGCTTTCGGCGCCAATCACAGCATCTGTCGTCAACGGTGTCCACCCCTCGGTTCGCCCGGGCGAGGCCGCGGCACCTACAGGAGTCCCTTGTTTTGACAGCATCATAAACCTCATTACCAAGTTTAGAGTACCACGAGTACAACCCAAGTGGAAGGAGCATTATAAAAGGGTCAGTTTAGTCTACTTGCACATACATACAAACTGAATAGAAAAGCTCTACGTTATATTACAAAAGGGGGGATGAGTGTTGCCTTTCGGTTGTAATTGACAGTCCAAAGTTCCTTAGCTGTTTTGACTAGTGAAAGGAAATTTGGAATTGGAATGAGAACCATATTTGGATATCACATTGCCTTTCAATTCTCCTTTCACTTAGCCAAGACAACTTAGGAGATTTGAACACCCTTCATATTCAGCACAAACAGAGTCCCTTGTGGTGACAGCATCATAACCCTCATTACCAAGTGGAAGGAGCATTATAAAAGGGCCAGTTTAGGAGCACAAAGCTCTATGTTATATATTACAAAGGGGGGGGGGGGGGAATTAAAGGTCCAAAGCTCCTTAACTATTTTGACTATAGAAAGGAAATTTGGAATTGGAATGAGAACCACATTTGGAGCTCACATTGCCTTCCAATTCTCCTTTCTCTTAGCTAAGATAGTTTAGGAGATTTGGACACCCTCATATCCACTTTGCACACTCCTCAGTCCATATTCGGACGATCCCCTCATACTCTTCCCTGTTGCTGCGGTATTGCTCAACAACTGCTTCTTGCCCAGGATATGGCTCCTCATTGTGGGGCTATAGAAGTAGATCATATATGTGCCACGGACACTACAAAATGCATAGAATAATTAGAACAAAAATATGATGTTGTATGTTTATCAAATGAAATAGATAAATGGTTGCATTATACCGTGGTAGTGGAAAAGCGATGGTTATTAAGGATACGGGGAAGTTGAATCGACCCCTGAGGAGCCACGTTAGGATGATATATCCTATTCCGGAACCAAAACTGAGAATAAAAGGAGAGATTTATTAGTGTATGTTTCATGTAGGTGATTATATCTTACTGATCTGAGTTAATATTACTCTTGCAGGTCTGTTTGGGAAATCCGGATGGTAGCTGATTCTGATTTCAAATACACCCCTTTCATATGGGGTGTATTGGGGACCTTTCATCCTGATCGACCATGTGAATAAGTTACCATCGAGAGGACCTGTACGTTATCATCCAAGAAGAATCATTAGAAATACACAGAAGAAACCAGGAAGGGTTACAGAACAACTATGGTTTGACATACGTACCATTGATGGCCAGAAGCCACTCTGGGTTCTCCATGTATAACTTATTCAAGTCAGCAATTATGTCTCTTGGAGTTTCAACAAGGGGATCCATTGTTGGTAAGTTTTCTGGTTGTTGAAGGTATGATTCTGAATTATGATGCATATATTTATATTGATATGATTGTGGTAAGTGAAAGGCCGTGAAAGGGGAAGGGTCACGTAATTACTACTGAGTTTAGGGTTGTGTGTAATATTAATGACATGCTTCGCTTTTTGTGTGTTTTAATTCAGAAATGTATTGGTTATTCAAGATATGGATTGACGTTAGACACAAATGTAAACATATTATGAGTATTGGTCTCCAATAAAATTAAAACCATTGATATACAGAATTTAATCTTCATATTTTAGAATGTTTCTGTATTCAGATATAAAAACCAGAAATTCAAACGAAGAAGAAGGCATAAAGTGACATTTTAATTTTTAAAAATGTCATCTAAACAGCAATAAAAAGACATTAAAATTAATGTTTCTGTCATATGAAAAAAAATCCTTTGACATGATTGATTAAGACCTGTGCCATCTAAACAGGCTATAACGGCAGAAATTATTATACGAACTGTCATCTCAAATTAAATATGCCAATTTCCCACACGCTAACCTGACGGTTTTAATTGTTAGAATGTCATTTGATGACATTAAAGGTGACAGCAGTAATAAATAAGCTGCATCGTAACAAGGGTAAGATGACAGTAAGAAAATAGGCTAATGTCATATGTGATGACGAAAGATGACAAAACCTGACCGTCGTCTGAAGGTGCAATAGATGGCAGCGAGCCCCGTGACAGATTTATATCTCGCGGGACAACGGTTTTTAACCGTCGTCTGAAGAGGGTTTTGGCGTAGTGCAGGGACTTTTGTTGTGTGGCGTTTTTTTCTTATTGCCCCCCTTTTGCGAGAAGGACATATTTATATTTCCAGTAGACTTTAAAGAAGATCATCATAATAAAAAGGACTTTATTGATATAACGTTGTCTTATTACAATGGATAGTTGTCTCTTTGTGAGCCTCATTAAAACCTCTAATAGGAAAAACCCAGTGGAAAAAACCCTATTCAAGGAAAAAGAGTGCTCGAAACTTAATTACATTTACTTCATGAAATATTTGTGGAGATTCTGGATGTTCCTGGTCCGTGGTACCTCTTGCACATCCATATCTTATAGTTTGAATATGGAGGGTCCTACTTTGGAGATGATAAGATAAGGTCCAGTCCAAGTTATTACTAGTTTGCCTTTTCCATTAGTGGATTGGATTTTATTTGCCTTGCGTAACACTAGATCTCCTTTATTCAATTCCACTAGCTTGTCATTTCTATCGTGGTAGGTTGTGATCCGCTATTTGTAAGTAGCTATCGGGCGTATGCTTTATCTCTTCTGTCTTCAAGGCTATCCAACCTCTCCCTAATCTTCACTTTATTTTGTTTCTCATAATAATACGAAACTCGGCCATTAGGGGTTTGGATTTCGATTGGAATGAATGCCTCTGTCCCATATGTGAGGGAAAAAGGCATTTCTGTTGAAACACCTTTCCACAAGATTTTGATTTGACAAAATCATCCATGATTAAGAGGCAATTAAATTTAGATGCCTTGATTTAATTGTACTAATATGTTTGTTAAATCTTGAGTGCAAAAATATATAAAGTAAAGACAGGACAAAAGTCAGCACAAACGAAGCTGAGTAGAAAGGAACTCAGCATGACAGAATAGAAGCTGAGTGGAGCTAAGATTCAGAAACAAAACAAAGCGGACTAAAGCTGAAGACTTCTTCAGGAGCGGATTAAACAAAATAGAGCTGACCTTGTAGGAACTCAGCATGAACCGTGAAACATTCGAAAAGAACACACGAAGACTGAGTAACAGTCAGGACAGCTTGAAGGATCCGTTCACAAAAAGACAAAGTCTGCAAATCTTCTGCACCAATAATTGGAACCTCGAAGACACCTAAAAGACTAATTCCGAGAGTCATGGGACGTTGGATTATTGGAAACAGACAACTAGCACAAACAAACAAACCAGACGCTAGAAGACAAACCTGACGCCTGAAGAAAACATAGAAAGGGAATGGAGGTGCAGTCTGAAGCTTTCCAGAAATTGTTCCCCAAAAAGAGCCGTTTTGGTAGCAACGGTCAAGACATTTCAAAACAATCAAGTCCACAGATTTTCTTCTATAAAAGGACAATCGAAGAACTTAAAACTCACCGAAGCATAAAAAGAAAAATACAAGAGAGAAAGTTTCAAAAGCACTCAAATACAAAAAGGAACCTTACACCGACGTTTCTATTCTATGTGTAAATGCTAGATTGAGTTGTAATCATCTAAAGTGTTCTTTAGTTCAAAAAGGAACAAGTCTGTGATCAATAGGAATATTGAGAGTGTAAAGCTGAGTGCTTGGTTGTAAGCATTTCAGTAGTAGAGAAATCTTGGTGCTGGGTTGTAGCACTTAGTAGGAGTTGAGTAGACGAATAGAGGAAGGTACTCTTGCATATTCAACTGCCTTGTAATTGGTTTGTGCTCTACCTTTAAAGAGCTCAATATTGGATTCAAAAAGCCCGGAGGACTCTGGGGACTGGACGTAGGCAGAGAGGCCGAACCAGGATAAGTGATACTGAGTAATCTCTAAACTCTCTCTTATAACTGCATTTGTTGTTTGCTTTATTTACTCAGCATATAAATTGCATAAGCTGATCCTGAGTAAGTAAGTGGTGCTGAGTTAGAAGCTGACCTCCAAGAGTGTCAATTCCTAACTCTCAAGGAAACAACTTTGGTCAACATCTGACTAAAGCTGTCCTGTGATATATCTCACCAAGCTGACCAAAGGCTGAGTTAATAAACTCTCAAAATAACTTCTGGTCAACTCAATTAAAACACGAAAAAGTTATATTAGTTCCTAAACCCCCCCTTGGAACTAATTACCAGGGACCAACAAGTGGTATCAGAGCAAAAGCTCACTACTCAAAGATTTAACAATCTTGAGCTGATCCCTAAAAATGGGTGAGAATAGCACTCGTTTCCTTCCTGGAAACCAAACAACACAGATACTCCCTGAGGGATTATCAATCACTAGACCACCCCTATTCTTTGGATCAAATTATACATTCTGGAAGAATAGGATGAAGAACTTTATTCAAGCCACAAACATGAGTGCATGACTTGCAATTGTTCAAGGTCCACATGTGCCATACAAAACTATTAACAATGAGAAAATTGTTAAGAGCGAGGCTGAGTGGACAGAGGATGACCTCAGAAAACTACAAAATAATGCTTCGGCTATAAACATGCTTCACTGTGCGTTAGATGCTGCAGAATACAATAAGATTTCAGGTTGTGAGTCAGCACAGGAGATTTGGAAGAAGCTTGAAGTAACCTATGAAGGCACAAGCAAAGTTAAGGAGTCTAAAGTCAATCAACATATGAGACTCTACGAGCTGTTTGAGATGAAGGAGAATGAAGACATCTCAGAAATGAACGCAAGGTTCACAAACATTATAAATGAGCTAAAAAGGCTTGGAAAGAACTTCACTGAAGAAGAACAAGTGAAGAAAATTCTGAGAAGTCTGCCCAAGAGATGGCAAGCAAAGAAAATAGCCGTAGAAGAAGCCCAAGACTTGACTACCTACAAATATGATGAGCTGATCGGATCCTTGCTGACCCATGAAATCTCTATGAAAAACTTTGAAGCCAAAGAAAAAGAAAAATCAGAAGATAAGAAACAAAAATCCCTTGTCATGAAAGCTGACTCAACTGAAGCGGAGTCAACTGATGATGAGGAATTGGCCATGTTCACCAGAAAGATGAAAAAGATGTTCAGAAGAAATGATAGAAATGGCAAAAGATCATTTAGAAGAAATGATAAGTACAAAGCTGAGTCAAGTGACAAGTACAAGAAGGACAGCTCGAAATCCGTCACATGTTTTGAGTGTCATCAAACCGGGCACATCAAGTCAAGCTGTCCCAACCTCAAGAAAGAGAAGAAGGGAAGCAAAAAGGCTATGGTAGCCACATGGAGTGACAGTGATGAGTCAACATCATCTGAAGCTGAGCAAAATGAAACAGCCAACATATGTTTTGTGGCAGATGATGGAGCTGACCAATCCCAATCTGAGCATGCTGACCTTTCTGATGAAACTGACCAAGAGAATCACAACAATGAGGTAACATCTTTACTTTTGCTTAGAAATGAAATGGTGAATGCCCTGAGTGACTTATATACACTAACTAAGAAGTGTAATAAAAAGATTAAGGCACTCAGCAGGCGCTGTGATGAGATTGAAGAGGTCAAGCTGAGTGACCTCCGATATCTTCTCCAGGACAACTCTGACTTGCATACCAACATGCAAATCTTACATAAGTTTGTCACGGAGGTTCAATCTGAGTCAAAGAAACTTAGAAAGGATATCACAACATTACAGAGTCAATGGAAGGGCTCAAACAGAAATAAAGCCCATGCTGAGTACGCAAATAATAGTCAGCATAAGCAAGTCACTCAATGTGAATGCTGTGGAAAAAGGGGCCACACAAAGGATGTGTGTTGGCATAACAAGCGGACTGTCCAATGTGACTTCTGCGGAAGAAAAGGGCATACCACAAAAGTATGTTGGCATGCCCAACACAATAATGCTGACTATACTCAGTTCAACCCACAAAGGGTATCTTTTTGTGACTTCTGTGGTAAACCAGGCCACACCATAAAAGTATGCCGTCACAAGTTAAAATATGACTTTGCACCTGTCTATACTAACAAGAAAGGACCCAAAAGGAATTGGGTACCTAAAAATGAATAGTTTAAACTGCAGGTCAGCTTGACATGCGTGGAGAAGTCAAAACTATGGTATATAGACAGCGCATGCTCAAGGCATATGACAGGTGATGAAACTCAGTTCATCACACTAGAGCTTAAACGAGGTGGAAGTGTAAGCTTTGGAGACAACAAGAAGGGTAAGATAGTCGGCTCAGGTACTATCGGAGGTAACCCAACCATTGAGTCTGTCTCCTTAGTTAAAGGTCTCAAATACAATCTACTGAGTGTAGCTCAGCTTTGCAAGAGCGGCAGAAGGGTTGTATTTAATGATACTAAGTGTCAAATACTCGAGGGAAATACAAATGAATTAATCCTAACTGCTCCTCGTGTAGAAAATGTATATATGTTAAACTTGGAAAAACAGTTTTCTAAAAATATATGCTTAGTGTCTAAAGAGGACAACTCCTGGCTATGGCATAGAAGACTTGGGCATGTCAGCATGGACCTTCTTGCCAAATTAGCTAGAAATCAATTAGTTGAGGGACTATCCAAATTAAAGTTTGAAAAAGATCAACTATGTAGAGCCTGTCAGCAGGGTAAACAAACTAAAAAGTCATTTCACAGCAAAAATATCATCTCAACCAAAAGACCATTGGAATTACTACACCTGGATCTTTTCGGACCTATCCAGCCACTAAGTTTGGGAGGTAAGAAATTTTCTTTGGTTATTGTAGATGATTTCTCTCGGTACACTTGGATCATCTTGCTGAGTAGCAAAGATGAAACCTTTGAGATGTTCACCACATTGATCAAAAAGCTTGAAAATGACAAAAACCTAAAGGTAGCTCACATTAGAAGCGACAATGGTGGAGAATTCAAAAACCAACAGTTTGATGAATTCTGTGAAACCTGTGGTATTGACCACAACTTCTCTGCTCCTAGAACACCTCAACAAAATGGGGTTGTTGAAAGGAAAAATAGAACCATTGTCGAAATAGCTAGGACAATGCTGAGTGAAAATAGGCTTCCAAAGTACTTCTGGGGTGAAGCTGTTCACACGGCATGTTATATACTGAATAGGGCTCTAGTCAGACCTATACTCAAGAAAACCCCATATGAACTTTGGAAAGGTCGAAAGCCCAACATTGGATACTTTCGTGCCTTTGGGTGTAAATGTTTTATACTCAATACAAAAGACAATCTTGCAAAATTTGATGCTAAAGCTGATGAGGCGGTCTTCTTAGGGTACTCAACAAACAGTAAAGCATATAGAGTATTTAATAAAAGAACCCAGATTGTAGAAGAGTCTGTACATGTTGAGTTCGATGAAACTAACCCTACAGGTAAGTCAGCTCAGCCTGAAGAAGATGAACCAGGCTCAGCTTCCGCTGATCAACCAGAAGCCACAGTGTCAAACATACAGGAGCTGACTCAAGGTAAGCAAGAAATTGAAATATCATTTGCTGACCAATCTATTCCTGTAAAGATTGTAGAAACACCTCTTCCAAACAACTCAACATTGCCCAAGGAAGTAAAGATCCCAAGAGGTCATACAGAACAAGCCATTCTTGATGCCGCCAACAACAAACTGATGACCAGGGATCAACTTAGAAAATACCTTAGCAATGTTGCATTCGTATCAATACATGAGCCAAAGAATTTTGCTGATGCTGAGCAAGATGAGTATTGGATCAATGCTATGCAAGAAGAGCTTGACCAATTCACCAGAAATGAGGTATGGGATTTAGTACCTAAACCTAGGAATCAAAAGCCCATAGGAACTAAGTGGGTCTTTAGAAATAAGCTAGATGAACATGGAAATGTGATTAGAAACAAAGCCCGACTTGTAGCCCAAGGCTATAGTCAGCAAGAGGGTATAGACTATGGAGAAACATTTGCTCCTGTTGCTAGATTAGAAGCTATACGTATATTGTGTGCCTATGCCAGTTACATGAATTTTAAACTATACCAAATGGATGTAAAAAGTGCGTTTCTTAATGGCTTTATAAACGAAGAGGTATACGTTAATCAACCTCCTGGATTTGAAGATTCAAAGTTTCCAAATCACGTTTATAAACTCAAAAAGGCCCTGTACGGCCTAAAGCAAGCTCTAAGAGCTTGGTATGAGAGGTTGACCAACTTCTTGCTGACCAGGAACTATGTCAGGGGAAAAGCTGACACAACCTTGTTCATTAAGAAAAAGGGTAAACATACCCTACTTGCACAGATATATGTTGATGATATAATCTTTGGTGCTACTAACGAATCTTTGTGCAAAGAATTTAGCCAACAAATGCAAACTGAGTTCGAAATGTCCATGATGGGTGAACTCAACTTCTTCATTGGACTCCAAATCAAGCAAGGTAAGAATGGCATATTTATAAGTCAGTCTAAGTACACCAAGGAAATGTTAAAGAAATTCAGCATGGAAGATTGCAAACCAATATCAACCCCCATGGGTACTGATACTGTCCTATGCAAGGATGAAAAGAGTAAGTCGGTTGATAGTAAACTCTATCGAGGTATGATAGGTTCATTACTCTATCTCACTGCTAGTAGACCAGATATTCAATACTCAGTATGCTATTGTGCTAGATATCAAGCTGACCCCAGGGAATCACATCTAACTGCTGTAAAAAGGATTTTTAGATACTTGTAAAGCTCAGTTGATGCAGGTCTATGGTATCCAACCTCAAATGACTTCACGCTCATTGGATATACTGATGCTGACTACGGACGAGATAAGCTAGAACGAAAAAGTACTTCAGGAGGATGTCATTTCCTCGAAAGCTGTCTAGTATCTTGGTTTAGCAAGAAGCAATCATCCGTTGCTCTGTCTACAACTGAAGCTGAGTACGTGGCTTCTGGAAGCTGTGTTGCACAAGTCCTATGGATAAAGCAACAGCTTGAGGATTACGGAGTCAAAATAAAGACAATAGAGATCAAATGCGACAACAAAAGTGCCATCGATCTATCTAAAATCCAGTCCAACACAGCAGGATGAAGCATGTTAGCATAAGGCATCACTTCATCAGAGACCATGTACTAAAAGATGAGATCAAGCTGACTTACGTGCCAACAAACGATCAGCTTGCAGATATCTTCACAAAGCCCTTGGCACGAGAGCAATTCAACATACTAAGGGAAGCAATTGGTATGTCAAATCCACTCTAACTAAATCTGTATTGAATGATTGACATGTGAGTGACACTTTGAATGATTGTGCAAATGCCATGTTGAGTAAAATATCTGTTCCCTACTAAGCTTAAAAATGAAAAAGCCACCCTATGCATACATATTGAGTAACGATACTGAGTAGGCATAAAAGTTGAGTAAACATCCCATGCTGAGTAGATAAACAAAATCACTCTATGCTGAGTAAATACACATGCTGAGTATGTAACTTATGCTGAGTCAATAAAAGATAGAAAAATTATCTTCACAAACGCTAGGCACTCAATATCATGGACGCTTCGAATTTCAGTGAAACCTAGCAAAAACCCACTCGCGTAAAGTGAACCTACACGTGTAACCTCTGACACATTGGGAAGACGCACATTAATGGCAAAAACCCATGCGCCGAAGATGTCATAATTGACAGAATGTCTGTCGATTGAACGTCCCTAGGAGAAAAACGTCTAGATAATGATTTAGGGTCTTCATGAATTTATATAAAAATAGAAAAACCCCCACTCATCATTCCTTACGTTTGTAATCCCTGAAATTCAATCTTCTTCCTCTCTAAGAACTTCAAAATTGTCAAAAATGTCTCACAGCAAAAAGAAAACCCCAAAAGCTCAAAACACAGACAAACCCACTGACGACGCGGGTCCTTCAATGGAAAGGGAGAGGACAATGATCAAGGTACACTCAAAGGTTAACAATCTGGAGGTGTTAAAATGCCGATGGTTCTCTCCAAACTTCGTATCGTCTGAAACACCATTCTGCGAATGGATCGAGAAAAACAACTGGAAAGGTCTCTTTTCTCTTCCAGGAACAACCTACCCCAGGTTAGTTAGAGAATTCTACTCGAATTTACGGGTTGATGCAGACGACTCTGATTATTTAGAGACCACTGTGAAAGGTCAGAAAATCGTCATAACCCCTGCCTGTCTAGCCACACTGTTAGAGATACCAGACAAAGGAATCCAATTTAGAACAACAAAGGAGAAGATACCAAAAGCCACATCTGAGAAGCTAAAGGGGTTCTGTAAACCCAAAGATCATAAAGGGGAAATACCCAGTACCTGTATGGGTAAAGAACAAAAGATGGTCCATTTCATGCTGACTAACTTCATCTTTCCCAAACTCAGCTCAGCCTCCTCCGCATCAAACTTCGAACAGTGCTTTATCTGGCACATGTTGACCTCCACTCCATTCAATCTTCCCGTGTTTCTAGTTGGAGCATTTCAACGAAGCGGTAAGAAACTACGTTTGGGTTCACTTATTATGAAAATTATACAGGACAAGCAAATAGAGACCATGGATGAGACGAGTTCGTTGGGAAGTGAAATCACTGCTGTCCTACTAAATGGACCATCGTATAATCAACCCTTGAAGGGGTATGAAGGAGCTGGAGATGCTGAGGAAGATGAAGAAGCTGAGCAACCAGAAATGGAACCTGAAGCTGAGTCTGCAAAAGATGTTGAGGCTCATACTGAGTCACCTGAGACAGTTCAGCCTGAAAAAGGGAAGAAGAGGAAGGCTGTAGAAACTTGCTCCAAGGACATTCATTCTGTTCCAAAGAAAATAAGGGTTTCATCAAGACAGGAAGCTAAAGCTGACAAGGCTAAGGAGCATGTTGAGAAAAGAAAGAGGCAAGAAGAGCCTGAGGATGAGAACGAAGAAACTCCTGAAACCCCGTTAAAGAAAAAGAAAAGAGGTAACTCTTTAAAGATAATGGAAGCTGTCCCACTAGCCTCTACTCAACCTGAAGGTCATGGGATTGACCAAGAAAAGGAAAATGAGGAACATATTGAGCACCAACAAGTTAATACTGAAGAGGAAGAATACCCCAATGATGATGCTGAGCAGAAAAGGAAAGAAGGTAATGTTGAGCCACCTGTAGAAGAGGAGACAGTTGCTACTGAGTCCTGTGAAGGTCTTCGAACTGACCATTCACCGCCAAAAACTGAGACCCGGCGAAGATTAAAGAAGAAAGCGCAAAAGCAACTTGATCTCATGAACGACTTTCCCATTGACGAGCCTGAAACTGACCTCTCTAAAATTAAGTTCCAGTATTTTTCAAATGTAACTGAATCTCCACCAGAAGATCTAGCGGAAAAGCAAGCCTCTGTTACTCAGGATAAGGAACATGCCAAAAACCCCGTCGATCCAAGTCAAACTGCTCAAATTAAGCCAACTCATACCTCAATTTCACCTCCAACACAAAATGTTGATGACTCAACTCAACAAATCCATCAAAGTCCAGGTACTCAATCTGGCAAGGAACCAACACCTCCACCATCAGAAAATCCTGCACCAGCCTCTGAGTCCAATGCTGCTAAGTTTGCATACTTGAATGCAACTGAGTCTGGCCGTCGGGTCATTACTTCTGCTCAGTCATTGCTTCAAGATTTTCCTCCTACTTAAGCTGAAGGTCGCCACTTCACTCAAGCTGAGTCCTCTCACCTGACAGGTATCACTCAGCTTCTGTATGAACTACGTAGCCTAAAAGATCTGGTTAGTATTATCACTGCAGTCCAAACTAAGAAACCAACCCAAGAGCAAATGGCCAAACTGACTGAATTAGTGCTTACAATGGCCACCCATATGAACTCTCTTGAAGGGAAAATTCAACAACTGTCTGAAGCCAATCCAGGGTACGTCACTTCCACTGAGCTTCAAAACTGTTTTGTTAAGCTAGCAGCAGAACTGACCCCCTCTAAAGCAACTGCCCATACTGAGTGTGCAACATCTGCTGAGTTGCAAGATTGCTTCACCAAGCTATATGCTGAGCTAACTAAATCCAATCCACCCAACAATACTGAGTTTGTCACCTCTACCGAACTCCAACAATGCTTCACTAAGCTTCAAGCTGAGCTGACGAGTACACGTGACTTAGTATCCTCTTCCTCTCAGTGCACCATTGACCAATTAAGTGAGGCAGTTAGACTCCTGAACATTGATAGAGCCCAGATGGATGTTGATCCCGTATCTAACACAGAACTCATGAGCTTTTCACAAGCTATCATGAAGGCCATGCGGATCAACAATGCCCAGCGCATGTTTTATGACTCTGCTCTGCTCAAACTATTCCATCAATCTTATGGTCAGGTCACCAGTTCAATTTCCTGCCTGAGCAAAGCCCATGAATGTCTCCTCAGCATGATCAGCAGCTCTCTTCGGGTCCCCAGGCACGTCCAGGACGATAGCGTTCCTGTCATTGATAGTTTGGGTGAAAGCACAAAAAGGCTTCAGCGCTACTCTAACTACATCTCCTCTGCCGCCAGGAATAAGACCTTCCTTTACCAACCCGATGATGGCAAAACGAGGGAGACAAGTAACAGAGGAACTCAGCCTCAGCCTTTAGGAACTGCGTCTGCGTCTGGAAGCAAAGGAAAAGGCATTGCTAATGTTGATCCCTCAGCTCAAAGAAAGAAGAAGTAAATCTAGCCAGTTTGTGTCTAGAGACTTGTCTAGAGACTTGTCACCATATCCTGTTACCTGTTTTTTTTGTGTTCTCTACTGTTTAGGTTAATATGCCTTGTTTTGTTGTTGTTTAAATCCAATATCACAATATCAGTTTTTTTTCTGATCTGACTAATCAAGTTTGAACAAACAAATCGAAAAGGTTAATCACATTAACTAAAACTAAACTAAGAGACAACATCTTTCCAAAACTAAGTCAGTTTACACAAATGTAACAAGATTAGATCTTGGAAGGCTTAGAATAAAGTTAAAACAAAATGAATGCAACCCTTACGGGGGAGTCATATCAAAAATATCAATCATGGGGCAACTTATAACTGAGTTCCGTAATTATGTATTTTGCCAACATCAAAATGGGGGAGTTTGTTGAAACACCTTTCCACAAGATTTTGATTTGACAAAATCATCCATGATTAAGAGGCAATTAAATTTAGATGCCTTGATTTAATTGTACTAATATGTTTGTTAAATCTTGAGTGCAAAAATATATAAAGTAAAGACAGGACAAAAGTCAGCACAAACGAAGCTGAGTAGAAAGGAACTCAGCATGACAGAATAGAAGCTGAGTGGAGCTAAGATTCAGAAACAAAACGAAGCGGACTAAAGCTGAAGACTTCTTCAGGAGCAGATTAAACAAAATGGAGCTGACCTTGTAGGAACTCAGCATGAACCGTGAAACATTCGAAAAGAACACACGAAGACTGAGTAACAGTCAGGACAGCTTGAAGGATTCGTTCACAAAAAGACAAAGTCTGCAATTCTTCTGCACCAATAATTGGAACCTCGAAGACACCTAAAAGACTAATTCCGAGAGTCATGGGACGTTGGATTATTGGAAACAGACAACTGGCACAAACAAACAAACCAGACGCTAGAAGACAAACCTGACGCCTGAAGAAAACAGAGAAAGGGAATGGAGGTGCAGTCTGAAGCTTTCCAGAAATTGTTCCCCAAAAAGAGCCGTTTTGGTAGCAACGGTCAAGACATTTCAAAACAATCAAGTCCACAGATTTTCTTCTATAAAAGGACAATCGAAGAACTTAAAACTCACCGAAGCATAAAAAGAAAAATACAAGAGAGAAAGTTTCAAAAGCACTCAAATACAAAAAGGAACCTTACACCGACGTTTCTATTCTATGTGTAAATGCTAGATTGAGTTGTAATCATCTAAAGTGTTCTTTAGATCAAAAAGGAACAAGTCTGTGATCAATAGGAATATTGAGAGTGTAAAGCTGAGTGCTTGGTTGTAAGCATTTCAGTAGTAGAGAAATCTAGGTGATGGGTTGTAGCACTTAGTAGGAGTTGAGTAGACGAATAGAGGAAGGTACTCTTGCATATTCAACTGCCTTGTAATTGGTTTGTGCTCTACCTTTAAAGAGCTCAATATTGGATTCAAAAAGCCCGGAGGACTCTGGGGACTGGACGTAGGCAGAGAGGCCGAACCAGGATAAGTGATACTGAGTAATCTCTAAACTCTCTCTTATAACTGCATTTGTTGTTTGCTTTATTTACTCAGCATATAAATTGCATAAGCTGATCCTGAGTAAGTAAGTGGTGCTGAGTTAGAAGCTGACCTCCAAGAGTGTCAATTCCTAACTCTCAAGGAAACAACTTTGGTCAACATCTGACTAAAGCTGTCCTGTGATATATCTCACCAAGCTGACCAAAGGCTGAGTTAATAAACTCTCAAAATAACTTCTGGTCAACTCAATTAAAACACGAAAAAGTTATATTAGTTCCTAAACCCCCCCTTGGAACTAATTACCAGGGACCAACAATTTCCCCCTTGGCGGTTCTGGGAGTGGTTCAGTATTCCCATAGTACACTCATCAACTCATCCACCCAGCTCTTTTTATGTTCACCTAGCCTTTTTTTGATGCCTTTGATGATGGTTCGATTTGTAACTTCCGTCATACCATTAGACTAGGGATATTACTGATGAATACTTGTTCTTAATACCCTAATCTTTACAAAAGAACTTAAATTCTTCATAATTGAATTGCATTCTGTTGTCAGCGATGATTGTATGGGGAATCCAAAATCTTCCAATAATATTGGCTCTAACAAAATCAACCATTCATCTGGTTGTAATGGTAAAGATCGCCTCTGCTTCCACCCATTTCATGAAGTGATCAACGACCATGACCATAAATTTTTGTTGCTTGGTGGTTGGAGGAAACAACCCAACTATGTCTATGCCCCAGGTGGCGAATGGTTGACGGGTGTCGAAACCACCAAAGATAAATATAACTTCACAGCCCTTAGGCTTGCACAAGTGTAAGTAAAGGTCGAACCCAAAGGATTAGTACTGATTTAAGTAAATTAATATCCAAGAAAATAACAAAATTAAATAAAGGGGGATTTGAGTAGATTGATTAACTAAATTAACAAAAACAGCGAAATAAAATTGGGATTGAATGTAAATAGTAAAGAAGATTTCAGTCAAGGGATTCTCAGGCAAGGATTTCAGTTAGTCTTGATCATTGACGGAAAAGATTATTCTTCTAAATCAAATATCAGATTAGTTTGGATTATTCTTTCGTATTGTTAAATTGGTTAAGTAAGACTATAACCAATCCCTAATTAATAAATAACCTTTCCTCAGCGGCTAAGATTCAACCTGTTAATAGCATTATGAAATAGAAGAACCTAATCTAAGCCAACCGATTCTCAGCGATATCGATTCAGAAACTTAATTATTTATTCACTTGATGTGATAAAATTGAACCTTGATGTATTAATGTCACGTGGAGAAAGGAATTTCAGATTGTCAGTCTGATTTTATCTCCGAATACATTCCAAGATTCGATTTTATGTTATCAATCACTACCTGCTTTGATTCAACTAAACAATGACTCTTCGATTCCTTAGTTTAATCAAATAGTTATATGTTAATTTAGTCAAAGAACAATCGGCCGTTATTACTCAAATGTAAATTAACAATTGGGATGAAATCCCTAAACACAGCGAATAAATAAATGACATGAATATAGAAGAATTATAGAAGTAAAACGATCTCACAATACTTGAGAAAACCTGCCCTTGAATTAACCCTTAACCGAAATTGGAAGTTTAGCTATGAATAGCCATGGAGAATAACGCTTTCTCTCTTGGGAAAGAGAGAACAAAATAAAAATAAAAGCTAAACCTAAAACTAAATAAAAAACTAAAATAATCAATTCCCCCTTTTAGAGATAGATCCTCTCCTATTTATATGAATTCTCCAACCCTAATTAGGAGATAAATCCTAGCTAATTATAAAAAATAAATATTCTAACTTCCTAATACTACTTGACTTCTTCCTTCCTGATTTGTAGGCTCAAAACTCCTTAATAGACATCTGAAAACGTGATAAAATTGAACAGATTCGCACTTGACATATTTGGAAAGATTTTTGCCCGTCTGCTTCTTAGTCTTGGGCAAGACTAACTCCATTTTCGACTTCAGGTCTTTAAAACAGCTCCAGATTTTATCTTTAGCCAAATTAGCTCCAAATAGCCATAATTCAGCTCCTTTCTTCATAATAAGTCCATGTAGAGGCATAATACACAAAACAAGCAATAAAACCCGTGATAACAATCAAACCGGCTAACAAATAACATAACAATTGGGTATTTTATCGCTGAAATAGACACTTATCAATGGTCAACCTTCAACGATCAGTTGATGGAGGGCTTTATATAGGTGCCTGTCATTAGCATGAACTTGGCAATTGTGGCAGGTTTCTACCAATTTTTGTGGATCTTGTTCTGCATTTGGCCAGAAGAATCCCATCAATCTTGCCTTTTTGAAAATAGTGGCGGATGTTTCATGGGCTCCACATACGACTCCGTGGAATTTTCTTAGGATCTCTGGACCCTTTTTTATAGTAACACATTTCAGCCAACGCTGACTGAATGACTTGCGGTACAGTTGCATTATAGGCGGCTTTCTTAGCCATTCGCCTCACTTCGTGTTTGTTCTCTAGCAAGACTCTTTCTGTCAGGTACTGGAACAAGGGGGTTTGTCAATCTCCTTGGGTGGATGTTATCACTGCTATCCATTAAGTCTGGCTTTGTTTTTATTTCAAATGGGCAGGTGAGGTCTCCCCATTGATCTTTGCTTGAAGCTAGCTTTGCCAAGTGATCAACTTCCGTGTTCGAGCCTCGGCGGATATGGACCACTTCCCATTTAACTTCATTGCTTTTTAAAATGTTAAGGATCCGTTTCACTTCTTCCCCATACTTAAATAGAATTTCATCTTTCACATTGAAATTCTTAGTGACCTAGTTCACCATCATGTTAGAATAACTATATATCACTACACATTCTGGTGTAATTTCTTTCAGTAGTCGTAACCCAAGTATTAAAGCTTCATATTCAGCTGCATTATTGGTTGCTGGGAAATCTAATTTTGCAGCATAATGAATTTTGATGTATTAGGGACCTTTGATTACTACTCCTACTCCTGTGCCTTCGGCGGACGATTCGCCATCAGTGTGGATGGTCCATTCTTCTAGCTTGACTTTGGGCGGATTCATGAACTCTTCTATAAACTCATTAATAAAATCCGCCAAAACTTGGCTTTTGAGGGCAGATCTTCCTTCATACCAGATTTCGAATTCTCCAAGGCGTATGGACCATTCCATCAATCTGCTCGAGGTTTCTGGCTTTTGCAACACCTTCCTTATTGGGATACTGGTTCGTACCATAATTGTTTATACCTGCAAATGTGGTCTAAGGCGGATGGACGTTGTCACAACCGCCAAAGCCATTTTATCTAACTTTGAATACCTTGTCTCCGCTTCCTTCAATAACTCACTAACATAATAGATGGGAAACTGTTGACCCCCTTCTTCTCGAATAACTACAGTGCACACAACTTTATCTGTGATAAATACATACAGATACAAGTCTTCACCTCGAATTAGCTTGCTCATTAAGGGCGGTTTTACCAGGAATTGTTTATGCCTTAGAAGGCTTGATGACAATCCTCTGTCCATTTGAATGTCTTTTGCTTTTTGATTGCTTCATAGAAGGGTAGACATCTCCTAGCTGAATAGGATATGAATCTCCCTAACGATATGATCCACCCATTTAGTCATTGTACTCCTCTTACGTTTTGCGGGGCCTTCATGTCTAATATAGCTTTTACCTTGTCTAGATTGGCACCAACTCCTTTTTGGTTAATGACATAGCCAAGGAACTTTCCTGAGGTCGCTTCGAACGTGCACTTCTCAGGGTTGAACTTGATGTTGTATTTACGAAGCACCTCTAGAACCTCCTTGATATCCACCCATACCTCTCCATGGTGGTGCTTTTGATGATCATATCATCCACATATACAGAGAAATTATTCTCATCTTTATCTTCGAATATTTTGTTCATCATTATCTGATACATGGTCCCCGCATTCTTTAACTCAAATGGCATCACTTTAAAGCAATACGTTGCTTGATATGTGACAAATGAAGTTTTGATTCAATCCATGTATATATAGCTATATAAAGAAATGTGAATATCAAACTTAATATTAAATAAATTGTTCTAAAATAGCTACCAATTATTAGACTGTGTTAGAAAGAATTTAAAACCATTAATTTTTATATTAAGTTTCCCATTTTTCATGTCACTTGAATGATCTTCAATTCACATTTGGACATGTATATTGTGACCCCACTTAATCATTAAAATAATAAAGTCTTTTATGATATGTGTGAGTTTATATTACATATGATAAAATATGTACGGAAGGTTCTCCATTTGATATGGAGAACTAGATGCTTCTAATAATTTCCCACCAAATAAAACCAATTATATCTTTCATTAACCAATAATTTATTCATACTTCCGAACTTTCATTAATTTTGATCTTTAATCTCTCTAACCATCTACACAAATAAAATCATAATGGCCCTTTTAAAAAAATCATAATGATTTTATTTCCACAAATAAAAGTACATGCATGACAAGTTTTGCTTGATATGAAATTAAAGATGATATTTTTCCTTACACGAAGTACTATTTTTTTTTTACTTTATGGGCTGATATGTTTCATTGTTGTTTTATATTTTTTTGGTAGGGAAAAGTAAGTAAAGACAAAACAAACACCACAACAAATTAATTTGGGATTAGCCTAGGAAAACTAACCCCCACAATATCTTCAGAAAGTAAAGATAACAGGAAATCAGGATGAGAAGAGAAAATAGAGACGCCCAAAGTCTTCTCATGGCCCTCAGCAGCAAGCCGATCTGCCACCCGATTCTGCTCCCTGAAAACATGACAAAAGTTGATAGAATTGAAAGAGGAACAAATCCTTCTAATTGCTTTAACTAAATTTTGGCTCCCTAAACAAAGAGCTCTTTTATCAGAAATCATCTTGACTGCTTCGAGATTGTCTGACTCCACTAGCAGCCTCCTAATCCCCAGATCCTCTGCCACCCTAAGTCTAGAAAAGATACCCCAGAGCTTAGCAATAAAAGAGGAGCCCAAACCCAGATTCTGAGCAAAACCTGACAACCAAGCACCTCCTGCATCTCTCAATACACCGACGACAGCAATTCTTCCGTCCTCTTTACGCGATCCATCGGTGTTCAACTTTACCATCTCTTCACCTGGTCTATCCCAACCTATCAGATGAACAGTCGTCTTTTGGATAGAACCTGCTAAACTATCAACATTGAAACTCTCAATTATTGAATTAAATTTTCTGAAGAAGAAAGCCAACAAATTAGGAATCACAACCGCTCCTTCTCCAAATACCTCAACATTTCTCCAATACCAAATTTAGTTCTCTTTATAGATCTTGTAAGGTTTGATTTCTTATTGTTATTTTCTTGTTGTACTTATTGTGTTTTGATTTAATAAAATTATAAGCATTTTCTTAAAAAAAATTGTAGATTCAAATTTCTCTTACTTTTGAATTATAATTTTTTAATTATTTAGGTTGTCATATACTTATTTTTTTTTATTAATGAAATAAGAAAAAGTACAACTTTTTAAATCATATATTAGATTAAGAAATTTAGGTAGTATAGAAGAGTAACCTTTCATTTTCATGTGCTTAATTAACTAAATAATAGGTGATCGGACATTCATTACAACATTAATGTTTGACTAGACATGTTCAACTAACCAACAATATTGGGTTTCTTTTTTATTTCCTAGACAAGGTACATTAATGAGTTGACCATGTGACATATAAATCGAATTATAATAAATCTGGATACGTGTTATTTTGTACAGGGTAAAGAACTAATTAGTTTTTATATATTGATATTAAGACTGAGCATAGATTTTGGAGTTTTTGAACCCAAAAACCGAATATAAAGATTCAGAATTAGATTGAATCGTTGATTTTTTTTAGAATCGAATTGAATTGTACTATTAACTTAATTAGGTATAATTTTGGAGATTTTTAAATTCCTAAAATTACTGAATAAATATGTTAGAGATTTTGGAACCAGATCGAATATTCGAAAAAAAAGATCCAAAACCGGATTGAACCATTGATTTTTTCTTTAGGACCGAACCGAATTATACTGTTGACTTCAATATATATAGTTTTGGAGATTATCAAATCCCTGAATTGTACCGTACTCACCCCTAATTGATATCAATATTGCACACATATTTTAAAGATATATGTGTTCTCATCTCGAGTTACCAAGGATGCATGAAATAAGAAGGATCCTCGGAACAAACTACATTGAAAGAATAACTTTCAAAACGCACAGACTAATGAAATACATTTTGAATGATATCTGAATTAAATGTCCGTTTGGTTCTATTTTTTGTAATTACTTTTTGCCTTTTAATTCTAAACACGAGATATAAAGTGTTTGATAAAATTTTGAAACAACTGCTTTTAATAGAAAAATCAACTAACATCTACTACATATCAGCAACAACAAATGGCAAATAGCTAGCCTAACATCAACAACAAATTGTAAATAATAATAGATTAACCAAACGAGCCCTAAGCCTGTGTTTCACGCCGATGATTAATGAATTACAATCTGGGCACATTATTAACTGCCTAGAACCACGATCACCATCAAGGAGTCAACACATGTCCTCCAAGATAGCTAGGGCACACACCTCACACAGACTATCGGATTTGCCTTTGGCACCTATAAATAGAACACGACACTATAGCCAAGGTACATACACATATATTGCAATCTATTCTAAATTGCATTGCGGTCACTTTCTAAACTTTTCTAACTTAAACATCAGAGTGGGCTCATCGGTCAACGGTCTCCTCTTGATCTTTTTTCTATTTTACCTCATGCATAAAAAGGATTTCCGATCGTCGGAGCGTTGCCATTCAAATTTGATCGTATCACATATTATACTAGTCGGTTTTACATTTTTAGAAATCATTATATATTTCATAATTTGTTATTTTCGTCAATTTTTTAATCCTTTTAAATTTAATGATAAAATTAGACTAAATTAAATATATAATAATACCTTTTATCCTATTACATAATAATAATAAGACATTTATTTTTCTATTTAATTCTTTTTTCCACATAATCTTAATCTTTTCAATATATAGTAATTAATTTATTAATTTCTAGATACTATATGAAATTATAAACTTAGTTTGATATTAATCTGATAGATAAACTATTCTCTCTGTTAGGGTTTCATGGTGAGGAGAGTGAGAGATTGATCTAGGGAAAGGGGGGCGGCAGTTTGTGGTGATGGGGATGCGGCGGCTAGGGCGGAGCAGGAAGGGGGTTTCGGCGTGGATGGGGTGTGCGGCTCGGAGGGGGAAGGCGATAGGGGAGGAGGGAGTTTGGAGGTCGTGGGGCGTGGTGGAGCGCTGGCGGGTAGGGGGGCGCTGGGCCACCGACCGGTGTGGCAAGGGGAAGAGGGGCGTTCGATGGGGGCGGGGCTGTCGAGTGATGAAGGAGGCAAGGGGCCGCCGCAGGCGGGAGGCGCGATAGAGGGTTATGAGGGTGTGGGGATGGGTTTGGGCACCGGTGAGATCCAGGAGGGTGGTGATTTTGCGGGTAGGGTTGATTTGGCACGGGCTGAGGCTGCCGCGGTGGGGAAGGCAGCCGCGGGTCGGATCCAGGCGGGTGAAGGGGATTTGGGTAGGTTAGGAGATGTTAGTGGGGGTCAGGCTCAGGGGAACGCGGTTTCCTCCAAAACTCGGGTTGGTGTGAATGGATCTCTCAATCCTATTGGAGAGTTGGCAAATAAATTCAATTATAATCTTGGAATAGAGAAAACTTCATGGAAAGATACGGTGATGGGTGTGGTCGAGGAGGAGCCTTGTATGGATGAAGTTTTGATGGAGGGGGAGTCGGAAGAAGTTTATTCTGAGTCAGATGAAGAGGATGGTGATCAAGATGATCCTCTTTGTCCTGTGATCCGGCTTTCTTCAGCTGATAAGCGGGCGCTTAGGGATAAGTGGAGGATTTTATTAATAGTAACGGTGCTTGGGAAAAGAATTAGTTTTAACTATTTCGCTAAGAGGATCCAAGCTCAGTGGGCAAAGAAAAGGAAAGTCAGTATTACTGATTTAGAAAATGACTACTATGTCATTAAATTTACTCGGGTTGAGGATTATAACGCTGTGATCAATGGGGGTCCGTAGATTATTTCTAATCATGATCTGGCCTTAAGGCCTTGGGTTCCTAATTTTAATCCTCATGATTACTCGGTAAATAGGATTTTGACATGGGTTAGGTTCTCGGGCCTACCTATCGAATATTATAGTGAAAGTTTTCTTAATAAGATAGGCGGTTTTATTGGGAAGGTTCACCATGTGGATAAAACTACCATTGGGGCTATTAGAGGTAAGTTTGCAAGAGTATGTATTGATATTGATCTTGCCAAACCTCTTTTGTCAAAATTCTATGTTCATAATAAGGTTTACTTTATTGAGTATGAAGGTTTACATAATATTTGTTTTGAATGTGGTATGTATGGTCATACTTATGAGGGTTGCCGCAAGAGGGAGAAGGTGTTAGAGGAGGTAATTGAGGGTGTTAATGGAAAAGCTGAAGGGATCCAAGGAGATGGGGGGAATTTTGGCCCCTGGATGGTTGCTAAGAGGTCGGCTAGATGAAGGACACGTCCATCTGTTGTACAAAATCGTCCCCCTGACATTAATATCGAGTCTACTCTGGCCCGTCATATTGCTAATCCTGTTGTCAAGGAGAAGCCTAGCCCAAAAATTAGGGTGGATTCTGGGGTTGCTTCGGGCATCACTTCAAGGTCCAGATTTGGGGCTCTGACTATTAAGGAGGTCCGAGAATCTGACCAGGCTGACGAACATATTGAGCAAAGCATGCTAGGCTTAGAATCTGCTGATCCATCAAATAATGTGGTTGAGACGGTTAATCCCCTTTTTGTTTCCAAAGGTGAAGCCCAGTTTGGATCCCAAGCTCAGGCTTCTCAAGGGAAGGTGAAGTTAAATGAGGTTAGTATTCCTAATTACTGTGGTGAACCTAGTATTGGGAAGGCTATGGGTGTTAACAAAACTAGTATGAAAAAGCCTAAGGGTAAGCAAAAAATTGTCCATAATTCTATGGTTTTGTCGGATAAGAGGGGACCTGCTGGTACCTCGGCGATGCTCTCAGGAGCCCCTAATAAATACCTGGTTTAGGGTTGTGGGTGGGGTCAGTTTGTCCTCCCTTCTATGGATTTGTTGGTTTGGAATGTTAGAGGAGCGGCTAGCAAGGCTACCCGTATCCATGTTAAAGATTTAATTAAATAGTTAAATCCTTCTTGTTTTGTTTTAATGGAAACTAAGATTAGTGGAGTTAAAGCAGATGAGGTGGTTAAAAAGTTTAGGAACTGGAATTGTGTTAGATCGGAGGCTATTGGCCGGGCTGGTGGGATTTGTCTTTTCTGGAAGCCAGATCGAGTTCATTTCGATATTGTTAGTATGGATAAACAGTTTATTCATAGTAAAGTGAGCTTTTCTGGTAATAAACCTTTCTTTATTACCTTGGTGGATTGATGCGTACCGTCTAGTGTAGTGTTTTCTAATGACGACTAAATGTGTATTGCGGTGAATGTGCTATGAATATGGATGTGATTTTTAAATGTTCTAACTCCACTAGACACTACGACTACTTAGGGGCAAGTGTACCCCGTCGTATCAAGTAATAATCCGGTTAAGACCGGGTATCGAATCCACGGGATTTATAATTACAAGTATTAGACGACTCGGTTTTATACGTTATTTAAGCGGTGAATACTTTGAGTTGGTGTGAGACACAACTACAAACTACTCCTAACCTATTGGTGAGACAGATTTATGTAACGGAAAACTTCACGGAGTGATATGGGTGACGATAAGTTATAAATATAATGAGCAATGACTCTGAATATATCCGATTGATGATTTACTCTTGCAAAGACGACTATGTGTAGTTTGACCGACCCGTGAAGTACTTAGACTACGTGGTTCCTAGTCAAGGCGTGTCTAATGTTGGGGATCAGAAACTAGGGCCCGTAAGTTCCGTGGCTTGTCAATTCCTACGGTTTCCACAGCGTCACTTTCGGTAAGGCAACACCTATATGACTCCCTAAAGATAGCCCGAATGGCGTCGAAAATCGCGTTCCCCTACACAATAATCAATTAAGAGTATCAAAACAAGCAATAAACATCAACACGTATATAGAACGGAAATTGCAAATCATATATTGTAAATGTGGAAAGCGTAATTGTGGAATACAACCAAGCCTAGCACATAGGAAGAGTGCAAGCTAATTAGCAAGTAAAGAGGGAAGAATCGGCCCTCGGAACTAGCTAACCGGACTCAAGGCCATCTCTTAGGTCTTGGAGGTGGAACTCTCGAGCTTGGTGAATGGAGGTGGAACGGAACTTCGACGGAACGCCGGAATGAACGAACAAGCTCTCGAGGTGGGAGAGTTTTGCTACAAAATCTGAATCTAAAACTAAAATAACAAGAATTCTATCAAAAGAAGTAAAATGTAGCTATGTACAAGGTGTCTAAATGAGTGCTAGTCACTCTTATTTATACATCAAGTTAGGGGCAAAATTGTAACTTCATAAAGCACAAGTATGGAGCAACATTATTTGGTGCAGAAATCCCATGATACGCCCCGCGTAAGGTGGTCTACGCCCCGCATAAGTGCCCATTCCGTCAGAAATCTCCTGCATGTGGACCAATTCCATGTCTTGTTGTCTCAAGCACGCCCTGCGTAGCTGAAGTACGTCCCACGTGTTTGAGTCTCTGAAGTTTTATTGCTTGAATTGGAGCTTTTACGCCGTGCGTAGCTGAAGCACGCCCCGCGTAAATGAGTCTCTGAGCTTTTATCATTGAGGAATTTCCTGGTACGCCTCGCGTGTATGGTGATACGCCTCGCGTATGAAGAGTTGACTCAAGGAGACAGTGCAGTCTGACTTTCAGGATTAGGCCAATTATTTCCGACATGTGTCATACGCCCCGCGTAGGGTGGCATACGCCCCGCGTATGCTGAGTCAATTCCACATGGCGTCTGCGGATAAGGCAATTATTGCTGACACCATGTTTCACGCCCCGCGTAAAGGATGATACGCCCCGCGTATTTGAGTAGATTTTTGCTCCTTGCTCGTACCTGAAATACAAATATTGCGAGCCGAGTTAGCTTGACGTTTTTATTTCCTAAACTAATCAAAAACACGGAAAATTAACTGAAAGTACGAAATTTATTTTTATTTCTTTATTTTATCAAAACGCTTTATTTTTATAATTAAACTTATTTATTTTATCCAAAATCAACCCATAAATCACGCTAAAAGATAGGGGTAAAATACCCCTATCAAACCTCCTCGGGCTTTAAAGTTTTACTTGTCCTCAAGTAAAAGAAATCGAAAGACACGGGATTGAGAAAATTAAGAAACAAACCGAAGGTTGGTTTTGCCAAGTGCGTGATTTCAAAGTTATGGTTTTATGCAAAGGTTTCGGTAAGTACCTACGCAAACAATTGAGTCCAAAACTTGTTTGAAACCTCCATGATCAAGATTAATAGGCAATATTAACGGGGGTTAATTATCTTTTGAGAACCCGATAGTACCTCACCAAGGGATTTCGCTCTTACGCTCAATTTTAGGTGGGTCGGTGTTTTAGCACTCTTCTTTGCACTTACTCGAGATCATGTTGAATTTGCATTTTCATCCGGGTTTTTCCTCCTAAAATATGGTTAGGCAACATTAAAAATGAACCCGGAGGGGGGTTGTAATATGGGTGGCTTCTTTAGTGGTTAGTTTAAAGAAACTCGAGTTCAAAAGTACCGTTTTGTGATTGCACCGTGTTTTTGTTTATTTCGGCCTTGGTGAATTTTACAAAATATACTTTAAAATTGCTCGGGTGGAGCTTGAGAATGCCTTTTTATTTTTATCGTATCCTTTGTTTTGATAGAGGCACAAAAACAATATTTTGAAGGCTTATGGTGCTCGTTTGTTAAGGTCGTGACTTTTTCCGAGTGATTTGGGTGCAAATTGATTTTGTCGGTATTCGAACAAGAGGAAAAAGGGTTAAATGTTAAAAGGGTATTAACAAAAAAGTTGGTTAATAGGCTCGAAGGGGCTTCCTAATGTTTAATGAAAACGAGAAAAATAAATTAAGAAAAATTAACCTAAGTGGGTTCGGTTTATCATCTATTGCCTTTTTACCAAAAATAAGTGTACTTAACCCGGTATTGGATGCAAATTCTATGAGTCGAGTGAAGTCAAAGCTCTCGAAAAATTGTGAAAGAATTAGAGTTCTCGTACGAACTCCTTTAGGGTCAAAAATACCTCACAAAGATTCGGGTTTAAATTGTGTACTATCAAGTCTTTGCTAAATTCTCAACTATCCCGTTTTTATTGCCTTTTCAAAGTTCATTATGGAGATAACATTTGGGTTAAGACTCAATGCCTTAGTTTAGTACTAACCTAAGCTTTGCACAAATTCCCTAATTTCAAAACCAAGACTAAAATTCCTTAATTAGATCATCCCCTTGTGTCGACGTCTTTTATTTTTGATGACAAATAACGGAACTTTAATTAATTTCCGAAGGAGGGATAGCGTGTCGGGAAAAATTAGAAGAGTCAATAAATTAGTTTAATTGTTCTATTGGTTATTTAATTTTTTTTTGTTTTTGGTAGTGCAAAACAAACGTTAAGTGCGGGATTGCACGTCCCTCCGCGTTATTTAAAATGACGCCTATTCCAAGGGCGTCGCAAAGGAAGAGAGAAACAAAAACAAAAATAGACATGAAAAATTAGGTTCTTCAAAGTTTGGGTCCTACGCGATGTGTTCCCTAGGGGCGTCTCACGTAGGAGGTGCGTTTTGAGCTCTTATTGGGCAGAGACTCAAATATGCGGGGCGCAGGAAGAGGGGCGCCCCGCGTGTTTTGAGTTTCGGAGCATTTTATACATGAAAATGGGGATCACGCAGGGCGTGCAAGGAGGCACGCCCTGCGTGAATTTTATTGTTGGTATAGAAATTGTGAAAATAAACACGAAACAAAAACGAAAACCATAAAAATAAGTTAGATATATATTAAAACAGAACGCAACGTACAATAAAAAGATAAAAGGGCAACAAACGAACTACAATAAACAAGAAAACACAAAACAAAGGAAAACATAAAAAAAATGAAAACTATGGTGGAGGCGGAGGAGGGTTTCCGTGGATGTTGAAGTAGGAGGCGAAGGAGGTGGTGAGGGCGTCAAAGCGAGCATCGAGGTGGGCCCGATCCTCACGTCGTTGCGCCTCGATGGAGTTGAAGCGGGTGATGAAGGTGGAGTGGTCCATGAGGCGGTTAGCATCAAGGTTGTCAAAGCGGGTGTTGAGGGTGGCAAATTGGTTGTCGAAGTGGGCTCGATCGGCACGTTGGTGGCCTTCCAAGGCGTCCAACCGAGCATAGATGGAATTGAAGTTATGGTTAGGCGGAGGACTGAAATTGAGGCCCATATCCGAATCCGAACCCTCATCCTCGTGAGAGCGAGCCGCCCCCGAGGTTTCACCCGGGCCCGAGGTGGAGCGCCTAAGGGATTTGAAGGCATTTTTCTCCACGGGCCGAGGCAAAAGGCTTGGGAGGCGAGCAAGGGCAGCCTCGCCAAGAGCGGAGGTGGCGAAAAGAGTGACTAGATGGCCCAACCCGATCTTGCCCCGCTTTCGGGTGGAAATGTGGTGGAGTTGGACGGCCACAAGATAGGAGAGGTCATAGGCACGGTTGTTGGCACAACAATAGAGCACCAAAAGTTCGTCCTTGTTGACCTTGGTGGATTTCGACTTCCCCGAAAAGTATAAGGAGATGAAGCGGTGGAGAAGTTAGAGGATTGGATCACGGATGAGAGAGGGGCGGAGGTTGGAGACATCATAATCCTCGGACCCGGTGATGGAGGTCCAAAAATCATGAACGGAAAATCCTCGGGCCAATGGGAGATACCATCTTCCACTTGTTTGGTGAAGTGATTGCGGAGCCATTGGGTGTCAATGGTGAAGGGGTGGTTATGAAGGCGGAAGTTGAAGGGCGGCACCGGGGACGTTGTTAGAGGTGAGGGTGGTGTAGAAATCCAAAACCAAGGAGGGTTAAACGTGGGGTCGTGCAAGAAAGTGATCGTGCCAAGAGAGGGCATAGAGGCGCTCCACGAAAGGCCCGCCAAGGTCGAAGCGGTCAAGAGTGCTCCGCTCAATGTATGGGAGCTCCATAAAGTGGGCGGCGGAAAGTGTTTGGTAGTTCTCGGCCTCCCCCTCTGTTAGGAAATGAAAAGGAGCCCGGTGTAGGCAGGTAAGTGGTGGTGTCTGTTCCCGTTCGGAGGATGGTAATGGTTGTTGATTTTGGGCGGAACGGGAAGAACGGGCCCTAGTGGACCGTGGGGGACGCATGTCGGCGGTGTGTTTTCGCCTAACCATGGTGTGAGTGAGGGGTTTTAGAGAGTGTGGAGCAAGGATGTGGGAAGGTTGAATGAGTTGTGAGGGAGAAGAAGAAGAAAATGAGGGGTTTATATAAGGGGAGAGTGGGGAATCCAAGTAAAACTCGGATTCCCAGAGGGGTATGCGGGGCGTGAAGGGGCCACGCCACGCGTATCCCTCCCCCTGAGCTTATTTTTCGCACAAATGGTGCGGTACACGGGGCGTGAAAGGGGGCATGCCTCGCGTATCGCACCTCCTGCCCCTTTTTGATGGGAAAAAGGGCGAGGACGCGGGGCGTACATGGGGATACGCCTCGCGTAAGAGGGGGAAGTGGAATGATTTTTTTCGGTTTTTTTTTTATCAGTTTTCTGATTTGTAATTTTATGGTTTATGAGTTTTTAAGATTTTTATGTTTAATTATTAATTGTTTGTAATGTTTTTATTTTTAATTTGTAATTAAGGAGGTAATTAATACAAATTTATTGTGGAGGGAGTTTTGAATTTGAAAAGATGGAGGTTGATTGGATGGAAGAGAATGTGGAGTGTGGAAGTGGAAAAGGTGTATAGGGAAGAGGAGTGATGGGAAGTTTGAGGGAAGAAAATGCTATGGGGAGTTGTAATTTGCAACTCCCCGAGGATACGCGAGGCGTGCCCTGGGGCACGTCCTCCCACGTGGCGTTTATTCGAAAGGGGTTTATTCACCGATGGGTACGCGGGGCGTGATAGGAGATACGCCCCGCGTAGTGTGTCTTTTATTGAGTAAAATGGGCAGACACACAACTACGCGGGGCGCATGGGGTTGTACGTCCCGCGTATCTTAAATAATTTTGGAATTAATATGGGATTTGTTTTTCCTTTAATTTAAAAAAATAAAAATAAAAATAAAAATAGAAATAGAAATAGAAATGAAGATAAAAAGTGATAAGAATAACTTAAAGAAGTGAAATGAATCGGTCGGAAAACAAAATGTGGAAAGTAAAAGTTGGGAACGAAAAACTCCCTTATTCGAGTTTGGGTTACCTCCCAAGAAGCGCTACTTTATAGTCGGTGAGCTCGACTTAGAATTTCCTCCTAGGTGTATGCTTCTATTCGCGTTAGAAATTCAAATTCTTGAATAAACAACCCGTACCTGCAAAACGGATCGTTCGCTTTAAAAGAATTTAACAAAAACCAAAAACTATATGTACAGAAATTATCGAAGAGTTTAGTTTGCTCCCTTTTTGACTCCTTTGGTAGTTCAAAAAGAGCGAAATATTCCGAGGTAGAAGGAACCTCCGTCTCTTCTAGCTTTGGATTTATTTCCATGGGTCCGCACACAACCGGCTCATCGATGTCCGTTTTCTCACAATCGAGACGACTTTTATTCTTTGGGGAATCCTTTTGAGAAAACTCAATTAACTCGAGCTTCCCATTTTGACAAACCGAATTGGACTCTCGAATTGATTCGTCCGCGGTGGAATCAAGAGGAGACTTCAATCTGGCCCATAGATTTCCCAATTCCCTGAAATATGTCTCAGTGTTAGATAATCCTTCATGAATATCTTTAAGCATAGAGTTTACCACATCGAATTGCGAGGTTGAGTGTGGGCATTCGTCATCCATGCGGTCGTCCCACCGATGACGACTATGAAGCATCATACCATGAAACAAATCATTAGTAACAACATAAAACGAAATAAATTATTCACAAAAAGAGAAGATAATATTTACAAATGCTTAAACTAACAATAAAACGTTTTTGTCTAATATTGCACGAAATTATAAATCCCCGGCAACGGCGCCAAAAACTTGATGCGTGCCGTCTAGTGTAGTGTTTTTTAATGACGACTAAATGTGTATTGCGGTGAATGTGCTATGAATATGGATGTGATCTTTTAAATGTTCTAACTCCACTAAACACTACGACTACTTAGGGGCAAGTGTACCCCATCGTATCAAGTAATAATCCGGTTAAGACCGGGTATCGAATCCACGGGATTTATAATTGCAAGTATTAGACGACTCGGTTTTATACGTTATTTAAACGGTGAATACTTTGAGTTGGTGTGAGACACAACTACAAACTACTCCTAACCTATTGGTGAGACAGATTTATGTAACGTAAAACTTCACGGAGTGATATGGGTGACGATAAGTTATAAATATAATGAGCAATGACTCCGAATATATCCGATTGACGATTTACTCTTGCAAAGACGACTATGTTTAGTTTGACCGACCCGTGAAGTACTTAGACTACGTGGTTCCTAGTCAAGGCGTGTCTAATGCTGGGGATCAGAAACTAGGGCCCGTAAGTTCCGTGGCTTGTCAATTCCTACGGTTTCCGGAGCGTCACTTCCGGTAAGGCAACACTTATATGACTCCCTAAAGATAGCCCGAATGGCGTCGGAAATCGCGTTCCCCTACACAATAATCAATTAAGAGTATCAAAACAAGCAATAAACATCAACATGTATATAGAACGGAAATTGCAAATCATATATTATAAATATGGAAAGCGTAATTGTGGAATACAACCAAGCCTAGTACATAGGAAGAGTGCAAGCTAATTAGCAAGTAAAGAGGGAAGAATCGGCCCTCGGAACTAGCTAACCGGACTCAAGGCCGTCTCTTAGGTCTTGGAGGTGGAACTCTCGAGCTTGGTGAATGGAGGTGGAATGGAACTTCGACGGAATGCCGGAATGAACGAACAAGCTCTCGAGGTGGGAGAGTTTTGCTACAAAATCTGAATCTAAAACTAAAATAACAAGAATTCTATCAAAAGAAGTAAAATGTAGCTATGTACAAGGTGTCTAAATGAGTGCTAGTCACTCTTATTTATACATCAAGTTAGGGGCAAAATTGTAACTTCACAAAGCACAAGTATGGAGCAACATTATTTGGTGCAGAAATCCCATGATACGCCCCGCGTAAGGTGGTCTACGCCCCGCGTAAGTGCCCATTCCATCAGAAATCTCCTGCATGTGGACCAATTCCATGTCTTGTTGTCTCAAGCATGCCCTGCATAGCTGAAGTACGCCCCGCGTGTTTGAGTCTCTGAAGTTTTATTGCTTGAATTGGAGCTTTTACGCCGTTCGTAGCTGAAGCACGCCCCGCGTAAATGAGTCTCTGAGCTTTTATCATTGAGGAATTGCCTGGTACGCATCGCGTGTATAGTGATACGCCTCGCGTATGAAGAGTTGACTCAAGGAGACAGTGCAGTCTGACTTTCAGGATTAGGCCAATTATTTCCGATATGTGTCATACGCCCCGCGTATGCTGAGTCAATTCCACATGGCGTCTGCGGATAAGGCAATTATTGCTGACACCATGTTTCACGCCCCGCGTAAAGGATGATACGCCCCGCGTATTTGAGTAGATTGTTGCTCCTTGCTCGTACCTGAAATACAAATCTTGCGAGCCGAGTTAGCTTGACGTTTTTATTTCCTAAACTAATCAAAAACACGGAAAATTAATTGAAAGTAAGAAATTTATTTTTATTTCTTTATTTTATCAAATAGCTTTATTTTTGTAATTAAACTTATTTATTTTATCCAAAATCAACCCGTAAATCACGCTAAAAGATAGGGGTAAAATACCCCTATCATGTATGCTGATCCTGTCCTGGCTAATCGGAAACGGCTTTGGGAGGTTCTTTACTCAATGAGTGTTAGTATGACTGAATCTTCGTTTGTGGCTGGTGATTTTAATGATATTGCCCTTATGAGTGATCAGAGAGGGGGTGCGCATCACTATGTTAATCGTTGCCTCAATCATAAGCATAGTATGGATTTATGTGGGCTTTCTGATCTGGGTGCCACTGGTCATAAGTTCACTTGGAAGCGCAACAGTACCTTTGTATGTTTGGACAAAGTTTATGCTAATGTTTCAGCTCAAACTAGATTTCCTGAAGTGTCTGTGTTAAATCTTCCCTTCCGGCATTCGGATCACTGTCCTATCTTAGTCAGGCTAGTGAGAGGCAATCGGCCTAGGGGGGAGAGACCGTTTAGGTATCAGGTGGCTTGGGAATCTCATCCTGAGTTTAAGGACTTCATTCAAGACAATTGGAAGCCTCACTCTAATGTCTTACAAGTTATTGAGGGCTTCAAAAAGAATGTTCTAGGGTGGAATAAAAACGTCTTTGGTCATATTATTAGGAGAAAGAATAAATTATTGAGTAGAATTGAGGGCATTCATCATAGGTTGGAGGTTAATTTAGATCACAGTTTGGATGGTCTCCTCAGAACCCTTCAGAAGGAGTTGGAAGCTGTGCTTAGACAGGAAGAGCTACTTTGGTTTCAGAAATCTAGGAAAGCCTGGATCAAAGATGGGGATCGGAATACCAGGTATTTTCATCTCTCTACTGTTATTAGAAGACAGAACAATAGGATTGATGCTATTAAAGACTCTAATGGAGATTGGGTGTATGAGGATGAAGATATTCGTCACTTGGCCCTTAACTTCTATAAAGACCTTTTTAAAGAGGACCATGTTGATCTGGATAAGGCTCAGACTGTTGCTATCTTTCCCATGGTGGGAGAGGATAGAATCCTGGAAGCCTTCCACCCTATTTCCTAGAAAGAAATTGATCAAGCTATTTATAGTATTAGGGCTACTATAGCTCCTGGGGTTGATGGTATGCCTGCTGGTTTTTATCATAAGCACTGGGAGGTTGTGAAGGAAGGCATTTATAGCTTTATTAAAGGTGTTTTTAATGGCTCTCAGAATATTGGGCTTGTGAACAGAACTCTTCTAGTTCTGATTCCTAAAGTTGAGAAGCCTTCTTCTTTCTCACAAATGAGGCCTATTAGTCTTTGTAATGTTCTCTATAAAGCTATTACTAAAATTGTGGCCAATAGACTCCGTTGTATTCTTCCTGATATCATTAGCCAGAATCAGGGAAGCTTTGTTCCTGGTAGACAAATGATGGATAATGTGGTCATTGCCCAAGAGATGGTCCACTCTATGAAAATCAAAAAGGGGAAGAGAGGTATTGTGGCTCTTAAGTTGGATCTGGAGAAAGCTTATGATCGCATAAACTGGAGTTTCCTTCTTGAGAGTCTGAAGAGAGCAAAGATCTCGGACAATTGGAGGAGTTTAATTAAGGTTTGTATCTCTTCTCCTGTTTTTCAAGTTTTGATCAATGGGGATATGTCGGAGGAATTTTCTCCTTACCGGGGTATCAGTCAAGGGGACCCAATGAGCCATTTCTTATTTGTTATTGCAATGGAAAGATTGACTCACCTAATCCATGATGTTGTTGGCAATGGGAAATTCCACCCGGTGGCCATCAATAAATTCTGTCCACAGGTTACTCACTTATTCTTTGTAGATGATGTTTTGATCTTTTTGGAAGGTAATGAGGAGCAGTTAAGTTTGATTATGGATATTCTTGATTGTTTCTGTACTGTCTCTGGTCAGAAGCTTAATATCCAGAAGTCCAGGATGATGTGTTCTAAGAATATGAACCAGAAAGCCTGCAAAAGGTTGAGTGATTTGTCTGGAATTCCTCTGACTAATTCTCTGGGGAAGTATTTGGGAATTCCCGTCCATAGTGAAAGAGTTTCGAAAGCGTCTTTTAAGGATACTTTGGATAAAACCAATAAGAAGTGTGCCATTTGGAAAGCTAAGACTCTCTCTCTCGCAGGCCGCCTTACTTTGGTTCAGTCTGTCAATTGTGCGACTCCTAATCACATTATGCAGGCTTGTCATCTTCCTGAGCCTGTTCTCAATGATCTTGATAAAATTAATCGTCGGTTCCAGTGGGAAGAAGCTGAGGAGGGGAGGAAGATTCACCTAGTTCCTTGGAATGAGGTTTGTCAACCTAAGGATATGGGAGGTCTGAGCATTAGAAAATCCAGAGATAATAATAAAGTTTTATTAATGAAACTTCTGTGGCGAATGTGGCAACTTCTTTCAGCTCTTTGGGTTCAATTATTATGCGGTAAATATAGAAAGGATAAGGTTTTTGGGGGTCCTAAAGATAGAGTGGTTAATTGTTCCTTTCTTTGGAAAGGCCTTAGTGCGGTTTTTGCTGAATTTTGCTCAGGGATTGGGTGGAATGTGGGGAATGGTAGATCCATCAGCTTCTGGAATGATATTTGGATTGGTAAAAAGGCTTTATTGGAGGTTTGTGAGTCTTTACCGCCTTTAGAAATTCAGAACTGGAGGATTGCAGATGTGGTGGATTCTGAGGGTGATTGGATTTGGTCTAAGTTTGATTATTACCTCAGTCTAGAATCGCTCCTGAGAATTAGAGGAGTTCAGATTAGTAGTAAGGAGGAAGATAGGGATAGTTACTATTGGTCTTTGACGAACAACGGGGCTTTTTCTTGTAAATCGGCTTTTCAGGCGTTCTATCAGGAGTTGGATACTTCACACCCAAAGGTGTGGAAGATGATTTGGGCCTTAAAAGTGCCTTACCGTATTAGAAGCTTCCTGTGGCTAGGGGTTAAAAATAGGTTGCTTACTAATTCTGATAGGAAAAGGAGGCATTTAGTGGAGTCTGGAGCTTGTGGCAGATGCAGAGGTCATGAAGAAACTTTGTGCCATGCTCTCAGAGATTGTGCGAAAAGTAAAGAGGTTTGGAGGAAAGTTCTCCCTATAAAGGTGATGTATACGTTTTTAGCCCACTCTGAGCTTGATTGGTTTGTGGATGGGATTAATGGGAAACTTTTGGCTGATTTGAAGCATGGTGTTCTCTTATTTGTGGTGGTTTGCCATCAGATTTGGAAATGGAGAAATGATGAGATTTTTGGAGGAGAAACGGTTGTTTTGCCTAATGTTTTTTATTTCTTTTCCAAAAAGATTTGCACCTTGGTTGATAGCTTCGTTGAGGATCCCTTGGCTATGGCTATTCAGAGGAAAGAGGTCCATCTCTTAGGCTGGTGTAGGCCTAGTGAAGGTGTGGTTAAGCTAAACACTGATGGCTCTTGTCTAAAGGACGGGAGAATTTCCGCGGGAGGGGTTCTGAGAGATGATGGTGGTGGTTGGGTTTCTGGTTTCTCTCAGAATTTGGGCATGGATGTTGAGCGATTTCCGCAAGTGCACAGTTTCGCTTGTAGTAATAAAAATATCGATCCCACAGAGAACGCTTTTTAACGAAAATTTATATTAATTTAGTTTAAATACGACTTAAGGTTTATTAAATAGATAAACGTTATTTGAAATTGGATTTGGTTTTGAAATTGCTAGAAATAGAATTAGATTAGAGTATTTAGATGTTAGAAATTATTTATGATTTAAAAGTTAATTTGCAAGACAGGAACATTTAGAACTTTTTAGAAAAACAAATAAATGTATTCGTTTGCATTGAGCAAAGAAAACAACTTTAAACTTTGTATTAATTATAATGATGAAATAAATGACGGAACCTCTAATTAATTGGCTTTGAACGCGACAAAACCCTTTCGGGATAGTTGCCCTTACTCAAATTAAAACTCTTTCGATATGATAATTTGCCTAAGTGTTCAACAAAGTTTCCTTGTAATGATTTTGAATTCAACTGCGTATTAATGAAAACACCAGCCTCACTTATATTGGATTGGTTACCATAAGTGCTGCATAACGATTTGTCGAATAGAACGGACTTTATTAGATGAAATATAAATTGATACAAGTTTACAGAGTGAAATCGCATGGACCCTTCGAGGGCGTGCAAGTGAACGGATCGATCAGTCCCTTCCTTGGGTTTCCTTAGGAGGTTGTCAGGCTAGGGGCAGATCCTTTTACTAATTCTTCTCGTCGAATCTTTGGAATGAAGAATAATCTCATCTCCCACCAAAATGTAAACTAAACTGGAACAATGTCTAAACGCTTCTAAACTTGTTATTATTGACTAAACAATGTGTGTACAGCATATTGCTTTGAACAGAAATAAAATCTAAACTCTGACTCTTTTCTGAGCCAGAGTTTCTGCATAAACTCTGCACTAATCTCTCTCTATCAATGTTACATTACATAACATAACATAACATTTCATAACAACTCTTAACAACTTTTCTCTCCATATCAACTCTTTATTTATAGATGTTGAAGGGTTGTGACTGAAGTGATGTGTCCTTTGTGAAGAGTCGTGTCCGTTGTGAAAGGACGTCTTTATCCACTTGAACGAACGCGTTTCTTGGATTTCAACATGTGTTAAATGCTCTTTGTAAATTTTCTGCACTTACCGAGGATAGTAATCCTCGGCCGTGAATGACGTAGCATCAAGCTGAACGACGGACGAAGGGTAGAAATAGCTATACCACGCGTGTCGCGGCCGCGGGTTCGAGATTCACTGTCGCGGCCCGGCAAGTTTTCTTACTTCTTGCTTTCGTTCGTGTCCTCGACTTGGCGCTTTCGATTTACGTCGTCTTTGACTCATTTTGAAGGGTTTTTCTTCTGTTTTAGATCCTTTTTCGTTCCTATTTGGATTTTACCAAATATTTAGGTACCCTGCAAGAAAGAAAGATATTCGAAAGTAAAAGTAATCTAAACAGATATAAATAACACGAATTTGTAATAAAAATGATGTAAATGTTAATGATATTTTAGGTATATTTTGGGCTTAACAATGAGATCGTCCTTTTCTCAAGAGCTTTGGGGGATTTTTTCTAGCCTTAGGCTAGCTAAAAATCTGGGGGTGAAGAAGCTTCTGGTGGAGTCTGATAACCTTGAAGCGGTCAAAATGATATCAGAGAATAATGCTATTTGCTTGAATAGCCAAAATTTAATCAAAGGTATTAGAAGGATTGACTCTTCCTTTGATTTTCTTAGCTTCGGCCATATTTATAGGGAGCAAAATCGGATAGCGGACCGTCTCGCGGTTGAAGGTCATACAAGGATGTTGGGTCTCTCAACCTTTTCTTCTCCTCCGTTGTTCATTTCGCCCCTGATCTTGGATGATTTGGTGGGGGTCAGCTTTCCCAGGCTGATCCCAAATTAAGCGGATTTGTTTGTTTTTCTTTCCTTTCCTACAAAAAAAAAAATAAACTTAACTTTTCGTCTTTAATAAACTTTTTGAATAAAAGGAAAAGACGAATTCATCAAAATTTCAAGATACATAATAATTTTTAATATTAATAATATTATATTAAAAAAATTAAGAGAATAAATAATATAGTTTTTTATATATATAAAAATATTAATGTGTATATATTATATAAATTATATTATAAATATGTTGATTAAATTTGAAAACTAAGAAGATAAGTTTTTTTATATAGTATGTATATTTTCATATGTATGTCTACCATAAAAAATGGTGCAAGGTACGGTTATTTTTCAAGTGTCAAAGTTCGCCCAAATTGGGCAAGAAGCAAGCCGACACGTCATGTGAGACCATTTTTCAACATTTTAATGAGTGAATGACTGAAAAGATATGTAATTATGATTGTGTCCGAGCTTGATTTCTGTATAAATAGGAGTGTTTGACACTTAATTAGGCATTCAGTTTTTGTGTAATAAAATCCTTACACCTTGAGAGCTTGTTGTAATTCTCTCATTACTCCGATGAAGTTACGCTCCATCTGCATTCCCCAAGCTCGAGAGTTCCACCTCCGAATCCGAAGCGATGGCCTTGAGTCCAGTTAGCTAGTTCTAAGGTTGATTCTTCTTCCCTTTTTCGTTGTTAACTAGTTTGTATTCTTCCTATGTGCTAGATTCGGTTGTATTCCGCATTTACGCTTTTCACAGTAATAATATATGATTATAAGTTTTCAGTTTCACTATACTTGTTAATGTTTATTTCTTGCTTTGATTCTCATAGTTGATTATTGTATAGATTGATTAAAAACTCCAAAATCCATTAGGATTCACATAGGTATTGCCTTACTGGAATTGACAACCTGAAAACCATAGGAATCGATGAGCCATGGAACTTACGGACCCTATTTTCTGAACCTAAGAATAAAAGTTTCCTTAAGAGGGAACCATAACCTAAGTACTTCACGGAGTTGGTCGGTTTAGATATAGTCGTCTTTGCAAGAGTAAATTGTTACTCGTATATATTCTGAAATATTGTTTATCACATGTTGTAACTTAAGGTCATCTGTATCATCGCATAAGGGTTTGAAACGCATAAAAACTATCCCATCTATAGTTTAGGAGTAGTTTATAGTTATCACCAAACCAACCTAAAGTATTCACTATAGAATCGAACAGTTTAATATTTGTGGATATAAATCCCGTGAATTTCATACATGGACTTAATTAGATTTATTACTTGATAACCACATGGTATACTTATTATTATAATTATTAGTTTTTTTTGGACTGTTTTGATAAAAGTTATCATTATTATTATTAGACAGTAATAGTAGTATTATAGTAACATGCTTTGTGAAGAAAATAAATTTATAAAATAGAATGTGGATGTATTATTTTGCAGGCAAAAAAAATTAAATCCCACCCAACATATATGAATTAAATTTCTCAAATCATATCATCTCTTGTGATTTTGCTCCTTAATATTAGCTGTTGTCCTTTAGTTTTTTTTAAAATTTTGGTGAATATTTGCTAACTTTCGATTCTTCTCAATAATTTTTTCAGTTTACATGTTATTCTATTTGTTTGATGCATCGCAATCCAATTTTTTTATTATTATTTTGATGAACAATCCAATATTTTATTGGTACCTAAACTAATGACATTCCCTCAACTAAATTTGACTTTTTTTGCAATAGATTGACCAGAATATTTCGATTGCTAAAATAACAATCTTTTTAATCATGCTTATATCAAATCAATTTTTTATTATTAAATTTGGAGAATATCCACTATGTTCAAAAAAAAAACATCAAAATCTTTTAACTTTTTTTGACATACTAAATATAATAAAAACAATTGAATTAAATATATATAATAATAAAAAATAAACATATTAAGACTTTTAAATTATTAGATTGTAGATATTTCATAAATAAATTAACACTCACTTAATTTAAAACATAATAAATAATAAAAATAATTTAGTTAGATATTATATAAGAAAAAAATTGGATCTCTTAAATATAGAGCTCTGAGTGGAAGAGTTAAATCTAATTCTTTAAGACTGCTTTACTTGTTTGATTGGTCACTATGTGATGTAGCTTGAAATCGACTGGAGGTTTTAATCGTAAACCAACAAAGAGTGCAATCTTCTCTAGCTCAAACCAGAAGGTTGAGTAAACCCAAAGATTGAAAATTCAAGCTCCAATGGAGGCTTTTTAGTTTTAATTCATCAAAAGTTGCTAAACATTACAAAGAAGAGAGTTTAAATACTCTCCTAAATAAGAAGAGAAAAGACTAAAAGCCCATGAATAGGGTTTTGGGCAAAACATGTGTGTAAGGGTAGAATAGGAAAGGAAAGGGTCCATGGCAGTTTAGTAATAAGGGGTTGGTGGCAAAACAGTAAATAAACACCAATAGTAATGGTCCCCTATTGGTAAGAACTTGGAGGAGAAGTATCCTTCCAGCAGAGTACGCCCCGCGTGCCTGGAATTACACCCCGCGTGTTCGAGTCTCGAAAGGGGACTTCTCGGTAGTGGAACTCACGGCGGAGTTGTAGGCAAACTCAGCTTGGGCGAGCACATAATCCCACATCTTGGGTTTGTCCCGACATTTGCTTCTTAATAAATTTTCCAAGGTCCGGTTTACCGCTTCGGTCTGTCCATCCGTTTGGGGGTGAGTCGTGGTGCTAAACTTCAACATGGTTCCAAGGATGGCCCAAAGAGTCCGCCAAAAGTGGCTCACAAACTTCGTGTCCCTATCCGACACTATGCTCTTCGGGACCCCATGTAGCCTCGTAGCCAACCCATGAAAGCTTCTATCCCCAACGGTCTTCGGAGTCGGCCACTCCCGAATAGCTCTAACTTTCTCTTCATCAACCCGGATACCACTCCCACTGACCACATACCCGAGAAACACCAAGCTCTCCATCACAAAGTCACACTTCTTTGTGTTGGCAAAGAGTTGGTTCTCCCAGAGCAAAGCTAGTACGGTCCTCAAGTGCTCCACATGCTCTTCCAACATCTTACTATGGATGAGAATATCATCAAAGTAGACCACCACAAACTTCCCAATTATCGGACGCAATACTTGGTTCATCAACCTCATGAAAGTGCTCAGTGCATTGATCATCCCGAATGGCATCACTAACCACTCATACAATCCATCACGCATCTTAAACACCGTCTTCCATTCATCTCCCGCCTTGATCCGGATTTGGTGGTACCCACTCCTCAAATCAATCTTCGAAAAGACCTTGGACCCACCCAATTGATCAAGCATGTCATCAAGTCAGGGAATCAGAAACTTGTACCGAATAGTGATCTTGTTGATGGCTCGGCTATCCACACACATCCTCCATGACCCATCTTTCTTAGGTGTCAACAAAGCCGGCACCGCACATGGACTCATGATCTCCTTAACATAGCCCATTCTTATCAACTCTTCCACCTTCTCCTTCATCACTTCACTATCCTTGGGACTCATCCAATAATGTGGTAGTCTAGGTAAGCTAGCTCCCGACACAAGATCGATATGGTGTTGGATGTCCCGTAGGGGTGGTAGCCCATATGGTAACTCCTCCGGGAACACATCACGGAACTCATTAAGCAACTTCCCGACTTCTTCCGAAACTTCTTCCCCTTCGCTACCTACCCTCTCGGATGGTGTACTAGATTTCACCATCACTACATAGACCATTTGCCTTTCCTCACACTCATTGATAAACGCCTTGTGAGTTGGGCAAACGATCAAAGTAGATTTCTCCTTAGTCTTGGATTCCCCTACAAGAGGTGTGAGCACATAACGAATCCCGTCCTTCACAAACCGATAGGTGTTCTTTCTTCCGGCATGGGTAGCATCCCTATCAAATTGCCACGGACGTCCCAACAATAGGTGGCAAGCATCCATCTCCACAACGTCACAATAGATTTCATCCCGGTACTCTCCTATCTCAAGAGGTACCCTACACCTTTGAGTGACTTTCAGCTCTCCTACATTCTTGATCCAACCTACACTATACGGGCTCGGATGTGCTTCAATAACCAACCCAAACCTCTTGGCCGCTGTGTCGCTAATCATGTTCTCTTAGCTACCACTGTCAATAATCACACAACACTTCACCCCTTGAACTAGACATCGGGTTCGGAACAATTGATGTCGTTGGTCCGTTTCCACTCTACTCGAGACCAAGCATCTTCTCACCATATGTACGGCTTGCCCACCATCATACTCTCCCTCGTAATCATCATCAATCGGGTCACAACAAACATCCCCTTCATCGTCGTACTCATCATCATCTTCATACCACTCAACCATGTTGACACTTCTCCTCTTGGGACACTCGTTAGAACGATGACCCGGCTCATTGCATCAAAAACATTTGAATGGAGCTGGTCTCACATAGGGGTTGTGTCGCCTTAAAAGGCCTCACATCTCCACTAGGTTCCTTTCCCGAACTTGGCACCTTGGGATCGCTTGAACTTGAAATACCCTTGCCCTTATCAATCCCCTTAGGAGCTCCTCTCCCTTCATAAGTACCTTCAGTCCCGGCTCTCCTATAGCCTTCATGTCCCCTCAAACTCAACTGTGCTTTGGCCTTTAATGCTAAATTACGGGCATCCTGCACCCGAATCACCATTTGCATCCCAATTCGGTCTTGGATGTTGTACCTCAATCCTTCAAGATACCTTGAGGTCTTTTGGCTTTCGGTTTTTGACAAGTTAGCCCTTGTCGAAAGCCGCAAGAACTCTGAGGTGTACTCGTGCACACTTCTTACATCTTGTGAGCAATTTCGATAAGAACTGTAAATGTATTGTTCGTAATCGGGTGGTAGAAACCTCTCCCGCAACATCGATTTCATTCTAACCCAAGATCTAATCGGCTCCCTTCCTCTTCTTCTTCTCCCTTCCTTCATATTATCCCACCAAACCGAAGCTCCCCCTTTCAACCGGTAATCTACTAAACGGACTTTCCGATCCTCCAGTATTCCCGTATAATCAAAGAACCGTTCCATCTCTAACAACCAATCAAGGAAACCCTCTATGTCGAGTTCTCCCCCGAACGACGGTAAATCCACTTTTAACTTAAAAGCATCATCCCACTCAAAATTACCTCCATATGCCCTTCTCAAATTCGGCTCTCTCCCATATCCACCTCTTTCATTACCCTGACCTCCATACGGATCATTCAAACCGACATTCCCCCTCTCATAATCACCTACAACATTATCATGCACAATATCTATATTCCCGGCACGCACATGCACGGGACCAACAACATCATTCACATGCATGTCATTCCTATGCCTATCATTCAAAACATCATCATTCATCCTAATCCCCATATTTCTAGCAATCATAGGCATATCATAGTCATCAAATAAATCCCCATCACTATCACTATCCACATTTCTAATGACTACAGGATTGTTTCGTCTTACCTCTTGAACCCTAGGGCCCATTGGTAGTTGTGGTGCATGATTCCTCCTAGGAGGTGGAGTGGGTTGTCGCTCAAGTTGAAGTCGGGGGTGCTTTTCTTGCCACCGGTGGGGTTCTCCGGTTAGAAGAGCTTGAGTGTTGCGGTCATACCTTTCCTCGAACGTTCTTAGAGACTCCGTTAGATGCTTCACGTTGCCTTCTAATGCCTCAACTCTTTGTTCCGTGGATCCGGTGGCTTCGTTTGTGATACGTGGTGGAACCATTTCCAAGAAGAAGTCTCCGGGAAGGAAAACGACTCGGCTCTAATACCAACTGATGTAGATTGAAATCGACTGGATGTTTTAATCGTAAACCAACAAAGAGTGCAATCTTCTCTAGCTCAAACTAGAAGGTTGAGTAAACCCAAGGATTGAAAATCCAAGCTCCAATGGAGGCTCTGTAGTTTTAATTCATCAAAAGTTGCTAAACATTACAAAGAAGAGAGTTTAAATACTCTCCTAAATAAGAAGAGAAAAGACTAAAAGCCCATGAATAGGGTTTTGGGCAAAACATGTGTATAAGGGTAGAATAGGAAAGGAAAGGGTCCATGGCAGTTTAGTAATAAGGGGTTTGTGGAAAAACAGTAAATAAACACCAGCAGTAATGGTCCCCTATTGGTAAGAACTTGGAGGAGAAGTATCCTTCCAGCAGAGTACGCCCCGCGTGCCTAGAATTACACCCCGCGTGTTTGAGTCTCTGAACTTGGGGACGCTTGTTGATGGTCCTTACGCGTGGCGTCTTCGGGACTACGCCTCGCGTAGTTGAGCTCCTGAACTTGGTGGCCCTGTTGGTTGGGATCTACGCGTGGCGTCCTAGGTGTACGCCCCGCGTACTTGACCTCCTAAGATGATTTTCGCTCCAAACTGCTACCCGCGCCCCGCGTACTAGTTGGGACGCCCCACGTGGCTAAGTCGCTGAGCTTTCCTTCGAAAATAGAGGTCTCCACGCTCTGCGTGCCTTTAGACATGCCCCGCGTGCTTGGTTGAACGCTGTTGCCCTTGCTTTCCTCCGGTGGTTCCTCTCGTGCCTCATTAATAGTATCTGGGTTCATGTTTGCGGATAAGATGCCCTAATCACTATGCCGATAACCCTTCAGACAATGGTTAAAAACCTTCATCCTAAAAAATAATAAATCATCACGGGACTTGCTGCCGTCTGATGATGCTTTTGATGACAGTCACCTTCTGTCATTTGAAATAACCTCACATGATATCAACATATTGGTACACTGTCATCTTACGCATATTTCGATAACATTATATTTATTATTCCCGTCACGGCGTCACCTTTATGACAGCCTACTAAATAAAAATGTCAAAAAATTATGAGAAATTGACTTCTTGGTTAAAGTGATGACAATCTGCATACTGATTTATGTCGTTGTAGGCTTGTAGCGTGTTTCAGATGACATAGATCTTGTGGTGAAGCTCTTAGCCTGTTGGTTGATAGCTTACCGATGACTGTAAAGGTCATGGGTTCGAATCACATGCCCGGGGTGGGTTGAAGGGTTTTCTTTCTCTTTAATGTAATTTTCTTTTGTTTAATATAAATGCATTGCGTACAACTTTAAAAAAAAAGATGACATAGACCTTCATCAATTATGTCAATGGTTTTTTTTTTCCAGATGGCAGATTGTATTCATTATTTGTCTTCTTATTCTTGTTTAGATGACAATTTTTTCTTTTAATTCAACGTGGCTCATTGCTCTTCTTCTTTGCATGGTATTTCAATAAAAAGGTTTCTGGTTTATATTTAAATTGGCGTAAAAGCCAATTCATGTTTTTACCTGAATAATGAACTAAACATACTTGTGAACATAAAATTTTATATATCAAAAATTTGAATTCAGTTAGAGACAAAACTATTGCTCATAATCTGTATACACACGAGTTTAATTTAATTTCTGATACTAGCCAAGAATAAAATAAAAAACATCTTCGATGTGAATTAACTAGTTAATCTTCATTCCTAAAAAGAAATTCCCAAGTGTCGAATTCTGTACAGAAAAAACAATCATTCAATTAGGACAAATAATCCATAATTCCAAGGCAACCATAATGTAGTAAGTACACTACACTGATACCCATTCTCCATGACCTTTCACTTTCCATCATCAAACCAATATAAATAGAAAGTGTGTTCAGACTTTGTGTTTACCCTTTCAGTCTCTAATCTTAAGAAAGTTCAAAAAAAGCTTACATAATGTCACTTGCTTTCGTCCATGGCTTCATAGTTTTGGACTTGGTTCAATTCGCTCAAAAGTTACTCATGTGGCTAGTGAGTATTCAAGGTATCTCAGTTTACCTTCTTATACAGTCTTCTTCTTCATGTTTTTCTTCTTATTCATCTTTGATGCATGCAGGTCCTCTCGATGGATATATACTCTGTTGGTTATTGAAGATGAGAGGCTCCCAATACACCCCCCTACAAATGAGGTGTCTATGAACTACATATCCGCTTCCTTGTTCAATTCTCCTACACACCTCCAATTGTAATAACAAAAAATGAATTAGATTAAGCTCATTCAGATATTAATACTATTATATATAATACCATGCATGCACTGGTCGATTTATTGATATTCTCAGTTTTGGTTCAGGACTAGGATTTATCATCCTAACGTTAGTCATACGGGGATGATTTATCTTCCTCAGCTCGTTTCTTGCCCTACCTATCCCACTCCCACAGTTAAATTTGCCATTAGTTTTTTTATCTATTTTTTCTATATAATTATCCATGTTTCCGTCTAATTTATCTATACATTTGTTAGCTGTTGTGGCATATATATGTCCTGGTGATAGAGCCCCGGATTGAGGGTCTATTTCCAAGGCAGGAACAAGTTGTTGAGCAATACAATAGTAATAGGAGTATTTTTGTACCTTATCCCAAATTCAAATGAGATGTTAGGACCTGAAGTATCCTAGCATAAGTGTAAGAGTGAAACACCTTGCGTGAAACGGTCAAGAGCAGTTTCATCCCTTAACATCTAAAATAGTGTAATTTTACCTCTAACATTGGCAGTGAAAAGTAATTTTACCCCTAACATTGAGAAGTTTGGTCAATTTCAGACATTATTATAAAACACAGTTATTTTGTTTCTTATTTTGCACACATTGCATGTCAGTTTGTTTAAAAAAAAGATTTCATACTTTTTGTGATTTAATAATAGAATTGGAGATTAATATTTATAAATTCGGCGAAGTAATTTGAATTTTTTTTATCCAACTTGCACAAAAGACAATATATTTTTTTAATTTTCTTTAACGTCTAATTATATGTTCATGACATGTTACTAATGAGTGATAAAATGACTCACATGTGAAGTGTAAATAACAAGATTTATGACAAATAAGACAGTTTGATGAAATTGCTCCCAACTGTAAACTTTATGAGTATTTTCGCAAATTATCCCATATATTTCTTAATTTTTTTTTGTGATATTTTCGCAAAGAAAATGAAGAATCATTAGAGCACCTGTTCTTCAATTGCAGAATTTCTGCAACTCTATGGAGACTTGTCTGCTGTGATAATTCGGTAAGATGTCTGATTTTCTCCCTGGCGGACTTCTGTAATCAGATAAGAAATGCAAGAATAAGTTATAGTTGCAGAAGACATTGGATATTCTCGGCTGCTACATGCGTTTGGTTTATTTGGTTTATCAGGAACATAGCGATTTTTGAGCAAGACCTCCCTTCAATCCAAATGATTTGTTACAGGTTACTGATGTTTATTCGAGAATCGACATTGTCCCCGGTTGCTACAGCACGCCCCCCGCCTGCTCCTAACATCAGAATTGTGCGCTGGATCCCTCCTTTGAGAAACTGGATTAAAATTAACACGGACGGTGCCTCGATTCACAACGGTCGTGCTAGTGCTGGTACAATTTTTAGAAACCATCGGGGATTTGTCACTGGCTGTCTTGCGGCTCCACTGCAGAACTCGTCGGCTCTTATTGCAGAATTGCAGGCCATTATAATGGCGGTACATGAAGCTTTGAGCAGAAATTGGAGACTGATATGGATTGAATCAGACTCCAGTCATGCTGTCAACCTCCTCAACAATCCCTCCAGTAATGTTCCCTAGCGAATCAAAAAAGATTGGCAATCCTGTCTGCAGCAGCTCTCAAGTATGTCTTGGAAAGCATCTCACATCTTCCGGGAAGGCAATCAAGCTGCTGATCGGCTAGCAAACATTGGACTATCTGCAACCTCGAAGATGTGGTGGGCATCTGCTCCCCCCCCCCCCCCCCCCCCCCCTCCCCCTTGTCAGAGCTTCGTTTTTTATGATATATGTAATGTAGCTCACGTTCGCTTTAAGTGAACCTTCTTTATTTTCCTTTTTTCTTTCGCTTTCTCTCCCTATATATTCTTTTTTCTTTTTATTAATAATATTCGGGTTGCAGGCAGTGCTGGGGGTGCCAGCCTAGCTGGGATGTCCGGCCAGCCTGCGCGTCCCAACCTTCAGTTAAAAAAATGTTATAACTTCATGAAATTCAAATTCAATTCAATTAAATAGCATTCTTTTTTTGGAAGAGAATTAAATAACATTTCTAATTTAATATAAGAATATTATCATTTGCAAAAATTCAATGTTTAGTAAAATTGTCAACTTAATATAAGATTTACTAAAAGATTTTATTTCTATACTTGTAAAATTTTCAACTAATATTTTCCTTGTACAAACTTTTTTTATTTTCAATTCATATTTAACACATTTAAAAAGGTTTGTTGTAATCTTTATATAATTTTTAATTTTTCTTTTGAAAAATCTAATATATATCTTTAAGAATTTTTTTTAATAAATTTCTAATTTCCATTTAATATATAATTTTGTTTTAAAACTTCTAATTTAATAGAAGACGTACTATATATAAATTTAATAAAATTTCTAATTTAGGGGTGTTTGCTTCAATTTTTAGAAAAAGCGTTTAACATTTCACTCCAAACCGCAGAAAATGTAGCGTTTGGTTACGTTTATATAACATCAGCGTTTAACATTTTCTATTGAAACTGTAGCATTTTTTAGCTTTTCACGAAAAACTCCAAATATGAGCTTTTTGTGAAAAAATTGTTTGTATATATTTGATGCTCACAAAATTATCTTTCTAATTTTCAATCATATTTATTTTTTAATTTCAGTCATATTTCTATAATATTATTGCTAAAAAATAAGATTTTGTTCGATCCAATAAAAAATTTATTTTTAGTTTTTATTTAGTTATTTAGATTATTTTTATTAATTTGGATTGTATTTTTTATTGGGCAAATTCTAAATATAACTTTGTTGTTTCGGATTTACAAAAATAAGTGCTTATGTTTTTTTTTTTTGTTACTAAAAGAGGATCATGATTTATGGTCCTCATCTTTATGTGGTGAAACTCCTGTTGGTTGAGAGCTTACCTATATCCTAAAGGTCATGGATTCGAATCACATGGAACCAAACAGACCTTTAATCTATATTACCATTTAGTAAAATATGAAGTTAGTTCTAATTTAATATAAGATAATTACCATCGCGTAACATATCAATTTATTAAAAATTATAATTTAATATAAAATATATATAATAGAATCAATTAGCGTCTTTGGTTTGAATAATAAGGAGTTGAACCTCTGCTTGCCCTTATTGATAGAGAATCTATAAATTCCACATTAAATCCTCGCCAAAATCCTATGATTTATTAAAACATGTGATAAGGTGCAAAAATACCCCAAACATTTACATTCATGAGCAAATTTACCTCTAACGTCTAAAATTATACAATTTCAAACATTATTATAAAACACATGTATTTTATTCTTTATTCTACATCATTTGCATATAAGTTGGTTTAAAAAAATAAATTTCATATTTTTGTGATTTAATAATAGAATTGGAAATTAATATTTTTAAATCTGGTGAAATATTTGAATTTCTTTTGCAACTCGCATAAAATACAGTATATTTTTTTCACGTCTTATCATATGTCTGTGATATGTCATTAATTAGTGATAAAATGATGCACATGTGAAGTCTAAATGACAAGATTCATGATCGAGAAAACAATTTGATGAATTATTTCTTAAATTTGACCCAACTCGTCAACTTTAGAGGTAAAATTGCACCTGACTGTAAACGTTAAAGATATTTTTACACCTTATCCCTTAAAACATTAATATAATTAAATATGAATGGAGATTTAACCCATATGAAAGTATATAATTTCAATTTGAATTCATCATTTAGTTCCCAAGAAAAGTAAAATAAAAAAAATGATTCGATAAATTAGTCAGAGAAGGCCTAAAATTGGAAAGTTGACTTGATTGTGTAGTTTCTTTATAACAACTGAATGATGCAGCAAATGCATGCCTATATAGCTTCTCTTGTATGCATGCAAAAGAAAAGAATTATCACGTCTATAGATTTTCAATGACTATAAATATACATTTTCAATGACTATAAAATGAACAACAACAACATGTATTTTGTATGAGAGGAGGACTGAATTTTTGCTGCTGATTTATGATATCATATCATCTTCTCAAATTTATCAAGCTTCTTCACTCTTTGCATCGACCTTACTAATAGTGTCAAGAAAACTCCTGCAATATTTCCCAACTTTCAAGCTCTATATATAATGAAATTACTTTCGGCATTTAAACTTTGATTTCGTTATATTTAGTCTTGAACTTTTTCAAATGCATCTCTTTATGGATGGACAAAACTTTGATTCTCTTCCATTCTGAATAACGACTTCACATGCATCATCGTTCCATTCCATCCATGAAGGGTTAACAAACATAAAAGTTCAGGAGCCAAAACGATATGTTGTTTTCTCCAAATTCCTATGTTTAATTTTTTTGAAATGAAAAAAAAGATCACCTGCACCAAGGAAGGATCCATTTGCAATCATTTGACTTCCTTGACTGGTAAAAGTTACCCCAAGATTTAGTAAGCTACCCCCCAAGACTGTGTACATAGTAGCCATTTGTAGTATCGTTGCCTTCCTAGCTGCTCGTTCTGACTGGTAAGGCAGTTGAATGATGTGTCAAATATGCCAAGTCTAGGGCTACAAACATGATCAATATTTCATCTTTTTCCTATTTTGAGTTGGAACCAGATGCCTTATTTTTCTTATTCAAACTCATTTTTGAATGACTATGCAAATATAAGGGGATAATTACCTCAAGCACACGAACTCTAAGTTTTAGGTCTCCTGTTTCAAGTTGTTTCACAAACTCCTCTATCCGCTGAACTCTAGATGGCATGGACAAGGTAGAACTTCTGGCCTGAAACAAAATGCAACGGCTCTCAATCTGGATATTTATACAGAGCATGTAGAAATGTCCGTGAAAAGGGCAAATACATCATTAGCTTGTTTGCTTATTTCTTGTACTAGTTGTGTTCCTGTACGCTGCCCGGTTCTTGCATCTAAAAGTTCCTGCAAGTGGGACATAACATTTGCGAATTGAACAAGGGAAGGGAAGCATGGGAAAAACTTGTTAAGTCTAAAGGAATCCGGAAGATAAGGAAACCTGTGCGTAAGGGGCAGCAATCTTGACAAATGAAAAGTCCGGATCCAGAATGTAGCCAATACCTGTAAGAAAACAACATTAAGATAAGAGAAATACGTGGATGCAATGTGTTTACTGATATGAAACATACAAATCTACTGAAATCAGCATAAATTGGCTTTTGGAACTCTAATTTGGAATTTAAGGTTTACTTTCTCCTCTTTTTCTTTTATAAAGAGTGAGTGAGTTCATTGCTTTTATAAACTGTCATGGGGTGGAGCACAAGGGGGGGGGGGGGGGGGGGGGGGGGGGAGAGAGAGAGAGAGAACCTTCTAGTGTTGAAAATGCTCTTAGAACAAATGTAAAGGTTGATGGGAACCGAAAAGGTTGATCTTGAGCTATTGCAAATAAATCCTGCACAAAGTAAAAGGAGTGAAACAAACAATTCATCAAGCGATCACCCAATTTTAATTTTCCCAGCAAAATGCAGACTATAATATAAAGAACTTCCATATCCGAGGCAAACTATTCTATTCTTTTTCCGATCTCTCTTTTACATTCAAACATATCATAAAGGTTCAATAATCAAATAACATTAACATTCCTACAGGGTGCTCAATGATTCTTGAGGCTTCCGTACCTCTCCAATCGCAGAAAAAGTCTGCTCCTGATCAGGTTTCTGGTCCAATAAATTATCCAAGAAGAACTGCACAGATCTTCTCACCTAGGAAAATGCCAAAACACAAGTACTTAATAGTTTTCACCAAGTATTTAAAAATTCATTCAACAGGTAAGTCAGCAAGCTTTTTCATTAATATAGATTTCTTGGTATTGAACATACTGATGACAAATCTCCAGTCGGCTGAAGTGCTCCAAGATCTATGAGCCTCAGCATAACCTGCAAGGAAAATTAGTGACTAGATCAATAAATTAAGCACAAGAAAGTTCATCGTTAAAGATCTCTTGATCACTTTAGTTGCATGTTTTATATAATATGTACTAGTTTCTGTGTGATTCTGATAGTTTCATCTTTCTCAAATTCACCGTTTATGTGTTTTGAAATCTTGACATAACTTGGCAACTAGAATTGGTTAGCGTTATTCCATTCTCATAACATAGGCTAAGAATAAAACCATAAACAGTATCAGGAGAAGAGATTGAACCTTTTTTGCATCTTTCTCATAAATTGAATAGAAAAGATCAAGCAACCTCTCACGAGTAAAGGATTTGATATCTCCCATCATCCCGAAGTCATAGTAGATGAGAGCTTCATCCACATCAACGGCAAGATTTCCAGGATGAGGGTCCGCATGAAAGAAACCAGTCCTCAAAATCTAAAGCATTGTATAAATTCAACAACTATCAAATAGCAATCCAAAGAAAGGAGCATATATATATATACACATTTACAAGTCATCAGCTTGTATAGTTGCTGTATACCTGAATCAAGTATGCCTCTATTGCTCGTGATGAAATTTTAGACCGATTAAGTCCCCGTGAATCCAGAACATCTAACTGATTTATCTTAACACCTGCATACAAGTTAACAAAGTTATTAAGATGTCTAAAATGCTGCAGAATAGTCAGAAATATAATGTCTACCATGGTGTAAAATCATAAAGAACAGGATGTACAAGTAAACAGACATCAGTTTCAGTAGAAACCTGGTACATACTCCAATGTCAGAACCTTTGTGGCAGTATAATCCCAAAATACCAGCTACAAGGGACAATTTTAGAGTAAGAATATGTGCACTCTACTTTCATTAACAAGATACAGATTTCATGTTTGCAGACATTGAGGTGCAACAGGGAATAAATTCAATGGAAAAAGCTAGAAGCAAGAAACATACAGGTACTCGAACCCACTTTATATTCCGAAAATCTCGGCGGAATCTGTCAGCATTTTTTCCTTCATTTATATAATCAATCTCTTCATACAAAATCCTGCAATCAACACAGATGCCTAGATGAATAGAATGAAATACAGTACCATTCTATTAATGGAAAACAATTTCATGCTTCGACATAATCTATCCAATAAGATTATGAACTCATTATGCAACTACAACGAAAACCAAGGACCTAATCTCAGAAAGTTGGGATTGACTATATGGAATATTCTCTTACAGTTGATCCAAAATTGGTTCTGCAATAGCGGGGGTAAATAAAAGGGAACAAATGACTTTGTGGAGTTTTAACATATACATGAGATATCGGGCATAACTGCACAAGGGCATATGTGAGTGCTGCTTGTTTGTATAGTTCCCATTACATGCTACAATTACTGTTCCATGACTATGATCTCGAAAAACTTATGATGACTAACAGCTGCTTCTGACTTACTTGGCACATTCTTCATAAATGCCAATCCAATCTCTAGATGGACCGCCAAAAGTTTCACTGTTCTGAAAATATTCTGCAATTAGCTTTAAATTACCTGCAGTGATTTTGACACAAAATCTCAGATCCTGTGGATAACATGAATAAAGAATATAAACTATATGTAGATGATTGAGCAAGTGTAGAATATAGTGCTTCTTAATATATCAAATTTAGCTCAAGAATACATAAATAATGAAGCATGTAAAAAAAGTTATATAATACTCACGCAGATCAATGTCAAATAGCCTCTTGAGACCAGGCCTTTGGACCTTCACTACTACTTTCTCTCCATTATGCAGGATAGCCCTATGCACCTAAAGACACAATACAGATTCAATCAGCTTCCATGACTTACATACAGCAATGAAATCGCTGAAAAGAACAAAAGAATCAACAGTCTGAACTCAGTATAAAGGACTATTGGTGTCTGCATTGCGCTTAATTTAACAACAATGATAACACCTTTTCGACATATTTTTGCTTTTTCCAACTTCCTGGAATTTCTTTCAAGGATTTTCTTTTTAACTTTGCTTTTGATATTATTACATTTACCAAACAATAAAGATAGAAATAAGATTGAAATTCTATATAACATTGAATTCATTTTATACTAAGAAAGTAAAACTGAAAATAAATCAAACACCTGACCAAGACTAGCTGCAGCAATTGGTTGGTCCTCAAACTCCTTGAACAGCACGTCAACAGAAGCTCCCAATTCACTCTCAATAAAGCTTCTTGCTTTTTTTGGTGAGAAAGCAGGGACTCTGTCCTGGATAATATAAAGTTGAGATGCATATAAGTCCCCAAAGATCAAATCTAAGAGTGAAAGAATGCAACTTCGGTAATGTTATTATGGAAGTATGGTCATGATGCAATTTCAAATAAACGCAGTCTGAGATCAAGAGATACCTACCTGCAACTTGGCAAGCTCATCCACAAACTCTTGGGGAAATAGATCTGACCTTGTTGAAGATAACTGTCCAAGTTTGATAAAAGTTGGGCCTAGCTGCAATACACGCTCCCGTAACCATGAAGCAGTTTTGCGCCTTCGTGTTTTCTGAAACATAAATACCACAAATACCATAAACAATTAGAGCCTAAACACCATAAACATGTAGAACAACATCATACAACAGTCTAAAGAAACCAAAAGAAATCTCACTTGCTTATCTTCTGAAAATCCTCCAGCATACGCCCATTTTGCATTGTCTAATAGAACACGAACACGTAAAGAAACAACAGAGGACCAAACATCAATGGTCCTCTGCCAATTATTATAATTCTCATTGGCCCAACTGAAACCTTCATCTGAGGGTAGAATCCTTAAATCCTCCAATGGTGGAAGTTCTTCTGTCTGCCTAGATTTTGGCTTCTTAACAAGAGCAGCATTAGGATCTCTCAGAACTATACTTGTTCCATTAACAATCTTCTTTGTACCATTAGCTTCTTTAACTATCTGTTTTGTACCATTAGCTCCATTGACAACCTGCTTTGCACCATTCACTGTCTTCACTTCTTTAGCATTTGGGGTTTTTCTCCTCATCACCTCACTAGTAGGTACCATTTTAATCACTCGCCCCCCAGTACCATTGGTACCAAACCTTGAGGCAGGTGATTCGGTTTGTCGCATTTTGACTTGAAACCTCTTGTGATTCAAATGAGAACTAGCTATTTGGCTCTCAATTGTTACAAATGGGTTTGAAATCGAGCTACAGAAACTGAGTTTGTCCAATGTTCTTCCTTGAATCATCATATCAACATTATGGCAATAGCAGCTGTTTGAAGCCAGTATGGCCGCCATTGAAGCAAATATACACCTACAGAATTACAATTCAGCAATAATTGTTTTCAATCCAAGCAAATCACAACCCTTTAGCAAGAAACAGAAAACAATGACCATAAGCGCTTCTTTAGCATAAACATCAGAATCTAAACACTGAAATACCCATTAACCTAATTAGAGAATAATTGATTTCCCCTTTACGAGTGTGAAATCAAGCATAATAATCAACTGACTCAACCATTTACAGGAGTTGTAGAAAAGTAATTTCACAACAAAAGATTGAATCGATTTAGTTCAAACCTGTAGAACCCAGATGGGAAAAAAGAGTGAACTTGGTACTAACCAGTTACCAGCAGAATAAAGATTATAGTTGGTTTGCAATAACAGATGGGTGTGTAACAAATATTGTTTAATGCGTCTTCTGTTGAAAAAGGACTCAAATAAGTCAGTTCTAATGGAAACCCAAATAACGTGAAGTAGTAGCGTGTATTGGTTTCCAATTTCATGCGTTCAAGCCACTGTTTGGATGTTATTTTTTGTGGAATTTTAGGTTATAACGACAAAAAAAACAGAAATTTAATTTTAAGGATGTTCAAGCACCACATATTCGAGGTTTTAGGCTTGTTCTGCTACGTTGCTATTAGTTTTCTCCTTAGAAATGAAATTGGGGCCACAACTATTGTACTTGGGCTTTAATTTTTGGTCAGACATTGAGCCACGATTATTGCACTTTTCTTACTACAATAACGAAGCCAAAAAGTATTTTTGATCCTCCTACTCATTTAGATTTTGTAGATTGAACTTTTCAATTTTTATTTTATTACATTTTACTTCTAATCATTTATTTTATTACATTCAACTTCTGGTTACTAAATTAGTTAATTGTAAACATGTAATTCATTTCACTATGTCTTAAATATATTCTTTATAGTTCGAAATAAGGTTTTTAGAGTTTTTTTATGATAAAAAATTATTTCAAATTGTTCAAAATGTAAATTTCGAATGCAAATGAAATGAATTACTTTATTAATCGAGTTTTATGTTCAAAATTAATTTATTCTCTTGCCAATGGCTTCGTATGACAAAAAAAAATCAAAAGTTTAATATATGGAATGAAAATTAAAGACTCAATCCAGCAAAACCAAAATAACCAAAAGTCTTAAAATACTCTTTGCCAATAATAAAACAGCATAGAAGTATGGACATTTCTAAATAGAAAACATAAGATTAATCATATTCATTTCTCGGGATATTAGAATAATATGTTGATGGCCGGCTCTAGGCCACCAAGACTTTCGTGTAGGGCCTTCAAAAATTAAAAGTCCCAAATATTTTAAGATTCTTATAACATGTAAATAGATAGGTTAGATAGGTGAGCCAGTGAGTATGCTTCGAAAAAGTTATAACCGTCTTGACATATGGACCAATGAGAAAGGCACGCTAGCTCACAAAAGTTGTTATTGTCGAAATATGTGGCTTGCATTTGGTATGCGCCAAATCTTAGTGATCCCACTATGATATATATTCTCTCTTGCGCCTTTACACGTGTCCTTAACACCAGATAGGGCACAGAAACTAACGGTAGTCCAAAACTACCCATCTGTATATAGTAAATAGAATAAAATGATTCCATATAAGAGGTACATCACCACTAAACCTTAAAATTTCATTAATCTTCCTCTTCTTCACCTTTATACTCTAATAACTTAGACATTAAAGTAAGATCGTCGATTTCAAACCCTCATTTGACCCCTTTTCAGCTTTCTCAGATGCCGAAGCTTTTTGCTGAGCTTTATCTGGCTCGCTTCTTACATTATCTAACTCTTTCAGAGCTTCGGCAGTGGAAAGATGCTGATCATCCATCTTCATCTTTAACTCATGATATTTGGTAGCCAAATTACGGAATTGTTCAATGATTGGAGTTGTGGAGTATCTATGTTTAACATTATCTCTCATTTGGGATCTCTTCTCCTTATTCTCCTTCATTCTCTTTGGGACAGGTTCTTCGAAATCAATTACTTCTATTTCTCTAGCTCGTTTCTTCGAAAAGTAGGAGTGTTCGGCCAGAGGGATTTGAATTCTTCTAAGTCGAGGATTTTGGGATAATTTTTTATTAGCCTCCTCCAGCATCATTTCCTTCTCGGTATTTGAGATATCTGAATCTGTGTATTCGGCTTCAGCGATCTCAAAAAATTTCTTCTTCGATTTCCTTCTAGGGGCATTCACTTTGGTTGTAGAAGGGTTCTCACCAGCATTCTCCTTCTTGGTTCGTTTCTTTAATGGAATCTCAGGAGAATGGTTCGTGTTATCTTCAAAGTAGTCCTCAGCGTTAAGACCAAACCCACTTGGAGAAAGAAGATCACCATCTTTCGACAAATTAATGTCTACGGCAGGAGTTGTAGAGCAGAAAGGAATCTCCTCGTGAACAAGATTGGTTTCGGGCGTCTGGTTGGTGGAGGAGATTGGAAGAGGTATGACCACTTGGTTAGTATCTCCTTGAGAAGGCTCAATCTTTTCAGTCGAAGATGCTATTTCATTAACAGAAGTTGTGGCTGAAGATTTGGATGCTGCAATTATAGGATGAGAAGGAGATCTATCTTCGACATTAATGATAATGGTTGTGTCCGGCTGTGGTTTTGGCTTGCTTTGCTTTTGTTTCGGCTTATTCAATTGAGCTAACATTTTTTCACGACCAGTAAACATGATCAGAAAGGCCTGCAACAAAAAAGAAGAAGTATAAATGCAAAAAAAAACAAGAAAGGATACCTGTCAGACCTGCAAAAAGCTCGGTTTTGGGATAAATGATCTCATGTGTCTCGCTAAAAAAACATGTTTGACCATTGTTTCATAAAATTTTCATAAATTCGGGGTATTCCCATTGAATGTTGTATGAGGCTATTCGATGTGCCCAGACTTCTTCTTTCGGAGACAAAACTTGCACAGGTTTCCATAGATGGGGTTCTTTCGACTGTTCGTTCCAATTTCTGGCGAAAAGAAAACCTCCGGGAACATATGCATGGTTTGGGTCTACACTGTTTGGCTCTATCTAGAACCATTTCGGCTTGAAGTCATTTACACTTTGAATTTTGTTCGTTAAGAAATTGCGCCTTTTCTTCGGACAAACCCAATAGACAAAATCTTCTTCGGGTTTCCTAGTGGGACGCCAAAAACAAAGAAACAGAGGTTCGGAAAGGTCAATGGCTAAATCATTATAGATTTTATTGAAAGCAAGAAGTTCTAAGAGCATCTCCAAGCGACTCTTAGTACACTCTCTAAAAATAATATATATAATTGACTCTTAGTGATTTAAAAGTGACTAAGATATATCATCTCCAACAATACTCTTTATATTCACTCCTTATTTATTGTTTTATTATTAAGATTGTTATTTATTGTTATATTTACCAATAGTGTGAGGAGAGAGACTCATCAATAATAAATTATTAATAAAAAATGAAGTTAAGAGGCACTAAGAGGTGGAGAGACTCTTTTTAATAGAGAGGATGTAGATGCTTGTTGAGCGATTTTCGCAAGTGCACGGTTTCGCTTGTAGTAATAAAAATATCGATCCCACAGAGATACGTTTTTTAACGAAAAACTTATTTTTGAATCTTTAATTTCGAACTTGTTAGATTTATAAAATGTAAATAAAAAGTGAAAATTGGATTAATTGAATTTAGGAAATTTATTTGATTGAATTTGAAAACTTTGAGTATTTGAAAATGCTGGAATAAGATTATATATTTAGAATAAATCGATTGTTAGAAAGATCTTCTGATTTTAAGGATGAATTTTACAAAACAGGAACATTTAGAACTTATTAGAAAAAGGAATGAATTTGTTCATTTGCATTAAGCAAAGAAAACAACTTAAACTTTGTATTATTATGATGATGAAATAAATGACGGAACCTCTAATTAATTGGCTTTGAACGCGACAAAACCCTTTCGGGATAGTTGCCCTTACTCAAATTAACACTCTTTCGAGATGATAATTTGCCTAAGTGTTCAACAAAGTTTCCTTGTAATGATTTTGAATTCAAGTGCATATTAATGAAAACACCAGCCTCACTTATATTGGATTGGTTACCATAAGTGCTGCATAACGATTTGTCGAATAGAACGGACTTTATTAGATGAAATGTAAATTGATACAAGTTTACAGAGAATAAGGAGCATCGAGTTCTTCGAGGGCGTGCAAGTGAAGGGCTTGATCGGTTCCGCTTCCTTGGGTTTCCTAGGAGGTTGTCAGGCTCGGGGGCGAACACTTTACTCAATCTTCTCGCTGTAACTTCGTAATAGGGACTCGGTCGGTCACTACCATGATGCAAACTAAAACTGGAACAATGTCTAAACGCTACTGAGTTGTAATTAAACTATAAACAATATGTGTACCTCATCTTGTTTTGTACAGAATCTAATTTCTAACTCTCGAAATGTTTTTACTTAGAACTTCGACATAAGTTCTACGCTCTGATTTCTATATCTATATTATAGCAATTCATTACACTTTTTCTCAACATCAACTCTTTATTTATAGATGTTGAAGGGTTGTGTTTGAAGTGATGTATCCGTTGGTTAAGAGTCGTGTCCGTTGTGAAAGGACGTCTTTATCCACTTGAACGAACGCGTTTCTTGGATTTTCAGCATGTGTTAAATGCTCTTGGTGAATTTCTGCACTTACCGAGGATAGTAATCCGCGGCCGTGAATGACGTAGCACTGAGCTGAGCGACGGACGAAGGGGAGAATTGGTTGTACCGTGCGTGTCGCGGCCGTGGGTCTGGGATCCACTGTCGCGGCCCGGCAGGTTTTCTTACTTCTTGCTTTCGTTCGTGTCCTCGACTTGGCGCTTTCGATTTACATCGTCTTTGACTCCTTTTGAAGGGTTTTTCTTCTGTTTTTGATCCTTTTTCGTTCCTATTTGGATTTTACCAAATATTCAAGTACCTTGCAAGAAAGAAAGATATTCGAAAGTAAAAGTAATCTAAACAGATATAAATAACACAAATTCGTAATAAAAATGATGTAAATGTTAATGATATTTTAGGTATATTTTGGGCTTAACAAATCTCCACACTTAATCTTTTGCTAGTCCCGAGCAAAATTTCACTGAACTTATTCTTTAACTAATCTCTTTATGAAAATAAAACATATATCTTTGTGTTTACCTTTTAAATTAGTTAAGCCGAAAAGACTAACTTCGTATGGCAAATTTATACGCAAAATATCAAACTAACTTAGTATAAATACGATATATCATTCGTCTTGTATTTCAACTTTTAAATTGAAGTATTCGGGACGATGTAAGCACGCACGTTATTGAGTTTTCCATCTCAAGGCATTTCAAAGCACCAAACTTCCTTTCCCAAACTTGAATTATTATATATGAGTATTTAGTTTAATTTATTTGCTTAGTTACGCCCGTGATAAGGGTGGTCTCGATCGTAACTTTATATGCATTTGTTTTGTGTTCGCTTAAGAGGTACCGACCATGCCATGTGTGGACGCAATCGTTACTTTAAACTTTAAACACGCTTAATTTTTCTAATTTAAACGTTCCTTTCATACCTCGATTGTGATAAGGGTGGTCGCAACCGTGGCCAAAAGTACGCTTTACTTATTAATTTCTTCCCTTTCATACCTCGATTGTGATAAGGTTGGTCTCAATCGTGGCCAAAAGTTAAGAATACGATTTATTGATTAATTAATATGAATTGGGAAAAAGAAAATTAGCACATCCATCCTATATTGACTTAAAATTCAACATGTATTATGGCTATAGTTTCCTTAAAAACTTCAATTGGTGTTAATGTAAGACAAAATCAAAACCGAGCTAAAAATTGTTAGTTCAATTTGATGCCTATAAACCTAATTGAAAATTTAAAATAAGATTTATTATATCATGAATTTCATGATATGAAATAGAGATTAAAAATAAAGAATTTTTACTTAAATACATTCACTCGAGACAATTTTACTTAAAATCGTGTCGAAGATTTGTGAAAAATATATTTTGAAAAATATTACCCGTATAGAAATATTTATTTCTATCGATAATGATAACCTAAAAATAATCATAAAAATGATATTTCATAAAAAAAAAAAATTGTTAAGTTTTTTCATTTGTTGCAATATATTAAAAAGTGTTGCAATATATATGTTGCTTTTATATTTTGAAAAACAAGCGATGCATACATTCATTCATTCATTTGCATACATTCATTCATTCGTTTGCATAAAATGATATATGTATATATCTCCTCCCACACTTAAATTGGACCATGTCCTCATGGGGGCAAAAATGGAGATAAAACACTAAAGATAAAACAAACGGAAATAAACGAAAGATATAGCAAAAACATTCATCATAAAATGAAAGTGAAATTAGAAATTGTACGAAACATAATAAATATAAAAATGTACGAAACTGAAATTGAAATAAGATAAGATAAAAATAAAAGAGAAAACCTAAGCATGTGGCGGGGAATCCGGAGGTGTTGGTGAAGTTTCCACATTTCGGCGTCGGAAAAATGAAAGCATCTGATGCCGAGTTGAACGATGCGCACGCCTCAAAGTATTGAGGTTGTCATTCATCACCATATTGTTCTCCATCAAATCATCAATTCTCAAATTCATTTGTCGATTATTTGCATTGATTTGGTTCAAAATCCGCCTTAAATCCACCGGATCAGTGTCTTGGGTTGCTTGGGCTTGTGGGGCAGCGTCTCCACCTTCCTCCGCTCCTTCTTCATCGGTACCTACATTATGAGAACTAGAAGCACCTCCACCCATAGTGCCACGAAGATGTGCAATACGGGTAGCATATGAAATAAAAACAGGAGGAGCCGCAGAAACCAATAAATGAGCCAGCTCAAGAGCCGCAATGTCCAAAACCGGAACATATCCATGGTAGGTGGACATATCAAAAGTAGCCAATTCATCCCGTGCCCCCAAAACAATAGCGGTGATCAAATTACCGAGAGGGACTTGAGTGGTGTGAGCCCTCGAAACACGATACAAGTTGTCAAAAATCATTCCAATGCTATCAACCCGTAAACCCTTGAACAAACAATCCCAAACAAACAAATCTCGGACTTGAATCTTCAAACTCTCAACACGACCAAAAAGTGAAAAACTCAAATACTTGTGAAAGAAGAACACACAATTGTCTTTAATCAACTTGCTTGAAGTGTTTTTGGAGTCAAAAGAAGTTTGGTCAGACAGAGTTTGCCAAAAAGAGTTATTATCAAAATCCCGAGGCTTATCATAAAAGTCACTAGTAGGGAAACCAAACATGTTACCCATAGCCTCATAATCAACTGTATAGGTAATACCCTTATTCCGAAAAGAAATTTCAGTCCTCTTCTTGTTCATTGTTAAAGTAACCAAAAACTCAACCACATACTCTTGAATTTGTGGAAAACGCATAGAAGCAAAAGTTTCCCATCCCAAAGTTTCAATAAAAGCAGTAATTTGTGTAGAGAAGTTCAACTTTCTTACCGAATCAAAGTCAAGAAACTGCATATCCACGAACTTACGATTAACATGTGAAAAGTGCTTGAAACGTCCAACTTCTTCTTCAGAATGAATGTCGAAATAAGCCCCACAACTAACCCTAAGGCATTAGCCTCAGTTACAGCTGGCTTGTGTCCAACACGCTTTGCTCTAGGCATGGTTGTGGTGTTTATGTGTTATGAATGTTAGGGTTTTAGAGAAAAAGATGAAAAAGATGAAAAGAGAGAAAAGCTTAAGGTTGAAGATGAAGTATAAGTGTTGTGGATTCTTGGAATTGAAAGGTGTAGGTGATTGAAAAGGGTAATGATGAAATTGGGAAAAGGAAAAGTAAGGTATTGGGAAGGGGTAAGAGTAGGGGATTGGGTAAATTGGAGGTGATGTAAGGTTTGTGTAGGTAATAGGTATATATAGGGTTTGAATAACAAGGTAAATAGTTAGAGTAGAAATAGGAATTGGAATAGGTATAGTTGAAATAGGAAGAGTAATTAATATAGTTAGAGGTTGAATAGGAAAAGGTGTAAATAGAGGATGAATAGGAAGAAGAATAGGTATAGGTTAAATAGAAAAGGAAAAGGTATAGGAAGAATGGAAAAATAGGTCGAAAACCGGACCTGGAGTGCCTGAATTACGCGTGTCGCGGTCGTGGATGTATATCCGCGGTCGCGGATCGCGTTTTTCAACCAACATATCCTCTGAAATTTGAGAAGAAAAATCTGAAGTTACCGAGAATCCAACATTCGCGGCCGCGAATCGCGCTGGGCAGCGAATCTTGTGTCTGAAATTTTTTGGAATTTTTCTGATGTTACCGTGGAAGCGCATCCGCGGTCGCGGATCACCTCGTGGCTACCCAAATTCAGCTTATTTACTTCATTTCGTGCATTTTCTTGATAAATTATATCCTGAACTCCTTAAAAATGTCATCTGTACTAAAAACATAAATGAAAATCATTAAATGATAAGGAAAACCAAAGGTTTATCCTTAGTAATGGAAAATTAAAATAAAAATTGCATTAATTAATGAATGTTAAAATTATGAATATGAAAGGTTTGGAATTAAAATTAAATGAAGCATTAATGTGCATTTATTAATTGAAGTTAAATGAATCTTATTTAAGGAACTTGAAATGCAATTATTAACATTTAATTAGTCATGAATAGATTAAGTTTGCATTTAATTGATTCAATGGTCTAAATTCATGAAATTAAAATGCAACCATATAACCAAAATCGAAATATAGTGCAAAAAAAATTTTATTTATTAACATTTATGTACATATATTTACAAACAATATAAAACACAAACTATGCTAAAAATTCGTCCCTTTTAATCGGGATTTTCTTAGCCCTAAATCGATCAATTTTCAACTGCACGAAGGCTTGTCGTTCTTGTGTAGAAAGAAAATTTGGTCCTGATCGAAAAACTCGCTTCACTAGACCTTCAAATTCTAAAAATTCATAGTCAAGCATAGGGAAAGATTCAGCATCACTCCAAGGAACAGAAATACTTCCCTTGGTCCCTAGAATTATTCCACATATAATATTCCCGAACCCAACCTTCTTAGCCTTGGATCTAGATGCGGCAACAAGACCCTTCATCAGAATTTTTGAAGAATCAACCACATTGCCTTGAAATATATCACCAAGGACATAAAGATCAGATTCTTGGACGACACTACTGAACGTGCGACCGAACAGGCTGTGACTCAGAAACTTATGCAAATATAGTATAGAGTTGGAATTGAAAGACTTATTATAGGCAAGTTTTGGGTGGAAAGGCCAGATACCGTTGAGCATTCGCCAAATATCAGTGGACGTCATATCTCTTCCATGATGGCGTTTGGTAGCATCCTTCAAAGGAAAACCAAACCAAGCATGCAATTCAGGATATCCAAAAGTGAAAGTTTTGCCATCCCGACGAAAACTGAGACGCACACGACGCTTGTTAACAAAACGCACTGTACAGAAAAACTTTAACACCCAGTCTCCAATTATAGGAAACTTCATATCGACAAATCTGGTCCATCCTAGTCGCTCCATGTAACGACTCATATCTTCCTTAATTCCTAATTGATCATTAAGAAAATCGTCCATGTACAGCATTCCGACAAAGAAAGTGTATCGAAGTTTCAGGAAGCGCCTTCCCTCATCGTGATTGAAGATAGGAAAGTTACATCCATAACGCTCTGATATATCCACATGTTTATTGCGTGAAGTAATAACTTTCTTAGATGAAGTGTTTGAGGAAGCCATGATTTTTGGAAAGAGTAAGGAAGAAAAGTTCTGAACTTAGTGTTTGGATTTTATGAATGGTAAGAAAATCAGAGATAGTTCTGATAGAGATGAAAAATAAAGTGACAGAAAACTGGACCTCTAGTACCTATATATAAGATCCTAGGACGAAAAGAGGTGTTGTTTCGAAGTGAAAAGGCATGAAACAAACCTTTTAGAAATGAGAAAAACTTAGTGTTTCATTCTGAATAGTTACAACTGCTGAGAAAAGGTTCAATCTGGGCAAAATTTCTCCCGTGTCGCGACCGAGGATGCTGACCCGCGGTCGCGACACGCTGATTTTCCTGCAAAAATCAGTTGTCAAAACTCTAAACTCCTGATCCTCTACCGAGAATCCTCATCCTCGGTAAGTTCAGAAATTTTTCCCTTCAATTTTCAATCAGAATTCTCAACTGAGAATCTGAAATCCTCTACAAGTCCAGAAATTTTCCTGACTTCTAGCCATGCCTAAATTCTCAACTGAGAATTTGAAATTCTCTATAAGTCCAGAAATATTTCTACCTCATTAAGAATTTCATATATGTGAATTCTCAACTGAGAATCTGAAATTCTCAACTGAGAATCACTGAATTTACTAATTTTTATGAAATTCCTAAAAATTAATCATGACTCGAATATTTTTTTTTTATATATCTAAAATTCTAATAAAATGATATAATCTAAAACAAAACAAAAAAAAATAAAAATAAAAATAAATAATAAAAACTAACTATTAGAAAAATGAAATGATTTATATGTCAGGAAATCTTGTTACGAAATTAGTTCCTATTTCGGAAATATTTTCGTAATAAATTTTGTTAAGTTCCCTACTAGCCCAATATTCTTTGTTGTACCTCAAATGGTTTGGTAACTCTTTAAGTTCTAATTTAGGTGGAATTACGACTGAAGGCGGAACTGGTCCATCTTCTCGAATCAAAGGCTCTGGGTCCTTATCTTCTAATTCTTCGCCCATTACAGGTTCTATTATTTCTTCTCTTTGAACAATGTCATTAACACATTCTTCAATTAAATCAAGCTTCATACAAGCGAAATCCTCCATAGGATATTTCATCGCTTGATTCATATTGAACTCGATCTTATCGTCACCTATTCGTAAAACTACTTTTCCTTCCGACACATCAACTAGAGCACGTCCCGTGTTCATGAATGGTCTACCAAAGATTAGCGGACAATTAGCATCATAAGCAAAATCTAAGATAACAAAATCAGTAGGAAAAATAAATTTGTCAACTTTTACCAAAACGTCTTCAATTATACCATATGGTCTTTTAGTGGATTGATCCGCTAATTGCAAAACCATATTGGTACGCTTGATGTCTTCTTCTAAACCTAATTTCTCAAAAATAGACAATGGCATCAAGTTTATACTAGCTCCTAAATCACAAAGACAACTTGGGAATTCCATATTTCCCAAAGTACACGGAATGGTAAAGCATCCGGGATCTTTGAGTTTAGTAGGTAATTTGCTTGATACTATCGAACTACATTCTTCAGAAAGTGAAATGGATGAAATTCCTTCCCAACTAATCTTTTTTGAAATTAAATCTTTCAAGAATTTTCCATAGTTAGGAATTTGCGTAATTGCATCCATGAATGTTAAATTTATATGTAAATTTTTAAGTTTATCTAAAAATGATAACAGTTGTTTATCATGGTCCTTATTTCGGACCCTGTGTGGAAAAGGTGGCTTTGGTACAAAGGGTTTCGGATTAGAGTCAATTGGTGTATCTTTTTGTTTTAATGTATCTTCTTTGGATTTTGGTAAATCATTTCCAGGTAAAGTTGAAATTCCAGGCATTTCCGGACCTAAGTAGTTTTTCCCCGAACGAAGAGTGATACCCTTAACATGCTCTTTCGGATTTTCTTCCGTTTGGCTGGGAAGACTTCCCTCTTTGCGGGATGGAATTGATTTAGCAAGTTGTCCAATTTGAACCTCCAAATTATGGATGCTAGATGATTGGTTTTTGATAAGCTGATCGAATTTATTTTCGATCCGTTTAAAACCATCGTCTTGATTACTTACCTTTCCATTCATAGCATCTATAAATTTGTCGATTTTTGAAGATAAAGTGCTAATAGTATCTCTTGTTTGATTTTGATAATTATTTATACGATATTAATTAGCATTTGCATTATTATTATTATTACCATCTTTCCAGTTAAAGTTAGGATGATTTCTCCATCCAGGATTATAAGTATTAGAATAAGGATTAGTAGTTTGGTTTTGTCCTTGGACAAAATTTACCTGTTCTATCTCGTTCATACCTTCGTAGTCAATGTCTCTCTGGATCGGATCATTAGGATCGCATGGTGCCATAAATTTATCAATTTTGTGCGATAAGGCAGAAAATTGGGCTTGTAACATTGCTACAGGATCAAGATTCATTATACCTTTAACCGATGATGTACATGAGGATGATGGTTTCGCCGTTGGTATATGTCCACGCTCTGCGGGCCACATACTGCTGTTGATTGCCATTTCCTCCAAAAGTTCTCTTGCTTGGGCGGATGTCTTCTTCATAAATAACCCTCCAGACATAGCATCTAATGAACCTCTAGTCGTAGGATTTAATCCATTATAGAATGTCTGCATTAAAAGTGCATCTGGCAATTGGTGGTGTGGGCATAAACGTTGAAGTTCTTTAAAACGTTCCCAAGCTTCATAAAGAGTTTCATTATCATTTTGTGTGAAAGATGTCAACTCTTTGATGACTCTTGCGGTTTTTGCTAAGGGAAAATATTTTTGTAAAAATGCTTGGGCTAATTGGTCCCAAGTTTCAAATGTTGCAGCAGGCATAGAAGTTAACCAAATTTTTGCCTTATCCTTCAAAGTGAAAGGAAAGAGGCGAAATTTGATTGCTTCTGCTGTTACATCAGTAATTTTAAAAGTGTCACAAATTTCTAAGAAATTTGTCAAATGTGCATTAGGGTTTTCGTTAGGCAATCCGTAAAACGTTACGTTGTTTTGCAACATATTAAGCAAAGCAGGCTTAATTTCAAATTGATTTGCGTTTATACGGGGTCTAACTACACTATTAGTTACACCGGCCATTCCTGGCCTAGCGTAATCCATAAGTGTCGGTGGATCGGCCATAATTTCTGGCTGGACTACTTTAGTTTTTAAGGGTGTTTTGTCTTTGTTTTTGTTGTTTTTCTTGTTTTTCTTAAGTGTTCTTTCAATTTCTGGATCAAAAGGATCTGGTGGCGTGCCCGAATTTCGTGAACTGCGCATCAACTTGAAATTGTAACACGAGCCAAACTACCTTCAAAACAAAATTGAAAGCAAATATATTATAAAACTGAAAATAAATAAAATATAAAAGTTGTATAAAAATAATGTATAAACCTAGATTCGAAAATAAAATGCGAAAAATAAAAATTTTGTCAAAAATTTTGGCGTATCCCCGGCAACGGCGCCAAAAACTTTTTGAGCGATTTCCGCAAGTGCACGGTTTCGCTTGTAGTAATAAAAATATCGATCCCACAGAGATACGTTTTTTAACGAAAAACTTATTTTTGAATCTTTAATTTCGAACTTGTTAGATTTATAAAATGTAAATAAAAAGTGAAAATTGGATTAATTGAATTTAGGAAATTTATTTGATTGAATTTGAAAACTTTGAGTATTTGAAAATGCTGGAATAAGATTATATATTTAGAATAAATCGATTGTTAGAAAGATCTTCTGATTTTAAGGATGAATTTTACAAAACAGGAACATTTAGAACTTATTAGAAAAAGGAATGAATTTGTTCATTTGCATTAAGCAAAGAAAACAACTTAAACTTTGTATTATTATGATGATGAAATAAATGACGGAACCTCTAATTAATTGGCTTTGAACGCGACAAAACCCTTTCGGGATAGTTGCCCTTACTCAAATTAACACTCTTTCGAGATGATAATTTGCCTAAGTGTTCAACAAAGTTTCCTTGTAATGATTTTGAATTCAAGTGCATATTAATGAAAACATCAGCCTCACTTATATTGGATTGGTTACCATAAGTGCTGCATAACGATTTGTCGAATAGAACGGACTTTATTAGATGAAATGTAAATTGATACAAGTTTACAGAGAATAAGAAGCATCGAGTTCTTCGAGGGCGTGCAAGTGAAGGGCTTGATCGGTTCCGCTTCCTTGGGTTTCCTAGGAGGTTGTCAAGCTCGGGGGCGAACACTTTACTCAATCTTCTCGCTGTAACTTCGTAATAGGGATTCGGTCGGCCACTACCATGATGCAAACTAAAACTGGAACAATGTCTAAACGCTACTGAGTTGTAATTAAACTATAAACAATATGTGTACCTCATCTTGTTTTGTACAGAATCTAATTTCTAACTCTCGAAATGTTTTTACTTAGAACTTCGACATAAGTTCTACGCTCTGATTTCTATATCTATATTATAGCAATTCATTACACTTTTTCTCAACATCAACTCTTTATTTATAGATGTTGAAGGGTTGTGTTTGAAGTGATGTATCCGTTGGTTAAGAGTCGTGTCCGTTGTGAAAGGACGTCTTTATCCACTTGAACGAACGCGTTTCTTGGATTTTCAGCATGTGTTAAATGCTCTTGGTGAATTTCTGCACTTACCGAGGATAGTAATCCGCGGCCGTGAATGACGTAGCACTGAGCTGAGCGACGGACGAAGGGGAGAATTGGTTGTACCGCGCGTGTCGCGACCGCGGGTCTGGGATCCACTGTCGCGGCCCGGCAGGTTTTCTTACTTCTTGCTTTCGTTCGTGTCCTCGACTTGGCGCTTTCGATTTACGTCGTCTTTGACTCATTTTGAAGGGTTTTTCTTCTGTTTTTGATCCTTTTTCGTTCCTATTTGGATTTTACCAAATATTCAAGTACCTTGCAAGAAAGAAAGATATTCGAAAGTAAAAGTAATCTAAACAGATATAAATAACACAAATTCGTAATAAAAATGATGTAAATGTTAATGATATTTTACGTATATTTTGGGCTTAACAATGCTCTTAGAGATTTGAGGAGACACTAAGAGGTTGTTGGAGCTGATTTTTTATTCTCCCTCCTCAAATTTTAACTTAAGAGCCAATTTAAGAGGCTGTTGGAGATGCTCTAACCAGGCATTCAGAGAAATTTGGCAAGGACAAAGGTTGAACTCATTAACGACGGGTAATATGCCCAAAGGTAGGGGGATCTCCATCTACCACTCAAGGAACATGGTAAACATACCCATTTTTGTTGAGGTAGGGGGGAGATGAGCTCTATCATTTCTTCGAGCATGGATAGAGAAAATTCCTTTAACCAAGGATAAACATCGAGAAGAAAATTTATTCGGGTTTTGGTAATTGTGAGAGGCTGATCAAACACTTTGGGATTGGATTTTTTGGGTTTGGCTATTTCCTCTTCTTGAGAATTTTCATCTTGAAGGTTATCAGCCATTTCAGCGGCATGGGTTTGAGGAGAAGGAGTAGGAGATCCAGTCTCTTCAATGGAAATTTCTAGAGGCTTGGGTGAAGGTTCAGATTCATGTTGAAGCGGCCGATGAAAATTCTTAGTTCCATGCTTATAAAAGGAAGCCATTTCAAAAAGAAAAGTAATTAAAAGTAAGAAATGAGGTAAGAAACTGACGGTTTGTAGAGAAGACAAAAATGGTGGGAGATTGAAGAAGAGGATCCTTGGTCTGGCTATGATGATTTATACAAGTTGCAAAAAAAGGAGAAAATAGGCCAAACGTTTATCCTTGGGAATATGAAAGAGGACATCTATCATCATTACGACACCTTTAATTTGACGGTAGGGTAATAATTGTTGATGATTTCATCTCTGGCCCCTTTTCTGACCATTATTGCGTTTTCAGGTGATCGAAGTTCTGATTGGAGATTCAACACACAAAAGTACGATAACAGTGAGAAAAACCGATATTGGTTCAGGATCATATAAATGCAGATACAATGCAGTGGAATGAACCAGCCTTTCGTACTTTCTTCACTCTGAGGACGTTTCTGACATAATGCAAATTCAGTTGAGCTTCAAACATCCAACAGACTCTATGTATTAGGGACCATCGAAGAATGTTGAATTCACGATACGGAGTGCCTACTACCTTGCTGAGTTCGTGAGGAGACAAATTGCAGTGTGCCCGAGCAGTCAAATAATAGCGCATTACTGTAGAAACGTATTTGGAGAATTCATTGCCCGATAAAAGTACTGCATTTCCTATGGAAACTTTCTAAAGAAATCCTCCCGAGCTTCTCGAATCTTGCAGTGCGTGGAATCAATACAAAAACCCACTGCCCGGTATGTTTACCGAATGAAGAGTCCACGTGTCATATTTTTGTTTATTGTAGGTCAGCTCGTGCGTTTTGGAAATCGGCAGGCCTGTCTATGTTTGTTGCTAAAATTCTGACGCCTGATATACAAACTTGGTTGCTCCAGTGTATGGATGTGTTGCCAGATGACGAATTAAGGTTGGGCAATGATGCTTTGGAAGCTTGGGTATCGTAGAAACAAGCTAGTACACGATCGTGTATGGACCCCAGACGATGTTTTACACGGACAGGTACAGGAGCTATTACACGATGTCATATATATTGAGGTGGGTGTTCAGATAATCGAGTCAAGAGCAGAAGAAGCCCGAGTGCCAAACCTTTGCCCTACAAAAGTATGGCGTCCTCCCCCAAGCGGTGTTGTCAAAATCAATGGCGATGCCAAATTTGGGGCAAATGGCCTTCCGTGTAGGGTAGGATTAGTTGCAAGGGACTCTTCGGGACTTGTGATGGCTTCGGCAAGTTTGCCAATATCAAACTGCAGCACAATGGAAGAAGCGGAACTGCAAGCAATACTGGAGTGCATTCTTCTGGCAAGTTATTGTAGTTTCAATAACGTAATTATTGAATCAGATGCCAAATCTATTGTTGATGTACTACAATCTGGGAATCTACACCAATCGCGGCTATTGTTTCTCTATTAAGATGTGGTTGCTTGAAGTTTGATTTTTAGTGTGTGTTTCTTTTCTTTTGCTCAGGGAGGGAAATAGGGTCGCCCATTCACTTGCGGATTGGGCAACTTCTTTATCCTATCCTATGATTCATGTACCCTTAATACTTTTCTAATAAATCACTACTTTTCATGCAAAATTTATATCTCTTATTAATTTTTAGGGTAAATAATTTATTAGTCCCTGAGTTTGTGCATATTACACTAGTTAGTCCCTCTATTTTTAAAAATAAACTATAACATCCATAATTTTTGACAAAACTAACTACTTAGTCATTCATTCATAAATTATATAGAAAATGACAAGTTTGTCATTTTATCACTAATTAACTTTAATCTATATTTAATTAAGTTGTATCAAATTTTATTTATATCAATAATTAAAATTATTTTAATAAATAATTAGAAATAAAATGAATCTACCATAAATTAGTTTAGTGTTTCATAATATTCGATAAATCAAGTGTGTAATAAGATTAATTAGAAATTTTTCATAAATTTTAGTTTTACTCATTAGGTTAAAAAATATTAATAACTATTTAGCTTATATTTCATTTAACCAATTATTATTTAATAAATTAGAAACTCAATAATGCATGTATATATACACCACGTAAAATAGATATTATATAAACGATATATTTAGATTATAATGCTAAATTATTACAAAAATTGATTATGTATTTTTAATTAAAAATACACTATAACATAATTTTATTACTAATATTATTTTTTATTCTTGAATTAATATAATAAATAAAATTAGATAAAACTTAATTAAACATATAACAAAGTTAAATAGTGGTAGAAGGACAAATTTGTCATTTTCTATAAAATTTAGGGAAAATTATAAAACTGGGTCAAATGGGAGGCTCATTTATATATTTAACCCATTTACTCAACCTATTACATATCTAGACTTTATTTTTGTGACTTTCCCAAAATACCCGAATCTTTCATCTTTCCTTTCCCCTTTCTCTTCCAAATGTACGATTTTGGTGGCTTCACCCAAAATGGCTCCTCCTCCTCTTTCCACAGGGATCTAACCTGCAAAATCTTTAACATATTTTCCCCACCTCTCTCTCCATTCTCGACTAAGATAAGTCGTCTACGCCAATCAATTAGACCTATTACTTTTACCTCCGTCGGGCCATAAAGATTGCAAAGAATACCTAAAAGAGAATTTAGACGCCGCTTTCTGAGGCCGAGCGGCAGCCACAATAGATTTCTCTCGATTCAACTTACTTACATGCAATGTGTTTATACGAGCCTCCAAAGATCCACCGACGGAGATCGGCGGAGCAATACTGTGAATCCCTGTTTTTAAACAGAGAGTATCCATTTCTGATTAATGTTAATTTTGGCTTTGAGTGATATTTATATACGGAAGAAGAATCGTGGGAAATAGGTTGAGCGATGTAGAAAATGAAAGCTAGCGTGCAACACCGCGGATTAAGGCGTTTACGATCGATTGTTAGGATTTGAATGTTACATCTCACTTCGCATATTGTGCAATATGTGAAGTCTGCTAATTAGCATATTTTGATAATGTTATGCTTTAATGTTGTTATTGTGGCAATCTTGTTGTAAATTTTGATAATGTTATGATTTTAATATTAGAATTCGTTGTTGTTTGCCATTTTTTGTTATATACCACTTAGCGAATTTTGTTAAAAATACATCCAGACTTCGCATATGCTAATTAAAATCATCAACTAAACCAAACATTCGCTTCGCAGGCTTCGCATATGCTAATTAAAATCATCAACTAAACCAAACATTCACTTCGCAGGCTTCGCATATGCTAATTAAAATCATCAACTGAACCAAATATTAGCTTCACAGGCTTCGCATATGCTAGAATCTGCGAAGTCAGATGGGAGGGAGATAGCCGCGCCGTAAAATTACAAAAATATTAAGGGTATTTTGGGAAAGTTACTAAAAAAACAGTCTAGATATGTAGTAGGTTGAGTAAATGAGTTAAATATGTAAATGGGTCTCCCATTTGACCCAATTTTGTAATTTTTCCTAAAATTTACGGATGGATGGATTAAGTAATTAGTTTTGTCAAAACTCAGAGATGTTATAGTGTGTTTCGAAAAACAGAGGGACTAATTAGTGTAATACACATAAATTCAGAGACTAATAAAGTATTTACTCTAATTTTTATGGCATAATTAATATAATTTTCATTAATAATTATATCTCTCTTACTATAAATAAAGATAAATTAAAGAAAGTATTATAAAAAGTGTATTGGTAATATAAAAATACATATAAAATTAGGGCTGTAAATGAGCCGAGCCGCTCATGAGCGGTTTGATAAAAGCTCGGCTCGATTTGTAAACGAGCCGCTCGTGAACATGATTTACTGGCTCGGTTCGTAAACGAGCCAATCTTGAGCAGGCCAAAGCTCGCCTCGAATGCTCGCGAGCAAGCTCGATTAGAACATTTATGTACACAATTAAAGAGTTATTTACGAGCAAACTTCATAAATATAATTAACAATTTACTCATAAACAATTCATGGTTAGATAATTTTCTTAATGAACCAAGTCCAAAAGAGGATTTTGGGCTCGAAACAAGCTCGAAGCTCGGCTCAAGCTCGTTGAGCAAGCCAAAGCTCGGCTCAGGCTCGGCTCGTTAATTTTATAGCAAGCTCGGCTCGGGCTCGAGCTCGTTAATTTTATAGCGAGCCGAGCTTGAACAGGCCAAAGCTCGGCTCGGCTCGACTCGGGTCGATTAGAGTGCTATATAAAATCAACAAATTAAAAAGCCCAAAATGTCATAATGCAATACTTCTTTATCCTAGTGGCAAATTTTTTTTTTTTGTTGTTGTTGTTGTTGATTTGGAGTATAGTTCTTATGTGAGTGAGTATATTTACGATTCTCCATAAATTTTGCAGCAAATTTGGACATCCTCCCAAAAAAAAACATATATACCTGAATTGAAACTTGTGGCCGTGGCCTGTTAGGTGTTTGTGAAAATGGCGGAATGAAAGAAAGAAGAAAATCTGTTGCTGATGCAGGAAGATAGAGCTAAACTGAAAAGAAATCATTTAAAGATTGAAGCCAAAAGTAACACGGTTGCTCTGAATTTCTCACAGGTATAAAATTGTTTTCATCTTTCCTTTAACTTGTAAACAACCGTTGAAACTCAACTATTATATAAAAATTGTTTCTATTTAAAGTGTTTCAACCACTTGGGTTTCTCCTCTTAGATATACAAGTTTGATTGTGGTAATGTGTCGTACCTTTTCTTCATCATTTTCTAACTTATGAATTCTTGTGCCATTTCCTCCAGATGTAACTTCTTTAGTCCAATTAGATTCTCAATGCCCCAAGGCAATCAATGCCTTTAGCTCCTCACACCCAATTAGGTACAATTCTTTTATGCTAGGCAGTGACCCCTCCTCTATTTTTATGCTATTCAACTGTCCAAGTTTTAGGAAAATCAATTTGTTCAGTCTAGGAAACCATCCTGCCTCAAACTGCAATAATTTTCCATCATAAGCTTTCTTCAGTTCTAGAAACACTAAACTTGAAAGTTCACATAGAGAAGACAACATGTCTTCCCCTAGACAAGAAAACCCCAAATGTAAATGAGTTAGACTGCTTAAAGACCCAACCCAGGGAGGCAACCTATTCAATTTTCCAACCAATGTTAGTTTTTGGAGAAGCTTGGGAGGCATAACCAAAGCTTCTAATTGAAGTTGTTCTTCTGTGTTTGTTGCTGTCATGCCCAAATGGGAAAGGTCTGTCATCCTTTGAATTGAAGAACACAGCTTTGGTCCATCAGCTGCTCTTAGTTTTGTGATTTCCAATCTTTTGAGCTCTGTCAAGTTCCCTAATTGTTGGAGTAGCTCTTCTCCTGCTTCAATGCATGCTAATGTCTGCAAACTTCGAATGTTCCATACTCCGGTTGGAGCTTGAATCCCACCTGGGGCATTAATTGCTTCCAAATTCTGATCATGGCTGGTGCACATTAGTAAATGTCGCAAATTAGATAGCTTTGATATCCCACTTGGCAGCCTCTCCAAATTGGTTTTCCAAACATCCAAAGTTTGTAAATTTTTCAGCTTTTCTATTGACTTTGGAAGCTCTTTAATCTTTGTCTTCCTCAAGTTCAAGTACCTTAAGTTGAACAACTCGACTAATGTGGTTGGTATGTTTTCAACTGGAACTCCTTCTAGATTCAGTACTCTCAATAATTTGAATTTTGATGAAACAGAATTTAGAGAGAATGATGAGCACATATCTGTTGGAAATACAAAGAATGAGCGTAGATGACACGATGTTGTACTGCTCAACCGGATGTTTTCAGCTGTATCATATATTGATAGACGGTGGATTTTTCCTTCTACCTTTGTGTGATACCCATCGTATGCTACACAGAAATTCTCCTTCTCAGATGTCGTACTGGCCAGTTCTCGCATAACATCATGGACTCGACATATCTTCACTCTCCCAGCATCATTAGTCTCTGTAACCTGAATCATACTTCGAAGAATAAGTTCAGTGAGATATTCTTCTGCTATCTCTTCCATTGACATGCCTTTTCTTTCTCTAATGAACCCTTCTGCTACCCACAGCCGAATTAGCTTCTTTCTCCTGATTGGAAAACCATCACGGAAAACACAACAGTATAAGAAACAATTCTTTAGGTAAAATGGTAAATCATTGAAACTCAGTAACAAGATGCCTTTCACTTGTTCAAGCATAGGGTTGTGACTGAGTTGCCAATTAAGACTCTCATAAACGGTCTTCCATTCTCCAATCCTCTTGCTTCTAGAACACATGAGACCTCCAACTGCCACTATTGCTAGGGGCAAGCCTTCACATTTCTTTAGAATAGCCTCAGCCAAAGGTTGAAGCTCTTTGGGACAGGTATGCTCCTGGTCACTCCAGAATGCCTTTTTGCAGAAGAGAGCCCAAGCATCTTTATCTTGGAGAGGATGAAGGTGATGGACACGACTTCGAATTCCAATTGAAGAAGCCACATTCTCATTTCTTGTGGTGAGGACAATTCTGCTTCCACATTTATTGTTGGGAAATGCACCTCTTATTTTGCTCCATAGGTCTATGCTCCACACATCATCTAACACAATTATATACCTTTTCTGAAGCAAGAAATCAACGAGGATCCTTAGCAGTTGCCTGTTGTTCATTGACCCCAGGTTGTTAGGTATTGCCACTTGTGTTGTATCAAAAACTTCTTTAATCATGCTTCTTAGCAGCTCAATGATTCCGTATGATTGCGACACAGATATCCATGCCCAGCAATCAAAATCCTTCTTGATCATTGGATTGTCATAGATGCTTTTGACTAGAGTGGTCTTCCCTAGGCCTCCCATTCCCACAATTGAAATAACAGTCCGCCCTGGTGCCTCCTCTGTCAACCATCCAATTAACTGTTCTGTGTTCTCTTCCATTCCGATAATATCATCTTCATCTGCAAAATATGATGATTCTCCATAGTGTTGCCATCGGTCAGCAGCTGAATTTCTAGTCTTTGCATCATCAGTCTGATTAAAATCGTATCGCTTGCTTCTCTCAGCTACCTCATGAACTTTAGCTTTGATCTTCTGCAACTTGGAAGAAATCCGACTTCTGGCAGATAACTTCTTGTGGAAATTGATCACATCTTGTACTACTCCTTTGAACCCATTGTTGAGGCGTTGTTTGTAATTGTGGTGCATGAATTCGTCTACTATGTCCTCTGCTTCATATGCAACTTCTCTTACTTGTCTGACCCATGTCTCCACTGATTCACTCAGTTCCTTTCTTCGCTCTGCATCTCTTAAGAAAGATCTCATGCTCTCTAACTCGAGCTTGATTTCTTCAATTTTATCTCGAGCATCGCCTAGTAATGATGCCTTTTGGAGTAGAATTGCAGTGAGTTTATCAAGTAAGAAGTTGACAGCAGCATCTGCCATTGTTACTTGTAAAAAAATATTTCTCCCAATTGTTTCACTGGACTATCCTTTTTTCTCATTCAATGAAGGAAAGGAGATAGGAAGGGGTAAATTACACCCATGACCACCGAACTTTATCTATTTTAACATTGTGGCCGTTGAACTTTAATTCTTAACTGTATGACCACTGACCTTTATATTTTTTTACACTGGTAACCACTTAACTTTAACTAACTCCTTAAAATGACCGTTAACGACTTCAAAATGAAAATATTCAAGAATTAAAGCTGTTCAAACTACATTTACCATGAAAACACATTTTTTTATTTTCCGAACTCACATTTTTTTGGAGCTTTCACTCTCTAAAAATTATCTCTCTGTACTAACCAAACAACACTTAAATGATCTTAAAATGAAAGTTTTCAAGAACTAAAGTTCCTTAGAATATCATTAACTCTTTGAATTTTTTATTTTAAGGCCGTCAATAGTCGTTTTAAGGCTTTGAGTGGTTATCGATGTAAAAAAGTGTAAAGTTCAGGAACCATACTATTAAGTATTGAAGTTCAAGGGACAAATTCAGTGGCCATGAATGTAATTTACCCGGTAGGAAGGTGGAAGGAAAAGAAAAGAAAGAGAAAAAAGATAGTTGTTGGTTTCCTTTTAATATATTGACTAAGTTAGCGTTGACTTTGTATAAATTGACTATGGAAAATGTGCATAGGATTGTTCAAGTGGACATGATTAATTGGAAAAGTAGCAGCTCTAATACGGTGTCTTAAAGTTGCAAAATTGATTAATGTATTGTATTGGGGTTTGGGAATAACTTTATTAAACTTGAAATTTCTAAAACATTTCATGCTGAAAAGTGCTGTAAAACTTTCTTCTAACTTTTAACTTAGGTGACGGCATTTGAACGTTTGCAAGCTGATGTAAAGTAGGACTTATTAATACATCACCAGTTTCTGAATTTATTTGGCTAAAATAATAGATTAGTTTCCTGAATTTATTTGGCTAAAATAATAGATTATTTCGTATCAACAGTTCCCTAAACTTGTCCATAAAAATAGATTAGCTTCCTGAACTTTGCAAATGTCTTACCAACTCTCCAAACTTGCTTATTCTGTAACAACTAAATACAAGAACCATAATACTAACTCTCGATCTTCATCCATTCAATCTCTTAAACCTGCAACACTAACTCTTATAATAGGTTGAAAGGTAGGAAAAGCGAAAAAATTACCTCTCGAATAGATGAAGATGTATTTTTTAGAATTTAGGTTTGATAGGTTTTTGTATTTAGTTGTTACAGAATACGAAGTTTAGGGAGTTGGTGAGAAACTCGTAAAGTTTATGAACTAATATACTTTTATGGACAAGTTTATGGTGCTAGTGATATGAAATAAACAAGTTTAGAGAACTGGTGAGACACTTGCAAATTTCAGGAAATCAATCTACTGAGAACTGGTAATGTGTTTGGCCTTCATTTAATTTTAGCACATGCACTTGCACATGGCCATGGCCATGGCCATGGCGAAGTCTTCCTCTACCTTGTGTGGAATTTTCCAATTTGGAGAGATGAATTCTAACAAACAAAAAACACAAGCTGCATCAGAGAAAAAACATTTTATTTTATTTTATGTTTGGTAATTAATGTACATTGGACAATTTGTGTTTATATGATTTTTTAAATGCTTATTTTATATTTGATAGGAATTATGACTGATTCAGTTTTTTCGGTCAAGTATACTAATATTTTATAAATTATATTTTGTATTTTTACTTAACCAAATAGTAAATTCATCATGTTAAAATAATATTTTTAAATTTTATCTTAATCAACTCTTTAGTCTCTACATTTTTTTAATTAAAGATTGGTTAGCGAGGAAGAGTAAGCGGCGAACATTCCAGCTATGCTGGCACCCCCACCACAGATCCAAAAAAGCCCCGAACTAAATTTATTAAAAGAGTAAATAAATGTAATAATACAAAAAGAATAAAGAATAAAATGAAGCTAAAGAATTAGGAAAAGCGATAAACGCAACGTCCTACACGATCATGAAAAAAGACTGGTCTACAAAAATCCGGGAGATCCCACCAAGTCGATGCTGTTGCCGTCCGTCCATAATTTGCAAGCGAGTTCGCAACATGATTTCCTTCACGACACCACAAAAGCCACAGAATCAATCTGATTTTAACAATTGAACCATTTTTGTCTAAGCAACCAAGGAACCGAACAAGGTTTAGATTTGAACATCTGCACAACATACATTGAGTCGCTTTCAAGCTAAATTTTCCGTCAACCTTTGCTGATAGCCATGTCAATGGTGTAAACAGCAGAAGATAGTTCAGCAAGATAAGCAAAGGAACTTTCAATCGGAAAGGCACCAAGGCATAGGCCAGTATGCAAGCGATAAATACCTCCACAACCTGCAGGACCAGGAGCACACGTGACAGACGCATCAGTATTGATCTTAATCCAATCCCTCGGAGGTGGTTGCCAAAAAATCGGAGTAATGTGCGGAGTCTTAGCAAGACGCTTTTCAATCCCGAGCTCACCTAAGATTTGAAGTTCAACTAGCGAATTCCAAACGGAGCCCCGTCCAGTGTGAGCAGATTCACGAATAGCTCCCCAAATTCGTCTCAGTGTGACGGAAGTATCAACCTTCTCATCCTAAAAAATGGACCTATTACGAGCAAGCCATAGAGCCCAAATCGTATTAACAATTGTTGCCGTCCACAAATCAGCGATTTGAGTACTGAAACGTTGAATAACAACATGATCAACCAGATTCCTAAGAGTCGAGTCCGTGTTAATTCGTCTTCCAAACAATGAGCTAACACCATGCCAAATAAATTTGGAAAACTGACAGGAGACAAAAAGGTGGTCCAACGTTTCAGTATCTAACGAGCACAAACTGCATCGAGAAAACAGCTTGACAACCGCGCAACTGAAGCTGATCATGTGTTGGTAAATACCCAAGATAAGCCCGCCATCCAATAAGCAAGTGTGCAGGAGGAACACTCTGACACCTTAAAAAACGACTCCAAGGCTGTTGAGTAGGAGGAGATCTAAGCCAAGCGTACAAGAGCTTAACAGTTAGAACCCCACTCGTAGCAGGCTTCCAAACACATATATCAACATCGTCCCTACCCCGCCTAATATTCCGCAATCTATTCTCCACAACCGCAGGTAACACGGGTAGATTATGCCAATTATTACCATCCAAATAATCCTCCACCAAATCAAAACAACGATGTTGTTGACTAGCAGATAGGCCAACCTGTGCAGCCAGCGAAGGACACATCCAAGCCCCATTCCAAAAATTAAGTTCAGAGTGTTGACCAATCCACCAAAAACAGTGATGCTCAACTTCAGAATAAATGGATTTTATCGAGCCCCAAATAGAAGAATTCATGATATAATGCCGTGACTGTCCCGCTTTATTGAGAAAACGAGTTCTAAGTAAGTTAAAGCAGAGAGACTTTTCCTGAAGAAGACCCCAAACCATCTTTCCATTCAATGCCTTGTTTAGAATAGACAAATTCTTAATTCCAAGACCTCCATCCTTGAAGTTTTGATAACAAATTTTCCAAGGGACAGTGACAAGCTTCTTGCAATTAATGGATCCAGACCAAATAAAATTCCTCATATGCCTAGTCATACGTGTAAGCAGCGCAGATGGCCACTTATAAATGATAAAAGAGTGAATGAAGCTACCAGTAATCACAGAATTTACCAGAGCCACTCTCCCAGCCATAGACAAACAATGCCCTTTCCATTTAGCAAAGTAAGCAGGCACTCTGTCCATCAAATTAGTCAGATGTCGTGTCTTTGGTAAACCAAAAAACAAAGGGACTCCAAGATAGCGAAATGGAACAGACCCTTGACGAATACCAATAATATCAGCAAGACGATTGCCACGTCTAGAAGAAACAAATGAGCCCAGAAATAATTCAGATTTGTTCCAACTAACACACTGACCCGAGATAGATCCATACAGCTCAAATACACCCTTAATAATAGCTAGATTACTCGAAGAGGCCATGCATAAGAGAAGAATGTCATCAGCATAAAATTAATGAGTCGGAAACACCTTTGCAGAAGTATATTGCATTGGAGCAAGTCGCCCAGTGTCCACGAGGTGAAGCAACCAACAGCTAAGAAAGTCCTCGGCAATACCAAACAATATAGGAGACAACGGATCGCCTTGTAGAACCCCTTTTGAACATCTGAAATATCCACTAATGGCTCCATTGTTCAAAATTGAAATCCGAGATGCAGATAAAACATTCAGAATCCAGTCTCTAAATTGAATAGAGAAACCAAAAACGTCCATCACGGCAAGTAAAAAATTTCAATTTAAAGTGTCAAAAGCTTTCCTGATGTCAACCTTCAAGGCGAAGTTCCCTCTAAAACACTTTTTACTAAGCATATTAGTGCCTTCAGAAGCAAGCAAAATGCATTGGTGAATACTTCATCCAGGAATAAATCCAAATTGATTCTGAGAAACAATGCGAGATGCAATAGAAGCGGGTCTATCAGCCAAAATTTTTGCAATTATTTTATAGCTAAAGTTGCTCATTGCAATAGGCCTATACTGATCAAGAGATATCACACCCTCCACCTTCGGGATAAGGACCATAATACTGGAGCATGTTGGGCTTATGGAGACTAATATATATAGGCCCAACTGAAGCGATCCAAAAATTTTTTTTTGGGCGATTAGGGTTTCAGACGGTTAGGGTTTCAGGAGTATAAATGTAACCTCTTTCTCTGTAATCCGTATCTTATTCATTATAGTAAATATCCTGGCTTGGTAGTGCCCCCAGACGTAGTCATTCATATTGAGTGGCGAACTGGGTAAACAATTCTTGTGTGTTTGCTTATTTTTCATTTATCGTAATTTCAGTTATTCCTAACAACTGGTATCAGAGCGAGGGTAATTACGATGGGAGACGAAAAAACCCCTGTGGAGAAATTCGATGGTTCGGATTTCGGTTTCTGGAAGATGCAGATCGAGGATTACCTGTACGGTAAAGATCTGTACCAGTCTCTAGGTGAGCAGTCGGAGGATATGTATGATGAAGAGTGGAAGTTGTTGGATAGAAAAGCGATGAGCGTGATTCGCCTGTCGCTGTCCAGAAACGTGGCGCATCACACGGTGAAGGCAAAGACCACAAAGGAGATGTTGGAGATCTTGAGTTCGTTGTACGAGAAGCCTTCCGCGGCAAATAAAGTTCATCTGATGCGGCGACTGTTTAATCTGCAGATGACGGAGAATATAGCAGTGGCGATGCACCTGAATGATTTTAATATGACAATCACTCAATTAAGTTCTATAGATATTGATTTCGACGAAGAGGTATTAGCCCTAATTCTGTTATCTTCTTTACCAGAGAGTTGGAGCGGCACGGTTACTGCCCTAAGTGCTTCAGTAGGGAAAGAAAAACTTAGGTTTGATGATGTCAGAGACTTGATTATAAGCGAGGAGATTCGCAGGAAAGAGTCAGGTTCCACATCTGGATCAGCCTTGAATGCAGAGAATCGGGGCAGGTCAGATCGCAGGTCAAAGCAGAATCGTGGCAGGTCTAAGTCCAAAGGGAGAGGGAAACCTGTGAAGGACAAGAGCCACATCAAGTGCTGGAATTGTAATGAGAATGGTCATTACAAGAGTGAATGTAAGGCACCGTAGAAGGAGAAGTCAGTGAATTCGGCCAGTGAGGATTTTGGTGATGCGTTGATTCTGAGTAATTCAACTGCAGAAACAGCAGCAGAAGCCCTGGTATTGAGTGTAAGAAGTCCTCTGGAGTCTTGGGTATTAGACTCAGGAGCTTCGTTTCATTCATGTAGTAGTGCGGATTTGATGGAAAACTATACCCCTGGGAAATTCGGAAAGGTTTATCTTGCTGATGATGAGCCTTTGGAGATTGTAGGGAAGGGAGATGTTTCGATCAAATCCCCGAATGGATCTGTGATAAAGCTGTCTGGAGTAAAGCATGTTCCTGGCCTAAAGAGAAATCTGTTGTCAATTGGGCAAATGGATGATGAAGGTTATTGTGTAATTTTTGCAGGTGGTACTTGGAAAATGACCAAAGGAGCCATGGTGGTTGCCCGTGGTGAGAAGGTTGGATCGTTGTACTTAACAGACAACGTTTTCAATAGCATTGATGTCGTGAGGGAGAATGTCAATGCAGATTTGTGGCACTGTCGTCTTGGTCACATGAGTGAAAAGGGGATGAAAGTGCTGTGTTCAAAGGGTCTGCTGTCGGGTCTGAAATCTGCTGATCTTGGGCTGTGTGAAGATTGCATCTTCGGGAAGCAGAAACGAGTAAGTTTCTCTAAGGGTGGCAGAAATTTGAAGAAAGAGAAGTTGGAGTTAGTTCACAGCGATCTATGGGGTCCTGCACATGTGAAATCTCTTGGTGGAGCTTTGTATTACATGACCCTCATTGACGACTCCACTAGGAAAGTGTGGATCTATTTTCTGAGAAAGAAATATGACGCTTTTGATTCCTTTCGGAAATGGAAGGCCTTGGTTGAGAATGAGACAGGTTTGAAGGTAAAGTGCTTGAGGTCTGACAAAGGTGGAGAGTATGAGCTTAGGGAATTCAAGAAATTCTGTGCTGAGAATGGAATTCGCATGGAGAAGACTCTGAAAGGAACTCCTCAGGAGAACGGAGTTGCAGAACGAATGAACAAAACTCTGTGTGAGCATGCTAGAAGCATGAGGCTGAAGTGCGGACTTTCGAAGACATTATGGGCAGAAGCAGTTAACACTGCAACATTCTTGATCAACAGAGGGCCATCGAGTCCCTTGGAGAGTGGCATTCCTGAAGAGGCTTGGAGTGGCAAACAGGTAAATCTATCCTTTCTACGAGTATTTGGATGTGATTCATATGTTCATATTGCTCCCCTTGAGAGAAGTAAGTTAGATGCAAAGTCTATTAAGTGCACGTTTATTGGATACGGTGGTGATGATTTCGGATATCGGTTCTGGGACAGTCAGAACAGGAAGATTATTCGCAGTCTGGATGTTGTTTTCAACGAGCAGATAATGTACAAGGATAGTCTGGGCGCATCTGATACTGGTGATGCAGGACCAGAGGTCGTGGACCTAGACATCACGAATTCTGGTGGGAGCAAGGAGGTAGTTATGGAGGAGACAGTTCTGGAGGAGGCAGTTGTGGAGGAGGTAGAAGAACCCCAAACTCCACCGGTTACACTGCGCAGATCCACTAGAGAGCGTAGAGCACCTGACAGGTACACGCCTATAAGCAACTACATGCTGTTGACAGATAGTGGTGAACCAGAAAGCTACTTGGAAGCATCTCGTGGAGAGGATGCGAGCAAGTGGAGGCTTGCAATAGATGATGAGATGGATTCCTTGATGACCAATGGCACCTGGGAACTTGTTGAGCTTCCAAAGGGTAAGAAGGCTCTACAAAACAGGTGGATTTTCAGAATCAAAGAAGAGGCTGATGGTAGCAAACGCTACAAGGCAAGGCTGGTCGTGAAAGGCTTTCAGTAGAGGTACGACATAGATTATACTGACGTTTTTACTCCAGTGGTGAAGCTGACTACTATTCGTTTAGTGTTGAGTAGAAGATTTGGAGCTGCAGCAAATGGATGTAAAAACAGCATTTCTTCATGGGGACTTAGATGAAGACATCTATATGAAGCAACCTCAAGGCTATGAGTCTGATAACGCTGAGCTTGTGTGCAAGTTGAACAAGAGCTTGTATGGTCTGAAACAAGCTCCAAGACAGTGGTACAAGAAATTTGACGGATTCATCCACGAAATTGAGTTCGTGAGGAGTGAAGCTGATCATTGTTGTTACTTCAGGAAATTGAATGAAGGCTACATAATTTTACTGTTATATGTTGATGATATGCTGATTGCAGGGTCAAGTGCTCGAGAAGTGAGAAAACTGAAGAATCAGTTATCTGAGCGGTTTGCTATGAAAGATCTCAGAGAAGCTAAGAAGATTCTAGGCATGAGGATTGAAAGAGATAGGAAGGCTGGAAAGTTGTATCTCTCACAAGCTGAGTATATCAAGAAGGTCTTGATTAGATTCGACATGCAAGATGCCAAGCCAGCTACGGTTCCTTTGGGTAGCCATTTCAAGATATCTAAACATGACTCACCCAAGAGCAGAGAAGAGCGAGTCCAAATGGAGAGAACTCCATATGCCTCAGCAATTGGCAGCTTGATGTATGCAATGGTGTGCACAAGGCCGGATATTGCACATGCTATGGGAGTTGTTAGTCGTTTCATGGGAGACCTTGGTAAGAAGCATTGGGAAGCAGTAAAGTGGATTTTGAGATACCTTAAGGGAACCACTGAACATGCCCTATGTTTTGAGGGCAAGAAAGTTATGTTGACAGGATATGTGGATGCATATTTGGCATCTAGTGACCTTGACAAGAGAAGAAGTACAACCGGATATGTCTTCACATTGGGTGGTACTGCTGTCTCTTGGGCTTCAAAGCTACAGAAGGTGGTGGCTTTGTCTACTGCAGAAGCTGAGTACGTTGCAGTGACCGAGGCTAGTAAGGAGATGGTATGGTTGTAGAATTTCTTACGTGAGTTGGGAAAGGAGCAGAAGGATCCTATTTTGTACAGCAACAGTCAGAGTGCCATTCACTTGGCAAAGAATCCCGCCTTTCACTCAAGAACAAAGCACATAGAGTTGAAGTATCACTACATACGGCATCTCTTGGACAGGAAGATATTGCAGTTGATGAAGATTCCAGGCACAGAGAATCATGCAGACATGTTGACTAAGGTTGTAACCTTAGAGAAGCTGAAGCTATGTATGGCTTCAGCTGCCCTTGGTAATTAAGTTAAAGGCATGGCACTACCATCAGATGACGGGTTTAGTCTCCAGGTGGGAGATTGTTGGGCTTATGGAGACTAATATATATAGGCCCAACTGAAGCGATGGGCCCAACTGCAGTTTGATGACATTCAAAGCAAGTTATGGGCTTTGAGCTGTCCTTCTTGTACTTGCTGTCGCTGGAGTCAGCTTTGTACTTATCAAACTTCTTATAAGGCTTCTTAGAATATTTGTCATTCTTTTTGAACAGCCTTTTCATCTTTCTGGTAAACATAGCCATCTCTTCATCGTCTGTTGAGCTCCCATCAGTGGATTCAGCTTTCATGACAAGAGACTTTTGCTTCTTGTCTTCAGACTTTTCCTTCACCTCGAAATTCTTCATCGAGATCTCATGGGTCAGCAGTGAGCCGATGAGTTCATCATACTTATAGGTGGTTAAGTCTTGAGCTTCCTCAACAGCGGTCTTCTTTGCTTGCCAGCTTTTAGGAAGACTCCTAAGAATCTTCTTGACTTGTTCTTCCTCAGTGAAGATCTTCCCAAGTCTCTTGAGCTCGTTGATGATGTTTGTGAATCTTGCATTCATGTCTGAGATCCCTTCATCATCGTTCATTTCGAACAGCTCGCACAATCTCATATGCTGGTTCACCTTGGATTCTTTCACCTTGTTGGTTCCTTCATAGGTGACCTTCAGCTTCTTCCAGATCTCCTGCGCTGACTCACAACCTGAAATCTTGTTGTATTCTGCAGCATTGAGCGCACAGTGAAGCATGTTTATAGCCGAAGCATGATTTTGTAGCTTCTTGAGATCATCCTTTGTCCATTTGGTCTCAGATTTGACAACCGTTTGGCCATCAACAGTTTCAACAGGAACAAATGGGCCTTGGACTATAGATAGCCAGGCACTCATATTTGTAGCCTGAATGAAATTTGTCATCCTATTCTTCCAAAAGGTATAGTTAGACCCGAAGAATAGGGGAGGCCGAGTTATGGACAGACCCTCAGGTAGAATCTGAGTTGTCAGATTTCCTGGGAGAAACCGAGTGCTGTTTTCAGCCATAGTGGGGATCAGCTCAAGGTAGTTAAACCTTGCACAGTGAGCTTTTAAGCTCTGATACCACTTGTTGGTCCCTTATAACGTAACAAGTTAGTTCCAAGGGGGGGATAGGAACTATTTAAAATTTTGAACGTTGAGGCTGACTTCTTTTTCTTTGAAAAGGAATTATACAGCACGCTGAGTGAAGTAAGACACTAGCTTAGTCAACTGGTGACTAAGTCAGCTTCTTTCTTTGAGTCAGGAGATAGCACTTAAGTCTATTCCTGAACTCAGATACTCAATGCACACAACTCAGCGTGACCTCTTTACTTGGTCAGTTTTGTTTAAGCAAGCAATATATAGATTAAAGGAGTTTAAGGTTAGAACGATGTTACTCAGCAGATTTATCCAGGTTCGGCCTCTACGCCTACGTCCTGTCCCCGGAACACGTTCCGAGCTTTCGAATTCTCTACTGAGCTCTTTAACGGTAGAGCATCAAAACTTTTACAACAAGAAGCTGAGTATAACAAGAGTACCTTCCTCTATACCTCTACTCACTCCTATTCTATTGCTGAGTACTATAACCGAGTACTCAGCCTCTCCTTTCTATTTCTAGAATTGATAATAAGATTGTCATAAACAACAATTGCTAAGACACTTTAGATGATTGGATAATCACTCTAGACTTTTACACGAAAGATATAGAATTTGGTGTAAGTATTTGCTTTGCTTTTTCTCACAGAACTTCGAGTAGAATTTTGGTCAGCGTAATGGCTTGATGAAGATCTGCATCAAATGAAGCAACTGAAAGGCCCTATTTATAGAGACGTCTGAGGTATTAGTCATTTCGAATTTCGAAATAACCGTTGGAGGGAAACGGCTTCCTGTCGTTGTCACTCAGTCCTGCTCAGTGCTCTTGGCCAATCAGATTCAAGTATCTTCTGTCTTCGGTCAGTACTGAGCAGCTTTTAGTCAGTCCTGCAGAATGTCTCTCCATTTATGGTAAGGTCAACTAGACAGCTTTCTGTGTCTTCTAAACTTTACCCAAAGTAGAAATACTTTGTCTGGAAGTTGTTCTTGCTCAGCTGCTGTCTTGTACTCTTTGTCGATACAACTCAGCAGCTTCGTTCCGAAGTTGTTCAACGAAGGTCTTGTTGAAACACCTTTCCACATAATTTTGATTTGACAAAATTGTTTAAGTATAAATAAAAACATATTCTAAACACACTAAGTTTAAATACTTTGATTTATTCTACTAATGTGTTTGTTCAATGTTGAGTTAAATTGTTTATAAGACATAAAGATTAAAAGGCCCAAAGCCCCAATATGGAAGTCAAAGCCCAAGTCAAACAGTTTAAGGCAACTCGGCCCGCATATGTCAAACGTTGTCGTTATGTACAAAACGCAACTCAGCGGAAGAAGGATCTAGAAGACCTTCCTGGAACAATTTCGGGACGAAGCTGCTGAGTTGATTCGACAAAGAGTACAAGACAGCAGCTGGCTAAGAACAACTTCCAGATAAAGTGTTTCCACTTTGGGTAAAGTTCAGAAGACACAGAATGCTGTCTAGTTGACATTACCATAAATGGAGAGACATTCTACCGAGCTGACCAAAAGCTGACCGAGGACAGAAGATACTCAGATCTGATTGGGCGAGAGCTCTGAGCAAGACAGGATGACAACGACAGGAAGCCGTTTCCCTCCAACGGTTATTTCGAAATTCGAAATGACCGACACCTCAGACGTCTCTATAAATAGAGCCCTTCAATTGCTTCATTAAATACAGAACTTGATCAAGCCATTACGCTGACCAAATTTCTACGCAAAGTTCTGCAAGAAAAAGCAAAGCAATCTTACACTAAATTTCATATCTTTTGTGTAAAAGTCTAGAGTGATTATTCAATCATCTAAGGTGTCTTAGCAATCATTGTTTAGGACAAACACTTATCATTTCTAGAGATTAGAAAGGAGAGGCTGAGTACTCGGTTATAGTACTCAGCGAGAGATTAGGATTGAGTAGAGGTATAAAGGAAGGTACTCTTGTTATACTCAGTTGCTAAGATTGTAAAAGGTTTGATGCTCTACCGTTAAAGAGCTCAGTAGAGAATTCGAAATCTCAGAACGTGTTCCGGGGACAGGACGTAGGCTTGGAGGCCGAACCTGGATAAATCTGCTGAGTAACATATTTCTAACCTTTAACTCTTTTATATATTTATTGCTTGCTTAAACAAAAACTGACCACGTAAAGAGGTCAAGCTATGTTGTGCGCATTGAATATCTGAGCTCAGGAATAGACTCTAAGTGCTATCTCCTGACTCAAGTCAAGAAACTGACCTAGTCACTAGTTGACTAAGCCAGTATCTTGCTATTCACTCAGCGCCGCTGTCCAAACCTTTTTCTCACGAAAAAGAAGTCTGCCCTAGCTTAAAATTTTTAAATAGTTCCTAACCCCCCCCCATTGGAACTATAATTGTAACGTTATAAGGGACCAATAAGTGGTATCAGAGCTTAAAAGCTCACTGTAAAAGGTTTAACCACCTTGAGTTGATCCCCACTATGGGCGAAAACAGCACTCGGTTTCTCCCAGGAACCCAAACAACTCAGATCTTACCTGAGGGGCTGTCCATTACTCGGTCTCCCCTATTCTTCGGGTCTAACTACACCTTCTGGAAGAATAGGATGAAAAATTTCATTCAGGCTACAAATATGAGTGCCTGGCTATCCATAGTCCAAGGTCCATTTGTACCTGTCGAAGTTGTGGCTGGCCAAACAGTTGTTAAAGCTGAGGCCAAATGGACAGAGGATGATCTCAAGAAGCTACAAAATCATGCTTCGGCTATAAATATGCTTCACTGTGCGCTCGATGCTGCAGAATATAATAAAATCTCAGGTTGTGAGTCGGCGCAAGAGATCTGGAAGAAGTTGGAGGTCACCTATGAAGGAACCAATAAAGTAAAGGAGTCCAAGGTGAACCAGCAGATGAGACTGTACGAGCTGTTCGAAATGAACAATGATGATGGTATATCTGACATGAATGCAAGGTTTACCAACATCATCAATGAGCTCAAGAGACTTGGGAAGATCTTCACTGAGGAAGAACAAGTCAAAAAGATACTCAGGAGTCTTCCTAAAGACTGGCAAGCAAAGAAGACCGCTGTTGAGGAAGCTCAGGACTTAACCACCTACAAATATGACGAACTCATCGGATCGCTGCTGACCCATGAGATATCAATGAAAAACTTCAAGGTGAAGGAAAAGTCTGAAGACAAGAAGCAGAAGTCTCTTGTCATGAAAGCTGACTCCACTGATGAGAGCTCAACAGATGATGAAGAGATGGCTATGTTCACAAGGAAGATGAAAAGGCTGTTCAGGAAGAATGACAAATATTCTAAGAAGCTTTACAGAAAGTTTGATAAGTATAAAGCTGAGTCCAGCGACAGCAAATACAAGAAAGACAACTCAAAGCCCATTACAAGCTTTGAATGTCATCAAAGTGGCCATATCAAGTCAAGCTGCCCCACGCTGAGGAAAGATAAGAAGAACGGTAAAAACGCAATGGTGGCTACATGGAGCGACAGTGATGAGTCTTCATCAACAGAAGCTGAGGCCACCGAGTCAGCGAAGATATGCTTCATGGCTGACGAACTTGCTAAGCCGTGCGTCTCTGAGCATGCTGACCCCTCCATTGCATCTAATGATGAGGAGCAATCAAATGAGGTAATATCACTTTCCCAGCTCAGAAACGAAATGGGTAATGCCCTGAGTGACCTCTATACACTTGTCAAAAAGTGTAATAAGAAAATTAGAGCACTCAGCAGGCGCTGTGACGAGGTTGAAGAGGTCAAGCTAATTGACCTCAGATTCCTTCTTCAGGACAACTCAACTTTGCATGATAATATGGAGATCATACATAAGTCTCTCTCTGAAGTCCAATCAGATTCAAAGAAACTGAGAAAGGACGTCACAAATATCCAGAACCAACTAAAGGTTCAAAACAAAAGAAATATTCCCCTGAATGCTCAGTACCGAAGTACTGGTCAGTAGAGATGGAATCCCCAGCGGAATGTCCAGTGTGACTTCTGTGGGAAGAAAGGACACACCACAAAGGTGTGCTGGCACGCTCAGCACTGGGGTGCTGACCAGTTAGTGGAAAATCCTAAATGGAAGGTCAGCTGTGACTTCTGTGGAAAGAATGGCCATACTGTCCAAGTATGCCGCCATAAAATAAAATATGATGCTTTACCTGTTGAACCTAACAAGCAAGGACCCAAAAAGAATTGGGTACCTAAAAGTAACTAGTTACAATGCAGGTAAGCCTGAGGTGTGCTGAGAAGTCAAAGATGTGGTATATTGACAGCGCATGCTCGAGGCACATGACTGGTGATGAAACTCAGTTCATCACGTTTGAGCGTAAACGAGGAGGAAGCGTAAGTTTTGGAGACAACAAAAAGGGTAAGATAGTAGGGTCAGGAACCATCGGAGGTAATCCTACTATTGAGTCAGTCTCCCTAGTCAGCGGACTCAAATATAACTTACTTAGCGTAGCTCAGCTATGTGACAATGGGAGAAAAGTTATATTTGATGCTACTGGATGTAAAATATACGAGGGAAAAACAAATGAGTTAATTTTAACTGCTCCTCGGATTGATAATGTCTTTATGCTAGACTTAGAGAAAAAGTTTTCAAAAACTGTATGCTTAGTTTCAAAGGAAGAAAATTTCTGGCTATGGCACATGAGACTTGGTCATGTAAGCATGGACCTCCTGGCCAAATTAGCAAGAAAGCAATTGGTTGAGGGACTACCTGAACTTAGATTTGAAAAAGATCAATTATGCCACGCTTGCCAAGCTGGAAAACAAACCAAACAATCTTTTCATAGCAAAAACATTGTCTCAACTAAGCGTCCGTTAGAATTGCTACACTTGGATCTCTTCGGTCCAGTCCAGCCGCTGAGTCTGGGTGGAAGAAGATTTTCCTTGGTCATTGTAGATGACTTCTCTCGGTACACTTGGGTCATCTTGCTGAGTAGCAAGGATGAGACGTTTGAGACATTTTCAAATTTGGTTAGAAAACTTGAAAATGATAAAGACCTAAAACTGGCTCACATCCGAAGTGATAATGGTGGAGAATTCAAAAACCAACAGTTTGTTGAATTCTGTGAAGCCAGCGGCATTGACCATAACTTTTCTGCTCCTAGAACGCCTCAACAAAATGGGGTTGTTGAAAGGAAGAACAGAACCTTGGTTGAAATAGCCAGGACAATGCTGAGTGAGCATAGGCTTCCAAAGTACTTTTGGGGAGAAGTTGTTAACACAGCGTGCTATATTCTTAATAGAGCTCTTGTTAGACCTATACTAAAGAAAACCCCCTATGAGCTTTGGAAAGGACGAAAGCCCAACATTGGATACTTTCGTGCCTTTGGCTGTAAATGTTTTATTTTAAACACTAAAGATAGCCTAGCTAAATTTGACTCAAAAGCTGATGAAGCTATCTTTTTAGGCTACTCAACAAACAGCAAAGCATACAGAGTTTTTAATAAACGAACTCAAGTTTTAGAAGAGTCAGTACATGTTGAGTTCGACGAAACTAACCCTGCAGGAAGATATCTACCGCTGACCGAGGATGATCCACACTCAGCACCCGCTGATCAAGATACAGCCGCTGAGTCATTCCCTCAAGGGCTGACCAAAGGTAAAAGTGAACCAAATATTGTTTTCACTGACCAGTCTTCACCTGCAGAGATTGTTAAAACACAGACAACACAAGAGATCAATCTACCCAAAGAGATAAGGATTGCAAGAGGGCACTCAGAGAGTGCAATCCTTGATGTCGCTGAGAATACCCTGATGACAAGAAACCAACTCAGGAGGTACCTCAGCAATGTAGCCTTCGTCTTAGTTCAGGAACCTAAGAACTTCACTGATGCTGAGGAAGATGAATTCTGGATGAGCGCAATGCAAGAGGAACTTGACCAATTCAGAAGAAACGATGTATGGGAGCTAGTGCCACATCCAAGGAGTCAGAAGACCATTGGAACAAGATGGGTCTTCCACAACAATCTGGATGAGCAAGGAAACGTAGTCAGGAACAAAGCAAGGCTTGTAGCTCAGGGCTACAGTCAGCAAGAAGGTATTGACTACAGTGAGACCTTTGCCCCAGTGGCAAGGCTAGAGGCTATTAGGATTCTATATGCATATGCATCTTACATGAACTTTAAACTGTTTCAAATGGATGTTAAGAGTGCATTCCTTAATGGAGTTATAAACGAGGAAGTTTATGTTAATCAACCTCCAGGGTTTGAGGATCCTAAATTCCCAAACCACGTTTATAAACTCAAAAAGGCTCTGTACGGCCTCAAGCAAGCACCACGTGCTTGGTATGAGAGGCTGACTAGTTTCCTGCTGACTAGAAACTATGTCAGGGGCAAAGCTGATACAACCTTATTCATTAAGAGAAAGGGTAAAGATACCCTGCTGGCTCAAATATATTTTGATGATATTATTTTCGGTGCTACTAATGAGTCAATGTGCAAGGAATTTAGCAATCAAATGCAGACTGAGTTTGAAATGTCGATGATGGGAGAACTCAACTTCTTCCTTGGACTTCAAATCAAACAAGGAAAGAATGGCATCTTCATCAGTCAAGCTAAATATGCCAAGGAGATATTGAAGAAATATGATCTTGAAAATTGCAAGCCAATATCCACTCCTATGGCCACTGACACTGTCCTCTGCGCTGACGAGAATGGTAAGTCGGTAGACAGCAAATTATATCGAGGTATGATAGGCTCTCTACTTTACTTAACAGCAAGTAGACTGGACATTCAGTTCTCAGTATGCTACTGTGCTAGATATCAATCTAACCCTAAGGAATCTCATTACATAGCTGTAAAAAGAATCCTTAGATATTTGCAAAGCTTAGTGAACGCATGTTTATGGTATCCCAACACTCATGGCTTTACACTCGTTGGATACACTGACGCTGACTATGGTCGAGACAAGCTAGAACGGAAAAGCACCTCTGGAGGATGTCATTTCTTAGGAAGCTGTCTTGTATCCTGGTTCAGCAAGAAGCAGGCGTCAGTAGCCTTGTCTACCACTGAAGCTGAGTACATTGTTGCTGGTCACTGTGTTGCTCAAGTCCTATGGATTAAGCAACAGCTTGAAGACAATGGTGTTCAAACAAAGACAATTGAGGTTAAATGCGACAACAAAAGTGCAATTGATCTATCAAAGAACCCAATTCAACACAGCAGAATGAAGCATGTCAGCATAAGGCATCACTTCATTAGAGACCATGTACTCAAGGGTGAGATAAAGCTGACCTACGTCCCAACGGATGAGCAGCTTGCGGATATCTTCACAAAGCCACTGGCTCGTGAACAGTTCAGCATACTGAGAGAAGCCATTGGTATGTTTAATCCTCTTCAGTAAATTCCTGTTCTAAAATGTAAATTTATGCTGAGTGAATTACTATGCTGAATGATTTATGAAAATGCATGCTGAGTGATTGTTATGCTGAGTACTTAACGCAAAATACATATCAATACTGAGTAAATATGCACACCGAGTAGTAATCTCAAACTGAGAAATCATCCTTTCATATACTACTGACCACTCAGAATATAAAACGCTTAGTATTCTAAACGCTGAGTGTTAGATCCGTTGCATTAAATGCAAAAGCACGTGAATAACCACCTAGAATGACGTATGCACCGAATGTGTCATAAAAGCCAGGATCTTTGTCGGTTGAAAATTCCAAGGCAAAACTGACACATGGATTCGATAAGATCCACTCTTCACCGCTATAAATAATGGGTAAATCCCCATTTTTTATTTACTTTACACTTACTGAATTCTCTGGCAAAGCATTCTCTCTCTCTAAGACTCTCAAAGCTTCCCTATCCTTTTCTGAAACAATGACCAGAGTTTCCATCAACATCTCCGGTGCCGGTCACCCTAAGACCAGCTCTGATGAACCCTCCAGGCAAACTACTGTGCCTGAAACCACCAAGGTCACTACGCCGAGCAAAGGCAAAGCTGGCCAAGCTACCTCAACTAAGGGTAAGCCGACTAAGGCCAGAACCTATACCAAGGTATTTGAAGACATTAGCGAATGGAAAGTAGACTTTTCACGATGGGTTTCTGAGACCTTCGTGACATCCGAGCAACCCTTCTGCAAATGGATATCGCAAAATGGATGGACCGAGCTGTTCTCCATTAGGGATCATACCTATCCTGATCTAGTAAGAGAGTTCTACCACAATCTCCGAGTTGCTGATGATAACCAGGACTGTCTGGTAACTGTGGTAAAGGAAAAGACCATTTTCATAAACCCTACTTATCTCGCTAACTTGCTGAAGTTAAAGAATGAGGGAACAAAACTGAGGCGATCTGGAGATCATGAAGGTACTGGGTACGATACCACCTTCTGTAAGCCCGCTGGCCACTCAGGAGAAGTCTCAAGCACCTCAATGGGTCAGCACCAAAAGATGGCTCACTATCTGCTGACCTACTTCATTTATCCCAAGATCAACTGCACCACCTCAGCAACGAATTTTGAGCAATGCTTCATATGGCATATGCTGACATACAAGCCGATCAACATACCAGTATTCTTGATTGCTGGGTTCATAAGGAGCACTGGAACGCTCAGGCTGGGATCACTCATCACCAGAATCCTCTTAGATCATCAAATTGATCTATCTGAGGAAACTAAGGCTAGAGGATCTGAGATAACCGCGGCTTCGCTGAGGGCTTTGAAGTTTAATCAGCCACTAAAGAAAGGAAAAGCTGTTGCTGAACAACAAGCTGAGGAAACAGCTCCAAAGCAAAGCCAAAGGACAAAGGCTCCAGCTGCCCGCAAGAGGAAAGCTGTTGTGACTCCTTCAAAGAAAGCTGAGCCTCAGGCCAAGAAGTCGAAGTCAGCTGCTGAACCAGGTCAGGAGAGACCTAAGTCAGCTGAGAAAAGGAGCAGGCAAGATGAGCCTGAAATTGAGGAAAGAACAAATGTTGATGAGCAACCTCAAAAGAAGCATAAGTCTTCTACACTGACTCCTATTGATGCTATTCCTACTGACGTCGTTGTTCCTGGTGATTCTCACTACACACAGTGTCTAGGAACTGTAGCTGAGCATCAAGAAGATGAAGTGCATCTGGACGATCAGTTCATTGCACAAGTTGAGGAAGAGTTAGATGGCGATAGTGAAGAAGATGAAGAACAAGAAGAAGGCGGTCAGGATGACGCTGAGGACACCGAGGAGACAGCTAGCGATGTTGATACTGAGCATGCCAACACTGAGTTAGCTGCTGGAGATGAACAAGAACAAGCTGACCAGCTTAATGCTGATCAAGAGGAAACTTCTCCCTCTCACTCAAGAGAATCTATACAAGCTGACACTCCTCCTCCAAGAAGAAGATTAATCAAGGCAAGTCAGAAGTCTGTCATTGACCCTCCTGTTCAGAAACCAACTGTCCCTGACTTTGTTATCCAGAAGCCGACCCAAGACCCTTCTAAGCTCAAGCTGAAATTTTTCAGAAAACAACCAACTACTACTCCATCGGCTTCCCTTGAAAAGCAAGCCTCTGTTTCTTCACCAAAGGAACACGCCGACTTGAATGCTTCTGCTAACTCTACAAGCCAAGTAGAGCCAATTCCCGTCAATGCTGTCACTACAAGCATTGTGCTGACTCAGAACATCCCTGCTCCAGTCAGCACAGACAGCATTCGGATTACTTCTTCTCCAATCAACACTTCTGCCGATCAATCAGCTTTACCTGAGACTCAAGTGCAGATTGGAAACCCACTTCCAGTCACTGACCATGTTATTCCACTGACTCCTCTTCCAACCGGTCAAACTGAGGAAACTAGAAAAGTTCATGAAGGCTCTCTTAGCTACTTGCATACCACCGAGTCTGGTAAAAGAATTATTGACTCGGTGCAAACATTGATTAAAGACCTTCATCAAACCACTCCACATGCTGCTGGGTCGTCTACTGCTGAGACAACTCAACTCTCCCAAGTAACTCAGCTTCTCAATGAAGTTAAGGGATTCAAGGATTTGCTGAGTGTCATAGTCTCCTTTCAAGCACAACAACCTAAGCAGGATTCCATCACAAAGATGGGTGAGCACCAGCTGACAATTGTTCAACATCTCAATTCTCTTCAAGGTCAAGTTCAGACTCTATCAGCTGCGAACACGCGATATGCCACTTCTGATGAAGTTAAAATGCTCTTTGCTCAGCTTCACACCGAGCAAATCAAGACTAACGAGCAAATGGTCTCCTATTCTCAATGCTTAGTGGAGCAAGTTGGTGAGGCTATTCGACTGTTGAACTTGAACAAACAAGAGATGGACACTGACGCCATAAAGCAAAATGAAATAATGTCTGTCACCAGACAAACCTTCAACCATGTACGTCACAGCAATATTCAGCGTCAATACTACGACATATCCTTACTGAAGACTTTTCATCAAGTCGTTGCTGGTCTGACCGATGCGCTTACCTGGATAGGTAAATCTCAAGCTTTCATAGTAAGCATGATCAGTGCTGCTGAACTTAATATACCCGCCGAGGTCTCAGATGATGGAGTTGCTATTTTTGATAGTGTCAATGAAAGCACCGATAAACTTAAGGCGCTGTCCACGGAACTGACCAGAGCCGTCTTAACCGACGCCTTTAGGATTCCTCCTCCCGATGCTGACAAAACGGGGGAGAAAGAACAAGCTAGAACACAACATGAGCATAGTCAGCCCAAGCAAAAGAAAAAGAAATAGAATTTAGGCTAGCTCAGTTATGCTAAGTTTGTAGTCTCTATGTTTATGATTTTCTTTTGTTGTATACGCTGACTGCTTCTAGTAATATCAATACTTGCATCTTTTCTCCAAAACTGAGTTATGAGTTATTATATACGATGCTGAGTATTAAGTTATTATGTATCTTCAATCACATCCAATGCTGATAATATGTTTGACATTGACTTGTATGTTTTATATAACATTGTCTTATAAAACTCATTGAACAACAAATTACTCAGCGCCCTCTGAATGCTATAACTTCCGCCTAAACACTGAGTAAAATAGAATATGTTCCATGAGCTGATCTATATCTGAAAACTGACCTTAGACTTACTCAATTAAACCTTCAAATGTTTAGAGTAAAACTAAGTCAGTAGCTCAACCCTGACGGAGGAGTTTGCTAAGCTATATTAGGTCAACTATCATGGGGGAGCTCAATACTGAGTTCTTCGCTGAATAGTTTTGCCAACATCAAAATGGGGGAGTTTGTTGAAACACCTTTCCACATAATTTTGATTTGACAAAATTGTTTAAGTATAATTAAAAACATATTCTAAACACACTAAGTTTAAATGCTTTGATTTATTCTACTAATGTGTTTGTTCAATGTTGAGTTAAATTGTTTATAAGACATAAAGATTAAAAGGCCCAAAGCCCCAATATGGAAGTCAAAGCCCAAGTCAAACAGTTTAAGGAAACTCGGCCTGCGTAAGTCAAAACATTGTCGTTATGTACAAAACGCAACTCAGCGGAAGAAGGATCTAGAAGACCTTCCTGGAACAACTTCGGGACGAAGCTGCTGAGTTGATTCGACAAAGAGTACAAGACAACAGCTGGCTAAGAACAACTTCCAGACAAAGTGTTTCCACTTTGGGTAAAGTTCAGAAGACACAGAATGCTGTCTAGTTGACATTACCATAAATGGAGAGACATTCTGCCGAGCTGACCAAAAGCTGACCGAGGACAGAAGATACTCAGATCCGATTGGGCGAGAGCTCTGAGCAAGACAGGATGACAACGATAGGAAGCTGTTTCCCTCCAACAGTTATTTCGAAATTCGAAATGACCGACACCTCAGACGTCTCTATAAATAGAGCCCTTCAGTTGCTTCATTAAATACAGAACTTGATCAAGCCATTACGCTGACCAAATTTCTACGCAAAGTTCTGCAAGAAAAAGCAAAGCAATCTTACACTAAATTTCATATCTTTTGTGTAAAAGTCTAGAGTGATTATTCAATCATCTAAGGTGTCTTAGCAATCATTGTTTAGGACAAACACTTATCATTTCTAGAGATTAGAAAGGAGAGGCTGAGTACTCGGTTATAGTACTCGGCGAGAGATTAGGATTGAGTAGAGGTATAGAGGAAGGTACTCTTGTTATACTCAGTTGCTAAGATTGTAAAAGGTTTGATGCTCTACCGTTAAAGAGCTCAGTAGAGAATTCGAAATCTCGGAACGTGTTCCGGGGACAGGACGTAGGCTTGGAGGCCGAACCTGGATAAATCTGCTGAGTAACATATTTCTAACCTTTAACTCCTTTATATATTTATTGCTTGCTTAAACAAAAACTGACCAAGTAAAGAGGTCAAGCTGAGTTGTGCGCATTGAATATCTGAGCTCAGGAATAGACTCTAAGTGCTATCTCCTGACTCAAGTCAAGAAACTGACCTAGTCACTAGTTGACTAAGCCAGTATCTTGCTATTCACTCAGCGCCGCTGTTCAAACCTTTTTCTCACGAAAAAGAAGTCTGCCCTAGCTTACAATTTTTAAAGAGTTCCTAACCCCCCTTGGAACTATAATTGTAACGTTATAAGGGACCAACAGGTCTTCTCGATCCTTCTTTCGCTGAGCTGCATTTTGTACACAACGACAGCGTTTTGCACACGCGGGCCGAGTGGTCTTGATCTGTTTGACTTGGGCTTTGACTTCCGTATTGGGCTTTAAGCCTTTTAGTCTTTATGTCTTATAAACAATTTAACTCAACATTGAACAAACACATTAGTGTAATAAATCAAAGCATTTAAACTTAGTGTGTTTAGAATATATTTAATTTTACTTAAATAATTTTGTCAAATCAAAATCATGTGGAAAGGTGTTTCAACAAACTCCCCCATTTTGATGTTGGCAAAACTATTCAGCGAAGAACTCAGTGTTGAGCTCCCCCATGATAGTTGTCCTAATATTACTTAGCAGACTCCCCCGTCAGGGTTGAGCTACTGACTTAGTTTTACTCTAAATATTTTAAGGTTTAATCGAGTAAGTCTAAGGTCAGTTTTCAGATATAGGTCAGCTCATGGAACATATTCTATTTTACTCAGTGTTAAGAGGAAGATTTAACATTCAGAGAGCGCTGAGTATTTTATTGTTCAATGGGTCTTATGAGACAGTGTTTAATAAACATACAAGATAATGTCAAACATTTTATCAGCATAGCATACAATCAACAAGTATTATAAACAGTAAACACAGTTGATGTATTTGAAGATACATAATAACATAATACTCAGCATCATATAAAATAACTCAAGTTTGGATAAAAGATGTAAGTATTGTATTGAAATAAAGTAGTCAACATATACAGCAAAAAGATAAGCAAAAAGAAACATAGAACTACAACGTAATAAACAAACTGAGTTAGCCTATTTCTATTTCTTCTTCTTATGCTTAGACTGACTACTTCTAGCAGCCTCCTGCTGAGTTCTAGCTTGTTCTTTCTCCCCCGTTTTGTCAGCATCGGGAGGAGGAGGAATTCTAAAGGAGTCGGTTAAGGCCGCGTTGGTCAGTAAGGCGGACAACTCCTTAAGCTTGTCGGCACTTTCATTGATGTCGTCGAAGACAGCAACGCCATCATCCAAGACCTCTTGAGGTATACTGAGTTCAGCTGCGCTGAGCATGCTCAGTATGTAGGCTTGAGACTTACCCACCCAAGTAATTGTATCTGACAGTGCAGCAAAAACTTGATGAAATGTCTTCAGCAAGGCTGAGTCATAATATTGACGCTGGATATTGTAGTGACGCACATGGGTGAAAGTCTTTTGGGTAGTGACCAGTATCTCATTCTACTTCATTTGGTCAGTGTCCATCTCTTGCTTATTCAAGTTCAGCAAACGAACGGCTTCGCTAATTTGCTCCACCGAGCATTGAGAGTAGGAAGCCAGTTGATGGTTGATCTTGTTTTGCTTAGTGTGAAGCTGGGCAAAGAGCATCTTAACTTCAGCAGAAGTTGCATATTGAGTGTTCGCAGCTGACAAGGTCTAGAATTGTCCCTGAAGAGTGTTGAGATGTTGAACCGTTGTCAGTTGGAGCTCAGCCAGCTTCGTTATTGAGTCCTGCTTGGGCTGTTGTGATTGAATTGAGATCATAACACTTAGCAGATCCTTCAGTCCTTTAACTTCATTTAAAAGCTGAGTGACTTGGGACAGCTGAGTTGACTCATTGTTGGTAGACCCAACAGTAGGTTCAGCATTTTGATGAAGATTTTTTATTAATGACTGCACCGAGTTGATTATTTGTCTACCAGACTCGGTGGCATGCAGATAGCTGAGTGATCCTTCATCAGGTTGCCTAGTTTCCTCAGTGTGACCAGTTGATGGAGGAGTCGAATTTTTCTCAGTGACGATATGGTCAGTGACTGGAAGGGGGTTTTCAATCTGCACTTGGTTCTCTTGTAGAGATGATTGATCGGCAGGAATGATTGTTGGTGCAGAAGTAAGCTGAATGGGTTCAGTGCTGACAGGGGCAGGAGTTTCCTGAGTCAGCACAGTGCTTGGAGCAGCAGCATTAGCGAGAACTTGCTCGGTTTGGCTTGTAGGGTTGACAGAAGCATTCAAGTCGGCTTGTTCCTGTAGTGAAGAAACGGAGGCTTGCTTTTCAAGAGAAGCTGGCAGAGAAGAAGAAGTTTGTTTGCTGAAAAATTTTAGCTTAAGTGTAGAAGGGTCTTTGGTCGGCTTCTGGACAGGAAGGTCAATGACAGCTGTCTGACTTGCCTTTACTAGTCTTCTTCTTCGAGGAGGTGTAGTGTCAGCTGGGATAGACTCTACTGAGTGAGGAGGAGAAATTTCTTCTTGATCAGCATTGAGCTGGTCAGTTTGTTCTTGTTCTTCATCTGCAGCCAACTCAATATTAGTTGGGTCAGCAGTTTCCTCTTCACTGGCAGTCTCCTCAGTGTCATCCTGACCACTTTGTTCTTCTTCCTGTTGATCATTCCCTTCGTTTTCTTCTAGCTCTTCTTCAAGCTGTGTGATGAACTGATCATCTAGTTGCACATCGTCTTCTTGATGCTCAGCTTCAGTTCCCTGACATTGTGTGAAGTAAGAATCACCAGGAACAATGAAGTCAGTGGGGATAGCATCAATAGGGGTCAGCTCTGAAGACTTCTTCTTCTTCAGAGGTTGCTCATCAGCATCCATTCTTTCTTCTGTATCAGACTCATCTTGCCTGCTTCTCTTCTCAGCTGACTTAGGTCTCTCCTGACCTTTTTGAGCAACTGACTTCAGCTTCTTGGCCGGAGACTCAGCATCTTTTGAAGGAGTCCCAACAGCTTTCCTTTTGCGGGCAGCTGGAGCCTTTGTTCTTTTGCCCTTCTTTGGGACAGTCTCCTCAGCAGGCTGATCAGCACCTTTGGCTTTCTTAATCGGTTGGTCAAACTTCAAGGCACGCAGCGCAGCAGCTGTGATCTCAGAGCCTTGGGCCTCAGTTTCCTTGGATAGGTCAATCTGATGGTCTATGAGGATTCTGGTAATGAGTGAGCCCAGCCTTAGAGTTCCAGTGCTCATTTGGAAGCCGGCAATTAAGAATACTGGCATGTTGATGGGCTTGTAGGTCAACATATGCCATATGAAGCATTGCTCAAAGTTTGTTGCTGAGCTGGTGCAATTTATCTTTGGGAAGATATAATTGGTCAGCAGGTAGTGTGCCATCTTTTGGTGCTGGCCCATTGAGGAACTGGAGATTTCTCCAGAATGGCCAGCGGGCTTGCAGAAGGTGGCAGAGTACCCATCCTTCATGATCACCAGTCCTCCTCAGTTTTGTTCCTTCATTCTTCAGTTTCAGCAAGTTGGCAAGGTAGGTAGGGTTGACAAAAATTGTTTTCTCTTTTACCACAGTTACTAAGTGGTCCTGGTTATCGTCGGCAACCCGCAGATTATGGTAGAATTCCCTTACTAAGTCAGGGTAAGTTGGATCTCTGATTGAGAACAACTCGGTCCAGCCATTCTTCGATATCCATTCACAGAATGGTTGCTCGGTTTCTACGAAAGCCTCAGAGAACAACCTTGAGTGGTCAATCTTCCACTCTCTAACGTTTTCGAAGACCTTAGTATAGGTTCTGACTTTGGCCGGCTTTCCTTTAGAGGAGGTGGCTTGGCCAGCTTTGCCTTTGCTCGGTGTAGTGGCCTCAGTCGTTCCAGGCGGAGTAGAATGCCTGGAAGGTTCATCGGAACTGGTCTTAGAGTGACCGGCACCGGAGATGTTCAAGGAAATCTTAGTCATAGTTTCAGAGAGGGGTTTGGAAGTTTTGAGAGTTTTTAGAGAGAGAGTATTTATGCCAGAGAATTCGGTAAGTGTAAAGAGATAAAAAATGGGGATTTGCCCATTATTTATAGCTGTCAGAGGTGGATCTTATCGAATCCATGTGTTCGTTTTGCCTTGGGATTGTCAACCGACAAGGATCCTGGCATTCATGACACATTCGGCGCATACGTCATCCTAGGTGGCTATTCGCATGCTTTAGCATTAAATGCAACGGATCTTATACTCAGCGTTTAGAATTCTAAACGTTTTATATTCTAAGTAGTCAGTTTTACACAAACGGATGATTTAAGTAATTGATTTCTCCGTTTGAGATAACTACTCGGTGCCAATATTTGCTCAGTATGTGATATTCATTCATTTAGCATTAAATACTCAGCATACATCTATCCACTCAGCAAGTAATAGCATAAGTCATTCAGAATAGTAATTCACTCAGCATGAATATATATTAAGAGCTGGAATTTACTGAAGAGGATTAAACATACCAATGGCTTCTCTCAGTATGCTGAACTGCTCACGAGCCAGTGGCTTCGTGAAGATATCCGTAAGCTGCTCATCCGTTGGGACATAGGTCAGCTTGATCTCGCCCTTGAGTACATGGTCTCTAATGAAGTGATGTCTGATGCTGAGATGCTTCATCCTGCTGTGCTGAATTGGGTTCTTTGATAGATCAATTGCACTTTTGTTGTCACACTTGACCTCAATTGTCTTTGTTTGAACACCATAGTCTTCAAGCTGTTGCTTAATCCAAAGGACTTGAGCAACACAGTGTCCAGCAGCAATGTGCTCAGCTTCAGTCGTAGACAAGGCTACTGACGCCTGCTTTTTGCTGAACCAGGATACAAGATAGCTTCCTAGGAAGTGGCATCCTCCAGAGGTGCTTTTTCGTTCAAGCTTGTCTCGTCCATAGTCAGCGTCAGTGTATCCAACGAGTGTAAAATCATGAGTGTTGGGATACCATAAACCTGCGTTTACTGAGCTTTGCAAATATCTAAGGATTCTTTTTACAGCTATGTAATGAGATTCCTTAGGGTTAGATTGATATCTAGCACAGTAGCATACTGAGAACTGAATGTCCGGTCTACTTGCTGTTAAGTAAAGTAGAGAGCCTATCATACCTCGATACAATTTGCTGTCTGCCGACTTATTGTTGAGAGATTTCCGCAAGCGCACGGTATACGCTTGTAGTAATAAAAGATATCGATCCCACAGGGAACGTTTTTCAACAAAACTTATTTATAATCGGTTAAATTTACTTTAAGGTTTATAATATGGAAAATCGTTTAATCGGTTTTGGTTTTGAAATTGCTAGAATGAGAATTAGATTAGAATATGAAGATGTTAGAAAGTATCTGATTTAAAAATGAATTTGCAAAACAGGAACGTTTTAGTACTTTAGAAAAGTAAACAAGTATATTTGTTTGCATTAAGCAAAGAAAACAACTTTAAACTTTGTACGAATTATAAAAATGAAATAAATGACGGAACCTCTAATTAATTGGCTTTGAACGTGACAAAACCCTTTCGGGATAGTTGCCCTTAATCAAATTAAAACTCTTTCGAGATAATAATTTGCCTAAGTGTTCAACAAAGTTTCCTTGTAAAGATTTTGGATTAAATACGTTTTAATGAAAACACCAGCAGTCACTTTTGTAATATCCCGATTTTTGTATATATATATATATATATATATATATATATATATATATATATATATATCTTTCTTTTCAAGTTCAATTGTTTAAAAAAAAAGAATTATATAATTATATGGTAAATTAAGGTGACTAAATTATCTTTATGTGAAATGGATATATATAAGGTTTATTTTTAATAAATTACAAGACTTAGATTTAGACTTAGACTTTTCAACTATTTGTTTTATTTAAGGTCCGAATCACTTCACAAACATATATACAATATATATATTATTTAAATAGATTTTGTTTTAACTTAGAATTCTAAATGTATGCTATTATTTTTTATTCTAAGTGGATTAACCCTAGACAATCATGAGTACAATTTTTATTTCACATTCTTCTCTGAAAAAATATTGCCGCCTCTCCGTTTTGGCTTCCTGGAATTATGGAGCAAAAGTGATTTTGGTATATTGAAAAGATGATTAGCGACTAAAAGTTCAACCTAGCTTTAATTCAGAATTTCAGGTGAGTGGTAATTATAGTACATGACACTATTTGATTGAAATACCAGATTGAAAACTGGTTATCAAAAATTGACATTGATTTTATTGTCTTTTTTTTAAAAACGTATAGCTTGAACCTCCTGTTTACTAAATATCCTTAGTATTAGAGCGTATATTCTGGGAACATGCCTTTATATTTGATTTGTTTTATTATCGGTTACAATGAAATTATTAAAATTTGATTTGATATGATTTGTACTTTCTGATACGCGATTTATCGCAGTTATTACTTCAATTTTAGAAATCTGATAATTCGTTCAATCAGTTATGATTTTCTGATTTTTATATATATATATACTATATGTTTTCAAACTGGTACAAGTGCTCAGTATATCTGTATCTGTTATCTGGCCTCTCACCGATCTTCATAACATTAGGATTTTGCATTTGTCTTCGAGTCATGATGTCAGTTGTCAGTTTTGTCGTCAGTTGTGTCAACATTAGAATCATGCATAAGATCGGTGAAGGCAATTATCTGTTATCTGTATCTGTTATTGGTAGCGCGCTTACCATTTATCTGACCCTGGTGGTGTGCAGTATCACCACTCTGTTACACTGTACCATGTGTTTTAAAGCTTCTGTCTTATTTTCTGATTATCCTAATATCTGATATTTTGAAATGTTTCAGTATATGTTTGACAATTGATTGTCAGCATTTTGGAATTGATTATCTTATATTGACCATTTAGTTTAACTGATTTTGAAATACTATATTTTGAACTATATTTGTCATAATTTAAAAGTATCAGCCTGTCTGTCTGTTCCCTTTCTGTTGTGTGCTATAGCTACTACTCACTGAGGTTTTCGCTCGTATAGACGAAAATCTCATACCACGTTGAATCTTTCTTTTTCAGATTAAGGTCCATGTTCGTGAGGTAACCCTTGGATTCATGTTGAAGGAGACTGCTTAAGAACTTAGCTTTATTTTATCCGTTAGAGAATTTTGATTATTGAGGTTTAGACTTGCACATTTGATTCTTTTAAGGTTATTGATGTAATTGAGATGACTTTGATATTCTGTTAGTAAATTTTGGAATTTCTATTATTTCAGAAATTAAGGCTAGCATAGATTAAAGTTAATTTAATTTATGCGCCGGTCATGGCCTGGGTTGGGTCGTGACAACTTTAGTGGATTGGTTACCATAAGTGCTGCATAAAAATCTATTGAATAGAACAGACTTTATTAGATGAAATATAAATTGATACAAGTTTACAGAGAACATGGAGCATTGAATTCTTCGACGGTGTGCAAGTGAACGGGTTGTCAATCCTTTCCTTGGGTTTCGTTAGAGTTTGTCAGGCTCAGGGGCGAATCCTCTACTCAATCTTCTCGTTGAATCTTCGTAATAGAGACTGGGTCGGTCTACTACCAAAATGAAAACTAAACTGGAACAATGTCTAAACGTTACTGAGTTTGTTATTATTTAGTAAACAATGTGTGTACATCATATTGCTTTTGAACAGAATCTAAATCTAACTTCTGAATCACTTGACTCGGAATTTCTGCATAAATTCTACACTAATCTCTTTCTTCTACATATATAACATTATATTTCAACTCTCCATCAACTCTTTTTTATAGATGTTGAAGAGTCTTGATTGAAGTGTCGTGTCCGTTGTGAAGGATTGTGTCCACTGCGAAAGGACGTCTTTATCCACACGAACGATCGCGTTTCGTCGAAAACGAAAGTGTGTAACTAGGCTTCTAAAATCTCCTGCTCGTACCGAGAATATTAAATTCTCTACCGAGAATGGGGGAGCAACAATTTGTACTTCGGACGAAGGGAAGGAGGGCTGAGGGACGCGTGTCGCGACCGTGAATATTGGGGGCCGCGGTCACGGCACGGAGCGTTTTTCACCTCTTCCGCTCTCGGTCGTGTCCTCGACTTGGCGTTATTAATTTTCGTCGTCTTTGACTCCTTTTGTAGGGTTTTTCTTCTGTTTTTGAGCTCTTTTTACTCCTATTTGGATTTTACCAAATATTTATGTACCTTGCAAGAAAGAAACATATTCGGGAGTAAAAGTATTCTAAATAGGTATAAATAGCATAAATTCGTAGCAATATTGATGTAATTATTGATGATATTTTAGGTATATTTTGGGCTTAACAAATCTCCACACTTAATCTTTTGCTAGTCCCGAGCAAAATTTCACTGAATTTATTCTTTAACTGATCTCGTTATGAAAATAAAACATATATCTCTGTTTTACCTTTTAAATTAGTTAAGCCGAAAAGACTAACTTCGCATGGCAAATTTATACGCAAAATATCAAACTAACTTAGTATAAATATGATATATCATTCGTCTTGTATTTTCAATTTTGAATTGAAGCATTCGGGACGATATAAGCACGCATGTTATTGAGTTTTTCATCTCAAAGCATATCAAAGCACTAAATTTCTTTTTCCAAACCTAAACTAATATATAAGATATATTAAATTTAAATAAGTTCTTAATTTTAATTTTTTTTGCTTGGTTACGCCCGAAATAAGGGTGGTTTCAACCGTAACCTTATACGTACTTTATTGTTTTGTGTTTGCTTAAGAGGTACCGACCATGCCATGGGTGGACGCAATCGTTACTTTAAACTTAAACACGCTTTATTTTTTCTTTAAACATTCCTTCCATACCTCGATTGTGATAAGGGTGGTCGCAACCGTGGCCAAAAGTAAACGGTACTTAATTATTCTTCCCTTTCATACCTCGATTGTGATAAGGTTGGTCTCAATCGTGACCAAAAGTTAAGAATTCGGCTAATTGATAAATTAATATGAAATATAAAATTGAAATTGTAATTTGGGAAAAAGAAAGATAGCGCATTCATCCTATATTGACTTAAAATTCAACATGTATTATGGCTAAAGTTTCCTTAAAAACTTCAATTAGTGTTAATGTAAGAAGAAATCAAACCGAGCTAAAAATTGTTAGTTCAATTTAATGCTTATAAACCTAATTGAAAACTTAAAATAAGATTTATTGTATCATGAATTGCATGATATAAAATAGAGATTAAAAATAAAGAATTTATTTAATTAAAATACATTCACTCGAGACAATTTTACTTAAAATCGTATCGGAGATTTGTGAAAATTTTGAAAAATATTACCCGTATACGTATAGAAATATTTTTCTAACGATAATGATAACCTAAACAAATAATCATATTAACTTATGGTTAATTTATAAATATATGAAAATGTGTTGCAATACATTAGTGTTGCATTTGCATAAAAATTAATATTCGTTGCATTTTTTTTCGTTTTGCAAAATAATATCTTCGTTGCATTTATTCGTATTCGTATAGAAATTGATATATGTATATCTCCTCCCACACTTAAATTGGACCATGTCCTCATTGGTGCAAAAAATAATGGAGAAAACATAAAAAAAGAAATACGAAATAAGGCATACGAAACAAAGATAGAAATTGTAGCAAATTAAACATTCAACATAAAATGAAAAATGGAAAATTGTACCAAATTATAACAAGATAATAAAATTAAAGGAAAATAACCTATGCTTGAGGTGGGGAATCGGGAGGTGTAGGTGACGTCTCCACATTGCGGCGTCGGAAAAAGGAAAGCATCTGATGCCGAGTCGATCGATGTTCACGCCTCAAAAGGTTGAGGTTGTCATTCATCACCATATTGTTTTCAACCAAATCATAAATTCTCAAGTTCATTTGACGATTGTTGGAATTGATTTGGTTCAAAATCCTCCGCAAATCTACCGGATCATCCTCCGCTTGAGGTGTTTGGGGTTGTGCTTGAGCCAGTGGTTCATCCTCCTCACCTTCCGCCTCACCGCCGCCTTCGGTACCTACAAATTGAGAACTTGAAGCGCCACCACCCATAGTACCTCGAAGATGGGCAATACGGGAGGCATACGAAATAAAGACGGGAGGTCCTTGTGGAAGCAATAAATGAGCTCGCTCAAGAGCCGAGATATCCAAAAGTGGAACATACCCACGGTAGGTGGACATGTCATATTCGGCCAACTCACCCCGTGCTCCCAACACAATAGTGGTGATAAAATTACAAAGAGGGATCTGAATTGTAGTAGCCCTCAAAGCGCGGAACAAATTATCAAATAAAATACCAATGCTATCAATCCGCAAGCCTTTAAGCAAACTATCCAAAACATACAAATCCCGAACCTGAATCTTGGAACTCTCAACACGACCAAACAAGGAGAAACTCAAATACTTATGAAAGAAGAACACACAATTGTCCTTAATCAACTTGCTTGAAGTGTTTTTCGAATTAAAATAGTCTTGGTCCGAAAGAGTTTGCCAAACCGCATCATTATCAAAATCTTTAGGCTTATCATAAAAATCAGAAGTAGGGAAACCAAACATATTTCCCATTGCTTCATAATCAATGGTGTAAGTAGTACCATTATTCCTAAAATAGATGGAAGTTTTCTTCTTGTTCATGGTCAAAGTGACCAAAAATTCCACTACATATTCATTAATACGCGGGAAACGCATATTAACGAATTCTTGCCAACCCAAAGTTTCAATAAAGGCATCAATTCGAGTAGAGAAATCCAAGATTCTGACCGAATGGAAGTCTAAGAAGTGCATATCCACAAATTGGCGGTCGGCTTGTGAAAAATGTTTGAAACGAGCGGCTTCTTCCTCCGAATAGATGTCAAAATAAGCTCCACATTGAACCCGAAGGCGATTAGCTTCCGTAACAGCGGGCTTGTTACCAACACGCTTAGTCCTAACCATGGTGATGGTGTTTAGTGTTTTTAGGGTTTGAGAAGAAGAAGAAGAAGAAAAAGGAATTGAGAGAAAGAGTAAAGCTTGAAGATGAGGTTGGGGGTTGGAATATGGAAGTGATTGAATAGAAAAGAGGATAGAAATTGGAGTGAATAGATTGGGAAGAGTAAAAGTAGATTTTTTTGGGGAAGAGTTTAGAGTAAGGGATTGGGTAAAAATAGAGGTGATGTGAGGTTTGTGTAAGAGGTATGTTTATATAGGGTTGTATAGGTAGGTGAATAGGTAGAATAGGAATAGGAATAGGCAAAATTTGGTGTCAAAATCGGATTGAAATGGGCATATAATACGCGTGTCGCGACCGCGAATGGCAAAGCCGCGGCCGCGGCACGCGAACTTCAGGCAATTTTCGCCCTGAAAATTGGCCGAACTTGCTGCTCATACCGAGAATTAATTAATTCTCGATAGAGAATTGGTCAAAATGGCCAATTTGGGTGCCTAATGACTTGGTTTGTGCATTTTTGTTGGTGGAATGGTTCATGAACGTAATATTAAGTGTTCCTGCACTTAAAACTTAAATAAATGACATTAATTGCAAGGAAAACCAAAGGTTTAACCTTAATAAATTGAATTAAAGTGTAATAAATTGGTTTATGAATAATTAATGAAACTTAAATGTCATTGATGCATATAAGTTAAGAGAATCATATTAAGTGCAAAATAAGTGCATGTTAATACATATTTAATACATGAATTGAAAAAAAAAATAACTTAATTCATTGAAAATAAATTGAGTTACAAATAGAATTAAATGTGGATATATGTGTGGAAAAATAGAAAACCATATTAGTTCATGTGAATCCTTTTTATCTTAATTTAAGTAAGAATAATTAGAATCGACATATATGAAATACGCTAAGTATAGATTCTTACCAAAAAAAAAAAAATACGCTAAGTATAGATAATGGATCAAATGGATAAGTCTAATAAAATTAAGAATTGAACTAAATAAGATCTTTATTATATTAACATATGTACAAATAATGAAAACAAACCAATAATTAATACAAAACAAAATATATACAAAAATAAAATGAAAAACATAAACTATTCTACATATTCATCCCTATCAAACGGGATATTTCTGGCCTTAATACGATCAATTTGAAACTGCACGAAAGTTTCACGTTCCGGTGCAGACAGAAAGTGAGGCCCTGCTCGAAAGACACGTTTCACAAGTCCTTCATGCTCGAGAAACTCATAGTCAATTGTCGGGAAGAATTCATCATCACTCCAGGGAACATCAATGGTACCCTTTGAACCGAGAATTATTCCACAGATTATATTGCCGAACCCAATCTTCTTATCTTTGGATCAAGAAGCGGCGACAAGACCCTCCATCAGAATCTTTGAAGAATCTACTGCATTTCCTTGGAATATATCTCCAAGGATATAAAGATCTGTGTCACGGACCACACTACTGAATGTGCGATCGAATAAACTGTGACACAAGAATTTGTGCAGATACAGCATGGAGTTGGAGCGAAAAGAGTGATTATAGGCGAGTTTGGAATTGAATCGCCAGAATCCAGTGAGCATTCTCCAAACATCCGTGGATGTCATGTCTCTTCCAGGATGACGTTTGATTGTATCGCTCGGGGGAAAACCAAACCAAGCATGCAACTCGGGATAGCCGAAAGTGAAGATTTCGCCTTCTCGACGAAAACTGAGACGTACTCGTCGTTTATTAGTGAAACGCACGGTACAAAAGAATTCGAGTATCCAGTCACCTATTATTGGAAATCGCATTTGGGCGAATTTTGTCCACCCTAAGCGCTCCATATAGCGGCTCATGTCATCACTAATTCCAAGTTGGTTGTTAAGGAATTCATCCATATACAACATTCCGGTGAAGAATTTGTAACGGAGATTCCAATAACGCCTACCTTCATCGTGGTTGAAGATAGGAAAAGGCGCCCCATATCGCTTGGATAAGTCTGGGCGTTTGTTGATGGAGGTAGCATTGTGCCTAGATGGTTTGTATTTGGTAGGCATGGTGCAAAGTTTGTGTTACTTTAGCAAGAACGGTGTTTGCGAAGAAAATCAGAATTCTGACAAAAATGAAAAGAATTGTAACAGAACTTGAATCTCCTAGGATTAATTTATAAGAGTTGAAGATGAAAAGAGGTGTTGTTTTAATTATGAAAAGGTATAAAATTACACTTTTTGCGAATGAAGAAACTTAATGTTTCATTTTCCAAGAGGTTCGTCGAAAGGTTAGAGTGTTTCAGACCTGAGAGTGCAGGAAACACGCGTGTCGCGACCGTGAATGTCAAAGCCGCGGTCGCGACACGCTGATTTCCTTGCGGAAATCAGGCATCGAAGCTACCTCCCGATTCACGGTAGAGAATTTAAAATTCTCGGTATGAACAGAGAAATCCGAACCTGTTTGGACTATTCTTAAAAAGGGGATTCTCGGCAGGGAATTCTAAATTCTCGGCAGAGAATTGCCTGAAACTTCAAATTCATCTTAATTTCCTAAAAATTAAATCTAAAATCATGAAATAGAAATATTTTATGCATTTAAATCATAACATAAAGTCATCTAATCATAAAAATGGCATTTTGGTAAAAATAAAATATAATAAAATAAAATAAAATAAATGAACAAAAATATAAAAACAATAAAACAAAATAAACTTTGTAAGATAAACTGAGTAATTTATACGTCAGATAATCTTGTTACGAACGGAATTTCAATTTGTGAAATATTTTCGTAATAGATTTTACATCGATTACCATTAACTTTGAATCGAACTCCGGTAGGACCTTCCAGTTCTAAAGAACCATAATCGAATGTTTTGACGACTAAATATGGTCCTAACCATCTGGACTTAAGTTTTCCTGGAAATAAACGAAGTCGTGAATTAAATAACAGCACTTTATCCCCAACATTAAAGTGTTTGACTTTAATTTTGGCATCGTGCCATTTTTTCACTTTTTCTTTATAAATCTTTGCATTTTCGTAAGATAGATGACGTAACTCATCTAACTCATTCAAATTGAGCAAACGTTTCTTACCTGCTTGTTGTAAATCAAAGTTAAGTTCTCTAATAGCCCAATAGGCTTTATGTTCTAATTCGACTGGCAAATGACATGCCTTCCCATACACTAAGCGGTACGGAGTCATTCCTATTGGTGTTTTAAATGCAGTATGGTATGCTCATAATGCATTATTGAGTTTAGAAGACCAATCTTTTCTAGAAGATGAAACTGTTTTCTCAAGAATCCATTTGAGTTCTCGATTTGATATCTCCGCCTGACCATTTGACTGAGGATGGTACGGCGTTGATACGCGGTGGCGTACTCCATATTTTTTCATAAGCGTTTCAAAACTCTTGTTTATAAAATGAGTACCGCCATCACTAACGATAACTCTTGGACAACCAAATCTACAAAATATATCGTCAAGAAAATTAACGACAACTTTAGAATCGTTCGTCGGGGTTGCAATTGCTTCAACCCACTTTGAAACATAATCAACGGCAACTAATATGTAAGTTTTACCATTGGAAGGGGGAAAAGGTCCCATGAAATCTATTCCCCACATATCGAAGACTTCAACTTCTAATATGGTTGTGAGGGGCATCTCATCTCTCCTTCCTAGATTTCCTGTTCTTTGGCACTTATCACAACGAGTAATAAATGAACGGACGTCTTTAAACATCGTAGGCCAAAAAAACCGCTTTCAAATATTCTAGTTGCTGTCTTGTTAACTCCATCATGTCCTCCATAAGAGCTAGAATGGCATTCCGATATTATGGATTCGTATTCATTTTCACCAACGCATCTCCTAATTGTCCCGTCACCATAAGTTTTGAACAAAAAAGGATCTTCCCAAAAATATTGTTTAATATCGAAGAAAAATTTCTTCTTTTGTTGGAAATCTAATCCTTCCGGAACAATATTGGCTACAAGATAATTCGCAATATCTGCATACCAAGGTGACATGGCACTTTTTATTTGATAGAGGTGTTCATCAGGGAAATCATCTCGTATACCGATAGTTTCACCTATAGGACCGTTTTCATCTTCAAGTCTCGATAGATGATCGGCGACAAGATTTTCTACTCCCTTTTTGTCTTTTATTTCTATATCAAATTCTTGTAACAATAAAACCCATCTAATTAGACGTGGTTTTGCATCCTTTTTAGTAAATAAATATCTTAATGCTGCATGATCAGTATAAATAATAACTTTTGAACCTAATAAATATGACCTAAACTTGTCACATGCAAAAACTACGGCTAACATTTCTTTTTCTGTTGTGGTGTAGTTTAATTATGCACCAGACAGTGTGTGACTTGCATAATAAATGACATGAAGTTTCTTATCTTTCCTTTGACCTTGAACACATCCGACAGCTAAATCACTTGCATCACACATAATTTCAAATGGCAAATCCCAATCGGGTTTAGCAATAACAGGTGCACTGACTAAAGCTGTTTTCAATGTTTCGAAAGCTTTAACGCATTCTTCATTAAAATCAAAGGTTGAATCTTTCATGAGTAAATTATTAAGTGGTTTGGAAATTACAGAAAAATTCTTAATAAATCTTCTGTAAAAACCAGCATGTCCTAAAAATGATCTCACTCCCTTAACAGTAGTTGGAGGGGGTAATTTCTCTATTACTGAGGTTTTTGCTCTACCTACTTCTAATCCTTTTTCAGATATTTTGTGACCTAAAACAATTCCTTCGTCAACCATAAAATGACATTTTTCCCAATTTAATACCAAATTTGTTTCTTCACACCTAGACAAAACTTTATCCAAATTTTCTAGGCACGAATCAAAAGAATCTCCATAAACTGAAAAATCGTCCATAAAAACTTCCATGATATCTTCAATGAAATCATTAAAAATCGCAGTCATACAACGTTGAAATATTGCAGGTGCGTTACATAGACCAAAGGGCATTCTTCTATATGCAAATGTTCCGTAAGGACATGTGAAGGTTGTTTTATCTTGGTCATCCGGGTAAATGTATATTTGAAAGAATCCGGAGTAACCATCAAGAAAACAGTAGAAAGCATGACCAGTTATCCTTTCGATCATTTGATCAATGAAAGGTAGAGGAAAATGATCTTTCCTAGTTGCTTTATTTAGATTTCTATAATCTATACAAACTCTCCAACCAGTGGTGGTTCGTGTGGGTATTAATTCACCTTCTTCATTCCTTACAACTGTTATGCCTCCCTTTTTAGGAACACAATGGATTGGACTAACCCATTCACTATCCGAAATAGGGTAGATGATTCCATTGTCTAGAAGTTTAGTAATCTCATTTTTTACTACTTCTTTCATATTCGGATTTAGGCGTCTTTGCCTATCCGCTTTAGGTGGCTTATCTTCTTCTAAGTGAATTATGTGCATTACAATGCTCAGATTAATACCTTTTAAGTCTGAAATTTGCCAACCCATACTTCCTATCCTATTTCTAACAACTTCTTTCAATTTCTCTTCTTGGACTTGTGTTAATTTGTTAGAGATAATAATAGGTAGAGAATCGCCTTCGCCTAAGAAAGCGTACCTCAAATGACTTGGTAATTCTTTAAGTTCTAATTTAGGTGGAACTATAATTGAAGGCGGAACTGGTCCATCTTCTCGAATCAAAGGTTCTGGGTCCTTATCTTCTAGTTCCTCACTCATTATAGGTTCTATTATTTCTTCTTTTTGAACAATGTCATTTACACATTCTTCAATTAAATCAAGTTTCATACAAGCGAAATCCTCCATAGGATATTTCATCGCTTGATTCATATCAAACTCAATCTTATCATCGCCTATTCTTAAAACTGATAGAGATTATAGCCAGTTAATCAACTGTAGCGCAGCGGAATTGCGGTTTAAAATTTATTTCTAATCCCTTTAGTTTGATCTTTGTCCGTTAACCATTGATTGAATAAAACCTTTTGGATCCATTCAGGGATAAAAACTTACCCGGACTATCTCTTCTAGAGACGGCTGAAGAATCCACAAAGTAGTAAGATCTCCGTAGTCAAGTGCACGAACAGCTATCGAGCTAAAACCGGTGCTAGCTGAAGAACGGAAGAACAACGGGAGAGATTGTGTAATTATCCCAAATTCCACTATGTTAATTTGAGTGGTGGTGGCCGAATACTCTTTTGTTTACACACAAAAAGAGTTGGCCGAATGTGATTAGGTTAGCCTAGGGTTTTTAGTGTTTTAATTTATATATATAGTGTATTCCTAAACCTAATTGGTTTAGGGTTAATTGGTTAATTACAAAACTAATCCAATCCTAATCTAATTACATAAATAAATACCAATAATATTTATTCTATGCAATTAATTATGATTAGATTAAATTTAATTACCCCAATTAAATAAACAACACTAATTAATAAATTAACGTATTAGTTTAATTAATTATTCACTGAATGCAATTTCATTAATTTACAAATTAATTAATTACATCCCGTAAACTAATTAATCAATTAAATACTTAACACTTAAGACCATTAATCAATTACCTTGATACAAAGTATCAATTAATCAATTAATTAACCACCAATTAATTACCTTGATATTTTACTATCAATCAATTAATTAATTTCATCTCTCCAATGTACCGTTCTATAAGTTCTAACTCAGATGTTCGATGTGCACGATCCTATGGGACTGTCCTTAGCTAGCAGTGAGCTCACGGCCCACAGACAGTAAGTGGGTTCTAGCAAACCGTTACTGCCCCTAACCAAGACAGAGTTTCAGCAGTCTAAAGATGTAGAGACCCTGTAGTTATCTCTTAACTTCTTTTACCATTTGATATCGATATTATAAACTAGAGGCATGGCGGCTGTCATCCTCTCTGATGTTTATGATATTTCTTGATCTTAAGTAGATTAATGAATCAGATAAGTAAACTACTTATCAGGGTGTGGCCACACACTTATCAATCTCACTTATCAAGTGGCCTGTGATATCATCTCACTGTTATGTGAGTGGTAATTCCATCACTTCACTATCAATACAAATGTGTTCACCTGTTCACCCAATCATACCCGTATTTGGCATCCTGTTACAGACCTGTTAGGCGTATGTCAAAGTGAACCGGCTCCCACATTGATATTATAATGAAATCTAGTCTGAAGACAGTTAGAGACCTACTTAAGAAAACTAATGACACAACCACCATGTAGTTTTCTCGGGCGGATCGATCCAGTCACATGTATACAACATGTACCCATATTCACAACTGACTTATCAAGTGCTATGGCTAGTATCGATTACTACCATACAGTCGTCGAATATACAAGTCTGTGGTCCTAATCATTCCCATGATAGAATAGACTTGGGATATGGTTTTACGATTATCAATTAATGGATTCTCTATTCATATTATAGCACAAGATATAAATGAACTAGATTAATGCCTTTATTAATGTAACACAAATAGTGTATCTATGCAAGAATAATAAAAAAAAGCATAATATAATATACATGAACCAATGCCTAAGAACTAGGACACACCAACAAAAACTACTTTCCCTTCCGACACATCAACTAGAGCACGTCCCGTGTTCATGAACGGTCTACCAAAGATTAGCGGACAGTTTATGTCATAAGCAAAATCTAAAATAACGAAATCGGTAGGAAAAATAAATTTGTCAACTTTAACTAAAACATCCTCAATTATACCGTATGGCCTTTTAGTGGTTTGATCCGCTAATTGCAAAACCATATTGGTACGTTTGATGTCTTCTTCTAAGCCTAACTTATTAAAAATAGATAAGGGCATCAAGTTAATGCTTGCTCCTAAATCACAAAGACAACTTGGGAATTCAATATCTCCCAATTTACATGGAATGGTAAAACATCCGGGATCCTTGAGTTTTGTGGGCAAATTACTTAACACAATCGAACTGCAATCTTCAGTTAGTGAAATGGATGAAATTCCTTCCCAACTGATTTTCTTTGAAATTAAATCTTTGAGGAATTTACCATAATTTGGAATTTGTGTAATCGCATCCATAAACGTTAAATTAATATGCAAATTCTTAAGTTTGTCTAAAAATGTTAAAAGTTGTTTATCATAGTCCTTATTGCGGACTTTGTGTGGAAAAGGTGGTTTGGGTACAAAAGTTTTTGTACTAGAGTCAATCGGTGCATCTTTTTGTTTTAATGTATCTTCTTTGGGCTTCGGTAAATCAGTTCCAGGTAAGGTCGAATTTCCGGGCATTTCCGGGCCTAAGTAATTTTTCCCTGAACGAAGAGTGATAGCCTTAACATGCTATTTCGGATTTTCTTCCGTATGGCTTGGAAGACTTCCCTCTTTGCGGGATGGAATTGATTTAGCGAGTTTTCCAATTTGAATCTCTAAATTATGGATGCTGGATGATTGGTTTTTAATAAGCTGATCGAATTTATTCTCGATCCGTTTAAAACCATCGTCGTGATTACTTATTTTTCCGCTCATAGCATCAATAAATTTGTCGATTTTAGAAGATAAAGTGCTAATCATGTCTCTGGATTGATTTTGATAATTAGTAGTATGATTTTGATTAGCATTAACATTATTATTGTCTCTCCAGTCAAAGTTAGGATGATTTCTCCATCCAGGATTATATGTATTGGAATAAGGGTTATTATTTTGGTTTTGCCCTTGGACAAAATTTACCTGTTCAATTTCACTCATACCTTCGTAATCCACATCTGTTTGGATTGGCTTACCATTAGAATCACACGGTGCCATAAACCTATCAATTTTGTGCGATAAGGCAGAAAATTGGGCTTGCAACATTGCTACTGGATCAAGATTCACTATACCTTTAACTGATGATGTTGTTGAGGATGATGGTTTCGCTGATGGTACGTGTCCACGTTCCGCGGGCCACATACTGCTGTTGATTGCCATTTCCTCCAAAAGTTCTCTTGCTTGGGCAGATGTTTTCTTCATGAATAACCCTCCAGACATAGCGTCCAATGAACCTCTAGTTGTAGGATTTAGTCCATTGTAAAATGTTTGCATTAAAAGTTCGGCGGGCAATTGGTGGTGTGGGCATAAAAGTTGAAGTTCTTTAAAACGTTCCCAAGCCTCATAAAGAGTTTCATTATCATTTTGAGAAAAAGATGTTAACTCTTTAATGACTCTTGTGGTTTTTGCTAAAGGGAAAAATTTTGATAAAAATGCTTGGGCTAATTGCTCCCAAGTCTCAATTGATGCGGCTGGCATAGAAGTTAACCATTCTTTGGCTCGATCCTTCAAAGTAAAAGGAAAAAGGCGAAGTTTGATTGCTTCTGCAGTTACATCAGTAATTTTAAAAGTGTCAAAAATTTCTAAGAAATTTGTCAAATGGGTATTAGGATTTTCGTTAGGTAACCCGTAAAACGTTACATTATTTTGCAACATATTAAGCAACGCAGGCTTAATTTCAAAATGATGTGCATTAATTTGGGGTCTAACTATACTGTTTGTTACACCGACCACTCCTGGCCTAGCGTAATCCATAAGTGTGGCCATAACTTCTGGCTCGGTAATTTTAGTTTTTATTGGGGTTTTGTTTTTCTTTTTCTTTTCTTTCTTGTTCTTTTTAAGGGTTCTTTCAATTTCTGGGTCAATGGGATCTGGTGACGTGCCTGAACTTCGAGAACTGCGCATGAACTTGAAATTTCGCACGAACAGAAACTACCTACAAAACAGAATTTGAAAAATAAATATGTTAGTAATTGAAAATAAATAAAATATAAAAGTTTGAATAAGTATGAATAAACCTAGATTCGTAATAAAACACGAAAAATTTAAAATTTTGTCAAAAATTTTGGCGTTCCCCGGCAACGGCGCCAAAAAACTTGTTGAGCAATTTCCGCAAGTGCACGGTATACGCTTGTAGTAATAAAAGATATCGATCCCACAGGGAACGTTTTTCAACAAAACTTATTTATAATCGGTTAAATTTACTTTAAGGTTTATAATATGGAAAATCGTTTAATCGGTTTTGGTTTTGAAATTGCTAGAATGAGAATTAGATTAGAATATGAAGATGTTAGAAAGTATCTGATTTAAAAATGAATTTGCAAAACAGGAACGTTTTAGTACTTTAGAAAAGTAAACAAGTATATTTGTTTGCATTAAGCAAAGAAAACAACTTTAAACTTTGTACGAATTATAAAAATGAAATAAATGACGGAACCTCTAATTAATTGGCTTTGAACGCGACAAAACCCTTTCGGGATAGTTACCCTTAATCAAATTAAAACTCTTTCGAGATAATAATTTGCCTAAGTGTTCAACAAAGTTTCCTTGTAAAGATTTTGGATTAAATACGTTTTAATGAAAACACCAGCAATCACTTTAGTGGATTGGTTACCATAAGTGCTGCATAAAAATCTATCGAATAGAACATACTTTATTAGATGAAATATAAATTGATACAAGTTTACAGAGAACATGGAGCATTGAATTCTTCGACGGCGTGCAAGTGAACTGGTTGTCAATCCTTTCCTTGGGTTTCGTTAGAGTTTGTCAGGCTCAGGGGCGAATCCTCTACTCAATCTTCTCGTTGAATCTTCGTAATAGAGACTGGGTCGGTCTACTACCAAAATGAAAACTAAACTGGAACAATGTCTAAACGTTACTGAGTTTGTTATTATTTAGTAAACAATGTGTGTACATCATATTACTTTTGAACAGAATCTAAATCTAACTTCTGAATCACTTGACTCGGAATTTCTGCATAAATTCTACACTAATCTCTTTCTTCTACACATATAACATTATATTTCAACTCTCCATCAACTCTTTATTTATAGATGTTGAAGAGTCTTGATTGAAGTGTCGTGTCCGTTGTGAAGGATCGTGTCCGCTGCGAAAGGACGTCTTTATCCACCCGAACGATCGCGTTTTGTCGAAAACGAAAGTGTGTAACTAGGCTTCTAAAATCTCCTGCTCGTACCGAGAATATTAAATTCTCTACCGAGAATGGGGGAGCAACAATTTGTACTTCGGACGAAGGGAAGGAGGGCTGAGGGACGCGTGTCGCGACCGTGAATATTGGGGGCCGCGGTCGCGGCACGGAGCGTTTTTCACCTCTTCGGCTCTCGTTCGTGTCCTCGACTTGGCGTTATTAATTTTCGTCATCTTTGACTCCTTTTGTAGGGGGTTTCTTCTGTTTTTGAGCTCTTTTTACTCCTATTTGGATTTTACCAAATATTTATGTACCTTGCAAGAAAGAAATATATTCGAGAGTAAAAGTATTCTAAATAGGTATAAATAGCATAAATTCGTAGCAATATTGATGTAATTATTGATGATATTTTAGGTATATTTTGGGCTTAACACTTACCATTCTCGTCAGCACAAAGGACAGTGTCAGTGCCCATAGGAGTAGATATTGGCTTGCAGTTTTCAAGATCATATTTCTTCAATATCTCCTTGGCATATTTAGCTTGACTGATGAAGATGCCATTTTTCCCTTGTTTGATTTGAAGTCCAAGGAAGAAGTTGAGTTCTCCCATCATTGACATTTCAAACTCAGTCTGCATTTGCTTGCTAAATTCCTTGCACATTGACTCATTAGTAGCACCGAAAATAATATCATGAACATATATTTGAGCCAGCAGGGTGTCTTTACCCTTTCTCTTAATGAATAAGGTTGTATCAGCTTTGCCTCTGACATAATTTCTAGTCAGCAGGAAACTGGTCAGCCTCTCATACCAAGCACGTGGTGCTTGCTTGAGGCCGTACAGAGCCTTTTTGAGTTTATAAACGTGGTTTGGGAATTTAGGATCCTCAAACCCTGGAGGCTGATTAACATAGACTTCCTCGTTTATAACTCCATTAAGGAATGCACTCTTAACATCCATTTGAAACAGTTTAAAGTTCATATAACTTGCATAAGCGCATAAAATTCTAATAGCCTCTAGCCCTGCCACTGGGGCAAAGGTCTCACCGTAGTCAATACCTTCTTGCTGACTGTAGCCCTGAGCTACAAGTCTTGCTTTGTTCTTGACTACATTTCCTTGTTCATCCAGCTTGTTGCGGAAGACCCATCTTGTTCCAATGGTCTTCTGACTCCTTGGATGTGGCACTAACTCCCATACATCGTTTCTTCTCAATTGATCAAGTTCCTCTTGCATTGCGCTCATCCAGAATTCATCGTGCTCAGCATCAGCGAAGTTCTTTGGTTCCTGAACTGAGACGAAGGCTACGTTGCTGAGGTATCTCCTAAGTTGATTTCTTGTCATCAGGGTATTCTCAGCGGCATCAAGAATAGCACTCTCTGAGTGTCCTCTTGGTATCCTTATCTCCTTTGGTAGATTGATGTCTTGTGCTATCTGTGTTTCAACAATCTCTGCAGGTGTAGATTGGTCATTGAAAACAATTTGAGGTTCACTTTTACCTTTGGTCAGCCCTTGAGGGAATGACTCAGCGGCTGTATGTTGATCAGCAGGTGCTGAGTGTGGATCATCCTCGATCAGCGGCTGATATCTTCCTGCAGGGTTAGTTTCGTCGAACTCAACATGTACTGACTCTTTTAAAACTTGAGTTTGTTTATTGAAAACTCTGTATGCTTTACTGTTTGTTGAGTAGCCTAAAAAGATAGCTTCATCAGCTTTTGAGTCAAACTTAGCTAAGCTATCTTTGGTATTCAAAATAAAACATTTACAGCCAAAGGCACGAAAGTATCCAATATTGGGCTTTCGTCCTTTCCAAAGTTCGTAGGGGGTTTTCTTTAGTATAGGTCTAACAAGAGCCCTATTAAGAATATAGCACGCTGTGTTGACAGCTTCTCCCCAAAAGTACTTTGGAAGCCTATGCTCACTCAGCATTGTCTTGGCTATTTCAACCAAGGTTCTGTTCTTCCTTTCAACAACCCCATTTTGTTGAGGCATTCTGGGAGCAGAAAAATTATGGTCAATGCCGCTGGCTTCACAGAATTCAACAAACTGTTGGTTTTTTAATTCTCCACCATTATCACTTCGGATGTGAGCCAATTTTAGGTCTTTATCATTTTCAAGTTTTCTAACCAAATTTGAAAATGTCTCAAAGGTCTCATCCTTGCTACTCAGCAAGATGATCCAAGTGTACCGAGAAAAGTCATCTACAATGACCAAGGAAAATCTTCTTCCACCTAGACTCAGCGGCTGGACTGGACCGAAGAGATCCAAGTGTAGTAACTCTAATGGACGCTTAGTTGAGACAATGTTTTTGATATGAAAAGATTGTTTGGTTTGTTTTCCAGCTTGGCAAGCGTGGCATAGTTGATCTTTTTCAAATTTAAGTTCTGGCAGTCCCTCAACCAATTGCTTTCTTGCTAATTTGGCCAGAAGGTCCATACTTACATGACCAAGTTTCCTGTGCCATAGTCAGGAATTTTCTTCCTTTGATACTAAGCATACAGTTTTTGAAAACTTTTTCTCTAAGTTCAGCATGAAGACATTATCAATGCGAGGGGTGTTGAGCGATTTCCGCAAGTGCACGGTATACGCTTGTAGTAATAAAAGATATCAATCCCACAGGGAACGTTTTTTCAAACAAAACTTATTTACAATCGGTTAAATTTACTTTTAAGGTTTATAATATGGAAAAATCGTTTAATCGGTTTTGGTTTTGAAATTGCTAGAATGAGAATTAGGTTAGATTATGAAAATGCTAGAAAATATTCTGATTTAAGAATGAATTTGCAAGATATGAACTTTTAGTACTTTTTAGAAAAGTAAACGAATGTATTCGTTTGCATTAAGCAAAGAAAACAACTTTAAACTTTGTACGAATTATAAAGATGAAATAAATGACGGAACCTCTAATTAATTGGCTTTGAACATGACAAAACCCTTTCGAGATAGTTGCCCTTAATCAAATTAAAACTCTTTCGAGATAATAATTTGCCTAAGTGTTCAACAAAGTTTCCTTGTAAAGATTTTGGATTAAATACGTTTTAATGAAAACACCAGCAGTCACTTTAGTGGATTGGTTACCATAAGTGCTGCATAAAAATCTATCGAATAGAACGGACTTTATTAGATGAAATATAAATTGATACAAGTTTACAGAGAACATGGAGCATGGAAACATTCGACGGCTTGCAAGTGAACGGGTTGATCAATCCTTTCCTTGGGTTTCGTTAGAGTTTGTCAGGCTCAGGGGCGGATCCTCTACTCAATCTTCTCGTTGAATCTTCGTAATAGAGACTGGGTCGGTCTACTACCAAAATGAAAACTAAACTGGAACAATGTCTAAACGCTACTAAACTTGTTATTATTGAAGAAACAATGTGTGTACAGCATATTGCTTGATAACAACCCAAATTATTCTTGAATAAGGAATAAGGGAAAATTAATAGAAATAATGGCAAACCATTATTCCTTCTAAAAGAGATATTTATACATGATTAATGTGGAATTAATGATAATTAATGCAGGGGAGAATATGCAAATAATGAGGAAAAGGAAGGAGTCTCTAGCATTATGCCACGCCACGTGGACCATGGCGAGATACGCCATAACGAGATACGCCCGATGAGAGCGAGTAGCGGAGACCCGCCATAGCTCTCAAGGAGAGCGTACATACGCATTGACGGATCAAAGAATACGAAAAGGGATATTCATCTTACTGACAGAATATTATCCCAAGGACCAAAAGGGATATTCACCTTGAGAACGCCGCAAGAAGAACCGGATGGCGGATCTCCACGGTTCAGCTCAGTGAGATCCGCTGGCGAACCTATGAGGCGAATCTCCTCTTTCACCTGATTCATCACAGTAACGGCAAACCGCCGACTCGGCCATAAAGACCATTAATGAGCTATCAATTAGCTAACCGCCAGGTTAAAGATAACCTGTAACCGCCATTAATGGAGCATTAATGGAGACCTTCTAGTTGCTGAAGGTTACGACTTCTTAGCTATATATAGCCTACATCCCTAGGCTATCAAGGTACACATTCACTTACTCTTCGTCAATTCAGTTTGCTCTCTTGATCTTCCTTACTGACTTTGGCATCGGAGTGTCCCCGGCCGATCCCAACGGCGCCTCACAGGGACGTGCTCCGATCAAGGATTTTCGAGTTATCAATTGGTGCGGTGAACGTGGATCTCTAACAAACAGAAGATCACAAAATCTTGATTGTATAGAGTTTCACAAAGAACAAAACAATGGAGTCAATAGAATAGAAATCACAATCTCAAACTTTGGCTCAATCAGTACAACAAATCTATCCAAAGATACAGTTCTCCATATATTGGTGGGAAAGAGTTTTCTACATTAAATCTGGAATTTTATGATGAAAAAGATAAGTTTCCTCCCCTTTCTTGTTCCATTTTTAATTAAAGAAAATTGAGATCCCTCACTCTTATAAAGTGCTATGAATATCATTACATGTTATTATGATAAATCTAATAAACTGTGAAAGATGAAGTTATAAACACAAATCTTTCATTAAATCTTGCATGCTTACTATGCCCTCATATTTTTATGCATGACAAGTGTAATATGATATTATCATTGAATTAGTACAAACGCATGTATAAAACCCGTAATCTTGGGATTTACAAAAAAAAAAAATCATCCATTCAATGTGATTTTGTCATTTGATATTAAAATATCATAAAAGGGCTCATGTAATTACAAATGATTTAGATTTGGTCGGTCTTTTGGATGAACATGCATATAACTATTAGAAGAAATTACAAAAAAAATCATATTTGGTTTTTCCTTGTACAATTCACCATCTATATATGGCTTTTCTCCTATATAGTACTTTTAATATCAAAAATTCATATTTTTGAATATTGTTTTGTCAAACAGTTATTTCATTCCCTTTTTTACAAGGATGTGTCTATTCATATAAAAAACTGTTTATTTGACATTGTTAGAATTTCTGTTACCAACACAAGAGACTTGAAAATATTGAGTCTATTTGTAATTATCCTGTAATTGTCCCTAACTATTAAGGCCATTATGGGCTGATGAATTACCAAATTGGATAAACAAAACTTTCATGTCCTGAGCTAACTACAAAATAGTGCAAGTGTCGGTTTCGGATCAGAACATTAATTTATGCAAAATTCTTAGGATATACATGAGAATTCCTTAAAGATTGGAGGATTGTATGTGAAGGTAGGTGAGAGTGGATTTTGAGTAATTTTCCTTATACTCCAAATTGGAGGAGAATCATGGTACATATATTTTTCTTCCAAAATTACCCTTTCTCTTTTATTTTATTCGTACAAATGAAATGATATAAGAGTAATTTTATATATAACTATATTATTAAATCATCACTTACCTTTCTTTAATTACACCTCATTCAAATGAGGTTTTAATGATCTCTGAATGCCATTAATGTATGGATGCACAATATTAATTGCAAGTAAATAGCAACTATGTAAGATATCTTACCCAATATAGAATGTCATAACTTTTATGACGTTTAAAATAAATATGCTATCTTGGATATTAATGCGCATTGAAATACAAAAGGACATTATTCTTAAATCATTCTCATTATGGTTATTTATTAAGAATTCATTATGATATTCATGTGCAGTAGCAATCTTTATGGTTATGACCGTTATACGTGATATTATTATTAAAACAAGCACGATTAAAATTCTATTATGAATTTGTTTGACATATAATATTTACTCGGTTTTATCCTTTGACTAAGTTCATTCTAGAGTCAGGGACCAACGTGAAGGAATTATTAAGTTGATTCCAAGATGAACTAAAAATTCCATAAAGAGAATTGCATCATACATGATATTTGCCAACAAGGCAAATGCAAACATTCTTTTGCTATGAAGTATGTTCCATGGATCAAGCCATTGATCCCCAAGGTAAGTGAATATAGTTTTTATGACTTACCACAATCCTTTAATAATGGACAGAGTATGCCCCACTTCTGGAGTTCTTTCAGCGCTAACCCACAGGTACAAGGGAGTTGCTAATACTACAACCAGTGCAAACACTAATGTGAAAAATAAAGCTCAATCCAAAGAAGTGTATATGCAGAGCCACTTCAGAAAAATTCCTTGACTATGTCATTGGCCAAAAAGGAGTTAGAGCAAATCCAGATAAAATAAAAGCCATGCGAGGAAAAAGGTGAAAAGAGCGCCTAAATAAAAGCCATGCGAGGAAAAAGGTGAAAAGAGCGCCTAAATGAAAGCCCCACGATGGGTGAGAAAGATCCAGAGGTTGAACGGTCGAATCATCGTACTAGAAAGATTGTCAACAAGCATATCAAGGTATAAAACAATTCCTAGCAGAACCACCCTTGATGAGCAGACCAATCTGAAGGGGAGACCTGCATTTGTATCAATCTGTCATGGATAAAGCTATGTGCACCGTGGTTATTTAAGAAGAAGAAGGTCAGCATTTCTCCATCTATTATGTTAGCAAAATGTTGAAGGATGCGGAGACAAGATATCAGAAGTTAGATAAAATGGCTCCCACGGTTGTGACAACATCCATCCGCGTTAAACCATATCTCCAAGCATAACCTCAACATGATCGAGATCAAGATCAAGAACCGGCTTCACCATCATGATTCAACATTGAACATACGAATGATGAGATTGAAAGGCGAGTGCATGCCGCTCTATATAGACAAGAGAACAATGCAGAAAGGTACGCCATCAAGTTAACATGAATTCGCCATTCACAGCACGGATCCTGGGGTACGAAGCGGACAGAATGTTTAAAGCTTCCAACTTGCCACAATATAAAAGAAAAGATTCAATATAAGCGGGACATTACATATCCCGAACCCAAAGGAGGGGAGCATGTAACCGTTGGAAGAAACACCAAAGCGTACTACAGGTTGGCCACCACATTGGTTGGCCACCACACTGAAGCTTGCTGGGAGCTGGCAAACTAGATAGCTTTGTCCAGAATAACAAATAACAAGACGACAAGTAGAAGACAGATCCCAAAAATAAATTCAAAAGTGTCATTAATGTCATAGCAGATGGACCAGTGTATCAGCCACCCGTGGAAAAAGCAAAAATATCTGCTCTAGATAAACCATCCCTCCATTGCTCCTTTTGCAGAAACAGGTCCAGTAATCTCTCCACATACAGATGCGTTGACAATTGAAGGATGGGAGATGAAATGAAGCGAGTAATGGTAGACACGGGCAGTTCTTGCAATGTCATCACCATAGGTGCATTCTCCAAACTAAAGGTTGATCTGATCCAAATAGAAACAACCATTGTTGACATCATTGGAGTGACGGGTCACACTATCCAGACCAAGGGCCAGAGGTTGCAGCCCTAATTTCCATCCGTCGTCTGACAATGTACATTCCCACCAGCAAAGGAGGAGTAATGATTAGCGGGAACCAAAAGGTGGCTAAAGAGACTTATACTCGGCGTCACTATCAATCCGCCCATAATCCAAAGAGGACGAAGGTGAGAAATATTAACTTGTCACTACAGCTTTGGGCGACACAGAAACGCTCCTTATTGCTGATGGAAAGCGGGTGCGGATCGCCAAAGGATTAAAACTTGAGATCAAAGAGGATGTTAAAAAAGTTCTCATTGAGTCTGAAAGCGTATTTACATAGGAGAATGAGATCCCCACAGGAGTAAGCCCAGATGTGATTACTCATAAGTTAAACATCATTGAGGATGCAGTTCTAGTTGCTCAGAAAAGACGGAACCATAGGCCTAAAAATCAGTATTTTTACGTATTCTTATATGTGCATTAAACTGTTATAGTATCCTACATATTATAATTTATTCTTTCTCGCCATACTTCTTATATTCATTTGCCTAGCTTTTAGTGCTGATATACGCCCAGTGGCTGGCGAATGAAAAGTTCCACAGGCGGATCAATTACCTCAAAGATAGGACAATTGATCCCATCACGGGCGGATCCCCTTTCCATAAAGATAAGAAGCACAGACCCTCAGGAGCTTTCAAATGAGCTCAACTCTCTCCTCAAAGACAAGAAAAGGATTGACCACCATCAAAAGCGGGTTAAAATCGTCTCAAACATGAGATCATTACACCCTCAACTTTCTCCTCAAAGATAGGAGAACACTCTCATGGGCGGATCCATCTTTAGATGATCACCATTCGAGAAAGAGTTAAAACATTCCTTGGACGCAAGGACTTTACACTCTCTCACTCCCTTCCCAAAGAAGGGTTCACAAGTCCTACGGGCGGATCGCTTCACCTCAAAGATAGGTAGCAAGTTGATCCCCTAGGCAGCTTTACTTCCTCTAGAAGGAATAGAACAGCTTCTAAACCTTCACAAAGGTTCACACATTGGGGTACGGCTGGCCACCTACCCTAAACAATCGGAGAAATACTAAACCAGATTCTAGAAAATTACTTGCTAAAAGATATAATGCATTAGTAAAAATAGTTCTGGAAAGCAAAGGGTTCATCCAACTAATGAAGCCTCGTCTTCATCTCCAAATAATGAAGCCTCGTCTTCATCTCCAAGTAATGAAGCCTCGTCTTCATCTCCAAACAATGAAGCCTCGTCTTCATCCAATCAATGAAGCCTCGTCTTCATCCAATCAATGAAGCCTCGTCTTCATCTCCAAACAATGAAGCCTCGTCTTCATCCAATCAATGAAGCCTCATCTTCATCCAATCAATGAAGCCTCGTCTTCATCCAATCAATGAAGCCTCGTCTTCATCTCCAATCAATGAAGCCTCATCTTCATCCAATCAATGAAGCCTCGTCTTTATCCAAACAATGAAGTCTCATTTTCATCAAAGTAATGAATCCTCATCTTCATCATAGAAATAACAAAGTCTCGCCTCCACAAAATGCACAAAAGTCCCTAAATGGCTGATCATTCTTACTGATCCCTAAGGGCAGGTCATTCTCCTCAATATGGCAGAACTGAAGAAAATAAGTCCCTAAAGGCGAATCATAATCCTATGGGGTAGGAACAAAAGGGATATTCACCTTGAGAACGCCGCAAGAAGAACCGGATGGCGGATCTCCACGGTTCAGCTCAGTGAGATCCGCTGGCGAACCTATGAGGCGAATCTCCTCTTTCACCTGATTCATCACAGTAACGGCAAACCGCCGACTCGGCCATAAAGACCATTAATGAGCTATCAATTAGCTAACCGCCAGGTTAAAGATAACCTGTAACCGCCATTAATGGAGCATTAATGGAGACCTTCTAGTTGCTGAAGGTTACAACTTCTTAGCTATATATAGCCTACATCCCTAGGCTATCAAGGTACACATTCACTTACTCTTCGTCAATTCAGTTTTCTCTCTTGATCTTCCTTACTGACTTTGGCATCAGAGTGTCCCCGGCCGATCCCAACGGCGCCTCACAGGGACGTGCTCCGATCAAGGATTTTTCCCCGAGTTATCATTGCTTTTTACAGAATCGAAATCTAACTTCTGAATCACTTGATTCGGAATTTCTACATAAATTCTATACTAATCTCTTTTTTCTACATATATCATTATATTTCAACTCTCCATCAACTCTTTATTTATAGATGTTGAAGAGTCTTGATTGAAGTGTCGTGTCCGTTGTGAAGGATCGTGTCCGCTGCGAAAGGACGTTTCTATCCACCCGAACGATCGTGTTTCATCGAAAACGAAAGTGTGCAACTAGGCTTTTTCAAACTCCTGCTCGTACCGAGAATGGGGGAGCAACAACTTGTACTTCGGACGAAGGGAAGGAGAGGCTGAGGGACGCGTGTCGCGACCGTGAATATTGGGGGCCGCGGTCGTGGCACAGAGCTTTTTTCACTTCTTTGGCTCTCGTTCGTGTCCTCAACTTGGTGTTATTAATTTTTGTCGTCTTCGACTCCTTTTGTAGGGCTTTTCTTCTATTTTTGAGCTCTTTTTACTCCTTTTTGGATTTTACCAAATATTTATGTACCTTGCATGAAAGAAACATATTCGGAAGTAAAAGTATTCTAAACAGTTATAAATAGCATAAATAGGTAGCAATATTGATGTAATTAATGATGATATTTTAGGTATATTTTGGGCTTAACAAATCTCCACACTTAATCTTTTGCTAGTCCCGAGCAAAATTTCACTGAATTCATTCTCTAACTAATCTCTTTACGAAAATAAAACATATATCTCTATATTACCTTTTAAATCAGTTAAGCCGAAAAGACTAACTTCGCATGGCAAATTTATACGCAAAATATCAAACTAACTTAGTATAAATACGATATATCACTCGTCTTGTATTTCCAATTTTGTATTGAAGCATTCGGGACGAAATAAGCACGCATGTTTTTGAATCTTTCATCTCAAAGCATTTCAAAGCACTAAATTTCCTTTCCCAAACCTAACTAATATATGAGATATATTAAAATGAATAAGCACTTGATTTTATTTGCTTGGTTACGCCCGAAATAAGGGTGGTTTCAACCGTAACCTTATACGTATTTTTACTTTACTTAGTGTTTGCTTAAGAGGTACCGACCATGCCATGGGTGGACACGATCGTTACTTTAAACTTAAACACGCTTATTATTTTTGCTTTAAACGTTCCTTCCATACCTCGGTTGTGATAAGGGTGGTCGCAACCGTGGCCAAAAGTAAACGGTACTTAATTTTCTTCCCTTTCATACCTCGATTGTGATAAGGTTGGTCTCAATCGTGAAGAATTTAACTAATTGATTAATTAATATGAATTATAAAATTGAAATTGGGAAAAAAGAAAAATAGCACATTCATCCTATATTGATTTACAATTCAACATGTATTATGGCTAAAGTTTCCTTAAAAACTTCAATTGGTGTTAATGTAAGACGAAATCAAACCGAGCTAAAAATTGCTAGTTCAATTTAAAGCCTATAAACCTAATTGAAAATTTAAAATAAGATTTATTGAATCATGATTTCATGATATAAAATAGAGATTGAATAAAAATTTTTTTACTTAAATACATTTACTCGAGACAATTTTACTTAAAATCGTATCGGAGATTCGTGAAAATTTTTGAAACATATTACCCGTATAGAAATATTATTTCTAATGATAATGATAACCTAAAAATAATCATATTAACTTATGATTAATTTTAAAAACATATGAAAATGTAAAGTTAATAAAAATAGCGTTTTAAACAAGTTTATGTTGCAAAATACGTTGCATTTGCATATAAATGATTCATTGCATTTACATATAAATGATTCGTTGCATTTGTTATTTGTTTTGCAAAATAATATCTTTGTTGTATTTGTTCGTATACGTATAGAAATTGATATATGTATGTCTCCTCCCACACTTAAATTGGACCATGTCCTCATTTGTGCAAAAATAATGGAGAAAACATAAAAAAAAAATACGAAATAAGGCATATGAAACAAAGATTGAAATTGTATCAAATTAAACATTCAACATAAAATGAAAAATGGAAAATTGTACCAAACATATGAAAATTAAAATTGTACCAAATTATAACAAGATAATAAAATTAAAGAAAACAACCTAAGCTGGAGGTGGGGAATCGGGAGGTGTAGGTGACGTCTCCACATTGCGGCGTCAGAAAAAGGAAAGCATCCGATGCCGAGTCGATCGATGTTCACGCCTTAAAAGGTTGAGGTTGTCATTCATCACCATATTGTTTTCAACCAAATCATCAATTCTTAAATTCATTTGACGATTGTTGGAATTGATTTGGTTCAAAATCCTCCGCAAATCCACCGGATCATCCGCTTGAGGTGCTTAGGGTTGTGGTTGAGCTTGGGGTTCATCTTCTTCTCCTACCGCCTCTCCGCCGCCTTCGGTACCTGCAAATTGAGAACTTGAAGCGCCACCACCCATAGTGCCACGAAGGTGAGCAATACGGGAGGCATACGAAATAAAGACGGGGGGACCTTGTGGTTGCAATAAATGAGCTCGCTCAAGAGCCGAGATGTCCAAAAGTGGAACATACCCACAGTAGGTGGACATGTCAAAATCAGCCAATTCACCCCGAGCTCCCAACACAATAGCGGTGATAAAATTACAAAGAGGGATTTGAATGGTAGTAGCCCTCGAAGCACGGAACAAATTATCGAACAACATACCAATGCTATCAATCCTCAAACCTTTAAACAAGCTATCCAAAACATATAAATCCCGAACCTGAACCTTGGAACTCTCAACACGACCAAACAAGGAGAAACTCAAAAATTTGTGAAAGAAGAACACACAATTGTCCTTAATCAACTTGCTTGAAGTGTTCTTGGAATTAAAATAGTCTTGGTCCGAAAGAGTTTGCCAAACCGCATCATTATCAAAATCTTTAGGCTTATCATAAAAATTAGAGGTAGGGAAACCAAACATATTTCCCATTTCATCATAATCAATGGTGTATGTGATACCATTATTCCTAAAAGAGATTGAGGTTTTCTTCTTATTCATGGTCAAGGTGACCAAAAATTCCACCACATATTCATTAATACGCGGAAAACGCATATTAATGAATTCTTGCCAACCCAACACCTCAATAAAAGCATCAATTCGAGTAGAGAAATTCAATGTTCTTACCGAATAGAAGTCTAAGAAGTGCATATCCAAAAATTGGCAGTCGGCTTGTGAAAAATGTTTGAAACGAGCGGCTTCTTCCTCCGAAGTGATGTCAAAATAAGCTCCACATTGAACCCGAAGGCGATTAGCTTCCGTAACAGCGGGCTTATTACCAACACGCTTAGTCCTAACCATGGTGATGGTGTTTAGTGTTTTTAGGGTTTGAGAAGAAGAAGAAGAAGAAGAAGAAGGAATTGAGAGAAAGAGTAAAGCTTGAAGATGAGTTTGGGGTTTGGAATATGGAAGTGATTGAATAGAAAAGAGGATAGAAATTGGAGTGAATAAATTGGGAAGACTAAAAGTAGATTTTTGGGGAAGAGTTTGGAGTAAGGGATTGGGTAAAAATAGAGGTGATGTGAGGTTTGTGTAAGAGAAAGGGTTATATAGGGTGATTAGGTGATTGTATAAGTAGAATAGGAATAGGAATAGGCAAAAATTTTGGCAAAATCGGAATCAATAGGGCATAAATCACGCGTGTCGCGACTGCGAATAGCAAAGCCACGGCCGCGGCACGCGATTTTCAGAGAATTTTTCTCCTGAAATTCGTCCAAGTTTGCTGCTCATACCGAGAATTATTCTCGGTAGAGAATTGGTCAAAATGGCCTATTTGGGTGCCTTTTGACATGGTTTGTGCAAATTTGTTGATGATTTGGTTCCTGAACTTAATATAAAGTGTCCCTGCACTTAAAAACTAAAATAAATGACATTAATTGCAAGGAAAACCAAAGGTTTAACCTTAATAAATTGAATTAAAGTGTAATAAATTGGTTTATGAATAATTAATGAAACTTAAATGTCATTGATGCATATAAGTTAAGAGAATCATATTAAGTGCATAAAAAGTGCATATAAGTATATATTAATTATAGGAATTTAGTCAATTGAATGAATTAATGTTTTAAACTCAATGAATGAAGTTTGTGAAAATTGGATTAAGTGTGAATATATGTGTTAATTAAGAAAACCATGATTTGTTCAATATTATAGATTTTATATAGATTTAACCATGATTATATAAGAAATGTAATCAAACATATATCTAACCTTGTAAAAATAGTAAATGAACTAAAATGAAATAGAACTTTATTGAATAAAACAAACTATAAAAACAAAGAATGAAATGAAATAATACAAAAACACACAAAATATTTACAAAAAGAAAACCTATAAACCTAAACTATTCTATATACTCATCCCTATCAAGTGGGATATTTCTGGCCTTAATACGATCAATTTGAAACTGCACGAAAGTTTCACGTTCCGGTGTAGACAGAAAGTGAGGCCCTGCTCGAAAGACACGTTTTACAAGTCCTTCGTGCTCGAGAAACTCATAGTCAATTGTCGGGAAGAATTCATCATCACTCCAGGGAACATCAATGGTACCCTTTGTACCGAGAATTATTCCACAGATTATATTACCGAACCCAATCTTCTTATCCTTGGATCGAGAAGCGGCGACAAGACCCTCCATCAGAATCTTTGAAGAATCTACTGCATTTCCCTGGAATATATCTCCAAGGACATAAAGATCTGTGTCACGGACCACACTACTGAATGTGCGACCGAATAAACTGTGACACAGGAATTTGTGCAGATACAGCATGGAGTTGGAGCGAAAAGAGTGATTATAGGCGAGTTTTGAATTGAATCGCCAGAATCCAGTGAGCATTCTCCAAATGTCCGAGGATGTCATGTCTCGTCCAGGATGACGTTTGATTGTATCCCTCGGGGGAAAACCAAACCAAGCATGCAACTCAGGATAGCCGAAAGTAAAGATTTCGCCTTCCCGACGAAAACTGAGACGTACTCGTCGTTTATTAGTGAAACGCACGGTACAGAAGAATTCGAGTATCCAGTCGCCTATTATTGGAAATCTCATTTGGGCGAATTTTGTCCACCCTAGGCGTTCCATATAGCGGCTCATGTCATCAGTAATGCCTAATTGGCTATTAAGAAATTCATCCATATACAACATTCCGGTGAAGAATTTGTAACGGTGATTCCAATAACGCCTACCTTCATCGTGATTGAAGATAGGAAAAGGCGCCCCATATCGCTTGGATAAGTCTGGGCGTTTGTTGCTTGAGGCAGCATTGTGCCTTGAATGTTTGTATTTGGTAGGCATGGTGTCGATTTGAAAGAAACAGAGTTTCTGTTACTAAATAAAAATAGTGTTTTGAAGAAATCAGAGTTCTGATAAAGATGAAAAGAATTGTAACAGAACTTGAATCCTCTAGGACTAATTTATAAAAGTTTTAGATGAAAAGAGGTGTTGTTTTAATCATGAAAAGGTATAAAATGACACCTTTCGGGAATGAAGAAACTTAAGGTTTCAGTTGTCAAGAGGTTTGTTGAAAGGTTTAGGTTGATTCAAACCTGAGTGTGCAGGAATTTCGCGTGTCGCGACCGAGAATAGCAAAGCCGCGGTCGCGACACGCTGATTTCCTTGCGGAAATCAAGCGTCGTAAGCCATGTCCTGATTCACGGTAGAGAATTTATAATTCTCGGTAAGTTCAGAGAAAATCTAACCTAATTGGACAAATCTGAAAAATAGAATTCTCGGCAGAGAATTCCAAATTCTCGGCAGAGAATTGCCTGAAACTTCAATTTCAATCTAATTTCCTAAAATTAATTCTAAAATTATGAAATAAACATATTTTATGCATATAAATCATAACATAAAGTTATCTAATCACAAAAATTGGCATTTGAAAAAAAAAATTAAATAAAATAAAATAAAATAAAATGAACAAAAATATAAAAAGAAATAAAACAAAATAAACTGTGATCGAAAAACTGAGTGATTTATACGTCAGAAAATCTTGTTACGATCGAAATCTCTAGTTGTGAAATATTTTCGTAATAGATTTTACATCGATTACCATTAACTTCGAAACGAATTCCGTTTGGACCTTCCAGTTCTAAAGAACCATAATCGAATGTTTTGACGACTAAATATGGTCCTATCCATCTGGACTTAAGTTTTCCTGGAAATAAACGAAGTCGTGAATTAAATAACAGCACTTTATCCCCAACATTAAAGTGTTTGACTTTAATTTTGGCATCGTGCCATTTTTTCACTTTTTCTTTATAAATTTTTGCATTTTCGTAAGATAGATGGCGTAACTCATCTAACTCATTTAAATCGAGCAAACGTTTCTTACCTGCTTGTCGTAAATCAAAGTTAAGTTCCCTAATAGCCCAATAGGCTTTATGTTCTAATTCGACAGGCAAATGACATGCCTTCCCAAACACTAATCGGTATGGGGTCATTCCTATTGGTGTTTTAAATGCAGTACGGTATGCCCATAACACATTATTTAGTTTACAAGACCAATCTTTTCTTGAGGATGAAACTGTTTTCTCTAGAATCCATTTGAGTTCTCTATTTGATATCTCCGCCTGACCATTTGACTGAGGATGGTATGGCGTTGATACGCGGTGGCGTACTCTATATTTTTTCATAAGCGTTTCAAAACTTCGGTTTATAAAATGAGCACCACCATCACTAACGATGACTCTTGGACAACCAAATCTACAAAATATATCGTCAAGAAAATTAACAACAACTTTAGAATCGCTCGTCGGGGTTGCAATTGCTTCAACCCACTTTGAAACATAATCAACGGCGACTAATATGTAAGTTTTACCATTAGAACGGGGAAAAGGTCCCATGAAATCTATTCCCCACATATCGAAGACTTCAACTTCTAATATGGTTGTGAGGGGCATCTCATCTTTCCTTCCTAGATTTCCTGTTCTTTGGCACTTATCACAACGAGTAATAAATGAATGGACGTCTTTAAACATCGCAGGCCAAAAGAAACCACATTCAAATATTCTAGCTGCTGTTTTGGTAGCTCCATTATGTCCTCCATAAGAGCTAGAATGGCATTCCGACATTATGGATTCATATTCATTTTCACCAACGCATCTCTTAATTATCCCGTCACCACAAGTTTTGAACAGAAAAGGATCTTCCCAAAAATACTGTTTAATGTCGAAGAAAAATTTCTTCTTTTGTTGGAAATTTAATCCTTCCGGAACAATATTGGCTGCAAGATAATTAGCAATATCTGCATACTAGGGTGACATGACACTTTTCATTTGATAGAGATGTTCATCAGGGAAATCATCTCGTATACCGTTAGTTTCACCTATGGGACCGTTTTCATCTTCAAGTCTCGATAGATGATCGGCGACAAGGTTTTCTACTCCCTTTTTGTCTTTTATTTCTATATCAAATTCTTGTAACAATAAAACTCATCTAATTAGACGTGGTTTTGCATCCTTCTTAGCAAATAAATATCTTAATACTGCATGATCAGTGTAAATAATAACTTTCGAACCTAACAAGTATGACCTAAACTTATCACATGCAAAAACTACAGCTAACATTTCTTTCTCAGTTGTGATGTAGTTTAATTGTGCACCGGAAAGTGTGTGACTTGCATAATAAATGACATGAAGTTTCTTATCCTTCCTTTGTCCTAAAACACATCTGACAGCTAAATCACTTGCATCACACATAATTTCAAATGGTAAATCCCAATCGGGTTTAGCAATAACAGGTGCACTGACTAAAGCTGTTTTTAATGTTTCGAAAGCTTTAACGCAATCTTCATTAAAATCAAAGGTAGAATCTTTCATGAGTAGATTAGTGAGTGGTTTGGAAATTACAGAAAAATTCTTAATAAATCTTCTGTAAAAATCGGCATGTCCTAAAAATGATCTTACTACCTTAACAGTAGTTGGAGGGGGTAGTTTCTCTATTACTGAAGTTTTTGCTCTGTCCACTTCTAATCCTTTTTCAGATATTTTGTGACCTAAAACAATTCCTTCGTCAACCATGAAATGACATTTTTCCCAGTTTAATACCAAATTTGTTTCTTCACACCTAGACAAAACTTTATCCAAGTTTTCTAGGCACGAATCAAAAGAATCTCCATAAACTGAAAAATCGTCCATAAAAACTTCCATGATATCTTCAATGAAATCATTAAAAATTGCAGTCATACAACGTTGAAATATTGCAGGTGCGTTACATAGACCAAAGGGCATTCTCCTATATGCAAATGTTCCGTAAGGACATGTGAAGGTTGTTTTATCTTGGTCATCCGGGTAAATGTATATTTGAAAGAATCCGGAGTAACCATCTAGAAAACAGTAGAAAGCATGACCAGCTATCCTTTCGATCATTTGATCAATGAAAGGAAGAGGAAAATGATCTTTCCTAGTTGCTTTATTTAAATTTCTATAATCTATACAAACCCTCCAACCAGTGGTGGTTCGCGTAGGTATTAATTCACCTTCTTCATTCCTTACAACAGTTATGCCTCCCTTTTTAGGTACACAATGGATTGGACTAACCCATTCACTATCCGAGATAGGGTAGATGATTCCATTGTCCAGAAGTTTAGTAATCTCAGTTTTTACTACTTCTTTCATATTCGGATTTAGGCGTCTTTGCCTATCCGCTTTAGGTGGCTTATCTTCTTCTAAGTGAATTCTGTGCATTACGATGCTCGGATTAATACCTTTTAAGTCTGAAATTTGCCAACCCATACTTCCTATCCTATTTCTAACAACTTCTTTCAATTTCTCTTCTTGGACTTGTGTTAATTTGTTAGAGATAATTATAGGTAGAGAATCGCCTTCGCCTAAGAAAGCGTACCTCAAATGACTTGGTAATTCTTTAAGTTCTAATTTAGGTGGAACTATAGTTGAAGGCGGAACTGGTCCATCTTCTCGAATCAAAGGTTCTGGGTCCTTATCTTCTAGTTCCTCACTCATTATAGGTTCTATTATTTGTTCTTTTTGAACAATGTCATTTACACATTCCTCAATTAAATCAAGTTTCATACAAGCGAAATCCTCCATAGGATATTTCATCGCTTGATTCATATCAAACTCAATCTTATCATCGCCTATTCTTAAAACTACTTTCCCTTCCGACACATCAACTAGAGCACGTCCCGTGTTCATGAACGGTCTACCAAAGATTAACGGACAATTTACGTCATAAAAAAAATCTAAAATAATGAAATCGGTAGGAAAAATAAATTTGTCAACTTTAACTAAAACATCCTCAATTATACCGTATGGTCTTTTAGTGGTTTGATCCGCTAATTGCAAAACCATATTGGTACGTTTGATGTCTTCTTCTAAGCCTAACTTATTAAAAATAGATAATGGCATCAAGTTAATGCTTGCTCCTAAATCACAGAGACAACTGGGAAATTCAATATCTCCCAATTTACACGGAATGGTAAAACATCCGGGATCCTTGAGTTTTGTGGGCAAATTACTTGACACAATCGAACTGCAATCTTCAGTTAGCGAAATGGATGAAATTCCTTCCCAACTGATTTTCTTTGAAATTAAATCTTTGAGGAATTTACCATAATTGGGAATTTGTGTAATCGCATCCATAAATGTTAAATTAATATGCAAATTCTTAAGTTTGTCTAAAAATGTTAAAAGTTGTTTGTCATAGTCCTTATTGCGGACTTTGTGTGGAAAAGGTGGTTTGGGTACAAAAGTTTTTGTACTAGAGTCAATTGGTGCATCTTTTTGTTTTAATGTATCTTCTTTGGGCTTCGGTAAATCAGTTCCAGGTAAGGTCGAATTTCCGGGCATTTCCGGGCCTAAGTAATTTTTCCCTGAACGAAGAGTGATAGCCTTAACAAGCTCTTTCGGATTTTCTTCCGTATGGCTTGGAAGACTTCCCTCTTTGCGGGATGGAATTGATTTAGCGAGTTGTCCAATTTGAATCTCCAAATTATGGATGCTAGAAGATTTGTTTTTAATAAGCTGATCGAATTTATTCTCGATCCGTTTAAAACCATCGTCGTGATTACTTATTTTTCCGCTCATAGCATCAAGTTAATCATCCAGCATCCATAAATTTGTCGATTTTAGAAGATAAAGTGCTAATCGTGTCTCTGGATTGATTTTGATAATTAGTAGTACGACTTTGATTAGCAGTAGCATTATTATTATTATTATCTCTCCAGTTAAAGTTAGGATGATTTCTCCATCCAGGATTATATGTATTGGAATAAGGGTTATTATTTTGGTTTTGCCCTTGGACAAAATTTACCTGTTCAATTTCACTCATACCTTCGTAATCCACATCTGTTTGGATTGGCTTACCATTAGAATCACACGGTGCCATAAACCTATCAATTTTGTGCGATAAGGCAGAAAATTGGGCTTTCGACATCGCTACTGGATCAAGATTCACTATACCTTTAACTGATGATGTTGTTGAGGATGATGGTTTCGCTGATGGTACGTGTCCACGTTCCGCGGGCCACATACTGCTGTTGATTGCCATTTCCTCCAAAAGTTCTCTTGCTTGGGCAGATGTTTTCTTCATGAATAACCCTCCAGACATAGCGTCCAATGAACCTCTAGTTGTAGGATTTAGTCCATTGTAAAATGTTTGCATTAAAAGTTCGGCGGGCAATTGGTGGTGTGGGCATAAAAGTTGAAGTTCTTTAAAACGTTCCTAAGCCTCATAAAGAGTTTCATTATCATTTTGAGAAAAAGATGTTAACTCTTTAATGACTCTTGTGGTTTTTGCTAAAGGGAAAAATTTTGATAAAAATGCTTGGGCTAATTGCTCCCAAGTCTCAATTGATGCGGCTGGCATTGAAGTTAACCATTCTTTGGCTCGATCCTTCAAAGTAAAAGGAAAAAGGCGAAGTTTGATTGCTTCTGCAGTTACATCAGTAATTTTAAAAGTGTCACAAATTTCTAAGAAATTTGTCAAATGGGTATTAGGATTTTCGTTAGGCAACCCGTAAAACATTACATTATTTTACAACATATTAAGCAACGCATGCTTAATTTCAAAATGATGTGCATTAATTTGGGGTCTAACTATACTGTTTGTTACACCGGCCACTCCTGGCCTAGCGTAATCCATAAGTGTGGCCATAACTTCTGGCTCGGTAATTTTAGTTTTTATTGGGGTTTTGTTTTTGTTTTTCTTTTCTTTCTTGTTCTTTTTAAGAGTTCTTTCAATTTCTGGGTCAATAGGATCTGGTGACGTGCCCGAACTTCGAGAACTGCGCATGAACTTGAAATTTCGCACGAACCGAAACTACCTAAAAAAACAGAATTTGAAAAATAAATATGTTAGTAATTGAAAATAAATAAAATATAAAAGTTTGAATAAGTATGAATAAACCTAGATTCTTAATAAAACACGAAAAATTTAAAATTTTAAAATGAGAATTAGGTTAGATTATGAAAATGCTAGAAAATATTCTGATTTAAGAATGAATTTGCAAGATAGGAACTTTTAGTACTTTTTAGAAAAGTAAACGAATGTATTCGTTTGCATTAAGCAAAGAAAACAACTTTAAACTTTGTACGAATTATAAAGATGAAATAAATGACGGAACCTCTAATTAATTGACTTTGAACATGACAAAACCCTTTCGGGATAGTTGCCCTTAATCAAATTAAAACTCTTTCGAGATAATAATTTGTCTAAGTGTTCAACAAAGTTTCATTGTAAAGATTTTGGATTAAATACGTTTTAATGAAAACACCAGCAGTCACTTTAGTGGATTGGTTACCATAAGTGCTGTATAAAAATATATCGAATAGAACAGACTTTATTAGATGAAATATAAATTGATACAAGTTTACAGAGAACATGGAGCATGGAAACATTTGACGGCTTGCAAGTGAACGGGTTGATCAATCCTTTCCTTGGGTTTCGTTAGAGTTTGTCAGGCTCAGGGACGGATCCTCTACTCAATCTTCTCGTTGAATCTTCGTAATAGAGACTGGGTCGGTCTACTACCAAAATAAAAACTAAACTGGAACAATGTCTAAACGCTACTAAACTTGTTATTATTGAATAAACAATGTGTGTACAGCATATTGCTTTTTACAGAATCGAAATCTAACTTCTGAATCACTTGTTCGGAATTTCTACATAAATTCTATACTAATCTCTTTTTTCTACATATATCATTATATTTCAACTCTCCATCAACTCTTTATTTATAGATGTTGAAGAGTCTTGATTGAAGTGTCGTGTCTGTTGTGAAGGATCGTGTCCGCTGCGAAAGGACGTTTCTATCCACCCGAACGATCGCATTTCGTCGAAAACGAAAGTGTGCAACTAGGCTTTTTCAAACTCCTGCTCGTACCGAGAATATTAAATTCTCTACCGAGAATGGGGGAGCAACAACTTGTACTTCGGACGAAGGGAAGGAGAGGCTGAGGGACGCGTGTCGCGACCGTGAATATTGAGGACCGCGGTCGCGGCACAGAGCTTTTTTCACTTCTTTGGCTCTCGTTCGTGTCCTCGACTTGGCGTTATTAATTTTCATATAATATTGAACAACTTTAATTCTTCAAAATTTTCATTTTCAGATCGTTAAGAATGTTTTAATAGCATTAATCTAAAAGGTATTTGTTTTATTAAACGTGCGAAACTTCAATCCTCATTTTGATAAAAAAAAGTAAATTTTATTTGAATTTTACCCTTAAAAAAATCATGACTTTTGACATTGACTTGCCTCGGTTTATCAATCTAATCCATCCACATTTAATTGAAAAGTAAAAGTCCAGTTTAGTGGAAAGAGTTCTCGTATAAAATTAAAAATTTAGATTATAAAAAAAAAATTAAAAATTTAGACCACTAATAACAAGCTAAAAGTTTTAGTTATCTTTTGATTGTAAAAAAACTCCATTTTTATTTGGATAAAAAAAATTCACAGATACGTTAGTTTTTTTGGGGTAAAACGAGAGCTTATATTAACGAGGATTGAATATCCTTCTGAATTATACTTACTAGCCAAATTGGCTTATCAAAAAAAGAATGACAACTAGCATTGGAAAGAGCGTGTCTTGCTACTTTGTGCGCCGCTCTGTTCGCTAGTCGAGGAATAAAAGACACAGTAAACATCTTGTCCTTTAGTAGTTCTTTGCAATCCCTAGAATATCACAGAATACAGATAGATCCCTTTCTTCCCTCTGGATTCCATCAACGACTACCTTCGCGTCCATCTCGAACTGAACCCACTCGAGTTCCAATTCAACAGTCCACAGCAGTCCTGCTCGTAATGCTAAGGCTTCTACAATTTTTGCCTCATGGATTCCTTTGATAATTCCCTTTGCTCCAGCCATAAATTCACCTATATCTGATCGAAGAACTGCTCCCCACCCGCAGCAATCCAATTCTTTAAATACCGCTCCGTCCAGATTACACTTTAAGCTTCCCTCAACCGGCCTTCGCCAATTAATTATAGGAACAACCACTCTTTCCTAATAATTTGTACTTTCCCCAACCGAACTTGAAACTCCCTGCATTACATATCCACCTCGCCTCCCCACATCTTCAAATCTTCCATTTGCTGCACTTTCATTTGTTAATACACCTCCTGCTATCCCTCCTCCATTCACGCCAATCCCCATCCCTACATTCCCCATACCTGCAATTCCTTCATTAGTTGCACTTTCATTTAATAAATCACCTCCTGCTCCCCTTCTTTCATTCACGCCTAACCCCATCTCCCCAATCCCCATCCCTACACTCCCCTCTCCTCTATTCCCAATTTCTACTTCTCTTCTTGCCTCTCTCCTGTCTTCTCTTCCTTCTCTTATCACTAATCCCCTTCTTCCCCTTAACGATTCCGCAGCCCGTACCTCCCTCCTCCTCCCCTCTAAAACCATCGGATCACTGCTCCTGTTTCGGACAGCAGCTACTGTAAGCCACTGCTGTACCTGCTGTTCCTCCTCCACCTTCCTTTCCCTTGCATCCCTCCAGTCCTCCACGAACCGTCTAACTCCCTGTACTTGAATATTGGCAGGTTTCACTTCTGTTTGCCATAAAATTGCATTTCTGTGCTGCCAAATTGAGTATAGCACACAAACAACTTTCTGCAGAAATCGATTATCCTCTTCCACACACTTCACATTCAACCAATCCACGACGTCATCATAGTCTCCCTCCGGTGGACTTAAACCCATCTCTTGCCAACAGCTCCTCGCATATGAACACATGCAGAATAGGTGCCACACATACTCCAAATCTGTTACACAAATTAAACAATTACTCGGTATTGTCATGTGACGGGACCGTATCGTTGATCTCATTGGTAAGAATTTGGAGCATAACTTCCACACAAACAATTTAACTTTAGGTGGGATTTCAAGCTCCCACAATTTACTCCATTCCAATACTACTTCCCCTCCCCACTTTTGTTTTTCCAATGCTCTATAGCCAGATTTGACTGAATAGTGTCCATTTTTGGTGAATTGTCAGGCTAGCCTATCCGGTCTATTTCTGATAGGGATAATAATTTTAATAATCTCCTCCACCTCCCCCTCAGAAAATTACTCTGTTATTTTCCTTTCATCCCATTCTCTCTTCCCTTCCACAAATAACTCTTTTACTCTCATATCTCTTCTCTCCCTTGGCTCCCTAGACCCTAACATGAAATTCCCCTCACTTCCCACCTAGGGATCCTTCCAGACTCTTACTCTCTCCCCATCTCCTACTTCCCATTTCAGTCCCAGGGACAGAACCTCAATCGACTTCCATATCCCTCTCCATATAAAACTAGGATTTCTACCCAATTTAGATTGCATGAAGCTGTCAGTCGGGAAATATTTAGCTTTGAACATTCTACTGACTAAGGTATCTGGATTTGATATGGTTTTCCACCCCTGTTTTCCTAAAAGCACCAAATTAAACATATGTAGGTCTCTGTATCCCAATCCTCCCCTCTCCTTTTTTTTGCACAAACTCTCCCACCCAAACCAATGAATATTATCCCTACCATCTTCCTTTTTACCCCACCAAAACGAGTTCAATACTCTCTGTAACTCCTCACAAGTAGACTTGGGAATTAAAAAGGTACTCATACAGAAAGTAGGTAGTGCCTGGGCTACAGTTTTTATCAAGACATCCTTCCCGGCACTAGATAAGAATTTAAAGCTCCACCTATTTACTCGTTTTCTCAACCTATCAATGAGGAAGGTAAATAGACTCCTTTTTTACCTCCCTATAAGTGATGGGAAACCTAGATATCTACCCGTATTCAATGGCGACCACACACCCAACAGATTACATATCCCATCTTTTTCATTCTGTTTCACATTAGAGCTAAAATAGATACCTGATTTGTTGACATTTATTGCCTGGCCTGAAGCTTTTTCATAGTCTGTCAGGATCTTCTGGATCACTTCAGCCTCTCCAATCGTTGCTCCAAAGAACAAGAAACTATCATCTGCAAAGAAAAGATGAGATACAACTGGAGCTCCTCTGCACACCCTACAACCCCTAATCAAATCTTCCCTCTCTGCCTTATAATTAGTTGAGATAGGACTTCTGTGCACAGTATAAATAAGTAAGGGGAGAGAGGATCCCCTTGTCTAAGGCCTCTCCCAAGAGTGACAGGTCCGACCAATTCCCTATTCACTGAGATTGAATATGATACTGTCGTTACACACAACGTTACCCATTGAATCCATCTCTCAACAAACCCCATCCTCCTCATAACTTCCTCCAAAAATTTCCAATTTACTCTGTCATAGGCCTTGCTAATATCAATCTTCAGGGCCACTTCCCCTTTTGCTCCCCTATTGTTTCTTTTCATGTAGTGTATGGCTTCAAATGCTACCTGTACACTGTCAATAATTGATCTTCCAGGAACAAAAGCAGATTGTGTTTCGCTAATTAATTTTGGCAGGAAGCTTTTTAACCGATTGACGAGGACCTTTGATATAATCTTATAGATCACATTACAGAGTGCTATGGGTCTGAACTCCACCACCGTGTTTGGATTTTCCACTTTCGGTATCAGAACAATGATCGTATCATTCAGGCTCGCTGGGAACTCACCTCTCTCCAACCAACCTTTACATGCCTCAAAAATCTCCTTCCCTATAACAGGCCAGAAGAACTGGTAGAAACCTGGATTAAAGCCGTCAGGCCCCGGTGATTTATCCGGATGCATCTGAAATAGGGCAGCCTTGAATTCTTCGATTGTAAATGGCTTTACTAATTGTTCATTATCCCGATTGGTGAGGGCTGTTGTCAACACATTTACAGTATCCATGTCCCCTTCCCCTTCTTCTGCATAGGCTTGCTGAAAATAATCTCGTACATGCCCTTTAATTTCTTCCTTCTCTTCCATTATAGTTCCATCAGGTCTAACCAGAGACAGAATCTGATTCTGTTTTTTTCTTGCTCTTACACACAGATGAAATTTTTTTGTGTTTAGATCTCCTCCTGCCAGCCAATATTGTTTTGCACGTTGTCTCCAAAAGGTGTCCTCCTACTCTAAGACACCATTAAGTTGCTGCTGCAACTCTCTCATACGGCTTACCGACTCCTCATCTCTATTATCTCTGAAGCGGAGAAGCTGCCTCTTTAAGTATGCTATCTTTTTTGTAAACCGAGTTCTACATCCTCTCCCAAATTCCTCCATCTCCTTGGCGCAGATTGCTAGCCTTTCATGCACACTGCAATTTGCATTTAATCTCCATTGCTTACACACAAAAGCTGCAAAATCGTCTTCCTGTAGCAACATTTGCTCAAAACGGAATCTTTTTTTCTGCTCCCTCTTCTTTAATTCCGCCGTCGACAACACAAGAGGGTAATGATCAGAATATGACGTAATCGTGTTACACAATTGATGTCTTGGGAACTGATTGAGCCATCCTGTGCTACTGGACATTCTATCCAGCTTCTCTCTCACCCATCTGTCCGAGCCCCTACTTCTCTCCCATGTATAAGGACTACCACCTTACCGGATCTCAACGAGCTCACACTCCTGCAATATAGAATTGAATCTTCGCATTAAAATTTCAGGGTATTCCGCTCCTCCCTGCTTCTCCCTTTGTTCCCTGATGCAATTAAAATCTCCTATTATCAGCCACGGGAGTACTGAATCATGGGCAATATTCCTCAAAAGCTCCCAAGATAGAGCTTGTGCCTGTCTATCCGCATATCCATAGAAGCCTACGCATCTCCAGTCCCCTTCCTCCACTGCACTTATTTTTGCATCAATATGACGATCAGAGTACCTCGCTATGTTCAAATTAACTGTCGATTTCCATAGCATTGCTAGTCCCCCGCTATGTCCTCTACTCTCCACTACAAAACATCCCTCGAACTTTAATTTCTTACTAAGCATTACCATCCGACTTTGATCCACCAAAGTCTCAATTAGGAACAAAATATCAGGTTGACACTCCTTCACTATGTCCCCCAATGCACGAACTGCACGAGCATTCCCCAATCCTCGGCAGTTCCAGCTACAGCAAATCATTCTCCTCGGCGGACCTGGTTCCCAGGTCTCGCCGCTTCCTTTTCAATTAAGCAATCCTTATCCGATGTGGAAAGGGATTCCTTATTTATAATTTCACCCACTTTGTAAGATCCTTCAGTACCTTTGCCTCCACCCTCCTCTTCACCCCTGCGCCTTTTCCTATCTTCCAGGATCCTCAATGCCTCTTCCTCTGCACTTTCCATGTTGACATCCACATTCCCACTTCCCCTTTGAATATTCTGCACATTCTGGTTCTCCTCTTGTAATATGCCCTCCTTTCTCTGACCCCCTCCTGACCCCCCTGCCATATGTTGAAATATTTGCTTCTGTCTATAGCCTTGGATTACTGTATTGAACCTTACTCCCCTCAGCCCATTTGGGTCGGCGTTTTGATCTCCTGACTCTCTCAACCACCTAGAGCCACTTTGATCCCCTCCCCTTCTAATCTCAGCTTTCAACCATTGGCCCCATTCCCTGGTTAATTCATTGCTATTTTCCTCAAACTGTCTCTCATAGTAGCATTCCGAGTGCCCCAGCAGTCCGCACAAATAGCAAAATATTCCCATTCTCTCATATTTGAACTGAATGAAAGTGGATCCCGTTTCTGACTTACAGATCTTTTTGAACCGCTTAAGTGGTTTTCTGACATCAATCTGTACTCTGATGCGCATATACGCGTTCAGCAACCCTTTTCCGTTCTTCTCATCATATTCCAGAAATTCACCCAGGAACTCACCTATCTGCCTCCCTGCAACTTCATTGCGAGCTCCTAGTGGCGGATTATGGACCTGCACCTATATTGCCATCATGACTAATGACACTGACTCCGGCTTTGCCTGCTCCGGCCAATCATTCATAACTAGTACATAGTTATCAAATGACCATGGCCCTCCAGCTAGAATTCTTTTCTTATCTACTTCATGATAAAATTCAATTTCGTACAAATTCGGCATCAGTTCGTTTATTGTAACCCATCGGCCTGGTCTCCATAATCCTGCCAATTTCATTTTCATTGCCTGGAAATTGACAGGTCGATCAGCGATGAAAGTACCCAAAAATCGTAATCTCTGGATTTCCTGTCATGCGCTACTCTGCTTCCCTCCCAGGACTAATCCTTCTTCTTCTTCAGCAAATATAGAAAGGTTCTCCATGCCTGCCTCCATATTAATTCGGTAATTCTTTTGGCTTAACCACCTTACCCAACCTTATTCCTCCCTACGCTTCCTTTCTTCAATTTTCTCCGTTTTCAATTGCACTTTGGGGACTCTGGACCCAGAAAATACAACCTCTTTCTCACAATCTTATTTTCAATAACAGCAGCGCACTCCACTATACCCACGAACTGCAAAAATTATAGCAAATAAAAACAATGTCACAACGCGACGGCGACACTCTCCCGGATTCCGCTGAAGAGGCGGCGACACTCTCACAGTTTTAGTTGGAGAGACGGCGACAACTCTCACAGGTGTCACAGATACGTTAGTTAAAGGTGAAAACACATTTAGTTTTTTTTTTATTATTATTATTTTATCCTAAATTTTGTTTTAGTCTAAAACTTAAATTTATTTCACACTTTGGTCTTGTTAGGTAAAGAGCTTTTGAGGGTAAAATTAGAGGTTTTAGTCACTTTAGAAGTTTTAATTAGTCAAACCTCTAATAATAGTGTTTGGTGAATAGATGTTTAAAAGAGTTTATTGGATCCAAAAAGCTAAATTTGAAAAACCTAGTTTTAGAGAGAGAAAACTCCAAAAATGATGGTTTTGGAAAATAAAAAAATTTGGTTCCATAATAAATGTGTTACTAAATAATTTTAATTTTTGAAATTTTTAATTTTGAGGTCGTTAACGATCATTTTTATAGTATCAAACTAAATTATCCTCGTTTTTAGCAAAACGAAAAACCTAAGTTATGGAGTGAAAGTACATTGATTTTTTTTAGTATCAAACTAAATTATCCTCGTTTTTTTCAGGTACTAGTTTGATAAAAAAAGTGAAAGTACATTGATTTTTTTTAACTTTACCCTATTTATCATTTTACACAATCAATGAGTTATCAACTATTAACAATTAACTAAGTTATGGATTGGTTAATTTAACCAGTTATTAACCGGTTAGTAACCAATCCAAACTAAACCTTTGAAATTTTGATGGGTAGAGAAATAGCTCAAAAAATAGTTTGTGAAATACGGAAAAACGTAGAAACTGAAAAACAGAAAAAAAACGTGAAAAACGCAAAAATAGAAAAACGTAAAAAGCATAAAAAATGGAAAAAATGTAAATAACAAATGCAAATAAAATCATTTAGTTGTGAAAGATTTGTGTAATCTACAATGTTGGTCAACTAGTTCAGTTTAAAAATTTAATGGTTTTGTCCATAAAACCCACAGTTTTCTAAGAATTTATTACTTTCATCAAGTTTGACACAACAATTATCTTATTTCACATTCAAATTAAAAATGAACTTTCCATTTGAATTAACTAATTATTATTCAATTTTGAAATAGCTTTAAAATTTCGTATAAAAAAAAGAAAAGGAAAATACCCAGCAAATGTTAAAATCATCTAAATTTGAAAAAGAAGAAGATATATTGGTTATCAGTAAACCGAAATCAACCTCATTTTTTTCATTGTGGTCATTTATAGAATATAAAATACTAGTGCAGTTATATCAAACATGTACAAGTAGAAATTATATTACACTAGAGTTCAGAACACCATATTTTTTCCGTTTTCTATTTATTTGCCTAAATCATTTTTTCATGTTTTCTTTCGTTCTCCACGTTTTTTCCGTTTGTCACATTTTTTTCCATTTTCACGTCCTCTGTTCCTTTTTTTTCTTTTTTCATGTTTTCTTCTTTTTTTTCTTCTCTAAATGATATTATTGAAAAAATTGATTGGATTATTTAATCTTTCTAAAACATAAGTTTGGATGAAATTGATCATTGGATTGGTGGTTAATAACCAATCGAGGAATTTGCTTCCAAACTTTACAGAAGCAAGAAAATCGGCGGCGTCATACAGAATCAATGACATTTTAGATATTAATGGTAATTTTTTTTTTCTTTTCAAGAAAGAATCCAAGAAAAATCGGCAGGTTCATCATCCCAATCACCCCTCACTGTGATTATTGCTTTTGTATTCAAGATAAACAGATCACTGTGATTGATGCTTTTGTATGCAAGATAAACGGGTCACTGTGATTGATGTTTTTTATCCAACCTTCACAAAAACTAAATAATTTTAGGAAAATAATGAAAAAAACGCTTCGCATATAGAGAATCTGCGAAGTCTGTGAACAGAAAATCACCTGAAAAATGATGATTTTGCTTCGCCAAATGCAAGTGAAGAGAAAAATAAGTTGAAAAAGGATGATTTTGCTTCGCATAATCGCTTTCTGCGAAGCAAAATCATCCATTTTCAGGTGATTTTCTGTTCACAGACTTCGCAAAATTTGACGAAAACTCATTTTGCAAAGTAATTTCTGAAAAAAGATGAAGATGAAACGGTAGAAACCTACCTTATTTCTGTCTTTTTCCATTCAAATCAACAATAAACATATGATAAACACAGAAGAACGTCGAATAACCATGCTAGGGGTGTCAATATGGGTTCGTGGGTTGTAAACGTGTCGTGTCGATTTACTCAGGTGACCCATTTATCCCAACCTTGACCCAACCCATTTAATAAATGGGTCGATTCGGCACGATTCATTTAAGAAGCGGGTTGAACGTGTCTACCTGGCTAACCCATTTAATTTTGCAATTCTATACTAAAAAAATATATTCAACTAAACAAAATGAAAAAGAAAATAAAGACATGCATAATTGCATATGAAAAAATAAAATCCAATATAAACTAACAAAACAAATTCAATAAGATAACATCAAAAAGTCTAAAATCCAAAACTTACAAACAAAATAAAAAATTTCAATTCCAAATAATAAATAAACTAAAACTAAAACATTCAATTCAACTTAAACAACAACAAAATTAGTATCTTGTTCATTAGTCTTTGATTCAATGCATTCCAACTGAGTCACCAATTTCTTTCAACCCATCCTGAACTATTAAATTTAGAATGTGAGCAGAGCATCTCATATGAAAAAAATCTCCACGGTTTAATAGACCACCCTTGCTATTCAATAAATTTTTCAACGAGTCCACACATGTATCATTTGTACTTGCATTATCCAAAGTTAGTGAAAAAATTCTACCATCAATTTTCCAACCACACAAGAAATTGTGAATTTTTTTACACAGAGCTACACCATTATGTGGAGGAAGCAAATAACAAAAGTTTAAAATTCTCTTTTGGATATTCCAATCTTCATCAATAAAATGTCCTGTCAAACAGATATACCCATCTGTTGTAATAGAAGACCAACAATCAGAAGTTAGACATATCCTACTAGAAGTTGACTCAACAAAAGACTTACTTGCGGCTAGAGACTGAAGCATTCACCGGATGTCAATGAAGAGAGGCAGACATTACAAATTGTTAGGGAAAGAAAGTTGGAAACCTAACGTGTTCTGTAATCCTATATATATATATATATATATATTAGGGTTAAAAATTAAAATTACTTTAATATCTATAAAACTTTTTTATATTTACATGATATATGGGTTAGATGGGTTATATGGATCGGGTTAGATGGGTTCACGAGTTGGGTTGACACGACCCTTAGACTCGTCTAAATTATACGGGTTACAATGAATTCGTGAGTCAACCCGCGACCCGCCCCATTTATTTTAGGGGTTAGACATGTCGACCTATTTATGACCCAAACCCATTTATCTCAACCCTAATTCGTTTAATTTCCGTGTTACACGAATCGTGTTATCGTGTTGTGACCTATATTGACAGCCCTAAACCATGCCTTCGATTCGCACAAGAAGAAAGAAACCAAGAGACGAACATGAAACAGGAAGATGAAGAACTATCCTTGACAAAAACAGAAATACAAAGAGAGGAAGAAGAGAGATGATGATTGAAGAAAATGGAGGTGATTCCGTAAAATATGAAGGAAGGGGGAAGATGTAGGGATGGCAACGGGTAGGGTACCCGTGGTTAGTGCCAATCCCAAACCCTTATCCTTTTATTTTTTAATTACCTGTACCCGTCCCATTATCTTAACGGGTATACTTTTTGCATCTCATACCCTTCCCATTTAATTCACGTGTACCCGCGGGTACTCTTGCCCGTTAAGAATTAATAAATAAAATAAAAATATTACAAATTTAACATAGTATAAATTTAATAAACCATCCATCTAAATATTGAACAAATTGAACATGAATCAATAAGAATAAAATAGGGTGTTGTTAAACCTAGCTCCAAATTCCCACCCCTAGCCCCGTGAAAGGATGAAAATGCCCTTTCATGGGTTTTGGGGAGGGAAAAGCTATTTTTTTTTTTGCCAATCCGACACGCGGGCGTGTGGATATCACGCCTCACCGCGTGGTCGGGCGTGATAGCCACACGCCTCACCGCGTGGTCGGGCGTGATAGCCACACGCTCACACGCCCGACCTTACGGTGAGACGTGTGGCTATCACGCCCGACCACGCGGTGAGGTGTGATATCCACACGCCCGCGTGTCGGATTGGCAAAAAAAAGCTTTTTAAACCCGTAAATAGGCCGTTAAACCCGTAAATACAGAATTGTACTTAAAACCTAAAAATACCATACAATTTTAACTAAAATCAGTAACAGTAATATAAGTTAATGAATAAATATTATTAATTACAACATATAAAACTAATATAATCTAGTCCAAGCCTCTCTCCTTTCATCGTATAGATTGTCCAAGTGACGAACACTCGGATGATGAAATATACGCCATTGGTTGGCAATGGGAGGCACTGGAAATGTAGGATGTAAATAAAGACGTATGTAGTGATTATAACTCCTCAAATGACAAATCACAATCTCTCGCTCTGGTGGTCTTCCATCGTCCGAACGCATCGGCAGTATAGTGCAACATCCTAACTGTGATGTAGTAAAAAGGAATATTACTGCATTCAAAATAGATGCAGCAGCATATAAGTCATCCGAACTCACCATCCAGTGGGACTCACTACACCCCGCTCCTACCCATTTAATACGCGTGAAGGCAGCATCAAATCCGTTCTCGTACACTGGCGCATACAGATCACGGTTTGCCCGCATCTCATTCTCTATGAGCACTCTCATCAGCTTCCACTCCTCCTGGTTATAGGTGATGGCATCGGCTAAAACACGAAATCCACAGTTACCATCTGCTACAACATCATGGAATCCAGTAATAAATGGTACGATGAGACCTTGAACCCGATGTAAATGGTAGTAACCGGCGATATCCGCATCAAATCCGACTGAAAATATTAATATATGAAATTCATCAATAAAAATATATTTACTTTAACTTCAACATATATATTAATAAAATAAAATATACACGGCATCTCGTTGTTATGCACAGATGAGGATGAGGAACAACCTCGACTACGACTACTCCTCAAACCTGAGGACCGTGCTCGACCTCGTGGTGCCTGACTGTACTCCCATGCACTCGGATTTTGTTTCGTTGATGAATTCCCCTTTGGTCTACCCCTAACAGTGTCTTTGACCTCAGGTTCTTTGAAGCCACTTTGTTCCGGGTTTATCTGATCATGAATCATCATCGATATGCTACACACCATTGAAGGATCTAATTTTTCAACCTTTTCTACAAGAGAGTGAAAAAACCGGTGATCCTCAGACCCATCAGCATATACGGGAGCACTAACTGGTATGTCACTCAAACCTTCAAACGCAAGAGATCTCCAAAAATGATGGATTCGGTCAGCACGGACCGATGTGTCAGTGTCAATATACGTTTTAAGCTCACATGCACACGGAATGCCATGAGTCATGGGCAACACGCATCCACATTCACTTACCACATCCATACTCAATCCGTGCATACGTTTGAGCTCAGCATTTAGTACACGCAAGCAGTAATGTAAAATGTGTAAGTCGAGATACTTGAAAGGTGCTCCACAGTGAGCCACCGCAGATCTTCTTCTCGAGTCCTCGAGTGAGTATTTGATTATATATCGTAAAGGATTACAAAACTAATGTATTACACTTTAAAATATTAAAGCAAATAACAGAATAAATGTCTTACTTGATCGCCTCGATCTGAGCCTCAATGTCCTTGTGCACCTTCGCCCACACTGTATCGAGTGCACCAGTAGATGAATTCAACCACTGTTTCAACTGTGCATGTGAACTCTCCACTCGACAGGTTGTGGTGTTTCCTAAGTGCAACACCTTGTTCATCCATACTCGACAAAACTTCTCTTTATGCACTAGCCATGTGGTCTCCACGTACTCTATCACACGAGTCTAGTTGGCAGTAGTATCCTTCATGGCATACACTGCCGCCTTATATTCGGCTACTGTCGGGGCTTCAATTATACATTTCCATTTGGAATTCTTAAAAACTTCACCAAAACTCTTCACTCCACACAACTTGCCTACTCTATCCTCCACATTTTTATTAATATGCCATGTGCACAATAAATGATGACTATGAGGAAATTGTTGGTCCCGTATAACGTGACAAGGTTAGTTCCAAGGGGGGGGATAGGAACTATTTAAAATTTTGTCCGTTAAGGCTGACTTCTTTTCTTTAAGAAAAGGTTTACACAGCGGCGCTAAGTAGTTTTAAGACACAAGCTTAGTCAACTGGTGACTAAGTCAGTTTCTTTCCTTGAGTCAGGAGATAGCACTTAAGTCTATTCCTGAACTCAGCTTCTTAGTGCACTCAACTCAGCGTGAGTTTGTTACTTAGTCAGTTTTATAGCAAGCAATATATAAAGGAGTTTAAAGGTTAGAAATATGTTACTCAGCAGACATATCCTGGTTCGGCCTCTCCGCCTACGTCCAGTCCCCGGAACTCGTTCCTAGCTTTTTGAATCCTCTACTGAGCTCTTTAAAGGTAGAGCACGAAACCCTTTACAATAGAAGATGAGTATACAAGAGTACCTTCCTCTATTCCTCTACTCACTCCTATAACTACCGCTGAGTACTATAACCGAGTACTCAGCTTCTCCTTTATATTCTTCTAAAAATGATAAGTGTTTGTCCTAAACAACAATTGCTAAGACACTTTAGATGAATAAAATCACTCTAGACTTTTACACAATGATTGGAATTGGTGTAAGTTTTGCTTTGCTTTTCTCACAGAACTTCAAGTATTAATTTGGTCAGCGTTTCGACTTGATTGAAGATCTGCATCGAATGAAGCATTTGAAAGGCCTATTTATAGTGACACTTCAAGCACCGGTGATTTCGAATTTCGAAATAACCATTGGAGTCAAACGGCTTCCTGTCACTTTCACTCAGTACGTGCTCAGCATCCTCGGCCAATCATATTTGTGTATCTTCTGTCTTCGCCAGTACTCAACAGCTTTTCGTCAGATGAAACAGAATGTTTCCACATTTATGGCAAAGTCTTCCAGACAGCTTCATGCGCCTTCTGAGCTTTACCCGAAGTGGAAATACTTTGTCTCCAAGTTCATTCTGTTCTGCCACTGACCTGACAACCTTGTCGCTCAACTCAGCAGCTTCGTCTTGAAGCAATTTGGTCGAAGGCTTCTCGATCCTTCTTGTTGCTGGGCTAACGCCTTACTCAGTACGATGGCGTTTTGAGTCTTCTTGGGCCGTGAGGCTTTGATCTATTGACTTGGGCTTGACTTCCTCTTTTAGGCCATTTATCTTAATGTCTTATAAATCAAATAACTCAACATTGAACAAACACATTAGTATGAATAAATCAAAGCATTTAAATTTAATGTGTTGGAATATTTTTATCATTCACATAAATAATATTGTCAAATCAAAATCATGTGGAAAGGTGTTTCAACAAACTCCCCCATTTTGATGTTGGCAAAAATATTCAGTAAGGAACTCAGTGTTGAGCTCCCCCATGATAATTGACCTATTCTTAACTTCTTAAGATTCTCCCCCGTAAGGGTTGAGCTGCTGACTTAGTTTTACTTTAAACATTTTAAGGTTTAATCAAGTAAGTCTAAAGTCAGTGTTCAGAGTTAGGTCAGTTCTTGGACCAGGTTTATTTCACTCAGTTTCGATACAAAGCTAAGCGGAAGATTAAGTTCGAATATTGGAGTTAGCTGAGTGAGTTAATTGAGGCTGAGTAATTTTACTCAGTGGCCAAGTATGTGATTAATTCAATGTTTGTCAATCCTTAGATCCTTTGATCACTTAAGACATTATGAGACAAGTTGTGAATTTAGATCAACACAGCATATAGGCATTAAAGCGAAGAAAATTAAATAACAAGGTTGATTGAAGATACATTTATATTGATATTTAGCACACAACACAACATAAGCAAGTAAGCAAGATCACACAACAACAAAAGAAAAAAACTATCGCCTAATATTGAAGGAGACTTGGTTAGGCTTGGATTTGTTTTGTTGCTGAGGTTGCTGAGGTTGAGTGCTAGGAGGCTTTGGTTGAGTGCTATGGGGAACACTTGAAGAAGTGGAACCAGGATGTTGGTTCTTTTGCTGAGTTCCAGCTGGATGTTTATCTTTGCTTTTCTCCCCCTTTTTGCCAGCATCAACGGGCTGAGGGACAGCTGCATAAAACTTCCCTTGTTCAACAGCACGAGTCAGGAGAGTGGAATACTGCTGGATTTGAGCCGTACTGTGCTTGAGCCCGTCAAAGACCTTGATCCCACTATTCATGTTGGACGCCGGAATGTCCATATGAGAGCTGATGACGCTGAGTATAAACTGGAGGGACTTACCCATCCAGCTCATGGTGTCCGTCATCATGGCGTAAGATTGATGGTACATTTTGAGCAGGCCAGCATCATAGTGGTGTCGTTGGTTAGACTGATGTGTGACATGATCATAGGTGGCCTTGGCAAGTTGAAAAATTTCAGATGTCTTGGCCTGTTCAGTTTGCATCTCTTCTCTCGATAAATTCAGCATGCGAAGTGATTCAGCAATTTGCTCGATTGTGCATTGAGAGGTAGAGCCAACTAATTCTCGAGTTGTGGTCAGCTCAGTTTGGACTTGAGTAAGTTGAGCTGACTTAGCTACATCTGAGTTGGCGGCAATTAAGGCGTTGAGTTTTCCTTCAATTGTGTCCATATGTTGCACCATGTGCAAGTGAAGGTTTGCCATTTTCGTAGCGAACTCTTGCTTTGGCTGTTGAGCTACCATTTCAGTCAGTACACATAAGAGCTCTTTGAGGCCTTTGAGTTCAGTGAGGAGTTGAGTGAGGGTGCTCAGTTGTGTAGGCTCCGCTGAACTACGCTCAGTTTCAGTTCCATGAGTACTCTGTATTTCTGCGATGAGTTCTTGGGCAGCTTGGAAGATTCGTTTCCCAGTCTGGGAAGAAGTCAAGAACTGCAGAGGATCATTTTGAGAAGTTTCAGGAACTGAGCTTTGGTTGGCTCCAGGTGGTTGTTCATTTAAGTGCACACCAGTAGTAGAGTTATCCTTTGGATTAGGTGAGGGGTGAACAATCTGAGTGGCAGACTGAGTGATTGGGTCAGCTGCAGGAGTTGAAACATTCTCTGGCTGTTCAAGATGAGAGTTGAGTGATGCCATAGTATTGTCTACCTGCTCAGTGTTAGTCGGGAGCTAAACATTTACTTGAGGAGGAGTCAGCTCGAGATTGTTCTGAGCAGGAGATTTCTCCAGTTGATGTTCCTCCTCTTGATCAACGGGTTCATCGATCACTTGCTTTGAGGAGCTAGTAGCAGCGGTGTCGGCAGACTCGGCATGTTCCTGACCACGAGGAACAGAGGCTTATTTTTCCTTGACTGGTGAGGGCTTGGAAATGGGTTTAGAGAAAAAGTTGAAGTCCAAGTCAGTCAAGCTTACGATGGGTTCATGGAGAGGTGAGTCATCCAGTATATCAAACACTTGAGATTTGTTTGCCTTCTTCTTGTATCGTTTATCACTGCCATCTTTAGAAGGGTTGGAGGATGGAAGTAGATCAGATGACTCAAGCTGAGTTTGTTCAGGTTCTGTAGTTGTGGTGTCAACAATGGACTCAACTCTGGGCTCAGTGGTCCGATTTTTTGAAGTGGATTTGGTTGACTCAGTGTGCTTTGTCTGCTCAGCAGAGACAGATTGTTGTTGTTGCTTGTTTGCAGTTGGAGTTCTTTCAGCAGATTCCCGAGTTCACAGAAAGAAGGAATCCTTTGGAACGAATACATCTAGAGGAATTGCATCCAATGGTGTAGCTCCAGAAACCCTCTTCCTCTTTAGGGGTGACTCAGTGTTCTCTTGTTCATTTTCAGCTTCTTGAACAATGGCAGGTCGTTTTTGGGCAGCTTTGCTAGGTTAAGGTTTCTTTTGGATTGACTCAGCAGGAGATTTGTCAGCCATAACAACTTTGAGGCATTTGACAGTTTGGAGTGTGGGTGCTGCCTTTCTCTTCTTTCCTTTATCGGTCGGCTCAGCTTCCTCTTCAGCTTCAGTCACCGCATCCTTTCCTTTCTTTGATTTAAAAGGAAGACCGTAAGCAAGTTTAGTGAGGTCCTCAATTGTGATTTCCGTATGTAAAATGCTTTCCTCATTCTTAAAGCTGATTCTGTAATCCCTAAGGATTTTGGTAATGAGTGAGCCCAATTGAAGTGCTCCAGTGCTTCATTGCATAGCCCCGATCAGGAATACATGCATGTTCAAGGGTTGGTAGTTGAGCATATGTCATAAGAAACATTGCTCGAAGTTGGAGGCAGAGGATGTGGAGTTGACCTTGGGGTAGATGTAATTGGTCAGTAGGTAGTGGGCGTGCCTCTAGTGCTGAGTAAGCGAGGTGCAAGAGACTTCCCCTACATGCCGTTCAGGTTTGCAAAAAGTGGAGGTGTACTTAACCTTCTTATAGTCATTTGTTCTTCTCAACTCAGCTCCCTCGTCCTTTAAGTCTAAAAGAATAGATAGATATGAGCGGTCGATGATGATTTGCTTTTTGTTTATGTAAGTGACCATGAAATCAATATCGTCCGTGGCAACCAGCAGATTGGAGTAGAACTCAGTGACAAGCCTTGGGTAGGTCAGCCCGTTTAGGGCGAATAGTTTGGTCCATCCGTTCTTGGATATCCAGTCACTGTAAGGTTTCACCGTCTCTATGAAGCTTTTCGAGAACCATCGTGAAGCTACAACGTCTAAGCCTTCAACGTCGGAGTATACGGATCGAAAGGTTCTCTCCTCAGTTTCCTCAGTTTTCTTACCCTTGTCCTTCTTCTTTTTCTTAGAAGGAGTTGAGTGCTCAGTGTGAGAATCAACACCCAGAATGCTGACCTCGTCCATGGGTTGGTCATGCTGGCCATGTCCAGTATTGCCCTCATCTTCTGGAGTGTCAACATACTGTTGCTCAGATGGGGAGCCTGGGTTGATGTCTGAGCGATTGTCCTCATATTGGTCATCGGAAAGATTCTGGGAATCAGACATGGTGTTCTTGAGAGTTTCTTTAAGAGGATTTGTATTTCAGAAGTTTAGAGAGAGTGAAGGTTCGAGTGCGAATTTCAAGCGTAAAAAGTGAATAGTGAGGAAACATTCACTATTTATAGACGATGGATGATGATTTGATAGGTTGGATGGAGCGGTGGGAATTTGAACCGTCGAAAGTCAGTTATCACTGACATTAATTTCGAGAAACGGCGCATGCTTTTACTAATGATGACGTTTACGTCATCCTAGAGGCTACTTAATGCGCGTGCTAGTATTAATTCCACAACGGATCTTTTACTCAGCGCTAAGAATTCTAAACGTTTAATGTTCTGAGTAATCAGTTCTACGCAAAGGAATTATTCGTGTGCTTAGTAACTCAGCTTAAGATAACCACTCAGCGTGTATGTCTACTCAACATGTAATAGACATTGATTTAGCATAAATCACTCAGCATGGTAATCAACTCAGCATGAATATATCACATATTATACTTGGAATTTATTGAAGAGGATTAAACATACCAATGGCTTCTCTAAGTATGTTGAATTTCTCACGAGCCAGTGGCTTTGTGAAGATATCAGCAAGCTGCTCATCCGTTGGGACGTAGGTCAGCTTTATCTCTCCCTTGAGTACATGATCTCTGATGAAGTGATGTCTTATGCTGACGTGCTTCATCCTGCTGTGCTGGATTGGGTTCTTTGATAGGTCAATGGCACTCTTGTTGTCACATTTGACTTCAATTGTTTTAGTCTGAACGCCATAATCTTCTAGCTGTTGCTTAATCCAGAGGACTTGAGCAACACAGCTTCCAGCAGCAATGTACTCAGCTTCAGTGGTTGACAGGGCTACTGACGACTGCTTCTTACTAAACCAAGACACAAGACAGCTTCCAAGGAAGTGACATCCTCCTGAGGTGCTCTTTCGTTCAAGCTTGTCTCGTCCGTAGTCAGCGTCAGTGTATCCCATGAGTGTGAAATCATAAGTATTGGGATACCATAAACCTGCATTCACTGAGCCTTGCAAATATCTAAGGATTCTTTTTACAGCTATGTAATGAGATTCCTTAGGGTCAGATTGATATCTAACACAATAACATACTGAGAACTGAATGTCCATCCTACTAGCAGTTAAGTAGAGTAGAGAGCCAATTATACCTCGGTACAGTTTGCTGTCTACTGACTTACCATTTTCGTCAGCGTAGAGGACAGTGTCAGTGCCCATATGGGTAGATATTGGCTTGCAGTTTTCAAGTTCATACTTCTTCAATATCTCCTTAGCATACTTAGTTTGACTGATGAAGATGCCATTTTCCCCTTGTTTGATTTGAAGTCCAAGGAAGAAGTTGAGTTCTCCCATCATTGACATTTCAAACTCAGTCTGCATCTGTTTACTAAATTCCTTGCACATGGACTCATTAGTGGCACCAAAAATAATGTCATCAACATATATCTGAGCCAGTAGGGTATCTTTACCCTTCCTCTTAATGAATAAGGTTGTATCAGATTTACCTGTGACATAATTTCTAGTCAGCAGGAAACTGGTCAGCCTCTCATACCAAGCACGTGGTGCTTGCTTGAGACCATACATAGCCTTTTTGAGTTTATAAACGTGGTTTGGGAACTTGGGATCCTCAAACCCTGGAGGCTCATTACCATAGACTTCCTCGTTTATAACTCCATTAAGGAATGCACTCTTAACATCCATTTGAAATAATTTAAAGTCCATATAACTTGCATATGCACATAAAATTCTTATAGCCTCTAGCCTTGCCACTGGGGTGAAGGTCTCACCATAGTCAATACCTTCTTACTGACTATAGCCATGAGCTACTAGTCTTGCTTTATTCCTGACCACGTTCCCTTGTTCATCCAGCTTGTTGCGGAAGACCCATCTTGTTCCTATGGTCTTCTGACTTCTTGGATTTGGCACTAAGTCCCACACTTCATTTCTTCTGAACTGATCAAGTTCTTCTTGCATTGCACTCATCTAAAACTCATCGTGCTCAGCTTCAGCGAAGTTCTTTGGTTCCTGAACTGAGACGAATGCTACGTTGCTGAGGTATCTCCTGAGTTGATTTCTTGTCATCAGGGTGTTTTCAGCAGCATCAAGAATGGCACTCTCTGAGTGTGCTCTTGGTATTCTGATCTCTTTTGGTAGAGTGATGTCTTGAGCTGGTTGTGTTTCAACAATCTCTGTAGGTATAGATTGGTCAGTGAAAACAATTTGAGTTTCGCTTTTACCTTTGGTCAGCCCTTGAGGTAGTGACTCAGCGGCTGTTTTTTGGTCAGCGGGTGCTGAGTATGGATCATCCTCAGTCAGCTGCTTGTCTTTTCCTGCAGGGTTAGTCTCATCGAACTCAACGTGTACTGACTCTTCTAAGACCTGAGTTCGTTTATTGAAAACTCTGTATGCTTTGCTGTTTGTTGAGTAGCCTAAAAAGATAGCTTCATCAGCTTTTGAATCAAACTTAGCAAGGTTGTCTTTAGTATTTAGAATAAAACATTTACAGCCGAAGGCACGAAAGTATCCAATGTTGGGCTTTCGTCCTTTCCAAAGTTCGTAGGGAGTCTTCTTTAATATGGGTCTGACTAGAGCCCTATTAAGTATGTAGCAAGCTGTGTTGACGGCTTCTCCCCAAAAGTACTTTGAAAGCCTATGCTCACTCAGCATTGTCCTGGCTATGTCAACCAAGGTTCTGTTTTTCCTTTCAACAACCCCATTCTGTTGAGGCATTCTAGGAGCAGAGAAATTATGGTCAATGTCGTTGGCTTCACAGAATTCAACAAACTGTTGGTTTTTGAATTCTCCACCATTATCACTTCGGATGTGAGCTAACTTTAGGTCTTTATCATTTTCAAGTTTTCTTACTAATGTTGAAAATGTCTCAAAGGTTTCATTCTTGCTACTCAGCAAGATGACCTAAGTGTACCGCGAAAAGTCATCTACAATGACCAAGGAAAATCTCCTACCACCCAAGCTCAACGGCTGGACTGGTCCGAAGAGATCCAAGTGTAGCAACTCAAGTGGACGCTTGGTTGAGACAATGTTTTTACTATGAAAAGATGTTTTAGTTTGTGTTGAGCGATTTCCACAAGTGCACGGTTTCGCTTGTAGTAATAAAAATATCGATCCCACAGGGATACGTTTTTTAACGAAAAAACTTATTTTTTGAATCTGTTAATTTTGAACTAGTTAGATTTACTATTAAATGTAAATGAAAAGTGAAAATTGGTTTAATTGAATTTAGGAAATTTGTTTAATTGAATTTGTGAACTTTGAGTATTTGAAAATGCTGGAATAAGATTTTATATTTAGAATAAATCGATTGTTAGAAAGGTCTTCTGATTTTAAGGATGAATTTTACAAAACAGGAACATTTAGAACTTTTTAGAAAAACGAATGAATTTATTCATTTTCATTAAGCAAAGAAAACAACTTAAACTTTGTATCAATTATGATGATGAAATAAATGACGGAACCTCTAATTAATTGGCTTTGAACGTGACAAAACCCTTTCGGGATAGTTGCCCTTACTCAAATTAAAACTCTTTCGAGATGATAATTTGCCTAAGTGTTCAACAAAGTTTCCTTGTAATGATTTTGAATTCAAGTGCATACTAATGAAAACACCAGCCTCACTTATATTGGATTGGTTACCATAAGTGCTGCATAACGATTTGTCGAATAGAACGGACTTTATTAGATGAAATATAAATTGATACAAGTTTACAGAGAACAAGGAGCATCGAGTTCTTCGAGGGCGTGCAAGTGAAGGGCTTGATCGGTTCCGCTTCCTTGGGTTTCCTAAGAGGTTGTCAGGCTCAGGGGCGAACACTCTACTCAATCTTCTCGCTGTAACTTCGTAATAGGGATTCGGTTGGCCACTACCATGATGCAAACTAAAACTGGAACAATACCTCATCTTGTTTTGTACAGAATCTAATTTCTAACTCTCGAAATGTGTTTACTTAGAACTTCGACATAAGTTCTACGCTCTGATTCTATATCTATATTATAACATTTCACTGCTGCTTTTTCTCAACATCAACTCTTTATTTATAGATGTTGAAGGGTTGTGTTTGAAGTGATGTATCCGTTGGTTAAGAGTCGTGTCCGTTGTGAAAGGACGTCTTTATCCACTTGAACGAACGCGTTTCTTGGATTTTCAGCATGTGTTAAATGCTCTTTGTAAATTTTCTGCACTTACCGAGGATGGTAATCCGCGGCCATGAATGACGTAGCATTGAGTTGAGCTTCGGACGAAGGGGAGAAATAGCTATACCACGCGTGTCGCGGCCGCGGGTTGAGGATCCACTGTCGCGGCCCGGTGATTTTTCTCACTTCTTAGCTTTCATTCGTGTCTTCGACTTGGCGCTTTCGATTTACGTCGTCTTTGACTCCTTTTGTAGGGTTTTTCTTCTGTTTTAGACCCTTTTTCGTTCCTATTTGGATTTTACCAAATATTTAGGTACCTTGCAAGAAAGAAAGATATTCGAGAGTAAAAGTAATCTAAACAGATATAAATAACACGAATTTGTAATAAAAATGATGTAAATGTTAATGATATTTTAGGTATATTTTGGGCTTAACAAATCTCCACACTTAATCTTTTGCTAGTCCCGAGCAAAATTTCACTGAATTTATTCCTTAACTAATCTCTTTTTGAAAATAAAACATATATCTTTGTATTTACTTTTTAAATTAGTTAAGCCGAAAAGACTAACTTTGCATGACAAATTTATACGCAAAATATCAAACTAACTTAGTATAAGTACGATATATCATTCGTCTTGTATTTCAATGTTTAAATTGAAGTATTCGGGACGATGTAAGTACGCATGTTATTGAGTCTTTCATCTCAAGGCATTTCAAAGCACCAAATTTCCTTTCCCAAATTTGAATTATTATATATGAGTATTAAGTTTAATTTATTTGCTTAGTTACGCCCGTGATAAGGGTGGTCTCGATCGTAATTTTATATGCATTTGTTTTGTGTTCGCTTAAGAGGTACCGACCATGCCATGGGTGGACGCAATCGTTACTTTAAACTTTAAACACGCTTAATTTTTTTATTATTTAAACGTTCCTTTCATACCTCGATTGTGATAAGGGTGGTCGCAACCGTGGCCAAAAGTACGCTTTATTTATTAATTTCTTCCCTTTCATACCTCGATTGTGATAAGGTTGGTCTCAATCGTGGCCAAAAGTTAAGAATACGATTTATTGATTAATTAATATGAATTGGGAAAAAGAAAATTAGCACATTCATCCTATATTGACTGAAAATTCAACATGTATTATGGCTATAGTTTCCTTAAAAACTTCAATTGGTGTTAATGTAAGACAAAATCAAAACCGAGCTAAAAAAATTATTAGTTTAATTTAATGCCTATAAACCTAATTGAAAATTTAAAATAAGATTTATTATATCATGAATTTCATGATATGAAATAGAGATTGAAAATAAAGAATTTTTACTTAAATACATTTACTCGAGACAATTTTTACTTAAAATCGTGTCGAAGATTTTGTGAAAAATTTGAAAAATACTACCCGTATAGAAATATTTATTTCTATCGATAATGATAACCTAAAAATAATCATAAAAATTTTAACTTATGATTAATTGATAAATGTATAAAAATGATATTTCATAAAAAATGTTAATTTTTTTCATTTGTTGCAATATACTTAAAAGTGTTGCAATATACGTTGCATTTTGTATTTTTGAAAACAAACAAGTGTTGCATACATTCATTCATTCATTTGCATACATTCGTTCATTCATTCGTTTGTATAAAAATGATATATGTATATATCTCCTCGCACACTTAAATTGGACCATGTCCTCATTGGTGCAAAAATGGAGATAAAACGTTAAAGATAAAACAAACGGAAAGAAATGAAAGATATAGCAAAGAAAACATGCATCATAGAATTAAATTAAAACTGAAATTGTACGAAACATAAGAAAATAAAAATGTACGAAACTGAAATGAAAACAAGATAAGATAAAAATAAAAGATAAAACCTAAGCATGCGGCGGGGAATCCGGAGGTGTTGGTGAAGTTTCCACATTTCGGCGTCGGAAAAACGAAAGCATCCGATGCCGAGTCGATCTATGCGCACGCCTCAAAGAATTGAGGTTGTCATTCATCACCATGTTGTTCTCCACCAAATCATCAATCCGTAAATTCATTTGTCGATTATTGGCATTGATTTGGTTCAAAATTCTCCTTAAATCCACCGGATCATTATCTGGTGTTGCTTGGGCTTGTGGGGCATCTTCCGCTCCTTCCTCCGCTCCTTCTCCCTCGGTACCTACATTATGAGAACTAGAAGCACCTCCACCAATAGTGCCACGAAGATGAGCAATACGGGTAGCATAAGAAATAAAAACCGGAGGAGCCGCAGAAACCATCAGATGAGCCCGCTCAAGAGCTGCAATGTCCAAAACCGGAACATATCCATGGTAGGTGGACATATCAAAAGTAGCCAATTCATCCCGTGCTCCCAAAACAATAGCGGTTATGAAATTACCGAGAGGGACTTGAGTGGTATGAGCCCTCGAAGCACGATATAAATTGTCAAAAATCATTCCAATGCTATCAACCCGTAAACCCTTGAACAAACAATCCCAAACAAACAAATCCTGGACTTGAATTTTTGAACTCTCAACACGACCAAAAAGTGAAAAACTCAAATACTTGTGAAAGAAGAACACACAATTGTCCTTAATCAACTTGCTTGAAGTGTTTTTAGAATCAAAAGAAGTTTGGTCGGAAAGAGTTTGCCAAAAAGAATTATTGTCAAAATCCCGAGGCTTATCATAAAAATCACTAGTAGGGAAACCAAACATGTTACCCATAGCCTCATTATCAACGGTATAGGTGACACCATTATTCCGAAAAGAAATTTCAGTCCTCTTTTTGTTCATCGTCAAAGTAACCAAAAATTCAACCACATACTCTTGAATTTGTGGAAAACGCATAGAAGCAAAAGTTTCCCATCCCAAAGTTTCAATAAAAGCAGTAATTTATGTAGTGAAGTTCAACTTCCTTACCGAATCAAAGTCAAGAAACTGCATATCCACGAACTTACGATTGACGTTTGAAAAGTGCTTGAAACGTCCAACTTCTTCTTCAGAATGAATGTCGAAATAAGCCCCGCAACTAATCCTTAGGCGATTAGCCTCAGTGACAGCCGGCTTGTGTCCAACACGCTTTGCTCTAGGCATGGTTATGGTGTTTAGGGTTTAGATGAAAAAGATGAAAAGAGAGAAAAGCTTGAGGTTGAAGATGAAGTAGAAGTGTTGTATGTAGACTTGAATTGAAAGGGGTAAGTGATTGAAAAGGGTAATGATGAAATTGGGAAGAGTAAAAGTGAAGTATTGGGAAGAGGTAAGAGGAGGGAATTGGTTAAAATTGGAGGTGGTGTAAGGTTTGTGTAAGGAATAGGTATATATATAGGGTTTGAAGAGGAAGTTTAATAGGTAGAGTAGGAATAGGAAGAGTAATGAGTATAGTTGGAATAGGAAGAGGTGTAAGTAGAGGAGGAATAGGAAAAAGGTTGAAAATTAGGCCAAAAATCCAGACTTGGAGTTGCCTTTAACACGCGTGTCGCGGTCGTGGATGTGTATCCGCGGCCGCGGATCGCGTTTTTCAGCCAATTTTTTCTTTGAATTGTTGTGGGAATTTGCTGAAGTTACCGAGAAATACACCATTCGCGGCCGCGAATCGCGTTTGGCAGCAAATTTTTTGTCTGAATTTGGAGTAAATTTGCTGAAGTTACCGAGAATCCATTAATTCTCAGCCGCGGATCACCTCGTGGCTACCCAAATCTGCATATTAACTCCTATTTGTGTAATTTCTTTGATAAATTTGATCCTGTACTCCTGGACAATGTAATCTGTACTTAAGAACATAAATGTAAAACATTAAATGATAAGGAAAACCAAAGGTTTATCCTTATTAATGGAAAAATAAATGAAAAATGCTGTAATTAATGGATGTTAAATTAAGAATAGGAAAGGTTTGGAACAAAAATTAATTGAAGCATTTATGTGCATGTATTAATGTAAGTTAAATGAATCTTTATTTAAGGAATTGAAACTTAGTTATTAATCATTTAATTAGTAATGAATGGATTAAGTTTGCATTTAATAAGTGCATTAGTTTAGAATTATGGAATTAAATGTTAGTTTAACCAAATAATCAAAAACAGGAAATAATGCAAAAGAGAAAGATTTTTATTGAATAGAAACATATTTACAAACAAACGAAACAAAAGCTATGCTAAAAATTCGTCCCTTTCAATCGGGATTTTCTTAGCCCTATAGCGTTCTATTTTCAACTGCACGAAGGCTTGACGTTCTTGTGCAGAAAGAAAATTGGGTCCTGATCGAAATACTCATTTCACTAGACCTTCATATTCTAAAAACTCATAGTCTAGCATTGGGAAAGATTCAGCATCACTCCAACGAACAGAAATACTTCCCTTGGTCCCTAGAATTATTCCACATACAATATTCCTGAATCCAACCTTCTTAGCCTTGGATCTAGATGCGGCAACAAGACCCTCCATCAGAATTTTTGAAGAATCAACCATGTTGCCTTGAAATATATCGCCAAGGACATAAAGATCAGATTCTTGGACGACACTACTGAACGTGCGACCGAACAGGCTGTGACTCAGAAACTTATGCAAATATAGCATAGAGTTGGAATAGAAAGACTTATTATAGGCAAGTTTTGGGTGGAAAGGCCAGATGCCGGTGAGCATTCGCCAAATATCAGTGGACGTCATATCTTTTCCATGATGACGTTTGGTAGTATCCTTCAAGGGAAAACCAAACCAAGCATGTAATTCTGGATATCCAAAAGTGAAAGTTTTGCCATCCCGACGAAAACTAAGACGCACCCGACGCTTGTTAACAAAGCGAACCGTAAAGAAGAACTCTAATATCCAGTCTCCAATTATAGGAAACTTCATATCAACAAATCTGGTCCATCCTAAACGTTCCATGTAGCGACTCATATCTTCTTTAATTCCCAACTGATCGTTAAGAAAGTCATCCATGTATAGCATTCCGACAAAGAATGTGTATCGAAGCTTCAAGAAGCGCCTTCCCTCATCATGATTGAAAACGGGAAAGTTACATCCGTAACGCTCTGATATATCAACATGCTTATTGCGTGAAGCAATAACTTTCTTAGATGAAGTGTTTGAGGAAGTCATGGTGTTTGGAATGATTAAGGAAGAAAGGTTCTGAACTTAGTTTCTGGGTTGTTGAAATGGTAAGAAAATCAGAGATAGTTCTGATAGAGATGAAAAGAAAGTGACAGAAAACTGAACATCTAGAAACTATTTATAAGATCCTAGGACGAAAAGAGGTATTGTTTTTGAAATGAAAAGGCATGAAACAGCCCTTTTAGAAATGAAGAAACTTAATGCTTCGTTTCTGAAGAGTTGCATCTGCTGGAAAAAAAGGGTCAATTTTTGCATAATTTCCCCGTGTCGCAACCGAGGATGCTGACCCGCGGTCGCGACACGCTGATTTCCTTGCGGAAATCAGTTGTCAAAACTCCAAATTTCTGATCCTCTACCGAGAATCCTCATCCTCGGTAAGTTCAGAAATTTTCCTTTCAAGTTGAAATCAGAATTCTCAACTGAGAATCTGAAATCCTCTACAAGTCCAGAAATTTTCCTGGCTACTAATTATACCCAAATTCTCAACTGAGAATTTTAAATTCTCTATAAGTTCAGAAATTTCTTACCTCCTTAAGAATTCTATATATGTGAATCCTCAACTGAGAATTTCAAATTCTCAACTGAGAATCACTGAATTTCTTCTAATTCTCATTAAATTCCTAAAAATTAATTAAAATCATGACTTGTATATATTTTTCTATATCTAAAATTCTAATATAAAATGATATAATCTAAACAAAACAAAAATAAAAATAAAAAAATAATAAAAACTAACTATTAGAAAAATGAAATGATTTATATGTCAGGAAATCTTGTTACGAAATTAGTTCCTATTTCGGAAATATTTTCGTAATAAATTTTACATCGATTACCGTTAACTTTAAAACGATTACCGTTGGTTTCCTCAAGTTCCAAAGAACCATAGTCGAATGTTTTGACGACTAAATACGGTCCGTCCCATCTGGACTTAAGTTTTCCTGGAAATATACGAAGCCGTGAATTAAATAACAGCACCTTATCTCCAACATTAAAGTGTTTGACTTTGATCTTGGCATCGTGCCATTTTTTCACTTTTTCTTTATAAATCCTCGCATTTTCATACGATAGATGTCGTAACTCATCTAACTCATTTAAATTAAGCAAACGTTTCTTTCCTGCTTGTTGTAAATCAAAATTAAGTTTTCTAATAGCCCAATAGGCTTTATGTTCTAATTCAACTGGTAAATGACATGCTTTTCCATACACTAAACGATATGGAGTCATTCCTATTGGTGATTTAAATGCAGTACGGTATGCCCATAGCGCATTATTGAGTTTTTGTGACCAATCTTTTCTTGATGATGAAACAGTTTTCTCTAGAATCCATTTGAGTTCTCTATTTGAGATCTCCGCCTGACCATTCGACTGAGGATGGTATGGCGTTGACACGCGGTGGCGTACTCCATATTTTTTCATAAGCATATCAAAATTTCGATTTATGAAATGGGTACCGCCATCACTAACAACGAATCTAGGACAACCGAATCTACAAAATATATCGTCAAGAAAATTAATAACTACTTTAGAATCATTCGTAGGGGTTGCAATTGCTTCAACCCACTTCGAAACATAATCAACGGCTACTAATATGTAAGTTTTACCGTTGGAAGGCGGAAAAGGTCCCATGAAATCAATGCCCCACATGTCGAAGATTTCAACTTCCAACACGTTTTTGAGGGGCATCTCATCTTTCCTTCCTAAATTTCCCATTCTTTGGCATTTATCACAACGAGTAATAAATGAACCAACGTCCTTAAACATTGTAGGCCAAAAGAAACCACATTCTAATATTTTAGCTACCGTTTTATTAACTCCATTATGTCCTCCATATGAGCTGGAATGACATTCTGTTATTATAGATTCATATTCATTTTCTCCAACACATCTCCTAATTATTCCGTCACCACATGATTTGAATAGAAAGGGATCTTCCCAAAAATATTGTTTAATATTGAAGAAAAATTTCTTCCTTTGTTGGGAAGATAATCCCTCCGGAACAATATCGGTTGCAAGATAATTAGCAAAATCTGCATACCATGGTGACATGATACTTTCTACTTGATAGAGATGTTCATCGGGGAAATCATCTCGTATACCGACAGTTTCACCTATAGGACCGTTTTCATCTTCTAGTCTCGATAGATGATCGGCGATAAGGTTTTCTACTCCCTTTTTGTCTTTAATTTCTATATCAAATTCTTGTAACAACAAAACCCATCTAATCAGACGCGGTTTTGCATCTTTCTTAGCAAACAGATAACGTAAAGCTGCGTGATCTGTATAAATAATAACTTTAGATCCTAACAAGTATGACCTAAACTTATCACATGCAAATACTACGGCTAACATCTCTTTTTCTGTTGTTGTGTAATTTAATTGTGCACCGGACAATGTGTGACTTGCATAATAAATAACATGTAATCTTTTATCCTTTCTTTGACCTAAAACACATCCCACTGCTAGGTCACTTGCATCACACATGATTTCAAAAGGTAAATCCCAATCGGGCTTAGCAATTATGGGTGCACTGACTAAGGCTGTTTTCAATGTTTCGAAAGCTTTAATGCAATCTTCATTAAAGTCGAAGGTTGAATCCTTCATAAGTAAATTAGTAAGTGGTTTGGAAATTACAGAAAAGTTTTTTATAAATCTGCTGTAAAAACCTGCATGTCCTAGAAAAGATCTTACTCCCATGACAGTTGTTGGTGGGGGTAATTTTTCTATTACTGAAGTTTTTGCTCTATCCACTTCTAATCCTTTTTCGGATATTTTATGACCTAAAACAATTCCTACGTCAACCATGAAATGACATTTTTCCCAATTTAATACTAAATTCGTTTCTTCGCATCTAGAAAGAACTTTATCTAAGTTTTTTAAACATGCATCAAAAGAATCTCCATAAACTGAAAAATCATCCATAAATACTTCCATGATATCTTCGATGAAATCATTAAAAATTGCAGTCATACAACGTTGAAAAGTTGCTGGTGCATTACATAGACCAAAAGGCATTCTTCTATATGCAAATGTTCCATAAGGACATGTGAAGGTTGTTTTATCTTGGTCATCCGGGTAAATATATATTTGAAAGAATCCGGAATAACCATCAAGAAAACAATAAAATGCATGACCGGCTATCCTTTCGATCATTTGATCGATGAAAGGTAAAGGAAAATGATCTTTCCTAGTTGCCTTATTTAGGTTCCTATAATCTATACAAACCCTCCAACCGGTGGTGGTTCGCGTAGGTATTAATTCACCTTCATCATTCCTTACTACAGTTATACCTCCCTTTTTGGGTACACAATGGATTGGACTAACCCATTCACTATCCGAAATAGGATAAATGATTCCATTGTCTAAAAGTTTAGTAATCTCATTTTTGACTACTTCTTTCATGTTCGGATTTAAACGTCTTTGTCTATCCGCTTTAGGTGGCTTATCTTCTTCTAAGTGAATCCTATGCATTACAATACTAGGATTAATTCCTTTTAAATCTGAAATCTGCCATCCCATACTTCCTATTCTATTTCTAACAACTTCTTTCAATTTTTCTTCTTGATTTTCTGTTAATTTGTTAGAGATGATTATAGGTAGAGTATCACTTCCGCCTAGGAAAGTGTATCTCAGATGGTTTGGTAATTCTTTAAGTTCTAATTTAGGTGGAACTATTACTGAAGGCGGAACTGGTCCATCTTCTCGAATCAAAGGCTCTGGGTCCTTATCTTCTAATTCTTCACCCATTATAGGTTCCATTATTTCTTCTCTTTGAACAATTTCATTAACACATTCTTCAACTAAATCAAGCTTCATACAAGCGAAATCCTCCATAGGATATTTCATTGCTTGATTCATATCGAACTCGATCTTATCGTCACCTATTCTTAAAACTACTTTTCCTTCCGACACATCAACTAGAGCACGTCCCGTGTTCATGAATGGTCTACCAAAGATTAGCGGACAATTAGCATCATAAGCAAAATCTAAGATAACAAAGTCAGTAGGAAAAATAAATTTGTCAACTTTCACCAAAACGTCTTCAATTATACCATATGGTCTTTTAGTGGATTGATCCGCTAATTGCAAAACCATATTGGTACGCTTGATGTCTTCTTCTAAACCTAATTTCTCAAAAATAGACAATGGCATCAAGTTTATACTAGCTCCTAAATCACAAAGACAACTTGGGAATTCCATATTTCCCAAAGTACACGAAATGGTAAAGCATCCGGGATCTTTGAGTTTAGTAGGTAATTTGCTTGATACTATCGAACTACATTCTTCAGAAAGTGAAATGGATGAAATTCCTTCCCAACTAATCTTTTTTGAGATTAAATCTTTCAAGAATTTTCCATAGTTAGGAATTTGCGTAATTGCATCCATGAATGTTAAATTTATATGCAAATTTTTAAGTTTATCTAAAAATGATAAAAGTTGTTTATCATGGTCCTTATTTCGGACCCTGTGTGGAAAAGGTGGTTTTGGTACAAAAGGTTTTGGATTAGAGTCTATTGTTGTATCTTTTTGTTTTAATGTATCTTCTTTGGATTTTGGTAAATCATTTCCAGGTAAAGTTGAATTTCCGGGCATTTCCGGACCTAAATAGTTTTTTCCTGAGCGAAGAGTGATAGCCTTAACATGCTCTTTCGGATTTTCTTCCGTTTGGCTGGGAAGACTTCCCTCTTTGCGGGATGGAATTGATTTAGCAAGTTGTCCAATTTGAACCTCCAAATTATGGATGCTAGATGATTGGTTTTTGATAAGCTGATCGAATTTATTTTCGATCCGTTTAAAACCATCGTCTTGATTACTTACCTTTCCATTCATAGCATCTATAAATTTGTCGATTTTTGAAGATAAAGTGCTAATCGTATCTCTTGTTTGATTTTGATAATTATTTACACGATATTGATTAGCATTTGCATTATTATTATTATTACTATCTTTCCAATTAAAGTTAGGATGATTTCTCCATCCAGGATTATAAGTATTAGAATAAGGATTAGTAGTTTGGTTTTGTCCTTGGACAAAATTTACCTGTTCTATCTCATTCATACCTTCGTAATCAATGTCTCTCTGGATTGGATCATTAGGATCGCATGGTGCCATAAATTTATCAATTTTGTGCGATAAGGCAGAAAATTGGGCTTGTAACATTGCTACAGGATCAAGATTCATTATACCTTTAACCGATGATGTACCTGAGGATGATGGTTTCGCCGTCGGTATATGGCCACGCTCGGCGGGCCACATACTGCTGTTGATTGCCATTTCTTCCAAAAGTTCTCTTGCTTGGGCGGACGTCTTCTTCATAAATAACCCTCCAGACATAGCATCTAATGAATGTTGAACGTCTTCTTCTTTATAGAATGTCTGCATTAAAAGTGCATCTGGCAGTTGGTGGTGTGGGCATAAACGTTGAAGTTCTTTAAAACGTTCCCAAGCTTCATAAAGAGTTTCATTATCATTTTGTGTAAAAGATGTCAACTCTTTGATGACTCTTGTGGTTTTTGCTAAGGGAAAATATTTTTGTAAAAATGCTTGGGCTAATTGGTCCCAAGTTTCAAATGTTGCAGCAGGCATATAAGTTAACCAAATTTTTGCCTTATCCTTCAAAGTGAAAGGAAAGAGGCGAAGTTTGATTGCTTCGGCTGTTACATCAGTAATTTTAAAAGTGTCACAAATTTCTAAGAAATTTGTCAAATGTGCATTACGGTTTTCGTTAGGTAGTCCATAAAACGTTACGTTGTTTTGCAACATATTAAGCAAAGCAGGCTTAATTTCAAATTGATTTGCGTTTATACGGGGTCTAACTACACTATTAGTTACACCGGCCATTCCTGGCCTAGCATAATCCATAAGTGTCGGTGGATCGGCCATAATCTCTGGCTGGTCTACTTTGGTTTTTAAGGGTGTTTTGTCTTTGTTTTTCTTGTTTTTCTTGTTTTTCTTAAGTGTTTTTCAATTTCTGGATCTAAAGGATCTGGTGGCGTGCCCGAATTTCGCAAACTGCGCATGAACTTGAAATTGTTACACGAGCCAAACTACCTTCAAAACAAATTGAAAACAAGTATGTTATATAACTGAAAATAAATAAAATATAAAAATTGTATAAAAATAATGTATAAACCTATATTCGAAAATAAAATACGAAAAATAAAAATTTTGTCAAAAATTTTGGCGTATCCCCGGCAACGGCGCCAAAAACTTGTTGAGCGATTTCCTCAAGTGCACGGTTTCGCTTGTAGTAATAAAAATATCGATCCCACAGGGATACGTTTTTTAACGAAAAAACTTATTTTTTGAATCTGTTAATTTCGAACTAGTTAGATTTACTATTAAATGTAAATGAAAAGTGAAAATTGGTTTAATTGAATTTAGGAAATTTGTTTAATTGAATTTGTGAACTTTGAGTATTTGAAAATGCTGGAATAAGATTTTATATTTAGAATAAATCGATTGTTAGAAAGGTCTTCTGATTTTAAGGATGAATTTTACAAAACAGGAACATTTAGAACTTTTTAGAAAAACGAATGAATTTATTCATTTGCATTAAGCAAAGAAAACAACTTAAACTTTGTATCAATTATGATGATGAAATAAATGACGGAACCTCTAATTAATTGGCTTTAAACGTGACAAAACCCTTTCGGGATAGTTGCCCTTACTCAAATTAAAACTCTTTCGAGATGATAATTTGCCTAAGTGTTCAACAAAGTTTCCTTAATCAAGTGCATATTAATGAAAACACCAGCCTCATTTATATTGGATTGGTTACCATAAGTGCTGCATAACGATTTGTCGAATAGAACGGACTTTATTAGATGAAATATAAATTGATACAAGTTTACAGAGAACAAGGAGCATCGAGTTCTTCGAGGGCGTGCAAGTGAAGGGCTTGATCGGTTCCGCTTCCTTGGGTTTCCTAAGAGGTTGTCAGGCTCAGGGGCGAACACTCTACTCAATCTTCTCGCTGTAACTTCGTAATAGGGATTCGGTCGGCCACTACCATGATGCAAACTAAAACTGGAACAATGTCTAAACGCTACTGAGTTGTAATTAAACTATAAACAATATGTGTACCTCATCTTGTTTTGTACAGAATCTAATTTCTAACTCTCGAAATGTGTTTACTTAGAACTTCGACATAAGTTCTACGCTCTGATTCTATATCTATATTATAACATTTCACTGCTGCTTTTTCTCAACATCAACTCTTTATTTATAGATGTTGAAGGGTTGTGTTTGAAGTGATGTATCCGTTGGTTAAGAGTCGTGTCCGTTGTGAAAGGACGTCTTTATCCACTTGAACGAACGCGTTTCTTGGATTTTCAGCATGTGTTAAATGCTCTTTGTAAATTTTCTGCACTTACCGAGGATGGTAATCCACGGCCGTGAATGACGTAGCATTGAGTTGAGCTTCGGACGAAGGGGAGAAATAGCTATACCACGCGTGTCGCGGCCGCGGGTTGAGGATCCACTGTCGCGGCCCGGTGATTTTTCTCACTTCTTATCTTTCATTCGTGTCTTCGACTTGGCGCTTTCGATTTACGTCGTCTTTGACTCCTTTTGTAGGGTTTTTCTTCTGTTTTAGATCCTTTTTCGTTCCTATTTGGATTTTACCAAATATTTAGGTACCTTGCAAGAAAGAAAGATATTCGAGAGTAAAAGTAATCTAAACAGATATAAATAACACGAATTTGTAATAAAAATGATGTAAATGTTAATGATATTTTAGGTATATTTTGGGCTTAACAGTTTGTTTTCCAGCCTGACAAGCATAGCATAATTGATCCTTTTCGAACTTAAGTTCTGGCAGTCCCTCAACTAGTTGCTTTCTTGCTAATTTGGCCAGGAGGTCCATGCTTACATGACCAAGTCTCCTGTGCCATAGCCAGGAATTTTCTTCCTTTGACACTAAGCATACATTTTTTGAAAATTTCTTTTCCAAATTCAGCATAAAGACATTGTCAATACGAGGGGCAGTTAAAATCAATTCGTTTGTTTTCCCCTCGAGTATTTTACATCCAGTGTTATCAAATATAACTTTTCTCCCGTTATCGTATAGCTGAGCTATGCTGAGTAAGTTATATTTAAGTCCACTGACTAGGGAGACTGACTCAATAGTAGGATTACCACCAACGGTTCCCGACCCTACTATCTTACCCTTTTTGTTGTCTCCAAAACTTACGCTTCCACCTCGTTTACGCACAAGTGTGATGAACTGAGTTTCATAACCCGTCATATGCCTCGAGCATGCGCTGTCAATGTACCACATTTTTTACTTCTCAGCACACCTCAGGCTTACCTGCAATATAACTAGTTATCTTTAGGTACCCAAGTCTTTTTGGGTCCTTGTTTGTTAGGCTCAGCAGGTAAAGCATCATATTTAATCTTATGACGACACATTTGGACAGTGTGTCCATTTTTCCCATAGAAGTCACAGCTGACCTTGCGTTTGGGATATCTCATTGACTGGTCAGCACCCCAGTGCTGAGCATGCCAGCACACCTTTGTGGTGTGTCCCTTCTTCCCACAGAAGTCACACTGGACATTCCGCTGAGGATTCCATCTCTACTGACTAGTACTTCGGTAATGAGTGTTCAGAGGAATATTTCTTTTATTTGGAACCTTGAGTTGATTCTGAATAGATGTGACATCCTTTCTCAGTTTCTTAGAATCTGATTGGACCTCAGAGACAAACTTGTGCATAGTTTCTGCATTGCTATGCAAAGTTGAGTTGTCTTGGGGAAGATATCGAAGGTCACTCAATTTGACCTCTTCAATCTCGTCACATCGCCTGCTGAGTGCTCTAACCTTCTTATTACACTTTTTGATAAGTGTGTAGAGGTCACTCAGGGCATTTATCATTTCATTTCTGAGCAGGGGTAGTGATATTACCTCAGTTGAGTGTGCCTCATCGTCAGATCCAACGGAGGGGTCAGCATGCTCAGAAACACAAGGCTCAGCAAGCTCATCTGCCATGAAGCATATCTTTGCTGACTCAGTGGCATCAGCTCCTGATGATGATGACTCATCACTATCACTCCAGGTTGCCACCATTGCCTTCTTGCTGTTCTTCTTTTCCTTCTTCAAGGTAGGACAACTTGATTTGATATGGCCAGTTTGATGACATTCAAAGCATGTGATTGGCTTTGAGCTGTCCTTCTTGTACTTGTTGTCGCTGGACTCAGCTTTGTACTTGTCAAACTTCTTGTAAGGCTTCTTTGAATACTTATCATTCTTTCTGAACAGCCTTTTCATTTTTCTAGTGAACATGGCCATCTCTCCATCGTCTGTTGAGCTCCCGTCAGTGGAGTCAGCTTTCATGACAAGAGACTTTTGCTTCTTGTCCTCAGACTTCTCCTTCACCTCAAAATTCTTCATTGAGATCTCATGGGTCAGCAGAGATCCAATGAGTTCATCATACTTATAGGTGGTCAAGTCTTGAGCTTCCTCAACAACAGTTTTCTTGGCATGCCAGCTTTTGGGAAGACTCCTCAGTATCTTCTTGACTTGCTCTTCCTCAGTAAAGATCTTGCCAAGTCTTTTGAGCTCGTTGATAATGTTTGTGAACCTTGAGTTCATTTCAGAGATTCCTTCATCATCATTCATTTCAAACAGCTCGTACAACCTCATGTGCTGGTTCACCTTGGACTCCTTAACTTTGTTGGTTCCTTCGTAGGTGACCTCCAGTTTCTTCCAGATCTCCTGTGCTGACTTACAACCTGAAATCTTGTTGTACTCTGCAGCATCTAACGCACAGTGAAGCATGTTTATAGCCGAAGCATGATTTTGTAGCTTCTTGAGGTCATCCTCTGTCCACTTAGTCTCAGCTTTAACAACCGTTTGGCCGTCAATAGTTTCAACAGGAACAAATGGGCCTTGGACTATAGAAAGCCATGCACTCATATTTGTTGCCTGAATGAAATTTTTCATTCTGTTCTTCCAAAAGGTGTAGTTAGACCCGAAGAATAGAGGAGGCCAAGTAATGGACAGTCCCTCAGGAAGAATCTGAGTTGTCTGATTTCCTGGGAGGAAACGAGTGCTGTTCTCAGCCATTGTGGGGATCATCTCAAGATAGTTATATCTTGCTCAGTGAGCTTTTAGGCTCTGATACCACTTGTTGGTCCCGTATAACGTGATAAGGTTAGTTCCAAGGGGGGGGATAGGAACTATTTAAAATTTTGTCCGTTAAGGCTGACTTCTTTTCTTTAAGAAAAGGTTTACACAACGACGCTAAGTAGTTTTAAGACACAAGCTTAGTCAACTGGTGACTAAGTCTGTTTCTTTCCTTGAGTTAGGAGATAGCAGTTAATGTTAGAAAATAGGCTAACGTATAGCAGCGGAAATATAAAATTTTTAACCTATTTCCATAAACCATAAGATCCGTTAACCGTTATTTCATATAAAGAGGGATAGAAGGAAAAACCTTTTGGAGTTCTATCTACCGTTGCAAACGAAGCGCCCACAACTTCAAAAGAGATGGAAACTGTCTACCAATCTGCCCCTACCCGAACGGACCTTCCAGACCTCCTAACGACAATCCCTTCGGTGGAAACATGGAAGAATATGTCTAGAAGCTCCTGTCCAAAAATCGCGGCGATCCGACGGTTCAATATCCGGGAATCCGCGAAATCGTGAACTGACCTGATGTAGGAGTAGCAAAACGAGTTTCTCCCTTTTGTTTGTTTTTCTTCTTTCATGAACATAATAAAACAAAACAAGTAAACGATTAGAAATCAACCGATGAATAGCAACCAAAATATATTGCCTCTAATTAATCAACATAAGATCAAGGATAAAGAGAAAGAGATGAAGTCAATTGAATCGGTAGGAAGCGGTGGATTATTTCATCCTCAACAAGGGGTGTCGAAATTCTCTCTCCCGGTTGCACTGTGTATTTCGAAAATTACACTAGGGATTTGGCTTGTGTTGGCCGAAATTCCTATATAGGGGGTATTTATAATCTCTTGTATCTAATCCCTAGTTAGATAGAATTAGGTTACTGAATAGAAATTCAATTCGGAATAGAATTCCTAATTATTATCTCATTATATATCTAATATATTAAGGATAATAATAATAACCTTATTGGATAATAATATGAGTATTATAATCTAATTAAAACTCATAACTTATTTATCTTTTAATTAATTTAATTCATAATCCTAATCTAATTAGGATTAATAAAATCAAACTAATTATTTATGTATTTACATACATAAATCGCCCCCCCCCCACTATTACTGGGCCTTATTGGGCTCAGTTGGGCTTCCGTCAAATAATTAACATCGGTCTCTCTTTTGGGTTCCAAGTCTTATGTGTGACCCATTAGGTTCTTATTGCTTCTAGCTGTATGCAACTTATTAAAATTAATTTTCAAAGAATTATATTTTAATCTTTGCATAACAGAATGATGTACAGAGTATGTGATTAGCAAGTCCGTAATCATTCCCCTAGAGCTATAAGAAGACAGGTTGATTCTGTCGTTGACCTTTCAGTATTAGTTACGGTATAATTCGATCCTTTATCAACTACGTCCTTGAACTGAATCTTATGACTATGGGTAATGTCAAGTCACATATAGCGAGACGTTCGTTTTACTTGTTCTTGGCCGAGTCAACTCCAATTAGATAGGTTAAGAGAAATCTAATTTCATTCTTAAGCTATCACCTTGCAAGGATTTAGAGTCAAGACTTCCACAAGCGATCCATGGACATATCTCCCATTTATCGGGAGTGATAAATTCTCAATCCAATGTATAACGATCCCGCAATCACTTCCTTTGATACCCAACGTCTGCTGTTCACACCCCAGAGTCATCTCTGTTAAGGATCGTGTTACACCAGAGTCAAAGCGTCACATTCCGTAATCCAGAATACCAATTAACATTCCTTTGAGTCTGAGGATTATTTATACCTATTAATACAATGAGATGAACAGGAGACAATGATGAATCTACCCATCCTGTTATCTCAAGTCGGGTCCCCAATCCTAATGAACTACTTTTCATCGGATCCATGTAACTGTCCAGATATCTGTATATATGAAGCTTGTGAGATCAGCTTTCTGTCGGACAGAAGACATTGTTACATGCAAGTCTCAACAGTGATATATCAATCCTAAACATATCACTTGACTTGGGGTGGTTTTAAGTTTATTAGTTTATTATAAAGTTTTGTCTCACTTCATGCTTGTATGAACACTTTAAAATCACTTTAAACAAACTTACGGATTTCCTTTTATTAGACTTTATTTAGTGCTTAAAAGGGATTGCCTTTATATAGTTATAAAACATATATCTCATTAAAACAAATGATATAAAGAACAATTCATTTATATTAAGTTTGTATCCTAGAACAATTGTCTATAGGACACTAAACCCCAACACTTAAGTCTATTCCTGAACTCAGCTTCTTAGTGCACTCAACTCAGCGTGAGTTCGTTACTTAGTCAGTTTTATAGCAAGCAATATATAAAGGAGTTTAAAGGTTAGAAATATGTTACTCATCAGACATATCATGGTTCGGCCTCTCCGCCTACGTCCAGTCCACAGAACTCGTTCCGAGCTTTTTGAATCCTCTACTGAGCTCTTTAAAGGTAGAGCACGAAACCCTTTACAATAGAAGCTGAGTATATAAGAGTACCTTCCTCTATTCCTCTACTCACTCCTATAACTACCGCTGAGTACTATAACCAAGTACTCAGCTTCTCCTTTCTATTCTTCTAGAAATGATAAGTGTTTGTCCTAAACAACAATTGCTAAGACACTTTAGATGAATAAAATCACTCTAGACTTTTACACAATGATTGGAATTGGTATAAGTTTTGCTTTGCTTTTCTCATAGAACTTCAAGTATTAATTCGGTCAGCGTTTTGACTTGATTGAAGATCTGCATCGAATGAAGCATTTGAAAGGCCTATTTATAGTGACACTTCAAGCACCAGTGATTTTGAATTTCGAAATAACCGTTGGAGTCAAACGGCTTCCTGTCGCTTTCACTCAGTACGTGCTCAGCGTCCTCGGCCAATCATATTCGTGTATCTTCTGTCTTCGCCAGTACTCAGCAGCTTTTCGTCAGATGAAACAGAATGTTTCCACATTTATGGCAAAGTCTTCCAGACAGCTTCCTGCGCCTTCTGAGCTTTACCCGAAGTGGAAATACTTTGTCTCCAAGTTCATTCTGTTCTGCCGCTGACCTGACAACCTTGTCGCTCAACTCAGCATCTTCGTCTTGAAGCAATTTGGTCGAAGGCTTCTCGATCCTTCTTGTTGCTGGGCTAACGCCTTACTCAGTACGACGGCGTTTTGAGTCTTCTTGGGCCGTGAGGCTTTGATCTATTGACTTGGGCTTGACTTCCTCTTTTGGGCCATTTATCTTAATGTCTTATAAATCAAATAACTCAATATTGAACAAACACATTAGTATGAATAAATCAAAGCATTTAAATTTAATGTGTTGGAATATTTTTATCATTCACATAAATAATTTTGTCAAATCAAAATCATATGGAAAGGTGTTTCAACAGAAATACCTCACGAACCGGCCTCATCAGTCCTAACTCCCAGTCTGTAGCAATGGCTGTTGGATGCACATCAGGTTGGAGCAAAAGCTTCAATTTTTGTAACACCCACATATAACTTCCCTCAGTTTCATCCTTCATGATTGCATAGGCGATCAAGAAGTTTTTGTTTGAAGGCGTCATTCCAATGATCTCAAAGAATGGCATCTTATACTTGTTTGTTTTATATGTTGAATCCATACCAACAAACAAGTAATAAGATTGGAACAGTGTGATCGATGTAGGATGTGCCATAAATAAGTGAGTCACAACATTGCTGCCCGGCACTGCTTGCGTCCAATGTACATATTCCTTATCTATAGCAAGCCGATAAAACTGACCGATTACATCCCGAGCCTCAAAGCTCTCAGTCCTGATTTTCTCCCTGTAGTTATAGATATGTCTTTGTGTCGAGCAATCCTCCGGATGTTTTTCTTTGATTGTAGCAAAAATAGCACAAGGCTTAGCTTGAGCTGAACTCATTTCACGAACAAGTTTTTTGGAACCCGGGCTTAGTCCGCTCATCTGTCTGTAGCCCTGACGATATACAGCCAACTGATGACAGTGCTGTCCTCTATCTCCAGGAATCCCATTCACCACCCAACCACCTAATTTAGCGATTTCCAGAACCTTTATCTGGAATTTGCAACCACAATACTTTGTTTTTGTATCCCTCCATAGTATAGCATCCGTATCCATATCCCTTTTCCTTCTATAATTCTTAATACCACGAGCACATTTAAACCAATATCCACTTTGACTTGCCCCCTGTCTTGTGCGACACTATGGTTAACTCGAAGCCGATCCCAATTGCCGTCTGTTTTGCCCAGTTAACAGCTTCATGATATGTTTGAAATGTTTGTTTGGGAAAAAACTGCGAACTATAATCAATGCTGTTTCCGCCAAATTCTTCCCACGAAACCTCCTGCAAATGATAAATAACGAACATTACATTCCAACACGCGACATTTCTACAGCGTTTCGGTGTCTAAACCCGAAAAGCAGCCACAAATATGCTCGGGCGTGTGAGCATCACGCCCCACCATGTGGTGGGGCGTATGAGCATCACGCTCCACCATGTGGTGGGGCGTATGAACATCAATCCCACCTCATGGTGGGGCGTATGAACATCACGTCCCACCTCATGGTGGGGCATGTGCCTATCACGCCCCACCACATGGTGGGGTGTGATGTTCAAATGCCCCACCACATGGTGGGGCGTGATGCTCACACGCCCGAGTGCCGAACCAGCGATTTATTTTTCAAAAAATTTACAGAAATCAAAGGAAGTTCAATCGGAAAAATATCTCAACTTCAGACACAACATCACTCCCGTCTCTTCCCGGTGATAACGAATTGCTCTCCATCAAACGTGTTGTCTTTGATTTCGGATCAAAATGTATTTGGGAGAGTTTGAGAGAGTTTGGGAGGGTTTGGAATTTTTAATTTTTGGTTAAAGGGCGGTTACGTCTTTTTTCAGGACTGAAAGTGTGAAATTGGGGCTGGGTATAGTAATAGTGGTATCACTCAATGGTTAAAGAACAAAAGTTTGGGATTCAAATATCACATCTTACGTCTAAAAAATAATAATCTTCTTTAATATATAAAAGAGTTATAATGGGTAACATGTACCGGGTACCTAGGGGGTATTCCCATACCCGTCCCATTACCCTAACGGGTAATGGTTTTGATCCGATACCCATCCCATACCCTTTTATACAAGGTATGAGTAGTCCTATTAAGGTCGGATAGTGTCGGGTACCTGCGGGTATATTACCCGTTGCCATCCCTAGGAAGATGAACCTATACATGTAGAGGAGATGAAAAGTTGAAACCGATAGAAAAGAAGGGAGGAAGATGAAAGGTTTGGGGTATTTTGAAAAAATCACAAATATATAGTCTATATATGTAGTAGGTTGGGAAATTGATCTAAATATGTAAATGAGTCTTCCATTTGACCAAATTTTGTAATTTTCCTTTTAAAAAATCAATGCCAAACACTCTCACTTTTCGAAAAAAAAACAAGACTGGAGATTGAATGGTTGAAAGAAAAAATAGTATATTTTATTAAGAAGAGAAAAAATTGTTTGTTATCAAATTAAGTTACATCTTGAATAATGCTTGGTTACAATCTTTTTTGTTGAAGGTAACAACCGAGACTTGCACTGGGAATGCTTTTACTCTTGTTTAAATTATACTTGTAAAATGATTGAGTGGATATTAAATTCTTATAATTAATTTCAATTATATTTATGTTACCTTAATTATCAAAACTCCGCCTGTGAGGGTCACTTGGTGGCATTTACAGCCGGTCCCAAGCCCGGACAAAGGAGGAGGGTTGCGGTAGGTTTGTGGCGGCCAGCGTAAAACTTAGCCACATCTTATGACATGAACCAATATATGAATATCATGGGGGCGTTCCCTACTCAGCGACGCGCTGCACTTCTTAGACCCAGGTGTAGTGAAAAATGTGCAAGGGTTGCTAGGTCGTCGCCCCGAAGCGGCACGCCACCCCAGGACCCGGGGGTGGTGTCAAATATGCAAGGTTTGCGGGTAAATAAGCTAGTCCACGGTAACAGTAATGGTAAGGGCAGGGGTAGGGGTAGGGGTAATAGGTTACGTTTTGGGACATGGAACATAGACTCTCTGATAGGGAGATTAGTTGAAATTGTAGATGTTATGAAGAGGAGAAGAATAAATATAATGTGCCTACAAGAAACCAAGTGGGTTGGAGCCAAGGCTAGAGAGATAGCTCATTGGGGTTATAAACTTTGGTACTCAGGAAAGGATAGGGGTAGAAATGGAGTAGGTATTCTTATTGACCGGGAGTATATTGATGATGTAGTAGCGGTGGCTAGAAAGAGCAATAGAATTATGAGTGTTAAGCTTGTGATAGGGGACGAGGTTGTGAATGTCATAAGTGCATATGCGCCACAAATAGGATTAGATGTCTCTATAAGACAAGCCTTTTGGGAGGACTTAGAGGAAGTGGTGCAACAGGTTCCTAGGGATGAAAAGATGGTACTAGGTGGTGGTCTCAATGGACACGTGGGTTCTAGGCGAGATGGGTTTGAGAGTGTTCATGGAGGGTATGGTTTTGGAGATAAAAATGAAGCAGGAAATGATATCTTGGAATTAGCAGCAGCCTATGACTTGAGTATCATGAACACATGGTTTATGAAAAGAACATCCCACTTAGTGACTTATAGGAGTGGCGGTAATGCGAGCCAAATTGACTTCTTCCTAGTAAGGAGTGCTTGGAGAAAGAGTTATATTGATTGTAAGGTGATCCCTAGTGAGAGTACGACAACCCAACATAGAGTAGTGGTGCTGGATTTTCGAAGTAGGAGATGTATGAGAAAATGAACACCACAAGTGGAGACTAGGATTAAGTGGTGGAAACTGCAATGGGAGAATCAACAAAAATTTGTGGATGAGATGACCAAAAAAGATATTTGGACTTGTAGTATGGATTTAGATATAGATTCGATATGGACTAAGATGGAGCATAGTATAAAGGAAGTAGCGAAGGAAGTTCTAGGGGAATCTAAAGGTAGCATGCCACCGGGTAAGGACACATCTTGGTGGATAGAAGAAGTACGACAAGCAGTAAAGAGTAAGCGAGAATCTTATAAAATATTAGGGAAGTGTAGGAGTGATGAGAACTACGAAAAGTACAAAGAGGCTAAAAGGGAAGTAAAGAAGGTCATACGAGATGCTAGAGCAAAGGTGAATCAGGATCTATATACAAGATTGGATACGAAGGAAGGGGAAAGAGACATATATAGAATTGCTCGGATGATAGATAGGAGGACGCGAGATCTCGGAAAAGTTAAATATGTGAAGGATGTTGACCAAAAAGTCCTAGTTGGAGATAAGGATATCAAGGAATGATGGAGGTCCTATTTTGATAACTTATTTTATGGAGATCGCGGACAAGATGTGGGAGATATAAGTATCCCTCACGATATGGTAAATCGTGAATGCATACAGAGAATTCAAAAGGGTGAAGTCAAAATGGCATTAAATAAGATGAGATTGAAGAAAGCAGTAGGACCTAATGGCATCCCTATTGAGATTTGGAGATGTTTGGGAGAGAGAGGAATTGAATGGTTGACGACGTTCTTCAACAAAATTTGGAGAAACAATAAGATGCCATCAGAATGGAGGAAAAGTATCCTAATCCCTTTGTATAAGAACAAAGGCGATGTCCAGGATTGTGCCAACTATCGAGGAATCAAATTAATGAGTCACACTATGAAGCTTTGGGAGCGAGTGATCGAACAAAGGCTAAGGAGGACGGTGAAGATCTCAGAAAACCAGTTTGGCTTTATGCCGGAAAGATCAACTATGGAAGCCATCCATCTAATGAGACAATTAATGGAGCACTATCGAAATAAGAAGAAAGACTTGCATATAGTTTTCATTGATTTGGAGAAGGCATATGATAAGGTACTAAGGGAAGTACTTTGGTGGGCCTTAATAAGGAAAGGCATTTCACGGAAATATATTGACATCATAAAGGATATGTATGAGGGAGCATGCACGAGTGTACGTACTAGTGTTGGGAAGATTGAAGAGTTCCCTATTATGATTGAAGTGCATCAAGGTTCTGCACTAAGCCCATTTCTTTTTGCCGTCGTTATGGATGAACTAACGAGTTCACTTCAAGACGGTATACCATGGTGCATGTTGTTTGCAGATGATATTGTGTTGGTTGATGAGACGAAAGAAGGCGTGGAAAGGAAGTTGGAACTATGGAGATAAACTTTAGAATCTAGAGGCTTTAAGTTGAGCCGAAGTAAGACGGAATATTTGGAGTGTAAGTTTAGCGGCGATAGGAGTAGGGAGGCAGAGACAATCACCCTAGATGGGAGAGTTGTTCAGGCATCGGATTGCATCCGGTATTTAGGATCTATTATCCAAACGGATGGAGAAGTAGATGGAGATGTTGCTCATAAGATTAAATCTGGTTGGGCGAAGTGGAAGAGTGCTACGGGTTTCCTTTCTGACCCCGGCATGCCTAATAGATTGAAGGGAAAATTCTACCGCACGGCAATCAGACCAACATTGTTATATGGTACGGAGTGTTGGGCAGTGAAACACTGTCACATTCATAAGATGTCGGTGGCGGAGATGCATATGTTGAGATGGATGTGTGGTCACGAGAAAGGATCGGGTGAGTAATGAAATAATTAGGACAAAAGTAGGGGTTACATCTATTGAGAATAAAATGAGGGAAAACCGACTAAGGTGGTTTGACCATGTAAGACGAAGAGCGCTTGATGCGCCGGTTAGGAGGACTGAAGAGTGGCAAAGGGATGTAGTGGTGAGGGGTAGGAGAAGACCTAAGCAAACTTGGTGGAGAGTGATCGAGAGTGATATGAGTTTATTGGGAATTGAGGAAAATATGGTAGTGGATAGGAAAGAGTGGAGGGAGAGAATTTGTGTCGCTGACCCTGAATCATTTCGGGACTAAACCTTTGTTGTTTTTGTTGTTGTTGTGTACCTTAATTATCAACTCAAACTTTTAGTTCAGTTGGTTACTGAATAGCAATTGGTGCAATATTTATAAATCAAGTTAAATTGATGTAATTTGTTTAATTTCATATATAATAAATAAGGGTACATTAAAAAAAATAGAAAATACAATATAATTTGGAACTTGAGAGAAAAAAGAACACAAAGTATTAGAAAAAAGGAAAATGGTTGGTTTAAAAGGATAGCTCAACTGTACATAAATGTCTCTTATAGCAGTGTTAGATGAGTTTCGATTCTGGTTCTTGAAGTCTTTTATAATTGCAAGAATATTTTAATTTTTGTAAACTAAAAACTTTTGCATAAAAGAAAATGAAGGAAGCCCTCTAAAGGTAGGTCAAATTCTTTCCTACCTATATATAGTTGCGTGGAATGACTAAAAAATGATCGCCACGTTGGTACTTATCGGAGTCAATAATAATAATAAAAAAAGGAACATCGTATATAGATAAACTAATCTGTAACAAATAAATAGTAATTATATAATAATAATAATAATATAGTTTGTTGAGATAAAGAAGAATACGGAACTTTAAGAAGTAAAGATATAGGAAATTGCATGCCAGGTCCAGATAGATAAACTATATTCACAAATTCCCACTAAACTATATATAATGCTCTTAATTGGTCTCTTCTACTTGTACATCAGCTACGCATTTCAGCTACGAGAGAGATCATCAGGTACTTCTTTCTTTCTATATAGCATGTTTAATCTCACCTGCTCTATGTTATTTTCCAACTTAATCATCCCAAATTTACTACCTAATGTTTCTCTATCTTTATACTACACCTTACCCTCAATTATATTATCAAAATCAATCTTTACTGTTTTATATATAACTTTCATTTTTTACAAGAATGATAAATTCTTTTATTCATTAGAAAAAATAAAAAATATTAGATCTACATATAAACAATTAAAATAATTATAATAAAAAACTACAACAGAGAAACTTGAATCTACATTTTCAATATCATAGATCATGATAGAACAATGTTAGACATTGTTTGAAACTGTTTTTGACACAACGATGAGAAAAATATCCTATTCCAAAATTGAATTTATAGCATTTTTTGTCCAAAAATGACTTAATGATCTTTCAATAACCCGGATCTATATGATCATAGATGGAACTCTTATGTTTTTTCTTAAAGAAAAACATGATAATACTTATATGAGATACATAAGACAACCACACATATATGGAGACATACCGCAACTGGAGAAAGAAAAAAACTACAAATAAAAAAGAAACTATTAAATCTAACATAATAGATCAATCAAAAAAATTATTCAATAAAGAAAAGCAAAACAAAGCAAAGAAGACTTTTATCTTCAGGTTAAGAGCAGAAAAAAAAACTCAAAAACATGGATAAAGAAGAGGAGAGCTTCTTGGCGTTTTTAGATTTAGAGGGTGTTTGGTTGCTACTTTTCATGCTCCTGTTTGCCTTTTCACTTCAAAAGGGAGAGTTTTGGGTGTTTGGTTAGCGACCTCCTGTTTGCCTTTTACATCTGGAAAAGCAGCAGTATGTGTTTGGTTAGTGACCTCCTGTTTTCCTTTTAGACCCGAAAAGCAGCCTTTTACAAAAACAGAGAATCTCTGCTTTTTGGAAAAGCAGCTTTTTCCAACAGAAAACAGCAAACCGTAACAGCAAACAGCAAAAGCAAATAGTAGTTAAAACAAACGGGCCCTTAGACTGCAACCAACTTATATCAATTTTTACAAATTCTGATATTTTAATTTCCTAGTATTTTTAATAGACAATACATCACGAGCCCATGAACTTGGTCTAAAAAATTGGTTATTTCTTAACTTTACAAATATATTATTAATCTCTAAACTTATTTAAAGTGATTTATCATCTACTGAACTTACTTAAAACAACATATTAGCCATCTAAACTTGTTTTTAGGTGTCCTTATCAGCCCTTTAAAATTAATTAAAGATATAACGGTTGTAAAATCTCATCATATTATACTGTCATATAATAATATGAGTTATGCATGTCACATAAAGCAAATTGAAGAAGTTAATTAATTATGAGACATTTTTTTTAATAGTTTGAGTTCCAATCTACAACTTCACACTTCTAATTTGAGAAGTGTACCCACCGAACTATACCACCTTTTGGTACATGAATTAATAAGTTTTTTACACCAAGTTAAGAAGGTTGGTGATATATAAGATAGTAAGTTTTTTTTATTACTTATGATTTTTTTTATTGTATTTGTACTTTTTTTTTTTTTCAATTATGAAGATATAAACATTTTCATAAAACTAGAAAAAGATGGTGATATATCAACTTCATTATGCATATAACAATTTGATAAAATTACACTATCAGTTTTTTTTTTTATTTATTATCATAACTTCATTATGCTTATAACAATTTGATAAAATTACATTATCAATTTTTTTTTTCATTTCCATTAATGAGTTTACAAAAAAAAAAAAAAAGGCTTAACTGACTTGCATACTGATATCAGCATAAACCGGCTTTGCTCCAGAAAATATTTTCCCTCGTTTTTTTAGTATGCATCTGACCAATAAAAAAGAAATGAATTCATAAGAGATAATGGGTTTAAGAAATAAACACATACAAATTGAAATGATACCATTTAATTGGATGGATGTGTTGAGTATAGCAGAATTTCTCATTTGCTCCCTTTAACTTTTATCATATGCCATCATATTTAGAGGGTGGTTCCTTAGTGATGAAGGAAAAAAAAGTTATTCTCTTTTCTAAAATAAAAATAATAGATAAATAGCAGTTATATATGAAATCTGTTGGTGTTCAGATTTTAATTTAACAAATTGACTGACTACTTGAGAAATATAATATATCTATTTGCGGAATAGGGTTTAGAAAGGATATATTTCTAATAAAATGCTTTTGTTCTTATCATTTTAAAGTTTATTATTGTATCAAGGCCTAATAAACTTGTCCAAAAGTATACATTACCAGCTTTGAACTTGTTCAAAATAGTAGATTGACTCCCTAAACTTTGTAAGTGTTTCACCAGCTCCCTAAACTTGTTTATTTCGTATCACCAGCTCTCTAAACTTATTCATAAAAGTAGATTAACTCACTGAACTTTGCAAGTGTCTCACCAACTCCCTAAACTTGTTTATTCTGTAACAACTAAATACAAAAACTTATTAAATCTAAATTCTAAAAATACGTCTCCATCTATTCGAGAGGTAATTTTTTCGCTTCTTCTACCTTTCAATCTATTATACGAGTGAGTGTTGCAGGTTTGAGAGATTGAATGGATGAGAATCGAGAGTTGGTATTATGGTTTTGTATTTAATTGTTACAGAATATGCAAGTTTGAGGAGTTGGTGAGACACTTACAAAGTTCAGGGAGCTAATCTATATTTTATGGACAGATTTAGAGATCTGGTGATACGAAATAAGCAAGTTTAGGGAGCTGGTGAGACACTTGTAAAGTTCAGAGAACCAATCTACTAAACGAACTAGTACACTTTTTTCCTATAGCATGCAAGCGTCAACTCACACAGTAAAGATAAGAGTTTAATGACTTTGTAGGTAAGAGATCAAAATGAGCAACTATATATGTGATTAAAGCGAACTATATGTATATCAAACTATAAACTTATGATATGTTATTTTAAAAATCCAAGCTGTCAATAGATAAAATTTGTCAAATTTTAGAAAGTAAATATGTATTAAATCGAAAAATAAGGTTCAATCTAATTCATTTGTGTCCTTTGAAACCGTTCATTCTTCATGTTTTCTGCTTGAGCATTGCCCACTCCGGAGCAGTGGTTACATAAATTCTAAGGATGGATCGATCTACTCCGGTCTTCAACTTTACCTATAACGAATTATGTAACATGTAATGAGTGTTACTAAAAACGTTTCACATTTAAGAAGTTGCAGAGTGCGGAGCAAGGAAATTACCAAATACGCAGAACTCACCATTTTCAATGGAACAACTGTTTCTTTCTCTTCCATTCCATTTTCTATTTCCTGCAAACAAACACAAAGAAAAAGCTGAAAATTTATTATAATTATAAGGTACTAATTATTTTAAAATAAAAGTTTTGCATCTATCTTCTTGAGGAAACCAGAAGACCAAAAACCCATGTTTGTAAGTCTTTTCTCCCTTTTCTTTGCTCTTTCTCTGAACTATATTCTGCTAGGGTTGGGTTACGCACTTTCACATACGAATAGATACTTCTGATAAAACAAAAGAATAAATAAATAAATGCTTTTGATATGATGGGTCAAAATAGCATAACTTTTCAATTACAAAGATAGATTGCTTTCACGACTGTCTCAAGGTCAACTCAAGGTTATGAAACAAATGTTTAAATACCTGATTCAACATCTATTAAAAAAATCAAACTCAAAATGGAAGAAGATTATACCATTTCTATGAAAATACTAGTTGTAAATGACGGCGGAGATATACAACGGACGAGGAGGTTTCACGTTGCTTCTTTAGTTGCTTCGTCCTTCAAATCCAAATTCTTCACCGTTATATTGCTCTGTTTATGGTGTTTCACATTACCATGGAGGACAAACCCCTTTGAATTTCTTATCAATTTCGACATTTTAGTCAATTCCTCAGCCCCAACTTTGGGATCTTCATTTTCATATTCAGATTACTGTGTATATGCAAAACCTGAGATTCAAGCCCGGCAAGCTCTTCTTCTTCCTCCACTTTCTTTCAATCAATAGAGCACCAGCGCTATCTTCTTCTTTTCTGCGGCCTTCCTCTCCTAATATGCCTTTTCTTGGAACTCTATCATGTCCTCTATATGATTCCTCAAAAGGTATACATTCATATATTTATGCTCTGACTTTGGGTATTGTTTGATGGAGCTGTGTCATTTTTAGGGTTATCAATCTTCATACCCAAATTGGTCCTGCTAATCAATTAATCGTGTAACTTATGCTATTTCTATTGTCTTCTTATTTCCAAATTCGTTCTGGACTTGCTTCAATTTTGGTTGAATGGTTCCATATTTTGAACTTTACTTTCGAGTTTTACCCTTTTGTTGTCTTACGCGAGTTGCCTCAAAATTATCCCCACAATGTAGATCTCTACCCATCACCATATGGAAGTTCAACGATTTATTTATGTTTTTAAAACCTGCCAACTGTCTTGAACATTGCCGGCAGTTGTTTGATAAACACAAGAAAATGGAAGTATTTTTTATTATTTTGAAGATCTAACAGATGAATGCCCTTGTGGGATTTTGGATTTTCTGTCTGTTTTTTGTTTAGTTTATTGAACAGCTAATTTCAAAATCCTTCAGGTCGCCGCTGTAAAACTTCATTCTTGATCCGGAACATGTCATCCACTAGAAATTCATTGCCTGTTAAGGAGCAGATGGTCTGTGAAAATGAAGTTGAGCAGGTTGAATTGCTTCACGGGGTTGATGATCTATATGGAGGAGTTATTGTCAAACTCACAGAGTACATGGATTCAATAACTTTTGATTCTAGACTAAAAGCTTCTATTTCAATGTGGAGACATAAGGTACTTCCTAATATTCGTATGTGTTTCTCTTCTGATGCTGCTGTTATATATATTATGAATCTCATTTTTATTTTATGTGCAGGGGAAGCGAGCTGTTTGGATCAAATTGCCAATTAAACTTTCTAATCTTGTAGATCCTGCAGTTCAGGTATATGCATCACACTATCATATATTGCCAATAATTCTAAATGCGTAAATGACAGATTCAAATTCTGAGCGAAAGTAAATGAACTTGTGCAGAATTGCCATCTTATTGGCTGATCTATCTAATGTATTGTTATAATCTCTGGAATTGGGCAGGCAGGATTTAGGTATCATCATGCTGAACCAGATTACTTGATGTTGGTAAATTGGCTAGCTAGTTCTCCTGATACCATCCCAGTAAATGCTTCACATCGAGTGGGTATTGGGGCATTTGTAGTCAATGATAACAGAGAGGTACTTCAAGATCTTTGAATTCAGCTTTGAATTCTCCTTTTAATGTTAGTTTGATAGGTATCCTGTGACATTTGTCTTCAATAACTCCTTTGCCTATGCTTTGACCTTGTTTTACAGAACCAAGTTTCAATTCCTACCAATATATATATATATATATATATATATGTTCTATACATACATATTTGCTTTGGTAATTCGGGACGTTTTCTTGCATTATCTCTTCTCTTTTGACATTAAATTACTATATTTAGGTGCTTGTGGTTCAAGAGGGAAGTGGTGGATTTAAAGGTACAGGGGTATGGAAGCTACCTACTGGAGTGGTTGATGCGGTGAGCATATATTAGTTTTATTTTGGATGTGATTTTTTATGCTTTTGGTTTGCATAATTAATTGGACTTTTTTCCACCCGTAGGGCGAGGATATCTGTGACGCTGCTGTTCGAGAGGTTAAAGAAGAAACTGGAGTAAGTGACGAGTTATCTGTTAGTAGTTTGATTAATGAATTTGACATGGTTGACGGATCATATCTTATGGTTATTTAGAACCATCATAGCGCTAATAGTTTTTTTTTATCTTTATTTTGTGTCAGATTGAAGCAGAATTCGTGGAAATATTAGCTTTCAGGTATGAAATGTGTTGTATGAACTTGTACATACATTCATCTATAGACTTTTGTGCCATATGTGGAACGTAGTTTGGGTTTCCTGTGAATTCCTAAATTAATTGCAGTTGCTAGCATGTCATAGAGTAGAAGCATTAGGTTGTGATGTATTTGATAACATCATTTTATTGTCTATTATTAGGCAAAGCCACAGGTCATTTTTCGACAAATCAGATATATTTTTCGTTTGCATGTTACGACCGCTCTCTTTAGACATCGAGAAGCAAGATTCGGAGATTGAAGCAGCACAGGTACTAATCAGATAATAGCAGTGCATCACATTTGAATTTTGATTGAAATGAGTTTCAGATTGTTAGATGGATGTTGATAATTTTGGTTGTTTCAGTGGATGCCAATTGAAGAGTATGTGAATCAGCCATATAACAAACAACACCAGATATTCAAATCAATAGCAGAAATATGCAAAAATAAATTAGAGGAAGACTATGCCGGTTTTTCTGCAATTCCTACTGCCACAGCTTCCGGTAAACTCACCTATTTGTACTTTAACAACCGGGATTTCAGAAAACTCTAAAGGGCTTGATTGGATGGGGGTTTAGAGGGGTTAATAAGGGAAGGGTTAGTAAGGGTTTATAGAAACCCTTGTTTGGGAGGAGGAAGGGTTAGTAAGGGTTTTTACAAACCCATGTTTGGAACACACAAAAAAAAAAAAAAAAAAGAAGGGTAGCGTAATGGAGGGTTTTTGAAGGGTTTTTTTTAAGAAATTTCGTCCAATTTTCAACCCACCAATTCAATGGGTTTTGAAAGGTTAGAAATTACCATTCCTTTCCCTTTTTTACCTTTCTCTACCTTTCCCTACCCTTCTCTACCATTCCTTTATTTACCCTTCCCTACCCTTCATCCAATCAAGCCCCGTATGCTACATTGTAATGCAATGCAATGTAATGTAATCAAGGGTGTAATGTAATCAAATTTTTAATGTAATGGAATGAAATAATACATGTTTGGTTGACAAATTTTAATAAAATTGATAAGGTGCAATTGTCATTACAATACGTATGTTTATTTAGTCAAATGCAATTTTTATGCTTTTCGTGTTTTTCTTCTTTTTTCACATTTCCCCCCTTTTTCGCTTTTCCGTTGTTTTCCTCGTTTTGCTCTTTCCCGTTTTTTTTTTCTCATTTTTCCTTTTTTGTGATTTTCACGTTTTTTTTTTGCATTTTTTTCTCATTTTCGGTTTTTTCACATTTTTCTCTTTTTCGTACTTTTTCACTTTTTCAGTTTTTATGTTTTCATGTTTTTTTCGTATTTCGTCATTGGTAATAAAAATAAAAGGGTTAATCGTAATGAGATTCATGCCTTTTTTTCGTACAGCTAATTACATAAATTTGCAAAGAATATTATGTGATGTATTTGTGATTCCATTGCGATAAAACTGATAAAAATGATATGACTAACCAAACATGATAATAAATCTCCATTGTAATTGACATTTCATTACAACGTCATTACAATGTACCAAACGGGGCCTAAGGTCCTCATGTGGTTTAACTGTAATTCAATGTGATACGATTAGGGATTTTTGGAAGTAGTGAATAGAGAAGAATTAGGGTTCCTTTTCCATACAAGGCATGACTCTGACCAACCTACTGATGTGGCAGCAGTTATAAAATCCTACAACTGTAAATAATACAACTGTTACAACTGTAAACAGTCCTAAATAACAACTAATTAACACTTAAATGTAAAACAATCACCCCCTAATTAATAGGTAATAATTCCCCTTTTAATTTCTCTAATAATTCGAATAATCGTGACAATACTTCCTCCTTTAGAGCATTCTTGTCCCTAAGGATGTATGAAGTTTGGAACTCAGTGAACTTGAAAGGGCTCCGGGACAGAAACAACTCATTGAATTTGTAGGGGGGTGACAGTGAACTTGAAAGGGCTCTACGTCTGTGGATGTGGCTGAAACATACCATCTTCATTGCTTTCTGGTTTATATTCTAGAGCAACATCACCCCATATGAATTTCATTCTTCCCATTGCATAAGGTTGGTAAGCTACTACATCTCCTTTCTTTATACTAAAACCATCTTGTAGAGTATCATCAGAAAAGCAAACCTTTGTGTCAACTGACACAACTGGGTAGAGTATGAGTGTTTTTGTGACAGCAACATGGAGATAATTCTTCTTTTCAATAGCTCATGCTGCACTTTCTGCAAAATTTGTAAATTCCTTTGCTTCTGAAACTTTTCTCGCTTCATTCACAACCTTCTCTTGCACATCTGGATGTTTGCAAAGAACATAGATGAACCAAGATAGAGTGGATGTTGTTGTGTCTTTTAGTTTCTGTCTCATTTAGGAACCTAGACAAAATATCATCTTTCTTCATTGTTCCTATGATAGGAGCATGAAGATAATTCGTCTTTTCAAAAGCTTGCTCTTTAATTTTGGCTGCCAATTCTTTTTCGTTTGATCCATTCATGTTGTCTAAATCAGCTCCAAACGCAATCTTGAATATAGACTCCAAGATTGGATTCATAACCCAATCCTTATGCAAACAGGCATAAGGTTTGGCCACCATTGGAACACCATCACAAGGTAGGAACGCATTCCCAAACATAACTTCATTACTCCTCGTCATTTTCAGCAAAACTTGTCCCCGACCATCACTAGCATTTGCATGTCCAAAAAATAAGTAGCCCAACCCAAGACCTCTAGCACTTCTCTTTTGCTCATCATACTCCTCACTGTCGTCATCATCTCGAACCCTTTTCAGAACTAGGAGATTTAACTGGCATTTATCGAGTTGCTGAGGGATTTGTAGTATCTTTTCTTGCTGAAGAAGCCCAAGTTGATCAAATGCTTGCTTTGCACTTACCATAAAAACATGAAGTTTCTCCTTTAGTGTAAATTCATCTTGATGATCTTGAGTGCAATAGGCTAAAACAAGGTTTGATTGCTCAGATTTAAGCCTTGTACAAGTTAGAAAGAACTCATTCTCCTCTTAAGTTTGACAACGCTAAAATGATGGGATGGAAATAACGGTCGGCACAAAGTATTTTGACCCTCGAAAAGACCTCTTTAATATGCTGAACTAGTGAGTCTACCTCATTAGTTACCATGTTAACTGCTATAGAACACTCCAAGAAGGCTCCTGGACCCATCAATGAAGCAAACTTAGCAAGGCTTGCATCTTGAAGATGTGATAGCACTTCAAATTCTTCAATCCGGGGAATGCTTGATTGTGTAGTATCACAAAGCAATATGGCTGCTGATAGGACTGATGGATACCATGGGCATCCCAACATTCATACCATAGCTTTCATTTAGCATCCTTTTAAACCAGGCCACCCTTGCAAGCATACCACTATCATAATCAACCGAGAACACATCTATCCCATTCTTACCTTTCTTCTTTTTCTTACTATGATTAGCCCTCTCACTACCTCCTCTTATTACCTTCACCAATGGAATTACTCCCCCCTTTAAATCATTCTTGTCCCCAAGAATGTAACGATAAACAGGGTTGCCACCTAGTCCAAACTTGGGCTGGAAATTTGCTTGTCCATAGATGGATGAGGAATCCATATGTAAACTATTATGAGTTGTGCCAATTCTAAAGGTTGAGTTGGATTTCAAATTGTTTGGGGTGTTTGAGGGCCTAGGTGGAGTGGTGAATGGAGATTTGAAGAGTGGTTGAGTTGTTACCCGTGTTTGGTTGATGTTAGCAGAAGTTTTGGTGTAGGAATGGTTAGTTTGGGGCCATTGCTTTGGAACTAGGGAAGATCTAAATGTAGGATTGGGCTTAGGAACCTCAATCTTATCATTCAGATGGGTGTCCTAAAACCTAGCTTGCTTATAGGATTCCATGGGTTGATATGATTTTGATTTAGATTGAATTTTAGGTATCAACATGTTAATAATAGTGGTCTGATTCCTTACCTCTTCAAACTACTGGTGGTGCTTGTCTAGGCTGCCCAACTTCCTTGCATGCACTTTCTCCAACAATTGAGATGCAACCAAAGAAGGATCTACTATTTTTTCAAGTTTTTCTTGCAAACTGGAATCTGGTGGCTCTAATTTCCTCTCAAGAATTTTATCAAACACTTGGGGTGCATCTGAAGAAGGATTTGAAACTCCTCTGAATTCTCGAATCGATTGAATCAAGTTTGAGAATGATTTACAGATTTGTTTATAATTTTCTTGTTGCTTCTTGCGAAGCAATTCCCATTGTTTGCCAAACCTTTGCTGCCGCTCGCGAGTCTCACTGCAGTACTGTTCCATTTACTGTTCAAAATCTTCCATGGCCAAAGGTAAGACGATCTCTGATACCAATGTTACGTTTAGGGATTTTTGGAAGTAGTGAATATAGAAGAATTAGGGTTGGAGATAGGAGAAGAATAAGAAGAGAAAGAGAACAGAGAACATGGAATTAGGGAGAGAATAACAGAAGAGAGAAAGAAGAAAAGAGAGATAGTTTCATTCAATACAGTGGCAACGTGAAGCCTCATCAACACTAAGGACGATTATGTCGTCAATGTAAACCTATACAGTGTTGCCGATGAGATTGGCTAACATTTTATTGATTAACCACTAATAAGTGGCCCATGCATTTTTCAGTCTGAAAGACATTACATTGTAACAGTAAGTGCCTTCTTGAGTGACAAATGAGGTTTTCTTGGTGTTGGTCGGGTCCATCGGGATTTGTTGGAAACCGGAGATGGCATCAAATTAAGACAAGATCTTTCGACCAGCTGTCTGGTCGACTAGCCGATCAATGTTTGGTAGAGGATAACAATCTTTCGAGTAAGATTTATTGACGTCGGTAAAGTTTGCACACATACGATAATTCTCGTTGCTCTTTTGTACAAGCACTACATTAGAGAGCCAATCAGAATAATAAAATTAACAGTGAGAAGCTTACTGATCTATGCCTTAATTGTCAACTGCTTATCCTTGGCATGGAGCCACTTTTTTTGTTTGATGGGTGAGTAGTTAGGGTCGATGTCAAGCTTGTGTATTGCATGCTCGAGGGAGATCCCAGTAATATTCGTAGTGCTCCAAGTGAAAATTTTCATGTTGTCACTGAGTACCGCCTTGACAGAGGCTTCTAGCTCAGTTGATAGCTACGTGTTTAGGGCGCACTTGTATGTGATGCGGTAGTCGTTTACTGGTTCGATGGGATGGGGGATGTATCCTTATATATCCACCAGGTCTCCATCGACGCATATTGTAGTTTGAGGTTGTGTGGCCTGCTAGTGAATTTTCCTCATTCATTGCCTGTTGTCAGCGATGGTGATGACGCCTTTTTATTGGGCATGGTTAGACTTAGGGTCGAGATGTTGACTGAGGTCGCGACTGCCGAGAGTAATGGTTGGTTGAGGATGGCGTTGTATGCAATGAGAATGTCTACCACCACCTATTCACCTTCGAGTTCCATCTCATTTGCTCCTTCTGAGAAGACAATGAGCAGGGAGATCATTCCTTGAACGGGAACCTCATTGTCAAATACACCGACCAGCGGGAAGGTTCCTCCATAGACCATAGTTGTGTGGCCTTTGATGGCCTCAAATGCCTTCAGAGTTAGCAGATTGACGGAGCTCCCTGTGTCTACCAGGATTCTGTGGATGTTGAAGTTTGCGATTGCCAAAGTGACTATGAGAGCCTCCAAGTGTAGTGTACACAGCAAGGGCTATATTGCCAATGCTACTTCGACAGCCTTTCTTTTTCATGAGGACACAGAGGCTCCACTAAGGGCGGAGGCTCCATCCTTGATCACATGGATCTCTCCCTGGTATCTAGGTCTTTTATTATCCTCTATCCTGGGTGCTGGGCCGCGCGGCCTATGAGCCAGCTCCACCTGTCGTGCTGCTCTGGGCGGGGCCCATGCTCTAGGAGCTTATCAATCTCCTTCTAGAACTAGTTACAGTTCTTTGACTTGTGTCCTAAGGACTTGTGGCACTTGCAGTATTGCTCCTTGTTTATCCGGGGCCTAGAAGCCCTTTCAGGTGGCGGCTACTGCTGCCCACTCTTGTGTGAGGATTGCTGAGTGATGCTCTTAGTGTACTGCACTTCTCTCCCTGAGGCTTTGTCAGATTTGATCATGGACCTGTCATCTGCATGGTCGGGCTCTCTACGAGGTTGGTATGGCATTGGTGCTTCGTCCTCCTTGTTTATTGTACTGTCCCTAGGTTCTTTGGCTAGCTTACCCTTCTCCTCGCATTTAGAGTCATCCTTGCTCTTGTTTTTCTCAGATTTTGTGTAACCCGATGGGTGGTCATAATCATCATAACAGATAAAGGTCGGTGTCATGGCCATGAGCTCTTCGAACGACTGAGGCATCTTTCAGAAACACTTCTACTTGAAGGGCTCGCAAGAGGTGCCCTTTGCTAATGCGTTGTGTGCAACCTCCAAGTTTAGACCATTGACTTGAGAAGCCAGATGGTGGAACCTTGACAAGAAGTTCTTGAGTGGTTCCGTTGGCACAACGACGAGAAATATACTCCATCCATAATCAACTTCATTGACTTTTTCTCCATAAATGACTTCATGATTTTTTAATGAGCCAGATATATGTGATGATAGACAAAACTCTTATGTTGTTCCATGAAGAAAAACATGATAATTAAAACTCATATATGGAGACATACCACAACAACTCATAAAGGGAGGAACAACAAAAAAAAATAAATAAAGGAGAAACTATCAAATCTATCATAGTAGATCAATAAAAAAAAAATTATTCAATAAAGAAAAAACAAAAAAGAGCTTATCGATCTTCCAGCTAAAAGTTGGAAGAAAACCATGAAACCTGGATGAAGAATAAGCGAGTTTCTTGAGGACTAGATTTCTTAATATTACTTTTCATGCTCGTATTAATATTATAAATGAAATGGATAAGATATAAAAATACCCCTAGGAGCAACTTTATATTTAACGTCTAAAATGATGCAATTTTATCCTTAACATTGACAATCAAGAGCAATTTTACCCCCAGGGTTAGCAAGTTGATTCAATTTCAGGCATTATTATAAAACACGGATATTTGGTATCTTGTTCTATACCAATTGCACATAAGTTGATTCTATAAAAAAAGATTTCATATTTTTTTGTGATTTAATAATAGAATTGAAGATTAATATTTTTAAATTCGGTGAAATATTTGATTTTTTTTGTCCAACTCGTACAAAATACAATATATTTTTAATTTTTTTTTGAAAAAAAAAATCACGTTTAATCATATGTTTGTGATCTATTACTAATGAGTGATAAAATGATACACATGTGGACTGTAGATGACAAGATTCATGAACGAGAAGACAATTTAATGAACAGTTTCTCCAATTGACCCAACTTGTCAACATTAGGGGTAAAATTGCTTTTGACTACCAACGTTAAGCGTAAAATTGATCCTAAGTGTAAACGTTAGGGGTGTTTTTACACCTTATCCCTAAATAAAAATATGTAAAACTTAACTAAACGTATATAAAAGTTAATTAGTGATAAAAAGCTAAACTTGACATTTTATATAAAAAATTGTGGATAAACAAAACTTAGAGACGTTATAATGTTTTTCTAAAAATAGAAGAACTAGGTAATATATACAACAAAACTCATTGATTAAATTAATTACCCTAATTTTTATATGAATATTAATATAATTTTATTATAATACATAATTTTATAACACTTTTTATTCATATTTTTGTCATATATCGTAGTAGTAATATAATTTTTTTAGGATCAGAGTGGCACATTGCATGCCATCATAAGCATCTTGTATTTTTTTTATAACGTAAATATACTTTATTTTATTTTGTAAAAGAAAGATAATTTTCCATTCGTAAGAAAATAGTGTATTTCGACATAAATAAATAAAAATTACAATCTAGAATTACATCATAGAAGTTTGAATATGCATTTTTAATATCATAAATCGTGATAAAATAATAGTAGACAGTGTTTGAAATTGTTTTTGGTATAAATGCGAGAAACACACTCCATCCAGAATCGATTTCATAGTCTTTTTTCTTCTATGACTTTAATATCTTTCGATGAAGTAGATCTATGTGATGATAAACACAAGTTTTATGTGAAGGAAAACATAACACTCATATAAGGACACAGGCGAAAACCACCATAAAACCACCGTAGAGAAATAATAAAAACTACAAAATAAAAAAAACTGCCAATTTTTTATCGATATTAATCCTTTAGTCCTTCTATTTATTTTTTATTTTTTTAGATTTTTAAACATGATCAATCTAACACAATTATTCAATAAAAAAATAAAACTCACCAAAAAAATAAAATAAAATAAAATAAAAAAATAAACGAAAACAAAGAAAACCCCCCAAAACCTAGATTTTTTTTTTATTGTCCCTGGATTTAAGTCTAAACAACAATATGAAATAGGTTTGGATTTGAATAAATATTCTTGTATTTGGTTGAGTTTTTTTTGTTTGTCATGGAACATGATATTCTATAAATGAGAAATACATGAACCTAGAAATACGAGAAACAGTAGAAACCGTGAAAGGTGTAGAAAACGTGAAAACGCTGCATACAGGAAAAACATATTATGTAGGAAAATATGAAAACAATAAAAACACAGATAATCGAAAAACACGAAAAACACCGAATATGGAAAAAATTGCAGAATACGAAAAAAATACGCAATACATGAAAACGTTGAAAAAGCAAAATACATGAAAATGCAAAATATAGGAAAAATGCATAATACATTGATAACATCGGGATATTATCCCCGGGATCAAAAAGGATATTTACCAAAACGGCCGCGTATTTGGGTGGCCTGGGAAGCAATAGCGTATCAAGCAAGTCATCCGAGTGGCAGATCACCTAGACTCCGCCACACATTATCCGTAGTCAAACCTACGTGAGACCCGCCATCGTGCCTCGATCCGCCCGCCGAACGGTTGAGCCGATTCCTAATAAAGGCAATTAATGATCCGTTAATGAGCTAACGTCCACGCATAAAAGAGATCCGTAACCGCCATTAATGAGGCATTAATGGAGACTTTCTGGTTACTGGGAGTTACGATCACATGACTATAAATAGCTTGCATCACAAGCTATTGAGGCACACATTCATTCACATTCTAGCTCTAAACCCTTCTCTTGTCAATACAGTTTATTCATTATTCCTATACTGACTTTGGCATCGGAGCTTTCCCCCGTCGAACCCAACGACGCCCCCCACAGGGAAGGAATCCGATCAGAAGTTCATCACCCGTTATCAATTGGTGCGGTGAAGGTGGAGGTCCTAACCAGAAAAGGACTCAGTTCACAACCCCAAACATGACAAGTGGAGGGTCTAACCCCTCAACAGGAACTACAATACCACCCATACCACCATCAATTAATCCTACTACAAACGCTGGTCGCGTTGATCCCAATGCACCAACCAACCATGATGAAAGGGACATGACTCCGGAATCCTTTTGGGACATTTATGCCGGTACAATAGGGAGAGAACATGGATCCATTATGGAAGGTCGACTAAGAGCCTATCTATTAAACCAAGATGTAGGTGGACCCACAACAGGAACTGTTAACCCACTGACGCCGTCAACCGTCAAGACCGACCCTATCACAATAGCCAAGCGTCTATGTGGGACCTAATGCTCGTCGTGACTCGTCATTTTTCCTCTCTCAACCCGGGGATTCGACAGTTGTAAATCTGGGGCTCGGCAATAACCCGCCGTTAAACCGAAGGCTATTTCATGATGTACCAGAGGGAAGCCGCAGGAATGACCAACCTCCCTTGGGGAACACAACGAATCCAGGGATCATTATTGGCGAACCTCGAGCTCCGCCAGCGCAAGCGGATCGGGGACGGAATAACACAGTGGTGAATCCACCAGAAGGCAGACGTGATAGTCACAGGCATGGGAAGCGAACCAGATCATATGGGAAAGGACGATCCCGATCCTGTTCACATCACAGGCATAGAACCGGATCACCCCGGCGTGGAAGGTCGCCACCACCTGAACGGAGGGAGAACGAATGCCAAGCTGGGTCACCTCGCCAGGTCATACCTCATCCGCCACCAAATCGAGGTAACGGAGGACGATCTCCACCAAGGGGGCATGGCGGCGGCGGGAGAAGGTCACCATCGGACCCCTCGTCAGATTCTAGCTCCTCATCCTCGCAGCGAAGTAGGTCTCATAGTAGGAGGCGCCCAAGAAGGGGTCAAGGTTCCATCGCGGATCAGATCAATGAAGAGATACGTAGACAGAACGAAGAGAATGCCAGGCACAACCCGTTCGCCAATCGAGAATCGCCTTTCGCGGTATGGATCGAAGCTGAAGAAACTGATAGGCATTTTAAGATCCCAAACATACCAGCTTACTCTGGTGAAGATAACCCCGAAGCCGATGCAAGGAAGTATCGCATGTTGCTTAGTCTAAATCGTGCAAGCGAGGCAGTGCAATGTCGGATGTTTATCACCAGACTAAAAGGTCCAGCCTATGACTGGTTCCAATCTCTTCGCCCGGGATCGATAAACAGTTGGGATCAGTTGAGTAGGGAATTCTGTTCAAAATTCGCAGGAAGCATTCCCCCAGTAGTTAAATCGCGAAAGCTCTTTGAGCTGAAGCAAAAAGAAAATGAATCTCTCCGGGAGTATGTCGACAAGTTCAATAAATTGTGTATCCGCATTGTTGATGTAGATCTCTCCACGGCAGTGGAAGCACTTGTAAAAAACACAACATGTAAGAGCTTGCAGGAGGATCTAATCAGAAACAAACCAAAGAATATGGAGGAGTTGATAGACAGTTGTGAAGACTTCATGGAGGTCGATGACATTCGAAGAGAGTCGGCATCTCCACTGAAAAGAGAGAAAGGCGAATCCCGCAGACGGGATAAGGAAAAAGAAAAGCTTCCTGACTCATCCTCTCGAAACAGGCGAAGAGGCTCTAGGAACAAATCAGCATATACGCCATCGTTTACGCCGTTAAACGCCTCTAAAAGCGAAGTGCTAATGTGGATAGAGAACAGCCAGCACAAGCGGAGCATTTCATACCCCGAACCAAAAGGGGGAGAGTACACCAACACGGGGAAAACCCCCTAGAATTATTGCAAATACCACAGGAGGAACGGTCATGATACAGATGCATGCTGGGAATTGGCCAGGGAGATTGAGAGGCTTATCGAGAGAGGAAAGCTAGTCAGGTTCGTCCAGAATGACAAGAAGGGAGATGGTGACAAACCCAGAGAGGAGCTAAAGAAAAAGGCTAAGGGGGTCATTAATGTTATTGCTGGCGGACCAGGATATCAGCCTACGGTAAAGAAAGCAAAAACCATTGCTCTAGATAGAGCATCACTCAACCATCCCTTTACGGACGTCGGTCCGGCTATCTCCCCACATGCAGACGCTCTCGTCATCACTATGATGGTGGAAGGATGGGAAATGAAGAGAGTGATGGTAGACACAGGCAGTTCTTGTAATGTCATTACTAGAGGAGCATTCGCCAAACTCAAAGTCGACCCTATTCAGGTTGAGACCACCATCGTGGATATTCTGGGAGTGACAGGTCACACAATCCAGACAAAGGACCAAGTGACACTGGAATGCGAGTTAGCAGATGAAGATCAGGTGTGGATGGGAGATCTAGAGTTCTCCATCATGGACGGTCAATTGGCATACAACATCATCTTTGGGCGGCCTTTCATCTTAGAAGTGGCGGCTCTCATATCAATTCGCCATTTGACGATGTACATCCCTACAGCCAAGGGAGGTGTGATGATCAAAGGGAACCAGAAGATTTCTCAGAAGACATACTCTGCATCCTTATCGATTCGCCCCCAGTCCAAAGAAGACGAAGAAGATGAACTCGTCACAACGGCCCTGGGAGACACAGAAATGTTCCTCATTTCAGATGGTAAGCAGGTACGGATCGCCAAAGAGATAAAAGTTGAGGTTAAGGAGGATGTTACGAAGGTTCTCCTCGAGTCGGAAGATGTGTTCGCTTGGAAGGATGAGATCCTCACAGGAGTCAGTCCAGATGTGATCACTCACAAACTCAATATCACCGAAGATGCGGTCCCAGTGGCTCAGAAGAGAAGGAATCATGGGCCAGAAAGACAGAAAGTAATAGAGGAAGAGATATCTAAACTCAAAAGGCGGACGCCATTGAGGAAGTTATTTACACCCAGTGGCTGGCGAATGTGGTCCTGGTTAAAAAGGCAGGCGGATCGTACCGCATGTGTATTGATTTCACGGACCTTAATAAGGCTTGTCCCAAAGACAACTACCCTCTGCCTTGCATTGACATCCTTGTCGACGGAACCGCAGGACACGCAGTATATTCCTTCACGGATGTGAAGTCAAGTTATCACTAGATCCTCATGGAGCCATCAGACAGGATCAAGACTTCCTTCGTAACTCACCAGGCGACTTATTGCTTCAAAGTCATGCCTTTTGGGCTTAAGAACGCTGGAGCTACCTACCAGCGGATGATGAACAAAATATTCGAAGGAAGAAAAGGTGACAACTTCTCAGTCTATGTGGATGACATGATCATCAAAAGCACCACCATGGAGAGACATGCGGAGGACATAATGGAAGTCCTCGGAGTCCTTCGTCACCACAACATCAAGCTAAATCCTGAAAAGTGTACTTTTGGGGCAACTTATGGAAAATTCCTGGGATACTTGATCAGCCAGAAGGGAGTAGGTCCCAATCCAGATAAAATCAAAGCGGTGTTGGATATGAAGGCGCCACAAAATGTCAGAGAAGTGCAACGCCTTAATGGGCAGATCATAGCACTTGGACGATTTATCTCATGCTCGGCTCGTAGATGCCAACCTTTTTATGAAGTAATAAAAAAAGCAGAAGGGCTTCGAGTGGAATGAAGATTGCAAACAGGCCTTCGAAGGGATCAAGCACTTCCTATCAGAACCGCCTCTAATGAGCAGACCTTTGGAAGGTGAGAACCTGTACATGTATGTTTCTGTTACTGATAAAGCGGTTTGCACAGTCATGATAAGGGAAGAAGATGGCCAACAATATCTGATCTACTACGTAAGCAAAGTCTTAAAAGATGCCGAGACCCGGTATTCAAGATTGGAGAAGATGGCCTTGGCAGTGGTCACCACTTCAATCCGCCTAAGACCTTATTTTCAGGCACACACGGTCATCGTTCGTACCAACATACCTATGAGGAAGGTATTACAAAAGCCGAAAACTTCAGGGAGGCTAATAGAATGGGCAATCCGCCTGGGCGAGTTTGATGTCCGTTACGAAGGTAGATCCGCCCTGAAGAGTCAAGTCTTGGCAGACTTTGTGAACAAATTCACTGAGGAAGGTATAAATCTCCCTAAACTAAAAATAGAGGAGTGGACGATGTACACCGATGGCGCTTCTTCAGCGGAGGGTGCAGGAATAGGCGTAGTGATCAAGGGATCACACTACATCAAGCTACATTATGCTGCAAAGTTAGACTTTCCCGCAACAAATAATGTTGCAGAATATGAGGCACTGTTATTGGGACTACGCTTGTTGAAGGAGATTAAACTTGAGCGGATCGTGATCTATAGCGATTCCAAGCTGATGGTCAACCAGGTGATCAAAAACTTTGAGGTGAAAGATGAAATCCTGGCCAAATATGTAGAGGAGGTCAAGAAGCTATTAAACTACCTCGAGATCAAAGAAACCAAATGGGAACTAGTCCATGTGCCTCGGGGTTCAAACACGGAGGCAGATCACCTAGCTAAACTGGCTTCTAGCAAGGATCAGTTGACGGACCTACAATGCCCGTTCGAGGTGAAAACGAGGTCGGCATTCGCCTCAGAAATCATGGCACTTCTTACACCCGCCGTGGGAGATTGGAGATCGTCGATCCGCCAGTACCTTGCAGATGGAACTTTGCCTAAAGACAAAGAAGAAGCTCGGCAGACGGTAAGAAAGGCAACATACTTCTCCATAATAAATGATTGCCTGTACAGAAAATCTTTTGGACACACTACAAAAAAATCGCCTTTTGGCAACAAGTTTTGGCAACAATTGTAGAAGTTGTTGCTAAAAACGACTTTAGCAACGAACTTTTTTGAGTCGTTACAAAAGGTTGTTACTGTAAATTTATTTCGACGGGTGGGATTTGATGAGAAAAGGTAATGACTTTGGCAACAATGTCTTTGTTGCTATAAATGAAAATATTTTTACCAACAACTCCATGTCGTTACTTTAAATGAAAGCATTTACAACAACAACGCAGTGTTGTTGCTGTAACGAAAGCATTTATAGCTACGACAAAATATTGTTGCTGTAAATGAAAGTATTTACAGTAACGAATCCGTGTTGTTGCTGTAAATGAATGTATTTACAGCAACAAATATATGTTGTTGCTGTAACAAATCAATTTACAGTAACAACTCTATGTTGTTGCTGTAAATGAAAGAAATTTTTAGCAACGACCCTATGTTGTTGCATAACAATTAAATATTTTTGCAACAAAAGTGATGGTTGTGAAAGAAATTTTTTAAAGTAATTAAAAAATAAAATAAATACGTATAATATAAAATAAATATTTAAAATTATATAATATATTTAGTAAATTATAGGGTTAAGGTGCAAAAATAGCCCCAACGTTTTACGTCAGGAGCAATTTTACCCCTAACGTCTAAAATTGTGCAATTTTACCCCTAAAGTTTGTAGCCAAGAGCAATTTTACCCCTAACGTTGATAAACTATCTTCTCGGTCATGAATCTTATCATCTACACTTCACATGTGCATCATTCTATCAGTAACAAATCATAAACATATGTTGGGATGTGAAAAAAAAAACATATACTGTCTTTTGTACGAATTAGACAAAAAATTTAAAAAATTCACCGAATTTATAAATATTAATCTCCAATTCTATTATTAAATTACAAAAAAATATGAAATCCTTTTTTTAGAATGAATTGATATACAATTGGTGCAAAATAATGAACAAAAATATCTGTATTTTATAATAGTGTCTGAAATTGACCCAAATTACCAATGTTAGGGGTAAAATTGCTCTTGACTACAAATGTTAGGGGCAAAACTGCACTATTTTAGACGTCAATGGTAAAATTGCTCCTGATCCAAAACGTTAGGGGTATTTTTGCACCTTAACCCTAAATTATATAATTTAAATTGAATTGCAAAATATTACGAAAAAGGACATTTCTTATTTTTTTATATTAATAAATTTTAACTTTAAATATAGATGGAATAAATTTTAAAAATTAGTAATGTACATAATTGAAAAATAATGTTGTAAATATTAGTAATATTAATTATCTATTTAAAAATTATATTTAGAAACCCTAATCATATTCTCTTCCAAAGGAAACACATTAGCCGCTCATTTTCTTCTTTGAGCTTTCTCTGCTTCTTTCTTTTTTTTTTTTGGTAATGGAGGAAGGCTAAGAAGCCCAGGACAAAAAAAGAAGAGAACAGACAGAAGAAAAAACAAGGCTACAGACGAACGACTCTACTTAAAACGGATCCCCTACTGTCATCAGCGAGAATCCCCTGGAGGCCTGCAGGAGGCGCACCAAACTCATGGTGACCCAAAGAACAAGAACCTGCGTAGTTCGCCAACCAGTCAGCCGCTCTATTACCTTCTCTGTAGCTGTACGTAAAGGTGATATTCCAATCTCTACTTCGATAAGCAGTGCAGCGAGAAATTAGCTAGGAAAAAGGGTGGTGTGGTTCAATCTCCTCCGTTATGAGACGGATCACAACTTGTGAGTCCAGCTCAAAAACAACCCGACGAAAGCCCTTCGCGCAAGCAATTTGCAACCCAAAAAATAAACCCCAGAGTTCAGCAACTGACGAAGTGCAGTAACCAATATTAGCTCCAAATCCTCCACACCACCGTCCCAACGAGTCCCGAATCAGTCCCCCTGCAGACGCAAGACCAGGATTTCCTTTACAGGCTCCATCTGTGTTGACTTTCACCCATCCCTCACACGGAGGAACCCAAGCAATCCAGATAGTTCTCGGAACCCTGTACGGGCTTCTGTTGGCGGCGGAAGTAGCGTCAATAAACTCAATACAGAAACGCTTCACAATATCCATAGCGTTGTTTGGGAAAGGTTTAGATCCAAACACCGATTCGTTCCGAAACCGCCACGCCCACCAAACACTACAGGCGAAGAACAGGGGCCAAGGAATCCGACCAACCATCCCTAAGTGGCGAAGGTTAATATCCAGCCAGTCCCTAATACTTGTATCAAAGAAATTCGGGCGAATAGCATGCGGCACTACCATTTGCCATAAGCGTCTAATCTGATAGCAATCCCGAAGCAGATGCGTTGCTGTCTCTTCATTACCGCACCGATGGCACCGATTATCTTGAGAGAGATGTCTTCTGAACCTTGTAGAGTTACACAGAATACTATCATGACCCAGTTGCCATAGAAAGTGTTGAATCTTCTCCGGTGCCTCCAAGTTCCAGATCTGATCCCAAACCCGAGCCCCCTGTGTATTCCGATTTGTATCCAAAGCTTCATATCCAGATTTCACTGAATAGTTACCCGTGGAGTTCAGGGTCCAGAACCAAGCATCTGGAGTCGTGCACTGAGGGCTAACGACAAAAGAGGCAATTCTTAGAAGCCCCGATGAATTGACAAGGTTACTGAGGGTCCACCAGTCCCAATTCTCAGTGTGCGATAGCCAATAATCTTGCACCGAGCGGGTTATCTGATCAGGCGGGACAGGCTGGGTCGTGTCACTTATTAATGTCGACTTGCCGCACCAAACATCAGTCCAGAACTTCGTGTTTGTACCATTAAAGATCAGTTTACCCATGCCATGAGCAAGAACATTACTGCCGGCAACAATGCTCTTCCAAGTCGAGGAATGAGATGAGTTAGCGTGGAAAACTAACATCCCTTCACGATCCCCACCATATTTACCACGCATCATTCGAACCCACAACGGCTCTTGCTGAATCAAACTCTGCCAACTCAGCTTGGCAATCATCGCCAGGTTAGCACGTCTAGCCGTTCTAAGGCCTAGCCCTCCGACATTCTTACTTCGACACACCTCATCCCATTTCATAAGATGAATCCTTCGAACCGACTCTGAGGAGCCCCAAATGAACCTCCTACTGCATTTATCCAGACGATCACACACAGAAACCGGAATCAAAGTCGTTTGTATTATGTAAGTGGGGATGGCAGTGATAACCGACTTTGCCAGCGTAACTCGGCCTGCGAAATTCAAACAACTAGCTTTCCAACCACTTAACTTCTTATGAACTTTGTCCAACACATATTGATAGGTGGATTTGGACACCCAAGTATGAAGGAGAGGGACGCCTAAGTACACACCTAAGTCCAAAGTCCGAGCGAAGCCGAGGATATCACAGATACCTTGAGCAGCCGTGTCTGAAACGTTGGAGGAGAAGAATACTCTTGACTTACCAAGGCTAACCTTTTGACTAGAGGCATCACAGAAGCGGTGGAGGACATCATTGATGATGGTAGCTTGCTCCATACTAGCTTTTGACATTAACACTATGTCATCAGCGAATAAAATATGGGACATTTCAGGACCCCGACGGGAAAGTTTAATAGGCTTCCAGAGAGAACTCCCAACCGCGTCAGAGATTAGGTGGGTGAGTCTTTCCAGGCAGATGACGAACAAGTACGGAGAGAGCGGATCACCCTGACGGAGCCCTCGGGTTGGATTGAACTGTTGGAGCTGTTCGCCATTCCAGATGGGACTAAGTCTGGAACCTGAAACGCAGTTCATAATTAAATCAACCAAAGAAGCTTGAATGCCTAACAATTCCAGGGATTCCCGAATGAACTGCCAAGAGAGCCTATCATACGCCTTTTCTAGATCAAGCTTTAGAATCATGTAGCCCCGTCGACCTTTTTTCCTCCTGAAAGAATGAACTGCTTCCTGAAGGATAATCACATTGTCCGTAATTTGACGACCAGGCACAAAGCTACTCTGCATGGGGCTAATAACTTTGGTCAGATGAGGCTTGATACGGTTCACAATGCATTTAGTGACAATCTTATAGAGAACATTGCATAGGCTGATTGGCCTAAACTGAGAGATGTATTCTGGATTGTTAACTTTAGGAATTACAGTAATAAGTGTGTCGTTCCAGCCCTGGGGGATCTGATTAGAAGCAAAGCACTCTCGCACAGCACTGCAGACTTGATTACCCAACTGATCCCACAGATTCTGGAAGAAGCAGGCTTGAAAACCATCCGGGCCCGACGCCTTAAACAGACCCATATCAAAAAGTGCAGCTCGTATCTCATCATTTGACACAGGGGCAGCCGTTCCAGCCCTGTATTTTTTGTTTGCTTCTACAACATTTCTTTAATTCATGTTCATTCCTTTTTTTTTGAAACAATTCATGTTCATTCCTTGTGACAGTTTTGGTATAGTTTGTGATTGTTTGGATTTTGTTCGGAACGAATTTCGCGAGAGAGTATATTGTGTTGCTAGTACCAGGTGAGTTTCATTTCACATTCATTTTCGAAATACTAAAAATGCATGGAGTTTGTGATGGAATTTTTTTTTATCTAGATATCAATTTACAAAGGAAGGACATAAACGTGCACACTACCGTTTCGGCGAAGCTAAGAGGTTCCTTCCCCAATGTTAGAAAGTGGTATGGCTTTGGTTTTGTGTTCTTTGTCTAATTTGTTATTGATATATATATATATATTATTATTTTTTTTATTTTCTTTTCTTCTGGGTATTGGTGCTTGTAGTTTCCAATAGCGTGTTGAGTTAGTTTCTGATACTCAAAGTTTCTGTATTTTGAAATTTGATCTGTTCTTGTTATAATGGTTTGCAGGTTCCAAAAGGCAAGAAGAGTTGGCTTCTCTCTCAAAAGTAAGCTTCACACAACATGGGCTGCTTAATACCTGCTTATTTTTCTTTGGGTCAAGTTCAAATAAAACCCATGTGGTTTCACTAATTTTCAGATAAAGGACTGTGGTTTACTTTTTGTCAAAACGAGGACTGAGGTTTTCAACTTTAGCAAAATAATGACTTTTTCGATTGATACTATTAAAATCACCCTTAACAACTTCAAAAATGACATATTTTAAGAACTACTAATATTCTAAACAACTTTAATTCTTCAACTTTTTTATTTCGAGATTATTTAGATGATGTTTGGTAAAGAGAGAGAAAGTTAATGTTTAGAGAGAGAAAGTTCCAAAAAAGATGATTTTCTAAAATCGAAAATGTAGTTCTATAGAAAATATGACATTGAACAACTTTAATTCTTGAAAATTTTCATTTTCAGGTCGTTAAAGATAGTTTTAATAGCATTATTAAAAGTGCGAAACCTCAGTACTCGTTTTGACAAAAAGTAAACCACAGTCCTTTATCTAAAAATTAGTGAAACCACAGGGGTTTTATTTGAACTTTCCCCTTTTTCTTTTTGTGTATTTAAACTCTGTCTTTTTCATAATGTAAACTCTTGTATTACTTATTATGTTGTGAAATCTTTTATATATATATATATATATATATATATATATATATATATATATATATATATATATATATATATATCCCTTCAATCCAAATAAAAAAATAAAAAAAATATCATAATTTCTAAAATAATTGGAAAAAAAATTACTTTGGCAACATGAAAGTTGTTACTATTAATATAATATTAGCAACGATAATAATTATTGCAAAATATCAAAATTTATGGCAACAACGGTATTGTTGCGCAATAGGAAAATACATAGCAACGACAGGTGTTGTTGCGAAACGTCAAAATAAACAGCAACAATAAATGTTGTTGCAAAATACTACTCCCTCCATTCTCAAATAAGTGTCGTTTTAGATAATTGTTTTTGTTCTTTTTTAAGTGTCGTTTTCGTTTTTCAATAAAATTTAGTATAGTTTTTTGGTCTAAGCATTTAAATTTTGTCTTGATTTATGTGTTTTTTAAGTTTTCAAAGTTTTTTCTCCAACCATTATAGGAGAGAGAACTTTTATTTAGTTAATCCATGTAAATTTATTAATTTAAGTGTATATTAATTGCATTTCTTAATTTGTGTGAAAAACTCTAAAACGACACTTATTTGAGAATGGAGGGAGTAACATATATAACAACGTCAAAACTTGTTGTGAAACGTTATAATATATAGCAACGCTGACACTTGTAGCAAAAGACAACTTTCATTCTCTCAGATACGATCAAGATTTGGCAACAACAAAGCTTTTGCAACAAGCGTTTTGTTGCCAAATATGTATTTTTAGCAACCACAGAAAGTCGTTGCATAAACCTTTAGTAACGGAATGTATCAAAACGACCAAAAGTCGTTGCAAAATATGACATGTCGTTGCCAAACATTTTTTTGGCAACGACTTTTTCCATTACCAAAAATCAATTTTCTTGTAGTGACAGCCTTGGTTGAAGTGCGTGACGACATAAGAGGGACAACAGATCCTCAAGGAATTGCATGAAGGTGCTTGCGAAGCCCACGAAGCATCCGCCTCCATATTGAAAAAGTCCAGATTGGCGGGATTTTATTGGCCCACAGCGGAACTTGATGCTCAAAAGCTAGTGGAGTCCTATCATAATTGCCAGGTCCATGCAAATGAATCTCACACGGCTAAGCACCTGCAAAAGCCCATCATCGAAGGACGACCCTTTGCCATTTGGGGAATTGACATTGTTGGTCCTTTTCCTCCTACCAAGAGACAAAGGAAATATGTTGTAGTAGCCGTGGACCACTTTACGAAGTGGGTAGAGGTCGAAGCTGTCTCTTCCATAAACGCAGAGCGGATGGTCGAGTTTGTCAGAGACAACATAGTCGGAAGATTCGGGGTTCCCCACACGATTATCACTGACAACGGGACGCAGTTCAATTGTGAAGAGTTCAGAACATTCTACGAAAGCCAAGGCATTCAAAAAAGGTTCGCCTCTGTTTACTACCCCCAATCCAACGGAATGACCGAGGTAACAAATCGAACGATTGTCAAGGGCATAAAAAAGAGACTGGGTGAGCATAACAAAAAGTGGGCGGATCACCTAATGAATGTCCTATGGGCATACAGAACCACTCCTCGAACCGCAACCGGCGAATCACCATTCGCCCTCACCTATGGCGTAGAAGCCGTGATCCCCATTGAGATCCAGGTCCCTAGTGACAGAGTCTTATTCTACTGCGAAGACACGAATGACCAAAGGTTAAGGGAAAATCTTGACTAAGTTGAAACAAAACGAGAGAAGGCGTATGTACGAATGGCCGCCTACAAACAGAGGATCGCAGCCTATCACTACAGACACGCCAAACTTGTGGATCTAAACCTAGGAGATCTAGTGCTCCGAAAGGCGGACAAAATTCAATCCTTGGAAGGCAAAGGAAAGTTGGGAATCACCTAGACGGGGCCATAGAAAATAGTCACCAAAATTGGACCTGCCACTTTCAAGATCCAAGATATGGAGGGGAACACTCTGCCACGGACGTGGAATATTGAGAACCTCCGTAAATATTTCGCCAGATAGTAAAATGTAACCAAGGCCTTGAGTACTCTTTTTCCCTTAGTAAGGTTTTATCTCATGTGGTTTTTCTTATTAAAGGTTTTAACGAGGCTCACACATAAGACCAATTCGTTGTAATAAGGCGAATCGCCACTTAATAAAGAGAAATTTTCATCTTGCAAATTCTTCCTTGAGTATTTTTCTTGCAGTAATATAAATATTCCAGATTCAAAAAGGGGGAGGCAACAAACGCATTCCCACAGTAGAATAATGCTATCATGGCATAACTACTTTCTCCTCAAAGATAGGAGAATAGTCTCAGCGGCGGATCAATTCACCTCAAAGATAGGAAATAATTGATCACTGTCAGAGACAGAGTTAAAACATTTCTCAAACGTGAGATCTTTACACTCTCAAATACTCTTTCCAAAGAAGAGTTTCAAGTCCTAGTGGCAGATCGATTCACCTCAAAGATAGGAAGCAGATCGATCGCCTAAGGCAGCTTAACTTCCTCAAAAGGAATAAAAGCTTCAAAGCCTTCAAAAAGGCTCACATTCCAAGGTACAGCTGGCCACCTACCTTGAACCAACAAAATAAGTCCTAAAACCTAGAAATTTACTTGCTGAAAGATATAAAGCGTAAAGTAAAGATAAAGGGTTGAAAAAAGGATTAAAATAAAGGGTAAATTCCAAAAAAAAACCCTGTGGTTTGATGTTGTTCCAAAAAAACCCTTGTGGTTTGTTTTTACAAAAAAAAGGACCGTGGTTTCACCTTTACCCGAAAAATGGAAAATTACTTAACACCGTTAAAAGTGCTGACGTGGCAAGGGGTAGCGTTGGAAAAAAAAATTTATTTTTTTTTAATTTTTCTTTTTTCTTTTTCTTCTTCTTCCTCTCTTCCTCATTTTCTTCTTCTTCTTCTTCTTCTTCTCCTCCTCCTCCTCCTCCTTCTTCTTCTTCTTCTCTTTCTTCTCTTCTTCTTCTTTTTTTCATCTTTTTTTTCTTTTTCTTTAATTTCCAGAAATTCTGGAAAATTCCAGAATTTCTGGAAAATTTCCAGAATTTCTGGAAAATTCCAGAATTCTGGAAATTTTCCAGAAAACGTCTGGGTTTCAGACGTTGAATGTTTGGATTTCAGACGTTCAATGTCTGAAACCCAGACGTCTGGGTTTCAGACATTGAACGTCTGAAATCCAGACGTTCAACGTCTGAATTTCAGACGTAACGTCTGGATTTCAGAAATTTAAAAAAAGAAGAAGAGGAGAGGAGAAGAGGAAGAAGAAGAGAAGAAAAAGAGAAAAGAAAAAGAAAAAGAGGAGGAGGAGGAGGAAGGAGAGGAAGAAGAAGAAGAAGAAGAAGAAGAAGAAGAAGAAGAAGGAAGAAGCAGAAGAAAAAGAAAAATTAAAAAAAAATAAAAAAAAAATTTCCAGAATTCTGAAAAAAGAAAATTCCAGAATTCTGGAAATTAAAAAAAAAAGAAAAAAAAGATGAAAAAAAGAAGAAGAAGAGAAGAAAGAGAAGAAGGAGGAGGAGGAGGAGGAGGAGGAGGAGGAGGAGGAGAAGAAGAAGAAGAAGAAGAAAAGGAGGAACAGAGGAAGAAGAAGAAAAAGAAAAAGAAAAAAGAAAAATTAAAAAAAAAATAATTTTTTTTTTCCAACTCTACCCCTTGCCACGTCCGCACTTTTAACGGTGTTAAGTAATTTTCCGTTTTTCGGGTAACGGTGAAACCACGGTCCTTTTTTTTGTAAAAACAAACCACAATGGTTTTTTTGGAACAACATTAAACCACAGGGGTTTTTTTTGGAATTTACCCTAAAATAAATTGTACTTAAGTTACATTTAAACATTTAAAGAAGTATCCTCCATAGCGTCTTTCTCTAAAGATACACCCTCTGGAGGAACCTCCTTCTCCGCAACAATAGTTCCTTCCTGAGGAACCGTACAATCAATTATCAAATCATTGCTCTTGTCACCCGCCCCCTGGGATGCTTCGCCGAGGTCACCTGATTCAAGATCAACAACAGGCTTGCTCTCCTCGGCTGATCCACTCAGCTCCTTCTGAATTTGATCGTGGATGAAATGCTTAACGTTTGGGATCTTGCGATATTTAAGGCAATCCTCAACCTCGGGGACCACGTACTCCGGGTCCACAAAATCAATTTCGGGGTGGGAAAGCTTAACGTATGCCATAATCATTCGCCATAGTAATAAGCACGTTCTCCTGCCAGGATCTCCGTGTTCAACAAAGCAGCCTTGTGATTCTTAGCATCCTCCTCCATCTCCTCCATTTTCCCCTTCAGGCTGCGGATCTCTGCGTCTTTACTCTCATTAAGGGTAATGGCGGAAGCAGCATTTGCATTAGCAACGACAACCTCTTTCTCTAGCTTTTTTATGGTCGCTTTATCCGCCACCCTTTGGAGTAGATCCGCCTCCATAGCACGCATGTGTGTATACGCCTATCAAAGCAAAGGATGATGTAAGAAACAAAAGTCTCCCCAAAGGAGATCACTCTTTCATCCAAAAATGAAAAATAAAGAAAGCTCACCAAAAGGAGATCCCTTTTCCCCATTTTGGCATGGGCTGATCCGGAGAACTTGTTTTGGCTCTCCTGTACTTCACCAAGTTGACCGAGGGCCTCATCAAGATCATTGATAACTGATTCATTCCTCAGGGACCCTTTATCACCATACTTGGCGAGCCAATACCCTCCTAAGTCAGGCTTAACCACCTATGTAAAAATTAGAAGGCCCAAATCAAGATCCATGATAGAAGAAGGAAAAACGGTAAAGTAAATGTACCTGCTCAAGCACCATCCTAGGTTTCTCGGCTCTTATGGCATCTGCCAATAACTTTTCTCCACCAACAGCGATGGACCTCTTTTTCTTCAGAGGCAGATCCACATCGCCTTCAGAAGGACGCTTCCTAGAGCTCTTACGAGGATCCGCCACCTGCGTATCTTTTTGGGCCTCCAGCTGCTTCTGTTTTTTACGCATCTCTACAAGGGCGCGACTGGCCTCAGACAAACCCCTGACAAGGGAACAACAAAATAATCAAAGTTCAAGGAAGAAACAAAGTTACCTTCATCAAGTTGAGTAAACTTCACGTAAGTAATCACATCCCCCACACGGCGGACCAGAGGAATGTCATTCATCATGAATTCCAGAGCATCGGCGTACGTCCAAGCATCTGTCTTAATGCTCTTTATGAGATCCGCCACCTTCTCATCACTATCAGTCAATATACGCAAATCCCCAGCTACGTGTTGGGGCTTAGCATTCCAATTTAATGGGAATCCGAGGGGCTCGTCCTTTTTCACCTTAACAAAGAAAAATTTTTCATCCCAGAGATGGACGTTTGACATCTTACCGCAGAAGGGCGAGTAACTTTGGAATTTGGCGAAAGTATAGAAAGACTCGGATTTACGCTTCGTGGGTTTATGAAGAGACCGGAAGACACGAGGATTACAGACTACCCCCAGGTTCGAAGCTAAGTAACAATCTAGAGCAATATCCAACCAGCCATTTGGATGCAGCTGGCAGACAGTGATCCCAAAAAACTCCAGGATATCCGCCATCATCTGAGGAAGAGGAAGACGGAATCCTCTCTCCACATGACTACTATATACAGATAGGTACCCTACAAGCGGACAGGCGGGTCGCTGATGGGCAGCCGCCAACTCAGTCTTATAATCTTTAATCCACGGATAGCGATCCGCCAAATCAGCCAGGTTCGCGGCGCCCATATGAGACGGAGTAGTCTCTGCACGAGGCATCTTTTTCCTAATCGGAGTCGAAGCGGAAGCCTCCATCCCGGAAAAGCTCCTAAAATCTATTGCCAGAGCAGTTTGGGCCACAACAACGGAAAGGGTCTGGGCTCTAATTAAACAAAGACGATGATTCCTACTCTCCCTCACCGTGTTACTTAACTCCGACAAATCACAACTAGAGGTACTCTCGGACGAACTCGAGTCCTCGGAAGAAGACCAACTAAAAGAGGGCTCAGAGGGGGAAGTCAAATTAAAAAGTTCAATGGAAGATTCAGAAGAAGAACTCATAAAAAAACCTAGAAACACGACGAGAAGTTTCACTTACATGGAAAATCGAAAGTTTTGAAGCTTCTTGACGCCGGAAAAACTTTGAGAAAACACGAGCAGAAAATAACAAATGAAGTGGAAAGAGAAAAGAGAGGTTGAAGAAGGTATCACCACTTACCTCGAGCAGCGCGCCTAGGACACCTGTCGCTCGGTGAATGGCCTGGAACAGAGCAACAATAAATGTGATTCATCATGACGACGTGCAAGGAAGTGCAAAAGCCCTAAAGGACTTTAATGGAACTTAGGGGGGGCTTCTGATAACATCGGGATATTATCTCCGGGATCAAAAAGGATATTTACCAAAACGGCCGCGTATTTGGGTGGCCTGAGAAGCAATGGCGTATCAAGCAAGTCATCCGAGTGGCAGATCACCTAGACTCCGCCACACATTATCCGTAGTCAAACCTACGTGAGACCCGCGATCGTGCCTCGATCCGCCCGCCGAATGGTTGAGCCGATTCCCAATAAAGGCAATTAATGATCCGTTAATGAGCTAATGGCCACGCATAAAAGAGATCCGTAACCGCCATTAATGAGTCATTAATGGAGACTTTCTGGTTACTGGGAGTTACGATCACATGACTATAAATAGCTTGCATCACAAGCTATTGAGGTACACATTCATTCACATTCTAGCTCTAAACCATTCTCTTGTCAATACAGTTTATTCATTATTCCTATACTGACTTTGGCATCGGAGCTTTCTCCCGTCGAACCCAACGACGCCCCCCACAGGGAAGGAATCCGATCAGAAGTTCATCACCCGTTATCATACATGAAAACTGCAGAATACAGGAGAAACATAGAATAATGGGAATACGCGAAAAACATAGAATACATGAAAAACACATAATATAAGAAAACGGAGAATACAAGAAAATGCAAAATAGAGGAAAAACACATAATACAAGAAAATGAGGAAAATCATGGAAAACAAAGAATAAGGGGAAAATAGAGAAAATGGAAAAACAAAAAAACAGGGAAAATGAAGAAAACATGAAAAATGTGAAAAACGTCGAAAAACACATAATACAGAACAATGCAGAATACAGGAAAAATGCAAAATATAAGAAAACACAAAATACAAGGAAAAACATGAAAATGAAAAAACAACGGGAAAATGCAGAATACTATAGTTTGATGCGTTTTCCCATATTCTAAATTTTTCTCATTTTGCACGTTTTTCTTGCATTATGCCTTTTCTCGTTTTTATGTGTTTTCCTGTTTTTCATATTTTTCCTTTTTTTTTGTGATTTTCTCGTTCTCTGTGTTTTTCCGTTTTTCTTGTTTTCCTCTATTCTTTGTTTTTCTCGTTTCCGCATTTTCCCATATTCTACGTTTTCTTTTTATTCTGTGCTTTTCATGTTTTTATCATTTTATGTATTTTTTTACTTTTTTCTTATATTTCGTGTTTTTTCCATTTTTTTACGTTTTTCTCATTTTCCATGGTTTTTGCATATTCTGCGTTTTTCCGTATTTTGTGTTTTGCGATTTGCTCAATGGTTTGTGTTTATTTCGCGTTTTCCTATTTTTCGCTTGTAATATATGTTAAATATTTGAATAGTTGATGTTAATAATTAAATTTAAACAATAAATTATACTTGAGGGTTATGTTGTCATTTGAGCTATAAACCTAGTTTTTTTTATCACATTCCATCAACCAAACTACGAATAGATATTCCTAAGGAATACCTATTCTATTCGTATGGAATATCTATCTTATTCCATTCTATTCTATTTTACTACCCAAATGGCACCTAAGGTTTAGGTATAAACCAAATTCATTTTGTGCTCTTTGTGATTTAAAAATCCAACAATCTAATTAGGGGTTATTGGATCAATACAAGCTAGTTTAGAAGGTCAATATGTTATACTCAGAGAGTTAATAAGTCACTTTAAGAAAATCTAGGAAGAGTAAATAAGACATTTTTAAAGTGAATGAAGCAACTAGTTTTTTCTAGACAAATACACAAACTAAAGATGTATTAAGCCTACAAGATAAGCATGTTCCACATTTTTTTACATTTAAGCCACTCTTATGCTATTGTATATCATTTAAAATATTTCACCTCTTTCGAAAATCATTGATTCTCAGGATTTATTTATTTATTTTTATTTTTTTTACAGTTGGGTCCCTTTCTGCCTTATGTCCTAGATGGTCACACTCCCCTCCTAGGTTCAAGTAATATATTGACCTTTAAAATTTATGTGACGGAATAGAGGAGGAATTCAAACAAATTGAATTCCCTTTCTGCCGTATGTCTTAGATGGTCGCACTCCCCGCCTAGGTTCAAGTAACATATTGACCTTTAAAATTTATATGACGGAATAAAAGGAGAATTCAAACAAATTGAAGTGTGTATACTTTAAGCAAATTCAAGAAACTATTAAATTATAAAATTTCATATTTTTCATTCAGGTTTTGAGATTTTTTTTCCGACTTCTAACGGGAAGATAAGCCTCTTCTTTGCTTTGTTTTGTTGTGTCTTCATTTGAATAAATTTTGTTTATTACTCCATTATAGTAGTTTTGGTAGTTTCTTCTTTATTTATAATTTTTTTCTTTCTCCCTTTATTTGTGGTTGTGGTATGTCTCTCTATATAAGTTGTTGTCGTCTTCTTCTTCAAAAAAAAAAAGTTGTCGTCTGTCTCTCTATATGAGTGTCGATAAGACACACGGGCCAAACACGGAACTAGGCCCATCAACCATGGTAAAAGACCGGCCCAAGGCCATCCCAAATCAGAAGGCCTATAAATAAGACAACCAATCCCACAAATAAAGGCATTCTCTCTCTCTATCTCTTTGCATTCTCTCATACTTTACTTGTCTAACTTGGGTATCAGAGTGTTATTAAGGACCGCTTCCGGAACATGAGGAATCTTCGACAAGAAAGCAACTCTAGAATCCCCACATCTCCATTATTTAGTGCAGTGAGCATGGAGAAGCAAGTAATCTTCAAATCCTTTTGGTTGTGAAATAAATTCGGTAACGAATTAATGACTGATCATCAACCAACTTCCACTCATATCAAGGAAATACTAACTGTAGCCACCAGAGCATTCGGTTCAGGAAGTGAACAAAATCCACTGAGCCTTATCGAATTGGCTTAAAATGTCACCCCCTTGGTCGTGGAGGTCGAATTCGGTGAGGAAGCAGTAGGTAGCTCCACATAGCTCATTAACATTATTAGAAGTTTTCAAGCGAATCAAGCGATGAAAACTGCAAACGAATGAAAATCATAAAACAGCAGCCAGCCTTGCAAGAGGAGAATACCAAAATTTTGGACTTTCTCAAAGCGCAAGTGGCCCAGCGTCAACTCCTCTTGTATTGATGGAACCAACCTTAATACTACATGTGGAAATCGTACCTATTTCAGCATGCTTTGTGGTCCCTATCGCACCGACGCCATTACCTTTCACTCATGTTCATCAACCAACGCTATATCTTGTCACTCCTGTGTTGAAACACAATTTCCACATTAATTTTGATTATGATAAAAATATGGGATAAGTACAAAAAAAATGCTTGTGGTATACACTTTTTGCGAACTCGAACCTGTAGTATTTTTTTTTGCAAACAGAGGTCTGTGCTAAACGCCGTTAGCAAAGAACGGATTTTTTCACTCACTCCGTTATTTTTGATGACATGGCACTTTGACCCAAATTTTGACCAGGGGCAAAACAGGGATTAAATTAAAATATTTAATATCACCCGTCGTGCAGATGGCTCCGTCAACCGCCGTCTTATGAGTTTCTTCGACCGCCAATCCTCTCCGTCCAACAAACCAATCAATGGCGTCAAATCCACTGATATCACCATTGACAAATCTCGAGATCTATGGTTCCGCCTTTTCACTCCCACCGCTGGAACTACTTCCAATCACAGCAGCCTTCTGGTTATCTTATTCTTCCACGGTGGCGGTTTTTCATACTTGTCTCCCAGTTTGAAACCTTACGACGACTTCTGCCGTCGACTCGCACGTGAGCTCTCCACCTTCGTCATCTCCGTCAACTACCTCCTCGCACCGGAGCATCGATATCCAGCACAAATCGAAGACTGTTTCGACACTTTGAAATTCATCGACACCGCAGAAATCGAAGGATTCTCGAGTAACGCAGATCTGAACTGGTGTTTCATGGCGGGAGGGAGCTTAGTTCATCATGTAACAGTTAAAGCTAGTGGATATGAGTTTTCAAAATTGAATCTCATCGGAAATATAGCGATCCAGCCGTTTTTCGGAGGAGAAGAACGAACTGAATCTGAGTTGAGGCTTACTAAAGCTCCATTTGTTAATACAGAGAGGAGTGATTGGATGTGGAAGGCTTTCTTATCGAAGGGATCTAATCGGGATCATCCGGCGACGAATGTTATGAGGGCGGATTCTGTTGATATATCTGGAATTAAGTTTCCGGCGACAATTGTAGTTGTGGGAGGATTTGATGCACTGGTGGATTGGCAAAGGAGATATTATGATTGGTTGAAGAAAAATGGAAAAGAAGCTTATTTAATTGAATATGAGAGTTAATTGATTTTGGGGTTTAAATATCAAATATTTTAATTTAATCCCTGTTTTTCCCCTGGTCAAAATTTGGGTTAAAGTGCCACGTCATCAAAAATAACGGAGTGAGTGAAAAAATCCGTTCTTTGCTAACGGCGTTTAGCACAGACCTCTGTTTGCAAAAAAAAAAATACCACAGGTTCGAGTTCGCAAAAAGTGTATACCACATGCATTTTTTTGTACTTGTCCCTAAAAATATTAAATGAAATTACTATCTCCATAATTAATAACACATTAAATTTAAATGTGGATTTATTTATACTAATGTGTTTGTTGAAGTGTGTTGATGAATTAAATAGAAGTTCAAAGAAATGAGAATAAGGCCTTAAGCCTTAAATCAAAAGCCCACAAGCCAAAGGCTATTAGATCAAGCTTCAGCCTAACAGCCAGAAGGATGTCTCAAAGATAAGACAAACTCGGAAGATAGAGATCAAGGCACGTTAGACAAGATCAAGAGTTGACTCTATGCAACTGACAAAGCCTCACCAAATAAGGAAAGGTTCAGAAGCTCCAGACTGCATATCCCCTGGTCAACCTGAGAACTTTACCTGATTTGGTTAGACAATCAGTCTGCTTATGACCAAGGTTTGAAGCACAGCGCAACAGAAAAATCAACGGTAAAGAGATAGAAGACCATTGGCTGTTGACACTGGCCTCTGAGGGTGAAAGCGATAGAAGAGACATTTCCCTCCAACGGTTATTTTGAAATTCGAAATGATCCATGCCTTGAAGTGTCAACTATAAAAGCCCCATCATTTGCAACTTTGGAACTTGATCTTCAACGCTGAAATTCTGAGTGAATCATTCTTGAAGTTCCCAAGCAAACCAAAGCAAAGCAAAAACATTTACACAATCATTGTAATAATCTATGTAACAATTTCTAAGCTCATTCAAAGTGTGCTTATTCAGAAAAAAATTATCAATCATTTAGAATAGTTCGAAAGGTCCTCTGTTTGCTCGGTATTAAGTAAACAGAGAGTTAGATAGTTGAGTGTAGGTTATAGAGGAAGGTACTATGTAAGATATCAATATCTATTGTAAGGGTTTGTGCTCTATCATCAAAGAGCTCAGTAGTGGATTAAAGCTCGGAAGAGGGTATTCCGGAGACTGGATGTAGGCAGGAGGCCGAACCAAGATAAAACTGCTGAGTATCACTTTCTCTAATTCTTACTCTTTATTGTTGCTTGCTTTTATTTCAGAAGTCTAAAATCTAAATTAGTCAGAGTTGTGTTTAACTGTGCTAAGTTTGGAAGCCCCTTTGAGGCGTTACCTTTCGAACCAAGGATAGAATCAATCTTAGTTACTGATCAACTAAAATTGCTTCTGATCTTTTAATATACATCCTCTGGACCGTGTTATTGAACTGTGAGAAGCACTTTTACTTAGTTAAATTTTCAAACTCTCAATAGTTATTGATCAACTTGGTTCTCCATATCGAAACGGTCAAACGGGGGCAACCCAACTGGGACCCCACTATAGATTTTCTCTAGTGGTTGTATATCCAAATCGAACCCCAATCATCAATATCAAGAGAGAATTCCGAACTCATTTTCGATGCACAAATAGAAGTACAAAATTAGAAAAAAATACAAAAAGAACAAACATAAGTTAAGACAAGGCATAAAAATACAGCAATGCCCTCTTTCGGACGAAGCTCACCATGAACATCTATTTCCACTGTTATCAACTCAAGCTCAGTCATATCTCCCATCTTGAACTCTTAAGCTCCCATCGAGTTTGTCAAATTTCACAGTGACCACCTATCCAAGTGAGCCAACTGCCATTGGTTCTAGATGTGCCATCCTCACACCATGAAGTTTTCAATTAGATGCTCGAAATCTTTCTTCGTTTCCAAAGGCAGAGCCTCAAGATAAGCCATTAACCTCGAGTCTTTCTCCATCATCGCTCGCTCCACCAGTTACCTAAATCCGTAGTTTGCAGTTTCCAGTTTACTCAGTGAGGAAACTCGCATTTGCGTAAGGACACCTTTAAAAATCGGTGCCTCCACTCTAGTAGTTTATCCGACAAGCCACTGATCACATTGAACATATGGTGAAAAAACTCACATGATGCGATCTCGCTCCTTTTGAAGGTCTAAAATTTTTTCGAAACAAGAGCCTCGTCACTCTAAAGCCTGCTTCCTGTCACAGTGAGTAAAATCCGATCATCATCCGCCAGCCGTTTGATTATATATGCCCTAAGGAAAGATCGAACTCTCTTAATACCTCGATAAAAAAGGCGAGTAACGGTAGCCTCATCCTGGCCTCAAATTGTTCTTCATACACGACCATTTCCCTAGGCGACATCTAGTCATCCACCCTCACCTCCTCTGGCAACGCAGATAGCTCATACGGCTGCCCAATCTTGTATGTCGTCGATATTCCATCCAATTCCTTTCGGACAATTATCGTCCATGCTTCCTCTAAACATTTGCACTCTGGTGCTTTATATCTCTCAACTAACTCAAACCTGGCCCCTTCCGATGCTTGTGCTCCGGCCCCATGCGACCACACCTTCTTCCGTATTCTTTCCTAACACTTTCTCTCCCTTCCTCTTCCCCAATACCAACCTCAAATGTCTTATGTTTTCTTTACATCAACTGGCTCGTATCAACTAACGTGGAATACTTAAGTTTTACTTAAGAAAGACTTACAATGTTCACACGACTTGACTCGCCAGACATACTCAACATTAGGGCGGCTCCCACTCCCCCAAAAGAAGGCCTCGCGAAAATGCAATGAAAAAAAAGCAAAAATCGTAAGAATTTAATGGTGGAGAAACGAACCTCTACGGTCGACCTCGTTCCAGGAAACTTCCCTAGTGACCTACGACATCCGCACAAGCTTTCCAAGTCTAGCACGCATTCACAAAAGCAAGAAGGCGGGCGTACTTTGGCAACAAAAAAGGAAGACACTTTACAGATAGAACATAAGCTTCCAAACAGTTCAGCACTCCACAACAACCTCACCTAGTCCACTCCCTAGCAACCTCACAAACAATGGTTCAGACCGCTCAATCAGGGGGGCTAATTGATGAGGCACATGGGCCTAACCCACCAAATAGGGAACAAGGCCCATCAACCACGGTAAGGGACCGATCCAAGTCCATGCCCAACCCAAAGAAGAAGTGCTATAAATAAGACAACCAACCCCATTAATAGAGGTTTGATCTCCCTCTCTCTCTCTCTCTCTCTCTCTCTTACTCTCTCTCTTTCTCTCCTATTTCACATGTCTAACTTAGGCGTTGGAGTGTTCCTAGGGACCGCTCCCGATATAGGAGGAGTCTTCGACAAGAAAGCAATCGCGGAAATCCCATGCCTCCATTAAGTGTTATCATGTTTTACTTCATACAAAAGTAGAAGAGTTTTGTCCATCATCATATAGATCTGACTCATTAAATAATCATGGAGTCATTCTTAGAGAAGTCGATTCTGGATGAAGTGTGTTTCTTGTCGTTGTGCCAAAAATAGTTTCAAGCATTATCTGCTGTTATTCTATCACCATTTATGATATTGAAGATACAGATCCAATATTTCTTAATATACTTTTGGATTATAATTGTTTAATTTGGTGAATATATACTGTTTTTCTTATAAATAAAATAATTAAAAAAAAAAAAACTATTACATAAATTACTGTAAAGAAGTAGAGGTAGCTATATACTTTAAAAAGGCAAATATGTGATTTTTGAAAAATATGACGTATAAACAATACTACTATTTATTTATTTATTTATTATTATTATTATACAATTGTACATGGCTAGAGAATGTATTAAGCCTAGAAAATAGAAGTATGAATTCAGTAGGGTCAATACGGTAGATATGAAGTAAGACGATGGCATATTCAGTGTTTAATTTAAACACAATAGGAATAATAATAAGGTGCAGTTGATGATAAAAAGGGGTTTTGAAGGCTAGATATTCGCATTACCACCCACACATTTCTCCTGCTCCACTCATGGCTGCAGTTCAAGGCAAATGGGTCAAGGTCTCTTCTTCCTCTTTTTATTTTTTTATTTTCATTTTCAATTGATTTCTTCAACAATCTTCTCATCTGCATTTTCAGCTTGACCAAAAAGGGGCTGGACCTGGAGCCAGAAGCTCCCACGCCATAACCCTAGTCGGAAACAAGGCTTATGCTTTCGGCGGCGAATTCGCTCCCCGTGTCCCCGTCGACAACAAAATTCACATCTTCGATCTCCTAACCCAAACATGGTCCATCCCACAAGTCACCGGAGACATCCCTCCGCCTCGTGTCGGTGTAACCATGGCTTCAATCGGTCATACAATCTATGTTTTCGGCGGCAGAGACGCTACTCACCAGGAATTGAACGAGTTATACTCTTTCGACACCTCCACAAACAACTGGACCCTACTTTCTAGTGGACAAACCGGACCTGCTAATCGGAGCTACCACTCAACAACCTCCGACGATCGCCACGTCTACATCTTCGGTGGATGCGGTGTCGACGGTCGACTGAACGATCTATGGGGATATGATACGGTGGAAAAGAAATGGATCAAGTACCCGCTACCGGGAGACAACTGTAAGGGCAGAGGTGGACCCGGGTTAGTTGTGGCCCAAGGAAAAATATGGGTCGTATACGGTTTCGCCGGTATGGAAGTGGATGATGTGCATTGTTTCGACCCGGCCCAGGGGAAGTGGGCCCAAGTTGAGACAGGTGGCGAAAAACCGACTGCTCGAAGCGTATTTTCTACGGTGGGGATGGGTAAGTACATAATCATTTACGGTGGTGAAGTGGATCCAAGTGATTTGGGACACATGGGTGCCGGAAAGTTCGCCGGAGACGGTTATGTATTGGACACGGAGACATTGGTGTGGAAAAGGGTGGAAGATGGAATGGGGTCGGAGAAAGATCACCCTGGGCCAAGGGGATGGTGTGCTTTTGGGCCTGGTGGGCTTGAGGGTAAGCAAGGTCTACTAGTGTATGGGGGTAATTCTCCTACCAATGATAGGCTTGATGATATTTTCTTTTTAACTCCTTGTTTGGGTTGACTTTAAAATGGTCATTATGTGAAGAGAGTGATTTTAAGTTTATGTAACCAAATAAAGTAATGATGTTTGTATTCGACTAGTGTTATAAAGTTATTGGAATTTGCAATTTATCTTTTTACCAACCAATGCATAGTCGCAAATGAGGTTAATATATACCCTGGAAAACAGATTAATTTCAGAAAATTTCTGGAAAATTATTTTTTGGAAGGTAAAAAAAAGTGATAAATATGATTTTCCAAATTTTTGTATTAGAAGAAAACAAGTCTGATGGGGCGCCTGTCCCTGTCAAGGTCCCAAGAGATGCAGGGCTTTAAAAATGATATTTATTTATTTTTTTCAAAATTAAATCTTAAAAGAGGCTTTTTTTTTTTTTTTTAATTAAATCTTAAAAGAGGCAACAGTAAAAAAAAATAATAAATTCAAAAAGTTTGATTAGTTCCTGAATTTACGTGATATCTAGTTATTTCTTTCAACTTGCTTAAAATAACGTATTTGTTTAAAGTAACCTATTGTTCCCCTGAATTTGTTTAAAGTGATCCATTTGTCTTATGAATTTGTTTAAAGTGATCCATTTGTCTTATGAACTTGTTTAAAGTGATATAATATTGCAATTTGTTTAAATTTGTAAAAAAATTCAAAACTTAAAAAATAAAGGCATAATTCGTGATTCTAAGCCTTTAAAACAAATTAAATTTCTGTTTTGTATATCTCTATGACTTTTTTTTTTTTATAGATTTAACATTTTAAGCAAGTTTAGGGGGCTAATGAAACATCATGTAAGTTCAGGAGGTCAATCAAGTTTTTTGGACAAGTTTAGAGGACAACTGATAATATTAAGCCTAATTTTTCGCATTTTGCTGCATATGATATTTTTTGAGAAATGAAAGTGTTGCAAATGATTTTGCTGAAATTGTTGATGTCAGTCATATGGTAAATAATGATTTTGGGCATAATAAGCTAGGGCACAACCCCATTAAGTGCCCAACCATCAACCCAGCAGCCAAACATCAGCTTAGCCCATTTAAATAGCTCTTTTCGGAAAGATAGATCAATAAAGCACATGAATAAGGAGAAGTTTCGGATTCCAAAAGGCTCACTCAATTCTGCTTGAGCACGGAATAATAGGGTCCGAAGCCAATGAGGACCTAAGATGTGTATGAAGCACAAGCCCACTTGTAAGCAATATTTTCCTATAAATAGTTCAGAAATTAAAGACACATGTACGTAACTAAATACTCAATTCTCTCTTATAACCTTGCTTTCAAGTTGATATTCTTGCTAAATACCTCAATGGCTTAAGCATTAGAGAGGGTTTGACGGATTCCGACCCCTGCCTGACCGTGTATTGTGTTCTCAGGTCACTAGAAGCACTTTACAAGGAAGATTCTGATATACCGATATCAGTTAGTATTTGAAAATTTTGGGTTTGCAGTAGATTGTTATCCAAATATTTCAATTACTTTTCGAATCCTCCTAACTATACCAATGACCGTTGTATCTGCTGAAATAATTTTTTCAAAGTTAAATTCTTTTAACTATTTGAGATCATCGATGTTACAAGAAATGTTAAATTATTTAGCAATTTTATTTATTGAGAGAAATAAGTTAGAGCATATTGATGTAGACATTATTTTTAGTGATTCTGTGTCTAGAAATGCTTGTAGATAATATTTTGTATGAGCAACTGGACATTTAATGCGAAATAAAATATTTTTTATACGAAATTGAATTTTTATTGTATGAGCAACTGGACATTTAAGTGTAATAAATGATGGAAAAAACGGACTAACAACGGTAACAACAATAATGCGGAATTAACCTTCGTTATTAATCCTTTCCCAACTTGAATGAATCTATGAGGAAACTAATTAGTAGAGCAACAACCAAACACAACGAAGCAATAACAGTGATAAAATGGCAGCCACACAAACACAATGAACAAGCATGATTTTTACGTGGAAAACCCCCTCCATGTAAGGAGTAAAAACCACGGGGACCGTAGTCTGCTTAAACCTCCCACTATATCAAATAATAATGGGCAATACACAAGTTCATCCCTAGATAACACTAGAGGCATATACAATCAACATACAATCTTGGAATTTTCCCTCAAGAAGTATGGAATCAATCACAACACAAAAGAAAGGAAGAACCTCAAAGAAGTCACAAATCTGTCTACAATCTGCCCCTGGTACGAACAGGTCTTTCAAGCCTCCGAACGACGATCGCTCCGGTGAAAACAAGCGAACAGGTGTTAGGACGCTCCTGTCCAAATTTAACGACGATCCAACAGTTCAATCTTCAGATATAGGCAATTTCGTATGGCTGGACGGAATGGAAGAAGAATAGGTTTTCTCTTTCTCCTTTCTTTGTGGTGGCCGAAAATTGGGTTAAGAAAACTGTCTTAAACTTACCCTTATATACTCCTAGGGTTAAAGCATGGGCCTAACCCTAATTGGGCTCCTCATGGGTCAGAAAAGCCCAATAAATCTCCCCCTTTCTGACTATGAGGAGGGATCCGCCATCCCGGCGATAGAGAAACACACCTTTAGCTTCTCCCTTGCTAAAGCCTTTGTCAACATATCGGAACCATTATCATCGGTATGAACTTTGTCAAGTTCAAACATCCCTTCTTCAAGAGCATCTCTAATCCAATGATACCTTACATCAATATGCTTGGTTTGAGCATGGTAAGTAGAGTTTCTAGTAAGATGAATCACGCTTTGACTATCACAAAGAATCACATACCGCTGCTATTTAAAGCCAAGCTCTTACACAAACCTTTTCAACCACAAAATCTCCTTACCTGCTTCCATTGCTGCTATATACTCTGCCTCTGTTGTAGAAAGTGCAACACATTTTTGCAATCTTGATTGCCATGACACAGCTCCCCCTGCAAAAGTCATCAAATAACCAGAAGTAGACCTCAGGTTATCCTTATCTCCTGCCATATCAGAATCCGTGTACCCAACAAGCACTGGCTTCCCATTTCCAAATATAAGACCTAATTTGGAAGTACCCCGTAGATATCTGAATATCCACTTAACTGCTTCCCAATGCTTCCTACCCGGATTTGACATATAACGACTAACAACACCTACTATATGAGCTATATCAGGCCGTGTACACACCATAGCATACATCAAACTTCCTACTGCTGAGGCATATGGAACTCTATCCATCTCTTCCTTCTCTTTCTCCGTAGAAGGGTGATGGGTGTCGAATCCACCAAAAATAAATATAACTTTACTTGACGGAAATATGGATTTGTAACAAGGGTAAGCAAAGGTCGAACCCAAGGGAATATTACTGACTCAAAACAATAATAACTTGATAAATAAACAAAGTAAATAAACAGGGGGTTTTGATTTGTGAGATTTAACCAATTGAGAATTTCAAATAAAATAAAATTAGCAAGAGTAAATATGATTTGTAAACAACGTTTTGGAGAAATCCGATCAAGGGGGTTCGCAGGTAGGTAATTCACTCAGTATCGATCACAGACAGATAAAATAGACTCTTATACACATACCGGATCGGTTTGGAGTATTCTTCCTTAATATTAAACTAGTCAAGCACGCGCATATAACCAGTTCCTAATCAATAAATAATCCTGCCTTAGCGGTTAAGATTTAATCTATTGACAGCCTGATGAATTAGAAAAACCCGACCTTAGCCAACCGACACTCAGCGTAGACGATTCAGAAACTAAATTACTTGTTCATTCGACTCAAATAAACCTAATTAATTTTGTATTAATGTCACATGAAAGACAATCTCAGGTTGTCAAATCTGAATCTATTCTTTCAAATACAAAACTAACTCAATTTATATTATCGATTGCTACTATGATTGGTTCATTTAGGTAAAACTCTAACTTTACCAATTCAACCGTATGACAATCCAATTCAAAGAACGACCTGCAGTTATCATTCGAAGATTGAATAATCAATCGAGAATAGATCCCTAAATGCAATGAACAAATAAACGGTAGATTAATAAGAATAATTAAAGCACAACAGTCTCACGATAATGAAGAAAAACCTCCTTTGAATTAACCCTTAACCGAAATTGGAAGTTAGCTACGAATAGCCATGGAAGAACACATGTTTCTGTTTCAAAAAGAGAACAAAAATGATACTGCCAAATAAAACCTAAAAAGAAGCCATTCTAAGAACGTAAATGAGGCTTTTTGTAGAGAAAAGCCTCTCCTAAAAATTAGCTAACAAAATAATCTTTTTCCTAACCACAAATCTTTTCTAATCTGTCATATCTCCTAATTTCGTGCATGCTTAGTCATCCAACTGTCCAGGTTCATTCTTGATAGAATAAAGGAGAGTCCTGGTCAATTCTGGACATCAGCAGATTCGGAGGTCCTTAGTCTTGGGCAAGACTAACTCCATTCTCGCTTCAGCTCCTTTAATTCAGCTCCAAATTCCTTTCTGGTCCAAAGTTTCTTCAATTAAGTCCAATTCTGCTCCTTTTAATCATTTGAGTCCTATGGAGGCAAATCAAACCAAAACAAGCAATAATACCCAAAATAACATCAAATTAATTAAATAACCTAGCATTAAAGTGGACATTTGAACGTTGAATTGGACACTTATCAAATACCCCACACTTACCCAATGCTTGTCCCCAAGCATATCAGATCATGTCATCAGCTCTTTACTCTTATGATTTCGTGTTTCCCAACCTTTCTCGACCCCCCCTCATAATGTAAAGATTATCAACCATCAACTCTCAAAGCCAAGAATTATTCATGTTTAAACATACAATGTAACCACTTGAAAAATCTCAGGAAACAAGCTTTTGAGCATGTACATAAGGTATGAATTAAAATCAACAACACCCTCACGGAAGCCACTCATTGCACTCAAGTGTTTAGGCTATGATTAGTTTTCATGGAATCACTCAAGTCGCAACCTAGAATGCAATTACCATAAGCTTGCCAATATATCAAATCTCCACCACTTAGTATGAATTCAAGACACTAAATCAAAGGGACTTAAAACAGGGTGTAATGCAGGCAGGGGTTAAGGTTTGAAAAAGAAAGGGAGAAGAAAGGGAAACCAAGAGTAGTAAAAATATACATTCTACTCTGAAAAAGGCCAAAATGAAAAATCAAAACTCAATTATTTATAAACGACTTACACTTCTTGAATTTCAGTATGAATGAATGTTCAAGATGAACTTTAGATAACTATTAACATACTCTCTTTTTTCTGCCTCTGAGTTCTTTTTTTTTCCTTTTTTCTTTTTTTTTTTCTTTTGAGGCTCTTTTCCTGGGTTTTCTTCTTTTCTAAAGATAATACTGGAATAAGAAATAGTCCATTTAGACACCTTTTGAAGCACAACCACATATAACTAAAGGACTATTCAATTGAATCCTTATACTTTAATGAACTCGTAGTTTTTGAACATGGACACTACTCAAACCAGCAACTAAAATTGAATAAAGTAACAGAATATACAGACTCTGATGGCTAAAATGTCCCTGGCCAAGGGATTCAAACAAAGGTGTGTCAAGAATGGGAAAAGGCTCAAATGTGGCTAACTAAGGGCTGGTACTGTTATTTTTGTTAGTCTTGAGCAAGACTAAGGGTTCGAATTTTCTTTGAAATGGCTAAGAAAAGAAACCTACTGCCCTTATCATTTTTAATGCTTGAATACATCATTGTGGTCTCGAAATGCATAACATGGCAAGTTCTAGAATTCCAAACTAGAATTGGATAACACTCAGAAAGAATAGAACAAAGTGTAATGTTTTTGTTCTTGCATTTAGGCTCAAAAACTTTCCAAAAATTGGGGTAAATTGGTGTTGTTTCATTCAAAACGTCTGTCATGTAATGGGAAATTAATCAAGTGGTTCATATGCATGCTCAAAACAATTGTGCAACCCTGACCTTTTGAAATTGAAAGCTTTACTCAAAACAATACTTAGAGGTTTCAATACTAAGTTGGCAACCTAGTTTCAACCGAGTGCAAAACTGAGAGCTAGCATTGTTATTTCTAGGGACAAAACAAAGGGTGGACACCCCACACTAGACTTGAGCATATTTTCTGGGATTTTTTTTTTCACTTGAGGTGGACACCTCACACTACTTTAGCACACATTTCATAAAATTAAACCCAGAAAATTGCAGCAGTAAAATAAGGAAATTTGAGCAGCAGTAAATTTTCAAAACAGCCAGCCAGAAGCCCTTCAACAAATTAATCAGCAAATTAACCATGAAATCCAGCACTTCTATAGCAAAGATCCCTCCCCCACTTTTCTCCTTGCATTATCCTCAATGCGGAATTCAAACAATCAGGGGAGAAGGGCAGCAGATAAGAGAAAAATGAAATTACAAAGAAAAGTGTGCTTACTGCCCTGTTTTGAGGAGGATTTCAGAGGAGGAGGCTGTCGACGTCAATGGTGGTGCTGCCTTGGTGAGATGTGTCTGAAACGGTTGAGAACTCACCGATAGTAGGTCTGACCATCGATTCCTAGGAATTTCAGCATCAAACAGGTTCCGCCTATGTCTGTGGTGGTTTTGACGGCAAAGCAATGAAGGTGGGAGTCGAAGTGTGAAAGAGATGGAGTTAGGGCTTAGTTTTTTTTCTTTGAGTAAATGAGGTGAAAGAGTGAGAATTGTAAAAATAAAAAGAATGGGATAAATATCATGGTTAAATTGTGATTCACTCCCTCTTTTTATTTCTCAGCACATCAGGCTTCCCTTAGGGTCCATTTAACCCCCTTATTTCACCATTTAAACCTAGTTCTCCATTTTTTCCTTTCTTCAACACCTGAAAATTATATTCATGACTCCATTGTAGAAGATGATGGTAGTTAATTTAGTTATTGGAAAAAAATAAATAAATAAATAAATAAATAAACAAAATAAAAAACAATACAAAAAATAAAGGATAACTTGGGTCTTGAGCAAGACCAACTTGGGCTGCCTCCCAATAGCGCCGCTAGTTAACGTCTTTGGCTAGACACTCTTGAATTCTAAGGCTAGTCTCCGGGGTCAAGATATTGAACTTCTCCAGAGACTCCAATTGGGATATTCTTGTAAAATGGCTTGAGTCTGTGGCCATTTACTTTTTGCATTTTCCCATTCTCCATGCTCTTAATTTCCACAGCACCTTGAGGGTAAATCTTCATGACCATGAAAGGTCCTATCCATTTGGACTTTAATTTTCTGGAAAACAATCTCAATCGATAATGGTGTAAGAATACCTTCTGTCCTATTCGAAATTGTTTCTGGATAATCATATCATCATGAAATTTCTTGGTCTTGAACTTATTGACTCTCGAGCTTTCACAAGCTTCATTTTTCAATTCTCTAAGCTCCTATACTTGTAGCTTTCTTACACTTTCAATTTCGATGCTCTTTTCGACAACCACCTGTAATTCATCTTTCCTATAAAACTCAGAATCATGTTGTGTTATTGGTTCAATAACATCTATACCACAAACGGAATGCACTTCGTTAGGAAATTTTATGGCATCATAAACGTTAAATTGAACTATTTTACCATCAAATTCCATAGTTAGTGTCCCTTTGTGAACATCTATCTTCGTCCGAGCAGTTGTTAGGAATGGTCTCCCTAACAAGATTTCTGATGCCTTTGAGGAATGATCATCATTTTCCATGTCGATAACAAAGAAGTCGGCTGGAAAAATTAATCCATCAACCTGCACAAGAACATCTTCCAACAAACCTTTGGGATAAACTATAGATCGGTTAGCGAGTTGGATTACTACTCCTGTTTCCTCTAAAGGACCAGCATTTAAAGATGAATAAATTGATTTAGGCATGACATTAATTGACGCTCCTAGATCACACATTGCTCTTTTAATACTAGTATTTCCGATTTGGCAGGAAATAGCAAACATGCCTCTGTCCTTGCACTTTTGGGGCATTTTTCCTTGTAAGACAGCAGATACATTCTCGCACATTGTTATCTTTTCATATCCAACTTTCTTGGTTTTATTAGCACACAATTCTTTGAGAAATTTTGCATATCGGGGTATTTGTTTTATAGCATTAAGCAAAGGAATATTTACCTCCACCTTGCGGAATGTCTCAAAGATGTCTTTCTCCTCCTTTTCTTTCTTTGATTTGGCCAAACGACTAGGGAAAGGTGGTCTAATTACCAAAGGTGTGTCCTGATTTGTTGCTTTTTCTCCAGATGACTTACCAACTGAACCTTCTATCTCTTTTTCCGTCACCCCCTCTTTGATTGCAGGTTTCTCTGACACAGGCTGTTCTGATTCGGAAATAGACTTAGTCTTGGCCAAGACTAATGCTTTTCCGCTGCAAAGTGAGATTGCACTCACATTCTGTCTTGGATTCGCCTCAGTTTGTGAAGGTAACTTCCCATGGGACTGTATTGCACTTAGAGTGGTCGCTATCTGACTCATTTGCTTCTCTAAATTTTGTAAGGTGGCTTGAAAATTGGCATTGACCTTGCCTTGTTCTTCCTGAAATTTCAGCAGATTAGACATTACAAACTGATCATTAGAATTTGACAACATACCTGAATTTGGATCTGTTTGAACATGTCTATATTGTTGAGGTCTTTGCTGATATTGTTGGGTTGCATTCGGTTGAAGCACATTATTTTGCTGCTTGTAGCTGAGGTATGGATCATACTTCTGTGGGGGCTGCCCTTGATATCCAAAGACGGCATTGATCTGCTCTGGTGTACCTTCGTGCAATGTGGGACATTCATCACTGGCATGTCCGATAATAGAGCATATCCCACATGTTTTCACTTGAGCTACCTTTCCTACAACCAAATTTTGTACAAGAGATGTCAAAGCATTTATTTTTTCTTCAATGGAAGAAGTACTTACCTCATAAGCTTTCATTGGAGCATCTTGTTGTTTCCCAAATTGTTGGGAAGTTGCTGCCATGCTTTTGATTAATTCTTTAGCAGCAAATGGCGTTTTATCGATGAGGCTTCCCCCACTTGCAGCATCTACCATTTTTCTTTCCATTCCTAACATTCCCTCATAAAAATATTGAATAAGAGAATGTTCAGTTATCCCATGTTGGGGACAGCTTGCACATAGCCTTTTGAACCTCTCCCAATAGTCATGGAGTGTCTCAATATCTTTTTGTCTGATACCGCTGATTTCTCTTCGGATCATCGCTGCTCGAGAAGCTAGAAAATACTTCTCTAGGAATGCTTGTGTCATACCCATCCATGTTGTGATGGATCCAGAGGGCAGGTTGAGAAACCAGTCTTTAGCCACATCCTGCAAAGAAAAAGGAAAAGCTCTTAATTTCACTTGTTCCTCAGTTATTCCTTGAGGACTCATACCTGAGCAGACCGCATGAAATTCTTTGAGGTGATTATGCGGATTTTCACTTTCCATTCCATGAAACTTAGGCAAATAATGTATCAGTCCCGATTTAAGTTCAAAAGCCGCATCTAGGATTGGGTATGTGACGCATAAGGGCTGTTGATCAGCCTGAGGCGCATAAAGTTGTCTTAAAGTTCTGTCTACCATTGTCTCCTCTTCAGATTGTTCACTTTCTTCACTCGAAATTTCTTCTTCTTCACTAGAACTTGAAGTTTCAGCACCTTGCAATTTCTGCAACCTTACTTCCTTGCGAAATCTCCGAGCCAGTAATTCTATTTCTGATTCAAAGAGAAGTTGTTCCGAATTATTAGACCTGGTCATAAATTGCTTTAAATCAAGTTAGAATATTCCCCGGCAACGGCGCCAAAATTTGATGGGTGTCGAATCCACCAAAAATAAATATAACTTTACTTGACGGAAATATGGATTTGTAACAAGGGTAAGCAAAGGTCGAACCCAAGGGAATATTACTGACTCAAAACAATAATGACTTGATAAATAAACAAAGTAAATAAACAGGGGGTTTTGATTTGTGAGATTTAACCAATTGAGAATTTCAAATAAAATAAAATTAGCAAGAGTAAATATGATTTGTAAACAACGTTTTGGAGAAATCCGATCAAGGGGGTTCGCAGGTAGGTAATTCACTCAGTATCGATCACAGACAGATAAAATAGACTCTTATACACATACCGGATCGGTTTGGAGTATTCTTCCTTAATATTAAACTAGTCAAGCACGCGCATATAACCAGTTCCTAATCAATAAATAATCCTGCCTTAGCGGTTAAGATTTAATCTATTGACAGCCTGATGAATTAGAAAAACCCGACCTTAGCCAACCGACACTCAGCGTAGACGATTCAGAAACTAAATTACTTGTTCATTCGACTCAAATAAACCTAATTAATTTTGTATTAATGTCACATGAAAGACAATCTCAGGTTGTCAAATCTGAATCTATTCTTTCAAATACAAAACTAACTCAATTTATATTATCGATTGCTACTATGATTGGTTCATTTAGGTAAAACTCTAACTTTACCAATTCAACCGTATGACAATCCAATTCAAAGAACGACCTGCAGTTATCATTCGAAGATTGAATAATCAATCGAGAATAGATCCCTAAATGCAATGAACAAATAAACGGTAGATTAATAAGAATAATTAAAGCACAACAGTCTCACGATAATGAAGAAAAACCTCCTTTGAATTAACCCTTAACCGAAATTGGAAGTTAGCTACGAATAGCCATGGAAGAACACATGTTTCTGTTTCAAAAAGAGAACAAAAATGATACTGCCAAATAAAACCTAAAAAGAAGCCATTCTAAGAACGTAAATGAGGCTTTTTGTAGAGAAAAGCCTCTCCTAAAAATTAGCTAACAAAATAATCTTTTTCCTAATCACAAATCTTTTCTAATCTGTCATATCTCCTAATTTCGTGCATGCTTAGTCATCCAACTGTCCAGGTTCATTCTTGATAGAATAAAGGAGAGTCCTGGTCAATTCTGGACATCAGCAGATTCGGAGGTCCTTAGTCTTGGGCAAGACTAACTCCATTCTCGCTTCAGCTCCTTTAATTCAGCTCCAAATTCCTTTCTAGTCCAAAGTTTCTTCAATTAAGTCCAATTCTGCTCCTTTTAATCATTTGAGTCCTGTGGAGGCAAATCAAACCAAAACAAGCAATAATACCCAAAATAACATCAAATTAATTAAATAACCTAGCATTAAAGTGGACATTTGAACGTTGAATTGGACACTTATCAAAGGGCAATCTTTTCCAGTGAGCTTAAAGTTGGTAGTAAGAGGAGAACTAACCACTTTAGCTTTATCCATGTTGAATCTGCAAAGCACCTTTTCAATGTACTTCTCATGTGACATGTGCAATTTCTTGGCAGTTCTATCCCTGGTAATCTTAATGCCAAGGATCTGTTTTGCTGGCCCTAAGTCTTTCATAGCAAAAGACTTACTCAACTCTTTCTTCAACTGGGCAATTCTTCCAGCATTCTTGCCAACAATTAACATGTCATCAACATAAAGCAACAAAATAACAAAGTCATCAGGGCCAAACCTTTGAACAAAAACACAGTGATATGAAGTAGTATTCTGGTAGCCTTGCTCCCCCATAACTGACTCAAACTTCCTGTACCACTGCCTTGGTGCTTGCTTCAAACCATATAGACTTTTCTGAAGTCTACACACATACCCCTCTTTTCCTTTCACCTGAAACCCTTCAGGATGCTCCATGTAAATCTCCTTATCTAAGTCACCATGGAGAAATGCAGTCTTGACATCCATCTGCTCAACCTCCAAATCAAGACTAGCTGCTAAACCGAGAATAACTCTGATAGATGCCATTTTCACAACTGGAGAGAATATCTCATCAAAGTTAATACCTTTCTTTTGACTGAATCCCTTGACCACCAATCTAGCTTTGTACCGTGGCTGTGAAGAGTTCTCTTCTTGCTTCTTTCTGAACACCGACCTGTTCTTCAAAGCTCTCTTGCCCTTAGGCAACTTCACCAACTCAAAAGTATTATTAACATACAAGGACTTCATCTCATCTTGCATGGCATCAACCCACTCTTTCTTGTACTCATCTTCCATAGCTTCTGCATAACTCTCGGGTTCTCCCCCATCAGTCAATAACACATACTCATCTGCAGGATACTTGGTGGAAGGATGACGATCTCTGATAGACCGCCTAAGTGGAACAAATGGTGGAACATCTGGTACTGGTAACTCCTCATGGATAATCTCATCCATCTCTTCCTGTTGTGGAGCATCAACATCATCAATACCCTGTTGGTCATCATTCTGAACACCATCTCCTACATCAACATGTCGAGGAGGAACTGGATCCAAGTCAATAAGGCTATCTGTCTGCTGAGGAGCTGTCTCAGCCCTATCAAGAAGATCATCAATATGCTGAGGAACTGATTCTACCTTCTCAACATCCTTCAAAGTCTGATCTTCCACAAAGATAACATCTCGGCTTCTCACAATTTTCTTTTGAATTGGATCATACAACTTGTAACCCAACTTATCTTGTCCATAGCCAATGAACACACACTGCCTAGTCTTCACATCAAGCTTAGATCTCTCATCTTTGGGAATATGCACAAAATCCTTACATCCAAAGACACGTAAATGATCATAAGAAACATCTTTGTCGCTCTATACCCTATTAGGAACATCAAATTACAAAGGAACACTAGGTGTAAGATTTAGTACATGTACCACAGTACTCAAAGCTTCACCCCAAAATGATCTAGGCAACCATGCATGAGACAAAATGCATCTGACTCTCTCAACTACAGTCCTGTTGGTTCGTTCTGCTAAGCCATTCAACTGTGGAGTCTTTGGAGGAGTCTTTTGGTGCTGAATACCCTGCTCTCTACAATAAGCATCAAAGGGGCCTATATACTCACCTCCATTATCTGAACGGATACACTTGAGCTTCTTCCCAGTATGTCTCTCAACTAATGCTTGAAACTGCTTGAAAGCATCTAACACTTGATCTTTTGTCTTCAAGGTGTACACCCACATCTTCCTTGAATAATCATCGATGAATGTAACAAAATAGAGAGAACCGCCAATTGTCCTAGTTGACATAGGACCACACACATCGGAATGAACCAGATCAAGTATCTTCTCCTTCCTGTGAGGAGGATGACTCTTAAATAAAACTCTGGTCTGTTTACTAACCAAGCAGTCAGAACATTTCTTCAATTGTATATTCTCCAACACATATAACTTCTTCTTCTTTGACAAAATAGACATACCCTTTTCACTCATATGGACAAGTCGTTTATGCCACAAGTCAACCACATCATAATTCTCCACCGCATTAACAATGCTCTTGGAGATCTTTGGAAGTGCCATGTACAACTTAGAGTGCTTACTTCCTCTTGCCACAACTAAAGAACCTCGAGTGAGCTTCCATTGACCATTACCAAAGCTATTGTGGTAACCATCATCATCAAGCAAGCCTGTAGAAATCAAATTCATTCTCATATCTGGAACATGTTTCACATTATGTAAAACACCTCCATTCCAGTGTCAAACTTCAAACAAACTTCTCCAATACCAACAACCTTTGATTTTCATTATTACCCATATGAACATCACCATGATCACCTGGTGTGTAGGATGAGTAAAAATCTCTACGTGATGTAACATGACATGCAACACCACATCAACAACCCAACTCGAATCATCATAGGCAATATTAATAACATCACAATCACCACAAATCAGGAAATTATCAGTAGTAGCATTTACATGGGCTTTCTCATTACCACTGTCATCTTTCTCCTGATTGTTTTCAGCACCCTTCTTGTTGTCTTTCTTCAGCTGTCTGCAGTATCTTTTGGTATGCCCCTTCTTGCCACAATGGTAGCACTCAACATTGGCAAACTTACCCCTGGAACTGCTGTGATGTTTCCCTCTGTTACTCGGACCTCTGCTCTGACTTCTCCCCTGCCTCTCTGTGACTAAGACATCTGACTTTGAAGAGGAACCTTGTGAATTTCTTCTAATCTCTTCATTCAACATGTTTCCCTTAGCCAATTCCATGGAAATAATCCCATATGGTGCAGAGTTAGACAATGATGTTCTAAACGTCTCCCAAGAGTCCGGTAATGTACTAAGGAGCCATAAAGCCTGTACCTCCTCTTCAAACTTGATCCCCATTCTAGAAATCTGATTTATGATTCCCTGAAAGGCATTCAAGTGATCTGACAAAGGAGCCCCATCTCGGTACTTCAAATTCATCATCTACTTTATCAAGAACAACTTGTTATTCCCTGTCTTTCTAGCATACAACTGATCAAGCTTGTTCCACAACTCCTGTGCATTTACTTCTCCACTAAAATGATTCAAAACATTATCATCTACCCACTGTCTCATATAACCACATACCTGACGATGCAAAATAGTCCACTCAGACTCTGACTTACCCTCAGGCTTATCTTTACTGAACACTGGCAGATAATAATCCTTCACATAAAGAAGGTCCTCCATTTTGCCTTTCCAAACATGGTAATTTGAACCATTTAAATTAACCATTCTACTTGTATTAGCCTCCATCATTCAAACAAATCTAACAACAACAACAACAATAGCCAAGCTCTGATACCAATCTGATGGGAAAAACGGACTAACAACGGTAACAACAATAATGCGGAATTAACCTTCGTTATTAATCCTTCCCCGACTTGAATGAATCTATGAGGAAACTAATTAGTAGAGCAACAACCAAACACAACGAAGCAATAACAGTGGTAAAATGGCAACCACACAAACACAATGAACAAGCACGATTTTTACGTGGAAAACCCCCTCAATGCAAGGAGTAAAAACCACGGGGACCGTAGTCCGCTTAAACCTTCCACTATATCAAATAATGATGGGCAATACATAAGTTCATCCCTAGATAACACTAGAGGCATACACAATCAACATACAATCTTGGAATTTTCCCTCAAGAAGTATGGAATCAATCACAATACAAAAGAAAGGAAGAACCTCAAAGAAGTCATAAATCTGTCTACAATCTGCCCCTGGTACGAACAGGTCTTTCAAGCCACCTAACGACGATCGCTCCGGTGAAAACAAGCGAACAGGTGTTAGGAAGCTCCTGTCCAAATTTCACGACGATCCAACGATTCAATCTCCGGCTATGGGCAATTTCGTGTGGCTGGACGGAATGGAAGAAGAATAGGTTTTCTCTTTCTCCTTTCTTTGTGGTGGCCGAAAATTGTGTTAAAAAAACCAATGTTATTAAACCCAGACCGGACCGGCCGGTTCGACCGATCGAACTGGAAACCGGCCAAGTATCCGGTCTGTGTGGCTCCGAGTTTTTGTATGTACCAAAACCCGGACTGAACCGGGGTCAAACCGGAAACCGGTGTGACCCCGGTTTTTTATATATTTTTCTTGAAAAGAGAAAAATAGCTGAGTTATTTTACAGATCTAAATAGATAATGGAAGAAACCAGCTCTACAGATCTAAATAAGTGATGGAAGAAACCAACTCTCTAAAAAAATGATAAACAGACAACCATCCTCTCCTTCTTCGATCTTAGACCGCCATCTTCTCCTTCTTCATGGGTTGCTGAGTTTCTGTTTTCTCTTTTGATATTCCTTTTCTCTGGAAAAAGTTATTAAGACTTGGAGTGTGGTAAAAGTAGCAAATGGAGAAGATAGCTGTATGGCTGATAAGCACTAGGGATAGATGAGTTATTTAATTGAAAAAAGGGCAGGCAAGGACTTTTTGTTTTTTTATCAAGATTTGGACTTTTTAAGTCTCTTAGGATATATAATTTTAGATTTTGTATATATAATTATAATTAATATATAAATATATTTGTTTATGAATATGGATATATAATTTTAAATTATATATAATATAATTAATATATATATAATTATTTATTTATTACGTCATCCGGTCCAACCAATCCGAGTCATTTGGTTGAACCAAGTGACCCTTGACCCAGTTATAAATCCGGTTTGATGTCCGGTCCGGTTCTAACAACATTGAAAAAAACTATCTTAAACTTACCCTTATATACTCCTAGGGTTAAAGCATGGGCCTAACCCTAATTGGGCTCCTCATGGGTTAGAAAAGCCCAACAATAAAAAGTATCATTTTTAAGTAAATTTTCTTTTACATAATTGATTTGTTACTTTATTTTTTACTTCAGGGTCCTTATTTGATACTTCGCACCTAGTCCTCCAGAATCTCAGGATTGGCCCTGAACTCTCACCTATGACATATTAAAATTCTTTAGGTTGTTCTAACCCTTTAGTTTCTTGAATTCTTAAAGAATCGGGGTTAATCTGGTTCACTGGTTTAACATCGGTTCACTGGTTGACCTGGTTCTGCACAAGTTAATAACATTGACCCACATTATATATGATCAGACCAGATATATCACTAGTTCGCAGTTGAACCGATTGGTCTGGTCTGATTTTCAAAAAAGTATTGAAAAGCAAACCAAATTGGATTCGGTGTGGTTGAGGTAGGAACCATTTTCAATTCTGAGTAATTCAATTAGTAAATCAATAATTTCGAGTAAAAAAACTTGAATTCCATTAATTAATTCAATTAGCTAAAATAATCATATTTAATGAAATTAACAAGTCAATTATTTACAAAAAGAATAAATAATATTAAATTAAATAAAAAATAATAATTCATGGAAAGGGATAAGTCACCATAAGTGAAAGCATCTTTAATGGTGAAGTAGATGAACTGATGTATCTAGAGATGAAACGAGAGAAGTCCCTAAATTCTAGGGAGTCGCTGTAATAAGCAAGTTGTTGGGATTAATTGATTTTAAAATGTGTTCCATGCACAATCAATAGAGTGTGATCCACAAAGAGGACATGAGAAGGAACAAATGGTGCGTGGATGGTAGAGTCAGTCAGTGACGCGTTGAAATAAATCAAAACGATAAAAGAATGTCTCCCTTTGATGAGTTGGTATTTAGTAAGAATGTTTCATTTTGACGGGTTGATAGTTGCCTGAATCAATAAGTACTCTAAGCTGGAATTGTCGGGGAATGAGTAATCTTTGGACAATTCGTATGCTAATAGACCTTGTGTCTCGCTTTAAACCTAATTTTTTATGGAAGTGAAATGTAATAGAAATAAAATTGAGGCAATAAAAAACAAACTTGCTTGTACTTTTCTTTGTGGAACCAATTAATTATGGAGGTGGGTGTAGACACCGAGTCGGAGGACCTGTGACGAAAACCCATAACAAGACGGTTGAAGCGGTCGGTTATGATAATTTAAAGCAAAAATAACAATAAAAATCATGAGAGGATCTGTAGGGGTTGCGGTCGTCGAGTGGACGGCTCGCGGGTGCTCAGCGGCGTTGGGCGAGCGCCTAGCGGCAGCCGGCGCGCGCCCGACGGCAGTTGGACGCGCACCCGGCAGCGCGGGGCGCACGCCCAGCGGCAGCGGGGCGCGCGCGCCCAACCTACGTTGGACGTGCGCTCAACATCCGTCGGACGGACGTCCAATGACGTTGGGCGTTCGCCCAACCAAGTTGGGCGTACGCCCAACAGAAGTTGGGCGTTCGCCCAACACTGGTTGGGCGTCCGCCCAAAATTTTTGGGCGTAGCCCGACACCCGTCGGGCTACGCCCAAAATTTTTTTTGGGATACGTGCCTATAAAAAGGCACGGATCCCCATGCATTTGAGGAAGAGGAATTTTGAGAGCTTCTCACTCTAAAACATTTCTTAGAGAGAGAAAGTGATTTTTTTTTGGGAAAAAACATTTTTTTTTCCTAAAATTTGGAAATTCCTAAAAGTTAAATATTTTACCAAAACACCGGAAAATCACGATTCGTGGAATCAACCGACTTCAACTGTCAATACCGATCTTGAGGTATTATCTGAGGACTAGACTCGTTTTGTTTTATTTAATTAATTTTCTTTATTTATTTATTTTTATGTTATAATTTTATTTACTTAGTCAGTTATTTACTTATCACGTTTTATTTAATCTTACGTATTTATTTAATTTTTGTCTCGTATTAAATAAACGTTTGGTTTTGTTTTGAAATAAAAACCTCGTCTTAACATCCCAATATGAACCGTGATCCCGTTTGAGGGTAGTTCGGGAATTCCGACGTTGTATACGTATAGATTTTAGAAAAGCCTTTCTAATTAACGTTTTAAAAATAAAACATCGTTTTAGGGGTCTCCGTTATAGACTATGATCCTATTTGGGTAGTTCGGAGGTCCAAAACGATAGAATAGATCTAATTTAAAGTGTTTGAACAAATCTGGAATGTTAGGTACTGTTTCTGTAATTTTCCATTTTCTGTCACAAAGGATAGATTGCCGACGGAATTTCCGTCGGTAAAGCCGCTGAAATGTAAAAAATGCTATTTTGGTCCTTCTTTCTCAACTTTTAGACTTTTGGTCCTTTGTATATATATATGTATAATTATGTAATATATGCAGTCAAATTATTTTTAATTATTTTGTATATATATTTATTCAACATGTTTAGATATTATTTTTCATTAATTTGATTTGATAAAATTATAAGTATATATATAGATTTTCCTTTAAATTCATTTAAACTATACATATTTGTCATTTTGGGATTATTAAGGGTTATTTTCTATATATACTTATCATAAGAGTTGTTTTGGGGTTAAAACTTAATTTCTTATCATTTGTGAATATTAGTGTCATTTTTATCTATTAATCTTAGTCTTTATTATTTACCTTTTCTTTTAAATGTATATGTACATCTTTCTTCCCTTTTTAAATTTCCTATATGTATATATGATTTGGAAAATGTTTTGGTTGGGTGAATTTGGATTTAATTTACTAATTGTTGTCATTATATTCAAATGAAGGATAATTGAGTGAAAAAGGGGAAAGTAAACCACAAAAAGAGATTTTAATTTGCTTATTTAAACTTAAGTTTTCTAGAAGTTCCTAATGTAAATAAAAGGCTTTCCTATCACTTTAAACCGTTTCCTAAAACATCACGTTTTAAAACCTTAATTCGTTCCAACGACGGATTAAGCGAACATTGTAATTAAAATTGTTTTTTTTTTTGTGAATAATGAAGTTTTGGAATTGTTTTCCTAATTAAATGGTTTTGTACAAAATAAATTGACTTGTATGCTTAATCACGTTTTTAGATTAAAACTGTTTGCTCGACGTTTTCAAACGCTCAACGGTGATTCGAGGGAACATCATTAACGGGGTTTTGAAACGTACCTAAATCGTTTCAACGGCGATTAAGGTACGAACCATGTAAATAAACTCGTTTTTTGGGAGTGAGATTAGCGTAGATGTAATATACGACATAAAGCCTAAATCACACTGTGAATAAATCAATTCTTTCTTCTCCCCCACTCTCTCCTATATACTTTAACTTTATGCAAAATGGGTGATTCTTTACTAAAATGGCTTTTTATGACATGCTCAAAACGGTTTTCAAAACGAGAAAGAAAAGGTTTCAAATGAATTTTAAATTTAAAGAAATATGCGATTAGTCCGTTATCGCCTAACACGCTGAGTAGGAGGCCGGTGGTTCATAACCGGGCGATGTCGGGGTGCCTAGTAGCCTTTTTCCGGAAAGGAGCTAGCCTTCTCGGCTCGTACCTAAGTTTTCCGAACCCTCACCGATCTCCCACAAGGGATCGGTGTTCATTTTCCCATTCGTGGGTGGTGACTCTTCCATACTCCAGGCTCCGGTCCTGCCGAGCAGCTTGATTCCACGATTGGTTGCTTTCGGCGCCAATCACCGCTTACGTCGCCATGAGGTGTCCACCCCCCGGTCCGCCTGGGCGAGGCCGTCGGTACATTGTCTAACAAGTGGCGACTCTGTTGGGGAAGCGAGAAATTTGATTCCGGAAGGCGTGTATTAAGCCCTTAACGGGGACGGATCGTATTATTTCTTTTCGTATGCATTCATAAGCATTATTGCAAACCTTTTGGGTAATTTCCGTGAAACCTCTAGCGAGAGTCCATTCGTCGCTCGAAAGAGGCTAGTGTAAGTTCCCCCTTACAGTAAGGCGCCAAAGGGTCCCCATCCATTCGTTAGGGGCGAATTTGTGCGGTCCTGTGAGGTCCCGCGATCAGCCGTGTCAGCATATAGTAGCCTTAGAAGTTGCCATAGGATTACCCGTTACTATTTTTGATGTGATAAATGAATCAGTTCGTGTTTTCAAATTGCCATGATACGTGTCTAATCCTAAAATACGTAAAGAAAATGAAACGATACGTTAATATATACTCTTAAACCGATATACAAACTACCCCAAAACATCGAAACGATTCGAACTAAAGACGACTTAGTCATCTCGTACGAATGAACTTGTGCGACCCGCCTGGTCCCTTTTCGTGTCCCGAAGAAGGCACATGTTCAGGAAATGCATTATGACGTAAGCACGTATTAGTATGAATCGGTTTGGTATTAAGGATAGTTATATCTCGATTCAAAAGACTATATTAACAGTAGCCGTTATTCACATTCTTTAAATAGGTTGGGATAAAACGAGATTATGAAAAAACGAAAACAAAGAACATTTCTGTTTCGAACGACCCCGTTGTAACATAAAGAGTTTCATAAACGTGGCCCGACCCTTCTAAACGGAAAATGAACTCTTACGTTACGCCTTGTGTTGTTCTTAAGAGAAATGGACGTATTCGCGAAAGTGACTAAGGAAATAAAAGAAAAGCAAAAATCAACAAACGACCAAAAATCATTCTGTATCTACGATATATGTCAATCCCAAGAGTAGTTAAAGAAAATGAACCAATGTCGTTAAATACGTGCCTTGAACTGGTATATATGCCGTTTAAAATCACGAAGCCAAATTAAGACAAGAAACCGCGTGATTGCACCATATGGACGAGACTGTGGGTTTTGACTAATGGCTCGATCATTTCGACCGTTACCAAACTACAAGAAATATGGCCCGACATGCGTGTTTGCTTAACTCGTGCCTAAATGAAAAAGAACGGCAATATCCCTGCTTCGAATAAGCATGCGATTCAACGAAACGTTGATTTTCTATAACCACGCTAGGATGGTATATCCCATAAATTTGAAGAAATAAAGAGTTGTTATTAGCCGAAAGATTATCGTACGCTCAAATAAGACTCGTCGTCTTTTCACGTAGCTAAAACGAGCAAACGGATTCTTAACGCTAAAAACAAACACGTTACACGATGAGTCCGTTCCTTAAAATTAAAAAAAAAGTGATTTCATCACTAAATAAACACGTGGTTACGTCTCTCGATAGATCCAAAAGATCCCATCGTAATCCAAAAATCGAGACACGAACCCACGCGAATAAAAGGGAACGAGTCATTGTCAATAACGAACAATTGAACCAAAAGAATAACTCGTACCGCGTCTAAATCCGAGATACGCTCAAAAGGGAATCAAAACCCGAACGAATGCGTCTCGCGAAATAACAAAAGACGAGTTATTCGAAAGGACAATCCATTTGGTCGATATCTTAGTCACTAGACGTTGATACGTCAAAACGAACTGTATTGTCTGATGGATGATTTACCTTTTCCGCAATAATCGACGGCATCATACGTCCCCTGGACCGCAAAGTGAGCCCCAAACCAAAATCCTAGGAAAGAGACTTGGACCGTCGAGTGTGTGGAGGAATAAGGGTGGAAGAGAGATGTTGTGATACGTGTAATTAGACTGACGTTTGTTCTTCTTATCTTATATATCCGTAAATAAATAAACACACACACCACGAATCATGCATATAAAATCATGCATACATACTAATGGATGCCGTTCACGCAGACTTCATCATTAAGCGGTTGTGGTTTCGTGAGAGTAACCGGCTAGTTAGGCAGTTCGATCAGCTACAAATTGACAGTTCCGAATCGGCAGTTGTGGCTTCTGAATCACCTTCGTCCGAGTATACTCAGTCTTCTGCCAGTATGTCTGCGACCGACGAAAAAGTGGCCGAATTAGAAAATTCCGTGAACAACATTAAGGATCAGTTGGCCGCAATTTTGGCCCAGCTAGCTGAGCTGGCGTTGAAGGATAACAAGAGTGGTAGTAAGCGCGCTGAGAATGAGGTGAACACTGGTCCCCACTTCGGGAACGAGGATGACTATCAGGATTACATCCAGAAACAGCTTGAGAAGGAGAAAGCTAAGGAAGAGGAATGGAAGCAACACATTACTCAGGAGGTGCAGGATCTGTGTGGGGGAAGCTCCGGAAGTCAGGACTTTTATAATTTGAAGAATTGTTTGTCAGCAACTGCTTTGCCTTTGAAGTTTCGGCTCCCGGACATGAAGAAGTTCGATGGAAATGGGGATCCCATGGCTCACATGAATCAGTATGTTGCAGTAATGAAGCACACGATCTTAACTGAGGAACAAGTTCTTGGACTGTTCAATACTTACCTGGAGGGGGCTGCCCTCGTGTGGTTTCATGCGTTGCTGTTGGTGACGAATAGAGATTGGAAGGAGTTGGCAAAATCATTTATCGCTCAGTATAGTTTCAATACTATGCTTGAGGTTACTCTAAAGGAGATGGAAAGCACTAAGCAACAAACTGGTGAGTCTTTTTTCCGATTTTGTGAGGAGGTGGAGAGCCAAGGCGGCAGTTATGAAGAAAAGCCGCTTGAGCAGGATCAGATCCGAATGGTAATTGGCAACACGTTGCCGTATATTAAGAATGAGATGATGTATATGCCTTTTACCGATTTCAATAAGATGTATAGCTGCGCCTTGACAGTCGAGGGGGACGGAGAGCCGAAGAAAGCTTATACCAAGTGGACAAAGTCTGGATATAGTGCCGGAGGGCCAAGCACGAGTACAGAATCGGCCTCAGTGAAAGTGCTTGATCTTAATGCTATCGAGAAGAGGCAGTTCGCCAAGTTTGATCAGACCTACGTAAAAGTTTTCAAACGATTGCAGAAGAAGGGATTGTTGAAAGCCCTCACTCCTTATAACAAAGCACCGCCTACTCCGTAGATACAAGCTAGGGGATACTGCGAGTTCCACAGAAATTATGGGCACACTATTGAGAACTGCGAGAGACTGAAACACGAGATTCAGGATTTGATTGAGGAAAAGAAGATAGCTGATCCTTCGTCAGTGAACCCTTCCACTAGGCGTAATCCATTGCCTAACCATAGGGTGAGCATGATCGGGTCTGGGCTCGGAGCAAGTTTAGTCATGGAATCCTTCGGGGAAAATGAAGAGGAGTTGTTGGATTCCAATGAGAAGAGTAATGTTGGAAATGGTTTATATGTGCCCTTCCTTGGCAAGGAGCAGGAGGGTGAACCGATGGATGAAGGGTTAGACGGCGGAGCACCGTATGATGAAGATAGTGCTGAAGAGACCGGGGAAGGGTCGTCTCGAACTATTGTGCCAGAATTGAGTCTATTCAGTGGAGGAGAGAATCCCGACGTGCACATGCGTGAGTATATGCATGATATGTTTGTTGACGAGATTGCTCAGTGGTTCCACCATTCGTTAATAGGCAAGCCTTTAGGATGGTTCCACTCATTGCATGACTCCTGCAAGCATGATTGGGAACAGTTGTCCGATTTATTCCTAGAGAAGTACAAGAAAGCTAAGGATAGGACCGCAGAGTGTTTTGCACTGCAAATTGGGCCTATTAAGCGTCCGTTACCAGCTGTCAGTAAATACAACAGCAACAAGGATCCAATGGAGCACCTTCACTTCTACTTGTCGGCTATGGGACCGTTGGGTTTTAAGGAAGAAGAGATCACCAGTCTGTTTTGCAATTCACTGATGGGGGAGCCGTTGATGTGGTATATGTCTCTTCCGATGCGTATCAAGTGCGATTGGGCCGCGATGACCAAGAAGTTCATTAAGGAATATACAGTATGGATGCTTGCGGATCAAACACCGGACTCACCTTCTTATAAAACACCTGAAGCGGTGTTGGCAATGCCCAAGTATGGCGGGTATCGGGATCCCATGGAGCACGCAAGGTTGTTCCGCAACCATATGTATGATGCTGGGTTCCCTCAATGTGAGTTACATGAACACTTCCCGAAAACTCTCATGGGAGAAGCCTTGTTGTGGCACCAAGGCCTATCAGAGGAAGAAATGGGTCATTGGATACCTCTTAGGGATACTTTTGTGTCAAGGTATGAGATGTATGTTCCATGGATGGGATCCCTGGAAGATCTGGATAGGATCAGGCAATTCCCCGAGGAACCGTTTGTGGATTACGCTAGGAGATGGAGGTACCACTACGAGCAGTGTCAAGAGACGATGAATGATAAGGTGCAGCTCATGTGCATACAAAGAGGCACAATTCCGATGGCGGCAAGAAGGATGAACAGAGTGTCCCTCAGGGACTATGATGATTTGATAGGCTGGGCTGTGTATGGATCAACGGATCCCTTGTATTTGAATTCAAACGTCCCTCACGTAATGGATCTGATGGTTGTGGACATTTGGGAAAGTTCCTCGGATGAGGAGGATGCTGGTCGGAAAATTCCTATCAATATTTGGGATGAATCCGATGATGAGCCGGAGATCGCCGTTATGACAAGATCAGGTCGGGTGGCCGAAGGGAAGGCACCCATGGTTGAGATAGGAATAGGGGAAGGATCGACTCCCAAGCCAGATGACCAAGTCCTCGAGCAGTTGAAGAAAACACAAGCTAAGTCTACGGTGTGGGAAGTCCTATGTCATTCCAAGTACCACCGTGAGAATCTGATGAAGGAGCTGCAGAATTTGGTCATTTCTACCGATACTGAGCCGGCAACGTTAGTAGGGGCGATTATGGCCCGGAAGAAGACTAAAATCACTTTCATCGACGAAGATCTCCCGGAGGAGGGTAAGGCTCACAATAAGCCTTTATACATCCGTGCTGAAATTAACGGGAAGAAGACTAGCTGTGTGATGGTTGATGATGGATCGGCCATTAATGTTTGCCCGCTGAAACTTTTGTCCAAGTTGGGAGTGGAAAGAGGAGACTTGACTACCTCGGAAATCGTGATAAGAGCCTACGATGATAGCCACAGGCACATTGAAGGAGTCTTTAAGGCCAAGCTGAAAGTGGGGCCGCACGAGGAAGAAACAGAGTTCACTGTGCTGGATATACCGGTGACTTTTGCTATGTTGTTGGGACGCCCATGGTTCCATAAGCTAGGAGGGGTGCCCTCCACGCTCCACCAAATGATCAAATTTCCCTTCGGGGAGGAGATAGTGACGATCAGAGCTGAGAAATTGAGTTCAGTGGCGGCGTTGGGAATTGAGCCTCAGCTTTTCTCCGGATTCCAAGTTTCAGGGATATACGAGTCTAGCATGACCGCCGATGTGGTGAAGATGATGAAAAGGGGTTTCATCCCCGGTATGGGCTTGGGAGCACACCATCAAGGGTTGCCAGAATCTCCGGACTTCAAGAGTCAGAAAACCCGGAGGGGTTTGGGATATGAGCTGGGAGGTCCATCCAACACACGTGGTGAAGGAAAGGTGGGCCTAAAGAAGTTTTTTTGAATGAGGGACACAGGAAGGTTTATTCTGGGACTCCCGAGTCATGGACTAGCGCCGAAGGAAAGATTCTGCCGGGCTTTAAGATCTTCAATGATGTTACCAACTGGGCAGAGAAAAGGCAAGCTGCTTCGTCGAGGAGATCATGATGTTAGATCTGAATGCCGAGGAGCAGGTCATCACTATTGAGGCAACTGTGGGAGCGGTGGACGAGCCCAACACCTCCAAGGCTTATGAGAAACCCGAGAACCCTGTTGATGACAATTGTATTACTGCTTTATTTGAATCCGATGATGTACTCGCCAACACTATCAATGAAATGAATTCTGATTTTGCTTACTTGCTTGATGTTGATTTTGATCAGTCCATGCATTCTCATTCATATAACATGCTTACATTTGAAATCAATACAATAGAAATGTCAACTTTCAATCTTGGCATAGATGAAATTCCTAAACTTATACAAATTGCTCAAGAATTAACTATTGAAGAGAGGAAAGAATTTGAGAGAATAATTAAAAAATACGAAATAGTGTTTGCTTGGACATACGAAGACATGCCAGGAATCGATCAATCAATCGTAACTCACCGTATTCCAACATACCCCGATGTTAAGCCCGTGAAACAGAAACTCCGACGCATGAGGCCGGAATGGGCAGATAAGATCAGAGAGGAAGTGAAGAAACAGTTAGAAGCAGGGTTCATCGAAGTAATCTACTATCCCCATTGGGTTGCAAATGTAGTACCAATTGCGAAGAAGGATGGTAAAGTGAGAATGTGCGTCGATTATAGAGATCTCAACAAGGCTTGCCCCAAATATGAATTCGCGTTGCCTCACATCGACGTATTAATCGACAGTGCAGCATCGAGTGTCTTGCACACGAATGTTGACGGCTTCATGAGCTACATGCAAGTTCAAATGGCAGAAAAGCGCAAGGCAAAGACCTCGTTCACAACTGAGTGGGGAACATACTGCTATAGAGTAATGTCGTTTGGTTTGAAAAATGCCGGGGCAACTTATCAACGGATGGCTACGGCACTGTTCCATGATATGATACACAAAGAGGTGGAAGTCTATGTGGACGACATGATGGTCAAGTCGGAGACGAGAGAGGGGCATTTCGCTACACTTGAGAAGTTTTTGGCCCTAATTGCAGAATTCAAGCTAAGGTTGAACCCGAAGAAGTGCTTCTTTGGCGTTTCATCGGGGAAGATCTTAGGCTATGTGATCAGTAACAAGGGGATTGAGGTGGACCCTGACAAAGTAAAGGCCATACAAGAAATGCCGGTGCCAAAGAGTGAGAAAGAGGTGAGAGGATTCCTGGGGCAGGTTCAGTATATCAGTCGATTCATATCACGACTCACTGCGATCTGCGAGCCTATCTTTAAGCTGCTACGGAAAGATCAACCCACGGTTTGGAATGATAAGTGCCAGCAAGCATTGGAGAGTGTCCGAAACTATTTGTCTAATCCACCGGTTTTAAGACTGCCTAAACTTGGAAAACCGCTTCTCCTCTATATAACAATCGAGGAGCGATCTATTGGGGCAATGCTGGCCCAAGAAAGGGACACCGGTGTGGAGCACGCGGTGTATTATCTGAGTAAGAAGTTCCTGGAATACGAGCTTAAGTATAACATGATCGAAAAGACGTGCGTGGCAGTAGTATGGCTAACAAAGAAACTACGACACTATTTTCAATCTTACAAAGTGATCATTATTTCCCGGATGGATCCCGTAAAGTATCTGTACCAAACTCCGTCTCTAACAGGGAAGCTAGCCCGATGGTTGTTGCTCTTGTCCGAATTTGACATCGAATATGTAACGAAAAAGGTTATTAAGGGGAGAGTCGTAGCGGAATTTCTGGCCAATCAGCCTCTAAATGCGGAAGAGGAAGAGATAAACTATGATTTCCCCGATGAGCACTTGAACGCAATCGAAGTTATACCGTGGAAAATGTTCTTCGATGGAGCGGTTAACTCAAATGGAGTCGGGGTAGGAGTGCTACTTATCTCACCAGAAGGAGAAAGGGTCCTAATGGCAAAGAAGTTATCCTTCCCTCTCACCAATAATATGGCCGAGTATGAAGCGTGCATCTACGGGTTAGAGTCGTTAGCAGCACTGGGAGCGTCATATGTTGAAATTTGGGGCGACTCAAAACTGATTATCGAACAAGCACAGGGAAACTGGGAAGTAAGGGAAGAAAGGTTGCGTCCATACCTAGACCAATTGGAGGGATTGGCGCAGAGATTCAGCGAGTGTCGTTTTTATCACATTCCTCGAGCATAGAACCAGGCAGCGGATGCTTTGGCCACTTTGGTGTCAGTATGGGATAACCCTCGGAATCTTGCCTCGAAGCCTTTGGTGCTGAGGAGGTCCCACAAACCGTGCTATGAAGACGTAATGCTGTTGGGAGCAGAAGAAAAGCCTTGGTATTTCGATATCGTAAACTTTATGAAAAGTGGAACATACCCGGCAGAATCAGAACTTAGGGACCAGGCTGTGATCAGAAGGTTAGCTCAGCAATTTGTCATCCACAATGACTTGCTTTACAAAAGACACGCCGATGGTTTACAATTGAGGTGCTTGGATAAGGGAGAAGCCCATGAGGCAATGGAGTCAGTACATTCGGGAATTTGTGGAGCCCATATGGGAGGAGCAGTATTAGCAAAGAAAATCATAAGGCAAGGCTTCTATTGGCTCACCATGGAAAGAGATTGTAACGAATATGCGAAGAAATGCCATGATTGTCAAATCCACGGAGATTATAATCACTTACCAGCTATGGAACTGCATGTGTTAGCACCCATTTGGCCATTTGCGGCTTGGGGGCATTGATATCATCGGGGAGGTGAGGCCTAATACGTCGAACGGACACAAATTCATTGCAGTCGCCATTGATTACTTCACCAAGTGGGTAGAGGCAGAATCGTTTAGCAAGTTAGGGTCTAAGCAGATGAGGAAGTTCATTGAAAAGCACTTGATCACCAGGTTCGGAGTGCCTCATCACATGATCACGGATAATAGGGTCCAGTTTTAGGGAGAGGTGAGAAGTCTCTTCCAAGAGTACGGTATTGAGCATCATAGGTCTTCTCCGTATCGCCCGCAAGCTAATGGTGCAGTAGAGGCGGCTAATAAGAACCTTAAGAGGATCCTCGTAAAGACAGTGGAGTCGCATCAGAATTGGCACGAGCAGCTTCCGCTCGCTTTATGGGCTTATCGCACGATGATTAGAACGTCAACTGGGGAAACGCCGTTCTCCTTGGTATATGGTGCAGAAGTCGTTCTCCCAATTGAGATTGAAAAGCGATCGTTGAGAATCGCAGTAGAAGCAGAGATTCCCGAGACGGAATGGGTGAAGAAGCGATGTGAGCAGTTGGCATTGGTAGACGAGAAAAGGATGGAGGCTCTTTATCATGTGCAGTTATATCAGAGAAGGATGGCCCGGGCCTTCAACAAAAAGGTCAAGGCCAGCCCTATCAAAGAGGGGGATATGGTGTTGAAACAGATCCGAATGACGCACACTGACCCTAGGGGCAAGTTTAGACCAAACTGGGAAGGACCGTTCTTCGGGAAGAAGATCCTAAGCAAAGGGGCGGTGAAGCTTACTACCATGGACGACATGGAGTTCTCCGAACCTACCAATCTAGATAGGCTTAAGAAATACTTTTCGTAAAAAAAAGAAAGAAAGAAAGAAATAAAAATTCCCGATAGGTTGAAAACCCGCAAGGGGCGACCTATGCAACAATAAGAGACATCCCAATGGGTGAAAACCTGAAAGGGCACTCGTTTGAAAATTCCGGGATAATAAAAGGAGAGTTGAAAAATCGCGGGGATCTGAAAACCGAAAAAAGGCGAATCCTGGTAATAGTGGTTATATTTTGAGCAATTATGAAAATAATGTATAAGCGGCTAAGTATTCCTGTTGTTTGTAAATAAATAAAGGCATGAATATATTTGAAGAGAATGATTGGAATCATTATAATCTACTGAATGCATTGTATTATGAATCATGAGTTATACATTTCCTACCTCTTTCACATAAAAAGCCTACGTCCTATCCACCCCTCTCCCTATATACAAGCTATACATCGGGGTAATACTAATGAGAAAACTACAAATAATGAGCCTAATAAGGAGGAAAATCCCAGAAGTCCTCAAAGTCCCTCAGACGAGAAGTCCGCTCCTCAGATAAGGCCTCCTCGGCAACCCGACAACCCTCCTCGGTGGCAAGGCGCCCTGCGGTCTCCACTCGCGTTATCTCCTCTGCGGCAGGACGCCCCTCGGTCTCCACTCGCATCATCTCCGACCAATGAGCATTTCTCTCTCGATAGACTTGCCCGACCCTAGCATCGGCATCCCGCTGCGACTCACTGAGCCGCTGCTCGTTTGCATGAAGATCGCTCTGCAAATAAAAAAAGAAGAAGAAAAAAAAATGTATCAAAACAGACAACAACTGAAGTCATACATACATATGTGCATCACACGCATACATCTCACTACACTAATACAGAATAAAAATACTCACCAGGTGGCCGGCACAACGCAGGTTGAGCTGCTCTCTGAAATAACCGGACAATTCCATGTAATCGGTACACATCTCCCTCGAAGTATGGAGGGCATCAGGGGGATCGAACGACATCCTCGAGGTAAAAACCGAAGGGGCTAGCTCGATGCCGGAGTAGGCCACGCCCGCCTCGCCGTAATGAATCACCGAAAAATCTCTCCCTGGGATCGGGAAGGGTGTGCCAAGGTGAAGCCGCTCTGGTTGGTCAACGCCCGAGGACTCACCTGCATAATAAGAAGGCTCGCTCGCAGACGTCCGGGCCCGAGCACCATCGAAAAAGTCGGACGTCCGAGCGCTCCTCAAGGAACCCTCCTGCACGTAAAGACACGATCAATACCCATAACCATCTCGTAAATAAAGAATAAATAGGCCAAAGCACTCACCGGAATCTCCTCCTGACCAAAGACCGTAGCAACAGCCTACGCCGAAAACACATCATCCGCAGGGTCCACATCCATCACGATCTCGGGAGGATCCAACGGGGTCAACAGAGTCGATAAATAGTGGACGCGGCCCCCTGCGTGGTCCCACACATCTCGAGGGGAAAATCGACGGGTCAAATCGCGACGGATGTCCGACAAGGGCATGACCCTCACCGCAAACATGGACACGGGAATCTCACATGGCATCCAATGTGTGGTGCTAACCCCAGTAAAACCCCAGTCACCCAAATACCATGCTCGCACGCACGGGCCGGTGAGCACACACTACTGCCCCTGAATGCGGGTGACATAAGCATAATCGGGACAAAAGTCGCGGTCGTCCCATCTGAATGAAATCTGAAAAACAAAAGAAAGGTCAGACAAGATCAAACAAAAATCCAGCATAGTTAGGAGACGTTCACCTGTCCCAAGCTCCGCGTGTCGATCCATGATAGGAGTCGGGCCACCGTCCGGCTCCTCTCGTCGCGCAGATTAAAGTCACTCCACCTCGCCATGAGTGGAAGCCTAACCGCGCGTGGCCTACTCCTGCGGGTGCACGGAAGAATCCGCCTCTCATAGGCCCAAACCTGCTCGTAGAAACAGATGTCAGAAGCAGAAATCGCGAAAAGAATAAAGAAATAGGCCAATGATAGAGGACGTACCAGGAGGGCAAAGGTGTAGCCGCCAAAATCCTTGCGCTTCCGGCAAGTCAAGTCCAGGAACTTATATAGAAAAGCCAAGCCGGCTCCTGCCCAATCGTAGGATGACACCGCATCCAAATCACGGAAAGCCTGGATGAGACCCGCATGTATGGTTCCGCTCTTAGTGCGGAAGATCGTCTCGCCTAAAGCGTACATAAGGAAGCTGCGAGTGGCCTGATCCATGTCATCTCGGTCACGGAAGTCCCTGCGACTCAATAATCCAAAGGTGGTAACGAACTTCGCCGGGGTGGACTTGACACCTGTATAGACTCCAGGTCCGATCAGAGCAGATATCTCAGCATGGTCAACCCGAGGACGCACCATGTCGAAGAAAAATGGGACCGGGATGCCGCTACCCCGCAATCCGGTCAGCAGTGAGAAGTCACGAGGTGAGATCGTCATCTCCCCAAACGAGAAGTGGAAGGTGTGGGTCGAGTCTACCCATCTCTCGCATAAGGCGCGCAGGCTGAACTGGTCGCACACTCCGTTGGCGCGAGGCAGCGCCAGGATGAAAGGCTCGAAGCCCAACTCTCGTACCCGGGCTTTAGCCGCCGGGCTAAGCATGGCATGCCAGGTATGAATGTCCTCGGTGGTCCCTGAAATGCCAATGACCTGGAAGGAACGGAACGGGTAAGGCAAAGGGCCAAACTAAAGTTATTACTCCTCGAGAACCTCGCTTCTATGCATACGTCTAATAAAAGGTTTTTTTAACCTAGTTATTCTTTCGGTTATGTTTAAATCTAACCTAGAAGTTCCTGTCAGTTAGGATCGTTACTCTGTGAGATTTCGTTCGTAGGATCATTTGTATAGGATTTGGTTAATTCTTTATTCTTTGGTGTTCCACTCTCCCGCGTGCTTGCGAGGAGCTTAATCTAATTCTAACTTTGGGTTACAAGCGTTTAATTTAGTTGTTTACTTTTTTTCACTATTCACGTGCACCGTTCATGTTTTTACTATTCACGTGCACTATTCACGTTTTTTGCGGTTAGCATGCATTATTCATGTTTTCTACTATTCACGTGCACTATTTCACGTTTTTACTATTCACGTGCACTATTCATGTTTTTACTATTCACGTGCACTATTCACGTTTTTTTACGGTTAGCATGCATTATTCATGTTTTCTACTATTCACGTGCACTATTCACGTGCACTATTCACATTTTTACTATTCACGTGAACTATTCACATTTTTACTGTGGGCATGCATTGTTCATATTTTTACTATTCACATGTATATAGTTTATATTCTTTCAACAAACAAAAAGCATAAAGCATTGCTCACGTGCATAAAAATTCGCGTTTTCTAACTAAAAGTCTTCTAAGCATCGTAAAGGTTAGCATGCAAATGACGTTCAAAATGGGGCTGCTAAGGCCTAGAAGTCTTGTCAAAGGATAAAGATTAAGGGGGTACTTACCGGATTGATGTTGGTCCGGCTCAGATGAGAAGCAGGATGCTGAAAAGGGGCCACTCTAGTCAAGTTCTCAAAACCCGTGTCCATACCCTTCGTGCCATCGTATTTATCCGAACCCATCACGAGAATGCTCTAAGTTTAGTGCTAGAGAGAGAGAGAGAAGAGAGAGAAGGTGTGGGGTTGAAATGAAACCCCACCACCTTATATAGAAGAAGGGAATGGCATTCCCGTAAATAGCGAAAAAGGTACGACGTGACATAAAGGTAAAAAGTAAATAATTAATTACCAGGTGCACAGACCTCCGATTTGCAGTCCGTTTCAGCATGCGTTTATACCAGGCAGTGACCAACACCATAAGGATATGATTCCAGACGACAGTCAAAATTTTACAAAACAGTGGCGCCAGTCAAAATACAGACAACAGTCAGTAGAAAAATGATTATTAGTCTGAAATGTTCCCGATGAAGAGATAAGGACGTTCTTATCAACAACTCAAATACCCGAGATGATAGCTCCAGTAAAAATACAGACAACGATGTTAAAATCCAAAATTCCTAAAGAGAACCTTTTGCTCTTGAGTCATCTTGCCCACGGTCGTTGACCAGAGTTGCTATTGAGCCATTTTACCCGCGGTCGTGGACCGGGGTTGCTTTTGAGCCATTTTGCCTGCGGTCGATTGAGAGACCAGGGTTGCTTTTGAGCCATTTTACCCGCGGTCGTGGACCAGGGTTGCTTTTGAGCCATTTTGCCTTCGGTCGATTTAGAGACCAGGGTTGCTTTTGAGCCATTTTGCCTGCGGTCGATTTAGAGACCAGGGTTGCTTTTGAGCCATTTTGCCTGCGGTCGATTTAGAGACCAGGGTTGCTTTTGAGCCATTTTGCTTGCGGTCGATTTAAAGACCAGGGTTGCTTTTGAGCCATTTTTACCCGCGGTCGTGGACCAGGGTTGCTTTTGAGCCATTTTGCCTGCGGTCGATTTAGAGACCAGGGTTGTTTTTGAGCCATTTTTACCCGCGGTCGTGGACCAAGGTTGCTTTTGAGCCATTTTGCCTGCGGTCGGTTTAGAGACCAGGGTTGCTTTTGAGCCATTTTACCCGCGGTCGTGGACCAGGGTTGCTTTTGAGCCATTTTGCCTGTGCTCGATTTAGAGACCAGGGTTGCTTTTGAGCCATTTTACCCACGGTCGTTGACCAGGGTTGCTTTTGAGCCATTTTTACCCACGGTCGTGGACCAGGGTCGCTTTTGAGCCATTTTACCCGCGGTCATGGACCAGGGTTGCTTTTGAGCCATTTTACCCGCCGTCGTTGACCAGGGTTGCTTTTGAGCCATTTTACCTACGGTCAATCTAGAGACCAGGGTTGCTATTGAGCCATTTTACCAGCAGTCGATTTAGAGACTAGGTTCCCCAGAAAGAGCGTCCGCCCGCGGCCGATTTAAAGGCAAAGACAGGACAGACAAGGCAAAGATCGAAGACAAGGCCGGAGCATGCGGCATGGAGATCAGGTATTCTTCCTCCTACTCTATACGTGTCTTTTACTTTAATATATTTACATTGCATGTGTTGCGTTAGGAAAAAACGTTTTCAAAACACACACATCACTGTCAAAATAGGAAAGTAGGGGCAGCTGTAGACACCTAGTCGGAGGACCTGTGACGAAAACCCATAACAAGACCGTTGAAGCGGTCGGTTCCGATAATTTAAAGTAAAAATAACAATAAAAATCACGAGAGGATCTGTAGGGGTTGCGGTCGTCGAGTGGACGGCTCGCGGGTGCTCAGCGACGTTGGACGAGCGCCTAGCGGCAGTCGGCGCACGCCCGACGGCAGTTGGACGCGCGCCCGGCAGTGCGGGGCGCACGCCTAGCGGCAGAGGGGCGCGCGCACCCAACCTACGTTGGGCGTGCGCTCAACATCCGTCGGACGGACGCCCAACGACGTTGGGCGAATGCCCAACCAACGTTGGGCGAATGCCCAACGTCTGTTGGGCGAACGCCCAACGTCTGTTGGGCGAACGCCCAACGTCTGTTGGGCGAACGCCCAACGTCTGTTGGGCGCGCGCCCAACAGAGGTTGGGCGTACGCCCAACAGAAGTTGGGCGTTCGCCCAACCATTTTGGGCGTACGGCCAAAATTTTTTTTGGAATTCGTGCCTATAAAAAGGCACGGATCCCCATGCATTTGAGGAAGAGGAATTTTGAGAGCTTCTCACTCTAAAACATTTTTTAGAGAGAGAAAGTGATTTTTTTGGGAAAAAACATTTTTTTTCCTAAAATTTGGAAATTCCTAAAAGTTAAATATTTTACCAAAACACGAAAAAACACCGGAAAATCACGATTCGTCGAATCAACCGACTTCAACTGTCAATACCGATCTTGAGGTATTATCCGAGGACTAGACTCGTTTTGTTTTATTTAATTTATTTTTATGTTATAATTTTATTTACTTAGTCAGTTATTTACTTATCACGTTTTATTTAATCTTACGTATTTATTTAATTTTTGTCTCGTATTAAATAAACGTTTGGTTTTGTTTTGAAATAAAAACCTCGTCTTAACATCCCAATATGAACCGTGATCCCGTTTGAGGGTAGTTCGGGAATTCCGACGTTGTATACGTATAGATTTTAGAAAAGCCTTTCTAATTAACGTTTTAAAAATAAAACATCGTTTTAGAGGGTCTCCGTTATAGACTATGATCCTATTTGGATAGTTCGGAGGTTCAAAACGATAGAATAGATCTAATTTAAAGTGTTTGAACAAATCTGGAATGTTAGGTACTGTTTCTGTAATTTTCTATTTTCTGTCACAAAGGATAGATTGCCGACGGAATTTCCGTCGGTAAAGCTGCTGAAATGTAAAAAATGCTATTTTGGTCCTTCTTTCTCAACTTTTAGACTTTTGGTCCTTTGTATATATATATGTATAATTATGTAATATATGCATTCAAATTATTTTTAATTATTTTGTATATATATTTATTCAACATGTTTAGATATTATTTTTCATTAATTTGATTTGATAAAATTATAAGTATATATATAGATTTTCCTTTAAATTCATTTAAACTATACATATTTGTCATTTTGGGATTATTAAGGGTTATTTTCTATATATACTTGTCATAAGAGTTGTTTTGGGTTAAAAGTTAATTTCTTATCATTTGTGAATATTAGTGTCATTTTTATCTATTAATCCTAGTCTTTATTATTTACCTTTTCTTTTAAATGTATATGTATAATTATCATTACTATTAAATATATATATATATGTACATCTTTCTACCCTTTTTAAATTTCCTATATGTATATATGATTTGGAAAATGTTTTGGTTGGGTGAATTTGGATTTAATTTACTAATTGTTGTCATTATATTCAAATGAAGGATAATTGAGTGAAAAAGGGGAAAGTAAACCACAAAAAGAGATTCTAATTTGCTTATTTAAACTTAAGTTTTCTAGAAGTTCCTAATGTAAATAAAAGGCTTTCCTATCACTTTAAACCGTTTCCTAAAACATCACGTTTTAAAACCTTAATTCGTTCCAACGACGGATTAAGCGAACATTGTAATTAAAATTGTTTTTTTTTTTGTGAATAATGAAGTTTTGGAATTGTTTTCCTAATTAAATGGTTTTGTACAAAATAAATTGACTTGTATGCTTAATCACGTTTTTAGATTAAAACTGTTTGCTCGATGTTTTCAAACGCTCGAGTCGTTCCAACGACGATTCGAGGGAACATCATTAACGGGGTTTTGAAACGTACCTAAATCGTTTCAACGGCGATTAAGGTACGAACCATGTAAATAAACTCGTTTTTTGGGAGTGAGATTAGCGTAGATGTAATATACGACATAAAGCCTAAATCACATTGTGAATAAATCAATTCTTTCTTCTCCACCTCTCTCTCCTATATACTTTAACTTTATGCAAAATGAGTGATTCTTTACTAAAATGGCATTTTATGACATGCTCAAAACGGTTTTCAAAACGAGAAAGAAAATGTTTCAAATGAATTTTAAACTTAAAGAAATATGCGATTAGTCCGTTATCGCCTAACACGCTGAGTAGGAGGCCGGTGGTTCATAACCGGGCGATGTCGGGGTGCCTAGTAGCCTTTCTCCGGAAAGGAGCTAGCCTTCTCGGCTCGTACCTAAGTTTCCCGAACCCTCACCGGTCTCCCGCAAGGGATCGGTGTTCATTTTCCCATTCGTGGGTGGCGACTCTTCCATACTCCAGGCGCCGGTCCTGCCGAGCAGCTTGATTCCACGATTGGTTGCTTTCAGCGCCAATCACCGCTTACGTCGCCATGAGGTGTCCACCTCCCGGTCCGCCTGGGTGAGGCCGTCGACACCTTGTCTAACAGTGGGCTTGCTCTTTTATGGAAGTCCAATTGTACAGCTCAACTGTTGGGCTATTCTAGAAACTTTATTGATGTTAAGGTGTCTATCCAAGGGACTCAAAATTGGTGTCTCATAGGCTATTACGGTTCCCCTGAGAGGAATTATAGACATGATTCTTGGAACCTCTTGAAACATCTTCATCGATATTCTACCCTTCCATGGCTCATAATAGGAGGTTTCAACTATTTGCTATATCAATCTGAGGAAAAAAAGAGGTAATCGACACCCCAATTCTTTGCTAAGAGGCTTATGTGATGATATTGAGGTTTGTAGACTTTCTGCAGTTCAATTAATTGGATACTCATACACTTGAGAGAAAGGGAGGGGCTCGAGTTGCTTGGTTGAGGAAAAGCTTGATCTCAATATGGCTTCATCAGATTGGCCGATGATTTTCACTATGGAGCAAGTTTTAAACTTGGAAGCTCCTTCTTTCGATGAAACTTCCCTCTCGTCGACTCTTGGTTGAAACCCATGTATGCGAGTTAAGCATTTCCGTTTTGAAAATTCTTGGATTAAGGAGACAAATTGCAGAGATCAAGTGTTATTGGGTTGGAATTCTAATCAGCAAGCGGATGTTAGAGGCCGTATTCACATTTGTGGAGAATCCCTTCTAATTTGGGGTGACCAATTACAGAATCAATTTAAACAGAAAATTCAATAGTGGAGGGATTTTATTTATCCACTGAAGAATAGACATGATACTGATTTAGTAGCTCAGGTGGCGATACATGATTCCCAGTACATTGAAGCAAGGAAATCCTCTTGCGATACCCGAGTAAGGATAGGTTGTACATGCTTCCCAGTACATTGAAGTAGGAATTGATAGGAGAGAAGACTCCACACTCACAGTGGCATGCTCATCTCGGTCATAGTCACTCTCACACATTCAATCAAGTCATCACTCAGCGTAATCTTCCCTCTTCTAAGATTGCTTCTACGTGTTGCTCATATCCCAGGGAAGGATTTCTAAGTTCAATTTACCTTCTGTTGTTTGCAAAAGTACTTATATTTTTGAATCGATACATTCTGATGTTTGGGGACCTGCCCCGATTAATTCTATTTTGGGACACCGTTATTTTGTCATTTTTATAGATGAATTCACTAGATTCAGCTGGATATTTTTCCTTAAAAAATAAGAGTGATGTTGCATCTATGTTTTTTCAATTTCATGTCATGATTGTATGCCAATTTTCTGCAAAGAATAAGATTTTTTATTCTGATTTTGGGGGTGAATTTCAGAAATTGTGTCCTTTTCTTGCTCAACATGGTATTCTCTATAAACTAGTTTGTCCACATACGCATGAAAAAAATGGTATTTCTGAACGTAAAATACGGCATGTTGTGGACACTAGTCTAACACTTCTTGCTCATGCTTCTTCCATCCCTCTGCAATATTGAAATTATGCTATGAGTCATAGTGTTCGGTTGATCAATTATCTTCCCTCTAGTGTGCTTCAGTCTGTTTCCCCTTACTTCAAAGCTTTTCATAAGGACCCAAACTTTAAACAATTATGTGTTTTTGGTTGCAGTGTGTTTCCACTTCTTCGTGCTTACAATATACACAAATTTAATTTTGGATCACGCTTATGTGTGTATTTGGGAGATTCTCTGAATCATAATGGGTACCTTTACTTAGATATTGTGTCTACTCGTATTTGTGTTTACAAACATGTCACATTCTGTGAAGAATTGTTTCCGTTTGAGCGAGCATCATCTAGTGAACCAGTTGCGGATGTTTCATCTACCAATGCTCAGCTTCCATCCCTCATTGGTCCTTTTTCAGGTAATATTTCTGTCCCTGACTAATCAATTTATGCCCTTCACAATAATTTGGACTTACCTGTATCAACATTTGATATGAAAACTAGAGTTTCTCCAGCATCTCTTCCAAATTCTATCTCCTCAAAAAATACTCATTGGTCCACACCACAAAGATTTATCTCTAAATCTCCTGTTGCTGGCAAATCCAATATACACACTCCTCATTCTTCTTTTCCTGCTATCTTGGGGACCACCTCCAATCCCTCTTCATTGTTTCGGCCTCCCATCACCTGCACCACTACTTTGGAGCACACTTCCCCAATATGTTCCCCTTTAAACTCCTCCCAATCCCCTGCTCATACCGTGTCCTTGGGGATTGTCTCCTCATCCACTTGGGATTCCGCACCCATCAGCTCAAACAATTCCTAACCCCTTCAATTTACTCTCTACTTTTTCCTGCTTATCACTCAGCCCCACGCACCTACCCTCTCCCTCTCTTCCACCTACTATATCACCTACTCTCTCTCATAATAATCCAGATCCAACTCCTTCACAAATTCCGTTAACCACATCTCCCCCATCAGCTGTTGACACCTCACTACCTACTTCCCTTCCATCTCTAACAATTCCCTCTTATGCTTCTACATCTTCTGACCTAACCTCTAATTCTTCTTTATCCTTGCTTACAAACTCTCCCTTACCATCTCAAAATTTGCCCCTACTTAACACTACTACTCATCTTGACCGTAATCACCCGATGCAACTCCAAACCTCTACCCTCCAATCTATGGTAAATTCTTGGCTCTGTCTGCGTCCAATGTTGATTCCTCCTTTGATATGGGTTGTTTTTCAAAGGCCATTACAATTAAAGAATGACGTGATGCTATGTCCCTTGAACTGAAAGCTCTTCTAGATAATAATAACACTTGGACCTTGGTTCCTTGTCCTTCCAATCAGAATATCATCACATGTCACTAGCTCTTTCATATAAAGAAACATCCCGATGGAACCATTGAACGATATAAAGCTCAATTGGTTGCTTGTGGCTTCACGCAACAATCTGGTCTCGATTTCAAGGAGTTTTTCGGCCCCGTTGTAAAGGCCACGATGATTTGTATTATTTTTTCTCTTGCTACTGGTCATCATTGGAGCATAAATCAGTTGGATGTTTCCAATGCCTTTCTTCACGCTAATCTTACTGAAACTATCTTCATGGAACAACCACAAGGATTTCAAGACAAAGAGCATCCCGACCATGTGTGCCTCTTGTAAAAACCTCTCTACGGACTTAACCAAGCTCCTCATGAATGGTTTTTACGCCTGAATAGTTTCTTTGTACTTTGGTATTTTCCATGTCTCAGGCCAACAACTCTCTATTCACTCGTATTCAGCTGTAGACACGATCTATATTCTTTGCTATATGTTGATGATATTCTTATCACCGGTACGAGTCCAATTATAATCAACGATACCATTCAGGCCATTGAAGCCAAATTTCCAATTCACAACCTTGGTCAGGCTTCGTATTTTCTTGACCTTGAGATAACCCACACTAAGCAAGGCATCCATTTGTCTCAAGCTATGTATGTAAGGGACATACTTGCACGGGTTCAAATGGACAATTGCAAACCATGCTATACACCTATGGCTACTACACCAAATTTATCTAAGGAACATCGCACGCTACTTGCCTCTAGGGACGAATGTAGAAGCATAATTGGTGCACTTTAGTACCTCACTTTAACTCGTCCTGATATTTCTTTTTTTATCAACAAATTATGTCAATTTTTGACACTGTCAAACATATGGACATTGGAAAGGGGTTAAATGGGTACTTCGATACATTCATGGCTCATGAACTCTGGGTATCCTTTGTCCTCTCAACCAATCCGCGCCATTCATTGCTATTCGGATAGTGATTGGGGTGGCTATCCGGATGAGATAAGATCCATGTGTGCTTTCTGTGTTTTTCTTGGAAATAGTCTAGTCTCATGACACACTCGGAAGCAACTTACCATTGCTCGATCTTCCACCGAGAGTGAGTACAAAGCTGTTGCAAATGCCACGATGGAGCTCATTTGGATTCAATCTCTTCTTCAGGAACTTCCATTCTCTATTCCTCAACCCATTCAACTCTGGTGCGACAACTTGGTGAAGTCTATCTCACAATTAACCCCGTATTCCATGCTCACACAAAGCACATTGAACTAGATTATCACTTTGTTTGTGAACATGTTGCCAATGGGTACTTATCTGTCTAGTTTATTTCGAATGATGACCAAGTGGCTGACATCTTAACCAAGCCTCTATTGAGTACTCGCTTCTTACTTCTATGGGATAGTTTACGCCTACGTCCACTGATATCAGCTTGAGAGAGGCTATTAGTATATATCTCTTTAAGAATTATACCTTAAGTATAATACTCAATATTTATCCTATAATTATCATACTTATCTAGGGTTTGTTTCAAGTAGAGTTAGAGCGAGACTAGGTTTCGTCTTTGTATAAATATGCTCTCCGTAAACCCTAATTATTCAAGCATTGTCTAATGTGTGATTTTAGCATTTAAAGTTTTTACTCAAGCATTGTCTAATGTGTGATTTTAGTTTCGACAAGACAAATTGATTGCCCGTTCTCTCCTTTATGAGGTTTACGAGGAGTGAAAGGAATCCTATTTATGTTATATTTCTATCTTGTATTTAGGGTTATACGAAACACTTCATGCAAATATAGAACTCTAAGGGTTTTAGATTCTATTTCTCTAGGACTAGGACATTCATTTATATATATATATATATTTATAAATGTATTCATGAGAAGTACAATAAGCAATTATTCTCATAAAAATAAAGAATAGCTAGAATATCTTTTAAAGAAAATAAAAGGATTTTGTTTGATAAATCTTAACATTACTTTGGTAAGCTATATACATTCAACAGTAGTGTTCACGCAGATCTTAATGGCCAAATGAATTTGGTAATTTACCGTTAGATCTAGGCTACTTAGAATCATAGAGTAGAGATTCAAAGCTTTCTAAAGCTTAGATTTAGATCTAACGGTGAATAACCAAATTCATTTGAAGATTAAGATTTCTGTGAACAAAACTGATACATTCAAGCTTGGCAACTCTAATAAAACACAACAATTTGTAAGAACATGGAGATTTATTTTCATTCAAACTTGAAAAACCAAAATAAAAAGCTTACTTTGTAACACTTAGACTTTTTTTTTTTTTTTTTTTTTTGTCATTTAGCACCTAGCTGGACCTATAACACAGTTAAATTTATTAATTTAGAATCTGTGACTTTCTTATTTATTTGATTTGGTAAACATGGCATGGAGATGTAGGTGTTTTGCTTTGTAATGATAAGGAGTGTAATGAATAAAATAATATTATTTTCTTATGATGGAAATAACAACATGGTTGAACACACCAATTCCCTTTTCCAAATAATGGGCTGCTTTCAAGGATAATCTATCAAATAAAAGGTCAACGATGGCTTCACCAAATTGATCAATTATCATAGATTCTGCACCAGCTCGCATAAGCCCAGCTACATGCTTTCCTCTCTCCCATTTATCAAACACCAAGTCCTTGTTACCATCTGCTATGTTTGTATCCCAACTTAGCTCGAATTCTTCTATTCTTTCTATCTCAAATGAATTTTCCCTTTCGACCACACCACTGACTTCCTCCGCACAAGGATAATACAAAGGGATATTCCAATTGTCCAACATTGATTGTTGAATTCGTCCCTGCATTAATGCTTATGTTAAATAAGAATGAACTGAATAATATTGTCAAAAAGATACATGTATTACTAATATATACCTCTTGAGCCATATCATTAAGGGACATTCCAATTAGAGGCCAAATATCAGAACCATATATGCAATAAGGACTGTCATTTTTAGCTGTAACAGTGATAACCATTCGACCACCAGAAATGACCTCTTCTGAGCGTGACCTTAAGAAACTTGTGAAATCCTTTTCAAATTGGTCCAGATATGCTTTTTGGACACTTTGAGGGCTTGTTTCAGCTACGCATATGTTACCCTTGTTCAATGGATTCCCTGATTCACTCACGAGCCCATCAGGCACCTGAGAAAGCCAATGGAGACTACAAGAAGAGTGAACAAAGTTGAGGGAATTATGTGGAAATAGCCTTCCATGGAAACTGCCTGGCATTGCACCTATAAAACAAGAGGTGAACTTGTCACCCTTTTCCTTGTGTAATTTGTGTAGGAAAGTGGGTACTAATGATCTAAAAATGGTGTTGAAATCAGTCCCTGTAAGATCATTCAGGAAAACTTGCAAACTTGGTGGTTTCTGTTTCTGATGCAAAGTTGAATCAATTGTCTGTATGATTTCCCAAAGAGGCAATAAAGCATTGGGTCCCGAAGAACATCCCATTTCTGCCATTTTTAGCAAATCTATTGAGTTGGTTTGACATAGCTTTGATATGCTTTGTTCGAGAATAGGTCTAGTTTTCAATATAACTTTCTTCTGCATTAAGGGAAAAAAAGTTAAGCAAGAAAGAAACTAGTGAATGAGCATATATGGAGATGGAGAGACCTGGAATAATGAGTTAGTGTAGTAGCTGTTTTGTCCTTGACCTCCAACCATGTGAAGAATCTTAGGAACTTCCATGTTTCCCTTGCCTGTACCTGTACGTAATAATCATTATGCTAAAATTAATTGAAGAAAACTTAGATAATTGTACTGTACCAGTTGGAAGCTCCATGTCTTGCTCAAACGAATTTCAGAAACACTAATTAAATAGCAACTGCTTCCAAAGAAAGAGAGCAAAAGAGATGCTCAACAATAGGATAGGATTACTATATATATATATATATATATATATATATATATTGTTTAGTGAAAGAGACAGTTAGCCATTATTATTATTTAATAATAATGTCAAAAATTCATAATGCAATTTCTGCAATTATACAAAGCCGGCCGCCTCCTACCTACGACTTTCAATTCAATGCATATATAATAATTTTTCAATTGAAATTATTGCTCATATTTTTAGTCACATTTTAATTTCCTCATCTTTATACTGTACCATGTTAAAATCTAGTCTAGTGGTGTACCATGGAAATAAGACATGCGTAACAATAATTAACAAATAAAAAACTTCTTCCATCAAGCTAATTGCTTTTAAGAAATAAACAGTTATAAGTGAAATTATTCAATTTAACAGATCCATCTGCATAAAAAATTAAGATAAAGCTTAAAAAGAAATGAAAATGAAATAATAAAAGAAAATAACAATTAAACTTCTAATTTTGAGCATCAAGACCTTTAAAACCCTATTTTTTCGGGGTACCGGATGATAAATTTCATTGTTACTATATGAAATCCTGAAATCTACGGATCGAAACGAAGCCATGAAGTATTTATGGAGATCAAATGGAGTCGAATTGAGTGAGTTATGGCCAGTTGAAAATGGTTGTTTACAACTAAAAATCAACTCCTATTTTTCAGCACCACCTCACCCTTCAAAAACTTAACTTTTGGGAGCACCAAATGAATGGATCTTGCTACAACTACATGGTATCTAGCATCAGATTGAAAAAAAAGCTAGTGAGCATTTATGAAGCTCAAACGGAATCATTAACATTGAAGGAGTTATGGTTAGTCAAATATGACTATTTTACAACAAAAAAATCAACTTCTATTTTTCAGCACGATGTCACCCCTCAAAAACCTATTTTTTCAAAGAACCCAATGAAGGATCTTGTTGCAACTACATGAAATCTTGCATCTAATGATCGAGACGAAGCGATGAAGTAATTGTGGAGCCAAAACGGAATCAAATTGAGTGAGATATGATCTATCTAAAAAAAAAGAAAGACAAATCATCACAAAAAAGTGGCTAAGTTTGCAAATCTTATTTTCCAGCTCTCAACCTCCATTAACACATGTTCTTGCTTCAAATCTCTAAAATTAAAGTAGTGAATTCATTGGTAGTGATTATAGGAAGTTATGGGTGGTCGGAGTTACAAAGTTTAGCTATAAAGAAAGCCTCAATCTGTTATTTCCAAAGCCCAATTAACTCAACAAAAAATCTAACCCAAACTTCCTCTAAAATTCTCCAACTCGAAATTCTTAATTCCAGCCATCAAATTCGATTTTTTAAGCTTCAATCTTCATCTCCAAGCTCTTAATTCATTCCTGAAGCAATCAATTCGATTAATATACAAATTACAATAATCTGCCATTGTTGTCTTCTCTAAAGCTTCAAAGCGTTATTTGTCAATTTTAATTTCCATGGTTGCTGCCCAAAACCTCTAAATAACCAATTCATAGCCTCCACTTTTCTAGCTTTCAATCCAAACTCGTAAACTAATTCCAGCTCTGGTGAATTTGATTGCTCAGTTTCAATTTTCACTTTGTTACGCGTATTTTTTAAGTTCTCCAACTTCATCTCCTTGCTTCCATTTTCATTTTCTTCAAACTCCCAAATCATTAATCTCAAATTCTCACTACACCATAGAATGCCTAATGCAACGATGCTGATTCATTGTGTTTGGCACTCAAAACAGTTGCAATATGGCTAAAAATGGGCTAAGGCAACGATTTTGGTAAATATATTGTCGTTGGTAAATATGGCTAAAAATGGGCTAAGGCAACGAAAATGTTCTCAATGCAACGACAAAGATATTGTTGCTTTAGTTTGCAACAAATTGCAACGACCGAAGGATACAAAGGAAAGGCAATGAAAACTGAATTCTAAAGCAACGGTTATACATTTATTAATCGTTACCTTTGTAAGAAAAGCAACACTAATTTATAGGAAAGGCAACGATTTAACTTTTAGCAACACCTTTTGTTATACAATGCAAAGAATTTATTTGTCAAAGGCAACAATCATTTTTCTAAATCAACGATTTTTGGTTAACAAAAGCAACACAATTTTTGAGTTAAAGCAACGATTTTAGTAATAGAAACAATTTTTCTCTACCAATGCAACATTTTGTAACATAATGGCAACAAGGCTTTATTTTACTTTTGCAACAATGTTTGTAACGTGAAGGAACGCCTATTTAAATAAATATCCACAAGCAACAAAATCTAAAAACACCTAAATATCAACATCCGCCAGTACCTAAAACTAGCAGAGGTGGATTTTATGACCATTGCAAGGAGAAGAGAGATGAGAAACTTCGAGTAGAGAATGCTAGAAAGAAAGAAGAAAAAGATAGTACACCTCTCATTAACAAATTTTCAGTAACCTTCATCACTTGTTGAACCTTATATTTGATTTTCATCTTGTTGAAGTTATTCCTGACATGTTGCAACATCTGTTGTCCCATTCCTGTTATAAATAAACACCCTTGAAAAATTGGAACAATATTTCCTGATTATTTTCAATACTTCAACAAATTCCTAAGGTTCTACAGGTAGTCATCCAAACTTGTTCAAATAAATTGAGTTCATGACTTAAAGGAAGAAAACTGAATACAAAAGCAGGTAAAGGAATACCTCAAAAGAGAACTCAAACTTATATCCATCTTGAGAGCCATGAATTTTCATTTTATTGCGATAACAACACAACACTGATTCAATGTTGAAGGGACATCTTATTTACTGTTTCCTCCTGTACAGAAAGCTATTCTTCACCAGGAAAATCTCTTTTTCTACAATGGACATAAGAAAATTTGAACTGATTAATAAGGACAACCTTTTCAACATTAATCTGTCATAGAATTGAGATAAGAAAAAAGATTTCAAGTCACCTAATATCTGGCTTCCTTTTGTCTATCCATATATGTAAGAAGCTCTTCTTGTCTTATTAAAGCTTCATGCAAAGCCTGCAAGGGAAGAAGCATAAGCAGATAGACACATAAACTAGTGATCTCACACCACATATGAAGGCATGAATGAAGGGTATGAAATAGAGAAGTAATCACCTTTTTTTTGTAGTAATCAACTCTGCTTATAATGCATCAACTTGACAAACAACATCATTTAACAACTCCTCTTTCTCACAAAGCCTCCGAAGAGGCTTCATATAGCATGTCAACCTTCTGTTCAAGTTCACCTAGCTTTTTCAACACATATGAGACAATGTCTGCCTGTGTAAGTTCTGGAGAAGGACAAGGGGATGAAACTCCTTGAGTATTGGTATGAAAGTTGGATTAGAAGCATCACGAGAAGAATCAGAGGTATGGTTTTCATTATTCAACCAAATTGAAGAACATGTGAAAGAAAAGCATCCTACAAACGTTGAACAGCGCCCAAACGCGAAAAATATACCTTGAAGAGACTTTTCCACAAATGGCAGAGGTGTACTTGCAGTTAATTTCATCAAAACAACTCAATATGATTATAGACTTGTAGTGAATTAACATATATCAATAATAGTTGATCATATTGAAACAAACAAGAAAGTACAATGCCAAGAGAGTACCAATTCTAATTATTATCCTCCACTTAGTTCTTTGAAGAGCAAAGTTAGATATTTCATTTTAATACCATAACATCCACCCTACATAATGATGAAAGTTTGTCTTGCACAAGGAAATCGAAAATGAACAGAACATTAGCATCCTGCCAAAGCTTCATTGAACCTTAAGGCTAGTAACTCTTTCCTTTACTTATTAGACCTCCAATTGGTTTTCACAACAGAAAAACCACTACTTTACTATTCTTACTTTTTATTGGATCGGTTACTGTTCTATTGAAGCTATTAGTGACATTTCATATTGAATCCCATTTTATTCCCATATCTTTATTTCTCTATATTAATTTCTTATCAGTATACTAGATATGGGTCTGTTTGTCATATACAGCTGTATAGGTTGCAGTATTCAATGCTAAGAGTTAGATACAGACCACACAAAGCATATAAGGGCAAAAACAGAATGCCACTGTGATATTAGCATCGTAATCAAAAGGACACTATGCCAAAACCCTCTTCAGACGACGGTTCAAAACCGTCGTCCCGCACGATATAAATCTGTCACAGGGCTCGCTGCCGTCTATTAAGGCATCAGACGATGGTCGAGTTCTGTCATCTTTCGAAGCGACAGACGACACGCGCTTCCTAAGGACATGTCATCTTTTCCGTGTTACAACGACGTTCGACTTTGTTGAAACCGTAGTATTGGATAATTTCTAATGACAGTGTTTTTATATATACCGTCATTGTAGTATGTAAAACCATAGACCTTTTTCTTGTCATACGACATTTTTTATTATTGTTTGTGTCATTGTAGATAAGTTACGACGATAGTTTTCCTCTTTGTTGCTGTCATTCAAAGATGTTTCAGTTGACGTTGCCTTTAAATTTTTTGTCTTGTGCGTGGATTTCACATGACATTTTTCATTTAATCAAATGTCATAAAAGTCAATGAAATTTGACTACGTTAATTGTAAGATGACAGTCCTATTTTTTATTTATGTCATCTTAGCGTTTTAGTTATGACAGTATTTCATTAACCTGGTATCGTGTCACACGTTATAATATGACAATTTTTTTAATTTTTCGCTCATTCATTAATGCATTACACGCCAGATTTTTTATCCTAACTGTGTCGCATAACCTGTAACCCTTTAATGCACCTGTACATACTGCAATTGAAATTACATGATACTACTACTCCAATTACAACCAAGCTATAAACCTCATATATATAACTTAACTATCCATTATTTACACATCATGTACTCTAGTTGTGCACAATATATACACAGAACCAGTGGGATATCATTGTACACCAAAAAAAGACCCAAAATATGCACAACAACAGTGTACCACAAACTGATTATCATATTGTACGAAAACAGGATTACATACACAATCCATTGTCACTTCAAGTAAAGCACATGATCTGCCCATTCTGTGCGGAGATGATCCAAATCCGAATGGCTGTAAGTCAATCCACACTTGTTTATCCACTACAACACATAAATGCTTTACTATTAGGAATTTTCTCTATATCACTGATAACAACTGCATATATCTGAACATAATATTATGGTAATGAATTATGGTACCTTTGCAACAAAGTTTAATTCCTTATCCATGACGATCTCCCGCATATACAGCATTATCCAAAAACCACATGTTTTATCATCACGTTGCTCAGGTATCCCCTGTGGCACAGAATATAATGGTTAGACCCCAAAAAAGACAATATACACTTGCTTGTGTAACTGTAAAACTCACTAGAAGCGGTGTCATCTTCAGCTTGGTCTTCGTCATCTTCCTTGGGTCTTTCTGAGCATAGTAAAACTTCATCGCACTGCAACAAGTGTAACAACATGTGTGCTTATGTGAGTAACTATTTGAATGGCGTACACATCAGAGGCATTTGGTAACTTACTTGCTCACAACATCCGTCCATTCTGTGGAATTTGGCAATCTCCTTTTCAATGGAGCTAACCAATATGACTTTTTCTTCTCAATGTCAACAACAGTGAGAGTCTAATATGATCTGCAAACATTATCCATTTCAGCTGTATCAATGTCAGTTAATCAACTGATAAAGACACAGTACAAAAGATTCATAGTTACCCTGAGTTGTAAGGAATAAGGAATATAGAATTAGCACCACCTTGTTTGAACCGATCCATCAACTCCTTCGAGCGGTCCGTTGGAGTTTTCTTAGTTCCAAGAGCAAAAGTGGTACATGGACCAACAAATAACACCCTTTCTTCCATTCGTGCTTTTTTCAATACATGGTATAGATGACTGGGCAAATACATGTATAAGTGTTGATGAAATACATATCCAAATTAATAAATTTGTGTATTGGATTCATGTACCTCATGTAAAATGTAATTGTGCCAGCGGTCATCTCATGAAAGTGTACCATTGCATATAAATCGCTAGGCATCAATAATTGCTTTCGTTCTGCTCCGAACAACTCAGGTCCAAAAGTTTTGGTTATACATTTGATTCCATCCATCATATTGGTTCTCGCCCAGTTGCACAACTTTTGCAATGGGCGTGGTAAATTTGTTGGCAACTTAACAAAATCAATCGCCTCAACCTCACTATTAACTTTCTTTAAGGCATTCGCAAAAACTTTTGCTGCATTGTTTGCCTCCTGATTGCAATAATTAAACATGCATTGTACAACCACAGAAATAATCGAAACACATAATACAACCAACGAAATAAATGAATATTACCTCAATAGATTTGACACTACATAGCACCTTTGGCCATGCTACAATAGACCCCATTGCCTCCCTAACAACTTCCATTTCACCTTTTATCGGGTATGACAGACATGCAGCTCCATCATCAAATGACACAATCTCCACTCTATAATTGTCCTTTCCCAGTGGTCGCACATGGATTGTCTGCTCTTCTTGGGCAATGTCTGATTGTATCAATCTGCCATGGGCAACAATCTTCCCACTCTCTTCTACTGATAGTGCAACCTCAATGTCAAGTTCATTGTCCTGATTCAACAATTTTAAATACAACTAATTAACTAAGTATATATAAGTGATAAATTCAACAAGCTGACAATCATAATAACCGTTTACCTCTGAGATCGTTGGAATCTCATATCATGCGCCTTCACCAACAACTTCCTCTTCTATGGCATTAGAGACCTCTAATACCAACTTCTTCTTCGCCACAGCTTCATATTTCCCTAATATCTCCTCTCTATTGATATCATCTCGATTACAACTACCTTCTCCTGATTTGCCATTGTAAGTTGTTGGTGCAGCTGCTGGGGATTCCTCAGTCGTAACCCCCTTGGATACAAGTTTCTCAATTCGATCTAGTTTTTGGACCATTTTCACTTCAGACTTCTTTAACTCATCTTGATACATCTCATGTATCTTCTTAAATTCTTCATCATGTTTCCTTGTTGAATATTCCTCCCACTTTGCCCTTTCTGTTTCAAGCAATGCTTGCAACTCTTCAGCTCGCTTCTTTCTTCCCCTCTTCTGACCCGGTAGCTTGAAGAATACTACCGGCTTCACAGTACCCACTCCTCTAACCCTACCACTGTGTTCTGGATTCCTTAATACCTCAGTTAGCACATCATTACTACCCTTGGCTTTAAACACACCTTCAGCCTCCACCTTTTCCAGTTTCAACTATGGAAATAAACATATATAAATCAGTTATACATATGCATTTTATCAATCACATTGTGTATTTGAATAAATGCTACTTACAATTCTTTTAACCGCCTCCTCTACTTCAGTGTCCTTAAAATTTCCCAGTTTGTCTTACCTTCCCTTTATCAAATATGTGTGCCTGCTGATTTTTTCCACTTCCTTTTTTGATAGCTCTGAGGTTTGCCACATAGTACGAATAATATCAAAAATCATACAAATCTGAAGTATGAAAATAGACAATAAATGACCATACCATTTTAACCCGGATTCCTCTGTACCCCTTGCGAGACATCTGGTGGTTGTACTTGTTCTTTTGCCGCTTGGATATCTGCACTTGGCGGATTTCCTAAACAATGCAGACATATATATATATGTGTGTATTTGTTAGCACGACATATACAAACTAACAAATTAAGAGTAAAGCATATACGTAAATCAAATGGCAAACCATGTGCTGATTTGTAAGCCGATCGGATACAAACTGATGCCAGTCGTCCTTATTCATGAACCGGTAGTCATCAGGAACCTTTTGCAAGACTTCAACATCATCCTTGTGGGGCATGATATACTTGGACGTAAGTAAAGACTTGAAGTTCCTCCATTTGGTTGCAACAGAAACCAGGACTTCCTTCTTTTGACTCGGTGATAACACAAACAACGACTAAAGAACAGCATACAAGTACGGTCTAAAGAACAACATACAAATAACGTCTAAAGAACAACATACAAATAACATCTAAAGAACAACATACAAATATGTGTATACCGTAACAGATTCCCAAAGCTATTCCTTTGCATCAGCTGGAACTTGTCTCCAGTCTTTGTACGCGATGGATATCCTCGTGCGTGCCAACACTCCTATATAAGATTGCATCCACCCAAACTCCTTGCCAATAGGATCTTCATGGCGATTATACTTAATGTTCATCTTCTTCATCCGAATCATGGCTTGGGTCAGCCACGCCATAGTCACGGTCTCACGTTTTAGCAGTTTTAACCCACCAGTCACATTTGTGACTTTAGGTTCGTCGACAACAGGTGGCGATTCAGAGGGAGGTGAACTCGGTTGACATTTACTGAGGGTTGTGATCGCTGTCTCGTCATTGTTAGGTGACACTTTACGTTTTCTCTTGCGTTCCAATGACTTCTTAGCGGCTTGCTTTATTTTTTTGCAAGTTGTCGTGCATGCATCTTTTCCGGTGCTCCTCTCGTATTAGAGCTGGGTGCCATGATGATATTCCTGAAGTTGCATCAATCAAAACATAGATGAAGGAAACTTGTAGGTACATGACATTAGGAGTATGCACAATAACTCACAATCAATCACATTATAACCAAAGCAAGTTCACACATAATAACTCAAACAAATCACATTGTTTTCATCAAACATTAATTATTCCAAAGTGTACAAGTAAATCCAGATTGACATACATTGTATAAGAAGCACACAAACAATTTCAATGTTAATTTCACTTATCAATCCAGATTGCTTCTTCTCCTGGTCTAGCATATGAAACTGTACAATCGGTGTCAACATCATCGAAGGTAGGCACATTCAGTAGATGTTCATCGAATATCCTACTGTTATCATCATCATAATAATCATCATCAACCACATCAGCTTCATCTTCGTCATCACATTTGAAATATTTATCTGGGCACGTCACGACAACCGACCATTCAGGATCCAAGGGGTCCTCAATGTAAAATATTTGCTTTACATGGGTAGCCAGCACGAATGGATCGTTCAAATGACCAATTCTATCTAGTTTGACCAAAGTAAAGCCTAGATCGTCTACTTTCATCCCTATAGCCGGCTCAACCCAATCACATAGGAATACTGGAATCCTAAAGTGGTAGTAGTCCACCTCCCAAATCTCACTGATACGGCCATAAAAATTCATGTCCATAGTCTTAGGCCTTTTATCCTTTGCGCTTGCAAACTGCATAGCATCGGCAACTAAGAAGACACCACTGTTTTGGACTGATCTGGTAACTGTTGGTCCCTTGTTTAGTTGCAAGTATAGTTCCAAGGGGGGGTTAGGAACTATTTAAACTTTTTTCGCAATTTAGGCAGACTTCTTTTTCTAAAGAAAAAGGTTTGAACAGCGGCGCTGAGTAAACAGTAAGATACTGGCTTAGTCAACAGGTGACTAGGTCAGTTCCTCAGCTTGAGTCAAGAGATAGCACTTGGAGTCTATTCCTGAACTCAGACGTTCAACGCGCACAACTCAACTTGACCTCTTTACTTGGTCAGTTTTGATTATTTAAAGCAAGCAATATAAATTAGGAGTTAAGGTTTAGAACTACTTCACTCAGCAGATTTATCCAGGTTCGGCTTCTTCTAAGCCTACGTCCTGTCCTCGGAACACTTCCGAGATTTCGAATCCTCTACTGAGCTCTTTAAAGGTAGAGCCTCAAACCTTTTACAATATCAGCAATTGAGTATGACAAGAGTACCTTCCTCTATACTTCTACTCAATCCTAATCTCTCCGCTGAGTACTTAAAACCGAGTACTCAGCCTCTCCTTTCTATTTCTAGAAATGATAAGTGTTTTTGTCCTAATACAAAGATGTGCTAAGACACTTTAGACGATTTACAATCACTCTAGACTTTTACACAAATATGAAAATGTAGTGTAAGAAATTTGCTTTGCTTCTTGCTTGCAGAACTTGTAGAGATTTGGTCAGCGTAATGGCTTGATCAAGTTCTGTGTGTTGTGAAGCTTGTGATGGCACTATTTATAGAGACGTCTGGTCATTCGGTCATTTCGAATTTCGAAATAACCGTTGGAGGGAAACGGCTATATGTCGTTGTCATCCTGACTTGCACAGAGCTCTCGGCCAATCATAATCGTGTATCTTCTGTCCTCGATCAGCACAGCAGATGGTCTCTCCTTTTATGGTAAAGTCAACTGGACAGCATACTGTGTCGTCTGAACTTTGCCAAAAGAGGAAACACTTTGTCTGGAAGTTGTCCTTTGCCAGCTGCTGTCTTGTACGCTTTGTCGAGACTACTCAGCAGCTTCATCTTGAAGTTGTTCCCGAAGGTCTTCTAGATCCTTCCGATTGCTGAGTTGCGTTTTGAATAAAAACAGCAGCGTCTTGACATACGCGGGCCGAGTGTACTGAGTTGTTTAACTTGGGCCTTGGTTTCCGTATTGGGCTTGGGCCTTCCAATCCTTATGACTTATAACATTTATACTCAACATTGAACAAACACATTAGTAGAATAAATCAAAGCATTTAAACTTAGTGTGTTTAGGATATGTGTTATAATTTATATTTAAACAATTTTGTCAAATCAAAATTATGTGGAAAGGTATTTCAACAAACTCCCCCATTTTGATGTTGGCAAAACTATTCAGCAAGGCATTCAGTATGAGCTCCCCCATGATAGTTGACCTTATATTATTCAGCAAACTCCCCCGTAAGGGTTGCACTACTGACTTAGTTTTAATTGCATCATTTAAGAATTTAAATGAGTGAGTCTAAGGTCAGTTTTTAGGTGTAGGTCAGCTATATTACATATTCTATTTACTCAGTGTTAAGCGGAAGTTTTAGATATACAGAGCGCGCTGAGCAAATTATTGTTCAATGAGTTCTTTATCAGAATGTTTCATAAGATCATAGTATGATGTCAAACATGTTATCAGCATATCATTTAGTCAATAAATATTATAAGTGTTAAGTATGGCTGATGAAGATACAAAGTAACTCAGTACTATAAAAGCATATATCATAACTCAGTATTGAAATCAGGAAATAAAGTATGATATATATATTGAGAGAAGTCAGCAAGTATATAGACAAAAGAAGTAAACTAGACAAAATGGGTTACACAGATGTGGCTTAAGCATGCTAGTCTATCTATTTCTTTTTCTTGCCCTGTGACTGACTTCGCTCGTACTGATGTCGCTCATGCTGAGCTCTGGCAGCTTGCGCTTTCTCCCCCGTTTTGTCAACTTCAGGGAGCTTGAACGTATCGGTTAAGACAGCACGAGAAAGTTCTTGTGAAAGCTCTTTTAGTTTGTCAGCACTTTCGTTCACGCCATCATAAATGGCAACCCCATCAGCTGAGACTTCTACTGGTATATGAAGATCAGCAGCACTGAGCATATTTACACTGAAGGCTTGAGCTTTGGCTTGCCAGATGAGAGCTTCAGAGAGGCCAGCGAAGACTTGGTGGAATGTCTTCAGAAGTGCTGAGTCATAGTGATGTCGTTGAATATTATTATGACGGATATGGTTGAAGGATTGTTGTGCGAGGGACAGCAATTCATTCTGCTTCAACGCGTCAGTATCCATTTCTTGCTTGTTCAGGTTAAGTAGCCTGACAGCCTCACTGATTTGCTCAACTGAGCACTGACTATAGGACACCATTTGCTCATTTGTCTTGAGTTGCTCAGTATGCAGCTGAGCAAAAAGCATCTTCAGTTCTGAGGAAGTGGCGTAGTCAGTGTTCACAGCAGATAACCTCTGGACTTGCTGATGTAGCGAGTTCAGATGTTGAATTGTGGACAGTTGAATCTCTGCCAATTTGGCAAGTGAGTCTTGCTTTGCTTGCTGGGCTTGAAATGATAAGACGACATTCAGCAGGTCCTTGAGTCCCTTAACTTCGTTGAGAAGTAGAGTGACTTGGGAGAGCTGAGTTGTCTCTGGGAATGAGGATCCAGCAGCAGGTGAAGCAGACTGTTGAAGATCTTGGATGAGAGCTTGCACTGAGTCGATGAGCTTCTTGCCGGACTCAGTGGCATCCCTATGTACATCCGTATGACCAGAAGAGAAGGGTGTGAGAGGAGTACCCTGGTCAGTGACAGGATGAGTTTGCTCAATCTGCACTTGAGATGGAGGAATTGTTGTGTGATCGGCAGAGAGATTGGTTGTAGAGGTGTTAACTCGAACACTGTCTGTGCTGACGGCAGAAGGATGGGGAGTCAGCACCATGCTTGAGGAGACAGCATGAGCAGTGGTCAGTTCAACCTGACTGGTTGAAGTAGTGGAAGTATGATGCTCGGCATGTTCCTGTTGAGAAGAAACAGAGGCTTGTTTTTCCAACGGCGTTGTAGTAGAGGAAGTTGAGGGCCGTTTGAAAAATTTTAATTGGACGGTAGAAGGATCCTTTGTTGTCTTGGAGAGGACAAGTTCAGGAATAGATGGTGATTGCAAAGGGGGTTCACTGACCATTTTCTCACTGGCCTTAACCAGCTTTCGCCTTATACGTGGTGGAGAGGTATGATGAGCAGGTTCTTCTGAGTGAGTAGGTTCTTTTTCCTCATTATGGGTCTGGTCAGCTTGATCCACTTGCTCAATTCCAGCAGCTAACTCAGTGTCAGTCTGCACAGCTCCACCAGCTAACCCAGTGTTAGCGTCCTCAGCTTCAATTTCGCTGTCATACTCTTCAGACTCCTCAGCGTCATCCTGACCGCTGGTTTCATCGTCTTCTTCTTCTTCTTCAGTATTATCTCCATCAAGTTCTTCCTCAACTTGGGAGATGAAGTGGTCATCTAACTGGACCTCAGGTTCCTCAGCATCAGTACCTTGGCATTGAGTGAAATGAGAATCACCTGGTACAATAAAATCTGTCGGTATGACGTCGAGAGGTGCCAGTGTTGAAGACTTCTGCTTCTTCTGAGATAGCTTAGCAGCTTCCTCAGTGTCAGGCTCATCTTGCCTGCTTCTCTTCTCAGCTGACTTTCCAGCTGACCTCTGCCTCTTTGCTGGAGACATAGCATTAGGTGCCTCAGCAGATTTTCTCTTGCGAGAAATTGGGGCCTTAGTTCTTCGCCCTTTCTTAGGCTCAGCAATAGTCTCCTCAGTTTGATCAGCTTGGCCAACAGCAGCAGCAGCTTTTCCTTTCTTCAAGGGCTGTCCAAATTTAAGTGCCCTCAGCGAGGCAGCTGTGATTTCGGTTCCTCTAAAAGATTCCTCACCTTCGAGGTTAATCTTGTGGTCGATGAGGATCCTGGTGATGATTGATCCCAACCTCATTGTACCCGTGCTGCGTAGGAACCCAGCAACTAAGAAAACTGGCATGTTGATGGGGGTGTACGTCAGCATGTGCCATATGAAGCACTGTTCAAAGTTGGTTGCTGATGTAGTGCAGTTGATCTTTGGGTAAATGAAATAGCTCAGCAGGTAGTGAGCCATCTTCTGATGCTGTCCCATCGAAGATGCTGAGATCTCTCCTGAGTGACCCTCAGGTTTGCAGAAGGTATGGACGTAGTCGGTCTTGTCCTGATCTCCTGACTTTCTCAGCCTTACTCCCTCAGTTTTGAGCTGGAGGAGATTTCCTATGTACAGAGGGTTCATGAAGATGGTTTTCCCTTTTACTTCAATGCTCAGGTAGTCGGCGGAGTCACTGGCAACCTTGAGGTTGTGGTAAAATTCCCTCACTAGGTCAGGATATGTCTCATCCCTGACCGAGAACAGCCCAGTCCATTCATTCTTGGAAATCCACTCAGCAAATGGCTGTTCGTTCTGTACAAAGTGCTCCGAAACCCATCTAGAGGGTTCTACCTTCCATTCACGTACATTGTCGAAGACCTTTGAGTAGGTCCTGATCTTAACAGCTTTCCCTTGGCCAGAGGTTTGGCCAGTTTTACCCTTGCTCGGTGTAGAGGGGTTTCGTGAAGGTTCATCGGAGCTGGACTTTTGGTGGCCGGCACCGGAGACGTTGAAGGATAGCTTAGTCATTCTTTTAAGATGGAGAGAATAGAGGTATTTGAGAGAGAGAAATTTGAGTAATTTCTTAGCCTTAAGAATTTGTTAAGCGTAAAGAGTAAAAAATGGGGAAATGCCCATAATTTATAGACAAGTTGAACGCTGTGGATCTTAACCAAATCCATGTGTCAGTTTTGCCTTGGGATCATGTACCGATAAGGATCCTGGCATTTATGACACATTACGGCGAATACGTCATCCTAGGTTATACGCGTGCTTGGCATTTATGCTAACAGATTAATCACTCAGTATTTAGAATGTCAAGCGTTTGATATTCTGAGTGGTTAGTGCATTATTTAAGGATGATTTTAAGTTCAAGTTCTAAACTAATTTACTCAGTGTGCAAGTTTACTCAGTATTGTATATTCAGTCAGTTTCAAGGAGATACTCAGCAAACAATAAATCATTCAGCATGTAATTCACTCAGCATTCAATATTCATTTAGCACAGGAATTTACTGAAGAGGATTAAACATACCAATTGCTTCTCTCAGTATGCTGAACTGCTCACGTGCCAGTGGCTTCGTGAAGATATCCGCAAGCTGTTCGTCTGTTGGGACAAAGGTCAGCTTAATCTCACCCTTGAGTACATGGTCTCTAATGAAGTGATGTCGGATGCTGACATGCTTCATTCTGCTGTGTTGTATTGGGTTCTTGGACAGATCAATTGCACTTTTGTTGTCACATTTGACCTCAATTGTCTTCGTTTGAACACCATAATCTTCAAGTTGTTGCTTGATCCACAGGACTTGAGCAACATAGTGACCAGCAGTAATGTACTCAGCTTCAGTGGTGGATAAGGCTACTGACGCCTGCTTTTTGCTGAACCAGGATACAAGACAGCTTCCTAAAAAGTGGCATCCTCCAGAGGTGCTTTTACGTTCCAGCTTATCTCGTCCATAGTCAGCGTCAGTGTATCCGATAAGTGTAAAATCATGAGTATTTGGATACCACAAACCTGCGTTCACTGAGCTTTGCAAGTATCTAAGGATTCTTTTTACAGCAATGTAATGAGATTCCTTAGGGTTAGATTGATATCTAGCACAGTAGCATACTGAAAACTGAATGTCCGGTCTACTGGCTGTTAAGTAAAGTAGAGAGCCTATCATACCTCGATATAACTTGCTGTCTACTGACTTACCATTCTCACCAGCGCAGAGGACAGTGTCAGTGCCCATAGGAGTGGATATTGGCTTGCAATTTTCCAAGTCATATTTCTTTAGGATCTCCTTGGCATATTTTGCTTGACTGATGAAGATGCCATTGTTTCCTTGTTTAATTTGAAGACCGAGGAAGAAGTTGAGTTCTCCCATCATAGACATTTCAAACTCAGTCTGCATTTGTTTGCTAAACTCCTTGCACATTGATTCGTTAGTTGCACCAAATATTATATCATCAACATAAATTTGGGCCAGCAGGGTATCTTTACCCTTTTTCTTAATGAATAAGGTTGTATCAGCTTTGCCCCTGACGTAATTTCTAGTCAGCGGGAAACTGGTCAGCCTCTCGTACCAAGCACGTGGTGCTTGCTTGAGGCCGTACAGAGCCTTTTTGAGTTTGTAAACATGGTTTGGGAACTTAGGGTCCTCAAAACCTGGAGGTTGATTTACATAAACCTCCTCGTTTATAACTCCATTAAGAAATGCACTTTTGACATCCATTTGGAATAATTTAAAATTCATGTAAGATGCATATGCACATAATATTCTAATTGCCTCCAACCTTGCCACTGGGGCAAAGGTCTCACCGTAGTCTATACCTTCTTGCTGACTGTAGCCCTGAGCTACAAGCCTTGCTTTGTTCCTGACTACGTTTCCTTGTTCGTCCATCTTGTTCCTGAAGACCCATCTTGTTCCGATGGTCTTTTGACTCTTTGGATGAGGCACTAACTCCCATACATCATTTCTTCGAAATTGATCGAGCTCCTCTTGCATTGCGTTCATCCAGAATTCATCGTACTCAGCTTCAGCAAAATTCTTCGGTTCTTGTACTGAGAAGAAAGCAACATTGCTGAGGTATTTCCTGAGTTGATTCCTCGTCATCAGGGTATTCCCAGTAGAATCAAGGATTGCACTTTCGGAGTGCCCTTTAGGAATCCTTATTTCTTTGGGTAGATTCATGTCTTGTGCTGTTCCTGTTTCAACAATCTCTACAGAAGTAGATGGGTCAGTAAAAGTAATCTTAGGTTCACTCTTACTCTTGGTCAGCCTTTTCGTGAATGACTCAGTAGCTGGTTCTGAGTCAGCGATGGTTACTGAGTTTGGATCATCTTCGGTCAGCGGCTGGTATCTACCTACAGGGTCAGTTTCATCGAACTCTACATGTATTGACTCTTCTAAAACTTGAGTTCGCTTATTAAAAACTCTGTATGCTTTGCTATTTGTTGAGTAGCCCAGAAAGATAGCTTCATCAGCTTTTGAATCAAACTTTGCTAAGCTATCTTTGGTATTTAAAATAAAACATCTACAGCCAAAGGCACGAAAGTATCCAATATTGGGCTTTCGTCCTTTCCAAAGTTCATAGGGGGTTTTCTTGAGTACAGGTCTAACTAGAGCCCTATTAAGAATGTAGCATGCTGTGTTAACAGCCTCACCCCAAAAATACTTTGGAAGCCTATGCTCATCCAACATTGTCCTGGCTATTTCAACCAGAGTTCTGTTCTTCCTTTCTACAACCCCATTTTGCTGAGGTGTTCTAGGAGCAGAAAAATTATGGTCAATGCCGCTGGCTTCACAGAATTCAACAAACTTTTGGTTTTTGAATTCTCCACCGTTATCACTACGGATATGAGCTAATTTTAGGTCTTTTTCATTTTCAATTTTTCTAACCAAATTTGAAAATGTCTCAAAGGTCTCATCCTTGCTGGTCAGCAAGATAACCCACGTATACCGAGAGAAATCATCTACAATGACCAAGGAAAATCTTCTTCCACCCAGACTCAGCGGCTGGACTGGACCAAAGAGATCCAAGTGTAGTAATTCTAACGGACGTTTAGTTGAGACAATGTTTTTACTGTGAAAAGATTGTTTGGTTTGTTTTCCAGCTTGGCAAGCGTGGCATAATTGATCTTTTTGGAATTTAAGTTCAGGCAGTCCCTCAACCAATTTCTTTCTTGCTAGTTTGGCCAGGAGGTCCATGCTTACATGACCAAGTCTCCTGTGCCATAGCCAGGAATTTTCTTTCTTTGTTACTAAGCACACAGTTTTTGAAAACTTTTTCTGTAAGTCTAGCATAAAGACATTATCTATCCGAGGGGCAGTTAAAATTAACTCATTAGTTTTACCCTCGTATATTTTACATCCAGTAGCATCAAATATAACTTTTCTCCCATTGTCACATAGCTGAGCTACGCTGAGTAAGTTATATTTGAGTCTGCTGACTAGGGAGACAGATTCAATAGTAGGATTACCTCCGATGGTTCCTACGCCTACTATCTTACCCTTCTTGTTGTCTCCAAAACTTACACTCCCTCCTCGTTTACGTTCAAACGTGATGAACTGAGTTTCATCACCCGTCATATGTCTTGAGCATGCGCTGTCAATATACCACATCTTTGACTTCTCGGCACATCTCAGGCTTACCTGCATTGTAACTAGTTACTTTTAGGTACCCAATTCTTTTTGGGTCCTGACTTGTTAGGTGCAACAGGTATAGCATCATATTTTATTTTATGACGACATACATGGACAGTATGGCCATTCTTTCCACAGAAGTCACAACTGACCTTCTGTTTAGGGTTTTTTACTGACTTGTCAGCACCCCAGTGCTGAGCATGCCAGCACACTTTAGTAGTGTGTCCTAACTTCCCACAAAAGTCACACTGGACTTTTCGCTGGGGATTCCATCTCTGCTGAGTACCTTGGTACTGAGTTCTCAGAGGAATGTTATTTTTCTTAGGAACCTTTAGTTGGTTCTGGATGGTTGTAACGTCCTTCCTCAGTTTCTTTGAAACTGTCTGGACTTCAGACACATACTCATGCATGATCTTCATGTTATCATGCAGAGTCGAATTGTCCTGAAGAAGGTATCTGAGGTCACTCAGTTTGACCTCTTCCACTTCGTCACAGCGCCTGCTGAGTGCTCTAACCTTTTTATTACACTTCTTAACAAGTGTATAGAGATCACTCAGGGCATTAACCATATCGTTTCTGAGCTGGGGAAGAGAAATTACCTCATTTGATTGCTCTTCATCATCTGATGCGATGGATGGGTCAGCATGCTCAGAGACGCATGGCTCAGCAAGTTCGTCAGCCATAAAGCATATCTTCGCTGACTCTGTGGCCTCAGTTTCTGTTGATGAAGATTCATCACTGTCACTCCAAGTAGCCACCATTGCCTTCTTCCCACTCTTCTTGTCTTTCCTCAGCGTGGGGCAGTTTGACTTAATATGGCCAGCTTGATGGCACTCAAAGCATGTAATGGGCTTTGAGCTGTCCTTTCTGTATTTACTGTCGCTTGAGTCAGCCTTATACTTATCAAACTTTTTGTAAGAATTTTTAGAATATTTGTCGTTCTTCCTGAACAGCCTCTTCATCTTTCTTGTGAACATGGCCATCTCCTCATCATCAGTTGAACTCCCGTCAGTGGAGTCAGCCTTCATGACAAGTGACTTCTGCTTCTTGTCATCAGATTTTTCCTTCACCTCAAATTTTTTCATGGATATCTCATGGGTCAGCAATGAACCGATGAGTTCGTCATATTTGTAGGTGGTTAAATCCTGAGCTTCCTCAACTGCTGTCTTCTTTGCTTGCCAGTCTTTTGGAAGACTCCTGAGTATCTTTTTGACTTGTTCTTCCTCAGTGAAGATTTTCCCAAGTCTCTTGAGCTCATTAATGATGTTGGCGAACCTTGCGTTCATGTCTGAAATGCCCTCATCATTGTTCATCTCGAACAGCTCGTACAGTCTCATCTGCTGATTCACCTTGGATTCTTTTACTTTGTTTGTTCCTTCGTAGGTGACTTCCAGCTTCTTCCAGATCTCTTGTGCCGACTCACAACCTGAGATTTTGTTATATTCTGCAGCATCGAGCGCACAGTGAAGCATATTGATAGCCGAAGCATGGTTTTGAAGCTTCTTAAGATCATCCTTTGTCCATTTGGCCTCAGCTTTTATAACTGTTTCGCCAGCCACAACCTCAACAGGTACAAACGGCCCTTGGACTATAGATAGCCAGGCACTCATGTTTGTAGCCTGAATGAAGTTTTTCATCCTATTCTTCCAGAAGGTATAGTTTGACCCGAAGAATAGGGGAGGCCTAGTAATGGACAGCCCCTCAGGCAGTATTTGAGTTGTTTGGTTTCCAGGGAGAAACCGAGTGCTGTTTTTGCCCATGGTAGGGATCAGCTCAAGGTTGTTAGACCTTTTAAAGTGAGCTTTTAGGCTCTGATACCACTTGTTGGTCCCTTGTTTAGTTGCAAGTATAGTTCCAAGGGGGGGTTAGGAACTATTTAAACTTTTTTCGCAATTTAGGCAGACTTCTTTTTCTAAAGAAAAAGGTTTGAACAGCGGCGGTGAGTAAACAACAAGATACTGGCTTAGTCAACAGGTGACTAGGTCAGTTCCTCAGCTTGAGTCAGGAGATAGCACTTGGAGTCTATTCCTGAACTCAGACGTTCAACGCGCACAACTCAACTTGACCTCTTTACTTGGTCAGTTTTGATTATTTAAAGCAAGCAATATAAATTAGGAGTTAAGGTTTAGAACTACTTCACTCAGCAGATTTATCCAGGTTCGGCTTCTTCTAAGCCTACGTCCTGTCCCCGGAACACTTCCGAGATTTCGAATCCTCTACTGAGCTCTTTAAAGGTAGAGCCTCAAACCTTTTACAATATCAGCAATTGAGTATGACAAGAGTACCTTCCTCTATACTTCTACTCAATCCTAATCTCTCCGCTGAGTACTTAAAACCGAGTACTCAGCCTCTCCTTTCTATTTCTAGAAATGATAAGTGTTTTTGTCCTAATACAAAGATGTGCTAAGACACTTTAGACAATTTACAATCACTCTAGACTTTTACACAAATATGAAAATGTAGTGTAAGAAATTTGCTTTGCTTCTTGCTTGCAGAACTTGTAGAGATTTGGTCAGCGTAATGGCTTGATCAAGTTCTGTGTGTTGTGAAGCTTGTGATGGCACTATTTATAGAGACGTCTGGTCATTCGGTCATTTCGAATTTCGAAATAACCGTTGGAGGGAAACGGCTATATGTCGTTGTCATCCTGACTTGCACAGAGCTCTCGGCCAATCATAATCGTGTATCTTCTGTCCTCGGTCAGCACAGCAGATGGTCTCTCCTTTTATGGTAAAGTCAACTGGACAGCATACTGTGTCGTCTGAACTTTGCCAAAAGAGGAAACACTTTGTCTGGAAGTTTTCCTTTGCCAGCTGCTGTCTTGTACGCTTTGTCGAGTCTACTCAGCAGCTTCATCTTGAAGTTGTTCCCGAAGGTCTTCTAGATCCTTCCGATTGCTGAGTTGCGTTTTGAACAAAAACAGCAGCGTCTTGACATACGCGGGCCGAGTGTACTGAGTTGTTTAACTTGGGCCTTGGTTTCCGTATTGGGCTTGGGCCTTCCAATCCTTATGACTTATAACATTTATACTCAACATTGAACAAACACATTAGTAGAATAAATCAAAGCATTTAAACTTAGTGTGTTTAGGATATGTGTTATAATTTATATTTAAACAATTTTGTCAAATCAAAATTATGTGGAAAGGTATTTCAACAGTAACGTCCCGTGCTTTTGTGTTGAAATCAACGTCGTTGACATGATAACCCTGATATGTAGGAACGTGATTATTCGGTCCAGAAGCAAGCCACCTCAAGGTCTCTGAAACGGTAGACTTGTCAACTCTTATTTCATTTGAAACCTGACAAATGAAATCATTTATAGTTAGTACACAACGACCCATTACTTCAACCGGATATGCATAATTACCCTGACAAATGAATTCATGTAAAAAATTACCCTGTTTTTAAGCCAATCGGGAAATGTCTTGTTTTGTTTATCTCTCATCCACTTAGGATTCTTTTTTTGGCCGGGATAACTCAACTCTAAGAACTTCATATGCTCCCTGCAATTCATACATATTTCATAGACAAGCAATAATAACTTATTCTACAAACAAACAAAAATAAAGCAAAATCACATGGTATACACGATAGTACTTACAGAAAATAAGGTTGTACATCTTCACAGTTTTGCAAAACTGTTAAATGAGCCTTATGCAGTTGTTCTGAGTCCACCTATACAATTGTAGGGGCAGATAAAGACTTGCATCCATTTACTAGTCCCTTCACGTTTCTTCTAGGAAGCCCCACAGTTGCAACATCTCCATTACTCATATGCTCTTGAACAAATTCTACGGCTTCTTCAACAATGTAGCACTCCGCAATGCAGCCCTCAGGAAATTGTCGATTATGAACCATTCCTTTAAACACTTTCATATACCTCTCAAAGGGGTACATCCATCTATAAAATACCGGACTGCACAACTCGACTTCTCTTACAAGGTGTAGGGTTAAGTGAATCATTATGTCAAAGAAAGAGGGTGGGAAAAACTTTTCAAGCAAACAGAGGGTATGGACAAGCTCACTTTAGATTTTGTGAAGGACTGATATGTCGATTACTTTAGTGCAAACAAATTTAAAGAATAAGCAGAATCGAATGATGGCAATTCTAACAGGTTTGTCCAACACTGAACGCAATGCAATGGGCAGTAGCAATTGCATTATAACATGGCAATCATGAGACTTTAAATTACCTATTCTGGAATCTTTTAACGAAACAACGTTCCGTACATTAGATGAAAAGCGAGAGGGAGTCTTCATATTGAAAAATGAATTGCAGACAATCTTTCATTCTTCCGCATACAAGTTTATCTGACTCATAGGCAACTTGTCTCTCTTGTCACCAGATGTGGGTTTCAAGTCAGTACGGATCCCCATATCAATCATATCATTTCTAGCTGCAACTTCATCCTTTGTTTTACCCGGTATGTTCAATAGTGTCCCAAGAATAGACTCACAACAATTCTTTTCAATATGCATTACATCTAGATTATGCCTGACTGGAAGGAATTTCCAATATTCTAGTTTGTAGAATACAGACTTGTTCTTCCAACATGGTCTAGACTCAGGGTCACCCTTATACGAAACAGATTTCTCACCCTTCCCATTAGCTTTGGGCAAGCATTGAACTCTTTCATATAACTCCTCCCCAGTTAATGGTTTAGGAGGATCATCATTTTCTACAATATTATCAAAACCAGAAACTTGCTTCCTATAAGGATGGTTTCTTGCAGTCCACCTACGAGTCCTTATATAAGCCATCTTTTTAGAATACTTCAACCTTATCGGTTTGGTTTGATCAATGCATATAGGACATGCATTGTACCCTTTAACAATGCTCCCTGATAAGTTCCCATAAGCAGGAAAATCGTTAATAGTCCACAACAAGACCCCTCTCAACCTAAAGTATTCTCCTCTCACTGCATCATACACCCAATCAATTCCATCATCCCACAAGACTTTTAGGTCATCTATTAAAGGCTACAAGTACACATCAATATCATTTCCAGGCTGCTTGGGTCCGGAAATTAACAAAGTTAACATCATGTACTTTCGTTTCATACATAGCCATGGCGGAAGGTTATAAACAACCATTATGACTGGCCAACACGAGTAAGTGCTGCTAAGATTGCCAAATAGGTTAAAACCATCTGAAGATAGTCCTATCCTAAGGTTCCTAGGTTCACTACCAAAATCTGGCCACTTAGTGTCAATCATTTGCCAAGTTGGGGAATCAGCTGGATGTCTCATCAATCCATCCTTTTTCCTACCAGTCGAGTGCCAAGTAAGTTCCTTAGCGGTAACTGTGGACTGAAACATTCTTCTAAACCTTGGGATTGGTGGAAAATACCATAAAGTCTTAGCTGCTACACCTACCTTCTCTGTATTATCCCTAGCTAGTTTCCACCTAGAGACATTATATAATGGACATCGAGTAGCACCCTCATTAACATCTCTATACAAAATGCAGTCATTAGGACATGCATCAATCTTCTCATATTTCATCCCTAAAGCATGAAGAGTTTTTTTTGGCCTCATTGGCCTCATTGGCATTTCATTCCCATCAGGAAGTAGGGTGTGAAACAACAATAAAATGTCAGTATAACAAGACTCGGTCAGACCATGTTTAGCTTTCAGATTAAAGGTTTGTAGTAAACCATTCATCTTGGTGGATTTAGTACAACCAGGATACAAAGGCTTGTCTCCATCATGAACGAAATGCATAAATTCATCTGACTCCACTGAGCACCCATCTTCTTCTAAGTGTCTCCCTAAGTCATGGTTCATTTCAACTATTTCAGAACTCTCACCTATATGATTTGAGTCTGTAATAGAACACTCACCGTGCCATACCCAAGTTGTATATGTTTCCATAATTCCATTACAGATTAAATGATCCTTAATAAAGTCAATACTACCACCTCTGAGGTTACAAAATTTGACACAAGGATAGAAAATATAGTTTGAGTTTGTAGCATTAGCAGTTGCAAACTTCAGAAACTCTTGTAAGCCTATTCTAAACTGTAGTGATCTCCTATCAGCCACCATCTATGATTTATCCATCTTGAACAAACATAATCTATAATCAGTTGTATTCTAACTAATAATTAACAATAAACACATACATTGACAAACATAAAACAACAGAGAAACCCAAAATGTATATGTAAATGTATCTGCAACACTATAAACCCAGCATCAAAAGTACATTAAAGAATCATCTCCAAAGTAAACACAACATCAAAAGTACATGAAAGAATCATCCAAATAAAATAGCATTGCCAAAAAACCAGATAAATATAAAAAATAACTAGATATACTAAAACCACATAAAACCCTTATTTCAGAATGTCAATACCTAATTTAAAGCAAATAAACTTCGAATTATAGAAAGAATATGCAGTAGATTAAGTCAAAACTAACATGCAGATAGTATAATAATTTCAAGAAAAATCGTCATGAACATAGTGTTAAGCCCAAAATATACCTAAAATATCATTAACATTTACATCATTTTTATTACAAATTCGTGTTATTTATATCTGTTTAGATTACTTTTACTCTCGAATATCTTTCTTTCTTGCAAGGTACCTAAATATTTGGTAAAATCCAAATAGGAACGAAAAAGGATCTAAAACAGAAGAAAAACCCTACAAAAGGAGTCAAAGACGACGTAAAATCGAAAGCGCCAAGTCGAAGACACGAATGAAAGCTAAGAAGTGAGAAAAATCACCGGGCCGCGACAGTGGATCCTCAACCCGCGGCCGCGACACGCGTGGTATAGCTATTTCTCCCCTTCGTCCGTCGTTCAACTCAATGCTACGTCATTCACGGCCGCGGATTACCATCCTCGGTAAGTGCAGAAAATTTACAAAGAGCATTTAACACATGCTGAAAATCCAAGAAACGCGTTCGTTCAAGTGGATAAAGACGTCCTTTCACAACGGACACGACTCTTAACCAACGGATACATCACTTCAAACACAACCCTTCAATATCTATAAATAAAGAGTTGATGTTGAGAAAAAGAGCAGTGAAATGTTATAATATAGATATAGAATCAGAGCGTAGAACTTATGTCGAAGTTCTAAGTAAACACATTTCGAGAGTTAGAAATTAGATTCTGTACAAAACAAGATGAGGTACACATATTGTTTATAGTTTAATTACAACTCAGTAGCGTTTAGACATTGTTCCAGTTTTAGTTTGCATCATGGTAGTGGCCGACCGAATCCCTATTACGAAGTTACAGCGAGAAGATTGAGTAGAGTGTTCGCCCCTGAGCCTGACAACCTCTTAGGAAACCCAAGGAAGCGGAACCGATCAAGCCCTTCACTTGCACGCCCTCGAAGAACTCGATGCTCCTTGTTCTCTGTAAACTTGTATCAATTTATATTTCATCTAATAAAGTCTGTTCTATTCGACAAATCGTTATGCAGCACTTATGGTAACCAATCCAATATAAGTGAGGCTGGTGTTTTCATTAATATGCACTTGAATTCAAAATCATTACAAGGAAACTTTGTTGAACACTTAGGCAAATTATCATCTCGAAAGAGTTTTAATTTGAGTAAGGGCAACTATCCCGAAAGGGTTTTGTCACGTTCAAAGCCAATTAATTAGAGGTTCCGTCATTTATTTCATCATCATAATTGATACAAAGTTTAAGTTGTTTTCTTTACTTAATGCAAATGAATAAATTCATTCGTTTTTCTAGAAAGTTCTAAATGTTCCTGTTTTGTAAAATTCATCCTTAAAATCAGAAGACCTTTCTAACAATCGATTTATTCTAAATATAAAATCTTATTCCAGCATTTTCAAATACTCAAAGTTCACAAATTCAATTAAACAAATTTCCTAAATTCAATTAAACCAATTTTCACTTTTCATTTACATTTAATAGTAAATCTAACTAGTTCGAAATTAACAGATTCAAAAAATAAGTTTTTTCATTAAAAAACGTATCCATGTGGGATTGATATTTTTATTACTACAAGCGAAACCGTGCACTTGCGGAAATCGTTCAACAAGTTTTTGGCGCCGTTGCCGGGGATACGCCAAAATTTTTGACAAAATTTTTATTTTTCGTATTTTATTTTCGAATATAGGTTTATACATTATTTTTATACAATTTTTATATTTTATTTATTTTCAGTTATATAACATACTTGTTTTCAATTTTGTTTTGAAGGTAGTTTGGCTCGTGTAACAATTTCAAGTTCATGCGCAGTTTGCGAAATTCGGGCACGCCACCAGATCATTTAGATCCAGAAATTGAAAGAACACTTAAGAAAAACAAGAAAAACAACAAAAACAAAGACAAAACACCCTTAAAAACCAAAGTAGACCAGCCAGAGATTATGGCCGATCCACCGACACTTATGGATTATGCTAGGCCAGGAATGGCCGGTGTAACTAATAGTGTAGTTAGACCCCGTATAAATGCAAATCAATTTGAAATTAAGCATGCTTTGCTTAATATGTTGCAAAACAATGTAACGTTTTATGGACTACCTAACGAAAACCCTAATGCACATTTGACAAATTTCTTAGAAATTTGTGACACTTTTAAAATTACTGATGTAACAGCCGAAGCAATCAAACTTCGCCTCTTTCCTTTCACTTTAAAGGATAAGGCAAAAATTTGGTTAACTTCTATGCCTGCTGCAACATTTGAGACTTGGGACCAATTAGCCCAAGCGTTTTTATCAAAATATTTTCCTTTAGCAAAAACCGCAAGAGTCATCAAAGAGTTGACATCTTTTACCCAAAATAATAATGAAACTCTTTATGAAGCTTGGAAACGTTTTAAAGAACTTCAACGTTTATGCCCACACCACCAACTGCCAAATGCACTTTTAATGCAGACATTCTATAATGGATTAAATCCTACAACTAGAGGTTCATTAGATGCTATGTCTGGAGGGTTATTTATGAAGAAGACGTCCGCCCAAGCAAGAGAACTTTTGGAAGAAATGGCAATCAACAGCAGTATGTGGCCCGCCGAGCGTGGCCATATACCGACGGCGAAACCATCATCCTCAGGTACATCATCGGTTAAAGGTATAATGAATCTTGATCCTGTAGCAATGTTACAAGCCTAATTTTCTGCCTTATCGCACAAAATTGATAGGTTTATGGCACCGTGTGATCCTAATGATCCGATCCCGACAGACATTGATTACGAAGGTATGAATGAGATAGAACAGGTAAATTTTGTCCAAGGACAAAACCAAACTACTAATCCTTATTCTAATACTTATAATCCTGGATGGAGAAATCATCCTAACTTTAATTGGAAAGATAGTAATAATAATAATAATGCAAATGCTAATCAATATCGTGTAAATAATTATCAAAATCAAACAAAAGATACGATTAGCACTTTATCTTCAAAAATCGACAAATTTATAGATGCTATGAATGGAAAGGTAAGTAATCAAGACGATGGTTTTAAACGGATCGAAAATAAATTCGATCAGCTTATCAAAAACCAATCATCTAGCATCCATAATTTGGAGGTTCAAATTGGACAACTTGCTAAATCAATTCCATCCCGCAAAGAGGGAAGTCTTCCCAGCCAAACGGAAGAAAATCCGAAAGAGCATGTTAAGGCTATCACTCTTCGCTCAGGAAAAAACTATTTAGGTCCGGAAATGCCCGGAAATTCAACTTTACCTGGAAATGATTTACCAAAATCCAAAGAAGATACATTAAAACAAAAAGATACAACAATAGACTCTAATCCAAAACCTTTTGTACCAAAACCACCTTTTCCACACAGGGTCCGAAATAAGGACCATGATAAACAACTTTTATCATTTTTAGATAAACTTAAAAATTTGCATATAAATTTAACATTCATGGATGCAATTACGCAAATTCCTAACTATGGAAAATTCTTGAAAGATTTAATCTCAAAAAAGATTAGTTGGGAAGGAATTTCATCCATTTCACTTTCTGAAGAATGTAGTTCGATAGTATCAAGCAAATTACCTACTAAACTCAAAGATCCCGGATGCTTTACCATTCCGTGTACTTTGGGAAATATGGAATTCCCAAGTTGTCTTTGTGATTTAGGAGCTAGTATAAACTTGATGCCATTGTCTATTTTTGAGAAATTAGGTTTAGAAGAAGACATCAAGCGTACCAATATGGTTTTGCAATTAGCAGATCAATCCACTAAAAGACCATATGGTATAATTGAAGACGTTTTGGTGAAAGTTGACAAATTTATTTTTCCTACTGACTTTGTTATCTTAGATTTTGCTTATGATGCTAATTGTCCGCTAATCTTTGATAGACCATTCATGAACACGGGACGTGCTCTAGTTGATGTGTCGGAAGGAAAAGTAGTTTTAAGAATAGGTGACGATAAGATCGAGTTCGATATGAATCAAGCAATGAAATATCCTATGGAGGATTTCGCTTGTATGAAGCTTGATTTAGTTGAAGAATGTGTTAATGAAATTGTTCAAAGAGAAGAAATAATGGAACCTATAATGGGTGAAGAATTAGAAGATAAGGACCCAGAGCCTTTGATTCGAGAAGATGGACAAGTTCCGCCTTCAGTAATAGTTCCACCTAAATTAGAACTTAAAGAATTACCAAACCATCTGAGATACACTTTCCTAGGCGGAAGTGATACTCTACCTATAATCATCTCTAACAAATTAACAGAAAATCAAGAAGATAAGCCACCTAAAGCGGATAGACAAAGACGTTTAAATCCGAACATGAAAGAAGTAGTCAAAAATGAGATTACTAAACTTTTAGACAATGGAATCATTTATCCTATTTCGGATAGTGAATGGGTTAGTCCAATCCATTGTGTACCCAAAAAGGGAGGTATAACTGTAGTAAGGAATGATGAAGGTGAATTAATACCTACGCGAACCACCACCGGTTGGAGGGTTTGTATAGATTATAGGAACCTAAATAAGGCAACTAGGAAAGATCATTTTCCTTTACCTTTCATCGATCAAATGATCGAAAGGATAGCCGGTCATGCATTTTATTGTTTTCTTGATGGTTATTCCGGATTCTTTCAAATATATATTTACCCGGATGACCAAGATAAAACAACCTTCACATGTCCTTATGGAACATTTGCATATAGAAGAATGCCTTTTGGTCTATGTAATGCACCAGTAACTTTTCAACGTTGTATGACTGCAATTTTTAATGATTTCATCGAAGATATCATGGAAGTATTTATGGATGATTTTTCAGTTTATGGAGATTCTTTTGATGTATGTTTAAAAAACTTAGATAAAGTTCTTTCTAGATGCGAAGAAACGAATTTAGTATTAAATTGGGAAAAATGTCATTTCATGGTTGACGAAGGAATTGTTTTAGGTCATAAAATATCCGAAAAAGGATTAGAAGTGGATAGAGCAAAAACTTCAGTAATAGAAAAATTACTCCCACCAACAACTGTCAAGGGAGTAAGATCTTTTCTAGGACATGCAGGTTTTTACAGACGATTTATAAAAAACTTTTCTGTGATTTCCAAACCACTTACTAATTTGCTTATGAAGGATTCAACCTTCGACTTTAATGAAGATTGTATTAAAGCTTTCGAAACATTGAAAACAGCTTTAGTCAGTGCACCCATAATTGCTAAGCCCGATTGGGATTTACCTTTTGAAATCATGTGTGATGCAAGTGACCTAGCAGTGGGATGTGTTTTAGGTCAAAGAAAGGATAAAAGATTACATGTTATTTATTATGCAAGTCACACATTGTCCGGTGCACAATTAAATTACACAACAACAGAAAAAGAGATGTTAGCCGTAGTATTTGCATGTGATAAGTTTAGGTCATACTTGTTAGGATCTAAAGTTATTATTTATACAGATCACGCAGCTTTACGTTATCTGTTTGCTAAGAAAGATGCAAAACCGCGTCTGATTAGATGGGTTTTGTTGTTACAAGAATTTGATATAGAAATTAAAGACAAAAAGGGAGTAGAAAACCTTGTCACCGATCATCTATCGAGACTAGAAGATGAAAACGGTCCTATAGGTGAAACTGTCGGTATATGAGATGATTTCTCCGATGAACATCTCTATCAAGTAGAAAGTATCATGTCACCATGGTATGCAGATTTTGCTAATTATCTTGCAACCGATATTGTTCCGGAGGGATTATCTTCCCAACAAATGAAGAAATTTTTCTTCGATATTAAACAATATTTTTGGGAAGATCCCTTTCTATTCAAATCATGTGGTGACGGGATAATTAGGAGATGTGTTGGAGAAAATGAATATGAATCTATAATAACAGAATGTCATTCCAGCTCATATGGAGGACATAATGGAGTTAATAAAACGGTAGCTAAAATATTAGAATGTGGGTTCTTTTGGCCTACAATGTTTAAGGACGTTGGTTCATTTATTACTCGTTGTGATAAATGCCAAAGAACGGGAAATTTAGGAAGGAAAGATGAGATGCCCCTAAAAAACGTGTTGGAAGTTGAAATCTTCGACATGTGGGGAATTGATTTCATGGGACCTTTTCCGCCTTCCAATGGTAAAACTTACATATTAGTAGCCGTTGATTATGTTTCGAAGTGGGTTGAAGAAATTGCAACCCCTACGAATGATTCTAAAGTAGTTATTAATTTTCTTGACGATATATTTTGTAGATTCGGTTGTCCTAGATTCGTTGTTAGTGATGGCGGTACCCATTTCATAAATCGAAATTTTGATATGCTTATGAAAAAATATGGAGTACGCCACCGCGTGTCAACGCCATACCATCCTCAGTCGAATGGTTAGGCGGAGATCTCAAATAGAGAACTCAAATGGATTCTAGAGAAAACTGTTTCATCATCAAGAAAAGATTGGTCACAAAAACTCAATAATGCGCTATGGGCATACCGTACTGCATTTAAATCACCAATAGGAATGACTCCATACCGTTTGGTATATGGAAAAGCATGTCATTTACCAGTTGAATTAGAACATAAAGCCTATTGGGCTATCAGAAAACTTAATTTTGATTTACAACAAGCAGGAAAGAAACGTTTGCTCAATTTAAATGAGTTAGATGAGTTGCGACATCTATCGTATGAAAATGGGAGGATTTATAAAGAAAAAGTGAAAAAATGGCACGATGCCAAGATCAAAGTCAAACACTTTAATGTTGGAGATAAGGTGCTGTTATTTAATTCACGGCTTCGTATATTTCCAGGAAAACTTAAGTCCAGATGGGATGGACCGTATTTAGTCGTCAAAACATTCGACTATGGTTCTTTGGAACTTGAGGAAACCAACGGTAATCGTTTTAAAGTTAACGGTAATCGATGTAAAATTTATTACGAAAATATTTCCGAAATAGGAACTAATTTCGTAACAAGATTTCCTGACATATAAATCATTTCATTTTTCTAATAGTTAGTTTTTATTATTTTTTATTTTTATTTTTGTTTTGTTTAGATTATATCATTTTATATTAGAATTTTAGATATAGAAAAATATATACAAGTCATGATTTTAATTAATTTTTAGGAATTTAATGAGAATTAGAAGAAATTCAGTGATTCTCAGTTGAGAATTTGAAATTCTCAGTTGAGGATTCACATATATAGAATTCTTAAGGAGGTAAGAAATTTCTGAACTTATAGAGAATTTAAAATTCTCAGTTGAGAATTTGGGTATAATTAGTAGCCAGGAAAATTTCTGGACTTATAGAGGATTTCAGATTCTCAGTTGAGAATTCTGATTTCAAATTGAAAGGAAAATTTCTGAACTTACCGAGGATGAGGATTCTCGATAGAGGATCAGAAATTTGGAGTTTTGACAACTGATTTCCGCAAGAAAATCAGCGTGTCGCGACCGCGGGTCAGCATCCTCGGTCGCGACACGGGGAAATTATGCAAAAATTGACCCTTTTTCCAGCAGATGCAACTCTTCAGAAACGAAGCATTAAGTTTCTTCATTTCTAAAAGGGCTGTTTCATGCCTTTTCATTTCAAAAACAACACCTCTTTTCATCCTAGGATCTTATTAATAGTTTCTAGATGTTCAGTTTTCTGTCACTTTCTTTTCATCTCTATCAGAACTATCTCTGATTTTCTTACCATTCAACAACCCAGAAACTAAGTTCAGAACCTTTCTTCCTTAATCATTCCAAACACCATGACTTCCTCAAACACTTCATCTAAGAAAGTTATTGCTTCACGCAATAAGCATGTTGATATATCAGAGCGTTACGGATGTAACTTTCCCATCTTCAATCATGATGAGGGAAGGCGCTTCTTGAAGCTTCGATACACATTCTTTGTCGGAATGCTATACATGGATGACTTTCTTAATGATCAGTTGGGAATTAAAGAAGATATGAGTCGCTACATGGAACGTTTAGGATGGACCAGATTTGTTAATATGAAGTTTCCTATAATTGGAGACTGGATATTAGAGTTCTTCTGTACGGTTCGCTTTGTTAACAAGCGTCGGGTGCGTCTTAGTTTTCGTCGGGATGGCAAAACTTTCACTTTTGGATATCCAGAATTACATGCTTGGTTTGGTTTTCCCTTGAAGGATACTACCAAACGTCATCATGGAAAAGATATGACGTCCACTGATATTTGGCGAATGCTCACCGGCATCTGGCCTTTCCACCCAAAACTTGCCTATAATAAGTCTTTCTATTCCAACTCTATGCTATATTTGCATAAGTTTCTGAGTCACAGCCTGTTCGGTCGCACGTTCAGTAGTGTCGTCCAAGAATCTGATCTTTATGTCCTTGGCGATATATTTCAAGGCAACGTGGTTGATTCTTCAAAAATTCTGATGGAGGGTCTTGTTGCCGCATCTAGATCCAAGGCTAAGAAGGTTGGATTCGGGAATATTGTATGTGCAATAATTCTAGGGACCAAGGGAAGTATTTCTGTTCCTTGGAGTGATGCTGAATCTTTCCCAATGCTAGACTATGAGTTTTTAGAATATGAAGGTCTAGTGAAACGAGTATTTCGATCAGGACCCAATTTTCTTTCTGCACAAGAACGTCAAGCCTTCGTGCAGTTGAAAATAGAACGCTATAGGGCTAAGAAAATCCCGATTGAAAGGGACGAGTTTTTAGCATAGCTTTTGTTTCGTTTGTTTGTAAATATGTTTCTATTCAATAAAAATCTTTCTCTTTTGCATTCTTTCCTGTTTTTGATTATTTGGTTAAACTAACATTTAATTCCATAATTCTAAACTAATGCACTTATTAAATGCAAACTTAATCCAATCATTACTAATTAAATGATTAATAACTAAGTTTCAATTCCTTAAATAAAGATTCATTTAACTTACATTAATACATGCACATAAATGCTTCAATTAATTTTTGTTCCAAACCTTTCCTATTCTTAATTTAACATCCATTAATTAAAGCATTTTTCATTTATTTTTCCATTAATAAGGATAAACCTTTGGTTTTCCTTATCATTTAATGTTTTACATTTATGTTCTTAAGTACAGATTACATTGTCCAGGAGTACAGGATCAAATTTATCAAAGAAATTACACAAATAGGAGTTAATATGCAGATTTGGGTAGCCACGAGGTGATCCGCGGCCGAGAATTAATGGAGTCTCGGTAACTTCAGCAAATTTACTCCAAATTCAGACAAGAAATTCGCTGCCAAACGCGATTCGCGGCCGCGAATGGTGTATTTCTCGGTAACTTCAGCAAATTCCCACAACAATTCAAAGCAAAAATTGGCTGAAAAACGCGATCCGCGGCCGCGGATACACATCCACGACCGCGACACGCGTGTTAAAGGCAACTCCAAGTCCGGATTGTTGGCCTAATTTTCAACCTTTTTCCTATTCAACCCCTACTTACACCTCTTCCTATTCCAACTCTACTTACACCTCTTCCTATTCCAACTATACTCATTACTCTTCCTATTCCTACTCTACCTATTAATCTTCCTCTTCAAACCCTATATATATACCTATTCCTTACACAAACCTTACATCACCTCCAATTTTAACCAATTCCCTACTCTTACCTCTTCAAAATACTTCACTTTTACTCTTCCCAATTTCATCATTACCCTTTTCAATCACTTACCCCTTTCAATTCAAGTCTACATACAACACTTCTACTTCATCTTCAACCTCAAGCTTTTCTCTCTTTTCATCTTTTTCATCTAAACCCTAAACACCATAACCATGCCTAGAGCAAAGCGTGTTGGACACAAGCCGGCTGTCACTGAGGCTAATCGCCTAAGGATTAGTTGCGGGGCTTATTTCGACATTCATTCTGAAGAAGAAGTTGGACGTTTCAAGCACTTTTCAAACGTCAATCGTAAGTTCGTGGATATGCAGTTTCTTGACTTTGATTCGGTAAGGAAGTTGAACTTCACTACACAAATTACTGCTTTTATTGAAACTTTGGGATGGGAAACTTTTGCTTCTATGCGTTTTCCACAAATTCAAGAGTATGTGGTTGAATTTTTGGTTACTTTGACGATGAACAAAAAGAGGACTGAAATTTCTTTTCGGAATAATGGTGTCACCTATACCATATATTATGAAGCTATGGGTAACATGTTTGGTTTCCCTACTAGTGATTTTTATGATAAGCCTCGGGATTTTGACAATAACTCTTTTTGGCAAACTCTTTCCGACCAAACTTCTTTTGATTCTAAAAACACTTCAAGCAAGTTGATTAAGGACAATTGTGTGTTCTTCTTTCACAAGTATTTGAGTTTTTCACTTTTTGGTCTTGTTGAGAGTTCAAAAATTCAAGTCCGGGATTTATTTGTTTGGGATTGTTTGTTCAAGGGTTTACGGGTTGATAGCATTGGAATGATTTTTGACAATTTATATCGTGCTTCGAGGGCTCATACCACTCAAGTCCCTCTCGGTAATTTAATCACCGCTATTGTTTTGGGAGCACGGGATGAATTGGCTACTTTTGATATGTCCACCTACCATGGATATGTTCCGGTTTTGGACATTGCGGCTCTTGAGCGGGCTCATTTATTGGTTTCTGCGGCTCCTCCGGTTTTTATTTCTTATGCTACCCGTATTGCACATCTTCGTGGCACTATGGGTGGAGGTGCTTCTAGTTCTCATAATGTAGGTACCGAGGAAGAAGGAGGTGCGGAGGAAGGAGCGGAAGATGCACCACAAACCCAAGCAACACAAGATAATGATCCGGTGGATTTAAGGAGAATTTTGAACCAAATCAATGCCAATAATCGACAAATGAATTTAAGAATTGATGATTTGGTGGAGAACAACATGGTGATGAATGACAACCTCAATTCTTTGAGGCGTGCGCATAGATCAACTCGGCATCGGATGCTTTCGTTTTTTCGACGCCGAAATGTGGAAACTTCACCAACACCTCCGGATTCCCCGCCGCATGATTAGGTTTTATCTTTTATTTTTATCTTATCTTGTTTTCATTTCAGTTTCGTACATTTTTATTTTCTTATGTTTCGTACAATTTCAGTTTTAATTTAATTTTATGATGCTTGTTTTCTTTGCTATATCTTTCATTTCTTTCCGTTTGTTTTATCTTTAACGTTTTATCTCCATTTTTGCACCAATGAGGACATGGTCCAATTTAAGTGTGGGAGGAGATATATACATATATCATTTTTATACAAACGAATGAATGAACGAATGTATGCAAATGAATGAATGAATGTATGCAACACTTGTTTGTTTTCAAAAATACAAAATGCAACGTATATTGCAACACTTTTAAGTATATTGCAAAAAATGAAAAAAATTAACATTTTTTATGAAATATCATTTTTACATTTATCAATTAATCATAAGTTAAAATTTTTATGATTATTTTTAGGTTATCATTATCGATAGAAATAAATATTTCTATACGGGTAATATTTTTCAAATTTTTCACAAATCTTCGACACGATTTTAAGTAAAAATTGTCTCGAGTAAATGTATTTAAGTAATAAATTCTTTATTTTCAATCTCTATTTCATATCATGAAATTCATGATATAATAAATCTTATTTTAAATTTTCAATTAGGTTTATAGGCATTAAATTAAACTAACAATTTTTTTAGCTCGGTTTTGGTTTTGTCTTACATTAACACCAATTGAAGTTTTTAAGGAAACTATAGCCATAATACATGTTGAATTTTCAGTCAATATAGGATGAATGTGCTAATTTTCTTTTTCCCAATTCATATTAATTAATCAATAAATCGTATTCTTAACTTTTGGCCACGATTGAGACCAACCTTATCACAATCGAGGTATGAAAGGGAAGAAATTAATAAATAAAGCGTACTTTTGGCCACGGTTGCGACCACCCTTATCACAATCGAGGTATGAAAGGAACGTTTAAATAATAAAAAAATTAAGCGTGTTTAAAGTTTAAAGTAACGATTGCGTCCACCCATGGCATGGTCGGTACCTCTTAAGCGAACACAAAACAAATGCATATAAAGTTACGATCGAGACCACCCTTATCACGGGCGTAACTAAGCAAATAAATTAAACTTAATACTCATATATAATAATTCAAGTTTGGGAAAGGAAATTTGGTGCTTTGAAATGCCTTGAGATGAAAGACTCAATAACATGCGTGCTTACATCGTCCCGAATACTTCAATTTAAACATTGAAATACAAGACGAATGATATATCGTACTTATACTAAGTTAGTTTGATATTTTGCGTATAAATTTGCCATGCAAAGTTAGTCTTTTCGGCTTAACTAATTTAAAAAGTAAACACAAAGATATATGTTTTATTTTCAAAAAGAGATTAGTTAAGGAATAAATTCAGTGAAATTTTGCTAGGGACTAGCAAAAGATTAAGTGTGGAGATTTGTTAAGCCCAAAATATACCTAAAATATCATTAACATTTATATCATTTTTATTACAAATTCGTGTTATTTATATCTGTTTAGATTACTTTTACTCTCGAATATCTTTCTTTCTTGCAAGGTACCTAAATATTTGGTAAAATCCAAATAGGAACGAAAAAGGATCTAAAACAGAAGAAAAACCCTACAAAAGGAGTCAAAGACGACGTAAAATCGAAAGCGCCAAGTCGAAGACACAAATGAAAGCTAAGAAGTGAGAAAAATCACCAGGCCGCGACAGTGGATCCTCAACCCGCGGCCGCGACACGCGTGGTATAGCTATTTCTCCCCTTCGTCCGTCGTTCAACTCAATGCTACGTCATTCACGGCCGCGGATTACCATCCTTGGTAAGTGCAGAAAATTTACAAAGAGCATTTAACACATGCTGAAAATCCAAGAAACGCGTTCGTTCAAGTGGATAAAGACGTCCTTTCACAACGGACACGACTCTTAACCAACGGATACATCACTTCAAACACAACCCTTCAACATCTATAAATAAAGAGTTGATGTTGAGAAAAAGAGCAGTGAAATGTTATAATATAGATATAGAATCAGAGCGTAGAACTTATGTCGAAGTTCTAAGTAAACACATTTCGAGAGTTAGAAATTAGATTCTGAACAAGATGAGGTACACATATTGTTTATAGTTTAATTACAACTCAGTAGCGTTTAGACATTGTTCCAGTTTTAGTTTGCATCATGGTAGTGGCCGACCGAATCCCTATTACGAAGTTACAGCGAGAAGATTGAGTAGAGTGTTCGCCCCTGAGCCTGACAACCTCTTAGGAAACCCAAGGAAGCGGAACCGATCAAGCCTTTCACTTGCACGCCCTCGAAGAACTCGATGCTCCTTGTTCTCTGTAAACTTGTACCAATTTATATTTCATCTAATAAAGTCCGTTCTATTCGACAAATCGTTATGCAGCACTTATGGTAACCAATCCAATATAAGTGAGGCTGGTGTTTTCATTAATATGCACTTGAATTCAAAATCATTACAAGGAAACTTTGTTGAACACTTAGGCAAATTATCATCTCGAAAGAGTTTTAATTTGAGTAAGGGCAACTATCCCGAAATGGTTTTGTCACGTTCAAAGCCAATTAATTAGAGGTTTCGTCATTTATTTCATCATCATAATTGATACAAAGTTTAAGTTGTTTTCTTTGCTTAATGCAAATGAATAAATTCATTCGTTTTTCTAAAAAGTTCTAAATGTTCATGTTTTGTAAAATTCATCCTTAAAATCAGAAGACCTTTCTAACAATCGATTTATTCTAAATATAAAATTTTATTCCAGCATTTTCAAATACTCAAAGTTCACAAATTCAATTAAACAAATTTCCTAAATTCAATTAAACCAATTTTCACTTTTCATTTACATTTAATAGTAAATCTAACTAGTTCGAAATTAACAGATTCAAAAAATAAGTTTTTTCGTTAAAAAACGTATCCCTGTGGGATCGATATTTTTATTACTACAAGCGAAACCGTGCACTTGCGGAAATCGTTCAACACATAGCGTAATGTGTTAATAAACCCTAAAACGAACCTTACCGAGATGAAGAATTAACGAGTTAGAAGACGATTCACCCGATTGAGAGAGATAAACCAAGCAGGAGAAGATGAATTTTGTTTAGGGCTTTTGCAGAGGTGGAGATCGAAGGAGAAGAGGAGGATCGAAAGACTGGGTTTAGGCTAAATTGGCCTTATATACCCCGTTCTTTTTTTAAGCGCGCAAACTAAAAGTTAGAGTTTTTTCTGCCCCACTTTTCTAAGTTTCAGTTGCCGCTTTTTTTTTTTTACAACAATGACAGTCATTTATTCGAAGTGTCGTCTGATGCTTAAGTGACTTTTCCATCGAAATCGTGTTCTTTTGGGATGACAGCATACTGTAACCGTAACGTCATCTGAGACGCGAGCGCATTTTTTTTTCGCCTTCCGATGACATAGAATTAAAATACTGTCACGAAACATATTCAGACGACACGAAAATAAATGTCTGTCATGTATCTTGTGTCATGTGAAAGGGAAAATGGCATAGTGGGAATGGACCACTAAATATTGTGAATTAATTTTGCAAGCATAGGAAAACAAATAAAGCTCTAATTAAGATAAATGAAAAATAAAAACCTTTGCAGCTATCTTTAAAGCCTCGACATCTTCAGGAAAAATCATGATATTCTTTCATATGACTCTCCAGCCCTTTGCAAATCTCCAAGCTTAACAAAATGCGATGCGTGCTGAACTCTTAGAGCAATATCATTAGGAGTTTCCCTTATAACTTTATAAAGGCATGTCCCAATATGAGCTGCATCTCCTATTTCACCGTATTTCATTAAAGATATTAGTCAGAATATAAAATGAGGCCCCACCCATATATCCAATCAAGGACTAGAAACTCCTATTCATGGTCCAAATATGACAAAATCAAATATCGATATGTTTAAGTATGTATTAGCACCTTGTTGAAAAGTATGATACATTTCTATCAAAATTTTGTGATTGAACAGAGCACACTTTCTCCACATAATAAGACTGACAGTAAATGACTACCAGTATATGCAAAGTGTAATTTCAGCAGCATAAAAAAACTTTTTAGCCTATTCATATTGATGGAACGGCATAACAACTTGAAGTTTTAGGCCATGATTTTAGGTCGTGATGGTGCTTCTGGTTTTTGGATGTTAAGTTTTAGATACTTTTGGATGTTTATTTAAACAAGTGTTGTTGTTTGGATTAAATATCATTGTTGTCTTTTACGTTACAAACATTGTTGCCTTGTGCTCTAAACATCATTGCACTTGTAACTATAACATGGTTTCCATATACTCTAAACATTGTTGCGTTTATAAACAAAAATTGTTGCCTTTATGTTACAAGTTGTTGCATTTGTATAACAAAAGTGTTGCTATAGCAATATCGTTGATCTGAAATAGTGTTGCCTAAGGAAATAAAGCGTTGCCTTAAGTTAAAAATATTGTTGCCTTCTCCCACTAAAGGTAACGATTAATAAATATAAAATCGTTGCTTTTGGGTTCATTTTCGTTGTCTTTTAATCATATCCTCCAACCGTTGCACTTTGATGAAACCAAAAGCGACGATATCTTCATTGTTGCATTAGAAAACATTTTCATTGCATTTGAGAGTAAAGGCAACCGTGAATTAACCAACGAAAATATATTGATCGAAATCGTTGCCTTAGCCTATTTTTTGCCATTTTGCAACAGTTTTGGGTCCCAAACGTAACGAATCAGCATCGTTGCAATTGGCATTCTATGGTAGCGGGTTGGTTTGAAAATTCTTAGGCTTAGCATAAAAATTTCTAGTTGGAAAACCAAACCACAAACCCATCTCCTCATATCTAACATCAAAATGTTTACCCAAATTCCTAAAAGAAATTCTACCATTCTTCTTATCATATGCCAAAGTAACCAAAAATCCGATAATATCTGATAATATCTGTTTCACTATGACGGAAACGCATACTAGCAAATCTTTCCCAACCTAAAACTCTAAGAAATTCATTAATCCGCTCGGAGAAGGTAAAATCACTCACTGTAGCAAAATCTAAGAAGAGCATATCGGTGAACAAGATCTTGGATCCAGAAAAGTACCTATAACGCCTTCCTTCCGCATTGAAGGAATTTTGTTAGCAACCTTCTTTTGTCTAGGCATGGTGAAATATTTGGTGTTTGTGAGAGAAATAGAGAGATTTTAGAAAATTTGAAAAATGGAGGTTTATGTTATGGTTTTTGTATTTGGGGAAGAAGATGAATAGGGAAAATGTGCATGGGAAAAAACAAAATCTTATTATGGGGAAGAGAGAAGTGTATTGATAGGTGAAAATTTGGGTGAATTTAAAGGTGATTTGATGTATAATTGATTGTGGAATAAGAAAGGTGTTTGAATTAAAGTTGGAATAGGAAAAGGTGTAAAAATAGGCTCAATTTCGGCCAAAATAACAGCGAGTCGCGACCGAGATTCTCAAAAATCTCAGTCGTGACACACGTTGAGAAGGGAGAAAAATTGCTCCTCCTGGCTTGCCTGCTTGCTGGTCGTCCAGAGATTTTGGAAATCTCATACGAGATTTTTGAGCTGTTAGCCAAAATCTTGAATATTTGACATTTTCAACTTGTTAAAATTATTTCTTCTTGCACTAATGTTCCTTTAATGATATTTAAACCTGAAAAACTAAAAAACAAAACTAAAAATTAAATAAAAGGTTAGCCTTAAGGGCTTTCCTTAATCTAAAATTGATAAAAATAGATGAGTTTTTTTTTTGGGTAGGAACAGGAAAAGAAAAAGAACAAACAAAGAAAACTAACCCGGGATTAGCCTAAGAAGGCTAACCCCAATTCTATCCTCTAAAAGAAGAGACGAAAGAAAGATGGGAGGATCAGAAAGGGTAGAGACACCTAACATCCCCTCATGCTCAGCTGCCGCCAAGCGATCCGCAACCCGGTTCTGTTCCCTGTAGATGTGGCTGAACTTTAAGAACTCAAAGGAAGGGCGCAGCCTTAAAATAGCTTTGATAAGGTTTTGGCTGTTAAGACAAATAGCCTGGTTATCAGAAATCCTGTTGATAGCCTCCATGTTATCAGACTCCACAGATAACCTCTTTACACCCAGGCTAATGGCAAGCTTGATACCCGAAAGAATACCCCACAGTTCTACCGAAAAGGAGGAACCCATCCCCAGGTTCTGGGTAAACCCAGACAGCCAGGCGCCACCCGCCTCACGAAGAACTCCTCCGGCAGCAATCTTGTCATTGCTAAGGCAGGAGCCATCCGTATTCAGCTTCACTACCCCTTCTTCTGGCCTGCTCCAACCAACGAGGTGGACCTCTCTTTTCTGGGTAGACTTGGCAAGGGGATCCCCTTTGAAGCTCTCAGTAATAATAGAGAGTTTTTTCGAGAAGAAATCAAGTAAGTCAGGAATAAAGACAGTTTTATCAGCAAAAATCTCCTCGTTCCTCCACTTCCAAATTTGGTGACAAATGATAGCAAAGAAAATGTCACCATGCTCCATGTTAGCCAATAACTTCCCACTAACTCCATCAGAGCACCAGTTATACTCAGAGTGGGCCATGAAGGAAGGAAGAATGTGGTGAGGGATAATTTTCTTCCACACCTTTTTACTCTTAGGGCAATCCCTTAGAGCATGACACAAAGTTTCATCATGGCCTCTGCATCTACTGCAAGCACCTGAATCCGCCAAGCAATGTATCAAACTTTGACCAGATCCAGTCTCCCTCAGAGTCCACCACATCGGCAATTCTCCAGTTACGGATGTTACTAGGCGGGGGGGATCTACACACCTCAATAAGCGGTTTGTCACCAATCTAAGTATCATACCAGAAGCTAATGGATTTACCATTACCCACCTCCAGACCAACCCCCGAGCAGAACTCTGCAAACACAGCGCTAAGCCCTTTCCAAAGGAAGGAACAACTGACAACTCTCTCCTTAGGGCCACCAAAGATTTTGTCTTTCTGATACTTGCCACAGAGAAGACGAACCCAAAGAGAGGATGGGCATTGCCACATTCTCTAAAGAAGCTTCATCAAAAGGACTTTATTATTGTCCTTAGCTTGTCTTATACCAAGACCCCCCCTGCTTTTCGGCTGGCAGACCTCCTTCTAAGGGACAAGGTGAATCTTTTTCCCTTCTCCAGACTCTCCCCAAAGGAAACGCCGGTTGATTTTGTCTAGCTCGTTGAGGACCGGCTCAGGCAGTCTACAGGCTTGCATGATATGATTAGGAGCAGCGCAATTGACAGATTGGATTAAAGTTAGACGGCCTGCTAGGGAAAGAGAGTTAGCTTTCCAGCTAGCACACAAACCATTGGTTTTGTCCAAAGTTTCTTTAAAGGAGGCTTTGGAGACTCTGTCGCTATGGAGAGGGACCCCAAGATACTTACCCAAAGAGTGAGTAAGGGGAATGCCGGAAAGATCACTCAGCCTTCTATAAATGCCTCTGTGCATGTTTTTAGAGCAAAGCATCCGAGACTTTTGGATATTAATCTTCTGGCCAGAAGCAGCACAGAAACAATTAAGGATATCCATTACCACACTAATTTGCTCCTCATTCCCTTCCACGAAGAGCATCACATCATCAGCGAAGAATAAATGGGTAATAGGAGGGCAAAAATTATTGATGGACACAGGATGGAGAATCCCCTTGCTCACAGCCTCTTGGATCAGGTCTGACAATCTTTCCATAGCAATAACAAAAAGGAAGGGGCTCATGGGATCTCCTTGACGGATTCCCCTGGAGGGAGAGAACTCGTCAGACATATCTCCATTGATCATAACTTGGAAAATATGAGAAGAAATGCAATCCTCAATCAATTTCCTCCAGCTCTCGGGGATACCAGCTTTCTTCAAACTATCCAGAAGAAAACTCCGGTTTAAACGGTCATAAGCTTTCTCCAGATCCAGCTTGAGCACCACAAACCCTTTCTTACCTTTCTTCATTTTCATGGAATGCACCATTTCCTGGGCGATAACCACACTGTCCATCATTTGTCTGCCAGGGACAAAAAGCTGTCTTGGTTTTGGCCTATAATCTCAGGGAGAATACGCCGGATCTTATTAGCCACAATTTTAGTGATAGCTTTGTATAACACATTGCAAAGACTAATCGGCCTCATCTGCAAAAAGGAGGAAGGTTTTTCAACTTTTGGGATCAGGACCAGGAGGGTTTTATTCACCAGTCTAATATCATTAGAACCGCTGAAAACACCTTTAACAAAACTGTAGATGCCTTCATTCACAGTATCCCAGTGATTGTGGTAAAAGCTGGCAGGGATACCATCGATCCCCGGAGCTTTAGTGGCTCCAATATTAGAGAATGCCAGATTAATTTCTTTCTGGTCGATAGGATGGAAAGCTTATTTAATAGCATCCTCCTCCAACCTAGGAAAAGAAATCCCAGCGAGGGCTTTATCCAGATCCACCTCGTCCTCTTTAAAAAGGACTTTGTAGAAGTCAAGGGCCAGGCGACGAATCTCTTCATCCTCATAGACCTAGTCTCCATTGGAATCTTTAATAGCATCGATCCGATTCCTCTGCCTCCTAACAAATAGTCGAGAGGTGGAAAAACCTGGTATTCCAGTCTCCGTCCTTAATCCAAGCCTTCCTAGATTTCTGGAACCAAAGAAGCTCTTCCTATCTAAGAACAGCTTCCAGCTCGTTCTGGAGGGATCTAAGCTGACAACTCAGACTGTGATCAAAATGGAACTCCAAACAGCGTTGAATGCCCTCAATTCTTCTTAAAAGTTTACTTTTCCGTCTGATAATATGGCCAAAGATGTTTTTATTCCATCCCACCACATTCTTCCTAAACCCCTCCGCGGTGAGGAGAACATTAGAATGAGGCTGCCAATTATCTTTAACAAAATTCCTAAACTCAGGATGAGATTCCTAGACAACAAGGTACCTAAACGGTCTATTCCCTTTAGGCCGACATTTAACCAGATTGACGAGGATAGGACAATGGTCAGAATGACGGAAAGGGAGATTCAGCACGTTCACTTCGGGAAATCTACAAATAGCCGCAACATTCACGTACATTTTGTCCAACCGAACAAACACGCTATTCCTTTTCCAAGTAAACTTGTGGCCAGCAGCTCCCAGGTCAGACAGCCCGCATAAATCCATATTCTGCTTATGGTTAAGGCAACGGTTGACATAATGATTACCTCCCCCTTTCTGATCACTCATCAGGGCAATATCATTAAAGTCCCCAGCAACCATCCAAGCATCCACCATGCTTGTACTAATAGAGTAAAGGATCTCCCAAAGCCTTTTCCGGTTAGTCAAAACAGGATCGGCATAGACAAAGGTAGCAAAAAAAGATTTATTGCCAGGATAACACACCTTACAATGAATGAATTGATTATCTATACTGATAATATCAATATTAACACGACCTGGCTTCCAAAAAAGCCAAATCCCCCCTGCCCGACCAGTCGCCTCCGATCTGACACAATTCCAATTCTTAAACTTTTTAACCACCTCATCTGCTTTAGAACCACTAACCTTGGTTTCAAGAAGAGCAAAACAAGAAGGATTAAATTGCTTAATAAGATCATTAACATGGATGCGGGTCGCTTTGCTAGCCGCACCTCTAACATTCCAAACAAAAAAGTCCATCAGAAGGAAGACAAATGATCACAGGCCCAAACCCTAGAGCAGGTATTTATTCGGGGCTCCTGAGAGCCTTGAAGAGGTGCCAGCAGGCCCTCTTTTATCCCAAGAATCCAGAGAGCTATGGTTCTTTTTATGGTTCGCCCTAGGTTTCTTCAAATTCAACTTATTAACACCCATAGACTTCCCACTAAGGATTTCAACAAGAGTTTGCAAATTACTAACCTCATTGAGCTTTACTTTCCCTGTCGAGCCAATGATCTGGGATTTCCCCTTAGCATAAGCTTTGGGGTCGAAAAGAGGATTAATAGAGTCACCTAGGATGGTAGCTGGCTCGGCAAACTTAAGGCCTGGTATGCTTAGCTCCATATGGTCATTAGGTAAATCCGAATCATGTCCATCCTCAAGAGATAGGACTCCGAATCTAGATCCTGACCCGGAAGTTGAGCCAGCACCAGCATAATAGATGAGTTTATTAATATTGGAACATATATACACAATCATATAAAATTGAAAAATATGTAAAATATCAGAAACATATTTACAAAGAATTATTCTTAAACACAATCAAAGCAAATTAAATCTATTCTTCATCCCTATTAATGGAAATTCCTCGTGCTTGAGCCCAGTTTATTTTTACTTGAACTATTAACTGTCTCTCTTGTGAAAAAAGAAACCGCGGACCAAGACGGAATTCACGTTTGACAAGTCCTTCTCGAAATCAAGGACGGGGAATAGTTCATTCTCGCTCCAAGTAACGGAAATTGTGCCTTTGGCACCCAGAATAATTCCACAAACTAAATTCCCATATCCAACTTTTTCATTCTTCGAACGTGAGGCAGATATCAAACCTTCCATCAAATTTTTTGAAGAATCCACAACATTACCTTGAAGTATATCTCCCAAAATATATAAATCTATGTCACGGAGTACATTTCCGTAAATACGTCCAAAAATACTATAACAGAGATACTTATGGAGATATAAGATGGAGTTAGAATTAATTAATTTGTTTAATGCAAGATGTGGATTAAAACGCCACAATCTTGTCAACATCCTCCATATATCTCGAGAAGTCATATCTCTACCATGATGGATATTAGATGTTCCTCGTGGTGGAAAACCAAACCATGCATGTGATTCGGGATAACCGAATGTAAATTCTCTTCCATTATTGCGAAAACTGAGACGCACTCGCCGCTTATCGACGAATCGAACTGTGGAAAATAACTCTACCGCCCAATTTCCTATAATTGGGAAACGCATGGATGAAAACTTAGTCCATCCTAAATTGTTACGATAACGATTAATATCCCCGCTAATACCGAGTTCCTCATTCAAGAACTCATCCATGTACGTTCATGCCACAAAACATGACGTAACGGAAGTGCAAATAACAACGTCCCTCATCTTCATTGAAAATTGGGAACCACGCACCATAACGTGCTGAAATATCAACACGTTTTCCGCAAGCGGGACAATGTTTCTTCAAATGTTTTGGAGAAGGAGCCATGATAGAGAATTTTTGGTGTTTAAAAACTTAATGAATTATAACAGAGAATTCAGAAATTATGAAAATAGATGAAAGCATGAAAAATTTGTAAAGAAATTTTAATTTATAGGTTTTAATCCCCAAAAATCATGACTATTCAAAATCAAAAGCTGTCTTTTGGTGAAAAATTAACTAAAAATTCGAATTTAATGCAGGAGGAAAAAGAAAGGAGAAAAAAAATCAGTCTTCCAACGCTGAAGAAAACGCGTGTCGCGGTCGAGATTTTCCAAATCTCTATATGAGCAGAAATTCATCTAAGGCTTTAAAAACAAAAATCTCTGATGAGATTTTAAAAATCTCTATATGAGCAGAAATTCATCTAACTTTAAACAAAAATCACTTATGTGATTTTTAAAATCTCTATACAAACAGAAACTTGAAGGTTGATGTAATTTCAATTAATTTTAATTCAATTGAGATTTTTAAAATCTAAAGACACTTTTCTAATTAATTACAAATAATTAAGATACATAATATCTTTAATATCTTTTAATGATCAAAATTATTATTTCTAATCTAACTATTATTTTCTAATGAATAAATTAAACTAAAAATGAAATGTAAAAACTAAATAATAAAAACTATAAACTTAAAAATGTAATAATCCTTAAGAAACCTCAAGGATCAACTAAATTTTTCACTAAATCAATTACCTGGATTGGATTTCCATCATCGGACGGGGTCTTTACGGTTCAAATGTTTTACAAATGGTTGCGGCACCCTCCTCAGCCCCGGTCTATTAATTTGATCTGGCAACCAGGTATACCACCATCACATTCGGTGATACTTTGGCGGACCTATATGCATCGGATTCCTACACATGAGCTTTTGAAGGCCAAGGGGATGACGATTGTATCTCGCTGCTGTTTTTGTCAGTCGCAGGAGGAAATAATTGAACACTTAATAGTGACATGCGAATTTTCACAGCAGTTATGGCACGGTATCAAGGCATTGTTCGGAAGAAGACTGAGCTGTGATGTTGGCATTTGTGAAATCGTTGATCAAGCTGTGAGAATGAGGTTCAGTCCGCAAATAAAGAAGCTTTGGCTCAGCGCGATTGTTCACGTAGTATGGGTAATCTGGAAAGCAAGGAATGCTTGCTTCTTTGACAACATTATGCCAAATATCCATGTATCACTTAGGCTACTTTGGAGCCAAATCAGACAAACGGATCTCTTGGGAAAAGGCACGGTTAGGAACGCTTTAACAGAAAGGAAAATTCTTGAAGAGCTGGCACTCAGGCCCAGGCTTCAGAAAGCCCCAAGAATCGTCCCGGTGAGGTGGCAGCCCCCACTAAGAGGTTGGATAAAGGCTAACACGGACGCTTCAGTCATGAATGCAACAGTTGGTTACGGAGGAATCTTTCAAGACAGCTCGGGACAAGCTCTTGGAGTGTTCGCCTTCCCAACGAACGCTCAATTCTCCCACATCGCGGAACTGCAGGCAGCAATTGCAGCGGTTTCGTATGCTGCAGCACGAGGTTGGTATTGGATCGAGAGCGATTGATCCTATGTCGTAACTGTTATTCGATCTCGCACGACCCGAGTACCGTGGCAATACATTGCTGCCTGGTCAGATTGCAGGAAAAAACTACAGACAATGCAAGTCTCAATATCTCACGCGTACCGTGAAGGCAACCAAGTTGCTGATCGTCTCGCGAACTACGGCCGCCTATGTACGGAGGAGTGCTGGTGGGACACCGCACCAGAATTCTTCAAGTTCCTCATCCAAGACAACGTCTCGAGCAGGGCATCTTTTTGCTTCTTTTAAAATGTTATTTCATTCTTTGATTCATTGATTTGTGGACTATGTATTTATTTTTTCGTTCCTCTTAATAAACCGGGCTGGAGCTTCGCTCCCTCCTCACTTCCAATCAAAAAAATCTTAAAACGATGACCGTTGACCTTGAATCGTGCTCAAACGTATTAATAACTAAATATGGTCATCTCCATCTAAACTTTAACTTACCTGGAAATAACCTCAACCGGGAATTGAAAAGTAAAACTTTATGCAATCTCGAAAATTTTAACCTTAATTCTAGTGTCATGCCATTTTTTCACTTTCTCTTTATACATCTTAGCATTTTCATAGGACAAGAAACGTAACTCATCCAATTCATTTAAATCTAACAAACGATTTCTACATGCACTTTGTAAATCATAATTTAGGGTTTTAATTGCCCAAAATGCCTTGTGATCTAATTCTACCGGTAAATGACAAGCTTTACCATAGACTAATCTATATGGTGTCATTCCTATAGGTGTTTTAAATGTGGTACGGTATGCCCATAGCGCATCGTCAAGCTTTTGAGACCAGTCTCTCCTAGAAGAGGAAACAGTTTTCTCTAATATCTACTTGAGTTCCCTATTCGAGATTTCTACTTGACCATTCATTTGAGGATGGTATGGAGTAGAAACACGGTGATGTACTCTGTATTTCTTCATAAGCGATTCAAACTTTTTGTTAATAAAATGAGTACATCCATCGCTTATCATTGCTCTAGGAACTCCAAATCGACAAAATATATCTTTTAAAAACTTAACAACTACCTTAGCATCATTAGTTGGGGTTGTAATAGCTTCAACCCACTTAGAAACATAGTCTACAGCTACTAAAATATAATTTTGGCCAAAAGAATGAGGAAAAGGACCTATAAAGTCAATTCCCCACACATCGAAAATTTCAACCTCCAATATGTTTGTTCAGGGGCATTTCATCTCTTTTGCCTAAATTTCCTACTCTTTGACACTTATCACAACGATTAACATATAAACGAACATCTTTAAACAAAGTAGGCCAAAAGAATCCACATTCTAATACCTTTGCAACTGTTTTACTTGCACCGTTATGACCTCCGTAAGAGCTTGCATGACATTCAAACATAATAGAATAACATCCTGACTCACTAACACATCTCCTAAGCATGCCATCACCACATATTTTGAATAAGAAATGATCTTCCCAAAAGTATCTTTTAACATCTGAAAAGAATTTCTTCTTTTGATGGAACTTCAACCCATCAGGAACTATATTTGCAGCAAGGTAATTGGCTATGTTCGCATACCATTGTGCTATTAGACTCTTTACTTGCATGAGATGTTCATCAGGGAAATCATCTTGTATGCCTACAGTCTTACCAATGGGACCATTTTCATCTTCAAGTCTAGATAGATGATCGGCAACTAGATTCTCAACTCCCTTTTTTTCTTTAATTTCAATATCAACCTCTTGCAACAATAGGACCCACCTAATAAGACGTGGTTTTTCATCTTTCTTAGCAAACAAATACCTCAAAGTAGCATGATCGGTATAAATTATGACCTTAGACCCTAACAAGTATGATCTAAACTTATCACATGCAAAACTACCGCTAGCATTTCCTTTTCGGTTGTTCTATAATTTAATTGAGCACCAGATAAAGTATGACTTGCATAATATATGACATGGAGTTTCTTATCTTTCCTTTGACCTAATACACATCCTACGACTAAATCACTTGCATCACACATAATACAAAAGGTAAATCCCAATCGGGCTTAGCAATTATGGGTGCACTAACTAAAGAAGTTTTCAATGTAATAAAGGCTTGCAAACAATCTTTGTTAAAGTCAAAAGGAGCATCTTTCATAAGTAAATTAGTAAGTGGTTTGACAATTACAGAAAAGTTCTTTATAAACCTTCTATAAAAACATATGTGTCCTAAAAATGACTGTACTCCCTTAACTGTGGTTAGTGGGGGTAAATTTTCAATCACTGAGGTCTTTGTTCTATCCACTTCCAATCATTTTTCAGAAATTTTATGTCCTAAAACTATTCCTTCATCTACCATGAAATGACATTTTTCCCAATTAAGTACTAGGTTAGTCTCTTCACATCTAGACAATACTTTATCTAAGTTTTGTAAACATGCATCAAAAGAATCAGCGTACACAGAAAAGTCATCCATGAATACTTCCATGATATCTTCAATAAAATCATTAAAAATAGCAATCATACAACGTTGTAAAGTTGCAGGTGAATTACATAGACCAAAGGGCATTCTTCGATAAGCAAAAGTTTCATAGGGACATGCGAAGGTGGTTTTATCTTGGTCATCCGGGTAAATATAGATTTGGAAAAATCCAGAATACCCATCTAGGAAATAATAAAATGTATGTCCGGCTATCCTTTCAATCATTTGATCAATGAAAGCAAGAAGAAAATGATCTTTCCTAGTTGCCGTATTTAGGTTCCTATAATCTATACAAACCCTCCAACCTGTGGTCGTTCGTGTAGGTATTAACTCTCCTTTCATCATTTCTAACTACGGTCGTACCTCATTTCTTGGGTATACAATGGATCAGACTAACTCATTCACTATCCGAAATTGGATAGATAATCCCGTTATCCAAAAGTTTTGTAATCTCATTTTTAACTACTTCTTTCATGTTCGGATTTAGGCGTCTTTACCTATCCGTTTTAGGAGGTTTTCCTTCTTCTAAGTGTGCAAATAATTAAAAAGGATTGTTGTCTCTATATTTTTCGTATATGTACTATATATATTATTTATATTTCCTCCAACATTGTTATTTATTGATCTATTTATTTCTCGAGTTATTAGTTCTATATAGATTGTATACTTTTGGGCCTTAGAGCACTTCGGCTACTATAGTATACCTGTATTTTTCTGTTTGTATTTGTGTTTGTGTTACAAGTTTGTTGTTTCTAGGAATGGATTTAACATGTTCTAGAAGCCTGCATTTTTATTTCATTTTTTTAAACCTTTAACATATTTATATAAAAGTTTAATACATCATTTGCATCCTGAACTTGTTCAAAAAGTTTGATTGAACTCCTAAACTTTTAAAGCGTTCTGATAGCCCATTAAATTTACAAAAAATGTTTAGTTAACCCCCTCAACTTACATAAAATATAATCAATTAATCACCCGGTTGTGAAAAGTAAGTTAAATGCAGAAGATATGTTGCACGCATCTTAAAAAAGTAAAACGACCAAGGTTAGATTACGCAATATATTAGAGAAGAAAAAGTTTTATAGTTGAACAAGTAAAAACTTCTTTTTTAATATGTTTTGATATATTTTGTGAATTATGTAATAAATTCTAAGACACGTGCAACATATCTTCCGCATCTAACTTACTTTTTTACAATCAATTGATTACATTTTATGCAAGTTTAGATAAATGAACATTTTTTGTAAGTTCAGGGAGCTACCGAAATACTTTGAAAATTCAGGGGGCCGCTCAAGCTTTTTTTTTGACAAGTTCAAGGGGCAAATGATATATTAAGCCTTATATAAAAAGGGGTTAATATACATATTTGCCCTCGTGTTTTCTCGGAAAAACAGATTTGCCCTTAAATCAAATAAACTCACAAAACTATCCCTGAATTTTTTCCAAACCTACAATTATACCCTAATCTAACAGAGCTGTTAAACAGCGTTCACATCAAACCCGCTTGTCTCTAGAAAAACTTCAGAAAAGAACAACCAATTACAAAAAAAAAAAAATATGCACATTCAATTTCGATTAAAAGCAAGTTAGAAGAACATATTGGTCAAAATTCATTTTCATAAAAGCTCAATCAACCTAATAAAACGGCGTCTAAACCTCCTAATTAATCCAAAAGCAATAGCAATAGAAAACGATAAGAAACCAAATGAATTTTGATTGTCGTCATCCAATTTTTTCGGGTGTTTAGCAGCTCTGTTAGATTATGGTATAATTGCAGGTTTATGGAAAATTCAGGGATAGTTTTGTGGGTTTATTTGATTTAAGGTCAAATCTGTTTTTATGCACAAACACATGGGCAAATATGTGTATTAACCCTATAAAAAGTGATGGTGTTTATGTTTTCCATATTGTTTTAGATAGCGACTAAATCTGTTTATGTTTTCCATGTTGTTTAGATAGCGACGATATTTGTTCGTAATCTATTTATACTCCTATTCTTTTCAACAGTTTATATGTGTTTCTTACACTTTTGTATACTTTCACTTTATTTCATTTGCAATCACTTATTATCATTTAATTTCTATCAGTCCAGTTTTATTAGTATTGCATAATTCTATATCCGGTTTTATTTTTTAACTACTCATATATATAACATAACACGATGTTTACACAAATTCTGAAATTATCCAATGTAATAATTGGAGATAGAGCAAATAGATGTTCGTATTATTATTCAATTGAGTTGCATATATAAGAATCTTAGTTTTCCATAATTCATGTGACATTATTGAAAAATCATATTCCTTTTCTAAACAATCAGCCACCTTTAAGGATAATTTATAAAATAAATTATGAATATTAATTGCCTCTCCAAAATGAGTTGAGAGTATGGGTTATCCAACAGCTCTCTGACTGTGAGTAGGGATGGCAACGGGTAGGGTAGTGTCGTTTATTTTTTAATTACCCGTTTATTTTTTAATTACCCGTACCCTTCCCATTATCCTAACGGGTATATGTTTTGCATCACATACCCGTCCCATTTAATTCACGGGTACCCACGGGTACCCTTACCTGTTAATAATCAATAAATAAAACAAAAAATATTATAAATTTAACAAAGTAGAAATTTAATAAATCATCAATCTAAAAATTGAACAAATTGAACCTTAATCAATAAAAATAAAATAGTTTAGTGGTATCATTTAATGATCGAAAAACAAAAGGTTGGTGTTCAAATCTCACATTTTACATCTAAAACACAATAATATTTTTTAATATATAAAAAATTTATAGCGGGTACCGGGTACCCTAGGGGTCTTCCCATACCCGTCCCATTACCCTAACGGGTAACGATTTTGATCTCATACCCGTCCCATACCTTTTTATATAGGGTACAGATAGTCCTATTAGGGTCGGGTAGTGTCGGGTACCCGCGGGTAGAGTACCCGTTGTCATCCCTAACTGTGAGGGGTTGCTGAATGAGTAGCATGGGTCTTTATAATTTTTTTATGAAAGAAAACATCTCTATTCCCCATATTCATTAAAATTTATACATCTCTTAAAAATTTCGTCAAATCATTTTCGAATTAATTGATTCGGATATACTTTTTGAATGCTTTTTGGGCTTGATTTGTCGATGAGCCCGTTTGTTTTACCTACTGTTTGCTATTGCTGTTTGCTGCTTGCTGTTACGGTTTGCTGTTTGATGTTGCTATTTCCTATTTGTTGTTTGTTGTTGCTGTTACGGTTTGCTGTTTGCTGTTGGAAAAAACTGCTTTTCCAAAAAGCAGAGATTCTCTGCTTTTGTAAAAAGCTGCTTTTCGGGTGTAAAATGCAAACATGAGGTCACTAACCAAACACGTACTGCTGCTTTTCCAGATGTAAAAAGCAAACAGGAGGTCACTAACCAAACACCTAAAACTCTCATTTTTGAAGTGAAAAGGCAAACATGAGCATGAAAATGAGCAACCAAACACCCCCTATAAACAAATATTATCATGTTTGGTTAGTTATACCATTTTTGTCGCAATAGAATCACAAATACATCATTCAATTTTTCTTCACAAATTTATATAATGAGTATTACGAACAAAATATGCATGAATCTTCATTACGATTAGCCCTTCTATTTTTTTTTATTACTAATGGAGAAATACAGAAAAAACATAAAAACTGAAAAATATGAAAATGTAAAAAAAACTAAAACGAGAAAAAAACAAAAAAGGCGAAAAAGCATGAAAAAATGTGAAAACATGAAAATGAAAAAGACGGAAAAAGCAAAAATGAGAAAAACAAAGAAAAAATTGAAAAAAACTGCAAAATGAAATAAAAAGGAAAAATATGAAAATACGGAAAAAAAACAGAAAGCGAAAAATACAAAAAATGAGAAAAACACCAAAAAAACAAACAAACATGAACTTACATTTAACTAATATAAACATTCGTATAACAATGATAATTGCATTTTATTAAGGGAAAAGTACAAAAATAAACCTTGTGGTTACACCTGTTTTCGATCGGCTCCCTTGTGGTTTAAAAGTTTACAAAATGGTACATTGAGGTTTATTCCGTTAGCAAATACATACCAAATTGACTAACAGTGTTAAAAGTCAAAGGAAAAAGAGTTAATTTAGTCTTTATAGTTATTTATTTTATAAATTAACCCCTCTTATTATCTAATTATCACAAACAAACTACAAAATAAAAATTAAAAATCAATTACACCATCTAATTCATTTATGTTTAATTTCTTTTTTTTCTTCTTTCTCTTTCATCCTTGTTCATTTTTCTCTCTCTAAAATCAAATCAATTCAACATAAGTTCTTTCACCTTCTTTCATCCTCTCTTAATTGTTTGCACATTTTTAATTGTCTTTTAATTTAGAACTTCTAATTTATTTTGTCATTACTTATTTAAATATGCAGATTGGGATTTGAAGTTGCAGAAAATTATGGTGGAAATTTTTCTCTTGAATTCACCTCATGTTGCTTATCACTTTAACATGGTTTCTTGTTTGATTTGTGATTTTAATTGTCTACTTCTGGTTCTACACCTGTAATATAGGGTTGGGATGTTGGATGTCGACGGTGTATATTTACATGTTGGAATTGTAGGTTATAATACACCGGCCTCCTCTCTTCCCTCTTCATCGGTGCCGATTGAACTACACCCTTCTTCTCCGACTAGACCTGCGCAATCCACCGGTGCCATGGCTAGTTCCTCCCACTATGAACAATCTGACTCCAATTTCAATGCTTTCGTTTATACTATGATCACTGAGTCTCAGTCACCCACTCATTCGGATATATGCCTCCATTGATCCACACCCAAGCATCCATCTCCATCGTTCAGCCATCCCTTCCTAATTCAGTCTCTGCTTCATATTTATTTTCTCCCTGGAACCTGCAATCCCTTATTAACCAATTTTCCGATTTCATACTGTTTGTGGTTGTGGAGCAGAAGCACCTTTTCATTCCAAAACCTAAAATTACAAATTTCATCTTCCATATCTCAAATAATTAACTTAATCTAACGTTTTTGTAGAAAGAAGAGAGGATGAAACAATCTCATATTCAATTGATTTGATTCTATGGAGAGAAAAATTAACAAAGATGAGAGAGAAAGAAAAAAACAGATAAAAAGTTAAAGAAGGATGAAGAAGATGGTTTAATTGATTTTTATTTTTTTATTTTGGGGTTGTTTGTAATAATTAGATAATAAGGTGGGTTAATTTATAAAATAAATAAATATAAGGATTAAATTAACTCTTTTTTTTTTTGACTTTTAACACTGTTAGTCAATTTGGTCTGTGTTTGCTAACGGAATGAACATCAAGGTACCATTTTGTAAACTTTTAAACCACAGGGTGCCGATCGAAAACAGGTGTAACCACAAGGTTTATTTTTGTACTTTTCCCTTTTATTAATTTTATTAAAATTTGGCAACAAAACATGTCAATGAAATCATTATTGTTCCATTCAGGGGAGTATGAGAAGGGTGTAAAAGGAGCTCTCACGCATAGGGCTGTAAATGAACAGAGCCGCTCATGAGCAGCTCGGTGATCGGCTCGATAAAAGCTCGGCTCGACTCAGCTAACGAGCCGCTCGTGAACACGATTTACTAGCTCGGTTCGTAAACGAGCCAAGCTTGAGCAGGGCAAAGCTCGGCTCGAAAGCTCGCGAGCAGGCTCGATTAGAACATTTATGAACAAATTTTAGTTTTGTAGAAAACTATATAGTTTTGTGTTAGTTCACAAATATCTAAACTTAATGTTATTTCATTTGTTATTAGATGAGTTCGTTCACAAACATAATAAATGAGTAATAGACGAACTATTTGTAAGTATCTTGTTTATTTATTCACGAACTTTGCTTGTGAGCTTGTTTATGTACACAATTAAAGAGTTATTTGCGAGCAAACTTCACAAATATAATTAACAATTTACTCACAAACAATTCATGGTTAGATAATTTTCTTAATCAACCAAGTCCAAAAGAGGATTTTGGGCTCGAAACAAGCTCGAAGCTCGGCTCAAGCTCGTTGAGCAAGCCAAAGCTCGGCTCGGACTTGGCTCGTTAATTTCATATCAAGCTCGGCTCGGGCTCGAGCTCCTTAATTTTATAACGAGCCGAGCTTGAACAGGCCAAAACTCGGCTCGGCTCAATTTGAAATAGGTCTAAATTTTTTTATTATACAAATCTAAATAAATTATTGTTATTAATTATTATGTAAAAACTTAAGTGAATGTTAACTTATCAAAAAAAATTAGCGCTCTAAGAGTCTTAAGGGGCTCAATTTTTATTTTTATTATTGTACAATATCTAATTTAATTATTTTTATTATATTTATTATGTTAAAAATCAAGTTAAAAAGTATTTTCGTGTTTTATTTTGTAGAAACATTATTATTATATGAAAGTATTAATTTTTTTTATAAATAGGATCCAAATAATTTTCATTTAACACAGGGGCCCAAAAATGTTTAAGACGGACTGGTTCCATTCCATTACATTACACCTTTAATTATCTTACAAAATTTGATTACATTACATTACAACAACGTACCAAACGGAACTTAAGTTGAAACCTGGAAAGAGAAAATTTATTGAATTGATTTACATGTCAACTTAATTAATTTATCATATTCTTATCATGGAAAATGTTACATTGTTAAATAGTCCTGTCCCCTTTTCCAAACAATCAGCCACCTTCAAGGATAATCTATAAAATAAGTTATGAATAATGGCTTCATCTCCAAAATGGGTTGAAAGTATGGGTTCTGCAACAGCTCTCATGTAATTTGCTACATATTTCCCCCTCTCCCATTTATCAAACACCAATTCATTGTGAGTGTCACCATCTTCAATGTTGGTATCCCAACTTAATTCGAATTCTTCTATTGTTTTAATGTAGAAGGAACCTTCCTCATCTATCATTTTTTTCACTTCTTCTCTAGATGGAGCATACAATGGAATGTTGCAATTGTCCAATATGTGCTCTTCAATAATTCCCTGCCCAAATGTATCAATCAACAATCTGATCTTGAAAATGGGAAAAGACAAGAGAATGTTATTTTACCTGGTTAACCATATCTTTGAGAACATTTCCCATTAACTGCCAAACTTCGCAGCCATATTTGCAATTTGGATTTTGATCACTTTTAGCCATCAAAGTTATCACCATGTGACCTCCACTAACCATTTCCACTGATCTTGATCTCAAAAATTTTGTAAAATCTTTATGGAATTGTTTCAGATATACTTTTTGAACGCTTTTTGGGCTTGATTTATCTATGCAAATATTACCTTCGTTTAATGGAATTCCAGATTTGCTTACAAGCCCTTTGGGAACCTGCATGTTCAATTCATGAATGGATTCCTTGAATAAAAGAAAAATGATATATTAATTATTTGTTAGAACGGACCTGCGAAGACTGTAAGAAGAAAAAACAAAGTGCAGAGAATTTGGGGGAAACAGCTTTTGATAGAAACTTCCAGGCATTGCAGCTACCGAACAATTTTCAAACTTAGTGCCTTTCTGTTGGTTTAGTTTGTGATGAAAAATGGGCAGCAATGACCTGAAAATGGTGTTAAAATCATTCCCAGGAAGATCATTTAGGAAAAACTGCAGCATGGGTGGTTTCTCCTCCTCCTGGTTGAATGTAGAATCGACTGTTTGAATGATTAGCCAAAGTGGAAGGAGTGTATTGGGTCCTGAAGAGCAGCCCATATCTACCATTCTTAGACACTTGTCCAACCTAAAATTTTGACATACTTGTGCTATGCTTTCTTCTAGTATCGGCTTGATTGTCAAAATCACTTTCTTCTGCATCAATTTAAGAAATTAATTAAGCTTCTTGAACAGGAAAATCTATCATGAAATATTATTTGATATGTATTGGGTGAAACCTGAAGCAATGAGTTGTTGTAGTAGCTATATTCTCCTTCTCCACCATTCATGCGAAGTACTTGTGAAACTTTCATCATTGAATTTTGATAGCATATTTCCTTGTTTGTCCAGATCAGACCCCTTTATAGGTAGAGAAATAGATTGTACATTATTTAATTAAAGTTGAAAGCTAACACCTGTTGAGCTTATGCCATCGTCAGATTCACATGTATAGTATATCATGAGAAGGTTCTACCATGTATAATTATGTTATGGGTTCATTTATAAAAATAATAAAAACGTGTGGGTTTGCCACTTTAAATACATTTATTGACTTTAATATATTAAATTATATACATATATTATTTATTCATTTTATTACATTGCATAAAATAAATTCTTTAATTTAAAATGAGCCATCAATATTTTCTCTCTTTTCCATTTCTAATGAAACAAGATCACACATACAACAACAACAACAAAGCCTTAGTCCCGAAATGATTCGGGATCGGCTAACATGAACCATCATATAAAACCGTGAAAATCAAGTTGTGTCAGCGACACAGATTCGCTCCCTCCACTCCGTCCTATCCACTACCATATTTTCCTCAATTCCCAATAAACTCATATCACTCTCGATCACCCTCCTCCAAATTTGCTTAGGTCTTCCCCTACCCCTCACCACTACATCCCTTTGCCACTCTTCGGTTCTCCTAACCGGCGCATCAAGCGCTCTACGTCTCACATGGCCAAACCACCTTAGTCGGTTTTCTCTCATTTTATTCTCAATAGATGTGACCCCTACTTTTGTCCTAATTATTTCATTACGCACCCGGTCCTTTCTCGTGTGACCACACATCCATCTCAACATACGCATCTCCGCCACCGACATCTTATGGATGTGGCAGTGTTTCACTGCCCAACACTCCGTACCATATAACAATGCTGGTCTAATTGCCGTCCGGTAGAATTTTCCCTTCAATCTATTAGGCATGCCAGGATCACAAAGGAAACCCGTAGCACTCTTCCACTTCGACCAACCAGCTTTAATCCTATGAGCAACATCTCCATCTACTTCTCCATCCGTTTGGATAATAGATCCTAAATGCCGGAAGCAATCCGAGGCCTGAACAACTCTCCCATCTAGGATGATTGTCCCTGCCTCCCTACTCCTACGGCCGCTAAACTTACACTCCAAATATTCTGTCTTACTTCCACTCAACTTAAAGCCTCTAGATTCTAGAGTTTGCCTCCATAGTTCCAACTTCATCTCCACTCCTTCTTTCGTCTCCTCAACCAACACAATATCATCTGCAAACAGCATGCACCATGGTATACCATCTTGAAGTGAACTTGTTAGTTCATCCATAACGATGGCAAAAAGAAATGGGCTTAGTGCGGAACCTTGATGCACTCCAATCGTAATAGGAAACTCTTCAGTCTTCCCAACACTAGTACGTACACTCGTGCATACTCCCTCATACATGTCCTTTATGATGTCAATATATTTCCGCGAAATGCCTTTCCTTATCAAGGCCCACCAAAGTACTTCCCTTGGTACCTTATCATATGCTTTCTCCAAGTCAATGAAACAAGATCACACATAAAATGTAAATAATAATAATAATTTGCAATTGATTTTGCAAGCCACCACAGATGCTCTTAATATGCAATGTAAGAGCATCTTTATGGGCTTGCAGGTGCTTATATGATATTTTTTAACTATAATTTATTGGTCAAATTTAGAAGCTCGTTCATGTTGGACGAATATAAACATGTCTATATGGAACTTGTGAAGTCTGGGTCAAAAGTGACATAGAATACGTGAAATTACCACAAAGAACCGAGAGTCTTATAGTCTTGGCTCGAGAAGTTTCCATAAACTCAAGATCAGCCCGTTACAACAATCACATTCAATCTTGTGAACCACGGACCAAGTAGGTTTGAGGGATATTGAACCCAGATCAACAGGCACATGTTTGCCTATCAACAAGTGACACGTAGCACGATCCGCTTCAAAACTTATAACCACCTCTCATAGCTTGATTATAGTATAAATAGAGTAAGACACTCCCCAAAGTAAATTCATCATTCATTAAGCTTACATCATATATTTGATTTATTGTTGTGATCATCCTCAAGTCTTCTCACAAAGCTGACTTAGACATTGGAGCGAGTTAGCCAGACTTTCACTACGCCATTTTCCTATTCAGATGACACAAGATACATGACATACATTTCTTTTACTATCATCTTAATTTTTAGTGATAGTTTTTTAAACTTCTATCATCTGAAATCATCATGATAAAAAACGTCAAATTAGATACGACTTTAAGATGACATACATCTTTCATCTCTTAAACACGCAAATTTAAGCCAAATGCCATCATATTTCGATGACATAATACAATTAGACTACCATTTGTCTTAAAGCAAAAGAAAAACAAAAACAAAAAATTAAACTTAACACGGGCCGAGCAAAAAATTGACAATTTTAACGCGCCTAACATTTGAACGCGATATAAAAAGCTAAAGTAAAACCTAAGAAGCTCTAGAAACAAAAAATTTCCATCGCTAGGCTCACCAGATCTGAGCCCTCTTTTGACCTTGTTTATGTCTTATTACAGGTTTACAAGAGGACTTACAGGATTCAACCCGAAGGGAGAGAATCTGCAACATCGGTCCAAAGAGCCAGATCATTCACAAGTTTCTACCTTAGACTCTTCAGCAAACAACATTAATCTTTGATCAAGCTGAGATACAAAGCAGTGGAGAGATTGAGAGAGCATAAGCTCCTGAACTAGAGCCCGCTTGGCAACTATGACTGAACGACTCTTTCTATATAGGCATTCCTCCAGACTATGCACATGTGGATTCAACTTTCTCCCACCAAACACGACATGTTCTCTCCTCCTTCAGCATCCCCTCCAATCGTGCAATTTCAGCATGACCCTCAATGTCCTCTTCCTACTAAGGTTGGACCTCACCCTCATTCTGCCTCATAATATTGGATAGAAAAGCCATAACCTTCTTACCACCCTACAGTCTGCTCTTTAGGTTGGCCGTGCGGCTAGCATGATGATGCGTCTCACGACGTTCGGTACCGCAAGGGTCACTAAGAGATAAGTATACCCCGTCGTTATCAAGTAATAAAATCTGGAAAGTCCAGGTATCGAATCCACAGGATTTATTCCTGCAAGTATCGAGCTACTTGGTCTTAGGTGTTATCTAGGCTGTGTGGGTTTTGAGTTTTTTTTGATTAAGTTAATCTACTCCTAGTTGAATTATGCTACTCCTAGCTAAGTTATACTAATTCGAACTGAGTTATTCTACTCCTAATTAAGTTATTCTACTCCTAATTAAGTTAAACTACTCATAGGTGATCTTTCACTAATGCAATTACCCGAAGGAACATGGTATGAGCGATAATAATAAAGATAGATTATTAGGTCAATTGATTAAAAACCTAATCTAAGTCACTTGTATTTAAGGCGATTAACCCTACTTACCCTCCTGAAGTTCCTAGTGCGTGATTCCCTTGAAAGGTCGAAACTAGGTCTAAGGCTCAGCAATTTGGGCTTAATCAACTAAGAGGTCGTCAATCTCCTAGGCTTTGACTAGGTCAGATTCAACTCACAATATGTGCCAACTAGATTTTGGGGCTTTTGAATGAGTTAAACCAATTAAATAAAGCGTAAGACAAAGATTAAATAGATAAATCATAGAACAAAATAAGAGCTAAAATATTATTAAAGACGAAGAACATTGTCACGGGATACAATTAGCCTAGGATTCATAGAGTGTATCAAAGGGTACAAACATAATTAGATGAAAGGAGATAAGAAAATCCCTTTCAGGGAACCTGTCTACCCTGCAGCCGGCTTCCTAGGACTTAAGGATGGACCTTGAATAATCCTCGGTGGATGGAGCTTCGGAAGTTCTTCAATGGATGTTGAAGGAGATGGAGGAGGTGGAGAGGATTTTTCAAGGGGGGAAAGCTAAGAAAATTACAATAATGAAAGATGTTTAATTTACAATTGGAAATTCCTATTTATAGACGCGGTTCGGGCCCTCTTTCTGACCTAATTCATATCCTTTTGCAGTTGGGAAGTTGTGGGGTCAATCATGGCTTCGTTCAAGAGATCCACAACAACAGGTCGTTGAAGAGACCTACAATCTGAGACCGCTGAAGAGATCAATAATCAGATATCCATTTGCTCCCAGTCGTTTAAGAGACTGGATCGATGAATCAATCACAACATCCTCCAACTCCAGATGAGTATTTACTTTATCATACTTTGTTCCATTACATACATTTTCTTTCTACCTCTTCAAAGTAGGGGCAAAAACTGCTTTTTCAAAACATATACTTTGAATTCAGTTTTCTAAAAATGCACACAACTCACAATGCATGATAAAGTACGGGCAACTGTAGACACTGGAGTCGTAGCCCTGTGATGAAAACCCTTTAAAGATGATTGGAAATATGATCAGAAATGGATCACGGAAAAATCTCTCGTTAGAAAGTCAAAGTCAACCCTTTTCCATCCAAAACCAAAGTTTTCAGAGAACCAAATTGAATTTTAGGATATCTTAGTGAGTCATGTCCCCCGAGAGTGTCATAACGCACTTTTTCGGGCTCAATTCGGAGGTCTAACGAAGAATCTGTGACTAGTTAAAGTTTTTAGGTGAAATTCGAGATAAAATAAGAAATAACCTCAGTTCCGGTCATTTTTAGCCTTAGCCCATTAGACACAAAAATGTCCGTCTCGTCAAAACGAGTCCAACGGAAGAAGAATCGTCAAAATCGGAGGTCGATAAGATCATATTTTACATAAAAGAAATGCTTGGAAAGATTACCGAACATTCCGTCGGTAATCCGTTGGTGCGGCTGGGCTCTTGCTGCTGGCCGCTGGGCCGCGCGCAGGGCCCAGCAGCAGTCCCAGCTCGCCCAGCAGCTGCTGCCCCCCTCTCCCTAAATTAGGTTTCCGCCAAAACCTTTTTTCCAAAAGGTAATAAATACCCTTTTAACCCCTGCCTCATTTAATTAATTTCAAAATTGACCCTGAACCCTAATTCTAGCCTATAAATAGCAGCTCATAGATCAGTTTTAGGAGGACGAAAAATAGGGGGACGAAAATAGGACGAAAATTAGACAGAAAATAGCCGAAATTCCACCGAATCACTCCGAATAAATTCTAGTTTTTTGCGTTCATCATCCGTGTTCCAATATTTGTGATTTGTCCAATCATCCCACAACCTAGGTAAAGGTTTCTGAGGGACAAATCATATCTATTATTTAATATTTGATACTCTGAAATATAGATTGTTCTCCCCCTTTCTTATTTTATTTTTTATTGTTGATTTTTATTGTCAATAGGTTGTCAAATATATTTTCTGTATATATTTGATCCCTAAATTGATTTGATTTAACTATAAAGCAATGATTTACCAGTTAAATCATTTGTTTTAAGCATTCTTGTTTATTTCAATTAATCTACTCTTCTTATACTTTTATTTTTGTATCTGTTATTTTTGATCTAATTGGTTCTTTTCGTTCGTAACAATGATTTGGGATAAACGAATCAACTCGAAATAAATTTTATCTCACTATCGTTTAGGTACCAATAATTATAAATAAAACTTTTTATTCTATTTATTTTGATTCCTAACCTAATAAATTTTTATTTTATTCGTTTTAGTCCCTAATTTAGAACTTCTTGTTTTATTCATTTTAGTCCCTAGTTTAGAACTTTTCATTTTATTCACTCCAGCCCCTAATTTAGATTTTTTCCTTTTATTCCTTCTAGTCCCTATTTTGGAACTTTATATTTTATTCACTTTGGTCCTTAATTTAAAGTTTTCCACTTTCTTTCAATTAAGTCATTAAATAAACTTTTTAAGTTTATTCAATTTAGTCCTTTGTCCATTTTTACACCATAACTAATTGTACAACTATGTTATTTGCTTCTAATCTTTTATTTTGGTTGATTATGGAGGAACATCATTTTGGTGCGGATTGAAGACCCGGGATGCCCGGATGTAATTGTATTTATTTTGTACCTATTTCATTGCTTTTGGGGTTATAACATTTTGTTTATTTTCTTTTGTATATAAATGTGCAATATGACATAAAAAAATGATCTTTTCCAAACAAATCACATGCAAAACGAATTTAAAAAGCTTAAAAGAGTTATTAATAGCCTGATTGTATTTAGAAATGCTAAGTAGGAGGCCGGTGGGTTCACCGGGCGATTTTGGGGGTGCTTAATATTTCCTTTCGAGGAGATATTAACCTTCCCAAGCGTACCTAACTTCCCGAACCCGCTTGCTTCCCGCAAGGAATCTCAGTAACATTCTCGGACCTAAAATCTGGGTGGAGACTCTTTCTCCGACACCGGTCCTGCCGAGCTAGTCGTTTTCTCTAGTGGACCTCGAGTCCAAACAGCACCGTAGTAGTCATGACGGACCTCCCGCGGGTGAAAGCCTGTCGAGGTAGGCTTCGTCTACAGGAGGGTTGACAGTTGTAAAGTCCAATTGAGAGGGGGTGCTGCTCCAAAATAGATTTAGAGATTAAGAGATGAAGGCAAACTGGAGATCGTTGGACGGAAGACTGAATTGAAGGGGGTTGCACACGAAAATAGAGTTAGGGATTTGGAGTTTTTAGGTATTTTTTTCTTTTCTTTTTTTCTTTTTCAATATTAATTGCTGGAATTTTTTTTATATATTAAAAAAAATAAAGCGATAAAACGAGAGTGCAAGAAAGAAAAAGAAATAAAATAGCAGAAGACTAGGATGTCTAAGCCATGCCCATGGGAAGTGCAAAACTTAATTTAAAATTTTGGGCAGAAGACTAGGATATCTAAGCCGTGCCCATGGGAACTGCAAAACTTAATTCAAAATTTTGGGCAGAAGACTAGGATGTCTAAGCCGTGCCCATGGCTTTTAAAAAAAATTTGCACTAAAATTTCATATGGGCACACTTTGGGGCTAGTTCTGAAAATTTATTCAAACGTAAGTAAAATCAAAACCAAAAACATGAAATTATCCTAAAACTAAATTAAAATAAAATAAATGAAAATAAATTTGGGTTGCCTCCCAAAAGAGCGCCTTTATTTACTGTCTTTGGCTAGACAATGATCATGCATCATCCAACTCCAACTCGCTCATTCTTTTCATCATCCCAATTATTGATGAATGGAATTTGGAACAAATCTTTCATGCCTCCTTTCTGTACACTTGAATCAATCATGTCAATGATAAAAACAAATTCAATTTCAGCATGTGTATTACCTTCCTGCATATCAATTTTCACTGTATTAGCCTTTATAGGTAGGTTAGTTGATAAAATTGAAAATGAGTTCATTGTTTCTTTATCATTAATATCCAAGAAGCAAACATCCTTTTCACATACCAACTCATTAGTGGAAATGGAAATTCCATCATAAACTAATGTCTCCTCAATTTGCTTTTCTTCCATATGCAATAACTTAGAATCTCGAACAGAAAATTGTGTTTCTAAGTTACTCACAATTGTAAACATTTGACTCATTTGTGATTGCAAATTTTCTAGACTTGTTCGAGTCTCTTGTTGAAATATCAAAGTATTTTGCTGAAATTGTAAAACATTATCAGCTAAAGCATGAGCAATTTCTTCAAGAGACAGACATGAGCTTGATGAACAGTGATCACTAGAAGGAGATTGATAGTAATTTTGAATTGATTGATTCTTAAAAATAAAACTAAGACATGAATGATCAACATAATGGCCATCGTTCCACTGGAACTTATTAACATGTTGAAGTACATGATCCATTTCTTTCCAAAATCACCAAAAGAAAAAGGAAATAAAAAGAAATAATTCTGTTAAAGACACCAGTCCCCGGCAACGGCACCAAAATTTGATGAGTGTCGAATTCACCAAAAATAAAATACCTACTCTTGGGACTAGAAAACTGTAGTAAATGTGGAGTAGGGTCGAATCCACAGAGACTGGTTGAATTATAACTTTTTGAAACTAACAATTAAAAGTAAAGGGGGGGGGGGGGGGGGGTTGGTTTGTGGAATGAATTGAATATAAGATAAAAAGTAAAAATTAAATATCAATAATTAAATAAATGAGAAATATGTATGAGAAAGATTCTAGCTAGAGATTAGGTTTGAGTCTTGAATTGAACAAATTGATCATCGATCACAGAAAATATAAGTTTCAACCCTTCAAATAAATTAGCTATGGTTATTAAAAAGCATTAACAACCTATCGCTTCTTACAGTTTAGATAATCAGGAAACGTTCACTAATTACCTTTAATCAATCAAACAGTTCTAAACAAGCTTTAGAATTTAATTTGATTGAAAGCATTAAATATAAAAGAGATGCTAATTCTACTCAACAATCACACAATCGGGATTATTTAAAGCATATCAATCTCAATTCACAACATAGGTTAAAAGTTTGTCCACAATCAACTATGTTATTTGCTACTTGTATCAGATGATTTAAACGATTACGTATTTAAACATCTAATTAGAAAAACGATTGCAAGTAAATAATTAAATCAAGGATTCAATTAAATCACGTAATACGAATAAGAACAGAATGGAAATCAATTACTTGAAATAGATGAAAAAGATGAAGTACATAATGATGTCACAATTCCATTGTTCAAGACCTAAATCATCTAGCTAGAAGGTAGAAATTAGTTCACCATGGAAGAGAGAATACACAAGAAAGATGACGAAGCTTGAAGAAGAATTGATGTTTCTGCACAAAAAGATGTCGATGATGAAAGATGATCATCCCTAATTCTCTGTTTGTCTTATAAAACGTAAAATTCCACTCTTCCCACCTTCCAAATTTTTCTATTGGAGAGAAACTAAATAACTCCTTATAAAAATCTAATAATAAAATCCTATATAGCACTACAAGGAAACAGCGAGTTAGCGACCGATTTTAGCGACCGGAATAAAATCGGTCGCTAAATTCGGTCGCTAATGGTATTTCGCTGTTGCAAAAAGTTGAGGTAGAAATGCCTTCCCATTTTAGCAACGTGCTTTTTCCTTTACCAACCCCTTCTCCAGTTGCTAAATTATTAAACAATAAAAAAAATATTAAAAAAATTAAAAATATAAAAGGCAAAACGAAAAAGAAAACCTAATTCTTTTGCCAGATAACCCTAATTGCTCAAAAGGTTGAACTGTGACTTTTACTCCGAGAAAAAGAACTTCCGCCGTCCTAGATGGAGTCCGAATTTCACTTCCAAACCTTATCCCTCAACTCTTGTGGCCGTCTCAAAAGGTTCAACTGCGACTTTCACTCCCAGAAAAACGAACTTCTGTCGTCCTAGATTGAGTCCGAATTTCACTTCCAGACCTTATCCCTCAATTCTCGTGGCCGTCCTTTCAATTTCACGACTAGTCATGGCCAGGAAGAAGCTCCAGGTCTCCTACGTTTGTGAGTTCGACTTTCAATTTCAGACCTAGTCCCTCTCCTCTAGTGGTCGTTCCCTTCAATCAGGCGATTAGTCATGGCCAGGAAAAAGCTCTAGATCTCCTAGGTTTTTTAGAAGCTCTAGGAGTGCAGGAAGAAGAAAAGCACAGTATAGGGAGCAACGATCCCTTCAAATCGGTGGAAGAAGCTGTAGATTCAATTAAAATCAGTGGGTAACCTTTCTACCTTTTAAGTTTGATGGTAGTTATCAATTAATGTTTGGTGCCTCAGTTTGTTATATGTAGTGGTGAAATTGAAAATTAATTTGTTATGGGAAAGCTGAGTATAAGTTACAGAGATGATGATAATTTACATTTCTGCTGATGTAATGGGTTTATGCTTTTTGCTTTAAGATTCAAGTGGGTAGATGAATTATGTACATGCCTCGTATACACTGATGCATTATCTTTTAAATGTTTTATGTGGCCTATAAATTTAGGATGATCTTACATTTTAGCTTCTCAATTTCATTTTATTCTATGATAAGAAAAGTAGTCAGGTTTGTGTTCAGCACAGATTTGTGTAGGAGAAGGGGAGAAATCCCTTGGTTGTGCTTCGGTACAGATTTGTGTTTTCCTTTACTTTCTATTTCATCAATACAAGTTTATTATTTCATATTTGGTACTTTTTCTCTATATTTGTGTGTGGGGATGTGTTATTGTTGTGATTGTCATCATGCGCATATGTCAGGATGAATGTGTTTTTTAGTGCACAGGATGAATGTGTTTTTTAGTGCACGAGATAATTACTCTTGCACATAATGTTAGTATCTTATGCTCTATCGACAAGTTAGTAACCTTTATCTTTATATCATAGGTTGTTTATGGTGTCAAGTCTGTTTGAGATTTCTAGTTGACATATCTGTTTACCAAACTTGTCACCCTTTTGTAACTTTTCATTTATTTGATGATGTTTATTAGTCTCAGTAATGAGAAAGATGAGAGAATGGAAATTGCATTGCATGTAGCCTTTCTAGACTTTGCACGATTACATGACATTTTGATGATGCCATCTGTTTCTATCTCTCTACTTTTATTTTCAGTTTCAGTTTTGATTGTTAACGCCCTTCACTTTTCTATTTCTTGTTGAATTAAGCCATTGACTGTCTGTTTCGTTGCATATGATAGGGTGTGGATCTAGCTATCAAGCCAAAAGTTTGGGAATTTCTACTTGGTTGTTTGCACTGGTTGTACAATGCTGAAGGTTGCTTGTCATCCCAATTGTAGTTCGTTAGAATCTACATTTTGCTCAGTGAATGGAAGTAAAACTATATCATTTTGGTTTTCAAATTTCTCATTATATATGCAGTTGTAATATAGAATGTTAACCTTGCTTAGTTGAGGCCTTAAGTTGCTGGGCCACCTGTACAAAGATGTTCCATGGACAATCATTGTCCTCACCTCTTTGCATAGCTTGGAGTTTTCAGACCAAATCTGCACTTGCTGGCCTCACTAGTTGCAACTATCAAGGTATGACACTCACTGATTGAAAATGAGTGATCCTTAGGAATTTATTTGATTAATTGGTGCTTTAGGAATGGTCAATATGTTTGTTTTATGAAATGTGCTATTAAGTTCATTATGTGCATGCAAAATACTTGATGGGATTATGAATCAAGGATAGTAATTTGAACTCTGGTTTGATATAAAAAAATACATCAATTAATATGATAGTATACAAGATGAGAAGATGGATAAGTTGAAGAGAAATGGCATCAACATGTAAAGGATTCAGGCAATTTGTCATTAGTTCTTGTATTGGTTTCTGTTGTCCACATACATATTGATTATAGAGTCTAATCATATATTGTAAACCACCGGCTGCCCATAAGTTCTATTTCATTACATGTTAATTCGGAAGGTCCCCACATTAGGAGAAACTTCTCTGTTGATTCAATATGAGTTTAAATGATCTCTGTAACACTTGTCTTGTCTGGCATCTTGCTGTAGCTAGTTCAGTTTGACATTTTGCTTGTTAGTTGATTCCCTGATTTGATTATTTTTCTTGGGTTTTTTCAACAGTTATAAGATAAGGAAACATGAAATTGGTTTTGGACGTCTTAAGATATATCTCAAAAGATGATTTTAGAGTTCTTATTGCTGTTGAGATGGGCATGAACTCTTATTTTTGGTATTATTTTATCTCTTTATTTTGTTTATAATATCTTGATATCTGATAGACATTTAAGATATATTTGAGTTATTATAACTTCAATAGGCATTGTGTTATTATAACTTCACATTCTGTTAATAATTTCATTCACCAAAAGTTAACTTTTAATTTGTACTAATTTACATTCTTGGGCTGTTACAACTTGCCATGGATATTTTTATAATTTTTGTGAAGCAATTCTCATTTCAAATGTATGTTTAATTTTTACATTCTTGTCCTGCTCCTCTTATTTCCGATTTTTTGTTTTCTTTTTTCATTTGTTTTCTTCTTCTAATCCTTTTTCATGTATAATTTCTTCTCTACAGAGTCAGGGAGAACTTAATCGTTGTACAAAAAGTGGATTGCTGGAGTTTGTTGATCTGTTTCTATTCGGTTTTCAGTTTCGATCAGATTCAGGACTAAAATCGTTGGAGTTTGTGGGTTAATACCTATGTGCAAGGTGAAGAGTTTCCTCTTGCGAATTTACTATATTGAAGCATGTGTTGACTTTAAGCCATGTTCCTTAAAAATTGGTTATCAAATGCTGAGTCCGCTATTTTGAGACTGTCCCATTGTTCATGCTCTGCTGTCTCCGCTATTCATGCTCTGATGTCCTGTTTTTGTTACTGTCCTGCTGTTTTTTTAACTATGCTATGTATTTAATGCTTGTTGTTCGTACTGTGTTTCTTTAGATTTGAACTCCTTATTTCCAAGCTGGACTGTCTTCGTAAATCATGTTGTGTCATAACTTTTATGTCTATTATTCCATACAGAATTTGTAGTTTACATTTGCCTATGATTATGAAAGTTGTTGCATGTCCTGTTTCTTAATATTGTGTCCTTTCGATTCTTGGCTGCTGGCATGAAAAATCATTAACACATGTTCTGTCTCCTTGCTTGTGCATTTGTGCTATTTTAATTTTCAAATTAAATGGATGATACGAACTTGTTTTATTGGAGTTGCAATGTGGTTGTCATTTCGATTTGTTCTGTTTATTGTAGGAAACTTATGAACATCTTACCCAAGTTAAAATTGAACAAACAATTTAGTAAATTGTTCACTCCATTGATGAATTAAGAGCGTTCTACCTGGCTGGACGGCTTAATAGGGATGATGGCATTTTTGGACTGGGTTCAGCTGCTTCCGAGTATTATCATGACCGGTATCCTAGAAATTTAAGATCATTGTCATTTAAAGTTCTGCTGATGAATCTAATTAGGTGTTAATACTGTAATTCTTGAGATAAGAACAACACTTGAGACTTATGCCTTAATGGCTTCAATGTTTATATATATATATTGACTTAATCTTTGAATATTATTTATGAATGTATATTTTTCGTTTCATGAATTATTAATTAAATATGTTCAATTTATTGTGAAGTTTGCTTGTAATTGTAATTATAAATAATCTTAAATTTGATTGGTAATGTCATCTTCAATCATTGTTGGGTTTGTTGGAACATGCATTACATAAATTGCTTGATAAATTAGGTAGTAAGATGAGACCAGGTGAGGGTGAGGGTGAGGCTGGGGGATATAATGTGTGTCTGTGTGCATATATTGCTGCTGATCATACTGTCCGTATATATTAGTGGTGCATGGTGCTTCTTTGCCAGTTAGCAATCAGATTCGGTCGCAAAAACAGGTCGCAGAATTTACAACCGCAGTTTGCAACCGACTATTCGGTTGCTAAATGAGCAACCGATAATGAAAATAACAGGTTGGTGATGTTACCAACACGCTACTTAGCGACCGAAGTGATTCGGTTGCTAAATGGTAGATTCCGGTTGCTAAACAGCATTAGCGACTGAATTAGCAACCGAAAATTCGGTTGATAACTCGCTGTTTTCTTGTAGTGTAGAATTAAACTCCTACTAGGATTCTATATTATTAAATCCTATAATAATGTCTTAACATATTTAAAACTAATAATAAAAGTTACAAAGAGTAAAAATCTTAAAATAGAAGTCTTCTAAGCAAAATCCAACTCTCAAATTCGTACTGGTCCTTACCTATGGGCACGGGTTAGGATGAATCAGCTTTTTAGTGCATAATTTCCTTCTTCAGCATGGCCTAAGCCATGGGCATGGGTTAGGACCTGATAGATTTCTCCAATTTCACTTTAAGCTCCATAAGATTAGCATTTTAATCTCCAATTTGAATTGAATCTCTAAAAACACCTATAAAACACAAAACAAGATAAATAAGCACTAATAAAGTAAAACTAACATTAAACTAAAGAGAATTAAGATATAAAGATGTACATAAATATGGACACATCAAAATTCCCTCGCACTAAACCTTACTTGTCCTCAAGCAAGAACAAAACTAAACAAAAAACTTAAATAAGACAAAGATACAAAACAGAAATAATCCTTATTCTCCAAAACTATCAAACTCAAATCAGCAAGCATTATAGATTGGATCTCGCTAATAATCAAAGCACCAGACATTTCAGAGTCGATTTTTGTCATCAACAGTTAAGTAAGACACTTCTTTAACAATGCTACCAAATCAAATACACAAAGCTTGATAACTCTCACAAAGTGGTCACTCAATTCACACATGTGTTTAGGTAAATATATTTGAAGCTTTCAAACAATGAGTTTGCACTTCAATCTAATCTTCACCACTTGTTATGTAATTAGTACAAAAATCAGAAGGTCTTTCATAGGTTGTAACGGGGTTAGGATTAAAGGTGTGGAAAAGGGAAAAATTTAGGTTATTAATCAAAAGAAATTAGCAGGCAAGTCAACAAAAAAACTAAACCTATTATATCTGAATTGAAAGGAAATTCTACATTTCACTTTTTTTTTTCAATTCAGCACAACACCCGAAGAATTTGTCTCTTTTGAGCTATTTGGGTGCTAAAATATGACTTTGTGCTGAACTTTGTTTTCATTCTTTTTTTTTCTTTTCCAGAACTTCCTTTTATCTCCCTTTTATATATTTGACTGCAAAAATTATTGAAACAGCCAACAAATCGAAACAATGATTACTCTAGACATTTTTCGAATACAAGTAAAACTAACTTGCCTACTAATTCTTAAGATTAAGGGTAAAGGTCAATGATGGGTTAATAGGAAAATTAATTTAGTGTGTACAACAACGAAAAGGTTAGAGGCTCAAACTTGGTTATCTAGGGGATAAAAAAAAGGTTAGGCTATTTAAGTCAAAATGGTTAATCCTAATTGCCTTCATCATTTTAATGTATGACTAAAAACGTGTGTTCTCGAAAAGCATTTCATGCAAAATCTAGAGTTACAAACTAAGCATGAATTCACACATAATATGAAGAAATCGGAGCAAACGTTAAATTTTGATGTTATTTAAGTGAATTGCTCAATTGGCTCAAAAGCTCACAGATTGAGGGTAATTTGTATCAAGCTATGCAAATTTTTCATTAAATTCGATTGCCTCAGAAAATGACTTACTTAAATTGAAGATCACTAAATCAACTATTACTAAGCCTAGCACTTATCAAACACTTTAACTGAATCAAATAACACGAGCTAATTAAGTTGTCAAGTGATGGAGAATGGAATTAAAATGACTTAACTAAAACACAAACTAACTGAAACAAAATGCAACATTAAAAATAAAATGCAAACAATAAAAACAAAACGAAACTATATATGGAGATTTCAATCTAAATTTAAAAATTAAATGCAAAAATTTTCTCAAAATTTTCTCTTCGTAGAAATCCTCTCCCCACACTGATTCAAACATTGTCCTCAATGTGTAAAATAAAATTTGCTCAATTCTCAAAATTCAGAGTACAAATAAGAGAAAAGATTGAAAACTTCCCTGAATTTGAAGACCAATTTCTGCGTCTGAATATCATCACTAATCAGCTTCCTCTTCCGATCTGGTAATGAGCATGGCTCCGAGTTTTGATTCCGTGGCTTCAGATTTCCCTTGAGTTTACAGCAGATGAACGTCGAAGATCAATGGCAAAAGAGATCAATGTAGACGGAGGTCAAAGGGAAAGAGGGTTGTTGTTCGTACGTCGAACTAAGAACGGTTGAAAAGGACTCGGTGTCGCTGCTGCGGAGAACGTCAGACTGAAACAAGAACAGTGAAATGGCTCGGCCTCGCTGTTGTGGAGGTTGAAGATGAGAGCGGCAGTCAATGGAGGTGTAGACACTACAGTCGTAGCCCTGTGATGAAAACCCTTTAAAGATGATTGGAAATATGATCAGAAATGGATCACGGAAAAATCCCTCGTTAGAAAGTCAAAGTCAACCATTTTCCATCCAAAATCAAAGTTTTCAGAAAATCAAATTGAATTTTAGGATATCTTAGTGAGTCATGTCCCCCGAGAGTGTCATAACGCACTTTTTCGGACTCAATTCGGAGGTCTAACGAAGAATCTGTGACTAGTTGAATTTTTTAGGTGAAATTCGGGATAAAATAAGAAATAAGCTCAGTTCCGGTCATTTTTAGCCTTAGCCCATTAGATACAAAAATGTCCGTCTCGTCAAAATGAGTCCAACGGAACAAAAATCGTCAAAATCGGAGGTTGATAAGATCATATTTTACATAAAAGAAATGCTTGTGCAGATTACCGACGAAACATTCCGTCGGTAATCCGTTGGTGCGGCTGGGCTATTGCTGCTGGCCGCTGGGCGGCGCGCAGGGCCCAGCAGCAGGCCCAGCTCGCCCAGCAGCTGCTGCCCCCTCTCCCTAAATTAGGTTTCCACCAAAACCTTTTTTCCAAAAGGTAATAAATACCCTTTGAACCCCTGCCTCATTTAATTAACTTCAAAATTGACCCTGAACCCTAATTCTAGCCTATAAATAACAGCTCATAGATCAATTTTAGGAGAACGAAAAATAGACAGAAAATAGCCGAAATTCCACCGAATCACTCCGAATAAATTCTAGTTTTTGCGTTCATCATCCGTGTTCCAATATTTGTGATTTTTTCAATCATCCCACAACCGAGGTAAAGGTTTCTGAGGGACAAATCCTGTCTACTATTTAATATGTGATACTCTGAAATATAGATTGTTCTCCCCCTTTCTTATTTTATTTTTTATGGTTGATTTTTATTGTTAATAGGTTGTCAAATATATTTTCTGTAGATATTTGATCCCTAAATTGATTTGATTTAACTATAAAGCAATGATTTACCAGTTAAATCATTTGTTTTAAGCATTCTTGTTTATTTCAATTAATCTACTCTTCTTATACTTTTATTTTTGTATCTGTTATTTTTAATCTAATTGGTTCTTTTCGTCCGTAACAATGATTTGGGATAAACGAATCAACTCGAAATAAATTTTATCTCACTATCGTTTAGGTACCAATAATTATAAATAAAACTTTTTATTCTATTTATTTTGATTCCTAACCTAATAAATTTTTATTTTATTCGTTTTAGTCCCTAATTTAGAACTTCTTGTTTTATTCATTTTAGTCCCTAGTTTAGAACTTTTCATTTTATTCACTCTAGCCCCTAATTTAGATTTTTTCCTTTTATTCCTTCTAGTCCCTATTTTGGAACTTTATATTTTATTCACTTTGGTCCTTAATTTAAAGTTTTCCACTTTCTTTCAATTAAGTCCTTAAATAAACTTTTTAAGTTTATTCAATTTAGTCCTTTGTCCATTTTTACACCATAACTAATTGTACAACTATGTTATTTGCTTCTAATCTTTTATTTTGGTTGATATGAGTATGGAGGAACATCATTTTGGTGCGGATTGAAGACCCGAGAATGCCCGGATGTAATTGTATTTATTTTGTACCTATTTCATTGCTTTTGGGGTTATAACATTTTGTTTATTTTATTTTGTATACAAATGTGCAATATGACATAAAAAATGATCTTTTCCAAACAAATCACATGCAAAACGAATTTAAAAAGCTTAAAAGAGTTATTAATAGCCTGATTGTATTTAGAAATGCTAAGTAGAGGCCGGTGGGTTCACCGGGCGATTTTGGGGGTGCTTAATATTTCATTTCGAGAAGATATTAACCTTCCCCAAGCGTACCTAACTTCCCGAACCCACTTGCTTCCCGCAAGGAATCTCAGTAACATTCAAGGACCTAAAATCCGGGTGGCGACTCTTTCTCCGACACCGGCCCTGCCGAGCTAGTCGTTTTCTCTAGTGGACCTCGAGTCCAAACAGCACCGTAGTAGTCATGACGGACCTTCCGCGGGTGAAAGCCTGTCGAGGTAGGCTTCGTCTACAGGAGGGTTGACAGTTGTAAAGTCCAATTGAGAGGGGGTGCTGTTCCAAAATAGATTTAGAGATTAAGAGATGAAGGCAAACTGGAGATCGTTGGACGGAAGACTGAATTGAAGGGGGCTGCACACGAAAATGGAGTTAGGGATTTGGAGTTTTTAGGTATTTTTTTCTTTTCTTTTTTTCTTTTTCAATATTAATTGCTGGAATTTTTTTTATATATTAAAAAAAATAAAGCGATAAAACGAGAGTGCAAGAAAGAAAAAGAAATAAAATAGCAGAAGACTAGGATGTCTAAGCCATGCCCATGGGAAGTGCAAAACTTAATTCAAAATTTTGCACAGAAGACTAGGATGTCTAAGCCGTGCCCATGGGAACTGCAAAACTTAATTCAAAATTTTGGGCAGAAGACTAGGATGTCTAAGCCGTGCCCATGGCTTTTAAAAAAAATTTGCACTAAAATTTCATATGGGCACACTTTGGGGCTAGTTCTGAAAATTTATTCAAACGTAAGTAAAATCAAAACCAAAAACATGAAATTATCCTAAAACTAAATTAAAATAAAATAAATGAAAATAAATTTGGGTTGCCTCCCAAAAGAGCGCCTTTATTTACTGTCTTTGGCTAGACAATGATCATGCATCATCCAACTCCAACTCGCTCATTCTTTTCATCATCCCAATTATTGATGAATGGATTTTGGAACAAATCTTTCATGCCTCCTTTCTATACACTTGAATCAATCATGTCAATGATAAAAACAAATTCAATTTCAGCATGTGTATTACCTTCATGCATATCAATTTTCACTGTATTAGCCTTTATAGGTAGGTTAGTTGATAAAATTGAAAATGCGTTCATTGTTTCTTTATCATTAATATCCAAGAAGCAAACATCTTTTTCACATACCAACTCATTAGTGGAAATGGAAATTCCATCATAAACTAATGTCTCCTCAATTTGCTTTTCTTCCATATGCAATAACTTAGAATCTCGAACACAAAATTGTGTTTCTAAGTTACTCACAATTGTAAACATTTGACTCATTTGTGATTGCAAATTTTCTAGACTTGTTCGAGTCTCTTGTTGAAATATCAAAGTATTCTGCTGAAATTGTAAAACATTATCAGCTAAAGCATGAACAATTTCTTCAAGAGACAGACCTGAGCTTGATGAACAGTGATCACTAGAAGGAGATTGATAGTAATTTTGAATTGATTGATTCTTAGAACTAAAACTAAGACAGAATGATCAACATAATGGCCATCGTTCCACTGGAACTTATTAACATGTTGAAGTACATGATCCATTTCTTTCCAAAATCACCAAAAGAAAAAGGAAATAAAAAGAAATAATTCTGTTAAAGACACCAGTCCCCTGCAACGGCGCCAAAATTTGATGAGTGTCGAATTCACCAAAAATAAAATACCTACTCTTGGGACTAGAAAACTGTAGTAAATGTGGAGTAGGGTCGAATCCACAGAGACTGGTCGAATTATAACTTTTTGAAACTAACAATTAAAAGTAAAAGGGGGGGGGGTTTGGTTTGTGGAATGAATTGAATATAAGATAACAAGTAAAAATTAAATATCAATAATTAAATAAATGAGAAATATGTATGAGAAAGATTCTAGCTAGAGATTAGGTTCGGGTCTTGAATTGAACAAATTGATCATCGATCACAGAAAATATAAGTTTCAACCCTTCAAATAAATTAGCTATGGTTATTAAAAAGCATTAACAACCTATCTCTTCTTACAGTTTAGATAATCAGGAAACGTTCACTAATTACCTTTAATCAATCAAACAGTTCTAAACAAGCTTTAGAATTTAATTTGATTGAAAGCATTAAATATAAAAGAGATGCTAATTCTACTCAACAATCACACAAACGGGATTATTTAAAGCATATCAATCTCAATTCACAACATAGGTTAAAAGTTTGTCCACAATCAACTATGTTATTTGCTACTTGTATCAGATGATTTAAACGATTACGTATTTAAACATCTAATTAGAAAAACGATTGCAAGTAAATAATTAAATCAAGGATTCAATTAAATCACGTAATACGAATAAGAACAGAATGGAAATCAATTACTTGAAATAGATGAAAAAGATGAAGTACATAATGATCTCACAATTCCATTGTTCAAGACCTAAATCCTCTAGTTAGAAGGTAGAAATTAGTTCACCATGGAAGAGAGAATACACAAGAAAGATGACGAAGCTTGAAGAAGAATTGATGTTTCTGCACAAAAAGATGTCGATGATGAAAGATGATCATCCCTAATTCTCTGTTTGTCTTATAAAATGTAAAGTTCCACTCTTCCCACTCTTCCCACCTTCCACGTTTTTCTATTGGAGAGAAACTAAATAACTCCTTATAAAAATCTAATAATAAAATCCTATATAGAATTAAACTCCTACTAGGATTCTATATTATTAAATCCTATAATAATGTCTTAACATATTTAAAACTAATAATAAAAGTTACAAAGAGTAAAAATCTTAAAATAGAAGTCTTCTAAGCAAAACCCAATTCCCAAATTCGTACTGGTCCTTATCCATGGGCACGGGTTAGGATGAATCAGCTTTTTAGTGCATAATTTCCTTCTTCAGCATGGCCTAAGCCATGGGCATGGGTTAGGACCTGATAGATTTCTCCAATTTCACTTTAAGCTCCATAAGATTAGCATTTTAATCTCCAATTTGAATTGAATCTCCAAAAACACCTATAAAACACAAAACAAGATAAATAAGCACTAATAAAGTAAAACTAACATTAAACTAAAGAGAATTAAGATATAAAGATGTACATAAATATGGACACATCAGCTTTCTATGCCTGAGTAGTGAAAGTAGCAATTTCCTCTGCTCGAGTCTCAGCTAGGGTCGGGCACGATTCAGTTAACAGGTCCATGAGAATAAAAAATTAACCGGACCGAAACTATCAGTTTTTTAACCATCGAAACTAAAAGTGATTCATGCATATCGGTTAACCGTACAAATGATTAACCATTAATTTCAGTTAGGTTTTTCGGTTAACGGTTTTTAACCAATTCTTAATAGTTAATCAAAAATCAACGGTTATACCCAAACCTAAATTTTTAGATAGTATTAAAATGCACATGATTTCAAGATAGAAATTAGAATATAATAAGAATATAATAAGTTAAGTACTTAGTATTGTATAATATACTGGTCTGATAATATATATATAATTTTAAGTATATAATGTGTATATAATTTGTATGTCATAGTAATTAGTACGTAATTACAAAGTATAATTTTTTTAAGTATATAATTTGTAATTATAAAGTGTCTGCCTTAGATTTTAAGTATATAATTTGTATTTATTTTATATGTAATTATAAAGTATATATTTTTTTTAAATGCATATTTTTTAAAATGTTCATTTTACCGTAAACCGTGATTTTTGAACATCCAACCTGAAACTGAAAACAAATCCATACTATTTTTTCAACCTTAAACAAAAGTTGTCGGTTCGATTAACCGCTTTTTCCGATTTCGTTTATCGATTTTTGATTCGGTTACCGGTCTGTCCGGGTTTTTTGCCCACCCATAGTCTCAGCCTTCTTGAATTAATCGGCCAAACTTATGCTCACTTGTGCCTGGCACAACTCCATCTATAGCTCTTCCACTCGGCGTGCGAAAGCCGCAAAACCTTATTTTTTCGCTTTGAGCTCTTGCACATGGATATTTGAGGCTATAAGATCATGATGTGTCCTCTCTAATCTTACTTCCAGCCTCATATAGTGTCGAGCCAAAGAATTGTACTGATGACTCACCTCCTCAGCCGATGTTGAAGCTCAGTGAAAAAATGAAAGGTTATGGTCGCACAACATACAAAGATAAACTAATCAAATGGCAAGTTACCTTGGTAATATAGGTAATATGTATGTTGGTCGTATTGATGACCACCGTCTAATGAAACATTTGGCCCCAAAAGGAACTAGAACAAGACGACCGAGATTGTGGGCAATATCCTAATTACTTAGAGTAACCTGATCCTCCCTATAACTTCGCGCCCAAAGCTAAAAAGAAGAAACAACAAGTCAAAAAGAAGCCACGAGAAATATTAAACAAAAACTAAAAAACTAACTCGGAAAATATCAAGTTGTGCAAACTGGGACTCTTCCTCCACAGTCAATAGCCTATCCTTCGGGTCGTCTCCACGTCATTCTCCCTTTGGGGTCCCTTGGAAGACTGCCTCTTTTTCCTAGAAGGGTCGGAGGAAGCATCTTCTGAGGTAGGCGTCTTTCTCTTGCCATTGCGAATAACTTTAGACGCGGGATGAAACATGAGCCTCAACCTCAGAAAGACACAATCCCTCCAAAGAAGTTCTTATGTCTTCCCTTAAAGGAGCTTGAATCTCGGACAAATTCCGCACATGAGCCCCCTCTAGAACAATCCCCGCATCCTCCTTTAAAGGAACTTGAGGATCGGGCATGGTCCCCTAAGGATTCCTTTTTGTGATATCCTCCCGAGAGGAATCTGAATCAGATAGTGTGACCATGGGTAATTCTTTTATGGTTACCCCACCATCCTGAGCCAAAATTTCCACGCTTAGCCCCACAACAAGCTACTCAGCATCCATATCTCGGACATAAACACCCTAACCTCCACTAAAGGCGTATAACCAACATTTGAGGATGAGCACAAGAATAAATCAAAGCTAGAGTATAAGCTTAGTGAATATGAATCAAGTGTGTACCTTGGAGGGTAATTAGAAAGTTTGGACAATGTCCCCAAAAGGTCATAAAAGTTTGATTTATCTCAATAAAATCACTTAAGTTTGTTTTTGTCCCAATAAAGTCACTTTGGATGTTTTTCGATCATCTTTTCACTGAAATTGCTCACGTGGCATCTCAACGTCACGTTAGTGCCACCTAGCATGTTAAAAAATATAATTACATATTTTAATCGGTAATCTATATGCTATGTAGGTTAATTTATGATTAAAATGTTAATTGATAATCCTTATTTACTTGAGTTAATTTATGATTAATTTTTTTTATATTATATCATATGGTGTTGAAACATGTGATTAGATGTCACTTGAGTAATTTTAGCGAAAAAATGATCAAAAAACGTCCAAAGTGACTTTATTGGGACAAAAAGAAACTTAAGTGATTTTATTGTGACAAATTAAACTTTTGTGACCTTTTGGAGACATTGCCCAAACTTTTGTGACCACCAGTGCTAATTACTCGTACCTTGGAGCATGTCTTAGTTTATACTATGATCGAATCGCAAAAGGCAGCTATAAGCCTTGGAGCATGTTGTGCTACGTGTCACGTGTTGATAGTCGAATGTGTGTCCACAGATCAGGGTTCAGTATCCCTCACACCCACTTGGTCCATGATTAGTGGGATTGGATACAATTGCTATAAACAATTGACCTTTTGACGGAATCGATGGTGATCTCCCAAATCAAGACTATGAAACTGGATTGTATTGGGAAATGATTATGTGTGATAATTCATCATGAGCCCTGATTCCGATTGGTGGATTGGGCTTCATAGATGTCATATGGACGTGTTTATATTTGTATTATATCATTTATATTGGGTAAATTACCTACGTGGTGTACAACTTTTACCCTATTTTACACTTTGGTGTACAACCTTCAATTTTGCACACTAAAGTGTACAAATTTCTGGTGACCTCCCACTAAAGTGTACAACCGGTAATTGTGACCGGTCAACACGAAGTCAACACACCACATCAGCATTTTTTCATCAAACGCATTTAAAAGAGTGGGACCCACTTCTTATCTAATTACTAAAATACTCTATCCCTAATACAATTACTAAAATACCCTTATCTCCTTCCTTGCAACTCCTTCCTCTATATTTCCCTTTCTCTCTCTAAGTATTCTCTCTAACTCTTCTCTCTCACTCCTGTCTCTCTCTAACTCATTCCTTGCAATTACTGAATATTTTTCATGGTCAATTAGGAATTGAAGGAGCTGCACAACTTTCATGGTAGAATTTAGATTGTGTGATTCTTCCATTGTCGACTCCTGCATCTGAAAAATATTAAATACATTGTATAAAATTCAAATAGAAGCACATGATTCATTTAATAATAAATTAGTAAAGGACCTGCAAAAGTGAAAATGCAAATGAATAAGAAAAAGCAAAACATGAACAACTACCAAATGAATAAGAGAGAGCAGGAGATTGAAATTGGAAAAATTGGAGGAAGATATTCATATTAATAATAGTAATGTGGCTTTTGTGTGCATTTTTTGTTGCTTTGGGGTCAATATTTGGACGTTAAATCGAAGCTAGTGAAAGGGGTCAATGTTTGACAATAAATCGAAGCCATTGTTGTTGGTAATGACATTTTTGTCGATCCTGATACTATCAAACGGAAATCAAATAAAAAGTTCCAGCTGAATTTGTCTACTTTCCCTGTTTCCATTTATTCCACACCTCTGATATTTTTTTTTTAATCTAATTACTTTCCCATCTGTTCCAACAATTTGTCCTTCTCTCCCTCCATTCACTTTTTAAATTTCCAATTCAAGCTTTTGTATTCAGGTCAGCTCTTGTTCAGTTTTTAATCATTTCCTCTTGTGTGTTTTCGATTTTTCGAAGCACAATTTTGATTGTCCTTTGGATCAATTTCTCCTTCTCTTCCTCGATTCTCTTTTCAGATTTCATTGATAAAATCTAAAATAGAAAGAAATTTTTAAGAAAACAATGGTGAAAATGGCAACTGAATTAGAGAGAGAAAGCGTTAGAGAGAGAAAGGAGTTAATTCCCACCATGAAAAACATTCAGCAATTGTAAGGAAGGAGTTATAGAGAGGGAGAGAGGACTTAGAGATAAATAGAGAAGTTAAAGAGAGAAAGTATTTAGAGAGAGAGTATTTAGAGAGAGAATGGGAAAGATGGAAAGATGAGTTGCAAAGAAGAAGATAAGGTTATTTGAGTAATTATATAAGGAATATGAGTATTTTAGTAATTAGATAAGTGGGTCTCATTCTTTTAAATGGGTATGATAAAAAAAATGATGATGTGACGCGTTGACTTCGTGTTGACCGGTCATAATTACCGGTTGTACACTTTAGTGACAGGTCACCAGAAGTTTGTACACTTTAGTGTGCAAAATTGAAGGTTGTACACCAAAGTGTGAAATAGGGTAAATGTTGCACACCACATATGTAATTAAGTCTTTAGTCATTTTGTCTGTTTTTTTAGATTTTTAACTATTATAATATGTTTTTGAAAATAGGTAGACTAAACAGTGTATTACATAAAAAAGGAGACTAATAAATTATTTATCCTTTAAATTATAATTTCTTTTTAAATTTTCCTTTTTAAAATTTCATCAGTTTCACCCTTTTTTATTTTAATTGTTGAAGTATTTGATTTTAATTTCTATAATTACAATTACAATTACAAGTAATTAATTTAATACAAAACACACGTATTAAAATTATTGTAGAAAAAAATCACATTTTTAATAGGTTGATTCTTTCTTCTAAACCAATTACAAGCACAACGATAATAAAGTATATATCACTCCAAAGAACTAATGAACTAAAAAATTAACTCGGTAGTTAAGGCCATAAATAACTTTTTATTATTATTTTTGATACATGTTTAATATCTAAAGGTTGTACATCATATCAAGGATTGAAATTTCGTTGATAAACGGGATTGGATTACAACCACCAATAATTTTGGTCTAAGAGTTTTTATCTTATTATAACCTTTTTTCTGGATTACTTTATGTAACCCATGCACAAATAAAACGTGCGTACCATCTATATATGGTTTAGATCCTTTATAGATATTTCAATTTTGTTTCTATGGACTTTTGCAGGGCTTAAAATTATGCACATGGTTGTGTACCTTACTAGAGTTAGAGTATTAGGACCTTCATTATTAACATATTTTGCTAACACTACCATCACTTTATTTTAGAAACTCATGTCATTATAATTAGGGATGGAAAAAAATCCGGAAAACCCAAAAACCGAATCAAAATCGAACTGAAAATAAAGCTAACCAAAACTGATGAGGGTTTTAGTATTCGAAAAACCGTGGTTAACCGAAACCGATTGAATAACAATTAAATATTAAAAAAATATAAAAATACATTTATTTATATTTATATATAATTACATATTATCCAATTATATTAATTAATAAATAGTTGTCTACCTAGTTACGCTTATCTGATTAAATAGATATCTAAATATATAGTGATTATCTTTTTCAAATTCAGATATAGACAATACTCATATATATTTTATTTTGTATATAAAACAAATTATACAATATTACTGTAAAGGTGAAATTTTTTTGCTTTCTTCTCACTCTTAGCTAGGAAGACATAATATTCATTGAATAAATAGATACAAAATTTAGTTTATTCTAAAATTTGTTTATATGAATTAAAATATAAGTTGAATATTCAATATTATCCTGATAAATAAAAATAATTATTTTTTATTTATACAATCAATCCACAAATTATTTTTTCATTTCTTTATTTTTAATCTTATTTTTATTTCGTTCATCTTTCCAGTTTCCATCATCACCTTCTTCATTTCCTTTACTCTCCAGTCCATAGTTCATACATAGATAATACACCAACATCTCTTTCTCTATCGTGAATCTCTTCAACTCGCCATCGTTCCGTCATCCCACTCATAATAAAAATAAGAATTTTTTTGCTATTTTTATTTACTAATGGTTAGAAACCAAATAAAAGGTTAACGATCGAAATAATTAGTTAACTGGTTAATGGTTAATCAAATTTAATGGACTAATGTATAGTTAATTTTTTTTTTTAAATATTGATCAAATGGTTAACAGACTGAATTAATTTTAATGGATTTGTTAATCCACTAAGTACACTCCTAATTATTAATGTAAAGTATCAAACTCATTCATTATTAATTCCTTCTTAATAGAAATTCATGAAAGCTTTCAAAGCTTTATATGCTGCGATGACAAATACTCTTCCATATTATCATAAAATTCCTATATTTGTTTAGTTTAATAGCTTTTCTTTATCTATTGCGCGATTTGATAGGTACAATTTGTACCATTTAAGGAGTGTTTATTTACTTCTTTTTCGTTAGGTTTATCTTTTCATATAGAAAATCAGAGTTTTAGGTGTTTGGTTAAGAAATTGTTGTTTGATTTTTATACATGAAAATTAGCTTTTCTCAAAAACATGAATTTTTTATTTTTCCAACAGCAAACAACAAACTATAACAACAAACAACAAACAACAGATAAACCAAACAAACCTAAATTTAGGTATTTAGAAGTAACTTAGAATACAACTTTGCTTTTATAAGCCTTAAAGATTTTATTTACTCCATATACTCATGTTTATACTTATGTTTGCTGTTTTACATTAAAAATGAAAGGAGGTTCCAATATTAAACAGCAAACAACAACAATAACAAAAAAAAAAAAAAACATGTAAAATAAATGGGCCATCAAAGGGGCCCTAAATCTTATTATATTGACTTTAGAGAAAATTATGTGAAACAATTTTACAATTAAAATAGTTGATATTTTGTATTTTGTCATAAAAACAATTCATTTAATAATATTATCAAAAGACCCATATTTTATTTTAATTATGTCAAATCTGACAGTTAATGCCATTTTTCTTTTATTTTTTAGATAAATGATTTGCAAAGTTTTATTTTAATTGGTTAATAACTTTACAGTTCCATTTCTTTTCAAAAAAAAAAAGAACGTACAGTTCCATTTTAGTTTTTTTTTTTTGGTCTTTCATTTTCTTTGCCATTTTCGTCTTTCAGAATTTTGGCAAAGTTTAAAAAAAAATAAAGTAGCATGCAGTAGAAAAATGAAAGAATAGTTCTTTGTTTGTTTTTTTTAATCAAACTATTGTTTATTTTTTTTTTTTTGGTAAGAATGGAAGAAAAAAAACAAACAAACAAAAACCTAACCCGGGATCGGTCTAGGAAGACTGACCCCAATCCTATCCTCAAGAAGAGAAGGTAACAGAAAAGAAGGAGGAACGGAAAGGGTAGAAACACCTAACATCCCCCCATGCCCAGCAGCTGCCAAGCGATCCGCCACGCGGTTTTGCTCCCTATAAATATGGGAGAAGGTAAGAGAATCGAAGGCAGGACGAAGCCTCAAGATGGCTTTAATGAGATTCTGACTCTTAAGACAAACAACCTGTCTATCCGAAATCCTGTTGATAGCCTCCAAATTGTCAGACTCCACCGAAAGTCTTTTAACACTCATGCGAATGGCGAGTTTAATGCCAGACAAGATCCCCCAGAGCTCCGCAGTAAAGGAGGAGCCCGTACCTAAGTTATGGGTAAACCCAGCCAGCCAGGCGCCACCAGCATCCCGAAGAACTCCACCAGCAGCAATTCTGCCATTACTAAGGCAGGAGCCATCCGTATTCAACTTGACAACCCCTTCCTTGGGCTTCTTCCAACCAACTAACTAGACCTCTTTAACCGGGGAGGGGTGAACCAGGGGCTCTCCTTCAAAACTCTTTGTAATAACAGAGAGCTTTTTCGAGAAGTAAAACCGGAGGTCAGGAATAAAGACAGTCTTCTCAGCAAATAACTCTTCATTCCTCCATTTCCACATTTGGTGACAAATAATAGCGAAGAGAATAGCCCCGTGCTCCATACTGGCCAACAAATTCCCATTAACGCCTTCAGAGAACCAGTCAATATCAGAGAACCTCATAAAGGAAGGAAGGATGTGGTGAGGAAGGACCCCTTCCCAAACCTTTCTACTATTTGGGCAATCCCTCAAAGCATGGCACAAGGTTTCCACATGGCCGCTGCATCTGCTACAGGCACCAGATAAGCCAAGTGCCTTCTGTGTCTATCTGCATTCGTGAGGAGCCTGTTTTTGACTCCCAGCCATAGGAAACTCCTAATGCGGTAGGGGACTTTGAGGGCCCAAATGGACTTCCAAATTTCCAAGGGAGGATCAGCCCTATTAGGGGTAAAAGTTTCATATGCCGATTTGCAAGAATAAGAACCATTATTAGTCAAGGCCCAGCAGTGTCTGTCCTTATCCTGCTCCTGATTACTAATCTTCACACCTCTAATATTAAGGAGGGTCTCCAGGCTAAGAAAGGAGTCGAACTTAGACCAGATCCAGTCTCCCTCCGAGTCCACCACATCAGCAATTCTCCAGGAGAGGAGATCATTCGGCGGAGGGGCGATGCACACCTCAATCAACGGTTTGTCACCAATCCAGGTGTCATACCAGAAACTAATGGATCTCCCATTACCCACCTCCAAGCCAATCCCCGTACAGAACTCAGCAAAAACAACACTAAGCCCTTTCCAGAGGAAGGAACAGCTGACAACCCTCTCCTTCGGGCCACCAATAACATGTACGAGAGAAATTGTGGTAGTTTCTTTTTTTTTTTTTGTATGAGAGGAAAAAAAATTGTGGGAGTTTTCTTGAAATTCATACGAATATATCTCAGTTTATTTAAAATATTAAATTTTAATGCTTCCTATATTTAAGGGGACGTGACTTTCCTTGACAAAAGAAGAAATAAGTTTACCCTTTTGAGATAAGTGTATAATTTTATAGAATACATGAGTTTCGTGTAACTAACCCTTGACTTTATTTGTATACTGTTCTCAAAAGGTAGAAATCAGGCCCAATGAAAATCGGATGGACTGGGCTTTTATCAGAGAAGGAAGGAAGGCTAAAGAGTAGTTGTCGGTTGGAGATTCATTTAAATTCTTTTAGCTATTTCAAGAGTAGTTGCCGGTTGGAGATTCATTTAAAATTTTTTTTTTTGAATAAAAAACAATGAATTAATGAGCCAAATCATGGCAAAATTGTAACAATGAATCAGAAACATAACTCGGTAATAAATTAAAAACAGAAGGGCATGTGGATAAACGAGAAGACTGTGCTAACACATGTGCCATCCCATTCGCTTGCCGCCGTATCCATTTGACTGAGTAAGAGTCATTTGATGTTAGAATCGATCGTATTTGAATAATTCTATCCCCAAATTCAGAATCATCAACATAACTAGAATTTATTGCGTCAATCACTTGTTTAGCATCAGATTCAAAAACCACATTCCTTATTCCATCAGCTTTTAGCCATTGCATAGCATGTAATAGAGCTTCGGCCTCACATTCTCGTGTTGTCGGACAATATAACAAACCCGCACATCTCCCCATTACAAACTGCCCATTTGCATCTCGTACTGCTGCTCCCATCCCTGCACGACCATCAGCGTTAAAGCATGCAGCATCAACACAACACGAGAGAAATCCTTCTGATGGCGGGTGCCAAACCGTGCAACCAGCAGATAAAATATTTCCTACTACTGTATTCCCGATCCGTTGTTCCCTCGTACCAGTCCGATTCCTCAAGGCATTTGCTTCTGACCAATCATTAAGTACTGTGCAAGCTTGAGCTACTATTTGATCTGTTGTGCGAATCTCATACTGCCAAAGACGGGTATTTCTAGCCTGCCATAAACTCTAGAGGTGCATAAAAAATGTTTTTATAATTTGTTCCGGTTCTGCTCTAATTATATTATGAAACCATGCTGTCAGGTTCTCAGCTACCGCCGCCTCTGCATTAATTCGTTCCAGAAGTCCCGCCTTGTGCCATACTCTTATAGCTCCTGCACACTCAATAAAGAGATGCCATCCATCCTCCCAAGGTTCGTTACAAATTACACAAGTACTACATATCTGTAACCCACGAGATTGAAGATTCACACGCGTTGGGAGACAATTGCGTGCTAATTGCCAACCAAAATGCCGGACTTTTTGTGGAATTTCAGCATACCATAATTTTTTCCAGGCTCCCTGAACATGAAATCTTTCACTTGCTTCCAATGTTGTAGCCAACCGGTAAGCACTTTTCACTGTGTAACGTCCCGAAGAATGGAATTTCCATATTAACCGATCCTCACTACTTAAAGTACCAATGGAGAGTTTATAAATTTCTATAATATCTCTATGCTCGAAAATTTCCTCCAACAGCTCTTCATCCCAATCCCTGGAATTATGGATAAACAAATCATTAACTTTCAAATACTCCAACCCTTCCACCATATGGGTTCGTATATAGCCATCATCCTCATTACGCAACCATCTCTCACTCCACACATTTATTGATTGACCGTTTCCTATTTTCCATCTGATTCCTTCTCTAATGATTAGTTGAGAACTCCAGATACTTCGCCATATAAAACTTGGTGAATGCCCCAATGAGGCCCCCATAAAATCCCCTCTTGGATAATATTTAGCTTTGAAAACTTTACTAACAAGCGAAGATGGATTGGTAAATAACCGTCATCCCTGTTTTCCCAACATAGCAAGATTAAAGGCTGTGAAATTTCGGAAACTAAGTCCTCCCATCAATTTTGGAGCACATAATCTGTCCCATGCCATCCAATTCAGTCCTCTCTCACCTGACTTTTTATTACCCCACCAAAACGAATTCAGCATTCGTTGTAATTCCTCAGCCGTCGATATAGGGAGCAAGAATACACTCATAAAATAGATTGGGATAGCTTGCCCTGCTGCTCGAATAAGTGTAGCCTTACCAGCTTTTGATATTCCTTTCCCTCTCCAGCGCTGTAGGCGCTGCCATAATCTATCTCTGAAGTGTGCAAAGATTGCTCGTTTTGTTCTTCCCACCAACGATGGAAGACCCAGATACCTTCTCGTATTCAACAGACTAGTAATACCCAAAATACTAGAAATTCCCATAGCCAGGTCAGTTGCCACATTTCTACTAAACATGATTCGAGATTTTTGACAATTTATAGCTTGCCCCGAAGCTAATTCATATGTTCTGAGTAATTTTTTTAACACTCTAGCTTCAGATATGGTAGCCTGGCAAAATAAGAATGCATCATTAGCAAAGAGCAAATGTGAAATTGTTGGCGCCCCTCTCTTAACTCGGCATCCATGCAATAACCCCCTGTTCTCAGCTGCCATCAATAATGATGTCAATCCTTCAACACAAAGCAGGAATAAATACGGTGATAGTGGATCACCTTGGCGAAGCCCTCTTTTTGGACAAACAGGACCAACCAACTGATCATTTATTTTAACCATATATTGCACAGAAGATACACAATGCATTATCAAATTCACCCATTTATCTGCAAAACCTAACTTTAGCATCAATTCTCTTAGATAATTCCAATCCACCCTGTCATATGCTTTACTGATATCAACCTTTAATGCCACATTACCTTCTTTCTTAGCAACGTTATTGTTAATGCTATGAATAAGTTCAAATGCAATCAAAACGTTGTCATGAATAGACCTCCCTTTAATAAAAGCAGATTGATTTTCAGAGATAATCCCAGGTAAAAGCAATTTCAATCGATTTGCTAAGACTTTAGAGAAAATTCTGAGTATAACATTACACAGTGCTATTGGACAAAGTTCAGTCATAATAACAGGATTCTCACACTTTGGAATAAGAGTAATGATAGTATTATTAAGCTCAGAGGGGAACATACCTTAATCAAACCATATTGACCCAGCAATGAAGATATCATCTCCAATTATGTCCCAGAATTTTTGGTAAAATCCTGGATTAAATCCATCAGGTCCTGGAGCCTTATCAGGATGCATATCAAATAAAGCTCTCTTGAATTCCTGTTTTGTAAGTGGTCGTAGTAATTGGTCATTGTCCCGATCAGTGATGCGTGGCTACATCAAATCTACCACTTCATTCCATTCACTGTTACTATCAGAGAAAACCGTTTCAAAATACTGTATTGCAATCTGCCCCATCCCATCCTTATCATCAATCCAGTCTCCTGCATTATTCTTGAGCCCTGTTAAACTTTTCTGCTTCCTCCTTCCATTAGCAAAAGAGTGATAAAAACAAGTATTCAGATCTCCCTCCTGCAACCATAAGACTTTTGCTCTCTGTTTCCAGTGGTCTTCCTCTTGAACCATAATTCTCACATACTCAGCTCGGGTCGACTCATACTCATCACTATTATTTGGTCCTCCCAGATCACGTAGTTATATTAACTTCGCTTTTAATTGTTCAATTTTCTGACGAAAGTTGACATCGCTACTTCTACTCCATCTCATAAGCACTTCTGCCACATGCGCTAACCTCGAACTCAGTACCGTTCGCCTATCTGATCCCCATGCCTCCTTAATCACATTCCAAATATCCTCATCCCTTAGCCATCGTTGCTCAAATCTGAACTGCTTTTTCCTCAGAACAGTTAAATCAGTTGCGGTATGTAAGATTATTGGGGAGTGATCTGAAGTGGGAGCAATAGAATTAACACAAAAATTACCAGGAAAACGCCTCCCCCACGCTTCTGTACAAAGGCTTCGATCAAGCTTCTCTTGAACTTCATTTGGTTTACCTCTATGTCATACCCATGTATACGGATATCCTTGTAACGGAATATTAGTAAGACCACAATCAGTCAGTGCATCTCTAAATCCCTTATAACACCACTCAGGATGTTCATTCAACCCTTTTTTTATCACTATGAACAAGTAGATCATTAAAATCTCCCAAAATAGACCATGGGAGAGGAGAGGCGGCAGCAAGGCTCCTTAGTAAATCCCAAGAAGTCCTTCGTCTAGCTCTCTCCGGATACCCATAAAAACCAGTAAGGCGCCAGTCTCCATCCCTAGGATCATTTACAGTCAAATCAATGTAATTTGATGAAAATGATCTTAAGGAGCACATACTGGCCTTCCTCCAAAAAGCACAAATTCCTCCACTTCTCCCAATCCTATCAACAACAAAACATCCTTCAAAACCAATGCGTACCCTGATAGCTTCAATAAGTTTATCTGTGTACAATTGAAAGTTTAGGGGACAGTTGCAACATTTGGATAATTTCAGGAGGTTATCTGTGTATTAGGTCAGTATTAAAATAAAATAAGTTTTTTTTTTTTGAAACTAACTAAGTTATTAATTAAATCATAGTAGGTTGGAGGAAGCCCAGGGAAGGGGTTGTCAAGTTGAATACGGATGGCTCCTGCCTTAGTAATGGCAGAATTGCTGCTGGTGGAGTTCTTCGGGATGCTGGTGGCGCCTGGCTGGCTGGGTTTACCCATAACTTAGGTACGGGCTCCTCCTTTACTGCGGAGCTCTGGGGGATCTTGTCTGGCATTAAACTCGCCATTCGCATGGATGTTAAAAGACTTTCGGTGGAGTCTGACAATTTGGAGGCTATCAACAGGATTTCGGATAGACAGGATGTTTGTCTTAAGAGTCAGAATCTCATTAAAGCCATCTTGAGGCTTCGTCCTGCCTTCGATTCTCTTACCTTCTCCCATATTTATAAGGAGCAAAACCGCGTGGCGGATCGCTTGGCAGCTGCTGGGCATGGGGGGATGTTAGGTGTTTCTACCCTTTCCGTTCCTCCTTCTTTTCTGTTACCTTCTCTTCTTGAGGATAGGATTGGGGTCAGTCTTCCTAGACTGATCTCGGGTTAGGTTTTTGTTTGTTTGTTTGTTTTCTTCCCTTCTTACCAAAAAAAAAAATTAAATCACAGTAGGTTTCAAAAAAAAAAAAAAATTAAATCATAGTTAAAATAATTTAACATGTTTAATTTAAACTATAGATGTATTAAGTTATTTATAGTTTTTTTTACGTTGGATCATGGAAAGAATGGTAAAAAAAACACATAAAAACTTATGTTAAACTAATAATAAAATTTAAATGGTTTAAGAAAGACAAAATGTTTAATATCCCACCTTAATCGAAATCAATATTGGAATTTTCGATCCCTTTTAACATTGCTATCTCACTTCTCCCTACACCCCAAACAAATTACTATATAAATTGTTACAGTCTTCAAAATATAACATGGTAAACTTTTGTCTAGCGACACAAACTTACATCATGAACTGTACAAAAATGGAGACACGCTAAGAAATAGATAAAGGAGTTTGTGTTCCACTAATTATAATTGTTGGACTAAACTTAGGTTGAAAGAAGCTATAGCCTTCACATATTTATTAGAAAGGAAACAAGAACATAACATTGGTGCAGAGTCGGCCAAACACGGATAGTTGGTGTACAGTGATTTGTTCCGGCTATTGGAAGTTCAATCCAATTTTCATTTTAAAAGTGTGAACGTTGAAAGAGTTCGATCTTCAACTCCTAATCTTGAACCATAGAAAGATCAAACATAAAAATGAACATCTTTCATCGGCGGAAAAAGTTAGGTAATTTTTTTAACGTTATTTTAGTTGTGTGATCCATAGAAATCAGATTTATGTATTTTATCACTCATCAGTATTAGTGAAATATCTTGATCCTACCAACGTGAAATCTAATTTATTTGTTTTCCGACTAGGAAGATTATCTACCCGCTTATATTGAAATAGATAGTCTAGCTTTCATATCTCTTGAATTACTTCATAATATGCTTGTGTGGCATTAACCGACTTGCAATTACTATAACACCACTACTTTGATGTACCAACACAAGAGTTGTTTCCATACTATTATTGAGCTGATCCATAAGTAAACAACCGAAAGTCAGATCAGATATGCTGAATATGGAATTTTAGATTTTGAGTAGTCACAACTGAAAGTCAGAAGCCCGCCAATTTTCTCTAGACAGTTACGGAAAGTTCGTTTCATCTCCTCAAACAAAACTTGGGTATAAATATCTCACACCAATATTTAATATTGTTTTCTCTGCTTGCTACCAATTTATTCTTTCCTCAGACCGTATGTTTGTAAACTTGTCTCCATGGCTACACTTTTCAATTCTTCCTCTTCTTCCTTCTCAACCGCCTTTTCTTCAATATCTTCACCCACTCATAATGCTCTAAATTCCAGATTTTGTTTCCCTCCTTGGGATTCTCAGCATTTTTCCAGAATGAATTTTCAACTCAAAGTTTCACATTTGCAACCATTTAATGCACTCTCCATCGAGGATGGTTAGTTCCATCTTTCCCTTTTCCTATTCTGCTTGCATTTTCAAAAGATTACTCCCAATTTAGAATTTGAATCATGATATTCTTGATCTGTGATAGCTTTTCTTGGTTTATGGCATTAGGTGAATCTGCTCAAAGTTCATTGCCGATTGAAACATTAGTTAAGAAACATGATGTTGAACTCATAGAAACAGAAAAAGCAGAGTGTCAAACCCTCTCTATTGTTGTTGTTGGAGCTTCAGGGAACCTTGCCAGGAAGAAGATCTTCCCTGCACTCTTTGCTCTTTTCTACGAAGGCCGCCTTCCTCTGGTAAATTTAGTTTCCTTTGATTCTATTTTAAATCTTTTGGGTTTTTATTTTCATTTTCTTTTATTACTTGTCAGCAGAATTTTACAATTTTTGGCTATGCAAGGAGTACAATGACAGATGATCAACTAAGGAACAAGATCAGCACAACTCTAACTTGTAGAATAGACAAGAGGTGTTTCATCTATAACCTCTTTGAGAATGGTTCTCATTATTGGATTAACTTTGGATTTTGCTAATGTTCATAACAATTTTCAGGGAAAATTGTGACGAAAAAATAGATCAATTTCTGAAGAGATGTTTTTACCATTCGGGTCAATACAGTTCTGAGGAGCATTTTTTGGAGTTAGACCAGAAGCTCAACCAGAAAGAGGTACCAAATTGATTAAGAATACATAGAAATAATTAGATTTGTGGGGCTGAAATTTTGATATTCCTTGAATACCTTTTTCAGTCTGGAAGAGTATCAAATAGGTTGTTCTACTTGGCAGTACCTCCAAATGTGTTTGTAGATGTTGTGAGATGTGCTAAACGCCGTGCCTCTTCAAGCAATGGATGGACTAGAGTAATCGTCGAGAAACCTTTCGGTAGAGATGTTGATTCATCAAGAGAGATGACAAGATGCTTGAAGAAATACCTGACTGAAGACCAAATATTCAGGTATGCTCACTTTTGCATTTTATGTTCTATTCAAAGGACTTCAAATGTGTCAATCTTTTTGCAGAATCGACCATCATATGGGCGAAGAGCTGGTGGAGAATTTGCTGGTGCTTCGCTTCTCTAACCTTATTTTTGAGCCTTTATGGTCGCGAGACTATATTCGAAATGTGCAGTTCATATTTTCTGAAGATTTTGGGATAGAAAACAGTGGCAGGTTAGTACAACTACATCTACCCTGCTGAAATCGTGCCCAATTAGACGGTATCAATGTGCTTGTTTATCCGTTTGTAGAGACTTCGATAACTATGGAATCATTCGGGATATAATGCAAAATCATCTCTTGCAAATATTAGCACTGTTTGCAATGGAGACACCTGTCAGCTTAGATGCAGAAGATATCAGGAATGAGAAGGTAGAGGAACAATTGCTATATAAATAATATTTAAACACAAGTTTGAGATGTGTTCCTAACAATGTGGCTTGATTCAGGTTAAAGTCTTGCGATCTTTGAGGCCTGTTCAGCTAGAAGATGTTGTTGTCGGGCAGTACAAAGGCGGGGAAGATGAAGCGAATACTCCATATCCTGCTTATATTGAGAATCCAAATGTGTCGAAAAATAGCTTGACTCCAACTTTTGCAGCAGCAACACTCTTCATTAATAATGCTCGTTGGGACGGAGTCCCATTCCTGATGATAGCAGGGAAGGCACTGCATTCCAAGAGGTGGGCGAATTTCGTTTACAAAATGATTTTTTTAGTTTGCCTACTTATTGATTCAAATGGATGAAATGAGGCAATGTCGCAATTTACATATGCAGAGCTGAGATCAGAGTGAAATTCAGACATGTACCAGGTAACCTGTACAACAGAAAAAGAGGACCTGATCTAGACAAGGCCACAAATGAGCTCGTGCTTCGAATTCAACCAGATGAAGCGATCTACCTTAAGATCAACAACAAAATTCCAGGGCTTGGAATGAGAATGGATATGAGTGACCTTAACTTGCTGTACAAATCAAGGTGAGGAAATTGAAGTCCTTGATTGATCTGATCATCATATATAAAGTGGTTCATTGGCCAGAAATCTAAATTTGCACTGTAATTGTTGTGATGAAGGTATCCAAGTGAAATACCAGATGCATATGAAAGACTGCTGATAGATGCTATAGACGGAGAGCGAAGGCTGTTTGTAAGAAGTGATGAAGTTGATGCAGCTTGGGGAGTATTCACACCACTACTTAAGGAATTAGAAGATAAAAAGATTGCACCAGAGCTCTACTCATATGGAAGCAGTGGTCCAGTTGGGGTGCATTATCTTGCTGCCAAACACAGTATTAGCTGGGGAGAGTTAGATCATCAGAATTCCTGAATATACAATCTCTTTATTTTATGACCAATTTGTTGCTTTTTCATTTTGTCCAATTAGCTGGGGTAAATATGATCTATGATATATGGATATATTACTGATTTCTCATTGGCTATTGCTCATCATATGCAGAGACTAGCATAGCTAACAAATATATAGGTAGGTATATAGTCTAATCCATTCGGAATCCTAATCCGACATTCAGAATAGAACGAGTACCGCGTCTTTTAATCACAACTATATTCCCATCTTTAAAATTCGCACCTAAGTTGAATGATTAAATTGATTTACTGCCTTAAGCACTTGGATGATGTGTTTGGTGGCCATCACTAATATTAGCTAACAAATGAAGAATTAACTCAGAATGTAAGGAGAATAGGTCTATGCTCGCCCACAAATTATTCCTTTTTTTCTTCTTTTCTAATTAGGCTCTATTAATGAGCTTGAAATTGTTTATTTTAGGATGAGGCCGAGCTATGTTCAAACATAGTAAGGTCAGTTCATCCCATTGAGTTTTTTTATTTTCTAAAAGAAAATTTCTATGTAAAGAAACTGTATTTACCAAATTTAAATATGTAGAGTACACCTTAAATTCAAATTTCAATGCAAATCTCTGAACATCAAGCCTATTTCTAACACCTATATAATCTTTGAGCTAATCTAATCTCTTTCTCTGTAACAAAAATAAATCTAGTCTAGTCTCTTCCTCATTTGCTTAGCTGAGACATTGAGGACAATTGTTGTTGAAGTGATGATAAATTCCTCCACAGGTAATCAATCTAAGGCTTTGTTTGGGAGTTTAGAGGTTAACCCGGTAAGAGTTAAAGGATGTAATGGAAAGGAAAGTGATATTGTGTAGATTTAGCAACACCGTAAAGCGTCCCTGTGAGGCGCCGTTGGGATCGGCCGGGAGCACTCCGATGCCTAAGTCAGTAAACTTTTTAAGAGAATAAACTGTAATGACAAAGCAAAGCTATGAAAAGTGTGTAAGTGTACCTCCGTTGTCATGTTACAAGGGTATTTATACAGGTTTGAGTGATAACTGTAATAACCTTCTCTTAATGCGCTTTTAATGAAGAGTAATGCTCCTTTAATGCAGTCTAACTCTCTCCTCTAACCTCCAAGCTTTGGCAGGTTTTGAGATATCTTTAATGCTAGTTTAATGCTAGTGAGTTATGCCGTATAGTCATTCGTTTCTTCCAAAGGCGGATCACCATATGAGGCGGATCCCCATATGAGGCGGATCCGTATTTCTATCTGTACGCCATATACATTTTAGAGGCGGGCCTTTTCCCCTTTAAGCTCTCTTTGCGAGGGAATATCTTCGGTTTAGTCCTCCACATTTCATGACGGGTGTTATCAGAAGCCTCCCCTAAATGGTCTTTTAAGTTCTTTATGACTTCTCAGCTTCCTCGCATGCTGATATCATTTATTGCGCCTGACAGGCACCCTTATCTATGCCAATGACGTTTTTACAGGTGGCAGTTCTTGACACGGATTTCGAAACTATTTAATCATTTCACTAAATAGAAAAGGTTTTCCCTTCAACTTCTTTCACTTTCACTTTTACTCTCTACGATTTTCTTCAATCATCTGCAGAAGCTTAATCTCTCTCTCTACCTCTCGATTTTTCATGTAAGTTCATCTTTCTGTTGTAATTTCTCCATTCTTTCTTGAATTTCTGTTTATTTAATGCTTCTTTCATCTTCTACTTCTTCTTACGACAGAACCTCAAGTTTGAACTTAAATTCCTCTTTGGTGCCTTCTTCGTTTCGTATTCCCATTGCGAATATGAAGGCCCAAAACCTTACCTCTAGAGAAGAAGCAAGTTCTTCTGCTCCTAAAAAGAAAGGGGCAAAATCCCCTAAAATGGAGGTGACCTCTTCTAGTTTTAGCTTTACCCTTCTGATAACCCGTCAATCTCTATACCATTGGCTCCGAGCAACTTCTTGCTTGGTTCCTACACCTTATCAGAGACTTGCATCCCCTCCTAGGGGTTATTTTGCAGTCTACCAAAGCCATGTTGAGAGGGGCTTTAGTTATCCGGTCCCCAAGAGATTTGGGGACATTCTTGAATTTTTCTACATCCCTATTTGCCAACTACACCCAAATGGTTGGTTAGACTTAGTACTGGATACTTACTTGGCGGCGAATCTGGGCTTAATTCTGAGCCCTCGCATTTTTCGAACTCTTCACACCATGTCCAAGCGCAGGGTGGAAAGTCATATTACCTTTTCCAAATTGAAAGCGTATTCGCCTTTTCATAGTAAAATGTCGAACATCCATCGTTGGGAGCAAAGATTTTTCTTTCTGAAGATAGTGGAAGGCGTACCTCTAGGGTTTCCTGTTGGATGGAACTACAAACCAAAAGAGAAGGCGAATCAGAAGTTTTACCTTACCCAAGAGGAGAAGAATACTCTACGGATTCTTCGGTCTCTCAAGCATGACTTTTGGGCGTATGACCAAGCTTTGGCTATTATGAAGTTTGGCGAACCCCTAGTGACGATACGGGACGGAGAGATCCGCTACAATTCTTTCAAAGCTTTTGAAGGTATCTTTTGTCTTTTTTGATCTGCCTTATTAACTTGTTTTTGTCTTTTGCCCCTTCTTGTAGGGGGAGAATTAACGCCAAGGATGTTATTGCAGAGAGGCGGAAACTTCAAGCTGCTCTGGTCGCCCAGGAGAAGGCGAATGCTGCTTTTAGCAAGAAGGACGGGAAGCATCATGCAACCTCTGGTGCTCAAACCCCTCCTTCTTCAAAAAAGGCCAGGGCGGAAGGTCCTCCTCAGGAGCAAGTTTCACAAGCCGGCGGATCGGATCAACAATGATCCCGGCGAAGACTTATAAGGTCTCCTTATTCTCCTCCTCCTTTTGTCAAGGAAGAGTGTCCAATCCCGGCCGATGTAGAGTAGTCCTTTTTGGGCAGTACTTCCTCGTAGGGAACTACCAAGCTCACTTCGCAGCATTGATTTCTTGTCATTCTCGAAGACAAAATATGCCCTTTGTTTTGATGTGTTTTTTATAAAAGAATATTAGGATTTACCTTTGTCTTAATCTACTCTTCGTATGGATTTTCAGCCTTCAAAGCCTGATCTCGGAGGTTATTGGTTATCCACGCATGGCCCTGGGTTGGTCCTGGCTTCGGACCATATAATGAATGATATTGAGGAAGCTATCGGCAAGCTTCATGTTGTTTTGGAGACGAGGGCTAAGTACAAGACCCTAACTCACCTTAAGATGATCAAGCGGCGGTCTTTAGCGGTATGTGATATTCTTAATCCTGATACCTTTCATAATTTCCTTCTCTACCTTACTCTTTCTTTTACTATCTATTTCGGACCATTGATCATTGTAATGTTGTGGAGGCGGACATCACTATAAACGCGGTGAATGAAGCCCGTCTCTTGGAGCTAGAAAATGAAGTCTCCCTTGCCAGGTCCAATGCACAGGCGGCAAGTGCTTTGGCGAATGGTTTAAAGAAGCTTGCTGATTTGGAGAAGAAGTTAGAGGAGAAGACCTCAGAAGCTGCCAAGTTATCTGAGGAGCTGAAGGCGGAGAAAGATATGCATGAGAAGGACTAGGAGCGTCTAGAGGGGGCATGCGGACTCCGTGCCTACTACTATGGCGAACGTATCCTGGCGGCTCTCCTGAAAGACTTTCTAGAGTCTGGCATTGACGATCCCCAAGTGGAAGTGCCTTCCGAGAATGAAGCAGTTTACTATGCTTCTTTAGAGAGGGCGGTTATTTTCAAGGAAGCTTTTGCCCCTCCTACCGTGCCACAGAAGAGTGGAGAGATCATTGACTTGGAGGGCATTGTTTAGGATACGGAGGATGCCTCGGGGGATGGCGATGTTGCGCCTAGTGAGGATCTTCCCAAGGCGGATGGACCGATAAAAAGCCAACATGACCTTGCTCCTGAGTCCACGCCGAAGCCCGTTGAAGCTAACCCAAGCGCCTCTCCTCTTGATGATAACGTTGATGACCTTGCTGTTTAAGGTCTTTTTGATGTAAAAATGCTACAATATCACTTTGCACATTTCTTAATATTTCTTTGCTTTTTCTCAAAAAGCTTTTGCCTTTGGATGCATGCCTTTTTACTTTAAGCATTCACTTAGTTATATGCTTTTTGGGAGAGACATAAGTGTCTAAACTTATTCTCTGAACTGCCATTTAAGTATTTCAGACTTGTCCCACCATATCACATGTTTTTTGATCCACCATATTAATCTTTCAAGTATTTAAACTTTTCCACCATATTAATCTTTCAAGTGTTTAAACTTTTCCACCATATTAATCTTTCAAGTGTTTAAACTTTTCCACCATATTTCGGGGTAGGTGGCCAGTCGTCCCCCGATAAGTTTGCGATAAGCTTTTAAGGATTTCCTTTGCGCAGGATGTATCCGCCCATTAGTAGGATATCTAAATGACCACTTTACAAAGAAGTGTCTATCCGTTGCGGGACATTTATAATTTGGATCCGCCCTATGAAGGGACTTTTAAAAGATTACTTCACGGGGAAGAGAATCTGCCCTATTGCGGAGGGACTTTGTATAAAATCTCACCACGGGAGAAACAATGGTGAACATTAATGGACAATTTTCCCTATGGAGGGGCTTCGCCTAAAATCTCTTTACAAGAGATGCAATGGTGATCATAAATGGAGAATCTATGCCTTCCCTCTTGGTTAGAAGACATTTATGTATTATATGCTAGAAAGAAACATGCAAGCAAAAAATCAATTTCAATAACAATTGATTTATTGAGCAAGAAATGGTTTGCCTTTATTACAATGGTGAATAGCCTCTCTTGTGAGCCTCATTAAAACCTTATAACAAGAAAAACCCCATTGGGAAAAAATCTTATTCTAAGGAAAAAGAGTACTCAAGGCCCCTTTCCTTCTACTTCTGAAAGTATTTGCGGAGATTATGGATGTTCCAAGTTCTTGGTATCTTTGTTCCATCCATCTCCTCAAGCTTGAAGGTGGCGGCTCCAATTTTAACAGCTACACGGTATGGTCCCGTCCAGGTTACGCCTAACTTGCCTTTTCCATCTGCCGACTGGATTTTGTCTGCCTTCTTTAGGACTAAATCCCCTTTATTTAGCTCCATTAGGTGAGCGTTTTTGTTGTCATAGGAGGTGACTCGCTGTTTATAGGCAGCAATTCTAGTAGAAGCTTTATCCCTCTTCGTTTCAAGATCATCCAGGCTTTGTCTAAGCCTTTCTTCATTCTGTTGCTCGCAATAAAAGGAGACTCGCCCACTTGGATTCTTGATTTCAATATGGAGAACTGCTTCGACTCCATAAGTGAGAGAGAATGGAGTTTCCCTAGTCGCCACCCTAGGGGTTGTACGGTACGCCCATAAGACTGACATCAACTCATCCACCTAGCATTTCTTCTTGGGATAAGTACAAAAAAAATGCCTGTGGTACACCGGATTTGCGAACTCGGCCCTGTGGTTTTTTTTTACAAACGAAGGTCTGTGTTACAAACCGTTAGCAAACAGAGGCTAAATTGACTAAAAAAAAAAAGGGCGGCCCGGTCGCATTACGCGTCCCCGCTGAGCGAGGGTCCGGGGAGGGGTCCCACCACAAGGGTGTATTGGGGGCAAGCCTTCCCTTGCCAATTTAATTGGCAAGAGGCCGCTCCTAAGACTCGAACCCGTGACCTCAGGTCACACGGCAACAACGTTTTACCGTTGCGCCAAGGCTCGAGAGGCTAAATTGACTAACGGTGTTAAAATTCAAAGAGAAAAGAGTTAATTTGGTCCTTATATTTATTTATTTTATAAATTAACCCCCCTAATTATCTAATTATCACAAATAAACCCCAAAATAAAAAATAAAAATAAAAAATACCTTCTTCTTCTTCTTCCATTAATTTCTTCTTCTTTTCTTCTTCTTCTTCCATTAATTTCTTCTTCTTCCATTAATAAGGAGAATAAAATATTTTTCTCTCTCTCTCTTCCTTCTCTCTCCTTCTTCCATGGTTCTTCTTCTTCTTCTTCTTCTTCTCTCTCTTCTCTTCTTCCTCCCTCTCTTCTCTTCTTCTATTTTTTCTTTTTTTTTCGATTCCAGATTTCCGAAATCGGAAATCTGAAAATTCCAGATTTCCAAAATCGAAAATCTGGAAATTTTCATATTCCTGGAAATTTCTAGGAATCTGGAATTTCCAGATTTCCTTCCTGGAAATTCCAGATTTTTGTTCCAGAAATCTGGAATTTCCAGATTTCCAAAATCGGAAATCTCAGATTTCCGAAATCGAAAATCTGGAAATTCCAGATTTCTGGAAATTTCCAGAAATCTGGAATTTCCAGATTCTGAAACTTAAAAAAAATAGAAGAAAGAGAGGAAGGAGAAGAGAAGAAGAAGAAGAAGAAGAAGAAGAAGAAGAAATTAATGGAAGAAGAAGACGAAGAAATTAATGGAAGAAGAAGAAGAAGAAGAAGAAGAAATTAATGGAAGAAGAAGAAGAAGAAGAAGAAGAAGAAGAAGAAGAAGAAGAAGAAGAAGAAGAAGAAGAAGAAGAAGAAGGTATTTTTTATTTTTATTTTTGATTTTGGGGTTTATTTGTGATAATTAGATAATTAGGGGGGTTAATTTATAAAATAAATAAATATAAGGACCAAATTAACTCTTTTCTCTTTGAATTTTAACACCGTTAGCCAATTTAGCCTCTGTTTGCTAACGGCGTTTAGCACAGACCTCCGTTTGTAAAAAAAAACCACAGGGCCGAGTTCGCAAATCCGGTATACCACAGGCATTTTTTTTTGTACTTATCCCTTTCTTCTTTTCTCCCAATATTTTCCTAATCCCCTTGACAAGCGTACGATTTGTGACCTTAGTCATCCCATTTGATTGCGGATAATAAACGGAGGTGAAGTTGTTAGTGATTCCCCAATCTGAGCAGTATTTCTTGAATTCTTCACAATTGAACTGTGTCCCATTATCTGTGACAATTATATGAGGTACGCCAAATCTTCCAATAATGTTGTCGTGGAGGAAATCTATCATTCGACTAGCAGTAATAATTGAAACAGGTTCGGCCTCCGCCCATTTGGTGAAATGATCTACAGCCACTATTACGAACTTGTATTGTCTCTTGGTAGGCGGGAAGGGTCCTACTATATCAATGCCCCAGGTGGCGAATGGACAGCCTTCCACGATTGGTCTTTGAAGCGCCTTGTGTACATGTGTTTCATTTGCGTGAATTTGACAATTGTGGCATTCTTCCACCATTTTCTTGGCATCTTTCTCCGTTGTGGGCCAATAATACCCTGCTAACCTTGTCTTTTTAAAGATCGTAGCATGTGCCTCATGTGCTCCACATATCCCCTTATGTAATTCCCATAGGGCGTCTTGTCCTTCCTCCGTAGTTATACATTTTAACCACGTCTGGCTAAAGGAATTTTTGTACAATTGATCTTCCATAATAGCATAGTGGGCGGCTTTCTTGACCACCTTCTTGGCTTGATTCCTGTCTTCAGGCAGGATTCCTTCTTCTAGGTACTTCACTATGGCGGTTCTCCAATCATTCTGAGCCAATTGGACAATCGCCATTTCTTCTTTTTCAAATGCTGGTTTCATTTTGATTGCAAATGGACATGTGAGGTCTTGCCATTGGCTCTTGCTGGAAGCTGCTTTGGCCAGATGATCCGCCTCCGTATTTGATTCTCGTGGGATATGTATTATTTCCCACTTCACATCCTTTCCCTCCAAGATAGATAGGATTCGCTTTGCTTCTTCCACATATTTTGCTAAAGTTTCGTCTTTGACATGGAAATTCTTCATTATTTGGTTCACCATCAGCTTTGAATCGTTGTATATCACTACATGCTCTGGCACCACTTCCTTCAACAGTTATAATCTAAGGATCATGGCTTCGTATTCTGCCGCATTGTTAGTTACGGAGAAATCTAATTTAGCTGCATAGCAGACTCGAACATATTCTAGCCCCTTTATTACTACTCCCGATCCTACTCCTTCTTCTGAAGAGGCTCCATCTGTATGCATTGTCCATTCCTATTTTTTGACTTTTGGCGAGCTTGTGAATTCCTCTGTGAATTCGTTAACAAAATCCGCCAAAACCTGGCTTTTCAACGCTACCCTTCCCTCGTACCGAATGTCAAACTCGCCTAGCCGTATGGACCACTCCATCAACCTGCCGGATGTTTCTGGCCGCTGCAATACCTTCCTCATCGGTATATGTTGGTCCCGTGTAACGTAGTAGAGTTAGTTCCAAGGGGGGGAGGGGTTAGGAACTATTATAACTTTTTATCAATTAATGCTGACTTAATTTAAGATTTAATGTTTTAACTGAGTTTTGGGTCAGCACGGCTGAGTATGGTGTGAGACAGCTTTAGACAGACACTGACTAGAGCTGTTTCAATCGTGAGTTGGGAAGTAACACTTAAGTCAGTTTCCAACTAAGCACTCAGATTACTCAGGCTCAGTGTGTACAGATTATTTTACTAAGCAATGTTAAGCAGGCAACACATACATATATATATCAAGAGAAAGGGTTAGAAGTTACTCAGCAGACTTATCCTGGTTCGGCCTCTCCACCTACGTCCAGTCCCCGGAATCCTTCCGAGCTTTTTCAATCCTCTACTGAGCTCTTTAAAGGTAGAGCACAAACCTTTTACAATAGCAACTGAGTATGCAAGAGTACCGTCCTCTATTCGTCTACTCAATCCTATCTCTACCACTGAGCACTATAACCGAGTACTCAGCCTCTCTATACCACTGAGTACTATAACCGAGTACTCAACTTTTCTAACCTTTTACAAATGATACAAAACTTGTTCTCACTGAGTGAAGAACACTTTAGATGAATAAAATCACTCTAGACTTTTACACAATGATTGGAGTTGGTGTAAGAACTTGCTTTTTCTTTTTGATAGAGCTTCTAATTTGTATTCACTCAATAGTTTGACTTGATGAAGATTTACTTGTCTGTCTTATTTTCTTGTTTGATTCAAGTGATGGATTGGTCTTTTTATAGTGATCTTTGGGGCGCCAATGATTTGAATCCCGATATAGCCGTTGTGGGGAAACAGTCTTCATTCGTCATCACTTGGTCAGCACTCAGTGTTGCAGGCCAATCTTGTCTTCTGTTTTCATCAGGAGCCAGGTTTGTCTTCTTACGCCAGGTTTGTCTTCTAGCAAATATCAGATGGTCCATGCTCTTTCTCGAAAAAGTCTTCCAGACAGATTTCTGAGACTTTTGATTATTTCAGAAAATTGTTAGACCTTGTCTTCCAAGTTGACGGATCATTGACGCTGACCTGACGACTACTCAGCTTGACTCAACGGCTTCGCCTTCAAGCTTTTCTGAAGACAACATTTCTTTTTGTCAAAGCTGAGTTGCATTCTACTCAGCTCTGGCTGTGCGAGTTGCATCTGCTGACTTTTGGTTTTCTCTTATAGATAATCAATTCATGTTCTTGTTAATTAACTTTACTCAACATTGAACAAACACATTAGTACAATTAAATCAAAGCACTTAAATTTAATTGTTGGGATTAACTTAAATAATTTTTTCAAATCAAAATCATGTGGAAAGGTGTTTCAACAGTATACTCGTTCGCACTATGATGGTGTGTGCTTGAAAATACGGACTCAGGCGGATGGAAGTGACTACTACCGCTAATGCCATTTTATCTAGCTTTGAATATCTTGTCTCAGCATCTTTCAACACCTTGCTTACATAATATATAGGATATTGCTGTCCTTCTTCCTCCCTGATTATGACCGTGCATATCGCTTTTTCTGTAACTGAGACGTATAAATAAAGGTCCTCACCTTTAGTTGGTCTACTCATCAGTGGCGGTTTAGACAAGAACTCCTTAATTCCATCGAAGGCTTTTTGGCAATCATCATTCCAATCGAAGGATTTTTGCTTTTTAATCACTTCATAGAAGGGGAGACATCGTCTAGCGGAGCAGGATATGAATCTTCCCAAAGCAATGATCCGCCCGTTCAGGCGCTGCACCTTTCGAAGGTTCTTTGGCGGCTTCATTTCTAATACCGCCTTTACTTTTTTGGGGTTGGCTGTGACTCCTTGGCGATTAATGATATAGCCCAGAAATTTGCCAGATGTGGCACCAAACGTACATTTTTCCAGGTTAAGGTTAATATTATGAATTTTTGATACATCGAGTACCTCTTTGATATCCGATGCATGTTCCTTCATGGTTTTGCTTTTGATGATCATGTCATCAACGTATATGGAGAAGTTATCGCCCTTCTTATCTTCGAAGATTTTGTTCATCATGCGTTGATATGTGGCCCCTGCATTTTTTAAGCCAAAAGGCATCACCTTAAAACAATATATGGCCCGATGTGTGATAAATGATGTATTGATCCTATCCTCAGGATGCATAGGTATTTGGTGATAGCTAGATTTCATATCTGTGAAAGAGTAGACCTCGTGCCCTGCCGTTCCGTCCACCAAAATGTCAATACATGGTAGAGGATAATTATCCTTTGGGCACGCCTTATTTAAGTCCGTGAAGTCGACACACATTCTGTATGCTCCGCCAACTTTTTTAACTAGAACCACATTCGCCAGCCACTCAGTATAAATTACTTCTTCTATTGCATCCGCCTTTTTAATCTTTGCGATCTCTTCCTCTATTGTCTTCTGTCTTTTTGGCCCATGATTTCTTATTTTTTTTGTGACCGGTGTAACTTCATCCATTGTATTGAGTTTGTGAGTAATGAGATCTGGGCTTACTCCTCTTTGTATTTCACTATCACCGGCGAAAACCTCCTAGCATTCAATGAGCATTTGTATAATTGCCTCATTGATCTCTGGGTGCAGCCCCTTTGCAATTTTCACTCTTTTTCCTTCGGAGATAAGGCATGTCTCTGTTTCTCCTAGAGCGGCCATGTTTATATTCTCCTCTTCTTCTTGTTCATCGTTATCTTCTTGTGGGCGTATGGTTAGAGACGCCCTATAGGTTTCTTGAGCCGTTTTTGGCTCCCTTTGATCATTATCCCGCCTTTTTCAGTTGGCACATACATAGTTAAATGGCGTACCGATATTAGGGCGGCAGCTTTTGAGAGGAAAGGTCTTCTTAAGATAACGTTATACGCCAGTCGGCCATCCAGGATGGTGAATTCTTGCTTTCCATTCCAGGTCTGGTTTCCGTCCGTGATCTCACATTCCAGCATTACATGTCCCTTAGTTTGGACGGTGTGTCCGATCACCCCTAGGATGTCCACAATAGTAGCTTCAACCTGCATTGGATCTATTTTCAACTTGGCGAATGCGCTTCTTGTGATCACATTACACGAGCTCCCGGTGTCGATCATGACACGCTTCATATCCCATCCTTCAATATTCGTCATGATTACTAACGCATCGGCGTGAGGACCATTAGTGGATCCAACTTCGGCGAAAGGTTTATTGAGAGCCACTTTATCAGAATCATGCATCCTTGCCTTTTAAGCAAGTGGTTGATATCTGGGTCCCCTGCAATGACGTTGATCACTCCCTTGCCTTTGCCTTTGCCACCTTCTTTTTCCTTTCCTTCGCTTTGTTTATTTTGAACGAACCTATCGAGCACCCCACGTTCAATTAATTTTTCAATCTCTTTATCCAGCGCAAGGCATCTATTAGTGTTATGGCCCTGCCTTCTATGGAACCTGCAATATGCCTTTGCATTTTTTCCCATAGGGATGTGCTATTCTCCTTTGAAATCAGGGTATGTGACGTCTCTTTTGAATCTACTCTTCTCTAGCCATAAGAAGACTTCATTTTTAGGAGTGTTAAGAGGCGTGAAATGAGATCTGCCTTTGGAGGGATGCTTGCCCCTTTGATCCATCCATCTGCTATCAGTCCACATGTTATCCCGTCTACTGGGTCTGGCATCCGCCCATATGTTTTCGCGTCTGCTAGATCCGCCACGATCTCTTCTTTCTGGTGAATTATGGCCTGACGATTCATTGTTTCTGTTGATGTCATCAATCTCCATGAATCTTTTGCAGCGTTCGACTAATTCCACCATTGCTTTTGGTTTATGTATAACCAATTTTTCCTGCAATCGTTTACATCTCGTGTTTTTTATTATGGCCTCCACCACCATATTTACATCAACGTCTATTATATCCGTGCACAAGTCATTGAATCGATTGATATAGTTCTCAACGGTTCGCCCTCTTTATGCTTTAGATCATATAATGTTCTGCTAGACACCTTGCACGGAATACTACCTCCAAATTTTGCACAGAATTCCCGGCTTAATTCTTCTCAGCTATTTATGGATCCGGACGCTAGGGATTCGAACCATCCATAGGCTGATCCGCTCAGTGTTGTAGAAAACATTCTGCAAAGGATCCCTTCATTTGCTCCCCCTGGGTCCATCATTTCCCTGTATTTTCTTACGTGTGCTTCAGGGTTTTCCGCTTTTTTGTACTGCGGCAAGTTGGAGGTTTTATAGCGACCATCTATTTTGAATCCCATAATATAGGCGGTGAAAGGAGAATGCCTATTTACTTGATGGGTGTATCGCTCTTCATTCTGCTTTTGTTTTCGGGATTCCTCCTGGAATCGCGCCTCTACCACCGTCATAAACCTGTCTGGAGAAAGAGATCCGCCTTCTCGATCCTTATTGGCATTTTCTCGTGGTCTGGGTGAACGTCTGTGATGCGATCTCGATCTATCTCTTGGTTCAGAATTATTCAGTGTTGGATTTGCACTAATGGCACCTCCCTGGGGTTGTTGTTGTGCAAACACCCTTCTGGCCCGCTCTGTCACGTCATTTCTATTGAGAATATTGCGCGCCCTCTCAGCTGATTCGTTGCCTAGCTCCCGTCGAACGGATTCCACCATTTGATCAAAGAATGACTCGGGAGACCATTCATGCGAGGGTTGCACCATGCCGTCGGGATGTGGTATAATTTGTTCAAGGGGACTATTATGGGGGTCATCGTTGGCAGGGGTATTCGCCGTGTTTTTTGTAGTGGAGGTATTCCCAGTGGGATTATTTGAAGACATGTTTGAATGTTCATCGTGTAACCCTATTACTATTAGGATTCCACCTTCACCGCACCAATTGATATTGTGTAGATTTAGCAACACCGTAAAGCGTCCCTATGAGGCACCGTTGGGATCGGCCGGGGGCACTCCGATGCCTAAGTCAGTAAACTTTTTAAGAGAATAAATTGTAATGACAAAGCAAAGCTAAGAAGAGTGTGTAAGTGTACCTCTGTTGTCATGTTACAAGGGTATTTATACAAGTTTGAGTGATAATTGTAATAACCTTCTCTTAATGCTATTTTAATGAAGAGTAATGCTCCTTTAATGCAGTCTAACTCTGTCCTCTAACCTCCAAGCTTTGGCAGGTTTTGAGATATCTTTAATGCTAGTTTAATGCTAGTGAGTTACGCCGTATAGTCATTCGTTTCTTCCAAAGGCGCATCGCCATATGAGGCGGATCCCTTCTTCCTCTTGCCGGGCGGATCTTTGTAAGAGCCCGTGGTACGACACTGCATTTCCAACTATGAGCTGCATGGCGGATCATGAGTGGAACTCTATAAGAAGACACCGTATTTCCCGTTATACGCTGTGTGGCGGATCGTAAGAAGGAATCCATGAGACGACACCGTATTTCTATCTGTACGCCATATACATTTTAGAGGCGGGCCTTTTCCCCTTTAAGCTCTCTTTGCGAGGGAATATCTTTGGTTTAGTCCTCCACATTTCATGGCGGGTGTTATCAGAAAGGAAAGTGATAGAAATGAAAATTAAACATAAACCCTTTTTGCAAGCTTATAAAATGTAAATGAGTCTTAAAAGTTTAACTTCTTTTAGGAGTTCAAATATACAGAGGAATGAAAGTTAAATTTACTCTTCAGAAATAAAAAAAATTTGAATAAACTTTACATTACTTCCATTAACTCCCAATTTAGAGGTTAGAGTTTGGAATTTAAAAGAAGTAAACATTTAACTTCCATTAACCTTCAGTTACTCTTCAGAAACAACTCACAAACAAGGTTAATATGATATTTAACCTTCCATTACTTTCATTTACCTCCATTAACTCTCTCCCAAACAAGGGCTAACTGTAACTTTGATAGTAAGATCTACTGTAAACATAACTTCGACGAAGTAAAGAAATAAAATGCCAACAATTCTTTTGAAACAGTGCACCGATTTGAACTTGTGTCTACTCCTCTCATACTCTCTTTTTTTTTCTTTTTTTTAAAAAAAAACTTTGATTGTCTAAATTTGGATTGAGTTGTCAAATTGAATCTTGCGGATGAGCTATTGATAACATCTGAATATTATCCTGGGGAAAAACCATAAAAATCCATAAATAAAAGGATTAATTGGTATCAAGCATATCCATAGGGCATGATCCGCCCAAGTCAAGATTATAACGTACGTCAGAAGTTATTCCCAAAGAGGGACCTCACCACGTGGATACGCCTCGTAAAGGCCATACGCCATAAAGGATCGATGTTCACCAAAAGGAACAGACACGCGATCCAAGGTAGATGCGTCCATGTTACCATTGAGACGTTTCGTCAGGAAACTGTTATAATCAGTAGCGTTAAGCAGTTCATTGATGGCTATAACAGTCGAAGTAAAAAATGTACCATTAATACATTAAAGTACATTAAATACAAGACTGTTTATCTATCACCGGGATGGTTACGGAATCTAATATAAATACCCCCACACTGGGTATTCAAAGTACACTTACTGATTCCTTGCTGTTAGACGAGGTGCCGCGGCCTAATCTCCCGGGCGGGCCGGGGGGTGGACACCTCATGGCGACGTAAGCGGTGATTGGCGCCGAAAGCAACCAATCGTGGAATCAAGCTGCTCGGCAGGACCGGAGCTCGGAGTATGGAAGAGTCGCCACCCACGAATGGGAAAATGAACACCGATCCCTTGCGGGAGACCGGTGAGGGTTCGGGAAACTTAGGTACGAGCCGAGAAGGCTAGCTCCTTTCCGGAGAAAGGCTACTAGGCACCCCGACATCGCCCGATTATGAACCACCGGCCTCCTACTCAGCGTGTTAGGCGATAACGGACTAATCGCATATTTCTTTAAGTTTAAAATTCATTTGAAACCTTTTCTTTCTCGTTTTGAAAACCGTTTTGAGCATATATTATTGAAAGCCACTTTGGTAAAGAATCACCCATTTACATTGATGCCAAATATATATAAAAGAGAGAAGGGGAGAAGGAAGAATTGATTTATTTTACAGTGTGTCTTATGCTTCGATTCACATGTTAACCCTACACTAAACTCACTCTTCGAAAACGAGTTTATTTACATGGTTCGTACCTTAATCGTCGTTGGAACGATTTAGGTACGTTTCAAAACCCCATTGATTTACATGGCATCTACTCGAATCACCGTTGGAACGACTCGAGCGTTTGAAGACGTGGAATAAAGAATTTTAACCCAAAAACGTGGTTAGGCATACAAGTCAATTTATTTTGTACAAATCATGTAAGAAAACGATTCGAAACTTTATTATTTACAATCAAAACGATTTTAATTACAAGGTTCGCCTAATCCGTCGTTAGAACGGATTAAGGTTTCAACACGTGATATTTTGAAAATAGTTTAAAAAGGTCAAGAAAACGTTATTTACACTTTAAGAATATCTAGAAAACTTAAGTTTAAATAAACAAATTGAAGTCTCTTTTTGTGATTTTTTTTTCCCTTTTTTCACTCAATTACCTTACTTGAATATAATAACAACAAATGATAACTTGAATCTCAAATCCAACCCATCAAAACATTTTTCCAAATAATATATATATAAGAAATTTGACAGGAAAAGAAGAAAAGTATATGTATACATATTTTGATAGAAATGATACTATACATATATATTTAAAAGATAAACAATAAAGACTTTGATTAATAGATAAAAATGATAATAATATCCCCAAATAATGAGAAATTAGCTTTTGACCCCAAAATGCCCAAATAGGTCTAGTTTAAATGAATAAAAAGGAAAATCTATATATATACATATACTTTTATTAAATCAAATTAATAATATATAAACACATTAAATAACTATATGTACAAAGTTTTTAAAAATAGCTTGAAAGTATGTGTTACATAAATATACATATATATATAAAGGACCAAAGGTCTAAAAGTTGAGAAAGAGGGACCAAAACAGCATTTTTTACATTTCAGCAGCTTTACCGACGGAAAATCCGTCGGTAAACAGCCTTTAGTGACAGAAAACGGAAAATTACAGAACTGCTCCAACTATTTCCAGATTTATTTAAACACCTTAAATTAGATCTATTCTATCGTTTTGGAACTCCGAACTACCAAAAATGGCTCATAGTCTATAACGGAGGTTCTTAAACGATGTTTTTTTATTTAAAACGTTATTTAGAAAAAATTTCTAAAACTTATAATTACAACGTTTTTAATACCCGAACTACCTTTGAATCGGATCACGGTTCATATTGGGATATCAAAACGAGGTTTTTTATTTTAAAATAAAACCGAGCTTTTATTTAACACGGGATAAAAATAAATAAATACAAAAAATTAAATAAAACGTGATAAATAAATAAATAACTAAATAAATAAAATTATAACATAAAAATAAATAAATAAAATAAAATAAAACGAGTCTAGTCCTGGGATAATACCTCAAGTTCGGTATCTGACAGTCGAAGTCGGTCGATTCCACGAGTTGTGATTTTCCGGTGTTTTTTATGTTTTAGGCAAAATTTTAACTTTTAGGAAATTCGGAATTTTTAGGAAAAAAAATATTTTTTCCCAAAAAAAGTCACTTCTCTCTCTAAAAATGTTTAGAGTAAGAAGCTCCCTCCAAAAATCCTCCTCTAAATGCATGGGGATCCGTGCCTTAAATAGGCAACGGATCCCGGAAGCTTTGGGCGACGGCCGAATAAAATTGGGCGTCGACCAAAGCCGGTTGGGCGAACGCCCAACTTATGTTGGGCGAACGCCCAACTTTCGTTGGGCGGACGCCCAACATGGTTGGACGAACGCCCAACTTCAGTTGGGCGCGCGCCCAACCAGCGTTGGGCGCGCGCGCCCAACTGACGTTGGGCGTTCGCCCAACGATCGTTGGGCGTCCGCCCAACATCGCTGGGCGCTCGCCCAGCGGCTGCCGAGCGCGCTTGCCTAGCAGCCATCAGGCATGCGCCACGAGCTGTCGGGCGCGCGCGCCCCACGGTCGTCGAGCGCGCGCTCCGCGCTGCCGGGCGTGCGCGCCCAACGGACGTCGAGCGTGCGTCCCGCGCTGCCGGGCGTGCGTCCAACTGTCGTCGGACACGCGTCGGCTGCCGCTAGGCGCTCGCACCACGTCGCTGAGCACTCGCGAGCCGTCCACTTGACGACCGCGACTCATATCAACTTTTCTTTTCTTATTATATATTTTTGTTTTAAAACTTCCGGAATCAACCGCTTCGCCCGTCTTGTTTGCAGGTTTTCGTCACAGGTCCTCCGACTCGGTGTCTACAGTTGCCCCTACTTTCCTATTTTGACAGTGATGTGTGTGTTTTGAAAATGTTTTTTGCTAACGCAACACATGCAATGTAAAACATATAAAAGTAAGAGACACGTAAAGAGTAGGAGGAAGAATACCTGATCTCCATGCCGCATGCTCCGGCCTTGTCTTCGACCTTCGCTTTGGTTGTCCGGTCCTTGCCTCTGAATCGACTGAAGACGAATGCTCCTTCCGGCGACCCTAGTCTCTAAATCGACCGCAGGTATATAGCTCTATCTAGCGACCCTAGTCTAAATTGACCGCAGGTACAGTTGCTCTTTCTAGCTACCCTAGCCTCCAAATCAACCGCAGGTAAAATTGCTCTTTCCAGCTACCCTAGTTTCTAAATCAACCGCAGGTAAAATTGCTCTTTCTAGCTACCCTAGTCTCTAAATCAACCGCAGGTAAAATTGCTCTTTCTAGCTACCCTAGTTTCTAAATCAACCGCAGGTAAAATTGCTCTTTCCAGCTACCATAGTCTCTACATCAACCGCAGGTAAAATTGCTCTTTCCAGCTACCCTAGTCTTTATCTCGACCGCAGGTAAAGTTGCTTTTTCTAGCGACCCTAGTCTTTATCTCGACCGCAGGTAAAGTTGCTTTTTCTAGCGACCCTAGTCTTTATCTGGACCGCAGGTAAAGTTGCTTTTTCTAGCGACCCTAGTCTTTATCTCGACCGCAGGTACTCTTTCGTTTTGCATATCTCAGAATCCATCGTTCTACCCTAATCTCTACATCGATCGCATGCGTTTTCTTGTATTGTAGATCTCCAAATCGAACATTCGACCCTAATCCATACATCGATCGCAGGTGTCCTTTCGTTTGCACATCTCCAAATCAACCGATCGACCCTAATCTCTACATCGATTGCAGGCGTCCTTTCGTTTTGCATATCTCTAAATCAACCGTTCAACCCTAATCTCTACATCGATTGCAGGCGTCCTTTGTTGATGATAGCTGGGCTTTATCACTCGTCCGAGAGTTTGTGACCGCAGTTGCTTTGATATTTGGGCTTTATCACTCGTCCGAGAGTTTGTGACCGCAGTTGCTTTGATATTTGGGCTTTATCACTCGTCCGAGAGTTTGTGACCGCAGTCGCTTTGATATTTGGGCTTTATTACTCGTCCGAGAGTTTGTGACCGCAGTCGCTTCTTTTTACCAGGATCATCTGCGTTCGACCGGAGTCGATGATGCCGTAGACCGGAGTCCGTAGCAGGGCCTGTGCCTATTGATGATGCCGTAGACCGCAGTCCGTAGCGGGGCCTGTGCCCGTTGGTGATGCCGTAGACCGCAGTCCGTCTCGGGGCCTGTGCCCATTGATAATGCCGTAGACCGCAGTCCGTAGCGGGGCCTATGCCCATTGATGATGCCGTAGACCGCAGTCCGCAGCGGGGCCTGTGCCCATTGATGATGCCGTAGACCGCAGTCCGTAGCGGGGCCTGTGCCCATTGATGATGCCGTAGACCACAGTCCGTAGCGGGGCCTGTGCCCATTGATGATGCCGTAGACCGCAGTCCGTAGCGAGGCATGTGCCCATTGATAATGACGTAGACCACAGTCCATAGCGGGGCCTGTGCCCATTGATTGAATTTTAATTTACCTATCGGAGCCTGCCTAAACTCGCACGGATTTCTTGGAGCTATCCGAGTATTTCTGCATGCGGCTCGACGCCCATCACCTGGTGAATATTTTTATGGTATGACCTAGTGTAGTGATATGTATGCACATGATTATGAATGAATATTTTTCTCTCTTTTTCTCTCCTTTTTTTTTTTATACATTGCTTCCCTCCTATTTTCTTTACAGGGAGACCTCCATTCTATTGACCGAAGATTACAGGAGAACGTGGCGGTTGGGCAAGGGGAGTGGCTACTGGATGCTGACGCTCAGATCGGACGTCATTGTCGGGATAGGGAGGATGAGTGCTCCAACTGGGAGGAGCGAGGCTGAGCAGCCGAGGAGAGGAGCCGTGTGGATATAGAAGCCCAGCGAGCTGCTGCGGGGAGTTTGCGGATTGCGGTGGAGAGCCGCCGAGTTGCCAGGGAGCGGGAACCTTACTTCGGAGGCTTTGATTCGTTTGAGGGCTTTTGGGACTTTGGGATTCCTTCTCATTGATAGTCCCATCATTATTTTGGTTTACAACTCTATTAGTACTACCGTGATGTACGGCGGGTATATGTGAAAAAGATATTTGGGTAGGCTTTTTATTTGGTGGTGGGGAAAAGAAATGTATAACTCATGACTTACAATACCATGCATTCAATCGATCATAATAATTCCAATCATTCCCTTCAAATATATTCATGCCTTTATTTATTTACAAACAATAGAAATACTTAGCCGCTTATACATTATTTTTATAATTGCTCAAGATACAACTACTGTTACCAGGACCTGCCTTTTTTCGGTTTTCAGATCCCAGCGATTTTTCATCTCTCCTTTTACTATCCCGGAATTTTCAAATGAGTGCCCTTTTGGGTTTTCACCCATTGGGATGTCCCTTATTGTTGCATAGGCCGCCCTTTGCAGGTTTTCAACCTATCGGGAATTTTTCTTTCTCTTTTTTTTTTTTTTACGAAAAGTATTTCTTAAGCCTATCCAGATTGGTAGGTTTGGAGAATTCAATGCCATCCATCGTGGTTAGTTTCACGGCCCCTTTGCTTAGGATCTTCTTCACGAGAAACGGTCCTTCCCAGTTTGGCCTAAACTTGCCCCTAGGGTCGGTGCGCGTCATTCGGATCTGCTTTAGCACCATATCCCCTTCTTTGATAGGGCTGACCTTGACCTTTTTGTTGAAGGCTCGGGCCATCCTTCTCTGATATAACTGCACGTGGTAAAGAGCCTCCATCCCCTTCTCATCTACTAATGCCAGCTGTTCATAACGCTTCTTCACCCATTCCGCTTTAGGGATCTCTACTTCTACCGCGATTCTCAGCGATCGCTTCTCAACCTCAATAGGCAGAACCGCTTTTGCCCCATATACTAAGGAGAACGGCGTTGCCCTAGTTGACGCTCTAACCGTCGTGCGATAAGCCCATAAAGCGAGTGGAAGCTGCTCGTGCCAATTCCAATGCGATTCTACTGTCTTTACGAGAATCCTATTAAGGTTCTTATTGGCCGCTTCTACTGTCCCGTTAGCTTGTGGGCGATATGGAGACGATCTATGATGCTCAATACCGTACTCTTGGAAGAGACTTTTAACTTCCCCTTGAAACTGGATCCCATTATCCGTGATCATGTGGTGAGGCACCCCAAACCTGGTGATTAGATGTTTTTCAATAAACTTTCTCATCTGCTTCGATCCTAGCTAACTAAACAATTCTGCCTCTACCCACTCGGTGAAGTAATCAATGGCAACCACGATGAACTTGTGTCCATTTGATGCATTAGGCCTCACCTCACCGATGATATCAATGCCCCAAGCTTCAAACGGCCAAATGGGTGCCAACACGTGCAGTTCCATAGCTGGCAGGTGATTATAATCGCCATGGATTTGACAATCGTGGCATTTCTTTGCATATTCATTGCAATCTCTTTCCATAGCGAGCCAATAGAAGCCTTGCCTTATGATTTTGCTAGCACTGCCCCTCTCTTGTGGGCTCCACAAATTCCCGAGTGCACTGACTCCATTGCTTCATGGCCTTCTCCCTCGTCTAAACATCTCAATTGTAAACCATCGGCGTGACTTTTGTAAAGCAAATCGTTGTGGATGACGAACTGCTGGGCTAACCTTCTGATCATGGCTTGATCCTTAAGCTCTAATTCTGTCGGATAAGTTCCACTCTTCATGAAGTTCACGATGTCGAAATACCAAGGCTTTCCATCCACTCCTAACAACATTACACCTTCGGAGCACGGTTTGGGAGACCTCCTCAATACCAGAGGCTTTGAGGCAATATTCTGTGGATTATCCCATACCGCCACCAACGTGGCCTAAGCATCTGTCGCTTAGTTCTGCGCTCGAGGAATATGATAAAAGCGGCACTCACTGAACCTCTGTGCCAACCCCCCTAGCTGGTCTAGGTACGGGTGTAACCTTTCTCCCCTTACTTCCCAGTTTCTTTGTGCCTGTTCGATGATCAGCTTTGAGTCGCCCCAGATTTCCACATACGATGCTCCCAATGTCGTTAGCGACTCCAACCCGTAGATGCATGCTTCATACTCGGCCATATTATTAGTGAGAGGGAAGGATAGCTTCTTTGCCATTGGGATCCTTTCTCCTTCTCGTGAGATAAGTAGCACTCCTACTCCGGCTCCATTTGAGTTAACCGCTCCATCGAAGAACATTTTCCATGGTATAACTTCTATTGCGTTCAAGTGCTCATCGGGGAAATCATAGTTTATCTCTTCCTCTTCTACGTTCAGAGGTTGGTTGGCCAGAAATTCTGCTACGGCTCTCCCCTTGATAACCTTCTTCGTTACATATTCGATATCAAATTCGGACAAGAGCAACAACCATTGGGCTAGCTTCCCTGTTAGAGACGGTGTTCGGTACAGATACTTCACGGGATCCATCCGGGAAATAATGACCACTTTATACGATTGAAAATAGTGCCGTAGTTTCTTTGTTAGCCATACTATTGCCACACACGTTTTTTCGATCATGTTATACTTAAGCTCGTACTCCAGGAACTTCTTACTCAGATAATACACTGCGTGCTCCACACCGGTGTCCCCTTATTGGGCCAGCATTGCCCCAACAGATCGCTCCTCGATCGCTACATAGAGGAGAAGCGGTTTTCCAAGTTTAGGCGGTCTTAAAACCGGTGGATTAGACAAATAGTTCCGGACAGTCTCCAATGCTTGTTGGCACTTATCATTCCAAACCGCAGGTTGATCTTTCCGTAGCAGCTTAAAAATCGGCTCGCAGATCGCCGTGAGTCGTGCTATGAACCGGCTGATATACTGAACCTGCCCCAGAAATCCTCTCACTTCTTTATCATTTTTGGGTGCTGGCATTTCCTGTATGGCCTTTACCTTATCGGGATCCACCTCAATCCCCTTGTTACTGATCACATAGCCTAAGATCTTCCCCGATGAAACGCCAAAGAAGCACTTCTTCGGGTTCAACCTTAGCTTGAATTCTGCAATTCGGGCCAAAAACTTCTCAAGTGCCGCGAAATGCCCCTCTCTCGTCTCCGACTTGACCATCATTTCGTCCATATAAACTTCTACCTCTTTGTGTATCATATCATGGAACAGTGCCGTAGCCATCCGTTGATAAGTTGCTCCGGCATTCTTCAAACCAAACGACATTACTCTATAGCAGTAGGTTCCCCACTCAGTTGTGAACGAGGTTTTCGCTTTGTGTTTCTCAGCCATCTGAACTTGCATGTAGCCCATGAAACCGTCCACATTCGTGTGTAAGACGCTTGATGCTGCACTGTCGATCAACACGTCAATATGAGGCAACGCGAATTCATCTTTGGGGCATGCCTTGTTAAGATCTCTATAATCGACGCACATTCTCACTTTGCCGTCCTTTTTTTCGATGGGCACTACATTTGCGACCCAAGGGGGATAGTCGATTACTTCGATGACCCCTGCTTCTAACTGCTTCTTCACTTCTTCTCTGATCTTATCTGCCCATTCCGGTCTCATGCGTCGGAGTTTCTGCTTCACGGGCTTCGCGTCGGGGTATGTTGGAATACGGTGAGTTACGATTGATTGATCAATTCCTGGCATGTCTTCGTATGTCCAAGCAAACACTATTTCGTATTTTTTAATTATTCTCTCAAATTCTTTCCTCTCTTCAATAGTTAATTCTTGAGCAATTTGTATAAGTTTAGGATTTTCATCCGTGCCAAGATTGAAAGTTGACATTTCTATTGTATTGATTTCAAATGTAGGCATGTTATATGAATGAGAATGCATGGAATGATCACGATCAACATCAAGCAAGTAAGCAAAATCAGAATTCATTTCATTGATAGTGTTGGCGAGTACATCATCGGATTCAAATAAAGCAGTAATACAATTCTCATCATCAGGGTTCTCGGGTTTCTCATAAGTTCCGGAGGTACTGGGCTCGCCCATCGCTCTCGCAGTTGCTTCAATAGTGATGACCTGCTCCTCGACATTCAAATCTAACATCATGATCTCCTCGACGAAGCAGCTTGCCTTTCCTTTGCCCCAGTCGGTAACATCATTGAAGATCTCAAAACCTGACAGAATCTTTCCTTCGGTGCTAGTCCATGACTCGGGAGTCCCCGAATAAACCTTTCCGTGCCCCTCATTCACAAAATACTTCTTTAGGCCCACCTTTCCTTCACCATTTGTGTTGGACGGACCTCCCAGCTCATACCCTAAACCCCTCCGGGTTTTCTGACTCTTGAAATCCGGAAATTCTGGCAACCCTTGATGGTGTGCTCCCAAGCCCATACCGGGGATGAAACCCCCCTTCATCATTTTCACCACATCGGAGGTCATGCTAGACTCGTAGATCCCAGAAACTTGGAATCCGGAGAAAAGTTGAGGCTCAATTCCCAATGCCGCCACCGAACTCAATTTCTCAGCTCTAATTGTCACTATCTCCTCCCCGAAGGGGAATTTGATCATTTGATGGAGCGTGGAGGGCACACCTCCCAACTTGTGGAACCATGGGCGTCCCAACAACACAGCGAAGGTCACCGGTATATCCAGCACCGTGAATTCTGTTTCCTCCTCGTGCGGCCCCACTTTCAGCTTGGCCTTAAAAACTCATTCGATGTGCCTACGGCTATCATCATAGGCCCTGATCATGGTTTCCGAGGCAGTCAAATCTCCTCTTTCTACCCCCAACTTGGACAAAAGTTTTAGTGGACAAACATTAATGGCTGATCCATCATCGACCATCACACAGCTAGTCTTCTTCCCGTTAATTTCAGCTCGGATGTACAAAGGCTTGTTGTGAGCCTTCCCCTCTTCTGGGAGATCTTCGTCAGTGAACGTGATTTCGGCCTTCTTCCGGGCCATAATTGCCCCTACTAACGCTGCCGGCTCAGTATCGGTAGAAATAACCAAATTCTGCAGCTCTTTCATCAGATTTTCATGATGGTACTTGGAATGGCATAAGACTTCCCACACCGTAGACTTAGCTTGTGTTTTCTTCAACTACTCGAGAACTTGGTCATCTGGCTTGGGGTCCGATCCTTCCCCCATCTCAGTCTCAACCATAAGTGCCTTTCCCTCGGCCACTCGACCTGATCTTGTCATGACGGCGATTTCCGGCTCATCATCAGATTCATCCCAAATATTGATAGGAATCCTCCGATCAGTATCCTCCTTGTCCGAAGAACTTTCCCAAATGTCCACAATCATTAGATCCATTACATGAGGAACGTTCGAATTCAAATAAAAGGGATCCGCTGACCCATACAAAGCCCAGCCTATCAAATCATCATAATCCCTGAGGGATACTCTACTCATCCTCCTTGCCGCCAACGGAATTGCGTCTCTCTGTATGCACATGAGCTGCACCTTATCACTCATCGTCTCACAACACTGCTCGTAGCGGTGCCTCCACCTCCTAACATAATCCACGAATGGTTCCTCGGGGAATTTCCTGATCCTATCTAGATCTTCCAGGGATCCCGTCCATGGAACATACATCTCGTATCTCGCCACAAAAGCATCCCTAAGCGGTATCCAATGACCCATTTCCTCCTCTGATAGGCCTTGGTGCCACAACAAGGCTTCTCCCATGAGGGTTTCCGGGAAATGTTCATGTAATTCACATTGAGGGAACCCGGCGTCATACATATGGTTGCGGAATATCCTCGCATGCTCAATAGGATCTCGGTATCCACCATACCTAGGCATTGCTAACACTGCTTCAGGTGTCTCATAGGAGGGCGAGTCCGGTGTTTGTTCCGCAAGCATCCATACTGTGTACTCTTTGATAAACCTCTTCATCATTGTCGCCCAATCGGTCTTGACATGCATCGGAAGTGACATATACCACATCAACGGCTCACCCATCAGCGAATTACAGAACAAGCTGGTGATCTCTTCTTCATTAAAACCCAAAGGCCCCATGGCCGACAAGTAGAAGTGAAGGTGTTCCATCGGATCTTTGTTGCCATTATATTTACTGACCCTCGGTAGCGGGCGCTTGATAGGTCCAATCATGCTTGCAGGAGTCGGGTAGTGAGTGGAACCACCCCAAAGGCTCGCCTATTAGCGAATGGTGGAACCAATGAGCAATCTCGTCCACCCCGAAGGATTCAACAAACATATCGCACATATATTCACGTAAGTGCACATCGGGATTCTCTCCACCACTAAACAGACCCAATTCTGGCACAATAGTCCGAGATGACCCTTCGCCAGTCTCTTCAGCACTATCTTCATCATACGGTGCTCCACCGTCCAAACCTTCATCCATCGGTTCACCCTCCTGTTCCTCGCCAAGGAAGGACACATATAGACCATTTCCTACATTGCTCTTTTCGTCGGAGTCCAACAACTCCTCTTCGTTTTCCTCGAAGGATTCCATCACTACACTTTCTTTCAGACCGACTCCGATCATGCTCACCCTATGATTAGGCAATGGATTACGCCTAGTGGAAGGGTTCGCTGATGAAGGATCAGCTATCTTCTTCTCCTCAATCAAATCTTGGATCTCGTGCTTCAACCTCTCACAGTTCTCAATAGTATGCCCATAACTGCTGTGGAACTCGCAGTACCCCCTAGCTTGTATCTGCTGAGTGGGTGGAGCTTTGTTATAAGGAGTAAGAGCCTTCAACAACCCCTTTTTCTGCAATCGTTCGAAAACTTTTGCGTAGGCTTGATCAAATTTGGCGAACTGCCTTTTTTCGATGGCATTAAGATCAAGAACTTTCACTGCTGCAGATTCTGCACTCGCACTTGGCCCTCCGGCACTATATCCAGACTTCGTCCACTTGGTATACGCCTTTTTCGGTTCTCCATCCCCCTCAACTGTCAAGGCGCAGCTATACATTTGGTTGAAATCGGTAAAAGGCATGTACCGCAGCTCATTCTTAATATACGGCAATGTGTTACCGACTACTATTCGGATCTGATCCTGCTCAAGCGGCTTCTGCTTCATAACCGCGGCCTTGGCCCTCCATCTTCTTACAAAATCGGAAAAAGACTCCCCAATCTGCTGCTTAGTGCTCTCAAGCTCCTTCAAAGTGACCTCAAGCATAGTGTTGAAGCTATACTGAGCGATGAATGACTTCGCTAACTCTTTCCAATCCCTCTTCGTCACCATTGGCAATGCATGAAACCATGTGAGGGCAGCCCCCTCCAGATAAGTATTAAACAGCCCGAGGACTTGATCCTCAGTCAGGATCGTGTGTTTCATCACAGCAACATACTGATTCATGTGGGCAGTGGGATCCCCAGTTCCATCGAACTTTTTCATGTCAGGGAGCCGGAATTTCAAAGGCAAAGCGGTTGCCGATAAACAGTTCTTCAAGTTATAAAAGTCCTGACTCCCGGAACTTCCCCCACGTAGATCCTGCACCTCCTGAGTGATGTGTTGCTTCCACTCCTCTTCCTTAGCCTTCTCTTTCTCAAGCTGTTTACGGATATAGTCCTGATAGTCATCCTCGTTCCCAAAGCGAGGACCATCGTTCACCTCATTCTCAGCGTGCTTACTGCCACTCTTGTCATCCTTCATGGCCAACTTAGCTATCTGGGTCACTATCGCGGCTAACTGCTCATTAATGTTGTTCACAGAGTTTTCCAATCCGGCCACCTTTTCATCGGTCACAGACATACTGACGGAAGAATGAGTATACCCGGATGAAGATGAATCAGAAGCCACAATTGCCGATTCGGAACTGTCTATCTGTAACTGATCAAACTGCCTCACTAGCCGACTGCTCTCACGGAACCACAATCGCTTAATGATGACGTCTGCACGAACCGCATCCATTAGTATGTATGCATGGTTTTATATGCATGATTTGTGGTGTGTGCGTTTATTTATTTACGGATATATAAGATAAGAAGAACAAACGTTAGTCTAATTACACGTATCACAACATCTCTCTTCCACCCTTATTCCTCCACACACTCGATGGTCCAAGTCTCTTTCCTAGGATTTTGGTTTGGGGCTCACATTGCGGTCCAGGGGACGCGTGATGCCATCGATTACTGCGGAAAAGTAAATCATCCATCAGACAATACAGTTCGTTTTTGACGCATCAGCGTTCAGTGACTAAGAATCGACCAAATGGATTGTTCTTTCGAGTAACTCGTCCCTCGTTATTTTGCGAGATGCATCAGTTCCGATTTTGACACCCTTTGAACGCATCTCGGTTTTTAGACGTGGTACAAGTTATTCTTCTGGTTCAATCGTTCGTTATTGACAATGACTCGTTCCCTTTTATTCACGTGGGTTCGCGTCTCGATTTTTGGATTACGACGGGATCTTTTGGATCTATCGAGAGACGTAACCACGTGTTCATTTAGTGATGAAAGCACTTTTTATTTTAAGGAACGGACTCATCGCGTAACGTGTTTGTTTTTAGCGTTAAGAATCCGTTTGCTCGTTTTGGCTACGTAAAAAGATGGCGAGTCTTATTTGAGCGCATGGTAATCTTTCGGCCATTAACAAGTTTTTTTATTTCTTCCAATTTACGGGATATACCGTCCTAGCGTGGTTATAGAAAATCAACGCTTCGTTGAATCGCATGCTTATTCGAAGCAGGGATATTACCGTTCTTTTTCTTTTGACACGAACTGAACAAACACGCAGATCGGGCCATATTTCTTGTAGTTTTGGTAACGGTCGAAATGATCGAGCCGTTAGTCAAATCCACAGTCTCGTCCATATGGCGCAATTATGCGGTTTGGTTTAATTCGGCTTCGTGATTTTAAACGGCGTATATACCAGTTTGAGACACGTATTTAACGGCATTGGTTCATTTTCTTTAACTACCCTCGGGATGGATATATATCGTAGATACAGAATGATTTTGGTCGTTTATTTCTGTCTTTCTTTTATTTTCTTAGTCACCTTTGCGGACACGTCCATTTCTCTTAAGAGCAACACAAGGCATAACGTAAGAGCTCGTCTTTTATTCGGAAGGGACGGGCCATGTTTGCGAAACTCTTTACGTTACAATGAGGTCGTTCAAAACAGAAATGTTTTTCGTTTTCGTTCTGTCATAATCTCGTTTTATCCCAACCTATTTAAAGAATGTGAATAACGGCTACCGTTAATATAGTCTTTTGAATCGATATATAACTATCCTCAATACCAAACCGATTCATACTAATACGTGCTTACGTCATAACGCATTTCCTGAATAGGTGCCTTCTTCGGGACACGGAAAGGGACCAAGCGGGTCGCACAAGTTCATTCATACGAGATGACTAAGTCGTCTTTAGTTCGAATCGTTTCGATGTTTTGGGGTAGTTTGTATATCGGTTTAAGAGTATATATTAACGTATCGTTTCATTTTCTTTACATATTTTAGGATTAGACACGTATCATGGCAATTTGAAAACACGAACTGATTCATTTATCAAAAATGGTAACGGGTAATCCTATGGCAACTTCTAAGGCTACTATATGCTGACACGGCTGATCGCGGGACCTCACAAGACCGCACAAATTCGCCCCTAACGAATGGATGGGGACCCTTTGGCGCCTTACTATAAGGGGGAACTTACACTAGCCTCTTTCGAGCGACGAATGGACTCTCGCTAGAGGTTTCGCGGAAATTACCCAAAAGGTTTGCAATAATGCTTATGAATGCATATGAAAAGAAATAATACGATCCGTCCCCATTAAGGGCTTAATACACGCCTTCCGGAATCAAATTTCTCGCTTCCCCAGCAGAGTCGCCACTTGTTAGACGAGGTGTCGCGGCCTAATCTCCCGGGCGGACTGGGGGGTGGACACCTCATGGCGACGTAAGCGGTGATTGGCGCCGAAAGTAACCAATCGTGGAATCAAGCTGCTCGGCAGGACCGGAGCTCGGAGTATGGAAGAGTCGCCACCCACGAATGGGAAAATGAACACCGATCCCTTGCGGGAGACCGGTGAGGGTTCGGGAAACTTAAGTACGAGCCGAGAAGGCTAGCTCCTTTCCGGAGAAAGGCTACTAGGCACCCTGACATCGCCCAGTTATGAACCACCGGCCTCCTACTCAGCGTGTTAGGCGATAACGGACTAATCGCATATTTCTTTAAGTTTAAAATTCATTTGAAACCTTTTCTTTCTCGTTTTGAAAACCGTTTTGAGCATATATTATTGAAAGCCACTTTAGTAAAGAATCACCCATTTACATTGATGCCAAATATATATAAAAGAGAGAAGGGGAGAAGGAAGAATTGATTTATTTTACAGTGTGTCTTATGCTTCGATTCACATGTTAACCCTACACTAAACTCACTCTCCGAAAACGAGTTTATTTACATGGTTCGTACCTTAATCGTCGTTGGAACGATTTAGGTACGTTTCAAAACCCCATTGATTTACATGGCATCTACTCGAATCACCGTTGGAACGACTCGAGCGTTTGAAGACGTGGAATAAAGAATTTTAACCCAAAAACGTGGTTAGGCATACAAATCAATTTATTTTGTACAAATCATGTAAGAAAACGATTCGAAACTTTATTATTTACAATAAAAACGATTTTAATTACAAGGTTCGCCTAATCCGTCGTTGGAACGGATTAAGGTTTCAACACGTGATATTTTGGAAATAGTTTAAAAAGGTCAAGAAAACGTTATTTACACTTTAAGAATATCTAGAAAACTTAAGTTTAAATAAACAAATTGAAGTCTCTTTTTGTGATTTTTTTTTCCCTTTTTTCACTCAATTACCTTACTTGAATATAATAACAACAAATGATAACTTGAATCTCAAATCCAACCCATCAAAACATTTTCCCAAATAATATATATATAAGAAATTTGACAGGAAAAGAAGAAAAGTATATGTATACATATTTTGATAGAAATGATACTATACATATATATTTAAAAGATAAACAATAAAGACTTTGATTAATAGATAAAAATGATAATAATATCCCCAAATAATGAGAAATTAGCTTTTGACCCCAAAATGCCCAAATAGGTCTAGTTTAAATGGATAAAAAGGAAAATCTATATATATACATATACTTTTATTAAATCAAATTAATAATATATAAACACATTAAATAACTATATGTACAAAGTATTTAAAAATAGCTTGAAAGTATGTGTTACATAAATATACATATATATATAAAGGACCAAAGGTCTAAAAGTTGAGAAAGAGGGACCAAAACAGCATTTTTTACATTTCAGCAGCTTTACCGACGGAAAATCCGTCGGTAAACAGCCTTTAGTGACAGAAAACGGAAAATTACAGAACTGCTCCAACTATTTCCAGATTTATTTAAACACCTTAAATTAGATCTATTCTATCGTTTTGGAACTCCGAACTACCAAAAATGGATCATAGTCTATAACGGAGGTTCTTAAACGATGTTTTTTATTTAAAACGTTATTTAGAAAAAATTTCTAAAACTTATAATTACAACGTTTTTAATACCCGAACTACCTTTGAATCGGATCACGGTTCATATTGGGATATCAAAACGAGGTTTTTTATTTTAAAACAAAACCGAGCTTTTATTTAACACGGGATAAAAATAAATAAATACGAAAAATTAAATAAAACGTGATAAATAAATAAATAACTAAATAAATAAAATTATAACATAAAAATAAATAAAATAAAATAAAACGAGTCTAGTCCTCGGATAATACCTCAAGTTCGGTATCTGACAGTCGAAGTCGGTCGATTCCACGAGTTGTGATTTTCCGGTGTTTTTTATGTTTTTGGCAAAATTTTAACTTTTAGGAAATTCGGAATTTTTAGGAAAAAAAATGTTTTTTCCCAAAAAAAGTCACTTCTCTCTCTAAAAATGTTTAGAGTAAGAAGCTCCCTCCAAAAATCCTCCTCTAAATGCGTGGGGATCCGTGCCTTAAATAGGCAACGGATCCCGGAAGCTTTGGGCGACGCCCGAATAAAATTGGGCGTCGCCCAAAGCCGGTTGGGCGAACGCCCAACTTTCGTTGGGCGGACGCCCAACTTCAGTTGGGCGCGCGCCCAACCAGCGTTGGGCGCGCGCGCCCAACTGACGTTGGGCGTTCGCCCAACGATCGTTGGGCGTCCGCCCAACGTCGCTGGGCGCTCGCCCAGCGGCTGCCGGGCGCGTTCGCCCAGCGGCCATCGGGCGTGCGCCACGAGCTGTCGGGCGCGCGCTCCGCGCTGCCGGGCGTGCGCGCCCAACGGACGTCGAGCGTGCGCCCCGCGCTGCCGGGCGTGCGTCCAACTGTCGTCGGACACGCGTCGGCTGTCGCTAGGCGCTCGCACCACGTCGCTGAGCACTCGCGAGCCGTCCACTTGACGACCGCGACTCACATTAACTTTTCTTTTCTTATTATATATTTTTGTTTTAAAACTTCCGGAATCAACCGCTTCGCCCGTCTTGTTTACAGGTTTTCGTCACAGGTCCTCCGACTCGGTGTCTACACCTGCTTTTGTGCTTATAGTTTATTCTCTGAATTATTACTGACTTAAGCATCGAAATGTCCACGGCCGAACCCAACGGTGCCTCACATGGACGAGCTCCGGTTGAAGATTTTTCACAAGTTATGAGTTATAAATAAACATCTTTTCGGTTAAAACCGCGTACTAAAGAACTAATTGAATTTGGTGTTTCAGTTCAATTTTTTTAATACTTTGGTTTCGACTGTTTTGCATCTAATTACACCTATATATATATATATATATATATATATATATATATATATATATATATATATAGTTGTTGAGATAATTAGTCGACATTGTGGTGAGATCAACTGAAGCTGGGTTTTAAGCTAACTGAATTTCTTCATTTAAAAGTAAACTAAACAAATTATCATAGGTAATGGAAACCTGTTGAGCCGGTAAAGATAGAAAGAAAGGTCTATAGGAATCATCTGATGACATAGGGCACTGAAGAATGACAAGTTGATCGGACAAAGTTTTAGCCCGAGTTATGTAAAAGGTAATGGAAAAGCTTCAAATGCATATTTGCTGACTAATATACCTCACCTGAAGCCGAGATCCCTGAGAAAAAATTTCATGAAGCATATCCCAAACTTCTTTAGTAGTCTTTGGGTCAACTATCTGCGGCAACTAGGGTATCTTCAAGTTCATAGACTCCCAATCATTAAATTCTACACCTCCTTGAGCCAAATTGAAGAAAGATTTGAATTTTTTTGTGGGGGTTAATTTTGTGTTTAGGCTATGAGTGATAGATCCAGATTGAATAAAGATAAGGGGATTGTTTTGGGACAAACCGGACCCGAATGAGATGAAGAAGAGTTGGGTGATATCGAGTGCTGCGAACGAGTAGGAGTCAAACTCATGGTGAAAGACGGAAAGAATGACTGAAATCGATGCAGGGAAAAAATTAATGGGTTAAAAGTGAACCTTGAGGTCGACAGAGGGATCAGTTGAGGAAGAAAGAATAAAAAAAATTGAAGAGAAAAAGAATATTATGAAATCAGGAAAGTGATTGAATTGGAGGAGGAGAAAAAGATTCTGTTTGAAGAGTAAAATCAGGAAAGGGAAGAAGCAGTCGGTTAATTGAAAAATAAACTATGTTAGTATATTTAAGGTTGGGAGTAGTATTACTCTTAGCTCACAATGTTAAAAGGTATAATATTCATTTGTTTCTTAAATTAATTTGTTTCTTAAATTAAGGTTTCAAGTCAATTATAACATTTAACTATTAAAATCATCAATCAAGTCCCTGAACTAATTAAATGTCATCAATTGAATCCTCATTCTAAATAAAATCATCAATTGAGGTCTTATAAAAAATCATTCGGTTCAACAGTTTGAGACCTCTTCGCCAAATCTATTTTGAACCAACCCAGTCTATATTAAATAGTCTAAGTTTCTGATTTTAGAATAGAATGAGCACTCAATTAATGATTTTGACTTAGTTCAAAGACCTGATTGATGATTTTGATAGTTTAAAATTCTAATTAACTCTGAAGTTTTAGTTTAATAACCAAATTCTTAATGTATTAATATATTAAGGATAGAATAGTAAATCAACATTGTAATTAGTAGTATAAATACTTGTAACCTTAATATCATAAATAAGAGTATTTGTTATAGTTTACATTTGTGTTTTATTCCTCGTGGTATCAGAACAGAATTTACACTTTTTTTTTCAATTAAGAAAACTTCCTCGTTAAAGGGACCTAACATACAATTTTACATTTTTCCTATACATTGTCAATCACTTTTTCGGTTACCTTACATATCAATCCCTAAATTGCCGTATTGGAAACCGAATTCTCTGCCTGTTGCGGAAACGACTAGCAAATTGAAAGCTAAAGCATAAAACAAATAGAGAAGACACCAGAATTTAACGAGGTTCGACCAATATTGCCTACGTTCGCGGACACTACTAAATATTATTACAAAAGAGCAAATATTACAATAGAGAAAGGAGGAGAAAACAACTAAGCCTTAGAAATTATAGGAGGCTAGTTGTCGGGTGCCTTAAGCTTAAAACTCAAGCCCATATATATAGCCTTCCAAACTCCCTTAAAAGTTCTAACTTTTCAACGTGGGACTTTGAACAACTAATATGCACTATTTCTTCTTCGTTTTAGACTAACAATATGAGCTTCTTAAAAGAGAGCCATTTTTCTACACTGCCATCCCACTTCATGGTGTGATTACCTGTATCGATTGATTTTCTGCCATTGCTTGGTTTCAAGGTTTTTCTCCTTAATTTCTGCTTCAAAGCCTGCAAATAAGTTGATTTACAACATATCATACTTATTTTCTGCTTCTAGTTATATCCTACATTGCTTTTAGACTTCATTTGATCGGTTATTCATTTGGTTTTGGTCTTTATATTTGTTTCATATTCTTCCAAATTTCTGTTCTAGATATTTGATTCCACTATCCTAGTTTTTCTACTTGGATTTTACCTCAATAGCCCTCATTTGTTGGTTAATTTTCTTTCATTACTGGTCTGATTACAATGGCTGAACCAGGCTACATTGATTTCAAAGTAGATTCTATTTAATCTGAATCGTCTCAGCCTCCATCTATGCTTGCCAAATCACCAGCAAATCCACCCTAGTTGTTTCTACTCGAGTTACCTGCCACTGCTCTGGCTTCGGTTCCTACAAACTATTGATTCTTATTCAATAGGACCACGCCTATCTTCACCGACTGGTGTATTGCCGATGTCTCAACTGAACCCCAAGGTACATTGGCTTAATTTTTCTGATCAAGTTCTATCTCCTACACCATTACATGATATGAATAATGTACGTTTTTGTGACGTAAATACCTCTGGACATCGGTCTTTGTCTATTCAAGGCAATTACAATATATCTCCTCAGCTTACTGCCGCTGATATAATATGCATTTTTTATTTCACAGGTTAATTCTACTATGTTCATTCTACCTACTTTTCCAAATCTACTACTTTTACAATTTGGATTATAGATACTGATGCTGCATCAGACATGACTAATCAGTTTAGTCTTTTTACATTTGTTAATGCCATTAATTCAAATAATTAGGTTCATTTGCCAGATGGTTCTAAAAATGAAATTTCACATATTGGATCTATTAACATACATTCTGATTTTATACTGATTAGTCATTTGCCAGATGTTTCAAGGTTTTTCTCCTTAATTAGCTACTCTAACGGGAGCTAAATATTTTCTATCCATTGTTGATGATTACACACGTGCTAATTGGACCTTACTGTTATGTGATAAAACCGAAGTCTTTTATGCCATTGAATCTTTTGTTTTGTTAATCGAAAATCAATTTAACACCAAAATCAAACAAATTAGAACGGATCATGGGACTGAATTTCTTAATCACAATTGCCTACATTTTTTTTTCAAAATAGAGGTATTTTTCACCCCTCAACATTTCGACATCGATTGTCATATTGTTCATGATCACATCCTTTCTGGCTTTCTTTCCACTCATATTTCTACTAAACTTCAACTGATTGATCTCCTCACCAAACTGTTATCAGCAGCTGCGCTTCACTTCTTTCTTTCCAAACTGGATCTTGTTTTCTCACAGCCTCCAATTTGAAGAGGGGGTGTTAATGTATTGATATATTAAAGGTAAAATAATAAATCAATATTGTAATTAGGGTGCCTTTCTATGGTTACTTTGTTTTTAACAAAGTAAAGCTTACTTTGTTTTTTTCACCATTGGATGATGGTGAACTTTAACAAAGTAAGTTCATCCAATGGTGATAAAAACAAAGTAAGTATAACCTAACCCTTATAATGATGATATAAATGCTTATAACTTTAATATCATAAATAAAAATGTTTATTATATTTTACATTTATGCTTTCTTCCTCACAAATTAATGTAATGTCATGTTAAAGTATTTTTCTCTTTATCTACCTAGTCTACATTAATAAATTAAAAATCTTTTAAAAATACTCGACGGCTCTTATTCCTATCTTATCCAACGCCTCATTTAAAAAACAGTGTATTTAATGAAATTTTGTTGCGTTTTTATTAAAATGAAAATCTAGCAATTACAAGTCCACCGACACCTTCAATTACCAATCAAAAGAAAAAATAAAGTAAACTATTGAAATAAAATAATAGTGTAGGACCAAAAGAATCCCGACCAATTATTAACCATTTTCTACACAAAAGTATTATGCACAAAATAAAACGTATCACCCATCGTAAAAAAAGTGCTGAACGAAAATCACACGTGTATTAAAAATAAAAATTGAAATTAAGAAAAGATTGCCCCTAAACACAAACTCATCATCAGTCCAATAACTAATCTCCCACCCTCCATTCTGGTTATTCCATTATCATCAGCAACCGTTGAATCTTCCGAATCATCATCTGACGGTGCATCAGCCTCTGGTGCATCTGCGTCCACATCGGCATCGTCATCATCCTTTGACGACTTAGGTGACGGTGCTTTTTTCGAACCTTTAGGTGCCGGTGCTGCCTTGAACAATTCCCTCGGCATCAATACCTTATCAACCTTATAAACAACTAATGGCTCCTCGTCCTTAACCGTACCTGTAATCGTCGCCGTCACAACCTTCGTTTCCAACTTTATATCCTCACCGTCATTTTGTACGGTGAAGTCGTACTTATTGGCGCCGTCAGTAGCCAATGTGTTCATGATTCCGTTACTGGATTTCAGCATCTGCAACGATTGGTACACAGGGATTCCGTGATACAACAGCAAGGAAACCTTCTTAGCGGCGGTTAAGTTTTTGTATTTCGGCATGAAACCCTTAATAACGGTATCTGTGGGACAGAACACCGTTAAACCTCCTTCAAGATTATCCTCAAATGTCGACAAAGCTCCCGACGCTTTCAGCAAATCGGAGAATTCTTTGCAGCCTTGCCTTGACATGATTTCAGTCAGATTTAGCGACGGCGCAGCTGTTGGTGCTTCAGCATCAGCCGAATTCAAAGCCTAATCACTCACAGATCAAGCATTTCTTATTAAATTCAAAGGAAATATATACGAATCTGTAAATTCAGTAATGGAGTAAGAATTTGAGAGGAAAACCTGACTGATTTGCATAATGGAAATGTTATACGGAAGCTCTTCTAGAGATTTGACAAAAGTAGAATCAAGCTTTCCATCTTCTGTTCCAAACGCCACTTTTCCACCTTTAAGATCTGTAATATTAACATAACCGGAAGTTCCAATGGCTGATCCGGTGGCCTGAAACATGGTGGAAGTCAAGGTAGTGCCATCGGTGATCTGGTGGAGTTTCTTGGCACCAAAGTAGTCAACAAGAACATGAAGAGAGAGAACGTTCCTAAGAGTATAAACAGAGAGATGCTTAGCTAATAAAGAAGACATGGCGGCATTGTCTAGGGCTAGAACAGTGATAGTCTCGCGGCGGTTGATTTCGGCGGCGAGATGCGTGACAGTGAGGTAATGGTTAAAGGTGGAGAAAGCAGGGTGTTTAGCAAGTATACGAGTGATATTGTGAGCAGAAGTTGAGGAAGCAAGGAAGAGGAGAGAGACGGTGAGGAATAGAATGGCGGAGAGCGACGGAGATGTCGGCATTGTGGCGGTGAAAGGAGAAGATGTAGTAGTATGAGCAGAAGAGTGGGTGTTATTAAGAGCAGAGACGGGAAAGTAGAGTTTGGATTTTGGGGGAGGAAGACAGATTGGCATTAGGTGGAACTGGAGCCCACAAATGAGTGGGGCCCTTGACTTGACATAGAGATCTGTTTTGATATTTTATTTATTTTTTTCATTTTTGGTTTATCTCGGAAGAGAATTTTAACGGCATTTACACAGCAAGCAATATTAGCATATTTCATACTTCTTATTTTGGGCATATTTCAGTTTGGCTCTCATACTTAAATCTATTTATAAAAAGTTAGGATTTGAATTGGAGAGGTCTTGCCTTCTTTTAATTTTTTTTCGTAAGTAAGATTAATTATTAAACTCATCCTATTGAAATATTTGTTTACATATTTAAACTAATTACAACAATTCTTACTAAACTAGACATTTTCAAAATACAGAATCGGAATTGAAAACGAAATCGGAATGTGATGGAATCGTAATCGGAAACACAATTTATTTATTGTGTTTGTTTTAATATGGAATCGGAATCAATACATTAGTTAATAATAATAATAATAAACTTTAATAATTATATTAATAATAGCAAAGATTTAAATTGACTTAAAAATTATTACGTATTTTCTATATTATATTTTATATGTTATATTACCTTTACGGTGTGTTTGTTAGAAGGGATATAGGGGATGAGATAGGGATAAAAAAATATGAGATAAGTTATCCCGTGTTTGTTTGTGAGATAGAAGAGTGAGACGGATGAGGGATAAACCTCTTATCCCTCAAATCCTATACCTAGGAGGGGGGTGGTATAAGGAGGCGGGATAAGCTCCTGCGATTTTAATAGGATGGAAGTCCATATTATCCCTCAAATTAATGTTATGTAGTTTAAATAAGGTTAAAATAGTAAAATATATTATTTTATCCCCATCCCTATCCCACATACCAAACATTAAATAATAATTCTCGACTATCATATTTTTATCATTATCCCAACCATTTATCCATATCTTTATCCCAACTTTTATCCCCATCTCTATCCCAATAGAATACCAAACTGCCCCGTTATCATCTGTGAACTTGATAAATCCACTGTTAAATTCATATCCTTTATACGAAAAATCGATTTTGCTAATTGAAATATATTTTACAATTTTAATGAAAGAAAAACGAAAAAAAATGTAGAAAAAAATAAAAAGAAAACTTGGGACAGAAAATATAATAGAAAATGATGGAATCAAATTGATTTCTTAAAATAAGAGAGGAAATGGATGATTCCAATGTAGTGGGTAATGTCATTTCCATTACCTATTATATTTTGATTAACCAAATATTAGGAAAGGGAATTACTCATTTTCATTCTCATTCTCATTCTCATACCCTATTTAACACACCATGTATACTTCATTTCACTTTTCATCCTTTGTAATCCAACACTTATTTCATACATCAATCCAAGATCCAAATTCTTTATTTGGTTGATTTTATATACATAAATTTCTTTATATAGTTTAGTTTTGTGCATTTTAAGTTAGTTTGTGTTGAAACACCTTTCCACATGATTTTGATTTGATAAAATTATTTAAGATAATCCTATGATTAAACAATTAAATTTAAGTGCTTTGATTTAATTGTACTAATATGTTTGTTCAATGTTGAGTATATTAACTAACGAGAACAGGAACTTTAAGTCTCTAAAAGAAAGACAGAACAAAATCAGCATGAGCAAGGCACACAACAGAAGCTGAGTGGAACATAACTCAGCGTTACAAAAGAAATGTTTTCTTCAGGAAAGCTTGAAGGTGAAGCTGCGAAGTCAAGCTGAGCAAGATTCAAGACGCCACTAAGTCAAGGTGAGTGATAATCAAGTCAGCGTCCAATTACCCGTCAACTTGCGAGACAAAGTCTGACACATTTCAGAAGCCTCGGAAATACGTTTCAAAGACCTTTTCGAGACGCATGGACCATCTGGTGTTTGGCAAGAAGACAAACCTGGCGCTAGAAGACGAACCTGTCAGAAGAAGACGAAACTGGCAAACATGGCTCCTGCGCAAATGAGAAGACAGGATTGACCTGCGGTTCTGGAAGCTGACCACATGATGACGAAGAAGACCGTTAGTCTCAATGGCTATGTCGGATTTTCAAATCATTGGAGCTTCAGAATTCACTATAAATAGACAAGTTCATCACTTGGATCATTGCCGAATATACAAGAGAAAAACAGACAAGCAAAATCTTCACTAAGTCAAAGAATCCAAAAGAGAAGCTGTCTGATTAGAAAAAGCAAGTTCTTACACCAAATTCCAATCATTGTGTAAAAGTCTAGAGTGAATTGTATTCATCTAAAGTGTTCTTCGTTTAGTGAGAACAATCTTGTATCAATTGTAAAGGTTAGAAGAGTGAAGCTGAGTACTCGGTTAGTACTCAGTGGTAGAGAAAATCTGAGCACTCGGTTATAGTGTTCAGTGGCAGATAGGATTGAGTAGACGAATAGAGGACGGTACTCTAGCGATTCGATGCTTCATAATGGGAAACTTGATAACACTGTCTGTAGAAAATCCTCCCACCAGAAAAATTTCACTTAACATTGCCTCACCACGTCCATCGTAGGCTCTAGAGACAACTCTTCATCCTCTTCAATACTTAGTGACAAACGATAATAATCATCATCCATGGGTACTACCTAAAAAAGTTATTAGAAGGCAAGCAAATCTTCTCAAAGATGAGAAAAAACAAAGCCCCTCACAAAAGAGATAATAAAGTTTAATCTTAAATAGGGGTAGTTGAGAGACCATAATTAAGTTACTTTTAAATACAAGAGAATTTAATTCCTTAATTTGCTTCCAAACATGTTATTGAGAGAATAAAATTCAATATAACATAATTAATTTATCAAAAGAAAATGCTAGTTCTAATATCAAATTTTTTTTCATATTATAAAATAACTAGCAATTATTTATGATTTATTGTTCAGTTGATAAGGTAAGTAGAATCTGTAAGAATGATTTTCAGGTTTTTTATTAAGATATCTGCAGAAAATAACGGTAAGCATTAACTGTGATTAAGTACTGAATATGGAGTAATTCTAATATACTTATGAAATAATACACTTTATTATATCATGTGTATACTTAACACCAATTATTTTTCATTGAGATAGCATGCGTCATTCTTTTAGTTGAATGCATTATTCCAAAAATATGATAGAAATTCTCTTAAATATAGGTATATCTCAACGAGAATACATACGGTTGAGAAAAAATAAAAATAAAGATAGAAGATAACTTGCTCTAAGCTAGTAGCAGCACTGTTCTGTAAAAGCTCCTGTTACCCTATGCTAGGGTTTTTTCTCCGATACCCTAACTTGGGGTTTAAGCTTTCGAACTCCGCCTTCCATGTTTTCATCACCGCCGGCCTTATCTGCTTTGTGTGAGTAATCCGCATATTGTTTTCCCTCCCCTTGTCCCTTCAAAACCATATTGTTTTACCCTCAATTGCCTTAACGATGGATACCATAACTCAAAATTGTCTCAACCTGTCGCTGGAAGAAAAAGAGGTGGCACCAGTTGTTATTCCTGAACAGGAGCCGGTTCAGGCATATGATCTTCGATGGGCTTGTGTTGGTCGGTTTGTTATGAAGAAAGAGATTAACGTAGAGGGTATGAAGGTTACTCTCTCAAAACTATGGCGCCCTGCGAGAGGTATGGCTATTATCTCTCTTGAAAACAACAGGTACATATTCCAATTCAATCATACCTTTGATATTAATGCTGTCTTGAATGGAGGACCGTGGTCGTTTGAGAATAAACTTCTGGTGCTGAAGCGAGTAATTCAACCGGAGGAGATATATATTGTCCAACTACAAGAGGTAGCATTCTGGATTCAGTTACATGACCTCCCAACTGGTTTTCGGTCAGAAAAAGTCGCGGTTTCCTGCGGAAAGTTTGTAGGTACAGTGCTAAAAATTGATCCTCGTGATTATGGGGCGAATTTTGCTGGATACCTTCGTGTTCAAGTAATGTTGGAGATTAACAAGCCACTGAAACGACGGATGAAACTGGGTACCTCGGCTACGAGCTGGAGTTCGGTGAATTTTAAATACGAGAGACTCCCTCACTTTTGTTTCTTTTGCGGTCTGATAGGCCACGCAGATAGAGATTGCGAGGGTTTCAGAGCCATCAATGATCCGGAGATGGTAACCCTATATGGCTCGTTCCTTAGGGCTGGTCCAAGAAGGTTCAGTCAAAATACTTCGCCATGGCTAAAATCCTCCCCAACGTTAGTCCAAACCCCAGAAACTGAAGTGGAGCAGGTCAATATGGGAGTTGTAGGTGAAACAACACTGAAGGATATGGAGGACACTGAACGTGATGAAGAAGAGTTACACCTAATGTCTGAAGCTAAGCGGAAGAGATATGAAACAACCCCCCAGAAGAAACCAGAAGGATTTATTAGTGAAATAGAGATATCGGCAGGTTCCAGTGAGGGGGCCAGCCAGAAGCCATGATTACCATCAGTTGGAACTGCCGGGGCGTGGGTAACCCTGAGACAATAAGGGAGCTGAAAGAGCTCGTTCAGACCCACAAACCCGACATTGTTTTTCTTATGGAAACAATGGTTGGGAGTGAAGCGATAGTTGCATTGAGAAATAAAATTGGGTTCGACAGTCACTTTGCGGTCCCAAGTGTGCGAGGAGGTGGAGGAGTGGCACTGATGTGGAACTCAACTTTGAATGTAAACCTCCTGAAATTTGGTGCTAATTTCATCGATGTTAGGATATCTTTACCCCAGGCTGAAGATTGGAGGCTCACGGGATTCTATGGTTTTCCAGAAAGGGGTCGACGGACTTTGTCTTGGCAAATTCTAAAATATTTGAGTATTATATCAGATATTGCATGGACAGTTATCAGGGATTTTAATGACCTTCTGTTTGATTTTGAGAAGAGAGGAGGCAGGCGCCATCCAGAACACTTACTAACGGGATTCCAAGAAACTTTAGATTTTTGTTCTTTATCTGAGATCACAATGCAAGGTTACTAGTTCACCTGGAATAGGTGAAGACGTGATCAGCCGTTGTTAGAGGAGAAATTAGATAGGGGTTTGGCTAACCCCGGATGGCTCGCAAGGTTCAGTTCGGCAGTTGTAAAGAATGTAGTAACCACTCAATCTGACCACTCGGCGCTTATCCTATTTATGGATACTAGCTCCAATGGCTGGGGGCTTGAGGAGTCATGTAAACAGTCAGTCCAGAATACCTGGAACAGCTCGACAGGCGTCCTGTTTCCAGAAAGGTTTGAGCTGAGACAATGCTCTTTGGTACACCATGTAGTCTGACAACCTCTTTGAAGAATAGCTTGGCAGTCGCTGAGGCGTCGTTAGTCTTACGGCATGGTATGAAGTGTGCCATTTTCGAAAACCGGTCAACAACCACAAAGATGGAATCCATGCCTCTCTGAGTTCTGGGTAACCCTAGGACAAAATCCATGGACAGATCCTCCCATATAGTTTCTGGTACAGGCAAGGGTAGCTGTAAGCCAGTATTTGTAGCGTGTCCCTTGGCGGTCTGACAGATATAGCATCGTTCTACGGTACGCCACATCTCTTCTCATTTTGGGCCAGAAATAACGGGAACTCACTGCTGCATATGTCTTGTCTCGCCCAAAATGTCCCCCCAGGGATCCACCATGTAGATCTCGGACCACCTTCTCGTGGATAGAAGTGCAGGGTAAACAAAGTTGGTTGCCCCTCATTAGATACTCATCCATCAAGTGATATGCCCCATCCCCAGGTTGGCGCTGGCACTTCTCCTAGATACTTCCAAAGTCAGGATCCGCCTCAAATATTGTGGATTGGGGTAGAAAATTCCGGCTTCGTTTCCAGGGTCGCGCAAGACAAATAAAAAATCATTTAGAGCGATTAAGAGGCCTGGGGGATATAGAGGAAGCGGATAGAACCATGAGGGAATTGGATTTGGTTAGACAAGACCAGGAAGTATATTGGCAGCAGAGGTCGAAGATACAGTGGCTGCGAGAGGGAGATCACAATTCAAGTTTTTTTCATAAATCTGTCAAGTCTAGGAGGCGAAAAAATGACTTCGACGGGTTAATTAATGAAGCAGGAGTTAGGTGCACATGGAATGAGGGGCTAGCTGATTCAATTCAAGAACAATTTGTCCAATTGTTCAGCTCACAAAGCAGCTCGACGGCAGAGTGGCTCGATGCAGTTCAGACGAGAGTATCAGATGAGCACAGAAGTTCTCTGATAAGAGATTATACAGCGGGGGAAATTAAGGATGCCTTGTTCGATATGCACCCCAACAAATCCCCTAGACCGGACGGTCTGAACCCGGGGTTTTTTCAACAACATTGGGCAACAATTAGAGATGATGTTACAAGGTACTGTTCTAGTTGTCTAAATTCTGGTTCAATCCCGACCTTTGTAAATCGAACAAACTTAGTCCTCATCCCAAAGAAGTCCCCATTGGTCTCAACAACTGACCTTCGGCCTATTGCTCTCTGTAACATCCTGGGGAAAATAATGACAAAAACCATTGCAAACAGACTTAAGCGTATCCTCCACTACCTTATTTCAGCATCCCAAAGTGCTTTTGTTCCAAAAAGATCTATTACAGATAATGTCATGATAGCTTACGAGGTCGGTCATGCCCTCAAACTAGGAAGAGGTGGCAGACAAGGGTATGCAGCACTAAAAATGGATATGTCTAAGGCGTACGACAGGATTGAGTGGGATTATCTGAGGGCAGTTATGGTGCGTATGAATTTTCTGGTTCAGTTTATTGAGCTTATTATGAGCAGTGTTTCCTCGGTTGAATATCAGATAACAAACAAGAATGCAGTTTTTCCGGCTTTTAAACCTTATAGAGGGCTTCGTCAAGGAGATCCGCTCTCCCCCTACCTTTGCATCCTCTGTACTGAAGGCCCGTCAGCCTTGTTACATCAAGCCGAGTGTAGTGGAGCGGTTCATGGTTGTCGTATCAGTCGGGGAGCTCCGTCGGTTTCACATCTGCTGTTTGCAGACGATAGCTACTTTTTCTTCAAAGCTTCAGTACAAGAATGTGTGAACATCAAAGCTATCTTCTCCCAATACGAAGCCGCTTCTGGTCAGAATATCAACTTCTCTAAATCCAATGTTACCTTTAGCGCGAAAGTTCCTGCGGAGAGGCGAGAATATTTGGCGAGCATTTTGCAGGTTCAGCAAGCGGATAGCAATGACCGTTACCTAGGGTTGCCGGCGTCAGTAGGAAGAAGTAAAACGGCAGAATTCTGGTATGTTGTTGATAGGGTCCAAAAGCGGACCCGGGGCTGGAATCTTAAGCGTTTATCTCAAGGGGGAAAGGAGATCTTAATTAAGGCGGTAGCTCAAGCAATCTCGTCCTATGTTTTTCAGGTTTTCTTACTACCAAAAATCATCTGTGAAAAGATCCAGACGATGCTAAATGCGTACTGGTGGGGTCGTGGAATAAAATGGAAAAGGTGGAAATCCTTATGTGTGCGAAAAGAGTGGGGCGGATTGAATTTCCGGCACTTCCACGAGTTTAACATAGCACTACTAGGTAAGCAAGGTTGGAGGTTTCTGTCAAATCCTACCTCCCTTCTCAGCAGATTATTTAAAGCGAGGTATTTCCTGCGAACGGACTTCCGTGATACGATAAAGGATTCATGCCCAAGTGCTGTCTGGGTTAGTATATTACAGGCTCAAACAATTGATCTGCAGAGAGGTTTTCATGAGGATTGGTAATGGTAGGCGGACTCGTGTTTGGCAGGACAAGTGGCTTCCTTCAATCTCGGGTATCCCGGGACAGCCGCAGACACAGGATATCGTGGTGGATAGTAATTGGACGGTGGATAGGTTTATTGGAAATGGTGAATGGAACGTAGAGATGCTTGAGTCGGTTTTCTCTGAGGAAGATAGTAATTTCATTCTGCAAATCCCTCTATCTTCTTTCAATCATGAAGACCAGGTCAGTTGGCGGAGGGAGAAAAAAGGAATACAGCGTTAAATCGGCTTATTACGCACTCATGGAAGACGACCCCAGTCCCCCTGAGACGGTGCGAAACGCACCTTGGAATAAGCTATGGAATATGCTTTGCCCTCCGAAGGTAAAAAATTTCTTGTGGCGAGCCGCATGGAACATAATCCCAATAAGAGTATCTCTCCTTTCACGACGAGTCGATATAAGTCCACAGTGCCCATTCTGTTCAGCATCGAATGAGTCTATCTCTCACATCATGCTTCACTACCCCTTTTCTATTGCAGTCTGGAATTTTTCATCCTTTTCACAGATGCGTGGATCGGGTCTGGTCGAGTTTGAAACCTGGTGGGAGGAGACTCTAAACAACACCAATCCGGATCAAGCAGGTCAAGTTGCTACTCTGCTATGGTACCTTTGGTTCTGTCGAAACCAAAAGGTGTGGCAGCAGAAAGTAATAAGTCCCGAGGCTGCTGCTGCAAATGTGGAAATTATCTACAAATCGTGGCTTGAAGCAAATAATGAAGCAGAAGTATCGACGGTCAGAGCGGACGATCAAGGTAGCAGGGTTGTTGGGAGGAATCAAGAAGGAAGGGTAAGAATAAACTTTGATGCATCGATCCCGCTAAACAGCTTTCGGACGGGTATTGGTGCTGTAATTTGCAACAGCGAAGGCGCTTTTCTTGCAGCAAGGTTCGAATCAGTTTTAGGCCCTTTTCCTCCCGCTGTGGCTGAGGCTATTTCGTGCAAAAAGGCACTTACGTGGATAAAAGATAGAGGAGAAGTGTCAGTTTGTGTCGAGGGAGACTCTCAGATTGTTATTAATGCGTTACGAAGTGATCCGGTAGAAGATTTTTCTAGTCTGGGGATGATTTTATCAGACTGCACATCAATTGCTCAGGCTATCCCAAATTGTGTGTTTCGTTTTGTCCACATGGAAGGCAATCGGCTAGCAGATGAAACAGCCAGATTAGAACTTTTTTCTTCGGACTTTACTGTAACAACTTCCACTCCCCTTCACTTGTAAGCTTATTGGCATTGATTTGATTCATTTATTCAATTCATTATTTCATTCAAAAGAAAAGCTAGTAGCAGCACTTTAAATACTTGACTTATTCAAGGTTTGGTATTTGGATTAAATGAGGGAATGAAGATTTTAAAATGTTTAATTTATACGTTAACCTTATTTATTACTTTGACATTAAATATTTGTTTGATTAAGTAATTAATTTGTTATATGAAATAGATGAAAAGTTGAAATCAAAGAGAAATAGTAAGAAATTGTAGAGATAAAAATAATGAATGAAGTATTATTATGGTATGGTAGGGTATGATGATTGATGATTAAATAAGAATAGAAGTGGTTTCATTAGACAGGTAGAGAGTTGTACAAATTGCACATAAAGACAGACATCATTCATAATATGATTAAGTAATTAATGGGACAAACAAGAAACATCATTTATTAGCTGTAATGCATACTCTCATTTTCATATATACATATAAACTAATCATAATCCTGCCATCTCTCCATTTACATCTATTTCAGTTTAATTACCAACAACACTCTCAAAAATAATACATAAATAATAAAACCTCCCTTCATTTTCAATTCACACTATTAATACTAACTTGGCTATAATCTATCTATCTATATATCCAAACATGGACTTCATTTTCAACCTATTAAATTTTATTCCCACCGCCATATAATGCTCCAAATATAATGAAATTAGCTATATGAGCATTAACTAGCTAATCTTTATAATCATACAACATACAAGTAATAATTAATGAAATACATATGTACAAATTTATTAAGGCACAGACTCGCTTTTCTCCCTTAATATTTTCTTACAATCCATGAAATTTAAACAGCTGCATATAAAAAGTTAAACAGAAGATTACAACCCTTCGATCCATGATATAAACTATACGATAAGGGTATTATTAAGTTGACTGAAATGTGAGAATGGATAGTGGTAAGAAGTCGGGTCAAATAAGCAACAAACCGGAGCAAAGAAATAACAATTCAGAGCTGTGTGGAAAACCCACATTGCGTGTAGATTGTAAAGAAGCATGTGTGCCTCTTTATTTTTAATCCATACGCCATGTGGCTATTCCTACGGGCCGTGTAGACTTTCAAAATTACCAAAACATTTTGAAATTAAAAGCCTATATGTTGTATGAACTTTTTAAAATGTCATTATCGTCCCTCTACCTTCCCCTAATTACAACTTTGTCATCCCTTATTTATAACTCTTGTCATCATGAACTTATTTACAAGTTTACTCTTTTAACCATACCATATTTTATCCTTAATCTTTTCTCTTTAATTAGTTATTCGTTGTCTTTACGTTAATGGATAATATGAATTCATCTAAACAACTTTTTTATCAATCAAATATAATTTTCTCTTTTAGAGTGTTGGTGGGGTTCTTCCTTTTAACAATGAGGATTTTTCAATTCTTACGGGTTATAGTTGGTAAATCTTTGAGGTTTTAAGACTACTTCAAGTTTAGTTTAAGAATATCTTTAATAGTTTATTATTTAAAACTATTACCCCAAAACCAATCCGTATCACTATAAGAATCGAATGGAGTTAGCTAAAGCTAATAAGGCTCTCTTAGTCCAAATGTTTTCGTGTGATAATAAACGTTTTAAAATTATCTGACTTATACATTCAGTCTTATTCTGCCGAATAGACTAAAGATGTCCTAAACACCTGTATATAGGCTCTTAAGCTTTAAAGGAAAAGCAAAATCTAGTCACTGAGAGATCTTTTTCGCGATCTTTGAAGTTCGGCTTCATATCAAATGTACTTGACTCTAGACATTTGGTACTATTCTTTCTGGGGGAATCTAGTCATTATTCGTAGGGCTACTTTTATAAAATTTCTTACTATATTATAATTAGTGTTTTTAGGGGGCAACAATTTTTTCCAACTTGCGAAACATATTCCAAAAGAACATTACCGTCTGGCCTTGAATCAAAATCGAAAAACTGCAAAGCCAAGATCCTGACATGTGCAATCAAAGAAATTGTTCTGCGTATGGAACCGAAGCGTTGAGAAAGCATATGCCAATTGGCACTACTAAATCGAAATTGATAAAACCTCTCTTTTTATATTTCAATCAATCAATGTAGAGTCTTATTTAAGGCGCTATTATTTTTTTAAAATAAAATTTGCATACAATACCCTTACATTAAAAAAAAAAAATTGTTTACTCCACTCCATTTGATTCGGACCCATAACCTTTCTAGTTATAGGTATGATCTTAACCACAAGCCTAAGAGTTACACTACATTTAATTCGCTATTATTGATTAAAGAGAAATTAAAAAGTGGAGTTTGAGATTTCAACAAGACATGACACGGGTTGAGAAAAGAAAAGTGAAATTTTGTGGAAGAAGCCAGGTTAGAAAAAGAAGAATGTGCAATTTTAACCAATTTAGGGGATTTATTCGTGGCAGGAGTTATATCTGAAAATGCAGCAGAGCATCACATGTTTTGTTTTGGTTAGAAACCTATGAGAATTGGTGTGTTGTGTGAGAGTCTCCCTCTATAATTACATTACATTACTCATGCAATCAAATTTTTTTTTTTGGGTGTTTCTTTTTGCATGAAATCCTCCCTCTTCGACTAGAAGGTGTCACCGACATCTCATATGCGCGCGTCCACCTTAGGAGGCGAATCTGCCCCATATAGCGCGGTTGGCACCCCAAATTAGAAAAGAGAAGATCAAAAGATTAGATTCACTCCTTAAAATTCTCTGATCCTTTTGAACAGAAAATTAAGGAGATTTACTCTACGTTGAGCAAGAAATCTGTCAATTACCAAAAATATTAAAAGGGCGTTTGTTTCAGCTTTTTGGAGGAGCGTTTAGCGTTTCACTCTAAACCACATGAAATATAGCGTTTGGCTAAGTTTATATAACCGCATCATTTAGCATTTTTTCTGAAAACTGCATTCACGAAAAGCTCATCTTTTCATAAACAGCTGTTTGCAGTTATATGTTATTGACAAAATTATCCTTTTTATTTCCGCAAAATATGTTTATTCTTTAACATTATTTATATTTCTACCACATAATTACCGGGAGAACAAGGTTTTATTGCGTTCAATAAATATTTTATTTTTATATAAATTATTTTTATTAATTTGTGTAACACATTTTTTATTTTATAATAGGATAAGGTGCAAAAATACCCCTAATATTTGTAGCAATGAGCAATCTTAACCTTAACGTCTAAAATTACGCAATTATACCCCTAATGTTGGCAGCCAAAAGTAATTTTATGGGCATTTTTTCACATTTTTCCTTTTATAATTTCATCGTTGATTAATTTAAAACATGTCCATTTTAGACATTTTAAATCCGAACAGCAACAGTTCAATATAATTTTACCAAACACTAGTAATTAAACCGCTAATAATAAACAGCTAACAGCTTACTGCAACTGCAAACAGCTAACAGCAACCGCAACAGTTATTAGCTAACAGTTGAACCAAACAGGCCCTAAATAAGAGAAATCCCTATAATAATAAAAATGGGATTTTGTTGGCCCAACATAAAATAAATTTTATTTTCATGTTTATAGAAAGCTTATGTTTAATTTTAGGGTATAGTTTCCATTTTTTATAAATAAAAATAAGAAGAATGAAAAATAAATAAATAAATAAATAATATACTAACCTCCAGCTCGGCGAGCTAGAGTTCAGTCCTCGTCTGGAACCCATTTTCGGTCCACTCGACTTCTCCAAACGCACCCGAACACAAACACGAGCTAACCTACGAAGTCTAGCCCATCCCCACACCTATGTCTAAGCTTTAAAAGTCTCTCTAACCACAAGGTAGTGGGGTGATGTGGTATGGAAGTTGAGGGAGGTTAGGAATAAGTTGGTGGTGGTTAATGAAAGTTGAGGAAGTTAGTGAGGTGGCAAGTTAGTGGGCAAAATTAGAGAGGAAAATAAGGATTAGTTGATGACTAATTACTCAAAATGTCATCTCAAAATGCTATAAATAGACCCTCCATTCTTCATAATTATTCACTCATTCAACACACAACACCCCCTCTCAAAGCTCCAATGCTTAATTCCGAGTTTTTGTTCTTTGTTCTTCAAGTTCCTAGTTCCACTACAAGAAAAATGAGCATTAATAAGCAAAATTTAATAAGGGTATAAAATACACTTATTAAAAGTATATTCTTCATACATATAATAAGGATAAATTCTATCATTATATTATTAATAAGCAAAGTGTTTATTTGTCAAATTTTACTAAAATTTCCCCTTATTAATTCACTCCAAATTAAAATATTTTTATTTCTTATTTCTTTATTAAAGTTAAAACACCTTAATTTTTTTTTTGGTAGAAAAGGAAAGGAAAAAAACAAAACAAAACAGCTCAACCCGGGATCAGCCTAGGAAAACTGACCCCCACCACATCCTCAAAGATCAAGGACGAAATGAAGACCGGAGGAGAAGAAAAGGTAGAAAGGCCCAACAAACCAGAGTGCCCTTCCAACGCAAGACGGTCCGCGACACGGTTCTGCTCCCTATAAATATGAGAAAACTTAATAGACTCGAAGGAGGACCCAATCCTTTTAATGCCTTTAATAATATTCGAGCTATTCCGACAGACTGACTTGCCCTCAGAAATCATCTTAACTGCTTCTTGGTTATCAGACTCAACCAGAAGCTTCTTCACTCCAAGATCCTTAGCCAGCTTCAGGCCCGAAAGAATCCCCCAAAGCTCGGCAGAAAAGGAAGAACCAATCCCCAAATTCTGAGAGAAGCCAGACACCCATCTGCCACCATCATCTCTAAGAACCCCTCCTGCGGCGATTCTCCCGTCCCTCAGACAAGAGCCATCAGTGTGAAGCTTAATCACACCTTCGCTCGGCCTACACCAGCCTAAAAGATTGACCTCCTTCCTCTGCACCACCCTAGCTAAGGGGTCTTCACCAAAGCTTTCAACCAAGGTAATGATCTTCTTAGAAAAGAAATCAAGGATATTTGGCATAGAAACCACTCCACCTCCAAAGATCTCCTCATTTCACCACCTCCAAATCTGATGGCACACCACCACAAAAAGAAGAACACCTTGATTCCCAGGCAAAAGAATCCCATTAATCCCATCCACAAACCAATCATCTTCAGAGTGGGCTAAAAAAGATGGGAGCACATCCCTAGGGAGGATTCTTCTCCAAACCTCTAAACTTTTCTCACAGTCCCTGGGGGCATGGCATAACGTCTCCTCAAACCCTCTGCATCTGCCACAGGCTCCAGAAACCACCAGGTGCCTCCTTTTCTGATCCGAATTAGTAAGCAACCTATTCTTGGCTCCAAGCCACAGGAAGCTCCTAATACGGTAAGACACTTTTAAACCCCAAATCGTCTTCCAAACCCCTGGAGAAGAAGACTCCAAATCCAGATGGAATGCCTGAAAAGCAGACTTACACGAATAGGCCCCATTGTTTGTTAGCGCCCAACAGTAACTGTCCTTATCCTCCAATTGATTACTTATGTGGACACCTCTAATAGAAAGGAGCAATTCCAGACTGAGGTAAGATTCAAATTTATCCCAAATCCACTCACCCTCAGAGTTCACAACATCAGCAATCCTCCAGTCCTGAGCGTCTAACGGAGGCAAGGAAGTACAAACTTCCAGTAAAGGCTTTTTACCTACCCACCTATCCTTCCAGAAACTGATGGATCTGCCATTACCCACATTCCACCCAATCCCAGTACAAAACTCAGCAAACACAACACTGATGCCTTTCCAAAGAAAGGAACAATTAACCACCCTCTCCTTAGGCCCCCCAAACACCTTATCCTTCCGGTACTTCCCACATAAGAGCTGGACCCACAGAGTAGAGGGACACTGCCACATTCGCCAAAGGAGTTTCATTAATAAAACTTTATTATTATCCTTAGCTTTTCTAATGCCCATACCTCTAGAATCTTTAGGCTGACAAACCTCACTCCAAGGCACCAGATGGATCTTTCTCCCCTCCTCAGCTTCCCCCCACAGGAACCTACGGTTAATCCTATCAAGATCATTAAGCACAGGATCCGGAAGCTGACAAGCCTGCATAATGTGATTGGGAGTTGCACAATTAACAGATTGAATTAACGTGAGGCGGCCAGCGAGAGAAAGAGTCTTGGCTTTCCACGTGGCACACTTCATATTAGCTTTATCCAAAGTATCTTTAAAAGACACTTTAGACACTCTCTCACTGTGGAGGGGAATACCCAGATACTTCCCTAGAGAATCAGTAAGAGGAATACCTGAAAGATCACTTAATCTTTTACAAACTCTCGGGTTCATATTCTTTGAGCACATCATCCTAGACTTCTGGATATTAAGTTTCTGCCCAGAGGCCGAACACAAATAGTCAAGAATATCCATAATAATACTCAACTTCTCCTCATTACCTTCCAGAAAGATAAGGACATCGTCTGCAAAGAATAAGTGAGTCACCTGGGGACAGAAGCTATTGATAGCCACCGGGTGGAAACTCTCATTATCGATTGCATCTTGAATCAGGTGAGATAACCTCTCCATAGAAATAACGAAAAGGAATGGGCTCATAGGATCACCCTGATGGATTCCCCAGCCCGGGGAGAACTCCTCCGACATATCCCCATTAATCATAACTTGAAACACAGGAGAAGAGATACATACCTTAATTAACCTTCTCCAGCTGTCCGGGATCCTAGCTCTCTCCAGACTCTCCATCAGGAAATTCCAGTTGATACGATTATAGGCCTTCTCCAAATCCAACTTCAAAGCCACAATGCCTTTCTTCTCCTTCCTGATCTTCATAGTGTGGACCATCTCTTGGGCAATCACCATATTATCCATCATTTGTCTGCCATGCACAAAACTACCCTGATTTTGACAAATGATCGCAGGAAGAATGCCACGGATTCTATTAGCCACAATCTTTGTAACCGTCTTATAAAGAACATTACAAAGACTGATAGGTCTCATATGCAAAAAGGAAGAAGGCTTATCAATTTTAGGAATCAGAACCAGAAGGGTTCTATTCACCAACTCTATATCCTGAGAACCATTAAAAATACCTATGATAAAATTATAGATACCTTCCTTCACCACCTCCCAGTGCTTATGGTAAAAACCAGCAGGCAGACCATCAATCCCAGGAGCTTTAGAAGCCCCAATGCTGAAAATGGCTTGGTCTATCTCCTTTAGGGATATAGGGTGAAAGGCATCCTGACTGCTCTCCTCACTTATCATAGGAAAGGTAGCGACAGAGTGAGCCCTCTCCAGATGAACAGGCTCCTCTTTAAACAGATCCTTATAGAACTCCAGGGCCAAATTTCGAATCTCCTCATCTTCATACACCCAATCACCATTAGAGTCCTTAATGGCATCAATTCTATTCCTCTGCCTTCTGATCATGGTAGAAAGATGGAAGTACCTGGTATTACGATCCCCATCTCTAATCCAGGACTTCCTAGATTTTTGAAACCAGAGAAGCTCCTCCTGCCTGAGCACAGCTTCCAGCTCCTTCTGAAGGGTTTTGAGGAGGCCATCCAAACTGTGATCAAACCTCACCTCCAACCTACGCTGAATACCCTCCATCCTATTTAATAACTTATTCTTCCTTCTAATAATATGCCCAAAGACATTTCTATTCCATCCCAGCATATTATTCCTGAACCCTTCAGCAGCTTGAAGGACATTCGAATGAGGTTTCCAATTCTCATGAACGAAATCCTTAAACTTAGGATGAGACTCCCAAGCCAACTGATACCGGAACGGTCTTTCTCCCCTAGGACTGTTACCTCTCAATAGCCTAAATAAAATAGGACAGTGATCCGAATGACGGAACGGGAGATTTAACACAGAACTCTCAGGGAAATAAGTCTGAGCTAAAACATTAGCGTAGACCTTATCCAAACGAACAAATGTACTGTTACGTTTCCAAGTGAATTTATGACCAGAAGCCCCAAGATCGGAAAGCCCACATAAATCCATACTATTCTTGTGGTGAAGGCAGCGATTAACATAATGATTCGAACCCCCTCTCTGATCACTCATAAAGGCAATATCATTGAAGTCACCTGCCACGAACCAGGGCTCAAAAATGCTGACACTCATAGAGTAGAGAACCTCCCAAAGTCGTTTTCGATTGGCTAAGATAGGGTCAGCATACACTAGGGTAATCAAAAAAGGAATATTACCGGAGACACTCACTCTACAGTGAATAAACTGCTTATCCATGCTAATAATATCAAAATGAACCCGATCTGGCTTCTAGAAAAGCCAAATCCCACCAGCCCAGCTAGTTGCCTCCGATCTAACACAGTTCCAGTTCCTAAACTTTTTAACCACCTCATCTGCTTTATCTCCACTAATCTTAGTTTCCATTAAAGCAAAACAAGAAGGGTTAAACTGTTTAATAAGATTATTAATATGGATACGGGTAGCCTTGCTAGCCGCACCCCTAACATTCCAACACAACAAATCCATAGAAAGGAGGAAAACTGACCGCAACAACACACCTAAGCCAGGTATTTACTAGGGGCTCCTGAGAGCCTCGCCGAGGTACCTGTCGGCCCTCTATTCTCTGGTAACCCCAAAGTATTCTGGATACTTTTCTGTTTACCCTTAAGCTGCTTTTTTCAGACTAGTTTTATTAACTCCCATCGACTTCCCATTCCCAGGATCACCACAAAGAATAGGAATACTAACCTCATTTATCTTCTTCATACTACGGGCAGCCAGGGCCAGAGTCCCCCCTGGGCTTCGTCTTTAGAAACAAAGAGGGGATTAACATATTCAACCACCTTCTCAGATGGTTCAACAGACTCCAAAGCCGGCATGCTTTGAACATCCCCCTGGTCAGGATCATGAACTTCCTCCATCATCAGGGCCCCAAATCTAGATCCTGACGTGAAAGCTGAGCCGGCTCCAGGCTCCTCCCTAGCTTTAGGGATAGGCTTCTCCTTGATACTGGGAAGAGCAATAGGCTTAGAAGAGGAAGACTTCAAGTTAATGCTAATATCAGGAGGACGATTCTGCCCAACTCAAGGTTGTGTTCTTCGTCTAGTAGTCCTTTTTGCCACCATCCATGGCCCAAAATTCCCTCCATTCCCCTGGCTCACTTCAGTTCTATCCACACCATCCACCACAATCTCTTTTATAACCTTCTCCCTTTTCGGGCATCCCTCCTGAGAATGACCATACATGCCACAATCATAACAAATGTTATGTAACCCTTCATACTCGATAAAAAACACCTTGTTTTGAACACATAATTTTGACAACAAAGGTTTAGCAAGATCAACATCAACACAAACCCTAGCAAACTTGCCCCTAATAGCTCCAATTGTAGTTTTGTCCACGTGGTGGACCTTCCCAACCAGACCTCCAATCTTGCTGAGGAACTTTTCGCTATAATACTCAATGGGAAGGCCTGGGAACCTAACCCAAGTCAAAATCCTGTTAACAGAACAATCGTGAGGATTAAAATTAGGAACCCAAGGCCGTAAGGCCAAAACATGGTTGGAAATAATATATGGGCCCCCCTTGATCACAGCATTATAATCCTCAACTCGGGTAAATTTAATGACATAGTAGTCATTTTCCAGGTTAGTAATACTAACTTTCCCTTTCTTTGCCCACTGAGCTTGGATCCTATGGGCAAAATAGTTAAAGCTAATTCGCTTCCCAAGCACAGTAACAATTAAAGACACCTTCCATTTCTCTCTAAGCTCCCTATTCTCAGCTGAAGAGAGTCTGATCACAGGACAAAGAGGATCGTCTTGGATACACTCCTCATCATCAGAATCAGAGTACAGATCCTTAGACTCCCCCACCATCAACACCTCCTCCATACAAGGCTCCTCCTCTACTACTCCCATAACCGTGTCTTTCCAAGAATTTTTCCCAATTCCATTTACACTAACCCTAGATCTAGGAGAAACCGCGTTCCCCTAACCCGAGACATCATGCACCCCTGCCGCCGCCCCAGCCTGCCCGGCACTGCCCGGGGATCTGCTCCTAGTGCCTGCCCCAGCGCCGGCACCCCGCCTAGCAAAGATCTCGGCGCCCCCATCCCCCTGCTCGGCGCTGCATGCGCCACCCACCCAGCACCCTCGTCACTCCACCCGATCGGAGGCGCCTTGCCCCCTACCCAAATCTCCCTCACGAGATCCACCTGCCGCAACTCCCCCACAGGCGCCACCCCCCTCGCCTCCCACTCATCCCCCTTACCCTCGTCCCAAAATTCCCCAGCCGCGCCTCCCGAATCCCCCCCCACCACCAACTCCTTCGAGCGCCCTCCCCCCTCCAACCCTACCTTGCCCATCCCGCTCCCCTCAACCAGGCCGCCCCGCCCATCCCCACCCAGATCCGCCCAAGCCCTAACCGCCTCCACACCCTCACCGCCACCAGCCGCCCCCCTCTCCCTAGATCTGTCCCGCACCCGCTTCACCATAAAACCCTAGCAGAGAGAGAGAGAGAGAGAGAAAAAATAGTTAAAACACCTTAATAATTGTATTAGAATATGATCAATACTTATTAATTACGATAATAACAAATAAATCCCTTATTAAAACGTTTCGATAGCCAAAATAAAATCACTTAATAATTATATCAAAAAATATAATTATTTATAAATTGTAATGATAATAAATAAATTTATTATTAATTTTTTTATAACAAATAAAACTCAAATATTAACAATCAAATCCCTTATTAAAACATTTTGTTTTTACCGCCCACACATTCCCTCAAATTTCCATTCCCCCCAAAATTTCACACCTAAAATTCCAAACCCAAAGTAATCAGATTTCGATTCCCCCAAATTTCACACCTAAAATTCCAAACACAAAGCAATTGAAATCGTTTCCTCTGAAAAAGTGGCTTTTGCTCTCAATCCCTAATTCTTTTCTGGTAGTCGATAAGGAATGGTTCTTCTTGTCTCTCTTCCCCTTTTGCTCTCAATCCCTAATTCGTTTCAAGTAGTCGATAAGGAATCATTCTTCTTATCTCTCTTCCCCCTTTGCTCTCAATCCCTAATTCACTTGTGTCAGCACCTCTCAGTTCCTAATTAACCCGCGCGAGCTCGTCTGAACATCGATGTAGGGCTCTGTTCTGCATTATCTCATGTCACCTCTCATATGTTTGTCTGTTCTGCACTGTTTTTCACTCTAAAGGTCTTAGTGAAAATGGTGAGTCTTGTAGTTTTCAAAGTTCTCCAAAGTAAGTCTCATTGTCGCTCTCCAGAAATGACATTTATCCTTCATCCATGGCTTCTTGTTGCTCCCTTGTAGAGTTTTCATTCTTTTTGAAACTTTTTTCATTACTGAACAGGTTTCCGGAGCAAATTTCCAGGCTTGAAAGAATCTTGCTAGTTCTTTTGGAGCACTGTTGGGAGGCAGAATGTCCAAGAGAACTTTTGAGAGTGCCGTCAAGGTAGTATTATTCTACGCTCATGGGAGTTTGTTTCTGAAATGGGAACAAGGGTACATTAAAGAATCATGGAGTGAAAGCAACCTATGGATTTCTTATACATGCTTTTTTCGATTGATTTCAGTTATTAATTTAGCCTATTTTAGCTGTTAGCTTTAATTGGAAGTAGGATGCTCACTTAATTCTTATTGTATTAGAAACTTTTATTTTCTCATAGATCAGTTTCAAAAGAGTATTGTATTTGAATTGAAAGAACAATGGCATTGTGCTAAGTGAAGTTTCTTATTTCTGAGATGTGCAGTTTTTGGGTTGAGAAATCCATTTGTGAAGAGGTTACTTTGGAAGCCGGTGGAAAATGTCCATGGAATAGCAGAGCAAATTCTGTTGTCTTCTAACTTCTGTAATAGGGCTTCTAATATATATCACAAGAAAAAATTCCAAGATTTAAGAACATGTTCTAAACTATCGCCCAATTTCATCAACACTTTTGTGGAAAAATGATATGTAAGTTCTCTTCTCTTTATATCTAAAATTTTCCATTTATAAAGCAATGAAATTAATGGATATGCGACATTTTTGTGAGTTGTCTGACATTCTTATGTGCTATGTTTATCCTTGTTCTCTCCAACAGAGTCAAACTTGGTTCAAAGCATGAAAATTGCATTTTGGGCGTAGACATTATGGTTCCGTTTTTCCTTCATGCATTGGAGAAATCATTTCCATTTTAAGTGATAAATTATACTTCAAATGTTTGTCAAAAGAACATCATCAGCTAGTCAGTTGCTCTTTACTCAATGATAATGTGGCATGTGCGACCTATTTTAAATAATGTTTTCACATACATAGTCAATAGTTTTCACATATAGTTAAACTTCTTTTTAGAATTTGTTGGTCTTAAAACCTTAAGTATATAGTGTTTGATTCGCTCATTCTCGTTCAACTGCTTGTATGTTATTCATGTTGATGGGTGATTTTGTATTTGCTTGATTGCTTCTTCTGGTTAAGGGTTGAGTCCATGATTTCTAGCCTCTTTGGAGTGAATTCATTCTAACTTTTGACACCTCTAGACGTAGGCCATGGCCTGCTCTTTCTGATACAGGACTAGCAAGGGGCATTGTAGTCAGCCCTCATCTAGTATTCCTTTCAGCTCTAGTACAGTTCCTAGCAATGGAGCTCTTGGCCCAGTACCTTAGGGATCAGAAATAGCAAAAAGGAATATCTTAACAGATGATAGAGTTGTGAGTAGTGGATTGGTGCAGCCTTTGGCTTTCCCACCAAGTAACCGGATGATCTTGACTCAAGCTGGCAATAGTGTTTTCTCATTCTTTTGTCCCTAGCATGCAATGGAGACCTGGAAGTCTATTCTAAAATTAAAATGAACCGGTACTGTCTCATGCATATACATTTTACTTCTAAGCATGGGAGTTGGTTCATTTGGGATTTGCAGGAATTTTAGTGTAGAAACCCACCAAGTCCATTCCTCTGAACTGTAATGTCAATATTTCAGTTGTTCAATCTAAAATCACACGGATAATTGTGTTCACTTGTGTAAAAATGTATATCCAAATTCATACGACTTTATTATTGGAATTCAGGTCTTTTTCTTTTTTGAATTGAAGTTCAATTACATAGCATGATGATAGTTATTTACCTCTCAGGGACAACTAGTCCAGCAACAACAAGGTCATAACACTCATAACACCCTTCTTTGTATGCCTCCTCTTGCTGGTGGCAATCATAAACAGTTCTCTGCCCAACCAAATCCACTTTTGCCGCAGGTTCTCTTCTTGTACATGAAGTCTTAATTCTTGCGTCTTTACTTCTCCCACCAAGTAATTATGTATAAACTATGTCATGGAAAAATATCTTTAGGGTATTGTTCCATATATTTCTTTTGGTATTGTTCCTAATATCCATCTCTAATAATTTTGACATGGTTTGTCCAATAACCTTTTCTGTGGTATGCCTTGTGTAATACCTGATGTAACAGCTACTTGTTATGCTTCACAACCATTCCACGTATCTTTGATATGTCTATCTATTATTTCATCTATTTTTTTTAGATAAAGGATTCGTCTGTAAATTTGTAACACTGACCATGTTTCTCACTTTGTACAACTTCTAATAATTATAAATATATCATTAATTCCAACTGCCATCCCGACTAACTCAGCCCTGTTATTTATTTATGTCTTTTGATTTTGAGTGTGATTTGAGGCATTGAGTTATTGAAAGGACAAGTATTCTGATTATCTATCATGCCATGTATCAGTAGTTTTGTTTTAATCTTGCACCTTGTGTGTTCATGGACTTGATTGTAGAAAGACAAATATAACTTTTAGAATTTAATAATAATGAAAAAATAATTATACTTGTAGAAATTCTTGTGTTATTAACTTATCATTCTTGTGTTGTGGACTTCTAAGAGCTGCGGCCTTAGAAGCATCATAGTCAGACTAAATATTGCATGAGGCAACTGTCTCTTAGTATTTTCTTTGGACTCCTGGAAAAAACTAAAGGCAATGATGTAAATTACAAAATTAAATTCTGAAAAGACAGTTTCTAAAAAAATTGATAGAAAACAAAGTCATAACAATGCCTAATGATCCAAAAATACTTCTTAAATTGATTGATAAAATATTAGTTAACGATTTCATTTTGAGAACCAAAGCGCTATTCAGATCCATGTTATTAACTACTCGACATTGGTTAGTTAGAGAGAAGTGCATTAGGTGATTTACATATATAAAGTAAGTCTAGGATGAAAATAGCAGCAGTCCAATAGTTTATTTTTTAAATGGGATTTCAATAAAAAGGGCAGCAGTTCCCATATGCTCCTTCAACTATTTTTTTGAGGTAGCATGAATTTTCTCTTTAGTCTTCTCTTCAAACCTCGACCTTTATCCGGTTCTTGAAACTTTTTTTTATAATTCCTGTTCTTGAAACTTGATTGTTCCAATATGCAGGTAATGCATGAAGAGGAGTTTGTACCAGTAAAAAATGCGAATGGGTCAAATTTGTACACTCTAGACAATGCTAGGCTGCTTGTTCTTCGGCTCCATAGCAGTTGAGTTGTTGTCGCAGGTGAAACTGATCATTATGAAGAAGTTAGTGTAAGTACTTGCTTCTATATTCTGTTAAAAATGTGCATCATAGGAAGAATGAAATCATCATAATGGTATCCATCATTGTTTCTAGAATTGGTATACCACCATGTTCTGGTTCTAGAACTGGAAACCGAAGCTAGTACACCAGTTCTACTTGATATCAGTTTTGGAAACAGAACTGTACCAAAACTGGTATCCATTAGAACTAGGAAACAGAATTAGTATCCAAATAAAAACATCATGTTTACTACCAAAGTAGTTGATTAGATGCAAATCAACTTATGAACTAGAGCTTGAAATCTAGAGAAAATTAGCCTTACAAGGTAACAAGATTCGACCAAGGGTACAATAGCTCTAGAGAGATTGCGTATTTTAACTTGTTCTGACTTTGCAATGGTTCACCTTTCCTTTTTGAACATTTGCAGATCTAATGTTTTGGCTGCTGTGATAATATTTTTATTGCAAAAGCCAAAATCTTTCATCCAAGGGTACACTTAGAAGCTAGATGTTCAATTCTATAACTGGAATGTTGTATTTTGTTTATCCTTTTTTGGAGTGTTATAATAACTAATGTTGGTTCCTTTAGTTTCCTTTTAGTCAATAGGTTAGGGGGCCTAAAATGCCTATTGGCCCCTGAACTTGCTTAAAGTGACTTGATTAACCTCGTTGTGCTACGTGGCGGACAATATGCAAATTTCGCAAATTGAATAGTGTATGACTTTAAGACAAGTTCAAAGAGCCAATTGGTCATTTTAAACAAGTTCGAGTACCAATTGCTTAGTTTAAGTAAGTCTACTTACTTAAATTAAGCAATTGGTACTCGAACTTGCTTAAAGGTTACCAATAAGTCACTCTAAGTAAGTTGAGGGAGTTAATGAGATATGTCCAAAGTTCATGGGTCAATTAGGGTTTCGTTCCGAGTATAAGGGACCTTTGATGTATTCAGCCTTTTGTGTGTGTATATGTGTATGGAGGATGCAATCTCACTCTTGACCTATATACTCTGGTTCAGGATCAAAAGCCCGAGTTGCAGAGATGACACATCTCATCTGTGCTGCATAAAAATGACAAAGGCATTTGATGCTCCAGAAGACCTGCGCAAGTTGCTCTCAACCTAATCCACCTCTGTGACTACCACTCAACGCAGACCACCATATCAGTTCTGATGGCCATCACTTGAAGCTAGAGAAGCAGGTACTTCTTGAAACCCTTTCACGTGTTTGAGCTCTTTGTCCAAATATGTTGGTTACTTCCTCTCCCTTTGATTCCTCAAGGGTTTTCCTTGCTCTTGGTTTGCTTAATGAATTTAGGGTTTCAGTTATAGTAATCTTAGTCATGGATGTTTCATTTTCATTTAGGCTTTCAACCAGCTCTATTAAAAAAAAACCTTTGTGTTTTTAGTAGCCTTTTGTGTAATTTGCTTCGTTAGATGATTTTCCAAGTTGGTATCTACTAATGTTGATCTGTTAATATGAAGTTCAATATGTTAATTTGTCAGCTTCCTGAATCTTAACTGCAGCTTCGTGACTGGCTGGATCTCTCTCTTAATCACTATGTTCCATCTTCTGGTTTGAAACCTTATGCAGGGCCTTTACTGTGTCTGGAAAGTTGAGACATTTAGCATGAATTCAATATAGCTTCCTGTTTCTTCTTTCTTTGAAGTTACAATATAGCTCCCCGTTACTTTTAGAACAACGAGATGAATTTTGTTTTATAAACCATCTCAAAATTCTCTTTAGAGAACTGAACTTCTAGCAGATGAACTTACAGACGGACCAAGTCCGTTCACATGCATGCCATATAGTTGCCACGACTAGCATTAGCTTTCAGATTAGTTAATATATTTTGGTAGAAGATTTTGGTCAATATCACTACATACTTATGTTATTTGTCATATTGCTAATTTGCTTTTATTTACCTTTTTATTTGTTTTGGAGTGACATGGATACCAATTATTGTTTGATGCTATCATAGCTCCATTCAATCCAAATTTTTATTTATTTTATTATTAAAAATTTTAGTCCAAATAATAAATATCATCCATTAGAGTAAATATTATGATTTAATAAGAGAATTTTTAATTATTATAAATAGTTTTTAATAATGGGATTTCTATTTATTATAAATAATTTTAATAACAGAAATTTTCATTATTATAAATAATAATTAATAAGAGGATTTTTAATTATTATAAATACTCTTATAAAAAAATATTTCCCTTATTAAAAATATTTAGTAAGGAAGCATTTATTAAGGGGTCGATAGGGGGGAATTTCCCTTATTAAAAGCTTATAATAAGGCAAATTTGACTTTTAATAAGGCTTTTCACTCTTATTAAAACCCATTTTTTTTGTAGTATTCTTCTTTCGTTTTTCTAGCTCTTTTAGTGTGCTTTACCTTTAATTCAAACCTCTTTTCAAGTTTTTCAATTCAATTTAGCGTTCCTAGGCCTTTAGTTTACTCAATTTCTTAGCTAGAATTATTTTACAAGTTAATTTTTCCAGATTCGTCTAGTTACCTTCGAAGCCCGATTTCGTCCATTTAAAGTTATTTTTTGCTTTCAATCCCTTCTACAAATTTGTTCCTGACTTCCTGAAGTTCAATCTAGCCTTTTAATTTGCCCAATTCCGTGTGCAGAAACTCTATTTACAAGCCAATCTTTACACCTCAAATTCATTAAACATTCTGTTTTCAGTTTTTTCCAGATTCGTCCAGTGATTTTCCTAGCCCGTTTTCGTCTATTTAAACTTTGTTTTCTCCTTCGATCCTATAAACATATGTTCCTGACTTCCTGAAATTAAATTTAGCATTAATTGTATTATAATAAATAAGAAAATAGAACTAAATAAAAAGATAACATATAAAGTTAATAGGAAAAAAATATAATATGGTTAATTTAATTGTGACGTTTAGCTTAAATTGGATATATTTTGTAAACGTTAAGCTTAAATTCGTATTATTTTGTAAACGTTAAGCCTATATTTGTTCTATTTTGCATGTGAGGCCTAAATTGATGCTATATTGTAAACGTTAAGCCTAAATTGATATTATGTTGTAAACGTTAAGCCTATATTGGTGCTATTTTGAACGTTGAGCCTAAATTAGTACTTCCCCAAAAACCTTAAGCCTATTTTGGTACCTTATCCCTAAATTTAACCATCTTTAATAATAGAGAAAAAATTTCTCTGCCACGCCCGCATCCTAACCACACGTGACAAGGTTGAAATTAGCATATTCGCAAAATATCGCTAACAGATTCAAAGATATAAAAAGAATTTGTACGCATAATAAGTAGAAAGCTTTTGTATCTTAAAAATAATAATATAAAAGTTTTCTTGAATTTAAAACATATTGAACCTTCCCAATTCTAAAACAACAAATGGAAGGTTTCCGTACATTAGAAACATGGTTAGTTGCACATAGAAAGTTTCTGCATAATTAGAAGGGGATATGTCCTAGAAGTAAGGAGGTGTGGAAGCAAGTCCTCCCACACCACATGCTCCTTTCTTTCCTTGGCCACTCTAAGAATGATTGGAAGTGGAGAAACGAGGAGATTTTTAGTGAGAAGACTGTCTTTATGCAGAACTTACCTGAATTCTTCTCAAAAAAGCTTCTTACTATTACTGAGAGCTTCAAAAGGGACTCCCTTGCCAGGTCTACCCAGAATAAAGAGGTTCTCCTTGTAGGTTGGAATAGGCCGAAGGATGGAGTGGTGAAGTTGAATACGGATGGCTCCTGCCTCAACAATGGTAGAGTCGCGGCCGGAGGTGTTCTTAGAGACGCGGGGGGTGCCTGGATGTCTGGGTTCACCCATAACCTGGGGATGGGCTCATCATTTTCAGCGGAGCTTTGGGGTATTCTCTCTGGTGTCAAGCTTGCCAGGAGTCTGGGTATTAAGAGGCTTTCTGTGGAGTCTGACAATAAAGAGGCTATTAATATGATTTCTAATAATCATGCTATTTGTCTTAATAGCCAGAACCTTATCAAAGCTATTAAAAGGCTTGGCTCTTCCTTTGAGTTCTTAGAGTTCAGCCACATTTTCAAAGAACAGAACCAGATTGCGGATCGCTTGGCGGCGGCTGGGCATGAGGGGATGTTAGGTGTTACCACCCTTTCTGATCCTCCTATCTTTCTTTCTTCTCTCCTTCTTGAGGATAGGGTTGGGGTTAGCTTTTCTAGACTAATCACAGGCTAGTTTGGTCTTTGTGTTGTCTTTATTTTCCTGTTTCTACAAAAAAAAAAAGAAGGGGATATAAAACTTTCATATGCTCATAATTGAATCTCTTTACATATAATCAAATCTCTCACTTCAGCACAGCACAGAATCGAATCTCTTCTTTCCGCATAGAAAAGAACATCATTTTTTTCTATCATAGGCTATGGTTTTAAGATAAACAAAACCAATAATTCATTTGTTTATTGGAAAATATTAGATAAGAGAAAATTTTGTATTAAAAAATGAGAAAAGTATAAAAATAAATCTTGTGGTTACACCTGTTTTCGATCGGCACTATTGTGGTTTAAAATTTTGTAAAATGGTACATTGAGGTTTATCCGTTAGCAAACACAAACCAAATTGACTAACGGTGTTAAAAGTCAAAAGAAAAAGAGTTAATTTAGTTCTTATATTTATTTATTTTATAAATTAACCCTTTTATTATCTAATTATCACAAACAAACTCCAAAATAAAAAAAATATAAATCAAATACATGATCTTCTCCATCTCTCTTTAATTTCTTTTCTTTCTCTCTCTTCTCTCTCACCTCTTTGTTAATTTCTCTCCTTAAAATGAATTGAATTTCCATCTCTCCCTAAATCTAATCTTTAATTAGTTCCCCGCTCTAAATCTATGAACAAATAAACAACTTGTTATCACAAAGTTAAAGCAAAATGACAGATATGACCGACTCTGATTGTGATAGAAATGGAAATGGAAATAAGAAGAAGAAGATGATAGGGTCAGTTGTGCTGATGAAAAAGAATGTTTTGGATTTCAATGACTTTCATGCTTCTTTTTCTTGATGGAATTCATGAGGTTCTTGGCCATGGTGTTTCTCTGCAACTGATCAATCTTCACTCTTATTGGTTGTTAGAAATAATAAATTTATAATTAATAGTCTTTATGTTGGTGGTTATTAAGTTGTTTTAGAATAACTTATGAGAAGTTATGCAATGCTAAGTTACGCTCTTAATTAGTCATTAAGAGTCATTAGGTTTATTTATTAGGTTTGTAATAGTTACATTTTCATGTACTATAAATAGTTATCTTGTATAGGCTAAAAGTGAAGAAGCACAAGTTAAAGAGAAATAAAATTTAAGAAAAGCTTCCTCCTATATTTCTTTCACTTCTTATATTCTTCTTTTCTCTCCAACAAAGTGGTATCAGAGCCAACAAAGTGGTATCAGAGCCAGACAAAGAAATTGTCTTACAATGTTGAATGGAACGATTCCATACAAATGTCCACAACTCTCAAAAGATAACTATGATAACTGGTGCATTAGAATGAAGGCTTTATTGGGTTCTCAAGATGCATGGGAAACGGTAGAAGCCGGATATGATCAGCCAGAGAATGAGGCGGAATTGACGAATGCTCAAAAGGCGACTTTGAAGAATACAAGGAAGAAAGACCAACAAGCGCTCTCACTAATCCATATGTGCCTGGATGAGAATATGTTCGTGAAAGTTTCTACTGCAACAACAGCAAAGGAGGCATGGGAGATTCTTGAAAATTCCTTTAAGGGGAAAGATAAAGTAGTCAAGGTGCGTTTGCAAACCTTGAGAAGTGAGTATGAGAAACTCAAGATGAAGGAGTCAGAGAAAATTGATGAGTTCTTTAATAGAACCTTGGTAATTGTGAATCAGTTGAAGAGATATGGAGAAAAAATGGAGGATGTTCTTGTGATAGAAAAAATCCTTCGTTCTTTGACTCAGAAATTTGATTATGTGGTAACTTCTATTGAAGAATCAAAGGATCTGGAGACTATGTCTGTAGATCAACTCTTGGGTTCGTTACAAGCCCATGAGGAGAGATTAAAGAACAGAGAAGAACCTGTCGCTCAGGTGTTGCAAGCGAAACTTGATTTGAATGATAAAGAAGAAAAGAAGTCATTTGTAGGTAGAGGAAGAGGAAGATCAAGAGGTAGAGGTCATGGCTGGAATCGTGGATATAATGGAAGAGGTAGAGGTGGCAGAAATTTCTACAATAATGAAGCAACAAATAATCAACAATGGAATGCAAGAGGACGTGGCAGAGTCAATAATTTTCAAGGCCGTGGAAATAATTGGCGTGGTCGTGATAAATCTCATGTGCAATGTTACAATTGTCAAGAATTTGGGCATTATGCTGCAGAATGTGAATTTTATTCTTACAAAGATGAACAAGCCAATTTAGTCGAGGTTGATGATGAAGATTCAACTTTGTTGCTGACATGTAGTGAAGATGAAGAAAGGTGCAATGGGTCTTGGTATCTAGACTCAAGAGCAAGCAATCATATGACGGGAAATAAAGAACTTTTTTATAAATTTGATGAATCTAAGAAAGGAAATATTTCTTTGGGTGACAAAACAAAAGTTCCAGTTATGGGCAGTGGTGACATTCTTATCAAATTGAAGAATGGAGATCATCAATTTATTTCTCATGTTTATTATGTTCCAGCTTTGAGATCTAATATTTTGAGTATTGGACAACTTTTGGAGAAAGGTTACGAGGTGGAGATGAATAAAAATGGGTTGGTTATGAGAGATGGAAAAAGAAAAACGATTGCAAAAGTTCCAATGTCTTCAAACAAAATGTTCAAATTGAAAATCAACAGTGATCGTCCTATGTGTTTGAAAACTTCATCAGATTCTGCATGGATATGGCATCTCAGAATGGGTCACTTGAATTTTGGTGGATTGGAGCAAATGTGCAAGCAACAAATGGTGCATGGATTACCTTCTATAAACCATCCTAATCAGATCTGTGAAGGGTGTATATACGGGAAGCAATCCAGAACGAGTTTTCCAAAGGAGTCTTTGTCAAGCACATCAAAGCCACTTGAATTGGTGCATGCAGATATTTGTGGACCTATTAATTCGAGTTCACATGGAGGGAGTCGATATTTCTTATTATTTATTGATGATTTTACTCGCAAAACATGGGTTTATTTTTTGAAGGCAAAATCTGAAGCGTTTGAAGTGTTTAAGAAGTTCAAAGCACTAGTTGAGAATGAAAGCGACTTCAAGATTCAATCATTACGAACTGATCGAGGAGGAGAATTCACATCTGAGAAGTTCAATCAGTTTTGTGATTATAATGGTGTTCGTCGATTTCTTACTGTTCCAAGATCCCCTCAACAAAATGGTGTCGTGGAACGGAAAAATAGAACCATTCTTAACATGACTCGAAGCATGATGAAGTGCACAGGTATGCCAAAAGAGTTTTGGGCAGAAGCTGTAACATGTGCAGTTTATTTGAATAATAGAAGTCCTTCAAAGAAGCTTGTGCGAAAGACCCCAAATGAAGCATGGCGTGGACAAAAACCAAATATTTCTCATTTAAAAGTATTTGGTTGTGTTGGATATGTTCATATAGCTGACGAATTGAGAAGCAAATTAGATGATAAAAGTGAGAAGATGGTGTTTATTGGCTATGCAAAAAATTCCAAAGGTTATAAATTTTATAATCCTCGGAATGGAAAAGTTGTGATAAGTAGAGATGCGGAGTTTGAAGAAGAAAGCTCCTGGAATTGGGAGGTTCCACAAGATGAAAATTATGATTTTCTTCCTGTATTTGATATTGATTTTGCAGTTCAGAATGAAGATGTAGTTGTCACACCACCAAATTCACCTTCCACATCTCAAACAAATGTAACAGACTCATCCCTAGAAAGCTCGTCAGAAAGGCAGCCTCGAATGAGAAGCTTGAGGGAGATTTATGAAGAAACTGAAGAAGTAGATAACCCTACTTTATTCTGTTTGTTTGCTGATACAGAACCTGTGCAATTTGAAGATGTTATTCAAGAAAAGAAATGGAGACAAGTCATGGATGAAGAGATGAATTCCATAAAAAAGAATGACACTTGGGAATTGACAACACTTCCAAAAGAAAAAAAAAGTAGTAGCAGTGAAGTGGATTTTCAAAATGAAGAAAAATGTCAAAGAAGGATTATCATCAAACCCACCTGAAAAAGAAATCAAGGAAGTTAAAAAGAGAAAGGAAAGAGTGAAAGAACTCGAGGGCATTAACATAAGTAATATTGTGTCAACTTCAGGTAGAAGGTGCACTACGACAAACCCCAAAATACCAGTTGACATTGATAATAGTGATGCTGATGGTACTGACCAAGATGCTGAGGAACACGACGATGATAATGAGGAAGAAGAAAATGATGAAAATAATAATAGGTATGATGGCGGTTAGAGTGAAGAGGTCAACAACGTTGAAGGTTGAAGATGTCAATAAATTAAGAGATGTTCTTGGTAAGGGATAAAAAAATTATAAATTTAAGGGGGTGTGTTAGAAATAATAAATTTATAATTAATAGTCTTTATGTTGGTGGTTATTAAGTTGTTTTAGAATAACTTATGAGAAGTTATGCAATGCTAAGTTACGCTCTTAATTAGTCATTAATTTGTTTGTGATAATTAGATAATAAGGGAGGTTAATTTATAAAATAAATAAATATAAGGGCTAAATTAACTCTTTTTCCTTTTACTTTTAATATCGTTAGTCAATTTGGCATGTGTTTGCTAACAGAATGAACCTCAATGTATCATTTTGCAAACTTTTAAACCACAAGGGCGTCCATCGAAAACAGACGTAACCACAAGATTTATTTTTGTACTTTTTCCTTAAAAAATAAAATATTTTTCGGTATTTGATTACAACATCGAAAAATGAGAAGAATGTATGAATGATTACTATTTCCAAAAGGGTAAAAATGAAATGGTATAGGGTTTCAAAAGCTTACGAAAATGTTGTACTTTTTTAAAATGATAAAACAATTTCTTCACTTTCTGTATAAATTTTTTTGGTAACTTATTTTCGTAAGCAAACAATAACCACTACAACAAATCATCACTTGCGCCACGGTTAGAGTCGTGGCACAAGTATAACATTTCCGTGGCTATAGTATTTAGCCACGAAAATTCAAAATAAATCTCCCATGGCGCAAGTGAACGTGACTAGGTAGTGGCTTCGGAAAAATGATGGTTGTGGCATAAATTGAGTTTTATGCCACGAAAACATTCATGGCTAATCATATCCCTTTGCCACATGCAAATTCGTGGCAAGAGTAAAATACATGTGGCAAGATATAATGGCTCATGTCAATCAACCTCACTGAGCCATGAATATGTAAAAGTATATGGAGGGATTAAAAAGTTGATCAAGAAAAACTCAAAGGCCTTAAAATATATATATGGACTAACTAATATAATACTTAAAACGCTTCAATATTAATTATTTATTCAAAAATTAATTAATATTTTACCACGAAATAAATTACTAATGGCATAAGTAATTATATGCCACATGTAAACTTTTTCTGTGGCATAAATAGATTTAGCCACGAAAAAGAATTTATCGTGGCACAATTCGTGGCATAAGTGTATTTTTGCCACGAAAACTCATTACCCGTGACATAAATATATCAAGTAATCTAAAGTTTCTACAGGAGTCTCTTTTTCCCGTAGCTAAAAGGAAATATGCCACGAATTTTGAATTCTCGTGGCATGATTCGTGGCGCAAGTGATGATTTGTTGTAGTGAACATTAGAAAAATATTTTCTTGCACAATATTTCCCGATACACAAACAGGTCCCATATAAAAGCTTAGTAATCTACTTCTCATCTATCGCCATACAGTTATATAAACCTCGTAAATAAAACACAAGTAGAAACTTCTAAATGCTTTACAATAAGTGGAAGGCTTCCATATATTAGAAACACGGGTAGAAATTAAGACTCATATAGAAAGCTTTACTACGTTTAAAATACAAGTGAAAAGCTTTTGAATTTTGAGGTATGGGTATAAAAGATTCGCTATTTGGGTCTAAATCTATCATGCATCTCAAATATGAATTGTAGTTTATGAATTCTAAAAAACAGTTGGAGAGCTTCTGTATGTTAGAGATACATACACACAAGCCCACGTATGTTTAGATTCCGATTGAAAACTTCTAGTCGTTTCGATGCATATAGAAAGTTCCAATATAATTAGATGCATGTAGAAAATTTTGAATGTTCATAAGCGAAACGAAAATTGATGAACATGGATAAATAAAGCTTTAAATATTTTTGTTTGGGGGCTATACAGTATAGAAAAATAAGCACACAAAAGGTTTGTGAATTTTGGTTCAAAAAATTCATATGTGGAACTGTATCAAAATACGGTAGATAAATAGCTTTTTATGCAGAACAAGAAGTTCTAAGAAAATCGTATATTAAGTTATGGTACACAGAGTAAGATTCATGAAGAACATGAAGGATTTGAAAAATGTAGCGGTCACAGAAGACATGAGTATCTGTTGGCTCTCCTTAAATAGAAATTCATGTTGGGAAGGATAAGAAAAGCTACACCATCAAAAAGAGGTGAACTCTCCGTTAGTCACCATTAATCAGTGATATATAATAGAAAATATGTAGTTTGGATCCTTAAAACGCCCCTCTAAAAGCCTCACTGGAATCTACAAAATAAGGGAGATGTCGGCGTAAGCACTCAGATGCCAAAGTCAGTCTCAATCTCAAATGAAGAGAAAGAAAAAGAAAGAAAGGATGATATGATCTTTTGGGTACTGTTGCGTCCCCACCTAAGGTTAGAGATGGGAACTCACTAAGGGATAAGTGTACCCCGTCGTTATCAAGTAATAAATTTCTGGGTTTAAGTCCAGGTTATCGTCCACAGGATTTATTTCTGCAAGTACCGAATTACTAAGTCTCGGATGTTATCTAGGCTTAAGGGGTTTGAGTTGGTTTTGTTTAATTAATCTACTCCTAGGTTGGTTTGCACTAATCCTAACTAGATTATCTAATTCTGACTAAGTTATTCTAACCCTAACTAAATTACTCTACCCCTAATTGATCTTTTACCAAAGCAATTAACTGAATGAACATGAAGGAATACGATGATAACAATGATAGAGTGTTTAAGCAATTGAATTGAAACTAAGTCGCTTATGTCCAAGGCGATTAACCCGACCTATCCTCCTAAAGTCCCTAGTTCGTGATTCCCTTGTAAGGCCGAAACTAGCTCTAAGGCTCAGTAATTTGGGCTTAATCTTCTATAGGGTCGTCAATCCTATAGGCACTGACTAGGTCAGATTCAGCTCGCAATATGTGCCAACCTAATTTTGGGATTATCGAATGAGTTAAACCAATCAGACAAAGCGTAAGACAAAGATTAAAACATCAAAACAGTTGAATAAACAAAATCTATATTATATATCAAAGATGAAGGAATTGTCACGAAGTTACAATAAACCTAGAATTCATAGCATGTATCAGAGGCTAGACAGAATATAAAAGAAGAAAAATCCCTTTCAGGGAACCTGTCTACCAATGCAGGCGTCTTTCTAGGATTTAAGGATGGAGCTTGAGTAATCCTCGGTGAATGGAGCTTCGGAGGTGTCTTCAATGGAGGTTTGAAGGTTATGGAGGAGGTGGAGAGGATTTCTCAAGGTGGAAGCTAAGCTAATTACAAAAGTAAAAGATATCTAATTTACAATTGAAAATTCCTATTTATAGACGCGTCTCGGGCCTCGTTTTGACCTAATTTCGTGTCCTTGTTGGTGTAGGAAGACGTGGGGCCGAACGTGGCTTCGTGGGGGCGGAATTGGTCTTTTTGACCAATTCCCGCAGGTCTGCTCGCCGAGCAGGAAAGGCTACTCGCCGAGCAGGATTGCGACGAGCAGCCCCTGCTCGCCGAGCAGGCGCCTGGCGGCCTGCTCGGCGAGCAGGCTCCTGCTCGCCGAGCAGGCCTCTGGCGGCCTGCTCGGCGAGCAGGCCTCCAGAGGCCTGCTCGGCGAGCAGAAATGGCCCGGGGGGCCTGCTCGCCGAGCGTTTTCGCCCGAAGCGCGCTCGATCCGTACCGGATGACTTCCAAACCCTTTTTCGTCTGAACTTACACCTGCACACGCATAAAAACTCCAGAAAACATTAGTCCAAAAGCTGAATTGATCCGTCAATCGCTTATTTTGAGCAAACGCTTCGTTTGGTGCGACTTTTGACAGACCAATTAGCTTTAAAAGATAACAGAATTCTATTATGCGTGTTATTTCGGCCGTATTTGCCTAAATTGATCACAAAACGAGCCTAAACGACGAAAAGTAAATAGAATGCTTCCAATTTCTAACTAACTCACACAAAAGCATTTAAATGCGAGAATTGCTCGCTTATTAGCCAAATAAACCTAAAAACCGTCCTAAAACCGTACCCAAAGATAGGGGTTTTTGACCCCTATCAAACCTCCTCGCACTTAAAACTTTACTTGTCCCCAAGTAAACTAAAAAACTAAACCCGCCATCACAAGCAAGCTAGAAAACTTCCCTGTTTGACTAGGTGCTTGACACAATTTCGAGCATCTGTAATTACATGCATTCGGAAATACAAAGTAGAGACACGATATCCAAAAGCCGCATTTCAATTACAATAGGTCATAGTTTTAAGTAAAGGAACACATGTTCAATTGAACGAGCTTGAGGGGATCGCTAAGTAAAACACCTCACCATAGGTAGTTCACTCATTCACACAATTTTGGTGGCTAAAGTGTTTACTCTCGGCTTATATTCTTGCTTAGGATTACGTTGATTTTGAACGTTCATCCGAGTTCCTCTACTATGCTATATGACTCCGATGATATCAAAAACAGCCTCTAATTGGGGTTGTAATGTGGTTAGAGGGTTAAAGGTACAACAAAGGTTAAGTGTTCTAGCGCTACAACAACAAAGTTTAAATGGCTTTAGCAAATATGAAGTGATTGAGCTTTTTATTCGTCCCTTATTGTTTTCTTTTTGGGATGTTTTCTTTGAGACATTTTTGATTTTTCTAAGAACTAGGGAATGGGGTTCTTCCCTTTTGTTCGTCTCTTTTCTTTTCTTTTTCTTTTTCTGTTTTTCTTCTTCTCTTTTTTTTTTTTCTTTTGGGATAGTGATGCTCATTCACTTCTTAGCCTTTTGGCTTGCTACTATAATGCCATAAACAACGATAAAGCTCTACAGAAAAACAAAGGCTCAATTTGAGCTTTGCAAAAACAAAGGTTAAGTAGCGAACCAAGTTGTGGTTCGCAAAAACGGGTTAGAACGAAAGAAAAATCTACAAACTACAAAAATGTCGGCTCAAAGGGGCTTCCTAGAGTGGATGAAAAAGAAAAACAAGGTAAAGAAAAGGTTAATTCTAATGAGGCTGATTCATCGTTTATCATCTCAAATCATTGCATGTAGGTTCAACACAGTATTAGGTGCAAAATCTGTAATCTTCCACAAGTCAAAGCATTCACACAAAAATATCAAGAAAAAGAGTTTTTTGATGTTCGCTCTTAGGCTCAAATTCAACTCACAATTCTTTGGGTTTCAATTTTGTGTTTACTAGTTTTCCCCAAACTCAAGTTTAATATTACATGCCTTCAATTCTTAAGTTATCTACCTAAGTAATGATTTTAGCATTTCTTCAAAAGTAGGGTCTAAATGCAAACTGTAGCTCATGCTTTTACAGATACAAGAGTTGTGTCCCACACCTAAACTAGTTGTCATGCAATTTTAGATTCGGTTCTCAGCCCTCAAAGACAAATAACGAAGTTTAGATTCGAAGGAGGTTCACGGTTTTAGGTCCTAAACATGCAAAAACATAATAAAACGCCAAAACGCAAACCTAAACTAGACACGACGCAACAAAAATTTAAAAATTTATACAATTTTTGTAAGTTTGTCTACCCCTCCTCCTCACACTTAAAATATGCAATAAGTTCCAACATTGCATTATAGATCATGAAATACGAGTGTAAAAAGTTAGGGTGGAGAAGAAAACTTACGGATTTTATTGCAATCGCAAAAGTTTGACGATTTGCGGTGGCAAATTTATTTATTTATTTATTTATTTATTTATTTCAGCTTCGTTCGGGATTTTAAAAAAAATCTCGAAAAAAATTCCTTATCGCGGCCGAGCACCGCCGCTGGGTAGCAGTGCCCAGCGGCGGGCTGGGCGCAGTGCCCAGCGACAGGCTGGGCGCCAGCGCCCAGCGCGCGGCGAGCAGGGCCCTGCTCGCCGAGCTGGGCGGCAGTGCCCAGCTCGGCGAGCTGGGCCTCCTGGGGCCAATTTTTTTTTTTTTTTTAACCTGAAAACTTAAAAAAAATAAAAATAAAAATAAAAATAAAATAAAAGAAAACTAAACAACTAAAAAAAATATTTATTTATTATTATTATTTTTTTTTTTTTAAACGAACACTTAAAAAAAAAACGTAAAAGAAAACTAAAAAGACTAAACTAAGAGATCAATGTATAATCTAAATAAAACAAACCTGAAAAGTTTTATTAAAACTTGGGTTGCCTCCCAAGAAGCGCTACGTTATAGTCGGTGAGCTCGACATAGAATTCCCGCCTAGGTGTATGCTTCTACTCGCGTTAGGAATTCAAATTCCTGAATAAATAATCTGTACCTACAAAACGGATTAAGAGCCTCTAATAAGTTTAATGAAAGTAGGATGCCGAATTTAAACATATTATGAAAAAGTTTGGTTTGCTCCCTTTTGGATTCTCTTGGTAGGTCGAAGAGAATGAAAACTTCTGAGCATGAAACAAACCTAAACTTTTCTAATGTTTGAGGAAAAGGTACTTGAGATACACAAGTTTTGATTTGATCTTTTATCTCTACCACATGATTTAGAATTTCAGATTTTGAACCGGGGTTGCTTACCGCTTTCGGTTCTTCACTTACCTCGAGTGATGCATGTGATAGTGGACTTGGTTCTACCTTTTTGTCATTCCTCAAAGAGATGGCTTGAGCTGATTCCCTTTGTGGGATTTCTATGTTTTCCTTTATGCTTGGGAGAGCATCTCGGGATTGCTTTTGCATCTCTTGGTTTATTTGAGCCAGTTGGTTGCTCAAGTCCTTGCAAACCTCCTCGTTGATTGTAAGTCGGGCTGATATTCCTTTCAAAAGGGACAGCACCTCATCTCGTGAGCTAGAGGGTTGTGGAGGAACTTGGCTTGCTTGTTCGTAAGGGAACATTCCCAATTCGTTTTCCCTGTGCTCATTAACAAACCTATTTGGAGGCCTCAATATTTTAGGGTTCCCGTAGGACAGATTTGAGTGTTGAGGTCTACCATAAAAGCTGTAAGAATTGGGGTTAGAATTATACCTTTGGTGATTACCCACAAAACTTACACTTTCATTGGTGTTGAGGCTCAGATTTGCCATCAAGATATCCATTTTCTCATTTAAGTCGGCCATGGAGGGATTGGGAGCCTCATTCTCCAGGGTATGAATGTATTGTCTTGATGGGATAGTAAACTTTTGAGCTTGCCACTCGACTTTTTCTTGCCAATTCATTGATCAGAGAATGCTGAGAAAAAGTGAAGTTCTAGCACAAAAGTTGATAAGTAACAGTATACAGATATGAACAAGTATAGAAACGTATAAAGAAATCATATATCAACAAGTATAAACGATATAAACAAAGATATTCACAATGAATGCCTAAACTAACAAATCAACCTTTGGTTCGATATTGCAGAAGAAATAAATCCCCGGCAACGGCGCCAAAAACTTGTTGCGTCCCCACCTAAGGTTAGAGATGGGAACTCACTAAGGGATAAGTGTACCCCGTCGTTATCAAGTAATAAATTTCTGGGTTTAAGTCCAGGTTATCGTCCACAGGATTTATTTCTGCAAGTACCGAATTACTAAGTCTCGGATGTTATCTAGGCTTAAGGGGTTTGAGTTGGTTTTGTTTAATTAATCTACTCCTAGGTTGGTTTGCACTAATCCTAACTAGATTATCTAATTCTGACTAAGTTATTCTAACCCTAACTAAATTACTCTACCCCTAATTGATCTTTTACCAAAGCAATTAACTGAATGAACATGAAGGAATACGATGATAACAATGATAGAGTGTTTAAGCAATTGAATTGAAACTAAGTCGCTTATGTCCAAGGCGATTAACCCGACCTATCCTCCTAAAGTCCCTAGTTCGTGATTCCCTTGTAAGGCCGAAACTAGCTCTAAGGCTCAGTAATTTGGGCTTAATCTTCTATAGGGTCGTCAATCCTATAGGCACTGACTAGGTCAGATTCAGCTCGCAATATGTGCCAACCTAATTTTGGGATTATCGAATGAGTTAAACCAATCAGACAAAGCGTAAGACAAAGATTAAAACATCAAAACAGTTGAATAAACAAAATCTATATTATATATCAAAGATGAAGGAATTGTCACGAAGTTACAATAAACCTAGAATTCATAGCATGTATCAGAGGCTAGACAGAATATAAAAGAAGAAAAATCCCTTTCAGGGAACCTGTCTACCAATGCAGGCGTCTTTCTAGGATTTAAGGATGGAGCTTGAGTAATCCTCGGTGAATGGAGCTTCGGAGGTGTCTTCAATGGAGGTTTGAAGGTTATGGAGGAGGTGGAGAGGATTTCTCAAGGTGGAAGCTAAGCTAATTACAAAAGTAAAAGATATCTAATTTACAATTGAAAATTCCTATTTATAGACGCGTCTCGGGCCTCGTTTTGACCTAATTTCGTGTCCTTATTGGTGTAGGAAGACGTGGGGCCGAACGTGGCTTCGTGGGGGCGGAATTGGTCTTTTGACCAATTCCCGCAGGTCTGCTCGCCGAGCAGGAAAGGCTGCTTGCCGAGCAGGATTGCGACGAGCAGCCCCTGCTCGCCGAGCAGGCGCCTGGCGCCCTGCTCGGCGAGCAGGCTCCTGCTCGCCGAGCAGGCCTCTGGCGGCCTGCTCGGCGAGCAGAAATGGCCCGGGGGGCCCTGCTCGCCGAGCGTTTTTGCCCGAAGCGCGCTCGATCCGTACCGGATGACTTCCAAACCCTTTTTCGTCTGAACTTACACCTGCACACGCATAAAAACTCCAGAAAACATTAGTCCAAAAACCGAATTGATCCGTCAATCGCTTATTTTGAGCAAACGCTTCGTTTGGTGCGACTTTTGACGGACCAATTAGCTTCAAAAGATAACGAAATTCTATTATGCGTGTTATTTCGGCCGTATTTGCCTAAATTGATCACAAAACGAGCCTAAACGACGAAAAGTAAATAGAATGCTTCCAATTTCTAACTAACTCACACAAAAGCATTTAAATGCGAGAATTGCTCGCTTATTAGCCAAATAAACCTAAAAACCGTCCTAAAACCGTACCCAAAGATAGGGGTTTTTGACCCCTATCAGGTACCTCTTAGATGTCTATAAATCTTTTATTCATAGGTTGTTGCAGAGTTTGTTACACATTTTATTATTACACTAGTATGAACATCCGTGCAGTGCACGGGATGGATTATAATTTTTTTTTTAATTATAAAGCTACATAATTATAAATTCGATTCTTTAAAAAAAATTAAAAAATTAATATACTAAAACACGTTAATGTGTTATGTAAGACAATTGATTTTAGGGTAAATGATTTATTATTCCTCTTTTTTACCTAACATTGTCTCCTATTTTGTAACACGCATTATAAGGTCTTTATCATTTGTAAGTTGTAACTATTAACTTTTGATCCTTCTATCTATTTTTTTTTAGATATTTAACAAACAAAAAATATCTAATGATGTATGTATTCATCAAATTAATTCTCACACTATTGATAAATAATGTTGACTTTTGAATAACCGTTTTTTCTTATATCATCAGGGTAATGATTCATCAACCTATTGCTGGGTTTTTTGCAAAGTGGCTTTAAATGAATTGGTTTGCTAATTAACTTACTATTTGTATTTGATGTGTCATAAAAAGTACACTTGCTTTATTGTAAGATACGGAGAGTAATTTAATAAAGCATGTTGATGTTCAATTTAATTATAACCCATTATAATCTTCAATTCAACAAATTAAAGACAACTTATCCATGATATGGTCGAATTCAAGAAAGAAAAGGTTGTAGGGACCAAAACTGATATTTTCCAACAAAGTCTTATTCAGAAAATTCTAGAACTAGTCCCTATAAGAATTACAACAACATCACTCTTTATTTGCCTATAAATAAGAAGGTTTTCTCACGTTTGGATTTAAAGAAAATTTACGAAGTTAAAGAGAAAAAAAATACATCATTGTGAGAAAGATTATTTGTGTTCTTCATTTATTTTTCCTTCTTAGTGAGATTAAAAAGAAGAAAGTGATTAGAATTCTTTTTATCATTCTATTATATTTGTAAGAAAGATCAAGTGTGTAGCTTGAGTCTTTAAGTTCTCACTAGCTCCTTAGAAAAGTGTTGGTTCTTAAGCAACCGGAAGCTTAAGGTTGTAAATTTATCAATTGAGCTTCTAAAAAAAATTAAGCGATGAGTTTCTCAATTACTCGGGAAGTTTCAAGGAAGTAAGTATCAGGATAATATTTACTTGGTAGCTTGTCGAACCTGTATGAATTATGTCTCTACCCTCACTCTTTTAATTATTGTCTTTACTTTTATGCAAATATCTAATTGTGATAATATTTATTATATTTGCTTAAAAACATTTTTTTTAAAAAAATACTACTACTTAATAACTTTTATTAAAAAGTAATTAATTTACACACCAATTAATTCTGCAAATATTCTTATAAAAGTGCAAATTAATATTATTGAACGTATTTTTATTAACATATATTATTTTTAAAATGGTAATAATTACTATTTACCCCTGTAGCATTTATATAGTCATACTATACCAATACTTATGGGGTTTTTTCTTTTCTATTCAAATTATTACTTCTTTAGGAAAGGTGTTGAGAGAAGTGAAAGCGGATGGAACTTTCGTTTCTTTCTTTGCTTTCTTTCCTGTTCAATATGAAAATTGCATCCCTTCTTAGGTCTCATAGTTTCCAATCTTGGTATTTTTTTTATATCATCCACCTCTATGAATAGCTTTATCAATTATATTGGTTAGATCGCTGGGTTTGTGCAAAACCATATCTTTTTTGCAACTACTATTTATTTAGTGGTGTTTGCCATCATATCCTTTACCGCAATGTTGAAATCTATCACGTGAACCTCTAAACAAGCCAATGAGAGCTTCATTTTCTCTAGTGATGTCTGTTTTACCTTGATAGATTTGAACAAGAGTGGAGCAATCTCCTTCTCTAGTGTATGTGGTCATGCTAGGATGCCTAATTTTTTTTTATCATTTCGAATTGAACTAGTTGACATGGGTTGTTCTGAAGTCCATAATCTTCTGAGATTTGAGGGGGCTCATAATTGAGGATTTTCTCCTAGTTGTGGTGTCAAACCCCTCATATATCTGAATCTGAGATAATACTAATTTAGATGTGTAACCAGTGTCTAAGGGATTCAATGATCTGTTGGTAAGTGGACTGAGTTAACGAAGGCCTAGATAACGCAAAGAAAGTATGGATGCTTAGAGGTCTATCTGTTCATTGTATCATGTCTAGGAGACCAATGGATAAAGGCAAGGAAAATACCAAACATAGCGTGACGGATAACCTACATTTGTTTTTGGGTTTTTGGGCAATGTTGTTTCTCCTTTCGGAGTCCAGAAGCTTCAACGATATGAGCTACGTTCTCCACTCCATTACACCGTGAGGCCATCCTGGTGATGGTGATGAAACCAATATGCATTGGAATTCTCTACAAGGGGTTAAGGGTCAAAAGTACCCCTACAAATGTACTAGAATTTTATGACGTTAGGAATGATGGAAGCTCCATTATGTTAGAATCCCTTTTCTAAACTTAATGGATCTATCCTGGTTTTCTTACGTCCACGCTCACCGCACCAATGATAACATAGGAGAGAAATCTGATTAACATACCAGGATTACTTTAATGAAGATTAGGTCAAAGTGCTACTTTTGAATCCTATAAGACAGATATAAAGGAGTTGGTCAAGTCTTGGTGGGGGACTCTTAGACGTTCAAGTCAGTTTGATTTAAGAGTACGATAGCAAGAGAGCAAGTATCACTAAAAGAATAGCAAGAGTGAGAGAGTTTAGATCAAGCATCTTTTCAATGGAATGCGGCCCTTGAAATGGGAGTGGCAATTTCTAGTGTGAATATGACTGGATTGTCTCTTATCTAATTAGGAAAGAATCCTATTTGAGACCGGGCTCTATTAAAATATAAGAATAACACGTCTTCTAAAAAACTTTCTAATTAAAGTAGGATTGAAACATCTTAAGGAAAGCTACTATTTTTTAGGGCGGGTCTAGAGTGTCCAGAACGTAAAAGGGATTCGAGATGCCTAGACCGAAACTCAACACTTTGTTCCTCATCTAAAAAAATCCCACTTTTATTATTACTAGAGTTACAGAAAAAAAAAATAACAAACAGTGAACATATACAACAACAACAACAACAAAGCCTTAGTCCCGAAATGATTCGGGGTCGGCTAACATGAACCATCATATAAAACCGTGAAAATCAAGTCGTGTCAGCGACACAGATTCGCTCCCTCCACTCCGCCCTATCCACTACCATATTTTCCTCAATTCCCAATAAACTCATATCACTCTCGATCACCCTCCTCCAAGTTTGCTTAGGTCTTCCCCTACCCCTCACCACTACATCCCTTTGCCACTCTTCGGTTCTCCTAACCGGCGCATCAAGCGCTCTACGTCTCACATGGCCAAACCACCTTAGTCGGTTTTCTCTCATTTTATTCTCAATAGATGTGACCCCTACTTTTGTCCTAATTATTTCATTACGCACCCGGTCCTTTCTCGTGTGACCACACATCCATCTCAACATACGCATCTCCGCCACCGACATCTTATGGATGTGGCAGTGTTTCACTGCCCAACACTCCGTACCATATAACAATGCTGGTCTAATTGCCGTCCGGTAGAATTTTCCCTTCAATCTATTAGGCATGCCAGGATCACAAAGGAAACCCGTAGCACTCTTCCACTTCGACCAACCAGCTTTAATCCTATGAGCAACATCTCCATCTACTTCTCCATCCGTTTGGATAATAGATCCTAAATACCGGAAGCAATCCGAGGCCTGAACAACTCTCCCATCTAGGATGATTGTCCCTGCCTCCCTACTCCTACGGCCGCTAAACTTACACTCCAAATATTCTGTCTTACTTTGACTCAACTTAAAGCCTCTAGATTCTAGAGTTTGCCTCCATAGTTCCAACTTCATCTCCACTCCTTCTTTCGTCTCCTCAACCAACACAATATCATCTGCAAACAGCATGCACCATGGTATACCATCTTGAAGTGAACTTGTTAGTTCATCCATAACGATGGCAAAAAGAAATGGGCTTAGTGCGGAACCTTGATGCACTCCAATCGTAATAGGAAACTCTTCAGTCTTCCCAACACTAGTACGTATAGTGTGAAAATTTGTTTATCACAAAAATTAAACATAACAACAACAAAATCAACAATGGGAAACATAGCAGCGAATTTGGATGTAAAATTGATGCAACATCACCAAATAAAAGATTTACTTTAAAAACACCAAGATTCTTGTTTTGCTTTTTCAAACAAGTCTTTGTGGCAACATTCTCAACTCCATCTTTCCTCTTTTAATGCTAGAAAGAGTACTAAATAGATTCAAAAGAAAAGGCTTCATCCTCTTTTGGACAAATCTTCAATAAAACTTTGTTATCCATTTAAAAATACTATCATAAATAACATTCAAAAACTTGAAAATCTAACACGCCATTATAGAAATAAGAAAGGGAAATCAAACAAAATGAAATTCTTGCAAACAAACAATATATATGCAAAAGCAAAATGTACATGATAGAAGAATTGAATAATGATTCAGCTCCTAAAAATTAAGGGGGCATTTGGTTCTGTTGATTTATGCAATATTTTGCTCCTGATTTTTAGGGATTCAGAATCTGCAATTATCTTTTATTCTGTTTTTAGATTTATGAAATAATCTGTTTTATTTTTTTGAATTCAAATTTAAAATCAGTTAGGTTGTTGAGATTTTATTGGCAAAGATTATGTATTTCAATTTTGCTAATACTATGAATTAAACGATATATCAATACATAACACAAATTTCTTCTCTTATTCTTTCTTTTAAAAACTACAAATTGGTATCAGAGCTTCCTTTTGTTCTTAATGGACATGTATTGTGTGTGAGTGAATTTGACAGAACCCATCATAAAAAAATGGCTGGAAATAACTTCTTGTCAGCACCTCCTATGTTCAAAGGAGAAAATTATCAGATATGGGCTGTCAAAATGAAAGCTCATTTGAGAGGTCTCGGTTTGTGGCAATGGGTTGATGAAGAAAGGCAACTTCCGCCATTAGGAATCAATCCAACGTTGAATCAAATTAGGGCTCATGAAGAAGAACCTTCTAAAGCTCCGAAAGCTTTATCTTTAATCTATGCTGCTGTATCTGAAGAAATTTTCACAAGAATAATGGCTTGTGAAACAGCTAAACAGGCTTGGGATACATTGAAGGAAACATATCAAGGTAGTGCTAGAACAAGGAGGATGTAAGTTTTGAATCTCAAGCGAGAATTTGAGATTTTAAACATGAAAGAAAAGGAAACCATAAAGGAGTATACTGACAGGCTGATGTCTGTGGTAAACAAGATAAGGCTGATGGGAGAGGCGCTACCATATAGTAGAATCGTTGAGAAAGTACTTGTGAGCCTGCCGGAAAGGTTCGAGGCGAAAATTTCATCTCTTGAAGATTCAAGGGATATTAGTCAAATGACTTTGCCAGAATTGACAAGTGCTTTGCAAGCACAGGAGCAAAGAAGATCCATGAGAAAAGAAATGGAGTCAGCAACAACAGTGACTTAAGGAGCTTTTCAAGCTAGAAATAAGAGACTGCCTTGGAATAAAAAGAAGAAAGATGGTGATAACAGTGGAGATGGACAGAAGAAAAGCAATTTTCCACCTTGTCAACATTGCAAGAAGACTTCACATCAACACTGGCGCTGCTGGTTCAGACCTGGTGTAAAGTGCAATGCTTGTAACCAGATGGGTCATGTTGAAAAAGTTTGCAAGAACAAACAGCGATCTGGACAGGAAGTTGGGCAACAAGCTCAAGTAGCTGATCAACAACAGGAGGAGCACTTATTTGCAACAACTTGTTTTGCAGGAAGTACTTCGAGTGAAGCTTGGCTGATAGATAGCAGCTGCACCAATCATATGACGCATGATAAGTCATTATTTAAGGAGCTTGATCAAACTTATATTTCCAAAATTAAAATTGGAAATGGAGACTATATTGAAGCGAAAGGAAAAGGGAATGTTGCTATCAACTGCAGTTCAGGTACAAAACTCATTGATGATGTTCTTTTTGTACCTGAACTTGATCAAAATCTGTTAAGTGTTGGACAGCTCCTAGAGAAGAATTACTTTGTAGTTTTCAAAGATAAAGCTTGCATAATACTTGATTCTACTGGGGTAAAACTATTCTCAGTCAAGATGAAAGAAAAAAGCTTCTCATTAGATATGGAGCAGCCTAATTCTAGTGCATATCCTTGTCTTGCTGAAAAATCTCAGCTTTGGCACAAAAGGCTAGGGCATTTTCACTACTCTGGCCTTTCATACATGGATAAGATGAAGTTGGTGGAAGATTTTTCAAATGTTGAAGAAGGAGGTGGTATTTGTGAAGTTTGTCAGTTAGGGAAGCAACCAAGATTGTTGTTTCCACGTACCAAAGTTTGGAGAGCAACTGAAAAACTTCAGTTTGTTCATACAGACATTTGTGGCCCAATGAGAACTCAATCCCTAAATAGCAGCAGGTATTATCTTGAATTTGTGGATGATTATAGTCGAATGTGTTGGGTTTATTTCTTAAAACACAAATCAAAAGTTCCTATGGTGTTTTGGAAGTTTAAACATTGGATTGAAAATCAAAGTGGCTGCAAAATAAAGATACTCAGGTCGGATAATGGAACTGAGTACACATCTAATATGTTCAATAAGTTTTGTGAAGATGCAGGTATTGAACATCAGCTGACAGTACCATACACCCCACAACAAAATGGGGTGAGTGAGAGGAAAAATAGGACAATAATGGAGATGGCTAGGTGTTTGCTGTTAGAGAAGAAACTTCCTAAGAAGCTATGGGCAGAGGCTGTCAACACAGCTGTTTATTTGCTAAATAGGTTACCAACAAAGACCCTAAAGAGAAAAACTGCATTTGAAGTGTGGTATGGTTACAAACCTTTTGTTCAAAATCTGAAGGTCTTTAGGTGCATTTGCTACACACATATTCCTGATGTGAAAAGGGACAAGTTAGAGCAGAAAGCTGAAGTTGGGGCCTTCATTGGTTACAGCAATATCACCAAAGGTTACAGAGTCTATCAACCTTTAACTAACATAGTGATTGTGAGCAGAGACATCAAGTTTGATGAGTATGCATCTTGGAATTGGGACAAGTCAAAAGTGGAGACTGGAGAAAATAAAGAAGATATTCCTGAAGTAACACAAGATGAATTTGCAGATGAAACAGTTGATGATACTCCAGTTAGAGGTATAAAATCATTAACTGAAATTTATCAAAAATTTAATGTTGCCTTGATGGAACCTACAGGTTATGTTGAAGCTGCAAAAGATTTGAAGTGGATTGTAGCGATGAGAGAAGAATTGAGAATGATAGAGAAGAACGAGACTTGGACACTTGTGCATAGACCAACTCATAAGAAGCCTATCGATGTGAAGTGGGTGTTTAACATCAAGCTCAATTCCGATGGCTCCATCAACAAACATAAAGTCAGGTTGGTTGTCAAGGGCTATGCTCAACAATTTGGTGTAGATTTTGCTGAAACATTTGCACTTGTTGCCCGATTAGATACTATCGGAATGCTTTTAGCAATATCAGCTCAACAAAAATGGAAAGTTCACCAACTTGATGTAAAGTCAGCTTTTTTGAATGGGTACTTAGAGGAAGAGATATTTATTGAGCAGCCTGAAGGTTTTGTGGTACAGGGTGCAGAAAATAAGGTCTACTTACTCAAGAAAGCCTTATACGGTTTGAAACAAGCCCCGAGAGCTTGGTACAACAGGATTGATTGTTGAAACACCTTTCCACATAATTTTGATTTGACAAAATTGTTTAAGTATAATTAAAAACATATTCTAAACACACTAAGTTTAAATGCTTTGATTTATTCTACTAATGTGTTTGTTCAATGTTGAGTTAAATTGTTTATAAGACACAAAGATTAAAAGGCCCAAAGCCCAATACGGAAGTCAAAGCCCATGTCAAACAGTTTAAGGCAACTCGGCCCGCGTATGTCAAAACGTTGTCGTTATGAACAAAACGCAACTCAGCGGAAGAAGGATCTAGAAGACCTCCCTGGAACAACTTCGGGACGAAGCTGCTGAGTTGATTCAACAAAGAGTACAAGACAGCAGCTGGCTAGGAACAACTTCCAGACAAAGTGTTTCCACTTTGGGTAAAGTTCAGAAGACACAGAATGCTGTCTAGTTGACCTTACCATAAATGGAAGGACATTCTGCCGAGCTGACCAAAAGCTGACCGAGGACAGAAGATACTCAAATCTGATTGGCCAAGAGCTCTGAGCAAGACAGGATGACAACGACAGGAAGCCGTTTCCCTCCAACGGTTATTTCGAAATTCGAAATGACCGACACCTCAGACGTCTCTATAAATAGAGCCCTTCAGTTGCTTCATTCAACACAGAACTTGATCAAGCCATTACGCTGACCAAATTTCTACGCAAAGTTCTGCAAGAAAAAGCAAAGCAATCTTACACTAAATTTCATATCTTTTGTGTAAAAGTCTAGAGTGATTATTCAATCATCTAAGGTGCCTTAGCAATCATTGTTTAGGACAAACACCTATCATTTCTAGAGATTAGAAAGGAGAGGCTGAGTACTCGGTTATAGTACTCAGCGAGAGATTAGGATTGAGTAGAGGTATAGAGGAAGGTACTCTTGTTATACTCAGTTGCTAAGATTGTAAAAGGTTTGATGCTCTACCGTTAAAGAGCTCAGTAGAGAATTCGAAATCTCGGAACGTGTTCCGGGGACAAGACGTAGGCTTGGAGGCCGAACCTGGATAAATCTGTTGAGTAACATATTTCTAACCTTTAACTCCTTTATATATTTATTGCTTGCTTAAACAAAAACTGACCAAGTAAAGAGGTCAAGCTGAGTTGTGCGCATTGAATATCTGAGCTCAGGAATAGACTCTAAGTGCTATCTCCTGACTCAAGTAAAGAAACTGACCTAGTCACTAGTTGACTAAGCCAGTATCTTGCTATTCACTGAGCGCCGCTGTCCAAACCTTTTTCTCACGAAAAAGAAGTCTGCCCTAGCTTAAAATTTTTAAATAGTTCCTAACCCCCCCCCCTTGGAACTATACTTGTAACGTTATAAGAGACCAACAAGTGGTATCAGAGCTTAAAAGCTCACTGTAAAAGGTTTAACCACCTTGAGCTGATCCCCACTATGGGCGAAAACAGCACTCGGTTTCTCCCAGGAAACCAAACAACTTAGATCTTACCTGAGGGGCTGTCCATTACTCGGCCTCCCCTATTCTTCGGGTCTAACTACACCTTTTGAAAGAATAGGATGAAAAATTTCATTCAGGCTACAAATATAAGTGCCTGGCTATCCATAGTCCAAGGTCCATTTGTACCTGTCGAAGTTGTGGCTGGCCAAACAGTTGTTAAGGCTGAGGCCAAATGGACAGAGGATGATCTCAAAAAGCTACAAAATCATACTTCGGCTATAAACATGCTTCACTGTGCGCTCGATGCTGCAGAATATAATAAAATCTCAGGTTGTGAGTCGGCGCAAGAGATCTAGAAGAAGCTGGAGGTCACCTACGAAGGAACAAATAAAGTAAAGGAGTCCAAGGTGAACCAGCAAATGAGACTGTACAAGCTGTTCGAAATGAACAATGATGAGGGAATATCTGACATGAATGCAAGGTTTACCAACATCATAAATGAGCTCAGAGACTTGGGAAGATCTTCACTGAGGAAGAACAAGTCAAGAAAATACTCAGGAGCCTTCCCAAAGACTGGCAAGCGAAGAAGACCGCTGTTGAGGAAGCTCAGGACTTAACCACCTACAAATATGATGAGCTCATCGGCTCGCTGCTGACCCATGAGATCTCGATGAAGAATTTCGAGGTGAAGGAAAAGTCTGAAGACAAGAAGCAAAAATCTCTTGTCATGAAAGCTGACTCCACTGATGGGAGCTCAACAGATGATGAGGAGATGGTTATGTTCACAAAGAAGATGAAAAGGCTGTTAAGAAAGAATGACAAATATTCTAAGAAGCCTTACAAAAAGTTTGATAAGTATAAAGCTGAGTCCAGCGACAGCAAATACAAGAAGGACAACTCAAAGCCCATTACATGCTTTGAATGTCATCAAACTGGCCATATCAAGTCAAGCTGCCCCACGCTGAGGAAAGAAAAGAAGAACGGCAAAAAGGCAATGGTGGCAACATGGAGCGACAGTGATGAGTCTTCATCAACAGAAGCTGAGGCCACCGAGTCAGCGAAGATATGCTTCATGGCTGACGAACTTGCTGAGTCGTGCGCCTCTGAGCATGCTGACCCCTCCATTGCATCTGATGATGAAGAGCAATCAAATGAGGTAATATCACTTTCCCAGCTCAGAAACGAAATGGGTAATGCCCTGAGTGACCTCTATACACTTGTCAAAAAGTGTAATAAGAAAATTAGAGCACTCAGCAGGCGCTGTGACGAGGTTGAATAGGTCAAGCTAAGTGACCTCAGATTCCTTCTTCAGGACAACTCAACTTTGCATGATAACATGGAGATCATACATAAGTCTGTCACTGAAGTCCAATCAGATTCAAAGAAACTGAGAAAGGACGTCACAAATATCCAGAACCAACTAAAGGTTCAAAATAAAAGAAATATTCCTCTGAATGCTCAGTACCGAATTACTGGTCAGCAGAGATGGAATCCCCAGTGGAATGTCCAGTGTGACTTCTGTGGGAAAAAAGGACACACCATAAAGGTGTGCTGGCACGCTCAGCACTGGGGTGCTGACCAGTCAGTGAGAAATCCTAAACGGAAGGTCAGCTGTGACTTCTGTGGAAAGAATGGCCATACCATCCAAGTATGCCGCCATAAAATAAAATATGATGCTTTACCTGTTGAACCTAACAAGCAAGGACCCAAAAAGAATTGGGTACCTAAAAGTAACTAGCTACAATGCAGGTAAGCCTGAGGTGTGCTGAGAAGTCAAAGATGTGGTATATTGACAGTGCATGCTCGAGGCACATGACTGGTGATGAAACTCAGTTCATCACGTTTGAGCGTAAACGAGGAGGAAGTGTAAGTTTTGGAGACAACAAAAAGGGTAAGATAGTAGGGTCAGGAACCATCGGAGGTAATCCTACTATTGAGTCAGTCTCCCTAGTCAGCGGACTCAAATATAACTTACTCAGCGTAGCTCAGCTATGTGACAATGGGAGAAAAGTTATATTTGATGCTACTGGATGTAAAATATACGAGGGAAAAAAATGAGTTAATTTTAACTGCCCCTCGGATTGATAATGTCTTTATGCTAGACTTAGAGAAAAAGTTTTCAAAAACTGTATGCTTAGTTTCAAAAGAAGAAAATTCCTGGCTATGGCACATGAGACTTGGTCATGTAAGCATGGACCTCCTGGCCAAATTAGCAAGAAAGCAATTGGTTCAGGGACTGCCTGAACTTAGATTTGAAAAAGATCAATTATGCCACGCTTGCCAAGCTGGAAAAGAAAATAAACAATCTTTTCATAGCAAAAACATTGTCTCAACTAAGCGTCCGTTAGAATTACTATACTTGGATCTCTTCGGTCCAGTCCAGCCGCTGAGTCTGGGTGGAAGAAGATTTTCCTTGGTCATTGTAGATGACTTCTCTCGGTACACTTGGGTCATCTTGCTGAGTAGCAAGGATGAGACCTTTGAGACATTTTCAAATTTGGTTAGAAAACTTGAAAATAATAAAGACCTAAAACTGGCTCACATCCGAAGTGATAATGGTGGAGAATTCAAAAACCAACAGTTTGTTGAATTCTGTGAAGCCAGCGGCATTGACCATAACTTTTCTGCTCCTAGAACGCCTCAACAAAATGGGGTTGTTGAAAGGAAGAACAGAACACTGGTTGAAATAGCCAGGACAATGCTGAGTGGGCATAGGCTTCCAAAGTATTTTTGGGGAGAGGCTGTTAACACAGCGTGCTATATTCTTAATAGGGCTCTTGTTAGACCTATACTAAAGAAAACCCCTTGCGAGCTTTGGAAAGGATGAAAGCCCAACATTGGATACTTTCGTGCCTTTGGCTGTAAATGTTTTATTTTAAACACTAAGGATAGCCTAGCTAAGTTTGACTCAAAAGCTGATGAAGCTATCTTTTTAGGCTACTCAACAAACAGCAAAGCATACAGAGTTTTCAATAAACGAACTCAAGTTTTAGAAGAGTCAGTACATGTTGAGTTCGACGAAACTAATCCTGCAGGAAGATATCTGCCGCTGACCGAAGATGATCCACACTCAGTACCCGCTGATCAAGATACAGTCGCTGAGTCATTCCCTCAAGGGCTGACCAAAGGTAAAAGTGAACCAAATATTGTTTTCACTGACCAGTCTTCACCTGCAGAGATTGTTGAAACACAGACAGCACAAGACATCAATCTACCCAAAGAGATAAGGATTCCAAGAGGGCATTCAGAGAGTGCAATCCTTGATGCCGCTGAGAATGCCCTGATGACAAGAAACCAACTCAGGAGGTACCTCAGCAATGTAGCCTTCGTCTCAGTTCAGGAACCTAAGAACTTCGTTGATGCTGAGGAAGATGAATTCTGGATGAGCGCAATGCAAGAGGAACTTGACCAATTCAGAAGAAACGATGTATGGGAGCTAGTGCCACATCCAAGGAGTCAGAAGACCATTGGAACGAGATGGGTCTTCCGCAACAAGCTGGATGAGCAAGGAAATGTAGTCAGGAACAAAGCAAGGCTTGTAGCTCAGGGCTACAATCAGCGAGAAGGTATCGACTACGGTGAGACCTTTGCCCCAGTGGCAAGGCTAGAGGCTATTAGGATTTTATGTGCATATGCATCTTACATGAACTTTAAACTGTTTCAAATGGATGTTAAGAGTGCATTTCTTAATGGAGTTATAAACGAGGAAGTTTATGTTAATCAACCTCCAGGGTTTGAGGATCCTAAATTCCCAAACCACGTTTATAAACTCAAAAAGGCTCTGTACGGCCTCAAGCAAGCACCACGTGCTTGGTATGAGAGGCTGACCAGTTTCCTGCTGACTAGAAACTATGTCAGGGGCAAAGCTGATACAACCTTATTCATTAGGAGAAAGGGTAAAGATACCCTGCTGGCTCAAATATATGTTGATGATATTATTTTCGGTGCTACTAATGAGTCAACGTGTAAGGAATTTAGCAAGCAAATGCAGACTGAGTTTGAAATGTCTATGATGGGAGAACTCAACTTCTTCCTTGGACTTCAAATCAAACAAGGAAAGAATGGCATCTTCATCAGTCAAGCTAAATATGCCAAGGAGATATTGAAGAAATATGATCTTGAAAATTGCAAGCCAATATCCACTCCTATGGGCACTGACACTGTCCTTTGCGCTGACGAGAATGGTAAATCAGTAGACAGCAAGTTATATCGAGGTATGATAGGCTCTCTACTTTACTTAACAGCAAGTAGACCGGACATTCAGTTCTCAGTATGCTACTGTGCTAGATATCAATCTAACCCTAAGGAATCTCATTACATAGCTGTAAAAAGAATCCTTAGATATTTCCAAAGCTCAGTGAAAGCAGGTTTATGGTATCCCAACACTCATGGCTTTACACTCGTTGGATACACTGACGCTGACTATGGTCGAGACAAGCTAGAACAGAAAAGCACCTCTGGAGGATGTCATTTCTTAGGAAGCTGTCTTGTATCCTGGTTCAGCAAGAAGCAGGCGTCAGTAGCCTTGTCTACCACTGAAGCTGAGTACATTGCTGCTGGTCACTGTGTTGCTCAAGTCCTATGGATTAAGCAATAGCTTGAAGACTATGGTGTTCAAACCAAGACAATTGAGGTCAAATGCGACAACAAAAGTGCAATTGATCTATCAAAGAACCCAATTCAACACAGCAGGATGAAGCAGGTCAGCATAAGACATCACTTCATTAGAGACCATGTACTCAAGGGTGAGATAAAGCTGACCTATGTCCCAATGGATGAGTAGCTTGCGGATATCTTCATAAAGCCACTGGCTCGTGAACAGTTCAGCATACTGAGAGAAGCCATTGGTATGTTTAATCCTCTTCAGTAAATTCCTGTTCTAAAATGTAAATTTATGCTGAGTGAATTACTATGCTGAATAATTTATGCAAATGCATGCTGAGTGATTGTTATGCTGAGTACTTAACGCAAAATACATATCAATACTGAGTAAATATGCACACCGAGTAGTAATCTCAAACTGAGAAATCATCATTTCATATACTACTGACCACTCAGAATATAAAACGCTTAGTATTCTAAACGCCGAGTGTTAGATCCGTTGCATTAAATGCAAAAGCACGCGAATAGCCACCTAGGATGACGTATGCGCCGAATGTGTCATAAAAGTCAGGATCTTTGTCGGTTGACAATCCCAAGGCAAAACTGACACATGGATTCGATAAGATCCACTCTTCACCGCTATAAATAATGGGTAAATCCCCATTTTTTATTTACTTTACACTTACCGAATTTTCTGGCAAAGCATTCTCTCTTTAAGACTCTCAAAGCCTCCCAATCTTTTTCTGAAACAATGACTAGAGTTTTCGTCAACATCTCCGGTGCCGGTCACCCTAAGACCAGCTCCGATGAACCCCCTAGGCAAACTACTGTGCCTGAAACCACCAAGGTCACTACGCCGAGCAAAGGCAAAGCTGGCCAAGCTACCTCAAATAAGGGTAAGCCGACCAAGGCCAGAACCTATACCAAGGTATTTGAAGACATTAGCGAATGGAAAGTAGACTTCTCACGATGGGTTTCTGAGACCTTCGTGACATCCGAGTAACCCTTCTGCGAATGGATATCGAAGAATGGCTGGACAGAGCTGTTCTCCATTAGAGATCACACCTATCCTGACCTAGTAAGGGAGTTCTACCACAATTTCCGAGTTGCTGATGATAACCAGGACTATCTGGTAACTGTGGTAAAGGAAAAGACCATTTTCATAAACCCTACTTATCTCGCTAACTTGCTGAAGTTAAAGAATGAGGGAACCAAACTGAGGAGATCTGGGGATCACGAAGGAACTGGGTACGATACCACCTTCTGTAAGCCCGCTGGCCACTCTAGAGAAGTCTCAAGCACCTCAATGGGTTAGCACCAAAAGATGGCTCACTATCTACTGACCTTCTTCATTTATCCCAAGATCAACTGCACTACCTCAGCAACGAATTTTGAGCAATGCTTCATATGGCATATGCTGACATACAAGCCGATCAACATCCCAGTATTCTTGATTGCTGGCTTCCAAAGGAGTACTGGAATTCTCAAGCTGGGATCACTCATCACCAGAATCCTCTTAGATCATCAAATTGATCTATCTGAGGAAACTAAGGCTAGAGGATATGAGATAACCGTGGCTTCGCTGAGGGCTTTGAAGTTCAATCAGCCACTAAAGAAAGGAAAAGTTGCTGCTGAACAACAAGCTGAGGAAACAGCTCCAAAGCAAAGCACAAGGACAAAGGCTCCAGCTGCCCGAAAGAGGAAAGCTGTCGGGACACCTTCGAAGAAAGCTGAGCCTATGACAAAGAAGCAGAAGTCAGCTGAGAAAAGGAGCAGGCAAGATGAGCCTGAAATTGAGGAAAGAACAAATGCTGATGAGCAACCTCAAAAGAAGCAGAAGTCTTCTACACTGACTCCTATTGATGCTATTCCTACTGACGTCGTTGTTCCTGGTGATTCTCACTACACACAGTGTCTAGGAACTGTAGTTGAGCATCAAGAAGATGATGTGCATCTGGACGATCAGTTCATTGCACAAGTTGAGGAAGAGTTAGATGGCGATAGTGAAGAAGATGAAGAACAAGAAGAAGAAGGCGGTCAGGATGACGCTGAGGACACTGAGGAGACAGCTAGTGAGGTTGAAGCTGAGCCAATCAATACTGAGCTGGCTGCTGGAGATGAACAAGAACAAGCTGACCAGCTTAATGCTGATCAAGAGGAAACTTCTCCCTCTCACTCAGGAGAATCTATACAAGCTGACACTCCTCCTCCAAGAAGAAGATTAATCAAGGCAAGTCAGAAGTGTGTCATTGACCCTCCTATTCAGAAACCAACTGTCCCTGACTTTGTTATCCAGAAGCCGACCCAAGACCCTTCTAAACTCAAGCTGAAATTTTTCAGAAAACAATCATCTACTACTCCATCGGCTTCCCTTGAAAAGCAAGCCTCTGTTTCTTCACCAAAGGAACACGCCGACTTGAATGCTTCTGCTAACTCTACAAGCCAACTGGAGCCAATTCCCGTCAATGCTGTTACAACAAGCATTGTGCTGACTCAGGACATTCCTGCTCCAGTCAGTACAGACAGCATTCAGATTACTTCTTCTCTAATCAACACTCTACCGATCAATCAGCTTTACATGAGACTCAAGTGCAGATTGGAAACACACTTCCAGTCACTGACCATGTTTTACCCTTGACTCCTCTTCCAACCGGTCATACTGAGGAAGCTAGGCAAGTTCATGAAGGCTCTCTCAGCTACTTATATGCCACCGAGTCCGGAAAAAGAATCATCGACTCGGTGCAAACATTAATCAAAGACCTTCATCAAACCACTCCACATGTTGCTGGGTCTTCTACTGTCGAGACAACTCAGCTCTCCCAAGTAACTCAGCTTCTCAATGAAGTTAAGGGATTCAAGGATTTGCTGAGTGTCATAGTCTCCTTTCAAGCACAGCAACCTAAGCAAGACTCCATCACAAAGCTGGCTGAGCTCTAGCTGACAATTGTTCAACATCTCAATTCTCTTCAAGGTCAAGTTCAGACCCTGTCAGCTGCGAACACGCGATATGCCACTTCTGATGAAGTTAAAATGCTCTTTGCTCAGCTTCACACTGAGCAAATCAAGACCAACGAGCAAATGGTCTCCTATTCTCAATGCTCAGTGGAGCAAATTGGAGAGGCTGTTCGATTGTTGAACTTGAACAAACAAGAGATGGACACTGACGCCATGAAGCAAAATGAAATACTGTCTGTCACCAGACAAACCTTCAACCATGTATGTCACAGCAACATTCAGCGTCAATACTACGACACATCCTTACTGAAGACTTTTCATCAAGTCGTTGCTGGTCTGACTGATGCACTTACCTAGATAGGTAAATCTCAAGCTTTCATAGTAAGCATGATCAGCGCTGCTGAACTTAATATACCCGCCGAGGTCTCAGATGATGGAGTTGCTATTTTTGACGGTGTCAATGAAAGCGCCGATAGACTTAAGGCGCTGTCCACGGAACTGACCAAAGCCATCTTAACCGACGCCTTTAGGATTCCTCCTCCCGATGCTGACAAAACGGGGGAGAAAAAAGAACAAGCTAGAACACAGCATGAGCATAGTCAGTCCAAACAAAAAAAAAAGAAATAGAGATTAGGCTAGCTCAGTTATGCTAAGTTTGTAGTCTCTATGTGTATGTTTATCTTTTGTTGTATACGCTGACTACTTCTATTAATATCAATACTTGCATCTTTTTATCCAAACCTGAGTTATGAGTTATTATATACGATGCTGAGTATTAAGTTATTATGTATCTTTAATCACATCCAAATCTGATAATATGTTTGACATTGACTTGTATGTTTATATAACATTGTCTTATAAAACTCATTGAACAACAAATTACTCAGCGCCCTCTGAATGCTATAACTTCCGCTTAAACACTGAGTAAAATAGAATATGTTCCATGAGCTGACCTATACCTGAAAACTGACCTTAGACTTACTCGATTAAACCTTCAAATGTTTAGAGTAAAACTAAGTCAGTAGCTCAACCCTGACGGGGGAGTTTGCTAAGTTATATTAGGTCAACTATCATGGGGGAGCTCAATACTGAGTTCTTCGCTGAATAGTTTTGCCAACATCAAAATGGGGGAGTTTGTTGAAACACCTTTCCACATAATTTTGATTTGACAAAATTGTTTAAGTATAATTAAAAACATATTCTAAACACACTAAGTTTAAATGCTTTGATTTATTCTACTAATGTGTTTGTTCAATGTTGAGTTAAATTGTTTATAAGACACAAAGATTAAAAGGCCCAAAGCCCAATACGGAAGTCAAAACCCAAGTCAAACAGTTTAAGGCAACTCGGACCGTGTATGTCAAAACGTTGTCGTTATGAACAAAACGCAACTCAGTGGAAGAAGGATCTAGAAGACCTTCCTGTAACAACTTCGGGACGAAGCTGCTGAGTTGATTCAACAAAGAGTACAAGACAGCAGCTGGCTAGGAACAACTTCCAGACAAAGTGTTTCCACTTTGGGTAAAGTTCAGAAGACACAGAATGCTGTCTAGTTGACCTTACCGTAAATGGAGAGACATTCTGCCGAGCTGACCAAAAGCTGACCGAGGACATAAGATACTCAAATCTGATTGGCCAAGAGCTCTGAGCAAGACAGGATGACAACGACAGGAAGCCGTTTCCCTCCAACGGTTATTTCGAAATTCGAAATGACCGACACCTCAGACGTCTCTATAAATAGAGCCATTCAGTTGCTTCATTCAACACAGAACTTGATCAAGCCATTACGCTGACCAAATTTCTACGCAAAGTTCTGCAAGAAAAAGCAAAGCAATCTTACACTAAATTTCATATCTTTTGTGTAAAAGTCTAGAGTGATTATTCAATCATCTAAGGTGTCTTAGCAATCATTGTTTAGGACAAACACCTATCATTTCTAGAGATTAGAAATGAGAGGCTGAGTACTCGGTTATAGTACTCAGCGAGAGATTAGGATTGAGTAGAGGTATAGAGGAAGGTACTCTTGTTATACTCAGTTGCTAAGATTGTAAAAGGTTTGATGCTCTACCGTTAAAGAGCTCAGTAGAGAATTCGAAATCTCGGAACGTGTTCCGGGGACAGGACGTAGGCTTGGAGGCCGAACCTGGATAAATCTGCTGAGTAACATATTTCTAACCTTTAACTCCTTTATATATTTATTGCTTGCTTAAACAAAAACTGACCAAGTAAAGAGGTTAAGCTGAGTTGTGCGCATTGAATATCTGAGCTCAGGAATAGACTCTAAGTGCTATCTCCTGACTCAAGTAAAGAAACTGACCTAGTCACTAGTTGACTAAGCCAGTATCTTGCTATTCACTCAGCGCCGCTGTCCAAACCTTTTTCTCACGAAAAAGAAGTCCGCCCTAGCTTAAAATTTTTAAATAGTTCCTAACCCCCCCTTGGAACTATAGTTGTAACGTTATAAGGGACCAACATTGATGACCATTTATTGAAGATTGGGTTTGAAAGAATCTTGAGTGCGACAACTCTATATGTAAAGATTTCTGGAGCTGATATTTTAATTATTTCTTTATATGTTGATGATTTGTTGGTGACAGGAAGCAACTCAACCATGTTGCAGCAGTTCAAAGACCAAATGATGCAGGTCTTTGAAATGACAGATTTCGGAGAAATGTCATACTTTCTTGGCATGGAGATTCAGCAATCTCAATATGGAATTTTTATTGGGCAACAGAAATATGCAAATGAGGTTTTGAAGAAATTCAACATGGCGAATTGCAAGCCAATTAGCACCCCTTTAATGCAGAATATCAAGTTAAGTAAAGTTGAAGCTGGAGAGAAGGTCGATGAGGGGCTGTACAGGAGCCTCATAGGTTGTTTAATGTATCTCACAGCAACAAGACCTGATATCATGTTTGCTGTAAGCTTGCTTTCAAGATTTATGCATTGTCAAGCGAGTTGCATTTTAAAACAGCAAAAAGGGTGTTAAGATATCTCAAAGGAACTAATGATCATGGAATGTGGTTTACATCAGCAGATAAATCAAATTTACATGGTTTTGTAGATAAATCAATTGTATATGGCTTTGCAGATAGTGACTGGGCTTGATCAAGTGATGATATGAAGAGTACTTCTGGATATTTGTTTAGTCTTGGATCAGGATGTTTTTCTTGGTGTTCAAAGAAGCAAGATGCGGTGGCTCAATCTACAGCAGAGGCCCAATATGTTGCTGCAACAAAAGCTGTCAATCAAGCTTTATGGCTGAGGAAAATTTTGGCAGATCTGAAGCATGTTCAAAGTGAGGCAACAAAATTATTTTGTTCGTTGACAATCAAGCAGCTATTTCCATTTCTAACAATCTTGTGTTCCATGGCAAGACTAAGCATTTCAAGATTAAGTATTATTTCCTCAGAGAAGTTCAGAAGGACAATGAAATTCTTCTGGTTTATTGTAAATCAGAGGAACAACTTGCAGACATTATGACTAAGGCTTTGTCAAAAGACAGATTCGAATATTTGAGAGCAAGGATGGGAGTTTTCAGCAAAAATTGCAAGGAGGAGTGTTGATTTATGCAATATTTTGCTCCTGATTTTTAGGGATTCAGAATCTGCAATTATCTTTTATTCTGTTTTTAGATTTATGAAATAATCTGTTTTATTTTTTTGAATTCAAATTTAAGATCAGTTAGGTTGTTGAGATTTTATTGACAAAGATTATGTATTTCAATTTTGCTGTAGTTCTGTAAATTCACAATACTGTGAATTAAACGATATATCAATACTCAGCACAATTTTCTTCTCTTCTTCTTTCTTTTAAAAACTACAGGTTCACAAGGGGTAAAGGAAAAGGAATCAAGAAATGGAAACTAAAGAAAATGAAAGGAATAAGCATTAATTCTCCTATATGTTTGGGAAAGAGAATGAGGTAAAGGGAATCCAATTCCCTACAAGGTTTGGGTAATAGGCTTAACCTAAAGTGGGGTAAACTCATAATCTAAAATGGATAAAGGGAATGATTTTTTTTTTAAACAAACAAGAACAAATGGAATGAAACCCTCTCATTTCCATTCCCATTCGTAAAGGCCCCGAACTAAACACCCCCTCAATTCTTTTAGAGCATGTTGCATTTAGCTCCAAAAATGTAGAAAATCTTAAACTTGTGGAGACCAGGAAGAGGCTTATTGACTGTTGCAAAGATTTGCCTCTTACTATGACAGTAATTGGCTACTGCATTCTAAAAGCGGCGAGTGGCTGCAAATTAAGGATGGTACTTTTGGATTTATGTTTATATTTATATATATTGTTTGTGGGTTCATATCAGTCCTTTCATATTAGTTCTTTTATACATGATTTAACCAAAGACTAATTATCAATCAGTTAAGTAAACAACTAACAGTAATAATAAAACCAAAACAACTAATAGTAATAGTTGAATGCAACCGACTTTAAGACATTTTTAGTTCAGTTGTTAGCAGATAACTGTTTGTTGTTACTATTAGTGGTTTGTTAGATAATTAGTTATTAGTGTTTGGTAAAATTGTGATGAATTTTTAATGTTAGTATTTAAATTGTCTAATATGTATATTTTTTAAATTATTAAATGGAGATTAGTATTGGGTACTAAGGGCCTGTTGTTGTTTGCTGTTATGGTTGGAAAAAACTACTTTTCCAAAAAGCGGGATTCTCTACTTTTATAAAAGGCTACTGTCACATATAAAAGACGAATAGAAAATTGCCAACTAAATATATAAAACTATTCATTTTAAAATGAAAAGGCAAATAAAAGTATAAAAAAAGCAACCAAACACTCGATAAACCTTTTAGGTGTGGAATTGAAGGAGAGATAGTTCCGTTGACCTATTTTGGAAGCTTTATTTTCCGCAAAAGTACGCGGAGGTTGAGCTTGAGCACTTAAAAAAAGAGAATGAAGCGCGGACCATTATGATTATTATAATAATAAAAATGGGGCACTTTTTATTTTGATTACTTGATGGTGGTAGCTGCTGCCAATGCCATGATTTAATACTTTCACTAGTGATGATATTAATGGAGGCCAAAGAAAAACTACGCAAGTGGAAGTGGGTCTGAATGGAAAGACAGTGACATACATTTTACCTAAAAACGTGATCATATGATATGATAATACTACTTTTTGTTCCATCACATGAAAATGAAAAAACCTAACTTAACCAAAATAAATAAATTAAAAAACCTCCATGTATTTCCATACTTACATTAAAAAAGACTTGTATTTTAGTAGTAGTTTTCTCTTCAGTTATAAATAGAATCTTCAAGTAGTAGCTATTTACTGACCTTAAAATGGAATTGCAGACAGAGAAAGTACATTCCCTGAAATCTATGTAAGATTTGCTCTTTGAGAGAGAGATGACAAATGTCAATCATTCCTTTCCTTTTCTTTCAATGACTGTCAGACATCCACACTGCTCCTTTTTAACTAAATTGGAAATGCCAAACAAAACCAAGGCTTTGTATAACTATCTGATTTTATCAAACTAAACTTCTCTCTAAATTAAATTAATTTGTTTTCACATTTACCATTTCAACCACGTCTCTTTTTTTCGGATAAACTACTAAAATGGTTTTAATAAGTGCGGAGTTGTAACAAAAAAAAAAGTACAGAACTAATCTCAATCCTACAAATTATCAGTTTGTGAAATGCTATCAATTTAGTTCCAAACAGTTATCAAATAACTAAATTAATCCAATTTCACAAACATCAATATTAAAATAGTTTTGTAAGTTGAGGTAAAAAAAATTGATAGTTTCCAAAAAAAACTTTGAGATTTAAAATCTTATCTGTTTATTTTTTAAGCATAACTTTTAAAGTTTTTTCAAAGTTCTATTCCTAAAAATTTTAAAAAAAAAATTAAACAATTATTTTCTATTTTTTAACCGAATGACTTTTAAATAAATTCAAAACGAATTAAAATTACTTATAATATCATTTCAACCCATTTACTTCTATAATAGCTAAGATTTAATTACTCTTATCTAGTAAAAAAAAAAATTAAAGCATTACTTACTTTAACCTATCTAAAATGTTAATTTTTTTTTTGTTAACTTATTATTAGCATTTACTTATTGACATATTTAAAATGTTTTTTTTAAAACACATCTAAAATGTTAGTTTTTGCGACCTATCAAATTTATCAATCAAATAATATAAATTAAAGCATAAATATTACTAAATAATAAATAAAAGGACAAAAAAAAGTATGTATTTTGAAATTAAATATCCATAATATAAGATTATTTATGAAATAAATATAAATTAAAAAAAATATTTTATTTCGAAAACAGTATATTTAATTTATTAATCACTATTCGAGGTTCTTCTCATCTTTAATAATGATTCCCCTGCTACTATTACTACTAATGGGGAATTAATGATATATTATTAATGTTTTATATTAATTAATAAAATCATCCAATACATTATTCATATCCCGTGTTTCTATATTGATGTTGCTTGTTGATATATGTGATGGATGTGAATTGTCTATATACTATTAATATGAATATATAACCTTAATTTTTCCGAGTTAATAATTTATCTATAATAGTTAGGTGTTCGCTATGGTTACTTTGTTTTTTACAAAGTACCGTTACTTAGTGTGGTTTTCACCATTGGATTAATTTTATGCTCTATCATCCAATGGTGAAAACCACACCAAGTAACGGTACTTTGTAAAAAACAAAGTAACCATAGCGGGCACCATAATAGTTAATAATTTATCTGTAATCATTATATGTAACTCTTTGGGAGATATACTCTTAACTGGCTTACTTCCGAAGAAAAAGAAACGTCACATAATGTCAACGAATATCACATCTACATATATGCATTAATATCTCTGTTTTAATTTCTCTGTTTTAATTGATCATGCATATTGCTTCCCATATAGTAGAAATTCCCATATACAGTAAAATATTTCTATAGAAAAAAAAAAAAAAACTATCAAAAGAAAAACTTGCACTGAATCTCAAATTAATTGTGTGCTCTTTCTGATTAGGGTTTAAACTCGCGCCACAAATACAATTACACACCTCTTTGTGATGTTACAAATTCTATGCATTACATTTTCTTGTTCCTCTATTTCTCAAATTACACATATCATATCTCAACCATCATAAATAATAAACATAAATTAAAAAAAAAAAAAAAGATTTAACAAACCACCTAATTAACCATGTTAATTAATTTAATCCCCCTTCATCATCACATATTAATTAATAATTTATATAAAGTAGTATACTAGACTAAAAAACATCCCTTGGGTCAATTTGTCCTTTCTACCTACCTTGCATTGCCTGAGCTACCCTTCCCAACACCCATCTGATGATGATGATACCCACCGGAGCCGTACACGTGTCCTTGATGATGCCCCATCATCATCATCCCTCCATACATCCCTCCTCCTCCACCGCCATTATACCCCCCTCCTCCTCCTCCGCCCCCAGAACTTATCCCTCCACCTGACCCGCCACCACCAGCCGCCGCACCTCCACCTCCCGACCCACCGCCGCCTTCTTTCTCTCCTTGCCTACCCATCGAACTCTTCTCCCCTTCCATCTCTCTGTACTTCTGCAAGTAAATCTTCAAAGGTTCCACGTATTCTTCAAACCCTAGTGTTGTCATAGCCCAAAGCAGATCGTCTCCGTTGATCGTCTTCCGCTTTTCTCTCTGGCACTTGTCTGATGCTTCTCCAGTTATGAAGCTTATGAATTCCGATACACACTCCTGCACCGTCTCCTTAGCATCTTTCGAGATCTTCGCGTTCGCCGGCAGAGCTTTCTTCATTATTCTGCTCACGTTTGCAATTGGCAGGAATCTGTCTTGCTCTCTTGCTGAAAGTTCGCTGTTCGCGTTGTGCCCTCCAGATTCATTGTCTGAATCCGCCATTAAAATCGGATTGCAGCTAAAAAGAATAATCAAAACAAAAGAAGAAAAATCGTAAATCGATCTCTTGAGTATGTAAGGGGATATGAGAGGTATAAAAGAAACAGGAAGGTAGTAAAATCGGAAACGATGAAATCCGCCGGAACTTGAAAAGGAGACGGCAGTAGAGAAAAAGGGGGTGGAGGAAGCAGGGATGGGAGAGAGAGAAGGGGAGGAGGAATGAGCGGAAAGAGTGGAGAAAGAGGAGATACTGAGTCCGTTGGATTAGAGAACTAATATGATATCTGGTATGACACGTGGATTATTTTAGGCTGTTTATTTGTCGATAAGAGTTGAGAGACGTGGTTATCCATTGATGGTTGGATAGGAAGTGGACCCATGTGATTTGGACGGTGAAAGGGACTGACACGTTGTAAGATGAGGATGCTGTTGTAGGCAATAAAGAATCCTAAGGCGGCTGCTTCGGCTCGGCTGCAGCCGACTTATTCGGAGTTGTATTCTGCCGTTGGATCACGCATATCTTATTGTCGGTAAACGTGTCCATATATGAATCATCTATATTGGATTTTTTTTTTTCTGACAGATGGTGTCAAGTTGTCAACTAAACTGTAAAACACCGAAAAAGGAAGGTATTTTTTGTTAGGTTGAAACACGATTCGAACATGAAAGAATTATCACTCACTCACTCAACCTTTTTTCTAAATTCACAAATCTCACCTAAAAGTTCATTTCAAGGGATCGAATTTCTAATTAACCATTCCAATTAAGAATTTATTTTGTGAATTACTATACCTAGCCACTAATTTATATTTCTAGTCTCGAAAATAGACCGAACTACCCTTTGCACCAAAATTGAAAAAATCCAAAACCTCTCAAGAATCCTATACAATCTTCGATCAAATCCGGATTAATTTTTAAACTGAATCATGGATGGTGACAAAAGCCGTAAAAGGGAAAGCAAAAATGGTAAGATTTACGGTTTTATTTCGTTGAATTTCGCTTTGATTTGAATCTGTTTGGCTTTTTTTGAAAATCGCCGGAATCGCAGTCGGGCATATGAACATCACGCCCGACCAGTGGTTCCGGCGTAAGAACATGACGTCCGACCAGTGGTACGGGCGTGATAGCCACATGCCCGCACCACTGCTCGGGCGTGATGTTCTTACGCCCGCACCATAGGTCGGACGTGATGTTCATACGCCCGACCAGTGGTGCGGGCGTGAAGTTCATACACCCAAGGGTTTTTTTTTTGTTTTTTTAATTTATGTTTACATTATTTACATTTAAATTAATTTAGTGTAATTTATAATTTATATGTTACAATTTTAGATTAACTTAGTGTAATTTTTTGTAGACGGAGCGACCTACTAGGGGTGGGAAATCCATCCCGTCGTCTAGATATAGACGACGAGGATGATACACCACGCCATACGAGATTGCGGGGTATTGATCTATCTACTCGTAGGTGGAGAGGGGCTGCGACGGAGATGGAGCAGATGAGAAGGGGGCCGATTGTGGATCAGTCTGATATTCATGGATCGGAGGGGCGACTGATTTTGGTGACAGAGAGCCTGATAGCGATTCTATGGAGGACTACCTAGATGTGGTAGTCCAGGTACTGCGACAGTCTGCAGCTACACGTGAGCGCGAGGGTGAGGATATCGATGAGCAGCCGACCCCGGTCAAACAGCCGACCCAGCGCATAGGAGGTCGCTTTGCGACTACAGGTATTTAATAATTTTATAATTTTAGTATAATTTTATAACTTTAGTATAGTTTTAGTATAATTTTATAATTTTAGTATAATTTTATGACTTTAGTATAGTTTTAGTATAATTTTAGTATAACTTTAATATAATTTTATAATTTTAGTATAATTTTATAACTTTAGTATAATTTTAGTATAATTTTATAATTTTAGTATAATTTTAGTATAGTTTTAGTATAATTTTAGTATAACTTTAGTATAATTTTATAACTTTCAGGGACCAGCAAACGTCCCAAAGCTAGTGAGGACGAGAGCTGGCTAGTTAGTGATCCAGTGGATGGTGGCCCCGTTGATGGTTCCATGATTCCTAGTTTTCTAGGGCATGTTGCCTCACGGATGCTGGGAGGAGAGCTTCGGTCATTTCTGACATGCTACAACAGATCAATAACATGTCCAGATTTGTGGGTGTGGTTTTCTGGTGCGTCACCCGAGGTAAGAATAATTTAGTTTGTCAACATTTATTGTAATTTGTATTTTTAACTATAAACATCAAAAACATTCAGTAATTGTATAAATTGTATTTGTGTCATTTTACAGCTGAAGGAGATGATCGAGAAGACTGGTTTGTCTCACCTTCCACATATCATGTTTAGGAACCTCAACACTCCGTTGTTGACTGCGTTCGTGGAGCGGTGGCAGTCCGATACGAACTCCTTCCACATGCCGTTCGGGGAGATGACTATCCAGCTGCATGATGTATGGCAGATTCTTCGGATCCCGATCGACGGTCCGATGGTGTCCGAGTCTCCCACTACTGACGGGCTTCATGACATGTGCATGATGATATTTGGGGTGGATCGGGAGCAGCTTCTGTCGCCGACCCAACGTTTCTGGAGTGGTGGAGGTGTATTTGTTGAGGTTGTACACAGGCTTGTCATCCAGGGTATGGATGAACGCTACTCGGGCCACAGCGTGGATGTGGCTTATGCTTGGATCCACTTTGTTTGTTGATAATAGTGGAGATAGGATTAGGCCGGCCCATCTTGCTGAGGTTTACGGCGGTGTCAGAGGGGCAGCTAGATTTTCATGGGGGTATGCTACACTTGCCACGTTGTACCGGCAGCTGGGGATAGCGAGCAGAGGAGATTGTTCTGGTATATGCGGATGTTTGACCCTACTACAGGCGTGGATATACGAGTATTTTCCGGTGTTCCGACCGCATAGACTAGCTCACGTGATCCCAGCTGACCATGCCCGTGCACTGAGATGGGAGGTCGGGATACCAGGCAAGACGACCGCCCGACTAGATACCATACGCGGGCAGCTGGACCGTATGACGGCAGCAGAGGTATTTTATATAATTTTAGAATTAATTTAAGTATTATTTGTAATATATTATTATTTATAGTATATTATTATTTATTATTGAGTATTATTTTTTTCAGGTGACGTGGTTGCCTTATGGTCCTATCCCCGATGATGATCGGCTTCGAGTGTCTTATGCCGGTTGGATACGGTGTACAGACATCGTCGAGCCGTATATGCCCGATCGAGCGCTGCGACAGGTCGGATATACTCAGCCTATCCCAGCTGAGCGTATTAGACCTGATAAAGCAGTACGACCATGAAGATCTTTATCATACAAGCTCACGCATTCCTCTGTCACAGTTGAGGATACCTAGCGGAGATTTCCATCGGCTCGGGACATTGATCGGAGGAGATGCCGACCAGTTGGATACGATCTCACTGCTTGTGATCCTGCTTATATGGACTGGTATATGCGATATTCGCATCCTCATCTCATTCATGCACACACAGGCTGGACCGGTCCAGCATGCTCGCGCCAACAGCGAATTTGTAAGTTTATTATTATTTAATATTATTATTTAGTATTAGTTTATATGTGTTTATTTTTTAATATTTTTTTTATGCAGTGGGTTAGCTGGTTGTGGCGTGTCACCCAACTAGCGGCTACTCACCGATCTGACGAGGATGCTCCACGCATTAAGAGGGAGATGGATGAGTTTATGGAGGCGTGGCGTCGGGCGAACTAAATTATTTTTGTAGAACTTCATACATTTTAACACTTTTGATATTATATGTACTCTTTTATGTTTAGTAATTTTTATGTTTATTAATTTTTATTTTAATGTTTATGTTTTTAAATTTTATTTATTAAAGGGTAATCCGAGTTAAAATGCCGTAATTTTATTTCTAAACGGATAATTCGACTTAACCACAATTATGAACTTTTTTTTGTGATTTATTCATGCGGGCGTGAGGTAATCACGCCTCACCACAGGGTGAGGCGTGATTACCTCACGTCCGCGTGCCGGGAGAGGTTTTTTTCCCCATTTTTCCACCTCAAAGCCTCAAAGGGTACTTTCGTCCTTTCACGGGGCTAGAGGTGGAAAATTGGGGCTGGGTTTAACAACACCCTTTATTTTTCAGTAGCGGAATCAGGAATCAACACTTCAATTAGAGGTTAATTTTAGTTTTGTAGTTAGTACCGGAATTAGATTTATGAATAGTGAGCAATTTTCTAAAAGCTAACCTCTTGAGGTTGGGTAAATTCTTTTGTTTCTAACATTTTAAAACTTTACAAAAACTCATAATTAACTCTTTTAACAATTTAAACAGTTAAACTCTTAATCCATAAAAATACATCGTTTAAAAATACTCATGTTGAGAGTTCTACTCCTCTTGAGAGTGCTTCTCATTGCTTCCTCGACCGCGGCTCGATTAGTTAGGGTTCCAGTGACGGTGCTTCTTCAACTTCGACTCTCTCTTTCCTCTGTCCTCCCTTGGCGATGAAGTTAGACAGGTCTTTTCATTTTCGACTCGGTATCTATTTTCAGTTCGTGTGCTACGCCCGCAATGGAGGAACAGTTGCGCTAACTCACCATCGTAGAAGATGGCTTTTGCTAACAATACGAGACCCGATATTGCTTTTTCTATCAATTTGTTATCTAGATATAGCTCTACACCTACACGAAGATATTGGAATGAAATTAAGCATATATTCCGCTATCTTCAAGGAACTATTGATTTGGGTTTATTTTATGCATATGATGATGGAAAATAGGCAAACACAGGCATAACGAAAAATATAAAATTTTACCTATTTCCCTTAACCCAAGATCCGTTATAAAGAGGTATAGAACGAAATACCTTTATTGACGATCTATCTACAGTTGCAAGCGAAGTGTCCACAACTCTTAATCCCAAGTTTCACGAACACAAACAAAAAACCAAACAAGTAAACAATTAGAACACAACCGATGAATAACAATCAAAGGAGATTGCCTCTAATGAATCAACACAAGATCAATGATAGAGAAAACAGAGATAGAAATTAATCGAATGGAGACGGGATGAACTTTTCTACCTCTTTTCTTATATTGGCCAAACCTACACTAAACTATTAGTGTTGGCCAAAATCCCTACCCCTAGGAATAGTGTCTTGGCCGAATTCCCACATATAGGAGCTATATATATTATTCTCTTAATTCCAATCCCTAGTTAGATTGAATTAAAACACTTAATTAGAGTCATATTCCAAATAACACTTTTGTTTAGTTAATATTAATATTATCTATATTATATCTAAATATAATATAACTAATATTTATTATTGACAGGATAATAATTACGGATATAATTAAATTAAAGGGATAATTACTAATCTAACCCAATCAAGGATCCCAATTTACATATCTAACCCACATTGCTTCCATTTTACCAAATTAGACATTTAAACCCATTTTGGACAAAACTACCCTTATTTTAGTTTGAAGGTTCATCTCCTACCTCCCGCTGCTTCCACTTCGACTTCCTCACCTGACCTTTCCCATTCAACTTCATTGTGGTTCATCTTCTTCAGTTTCAGTTCGTTTCAACTGCATTTTACGTTTTGAATTCATCACTATATATAATCCGGTCCGTTCTTCTCTGCATTTTCATTTTTATTTTCATCTCCTACCTCGGCTTGGGCCCGCTTTCATCTACTGCGCGCGGAGGTTATGGCTAGAAAATGGAAGGCGGCGGCGGCATACGAAGAGGAAGGACGGACGAAACATAAGGTAAGCATGCATCATCTTCTTCCTTGTTGTTTCCGCCATTAATGAAGCTTAAATGCGCTCGAATGCGCTCGAATGCGATGTTAATGGCTACCGTGGAAATATGGTCGCATTTGTTACCTAAATGCGCTCAAATGCGTTCATATTAACTGTAAACGAAGCCCTCTCGTATTTGTTACCTAAATGCGCTCAAATGCGTTCATATTAACTGTAAAAGAAGCCCTGTCGCATTTGTTACCTAAATGCGCTCAAATGCGCTCATATTAACTGTATGTAAACCTGTCGCATTTGTTACCTAAATGCGCCCAAATGCAACCTTAAACCTTGTCGTATTTGAGCGCATTCACAGACGAATGCGACAAGATTGTAAGTAAAACAAGGAATTATACATAGAATATGTCAGATTTGTTAGTGAATTTAATATGTGTATGTTTAAAATTGTTACAACATGATCCCAGGGAAGCCAAAAAGCGCAAACATAGTTCCATTTTCAAATATCCCAAGGCGTCTAATTCGGATGCTCAAGTAACAGTGAGGTTTAATATGGATTCTGGGGTCATGATAAAGAAGTACCTCAGTGAAAAGCAGTTAGAAATCTATAGGAAAACATGTTTTGGTCAATATTTGGATATGAAGATTGCTGGTTTCTCTTCTGCAATAGTTCATCATGTCCTATCGCGGGAGATTAAACATAGAGAAAGTAAACACGGGGAGATGTGGTTCAGGGTGAGGGGAGTTGATATGAGGTTTGGAGATTGGGAGTTTGGCCTGATAAGTGGTTTAAGGTTTGGGGTGAACATGGGAGAATTCATGGAAAGAATGTATGAATTAGAGATGTCGCATAGGTTGCGAAAGAAGTACTTCAAGCAATACGAGACAATAACGACAATTAACTTCTTCGAAGTTTTGGAAAGTGTAAACTGGAAGAAGAAGGATGCGACTGACAGATTTGACCAAGATGCTGTGATGATTGCCATGTTGTACTTTGTGCATGGCAATGTACTGGACAATGCTAACGGTAGGCATGCAAAGGATTGGGTTTTGGATCTTGCAGATTATCCAAAACTGTTTAATGAGTTTCCATGGGGTATGTTGGCTTGGGAGGAGACATATAGGACATTGGAATGGGCCATTAGGAAAAGAATGAAGGCAGTCAAGGCAAATGCAGCGGGAGATAGGGGACGTGTTCCATATCAACTTATTGGATTTGCACACGTATTCCAGGTATGGTTTTTATTTTTATATACGGTATTCCAATTGACATATGATTTGTGTATATATGTTTGGTGTATGAATGCACCCGAATGCGATCACCAAAGTTACATCTGTGTCGCATTTAGTGTTGAATGCGCTCAAATGCGACAAGGTTGGGTTGCTAACCTTGTCGCATTTGAGCGCATTCAAATAGAATGCGGCAAGGTTGGGTTGCTAACCTTGTCGCATTCGAGCGCATTCAAATGGAATGCGACAAGGTTATAGTGCTTATCAAGGGATACCTCTTATTTGCAGAGTTGGATTCTTGAGTTGTGGAATGTGACTCATGCATATTACAGCAGGAGAAGTGGCAACCCACTTCCACGTTTGCTAAGATGGACCCAGAGAATAGTCCCCTCAAACCAAACAGTCAGAGAAACGTTTTCTGTAAGTGGAATGAGATTTATATGTTTCCATTTATTTTGTATTTGTTTACCAATACATTGCTATTTTTTTTGCAATGTAAGGTTGTTGATCCTCCAGACGCGCGTCTTGTGGTCGAGGATGAAGAGAAAGAGTTCGATTGGTACACGTATTTGGTGGACCATGTTGAAGGACGGGAAGCTGATATAGATGCAATATTTGCCCAAATAGGGAAAGGTAAGGAGAAGGTTGAAGATGAGGAGGAGGAAGGTGATGAGGAGGAGGAAGTTGATGAGGAGGAGGGGGATGATAAGGAGGGTGATGATGAGAAGGGACATGTTGAAGAGGTGAGGTGATGATGAAGAGGGTGGTGAGGGAGCTGAAGATGATGAGGAAGGGGATGACGAAGTTGATAGATATATCATTGCATCACGGTCACAAACGACCGAGATAAATCAACTTCAGAAAGTTCTGATGGATGTGCTTGATAGGCATCATAGGTGGTGCAAGGGAGAATTTAGCAAGGTCGATAGTAGGTTGGGCAGCCTAGAGGAACGAGTATCATTGATTGAGGGGGATATAAAAGACTTAAAGGCGATGGGTCGACCCAATACTAATCGGGAGAATGAGGAGGCTGAGACCAGTATTGTTTGGGAGGAGGTAGGCATGGTCCAAGAGGAGCCAAGTAAATATAGAAAGGAGCAAGAGGCAGCTGTTATGGTTCAGGAGGAGTCAAGTAAAGATGGAAACGTTCAGAAGGAGGCAAACGTTCAGAAGGAGGGCGATGAGGTTAATAGGGGTGGAAATCGAGAGGAGGTCCAGAGTGTTATTGTCGTATTAGACAATTCTGTGCCCGAGGAAGTTGTCCATCTTGATGATTTTGTTCCTGAGGAAGTTTCCCAAGTAGGGGAGGTTGTCCATGAAGTGCCAAAAGAAGTTGCACCAAAGTTGCAGCAAGTCCAAGAAGTCCAAAAGGTAGAAGTTGGTTGAATTTATACATGAAATCGTATCTCTGGGTCGCATTTTGTTATGGAATGCGCTCAAATGCGACAAGCTATTACCTGAAAGCTTATCGCATTGGAGCGCATTCACCTCCAATGCGACAATCTATTACCTTAAAGCTTGTTGCATTGGAGCGCATTCAAATGGAATGCGACAAGCTATTACCTTAAAGCTTGTCGCATTGGAGCGCATTCACCTCCAATGCGACAGGCTATTGCATTACAGCTTCAAGGAGATAAGATCATTACCATGTTTTTCCATTTGTAGGTGGTTGCCATAAAAGAAGATAAAGGTCCAATGAGGGGTAGAGGGACTGGGAAAGATGAAGATAAGGGTCCAACCCGAGGAGGTAAAGTTCCAACCCGGGGTGGAGGCAGAGTTAGAGGTAGAGGGAGAGCAGGTGGAAAAGGTAAACGGGTTCCTAAGATAAGCAAGTATTTGAATTCACCATTCACCGATCCATTACAGTACACCGATCCATTAGCCTTATATGGTGGCCAATACATTGGCGGGTTTTAGGAAAGACCAGTTATTTGTAATGTTGATGATCAGCGCCACCGAATAGATGCATGTTTGATAGAGGAGCTGGATGCGTGGATCAACGGGCCTGAATCAACTGAGGGAATACGTTTGGATGGTTTAGATATGTACCGGCTTGATGCAAAGTTTTTCAATACCCTTCGACTTGAGGGGACATATATCTGCAATGAGGTAACATTAATCCATCCAATATACCCTTTTCATTTGTAATTATTTGCCTTTTACTATAGTATTAAAGGTTTACATAATCACTGTTGCAGCATATCACTGGTTGGCTGAATTTACTAAGACGACAGTCAGTACAAAATGAGGTGGATGCAGAATGGACTACAGTTGATACAGATTTTGTTGGATTAATAGGCCAAGCCATGTATGTGAAGGGGTTCAATGAACCAGGGTGGGATAGTGAAGACTATTTCGTACAAAGAGTAAAAGGTGATGCAGATAATTTTGTTCGCCCTTGGCACACAGTGAAAAGAGTGTTCATTCCGATCAACTACAAGCAAGAGCATTGGATCCTAGGAATGTTAGAGTTGCGGTCTATGCACCTAAACATATATGACAGCCTTATCTCAAACATGTCGGAGCAACCTTTGGATGCGTTCCTCCAAACACCTTCACAAGTCATTGTTAGAGTCATGGAATTGAGCGGCTATTTTGTAGATGGACGTGAAAGTGTGAGACGGATGATCACTTGGAGTAGAGTTCCAGGGGTGCCACAACAAATGTCCGGCTCAAATGACTGTGGTATTTGGACTTGCATAAACGCACAATTCTTAAGTGGATTACATGATCTCCCGCATGATGACTCATATGTATATCCATACAACTCTACGGATGGCACTTTCTTCCGTTTGCGCCTTGCAGTTGAGTTGTTTCATGGACGGTTGTTAGATTTCAAATGATATTGTAATAGCATGTTTTTTGTTATATATTATGTTTTATTTATGTAATCCTATTGTGTTATATGTTCTTATTTAAACAACCTTGTCGCATTTGACTGGAATGCGCTCAAATGCGACAAGCAATATTCAAAAAGGAATTTTCTGAACCGCATTTGAGCGCATTTAACACTCAAATGTGACGAGGTTAGTAAACAACCTTGTCGCATTTTACTGGAATGCGCTCAAATGCGACAAGTAGTATTCAAAAAGGAATTTTCTGAACCGCATTTGAGCGCATTCAACACTCAAATGCGACGAGGTTTGTAAACAACCTTGTCGCATTTGACTGGAATGCGCTCAAATGCGACAAGTAGTATTCAACCGCATATAAACAACCTTGTTAAGGACAAATAGAATACAAGCACAATGTTAAGGACAAATGATAAAGTCTTTGGACAAGCATAATGTTAAGGACAAATGGTAAAGTCTTAAAACAAGCACAAGCTTGCATACAAATGATAAAGTCTTAAAACAAGCACAATGTTAAGGACAAATGATATTAATCAACTCGATCATAAATGCTTCGAGGTAGTAGTGTTAGAACAACTTGCTGAACTTGAGATTACACTAGGAAGCCGTGTAGTGTTTGGAAGCATGGATGGACAATTCAAACGATTATGACCGATGCTCCCGCATCTGCTACACCTTGTGCGAATTACATCTTCAGCCACGGATGGCCTTCTTTTCTGACCTTTTGGTCGACCAACAGACCGCCCCTCCTTCTTAGGAGGAAGCACCTTCATAGGATTCTCGTTCACTTTCCATTCTGATTGGTGACCAAGTGGATATATCGACTTACCCCATGCCAACTTAAGTGACTCGTTGGTGTAGTAACGATGAACCCACCTATAGGCGTTATCCATCCTATGTTTGGAAGCAACTTTGCATACGTGTTCATATGAAAATTGGGCTAGTTGCCATTTCCTGCACGTATATGTTCCTGCATTTAAATCAACAAGTCCCCCCTTTACCTGATCACCGATTTGAAAGGTGTGATTATCCACAGGGAAATACGAACAACATATTGCTGCCCCTACACGCTTTATCATCTTTTTTTCTGGCAACTTGGCCAAATACCCCATACGTTCTTCTGCCGAAACATATTAATCTCATAAATAGTTATGTATTATACATAAAATAAAATAAAAGACACGTTTATAACCTGCTTCTGTACGTCTCTCGTAAAACCATTTCTGTAGTGTCATGCGTATGAACTCAACCAACATTGTGATTGGTAGACGTCTAGCCTCCACCATTAACGCGTTGAATGATTCTGCAACATTCGTGGTAATAATGTTATACCGACGACCACAGAAGAATGCACGTGACCATTTCTCTTTTCCCGCTTGCAGTAAATAGTCAGCAGCACCAGAATGTAGTGAACGAAGTGTCTTAAAGTTTTCCTCAAAATCAGATACCCGATAGGATTTTGCACATTTCCAAAACGCCTCATCTATCTTACGAATTCCACGAAATTTGGCCTTCACATTTTGTTGCAGATGACGAGCGCATGCCCCATGTACAGCATTAGGAAAAACCAAATTAACTGCATGTATAATGCTCTGATTTCGATCTGATATAATGGCTAGATCTTCAACATCGTGTAGACACTCTTTCAATTTATTCATAAACCAAAGCCATGATTCATTACTTTCTTTCGGGCCAACTCCAAATGCAATAGGAAAGATCATTTTGTTCCCATCAATGGCAACTGTAATGTATAATATGCCGGGATATTTACCTTTTAGAAAAGTTCCATCAACGGCTAAGACAGGTCGAATATGTTGTTTAAAACCTCTCAATGAAGCACCCATAGCCATAAAGAAAAATCTAAGTTGATCATCATCATCTGTCTCTATATGTGTCACGGTTCCCGGATTTGTACTCTTCAACATCTCACAGTAGTCCGGTAACAACATGAACGATTCCTCCGGCGAACCACTCTGCGCTTCCAATGCCCAGTGTCTTGCTCTCCAAGCTTGCATATAAGAGAGATTAACGGAAAAATTTCGTTCAAAATCGAAAACAATATCCTTTGGTCGATGCACCCGATTTTCCAAATCAAACCTATTTCGGAGTAGTATCCCTGCAACACGTTTCCCCACTTGCCTTATGGTGCGGACATATCTGATCTCTCCCACAAGTGTGCATGTCCATACCATCCATTCTTCAAAGCCTGAACAAATTGGAACCTGGAATGACGATCCCTCTAGCCCTCCATTTACATTTTTCCACATCCTTATATTTCACCTCAAACAAAAGACTTGTTTGATTTGTAAACCTTCCATTCAAACGAATTTTCAATTGCATATTTTCCAAGTGAATCTTGCAATTCAACTTTGTTTGAAAATATATCATTGACCCTCAAAGTAGTCCCTCCGTTTGATTGCTTAGGTGCAATCATATTCACGGGCGCATCACATGGCTTTGGACACCATCAAAATGGATCAGTCATCCTTTTTATTCTATCTTCATCACCATCCTCATATGGGATACGTTGGACGCATTCAGATTGCTTAGCTGTTTTATGAACACTTTTAATACGAATTTCATTCTGAGTGATATCTTCATTCTCCACATTGTCACCATTATCGTAACAATAATCATTATCATAATGCTCATCATAATGATCATGATTATCATTATTCAAATAATCATCATTATTGTAGTTCTGATAATCGATACCATTTCCACCATCGTTGTCATCCTTACCATGTATAGGAGCATCCAGTTCGATGGTGGGATCATTACTTACTACTTTCGTTGGTTTGCTTTGACCAACATGTCCATCATTGTTAGGTCGCAATGCTGAAGCTTCTGTTGTTCGCATGTTTAGAGTAACATATAATGGAATCAAATCGGTCGGATTCATTCGGCAATACTCTATGAATCCCATGACATCTTCATCGTCATCAATATGTGCTATCCCACCATGCAGTTTATTTGGACCATATGTCGCCTGCATGGACATTTGGAGATCATACGAGGTTGAATCAACGCGAAGTGCACCATAAACTTTCTCTTTCAACTTTTGCAAGTCAATCTCTGTTGGCAAAACCAACAACTTCGCTTTACCACCCACGTATGTCATCACAGTTCCCTCTGTGGTCCACAGTCCGTTCCAAGATAAAAAAACACGTACACCTCTCTTTGGTTGACATACTTCTACATTTAGTAAAATGGACACGTGATCAAAACATAATAACGCCAATTCATATGTAAATGATGCTCAAATGCGACATGCTACACCAAAATGCGACTCAAATGCGACAAGCTATACCAAAATGCGACGCAAATGTGACATGCTACACCAAAATGCGACTGCAAATGCGACATGGCTCTGAATGCGACAAGGTATATGTGAGTCTGTGTCGCATTTGATTCTCTGTGTCGCATTTGAGCACCAGAATGCGACACATCGGGCGATAATGGCGGATTCGGAAAATGTCAAGATTCAAGCAAATGCATTCGAATACCAACTGTGTATTTCTAGTAATGTGTATGAAAAATGAAGAAATGATACTTACATGAACTTGAATGGGGTATGGATGTGCTTAGATCATGGGTTGAGTTGATGAATTTTGCTGTGAGAATGTGAAAGTAAATGAAATGGAAAGAGGAGATGGTTGTTATATAAGAATAAGGGTAGTTTTGTCCAAAATGGGTTTAAATGTCTAATTTGGTAAAATTGAAGCAAGGTAGGTTAGATATGTAAATTGGGGTCATTGATTGGATTAGATTAGTAATTATCCCTAAATTAAATCACCTAACTAATTTTATCCTAGAATTAATTTAACCATAATTATAATCTAATTATAATTATCTAAATAAATTAATTATCCGTAATATATTTCTACCAAAAAAAAATTATCCATAATATATATATTTATTTTAGATAGGATATTGTTAATTAATAGTTAGAGATGTAATCACATTAAATCTCCTAACTTATTTATCCTATAATTATTTAATCACAATTATTCCAATTATAATTATCTAAATAAATTAACTAAAATAATATATACATTTATATATATAAAATTCGGCTTTTCATATTTAAACAATTTTAATTCTCCATTCATTAATTACTATTATGTCATCTTTTAGTTTCAAGTTTTATGTGTGACCCATTAGGTTCTTATTGATACTAGTCGTATACATCTATTGAATTAATTTCTAAAATTGCATTCAACCTTTTGTATATCGAAATGAGTGCGGGGACTGTGAATAGTAGAACTGTAAACATTCCCCCAGAGCTATAAGAAGACAGATTGATTGATTCTGTCGTTGACCTTTCCGTATTAGGTCTAGTATAATTCGATCATTCACCAGTTATATCCTTGAACGCATCTTATGACTATGGATAGTGTCAAGTCACATATATCGAGACATTCATTTTACTTGTTCAGGTAGAGTTAACTTCGAATATACAGATTAAGTAAAATCTCCATTTCTACTCTTAATCTATCACCTTGCAAGGATTTAGAGTCAAGTCTCCACAAACGATCATGGATATATCTCCCATTTATCAGGAGTGATGAATGCTCAATCCAATATTAACTATTCTGCAATTACTTCATGTAATACCCAACGCCTGCCCGCACACATCCCATGATCCTTCATGTTATAGATCGTGTTTGAATAGAGTCAAAGTATCACACTCCATAATCCAGAATCACTAATTAATATTCCTTTGAGTCTGAGGATTACTTATACCTACTAATACCAATGTGATGAACATGTGACATAGGATAAAGCCATCCATCCTGTTATCTCAAGTCGGGTCCTTAATCCTAATGAACTCCTTCACTGGGTCCATGTAATTGTCCAGATATCTCCATATCTGAAGCTTGTGAGATCAGCTCTCTGTTCATAATAGAAGACACTATTACATGCAAGTCTCAACAGTATTATGCCAATCCCTATTTAAACATATTACTTAACTTGGGGTGATTTTAAGTTTATTAGTTTATTATAAGGTTTGGTCTCACTTCATGCTTGTATGAACACTTTATAAATCACTTTAAATAAACTTCAGGATTTTCTTTTATTTGACTTAATTAGTTCTTAAAAGATGAATGCATTTATATATTTTAAACATACTATATCTTATTAAAACAAATGATATAAAAGAACAATTCATTTACAACTGGTTTATATCCTACAACAACTGACTATAGGACACTAAATCCCAATATATGAATCTAAACCTAAATTAGTAGGCTATGCAGATGCGGGTTACTTATTTGATCCACACAAAGCTCGATCACAAACATGCTATTTATTCACATATGGAAGTACAACTATCTCTTGGCGCTCTACGAAGCAAACCATTACAACTACTTCCTCAAATCATGATGAGTTAATAGCTATTCATGAAGCAAGCCGAGAATGTGTTTGGCTAAGATCGTTAACCAAGCATATACAAGAGTCATGTGGTAGATCATCAGATGAAGGAACACCGACTACAATATATGAAGATAATGCAGCTTGCATTGCTCAACTGAAGGAAGGCTACATTAAAGGAGACAAAATAAAGCATATTTCACAAAAAATTCTTTACTCATGATCTTCAAAAGAATGGTGAAATCAGTATTCAACAAATTCGATCAAGTGACAATCTAACAGATTTGTTCACAGAGACATTACCTTCTACAACTTTTAAGAAGTTGGTTTATGGTATTGGAATGCGTCGTCTTAGAGATCTTTAGTAATACTGCGAATAGGGGGAGTAAACACTGTACTCTTTTTCCCTTAACCAATGGTTTTGTCCCACTGGGTTTTACTTGGTAAGGTTTTTAATGAGGCAGTGCCCTATTCGCATGGATGGACATCCAAGGGGGAGTGTTATGAATAATTATAATTAATAGTTAATAATTATTTAATGGATGTCCACCATATTAAATGAATTCAACCCTATTATATACTTTAGCCATATCCAGCTTAAGTGAGGCAATACCTGATTTTCTTTGAGAGCGTTGGTGAATACAGTGGTTAATCTCGAATGCAAGCATGACATTATCCGTGATCAACCTCCCTGGGATAAAAGCACTCTGAGAAGGTGATATGACCAAATGAAGAACCCGTTTTAACCTGTTTGCAAGTACCTTTGATACGATCTTATAAATGACATTACACAACACTATGGGTCTTAAGTCCGATACCAGTTTTGGCTTTGATTTTTTTGGTATAAGCACTAGGTGCGTCTCGTGTATATTATCCGGTAGGATCCCTGAGTTCAGCCACGACAGGCAGGATGAAATAACATGTGGGCCAACAATATCCCAATGTTTTTGGTAAAAGCATGGGTTATAAGCGTCCGGGTCGGGGCTCTTATCAGGGCCCATAGAGAACACTGCATCTTTGACCTCCACGGCTGTAAACGTACACATTAATGACTCACATGCTTCTGGGGTTAATTTAGGAGTGACATTATCGAGTATTCCATTTATAGCACTGCCCTTTGATGTAAATAGCATTTGATAAAAGTTATGAATAAGAGCGTCCAAACCTGTAGCCCAATCGCACCACACCCCTGAGTCATTTTATAGCTGTTGAATTGAATTTTTTATTTTCCTGCTCCATACAGCTGCATGAAAAAAATGGGAATTCAAGTCCCCACCATGAAGCCATGACTTTTTAGCCCTTAAACGCCAGAATTCCTCGTGTTTGAGTAGAAGTTCGTCGAGCTGTGCGCATTTTGCTATATAGCGCTGTTGGGACAACTGGTCGTCCCTCCCTTTCAATCGTCGCAGTGCCCCATGGCATTCTGAAATCCAACCCTTAAAACGTCTACGCAGAGCCTCGCCCCACACAAATAAATCTGACGCACAGCCCTAATGTCTCTCTAATTAAATGGATATCCACCAGCAACTATACATGTATTAAATATACACATGTTATGCTTAAAGATAAGTGTAATTAGGGTCATTCATTTTGTAAGCCTACTACTATAAATAGTCTTATATCCCCATTTGTAATACACACCAAAATTAAGCTTTTATGTTACTATAATCCTTTTCTGAATCTAAGTTCTTCATTATAATATATTAATCTCCATATATATGTTAGACAATTATGTTAATATTAGTAATGTAAATCAGCCACAGATTAAGGAATTATATTAGCTGTAAATTAGCTAGATTTTATAGCATTCACATTGTAATCTCATGTATAAATATCTCATTCCAAATCAATACAAGGCAAGGGATTCCAAAATAACATGGTATCAGCAGCTTAGGTCTTTTCCTCTTCAACCCCAGCCGATTTTTTTCCCTGCCACCTTCTTCTTCTTCTTCTTCGTTTTCATATTCTTTCTTCTCTACCTCTAGTTTTTCAGTTGCCAATCATCATGGCTGCCCAAATTCCTACGCATCCTGCTCTAACTCTCACCAATATTTCTTCAATCATTAAAGAACCATTAGATCAGAAAATAGGCCAATATAACACCTGGGCAGAGCTGTTTAAAAATCATGTCAAGGCCTACCTCGTTCTTGATTATATCATCCCGTCCACCGATGACGGCTCGGAATTTTCCTCCTCCGTTACGAAAACTAAGAATCCTAGTCTCTGGAAACGGATAGATGCAATTGTTTTACAATGGCTATATGCGACTATAACACTGGACTTAGTTAATACCATTATTGGGAAAGAATTGACGGCGGCCAAGGCTTGGGAACGCTTGAAAGAATTGTTCGTTGATAACAAGCATTCCCGCGCACTGTATTTGCAGCAGGAATTTTCGAATGTTCGCATGGAAAACTTTCCCGATGCATCATCCTATTGTCAACATCTGAAAAATTTATCGGATCAATTGGATAATGTTGGCGCTCCGGTTGATAACGACAGACTTGTTCTACAATTGATTTTCGGTCTTACTGAGGCATTTGAATCTGTTGGAAGCCAAATCCGGCACGGAGAAACTCTTCCTCAATTCTACAAGGCGAGATAAATGATTGTACTTGAGGAATCAGCTCGTGCTAAGAAAATGGAGACCACCGTCAATTCAACGGCTGTTTCCATGGCCACCTCGAACTCCGACACCTCCCAGCCTCTCTTTCCCCCACCGGCAGCAAATTTCCGGCCCCAACAGTCTCGTGGCGGCGGCGGTTCTTTCAATCGGAGCAGCGGCAACGGTTTTCATCGTGGCGGCAAAACTGGAGGCCGACGTGGAAGGTAGGGACGTGGTGGTGGAGGTCGCTGGTTTCCTTGACCATACCAGCAACAATATGGGTCGTGGGGATTTGGAGCACCATGGGCTTCTCCATTTCCATGGGCTTCAGCCCCATGCCTGTTAGGGATTATTGCCAGTTAATCAACTGTAGCGCAGCGGAATTGCGGTTTAAAATTTATTTCTAATCCCTTTAACTTGATCTTTATCCATTAACCATTGATTGAATAAAACATTTTGATCCGTTTAGGGATATAAACATACCCGGACTGTCTCTTCTAGAGACGACTGAAGAATCCACAAGGTAGTAAGATCTCCGTAGTCAGGTGCACGAACAGCTATTGAGTCAGAACCGGTGCTAGCCGAAGAACGAAGAAGAACTGGAGAGATTGTGATATTAACCAAAACAAATCCCACTTTCTCAAATGGTGGGTCTGTCGAAAATTATTGATTTTCTTCTTTAATGTTTTTGGTGGCCGAATGAATAGTGTATCTTCATTAGGGTTTTAGTGTTTTAATTTATATATATAGTGTATTCCTAAACCTAATTGGTTTAGGGTTAATTGGTTAATTACAAAACTAATCCAATCCTAATCTAATTACATAAATAAATACCAATAATATTTATTCTATGCAATTAATTATGATTAGATTAAATTTAATTACCCCAATCAAACAAACAATACTAATTAATAAATTAACGTATTAGTTTAATTAATTCTTCACCGAATGCAATTTCATTAATTTACAAATTAATTAATTACATTCCGTAAACTAATTAATCAATTAAATACTCAACATTTAAGACCATTAATCAATTATCTTGATACAAAGTATCAATTAATCAATTAATTAACCACTAATTAATTACCTTGATATTTTACTATCAATCAATTAATTAATTCCATCTCTCCAATATACCGTTCTATAAGTTCTAACTCAGATGTTCGATGTGCACGATCCTATGGGACTGTCTTTAGCTAGCAGTGGGCTCACGGCCCACAGACAGTAAGTGGGTTCTAGCAAACCATTACTGCCCCTAACCAAGACAGAGTTTCAGCAGTCTAAAGATGTAGAGACCCTGTAGTTATCTCTTAACTTCTTTTACCATTTGATATCGATATTATAAACTAGAGGCATGTCGGCTGTCATCCTCTCTGATGTTTATGATATTTCTTGATCTTAAGTAGATTGATGAAACAGATAAGTAAACTACTTATGAGGGTGTGGCCACACACTTATCAATCTCACTTATCAAGTGGCCTATGATATCATCTCACTATTACATGAGTGGTAATTCCATCACTTCAATATCAATACCAACGTGTTCACCTGTTCACCCAATCATACCCGTATTTAGCATCATGTTACAGACCTGTTAGGCGTATGTCAAAGTGAACCGGATCCCACATCGATATTATAATGAAATCTAGTCTGAAGACAGTTAGAGACATACTTAAGAAAACTAATGACACAACCACCATGTAGTTTTCTCGGGCGGATCGATCCAGTCACATGTATTCAACATGTACCCATATTCACAACTGACTTATCAAGTGCTATGGCTAGTATCAATTACTACCATACAGTCGTCAAATATACAAGTCTATGGTCCTAATCATTCCCATGATAGAATAGACTTGGGATATGGTTTTACGATTATCAATCAATGGATTCTCTATTCATATTATAGCACAAGATATAAATGAACTAGATTAATGCCTTTATTAATGTGACACAAATACATTTTATAAGAACCAATGCCTATGAACTAGGGCACACCAATAGTCTCCCACTTGAACTAGTTCCAAGCGGGTATTGCCCTAAACACTATAGATCTATTACTACCAATTGCCTTGGTAAACTGATCAGTGACATTGTTTTCAGTGTCAACCCTCTACAATGTAATGTCACCGGGTAAGGTGTTACTATCTAAGTACGCGTTTGGATCTCTTATGTGACATGGGATCCAGTGCTTGTGCTATTGTCCCATTATTGTCACAGAAAACATCAACTGATCTTAGGAGAGTTTGACCTACTCCTAAATCAGTTATGAACTTCTTAATCCAAACTTCTTCCTCTGCATCATCGCATGCAACGATGTACTTAGCTTCCGTCATAGAATCGGCAATGGTTGGCTACTTTAAGGATCTCCAACTAATAGCATTGCCATTCAGGAGAAATTCATACCCAGTATGTGACTGGTTATCATCCTTAAAACCTCGGTCAGTGTAACCTGATATTGCCATTCCTCCTACTCATCAAATACTAAGAAAAACATCCTTGGTACGGTTGAGGTACTTCAGGATTGCCTTGACTATCTTCTAGTGTTCCTTATCGGGATCTGACTGGCACCGACTAGTCATATTTGGTGCAACACGCAACATTTGGCCTTGTACATAACAAAGAGTACATGATGGATTCTTGTCTATGTACGATGCCTGACTCAAGCCTAGAATTCGGTTGGATCTAACCTTGTAGATCTTAATCGACTTCTCCTAAGTCTTTCATTGTGAAGCATTTACTCAACCACTGCTTGATCTTGCAGTGTTAATATATTGCCTCCAATGAGTAGTATGTCATCGACATACAATATTAGGAAAGTGGATATGCTCCCACTGAATTTCATATACACACAGGGTTCATCAGAATTCTATATGAATCTACTTGAAACACCACATGTATAACCGGTTTAGCCTCCTCAATGTTTTGAGAATCTATATCGGTTCCCAAAGCATCCTCAACATAAGCTGCAGAAGTTTGTGAGTCTTGAATCTCAACAAGATCAATATCACTCCCACTGTCTACTTTGGAAAGGAATTCCTTTTCCAAAAAGATTGCAAACCTAGCCACGAATGTTTTATTCTCAGCTGGGTTGTAGAAGTAATAACCCTTAGTTTCCTTAGGGTAACCCACGAACTGACATTTAACAGATCTGGACTCTAGTTTGCCACTTATCAATTTCTTGACATGTGCATCAAAGCCCCAAATCTTCATGAAGGAAACGTTGGGCTTTCGGCCCGTCCATAATTCATATGACGTTCCTTCAACTGCCTTGCTTGGTGTATTATTAATTGTATGAGCAGCAGTTTCCAAAGCAAATCCCCCAAAAGGAGATAGGGAGAGAAGCTTGACTCATCATTGAGCGGACCATATTGAACAGGGTCCTATTCCTCCTTTCTGACACTCCATTCCATTGGGGTGTACCAGGAGGAGTGAGTTGGGATACAATCCCACACTCTCTCAAGAATGAGACAAACTCTTGGCTCAAGTATTCGCCCCCTCTATCAGACCGGAGCGCTTTTACTTTCTTGCCAAGTTGATTTTCTACTTCAATTTTGAAATCTTTGAATCTCAGAAGAGTTTCAGATTTATGTTTCATCAGATACACATACCCATACTGGCTATAGTCATCTGTGAAGGTAACAAAGTACAGAAAACCAGATCTAGCACTGGTGCTCATTGGACCGCATACGCCTGAGTGTATCAGCACCAACAGCTCCGTGGCCCTTACACCAGTTTTGGTGAAAGGCGCCTTTGTCATCTTCCCCTTTAAACAAGATTCACACGTGTCATAAGACTGCATGTCAAATGACCCTAGCGCTCCACTAGAGTGAAGCCTAGTTATGCGTTTCTCATTTATGTGGCTAAGACGACAGTGCCAAATATATGTAGGATTAAGTTCATTAGTCTTAATCCTTTTAGCTTTTATGTTATAGATTGATTCACTACGTTTTAGATCAAGGATATACAAACCATTTTCTAGAAATGCGGTTCCATAAACAATATTGCCACGATGTATAGAAATCATACCACGTCCAATATTAAAAATTAAAACCATAAATATCCAACATAGAAACTGAAATAATATTCCTGCGCATTGCAGGTACAAGATAGCAATTTCTAATTTCTAAAACTAATCCACTAGGTATCTCTAAGAATAATCTTCGATCTTTAAGGCCTCTACATGAGCACCATTTTCGACTCGAAGATCCACTTCACCAGATCCCATCAATCTCCTATTTCTTTGTCCCTGCACATTTGAACAAATGTGAGTACCACATCTAGTGTTTACAACCCAAGATGTATAAATAGCCAGATTAAATTCAACAACATAAATACCTGAACCAGAAGCTTCGTCCTTCTGTTTCTCCCTTAGCTTTGGACACGCATTTTTCGAGTGTCCCTTCTCATTACACTCATGGCAGATATCATCTACTGAGGCCAACCTACCTTTAGAAGTTGCCGCCTTCCTAGCCTTGGACTTGGCCTTTTGGGCCTTCGCTTTGGACTTGGACTTGGCCTTTCCCTTAGGTACGTTCCCTTTGTTAACTAGCAACACTTCTGGAGTCCTCTTGCAGGATTGCTCAGCAAGTTTCAACATGCCATGCAATTCTACTACAGACTTATCAACGCCCTGCATGTGGTAGTGCATGATAAACTGATTGTAGGATATCGGAAGTGATCCAAGAATGATGTCGACTGCTAGTTGTGCAGGCACTGGTGAGCCAAGCCTTGACAGTGTGTCAATAAAACCCTTCAACTTTAGCACATGTGTGCTAACAGAAGTCCCGGCTTGCATCGTAGTGCTGCATAGCGCCTTTGTTGTCAAGTATATTTCCTGACGAGCTTGATCTTGGAACATCCTTTTGAGTTGATCCATGATCTCAAAGGCGTGCTGCTCCATGAACTGTTTCTGAAGATCAGGAACCATGGTACCCAGCATAATGCATGACACATCTCTGTCATCCTTAACATGTCGGTCGTACTCCGCTATTTGATCAGCGGTTACGCCCCGACCTGTAGGACGAGCTGATGGTAAGGCAGCAGTCAGCACATATTCCTTCGACTCGTGTCTAAGAACTATTTGTAAGTTCCTGGACCAGTCAAGGAAATTAGTCCCTGAAAGCTTTTCCTTTTCCAGGAGTGGTTTGAGTGAGTTGTTGCTTGTTGCAGCCATTTAATTTTCTTTTCGTGTAATTTTGATGTGGAGTTTAATCTACGTGGAAAAATTACATTAGAGTTAGAATAAAGGGCTTAAGCCAAAGATCAAATTAATAATCCATTTTAATTCGTTATTGGTGATATTTATTTGGCTATCTTGACCAAGATCCACAATCCATCAATAATCGACCGAGCTAGGGCTCCGCCATCGACCATTTACGATTTGGTAGGATAGACTATCCAATCCTCCACAAGGACTCTTGGTTTGATGGACTTTGTGACACTTAGCCCATCTGTGCTTAGGGCCCGCTCTGAGCTAATGCTACCCACGTTGAGTCCAACCACTATACACGCGTTAGCCATACCGAAGTATCCTAACCCTCAATGGCCCACTAATTACTACAGCATACCTGCTAGGGCACGTCATACACTGTAGCACTACCTGGGAGGAAGAGGTGTGAATCTGGAAAGCACTTTTAAACGACTCAATATTTCATTATCCGGATTAATTAAGTGATACGGCTTTAACATATAATTATCACGGGTGATGATCTGGTGATCGTTGCTACTTCTATTTCATGTTATACTAAGCAATTGTATAATCAAAATAAACATAGAGACTCTATGGGCCTTATAATACATCCTAGTGAAACTAGATAAACTATCTAATCTTCACGGGCTTTCTTCAAGTCTCCTTGGGCTCCCACCATGGGCTTGGACCATCTGGGCTTCTTCACGATCAATTACAATTTTATAAATAGAATTTATTCTAAAATTACATTAATGAAAGAATGGCACGCATGCCATATTTCCCAAAATAAGTTAAATTACAAACCGACTTTAATTTAGGGCCCATAGAACTCTATAACACATTGCTGCACGGTAAGACATATAAATATAATGCATGATCATGGCATTCCAAAATCATCTAATAAAGTTAAGCCGAGTTACTTAGGGTGAAATCGCCAATTTTACCATATGTGACTAAGGCCCATAAAGGCCCAAACGGTTAACATCCATTTAAATACAAAATTACAATTTCGCTCCCATTGAATTTTAGGGTCGTCACATATCTAAAATTTAGCCCTCCCAATTTAAACCGGTGTCACGGTCTATTGAGCCAATTTCACAAATTAACCATATTCAATTTTACACAAATTATCAATTCGATTAAAATTAAATATGCATGCCAATAAAAAACGTTTTAATACCAATTAATTTTTATTCAAAACACTTTTAATAAATTAAACGGTATTAGGACCCAGATTTAATTAAAATTACCCGAGAAAAATTTAAAAGATTAAATCTGTCCCAAACACCAAATTTAAAACTAAATTCGGTGATTTCGCGTTCAGGGACGGCAGTCGGGGCTGCTGTCCGCGGACAGCAGTCCCGCGATTACCGTTCCGTGAACCCGGACCAATTTTTTTTCTGTTTTAAAAAAATGGCTGCTGTATTTTATTTAATTTATTATTTTAAAAATAATAATTTCATAACGAAACAAAAAAAATACAGACAGAAATAAAATTAGAAAACTTCCTAGAACAATTCTATACGAGGAATTAATAGGAAATTTCAAAACTTGATTTGGAAAAATAATAAAAACCAAATCTTATTAATTTTCAATCAATCAAAACGGACTAAACCATGGCTCTGATACCACTGTTAGGGATTATTGCCAGTTAATCAACTGTAGCGCAGCGGAATTGCGGTTTAAAATTTATTTCTAATCCCTTTAACTTGATCTTTATCCATTAACCATTGATTGAATAAAACATTTTGATCCGTTTAGGGATATAAACATACCCGGACTGTCTCTTCTAGAGACGACTGAAGAATCCACAAGGTAGTAAGATCTCCGTAGTCAGGTGCACGAACAGCTATTGAGTCAGAACCGATGCTAGCCGAAGAACGAAGAAGAACTGGAGAGATTGTGATATTAACCAAAACAAATCCCACTTTCTCAAATGGTGGGTCTGTCGAAAATTATTGATTTTCTTCTTTAATGTTTTTGGTGGCCGAATGAATAGTGTATCTTCATTAGGGTTTTAGTGTTTTAATTTATATATATAGTGTATTCCTAAACCTAATTGGTTTAGGGTTAATTGGTTAATTACAAAACTAATACAATCCTAATCTAATTACATAAATAAATACCAATAATATTTATTCTATGCAATTAATTATGATTAGATTAAATTTAATTACCCCAATCAAACAAACAATACTAATTAATAAATTAACGTATTAGTTTAATTAATTATTCACCGAATGCAATTTCATTAATTTACAAATTAATTAATTACATCCCGTAAACTAATTAATCAATTAAATACTCAACACTTAAGACCATTAATCAATTATCTTGATACAAAGTATCAATTAATCAATTAATTAACCACTAATTAATTACCTTGATATTTTACTATCAATCAATTAATTAATTCCATCTCTCCAATATACCGTTCTATAAGTTCTAACTCAGATGTTCGATGTGCACGATCCTATGGGACTGTCTTTAGCTAGAAGTGGGCTCACGGTCCACAAACAGTAAGTGGGTTCTAGCAAACCATTACTGCCCCTAACCAAGACAGAGTTTCAGCAGTCTAAAGATGCAGAGACCCTGTAGTTATCTCTTAACTTCTTTTACCATTTGATATCGATATTATAAACTAGAGGCATGGCGGCTGTCATCCTCTCTGATGTTTATGATATTTCTTGATCTTAAGTAGATTGATGAAACAGATAAGTAAACTACTTATGAGGGTGTGGCCACACACTTATCAATCTCACTTATCAAGTGGCCTATGATATCATCTCACTATTACATGAGTGGTAATTCCATCACTTCAATATCAATACCAACGTGTTCACCTGTTCACCCAATCATACCCGTATTTAGCATCATGTTACAGACCTGTTAGGCGTATGTCAAAGTGAACCAGATCCCACATCGATATTATAATGAAATCTAGTCTGAAGACAGTTAGAGACATACTTAAGAAAACTAATGACACAACCACCATGTAGTTTTCTCGGGCGGATCGATCCAGTCACATGTATTCAACATGTACCCATATTCACAACTGACTTATCAAGTGCTATGGCTAGTATCAATTACTACCATACAGTCGTCAAATATACAAGTCTATGGTCCTAATCATTCCCATGATAGAATAGACTTGGGATATGGTTTTACGATTATCAATCAATGGATTCTCTATTCATATTATAGCACAAGATATAAATGAACTAGATTAATGCCTTTATTAATGTGACACAAATACATTTTATAAGAACCAATGCCTATGAACTAGGGCACACCAATAATGCCCATATCCCACTTTACCCTCACATGGACAGACCCGTCCATTCATGACTCCACCAGCCCACCCAACTCAGCAGGGTATTCTTAGAGCACGGCCCACTCAGCAGGCCCATCTGGCCCATGACTGCTCTCCCACCATCATTGCTGCAGCGATGCACACGCTGGCGATCACTCCGCCACCGGACCCGTGGCACATGGACACCGGCGCCACCGCTCATATGACGGCGGATGGAGGTATGCTCACTTCTTATTTAAATAAGAGCTCAAATCATACTATTGTAGTTGGAAATGGCAATTGTATTCCTATAGTCGGTCTTGGTAATGCGTCCTTAGCTAGCAACAATAAATCCCTGCACTTGAACAATATTTTGCATGCCCCAAAACTAGTTAAAAACCTTATATCCGTTAGAAAATTTACTGTCGATAATAACGTGTCTGTGGAATTTGATCCTTTTGGTTTCTCTGTGAAGGATTTGCGTACGGGGATGCTTATTATGAGATGTAATAGCACCGGTGATCTTTACCCAGTTACCGCCGATTCTTCATCTGGATTATCTTTTTCTTTTACTGCTTTGACTCCTACTATTTGGCACAATCGTTTGGGACACCCTGGGTCTCATATTTTGAATAATCTTAGAACAAACAATTTAATTTCTTGCAATAAATCTTTGGATAATTCAGTTTGTTCTTCATGTGTGTTTGGAAAGCAAATTAAATTGCCTTTCTATGATTCCTCTAATTTTTCAACCATGCCTTTTGATATTGTTCATAGTGATGTTTGGACGTCTCCTACAGTGAGTTCCGGCGGTTATCGTTATTATGTTTTATTTCTTGATGACTTTACAAATTTCCTTTGGACTTTTCCACTTACTGCTAAATCTCAAGTTTTCTCCACTTTTCTTACTTTTCGATCTCTCATTCGTACACAATTTGAACGCGATATAAAGACCTTTCAATGTGATAATGGTGGTGAATATAATAATGTTCAATTTCATGATTTTTGCAAATTAAATGGTATGCAATTTCGTTTTTCTTGTCCTCACACATCTCCTCAAAATGGAAAATCCGAACGAACCATTCGAACCATTAACGATATTGTTCGGACTTTACTTCACCACGCCTCCGTCCCTTCTAATTTTTGGCCACATGCTCTTGGTCATGCTACCTATCTTCTCAATGTCTTACCTCATCGCAACCTCAGCAACCTTTCTCCCACCAAAATTCTTTATCATCGTGATCCTAGTTATACTCATATCCGCACCTTCGGTTGTTTATGTTTTCCCCTTATTCCTTCCACTTCTCGTAATAAACTCCAAGCACGTTCTTTTCCTTGTGTCTTCTTAGGATTTCCACCCAACCACCGCGGTTACAAGTGCTATGACGTCTCTACACGCAAAATTGTTATTTCCCGACACGTTGTATTCGACGAAAGCCATTTCCCATTTGCTAAATCCTCACCTTTCCCTACTGCCATTTCGTCCACTCTCCCTACCCCTAATCCAGGCCCGTTATCTTCTACCCAAGCTGGCCCATATCTAATCCCACCTCAGCCTACTACAGATCCGGCCCAACACCAATCAGCGTCTCCACAGCCCAACCCGCCATCTCCCCCATGCCACCACCCTATCACGCCCGCCAGTCCACCTCCCAGCCCACCCGGACCAATTGACCAGCCCAGCCCCGCCCACTCACTCAGTCCGCCTGGGCCTCCACAACAGGCCCAACAGCCTAGCCCCTATCCTTCTCCTTCCACTAATGACACCCTCTCCCCTGAGCCTACTTCCCCCCCAATAATATCCACCCATCCCATGGTCACCCGAAGCCAATCAGGAATTTTTAGGCCCATCTGTAAATTAAACCTCAACACTTCCACTCTTTCTCCATTACCCTTGAACCCTTCCCTCGCATTACGAGACCCAAATTGGAAAAGTGCCATGGCCGATGAATATAGAGCTCTTATTGAAAATAAGACGTGGGTCCTTGTACCCCGTCCTCCTAATGCTAACATTTTACGTAGTTGGTGGATTTTCAGGCACAAATTTAATGCAGATGGTTCCTTTGCGCGCTATAAGGCTCGCCTTGTTGGCAATGGTGCTAATCAACTAGTTGGTGTAGATTGTGGCGAGACTTTCAGTCCAGTTGTTAAACCTGCAACGATCCGTGCCGTTCTCAGCATTGCTCTATCCAAAAACTGGGGTCTCCACCAACTCGATGTTAAGAATGCTTTCCTTCACGACAATCTCTCTGAGACAGTTTATATGCATCAGCCAATGGGGTTCAGAGATCCCAACTATCCGGAACATGTTTGTCTCCTCCAAAAGTCACTGTATGGTTTGAAACAGGCTCCTCGGGCGTGGTACCAACGGTTTGCCTCTTTTCTTGCAACTTTGGGTTTCTCACATAGCAAGTCTGATCACTCGCTCTTTGTCTTTCATCGTGGGATCGAGACCGCCTATTTGCTCCTATATGTTGACGACATAGTCCTTATAGCTTCTTCTCCTGCTTTACGAGAGACTATCATCAGACACTTGAGCTCTGAGTTTGCTATGAAGGATTTAGGTCCATTAAGTTATTTTTTGGGTATCTCCATCACTTGCACCCCGGGATCACTTTTCTTATCTCAGAAGAAGTATGCAAATGAGATTCTCACAAAAGCCGGGCTCTCTTCCTCTAAATCTTGCACTACACCTGTTGACACCAAGCAGAAGCTCAGTCTCTCCTCTGGTTCACCTTATCATGATCCATCCGAGTATCGTAGTCTCGCCGGTGCATTACAGTATTTAACTCTGACTCAGCCAGATATTTCGTACGCAGTACAGTAGGTTTGTTTGTTCATGCATGCTCCTCGGACTCAGCACATGGCCGCCATCAAACGTATTCTCCGTTATGTTAAAGGAACTCTTGATTATGGGCTTCATCTCACAGCTTCTTCCCTTGATTCGTTAGTCTCTTATACTGATGCTGATTGGGGCGGATGTCCTGATACTCGCCGATCTACTTTCGGGTACTGTGTATTCCTTGGGGACAACCTCATATCCTGGTCTGCCAAGCGTCAGCCAACTCTTTCTCGCTCGAGTGCTGAAGCGGAATACCGCGGGGTCGCTAATGTTGTCTCAGAAACCTGTTGGATTCGGAATCTCCTTCTAGAGCTCCATTTGCCGATTCAGAAATCCACCTTGGTTTATTGTGACAATGTCAGTGCTGTTTATTTGTCCGGTAACCCGGTCCAACGTCAGAGGACAAAACACATTGAGATGGACATACACTTCGTCCGTGAAAAGGTTTCGAGAGGGGAGGTCAGAGTTCTTCACGTACCTTCTCGGCACCAAATCGCTGACATCTTCACCAAAGGTCTTCCTCAGATTCTTTTTGAAGACTTTCGGTCTAGTCTCAACGTTCATCCTCCTCCCGTTTCGACTACGGGGGTGTGTTAGACAATTATGTTAATATTAGTAATGTAAATCAGCCACAGATTAAGGAATTATATTAGCTGTAAATTAGCTAGATTTTATAGCATTCACATTGTAATCTCATGTATAAATATCTCATTCCAAATCAATACAAGGCAAGGGATTCCAAAATAACAATATATATTTACACATATATTATTAATCTACATATAAGTGTGTTTATAATCACATTATAATTTGGTAATTTTATAACAATAATAATATTAACACTTTGATTTAAAGGAAAATTTGACTTATTGATTAAGGAAAAAAATGGATAATGACTTTTTGATTAAAGGGGAAAAAATAAAATAGCAAAAGAAATAAGAAAATGCAGGTTTGGATAGTGACTTTTTGATTTAAGGGGAAAAAATAAAATTGGAAAGTTATTCTCTTATGTTATTTCACGTTCAATTTTATAAATATAAATATAAATATTTATCTCTTAAGGGGCTATCCACCTCTACTCAAGGATGGTATCGGAGAATGGGGGTTCCGGTCCTTCAGACCATGGGATGTCTCCGCCCCCTGGTGGGATATGTGTGTGTAGAAAAATGGCTCTCTTTTAAGAATATCATAGTGTTAGACTAAAGGGAAGAAGATGAAAAGGTGTATATTAGTTGTTCAAAGTCCCACATTGGAAAGTTAGACTTTTTAGGGGAGTTTGGAAGGCTATATATTTGGGCTTGGGTCTTAGGCTTAAGGCACCCCATAACTAGCCTCCTCTAATTTCTAAGGCTTAGTTGTTTTCTCCTTCTTTCTCTATTGTAATATTTGCTCTTTTGCGATAATATTTAGTAGTGTCCGAGGACGTAGGCAATATTGGCCGAACCTCGTTAAATTCTGGTGTCTTCTCTATTTGTTTTATACTTTAGCTTTCAATTTGCTAGTCGTTTCCGCAATAATTGGTATCAGAACCTTGGTTTAGAAACTTAGTATGCTCTATGCACCGCAGTTAGACTGATCGGTCGACACATCAGAAAAGTTTCTTTTCTCGGGGTTTCGTTGGTTTAAAAACTTAGTATGCTCTGTGCGCCGCAGCTAGACTGATCGGTCGGCACATCAGAAAAGTTTTTTTTTGGGTTCGTTGACAATTTAGCAAATTGAAAGGTAGTGTTTAAAACACTCATTTGGAAAAATCTTAGATAATATATTGTCTTAAGTGCTTAGGAAAATTCTGTCAAAATGGCAATAATCGCCTAAGAAAGCTGGTACTTAAGTGAGACCGTTTGTGACTCCACCAGTGGCCTGTGAATTTTTCTAGTGAAGTTACTTAAGGCAAGTTATTCTTGGTGATTTTTCAATTTGAGCCGAGATGACCACTGATGAAACATCACAGGGTCTCACATCGGTAAAGACATCCATTTTGTCAAGAATAGGCGTGTCAAATAGCAGAATTGCAGTGGAGATCTTTGATGGTACTGGTCATTTTGGCATTTGGCAAAGCGAAGTTTTGGATGCCTTGTTTCAACAAGCTCTAGATATTGCCATTGAAGGAGAGAAACCAGAAGATGTTGATGAGAAGGATTGGAAAACAATAAACTATTTAACGTGTGGTACAATTCGATCATGCCTTTCCAGAGAGCAGAAATATGCATTCAGTAAGGAAACTTCTGCAAGTGTTTTGTGGAAAGCATTGGAGGACAAGTTCTTGAGGAAAAGCAGCCAAAATAAGCTTCATATGAAGAAAAGGTTGTTCAGGTTCTCATATGTTCCTAGTACGATGATGAATGATCACATGATGAGTTTCAATAAGCTTGTTGCAGACTTGATGAACTTGGACGTGACTTTTGGAGATGAAGATTTGGCATTGATGTTGTTGGGATCACTTCCTGAGGAGTTTGAATTTCTTGAAACGACTTTACTTCATGGAAAGGCTGAGGTGTCTCTTAAAAAAGTGTGTGCTGCATTGTATAGCTACGAATTAAGAAAGAAAGATAAGAAAGTAGCAGTGGTGCAGCAGAAGCACTAGTCATGAGAGGCCATTCCAAGAAAAAGAGTAAAAGCAAAAAGGAAAGGTCAAAATCTAGAGTTGGCAAAGATGAATGTGCCTTTTGCCGCGAGAAAGGGCACTGGAAGAAAGATTGCCCCAAGCTGAAGAACAAATCTGGTAAAGGGAAGGCTGTTGCAGATTCAAATGTTGCCGAGTATGATGATAACTCAGACTTTTCATTGGTTACCATGGCATCATCAAGTGGGTTGCAAGCATGGATTCTAGACATGGGTTGTAGCCACCATACGTGTCCTAATCGAGAGTGGTTCTTTGACTTCAAAGAAATAGATAGTGGAGTTGTTCACACTGCAAATGACAGTCCTTATAAGACAGCTGGAATTGGTTCAATTCAGTTGAGGAATCATGATTGAGCAATCAGAACTTTGACAGATGTCAGATACGTGCCGAGCTTGACGAAGAATCTTATTTCAGTGGGAGTCTTGAGCAAAAAGGGTTTCACTATTGTTATTAAATAATATTCCATGAAGGTCATCTCTGGCGCACTTGTGGTAATGAAGGGAGTTCAAAGGAGCAACAACTTGTACTAATATGATGGTAGTACAATTACTGGAGCAGCAGCAGTGGTTTCCAGTGATGATAAAGAGCTAGAAGCAACGAGATTGTGGCATATGCAGTTGGACATGCAAGCGAAAAGTCCTTGAAAGCTTTGGTGAGTCAAAGGTTATTGAACAGAGTTCGGACCTGCAAGTTAGATCTTTTTCAGCATTGTATCAAAGGGAAGCAGACGAGAGGGAAGTTTGGCACTACAATCCATAATACCAAGGGTATTTTGGACTATGTTCACTTAGATGTATGGGGACCTTCCAAAATAGTTTCGTTGGGGAGTAAATCCTATTATGTTACCTTTGTTGACGATTTCTCTAGAAGAGTGTGGGTGTACACTATGAAGTCGAAGGATGAAGTGTTGGGAATACTCAGACAGGAAGGAAGATCAAATGTCTTCGATCAGATAATGGTGGAGAGTACAAAAGTGACCATTTCATGAAAGTTTGTCAAGATGAAGGAATTGTTCGACACTTCACAATAAGAAATACACCACAACAGAATGGGGTGGCAGAACGGATGAATCGAACTCTACTGGAGAAAGTTCGATGTATGTTGTCCAATGCTGATTTGGGCAGACAGTTCTAGGCTTAGGCTGTAACATATGCTAGCCATCTCATTAATCGGTTACCATCATCTGCTATCAACGGTAAGACACCTTTAGAGGTGTGGCATGGAACACCAGCTAAAGATTATAATTCCTTACATTTGTTTGGTTCCACTGCATACTACCACGTTAAGGAATCAAAGTTAGATCCGAGAGCAAAAGAAGCGGTATTTATGGGCATTTCCTCTGGAGTCAAAGGATATCGCTTATGGTGTCGTGAGTCCAAGAAGATAATCTTTAGCAGGATGTTACCTTTGATGAATCCACCATATGGAAGAAGGTAGAAGATAAGCAAGCAGATGGTACTCCACAGTGGGTGGAGGATACTTCCAAACAGGTGGAGTTTGAAGGAGGTAGAAAAATTGATCCAGAAATGGAATCTGATAGTCGTATTGTAGAAGGATCAGATGAAGAATGTGAGGTTCCAACACAAGGATCGCCACAACAAGAGATGCCAATTGCATTGACAAAGCCACATAGAAATAGAAAAAAGCCTGCTCGCTATGAAGATACGGTGGCTTGTGCATCTTCAGTTGAAGAAATTCCTACCTCTTATTCTGAAGCTGTACAAAGTTCAGAAGATGAAAGATGGAGAAATGCTATGGATGAGGAGATGTAGTCCCTTGAAAAGAATCAGACATGGAAGTTAGCAAGTCTACCAAAGGGAAAGAAGGCAATTGGATGCAAATGAGTGTTTCCAATAAAGGAGGGATTTCCTGACAAGTCCAGTGTTCGCTACAAGGCAAGATTGGTGGCTAAAAGCTACGCTCAAAAGGAGGGAATTGATTACAATGAAGTATTTTCTCTAGTTGTAAAACACACCTCCATAAGAATATTGTTGGCTTTGGTAGCACAGTTTGATTTGGAACTAAGACTGCGTTTTTACTTGGGGACTTGGAGGAGGAAATTTATATGACTCAGCTAGAGGGATACAAGGTTCCTGGTAAGGAAAACTTAGTGTGCAAGTTGAGCAAATCATTGTATTGATTGAAGCAATCTCCAAGGTAGTGGTACAAGAGATTTGATAAGTTCATGATGGGGCAGAAGTACACCAGAAGCAAGTATGATCACTGTGTATATTTACGCAAGCTACAAGATGGATCATTTGTCTATCTTCTCCTTTATGTTGATGATATGTTGATTGCGTCAAAAAATAAAGGAGAGATAGAAAAATTGAAGGATCAACTGAATCAAGAATTCGAAATGAAAGATTTAGGTGAGGCCAAGAAGATTCTCGGTATGGAGATAAGCAGAGATAGGAAATTGGGGAGACTTTATTTGACTCAAAAGCAATATCTGAAGAAAGTACTAAGACATTTTTGCATGGATGAGAAGACAAAATCAGTCAGTACTCCACTTGCTCCTCATTTCAAACTTAGTGCAACTCTATCTCCAGAAAGTGATGAAGAACGAGAACATATGTTAAATGTTCCATATGCGAATGCAGTTGGTAGCTTGATGTATGCGATGGTGTGTACGAGGCCCGACATTTCACAAGCAGTTGGAGTTGTGAGTAGGTATATGCATAATCCTGGTAAAGGATATTGCCAAGCTGTGAAATGCATTCTACGGTATATCCAACATACTGTGGATGTTGGTTTGGTGTTTGAGCGGGATGTGAAAGTCGGCCAATACGTAGTGGGATATTGTGATTCAGACTATGCTAGTGATTTGGATAATCAACAATCAACTACTGGTTATTTGTTTACCATAGCAAAGGCACCAGTTAGTTGGAGGTCTACCTTACAGTCGACAGTTGCTTTGTCTACGACAGAGGCATAGTACATGGTAGTTACAGAAGCTGTTAAGGAGGCAATTTGGCTTCAAGGGTTGCTAAAAGAGTTGGGAATTGGACAGAAGCATGTCAAAGTGCATTGTGACAGTCAAAGTGTTATTTATTTAGCAAAGAACCAAGTCTATCATGCAAGGACGAAGCATATCGACGTTCGTTATCATTTTATAAGGGAAATTCTTGAAGCGGGTCAAATACAGCTTCAGAAGATTCTAACCGCTGACAATCCTATAGATATGGCAACGAAGGTGGTAACATCAATCAAGTTTCAACATTGTTTGGACTTGATTAATGCCATCTCTACTTGAAGTTGCAATTTGAAGACACTACTGAGTATGAGAAAGGATGAAGAGATAGTTTGGTTGATGTTTCTTAGAAGATCGCCAAGGTGGAGATTGTAGAAAAATAGCTCTATTTTAAGAATATCATAGTGTTAGCCTAAAGGGAAGAAGATGAAAAGGTGTATATTAGTTGTTCAAAGTCCCACATTAGAAAGTTAGACTTTTTAGGGGAGTTTGGAAGGCTATATATTTGGGCTTGAGTTTTAGGCTTAAGGCACCCCACAACTAGCCTCCTCTAATTTCTAAGGCTTAGTTGTTTTCTCCTTCTTTCTCTATTGTAATATTTGCTCTTTTGCAATAATATTTAGTAGTGTCCGAGGACGTAAGCAATATTGACTGAACTTCATTAAATTCTGGTATCTTCTCTATTTGTTTTATGCTTTAGCTTTCAATTTGCTAATCGTTTCCGTAACAGTATGATGGTGAACTCTCCTCAATATAAGGTCCAATGGTGAAGTTAATATTAAGTGGAGAGAGAGTAATAAATGTAACCGGCCTGAGTAGAGGACATTTCTTTGTATATATAGCTGTGAATATACCTTTGTACCCTGTGTCGAGATAGTGGGCAGGGGGTTGGGCTATCTTGAGATGGGCTTTTACCCTTTGCAGGCCCATGTGTGACATTCAAATCAAACCCAGAAGTTGTATTGTATGTCAATATTTACTAAAATAGCCTCACATAGACCCACACATGCCTTTGATAGCTACATTAGACCAAATCTTGGCTTCTTCACCAATGAAACAAAACTTCTATTATTATGAAATTCAAAAGGATATATAATATGTAGTGCTAACATTGTATGTTTTCAAAAGTAAAATGCTGAGCTTTAATCCATAACATATAGTATATACATAAAAATAACAATTATATTTAAAAAATTAACATGTCAATTTAGATAGTTTGCTCCCCACTACAAGAAAACCAACGAATTAGAATTTGGTCTCTGACACTGATATTGTGATATTATCCCAAGGATCAAACGGGATATTCGCCTAAGAACGCCACGTATTGAATAAAGAGATCCGAGGGGCGGATCACCAAGGTTCCACCACAAGAGATCCGCAGGCGAACCTATAAGGCGGATCCCTATAAACACTCAACCCGCCATTGAAACAGCTGAGCCGAACCCGCAATAAAAGCCACTAATAAGCTATCAATTAGCTAACGGCTTGCTTAAAGGAAACCAGTAACCGCCATTAATGGAGCATTAATGGAGACTTCCTAGTTACTGAAAGTTACAGCTTCATGACTATATATATAGCCTATGTCCCAGGCTATCAAGGTACACTTTCACTTACCCTTTGTCAATTCAGTTTGCTCTCTTGTTCTCCTATACTGACTTTGGCATCGGAGCTTCCCCCCGTCGAACCCAACGACGCCCCCACAGAGACGGATTCCCATCGGAAATTCTCCACTAGTCATCAGACACACTCAGAAACCGGATTTTTAGACTTTGCGATCAGATTGATGTCTCAAAGTGGCTGGTTGCAAAATATTTGAGACCAACTTTAAACATTTGAGACCAACTATAGGTTGCAAACATCAATCTCTTTTGTTTGAGACTATGTTTTTGCAACCACTAACTTATCTAAAAATCAACACCAATTTTTTTTTTAATCTAAATATGGTTAGGAACTAGTTTCCAGTTGAAAAAAAACAGTCACTAAATTCAACGACGACTTCTACGACCATATTTTTACCAAAAGATCGGATCTGGATTCACTTACTAAAACTATATATGAACATGTTAATGAAGATATACGTTTCGTAAATTATTATTATTATACTAGATTTAAATATTATATAACCATTTAAAAAATTCCATAATAAAACAAACAATATAAATTAATTAAACAAAATAATTTAGAAACAATAATTAAAGTTAATGTATATATACATAAATTAAACTAAACTAACTTTGAAGGTAATAATAATAAGTTGGGTAAATTCTAAAAAAAACCATGTGGTTTCATGGATTTCAAGAAAAACCTCTGTGGTTTGTTTTTACCAAAAAAAAAAAGCGTGTTATACGCTGTTACCCGAAAAACGGAAAATGGCTTAACACCGTTAAAATGGATGACGTGGCAAGGGGTAAAATTTGAAAAACGAATTTTTTTATATTTTTTTTTCTCTCTCTTCTTCTTCTTCTTTCTTCTTCCTCCTCCTTTCTTTTCTTCTTCTTCTTCTTCTTCTTCTTCTTCTTCTTCCTCTCTTCTCTTCTTTTTTTTTCTTCTATTTCTTTTTAAGTTCCGATTCCAGGATTCTGTCTAGAAATTCTAGAAATTTTTGGAAAATTTTCAAAAATCTGGAAATTTCCAGAAAATTTTTGGAAAAAATCCAGAAATCTGGAAATTTTCCAGATTTCTTCCTGGAATTGAAACGTAAAAAAAATAGAAGAAAAAAAGAAAAAGAAGAGAAGAGAGAGAGGAAGAAGAAGAAGAGAAGAAGAGAGAGGAAGAAAAAGAAGGAGAAGAAGAAGAGAGAAAAAAACAAAAATAAAAATCGTTTTTCATATTTTACCCCTTGCCACGTCATCCATTTTAACGGTGTTAAGCCATTTTCCGTTTTTCGGGTAACGACGTATAACACGCTCTCTTTTTTTTTTGTAAAAACAAACTACATGAGTTTTTCTTGAAATCCATGAAACCTCAAGGTTTTTTTTTTTTGGAATTTACCCTAATAAGTTTTAAGATCTCAAAAATAAACTAATCAAGTCAAATATATATTTTGACATAATAATAATTTAACTGCAAAAGAGAGTGTGTCCGATATCCACCGCCGTTTAAAAAACAAAAAAGAAATATTAAGATTTATGAATCAAAGTTAGAGTCACGCTAACCTTTCCAGGGCATGGAGTCAGTCAGGAGTGGTTTAGATTTGCCTTAAAGATGGATCAAGTTATGTCTTTATATCTGCTAATCGCTCGTGAATCTCGCTAACCTCATTAGCATCTACATGCAATTGTATATTTTGAAGCGATTGATCCATTTGTTGTTATCATTCATCTACATGTTGTTGGTGTTCATCTACTCGCTCTATATATGCTGTATAAAATGAGCTCTCTCGACATTGAAACCATAAGTCGCTCATATATAGACTGTTAAAAAAAGATAAAATAACAATTTTATATTATTATTGTCAACTTTAGGCTTATATATAAAACAAATAAATGGAGTTTTGAATAACTTGAAACTTGTCAATATATTCTACTCTATGAGATCTTTCCAACTGTATATTATAAGCTCAAAACAACCAAGTGCTGAATGACAATTTAGACCACTTGGAATAGTTTTGTCAGGAAAATATCTCCTTATCCCACATAGGAAAAGAATGAGCATTTTGTTGGTTTTATAAGTTGAAGCATTCAACGCTTCTTCGGCCTACCGCCTTTGTTTTTCAAGGTTGAGCATGAAGATAATGCTATATGTCTTTCCCTTGTTCAAGAGTTATCGAAGACTTCTTTTAACTACTAGTCTAAACAAAAGAGATTAACCTCTTGATCGATCAATTGATTAGATCGGAGTACAAAAAGGTTGATTGAAGTGTGAGATCAGTCCAAGATTAAGGCCGAGCAACTTGACCAAAAACTTGAAAAGCTAATGACCCTCAGCGGATGTGTTACAAATAAAGGTATGAGAGCACATAAAGATGTTGAACATCATCCAGGGTACTTAAAGTCCGCTTTGCAATAGTGCGTGGGCCAACACGTACTTAGTATAAAAAAACTCCACGATATTATGGATGCTTGTGTAGTATTACATAATGTGACTGTTGAAAATGAAAGGCATACTTACTCAAGAAACTTTCCAGTAGGTGAATTTTCTCAGCCCATAATTCTTGTTGACATTCAATATGGGCATGTTCCGAATTTTGATGCTTATCTCGCAAGGGATTCACAAATCCGTGATAGAAACATGCATATTCAACTAAAATTGGATTTAGATGAGCATGTTTGGGAACGTTTCGGAATCAATGACCTTACTGATTGATCATCGGTAAATTTTAATCTTTCAACCATATTATCGTTTTAATTTAATGCATTTATCTTGAATGTTTCTTTAATGTATTTTCCGTTTTTAATATATTATGCACTTTCATTAATTATTAATATCGATTAAAATTGGGGAAAAAATTATATTATGTTATTAATTAGTTAATCCAATTAAATAAATTATTCAAATTATAAATATTTATTCCATTAATATTATATATTAATAGATATTTTTATTCAATTAACATTAATTCATTATTTATTTTATTATTATTAAAAATATGTTAATTAATTAAAAGTAAAGAAAATAAAATATACCGTATGAGATTCATTGAATAGTGTGATTGAGACTAATCGTTAGAGAATAATTTTGATAGAGGTTGTTTTGAGAAGAAAACGGTAAGGTGGAATTGGTTGAAGGCAGAAAATAGAAAATTACATTAAAGACAAAGGAAAACTCTCAGCCCATCCCCCAATGTGATTCGAAACCACAACCTCTACAGTCATAGATAAACTTCCAATCAAGAGACTAGGAGCTTTCTTATATAAAAATCAAAAGCTATATATATATATATATATATATATATATATATATATATTGAAATAAAAGCTAGCTATACTTTTTCACCATATAACCATAATCTTGGAGGATTAATCATACACTTACTTGTTTTTCAGATGTATTAATAAAGCTAAATTAAATTAGTTAAATGTTATCCCTAAATTTACATCTTGGTATGAGATAAAAGTAAGAGAAGATCCATATATAATATGGGTACTAAAAAGAAGACATGGGAATGGGAAATTAATGGCCTTTCAACCTTTACTGCTTTTTTGAGGATTGCTTTAATGATCAGTATCCAAAGTATGCAATTACAACAGTGCAAATTAAGATCAAAGTTTTTAATTATTTATTAGTAAAAAAGCATAATATAGCACAATGGTAATTAAAATTCAAATAATTAATGTATATGCCCTAATTCTTAAATCCAAAATCCAGTAAGGATCAAAAACTTAACAAAAGTGTGTAATTAAAATATATATAATTAAGCTTGAATCTCAAACCTTGGACACTTGATAGACCCAATTGAAAGATCAATCTCAATCATATTTTCCTCCTCATTCATATCATAATTAAGTTCTGCAAGAAGCTCCACTAGATTCAGCTGCTGCTTAAAAAATGACTCGGCTGTCAAATCATCTCCCAGTTTCTTCTTTTCTTCTTCCTTATAGTGATCAATGTAAACTCCACTTGGAAGGGAGATCTCAATCAGGCTATCCTCGTCGGAAATCGATCCGTCCGAGTTATCCGGGCTCCCGAAAATGTTACCCGGCCAGTAGTCCGCCTCAGAATCCTCACTAGTGGAAGAACGGCCCTGGGATTCACTTTCTGAAAGAATTAGCGGCGACCGCGACTCCATTATCTTGGACTGACCGTCCTCGTCCTCATCTTCATCTTCATCTTCATCTTCTACTGGACATGCTTCTTTGTTTTGATCATTGTGTTCATTTCCAGACTTTTCAGTCTCAGCCAGTAGTGCTACATTACTTTCTCGATTATTAGATTGGGATGCTGATATCTCCGGCGGCGGCTGCCTTTGTTTATGCTTGGAGAAGTTGAAGATGAGATTTGATAAGGTTAGTATTGTTGTGAGTATGATTGATGAGAATCCATAGCCAAGAAAAACACTAGCAACAAGTAGGCAAAGAACAAATATCCATGGCGATGGCAATGGGTTTTTCAACAAACAATAAGGCATTTCCAAAACATATAACCAAAAAAAAGCTTCCAGCTTTCTACTTTAATGCAAGATCTGAATATACACCTTTAAAGGTTGCAGGAGGAAATGGGTTGGTTTTGCCCTAATATGAATGAATTTAAGAAATCAAATCACAATCACAGACACAGTTTCCAAGTCCAAAATTAAATTAAGGGCAATAAAATGACCGATTCTCTTGAAAAACCCAAAGCCTCAGGTTTTCACCTATCGATTTACGGTCTCAAACCTGGATATCTGAGAAGCCATGTGCTCACATCTGAGATCACCACATGGCACTTCTGCCACCCAAAACTAATATTTAAGTAACACCATAGCCCCAAAACACCACTAGTTAGGTTTACCCACCCACCACCCACAGCCCTACCATTTTCTGCACTTCCATAACAGAAGGTGTTCTGATCAATAAACACACCTTTACTTTTTTTTTTTTTTTTTTTTTTTTTTTTGCTGATTATTGAGACTGGAACCAAGCCAATTAATTGCTAGTCAAAGCCCCTTTTTTCTTTTCTTTTACTTTATCCAATTAATGTCTGGAAAACCTTACATGAAATCACACAAAAGGCTATTGCTAGTATTCACATGTCATTACAGATATTCACAGGAGTCTAGAGAGGGCAAAAGAAAATTAACTATATAATATATAGCATAGCATTTTCTTGTTGCAGGCCAGTTTTCACCTTCAATAGAATAATTAATGAATAGGGAAGTAGAATATTCATTGTTATCACTCTGAATCAGAGAATCCAAAGCCCCATTTATTGTTTGACTTGAATAATACTTTCATAAACATATATTAATTAGTCAGTACTTATCACCTCAACAGTAAAATTATCATCAGATTTTGTTTTTCTTTATTCTTTTTTTTGTGTGGAGGTGGGGATGGTTGTTGGATTGCTTAATCAAAAGCTCTCATATGAGATTGAAGATCATGATATGCTTTTATGCTTTTCAACAACTAAAATGGGGCATGAGAAAACAGCAGTATTATTTGGAGCTGCATATATTATATTAGAAATATTAATTTGGATAAACAAAAAGATCTTCCTGTGCCTTGTTAATTTCGTTTTAATATCTTTCTTAATTAATTAATTAGTTTTCAGGTTGATCAAGAGTGCGCCTATAATCATGCTTTTACAGTGCTTCAAAAAAATGGGCCATATATCAGTCTGAAGCTGCCTAAAGTTGCCCCCATTCTCACCAAATTTCAGTGCATTGGAGCCGGCAGGAGATGGGCCATACTGTTATTAAATATTAGGAAATGTAAAATGAAATATATGATATGTTGATTTCTAGACTGAGTTTGCTGGACACACCGATTGCATGAGATAAGATAGAAAAGTTGTCAGAAAATAGATTCCGAACCGGCAATAAATGAGGGGCAGAGTATGTGTGCTCTTTAAGACTCTTTTTTACTGGGCCACATGTCAATATCGGTTACTCTTGTAAGTAGGCTTGCCTCATTGGTCCATGTGTACCCTATATAATATTATATGCTATGAAGCACGGACACTTCCCTGGGGTCGCCGTGGCCGTGTCAGACTCGCCGGACTCCGGGACTCGGCCGGACTCGGCGGTGACACGGCCAGGATATGAGACTCGGATGGGACTCGTCGGCACACAGATGAGACTCGGCTAAGGTGAAAATAGGTAAAAATTTAGGGTTTTTTTTTTGAATCTCCTACGATTCACAATTTCTTCAACTCCTGCGATTTCTTTGCGCTTCTTCATCTCTGCAATTTCTTTAGCTTCTTCATCTCTTTCTATTTCATTTGCGATTCGCGATTCGTTCTTCATCTCTTGTGATTTGCGATTTGCGATTCATTCTTCATCTCCTGCGATTCACGATTCATTCTTCATCTTCTGCCGTTCACGATTCTTCCTTGTCCAGTCTTGATTTAGAATCGCAAGAATTTCAACTCCCTTGTTCAGTCATCTCCCTTGCTCTAATTTCATGAGTAAATAGTCTTCATCTCCCTTCCTAATTTCAGACTTGTTTTCAACAAGCAGTATAAATTTATTTTATATGTAATATATATAATTAGCAAGTTTTTAAAAAAATTTATGTTTAATATATATATAATTAATTATATAAAATTTGCCGTGTCCTGCCACACCCGTGTCTCATATTTTCTAAAAATGTCGTTTGCCGTGTCTGCACCCGAGTCCGTGCTTCATAGATTATATGTCTTCTCCTGAAGCTTGAAATTTGAAGTGCTTTAAAGCTTCGTTTTATTATTCAGCCATTGGCTAAGTTTTTCTTCAGTAGGAGCTTAGATTGGATTAAGACTGATAGTACCCTTCTATTTTTCTTGGTTTGTCTCTAGTGAGTGACATGTCACCATCTTTTTTTTATGATGCAAGAGTATAGTAGGTGGGTATGTGATATGACGCCGGGCGCGAAATGATGTCATTAATTTATGATCAGTCTCGCGATTATACCAGGATCTGCATCGAATGATTCCATATATTTTCGATTGATCACGTGAGGATGGCATTATTTTTCATCCTCCCATTGACCCTTTATACCATCGACAAACGTTACTTTTGTGTGCAGAGTTGTATTCATTAGGGGTCAGTATTGCAATTTTGTAGAACTTTGAGCTATTCTCAAAGTAAATTATAATGATGATGGTTTGAATTCCCCGCCTCTTTGCCTCCATTGGACTAGTATAAATAGTGTGGAGGGTGTATCATGATGCTCTTTCCTACCATTACCTCTTTCTTCTTCCTTTCAAGCTCTCTATTGGGATGTAGCATGTTGCTTAGTTCAGGAAATTTAGCAAATGGAGTAACCGACCATGAGCTATGGGGAGGAACAAATGGAAGTTGGAAATGTGGAATGCCAATATGACTAAGGTGTTAATGTCAAATGAGTGTAGTGTTGAGCTTGAAGCGATAGATCATGGAAAGCGAGATTGGGTTGAGGAAGAGAAGAACGAATTTGAAAATGATAATGGGGAGGAAGAGGATGAGTTCGATGAGGAGGTTGATAAAGAGATGAATGATTCCAAGAATGAGCTAGATAGCAATGATGAATTTGATTATGATGAGAACGAGTTCGGGAATGAGATTAAAAAGAGAAAGAACGATTTCGAGAATGGGCTATATGATGATGATGGATTTTTATCATTATGAGGATGAGTGGAACCAAAATAGCATTACCTATGAAGATGATGAAGACGAACTTTATTATGACCAGGAAGACTTTGGCGACATTACGTTGAACCAGAGTGGGATTACTTATGAAGAAGATGAGGATGATGATGAACATGTTGTTTATTTGTTGACGAGGGTGTTAATATCTAGTGAGGACGAGCATGACCCAATGCATCAATTGTTCAAAACTTGGTGCTTGGTTCTTGGAAGAAATACGAGGTGATAGTCGATGGAGGAAGCTAAGAGAATATCTTTAGTCTAGCCGCTTTGAGCAAGCTTGGTTTGGTTCCCGAGCCATGTCTTAGATCTTATCGCATTGGTTGGATCAATGATGTGGAGAATCTTCGAGTTACTCATTGGTGTAACCACTGCGACTTATCAAGATGAAGTTATATGCGATGTTGTAGAAGTGGATGCATGCCACATGCTCCTAGTAAGGCAATTGAAATTCGATTGTGATGCTTTACACGTGAGAAAAATAAACACCTACACCATATTCAAAGATGGCACCAAATACATTCGTGTACCCTTGAGTAATTCCTCTATTTAGAAAAATAAGATCGCCTTGATCCTAACCCGACATTGTTGTCACACTATGGGCCGGACATTGATCCTAACCCGAGCAAACGATTTTTGAGTCAAGTTTCTTATATGGTAATCTCTAAACTCGTTGTTGTATGCTCTATTCACTTACTCAAATTGAGAGCTATGACAGCTTAGTTGGGAAAACATGCATTTTATGATCTTATTGTGAAGCATTACCTCGTGAGGGGAGGTTTGGATTAGTGCCACGGGTGAGGAATGGCGTTGACCCTCGTTGGGTATATGAACATGGGGTTCCCATGACTCGAATTCGTGAGGTAGATCCGTTGGTTGTTATTTTGGACCTTGATAAGTCGTTAGTGATCGCGAGTGGTTTTATTAAGCTTAAGGAGAACACGGAAATCCTTGGGGGCATTTAGCGGGTAACACATGTTGGGGACCGCTCTTATTCTATGTTAGATTTGGGGTCCAAATCATTTCAAGAAAGGGTGAATGATGCGGACACCTCCAGCACGAGACCCGTAGTTGGAGAGATCCGGGTCGATGGGTTACCGCGAGTGAGAGACGAGACGAAATTCACGTACCCAAAGGGAAGAACTGAGGGGATATGTCGTACCACCAAGGGAGCTGAAACCACGGATGGGGCAGAATCAGTGTGGCACGTCGAGTCACATGCCACACGGTGTGCCACCAATGAAGCTGATAAGAGGAAGAGCCAGAAACAGAATGGCATGCTGAGTCATACTTTGCACGGTGTGCCACCCAACGTGCCACGTAGCTCGTCTTGCGATTGAGGGGCGAAGAACTTCAAGAATCCAGTCAAGGACTCGCACGTCATGCGAGTCATATGACACGGCGTGTAGAGTCACTTATGCTGCCTTCTCCGCCAAGTTGATGCCATGGGAGACAAAGGCTGCCACCTGATATTTACTATCTTGCCACTCTAATATTTACCATTTTGCCATTCATCCTATTTACTTTCCTATCCTTCTAGATACTTATTCATATCCTACGCCTGAGGTTTATTCTTGCTTGTAGCCCTAGTGAGGTATTTTAGTAGTGTTGCTTGAATTAGAAAAAGGATATATATATACTCCTTATTTTGTAATGAAGCCTAAATTTTATTGAATCATACATTTAGCCTCCATCGAGAGCTTTGGATTTGTCCATTTTTGGGTTATTCATCCTTCTAGTTTAGCTTGAGAAGTTTGCAAGCTTTGTTGGTTTAAGATTAAGACCTTCACATCGATTTAATGAAGCCTAACTTTTATTGAATCAAACATTTAGCCTCCATTTAGAGCTTTGGATTTATCCATCTTGGGGTTATTCATCCTTCAAGTTTAGCTTGAGAAGTTTGCAATCTTTGTTGGTTTAAGATTAAAATCTTCATATCGATTTAATGAAGCCTAACTTTTGTTGAATCAAACATTTAGCCTCCATTGAGAGCTTTGGATTTATTTATTTTGGGATTATTCATCCTTCAAGTTTAGCTTGAGAAGTTTGCATTCTTTGTTGGTTTAATATTAAAACCTTCACATCGATTTAATGAAGCCTAACTTTTATTGAATCAAACATTTAGCCTCCATTGAGAGCTTTGGATTTATGCATTTTGGGGTTATTCATCTTTCAAGTTTAGCTTGAGAAGTTTGCAATCTTTGTTGGTTTAAGATTAAAACTTTCACATCGATTTAATCTATATCAAAGGGGCTTCTGGTAATGGGTGATTGTTATCTTTTGGACTCCAATTGGAGGTTCTGGTCGGATGTCCTGACATCGCTTGACAAGGATTCGAATAAAGGCTGATGAATGATTATCAATGTATCGCTAGACTATGTGTCATGGATATGAACATTAGTTAGCAGATGATCATTTGAATGTCCTACTAGGATTCAGTTGATTTACCATAAATCAAAGTCATTAGGCATGCATGAGAGTTCTATGCAAACACAACCAAAGAAAGGTGATACATAACAATCCTTTAATAGGAGATGACATCCGAAATCCTTAATAGGGTCCACGTGGAGACTATAAATAGATTATTTAAATAATCTTTTAGTATGCTCTAAGTTCTAATCTCTATTTTTTTTTCCTTTTTGAGTGAGATCCTGACTTTGGCATCTAAGTCTCTATGCCTGGTAACCGATATCTTTCCTATATAGTAAAAAAATAAATTCCGACGATAAAAAGATTTGGAAATCCGCACATGGAAGATACACACGAAAAATCAGTACCTTATGATGATTTATAAATATTGAGCACTTTTTGAGCTGTAATTGATCACAATAATAATAAAAGTTAGTGTATAATTTGGTTTTAGAAAAGAAAAGAAAGATTTTAGATGGTGGGGTGGATCAGTTTGTGAGGGAAGGGAGTAATGTAGTTATCCTACTTTCCCACTTGATTTTGAGATCAACAATGCAAGTGACACTCGGCCAAATTCAAATTGGCCAGTGACACTGAATGAAAAAAAGTTAAAATTGAAACACAGTTTTTATATCAATTTGTGTAACACAATCTAAGCTTAAATAGAAACTTTTGGATAAGTTGACATGAAAAAGGTGTATCTTGTTCAAGTAATGGAAATTTAATAAAGAAAAAAGGAGAAAGATGTTGCCACTTGTCGGTAAATTGGACGTGAAAGTTGCAGAAATTAAGGAAAGCCACATGAAACCCTGATTTGGGTGACACTAAAAACAAACAAAATAAGGTTATGGGCTTGAAGTTTAGAGATAGGAAAGAAGGTTTTTTGTCTAGAAAAGAGAAATGAGATGAACAAATCCGACAAGTGTAGCATACGGAATGTTTGGGCTGCTAATATCGATTCGAAGGGGACCATTTCAACTACTGTTTCTGGTTTTTTTTTTTTTTTTTGATAAAGTTCATATCTTGGCTTTGGTGTTCGAGCTCATTTTATTAGTAAATAGATGGTCCTCGGTTTAATAATAATAATAACCCTTTTCTTTAATTTGGTATTCTATATCTAACTACTGTGTCTTTTCACTCACGCCTAACTCTAAACTCTAAACCTATATCATATCATATCATATAAGAGAGATGGGTAAATTACATTCATATGCCCTTTAACTTTCACCATTAAACTTTACCCATTTTTACATTGTGACTACTAAATTTCATTTCTTTACTGTATAGTTATTGAAATTTACATTTTGTAATACATGTGACTATGACGTTAACAACCATCTATGACCTTTTGACTCACCTTTTAACCTGTTATCTCTCTCCTCCCTTTTTTTTCTCTAAAATTTTATACCAATTTCACAATTTTCTTTCCTTGGAAGCTATTGATATTTATAGAAGAATGCAAAAGGAGAGAATTGAAGGAGATGAAGTTGCTCTGGTGAGTTTGGTACAGGCTTGTGGTAGTATCGGGAAAATTGGGGCTTTCTGTTCATGGATATATGATTAGGAAAGAAATGCCTGCAAACGATGCCCTCCTTCAAACTAGCCTTGTAAATATGTATGCTAAGAATGCACAAATGGAGATGCCGATTAAGAGTGTTGTATCTTGGGGAGCATTGATTTCTGGCTTTGCAGGGAATGCACTTGATATGTTGGTTGAGATGCAGAAATTTGGATTCAGACCAGATACAGTTCCAATCATTCGTTCACTTTTAGCATGCTCACAATTAGGTTACTTGAAATTGGGGAAATCCTTGCATTGCATGGATGTATTGTTAGAAGGCTTCAGTTTGAGGAAGTTTTAGGTACTGCTTTGATTCACATGTATGCAAAATGTGGAGCAGCACCATTTGCACGCACCTTATTTGATCAGATAGAACCTAACCACTTAAATATTAAATTCTCTTTCTAATTATTGTTGTTTTGGTTGTTTTGAATTACTTGTTGATACTAGAGACGGATAGTTAGAGAGATGTACTTTTTTAGAGAGAGAAATGATCCATGAAGGTGGAGAAGAAGAAAAAACAAAAGAGTAAAATTGGTATAACATATTTGAGAAAGAAGGAAAGAGAGAGATACATATTAAAATGGTGAGTCAAAGGTCAGAAATGGTAGTCAACGGTCACAGTAGTCATTGGTTTACAAAGTGTAAAGTTCAACAGCCATACCGGGAGAATCAAGTTCAGTGATCACAATATGAAAATGGATAAAGTTAAGTAGTCATGGGTATAATTTACCTCTTTACTTTTCTTATCACTTTCAACTTTAAAAAATATCTCAAATAAAATGATTGGATTTTCATTTTTATTTCAATAAAATCATTTTAACTATTTGAGACATATAAAATCTTCTCAATATGATATGATATCCACGTAAAAAATAACATATTTTTATGTATGATATGACAACCATAAAAAGGCAGCCTGATATACTATGCGTCTCTGCTAAATGAGGGTCCGAGAAGGAGGCCCATCACAAAGGTGTATTGAGGGCAAGCCTTCTCCTGCGGCAAGAGGTCGCCCCTAAGACTATAATTTTTTTTGTCACGCGACAAACATATAGTTGTGACTATCATGTTATATGTAAAATTTCTTTTCAATATAGTTAGCTTGTCATTATTCCATTGATTTTTTCTATTTGAATTGGTCGGAATGACTTTATTGAAACAAAAATGAAAGTTTAAGGACTTGATTGAAATAAAAATAAAAGCTCGGTGACTTGAAACAAAACGAAGATCAATAACCTTTCTGGAAGTGACCTGAAAACTTCAGTGCTCATGAGTGCAATTTACCTTTTTTCTCTCTCACTCGTTATTTTTTCTATTTTTATTTTACCCGTAGCATAATATCTCTTTATCACATATTCTCGCTTCTCTCTATTCTCTCTCAATCAAATTCTCGCACTTATTCCTTTTCATTTCTTTCTTCTCTCTTCCAAAGGAAAGTGTGTTACTACCGTCCCCTCCTAAAGTTTCTACTAGTGACTTTTGATTAAGAATCCATTAGACTTTCTCTTTAAGAGATTCTTTCTAGGTCTCCAAAGGTAGAGTTTAGGTAACCAAATGAAATTCAATTAAGAAAAAAGAAATAAAAATTACACAAATGATGGAGGGAAAAAATTATAATCAGATGGAAAAATAGAGCTTTTAGTTTCACTTAACCTTTTATTTAGTAACAACACTCAATCCTTTCTAAATTCTTTTATCCTACTTGAGATGGTGATATTTTAAACTAATATTGAGGTCTCAAGCTATTAATTCTAAACTACCCACAAAATATTTTATGTTGGTCCGGCTAAAGCAATTAACCAAAAAAAAAGCATTAAGTTTCATGAAAAACTTTAGAAAACAAATAAGTCAGGTAAATTACATACATGGTGTACAACATTTACCTGTTATCACACTTTGGTGTACAATCTGTTGAAACACCTTTCCACATGATTTTGATTTGACAAAATTATTTAAGTTAGTCCATGATTAAGGAACAATTAAATTTAAGTGCTTTGATTTAATTGTACTAATATGTTTGTTCAATGTTGAGTATAAATATAAATACAAATGGAAATAAAAAGTAAGACATGACGAAGTCAGCATGAGACTACAGCACAAGCTGAGTGGAGTGTAACTCAGCGTGATAGAAGATCTTCAGAATAGATGCCTAAAGATCAAACAAATCAACGAAGCTGAGTGGAACGCAACTCAGTATCAAAAGTAGAAAATGTTGAAACACCTTTCCACATGATTTTGATTTGACAAAATTATTTAAGTTAATCCATGATTAAGGGACAATTAAATTTAAGTGCTTTGATTTAATTGTACTAATATGTTTGTTCAATGTTGAGTATAAATATAAATACAAATAGAAATAAAAAGTAAGACAGGACAAAGTCAGCATAAGATCACAGCACAAGCTGAGTAGAGTGGAACTCGACATGAAAGAAGATAAGTTATCTTCAGAACAGAAGCTTAAAGATCAAGCTAATCAACGAAGCTGAGTGGAACGAAACTCAGTATCAAAAGTAGAAAAGTCTTCTTAAGAACTATGTCTTGCAGAACGAAGCTGACCATGGAAGCTGAGTAAAAGAGAACTCAGTATTTGTATTAGCAACAATCGAAGACAGCGGTTATCAAAGTCAAGCTGAGTGATCTTCAGGACAACATGAATGATTCGTTTGCTAAAAGAAAAGATCCGACATCTGTCTGCGCCAATAATAAAAACCTTCGAATTACGCAAAAGCCAATTTCAAGATGCATGGGTCAACTCTTTTGTTGCTAAAAGACAAACTGGCACAAAAAGACGAAACCTGTGAGAAGAAGACAAACCTGACGACTGCTGAATTCAGACGACAGGATTGGCCTGCAAAACTGAAGCTGACCAGAACTTGTCTCAAAAAGGAGCCGTTTGGATCAACGGACAAATCCAAGATTCAAATCATTTCTGCTTCAGACCTTAACTATAAAAGGACATGATCATTCTTGGATCATAAGCCGATTACAACAAGAACAAAAGAGTATACATACAAAGCACACAAAAACCAAAAGAGATCTTACACCAAATTTCTATTCTTGTGTAAAAGCTAGATTGATTTTCTGTAATCATCTAAAGTGTTCTTCATCCGAAAAGAACAATTTGTATCAATTGTAAAATTGAGAGTGTTGTGCTGAGTACTCGGTGTTGAGTGCTTAGTGGTAGATAAATCTAGGTGTTTGGTTATAGCACTTAGTAGGAGTTGAGTAGACGAATAGAGGACGGTACTCTTGCATATTCAACTGCCTTGTAAACGGTTTGTGCTCTACCTTTAAAGAGCTCTGTATTGGATTTAAAAAGCCCGGAGGGATTCTGGGGACTAGACGTAGGCGGAGAGGCCGAACCAGGATAAGTCGTGCTGAGTAATCTCTAACTCTCTCAATATATATATATATATATATATATATCTGTATGTGTTGTTTGTTATATTTACTCGGCATATAAATTGTTTAAATTGACACTGAGTAAATAAGAGTGCTGAGTTGGAAGCTGACCACAAAAGTGTCAAATTTCAACTCATTTGTAAAATAGTTCTAGTCAACATCTGACTAAAGCTGTCTTACGCTACAATCAGCCGTGCTGACCAAAGCTGAGTTAACAAACTCAAGAAAATATATTCAGTCAGCTTAATTAAAAAGGAAAAAAGTTATATTAGTTCCTAACCCCCCCCCCCTTGGAACTAATCACACGGGACCAACAAGTGGTATCAAAGCCTAGTAGCTCACTACTCAAATATATAACTATCTTGAGCTGATCCCGATAAATGGCTGAGAATAGCACTCGTTTCCTTCCAGGGAACCAAACAACACAGATACTCCCTGAGGGATTATCAATTAGTCGGTCTCCCCTATTCTTTGGATCTAATTATACGTTCTGGAAGAATAGGATGAAGAACTTTATTCAAGCCACAAACATGAGTGCATGGCTTGCAATAGTTCAAGGCCCATATGTGCCTTATAAAACTGTTGACAATGAGAAAATTGTCAAGAGTGAAACTTAGTGGTCAGAAGATGACCTTAAGAAACTACAAAATAATGCTTTGGCTATCAATATGCTTCACTGTGCACTAGATGCTGCAGAATACAATAAGATTTCAGGTTGCGAGTCAGCACAGGAGATTTGGAAAAAGCTTGAAGTAGCCTATGAAGGTACAAGCAAGGTCAAGGAATCAAAGGTGAACCAACATATGAGATTATACGAGCTGTTCGAGATGAACGACAATGAGGACATCTCTGGAATGAACGCTAGATTCACCACCATCATAAATGAGCTAAAGAGGCTCGGCAAGAACTTCACTGAAGAAGAGCAAGTGAAGAAAATCTTGAGAAGCTTACCCAAGAGCTGGCAAGCTAAGAAAACTGCCGTGGAGGAAGCTCAAGATCTGACCACATATAAATAGGACGAGCTGATCGGATCTCTACTGACTCATGAGATCTCTATGAAAAATTTTGAAGTAAAAGAAAAGTCAAAAGACAAGAAACAAAAATCACTTGTCATGAAAGCTGACTCAACTGAAGCTGACTCATCAGATGATGAGGAAATGGCCATGTTCACGAGGAAGAGGAAGAAGTTGTTCAAAAAGAATGAAAAGAACAGCAAGAGGCCATTCAGAAGAGGTGATAGGTACAAAGCTGAGTCTAGTGACAAATACAAAAAGGACAGCTCCAAGCCTGTCACGTGCTTTGAGTGCCATCAAACTGGGCACATTAAGTCAAGCTGTCCTAATCTAAAGAAAGACAAGAAGGGAATCAAAAAGGCAATGGTGGCCACATGGAGTGACAGCGACGACTCAACATCGTCAGAAGCTGAAGCGACTGAGTCGGCAAACATATGCTTCATGGCCGATGACGCTGCTGACCACACTCGATCGGAGCAAGTTGACCTCTCTGAAGAATCTGAACAGGAGGAATACTCAAATGAGGTAACATCCTTACACTTGCTTAGAAATGAAATGATTAATGCCCTGAGTGATTTATATACACTGACTAAAAAGTATAACAAGAAAATAAAGGCACTCAGCAGGCGATGTGACGAGATCGAAGAGGTCAAACTTAGTGACCTTCGATATCTTCTCCAAGACAATTCAACTTTGCATAGCAACATGGAAATTAGGCACAAGTTTGTCTCGGAGGTCCAATCAGATTCAAAGAAACTGAGAAAGGATTTCACAAACCTTCAGAACCAAATAAAAGGTTCAAACAAATCCCATGCTGAGTACTCAGGTACTAGTGAGCGCAGACAGTTCACTCAGTGTGACTGTTGTGGGAAAAGAGGACACACAACAGATGTGTGTTGGTATAACAAGCGGATTGTCCAATGTGACTTCTGCGGAAAGAAATGACATACCACTAAGGTATGTTGGAATGCTCAGCACAATGGTGCTGACCAAAAACAAAGTCACCCTAAAAGGGTAACTCATTGTGACTTCTGTGGTAAACAAGGCCACACCATCAAAGTATGCTGTCACAAATTAAAACATGACTTTGCACCTGTCTATGCTAACAAACGAGGACCCAAAAAGAATTGGGTACCTAAAGATGAATGATCTAAAATGCAGGTGAGCCTGAGATGCGTGGAAAAATCGAAACTATGGTATATTGATAGCGCATGCTCGAGGCACATGACTGGTGATGAAACTCAGTTCATCACACTTGAGCTTAAACGAGGTGGAAACATAAGCTTTTGAGACAATAAGAAGGGTAAGATAGTAGGATCAGGCACTATCGGAGGTAACCCCACCATTGAGTCAGTCTCCTTAGTTAAGGGTCTCAAATATAACCTATTGAGCGTAGCTCAGCTTTGCGATAGCGGTAGACAGGTTATATTTGATGCTACTCAGTGTCGGATACTCGAGGGAAAGCAAACAAATTGATTTTAACTGCCCCTCGTGTTGACAATGTATATATGTTGAGTTTAGAAAAACAGTTTTCCAAAAATATATGCTTAGTATCTAAAGAGGATAACTCCTGGCTATGGCATAGGAGACTTGGTCATGTTAGCATGGACCTCCTTGCCAAATTAGCTAGAAAGCAATTAGTTGAGGGAGTGCCCAAATTGAAATTTGAAAGAGATCAATTATGTAATGGTTTTCAGTAAGGTAAATAAACGAAAAAGTATTTTCAAAGTAAAAATATTGTCTCAACCAAAAGACCATTGGAATTACTACATTTGGACCTTTTCGGACCTGTCCAGCCACTCAGCTTGGGCGGTAAGAAATTCTCCTTAGTCATTGTAGATGATTTCTCTCGGTATACTTGGATCATCTTGTTGAGTAGCAAGGATGAAACATTTGAGATGTTTACAACATTGATTAAGAAGCTTGAAAATGACAAAGTCCTAAAAGTAGCTCACATTAGAAGTGACAATGGCGGAGAATTCAAAAACCAACAGTTTGATGAATTCTACGAAGTCAGTGGCATTGACCATAATTTTTCTACTCCTAGGACACCTCAAAAAAATGGGGTCGTTGAAAGGAAGAACAGAACCATAGTTGAAATTGCTAGGACAATGCTGAGCGAAAATAGGCTTCCAAAGTATTTCTGGGGTGAAGTTGTCCACACAGCATGCTACATACTGAATAGGGCTTTAGTTAGACCTATACTCAAGAAAACCCCTTATGAACTTTGGAAAGGACGAAAGCCCAACATTGGCTACTTTCGTGCTTTTGGGTGTAAGTGCTTTATACTCAATACAAAAGATAACCTTGCTAAATTTGATGCTAAAGCTAACGAAGCGATATTTTTAGGGTACTCAACTAACAGTAAAGCATATAGGGTGTATAATAAACGAACTCAGGTCGTAGAAGAGTCTGTCCATATAGAGTTCGATGAAACTGATCCTGCAGGAAAGACAACTCAGCCCACCGAAGATGAACCAAGCTCAGCTTCCGCTGACCACACAAGAGCCACTGAGTCATCAGTACAAGGGCTGACCAAAGGTAAAAACGAAACCGAAATTACCTTTACTGACCAATCTACTCCTGCAGATATTGTAGAAACACTTATTCCAGACAACTCAACATTACCCAAAGAAATAAAAATTCCAAGAGGACATTCGGAGAAGTCCATTCTTGATGCCGCTGACAACAAGCTGATGACAAGAGATCAGCTTAGAAAGTATCTCGGAAATGTTGCATTCGTCTCAGTACATGAACCAAAGAACTTTGCTGATGCTGAGCACGATGAATATTGGATCAACGCTATGCAAGAAGAGCTTGATCAATTCACAAGAAATGAGGTATGGGATTTAGTACCAAAACCTAGGAATCAAAAGACCATAGGAACTAAGTGGGTCTTTAGAAATAAATTAGATGAGCAAGGCAACGTAGTCAGAAACAAAGCTCGACTTGTAGCCCAAGGCTATAGTCAGCAAGAGGGCTACGGTGAAACCTTTGCACCCGTTGCTAGGTTAGAGGCTATACGAATTTTGTGTGCGTATGCTAGTTATATGAACTTTAGACTATATCAAATGGATGTTAAAAGTGCTTTTCTTAATGGCTTTATAAACGAAGAGGTATATGTTAGTCAGCCTCCAGGGTTTGAAGATCCAAAATTTCCAAACCACGTTTATAAACTCAAGAAGGCCTTATATGGCCTGAAGCAAGCTCCAAGAGCTTGGTATGAAAGGTTGACCAACTTCCTACTGACCAGGAATTATGTCAGAGGCAAAGCTGACACAACCTTGTTCATTAAGAAAAAGGGTAAAAATACCTTACTAGCACAAATTTACGTAGATGATATAATCTTTGGTGCTACTGACGAATCTATGTGCAAAGAATTTAGTAAACAGATGCAAACTGAGTTCGAGATGTCTATGATGGGCGAACTCAACTTCTTCCTTGGACTACAAATCAAGGAAGGTAAGAATGGTATCTTTATTAGTCAGTCCAAGTACGCCAAGGAAATGCTCAAAAAGTTCGATATGGAAGATTGTAAACCCATATCAACCCCAATGGGTACTGACATTGTCCTATGCACGGATGAGAAAGGTAAGTCAGTAGATAGTAAGCTATATCGAGGTATGATTGGCTCTTTACTCTATCTTACTGCTAGTAGACCTGATATTCAGTACTCAGTATGCTATTGCGCTTGATATCAAGCTGACCCTAGGGAATCTCACCTTGTAGCTGTAAAACGAATTTTTAGATATTTGCAGAGCTCAGTTAATGCAGGTTTATGGTATCCAAATTCAAATGAATTCACACTCATTGGATACGCTGATGCTAACTATGGACGAGATAAGCTAGAGCGTAAGAGTACTTCGGGAGGATGTCACTTCCTTGGAAGCTGTCTAGTATCTTGGTTCAGCAAGAAGCAGTCATCAGTTGCCCTGTCTATAACTGAAGCTGAGTACGTAGCTGCTGGTAGCTGTGTTGCACAAGTCCTATGGATTAAGCAACAGCTTGAGGATTACGGAGTAAAAACAGAAACAATTGAAGTCAAATGCGATAACAAGAGCGCTATTGACCTATCCAAAAATCCAATCCAACACAGCAGGATGAAGCATGTCACCATAAGGCATCACTTCATCAGAGATCACGTATTAAAGGGGGAGATCAAGCTGACCTATGTGCCAACAGATGAACAGCTTGCGGATATCTTCACTAAGCCTCTGGCTCGTGAGCAATTTAACATACTAAGGGAAGCAATCGGTATGTCTTATCCTCTTCAATAATACTATGTGCTTAATTGAATGTCGAGTGATTACCATGCTGAGTGACTTGTACTAAATTAGTAACTTCTACATGCTGAGCTTAATATGTGTTATAGAAAATCACCCTATGCTGAGTAAGACATACATGCTGAGTGATTATCTTAGGCTGAGTTACTAAAGTAGTATGAAAGCCCTCTAAGTAAAACTGTGCACTCAGTACCACAAAACGTTCAGTATTCTAACAAACTGAGTAAATCCCACTTGCACTATTAAATGCTGGCACGCATATTAAATAGCCACCTAGGATGATGTCAGAAATAATTAAGAAAATACACGCGACGAATGTGTCATAAATGTCATGATCTTTGTCGATTGATCATCTCGAGGTAAAATGGCTAGTTCAACGTATTGGATCAATTCGAGCCTCTATAAATAGTGGATGAATTCCCACTTCTACCTCTTTACACTTAGAATTTCTGGCAATCAAACTCTCTCTATCTAAAAATCCCAAACCTCTCAAAAATCTCTGGAAATCATGTCGGATTCTCAGAATATCTCCGGTGTCGGTTACGACGACAACTGCTCCGATGAAAACCCTAAATCTCCTGCTCAGCAGGAATACAGCGAAACTCCCACCAAGTCTCAAGGATAAGGTCAGCATGACCAAACTCCAAGCAAGAGCCCTCAAGCTGACCTCGCAACCTCTTCAAAAAAGAAGAAGAAAAAGAAGGACAAGCAGCCCAATGAAAAGATATTCCTTAAAGTCTATAAAAGTGTTAAGAACCATGAGGTACTTCGCTTCCGGTGGTTCTCTTCGAGCTTCGTAACTGCTGAGCAACCGTTCTGTGAGTGGATCTCGAAGAATGGATGGGCTGGACTCTTCTCCCTTCCTAGCAAAACCTACCCTAGGTTGGTAAGGGAGTTCTACTCCAACCTTTGTGTTGACGAAGAAGATGCTGACCATCTGGTAACCCATGTCAAAAGCCAAAAAATAACGATTACCCCATCTTATCTAGCAACCTTGCTAAAACTGCCAGCCAAAGGGAAAGAATTCAGGACTACAAAGGAGAAACTTGACCACACCGTGACGTTTTGTAAGCTGGAGGACCACAAAGGGGAAATTGCTAGTACATGCATGGGTCAGAATCCAAAGATGTGTTAAGCCCAAAATATACCTAAAATATCATATATAAATACATTAAATTTACATTGAAATCGTGCTAATTATATTCATTCAGAGTACTTTTACGTCTTTATTTACTTCTTTGATGCAAGGTACTTAATTATTTGGTTAAATCCAAATAGGAGCTAAAACAGAGCTAAAACGCAGCTAAACGGAGGAAAAACCTAAATTACGTGCCAAGAATACGTATCAATCAGGAGACCGACTCAAGGAAGATGAGAAACAGTCGGGAGACGGGGAAGAAAGCCCCTATCGCGACTGAGATTTTCAGAAATCAGTCGCGGCATATGAACACCAGTCACCGAAAATTCGAAGTTTTCAGCTCGCCCCTTCACCCCCTATCGTGACTGAGATTCTCGGAATCTCATATGAGATAGCGAAGAATTCTGCACATATTTCACATGTTTAATTCCAAAAAACGCGTCTATTCGTTTGGATAAAAGCGACCCTTCACCAGCGGACACGACCCTTCAATTACAACCCTTCACCAACTATAAATAAGTGATCCATTTCAGAAATCAATGTTGTTGGCTAAGTTAGAAAAGTTAGAGAAATCAGAGAGTTATTATGTTGAGTTTCTGATTCAGAAAGAGTTAGAAAGTTAGATTTCATTTCTGTATAAACAAACTTGATGTACACAAGTTGTTATTAGATTAGTTATAAACACAGTAGTATTAGTTTAGTTTCAAAGGTTGATCAGAGACAAGTTTTCATTCTAGTAGTGGACTGACCGGTCTCTATTCCGAAGATTCAGCGAGAAGAACTAACGGCTGAAGTGCAAAGAGGTCTGACAAACCTACGGAGTTTGAGGGAAAGATTGACAACCCGGATCTCAAAGTTTTCGTCAAAATTCCATCCATGTTTCTTCTTCACTGTTAACTTGTGAAGATTCACAATTCACTAATAATATATTTATTTTATACAATACATTCTTCCTGTTGTTATTTTGATATTGTTCTGACAAAATGATTTTCAAAATGATAAATTGGTGTTTTCATTAAAACGTTTTATACAATCATATTTATAAAGAAACTTTGTTGAACACTTGAAAGAATTAGTTTTTACGGATGATATGATCGTGAACGCGGCTTATCGGATATAAAATACTAATTTGATTAAGGTAGAAATCTGCTCCGACCCAAAGAGATTTCTACGGTTCAAAGCCATTTAATTGCATAAATTCGTGTATTATTACATGTTCATAATCTTACCAAAGTTATAGTTGCTTTCTTTGCTTAATGAAAATAAGTTTTATACCTTCTATTTATTCCAAATACGAAAGCGTCTGTCTTATAATCAAAATCTCAAGACAGAATTGTTCTCTAAGTTCAATATAATATTCTTATCTAATCCTAATTTATCCGAACCAATACAATCAATTAAACGATTTTCTTTAATTAAACCTAAAGACGTGAATAAAACTGAATTAAATAAGTTTTTAGTTAAAAAGCGTTCCTTGTGGGTTCGATATCTTTTATTACTACAAGCGTATACCGTGCACTTGCGGAAATCGCTCAACAAGTTTTTGGCGCCGTTGCCGGGGAACGCCAAAATTTTTAACAAAAATTTAGATTTTTCGTGTTTTATTTCGAATCTAGGTTTATACATATTTATTTTAACTTTTGCAATTTATTAATTTTAATTTACTAATTTTTATTTATTTTTCAAATTCTGTTTTGTAGGTAGTTTCGGTTCGTGCAAGATTTCAGGTTCATGCGCAGTTCTCGAAGTTCGGGCACCCCACCAGACCCTATAGACCCAGAAATTGAAAAGACCATTAGAAAGAACAAGAAAAACAAGAAAAACAAAAATAAGACTCCAGTAAAAACACATAACGAGCCGGAAAAAATGGCAAACCCACCGACACTTATGGATTACGCTAGGCCAGGTGTGGCCGGTGTAACCAATAGTGTAGTTAGACCCAGAATCACCGCAAACCAATTTGAAATTAAGCCAGCTTTGCTTAATATGTTGCAAAATAATGTAACATTTTACGGGTTACCTAACGAAAATCCTAACACCTATTTGACAAATTTCCTTGAAATTTGTGACACTTTTAAAATTCCAGATGTGACTGCCGAAGCAATCAAACTTTGCCTTTTTCCTTTCACTTTGAAGGATAGAGCCAAAGAGTGGTTAACTTCAATGCCAACCGCAACTTTTGAAACTTGGGAACAATTAGCCCAAGCTTTTTTATCAAAATATTTTCCTTTAGCAAAAACCGCAAGAGTCATAAAAGAGTTAACATTTTTTTTGCAAAATGATAATGAGACTCTTCATGAGACTTGGGAACGTTTCAAAGAACTTCAACGTTTATGCCCACACCACCAATTACCCGCTGAACTTTTAATGCGAACATTTTACAATGGACTAAATCCTACAACTAGAGGTTCATTAGATGCCATGTCGGGAGGGCTATTTATGAAGAAAACATCAGCCCAAGCAAGAGAACTTTTGGAGGAAATGGCAATCAACAGCAGTATGTGGCCCGCGGAACGTGGACATATACCGGTGGTGAAACCATCATCCTCAACCACATCATCAGTTAAAGGTATAGTGGAACTTGATCCAGTCGCGATGTTACAAGCCCAATTTTCTGTTTTGTCGCACAAAATTGATAGGTTTATGGCATCGTGCGATACCAATGGCAATCCAATCCAAACGGATTTGGATTATGAAAATATGAGTGAGATCGAACAGGTAAATTTTGTCCAAGGGCAAAACCAAACTAATAATCCTTATTCTACTACTTATAATTCTGGATGGAGGAATCATCCTAACTTTAACTGGAAATATAATAATAATGCAAGTGCTAATCAAAATCGTACTAGTAATTATCAAAATCAGTCAAGAGATACGATTAGCACTTTATCTTCTAAAATCGACAAATTCATAGATGCTATCAGTGGAAAAATAAGTAATCACGACGATGGTTTTAAACAGATCGAAAATAAATTCGATTAGCTTATTAAAAACCACTCATCTAGCATCCATAATTTGGAGGTTCAAATTGGTCAACTTGCTAAATCAATTCCATCCCGAAAAGAGGGAAGTCTTCCCAGCCATACGGAAGAAAATCCGAAAGAGCAGGTAAAGGCTATCACTCTTCATTCAGGGAAAAATTATCTAGGTCCGGAAATGCCCGGAGATGCAACATTACCAGGAACTGATTTACCAAAGTCCAAAGAAGATATATCAAACACAAAAAGTTCACCAATTGACTCAAGTACAAAAACTTTTGTACCCAAACCACCTTTTCCGCACAAAGTCCGAAATAAGGACTATGACAAACAACTTTTAACGTTTTTAGACAAACTTAAAAATTTGCACATTAATTTGACGTTCATGGATGAAATTACGCAAATTCCTAACTATGGTAAGTTCTTAAAGGATTTGATTTCAAAGAAAACCAGTTGGGAAGGAATTTCATCCATTTCGTTAACTGAAGACTGTAGTTCAATTGTGTCGAGTAGTTTGCCTACTAAACTCAAAGATCCCGGATGTTTTACTATTCCGTATAAGTTGGGAGATATCGCATTCCTAAGTTGTCTTTGTGATTTAGGAGCAAGTATAAACTTAATGCCGTTGTCTATTTTTAACAAGTTAGGTTTAGAAGAAGATATCAAACGTACCAATATGGTTTTGCAATTAGCGGATCAAACCACTAAGAGACCATATGGTATAATTGAAGATGTTTTAGTCAAAGTTGATAAATTTATTTTTCCTACCGATTTTGTTATATTAGATTTTTCATATGACGTTAATTGTCCACTAATTTTTGGTAGACCATTTATGAACACATGACGTGCTCTAGTTGATGTGTCGGAAGGGAAAGTAGTTTTGAGGATAGGAGAGGATAAGATCGAATTTAATATGAACAAAGCGATGAAATATCCTATGGAGGAATTCGCTTGTATGAAACTTGATTTAGTTGAAGAGTGTGTTGTTGGTCCCGTGTGATTAGTTCTAAGGGGGGGGGGGGGGGTTAGGAACTAATATAACTTTTTCGTTTAATTGTATGCTGACTTAGTTATTTTGCGAGTTTGTCAACTCAGCTTTTAGTCAGCTTGGCCAGATATGCTATAAGACAGCTTTGGCTGGATATTGACTAAAGTTGTTTTATTTATAAGTTAGATATTAACACTCTTGGAGGTCAGCTTCTAACTCAGCACTTGAAATTACTCAGAGTCAACTTTAAACAATTTTATATGCTGAGTAAACTTCACACACAACACATGCACATATATATATTGAGAGAGAGTTTAGAGATTACTCAGTATCACTTATCCTGGTTTGGCCTCTCCGCCTACGTCCAGTCCCTAGAGTCTTCCGGGCTTTTAGAATCCAATACTGAGCTCTTTAAAGGTAGAGCACAAACCAATTACAAGGCAGTTGAATATGCAAGAGTACCTTCCTCTATTCGTCTACTCAACTCCTATTAAGTGCTACAACCCAGCACCTAGATTTCTCTACCACTGAATGTTTACAACCAAACACTCAGCACAACACTCTCAATCTTACAATTGATAAACACTTGTTCCTTTTCAAATAAAGAACACTTTAGAAGATTACAAGCAATCACTCTAGCATTTACACAAGGAATAGAAGATGGGTGTAAGATCTCTTTTTGTATCTAAGTGCTTTTGTATTTTTTCTCTCTTGTATTTTTCTTTTTGTAGTTCGGCCAATGATCCAAGAAGTTTGATTGTCCTTAAATAGGAAAAATCTTTGATGGATCATTTTGAAATGATGTAGCCGTTGATGTTAAAATGGCTCTTTTAGGGGACAGATTCTGGTCAGCTTCAGACTGTTCCGGCCATTCCCTTCCTCTGCATTCCTTCAGACGTCAGGCTTGTCTTCTTGCGTCTGGCTTGTCTTCTTGCGTCTGGCTTGTCTTTTTGTGCCAGTTGTCCTTTACCAATAATCCATTGACCCATACATCTCGGAATGTGTCTTCTGCGTATTTCCAAGGATTCAATTATTGGTTCAGAGGGGCGGTAACCATTGTCTTTTAGCAAACGACTTTTTCATGCTGTCCTGAAGAATCACTCAGCTTCTACTGCGTAAATCATTGTCATCGGCAATTTCCAAGCTGAGTATAATTTTAGTCAGCTCAGCTTCGTAAGACAGTTGTTGTTGCTGTTTCTTATGCTGAGTTGCATTGCTTCTCTTCGTTGGTCTTTTATGCCTTAGTCTCTTGATGCTAGGTTTAATTCCACTCAGCTTGATACTCTAGGCTTCTATGCCGACCTTAGCTTGTTTTGTTAATTTCATGCTGACTTCTTCCTGTCTTACTTTTTATATTTATCTTTATTTATATTCATACTCAACATTGAACAAACGGATTAGTACAGTTAAAATAAAGCACTTAAATTTAATTGTCTCTTAATCATGGATGATTTTGTCAAATCAAAATCTTGTGGAAAGCTGTTTCAACAAACTCCCCCATTTTGATGTTGGCAAAATCCATAATTATGGAACTCAGTTTTGAAATTCCCCATGATTGATTTATTTTTCATATTTCTGAAATTTCTCCCCCGTAAGGGTTGCATCTGTTAATTTACCTCTTAAACCTTCCAAGATTTATTTTGAGACAAACTAAGAATGTGTGTACTGACTAGATTCAGTTCTAATTTATTTTGAGTCTAGGTCAGCTTTCAGAAATGCTTGAATACTCAGTTTGATTTACTCGTTATTATGTATACTGAGTATTTGTTTGTTCAATTTGCTTATGTTAATGTGTATTGACAAGCATGGCATTTAAAAAAACAGTTCATTGGATAGAATGAAACATACACATACACAATACTTGTGCCCACAAAATAGAAAAAAAAGTTTCAGTAGTCTCTCTTCTTAAGCCTTACCCTTTCCTTTCTCACTCTACAGCCTTACCCTTTCCTTTTACTTTGCTCCCTGATGTTCCTGTCCCTTGTTGAGTTCCATCTTGAGTTCTCTCTCCCGTTTTGCCAGCATCGGGTTTATAAACAAAGGTGTCATTCCGCGCAGCAGAGGATAGAACATTGGAATAGCGTTGTAATCTCTTTGTGCTCTCACTCAAGCCATCTATCACAGGAACACAATCATCTCGAACGTTTCGAGGAACTGGGATGGACCTAGTAATCAGGTTGATAATACACTCATGGGACTTGCTAAGCCAAGTAAGGGAGCTGGTAATCTGAGCAAAAGATTGATGATACATCTTCAATAGGGCAGAGTCATAGAAGATGCATTGAGCATTGTCATAGCGAATGGCCTGCAGAATACCTTGTGAAAGTTTATCATTGGTGCTGGGATCAACGTCCATCTGAGCTTTGTTGACATTTAGAAGACTGACGGCTTTATTGAGTTAATCAATTGTACATTGAAAAGTGGAGGAAACGAGCTCACGTGTACAAGTGAGATCAGCAGTCAGCTTGGCAAAGCATCCCTGCAACTCAGCAGATGTGGCATACTCAGGATTGGCCGTTGTCCCAAGGTTGGGCAGTTCTGTTCTCAGCTTGGCAAAGTGGTGATCTAACTCAACGGAAGTTGCATATCCTGGAGTAGGTGCAGAGAGATTTGTGATTTTACCTTCAAGGGAGTTCATCTGGTTTATCATCAGAAGGAATAGCTCAGTCAGTTTGGCAATGTGATCTTGCTTAGGTTGCTGTGATTGGACGGTGGTTACAACACTGATAAGATCCTTGAGTCCCTTAATTTCAGTAAGAAGTTGAGTGATGGCAGAGATATTTGTTGACTCAGGATGAGCAGACCTAGCAGCATCAGAAGTGGTGAACTCCTGGAGAAGGGATTGAGCCGTTTCTATGATTCGACGGCTAGACTGAGTTGCACTAAGATATGCATGTTGCTCAGTGGAAGTTGGCTCAGACGCAGGAATGGAGGTAGAGCTGGATGGTGGTGGAGTTGGGTGCTTACTAACTTGAGTAATGGGGTCTTGATGAGGTGCAATACCAAGATATTGAGGTTGAACAGGTGGATCCATAGCTTTCTCCCCGTGTTGAGTGGCTGGATCTTCGAGCTCTTGCTCGGCAGGATTTGGATTTGGTGGAGTCTTGGCATGTTCCTCAGTGCGAGTAACAGAGGCTTGATTTTGCTCTGGTTCCTTGGGAGGAGACTCAACATGATGGGAAAAATACTCGAACTGGATTTCGGATGGATCCGTAATCTGCTCCAAAGATGGAGACTCAGCCAAGAGATCAATAAGAGGGGTTTTGACAGCTTTCTTTTTCAGTCTTTTGAGGGACTTGGATTTTGGAGGTGAAGGGTCAGTTTGAACATTTGCATCCTCAACCTCGGCTTCAACATTCAGATCCTCTCTTTGATGTTCCTCTTCTTCTTGTTCAACATGTGCCTCCTGATTTTTCTCAACATTATCCAGCTCAGCATGATCTTTTTCTTCAGCATTAAGCTGAGTATCAACCTGTCCTTGTTCTTCTCCTTCATCAGCTTGCTCAACTGGAGTTTGTTGGAAATTAGGCTAAGGTATAGCAGCGGAAATATAAAAATTTTAGCCTACTTCCTTTTAACCATGGGATCCGTTAATCGTTATTTCATATAAAGAGGGATAAGAAGGAATACCTTTTGAAGAACAATCTACCGTTGTTAAAGAAGCGCCCACAATTCTTCTCCGAGATCCCAAACACGAAGTATAACACGGTGAGGTTAAGATAGAATCAACTCTTATGAGATGCAACCAAAATAGATTGCCTCTAATTAACCAACACAAGATCAAAGAGAAAAGGAGATGAATGTAATTAATCAATCGACGGAAGCCGTATGAATTCTTATCCACGAAAACGGGAAGTCGAATTCTCTTTCTCTCACTAGCTAGGGATTTCGAAAATCACAAAGGGGAGGGGATAGGCTTAGTCGAAATTCACACATTAGGGGGGTATATATAATAACTTGTATCTAAACCCTAGTTAGATAGGAATAGGTTACTTAATAGGAATTCAATTCGGAATAGGATTCCTAATTATTATCTTATAATATATCTAATAATATATCTAATATATTTAGGATAATAATAAATAACCTAATTGGATAATAATAGGAGTATATTAATCTAATTAAAACTCCTAATTTAATTATCTCTCTTAATTAATTTAATTCACAAACCTAATCAAATTAGGATTAAGGGAATTAAAATAATTCCTAACTTATTATATACAAATTTCGGCCTCCCCTAATTAAATGGGCCTTACTGGGCTCATTTGGGCTTCCATCTATTAATGACATCCATCTCTCTTTTGGTTCCAAGTCTTATGTGTGATCCATTAGGTTCTTACTACTTCTGGCCGTATGCAACTATTAAATTAATTTCTTCAAGAATTATATTTAATCCTTGCATAACGGAATGATGTACTGAGTATGTTATTGGCAAGTCTGTAATCATTCCCCCAGAGTCCGTTAAGAAGACAGGTTGATTCTGTCGTTAACCCTTCCGTATTAGTTACAGTATAATTCGACCCTTTATCAACTATATCCTTGAACTGAATCTTATGACTATGGATGATGTCAAGTCACATATAGCGAGACATTCGTTTTACTTGTACATGCCGAGTCAACTCAAATAGATAGGTTAAGTGAAATCTGTATTTCAAGTCTTAAGCTATCACCTTGCAAGGATTTAGAGTCGAGTCTTCCACAAGCGATCCTTGGATATATCTCCCATTAATCGGGAGTGATAAATGCTCAATCCAATGTATAACTACCCTGACATTACTTCCTGTGACACCCAACCTTTGCAGTTCACACCCCAGAGTCATCTCTGTTAAGGATCGTGGGACCGCAGGATCAAAGTCTCACATTCAGTAATTCAGGATGACCAATTAACATTCCTTTGAGTCTGAGGATTACTTATACCTATTAATACCAATGAGATGAACATGTGACAAAGATGAATCTATCCATCCTGTTATCTCAAATTGGATCCCCAATCCTAATGAACGACGTTTCATCGGATCTATGTAACTGTCCAGATATCTATATATATGAAGCTTGTGAGATCAGCTTTCTGTTGGACAGAAGACATTGTTACATACAAGTCTCAACAGTGATATATCAATCCTAAACATATCACTTGACTTGGGGTGGTTTTAAGTTTATTAGTTTATTATAAAGTTTTGTCTCACTTCATGCTTGTATGAACACTTTATAATCACTTTAAACAAACTTACGGATTTCCTTTTATTAGACTTTATTTAGTGCTTAAAAGGGATTGCCTTTATATAGTTATAAAACATATATCTCATAAAAACAAATGATATAAAGAACAATTCATTTACATTAAGTTTGTATCCTGCAACAATTGTCTATAGGACACTAAACCCCAACATACTCCCACTTGGACTAAAGCCAATTGTTTCTAAAACTTATCCCAGTAGAAGTTAAATGACGATCATGTACTTTCTGGGTTAAAGGCTTTGTCAACGGATCTGCAACGTTGTCCTCTGTAGGTACTCTTTCTATTTTCACATCTCCTCTAGCCACAATCTCTCTAATGATGTGGTATCGCTTTAGGTAGTGCTTGGATGCATTATGAGACCGTGGTTCCTTTGCTTGCGCAATGGCTCCATTGTTATCACAGTACAGAGTAATGGGATTGACAATGTCAGGCACCACACCTAGTTCTGTAATGAACTTTCTAATCCAAACTGCTTCCTTTGCTGCTTCCGCAACAGCGATGTACTCTGACTCGGTCGTAGAGAAAGCTACGCTTCCCTACTTGGAACTTTTCCAACTGACCGCGCCCCCATTCAAGATAAACAGGTATCCTGATTGGGATTTAAAATCATTCTCATCTGTGAGATGACTAGCGTCTGAAAATCCTTCAATTTTTAGATCTCCTTCTCCGTACACTAGGAACATATCTTTAGTCCTTCTCAAGTACTTAAGAATGTTCTTGACGGCAATCCAATGCTCGTCTCCCGGATTCCCTTGGTAACGACTCGTTACAGATAACGCGAACGCTACGTCAGGTCTAGTGCATAGCATAACATACATAATCGAACCGATCGCGCTGGCGTACGGGACTACAGCCATGCGTCGTTTGTCATCATCAGTTTTAGGACATTGATGATTGTTTAACTTTACTCCATGTACCATGGGTAAGTTACCTTGTTTCGATTCAAGCATGCTAAACCGATTTAGCACCTTTTCAATGTATATAGCCTGTGAAAGACCAAGCAGTCTTCGCGATCTATCTCTATAGATCTTTATACCAAGTATATAAGCTGCTTCACCAAGGTCTTTCATTGAGAAGTTACCGGATAACCATACCTTCACCGACTGTAATAGAGCAATGTCATTTCCCATTAACAGTATATCGTCCACATATAGTATGAGAAATGCTATAGAGCTCCCACTTGCTTTCTTGTAAATGCAAGCTTCTTCGCAATTTTGTTCGAAACCAAATTGTTTTATGGTTTCGTCAAAACGCTTATTCCAGCTTCTCGATGCTTGCTTGAGTCCATAAATGGATCTCTGAAGTTTGCAAACTTTGTTTGCATCCTTCGATATGAAACCTTCAGGCTGCATCATGTATACATCCTCAAGCAGGTTTCCATTTAGGAAAGCTGTTTTCACATCCATTTGCCAAATCTCATAATCAAAATGAGCGGCAATTGCAAGCATGATTCTGATTGATTTGGACATAGCAACATGAGAGAAGGTTTCGTCATAATCAACACCTTGTTTCTGACGATATCCTTTCGCTACCAACCTAGCCTTGTAGGTGCTAACCTTTCCATCAATGTCAGTCTTCCTTTTGAAGATCCACCTGCACCCAATGGGAATTATCCCTTCGGGTGGATCAACCAAAGTCCACACTTGGTTAGTATACATGGAATCCATTTCAGAATCCATGGCCTCAAGCCATGCTTTAGAATCTGGACTAGTAAGAGCCTCTTCGTAGTTTTTGGGTTCGTCGTCTAACACGGGAACCTCGTTATCATCTCCCACTAGAAAACCATATCTAACTGGGAGTTCACGAACTCTTCGTGATCTACGAATAGGTGCCACTGGAGTCTCATCTAATGGGACTTCTTCGGGTACCTCCACCGCTTCTGTTGTTTCAGTCGGTGTTTCTTCCTCTTGAATTTCGTCGAGTTCAATCATGCTTCCCTTTTGTGTTTCTTCAAGAAACTCTTTCTCTAAGAAGGTTGCGTATCTGGATACTATTACTTTCTGATCATCTGGATGATAGAAGTAATACCCCATGGTTTCTTTGGGATATCCAATGAAGAAACATTTATCAGATTTAGAATCTAATGTGTCGGACGCAATGCGTTTGACAAAAGCTGAACAACCCCATACTCTCATAAATGAGAACACGGGTTTCCTACCAACGAACAATTCATATGGTGTGGAACTAGCGGATTTAGTTGGTACTCGGTTCAGGGTGAAGAGGGCAGTTTCTAAGGCATAGCCCCAGAACGACTTTGGAAGTAAGGTCATGCTTATCATGGATCGTACCATATCTAATAGGGTATGGTTTCTCCTCTCGGATACACCATTGTGTTGTGGTGTATAGGGAGGTGTCCATTGTGAGCATATCCCACATTCAGTTAGATAATTCAGAAAATCATCTGAAAGATATTCGCCACCTCGATCGGATCGATGCGTCTTTATTTTCCTTTCTAATTGATTTTCCACTTCATTCTTGAAGCATTTGAATTTCTCAAAAGCTTCTGATTTGTGCTTCATCAAGTAGACGTAACCATATAGGGTATGGTCATCTATGAAGCTTATGAAGTATCTGAATCCTCCTCTTGCTTGGACTGACATAGGACCGCATACATCTGTATGAATAAGTCCTAGAGTGTCTGATACACGCTCACCTTTATTGCTAAAGGGTGTCTTTGTCATTTTACCTTTTAAACATGATTCGCATGTTTCCAATGATTCATGATCGATTGGATCTATAAGCCCATCTGAATGTAGCTTTAGCATGCGTCTCTTGTTTATATGGCCTAAACGACAATGCCACAAGTAAGTTGAATTATCTATCTTATGTCTTTTGGTATCAATTGCAAAAACATGAGTTTTATCATCTAACACATAAATCCCATTTTGTGATATTCCTGAAAAATAAAAGATCGAATCTTTATAAAAATTGCAACTATTGTTCTTTATTGAAATATGAAAACTGTCGTCAACAAGACGGCTAATAGAAATAATGTTACGAGACATCTCAGGAACGTATAAACAATTCCTTAATTCTATTACAAGCCCAGAGGGCAAAGGTAAAACATAATCTCCAGTTGCGAGGGAGGCAACTCTTGCTCCATTTCCCACTCGCAAGTTTATGCTTCCTTTCTTTAGTTCCTTAGTCTGATTTAGCTCCTGCATATTCGTACAGATATGAGATCCACATCCGATATCAAGTACCCAAGATTCAGACAGTGAAACTGTATTTATTTCAATATAAAACATACCAGATGTAGAAGCACCGCCTTTTCCCTTCTTGAGGGTGGCTAGATACTCCTTGTAGTTTCTCTTCCAATGCCCGTCTTTACCACAGAAGTGGCATTCTCCTTTGGGCTTCTTCACTTCCTTTCCCTTGGACACAGCTTTCTTACCTTTCTTGGGATGTTTAGGATTGGGAAAATTCCCTTTCCTTTTCTTCGATCCCTCAATTACAAGAGCCGGTATGGTCTTGTCTTTCTTCATATTGGGCTCAACTGACTTGAGCATGTTTGCAAGCTCTTCAAGAGAGGTTTGCAAGTCATTCATCTGATAGTTCATAATGAACTGTGAATAACTTTCTGGGAGGGATTGAAGAATTAAGTCAACACTTAATTCGTTATCCATCGCAAATCCAATACTAGAAAGTTTGGTAATGTAGCCAATCATCTTGACACAATGTGTCATGACTGATGTGCCCTCTTGCATCCTGCAACGATATAACAGCTTGGATATCTCATAGCGTTCGCACCTGGTTTGTTTCCCAAACAATTCCTTTAGGTGCATGATGATGGAATAGGCATTCATCTCCTCATGTTGCCTTTGTAATTCCGATGTCATCGATGCAAGTATGATGCATCCGGCATGATCGTCATCAGCCTTGTGCTTCTGATAAGCATCAATTTCCTCGATGGGAGCATCATCTTCAGGGAAAGGGGATATCGATGTATCAAGTACATACCCAATTTTCTCGAACTTCAAAACAATTTTGAGGTTGCGAAACCAGTCGGTGAAGTTCGAACCATTCAGTTTGTTATCGGTAAGAATGTTTTGCAGATTGGTTTTAGTCATGATTTTAAGAGTGTGTGTTTAAACAAAACCTGAGAGTGAGAAAGAGTAAACGTATGTCATTCATTTGCTTTAAAGTATAACAATCTAAAATTACAGGCCTTTTAATTTATTTCAGATTGCTCCCACTATTTTGCCAAATTAATAACCCTTCATATTAATTCGAAGAATTTCACAAATCCTTTAGTGAGCTAGGATCCTAACTCCTGAGATTTCTCCTTGACTTTAGCCAACAAGCTAGTCCCATTTGTTAGGTAGATTCATGCAATCAATCACATCTCGAATGTGATTCCTAGGTTATTGGGTTACTAACCACATTAGTAACTAATATGTCATTCATATTAATCCCAACCATCTTGCCCATTATTTTATGACAACATGAGTTTGCCCATCCAATTATCATACTCTAATTTAAGTATTACCCCATATTCATGAAAGAACGATTTTCGATAATCCAGGTGTTACCATAAGACCCCGAGCTTAAGTTTACCCAACAACCCAAAGGCCCCCAGTACTGCCGGCTGAATTATAATATTAGGGAGGGGCAACCGATTTTAATAACTTGCTTATTTACTTAACTTTTTAACGAGGGATTTTATTTAAGTCTCATAATCTAACTTAGTCTTGATTTGCTTTAGCATACATCAGACATACATACATTCACATACATTGGCGTTATGGACATATCATCTAAATTATTCCGTCGAGCCAGAGACGGAATAAAAGGGGCAAACCTAAGGAAATACTAACTATTACATATTTCTCTTTAGGTCCTCCGTCTTCTCCATGGCGCCTTGAAATTACATATTAATTTCTATACTACTATAAGAAAACTTCAATTGAATTGAAGGGAATCAGATGAGAGGAGAAATTACAATAGATAGTAGAAAGGCAGGACGTGCAGGCCCTATTTCAAAAATACCAAAAGACTAAAAGAGGGTCCAAATATGTCCATAACTCCAAACATGCATAGGCTCAATTAAATAAATTTGATTTGGTTGATTACATAACCGGCTTATGTAATATTTAGGTTAATCACATTAACTCGTCAAATTAACTTTCATCTAATTTTACTTCTAATCGTTTTGTATCTTTATATTAATCCTTAGATTAATATAACCATATAAAACGTTGATTATGCATGTCCCAATTATTTTGATTTCAATTCATTTAACACTTTGATTTACAACTTGGTAAAAACAAACTTTTAAACGAATTTTTCATTCGATAATCAAAATAGAAAACTATTGATTTCCGAAACATATATATATATATATATATATATATATATATAAATTATTTACAAGCCGATTTTAACAATTAAAATCAAGTGGGATTCGGGCCGGGGCCCGAAACTGGGCTGCTGCCGCGAGGCAGCATCCCCGCGACAGCGGCTGGTCGCGCCGTGAGGCGCGACCCGAGCCGCTGTCATATTTTTTTTTATATAAAATATAAATATAAATATATATATATCAGATTTTAAAACGGTTTTAAAAAACGATTTTCAGAAATAGGAAAAACTACAATAGATTTCCGTTTTATCTTTTAGAATTAATAAAACTAATTTTATTAACCTAACTATAAAACAAATAGATTTTGTTATAATGATTATCAACCGAAATAATTAGGAACATACGCATAGTCAATTTTAATTAATAATTAACTAAAATTTATTTATCTTTATAATTAATTAATCAACAATTTGTTAATTAATCCTAACCATAAATATTTATTCAATTCTATTGAAAAACTTCTAAATTTTTATATATGAAATAACGGATTTAACGATGGCTCTGATACCACTGTTGGAAATTAGGCTAAGGTATAGCAGCGGAAATATAAAAATTTTAGCCTACTTCCTTTTAACCATAGGATCCGTTAATCGTTATTTCATATAAAGAGGGATAAGAAGGAATACCTTTTGAAGAACAATCTACCGTTGTTAAAGAATCGTCCACAATTCTTCTCCGAGATCCCAAGCACGAAGTATAACACGGTGAGGTTAAGATAGAATCAACCCTTATGAGATGCAACAAAAATAGATTGCCTCTAATTAACCAATACAAGATCAAAGAGAAAAGGAGATGAATGTAATTAATCAATCGACGGAAGTCGTATGAATTCTTGTCCACGAAAACGGGAAGTCGAATTCTCTTTCTCTCACTAGCTAGGGATTTCGAAAATCACAAATGGGAGGGGATAGGCTTAGTCGAAATTCACACATTAGGGGGGTATATATAATAACTTGTATCTAAACCCTAGTTAGATAGGAATAGGTTACTTAATAGGAATTCAATTCGGAATAGGATTCCTAATTATTATCTTATAATATATCTAATATATTTAGGATAATAATAAATAACCTAATTGGATAATAATATGAGTATATTAATCTAATTAAAACTCCTAATTTAATTATCTCTCTTAATTAATTTAATTCACAAACCTAATCAAATTAGGATTAAGGGAATTAAAATAATTCCTAACTTATTATATACAAATTTCCGCCTCCCCTAATTAAATGGGCCTTACTGGGCTCATTTGGGCTTCCATCTATTAATGACATCCATCTCTCTTTTGGTTCCAAGTCTTATGTGTGATCCATTAGGTTCTTACTACTTCTGGCCGTATGCAACTATTAAATTAATTTCTTCAAGAATTATATTTAATCCTTGCATAACGGAATGATGTACTGAGTATGTTATTGGTAAGTCTGTAATCATTCCCCCAGAGTCCGTTAAGAAGACAGGTTGATTCTGTCGTTAACCCTTCCGTATTAGTTACAGTATAATTCGATCCTTTATCAACTATATCCTTGAACTGAATCTTATGACTATGGATGATGTCAAGTCACATATAGCGAGACGTTCGTTTTACTTGTACATGCCGAGTCAACTCAAATAGATAGGTTAAGTGAAATCTGTATTTCAAGTCTTAAGCTATCACCTTGCAAGGATTTAGAGTCGAGTCTTCCACAAGCGATCCTTGGATATATCTCCCATTAATCGGGAGTGATAAATGCTCAATCCAATGTATAACTACCCTGACATTACTTCCTGTGACACCCAACCTTTGCAGTTCACACCCCAGAGTCATCTCTGTTAAGGATCGTAGGACCGCAGGATCAAAGTCTCACATTCAGTAATTCAGGATGACCAATTAACATTCCTTTGAGTCTGAGGATTACTTATACCTATTAATACCAATGAGATGAACAGGTGACAAGGATGAATCTATCCATCCTGTTATCTCAAATCGGATCCCCAATCCTAATGAACGACGTTTCATCGGATCTATGTAATTGTCCAGATATCTATATATATGAAGCTTGTGAGATCAGCTTTCTGTCGGACAGAAGACATTGTTACATACAAGTCTCAACAGTGATATATCAATCCTAAACATATCACTTGACTTGGGGTGGTTTTAAGTTTATTAGTTTATTATAAAGTTTTGTCTCACTTCATGCTTGTATGAACACTTTATAATCACTTTAAACAAACTTACGGATTTCCTTTTATTAGACTTTATTTAGTGCTTAAAAGGGATTGCCTTTATATAGTTATAAAACATATATCTCATAAAAAAAAATGATATAAAGAACAATTCATTTACATTAAGTTTGTATCCTGCAACAATTGTCTATAGGACACTAAACCCCAACAGAGTTTTCTCAAGATTAATCCCAATGTTCTGAGTGTAGTGAGATTTGGGTGTCACAACCCAATCAATTGGATCAGCTTCAACAACTTTCAACCCAGAATTTCCACTTTTCTTCTTTAGAGGTTGTTCTGGGGATTCTTCATTTTCTTCTTCGGGCTCAGCTTTCCCTTTCCTTTTCTCTGCTGACTTAGGTGTAACCTGAGGTAGGTCAGCATCAACATTCTTTCCTCTGGTCATAGCCCTCTTCTTCCTGGGCACAGTTTCAATATCCTTTGCACAAGTGGCAAGTGTTTTTCTCTTCTTCGTTGCCTTAAGGGTCTCGGCAGTAACTTCCTCTGGTTCAACTTCTGGCTCAGCATCTTCTACTGCTGGCTCAGTTTCGATTTCTTGTTTAGCATCGTTTTCTTCCTCATCTTCCTCAACATATTCACCTCCCTTTAGAGGTTGGTTGAACAATAACCCAAATAGCAGAGCCGCGGTTATTTCAGTTCCCAAGCTTTTAGTCTCAGTGATGGTCTCAATCTTGTGATCTTCAAGGATCTTGGTGATTAGAGAACCTAGTCGAAGTTTCTTACCTCCATGTTGAAGTGCTCCTACCAAAAACACATGCATATTGAGTGGGCAATAGGTTAGCATGTGCCATATAAAGCACTGCTCAATGTTGGAGGCAGACGAGACTGAGTTGAGTTTAGGGAAGATGAAGTTGGTGAATATGTAGTGCGCCATCTTCTGGTTTTGCCCCATACTAGTGCTGGGGATTTCTCCTTTGTAATTTTTGGGTTTGCAAAATCCCTTCATCTGGTCAAGCTTTTCTGTTGATACCTTTTCTTTTGTTGTTCTAAACTCGGTTCCTTTGTTAGGCAAGTTGAGTAAGGTTGCCAAGTAGGACGGAGTGATTACAATCTTGTGACCTTTAACGTGCGTCTCCAAATAGTCAGCATCGTCCTTGTCAACATGGAGACCGGAGTAGAATTCCCTAACCAACCGAGGATAGGTGGTTCCGGGAAGAGAAAAGAGGCATGTCCACTCGTTCTTCTCAATCCATTCACAAAATGGCTTTTCGGCGATGATGAAGCTGGGAGAGAACCAGCGGCATTTTAGGACTTCTAGGTTGTGGACTTTCGTGAGAACCTTTACCATGGTTCTAGCCTTGGGTTTCTTCTGTTTTGAGGAGCTTGTCGGGTCCATTTGACGGCGTTTGCTCGGAGTTAGGTTAGACTGAGGAGTAGATTTGGGGCTTTCATCGGTGATCAATTGACCAGAATTTTCACCGGAGATTTTCTGAGTGTTGGACATTTTCAGAGATTTTTAAGGAACTTTTGAGAGAGAGAGAGATTCTGAATACCAAAGGATTTCTGAATACCAAAGGATTTACACGTGAGGAGATTTGAGGAGTAATTCTTCCATTTTATATATACCTAAAGCGGTCCTATTTATTGAACTAGCCATTTTTCCTTGGGGCGTTCAACCGACAGAGATTCTGTCATTTAATGATATTTTCGGCGCATGGGTTGTCTTCATAATTGTTTGCCTTTTCCAGGTGCTATTTATTACACGTGTTGGCATTTAATGCTGCAAGTGGGTTTTAGCGCAGTTTTCCTAGAAAATGAACCGTTTGTGATACTGAGAACCTAGTTCTTATCGAGGTGAATTCCTAACTTAGTATATGATAGTTGCTCAGTATATGTACCTACTCAGGATAATCACACAACATGTATGTCAACTCAGTATGAGGTGATTTTTCTACATTTTGAGCTCAGTAGTAGTTTATTTTACTCAACATGGCATTTGCACAACGTTCTCATTTTTACTCAACATGGAAATCACTCAACATTCACTAGAGAATTATTGAAGGGGATTAGACATACTGATAGCTTCCCTTAGTATGTTGAATTGTTCACGTGCCAAGGGCTTGGTGAAGATATCTGCAAGCTGTTCATTTGTTGGCACGTAGGTCAGCTTGATCTCATCTTTTAGTACGTGATCTCTAATGAAGTGGTGCCTTATGCTGACATGCTTCATCCTGCTGTGTTGAATTGGATTCTTAGATAGATCAATGGCACTCTTGTTGTCACATTTGATCTCTATTGTTTCAGTCTTCACTCCATAATCCTCAAGCTGTTGCTTTATCCATAGAACTTGAGCAACACATCTTCCAGCAGCCACGTACTCAGCTTCAGTTGTAGACAGGGCTACGGATGATTGCTTCTTGCTGAACCAAGATACTAGACAGCTTCCAAGGAAATGACATCCTCCCGAAGTGCTCTTACGTTCTAGCTTATCTCGTCCGTAATCAGCATCAGTATATCCAATGAGGGTGAAGTCATTTGAGGTTGGATACCATAGACCTGCATCAATTAAGCTCTACAAATATCTAAAAATTCTTTTTACAGCCGTTAGATGAGATTCTCTAGGGTCAGCTTGATATCTCGCACAATAACATACTGAGTACCGTATATCAGGTCGACTAGCTGTGAGATAAAGTAACGAACCTATCATGCCTCGATAGAGTTTAGTATCTACTGACTTACTTTTCTCATCTTTGCATAGGACAGTATCAGTACTCATAGGGGTTGATATGGGTTTGCAGTCCATCATATTGAATTTCCTTAACATTTCCTTGGTGTACTTGGACTGACTTATGAAGATGCCATTCTTACCTTGCTTGATTTGGAGTCCAAGGAAGAAGTTGAGTTCCCCCATCATGGACATCTCGAACTCAGTTTGCATCTGTTTGCTAAATTCTTTGCACAAAGTTTCGTCAGTAGCACCAAATATTATATCATCTACATATATTTGTGCAAGTAGGGTATGTTTCCCCTTTTTCTTAATGAACAAGGTTGTGTCAGCTTTTCCCTTGACATAGTTCCTGGTTAGCAGGAAGTTGGTCAACCTCTCATACCAAGCACTTGGAGCTTGTTTTAGACCGTACAGGGCCTTTTTGAGTTTATAAACGTGGTTTGGAAATTTTGGATTTTCAAACTCAGGAGGTTGATTAACATATACCTCTTCGTTTATGAAACCATTAAGAAATGAACTTTTGACATCCATTTGATATAACTTAAAGTTCATGAAACTGGCATAAGCACACAATATGCGTATTGCTTCTAACCTAGCAACAGGTGCAAATGTTTCCCCATAGTCAATACCCTCTTGTTGGCAGTAGCCTTGGGCTACAAGTCGAGCTTTGTTTCTTATTACATTTCCATGCTCATCTAGTTTGTTTCTAAACACCCACTTAGTTCCTATAGGCTTTTGATCCCTAGGTTTAGGCACTAAATCCCATACCTCATTTCTGGTGAATTGGTCAAGTTCTTCTTGCATGGCATTGATCCAATATTCATCGTGCTCAGCATCAGCAAAGTTCTTTGGTTCATGTATTGAGACGAATGCAACATTGCTGAGATATTTCCTGAGCTGATCTCTGGTCATCAGCTTGTTGTCAGCAGCATCAAGAATGGACTTTTCTGAATGTCCTCTTGGGATTTTTATTTCCTTGGGCAATGTTGAGTCGTTTGAAGGAGGTGTTTCTACAATCTCTACAAGAATGGACTGGTCAGCAAATGTAATTTCAACTTCTTACTTACCTTTGGTCAGCTCTTGTATTGATGATTCAGAGGCTCCACTTTGATCAGTGGAAGCTGAGCTTGGTTCATCTTCAGTGAGCTGAGTTGATTTTCCTGCAGGGTCAGCTTCATCGAACTCAACATGAACAAACTCTTCTACAACCTGAGTTCGTTTATTAAAGACTCTATATGCTTTACTGTTAGTTGAGTACCCTAAGAAGATTGTTTCGTCAGCTTTAGCATCAAATTTTGCAAGATTGTCCTTTGTATTGAGTATGAAACATTTACACCCAAAGGCACGAAAGTAACCAATGTTGGGCTTTCGTCCTTTCCAAAGTTCATATGGGGTTTTCTTAAGTATAGGTCTTACTAGAGCCCTATTCAGTATATAGCATGCTGTGTGGACAGCTTCACCCCAGAAGTACTTTGGAAGCCTATTTTCACTCAGCATGGTTCTAGCGATTTCGACAATTGTTCTGTTCTTCCTTTCAACAACCCCATTCTGTTGAGGTGTTCTAGGAGCAGAGAAATTGTGGTCAATACCACTAGTTTCACAGAATTCATCAAACTGTTGGTTTTTGAATTCTCCACCATTGTCGCTTCTAATATGAGCTACTTTTAGGTCTTTGTCAATTTCAAGCTTTCTAATAACTGTAGTAAACATCTCAAAAGTTTCATCCTTGCTACTCAGCAAGATGATCCAAGTGTACCGAGAGAAATCATCTACAATGACCAAGGAAAATTTCTTACCTCCCAAGCTGAGTGGCTGGATAGGTCCGAAAAGATCCAAGTGTAGTAATTCCAATGGTCTCTTGGTTGAGACAATATTTTTACTTTGAAATGACTTTTTGGTTTGTTTCCCTTGCTGACAAGCTTTACATAATTGATCTTTCTCAAATTTCAATTTGGGTAATCCCTCAACTAATTGCTTTCTAGCTAATTTGGCAAGAAGATCCATGCTGACATGCCCAAGTCTTCTATGCCATAGCCAGGAGTTATCCTCTTTAGACACTAAGCATATGTTTTTGGAAAACTTTTTTTCTAAATTTAGCATGTATACATTATCTACGCGAGGGGCAGTTAAAATCAATTCATTTGTGTTCCCCTCGAGTATTTGACACTTAGTATCATCGAATACAACTTTTCTGCCGCTCTTGCAAAGCTGAGCTACACTTAGCAGATTGTATTTGAGACCTTTAACTAGGGAGACTGACTCAATAGTTGGGTTACCTCCGATAGTACCTGAGCCGACTATCTTACCCTTCTTATTGTCTCTGAAGCTTACACTTCCACATCGTTTAAGCTCTAGTGTGATGAATTGTGTTTCATCACCTGTCATGTGCCTTGAGCATGCGCTGTCTATATACCACATCTTTGACTTCTCTACGCATGTCAAGCTAACCTGCATTTTAAACTATTCATTTTTAGGTACCCAATTCTTTTTGGGTCCTTTCTTGTTAGTGTAAACAGGTGCAAAATCAAACTTTAATTTGTGACGTGGCTTACCACAAAAGTAACAAAATATTACCCTTTGGGGGTTGTACTGAGTGCGGTCAGCATTGTTGTGCTGGGCATGCCAGCATACCTTTGTGGAATGTCCTTTTCTTCCGCATAAGTCACATTGGACAACTCGCTTGTTATGCCAACACACTTCTTTTGTGTGCCCCCTTTTTCCACAACATTCACATTGAGTGAACTGCTTATGCTGACTAGTACTTGCGTACTCAGCATGGGATTTATCTCTTTTTGAGCCTTTTATTTGACTATGTAAGATTGTGACATCCTTTCTGAGTTTCTTTGACTCAGATTGAACCTCCGTGACAAGCTTATGCATTATTTGCATGTTGGTATGTAAATCTGAGTTGTCTTGGAGAAGATATCGGAGGTCACTCAGCTTGACCTCTTCAATCTCGTCACACCGCCTGCTGAGTGATTTGATTTTCTTGTTGCACTTTTTAGTTAGTGTATATAAATCACTCAAGGCATTTGCCATTTCGTTTCTAAGCAAAAGTAGGGATGTTACCTCATTGTTGTGTTCCTCCTAGTCAGTTTCATCAGAGAGGTCAGCTTGCTTAGATTGAGATTGGTCAGCTCCATCATCTGCCATGAAACATATATTGGAAGTTTCATTTTGCTCAGCCTCTGATGAGGTTGACTCATCACTATCACTCCATGTTGCCACCATTGCTTTTTTTCTTCCTTTCTTTTCTTTCTTTAAATTAGGACAGCTTGACTTGATATGCCCAGTTTGGTGACACTCGAAGCAAGTGACGGACTTGGAGCTATCTTTCTTATATCTGTTGTCACTTGGCTCAGCTTTATACCTATCACCTCTTTTGTATGGCCTTTTGCTGTTCCAGTCATTTCTTCTGAACAGCTTCTTCATCTTTCTAGTGAACATGGCTATTTCCTCATCATCAGTTGACTCAGCTTCTGTGGAGTCAGCTTTCATCACTAGAGATTTCTGTTTCTTATCTTCAGATTTTTCTTTTGCCTCAAAATTTTTCATAGAGATCTCGTGGGTCAGCATGGATCCGATTAGCTCATCATATTTGTAAGTAGTCAAGTCCTGAGCTTCTTCTACAACTGTTTTCTTTGCTTGCCAACTCTTAGGTAAACTTCTCAAGATCTTCTTCACTTGTTCTTCTTCAGTGAAGTTCTTTCCAAGCCTTTTAAGCTCATTTATAATATTTGTGAACCTTGAGTTCATCTCAGAGATGTCTTCGTTCTCGTTCATCTCGAACAGCTCGTAGAGTCTCATATGCTGATTGACTTTGGACTCCTTAACCTTACTGGTGCCTTCATAGGTCACTTCAAGCTTTTTCCAAATCTCCTGTGCTGACTCACAACCTGAAATCTTATTGTATTCTGCAGCATCTAAAGCACAGTGAAGCATATTTATAGCTGAAGCATTATTTTGTAATTTTCTGAGGTCATCCTCTGTCCACTCAGCTTTGCTCTTAACAATTTTCTCATTGTTAACAGTTTTATATGGCACATGTGGACCTTGAACAATTGCAAGCCATGCACTCATGTTTGTGGCTTGAATAAAGTTTTTCATCCTATTCTTCCAGAATGTATAATTAGATCCAAAGAATAGGGGAGGTCTAGTGATTGATAATCCCTCAGGGAGTATCTGTGTTGTTTGGTTCCCTGGAAGGAAACGAGTGTTGTTCTCAGCCATTTATGGGGATCCGCTCAAGATAGTTATATCTTTGAGTAGTGAGCTTAGGCTCTGATACCACTTGTTGGTCTCGTGTGATTAGTTCCAAGGAGGGAGGGTTAGGAACTAATATAACTTTTTCGTTTAATTGTATGCTGATTTAGTTATTTTGCGAGTTTGTCAACTCAGCTTTTGGTCAGCTTGGCCAGATATGCTATAAGACAGCTTTGGCTGGATATTGACTAAAGCTGTTTTATTTACAAGTTAGATATTGACACTCTTGGAGGTCAGCTTCTAACTCAGCACTTGAAATTACTCAGAGTCAACTTTAAACAATTTTATATGCTGAGTAAACTTCACACACAACACATGCACATATATATTGAGAGAGAGTTTAGAGATTACTCAGTATCACTTATCCTGGTTCGGCCTCTCCGCCTACGTCCAGTCCGTAGAGTCTTCCGGGCTTTTAGAATCCAATACTGAGCTCTTTAAAGGTAGAGCACAAACCAATTACAAGGCAGTTGAATATGCAAGAGTACCTTCCTCTATTCGTCTACTCAACTCCTACTAAGTGCTACAACCCAGCACCTAGATTTCTCTACCACTGAATCTTTACAACCAAACACTCAGCACAACACTCTCAATCTTACAATTGATAAACACTTGTTCCTTTTCAAATAAAGAACACTTTAGAAGATTACAAGCAATCACTCTAGCATTTACACAAGGAATAGAAGATGGGTGTAAGATCTCTTTTTGTATCTAAGTGCTTTTGTATTTTTTCTCTCTTGTATTTTTCTTTTTGTAGTTCGGCCAATGATCCAAGAAGTTTGATTGTCCTTAAATAGGGAAAATCTGTGATGGATCATTTTGAAATGATGTAGCCGTTGATGTTAAAACGGCTCTTTTAGGGGACAGATTCTGGTCAGCTTCAGACTGTTCCGGCCATTCCCTTCCTCTGCATTCCTTCAGACGTCAGGCTTGTCTTCTTGCGTCTGGCTTGTCTTCTTGCATCTGGCTTGTCTTTTTGTGCCAGTTGTCCTTTACCAATAATCCATTGACCCATACATCTTGGAATGTGTCTTCTGCGTATTTCCAAGGATTCAATTATTGGTTCAGAGGGGCGGTAACCATTGTCTTTTAGCAAACGACTTTTTCATGCTGTCTTGAAGAATCACTCAGCTTCTACTGCGTAAATCATTGTCATCGGCAATTTCCAAGCTGAGTATAATTTTAGTCAGCTCAGCTTCGTAAGACAGTTGTTGTTGCTGTTTCTTATGCTGAGTTGCATTGCTTCTCTTCGTTGGACTGTTATGCCTTAGTCTCTTGATGCTAGGTTTAATTCCACTCAGCTTAATACTTTAGGCTTCTATGCTGACCTTAGCTTGTTTTGTTCATTTCATGCTGACTTCTTCCTGTCTTACTTTTTATATTTATCTTTATTTATATTCATACTCAACATTGAACAAACGGATTAGTACAGTTAAACTAAAGCACTTAAATTTAATTATCTCTTAATCATGGATGATTTTGTCAAATCAAAATCTTGTGGAAAGGTGTTTCAACATGTGTCAATGACATTATTCAAAGAGAAGAAATAATAGAACCTATAATGGGTGAGGAATTAGAAGATAAGGACCCAGAGCCTTTGATTCGAGAAGATGGACCAGTTCCGCCTTCGATTGTAATACCCCCTAAATTAGAACTTAAATAATTACCCAGTCATTTGAGGTACGATTTCTTAGGCGAAGGCGATTCTCTACCTATAATTATCTCTGACAAATTAACACATGATCAAGAAGAAAAATTGAAAGAAGTTGTTAGAAATAGGATAGGAAGTATGGGATGGCAAATTTCAGACTTAAAAGGAATTAATCCTAGCATCGTAATGCATAGAATTCACTTAGAAGAAGATAAGCCACCTAAAGCGGATAGGCAAAGACGCTTAAATCCGAACATGAAAGAAGTAGTAAAAAATGAGATTACTAAGCTTCTTGACAATGGAATCATTTATCCGATCTCGGATAGTGAATGGGTTAGTCCAATCCATTGTGTACCTAAAAAGGGAGGCATAACTGTTGTAAGGAATGACGAAGGTGAATTAATACCTACGCGAACCACCACCGGTTGGAGGGTTTGTATAGATTATAGGAACCTAAACAAAGCAACTAGGAAAGATCATTTTCCTCTACCTTTCATTGATCAAATGATCGAAAGGATAGCTGGTCATGCATTTTATTGTTTCCTAGACGGTTATTCCGGATTCTTTCAAATTTACATTTACCCGGATGACCAAGACAAAACAACCTTCACGTGTCCTTATGGAACATTTGCATATAGGAGAATCACTCAGCTTCTACTGCGTAAATCATTGTCATCGGCAATTTCCAAGCTGAGTATAATTTTAGTCAGCTCAGCTTCGTAAGACAGTTGTTGTTGCTGTTTCTTATGCTGAGTTGCATTGCTTCTCTTCGTTGGACTGTTATGCCTTAGTCTCTTGATGCTAGGTTTAATTCCACTCAGCTTGATACTTTAGGCTTCTATGCTGACCTTAGCTTGTTTTGTTCATTTCATGCTGACTTCTTCCTGTCTTACTTTTTATATTTATCTTTATTTATATTCATACTCAACATTGAACAAACGGATTAGTACAGTTAAACTAAAGCACTTAAATTTAATTATCTCTTAATCATGGATGATTTTGTCAAATCAAAATCTTGTGGAAAGGTGTTTCAACATGTGTCAATGACATTATTCAAAGAGAAGAAATAATAGAACCTATAATGGGTGAGGAATTAGAAGATAAGGACCCAGAGCCTTTGATTCGAGAAGATGGACCAGTTCCGCCTTCGATTGTAATACCCCCTAAATTAGAACTTAAATAATTACCCAGTCATTTGAGGTACGATTTCTTAGGCGAAGGCGATTCTCTACCTATAATTATCTCTGACAAATTAACAAATGATCAAGAAGAAAAATTGAAAGAAGTTGTTAGAAATAGGATAGGAAGTATGGGATGGCAAATTTCAGACTTAAAAGGAATTAATCCTAGCATCGTAATGCATAGAATTCACTTAGAAGAAGATAAGCCACCTAAAGCGGATAGGCAAAGACGCTTAAATCCGAACATGAAAGAAGTAGTAAAAAATGAGATTACTAAGCTTCTTGACAATGGAATCATTTATCCGATCTCGGATAGTGAATGGGTTAGTCCAATCCATTGTGTACCTAAAAAGGGAGGCATAACTGTTGTAAGGAATGACGAAGATGAATTAATACCTACGCGAACCACCACCGGTTGGAGGGTTTGTATAGATTATAGGAACCTAAACAAAGCAACTAGGAAAGATCATTTTCCTCTACCTTTCATTGATCAAATGATCGAAAGGATAGCTGGTCATGCATTTTATTGTTTCCTAGACGGTTATTCCGGATTCTTTCAAATTTACATTTACCCGGATGACCAAGACAAAACAACCTTCACGTGTCCTTATGGAACATTTGCATATAGGAGAATGCCCTTTGGTCTATGTAATGCACCAGCAACATTTCAACGATGTATGACAGCAATATTTAATGATTTCATTGAAGATATAATGGAAGTTTTCATGGATGATTTTTCAGTTAATAGAGATTCTTTCGATGCATGTTTATAGAACTTAGATAAAGTATTGTCTAGATGTGAAGAAACGAATTTAGTGTTAAATTGGGAAAAATGTCACTTCATGGTAGACGAAGGAATTGTTTTAGGTCATAAGATATCTGAAAAAGGTTTAGAAGTGGATCGCGCAAAGACTTCAGTCATAGAAAAATTACCCCCACCAACTACTGTTAAGGGAGTAAGATCATTTTTAGGTCATGCAGGTTTTTACAGAAGGTTTATAAAGAACTTTTCTGTAATCTCCAAACCACTTACTAATTTGCTTATGAAAGATTCAACTTTTGATTTTAATGAGGATTGTTTACAAGCTTTCAATACATTGAAAACAGCTTTAGTCAGTACACCTATAATATCGAAACCCGATTGGAATTTACCTTTCGAAATTATGTGCGATGCAAGTGATTTAGCTGTAGGATGTGTATTAGGTCAAAGGAAGGATAAGAAACTTCATGTTATATATTATGCGAGTCACACATTGTCCGGTGCACAGTTAAATTACACCACAACTGAAAAAGAAATGTTAGCAGTAGTTTTTGCATGTGATAAGTTTAGATCGTACTTGTTAGGATCTAAAGTCATTATTTATACAGATCATGCAGCTTTAAGATATTTATTTGCTAAAAAAGATGCAAAACTGCGTCTTATTAGATGGGTCTTATTATTGCAAGAATTTGACATAGAAATTAAAGATAAAAAGGGAGTTGAAAACCTTGTCGCCGATCATCTATCAAGACTTGAAGATGAAAACGGTCCCATCGGTGAAACATTAGGCATTCGAGATGATTTCCCCGATGAATATCTCATGCAAGTACAAAGTGTCATAGCACCATGGTATGCGGATATAGCCAATTACTTAGCTGCACATGTTGTGCCAGATGGATTAAATTCTCAGCAAAAGAAGAAATTCTTTTCTTTTGGGAAGATCCATTTTTGTTCAAAACATGCGGCGATGGAATGCTTAGGAGATGTATTAGTGAGTTTGAATATGACTCTATAATGTTGGAATGTCATGCAAGTGCTTATGGAGGTCATAACAGCGTAAGCAAAACAGTAGCTAGAATATTAGAATGCGGATTGTTTTGGCCTACTCTGTTTAAAGACGTCCGTTCATTTATTATCCGTTGTGATAAGTGTCAAAGAACCAGGAATTTAGGAAGGAAAGATGAGATGCCTCTCACGAACATGTTGGAAGTTGAAATCTTCGACGTGTGGGGAATTGATTTCATGGGTCCTTTTCCTACTTCTTTTGGCAAAAATTATATATTAGTAGCCGTAGATTATGTTTCAAAGTGGGTTGAAGCAATTGCAACCCCGACAAATGATTCTAAGGTAGTTGTTAAGTTTTTAAATGCAATATTCTGTCGATTTGGAGTCCCTAGAGTTATGGTAAGCGATGGAGGTACTCACTTCGTCAATAGAAGCTTTGAGTCACTTATGAGAAAATACGGAGTACACCACCGTGTATCTACGCCATACCATCCTCAAACGAATGGTCAAGCGGAAATATCAAATAGAGAACTCAAATGGATACTTGAGAAAACAGTTTCGACTTCTAGAAGAGACTGGGCACATAAACTTAACGATGCGCTATGGGCATACCGTACTGCATTTAAAACGCCTATAGGAATGACACCTTATAGATTAGTCTATGGTAAAGCTTGTCATTTGCCAGTAGAGTTAGAACATAAAGCATATTGGGCTATAAAAACCCTTAATTATGATTTGCAAAACGTAGGAAAGAAGCGTTTGTTCGACTTAAACGAGTTGGATGAATTACGCTACTTATCCTACGAAAATGCAAGAGTTTATAAGGAAAAAGTTAAAAAATGGCATGATGCCAGAATCAAAATTAAAAGCTTTAATGTTGGGGATAAAGTTTTACTTTTTAATTCCAGATTAAAGTTATTTCCAGGTAAGCTCAAGTCTAGATGGAATGGACCGTTTTTGGTTGTTAAAACATTTGATTATGGAGCTTTAGAGCTAGAAAATTCCAATGGCGATCAATTTAAGGTTAATGGTAATCGATGCAAAATTTATTACGAAGGAGCTCCAATTCAAGCAATTGAATTCGTGGACGAATTCTATGAAAATTAATTTATTTGGTTTTCATATTTTTAAATTTTTAGTTTTTCTTATTATATGTTCATAATTTTTTATTTTCTTTCTTTTTAATTTAATTTATTTTTATTTTAATTTTTAGGTTAATTTATTTTTGTTTTTATTTTTATTTACTTCTATTTTTGAATTTGTGTACAAATAAGGTTTTGTAAAATAAAAATCAAGTCTAGTCATGTTTTTAAAATTTTCATTAAATGTTAAGTGTTTTTGAAAACAATATATATCCAGCAATCTCAGTTGAGATTCTCCATGTTTCAGGATTTGGAAAATCTCAGTTGAGATTTCGAAAATCTCAGTTGAGATTTTTAAACATTTTGATGTAACTGTAAGAGATTACAGATATCATATTTCAAAAATTCAGTCAGTTAAATCCAAGAGGTATCACTTTGACATCTTTTATTTTTAACAGACACAACCTTTCACTTATGTATCTTATATATTACTGTAGGTTCTGAATTCTTTCATTTCATTTCATCTCTTTCAGATTTTTGAAATTCTTTCTTCAATTCTAAAATCCTACAGACACAATTTTATTTCACAAACATGACCAAATCTCTGAAAAATGTTAGGAAAAACACTTATGCTCGAAGCAAGAGAGTTGATATCTATCTCGCTATGGAGCATGGTTTCCAATCTACAATCATGACGAAGGGAAACGTTATTTGCAGTTTAGATATGCACAATTCTGTGGCATGCTGTATCTGGATGAGTTCCTGAACGAAGAACTCGGGATAAGCGATGACATGAATCGCTATCTGACAAATTTGGGATGGACCAAGTTTGCTTCCATGAAGTTTCCTATAATTGGGAATTGGGTTCTAGAGTTTCTATCTACCGTTCGGTTCGTCAATAAGAGGCGTGTTCGTCTCAGTTTTCATTGTGAAGGGAAGATATTCACTTTGAAATATCCTGAACTTCATAATTGGTTTGGTTTTCCACCACGCGATACCACTCCGCATCAACCTGGTAGAGATATGACTTCTACAGATATCTGGAGAATGTTGACATGATTTTGGAGATTCAATCCACGTCTTGCCTACAACAAATCAATAAATTCTAACTCCATGCTGTTTTTGCACAAATTTCTCTGTCATAGTCTATTTGGTCGAGTCCGAAGCAGTGTCGTCTAGGATACTGATTTGTATGTGCTAGGTGATATTTTCCAAGGTAACACAGTTAATTCCTCAAAGATTTTGATGGAGTGATTAGTTGCCACTTCCCGTTCGAAGAATCGGACGATTGGGTTTGGGAATATTATATGTGGAATAATCCTAGGTTCCAAGGGATCAGTTTCTATTCCTTGGACTGACAAGGAACCATTTCCCATAATGAATTACGAGTTTCTGGAAAATGAAGGACTTGTAAAGAGAGAGTTTCGATCTGGTCCAAAATTTCTTTCTCCTACAGAAAGAGAAATCTTCATTCAAGCGAAGATTGACTGGGCCACTGTTCGTCGTATTCCAATTCATAGGGATACTATTTGAGTTTATGTTGTTTGTTGTAAATAGTGTATACATATGTTTGTTGTTTTTATGCATAGATGTTTTTATGTATATATGTAATAAGGTATTTTATTGTATTTCTTTTCATTATGATTAATAAAAATGCATTAATTCTTTCCTTAATTTCTTTTATTTAAGGAACAACCTTTGGTTTTCCTTTAATTTAATGTTTTAGTTTTGTTTATCTCAGTTTCAGGAATTAAAATTTGCATTAATGTCACTTAATTACAAGAGGAGTTGAATAAGTCATGTTAACCAGTCCAATTTTTACCCAGAAATTCCAGATTCTCAGTTGAGATTCTGAAATCTCGGTTGAGACAGCAAACGAGCAATTTTCAGGAAAAATCCGCCCCTAACAAGCTTGCTGTCGTGACTGCTATGATGGGAGTGGGGCTGATTTTTGCATTTAATCCTAGTCCTACTCTAATTACATACCTATTACTCTATCCTAATCAATACCTACTACTTACACCTATTTATATCACCTCTATTTACACCAATCACTCATCTTTTACTCTTCCCAACACAAAGATTCACTCACCTTCCCCATAAATGTTTACCCTATTCATCTTCTTCTTCCCTAAATCACCACCATTATCTTTTACTCTTCCTTTCATTCTTTCAAATTTCTTCATCTCTTTCACCAAATTTCACAAACAAAAATGCCTAGACAAAAGACAGTTGCTAACAAAACCAAAGCCTCTGAGGTCACTAGATTACCCGTTCAATATGGAGCACCGTTCGATATTACGACGGAGGCCGAAGGACGAAAATTTCGCCGTTTTTCTAATAGCGAAGTGGTGTTCGTCGACATGCCTTTCCTTGACACCGAAACTGTAAACATATTTTCTTTTACCGACCGTATTGATGAATATCTATCCGTTCTTGGTTGGACAAGATTTGCTAGTATGCGTTTTCCTAGTAATAAATTGCATATTTTGGAATTTTTGGTCACGCTAACCTATGATAAGAAGAAAGGTATTATCTCTTTTCGAAATAATGGGATTCGTTTTGAAGTCGGGTATGCGGCAATGAACCGATGGTTTGGTTTTCCTACTCGGAATTTTTATTCCAAACCAAGGACTTTTAATGCACACATGGTTTGGCACACTTTAACCGGCTTAGATGTTTTTCATCCGAAGAACACTTCTAGTAAGTTACTTAAGGATAATTGTATCTTTTTCTTTCACAAGTTTTTATCCTTTTCTTTATTTGGTCGGGTTGAAAGTTCAAAGGTGCAAGTCCGTGATTTGTTTGTGTTGGATAGTATTTTTAAGAATTTGACCGTTGATAGTATTGAGATGATATTTACTAATTTAGTTCGAGCTTCCAAGTCCCGCAATAAGCAAGTGCCAATGGGTAATTTAATTACCCGCATTGTTTTGGGTGCTCGGGGTGAATTAGCGGATTATCAAAATATGCCTCATGTTGGTTTACCTTCCTTGGATATCACGGCACTTCAAAGAGCCAATTTATTGAAGAAATTGGGACCACCCGCATTTATCTCCTATGAAGATCGTACAACACGTGTTTTTGCTACCTTGGGTGGTGAAGCTTCAAGTTCTCAAGGTTTAGGTGCCCAAGATGGTGATGAAGAAGATAATGAGGAATTTAATGATGAAGAGGAGGAGGACAATGTTGATGTTAATACCAACGAGCAAGCAAATGTGGAACCAAATGTTGAAGAACAAGTTGGATGGCAACGTGTTTTGACATAAATGGACGAGCATAACCGTCATATGAATTTGCGGTTAGATGAAGTCGTTGCCAACAATACCGAAATAAGTTTGAGGATAAACACAGTGGATGCCAACATCACTACTTTGAGACGTGAGCACAAATCTACTCGTCGCCGGTTGCTATCTTTCTTCCGACGCCAAGGAGTTGAGACTACGCCTTCACCACCGAGTTCACCTTGATAGGTTTTATCCTTTCTATCTTTAACTCATTTTCGTTATTATTATTATGTTTTGTTCAAGTTTGGTACAATATTTCTCTTTATGTTTGGTATAATTATCTTTATTATTATGTTTGAATGTTATCGTACAATATTTTTAATTCAAATTCATATGGTTTATTGCGTACTATTTTTCGTGGTTTATCGCTTTTTGCACCAATGAGGACATGGTCCAAATTAAGTGTGGGAGGAGATATTTCATATTCGTTTTAATTTTAAGTACGAATGAATGCAACGAATGAGAATGAATGTTATTTATTTAAGTATAAATGCATGTTGTTTAAGTAAAATATATAATGCAACATTTTCAAAACAGAAATGCAACATTTTTATATTTAAAGTGCAACATTTTTCTAAAATAATAGCAATTTTTCATAAGCGTATTAAATTTTTTATTAACTATTTATTTCATATGTTTCAAACACTTTAACTTTCAAAATAATGTTAAGCATATTTTAAGGTTATCATTATCGTTATAAATAATATTTCTATACAGGCAATATTTTTACAAATATTTTTACAAATCTCCGATACGATTTTATAAAAAACGTCTCGAGTAAATGTATATACGTAAAATTTCTTTAGTTTCAAATCTCTATTTTATATCATGAATTCATGATAAATATAAATCTTATTTTCAATTTTCAATTAGGTTTATAGGCATAAATCAAACTAACAACTTTAGCTTTTTAGCTCGGTATGATTTTCGTCTTACATTAAAAACTAATTGAAGTTTTTAAGGAAACTTTAGCCATAATACATGTTGAATTTCAAGTCAATATAGGATGAATGTGCTATTTTTCTTTCCCAATTTTATTTTTACATGTTAATTAAATCAAGTAGTCGTATTCTTAACTTTTGGCCACGATTGAGACCACCCTTATCACAATCGAGGTATGAAAGGGAAGAACATTAAGTGTTGAAACACCTTTCCACATGATTTTGATTTGACAAAATTATTTAAGTAAAATTAAATATTCTAAACACACTAAGTTTAAATGCTTTGATTTATTTAACTAATGTGTTTGTTCAATGTTGAGTTAAATTGTTTATAAGACATAAAGACTAAAAGGCTTAAAGCCCAAATACGGAAGTCAAAGCCCAAGTCAAACAGATTAAGACAACTCGGCCCGCGTGTGCAAAACGATGTCGTTATGTACAAAACGCAGCTCAGCAGAAGAAGGATCTAGAAGACCTTCGTTGAACAACTTCGGAATGAAGCTGCTGAGTTGAATCGACAAAGAGTACAAGACAGCAGCTGAGCAAGAACAACTTCCAGACAAAGTGTTTCCACTTTGGGTAAAGTTCAGAAGACACAGGACGCTGTCTAGTTGACCTTACCATAAATGGAGAGACATTCTGCCAAACTGACTAAAAGCTGACTGAGGACAGAAGATACTCAAATCTGATTGGCCGAGAGCTCTGAGCAAGACTGAGTGACAACGACAGGAAGCCGTTTCCCTCTAACGGTTATTTCGAAATTCGAAATGACTGATGTCTCAGACGTCTCTATAAATAGTGCCCTTCAGTTGCTTCATTTAACACAGAACATTATCAAGCCATTACGCTGACCAAAATTCTACTCAAAGTTCTGTGAGAAAAAGCAAAGCAAATCTTACACCAAATTCTATATCTTTCGTGTAAAAGTCTAGAGTGATTATTCAATCATCTAAGGTGTCTTAGCAATTGTTATTTAGGACAAATCTTTATCATTTCTAGAGATTAGAAAGGAGAGGCTGAGTACTCGGTTATAGTACTCAGCGAGAGATTAGGAGTGAGTAGAGGTATAGAGGAAGGTACTCTTGTTATACTCAGCTTCTAAGTTGTAAAAGGTTTGATGCTCTACCGTTAAAGAGCTCAGTAGAGAATTCGAAAGCTCGGAACATGTTCCGGGGATAGGACGTAGGCTCAGAGGCCGAACCTGGATAAATCTGCTGAGTAACATCTTTCTAACCTTAAACTCCTTGATATATATATTGCTTGCTTAAACAAAACTGACCAAGTAAAGAGGTCACGCTGAGTTGTATACACTGAGTATCTGAGTTCAGGAATAGACTCAAGTGCTATCTCCTGACTCAAAGAAAGAAGCTGACTTAGTCACCAGTTGACTAAGCTAGTGTCTTAATTTACTCAGCGCGCTGTGTTATCCTTTTTCGAAGAAAAAGAAGTCAGCCTTAACGTAATAAAATTTTAAATAGTTCCTAACCCCCCCCTTGGAACCAACTTGCTACGTTATAAGGGACCAACATTAAGTACCGTTTACTTTTGGCCACGATTGCGACCACCCTTATCACAATCGAGGTATGAAAGGAACGTTAGCAATTAAAGCAAAATTAAACGTGTTTAAAGTTTTAAGTAACGATTGCGTCCACCCATGGCATGGTCGGTACCTCTTAAACGAACACAAAAGCAAATTAATTCATAAAAAGTCACGGACGAGACCACCCTTATCACGGGCGTGACTAAGTAAATATATCAAACCCAAGTCCTTAATAAGTCTATATTTGTAATAGTTTAGGTTTGGGAAAGGAAATTTTGTGCTTTAAAATGCCTTGAGACGAAAGATTCAAAAACATGCGTGCTTACACCGTCCCGAATACTTCAATATAAAAATTGAGATACAAGACGAATGATATATCTCTTTTACACTAGCTAGTTTGATACTTTGCGTATAAATTTAGCATGAAAGTTTTTCTTTCGGTTTAACTAATTTAAAGAGGAATATATGGATATATGTTCTATTTATAAAGAGATTGATTAAAGAATAAATTCAGTGAAATTTTGTTCGGGACTAGCAAAAGCTTAAGTGTGGGAATTTGTTAAGCCCAAAATATACCTAAAATATCATATATAAATACATTAAATTTACATTGAAATCGTGCTAATTATATTCATTTAGAGTACGTTTACGTCTTTATTTACTTCTTTGATGCAAGTTACTTAATTATTTGGTTAAATCCAAATAGGAGCTAAAACGGAGCTAAAACGGAGCTAAACGGAGGAAAAACCTAAATTACGTGCCAAGAATACGTATCAATCAGGAGACCGACTCAAGGAAGACGAGAAACAGTCGAGAGACGGGGAAGAAAGCCCCTGTCACGACTGAGATTTTCAGAATCTCAGTCGCAACATACGAACACCAGTCACCGGAAATTCGAAGTTTTCAGCTCGCCCCTTCACCCCCAGTCGCGACTGAGATTCTCGTAATCTCATATGAGACAGCGAAGAATTCTGCACAGATTTCACATGTTTAATTCCAAAAAACGCGTCTGTTCGTTTGGATAAAAGCGACCCTTCACCAGCGGACACGACCCTTCAATTACAACCCTTCACCAACTATAAATAAGTGATCCATTTCAGAAATCAATGTTGTTGGCTAAGTTAGAAAAGTTAGAGAAATCAGAGAGTTATTATGTTGAGTTTCTGATTCAGAAAGAGTCAGAAAGTTAGATTTCATTTATGTATAAACAAACTTGATGTACACAAGTTTTTATTAGATTAGTTATAAACACAGTAGTATTAGTTTAGTTTCAAAGGTTGATCAGAGACAAGTTTTCATTCTGGTAGTGGACTGACCGGTCTCTATTCCGAAGATTCAGCGAGAAGAACTAACGGCTGAAGCGCAAAGAGGTCTGACAAACCTACGGAGTTTGATGGAAAGATTGACAACCCGGATCTCAAAGTTTTCGTCAAAATGTTATCCATGTTTCTTCTTCTCTGTTAACTTGTGAAGATTCACAATTCACTAATAATATATTTATTTTATACAATACATTCTTCCTGTTGTTATTTTGATATTGTTCTGATAAAATGATTTTCAAAATGATAAATTGGTGTTTTTATTAAAACGTTTATACAATCATATTTATAAAGAAACTTTGTTGAACACTTGAAAGAATTAATTTTTACGGATGATATGATCGTGACCGCGGCTTATCAGATATAAAATACTAATTTGATTAAGGTAGAAATCTGCTCCGACCCAAAGAGATTTCTACGATTCAAAGCCATTTAATTGCATAAATTCTTGTATTATTACATGTTCATAATCTTACCAAAGTTATAGTTGCTTTCTTTGCTTAATGAAAATAAGTTTTATACCTTCTATTTATTCCAAATACGAAAGCGTCTGTCTCAGGGCCGTCTTAAACATTTTCGGGGCCCTGTGCTAAATGAAAAAAATTGGATCATGTTCATTAAAAAAATAATACTTTCATATAATGTTTCTACAAAGTGAAACACCAAAATACTTTTAACTTGATTTTTAACATAATAAATATAATAAAAATAATTAAATTAGATATTACATAATAATAATAATAATAATAATAATAATAATAATAAATTGGGCCTTTTAAGACTCTTAGAGCTTTAATTTTCTGGATAAATTAACATTCACTTAATTTTTCACGTAATAATTAATAACAATAAATTTATTTAGATTTGTATAATAAAAAAATTGGGCCGTCTTAAATTTTGGGGCCCTGTGCGGGAGAGCGCCTTGTACACCCTTCTCCTACTCCCCTGGTCTGTCTTATAATCAAAATCTCAAAACAGAATTGTTCTCTAAGTTCAATATAATATTCTTATCTAATCCTAATTTATCCGAACCAATACAATCAATTAAATGATTTTCTTTAGTTAAACCTAAAGACGTGAATAAAACTGAATTAAATAAGTTTTTAGTTAAAAAGCGTTCCCTATGTGTTCGATATCTTTTATTACTACAAGCGTATACCGTGCACTTGCGAAAATCGCTCAACAAGATGACTCACTACATCCTGACTAACTTTATCTTCCCTAAAATCAACTCAGCATCATCAGCTTCAAACTTCGAGCAGTGCTTCATCTGGCACCTGCTGACCTATCAACCAATCAACATGCCGGTGTTTCTTATCGGTGCACTTCAATGAAGTACTGGGAAACTCAGGATGGGGTCCCTCATTGCAAGAATCCTTGAAGATCATCAAATAGACATGATTAATGAAACTGAGACTTAGGGAACTGAAATCACAGCGGCTCTGCTGTTTGGGTTAGTATACAACCAACCCCTCAAGTCTAAGAAAGGAAAAGGGGTCATTAAGGAACATGAGGAAGAAGCTGATGTTGCACAGGAGGTGCAAACCAAGAAAGAAAAAAAGAGGAAAGCTATCCAAACTTCTTCTAAAGATGTTAATGTTGCCCCAAAGAAAATCCGGTTTGTATCAAAGGGGAAGAAAGTTGATGCTGAGCAAACTCAAGACACACCTAAGTCAGCAGAGAAACGAAAAAGGCAAGTTGAGCCTGAAGAAGAGAGTGAGGAAACTCCAGAGCAACCATTGCAGAAAAAGAAAAAGAAATCTTATGGTCTAAGTCCAATTGATGCTGTCCCTCTTGGTTTTGCTGTTTCTGATGATTCTTACTTCGTGAGAAGCCAAGAGATTGACCTTGAGAAAATCCCTGCTGATCTAGAAGCAGAAGAACTAAGAAATGATGAAGGTCAGCGTGATGATGTTGAGCCATGTCAGGAAGATAATGTTGTGCAAGAACAAACAATGGATATTGAGCAGATTGAGAATCCAACTGTGCCAAGTAAGACAGCTGATGCTGAGTTCACAGAGCAAGACATAGCCGGGGAAGAACTCAATACTGACCTAAGGGTAAATTCACCTTCTGAATCTCTTGACTCTATTCAAGCTGACCCCTCTCCTCCAAAGACTAAAAAATTAAGGCGACTCAAGAAAAAGGCTCATAAATCTCCAGTTATTGACCTTCTGGGTGATTCTCCTCTCCGAGATCCCATCACTGATCTCTCAGACATGCAGTTCAAATTCTTCTCCAATCCCACTGAGCCTTCTCCAAGACTCCAGAAAATTCAATCCCTGCCGAGCAAGAGCTCGAAGTCCAAGCTGCTCAAGGTGAAAAGCATGCAAAGGGAAATCCTACTCAAACTGAGTTGCCTCCTCTGGCACCAACTCAAACCAACATTGAGCAGGTCAATATCTCTGCCGATCCACCTCCTTTCAATCCGATATCGCAGAATGTTGAGCAGTCAGTTTCTGTTGCTACTCCAAACAAAAGCCCAGCTATTAACCAAGCTGGCCCATCCAATTCCACTAGAATTCCGGCAACTGAGCCAATTCCTGAGGCAACATATACCTATCTTCATGCTACTGAGTCCGGGCGTCGGATTATTGACTCCGCTCAAACTATTCTCCAGGATTTAAACACTACTCATGCCGATGTTGCTGGGTCTGCAAATATTGAGTCACCACAAATCTCGTCTATCACTCAGCTCCTAAATGAGATCAAGGGTCTCAAAGATCTAGTGACTGTCATGACAACGGTCCAAACACAACAACCCAAGCAAGAATCCATCGTCAAGCTGGCCGAACTGCAATTAATTATGGTGAATCACATGGATTCCCTTCAAGGCCAAATTAATGCTCTTTCTGCAGTCAACACGGGCTATGCTACCTCTGCTGAGTTAAATCAACACTTTTCCAAGTTGAACTCTGAGCTGACCAGCACTCGCGAGCTAATCTCCTCAACTTCTCAATGTTCGGTCGAACAAATTAGCGAAGCTGTCTGTCTACTCAACTTGATTAAGGAAGAAATGGAAACTGACCAACTCAAAACGAACGAACTGTTGCAATACTCCCAAGCCACCTATAAACATGTGTGCCACACGAATGCTCAATGTCAGTTCTATGATTCGGCTTTGCTTAAGATGTACCATCAAGCTTATGCCATGCTAACTGACACTATCACATGGGTAGGAAAATCCCAAGAATATATTTTGAGTATGCTAAGTGCCTCTATCAGAATTCCCGGTTCTACTTTGGACGATGGTGTTCCAGTTTTTTATGGTCTCAGGGAAAGCACGAAAAGGCTCAAGGCGTATTCCGTAAGATTAACTCGTGCTGCTCTCAACGACACCTTCCTTCCTCCTCCGGCCGATGCTGGCAAAATGGGGGAGAAAGAACAAGCTGATAGAACTCAACACACAGGAGAAGCATCTGGTAGTCAGCCACAACAAAAAGGAAAAGGCAAAGTCAATACTGCCCAAGTCAATAGGAAGAAATATTTTGGCTAGATTTGCTAGTTTTTTACTTGTATTTTTTTATCTGGCGCATTTTGACTTGCTGACTATCTATAAAATTATGCATCTCTTATTCAAAAATTGACTAATCTTATGTGATGCTTACTTATTGTGCTTTACGCTGATCTGTCTTCATGGAACAAACAAATAAAAGAAAAAGGAATATACTCAGTACACACTAAGACTTGATACATATGCTCTGATAATGTTTTCCCATAACTCTGATATCAAACTAACCATGTATCGAAACTGAGTCAAAACATATTCCACATATTGACCTCTTCTGAAAGCTGACCTAGGCTCATCTGAATTAGATCTTGGAAGGTCTAGAACTGAACTAAGTCAGTATAAGCATGCCTTAACCTTACTCAATTGAATCTTAGAAGGTTTAGAGTTAAGTTAAGTCAATAGACGCAACCCTTACGGGGGAGTAATTTCAGAAGCGTAAAAAGAATTTCAATCATGGGGAATTTCAATGCTGAGTTCCATCAATTAAATATTTTGCCAACATCAAAATGGGGGAGTTTGTTGAAACACCTTTCCACATGATTTTGATTTGACAAAATTATTTAAGTTAATCCATGATTAAGGAACAATTAAATTTAAGTGCTTTGATTTAATTGTACTAATATGTTTGTTCAATGTTGAGTATAAATATAAATACAAATGGAAATAAAAAGTAAGACATGATGAAGTCAGCATGAGAATACATCACAAGCTGAGTGGAGTGTAACTCAGCGTGATAGAAGATCTTCAGAATAGAAGCCTAAAGATCAAACAAATCAATGAAGCTGAGTGGAACGCAACTCAGTATCAAAAGTAGAAAAGTCTTCTTGAGAACTGTGTCTTGCAGAACGAAGCTGACCATGGAAGCTGAGTAAAAGAGAACCCAGTATCTGTATTAGCAACAATCGAAGACAACAGCTATCAAAGACAAGCTGAGTGATCTTCAGGACAGCGCGAATGATCCGTTTGCTAAAAGACAAGATCCGACAACTGTCTGCACCAATAATAGAAACCTTGGAATTACACAAAAGCCAATTTCAAGATGCATGGGTCAACTGTTCTTTTGCTAAAAGACAAACTGGCACAAAAAGACGAAACCTGCGAGAAAAGACAAACCTGACGACTGCTGAATTCAGACGAAAGAATTGGCCTGCAAAACTGAAGTTGACCAGAACTTGTCTAAAAAAGGAGCCGTTTGGATCAACGGACAAATCCAAGATTCAAATCATTTCTGCTTCAGACCTTAACTAAAAAAGGACATGATCATTCTTGGATCATAAGCCGATTACAACAAGAACAAAAGAGTATACATACAAAGCACACAAAAACCAAAAGAGATCTTACACCAAATTTCTATTCTTGTGTAAAAGCTAGATTGATTTTCTGTAATCATCTAAAGTGTTCTTCATCCGAAAAGAACAATTTGTATCAATTGTAAAATTGAGAGTGTTGTGCTGAGTACTCGGTGTTGAGTGCTTAGTGGTAGAGAAATCTAGGTGTTTGGTTATAGCACTTAGTAGGAGTTGAGTAGACGAATAGAGGACGGTACTCTTGCATATTCAACTGCCTTGTAAACGGTTTGTGCTCTACCTTTAAAGAGCTCAGTATTGGATTTAAAAAGCCCGGAGGGATTTTGGGGACTGGACGTAGTCGGAGAGGCCAAACCAGGATAAGTCGTGCTGAGTAATCTCTAACTCTCTCAATATATATATATATATATATCTGTATGTGTTGTTTGTTATATTTACTCGGCATATAAATTGTTTAAATTGACACTGAGTAAATAAGAGTGCTGAGTTGGAAGCTGACCACAAAAGTGTCAATTCTCAACTCAATTGTAAAATAGTTCTAGTCAACATCTGACTAAAGCTGTCTTACGCTACAATCAGCCGTGCTGACCAAAGCTGAGTTAACAAACTCAAGAAAATATATTCAGTCGGCTTAATTAAAAAGGAAAAAAGTTATATTAGTTCCTAACCCCCCTGGAACTAATCACACGGGACCAACAGAAAAGTCTTCTTGAGAACCGTGTCTTGCAGAACGAAGCTGACCATGGAAGCTGAGTAAAAGAGAACTCAGTATCTGTATTAGCAACAATCGAAGACAACGGCTATCAAAGACAAGCTGAGTGATCTTCAGGACAGCGCGAATGATCCGTTTGCTAAAAGACAAGATCCGACAACTGTCTGCACCAATAATAGAAACCTTGGAATTACGCAAAAGCCAATTTCAAGATGCATGGGTCAACTATTCTTTTGCTAAAAGACAAACTGGCACAAAAAGACGAAACCTGCGAGAAGAAGACAAACCTAACGCCTACGTAATTCAGACGACAGGATTGGGCTGCAAATCTGAAGCTGACCAGAGCCTTGTCTAAAAAATGAGCCGTTTGGATTCAACGGACAAATCCAGAATTCAAACGAACAAGTCTTCAGAATACAACTATAAAAGGACAAGTATACTTCTTGGATCCTTTGCCTATTGTAAAAACAAAAAAGAGAATAAGAGCATACATACAAAAGCACATCAATACAAGAAAGAGATCTTACACCAAATTTCTATTCCTGTGTAAATGCTAGAGTGATTTTCTTTGTAATCATCTAAAGTGTTCTTTGTCTGAAAGAGAACAATCTTGTATCAATCATAGTATTGAGAGAGTGTGCTGAGTACTCGGTTTGGTACTCAGTGGTAGAGAAAATCTAAGTGCTGGGTTGTAGCGCTTAGTGGAGTTGAGTAGACGAATAGAGGACGGTACTCTTGCGTATTCAATTGCCTTGTAAACGGTTTGTGCTCTACCTTTAAAGAGCTCAGTATTGGATTTAAAAAGCCCGGAGGGATTCTGGGGACTGGACGTAGGCGGAGAGGCCGAACCAGAATAAGTCGTGCTGAGTAATTTCTAACTCTCCTTCAATATATATCTGTATGTGTTGCTTGCTACATTTACTCAATATATAAATTGCTTAAGTTGACACTGAGTAAACAAGAGTGCTGAGTTGGAAGCTGACTAAAGCCGTCTTACGCCTCACTCTGCCACGCTGACCAAAACTGAGTTGCGAAACTCAAAGAATTAAATTAAGTCAGCGCACTTAAAGCGAAAAAGTTACATTAGTTCCTAACCACACCCCCCCCCCCTTTTGGAACTAATCACAAGGGACCAACAAGTGGTATCAGAGCAGAATAGCTCACTACTCAAAAATATAACTATCTTGAGCCGATCCCGATAAATGGCTGAGAACAGCACTCGTTTCCTTCCAGGGAACCAAACAACACAAATACTCCCTGAGGGATTATCAATTAGTCGGCCTCCCCTATTCTTTGGATCTAATTATATGTTCTGGAAGAATAGGATGAAGAACTTTATTCAAGCCACAAACATGAGTGCATGGCTTGCAATAGTTCAAGGCCCATATGTGCCTCATAAAACTGTTGACAATAAGAAAATTGTCAAGAGTGAAACTGAGTGGTTAGAAGATGACCTTAAGAAACTACAAAATAATGCTTCGGCTATCAATATGCTTCACTGTGCGCTGGATGCTGCAGAATACAATAATATTTCAGGTTGCGAGTCAGCACAGGAGATTTGGAAAAAGCTTGAACTGACCTATGAAGGTACAAGCAAGGTCAAGGAATCAAAGGTGAACCAACATATGAGATTATACGAGCTGTTCGAGATGAACGACAATGAGGACATCTCTGGAATGAACACTAGATTCACCAACATCATAAATGAGCTAAAGAGGCTCGGCAAGAACTTCACTGAAGAAGAACAGGTGAAGAAAATCTTGAGAAGCTTACCCAAGAGCTGGCAAGCTAAGAAAACGGCTGTGGAGGAAGCACAAGACTTGACCACATATAAATACGACGAGCTGATCGGATCTCTACTGACTCATGAGATCTCTATGAAAAATTTTGAAGCAAAAGAAAAGTCAGAAGACAAGAAACAAAAATCACTTGTCATGAAAGCTTACTCAACCGAAGCTGACTCATCGGATGATGAGGAAATGGCCATGTTCACAAGGAAGATGAATAAGCTGTTCAGAAAAAATGAAAAGAACAGCAAGAGGCCATTCAAAAGAGGCGATAGGTACAAGGCTGAGTCCAGTGACAAATACAAAAAGGATAGCTCCAAGCTTGTCACGTGTTTTGAGTGCCATCAAACGGGGCACATTAAATCAAGCTGCCCTAAACTGAAGAAAGAAAAGAAGGGAAGCAAAAAGGCAATGGTGGCCACATGGAGTGACATCGATGAGTCAACATCATCTGAAGCTGATGCCACCGAGTCAGCAAACATATGCTTCATGGCCGATGACGCTGCTGACCACACTCGATCTGAGCAAGTTGACCTCTCTGAAGAATCTGAACAGGAGGAGTACTCAAATGAGGTAACATCCTTACACTTGCTTAGAAATGAAATGATTAACGCCCTGAGTGATTTATATACACTGACTAAAAAGTGTAACAAGAAAATGAAGGCACTCAGCAGGCGATGTGACGAGATCGAAGAGGTCAAACTTAGTGACCTTTGATATCTTCTCCAAGACAACTCAACTTTGCATAGCAACATAGAAATTATGCACAAGTTTTTCTCGGAGGTCCAATCAGATTCAAAGAAACTGAGAAATGATGTCACAAACCTACAGAACCAAATAAAAGGTTCAACCAAATCCCATGCTGAGTACTCGGGTACTAGCCAGCGCAGACAGTTCACTCAGTGTGACTGTTGTGGAAAAAGGGGACACACAACAGATGTGTGTTGGTATAACAAGCGGATTGTCCAATGTGACTTCTGCGGAAAGAAAGGACATACCACTAAGGTATGTTGGCATGCTGAGCACAATGGTGCTGACCAAAAACAAAGTCACCCTAAAAGGGTAACTCATTGTGACTTCTGTGGTAAACAAGGCCACACCATAAAAGTATGCCGTCACAAATTAAAACATGACTTTGCACCTGTCTATGCTAACAAATGAGGACCCAAAAAGAATTGGGTACCTAAAGATGAATGATTCAAAATGCAGGTGAGCCTGAGGTGCGTGGAGAAGTCAAAGCTTTGGTATATTAACAGCGCATGCTCAAGGCATATGACTGGTGATGAAACTCAGTTCATCATACTTGAGCTTAAACGAGGTGGAAACGTAAGCTTTGGAGATAATAAAAAGGGAAAGATAGTAGGATCAGGTACTATCAGAGGTAATCCCACTATTCAGTCAGTCTCCTTAGTTAAGGGTCTCAAATACAATCTATTGAACGTAGCTCAGCTGTGTGACAGCAGTAGACAGGTTGTATTTGATGCTACTCAGTGTCGAATGCTTGAGGGAAAAACAAACAATTTGATTTTAACTTCCCCTCGTGATGACAACGTATATATGTTGAGTTTAGAAAAACAATTTTCAAAAAATATATGCTTAGTATCTAAAGAGGATAACTCCTGGCTATAGCATAGGAGACTTGGTCATGTAAGCATGGACCTCCTTGCCAAATTAGCTAGAAAGCAACTAGTTGAGGGATTGCCCAAATTGAAATTTGAAAAAGATCAATTATGTAATGCTTGTCAGCAAGGTAAACAAACGAAAAAGTCTTTTCAAAGTAAAAACATTGTCTCAACCAAGAGACCATTGGAATTACTACATTTGGATCTTTTCGGACCTGTCCAGCCACTCAGCTTGGGCGGTAAGAAATTCTCCTTAGTCATTATAGATGATTTCTCTCGGTATACTTGGATCATCTTGTTGAGTAGCAAGGATGAAACTTTTGAGATGTTCACAACGTTGATTAAAAAGCTTGAAAATGACAAAGACCTAAGAGTAGCTCACATTAGAAGTGACAATGGCGGAGAATTCAAAAACCAAAAGTTTGATGAATTTTGTGAAGTCAGTGGCATTGACCATAACTTTTCTACTCCTAGGACACCTCAACAAAATGGGGTTGTTGAAAGGAAGAACAGAACAATAGTTGAAATTGCTAGGACAATGCTGAGCGAAAATAGGCTTCCAAAGTATTTCTGGGGTGAAGCTGTCCACACAGCATGTTACATACTGAATAGGGCTTTAGTTAGACCTATACTCAAGAAAACCCCATATGAACTTTGGAAAGGACGAAAGCCCAACATTGGCTACTTTCGTGCCTTTGGATGTAAATGTTTTATACTCAATACAAAAGATAACCTTGCAAAATTTGATGCTAAAGTTGACGAAGCGATCTTTTTAGGGTACTCAACTAACAGTAAAGCATATAGGGTATATAATAAACGAACTCAAGTTGTAGAAGAGTCTGTCCATATAGAGTTCGATGAAACTGACCCTGCAGGAAAGACAACTCAGTCCACTGAAGATGAACCAAGCTCAGCTTCCGCTGACCAAACAGGAGCCACTAAGTCATCAGTACAAGGGCTGACCAAAGGTAAAAACGAAACCGAAATTACCTTTGATGACCAATCTACTCCTACAGACATTGTAGAAACACATATTCCAGATAACTCAACATTACCCAAAGAAATAAAAATCCCAAGAGGACATTCAGAGAAGTCCATTCTTGATGCTGCTGACAACAAACCGATGACAAGAGATCAGCTTAGGAAGTATCTCGGCAATGTTGCATTCGTCTCAGTACATGAGCCAAAGAACTTCTCAGAAGCTGAGCATGACGAACATTGGATCAATGCTATGCAAGAGGAGCTTGAACAATTCAAAAGAAATGAGGTATGAGATCCAGTACCAAAACCTAGGAATCAAAAGACCATAGGAACTAAGTGAGTCTTTAGAAATAAACTAGATGAGCAAGGAAATGTGGTCAGAAACAAAGCCCGACTTGTAGCCCAAGGCTATAGTCAGCAAGAAGGAATTGACTAGGGTGAGACCTTTGCTCCCGTTGCTAGGTTAGAGGCTATACGAATATTGTGTGCATATGCTAGCTATATGAACTTTAAACTATATCAAATGGATGTTAAAAGTGCTTTTTTAATGGCTTTATAAACGAAGAGGTATATGTTAGTCAGCCTCCAGGGTTTGAAGATCCAAAACTTCCAAACCAAGTTTATAAACTCAAGAAGGCCCTATATGGGCTGAAACAAGCTCCAAGAGCTTGGTATGTGAGGTTGACAAACTTCCTGCTGACCAGGAATTATGTCAGAGGCAAAGCTGACACAACATTGTCCATTAAGAAAAAGGGTAAAAATACTCTGCTAGCACAAATTTACGTAGATGACATAATCTTTGGTGCTACTGACGAATCTATATGCAAAGAATTTAGTAAACAGATGCAAACTGAGTTCGAGATGTCTATGATGGGCGAACTCAACTTCTTCCTTGGTTTACAAATCAAGCAAGGGAAGAACGGCATCTTCATTAGTCAGTCCAAGTACGCCAAAGAAATGTTAAAGAAATTTGATATGGAAGAATGTAAGCCCATATCAACCCCAATGGGTACTGACACTGTCCTTTGCGCTGACGAGAAAGGTAAGTCAGTAGATAGCAAGCTATATCGAGGTATGATAGGATCTCTACTTTATCTTACTGCTAGTAGACCTGACATTCAGTACTCATTATGTTATTGCGCAAGATATCAAGCTGACCCTAGAGAATCTCATCTTATAGCTGTAAAAAGAATTTTCAGATATTTGCAGAGCTCAGTTAATGTAGGTTTATGGTATCCAAATACAAATGACTTCACACTCATTGGATACACTGACGCTGACTATGGACGAGATAAGCTAGAACGTAAAAGCACTTCAGGAGGATGTCACTTCCTAGGAAGCGGTCTAGTATCTTGGTTCAGTAAGAAACAATCGTCAGTGGCCCTGTCTACTACTGAAGTTGAGTACATAGCTGCTGGAAGTTGTGTGGCCCAAGTCCTGTGGATTAAGCAACAGCTTGAGGACTACGGAGTTAAAACAGAAACAATTGAAGTCAAATGCGATAACAAAAGCGCTATTGACCTATCTAAGAATCCAATCCAACACAGCAGGATGAAGCATGTCAGCATAAGGCATCACTTCATCAGAGATCATGTACTTAAGGGTGAGATTAAGCTGACATACGTACCAATAGATGAACAACTTACGGATATCTTCACTAAGCCTTTGGCTCGTGAGCAATTCAACATACTAAGGGAAGCAATCGGTATGTCTAATCCTCTTCAATAAAATGCTATGTTTAAATTGAATGTTGAGTGACTACCATGCTGAGTGATTTGTGCCAAAATTAGTAACTTTTGCATGCTGAGTCGAACATAATATAAAATCACCTCATACTGAGCAGACTTACATACTGAGTGATTATCTTAAGCAAAGTTACTAAGCACACGAATAATTCTCCTACGTAAAACTAACTACTCAAAACTTTAAACATTTAAAATTCTTAACGCTGAGTAAAAGATCCGTTGCACAATTAATGTTGGCACGCGTATTAAATAGCTACCTAGGATGCCGTAATCACAATAATTAGAAGGCACATACGCCGATTGTGTTATAAATGCCAGAATCATTGTCGGTTGATTATCTCGAGGTCAAAACTGCCACCTCAACGATTCAGATCAATTCGACACCCCTATAAATAATGGATGAATTCCCACTTCTACCTCTTTACACTTGAAATTTCTTGCAATCAATCTCTCTCTATCTAAAATTCCCAAACCTCTCAAAAATCTCTAAGAATCATGTCTAACGATTCACAAAATATCTCCAGTGCCGGTTACGACGACTGTTGGTCCCTTATAACGTTGCAAGTATAGTTCCAAGGGGGGGTTAGGAACTATTTAAAAATTTTAAGTTTAGGGCAGACTTCTTTTTTGTGAGAAAAAGGTTTGGACAGCGGCGCTGAGTGAATAGCAAGATACTGGCTTAGTCAACTAGTGACTAGGTCAGTTTCTTTACTTGAGTCAGGAGATAGCACTTAGAGTTTATTCCTGAGCTCGGATATTCAACGAGCACAACTCAGCTTGACCTCTTTACTTGGTCAGTTTTTGTTTAAGCAAGCAATAAATATATAAAGGAGTTAAAGGTTAGAAATATGTTACTCAGCAGATTTATCCAGGTTCGGCCTCCAAGCCTACGTCCTATCCCCGGAACACGTTCCGAGATTTCGAATTCTCTACTGAGATCTTTAACGGTAGAGCATCAAACCTTTTACAATCTTAGCAACTGAGTATAACAAGAGTACCTTCCTCTATACCTCTACTCAATCCTAATCTCTCGCTGAGTACTATAACCGAGTACTCAGCCTCTCCTTTCTAATCTCTAGAAATGATAAGTGTTTGTCCTAAACAATGATTGCTAAGACACCTTAGATGATTGAATAATCACTCTAGACTTTTACACAAAAGATATGAAATATAGTGTAAGATTGCTTTGCTTTTGCTTGGAGAACTTTGCGCAGAAATTTGGTCAACGTAATGGCTTGATCAAGTTCTCTGTTGAATGAAGCAACTGATGGCTCTATTTATAGAGACGTCTGAGGTGTCGGTCATTTCGAATTTCGAAATAACCGTTGGAGGGAAACGGCTTCCTGTCGTTGTCATCCTGACTTGCTCAGAGCTCTCGGCCAATCAGATTTGAGTATCTTCTGTCCTCGGTCAGCTTTTGATCAGCTCGGCAGAGTGTCTCTCCATTTATGGTAATGTCTACTAGACAGCATACTGTGTCGTCTGAAATTTACCCAAAGTGGAAACACTTTGTCTGGAAGTTTTCCTTAGCCAGCTGCTGTCTTGTTCTGTTTGTCGAATCAACTCAGCAGCTTCGTCCCGAAGTTGTTCCCTGAAGGTCTTCTAGATCCTTCTTCCACTGAGTTGCGTTTTGTCCATAACGACAACGTTTTGACATACGCGGGCCGAGTTGCCTTAATCTATTTGACTTGAGCTTTGACTTCTGTATTGGGCTTGGGCCTTTTAATCTTGTGTCTTATAAACAATTTAACTCAACATTGAACAAACACATTAGTAGAATAAATCAAAGCATTTAAACTTAGTGTGTTTAGAATATATTTTAATTATACTTAAACAATTTTGTCAAATCAAAATTGTGTGGAAAGGTGTTTCAACAACGACAACCGCTCCGATGAACATCCTCCATCTCCTGCTCAGCAGGAATGTAGCAAGACTCCCACCAAGTTTCAAGAGCATGGTCAGCATGATCAAACTCCGAGCAAGAGCCCTGATGCGGATTCCGCGAAGAACCCGATCTGAGGGATAAGTGTACCTCGTCGTTATCAAGTAATAAATTTCTGGTTTAAGTCCAGGTTATCGTCCACAGGATTTATTTCTGCAAGTACCGAGCTACTCGATCTCGGATGTTATCTAGGCTTAGGGGGTTTTGAGTTGGTTTGTTTAAACTAATCTACTCCTAGGTTGAATTATACTAATCCTAGCTAAGTTATCTAATTCTAACTAAGTTATCTAAGTTATTCTACGCCTAACTAAGTTACTCTACCCCTAATTGATCTTTCATTAATGAAATTATCCGAAGGAACATGGTATGAACGATAATAATGAAGATAGATTATCAAGTCTATTGAATAAAAACCTAATCTAAGTCACTTATATTCAAGGCGATTAACCCTACTTACCATCCTGAGGTTCCTAGCGCGTGATTCCCTAAGGCCGAAACTAGGTCTAAGGCTCAGTAAATTGGCGCTTAATCAACTAAGAGGTCGTCAATCTCCTAGGCTCTGACTAGGTCAGATTCAGCTCGCAATACGTGCCTACTAGATTTTGGGGCTTTTGAATGAGTTAAACCAATTGAATAAAGCGTAAGACAGAGATTAAACAAATAATCATAGAACAAAACAAGAGCTAAATTATTATTAAAGGCGAAGATAATTGTCACAAGATACAATAAGTCAAGTTCGGCAACTGTATCAAAGAGTACAAACAAGGAAAGATAAAAGGAGATACAAAAATCCCTTTCAGGGAACCTGTTTACTCTGCAGCCGGTGACTTAATCTTAAGGATGGACCTTGATAATTCCTCAAGGAAAAGCTTTGAAGGCGCTTCAATGGAGGTTGAAGAAGATATGGAGAAGATGGAGAGGAATTACAAGGGGAAAGCTAAAATAATTTACAAAAACGAAAGATCTTGAATTACAATGGAAAAATCCTATTTATATACGTGGCTCGGGCCTCGTTTTGACCTATTTTCGTGTCCTTGATGGTGTAGGAAGACGTGGGGTCAAACGTGGCTTCGTGGGGGTGGAATTGGTCTTTTTGACCAATTCCCGCAGGGCTTCTCGCGCCGAGCAGCCCCCTGCTCGCCGAGCAGGCGCCTGGCGCCCTGCTCGGCGAGCAGGCTCCTGCTCACCGAGCAGGCCTCTGGCGGCCTGCTCGGCGAGTAGAAGTGGCCCACGGGGCCCTGCTCGTCGAGCGTTTTCTCCCGGAATGCTCCCGAAGCGTGCCGAACAACCTCGATTTCCTTTTTCGCCCGAACTTACACCTGCGCACGTATAAAAACTCCAGATAACATTAGTCCAAAAGCTAAATTGATCCGTCAATCGTTTATTTTGAGAAAACGGTTTGTTTGGTGCGACTTTTGACGGACCAATTAGCTCCAAAAGATAACGGAATTATACTATGCATGCTATTTTGGCCGTATTTGCCTAAATTGATCACAAAACGAGCCTAACCGACGAAAAGTAAATAGAACGTTTCCAATTTCTAACTAATTCACACAAAAGCATTTAAATGCGAGAATTGCTCGCTTATTAGCTAAATAACCCTAAAACCCGTCCTAAAACCGTACCCAAAGATAGGGGTTTTTGACCCCTATCAAACCTCCTCACACTTAAAACTTTACCTGTCCCCAAGTAAACTAAAAACTAAACCCGCCATCACAAGCAAGCTAGAAAACCTCCCGGTTTGACTAGGTGCTTGACACAATTTCGAGCATCTGTAATTACATGCATTCGGAAATACAAAGTAGAGACACGATATCCAAAAGCCGCATTTCAATTATCATGGGTCATAGTTTTAAGCAAATGGACACATGTTTAATTAAACGAGTTTAAGGGGATCGCTAAGTAAAACACCTCACCATAGGTAGTTCACTCATTTCACACAATTTTGGTGGCTAAAGTGTTTACTCTCGGCTTATGTTCTTGCTTAGGATTACGTTGATTTTGCACGTTCATCCGCGTTCCTCTACTATGCTATATGATTCCGATGATATCAAAAACAACCTCTAATCGGGGTTGTAATGTGGTTAGAGGGTTAAAGGTACAACAAGGGTTATTAGTTCTAGCGCTACAAAAACAAAGTTTAAATGGCTTTAGCAAATATAAAGTGACTGAGCTTTTTATTCATCCCTTATTATTTTCTTTTTGGGATGTTTTCTTCGAGACGTTTTTTGATTTTTCTAAGAACTGGGGAATGGAGTTCTTCCCTTTTGTTCGTCTCTTTTCTTTTCTTTTTCTTTTTCTGTTTTTTTTTCTTTTTGGGGTAGTGATGCTCATTCACTTTTTAGCCTTTTGGCTTGCTACTGAAATGCCATAAACAAAGATAAAGCGCTAGAAGAAAACAAAGGCTCTAATTGAGCTTTGTAAAAGAAATTGGGTTAAATAGCAAACCAAGTTGTGGTTTGCAAAAACAGGTTAGAACGAAAGAAAAATCTATAAACTACAAAAATGTAGGGTCAAAGGGGATTCCTAGAGTGGATGAAAAAGAAAAAATAAGGTAAAGAAAAGGGTTAATTCTAATGAGGCTGATTCATCGTTTATCATCTCAAACCATTGCATGTAGGTTCAACACAGTATTAGGTGCAAAATCTGTAATCTTCCACAAGTCAAAGCATTCACACAAAAATGTCAAGAAAAAGAGCTTTTTGATGTTCGCTCTTAGGCTCAAATTCAACTCACAATTCTTTGGGTTTCAATTTTGTGTTTACTAGTTTTCCCAAAACTCAAATTTAATGTCACATGCCTTCAATTCTTAAGTTATCTACCTAAGTAATGATTTTAGCATTTCTTCAAAAGTAGGGTCTAAATGCAAACTGTAGCTCATGCTTTTACAGATACAAGAGTTGTGTCCTATGCCTAAACTAGTTGTCATGCAATTTTAAATTCGGTTCTCAGCCCTCAAAGACAAATAACGAAGTTTAGATTCGAAGGAGGTTCACGGTTTTAGGTCCTAAACATGCAAAAACATAAATAAAACCCAAAAACGCTAAACTAAACTAGATACGACGCAACAAAAATTAAAAATTTATACAATTTTTGTAAGTTTGTCTACCCCTCCTCCTCACACTAAAAATATGCAATAAGTTCCAACATTGCATCACAAATCATGAAGTACGAGTGTAAAGAGTTAGGGTGGAAAAGACAACTTACTGATCGGCCGGGGGGTATGGCCAAGGCATGTTGTAGCGCTCGCAGTAATCTGCCGCTACGTATTCAAGACCCGAAAGCCTTCGGTCCATATTTTGCTCAAAGTTGGTGAACCGTTGGTCCATCTGTTGAACAGTGTTAAAGGTCCGTAGGTTAAGATCTCGCATCTCTGCCATCATGGTGTTGATGGCTTGGAACTGGGCCTCCATCCCCGGCGCTTGGTGCTCCCTTTGGACTCCTGCTATCGCAGGTTCTTCTTCCTCAGGTCCCTCGTCCCTATGCTGTTGTGGAACTCGTGCTCTTTTCCTCCCCCCTCTGCTAGAGCTTGCTCCTCCGGTTGGGTTCCTGTTTAAGACTTCATGAAAAGTAGATTTCCCCAAAAACTTGGAGTTAAGCAAAGTAGGGTAAATAGCAATTTCGGGATTGTCCAAATTTTTGAATTGGCTCTCAAGTAGGTTGGTAACTAAGTGCCCAAGACCTAGGGAACCGCGTTTCCTACTCGTTTGGCTTGAGAAGCCTTCAAATATGGTCTTAACATTATTCACGTGTTTGTGGTTGGCCACACACCATAGTATGAGCAATTCTGTCTTTGAGACTTTATTGCTCTCGTTTTTGCCCAACAAGTTGTGGGCCACAAATTTGTGAACAAGATTGAAAAGTGGGTCTCGGAGAGCGACTGGGCTAGCAGTCTGGGAGTCAAAGTCCGATATGCATGTTAATTGTTCCCAAGCCATATCTTTTGTTAGAGGTTTCTCAAAATCTGAGATCGCCTCTGGGTCGTTATAGACTCCCATTAAGGCTGCTAGTGTGGTACCATCGAGATGGTAAGGTTTACTGTTTAGTCTAAAAGAATGCTTCCCACCGCCCAAGGGTAGCTCTTTTTTCCAAGTGGTCAAGAATTCCATAGTAAAGTTGTGATAAACTGGAGTCTGTTTCGTGGCTAGTCTATACCAGCCGTGGAATTTGAGGATTTCATTGAAATCCTTCTTTAAGCTTATACTCGATAAATAAGTTTGATCAACAACTATGTGTGTAGTAAGATCTTTCTTGGAAAATCTATCGTACAATATCCCCTCACGTTCATCAATAAGACCAAAGGGTGGATCATACTTAGCTTGGAGGCTTTCGTCGAACTCGACCTCAGATTCGGCTTCATTCTCGACGACGACCTTGGCTTTGCCTTTCCTACCCATAGTTCCTGAGGAATAGACCAAAAATGGAAAAGTTAGGACATATTTACAATTTTTAACATAAACCCCCAAATAAACCATTCATAGGCATAAACCATAGCTTTAGGGACTAAAACCATAAGTATTTGGTCCCTAAGTGTTTTACCCGTAATCCACAAATTCGTGCAAAATTGGACATACCCAATGACTAAAACATGGTAAGAATGCAATTCATAACTCTATTGACAAGTTTCTAACTATAATTTGAATAGTTGAACTTTGAGCTAAAATGGGGATTTTTGCCCAAATTGAGCAATTTCTCCAAATATTCACAAATTGAGAATAGAAATCACACCTAAACTATAAATTAATCATTATGTCAACCTAAATTGCAAGGAAATCAAGAATTAAAAAGCAAACAAGAGATTAATTTGAGAAAAGAGAGAGAAACCTAAAACTTAGGTTTTTCTTAAATCTCAAAAATTATCACCCTAAGCTGAAATCTAAGCCTAGAAACATGTCAGAAATCAAAAATAGGTAAAGATTCATACCTTATATCTTGAATTCGGGTCAGAATGGTGGATTTGGGAGGTTAGGTTTTTGAAGAAGCAAAAGGAGAAGGAGAGGGGAAGAAAGAAAGAATGGAATAAAAGAAAGAAGAGAGAAGGGAAGAAGAAGGTGGGGAAGGTGATGATGAGTCACCCCCCTCTTTTTCTTATTCTTTTCTCTTTTCTTTTTCTTTTATTTATTCTTCCTTCTTTCTCTTTTTTTTTGGTTCGGGATCTTTAAAATCCCGAACAGCCCGTGTCGGCCGACCAGCCCAGCGAGCTGGGCATTGCCTAACTCGCCCGGGTTGGGCGAAATTCTTTTTTTTTTTTTTATAGAGTGCGGGGGAACAAAGTTTGACAGTGTAAATAAACAAACGAGATTAAAATTCAATTAACAATAAAAGAAAATAAAAACAGAAAGAAAAGGGAATGCATAATCAAATTGTTCAAACTTTGAATTAAAAACCGAGGAGAACCCGATTTCTCCCCCTTACTCAATCCTTTCTCAGGATCTTTGGATTCTTCTCCGTTGTGCTCGGGAGAGAACCCTGTGGCCTTTCCTGCCTGTCCCTATTGATCTGAGCCACCTGATTGCTCAAATCATTGCAGAAGGCTTCGTTGTTGGCAAGCCTAGCCGAGATCTCCTTCAAAAGAGTGATCACCTCGTCGGATTCTTTAGGTGGCTGCATTGGCCCTTGGTTCTGCTGTTGGTATGGGGGCATGCCAAGCCCCTACTCTCTATGCTCTTGAACAAAACCGCTAGGAGGTCGAAGCACATTCTGATTTGAATTCCCGTAAGAGAGGTTCGGGTGCTGAGGCCTCCTGTAGTTGCCATTGTTGTTGTTGTTGTAGGAGTTGTAGTTGTTGGGGTTGGAGTTGTTATAGTTCTGATTGTATCTCGGCTGCCCCCCAATATAGTTGACCATCTCCACCCCATCTCCCGCGAAAGGGCTACCTGCTTGACAATCCTTTCCATTGTGGTCGCCGCCATAGTGCACGCAGGTGGGAGGTCGGCTGAGCGTAGCCAACAGTACGTCCATCTTCCTACTCAAATCCGCAACAACTGGATTTTGTTCCTGTTCTTCCACAACAAATACCCGCTGCCTTGTGGGGCCGGCGAGCTTCTGTTCTTGCCACTGCACGCTCTTTCGGGCCAGCTCGTTAATCATGTCATATGCCTCTGTTGCTGTCTTCCTAAACAAATCTCCACCCACTGCAGAGTCTACAATGGCTCTGTTGGTGGGTGTTAGTCCGTGATAGAAGATGCTTACTAACTGATGCTTGGGTATGTCATGATGAGGGCACATGCGCAGCATTTTTCTGAATCGAGTCCAAGATGTGTGGAGCGCCTCATGCTCGGGTTGGTGGAAGGATGTGATCTCACCCCTGAGCATTGCTGTCTTCGAGTGAGGGAAGTAGTAGGACAAGAATTCCTTCTCCAACCCTGCCCATGTCGTGATTGAACCGGGCTCCAGTGTTCTCAGCCATTCCAAAGCTTGCCCAGTCAGAGAGAACGGGAACAGTTTCAGTCTAGCAGCATCTTGGGGGACCCCATTCGTCCTTGCGGTGTCTGTGCACATTAGGAAGCGATCCAGATGATCATTCGGGCTCTCATGTGCTTCTCCTCTAAACAGTCCGGTCTGTTGGATCAAGTGAATTATACCAGACTTGATTTCGTATGTATTCGCCGGAATGTTTGGAGCAGCAATGCCGGACAGGTGCTGGTGTCGGTGCGGTGCCAGGATCTCGCTCATCAGACGAGTGTCATTTTCTGGTCCGGTGTTCTCAGCATCCCGCTCATTGTTCCGTTCATTGTCAGTCATCTTGATAGGCTTGATAGGCTCGATGATCTCGTCTTGCTTCAGCTTTCCGATCTGTTTGCTCCTGCGAAGAGTACGTTCAAGTTCAGGGTTAAGAGGGACAACCGGTATTTTCGCTGATCTCGTAGGCATACGCTGAGAAGAGATAAATACAGAAATAAATGAAAGCTGAAGGGAAATCATACACATCATACAGTTTTGTACATGTATAAGAACAGTATAAATAAACATATACAGACACGTATAGATGAAGTTGATAACTACATGTTCGTACAAACGAATATAAACAAGCGTAAGTATAAAGAATGGTTATCATAAATGAGTATATATAAACATGTGTATATAAACAAGTATAAACGGTATAGATACGTATGAAAAAGAATCATGATTATAAACAAGTGTGGTTATTATAAACAAGTATATATGATATTAACAAAGGATATATTCACAAGGAATGCCTAAACTAACAAGTCGACCTTTGGTTCGATATTGCAGAAGAAATAAATCCCTGGCAACGGCGCCAAAAACTTGATGCGGATTCCGCGAAGAACCCGATCTGAGGGATAAGTGTACCCCGTCATTATCAAGTAATAAATTTCTGGTTTAAGTCCAGGTTATCGTCCACAGGATTTATTTCTGCAAGTACCGAGCTACTCGATCTCGGATGTTATCTAGGCTTAGGGGTTTTTGAGTTGGTTTGTTTAAACTAATCTACTCCTAGGTTGAATTATACTAATCCTAGCTAAGTTATCTAATTCTAACTAAGTTATCTAAGTTATTCTACGCCTAACTAAGTTACTCTACCCCTAATTGATCTTTCATTAATGAAATTATCCGAAGGAACATGGTATGAACGATAATAATGAAGATAGATTATCAAGTCTATTGAATAAAAACCTAATCTGAGTCACTTGTATTCAAGGCGATTAACCCTACTTACCCTCCTGAGGTTCCTAGCGCGTGATTCCCTAAGGCCGAAACTAGGTCTAAGGCTCAGTAAATTGGCGCTTAATCAACTAAGAGGTCGTCAATCTCCTAGGCTCTGACTAGGTCAGATTCAGCTCGCAATATGTGCCTACTAGATTTTGGGGCTTTTGAATGAGTTAAACCAATTGAATAAAGCATAAGACAGAGATTAAACAAATAATCATAGAACAAAACAAGAGCTAAATTATTATTAAAGGCGAAGATAATTGTCACAAGATACAATAAGTCAAGTTCGGCAACTGTATCAAAGAGTACAAACAAGGCAAGATAAAAGGAGATACAAAAATCCCTTTCAGGGAACCTGTTTACTCTGCAGCCGGCGACTTAATCTTAAGGACGAACCTTGATAATTCCTCGAGGAAAAGCTTTGAAGGCGCTTCAATGGAGGTTGAAGAAGATATGGAGAAGATGGAGAGGAATTACAAGGGGAAAGCTAAAATAATTTACAAAAACGAAATATCTTGAATTACAATGGAAAAATCCTATTTATAGACGCGGCTCGGGCCTCGTTTTGACCTATTTTCGTGTCCTTGTTGGTGTAGGAAGACGTGGGGTCAAACGTGGCTTCATAGGGGCAGAATTGGTCTTTTTGACCAATTCCCGCAGGGCTGCTCGCGCCGAGCAGGCGCCTGGCGCCCTGCTCGGTGAGCAGGCCTCTGGCGGCCTACTCGGCGAGCAGAAGTGGCCCACGGGGCCCTGCTCGTCGAGCGTTTTCGCTCGGAATGCTCCCGAAGCGTGCCGAACAACCTCAATTTCCTTTTTCGCCCGAACTTACACCTGCGCACGTATAAAAACTCCAGATAACATTAGTCCAAAAGCTAAATTGATCCGTCAATCGCTTATTTTGAGCAAACGCTTCGTTTGGTGCGACTTTTGACGGACCAATTAGCTCCAAAAGATAACGGAATTATACTATGCATGCTATTTTGGCCGTATTTGCCTAAATTGATCACAAAACAAGCCTAACCGACGAAAAGTAAATAGAACGTTTCCAATTTCTAACTAACTCACACAAAAGCATTTAAATGCGAGAATTGCTCGCTTATTAGCTAAATAACCCTAAAACCCGTCCTAAAACCGTACCCAAAGATAGGGGTTTTTGACCCCTATCAAGCCCCCACGCTGACCTTGCAACCTCGTCGAAAAAGAAACAGAAAAAGGATAAGGGGAAGAAACCAATAGAGAGAACCTACTCGCTGGTTTACAACAGTGTAAGAGGGTACAAAGTTGACCATTCACGTTGGTTCTCTGAGGGATTTGTAAACGCGGAAAAACCGTTCTGCGAATGGATTTCTAAGAATGGCTGGACCGAGCTATTCTCTATTCGAGAAGCTACTTACCCAGAATTAGTAAAGGAATTTTACGCCAATCTGAGAGCCGCTGATGATAACAGGGATTACATGATCACCAAGGTTCAAGGGAAAGATATCTTTGTCAATCCTCTTTACCTCGCTAAGCTGCTCAAACTGACCAATAGCGGAGCCAAACTCAGAAGCACAAGTGACCACGTTAAGATTGATTACCCTGTTGAATTTTGCAAGCCCAAGTCCCACAAAGGCGAAATTGCGAGTACCTGTATGGGTCAGAATCAGAAGATGGCCCACTAGATACTGACCAACTTCCTCTTCCCAAAAATCAACGCCACATCCTCAGCGTCTAACTTCGAGCAGTGCTTCATTTGGCACATGCTGACCTACCAGCCGATCAACATGCTGATCTTTCTCATCAACGTAGTACTGGTACCCTTAGGTTAGGCTCTCTAATCACCAGGATCCTCAAAGACCACCAAGTAAGTTTAGTGGAGGAAATCAACGTCTGGGGTACGGAGATTACAGCTGCAGTATTGTTCGGTCTGGCCTTTGACCAACCGATAGTGCCCAAAAAAGGAAAAGGGGCCGCAGTTGAAGAAGGTCAGGATGAGCTAGCCAAGAAAGGAAAGAAACCTGCTGACCGCACTCGGCAGGATAAAAAAAGGAAAGCTGACCAAGCAAATAGGGACGTTAACACAGCTCCGAAGAAGCTGAGAATTGTGTCAAGGGGAAAGAAAGCTGAAGCTGAGTAAGGTCAGGAGGAACCTAAGTCAGCAGAAAAACAAAAGAGGCAAGCTGAGCCTAAGGAAGACGAAAAAGAAGACAATCCTGAGCAGCCTCTACAAAAGAAGAAAAAGACTTCATCTGGGTTGAACCCTATCAACGCAGCCCCTCTTGCCTCGGTAATCTCTGAAGACTCACATTTTGTGAGAAGTCAAGGCATTTATCTCGAGAAACCACCTGCTGACCAAGAGGAAGAGTTGGGTAATTTTGAAGGTTAGTTCGACACTGAGGAGACAGTGGATGTTGAGCCAACAAGGGCTACTGAGCAAATGAAGTCGGTTAAAACTGAGCAGGTTGAAGACCAAACTGAGCCAACAGCGAAAGCTCATACTGACCTAGGGCTAAATTCATCCTCTGAGTTTCTTGACTCTATTAAAGCCGAACCCTCTCCTCCAAAGGCTAAGAGATTCAAACGACTCAAGAAAAAGGCTCATAAATCTCCAGTCATTGACCTTCTGGATGATTCGCCTCTTCGGGATCCCATCACTGATCTCTCTGACATGCAATTCAAATTATTCTCCAATCCCACTGAGCCTTCACTAAGGAAACTCTAGAAAAAGCAAGCCTCTGTTTCTTAAGCTGAGGAACAAGCTGATCCCAAGACTCCAGAAAATCCAATCCTTACCAAGCAAGTGCTTCAAGTTCCTACTGGTCAAACCTCTAAGTCAGCGCAGGAAAAGTCTGCTCGAGTCAGCTTTGAAATTCCTCAATCTCCAACTCCAATTCCAGCTGACACTGAGTAAGTGAATAACTCTGCAGATCAACCTCTTCCAAATCCGTTAACACAGAACGCAAACCAGTCAGCTCCTAATATGAATAAAAGTCCAGCCGCTACCTCACTGGCACATCTGCTTCTGGACAGCACCAAACACAAGGTGCTACTCATATTCCGGCATCTGGGCCACAAAATAATGAACCCTACGCATACTTGCATGCTACTGAGTCTGGACGCCGAATCATTGACTCGGCTTAAGCACTACTTCAGGATATTCATCAATCCAATGCTGAAGCCGCTGGGTCTGTTCATGTTGAGCCAACTCAACTTTCCTCTGTCACTCAGCTCTTGACTGAAATCAAAGGTCTTAAGGATCTTCTGAGTGTCATGACATCTTTCCAATCTCAACAACCCAAGCAGGAATCTATCGTGAAGCTGGCTGAACTCCAGCTGACAATGGTAAACCACATGAACTCTCTCCAGGGTCAACTCAACAACTTGTCAGCTGTGAACTCAATGTATGCAACCTCAGCTGAGGTTCATCAACTCTTTACCCAGCTAAACACTGAGCAGACCAAAGCTCGTGAGTTAATCTCCTCTTCATCTCACTGTTCCATTGAGCAAATAAGTGAGGCAGTCCGCCTACTTAACTTGAGTAAGGAAGAAATGGAAACTGACCAACTCAAGACGAACGAACTTTTGCAATACTCCCGAGCCACCTTCAAACATGTGCACCACACGAATGCTCAACATCAGTTCTATGACTCGGCTTTGCTTAAGATGTATCATCAAGCTTATGCCATGCTGACTGACACTATCACATGGGTAGGAAACTCCCAAGAATATATTTTGAGTATGCTCAATGCCTCTATCCGAATTCCCAGTTCTGTCTTGGACGATGGTGTTCCTGTTTTTGACGGTCTCAATGAAAGCACGAAAAGGCTTAAGGCGTATTCCGTAAGATTAACTCGTGCTGCTCTCAACGACACTTTCATTCCTCCTCCGCCCGATGCTGGCAAAACGGGGGAGAAAGAACAAGCCGATAGAACTCATCACCACTCAAGGGAAATAGAAGGCGCATCTAGTAGTCAGCAGCAACAAAAGGGAAAAGGCAAAGTTAATCCTGCCCAAGTCAATAGGAAGAAATAGTTTGGCTAGATTTGATAGTTTTTATTCTTGACTTGTAATCCTTTTTTGTGTTTTCCTTATCTGACATACTTTGTCTTGCTGACTATCTATAAACTTATGCATCTCTTATTCAAATTGACTGATCTTATGTGATGCTTACTTACGTATAATGCTGATCTGTCTTAAATTGAACAAACAAAAGAAAAAGGAATATACTCAGTACACACTAAGACTTGATACATCTGCTCTGATAATGTTTTCCCATAACTCTGATATCAAACTAACCATGTATCAAAACTGAGTAAAAACATATTCCACACATTGACCTCTTCTGAAGGCTGACCTAGGCTCATTGAATTAGATCTTGGAAGGTCTAGAACTGAACTAAGTCAGTATAAGCATGCCTTAATTCTACTCAATTAAATCTTAGAAGGTTTAGAGTTAAGTCAATAGATGCAACCCTTATGGGGGAGTAATTTCAGAAGCATAAAATATCAATCATGGGGAATCTCAATGCTGAGTTCCATCAACTAAATATTTTGCCAACATCAAAATGGGGGAGTTTGTTGAAACAACTTTCCACATGATTTTGATTTGACAAAATTATTTAAGTTAATCCATGATTAAGGAACAATTAAATTTAAGTGCTTTGATTTAATTGTACTAATATGTTTGTTCGATGTTGAGTATAAATATAAATACAAATGGAAATAAAAAGTAAGACAGGATGAAGTTAGCATGAGAATACAGCACAAGCTGAGTGGAGTGTAACTCAGCGTGATAGAAGATCTTCAGAATAGAAGCCCAAAGATCAAACAAATCAACGAAGCTGAGTGGAACGCAACTCAGTATCAAAAGTAGAAAAGTCTTCTTAAGAACTGTATCTTGCAGAACGAAGCTGACCATGGAAGCTGAGTAAAAGAGAACTCAGTATCTTTATTAGCAACAATCGAAGACAACGGCTATCAAAGACAAGCTGAGTGATCTTCAGGACAGCGCGAATGATCTGTTTGCTAAAAGACAAGATCCGACAACTGTCTGCACCAATAATAGAAACCTTGGAATTACGCAAAAGACAATTTCAAGATGCATGGGGCAACTGTTCTTTTGCTAAAAGACAAACTGGCACAAAAAGACGAAACCTGCGAGAAGAAGACAACCTGACGCCTGCGGAATTCAGGCGACAGGATTGGGCTGCAAATCTGAAGCTGACTAGAGCCTTGTCTCAAAAAGGAGCCGTTTGGATTCAACGGACAAATCCAGAATTCAAACGAACAAGTCTTCAGAATACAACTATAAAAGGACAAGTATACTTCTTGGATCCTTTGCCGATTGTAAAAACAAAAAAGAGAATAAGAGCATACATACAAAAGCACATCAATACAAGAAAGAGATCTTACACCAAATTTCTATTCCTGTGTAAATGCTAGATTGATTTTCTTTGTAATCATCTAAAGTGTTCTTTGTCTGAAAGAGAACAATCTTGTATCAATCATAGTATTGAGAGAGTGTGCTGAGTACTCGGTTTGGTACTCAGTGGTAGAGAAAATCTAAGTGATGGGTTGTAGCACTTAGTGGAGTTGAGTAGACGAATAGAGGACGGTACTCTTGCATATTCAACTGCCTTGTAAACGGTTTGTGCTCTACCTTTAAAGAGCTCAGTATTGGATTTAAAAAGCCCGGAGGCCGAACCAGGATAAGTCATGCTGAGTAATTTCTAACTCTCCTTCAATATATATCTATATGTGTTGCTTGCTACATTTACTCAATATATAAATTGCTTAAGCTGACACTGAGTAAACAAGAGTGTTGAGTTGGAAGCTGACTACAAAAGTGTCATTTCCCAACTCACACGTAAAACAGTTCTAGTCAATATCTGACTAAAGCCGTCTTACGCCTCACTCTGCCACGCTGACCAAAACTAAGTTGCGAAACTCAAAGAATTAAATTAAGTCAGCGCACTTAAAGCAAAAAAGTTACATTAGTTCCTAACCCCCCCCCCCCCCTTTGGAACTAATCACAAGGGACCAACACAATCTTTAATTTTGCACACTAAAGTGTACAAACTTCAGGTGACCTCACACTAAAGTGTACACCCGGTTATTATGACCGATCAACTAAGGTCAACGCTGCCACGTTATCTATTTACCCGTCCAGCTAATTAAAAACGTTTCCCAATTAATGTGAAAAGACCTTTATACCCCTTTTCTATTTCCCTAAAAAAATTTATAAAACATATAAACTCTCTCTCCTCTCTCCTATTTCATCCGACATTACGTCTTCCTCGTTCATCCATGGTTCTTCTTCATCGCGAGAACTGCAAAAAAAAGGAAAAACCCTAATCTTCAAAAATCGCGGGCTTCACCTGTACCCGCAACGCAAGGGCTAAAGGCTGCGAAACCCAAAAAAATATCCAAGATGCTTTATTCATCCTCTGCGCAGAATGTACAGGACTTTGGGGAGGATGGATTTGCCACTGCGGAATCAAAACACCTCTCTCAACGTCTTGGAGCGATTCAAACCCAGGGAGAAGATATTTCAACTGTAAGAATTTTGGGGTAAGTCAGTTCTAAAACAAAAATTTGCGTCGTCCTCTTCTCTCTGCTCTGTTAAGCTCTGTTATTTTTTTTTTCTCTGTGTCAGAGTCAAAACGCATGTAAATTCTTTGAGTGGATAGATCCTCCAATGAACAAAAAGGCAAAATCTATCATCTTGGGATTACTGCGGAAGATAGATAAAATTGAGAAAGAATGTGAGAGATTGAAGAATTGTGAAAGAGAACAAAACGTTGATAATGACATGCCAATGGAAAGAGAAACAGAGGAAAGAGTGACGCTAATCCAGAGCCAGAGAAATGAGGAAGAAAGGAAGAGAGGACAAATGTGCAACTGGGTTGGGATTTTTTTGTGATGTTTTGCTTGGTAGCTGTATTTTTAAGCTATTGATGGTTTATATAGAAATGATGGTTTTAGGTGCATTATTTAGTGCGTTTTTTGGTTCTAGTTCAATGTAAACAAATTCTGATTATGGTATGAATGGAATGGTTATTTGTTGCATTATTTTGTGCATTATTTTCAGAATTATGGGTTCTAGTTAGCGTGTGCATTATTTGGTGGGCATTATTGTGTGGCATTAGGCAATATCGAGGATCAAGTGCTTAAAATAATGGTATGAAAAGAATGGTTAGTTGGTTCATTATTATGGGGCATTATTATGGTATGAAAAGAATGGTTATTTGGTTCATTACCTTGTGCATTATTTACAAAGGGAATTATTATGGGGCATAATTACGGGGCATTACGTAATACACTTATATGTGCTTAAAACCAACACTTCTCTTTTGAGTGTGAGAAAACAATAATATGTTCCAACAAACATGTGCTTTCATACCATAATTGTCTTCAATGACTATGTCCTCTCTAGTCAATGGCTTCACAAAGATGTATATCTCACCACATTGTACACCAGCCAGTGCCATACGATACACGTCATCATCAGATCCTAGATGTTTCAAACTCGTAATCTCTTCATCAAATTGCATCTAGTAATATTGGAAATGGCCAATACATTCTAAACTAACCACTTTAGCTACTATCCCAAAAAGAGACAGTGTATACCAATGTGCATCAGGCCATATGTATACTTCTCCCCCAACATAATCATGCCTATTCATATGGCCATTGTAATATAAGATGATATAGAAATATCCATCTTCAGGATCTGCATTACAATAAATGAATACTCACATACAGTTTTACATAACAAACAAAAGACATAAATGATTTCAACAAAGACAATGGCATACCCTTACACTTAAATATTAACTACAAAAAGTGCATATTACAATACTCACATTCAGTTAACAAACTTTTACAATGGCATACACTTTTACCTAACACACAAAAGACATAAATGATTTCAATTATACAACAAAGACAATGGCATACCCTACCACATATATATTAACTACAAAACTGTACATTATAATACTCACACATAGTTAACAAAATAAATGCTTTCCTAGAATAAACAATGACATCCCTTACAACTTTTACAACTTTTACCTAACAAACAAAAGATATAAATAAATTCACTTATACAACATAGACATTCCATTATTAAAAAAATTACCCCAAATACCCTACCACATATATATTAACTACAAAAAGTTAACATTAAAATACTCACATGGTCTGTCTACGGCAGACACTGTTGTTCCTTTCTGTCTACTGGTCCCCGTAAAAGCCTAGGTTTTCTTACGTCGAGTCATAATACTCACAGGGACCTGCGCATATAAAGATGACAAATTTAAAAATTGGGAAAATCCACCTTTTGCCCACCTTTTGCCTGTACTATTGGTATATAGAGAAGACAAATTTGAAATTTGGGAAATTCCTTTATAAAAACTACTGTGTAAGACCAAAATAACGATAGTTTACAACAAGATAAACCTTAAAATTTAGGAAAATCCTTTAAGAAAACTACTGCGTTAACCCAAGAAAACATGGTTTGCAACACGAGAAACCTTACAATTTGGGGAATCCTTTTCAAATAAAACTGACGTAAACCCAAGACGCCATTATCGACGAGTTCACTTACATGCACGATATCTAGATTCGAGTGTCCCACAGGTAACGACGATGAGAGAAGAGAAGAGAAATTTATCCCGAAAGCTTTCCAGTTTCTGTGTTTTTCATGCCTCTTTGTTCTAGGGTTTTCAAATCGCAGTCGATAAGAGAAGAGAAATTTATGCCGATGGAAAACGATGAGTTGATAGATAGAGAGAGAGAGAGAGAGTGGAAATGAAGTCTGTTCATTTTTTGGGAGAAGAGAAGACAGTTCCCAAGATTAATTTGGAGGGAAATAAGAAAGGGGGTATATAAGTCTTTTCGCATTTGGGGGACACATTTTTAATTAGCTGGAAGGGTAAATAGATGACGTGGCATCGTTGACCTTAGTTGACCGGTCATAATAACCGGGTGTACACTTTAGTGTGAGGTCACCTGAAGTTTGTACACTTTAGTGTGCAAAATTAAAGGTTGTACACCAAAGTGTGACAACAGGTAAAAGTTGTACACCACGTATGTAATTTACCCCAAATAAGTCGCATTAAATGGTCATTAGGTCAAACTTATGAATTTCAATTAATCAATTTAATCACGGTCAATATAAACGATTAATTATATTCCAGTTGGGACTTCGTCCATCCCCAACAAGCATTAAGAACCATAAATTAGTTCTCAAGTGAATGAAAGAAACTTGATTAGGTTAAACGTTAATTACCACATAATTTAAGTTAAGATCCACTTTAGCTCTAGTTAAGATGATTTTAGTCCATGGTTAGATTAAAACTCATCTTAGAATAGATAATGGAGTTCACAACAATAAAATAAGATTAAGAATTAGAAAAAGTCTTAGTGACGATTGCCGAACGGAACTTCCTCGGTGAATTGAAAACATACTTTTATTGGATGAACTTTATAACAAACTGTAACTATGAACAAAAATTATATATAACAAAAACAAAATATATGATTGATTCTTGAAGAAATTATCAGCAAACTAACTATTTTAAGAGGGAGAAGAAAGCATAAGCTTAGTGTGTCTTCAAATGAATGGCTCTCAAAACCTCATTTTATAGTAAGAAGTCACATAGCCCCAAAAAACCAAGTACACTAATGTCCCCTAGTTGTCAAACGTTCTCATTTATGGGCTGGAGGTATTAAGCACAACTTTTTTTTACAATTTAGATATTGAAACCATGTGAATGGAGGAAGTTTCTGCAAACTTTCTGCAGTCAACTCGTCAAATTACAAGGATTAAACTGAAAGAAAGTTCGTATTATTTTTAGCTTGTCGATTTCTGGGAGTAGCTCAATGAGCTGCATGGCTAACTCAACAAGTTGGCTATAATTTGGCATGAAATTGTTTCGTCAACTTCCGAATCATCGTCTGATGCTTTCGACTTCAGTTATTTATAACGAAACTTTGCCAAAACACTTGAAAACATACAAAAACAACTTTAAACATGTAAAATAGTGAAATTATATGTAGAATTATTGTTATAACTACAAAATGAGGTGAAATAAATACTAATTAAATATAAAAATATTATAAAATAAGACGATAATAGCACCCCCAAACTTGATTGTTCTCAAGCAACAAAAAAAAGCTGAAAAAGTATTATATCGTCGAATAACTTAACTAAGGACATGAATTATTTTAATAGAAAAATAAACATAAATTCTATATTCAAACAATCATTTTTCATTGTGTTGAATAAATGATTTGTTTTTTTTTGTGATTTACACTCTTATTTTTCAAACAGCCATTTTTCATTATGTTGAATAGAATTGGACTAATTCAAGCACCTCACATGGAAAATGCTATTGACATTAAGCCTACAAATGTCAAGTTTTCCATGTAACTGGCTTAGTAAAAAGATGAAAATTACTTAATGGAAATTTTTTTTTTGGTATAGGGATTTTCCAAAACCGTCAAAACCGTATGGGGAGGGGATGAGTATGAAAAAATCTCTGAAACATTTAACGTGGATTCTCCAAAACTATCCTCGTAAACATTGGGGGCGGAGTAGGAAATGCACAACCCTTCCCGAACCGCACCGTTTCCACCCCTACCCAAGTCCAATAAAAACACATTTTGCTAAAAATTTGCATTCTCATCCAATCTTTACCAAAAATATGAGTGACTACGAACACAGTCAAAATGTCTTTACGGATTGTAATGTTAGCTAAAGGTAAAAATATGGAGCATATGAAATATATATAGATAAAATGCAGAGAGATAATTGTCATATATCAGTAAGAGTATTTGCTGAATTCTGTCTTCACCATAAATCATCAACAAGTTTTCTTGAAATTAGCAAACATATCAATTACCATTTAAATTTAGGGAAAACAAAATGGTATTTATGAGGAGAATTTGTTTAAATATGGGTAAAGGATTTTGGCCACGAAAAATTCCCAACTGACTTCCAACCTAGCCAACAACTCCTTTTAAAATTTTACACCCCCGTGTAACTTTATCATGTGTTTTTCTTCCACCACAATGCCACCCTCTCAAAGATGGATGGTTACTAACCTACGAGCTTCCCCGTGGTTCATCATTGAACCAACACATTGTTTGTGGTGATTTGGTTCTGACACCATAGTCAAATACTATGTAATTGTTGTCCTCTTTAACCTTTTTTTTTTTTGAACGGATTGTCCTCTTTAACCTAAGTCTCATTCTTGTGGCACTACCTGAATTCAATTCACTACCTGAATTCAATTCTCATTATCATTGTTAGAGTCTCTATAGATATGGAATGATATATAAAACCTTCGGTAAACTCTTTTTGGTATTAAACCTTTCCTTGACCTCGAGTTACCCATACTCCCCCTAAACTTTTTCATTACAAAATGAAAAAGAAAAATTGACTTTTGAATCATGAATATGGAGAATCTAATGCTAAAATATGATTTAAGTGATAAAATATACTTCTTATAAACGAAATGGTCGTGTTTGACATTTAATAGAGAGAAATTTTAATTTTCTTCATTCTAAATTTGAAATTTATGGTGTGTGGCATTTAGTGTAACCATTAAGAAAAACATTTTAATTTCATAAAAAAATAAAAATAAAAACATCTTGATAAGATATTAAAATTCAGATGTGAAACCTCACCAATTTAAACTTTAAAGATGAAAATGACAAGGTTAAAAATATTATATTTCACAAATTAACAACTATTTTTTTACCTAAAGTTTTTCAACTTTGATGTACACCTACAACTAATGATTAATTAATGTATGCATGATAGCAGAAGTGATATGATTTGCAATCAATCATCTATACTTAGTTACCTAAATTATGACTAATTAATCATGACGGAACTTGTGTGCCAATGAAGATCAATTTCTTCTCCAAAACGAGAATGAAAATGAAGCTGTAAAAGCCAACGCTGCATATTCTAACATATAAGTAGATACATATTGTCACACCCGACCCTAAACGACCTCAATCGGCATCAGGCGTGAAATAGAAAGATCATAATCAATACTTAGGAGTCTCCAATTTAACCAAATATCATAATATCATATTACAATTGTAATACCAAAGTTCTAACCATAATTCTAACAAGAAGCAGCCAACTTCCAAACCTCGCCTAATCGATCGGTAACCTGCTCTATATCCTGTACTTTCTCACCTAAAAACATTAAAACATTTAAAAACGTGAGACAAAAATCTCAGTAAGAAACTATCAGCTATAAAAACCAATTTTACTTAACATAGCTACATATATATGTTTATAAAGTGATTTAATAAAAACCTTATAAACTATACTCAAAATGTAAGTTCATAATATAGTCAAAGTAGTAAACCAAAACCATAAAAATATATAATCTTGTATACATTTTAAAGTTCAAAACCTTATAAAATATTGTAATCAAATAAGTGTTTTATCAAACCAACTCGTATTTAATCAAACGTAAAACCTTATATCAAATCAATCATAACCAAAACATAATCCAAATGAACTTAAAACATTGTATCCATCCTCGAGTTTCTCCCCTGAAGTATCAATCCATAACCACATATATAGTCGAGACGTCTCTTAACATTGCCTATCCCATATGGTCTTACCCGACACTTCTTTACCATACCCAATAGGTCTTTCAAACTGTGTACACAGGCCATGTCCCTCAGTGAACATGGTCTTCAAATATGGAACCACCGATCCGGATAGCTCTCGATGGATATAAAATCATAAAATCATAACGTACTCAAATTTCCTTTCACAATCAAATTCCAAACTATTTCATCACCATAAATCATTTGGCTTCTAAATTACCCTAAACTTTTACTTTACACCTAAAATCATCAAATGAACTCCAAATTTTTCCTATATCACCAAATAAAATCATACACCTAATAATTATAATATATATTATTATCAAATTATAAATGCTAGAAATTTAGACACAGACGTGACACATATATAGTGTTATGTGATATCAACATTTATCTAACCACAAAGCATACGTGTCCTAATTAAATCTAACCTTTTCAACTTTTGATTGAACAAATTCATGGTTAGTTAAGAAATATACTAATTTATTAATGTGTAATATCTGTCAGATTGATTTTGATTTTGATTTTGAAAGATCAAATTTACACTAGGAGGGAATTACTTTGCAAAAGCATTAATCAATGGATTGAGTAAAATTAGTGAGATTGTGATGGTTGATTGGATAATTAATAGAAAAGAAGATTCCTATTTCCTCTAACCTTACTTTGTTCTTGTGGATTAAACATCAAGTCAGCTATATTTTCTTTCTGATTTCTTTCATCCCCAAGTTAATTTGACATTAAACATTTTTCTTATTTTTAAATTTTAGTTTGAGTAATCAAAACTTTCAAGTAGTTTAAATTAGATATTTTATTCTTTTAGATAGATGTATTGAATTCAAATCTTAACTTAAATAAGAAAAAAAATGTAATTAGAAAATATCCACTACCAAAACTATACAGAGGGATTTGGTTGCTCATTTTTCACCCAGCTATTTGTTTTTTCACTTTTAAAATGAGAGTTTTAGGTGTTTGATTAGACACATTTGTTTATCTTTCATAGTTAAAAACAGGATTTTCAAACAGCAAACAACAGGTAAAACCAATAGACCTAGAGTTTTCGAAACTAATCTGTTGATTACAGGTGTAAATAATCGGCTACTTGGTAAAACTTCACAAATACTAGTCACAAAGTTTGCAATCAAATAATATAGTTGAAAAGCAAAAAATAAATAAATAAATTTGAATTAAAGAAAGTTCCTAATGTTACATTTCCATTCCTTAAACAAGGAAGAGAAAAGGGTGAAATAGAAGAGAGTGGGGTTGGAAGTGAGCTTCCTGCGGCCTGCGAATCAACCAGAAATTTAATTTAATTTTTTTTAGCTTAGCGACTAGGATCACGTCGCTAAGTCCATATCCAGAATTATTGGCGGAGTTTGCTACGATATAATGTCTTCACAATCAGAGACAGTTCTGTTTCCTGTCAGTAATTAAATAGACGAGGAGTTTGCTACCATATAATGTCTTCACAATCACTGACGGTCCTATTTCCTGTCACTAATTAATTAGAGAGGGGGGTGATACGTAGTTAATTAGAGGGGGTGAAAATGGGATGAGGATTCGATGGGTGAAAAATGCCCAAAATAATCAGATAAGGATGGAGTTGAGAGACATTTTACACTAAAAGTGTAATCATTATAGAGTAACTTACACCCATGGCCACTGAACTTCATTTCTTCCCGGTATGGACACTTATTAACGTCTCAAAACGACCGTTGATGGCTAAAAATAAAAAATCCAAAGAGTAATGATATTCTAAGGAACTTTAATTCTTGAAAATTTTCGTTTTGAGGTCATATGGGTGTTGTTTGGTTAGGAGAGAGAAAGCTCCAAAAAATGTGATTTTCGAAAATAAAAAATGTGGTTTCATCGTTCTGAACAACTTTAATTGTTGAATATTTTCATTTTGAGTTCGTTAACGGTCATTTTGAGAATTTAGTTAAAATTGAGTGGTCACCGGTGTTAAAAAGTGTAAAGTTCAGTGGTCATACCGGGAAGAAATGAAGCTCAATGGTCATAATGTAAAAATGGGTAAAGTTCAGTGGCCATGGGTGTAATTTACCCAATCATTATAGTCTAGATAATCTTACACTTAAATAGTGTGCTATTAGCATCTACCAAGTAATTTACTAATTTTGAAACACTAAATTTCTAATCTTTATCAATAACTAATATTTTTTGGGATGAGAATTCTCAATCTTTCCTAGAGAACCGTGCAAAAATGTGATGGAGTGAAAAGTATTTCAAATTTTTAATAGAAATTTTCCAGACCTGTTTCAACAAAATATTGAAGGAATGCATCTCTACTTCGCACTATTGTTACCCCTAATAATTAACAGATTTCTTGTGGTGACCAATAACAAATGAATTAGTCACCGTGATTAAAAAATAATTTATCATAATTTGCTTTGTATTAGGCATGTTTGACATTGTTTTCCCAAGCTATAAAAACAGTTTTTCCAACTAACATTTGCTAAATGCAAAACTAAAACTGATTTCCTTGAACGTTTTGAGAAAAAACTAAAATTTGTAACTAGCTTTAACAACTTATTCAAAAAAAAAAAAAAACACTGATATTATTTATTTTTACAAAAATGGCACTAATTTTTAATATAACATAATATACATATTTTTTATTTCTTAGGTTTTAAATTTTTTTTTATCATAGATTTACCAAGCAATTATTATCTTTTCCCCGCATCACAGCACCTCACATTGCTTTCCCCACAACATGTGCTTTGGACACATCAATGCCAAACTAATCCTAAGGCTAACTCTTTCTTCCTTCTCCTTCAAAGTTGATCTCCCTTTTCTTCTTTTTCTTCTTTCTTTCGTTTGTTCTTTACTTTTCTCCTAACTCCTTTCTAACCGGATCTATCCCGAGGAAGAAGGAAGGAATTCCTCCTCCCATTTATGTTTTAGATTTGCATTTTCTTAGTTTGTAATTTTAGTTGGTTTGAAATCTATTACTTTTTCGAAGTTTTTTTCGTCAGATCTACATCTGCTAGCCATACTTTTATCTTTTATCCTTTTTTCGGTTTTAGCACAAGCGGAAAAGGTTTATCTTATCCGTAGATCTATAGATCTGCGTGATTGCACAATAGAAAAGGACTCAGATCCGAATGTCCGGAAGAGTTTGAAGGATGAAGAACGGATTGCAGCAGTATTTCAACGAGATTCGACTTTCGAGGAGTATATGGTTTCTATTTTCTTTGTATTAGTTCTACCTTTAATGGTTTTTATTACTCTTTGTAGTCTTTTTTCTTCCTGTAATGGATCTTGTACTGGCGCTAGCCTGTATAGGTATGAGGTTTTATTCCTCTTTTTTCATGTATCTGTATCTCTGAACTTCTTTATCTAATGAAATGATACCTACTATTTTATCAAAAAAAAAAAAAATCCTAAGGCTAACTAAAAAATTCATATTATTTGATTAATTTAAAATTTTCTAACTGTATTGGTTAATTTAGAAATGAGGATTTGTGGAATTTTTTTTTTTTTTTTTTTATAAAATAAGGAGTTTGTTTTTCACCTTATCAGATCAATTCAATATAAAAAAAAAAAAGGGCGGCCCGGTCGCATTACGCGTCCCCGCTGAGCGAAAAATCAATTCAATATATGTTAGATTTTTTATTTATGAAAATGCTAATATTTGATTAAATAAGAAAATACAAAAGTAGTAAGGAATAAAATTTCACATACATTGTAAGCAGTTGCGGAACCCAACTATCATATTCTCTCTCGTGAGAGGAGATTTCGGCAAATTGGATTCCGTTTTTACATAACGCTGTCACTTACCGTTTTTAAGGACGACGCTAGGCGTGTTCCTTCTCTTTTGATTATTTCTCTAACCCATCTTATCATGTTTTAAGGTTAGATTAATTATTCCAGAGTCGCCACCCGAGTTTTAATGTTCGGGAACATGTCAAAAGTTAAGATGGCACTGGACTCACAACATGCTACCTCTTCAGATTTAGGTTCGTGACTTAAACGGTTTAAGGATCTGATTAATAAACGCGTAGACTTGTCTTTATTAAAATACCATAATATTTCTAATCAAATTTCATTTAGATATCGTTTAACGTTCGAAAGCGATAAATAAATACTGGAAAGATAAAATTATTACATCAATTTCACAAATGGCACAAATAGGCATAATACATCAGATCTAGTCCTAGAAAATAAATCTATTAAATCTGCAAGACAATAAACGTTAGTTGTAGGACATTGAGATCCGTCTTTCGGATTTAACTACGATGTCAGACTCGATTAAATAGGACTTATTTAAGCCTAAAATCTAGCAAACAACATGCAATTATATCTGAAGCTTAATCCATTCATCTAATCAGTTTTAAATGTTAGTGGCGAAAATACCCTTATCATCCCGGGATTGATTTTAACCTCGTTTAATTAGAAGCGATGAAATAATAAACTTACCAAAATAACTAATCTAGCCGAACGGAAAACATGGGTCTCCCCGTCTATCCCTGTCACCGATCTGATATGGTGCCCGATCTGTGGTCACCCTACGAACAGACCCTCTGTTTACGTGTCAGAAACCCGAAACAAAGATGAAAGTTGTAAAAACATAAATAAACAAGTAGAAGACAGTAGAGATGTGCTTTTAAAACACTTCAGAAATTACCTCTAAAGGGCTTTTCCAATTTATGGCGTGTGGTAGATCGACGAACACGAGATTGAGACTTGAGCAGCAACCCGGACCCGTGCAACAGAAAATTGGTAGGATCAGAAAGTGGAATTCCACGTGTTTGAACCGAAATTCACCGGTAAATGAGAGGTTTTGAACCCAAAAGATCAAATTTGGAAGTGTAATGACTTCAGAATCGACAAATAGCGAGAAGAAGTTATGATAAACGTGTTTTCTTTACTATAAGACTTGAAATAGTGTTTGATTTGGGTATAGGAACCTTCAAATGTGGCTAATTTGGTGTAAAATGCTGTAAATCACTCTCTTTTTCACTCAATTTTGCTGAGTTTCACTCACTTTCAAGTGGTTTCACTTGACTTCACTCTAATTTCATGAAACAAAGTCTTTTAAAAGCCTCAAACTCTTTTAATGGGTACAAAGTACAAATAAAGAAGAAAGTTAAAAGTTTAATAAGTAAGTAAAGTAATAAAGTATTGCAGTTAATGTTAACTAATTTATATTAATTACATAAATTAAGAATTTGTTTAGGGAAAATTATAAAATTGGGTCAAATTGGAGATTCATTTACATATTTAGACTAATTATCCAACACATTACATATCTAAACTATTTATTTGTGACTTTTCTAAAATACTCAAAACCTTTCATCTTCCCTCTTCCTTTCTATCATTTCATCTTCCCCATTTCTTTATATTATACGAACGGTTCATCATCATGTCTCTTCTTCCTCTCTTTGTCTCTCTATTCTTGTGCGAATCGAAAGCATAGTTCTTCATCTTCTTGTTTCTTGTTTCTTCCTTTGTTTCTTTCTTTTTGTGTGAATCGAATGCATCATTATTCGACGTTCTTCTATGTTTATCATATGTTTGTTGTCGATTTCAATGGTAAACGGTGGAAAAAAGGTAAGTATCTACTGTATTTCTACGTTCATCTTCCTCTCTTTCCAGAAAATGGCTTCGCAGAACGAGTTTTTCTTCACATTTTGCAAGCCTGCGAAGCAAAATCATCATCTAAAGTAGTATTTTCTCCAAAAAATAACTTCACAGAATGAGTTTAGTTCACATTTTGTGAAGCCTACGAAGAAAAATCATCCTCTGAAGTATTATTTTCTCCAGAAAATAAATTCAGAGACTTCGCATTTTCGCAATATGCGAAGAAAATCAACCTTTTCATGTTGTATTTCTCTTCTCATACTTCGCAGTTTCTCAATATGCGAAGCAAAATCATCATTTTCAGGTTGTATTTCTCTTCGCAGACTTTGCAGTTTCGCTTTCTACGAAGCTTTTCTTTCATTATTTCCCTAAAATGACTTAATTTTTGTGAAGGTTGAATACAAAGGCATCAAATTCAAGTATCCGTTTAGCTTGAATACAAAGCCATCAATCATAGTGAGGGGTGATTGGGATGTGATGAAGAAAGTGAATATCAAATGTTCTAGTTCCTTTTGCTTCTGAACTTCCTCCCAAATGTTCTAGTTCCTTTTGCTTATGAACTTCCTCCCAAATGTTCTAGAAGCACTTCATTACTGGGGTTTAGGGTTTGAATTATTATTGCAATTTTGTTGTAAATTTTGATAATGTTATGCTTTTGATGTCATTTTGCTATACATATTGTTTACTTGTGTATATTTTAAGCAAATAACAAAATATACCACTTCGCATTTTCTCCAAACTGCGAAAGTAAATACTACTTGAGTACATGAATTTGTTTCGCAGTTTGTAAAAACTGCGAAGATAAAATCATTCTGCAAAGTAGTATTTCTCTTCGCAGTTTGCAAAAATGCGAAGTAAAATCATATGCGGGAAGTATTATCCTAGGAAAAACGTACAAAATACTAAAAAATGGAGTGCCAAGTTCGCAAACTAAGAAAGAGACGAAGAGAGAATGAAGGAAGAGTAAGAAATTTCTAAGTTGTTATATATATGAAGGACATTTTAGAAAAGTCACAAATAAATAGTCTATATATGTAATGTGTTGGGTAATTGGTCTAGATATGTAAATAAGCCTCCAATTTGGTTCAGTTTTGTAATTTTCCACTTTTTCTAACTATTAATATATATTGTTATAAGTTAATTATTATTTAGAGTTATTTATATGTTGAATTTTTTTTATGGAATAAAAATATATTATAATTATAAATTTTGAAACCTTAAAAAATATGGGACCTAAAACCTTTGCTTTAGTGGCCTTACGGTTAAGCCAGTCCTGGTCTAAGAATCAAGTTAAGCTCAATATAAGAATTTCAATGGTGGAAAAAATAAAGTAAGGTTTACTTTGTGAAAAACAAAGTAAGCATAGCCTAACCCTATTCGTAATAGTAAGTGTATTAGAATAATTAAATAAGGGAAAGAAATTTGTTATTTGCATTGTTTGTATTAACTTGTGAGAATATATATATAGAATTTGGTAGGTTGGGATTTCTTGTCATGAGGGTTCCTACTTCCTGTTTAATTAGCAAAAGCAATTCCTAAGTTAGGTGATGTTGGGACATTAATCAAACCATTTTCTGCTTTCAATTCCAAATAATCATTTATTACTGTAAGCAATTATACAAGTGCTGTGTTTAACACACTATTAAATTTATGTTTTTTTTTTTTTTTAATCTTAATCAACTCTTAATTCTTAATGTCCTTCATTTATTTTTATATATAAAAATAAAAAATTGCTCTTAATTATATATTGATAAAACTTATATTTACGCCTTTAATTTTCTCTATTTTAAAGATAAAGATAAAGATAGGATATCTGATCAAATTCCAAATTAAATCCTTGATTATGAATCCAACTCTTATTTTAACAAAGTATTCCACATGTACCATTAATGGATTTTTGTCTTCCTTCTACTGCCAAAAACGATTGAGAAGCTTTTCTAGCAATTCACAAGAAATGCAATGCAAAGAAAGGGCAAAATCCATTTGATAACAATTACAAATCTCAATCAAACTATAGAACTAGTTTACTCAAAATCTTCACAATATTAACACATGTTGCAGGAACAAGGTCAAAAAAATACTATTACCCAATTGCAGCTCATGAAAAATTCAATTGTAAGACTAGAAAATAAGATGCCAGAAACTTAAGAATCCAATTCTGTTAATGGCCATACAAAACAAAACCATCCCAATGCATACAATATGTTTGCCAATTAAACCACCAGACTACAATCCTTGCTACAAATTGGCACTTTCAACCTGTCTTCTATTGCACAAAGCAATAATCTAATCAATTTCCATTTATGAAATTGCAATTTTGTTTTTGGAGATTCTAGCGAAACTTGTTGCCTGAACTTCATCACGATTCTTAACCTCTGGTTCAATCCGACATCGTAATGCTTATGCAAAACAGGACGGAGGTCAGACGGGGTCGGAGTCCGGCAAACCCACTCTGATGCCTAAGTCAGTTTTATGATTGGATCAAATTGAAGGGTAAAGACAAATTTAGAGATAGTAGTTAACGTACCGAACCTTGTGTTCATGTCTGTCTATTTATAGTATTTGATTAGGTTAATGTTGTCATCTCTTTAAAGCTTCTTATGAGTTTAGGATTCTTAGTCCCTCAAGGAATCCGAATCTTGGGAGGAATCCTTTAATTCGTAGGATTTTGAAAGGTTCTCTTGGGCCAAAACCATGCACGTCGGTCTCGGGCCTTGTTTAGATAAGGTTGGGCCATTTATCATTGGGCTTGGGCTACTGTCAATAGTGTTAGGAATTTATAAACACAAAACCAAATTCCTCTTCCAGGACACAGCGATAAAACGCGGAAATAAAATACGGAATATAGAAATAATCAAACAAGAAAGAACACAAGAATTTTACAAGGTTCACCACAAAACAGTGGCTAATCCTTGGAGCTACTGCAAGAAGTTCTTTGCACTATAGGAGAATAGAGTACAAGTATTACAACACTCAATCACTCACTCACAACCCAAAATCCAAGTACACCCTACTTAGTTTTGATCACACACAATTTACACATGTGTGCAAAGTGAGAATTCCTGCAATAATTCTAGGCAAACACTCACAACCTTTTTACAACTCTTCTCTCTTGATTCTCCAGAAATATGGAGCCTCTATTTATAGGAAACAAAGAACCCTAAAAATAGAATGTGATGCTTCGTAATCTCCATCTTCAATTAATGTGTTGTAGAGATCAAGATAACCTTTTAAATTCTTGACAAGGTTCAAAGCATAATCCTCCATCTTCTGGATAATAAATGCTTCATTTATTATGCACATAAAAACATACATGCACCTATTTCCAACAATCTCCCACTTGAAGACTAATTTCAATTAGTCTTCACGTCAACTTCAGTGCAACGGCAACGAAACAAAGCAGTAGCTCAAACAACCTCTTCATGCATTGAGGCTAACCGAAGCTGCGCAAAGCTTCAACTTCTCAACAGTCACAGTCTTTGTTAACATATCAGCAGGATTCTTACTTCCAAGAATCTTATCAAGCATCAAAGCTCCATCTTCTAATGCTGATCTAATAAAATGATATCGCACCTGAATGTGCTTTGTTCTTCCATGAAAAGTTGGATTCTTTGCTAAATGAATAGCACTTTGACTGTCGCAATGTAAAATATTTGTCTCATGTTTCTGTCCCAACTCTTCAAGAAATGATTGTAACCAAATCATCTCTTTGCTAGCTTCCGTAATAGCAACATACTCTGCTTCCATGGTTGATAGTGCAACTATCTTCTGGAGTTTTGAGAACCAACTCACAGCTGTGCCACCAAGTGTGAAAACACCACCAGAAGTACTTTTCCTGCTATCTAAATCACCAGCCATATCTGCATCCGTGTAACCTTGCAAACCTATATCTGATTTCTTGAAACATAGACAATAATCAGAAGTACCTTTCAAGTACCTCAAAATCCATTTCACTGCTTCCCAATGTTGTTTCCCTGGATTACTCATGTACCTGCTCACAACTCCCACTGCATGGGCTAAATCCGGCCTTGTGCCTACCATAGCATACATGAGACTTCTAATAGCGGAGGCATAGGGAACCTTTGCCATATAAGCTCTCTCTTCTTCTGTTGAGGGTGACTGATCTTTGGATAATTTGAAGTGACTTGCCAGTGGTGTACTGACAGGTTTTGCACCATCCATATTGAATCTCTGCAAAACTTTCTTCACATACTCTTCTTGAGATAACTTCAATGTACCTTGCACCCTATCTCTTGAGATTTTCATTCCAAGGATTTTCTTTGCAGCTCCTAAATCCTTCATGGCAAATGTTTCTGACATCTTCATTTTCAACTTGTCAATTTCCCTTTTATCTGCCCCTGCAATTAACATGTCATCTACATACAATAACAAAATTGTGTAATGACTTCCAGAATTTTTAATATAACAGCAGTGATCAGCTTGACATCTCAGGAAACCATTATCAATCATAAAACCATCAAACTTCTTATACCACTGTCTCGGAGCCTGTTTAAGCCCATAAAGGCTTTTCTACAGTTTGCATACCATCGTCTCACGGCCATGCACTTCGAAACCTTATGGTTGCTTCATGTAAATCTCTTCTTCTAGTTCACCATGAAGAAATGTCGTCTTCACATCCATTTGTTCCAGGTACAGATCTTCTTTTGCTACAAGAGAAAGCACAAGTCTGATTGTGTTCAACTTTACCACTGGAGCAAAGATTTCATTGAAGTCAACACCTTCCTTTTGCTGATATCATTTTACAACAAGCCTTGCCTTGTACCTTGTAGAACCGTCATGTTCTTCTTTCAGCCGAAATAACCATCTGTTTTGTAAGGCTTTCTTTCCTGGTGGTAGTTCTGTCAACTCCCACGTATTATTAGATAATAGAGAATTCATTTCTTCTTTCATGGCTAACTCCCACTTATTAAAATCATCCATCTGTACTGCCTCATCAAAGGTTTCTGGCTCACCTTTGTCAGTCAATAAAATGTAATTAAGTGCAGGAGAATACCTCTGAGGTGGTCTGATGGTTCTAGAAGATCTTCTTAAAGTAACCTCAGGAGTATGTGGCTCCTCTTCTATGATCACCTCTTTATTTTCATGCCTTGGCATATTCACTTGAATTTCAGGGAGAATTATTTCTGACTTTTTAACTTCAGAATCAGTTTGTACAACTTCTGCTAAGCTGTCCTTGTACAAGACTTGCTCATTGAAGATCACATCCTTGCTCCTTATGATCTTCCGATTTTCGTTATCCCAAAAGCGATAGCCAAACTCAATTTCATTATAGCCAATAAAATAACACTTCTTTGATTTAGCATCAAGCTTAGACCTATCTGCAGAATCCACATGAACGTAAGATAAACAACCAAACACTTTCAGAAAAGAAAGGTTTACCTCTTTCCCACTCCATACTTCTTCCCGTATCTTGAAATCAAGCGGGCTTGAGGGACCTCTGTTTATCAAGTAAGCTGCAGTGTTAACTGCATCTGCCCAAAAATATTTTGGCAAACCTGCATGCAACCTCATGCTTCTGGCACGTTCATTCAGTGTTCTATTCATCCGCTCTGCTATCCCATTTTGTTGAGGTGTGCCTGGGATAGTTTTCTCCATCTTGATGCCCATCTGTGCACAATACTTCTTGAATTCACTATTTTCATACTCTCCACCATTATCTGACCTCAGACACTTCACTTTCAAATTCGTCTCATTTTCTACTAAAGCTTTCCATTTCCTGAAGGTATCAAACACATCAGATTTATTTTTGAGAAAGTAAACCCATACCTTTCTGCTTGAGTCATCTATGAATGTAACATAGTATTTTGAACCTCCAAGGGATGGCACAGGAGATGGCCCCCAAACGTCCGTGTGAACCAGCTCCAACTTTGTTTCTCTAGGCTTTCTTCCACCATTCAAGAAACTCACCTTTTTCTGTTTGCCAAAGATGCAGCTTTCACATATGCAATGTTCTACACCTTTTAAGTCAAGTAGTTTTCCTTTTGATAGCATCAACTTCATCCCTTTCTCACTCATGTGACCAAGTCTACAGTGCCATAGACTTGAGTTTACACCTGCATCAATAGCTGCCAGAGTATCTTTGCAATTAGTGGTCATGTACAAAGTACCAGTTTTATTACCTCGAGCAACAACGATTGCTCCTTTGCTAACTTTCCAAGATCCATTAGTAAAATGCACAATGTGACCTTCTTCATCAAGCTGTCCAACTGAAATAAGGTTCTTTATCAACCTAGGCACATGTCTTACTTGGTTGATTTTCCACACCGTTCCATTTTCTAACTTCAAACGAACATCACCAATTCCGGTTATCTCCAATGGCTCACCATCTACGAGATACACCTTCCCATAGTTTCCAACTGAATAGTTCTCCATGATTTCACAGTTTGATGTCGTATGAAAAGAAGCACCTGAATCTAATACCCAAGATTCAATGGAACAATCAACAGATAAAAGTAATGCATCTTGTACCTCATCAGCTACAACATTTGCAGCTTTCTTATTATTGTCTTCCTTCTTTGGAAGTCTGCATTTGGCCTTCATATGTCCAGGCTTTCCACAATTCCAGCACTCCAATTTCCATCCATTTCTTGATTTGGATCTACCATTCCTCGACTTCGATCTACCTCGTCCTCGATTAGAATTCCTTTCATTTCTTCTACCTCTATTTTCAACATTTAAGGCAGAACTTGTCGATGTACCTTCACCGGAATCAATCCTTCGCACTTCTTCAGCAAGAATTCGATCCCTGACATCACTAAATGACACTTTTCCTTTGCCAACAGAATTACTAACCGCAGCCCTCATAGGCTCCCAACTATTAGGTAATGAAGCCAAAAGAATTAAAGCATGTACCTCATCATCAAAGGTAATATCAACAGATGTTAGTTGAGTAACAATGGTATTGAACTCGTTTATATGTTCTGCAACTGAAGAACTATCACCCATTCTTAAATTGAATAACTTTTTCATCAGATGTACCTTGTTATTTGCGGAAGGCTTCTCGTACATATCTGATAAAAGTCTCATCATTTCGGCTGTTGACTTGGTTTCTGCTACGTTATGAGCGACATTCCGTGTTAGCATCAATCTGATTACACCCAACACTTGTCGATCGAGAAGTTCCCAATCCTCTTGGCTCATGTCTGCTGGTTTCACTTCTGAAAGCGGAAAGTGCAGTTTTTTGCTATACAGATAGTCTATAGTCTGTAATCTCTAGAATGAAAAATCAGTTCCATCAAACTTGCTTATTCCAGAACTTATTCCGTCTGACCCTGTCATTGTCCAAACCAGATAGCTCTGATACCAGTTGTTAGGAATTTATAAACACAAAACCAAATTCCTCTTCCAGGACACAACGATAAAACGCGGAAATAAAATACGGAATATAGAAATAATCAAACAAGAAAGAACACAAGAATTTTACAAGGTTCACCACAAAACAGTGGCTAATCCTTGGAGCTAATGCAAGAAGCTCTTTGCACTATAGGAGAATGGAGTACAAGTATTACAACACTCAATCACTCACTCACAACCCAAAACCCAAGTACACCCTACTTAGTTTTGATCACACACAATTTACACATGTGTGCAGAGTGAGAATTCCTGCAATAATTCTAGGCAAACACTCACAGCCTTTTTACAACTCTTCTCTCTTGATTCTCCAAAAATATGGAGCCTCTATTTATAGGAAACAAAGAACCCTAAAAATAGAATGTGATGCTTCGTAATCTCCATCTTCAATTAATGTGTTGTAGAGATCAAGATAACCTTTTAAATTCTTGACAAGGTTCCAAGCATAATCCTCCATCTTCTGGATAATAAATGCTTCATTTATTATGCACATAAAAACATACATGCACCTATTTCCAACAAATAGTTATGGGCCTCGTTTTAGATGTCACGTGGACTTTTAACCCAAAAGAGGGTGGCCATGACGTCATCTGTGTGATGTCTTTTTGCTTCATATCACATGTCTTCCATCCTATTTAGAGTTTACATTCTTCGAGGATTTATTATGTAATAATTATTTTTCTAAGAGGATTTTTTGTACTTTTTGTCCCTCCCAAACAGTTGCTTTTAAACTTTTAGGATGCCGCCTTTTTGAAGCTCTCAAAGTTTGCTGACATGCATGTCTGTGACTAGTGTGACATCCGAGTCAAGTCACTCCATCACAAGGCAACATCCGCAAGGCAACGGTCTCGTAGCGGGCATGCAATGCGGCACGGCACTCTGGGTAAAGAGTGCTTCCCCCCTATAGTGTGTCTTATACCAATTCGGGACCCTTCGTCGGGAGACATTGCTAAGCCCCACACACCACAGGGTCGCCGAGCTCACCTAGACCATCCAACAGTTGAACCAATGGTTTAGGGACACTCAAGGGGGTTGTATGAGCCTATGATCTTTATTTGACATGGAATAAATATTGCTGATTGTGAGAATTGGCAAGGTGCCAAGTGTGCGAGCCCGCAGGATTCAGCCAGCAGGGACAGCGGGCCCGCCAGTAGCCAACTCAGCCAAGAAGCTTCCTAGAAGCTGTCCACGTGGTCTAAATGCTGCCAAGGATCTTAGATCACAATCATTGACCCAGGATAAGATCTTGAAGATAGGAAGACATGGGCAAAGATGTGCATAGAGATGGGCAGAGGTATGGGCACAAGGATGGGCACTTTGACTTGTTAGCCACATCATCAGCTTTCTTTAGTATAAATAGGAGGCTAGGCTCATTGTACAAAACACACTGAAATTGTATATCTTATTGCTCTGTAAAGTTATACTTTCTATCAATAAGAAACTCTCTCTTCCTCACTTGCTTATCTTTTGCTACATTCTATCTTTGTCACTAAAAGTATTCCGCTTGTGCATTTTATCTTTGCTTTGCCACACTGCTTAGCAAGGTTTGGGTAGGCTGACTAGCTTTCAGAGATAGTATTGCTAGTGCCGCACGGGGTTCAATTGCCGAGAGAAATTGTGCCCGTGACACTAGGTTTGGGACTTCGTGCTTTTGCGGCTTCATTTATGAGTATTTTTGTAATAATGAGAAACCTCTTCAACTGCCTTGGGTCTTTTCAATTTCTCCATTCCCTTTATCTTCCTTTCTTTGGCTCACTGTGTTTGTTACTCCTTTCTTTTTTCTGCATTTCCTCCTGTTAAAGAGCTTCCAAGCTTTAGGCTTTTTCCATTCGTATTTGATTTTCAACACTGTTGTTCTTCTTAAGTAAGTTTTTTTCTCTTTCATTTTCTACCTTCGTTCTAGCGGGATCTTCTCGCGGTAAGGGCAAGAACCCTAGTAAGAAAAGCAAGAATTTGAAGAAATAAAACTAGAGAAACTGAAAAGCCTAAAAAACCCAAGGTTCTTCACTTGAAGAATTTTGAAAAACCCTCAACTTTTGATGAGCTTACTCTGGCCAATTTGGTGTCTACATTCCCTAAGTTTTACCATCTCAAAGTTAAGGTTCCTTCCCTTGGTCAGCTGATAACTGGAGCGCCAAAGGGCCACTTGGGGTTTTATAAGATTTCCTTGAGAATGGGGTTCGTCTCCCCTTTGCTGATAATATTTTGAATGCACTAGTTTCACATATGTCCGGTGCTATTATCTCCTAATAGATGGTTGGACCTTCTAGGTTTAGCTAAAGTTTGTGAGGATCTGTAGTTTGTGCTGACATATCATTTGCTTCGACATATTTGGACTCCTAATCGGAGGCCCAATGATGATTCTTTGTGGATTTCTAAGCTTCCCACAAATCTACCCTCTTTTGTAAATGACAAACCCTCCAATAACAAGAACTTTAAGGTTCATTGGTTTTGGATTTGCCTTCCCAAGGATGAGAACGATGATATCTTCGAGGACTCTTTCAATCCTTTGGCTTTCTTTTCCGCTACTCCTAGAACTGGGCTACTATAGAGAAGGATAACTTTTGAGACCTTGTTCCCCTTTCTGATGAGGGGAGGATTATGTTTGATTGTTTGACTCGTCTACGCCTTAATTTCTCGAGGGATTAGCTGGTGAACCACTTGGCCGAGGCTAGGCCTTTTTTGATAGTGGACGTGGATAAAAGGGTTTATCTGGAAGGAACTCCCACTTATGATTGTATCTTTGCAGGTTAGAGATGAATGCTTCTTTTTTAGTCTTTTTATTTTTGATTCTTGTATGTGCAGGTTCTAATATGAGTAATGTGTAGCTCAAATTGTTAGCTCGCTAATTGGCTACGCAAAAAAAGCATTAAGGAAGAGGTTGAAGCTGTGGCGAGGCGACCTAAGATTGCCAAACTTCGTGCTAGAATAGGAGGCTGATGCTCCTTGTGCTGTGGCTACTTGCCTTCCTCATGGCTTGCCTTCTTCACCCTTCACCATGAACTCTAGTAGCACTTTAAGGGCTACCAAAGGTGCTTCACCTTTTAGTAAGTTTTCTATAGCCTTCTGTTTTATGTCGTTTTTTGGTACAATTGTCTTAGTATTTGTTTCTTGTTTATTTGCAGCCACGACCTCAGTTGTTGGAGTTTTCAAACTTAATGTTGAGCCTTTGGCGGCCGTTCCTATTTCCTGTTGTGGTCCTATTGCTTCAGGCGAAATTCCAAATGAATCAGGCTCAGCTGTGGTATTGGATGATGATGAGACCTTGGGTACCTCTAAAAGGTTGAACCCTGAAGCTGGTGGCGAAGCTCAGGCCGAAATGCAAGCCGGAGTAGTGAATTCTCCTAATGCTGAATCAGTGAATGCTTCTAAAGAGAAGAAGTGCAACTTTATAGAGACAATCGAGCCACAGATGGGAGCGGAGAACTAGGATCCCTAGAAGGACCAACAGTTTAGTGGCTCCATGAAATTGTCACACATCCCTCGGCCTAAGAGGAAGATTTGTATGATGGGAGATGCTCATCATGTTGAGGAGGCTGGAGCTGGAGCTTTAGCTATGGCTCCTTTTGAGGAACCCAAAGATAATACTACTGGGGCTGCGAAAGAGGAGAGGACTGAAAATTCTTTAGGAAACCCCATCGTTATACCAACAGTAAAACAAAAAGATCTTTCCAAGAAGAAGTCTGTTCAAGGCGGGCTCAATCTTCAAAAGGCGGAGCTCCGCCCCCTACTAGTATACAAATAGAAGCAAAATGAGGTGTCTCCCCTGCTTCTTTACCTTCGTCCAAAAGGACCAGGGTTGCTCCAAGAGGAAGTAGACCTGTTCATGGGCTGGTTGGGTCAGGTTTGAGCTAGGTCTAATCGGGCTTTACACTAAATCACTTTGTCCAAGCCTAGCCCAATCCGCACTACATTTTTATCGGACTCGGGCTGTGCTAGGCCAAGCTAAGAGAACTAATTCCTATGCCCGGCCCAACCCAACCTGTATAACTATTAAGATTATTACTTTTTTTTTTTGATAGTATTAAGTTGTATGATAATAATTTTTTTTTCATTTAGCAATAAGCAATTATTGATATAGTCCTAGGGGTGGCAATGGGGCGGGGAAAAACCGAAAACCGTGGGGATCCGAACCGACCGGGTCGGAGAAAAACCAAAAATTTTAGGTGCGGGGCTGGGGGCGGGGGAGATTTTAGCCCCGAACATTAAAATTGGGCAGGGGTGGGTATTGCTATCCCCGAACCGTGGGGATCCGCAAACCGCCCCCGAAAAACCGACCGCAAAATTCCCAAACAATAAAATAAAATATTATATATATTTAAGATAATTAATATTTAAATGTGATTTAAAAAATAATCAGTATTGTGATAAGTTAACTGGTACTATTATCTACCTCAACAACAATTTAATTTAGTTTTATTATTGCTCTTGGTATATCACATGTATTTAGATATATCAGTACTAAATGCTGAGTTTTTTTATTATATGAGTACTGATACTGAATGCTGAGTTTTTATTATTATATCAGTACTTTAATTTTATTTTATTGCTACTGTAAAGTTATATTTTATAATTTCATTTTATTGCTGCTCTAAACTAATATTTTATATTAGTAACACGTGATGAATTTTAAATTTGGGGAATGATTAATTTTTTAATTTGGAGAATTTTTTAAATTTTATTTGGGGATCGGGGATTCCCCGAAACCGGTGGAGAACCGTGCAGGCAGGTGTGGGTACCAAAAAATCTCCGAATATTTTTTTGGGGATTCCCCGAAACCGTCCCCAAAAATATTGGGGGCGGAATGAGGGATGCAAAACCACCCCCGCCCCGCCCCGTTGCCACCCCTATATAGTCCTAGATAGCTTCGTAGCACTTTTGAGGTTGAATTTATCATGCATGTTAGTTTAACTTTTTATTCTTAGGAAGGTATCATGTTTTAGCGCTTATATATATGCTTTTGTTTATATCATACTCCATATATTTGTATTTGTTTTTCTTTTATTAAGGTGGTAGTTTGGTAACTAGTTAAATACTAAATTGTTTTTTCTTTTTTATTTGATTTCCATTTTATAAGTTTCAACTTTAAAAAATATATAACAACTAACATAAGTTTCAACTTGATATAAAGTATCAATTAATTAATTAATTAACCACCAATTAATTACATTGACATTTTACTGTTAATCAATTTCATCTTTTCAATGTATCATTCTATAAGTTCTAAATCAGATGTTCAATGTGCATGATCCTATGAGACTGTCATTAGCTAACAATGGGCTTATGTCCCATAGACAGTAAGTGGGTTCTAGGAAAACATTACTGCCCCCAACTAATACAAGGTTTCAGCAGTCTAAAGATGCAGAGACCTTGTAGTTATCTTTTAACTTCTTTTACCATTTGATGTCGATATTATAAACTAGAGGTATGGTGGCTGTCATCCTTGATAGGGGTATTTTACCCCTATCTTTTAGCGTGATTTACGGGTTGATTTTGGATAAAATAAATAAGTTTAATTACAAAAATAAAGTGTTTTGATAAAATAAAGAAATAAAAATAAATCTCGTACTTTCAGTTAATTTTCTGTGCTTTTGAAATAAAAACGTCAAGCTAACTCGGCTCGCAAGATTTGTATTTCAGGTACGAGCAAGGAGCAAAAATCTACTCAAATACGCGGGGCGTATCATCCTTTACGCGGGGCGTGAAACATGTTGTCAGTAATAATTGCCTTATCCGCAGGCGCCATGTGGAATTGACTCAGCATACGCGGGGCGTATGCCACCCTACGCGGGGCGTATGACACATGTCGGAAATAATTGGCCTAATCCTGAAAGTCAGACTGCACTATCTCCCTGAGTCAACTCTTCGTACGCGGGGCGTATAACCATACACGCGAGGCGTACCAGGCAATTCCTCAATGATAAAAACTCAGAGACTTTTTTACGCAGGGCGTACTTCAGCTACGCACGGCGTAAAAGCTCCAATTCAAGCAATAAAACTTCAGAGACTCAAACACGCGGGGCGTACTTTAGCTACGCAGGGCGTGCTTGAGACAACAAGACACGGAATTGTTCCACATGCAGGAGATTTCTGACGGAATGGGCACTTACGCGGGGCGTAGACCACCTCACGCGGGGCGTATCATGGGATTTCTGCACCAAATAATGTTGCTCCATACTTGTACTTTGTGAAGTTACAACATTGCCCTTACTTGATGTCTATAAATAGGAAGCTCTTGAACTTCATTTGACACCAAGAACCAATTTACACACTAGAGAGCAAACTATACTTATTTTGATTATTGTTGTAGTATAGATTCAGTTTTTGTAGCTAAACTCTCCACCTCGAGAGCTTGTTCGGTTGTTCCGGCATTCCATCGAAGTTTCGCTCCACCATTCGTCACCAAGCTCGAGAGTTCCACCTCCACGACCTAGGAGACGGCTTTGAGTCCGGTTAGCTAGTTTCAAGGGCGGATTCTCCCCTTTTTACGTGCTAATTAGCTTGTACTCTTCCTATGTACTAGGCTTGGTTGTATTCCGTTTATATACATTCCATATTTATAATTTCATGATTTATAATCTCTATTTCCCTTTACGTCTTAGTGTTTGCTACTTGTTTTGATATTTGTAATTGATTATTGTGTAGGAGAACGCGATTTCCGACGCCATTCGGGCTATCCTTAGGGAGTTATATAGGTGTTGCCTTACCGGAAGTGACAAACCGGAAACCGTAGGAATTGACAAGCCACGGAACTTACGGGCCCTAGTTTCTAATTCCCCCACATTAGACACGCCTTGACTAGGAATCACGTAGTCTAAGTGCTTCACGGGTCGGTCCTACTACACTTAGTCGTCTTTACAAGAGTAAATTATTATCCGTATACATTTAGAGTCGTTATTTATCGTGGTTATAACTTATCGTTATTCATCCTACTTCATAGGGTTTTAGCTACATAAATCTGTGTCGCCAATAGTTAGGGATAGTGTGTAGTTGCGTCTTACTTTACCCCAAAGTAATCACCGCTTAAATAACATACGAAACCGAGTCGTCTAATACTTGTAATTATAAATCCCGTGGATTCGATACCCGGTCTTAACCGGATTATTACTTGATACGACGGGGTACACTTGCCCCTAAGTAGTTGTAGTGTCTAGTGGAGTTAGAACATTTAAAAGATCACATCCATATTCATAGCACATTCACCGCAATACACATTTAGTCGTCGTTAAAAAGAACATTACTAGAAACACGCATCAAGTTTTTGGCGCCGTTGCCGGGGATTTATAATCTCCTACAATATTAGAAAAAAACGTTTCATTGTTAGTTTAAGCATTCTTTTTGTATAAATTGTTTATATGTACTTTTACTAACATTATTCTTTCTTGTTGATAACTCTTTTATACTTGTTTTACTTTATGCACACCCGATCTAAGAGTGACTCTCTCGTACCTATTGATCTCGAAATTGAACGTACTCTTTGTAGGTTACGTAGAGAAAGAATGGCAAACCCCAACGCCGAGGTCAACCAACCCTACGGAAACCAAAGGCCGCACATGAACAACATCCGCGGGGGCAATGATACGCGTTCTGAAGGAATTTAGGGCTAAGGTATAGCAGCGGAAATATAAAAATTTTAGCCTATTTCCTTTTAACCATAGGATCCGTTAATTGTTATTTCATATAAAGAGGGATAAGAAGGAATACCTTTCGATGAACAATCTACCGTTGTTAAAGAAGCGCCCACAATTCTTCTCCGAGATTCCAACCACAAAGTTTAACACGGAGAGGTTAAGATGAAATCAACCCTTATGAGATGCAACCAAAATAGATTGCCTCTAATTAACTAACACAAGATCAAAGAGAAAGAGGGATGAATAAGATTAATCAATCGATGGAATGCCGTATGAATTCTTGTCCACGAACTAGGGGATGGGAATTCTTTTTCTCTCTCTAATTAGTAATTTCAAAAATCACTATAGGGGGAGGTTAGAGGCTTAGTCGAAATTCACATGGGAGGGGGTATATATAGTTGCTTGAATCTAAACCCTAATTAGATAGGAATAGGTTACTTAATAGGAATCCAATTCGGAAAAGGATTCCTAATTATTATCTCACTATATATCTAATATATTTAGGATAATAATAAATAACCTAATTGGATAATAATAGGAGTATATTAATCCAATTAAAACTCCTAATTTAATTATCTCTTAATTAATTTAATTCATAATCCTAATCAAATTAGGATTAATGGAATAAAATCAATTCCTTATCTCTATATACAAATTTCGCCCCCCTCCATATATTTGGGCCTTACTGGGCTCAATTGGGCTTCCATCTATTAATCATATCCATCTCTCTTTTGGTTCCAAGTCTTATGTGTGATCTATTAGGTTCTTACTATTTCTGGCCGTATGCAACTATTAAATTAATTTCTTCAAGAATTATATTTAATCCTTGCATAACGGAATGATGTACTGAGTATGTTATTGGCAAGTCTGTAATCATTCCCCCAGAGTCCGTTAAGAAGACAGGTTGATTCTGTCGTTAACCCTTCCGTATTAGTTACGGTATAATACGATCCTTTATCAACTACATCCTTGAACTGAATCTTATGACTATGGGTAATTTCAAGTCACATATAGCGAGACGTTCGTTTTACTTGTTCTTGGCCGAGTCAACTCAAAAAGATAGGTTAAGTGAAATCTGTATTTCTACTCTTAAGCTATCACCTTGCAAGGGTTTAGAGTCGAGTCTTCCACAAGCGATCCTTGGATGTATCTCCCATTAATCGGGAGTGATAAATGCTCAATCCAATGTATAACTACCCTGACATTACTTCCTATGACACCCAACCTTTGCAGTTCACACCCCAGAGTCATCTCTGTTAAGGATCGTGGGACCGCAGGATCAAAGTCTCACATTCAGTAATTCAGGATGACCAATTAACATTCTTTTGAGTCTGAGGATTAGTTATACCTAGTAATATCAATGAGATGAACAGTTGACAAGGATGAATCTACCCATCCTGTTATCTCAAATCGGATCCCCAATCCTAATGAACAACGTTTCACCGGATCTATGTAACTGTCCAGATATCTATATATATGAAGCTTGTGAGATCAGCTTTCTGTCGGACAGAAGACATTGTTACATACAAGTCTCAACCGTGATATATCAATCCTAAACATATCACTTGACTTGGGGTGGTTTTAAGTTTATTAGTTTATTATAAAGTTTTGTCTCACTTCATGCTTGTATGAACACTTTATAATCACTTTAAACAAACTTACGGATTTCCTTTTATTAGACTTTATTCAGTGCTTAAAAGGGATTGCCTTTATATAGTTATAAAACATATATCTCATTAAAACAAATGATATAAAGAACAATTCATTTACAATAAGTTTGTATCCCGCAATAATTGACTATAGGACACTAAACCCCAACATACTCCCACTTGGACTAAAGCCAATTGTTTCTAAAACTTATCCCAGTAGAAGTTAAATGACGATCATGTACTTTCTGGGTTAAAGGCTTTGTCAACGGATCTGCAACGTTGTCCTCTGTAGGTACTCTTTCTATTCTCACATCTCCTCTAGCCACAATCTCTCTTATGATGTGGTATCGCTTTAGGTAGTGCTTGGATGCATTATGAGACCGTGGTTCCTTTGCTTGCGCAATGGCTCCATTGTTATCACAGTACAAAGTAATGGGATTGACAATGTCAGGCACCACACCTAGTTCTGTAATGAACTTTCTAATCCAAACTGCTTCCTTTGCCGCTTCCGCAGCAGCGATGTACTCTGACTCGGTCGTAGAGAAAGCTACGCTTCCCTGCTTGGAACTTTTCCAACTGACCGTGCCCCCATTTAGGATAAACAGGTATCCTGATTGGGATTTAAAATCATTCTCATCTATGAGATGACTAGCGTCTGAAAATCCTTGTATTTTCAGATCTCCTTCTCCGTACACTAGGAACATATCTTTAGTCCTTCTCAAGTACTTAAGAATGTTCTTGACGGCAATCCAATGCTCGTCTCCCGGATTCCCTTGGTAACGACTCGTTACAGATAATGTGAACGCTACGTCAGGTCTAGTGCATAGCATAGCATACATAATCGAACCGATCGCGCTGGCGTACGGGACTACAGCCATGCATCATTTGTCATCATCAGTTTTAGGACATTGATGATTGTTTAACTTTACTCCATGTACCATGGGTAAGTTACCTCGTTTCGATTCAAGCATGATAAACCGATTTAGCACCTTTTCAATGTATGTAGCCTGTGAAAGACCAAGCAGTCTACGTGATCTATCTCTGCAGATCTTTATACCAAGTATATAGGCTGCTTCACCAAGGTCTTTCATTGAGAAGTTACCAGATAAACAAACTTTCACCGATTGTAATAGAGCAATGTCATTTCCCATTAACAGTATATCGTCCACATATAGTATGAGAAATGCTATAGAGCTCCCACTTGCTTTCTTGTAAATGCAAGCTTCTTCGCAATTTTGTTCGAAACCAAATTGTTTTATGGTTTCGTCAAAACGCTTGTTCCAGCTTCTAGATGCTTGCTTGAGTCCATAAATGGATCTCTGAAGTTTGCAAACTTTATTTGCATCCTTTGATATGAAACCTTCAGGCTGCATCATGTATACATCCTCAAGAAGATTTCCATTTAGGAAAGCTGTTTTCACATCCATTTGCCAAATCTCATAATCAAAATGAGCGGCAATTGCAAGCATGATTCTGATTGATTTGGACATAGCAACAGGAGAGAAGGTTTCTTCATAATCAACACCTTGTTTCTGACGATATCCCTTCGCTACCAACCTAGCCTTGTAGGTGCTAACCTTTCCATCCATGTCAGTCTTCTTTTTGAAGATCCACCTGCACCCAATGGGTTTTATCCCTTCGGGTGGATCAACCAAAGTCCAAACTTGGTTAGTATCTGGACTAGTAAGAGCCTCTTCGTAGTTTTCGGGTTCGTCGTCTAACACGGGAACCTCGTCATCATCTCCCACTAGAAAACCATATCTAACTGGGAGTTCACGAACTCTTCGTGATCTACGAATAGGTGCCACTGGAGTCTCATCTAATGGGACTTCTTCGGGTACCTCAACCGCTTCTGTTGTTTCAGTCGTTGTTTCTTCCTCTTGAACTTCGTCGAGTTCAATCACGCTTCCCTTTTGTGTTTCTTCGAGAAACTCTTTCTCTAAGAAGGTTGCGTGTTTGGATACTATTACTTTCTGATCATCTGGATGATAGAAGTAATACCCTATGGTTTCCCTGGGATATCCAATGAAGAAACATTTATCAGATTTAGAATCTAATTTGTCGGACGCAACGCGTTTGACATATGCTGAACAACCCCATACTCTCATGAACGAGAACACGGGTTTCTTACCAACGAACAATTCATATGGTGTGGAAACAGCGGATTTAGTTGGTACTCGGTTCAGGGTGAAGAGGGCAGTTTCTAAGGCATAGCCCTAGAACGTCTTTGGAAGTAAGGCCATGCTCATCATAGATCGTACCATATCTAATAGGGTACGGTTTCTCCTCTCGGATACACCATTGTGTTGTGGTGTATAGGGAGGTGTCCATTGTGAGCATATCCCACATTCAGTTAGATAATTCAGAAAATCATCAGAAAGATATTCGCCACCTCGATCAGATCGAAGTGTTTTTATTTTCTTTCCTAATTGATTTTCCACTTCATTCTTGAAGCATTTGAACTTGTCAAAGGCTTCTGATTTGTGCCTCATCAAGTAGATATAACCATAGCGAGTATGATCATCTATGAAGCTAATGAAGTATCTGAATCCTCCTCTTGCTTGGACTGACATAGGACCACATACATCTGAATGAATGAGTCCTAGAGTGTCTGATACACGCTCACCTTTATTGCTAAAGGGTGTCTTTGTCATTTTACCTTTTAAACATGATTCGCATGTTTCCAATGATTCAGAATCGATTGGATCTATAAGCCCATCTGAATGTAGCTTTAGCATGCGTCTCTTGTTTATATGGCCTAAACGACAATGCCACAAGTAAGTTGAATTATCTAGCTTATGTCTTTTGGTATCAATTGCAAAAACATGAGTTTTATCATCTAACACATAAATCCCATTTTGTGATATTCCTGAAAAATAAAAGATCGAATCTTTATAAAAATTGCAACTATTGTTCTTTATTGAAATATGAAAACCGTCGTCAACGAGACGGCTAATAGAAATAATGTTACGAGACATCTCAGGAACGTATAAACAATTCCTTAATTCTATTACAAGCCCAGAGGGCAAAAGTAAAACATAATCTCCAATTGCGAGGGCGGTAACTCTTGCTCCATTTTCCACTCGCAAGTTTATGCTTCCTTTCTTTAGTTCCTTAGTCTGTTTTAGCTCCTGCATATTTGTACAAATATGAGATCCACATCCGGTATCAAGTATCCAAGATTCAGACAATGAAACCGTATTTATTTCAATATAGAACATACCAGACGTAGAAGCACCGCCTTTTCCCTTCTTGAGGGTGGCTAGATACTCCTTGCAGTTTCTCTTCCAATGCCCGTCTTTACCATAGAAGTGGCATTCTCCTTTGGGCTTCTTCACTTCCTTTCCCTTGGACACATCTCTCTTACCTTTCTTGGGATGTTTAGGATTGGGAAAATTCTCTTTCCTTTTCTTCGATCCCTCGATTACAAGAGCCGGTATGGCCTTGTCTTTCTTCATATTGGGCTCAACTGATTTGAGCATGTTTGCAAGCTCTTCAAGAGAGGTTTACAAGTCATTCATTTGGTAGTTCATGATGAACTGTGAATAACTCTCTGGGAGGGACTGAAGAACCAAGTCGGTACTTAATTCGTTGTCCATCACAAATCCAATACTAGAAAGTTTGGTAATATAGCCTATCATTTTGACACAATGTGTCATGACAGATGTGCCCTCTTGCATCCTGCAACGATATAACAATTTTGATATCTCGTAGCGTTCGCACCTGGTTTGTTTCCCAAACAATTCCTTTAGGTGCACGATGATGGAATAGGCATTCATCTCCTCATGTTGCCTTTGTAATTCCGATGTCATCGATGCAAGTATGATGCAAGCGGCATGATCATCATCAGCCTTGTGCTTCTGATAAGCATCAATTTCCTCGATGGGAGCATCATATTCAGGGACAGGGGGGTATCGATGTATCAAGTACATACCCAATTTTCTCGAACTTCAAAACAATTTTGAGGTTACGAAACCAGTCGGTGAAGTTTGAACCATTCAATTTGTTATCGGTAAGAATGTTTTGCAGATTGGTTTTAGTCATGATTTTAAGAGTGTGTGTTTAAACAAAACCTGAGAGTGAGAAAGAGTAAACGTATGTCATTCATTTGCTTTAAAGTATAACAATCTAAAATTATAGGCCTTTTAATTTATTTCAGATTGCTCCCACTATTTTGTCAAATTAATAGCCCTCCATATTAATTCGAAGAATTTCACAAATCCTTTAGTGAGCTAGGATCCTAACTCTTGAGATTTCGCCTTGAGTTTGCTCAGCAAGCTAGTCCCATTTGTCAGGTAGATTCATGTAATCAATCACATCTTGAATGTGATTCTTAGGTTATTGGGTTACTAACCACATTAGTAACTAATATGTTATTCACATTAATCCCAACCATATTGCCCATTAGTTTATGACAACATGAGTTTGCTCATCCAATTATCATAATCTAATTTAAGTATTACCCCATATTCATGAAAGAATGACTTTCGATAATTCAGGTGTTACCATAAGACCCCGAGCTTGAGTTTGCTCAACAACCCAAAGGCCCCCAGTACTGCCGGCTGAATTATAATATTAGGGAGGGGCAACCGATTTTAATAACTTGCTTATTTACTTAACTTTTTAACGAGGGATTTTATTTAAGTCTCATAATCTAACTTAGTCTTGATTTGCTTTAGCATACATCAGACATACATACATTCACATACATTGGCGTTATGGACATATCATCTAAATTATTTCGTCGAGCCAGAGACGGAATAAAAGACCAAACCTAAGAAAATACTAACTATTACATATTTCTCTTTAGGTCCTCCGTCTTCTCCATGGCGCCTTGAAATTACATATTAATTTCTATACTACTATAAGAAAACTTCAATTGAATTGAAGGGAATCAGATGAGAGGAGAAATTACAATAGATAGTAGAAAGGCAGGACGCGCAGGCCCTATTTCAAAAATACCAAAAGACTAAAAGAGGGTCCAAATATGTCCATAACTCCAAACATGCATAGACTCAATTAAATAAATTTAATTGGTTGATTACATAACCGGCTTATGTAATATTTAGGTTAATCACATTAACTCGTCAAATTAACTTTCATCCAATTTTACTTCTAATCGTTTTGTATCTTTATATTAATCCTTAGATTAATATAACCATATAAAACGTTGATTATGCACGTCCCAATTATTTTGATTTCAATTCATTTAACACATTGATTTACATATTGGTAAAAACAAACATTTAAACGAATTTTTATTCGATAATCAAAACAGAAAACTATTAATTTCTGAAACATATATATACATTTAATACAAAACGATTTTAAACCATTTAAAATCAAGTGGGTATCGGGCCGGGCCCGAGAGCGGGCTGCTGCCGATTGGTAGCAACCCTTAGGGCACGCGGGACGCCGCTGCCTTGCGGCAGCGGCGCCCCTGCGCCGCACGCGGCTGCTGCCGTGAGGCAACAGCCGCGCGACAGCGGCCAGTCGCGCCGTGAGGCGCGACTCGGGCTGCTGTCGTTATATATTTTTTTTATTAAATATATATATATGTATATATATCAGTTCTAAAACAATTTTAAAAAGATTTTCAGAAATAGGAAAAACTACAATAGATTTCCGTTTTATCATTTAGAATTAATAAAACTAATTTTATCAACCTAACTATAAAACTAATAGATTTTGTTATAACGATTATCAACCGAAATAATTAGGAATATAAGCATAATCAGTTTTAATTAACAATTAATCAAAACTTTATTTATCTTTAGAATTAATTAATCAAAACTATTTGTCAATTAATCCTAACCATAAATATTTATTCAATCCTATTGAAAACTTCTATATTTTCATATATGAAATAACGGATTTAACGATGGCTCTGATACCACTGAAGGAAATTAGGGCTAAGGTATAGCAGCGGAAATATAAAAATTTTAGCCTATTTCCTTTTAACCATAGGATCCGTTAATCGTTATTTCATATAAAGAGGGATAAGAAGGAATACCTTTCGATGAACAATCTACCGTTGTTAAAGAAGCGCCCACAATTCTTCTCCGAGATTCCAACCACAAAGTTTAACACGGAGAGGTTAAGATGAAATCAACCCTTATGAGATGCAACCAAAATAGATTGCCTCTAATTAACTAACACAAGATCAAAGAGAAAGAGGGATGAATAAGATTAATCAATCGATGGAATGCCGTATGAATTCTTGTCCACCAACTAGGGGATGGGAATTCTTTTTCTCTCTCTAATTAGTAATTTCGAAAATCACTATAGGGGGAGGTTAGAGGCTTAGTCGAAATTCACATGGGAGGGGGTATATATAGTTGCTTGAATCTAAACCATAGTTAGATAGGAATAGGTTACTTAATAGGAATCCAATTCAGAAAAAGATTCCTAATTATTATCTCACTATATATCTAATATATTTAGGATAATAATAAATAACCTAATTGGATAATCATAGGAGTATATTAATCCAATTAAAACTCCTAATTTAATTATCTCTTAATTAATTTAATTCATAATCCTAATCAAATTAGGATTAATGGAATAAAATCAATTCCTTATCTCTATATACAAATTTCGCCCCCCTCCATATATTTGGGCCTTACTGGGCTCAATTGGGCTTCCATCTATTAATCATATCCATCTCTCTTTTGGTTCCAAGTCTTATGTGTGATCCATTAGGTTCTTACTACTTTTGGCCGTATGCAACTATTAAATTAATTTCTTCAAGAATTATATTTAATCCTTGCATAACGGAATGATGTACTGAGTATGTTATTGGCAAGTCTGTAATCATTCCCCCAGAGTTCGTTAAGAAGACAGGTTGATTCTGTCGTTAACCCTTCCGTATTAGTTACGGTATAATACGATCCTTTATCAACTACATCCTTGAACTGAATCTTATGACTATGGGTAATGTCAAGTCACATATAGCGAGACATTCGTTTTACTTGTTCTTGGCCGAGTCAACTCAAAAAGATAGGTTAAGTGAAATCTGTATTTCTACTCTTAAGCTATCACCTTGCAAGGGTTTAGAGTCGAGTCTTCCACAAGCGATCCTTGGATGTATCTCCCATTAATCGGGAGTGATAAATGCTCAATCCAATGTATAACTACCCTGACATTACTTCCTGTGACACCCAACCTTTGCAGTTCACACCCCAGAGTCATCTCTGTTAAGGATCGTGGGACCGCAGGATCAAAGTCTCACATTCAGTAATTCAGGATGACCAATTAACATTCTTTTGAGTCTGAGGATTAGTTATACCTAGTAATACCAATGAGATGAACAGTTGACAAGGATGAATCTACCCATCCTGTTATCTCAAATCGGATCCCCAATCCTAATGAACAACGTTTCACCGGATCTATGTAACTGTCCAGATATCTATATATATGAAGCTTGTGAGATCAGCTTTTTGTCGGACAGAAGACATTGTTACATACAAGTCTCAACCGTGATATATCAATCCTAAACATATCACTTGACTTGGGGTGGTTTTAAGTTTATTAGTTTATTATAAAGTTTTGTCTCACTTCATGCTTGTATGAACACTTTATAATCACTTTAAACAAACTTACGGATTTCCTTTTATTAGACTTTATTCAGTGCTTAAAAGGGATTGCCTTTATATAGTTATAAAACATATATCTCATTAAAACAAATGATATAAAGAACAATTCATTTACAATAAGTTTGTATCCCGCAACAATTGACTATAGGACACTAAACCCCAACACGTTCGATGATGGAGATCCTTGCTCCGCATCGCCCCCAAAATCGTAATGGCATTGTCGCTCCCACGATCCCGGCCAACACATACGAGATCAAGACCGGCATGATCCAACTGATACAACAATGTGGTCAATTCGGAGGGGAACTCCATGAGAACCCCAGCGAACATTTGGATAAATTTCTTATGTGTGCCGATACCTCTCGGCAAAATGGTGTTCCCGTTGAGGCTGTAAAACTAAAATTGTTTCCTTTTTCATTGACAGGACTGGCGTTGGAATGGCTACACTCATTGGAGGCAGGATCCATCACGTCATGGGAGGAGCTCGAAAAGGAGTTCCTTTCCTACTATTTTCCACCATCCAAAACAGTCAAGTTACGGACCGATATCACGTCCTTCAGGAAGTTGGAATGCGAGGCCCTTCATGCAGCTTGGGCTAGGTTCCGGAAGTTGCTCCAAAACTGCCCCCACCATGACATCCCGAAGCACGACTTGGTAAGCACTTTTTACCACGGGTTAACCCCCACTAACCGTGCGACTGTTGATTCTGCTGCAGGTGGGGATCTATTTCGGAAATCAGCTAGTGAGGCCTACGAGCTCATTCATGAGCTCGCGAGGAAAAGCGTACAATGGCAAGAGGATCGGCTTGCCGGCCTGTCGCGACACCAAATGTTTGCTGTGGAGAAAGAGGCTCCGAAAAGCTCCATAGCAGAAATGCATAAGAAACTTGACTCATTAATTGCCCAGCTAAGTCTCAACAAAAGTGCACAGCTCCTGATGTGCAATCATTGTGGTGGAGACCACGACGGACTCAACTGCCAAGCCGGTAGCCCTTTCGCTGGTGACATCGAGAGTGTAAGTTACGTAGGAGGAAATCCAAGGTATAATCCTAATCCGAACTCCTATCACCACCACAGTAATAATAACGGCGGATGGAGGCCTCGGTACCAACACCCGAAATTGTCATATGGCAATAATAATAATGTGTTGAGACCCCCATCCGGCTTTGAGCAAGAATTTCGGGAAAACGGGCTCGGGCAATCACAAGCCGCGCCCGGTAATCGGAACGCTCCACCTTCCAACAATGTACATGACCAATCTGTCACGTCTTTATTGAAGGACATATTAACCCGTCTTTCTGATAGCGAAGTGTTTTGCAGGGATCTTAGCCGCCAAGTAGCCCACCTAAACCGTCAACAACAAGAAAGGCCACTAGGAACCCTCCCAGCGAACACCGAACAGAACCCGCGGGGTAAGAATAGGGAATTCGGACAGGTAATAACGCTCCTCAACAATAGAAGTTCGGACCCATCGAGTTCCAACCCGGACATCTTGCCCTAAGCCACGACGTGAGAAAGTCGAGCTACTTCGACTATAAACGTAGCATCGGTTTGAATTACTCGAACCTTTTTGTTTATATGTATTATAAATTTTTGTTATTTTCTCTTCTCTTTAATTTTTCTTTTTTTTTTGAGTTATTGTTTTACATTTTATTTTCGCTTGTGTTTTAATTTTTACTTTAATTTTTATTTTTAGCCTAGTTTCTAGTATTTTTATAAAACCAAAAGAAAAACAAATCCCTCTTTAATCCAAAAAAAAATTGTGATACGCGGGGCGTACGCACCTATACGTCCCGCGTATCTGCGTGTCTGATCCTAATTCTTAAATAAACAGACACGGTACGTGGGGCGTCCCTCCAACCACGCCCCGCGTACCCTTTATCTTTTTCGAAGCTCCTGAATAAACGCCACGTGCGGGACACGCGGGGCGTACCCTAGGGTACGCCGCGCGTATCTTCGGGGAGTTGTGAATTACAACTCCCCATGGCAGCTTTTTCTTCATTACTTCCCATCATTTCTCTTCCCCAAAAATCTTTCCCACTTCTCCACTCCACCTCTTCTCCTCTCCAATCAACTTCTACCTTTTCAAATTCAAATCCTTAACCTCCCTCCATAATAAATTGTGCATTAACTACCCTCTTAATTTCAAAATTAAAACACACAAAAACATTAATTAAATATAAAAACCATAAAAACATTAACACCTCATTAATAACATCATAACTCAAAATACATCTAAAAAAACCGAATTTTTTTTTTCCAAGTTCGTCTTTACGCGCGGCGTACTCCCCTGTACGCCCCGCGTCCCTGCCTTTTTCTTCCATCCAAAAGGGCAGGAGGTGCACTACGCGTGGCATACCCCCATGTACGCCCCGCATATAGCGCCCCTATTGCGTAATTTACGCTCAAGAGGTGGGATACGCGTGGCGTGGCCGCTTCACGCCGCACGTATCCCTCCTAGGGATCCGAGTTTTGCTTGGATCCCCACTTCCCTCCTATATATACACCCTTCCTTTCCTCCCTCTTCTCCCTCACTCATTACCCCAACTCTTCACAACGCTCATCTTCTACTCTTTCTATCTCACATTCCACCATGGTTAGGAGAAAGAACACCGCCGACATGCGTCCCCCACGAGCCACTCGTGCCCGTACCGGCCGCACCCAAAACCAATCACAACCACCACCCGAGCGGGAAAGCACACCCCCCCCTGGGCACGCCTCGCGTAGGGCCCCTGACCACTAAGGGTCTTCTTTTCCTTCCTTACCTTTATTTTTGTTTTTGTTTTAATTTCTTTTTACGACGCCCTTGGAATAGGCGTCATTTTAAATAACGCGGAGGGCCGTGCAACCCCGCACTTAACGTTTGTTTTGCACTAACAAAAACAAAAATAAAAATAAAATAAACACAAAAATAATTAAACTACTTTATTGACTCTTTTTCTTTCCCGACACGCTATCCCTCCTTCGGAAATTAATTAAAGTTCCGTTATTTGTCATCAAAAATAAAAGACGTCGACACAAGGGGATGATCTAATTAAGGAATTTTAGTCTTGGTTTTGAAATTAGGGAATTTGTGCAAAGCTTAGGTTAGTACTAAACTAAGGCATTGAGTCTTAACCCTAATGTTATCTCCATAATGAATTTTGAAAAGGCAATAAAAACGGGATAGTTGAGAATTTAGCGAAGACTTGATAGTACACAATTTAAACCCGAATCTTTGTGAGGTATTTTTGAGCCTAAAGGAGTTCATACGAGAACTCTAATTCCTTCACAATTTTTCGAGAGCTTTGACTTCACTCGACTCATAGAATTTACATCCAATACCGGGTTAAGTACACTTATTTTTGGTAAAAAGGCAATAGATGATAAACCGAACCCACTTAGGCTAATTTTTCGTAATTTATTTTTCTCGTTCTCATCAAACATTAGGAAACCCCTTCGAGCCTATTAACCAACTTTTTTTGTTAATATCCTTTTAACATTTAACCCTTTTTCCTCTTGTTCGAATACCGACAAAATCAATTTGCACCCAAATCACTCGGAAAAAGTCACGGCCTTAACAAATGAGCACCATAAGCCTTCAAAATATTGTTTTTGTGCCTCTATCAAAACAAAGGATACGATAAAAATAAAAAGGCATTCTCAAGCTCCACCCGAGCAATTTTGAAGTATATTTTGTAAAACTCGCCAAGGCCGAAATAAACAAAAACACGGTGCAAACACAAAACGGTATTTTCGAACTCGAGTTTCTTTAAACTAACCACTAAAGAAGCCACCCACATTACAGCCCCCCTCCGGGTTCATTTTTAATATTGCCTAACCATATTTTAGGAGGAAAAACCCGGATGAAAATGCAAATTCAACATGATCTCGAGTAAGTGCAAAGAAGAGTGCTAAAACACCGACCCACCTAAAGATTGAGCGTAAGAGCGAAATCCCTTGGTGAGGTACTATCGGGTTCTCAAAAGATAACCAACCCCCGTTAATATTGCCTATTAATCTTGATCATGGAAGTTAATATTGCCTATTAATCTTGATCATAGGTACTTACCGAAACCTTTGCATAAAACCATAACTTTGAAATCACGCACTTGGCAAAACCAACCTTCGGTTTGTTTCTTAATTTTCTCAATCCCTTGTCTTTCGATTTTTTTTACTTGAGGACAAGTAAAACTTTAAAGTCCGAGGAGGTTTGATAGGGGTATTTTACCCCTATCTTTTAGCGTGATTTACGGGTTGATTTTGGATAAAATAAATAAGTTTAATTACAAAAATAAAGTGTTTTGATAAAATAAAGAAATAAAAATAAATCTCGTACTTTCAGTTAATTTTCCATGCTTTTGAAATAAAAACGTCAAGCTAACTCGGCTCGCAAGATTTGTATTTCAGCTACGAGCAAGGAGCAAAAATCTACTCAAATACGCGGGGCGTCTCATCCTTTACGCGGGGCGTGAAACATGTTGTCAGCAATAATTGCCTTATCCGCAGGCGCCATGTGGAATTGACTCAGCATACGCGGGGCGTATGCCACCCTACACGGGGCGTATGACACATGTCGGAAATAATTGGTCTAATCCTGAAAGTCAGACTGCACTGTCTCCTTGAGTCAACTCTTCGTACGCGGGGCGTATAACCATACACGCGAGGCGTACCAGGCAATTCCTCAATGATAAAAACTCAGAGACTCTTTTACGCGGGGCGTACTTCAGCTACACACGGTGTAAAAGCTCCAATTCAAGCAATAAAACTTCAGAGACTCAAACACGCGGGGCGTACTTTAGCTACGCAGGGCGTGCTTGAGACAACAAGACACGGAATTGTTCCACATGCAGGAGATTTCTGACGGAATGGGCACTTACGCGGGGCGTAGACCACCTCACGCGGGGCGTATCATGGGATTTCTGCACCAAATAATGTTGCTCCATACTTGTACTTTGTGAAGTTACAACATTGCCCTTGCTTGATGTCTATAAATAGGAAGCTCTTGAACTTCATTTGACACCAAGAACCAATTTACACACTAGAGAGCAAACTATACTTGTTTTGATTATTGTTGTAGTATAGATTCAATTTTTGTAGCTAAACTCTCCACCTCGAGAGCTTGTTCGGTTGTTCCGGCATTCCATCGAAGTTCCGCTCCACGATTCGTCACCAAGCTCGAGAGTTCCACCTCCACGACCTAGGAGACGGCTTTGAGTCCGGTTAGCTAGTTTCAAGGGCGGAGTCTCCCCTTTTTACGTGCTAATTAGCTTGTACTCTTCCTATGTACTAGGCTTGGTTGTATTCCGTTTATATACATTCCATATTTATAATTTCATGATTTATAATCTCTATTTCCCTTTATGTGTTAGTGTTTGCTACTTGTTTTGATATTTGTAATTGATTATTGTGTAGGAGAACGCGATTTCCGACGCCATTCGGGCTATCCTTAAGGAGTTATATAGGTGTTGCCTTACCGGAAGTGACAAACCGGAAACCGTAGGAATTGACAAGCCACGGAACTTACGGGCCCTAGTTTCTAATTCCCCCGTATTAGACACGCCTTGACTAGGAATCACGTAGTCTAAGTGCTTCACGGGTCGGTCCTACTACACTTAGTCGTCTTTACAAGAGTAAATTATTATCCGTATACATTTAGAGTCGTTATTTATCGTGGTTATAACTTATCGTTATTCATCCTACTTCATAGGGTTTTAGCTACATAAATCTGTGTCGCCAATAGTTAGGGATAGTGTGTAGTTGCGTCTTACTTTACCCCAAAGTAATCACCGCTTAAATAACATACGAAACCGAGTCGTCTAATACTTGTAATTATAAATCCCGTGGATTCGATACCCGGTCTTAACTGGATTATTACTTGATACGACGGGGTACACTTGCCCCTAAGTAGTCGTAGTGTCTAGTGGAGTTAGAACATTTAAAAGATCACATCCATATTCATAGCACATTCACCGCAATACACATTTAGTCGTCGTTAAAAAGAACACTACTAGAAACACGCATCAATCCTCTCTGTTGTTTATGATATTTTTTTTATCTTGAGTAGATTAATGAATCAGATAAGTAAACTACTTATCAGGGTGTGGCCACACACTTATCAATCTCACTTATCAAGTGGCATATGATATCATTTCACTGTTATGTGAGCCGTAATTCCATCACTTCACTATCAATACCAATATGGTCACATGTTCACCCAATCGTACCCATATTTGGCATCTTGTTATAGACCTGTTAGGCATATGTCAAAATAAACTGGATCCCACATTGATATTATAATGAAATCTGGTCTGAAGACAGTTAGAGACCTACTTAAGAAAAGTTATAACAGGACCACCATTTAGTTTTCTCTAGTGGATCGATCCAGTCACATGTATACAACATGCACCCATATTCACAACTGACTTAACAAGTACTGTGGCTAGTATTATTTACTATCATACAGTCATCGAATATACACATTTGTGGTTCTAATCATTTCCATGATAGAATAGACTTGGGATATGGTTTTACGATTGTCAATCAATGGATTCTCTATTCATAATATAGCACAAGATATAAATGAACTAGATTAATGTCTTTATTAATGCGACACAAATATATTTTACAAGAACTGATGTCTATAAACTAGGGCACACCAACATGGCCTTCAGGGGCACGGGTAATGATACGAATGAAATGAGCAAGTTTTAGAGGTTGAACAGCCGCTACGCAACGGGTGTCATTAAGTCCTATGGAGCAATAACGCTAGCGGGTGTTCCCAGTCCTGATTGACATTAATGGAAAAGAGCTTCAAAGTTATAGTTTTCAACCATAAATGGAAGAAACATGCAGAAATAATAGTTCAAGAAGGAATCCTCACGAACAGGCTATCAGAAGAACAAAACAGCATAACAACGGCATTAACGGGTCAACTCGGAAGAACGGATAAATGCACGGGTCGAGCAAGCTAAAGGAGAGAGAAAGAGAGCAAAAACGTGGAAAGCAAGAAAGCTTCCATCTTATTCCAAGTGTAGGAAGATTGTTCATTTATCTTTTTTTGGAACATATAAATACGGTAGTAGTCTTATGTAATAGGGTGCCTCGTTTTCCGCCACCATCATCTTTATTTTCTCTGTTTTATGTTTATTTGTCGGAAGAATGATTTTGGGAAGAACAAGCTATTCGCTCATGTCAATGAGTGAGTAATTCCTTTTGCAGGCCTAGCCAGCCATTAAACGATAACTGTAAGTAACTCTTTTTTATTAATGAAGTATTCCATCCATGAATGATTGTGAAAAGTATGGATTAAAGAATAGATTAGGATCCAAACTATATTCCAGTTACCGAAGATGGCACGACGGTGCTCCGACGTAATAGAAATAGCTATTTGGCATATATTGTAATGGACGGACACGAAAACAACCATATATTTGGGTTTCATTTATGAATGCTTCCTGGTTCTCAATGCTTGTTTGTATATTAACAGAAGGACACTTGGTTGATTTTACTTACTTAGAATCTTTGGAAATGGGACATCGGAATTAGTGATAAAAGAGGAAGATACCCAAATCAGGAATATGGTTTTACTTTATTAAGAGGGAATAGTCTAAATACAGTTATTCGTATGTGTAGGGCTAGGCTTGTGCTTGTTCATCTTGGTTTAGTAATTTTATCTTTGCATTTATTTTTGTCTGTTTATGCTAGTGTTAATCTAACCAAACCAACCAACCTTTTGAATTCTAACACTTAAGGTAACTATTCAACCAACTAGTTTCAATCCCTGTGGAATACGACACTTGGTCTTGCCAACACTACATCTACCCTAGTACACTTGCTAGAGTCCATATTCAACACACCAGGTAATAATTTGGTCATCAATAGGGAGCACCGCCTCTAGATGGGCAAACCCAGGGTACTTAACGGTAAGGTTAGCCAGCGAAAGACTGTTCATAAAGGAAACTTACTCATCATTCTTAGGTTTATATACTCATTGGGTTTCTGAGATTTACTTGTACTGACTTAGTCAGACTGAGTAGACTTCTTAGAGCCATATTAACATGAAGTTAAAATAAGAAAGAATAATTTGGGCACACTTACTTGATTGGAGAAAGCAGATGTCGCTAGAAAAAATGAGAGTATAAAAAATTATAGAAAATAAAAGCAGAGTAATACCACAGGTAAAGAGTAAAAAGGTTTTGAGGGTAGGCGGTTTAGGCAATTGAAACGACGGCGGCACAACAATTACCTTAATTAAATAGGATTAATGATGAGGTTCAAGGCCTAAAGGTAGTTAACCAATCCTGAAAATAGAGAGAGATCAAGCGACACTTGGTGTTGCATGTGCAAATTAAAAGGGCATGATTCCCCGTAGCCAACTATTGCACACGAGCATTAGAAGATGACTTCACGCGCTTCATCGAACCTTGGAGATAAGCAAAAATTATGACATTTTCCTCAAGATTCTCCGAGACCGGAAGGAGCAAAAATCGAGTCATAAAGGACTCAGATATGTACCGAAAGAGGGGGGGGACATTTGATAACCTATGACATATCCTTTAATATATTCCTAGAGAATATCTAGCCACGTGGATCTATATCCTCCCTCCGATCCAGATAATTCATAAGAGAATAATGAGGACCGTCTGATTTGAACCAAAGAATTAGATACTTAGAGTACCGTCCGGCCACGTGGATCAATGTCTATCATTTGGTCCAGAATTCGTACAATGAAGAAGAGCCCTCGGATCTTGTGAGACAGTTAGGTACTGTTTGATAAAACTGAAAATTAAGTGCTAAAAAAATAAGTACTGAATTTTAAATGCTGAATATTATAAGTGTTGAAAGTATTAAATGATTTAACTTTTATAAAAATATTAATTGATAATGTTTAACTTAAAATGTTAAGGATATTGAGCTAGTAAATAGAACCCTCCTGGTTCTTAATCCTAAAATTGATAAGCCTTCTTCCTTTTTGCATATGAGACCCATCAATCTTTGTAATGTTCTTTATAAGACGGTTACAAAGATTGTGGCTAATAGAATCCGGGGCATTCTTCCGGCGATCATTTGTCAGAATCAGGGTAGTTTTGTGCCTGGTAGACAAATGATGGATAATGTGGTGATTGCCCAAGAGATGGTCCACACGATGAAAATTAGGAAAGGGAAGAAAGGCATTGTGGCTCTGAAGCTGGATTTGGAGAAGGCCTATGATCGCATCAACTGGAATATCCTGATGGAGAGTCTGGAGAGAGCTAGGATCCCGGACAGCTGGAGAAAGTTAATTAAGGTATGTATTTCTTCTCCTGTGTTTCAAGTTATGGTTAATGGGGATATGTCGGAGGAGTTCTCTCCGGGCCGGGGTATCCATCAGGGTGATCCTATGAGTCCCTTCCTTTTCGTTATTGCTATGGAGAGGTTATCTCACCTGATTCAAGATGCTATTGATATTGGGAGTTTCCACCCAGTGGCTATCAATAGCTTCTGTCCCCAGGTGACTCACTTATTCTTTGCAGACGATGTCCTTATCTTTCTGGAAGGTAATGAGGAGCAGTTGAGTGTCATTATGGATATTCTTGATTGTTTTTGTTCGGCCTCTGGTCAGAAACTTAATATCCAGAAATCTAGGATGATGTGCTCTAAGAATATGAATCTGGGAGTTTGTAAAAGATTAAGTGATCTATCTGGTATTCCTCTTACTGATTCTCTTGGGAAGTATCTGGGTATTCCCCTCCACAGTGAGAGAGTGTCTAAAGTTTCCTTTAAAGATACTTTGGATAAAGCCAATACGAAGTGTGCCACGTGGAAAGCCAAGACTCTTTCTCTCGCTGGCCGCCTCACGTTAATTCAATCAGTTAATTGTGCAGCTCCCAATCACATCATGCATGCTTGTCAGCTTCTGGATCCTGTGCTTAATGATCTTGATAAGATTAACCGTAGGTTCCTGTGGGGGGAAGCTGCGGAGGGAAGAAAGATCCATCTAGTGCCTTGGAGTGAGGTTTGCCAGCCAAAAGATTCTGGTGGTCTGGGCATTAGGAAAGCTAAGGACAATAATAAAGTTTTATTAATAAAACTCCTTTGGCGTATGTGGAAATGCCCCTCCTCTCTGTGGGTTCGCCTTCTTTGTGGTAAGTATCGGAAAGACAAAATCTTTTGGGGCCCTAAGGAGAGAGTTGTCAATTGTTCCTTCCTCTGGAAAGGGCTTAGCGCTGTGTTTGCTGAGTTCTGCTTGGGGGTTGGTCTGGAGGTGGGTAATGGTAAGTCCATTAGTTTCTGGTTTGACACCTGGATTGAGGATAAACCTTTGGTAGATGTGTGTACTTCCCCCCCGCCTAGTGATATCCGTAACTGGAGGATTGCCGATGTGGTGGACTCTGAAGGGGACTGGATCTGGTCAAAGTTTGATACTTTCTTTAGCCTAGAGACTCTCCTTAGAATTCGGGGAGTGAAGGTGAGTAATCAAGAGGAAGACATGGATAGGCATTGCTGGGCGCTGACTAACAATGGAGTTTATTCTTGCAAATCTGCCTTTGAAGCTTTTACCCTCAATAGGTCCGATCCTCCCTCGGATGTTTGGAAGTCCATTTGGGCCCTCAAAGTCCCTTACCGTATTAGGAGTTTCCTGTGGCTGGGCGTTAAGGACAGGTTACTTACTAATTCGGATAGGCACAGAAGGCATTTGGCGGACTCAAGAGCTTGCAGTAGATGCAGAGGCCATATTGAAACTTTGTGCCATGCTCTTAGGGATTGCTCTAAAAGTAAAGAAGTTTGGAAGAAAATTCTCCCACACCATATTTTCTCTTCCTTCATGGCCCATTCTGTGGATGACTGGTTCTCTGATGGTATTAGTGGAAAGTTACTATCTTACATGGAGCATGGTGACATTTTCTTTGCTATTATCTGTCACCAAGTGTGGAAGTGGAGAAACGAGGAGATTTTTGGTAATAAAACTGTGTTTATGCCAAACTTAGCTGAGTTCTTCTCGAAAAAACTCTCCTCTATTATTGAAATTTTCAAAGGAGAGTCCCTTGCCAGATCTTCCCAGATTAGTGATGTCCATCTCGTGGGATGGAGCAGGCCGAGAGAGGGGGTTGTGAAGCTGAATACTGATGGCTCCTGCCTCAGCAATGGTAAGATTGCTGCCGGAGGTGTTCTTAGAGATGCGGGGGGCGCCTGGCTTTTTGGGTTCACCCAGAATTTGGGGTTGCGATCTTCCTTCTCAGCGGAGCTCTGGGGTATTCTCACTGGTATCAAACTTGCTAAAAGGCTGGGTGTTAAGAGGCTTTCTGTGGAGTCTGATAACATGGAGGCCATCAAAATGATTTCTGAAAATCATGCTATGGGTCTTAATAGCCGCAACCTTATCAAAGCTATTAAAAGGCTTTGCTCCTCCTTTGAGATCTTAGAGTTCAGTCACATTTTCAGAGAGCAGAACCGAGTTGCGGATCGCTTGGCGGCGGCAGGCCATGAGGGGATGTTAGGTGTTACTACCCTTTCTGTTTCCTTTATCTTTCTCTCTCATCTTCTTTTAGAGGATAGGATTGGGGTTAGCTTCCCTAGGCTAATCCCAGGGTAGTTGTTTTTTTGTTCGTTTTTCCTTTCCTATTTCTACCAAAAAAAAAAGTTAAATATTTTCACTTATCAAAATAAATGATTTTTAACTTAATTAACTAATTTAAGTGGTAGAGAAACAGCTTTTTTATTTTGAGATTGTTTAGATGATGTTTGGTAAAGAGAGAGAAAGTTAATGTTTAGAGAGAGAAAGTTCCAGGTTTTTTCTCGCTATTGACGAGGTCGCAGCTTTTCTCGCTATTGACGAGGGTTAGGGTTTACGATACCAGCTACTGTTCCATTGATCAATGGCGAACGTGGAGACTGCATTCGATAACAGCATCACACTCGAAGAGGAGGAGACGCCAGGGTTGATAATCTCGTCGGACGAGTGTACTGAACGTCCAAAGTTACCAACGTGGAGCCTAGTCGGGAGGCTACTTACCACGAGAAGCTTCAGAGTTCCAATCATGAAAAACACCTTTGCCGACCTCTAGAGACCAACGAAAGGGTTATTTATCGAGGAAATCGGGCCTAATCGTTTTAGGTTTGATTTCTTTCACCCCCTGGAAAGAGAACGGGTAGTAAAAGGTGGACCATGGACGTATGAACAGTTACTGCTTGTGTTAGAGAGGTTGGAGGAAGGACAATGCCCTCGTGCTGCGCTGCTGAATCGAACAAAATTCTGGATTCAAGTGTTCGATCTCCCCGGGGGCTTCATGCCAGAAAGGGTTGCGTGTAGTGTCGGCAACTTCGTAGGACAGTTTGTGGAGTCAGACGCAAATAATTTCTCGGGTGTTGGCAGGACCTATATGAGGATTCGAATCCTGTTGGATGTAACGAAGCCGCTTAAGCGGAAGATGAAAATAAGTAAAGCTGGAGGGGCGGTGACATGGATCAACTTCAAGTATGAACGAATACCAACGTTTTGTTTCTTCTGCGGGAAGATAGGTCATGCAGACAAATTCTGTGAGGATCTACTTGATCTTACGGATCCGAATGCCGCTGCTCGTGTGTATGGATCATGGTTGAGGGCACAGTCTAGACGTAATTCTGCTCCGCCACAGTCGAAATTCTTACTGTCTGCTATACCAAGGGTGCAATTACCGATTGAAGGGGGTGAGGGGGCTACGACGGGTTCCGATAGTGGTCAGACTGCACACAGAGACGGCAAACAGCAGGTGCACGAGGATAGTGAATGGGAAGTTGTCATTGTGGAGCCTAAAAGGAGGAGACATGAGGTTTCTTCAGAAGAGGGGAATATCAATGGGGACGTCCAAATGGAGGGTGTTACTCGTCCAGAAACAGTGAACTCGACACAAAATCAACAAGCGGGATCTGATATTCAGACCCGCCAGGCGACATGAGTGTGCTGAGCTGGAACTGTAGGGGTATTGGCAATCCCCGTACAGTTCGGATGTTAGGGGAGTTGGTTGCCAAAAACAGCCCAGATTTTGTGTTTCTGATGGAGATTAAATGCAGCCGATCCAAAATTGAGGTGGTTAAGAAAAAGATTGCTTTTAAGGGCTTCTTTATGATTGACCCGATAAATTGTGGAGGGGGTATAGCTCTGCTATGGAGACATGACAACACTGCTCAGTTACTGGGGTTCGCAGCCAACTTCATTGATGTAAAAGTTCGGGTTACGGGTTTGCCGGAGTATCGATTAACTGGTTTTTACGGTTTTCCTGAAAGGAACCGTAGGATTGACTCATGGAATTGCATAAAAGCTTTATTCACCCCTAATTCCCTCCCGTGGGCAATCCTTGGGGATTTTAATGATATGTTGGCTCACAGTGACAAGGTAGGAGGTAATAGACATCCTCCGTCTTTACTTCGTGGCTTCAATGCGGTGTTAAAACATTGCGGCCTCTATGAAATTAAAACCTTGGGTCACCACTTTACCTGGGAGAAAAGCAGGGGTACCGCGAGATTTGTTGAGGAGAAGATTGATTGGGCCTTCGCTTCAGCCGCGTGGATGAATACTTTCCCAACAGCAAAGGTTTACTGTGAAGATGCTCACAGCTCGGATCATGCAGCTCTCTACCTTAGTGTGGTGCATGCGAGCTCTCAAAGGTGTAGGCGTTTCAGGTTCGAAAACTCTTGGATTGCAGAGGAGGGTTTTCGGGATGAAATTGTCCAGGCTTGGGAAACAAGTGAAAATATAGATCTGATTGAAAGGCAACAGAGATGTGGCGTGAGGCTGTTTAATTGGGGGGAGCAGATGCGAAATCAGATTAGAGGCAAGACGAAAGAATGCCGGGACAGAATTAATAGATTGAAAAAGTGCAGGGATGCTCACTCACAACGGGAATTTATCTAGGCTCGGCGTCAGCTTGAGGCGATACAGCTCCAACAGGAAACATTTTGGAAACAGAGATCCCATCAGCTATGGTTAAAAGCAGGCGACCAGAACACGAAGTTCTATCATGCCGCTGCAACGAGCCGTAGGAAGAAAAATTCCCTGTATAAACTCAGAGATCAGTCAGGAAATTGGTATGAATGGGGCGACGGATTAGAGAGGCATTTATTTACATACTTCGCTGATTTGTTCTCATCATCTAGTCCTGTTGACACAGAGTTTTTTGATCACGTTCGCGAAATTGTCACACATACAATGAATGAGGAGCTGATCCGCCCTTTTGATCCGGGAGAGGTAAAGAGTGCAGTGTTCAGTATGCATCCAGACAAAAGCCCCGGACCGGATGGTTTTAATCCATGCTTTTACCAGAAATATTAGGAAATTGTGGGTGCACATGTTACTAATTCGTGTTTGGCCTGGCTAAATTCAGGTCAGCTTCCTGACTCCATCCATGATACAACTCCAGTGCTGATCCCCAAGAAATCCAATCCAGAACTGGTATCTGACCTTCGCCCTATTGCACTATGTAATGTGATCTACAAAATCATATCTAAGATGTTAGCAAACCGCTTAAAACCTATTCTTCACAGGTTGATTTCGCCTAATCAGAGTGCGTTTGTTCCTGGTCGTCTCATATCTGACAATGTGATGCTTGCTTTCTAAGTCAATCACTTCCTGAATAGGAAGACCAAGGGGAAGCAGGGATTTGCATCTCTGAAGCTCGATATGGCGAAAGCCTATGATAGGGTAGAATGGAGTTTTTTGGAAAAAATGATGGTAAAAATGGGCTTCTGTGAGCGTTGGATTTCCCTGATGTTACAGTGTGTGAGTAAGGCAAGGTATCAGATTATTAATGGCAGTCATACAGTGGGTCCGATAATTCCTCAGAGGGGGCTCCGTCAAGGCGACCCAATCTCCCCCTACTTGTTTTTGATCTGCGCAGAAGGCCTGTCAGCAGCTTTATCTCATATGGAAGCTAGTGGAGAGATACATGGTTGTTGTCTAGCTAGATCGGCTCCGCCTATTTCGCACCTATTTTTTGCTGACGATAGCTACCTTTTCTTCAGGGCAACCAATGAGGAATGTTCTGCAATCAAGGACTGCCTCCTCCATTACGAAGCAGCTTCAGGGAAAAAGGTTAACTTCGAGAAGTCCTCAATCTCCTTCAGTCGAAATTGTAGCCCGGACCTGCGCAATTCTTTGAGCTCATTACTCGGGGTGTCACTGATTGAGGTTCCTGGGAAATACCTGGGTCTTCCTTCCCTAATAGGGAAGAACAAAATGCAGGTGTTTAATTTTTTTGGAAGAGGCAATATCCAAACGTTTAAGAAGCTGGAAGGTTCGTTTCCTCTCTCGAGCGGGGAAAGAGGTCCTAATTAAGTCTGTACTTCAGCCAATTCCATCCTATGTTATGAGTTTGTTCCTCGTTCCACAGTTACTGTGCTCAGATCTCGAAAGGATGATGAATTCCTTCTGGTGGGGATCGGAGGGCCTAGATAAGAAAAAGATACACTGGTAGTCATGGGATAGACTGTGTGTGCCGAAAAAGATGGGGGGGATGGGGTTCAGGAAGATGCATCACTTTAATCTAGCCCTTCTGGCTAAACAAGGTTGGCGACTGCTTACTCAACCGGATTCTTTGGTAGCAAGAATTTATAAAGCGAAATATTATCCTAAAACAGAGTTCATGGAGGCTTCTGTAAGGCATAACCCGAGTTACATCTAGAGAGGTATAATGGCTGCTAAACACTTAATCAGTGCAGGTGCTAGGAGGGCGATGGGCACAGGCAAGGAGACGAAGATCTGGAGGACGCCTTGGTTGCCAGATACCAATCCTTTTGTCGAAAGTCCGTCGATCCCAGAGTTAGAAGAGGATACGGTGGACAGCTTGAGAACGTTAGATGAGAGGCAATGGGATGATGATATTCTGCGGGATCTATTCACTAGAAGGGATCAGACTCTAATTCGGCAAATCCCAATTTCGAGCAAAAGACCCCCGGACACATGGTTCTGGGAATGGGAAAGGTCAGGTAATTATTCTGTCAAGAGCGGCTATAGACACAGCATGATGCAGACAACTGGCCCGCCTCAAACGTCAAGGGTGAATTGGAAAGTGATTTGGCGTCTTAATGTTCCGCCAAAAATTAAGAACTTCCTGTGGCGTGTTGGTGCCGGTTGCCTTCCAACATTGAGAGCGCTGGTAAACCGGTGTGTTCCCATTGACATACAGTGCCCGAGATGCTTATCAGGTTCGGAGGACGAGTTTCATGCGTTGTTTTCCTGCGACAAGGCTCGGCTCGTTTGGCACCATAGCCCGATGGGAGATTTGAGTTCGCGGTTCGTAAACTTCAGTGGTATCTAGAACTATTTGGTGCAGAATTCGCCAAGTGACGATCTTGAACTCGCTGCAGCGCTTTCCTGGGCCATATGGAATGACAGTAACAATGAGCAGTGGAATAAAAAAACAACTCCGGCTGTTATTGTCTATAATGAAGCTGCTGTTGGATTAGCCTAGTGGAAGATGGCGAGAACGAGTGAACAAGTGCAGGGGCCCACGGAAAATATGGAGAATAGGCAGCGGGTTTGGCAAGCCCCACCAGCGGGCTATTACAAAGTTAATGTGGACGCTGCATTATTTTCAAACCCTCAGCAGGTCAGTTTCGGTTTTGTGGCGAGGCGGGAGTTGGGCGAGTTTGTGGCAGCAGGGAATGGAATCATTGAAAGCCCACATGAAGTGTTAGCAGCAGAAGCCTTAGCATGTCGTGAGGCACTCCATTGGATCAAGGCACAGGGCTGGAGGAATGTGGTGGTTGAATCTGATTCGCTGTCTCTGGTTCAGAAATTACATAGCGGCTGTGTTTATCCCAACCTTATTGGCTCCGTCATTGAAGACTGTAAACAGATTCTTAATAGTCTAGATAACTGTCAAATTCAGTTTATTTACCGTTCTGCGAACCATGCGGCACACGTATTAGCTCGTGCGGCTGGTTCTGTAGCTGAACGAGGGGCATGGACTAATTCTCCTCCCCCATTCTTATGTCATTCGTTGATTATTGAATAAGATCATTCTTTCATTTTTTCAAAAAAAAAAAAAAAAGTGGTAGAGAAACAACCGTTATCAAACGAACTTAAATTAAATTTATGTTTAACATTTTAATTTAAGTGATTAAATAGGTTACCAAACAAGGCCTTAGATAAAGGAAGCTGCCATATGACAGAGCACGCCACGTGAGGGGTCCTGACACTCGTCAGATTACACTTTAGGACACATATATATTTAGAAAATATGAGATATTCTAAAGATATATATTCTATTACAGCCACCAATATTATTATTGTTTTCACCACTAAAACACTTGCTAACTTAGACATCGGAATGAGGAACTCTGGTCTCTTTCTGACCTACTTTAAATTTCTTTTTCGTGATCGGGCAAGTTACTAGAAGGTTATTCTTAATTATCGTTAAATCAGTAATGTGAAGATTAAGTAAGCAGACAAAAAAGTAAATTGGCACTACAAGTTATATTAATAGTTTGATAAAGAAAAAAAACAAAATGTTTAATAGTTTATGGCGTGTGGCAAGTGAAGATTAGTTAACCGTAAGAAGTGTGAAGGGAAAGGCGAATTAGTTGTGAAACAGTGATTGGCATTCCTATTCCACTTGCACACACAACACAATGAAGAAAACAATAACATGATTAGTCCACCACAGGATCTTCCAAACTCATTGGAGGGTTAATATCACTTTACTTATTAGAGAGAGTGAGAGAGGACAAATTGCACTTTCCATTTTTCCTTTTTTCTTTGTGTGTGGAAAAAGCCCACCATTCATTCATTCATTCATATTCAATCAATCAAAAATTCTATAAATTAAAGCTGCCAAAAAAATAATGTTACCATTTTCTTTTGAGTTAATTATGTTATGTATGTGTTGTTTTCTTTCTTTTGCTTTGCTTGTGCAATTTATTTGCAGTGATGGGTAAGTAAGCCACCAAACCTCCCCTCCCCTCCCCTATCAACAACCTTTCACTTCTCTTCTCACTCACTCGGGTCTGTTCTCTTTCCTTCTCCTGCTTTCTTTCCCCTATTATGCATGTCTTTTTTTTTTTAATTTCTTTGCATAATTTTCATTCAAGTATTGATTTTTATATGATTCGGCCTTATATTTTATCTGGGTTTTTATTATTTTGTTCCAATTTTATCAGGGATGGGCAATGCTAGTAGCAAGAATGATGGTGAAGGAATTACAGGAGAGTTTTATGACCAAGGTGATTCAGCTGAGCCAGAGCCCATGCTTCTTCATTCCCCTCCACCCAGTCCTAGGAGATTCCTTCAGCCTCCTCCCATTTTTGTTCCACAGGTCTCCTCCTTTATCCTCTATTTGTTTGTTTATGTATAAGATATGGGATTATGAGGAGTTCAATTATATTTGTTCTTTTCAAGTAAATGTTCTTTTCCAGTCTTTCTTTGCACTGTTTTGTGGATGTGTGCCAGTGCCATGTCTTTCCACTATTAAGCAGAGATACTTCATAGCTTCTACAGGCTGTTTTTAAATTGGTAGTTCTGAGAGTTAGATTGATGCAATGTTTTTCTGGAAATTTCTGGTCTGAAAGTTTTGGAGATAAAGCACATAAAATCAAATGTAAAAGGTTTTGAGAGAATAAAACTAGTTTAAGAGATTTATAAGTCACTTATGTGCAATTGTATGTTGAAATGATAAAGGTGGATTCTGTTTCGGTCAATGGCAATTTGAAGAAAATGACTGGAGTTTCTCTATGGGCGAAGGTACATACCAATTGAAAGATTAGTCCTAAATAGAGCTTAAAAGATGAAGCAATTCGCTTTTTTCGTTAAATGATATGTAAATACACTCCAAACTAGTTTGCAAGCGAGGTTTAAATGAGTTTAGCCAAGTGGGTATGTTTACCAACTAGCACTGGATCAGTTGGGAACTAATTCCCATTAATTACGTGTCTCCTGTTCGAGCCTTGGGGATGGAGAAGTGTTAAATACCAATTGGTAGAGCTTTTCCGCCCTTGTATTCTTGCCTGGCTCAACCTGGATTAGTCTATACCTTTGAATCTCAGATACCGGAAGTGATTGAATTCTTAAAGGGGCCTCTTGTTCTTTCTGCATAATTTGTACTAGGATCTATTTTGTCCTTCTATTTTCCTTGTTAAGATAGGAACTTGTTTATATTTTAATGTTCAGGTTCCCATGGTTCCTTTGGCAAGACCTGCAGAGATCATGCATACCCAGAACTATGCATTGGGTCAAAACACATCAGATTCTAGCAATGCACTCAGTGAGAAAGAGAATGCTGTGATGATAACATGGAGTTATGAGGGAAAGCAAGTAGCTGTAACTGGATCATGGGATAATTGGGATAAAAGGTAGGGAGAAGTATTGTTTTGATTTATTTCCTTTTTTTATTTTAGAGCTAAACTTTCTTTGAAGTTCAAAATTGAGTGTTGTTTGTTCAGAGAGCCTTTGCACAGATCAGGTAAAGATTTTGTTATTATGAAGATGCTCCCATCCGGTGTCTTCCGCTACCGCTACATTGTTGATGAGCACTTGACGTATGCTCCAGAATTGCCATGGGAATGTGATGATTCAGGAATTGCCTATAATGTTTTGGATGTGCAGGTAATGTTTTACAGCATCTTGTTAGTTCTTTTGACATACTATGAATAACTGCACTGGTTGTTCTTTAGCTGAATCTTCTTCATAAAATATGACATCAAGTAAGAATATAAAGCAATGAGATACAAGGAAAACAACAAACAAGAATATATTCATTTGGCCGCCTTATGTTTTCTCATTGTTTAAATTGCATTGCGGATTGCACACTTGTTTTGGTATGAACTTCAACTCTGAATTAACAATAAGGGAGTGAAATAGACATGGACAATCATTCCATATGAAGTAATATTACTAGTTACTTTCTTCAAACACATTTTGACAGCTATTTGATGTCTGACCCCTTTTTTCTTCTTTAAATAAAGTTTCAAGTAAATCTACGGTTATTCTGAATTCTGAAATATCTACAAAGCTGTGATATGCCAGTCTTTGCTATTCAGAACTTAGAGCATATATTAAAAATGAAACTGAAAATGTATTAACAATAAAAATGATAACTAGCATTGACTTGGTTAATTCTACTTACTAAGTTCCTGACTTTACGGCATTCCTAAAAAAAAAAAAAAGGGCGGCCCGGTCGCACTACGCGTCCCCGCTGAGCGAGGGTCCGGGGAGGGGTCCCACCACAAGGGTGTACTGGGGGCAAGCCTTCCCCTGCCAATTTATTTGACAAGAGGCCGCTCCTAAGACTCGAACCGTGACCTCTTGGTCACACGACAACAACTTTACGGCATTCCTATTGGAAATTAATTTGGGATTGAGCTATATGACAAAAATAGAGCCCAAATTGTGAAATGAAAGAATTAGTAAAAGATACATTGAATCATCCATATAGCTGAAGTCACCTCAGATGTATTCAGACTAGCATTGTATTAATGGTGGACCCTTTTTCTTCTTTTGGAAGGGAAATTGCAAAGTGTGCACTTTTTATTATTCTCTTATTATATCAGGCTATCAGCTGAGTTGTCAATCAGATTGCCTAAAAACCTATACCAGCAAGAAACGGTCTTTCATTGATATGATGTTTGCCATTTGCAGAATAGCTTTGGCTAAAGTTAATTGATTTTTCTTCTTGACATTAACATTTGAGGAGGATAACATCATCTGAATAATATGTTTATGAACTTTTTATATTCAGATTGATTTCCATTTTGGTGCGTATATACAAAAGTTACTGGGAAAGTATATGAAGAAACTGTTAAAATCTGTTAACTCAATTTCTCATCTATATACTGAAATTCTTCTTGTAAATTACTGTCTCCCACTTGGTGTGGTTTCTTGCAACCAGGGATATGAATTGATGATGTCTCGTTTATGTTTTGACTTGGAAATATCTGCAAACGAACTTATTGATGTGTCCTTATGGAAAAGCTATTGTTGCTGCTGCTTCTGTTGCAGATTTACATGCCTCATTTATTTTCCATTCAGATGATTTTCAATTCATTTTAGTGTCTTAATTGCTGCAATTTGCTGAACAGGAGGATGTTCCAGAAGCTCCAGAAAGCCTGGCCGAGTTTGAACTTCCTCCATCTCCTGGATCAAGCTACAACAACGAGACTTTCAAAGATGACGATTTTAGTAAACATCCTCCTGAAATACCTCCTCATCTTCAATTGGCATTGTTGAACAACCGATCATCTGCTGTCGAAAGTCCGCGTACACTGCCAAGGCCTTGGCCTGCAGTGTTGAACCATCTTTATATTCAAAACAATCAAGGTCAGCCTGTTGCACTTGGCTCGACCCATCGGTTTCTTCAGAAGTATGTGACAGTTGTACTATACAAGCCATCACGGCGATGAACACCATATTCTTTCAATGTGATATGTAGTAGAGGTGGATTTATTTATTCAACACAATAGACATTGTTGGATATAAGATGATACAAATACGAATTGATCCAAAAGAATTAGCATTAGGAGAGAGTTGGATTATATGCTGCATAACTTGCTTATTTATGTTGCTATTCATTCTGAACATACTTCTTTGCATTTTGTAATCTCAAAGTTAAAACAAGTGTTGTGAATAAAGAGTGAACATTCATAATCATTGTACAAAGTGACTGATACATAGTAATTATCTTAGAAAATGAATATATAAAACTGAAACAGATGAAAGCTGTGATTGAGTTGGTACTAAGTGTTGTTGTGATCATCGGATGGGTACCTTAATCCAGCCATTAGCAAAAGCAATGGCTAAGATCACAAAAGGAGTAGACATGCCAAATATGATTATATAAGGAAGAGGTGTTTTCATGGGATTTTCTCCTTCTCTTTCTCCTGCTGTTTGCCAATACCTGCATTTATTTGTATATTATTATCAACACAATGATTTTGCAGATATATGTTGCAGGGAAACTTTATTTCTAAAACGTAACCTTCAAACAAAAACAAAAGCAGACACGGACACAGACACATAAACGCTATTAAAAAGAAGTGTCCTTGCACATAGATGTAGGTATATATCCAAATGTAGAAATAGAAGACCTACTGCTCTGGTTCTTGGTCTTTAGTTATAAACTTCTTCTCTTTTGGCTTGAGTTCTCCATCTCCTCCTCCACTACCTATTGGCCAAAAATGCAGCCAATTCAAGAACCAAAATGAGGAAATGGGATATGAAATAAGCAAAAGAAGTCACTCACCCACAGCATGGATTTTGAAATGATTTTGAAGCCTTTTGGGGGGTGAAAAGAGGGGAAATAGATTAGGGAGGACAGGTATTTGGGTGGTGGTGAATGAAGAATAACAGAGAGGCAGTTTAGCTGCCATGTTCATAGAGATAGATTATTACAAGTTAATAGAATTTGAGTTTGGGAATCATATATGTAATTGAAATTGGGGAAGAGGAAGGAGAACCAGTCATATTCTCACATACAGACACTACCCCTTATCCAAACCACATATCACTAATCACTCGTACGCCCAATTCCCATTCATTTATAATATTTAATAAAATTTCATATTCTCTTTACTTGATTAATTATAGTTATACCTGTTTATGGCGACACCGAAATCAGGTGTAATCAGATTTTATATTAAATTATCTTGTTCAAATTTAATCCAAACTCTCATTATATTTACATCGAGTTCGGCCAATTTAAGAAAATGGATTCTCAAATCCAATTCAACCCGTCAAACTAATATATATTTATATTAAAGATTTAATTAAGATTAAATTATAAATATCAACAATAAAAATATAATCAAGGACTTTTGAATTGACATTGCCAAACTTACTGTTAACGACATCAAAATGAAAATTTTCAACAGTCAAAGTTGTTTAGTATCATATTTACTGCGGAAACATATTTTTTTTATTTTGCAAAATCATCATTTTTGAAGCTTTCTCTTTAAATATTAACTTTCTCTCCTCACCAAACAACACCTAAATTATCTAAAAACTAAAAAGTTGAAGAATTAAAATTGTTTAAAATATCATTAAATTCTTGAAAGTTTATATTTTGATGCCATTACGGTCAAATTTGTCAATGTCAATACAAAAGTCTCCGATTTGCAAATATCGACAAGCACAGTCCTCGTTTTGATAAAAAAAAAATATCATAGTCCTCAATCTACAAAACAATGTAACTATTGGGGTTTCTTTTAGAATTAATCCTATAAAATATGGTTTATCAGGTTATCTTTTATACCGCAGAGTACTGTTGGATTGTTACAACAGAGAATTAAACCATGATCTCGTATTACCGGCTACACAACTCCTAAACAAAAGTTGTTCGGGAGAAGATACAATGATTCACGAACTAAGTGTAAACTTTAACAGAAGGAGAGAGATGAATAAAAAAGAGAGGCAGCTTAGTGTGTATTAGCTTAGAGTTAGGAACATGTTGATGCATCTATCTATTTATAGCTTCTAATTAGAATAAACTCCTAATTACACACACAACTTTGACCTGACCTATTTAAGTTACAATCAGATTATATTCGGCCTGAATATATTTCCTCAAATGATTTATTTAGATTGTTCATGGTTAGTGTAACGTAAATTATTAAAAATTTACATGATTTCAATACGATCAATTCTGATTAATTTTTTCGAAATGATTCAATGATGAAATTTAGATTGCAACTATCTTTTTCGGACTTTGAATTCATGAGAATAAAATTGTATTTCATATGTAATTCATAGTTATTTTGCTTTAAGCTTTTTCTATAGATTTCATTTGTTGGATTGTTTTCTTCCTTTTATATATTTTGTTCCAGCTCTAATTTAAAGTTGTATGAAGATTTATTCATTTTTATTTTTTTTTCGTATTTTTTAATGAAATGATTTATGTTTTATAAAATAAATGATTTATTGTTTACCAAAACAAAAAATAATTAATTATTGAATACTTTTATATAATATAGTACACAATAACATCTGTGAAAAATAATTTATTTTAGTGAAGTATTTACAACTAAAAAATGAAAAACTCAGAAAACGCCATATCTGTTTATTTTTTTTTTTCTACAAAACGTCTCCCACTTTATATCAAACTCCATTAAAAAAACTACCATTTTTCCATTAAAAATCATTCAATAAACTCCGTGTTCTTAGTCTTGCAAAAGCACAATCTAACTCAGAAACAAAACACTTATTTTGTACTTTACCTTCACTAATTTTCAGTTTCAATTCTTATCCAAATTTCATCGTTGAGTTTTGCTTTCAAAATAATTAATTAAAAAGTAATAAAATAAAAACAAGTAACTGAAATTTTGACATTTTTCAAAATAAAGTTATAGTTGTTTGATATATTATGAATTAAATACCTATGATGTTTTTGGTGTAATTTTTCTCTTTATTATACTTATTACACGTAGAGATTGGAGTAGTAAGACTGAAGGGCCCATTATCAAATGGGCATCCGTGTACTTAGGGCCATCATTTTTCTTTTTCCCAGTGTTGATCTGTTGCAGAGAGAGGCCATGGATGGATTGGAAGGTTTGGAATATGAATTGAGGAGAAATGCTTCTCTTTCACGAGTCATGACTGGTCTGGACTTTCAAATTTAAGCTAGTTGCTGCTATTTCCTCCTCTCTTCCTCTCCTTGTCTTTCAATTACCCGCTTTGTCTGATTTGGCTTCCATTGAATTCCCCCTTCCCTTTTTATTTACTTCATTTCTGCTATTTCTGGTACTATTTCCTATCTACTCTCTTCTTTACCAGTGATGATTTTGTGTCTTATACTACTTCTGCACTCTTATTTTCTATTTCTTCTTTCGTTTTCATTGAAAGCTTAACATATATATATATATATATATTATCTTGTCTGAGGTTGAGAAGTCAGATTAAGTCCATTTACATTGACGGGTTAGTGCCTTTTCTGCAAGCGCTTATTTTTCCCCTTTATTTCATTTTTCTTCCCTTTTTTTTTTTGACCTGCTAGCTTTATTGTTTGCCAATAATTTCGTATGCACCCGGCAGGTACCAAATTATCTTTTGCAACCTAAGTTTTCATCATCATGAATAATATTCTGTCTTTTTTTTATTCCCCTTCTCTCCCCTTAACTTTCTTGCGGAACAAGAGCAACATTGCAAATGAAGTTCTGAATTTATATCATGGATTTTGTAGGTTCTACTTGATCAAACTATGTACTATGTTCCGCGGCTTCTTGACTTCCAACAGCAACAAGCGAGTCCTTTACAATTCAGACATTTTCTACACTACATTTGCTGCCTTACCTTCTCCACCACCACAACAGAACTACCAAAATGCTCTTCTCTACAAACCCCAACACTTACATCCCTCTATCAAACAATTTGGTACTGTAGTCAATCCCTATGAAATATCTCAATTACATTCAAAAGCCTCACCTACTTTACCAAATGTTTCAGATTGGAGTTCTTTTGAGGTTTATGAAAACTTGGTTCAAGCATGTCAAAATTCTTGTCATTTGAAAGAGTCAAGACAAATTCATTTGAAGATCTTTAAATATGGTTTTTATTGTGATCTGTTCTTATGCAATACCCTCATTAATGCTTATGCAAGAAGTGGTGATTTGGCATCAGCTCATACGTTATTTAATCAAATGCCAGCAAAGAATGGAGTTACATGGGCATGTTTGATTTCAGGGTACACAAACAATGGGATGACTGATGAAGCATGTGAGGTTTTTAAAGCCATGATTCTTGAAGGTTGTATGCCTAATCGTTTTTCTTTTGGCGGTGTTCTTCAAGCTTGCCAGGAGCTTAAACTTGGAATGCAAATTCATGGGTTTATTTTGAAGACTCCCCATGCAAATGATGTGGTTTTGTCAAATGTGTTGATATCAATGTATGGAAACACTTTTGGCTCTATTGACTATGCTCGTCATGTTTTTGATGAGATACACATTAGGAATTCAGTATCATTTAATTCTATCATATCTGTTTATTCGCAAAAAGGATATACTATGTGTGCCTTTGAAATATTCTCAAGCATGCAACAGGAAGATGCTGGACTAAGTTCTAAACCTAATGAGTATACATTTGCGAGCTTAATAACAACAGCTGGTTCAGCCATCAGTTCTGGTTTACATCTGTTGGAACAGATGCTTGCAAGGGTTAAGAAATCTGGATTTCTCTCAGATCTGTATGTTGGTAGCTCTTTAATTAGTGGGTTTTCAAAATTTGGATTGTTTGATTATGCTAAAAAGATTTTTGAGCAGATGAGTATGAGAAATGCTGTCTCCATTAATGGGTTGATGGTGGGATTGGTGAGGCAGAAATGTGGAGAAGATGCTGCTAAAGTATTCGTGGAGATGAGGAACTTGGTTGATATCAATATTGACTCGTATGTGATTTTATTAACTGCTTTTGCTGAATTTGGTCAGTTGGACGAAGGGATAAAAAAGGGCAGGGAAGTTCATGGATATACAATCCGAACTGGATTAAATAGTGTCAAGATTGCTATTGGAAATGGGCTCATCAATATGTATGCTAAATGTGGGGCTATTGATGATGCTAGAGTAGTATTTCGGCATATGGGTGTCAGGGATTCAGTTTCATGGAATTCCATGATTTCTGGTCTCCACCAGAATGAATGTTTTGAAGATGCCATCAATTGTTATCGTTCTATGAGGAGAACCGGATTGATGGCTTCTAATTTTACGATGATAAGTACTTTGAGTTCATGTGCAAGCTTGGGCTCTATCATCCTAGGCCAACAAATACACAATGAAGTACTTAAATTGGGACTTGATACAGATGTTTCAGTTTCAAATTCCCTTCTTGCATTATATGCTGAAACTAGATACCTTTCTGAGTGTCAAAAAGTTTTGTCCCTGATGTTGGGATATGATCAAGTATCATGGAATACAATGATTGGGGCCATGGCTGATTCAGATGTTTCAGTTTCCAAAGCTGTAGAATATTTCTTAGAGATGATGCGAGGTGGATGGAGTCCTAACAGAGTAACTTTCATAAGTATTCTTGCAGCTGTGTCATCTCTTCCACAGAATGGCTTGAGTCAACAGATACATGCCCTAATGCTAAAACACCATATTGCAGAAGACAGTGCTCTAGAGAATGCACTTCTGTTTTGCTATGGCAAGAGTGGAGCTATGGATTACTGTGAGAAAATATTCTCTAAAATGTCTGACAGAAGAGATGAAATTAGTTGGAATTCCATGATTTCAGGATACATACATAACGAATTTTTGCCCAAGGCAATGGATTTAGTCTGGTTTATGATGCAGAGAGGTCAGCGATTGGACTGTTTCACCTTTGCTACTGTTCTTAGTGCTTGTGCTTCCGTTGCAACATTAGAACGTGGCATGGAAGTCCATGCTTGTGCAGTGAGAGCTTGCTTGGAATCAGATGTTGTAGTTGGAAGTGCAATAGTTGATATGTATTCAAAATGTGGAAGAATAGATTATGCATCAAGATTTTTTGATTTGATGCCTGCCAGGAATGTTTATTCTTGGAACTCTATGATATCTGGTTATGCACGTCATGGGCTTGGAGATGAGGCTTTGGAGATTTTTACACAAATGAAACTTGGTAATCAACTACCAGATCATGTCACCTTTGTTGGGGTTCTTACAGCTTGTAGTCATGTTGGTTTGGTTGATGAAGGATATGTGCATTTTAAGTCCATGACTGACACATATGGATTGGCTCCACAGATAGAGCATTATTCATGTATGGTGGATCTCCTTGGACGGGCTGGTAAACTTGATAAGATAGAAAAATTCATTAATGCAATGCCAATGAACCCTAATGTTCTCATTTGGCGGACAGTGCTAGGTGCCTGCTCCCGAGCAAATGGTCGCAAGACTGAGTTAGGTAGGAGAGCTGCTGAAATGCTAATGAGCATGGAACCTCAGAATGCTGTGAATTATGTTCTTCTTTCTAATATGTATGCCTCAGGAGGGAAGTGGGAGGAGATGGCAAAGGCTAGGCGGGCAATGAGAGAGGCAGAGGTAAAGAAGGAAGCTGGATGTACATGGGTAACCATGAAAGATGGGGTCCATGTTTTTGTGGCAGGGGATAAAAAACACCCGGAAAGAGAACTAATTTACAATAAACTCAAAGAACTAAACAAAAGAATTAGGGATGCAGGATATGTGCCTGAGACAAAATTTGCCTTGTATGATCTTGATTTAGAAAGCAAGGAAGAACTCTTGAGCTACCACAGTGAAAAACTTGCCATTGCTTTTGTTCTCACCCGCAACTCAGAGTTGCCAATTAGGATAATGAAGAACCTTCGGATTTGTGGTGACTGCCACTCTGCTTTTAAATATATATCAAAAATTGTTGGTCGCCAAATAGTGTTACGAGATTCAAATAGGTTTCATCATTTTGAGGATGGTAACTGTTCGTGTAGGGATTACTGGTAATGATTGATCAGCTTGACAGTACATTTGTATATATGAATCTGGATATACAAAGCTGTTGCTCCCAACCTGGATTCTGGACACCTAGCAACAACTTTTCACCCCGTAATTTTGAGAGATGCCCACCCAGAACACAAACAAAGAGAAGAGAGGATGGTGAAGTTCAGAAAGGTCTAAATTTTAATATGGTTTTATTGTCTTTCTCGTTACTTTTCCACGTTTAAGTTACAATTGGTTGACATTATATGACAAGATTGTTTTGAAGTGTTAGTATTATATTTGTTATTCTTAGTTTTTGGTCCGATGATAGTGATTACTTCCCTTATTGTTATTTTTCATCTTTCCTTTTCCTATGATTCTCCTTCCTCCAACAAACAGAGCATGCTTCTTTTGAGTTCCTGTATTCTTTCTTATCATCGCATACTGAAATTTACTGCTAGTCCCATTTAAGTGTGTTAATGGAATTCATGGGTATCCTTACACTATTATATATGGGATAAAGGGTTAATTTGGTCCTTCAACTTGGCTTGTAGAATCAATTTACCCCAAATTAAATTTTAGATATCAATTTGGCTCTTCAACTTGGCATTTTTTGTCAAATTTGTTTAAAATGAATTTCATCATAAGAATTCGATACGTGTAAAAAAGACACCAATCATATGTGAACTGAATTGATACATAAAGTTCATTTTGAACCAAATTGATCTTGCAAGGCAAGTTTAGGGGCCAAATTGTTCCTATATCTGTCATATATGAGGTGTAAAGACTGGAACTGCTTACTGGTAATTTGAGCTGATCATACTTGCATATCTCAAAAATGCATGTGAACAATGAATCTATGCAGTATATTTTTAAGAATTAAGTTTTCAATTTCTTCGGAAGCTCTTTGGATTTTTTTATCAGGATACTGAGTGCAAAATAACTTTGAGCTTATTATTAGGCTAATTACAATAATGTGCTTTAACTCTCAACATTTTTCTTTTCTTGCGTGTATTTCTGCAGTAACGAAACAAAGCATAAATAGTCCAGAAATCCAAATTTGTTGTGCTGCCATTGGCAGTGAATGAAGCTGTTAAATAACAGTAACACATGGATTGATGCAGGTGATGGTATATGGAGATTGAAATGAAGGAGAAGATCAGGCTTCATTTAGCTCTCATCAAATGCCATCGTTGAAGCACTTTTTATACCTCAAGTGCCAAATTTCAAATTTGTTGTTGACGCTGGTGAGACATGCAGCAATTTCTCTTGGAGAGGGAAGGCATGGCCAATGAAAAATTGAAACTTCAGGAATTTATAGACATCCTTTGGATGTTGTGATCCTGGATTCGAGATATCCAACATGTGGATTCAGAAGGGATGAGAATCATAACACAGATTATCAAGTGCCATCTACGTTCTTGCTTATGCAGTGGAAGTGGTGTAGTAGCAAACACTGAAATAATTTGATGGAACCAAGTTTTTGGGCTGTGAATTACTGGAACCTTGTTTATTCACTGACTTTAATTGGCCGTGTTGCTCATCACTTTGCACTTTTTCCGTTGCCCAAAGTTGGAGATGCTGGAATACAAATATTTTGTTTGGCAGCATTTTTTTTTTTTCTCGTACACCAGAAATTTAATTTTTATTTTTTCTTTAATATTAATATGTATCTATCTTTCCAAATCACTTCAATTTTGATATAGATGAATGTTTTATGTGTATTTTTAAAATTTCTCAAACTTTAATGCAAAAAGGTTTTGTGCTGCTTTAGTCAAAATAAATTATACTGTATTAATTTGTAGAGAATATAAAAACATAGTATGTTTTAATTTATTAATTATTTGTTGGTTTGTGCTAAAATTAAATTGATTTAAAAGTATAACAAAGATCATAAAGGACAAGAAAAAACCCATATGATGAAAATCTTAAAAAAATAAAAAAGGAAAATAAATTAAATAAAATAACAATCATTTCCACAAATTTGATTATAAAAAAAAAATTCACAAATTAGAGTTGTAGAAAGACAAATATGATCTAATTTTCATCATTAAAATTATTCCAAATAAATGAACATGTATTGAATCTACTAAACATGTTAAATCTGATAATTTACATTGTACAACAATGAGTTGTCTAAATACATAATAATGAAACAAAAAGTAATAAATAAAATAAAATGAAAATTATAAATATAATGAAAAGAAGTAATAAAAAAATAAAATAAAAATTATAAATATCAGATGCAAATCAAATTAAAAGAAAGAAATCCCATTAGAGGTAATTGGAGATAATTACATGGTAATGTTTTTTTTTTAAAGAAAATTGCTTTGATGGTCCGTAGAGAGACACAAATGTAGCATTATAGGAATTATAAAACTCGGAATAATAGAGAAGAACATGGAACACGAGAAACGACGAGATGATTTTGCAAAAGTGTGAACCATCTCATTTGCTTGTCTCTAAACATGCTTGACTGATGAGGACATCCTTTCAAAATACCCAAGTCCAAACGACGAAGTGACAATTCAGCAAGGTTAGTTCGGTTCCTCTCTTGTTGAGTCGTTTCTGTCACCTTTGAGGAAGTCTCTTCGGGCTCCTATCTGCAGATGACAATGGCAATAGATATCATTAGAGATGGCAGTAGTTTTCACATGGTCAGATGACAATAGCCTTTAGAACCTTTTCCAATGGTTTTTTATTTTTTCTGCAGTCATAAGCCATGTGGCCAATGTTTGAACAAACTTTACAAAAGCTTGGTAATCTCTCATACACCACATTTATCCAAATTTGTTTTCCTTCTCTCTCAATACCCATTTTAACAGAAAGCTCATTCATCAAATCCACATCAATTAACATTCTAGCATAATGACCAAACTCACCTTCAAGAGTGGTATTATCAAATCGTATAAGCCTTCCAACACCCTTTGAAATATCTGAAAGAATTTGAGGATCCCAATACTCCCATGGAAGAGAATATAATCTAACCCAAACCTGAGCATTTGTAGACTTCTCAGCATAGGGGTCAAAGTCCAGAACCCAGGGTTGCAAATGGAAAGTACCTGGCTTAGTATTGATAATGCCCCGCACTAGCAACTGATTCTTGATCTCCTGGGATCCCAAAACCACATGAAAAAAGCCTCTCCCAATAGATATCAGTCGCCAAGAATCCTTCAAACCCCAAACCTTTGTTAAAGTTTCCTTAAGAGAAAGAACCTTCCATGGGGCATCTCCTTTGTTTAAGATTAACCTGCCAATCAGAGATGAGGAGCAAAGGGCCACACGCCTATCATAGGCAGATTGAGAAATTCCAACCGACCGAAGACCGCCAATATCAGAAATCACAGCAGACAAGCAAGTAGTCGGATCCAGATTCCCAACAAGGACCTTCGCAAATGACCTACCCTGCACCTCCAAATTAAGCTTTCTCAAAGGATCCTATGAAATCGAAGCAATCTGTGGTTGCGGGATACGCGATTGCGAATTATAAAAGGGGCATTTGGATTAAAGAGAACCCATATACCGATGAAGTTATCTAGATAATCCATGGTGGATAAAGAGTGGTTCCTAATTGATTTGGAATTTAGTAAGGAAGGTTTTGGAGTCTTTTTAGGCAGATTTGAATCTCCATAACTTTATAGGATACTTCATTTTCTTGCTATAATTGATTTAGAATTTAGTAAGGAAGGTTTTGGAGTTTTTAGGAAGGTTTTAGTTTTTCTTTTAATTTTCCTTAACAGTTGCAAATGTCAAATTGTGTTTCTTCCTGGAATATGAAATTGCATATCCGACGACTTGATGATCAACAAACCATGGATGCCAATTCTAATTTAATAGTAGAATCTGTAGATCTCTCAGAGTAGCGGAAGCGGATCTAAATACCACGATCTTGTACCACCGGTAACAGGCAACCACACAGCGTTAGCCAGAGAAAACTGAATAATCCACAGACTCTTTAATGGAGAATTGAAGAAATTTTGATGGAGAGAAAGAGAGAGAGTTCAACGAAACTGCTTTCTATCAATTTTGATGTTGACTTGAAATAAAAAAAAAAAAATCTATTTTCAAGTCAATCTAGCCATCAAATAAATTTGATTATTATAATAACAATAAATAATTATTTGACCTCTCATCGTATTTTAATTTATTGTTAATTCAACTTTTCAAAATATTAGTATTATTCAAAAAAAATATTCAAAGAGATAAAATTTGAAAATGTATCATAAATATTAAATAGTGATAATTCATATTATTAAATTTGCAGAAGAAATTAAATAAATATTAATTTAATTTTTTAATTTATTTTATAATTATTGATTATTTTACTTTAAATATATAAAAATTACATATCTTGTGTGTTGTAGCCATGTTCTTTATTACTTAATTTCAGTAACAATCAGTTCAGTTCTGTTCTGTTCAGTTCAGTTCAGCATTCAGTAATTTATCATTATTTATTATAATTATTATTTATATATAATTTATTATTATTGTTTATAATATATATAATTTATTATTATTATTTATTATAATTATAATTATTTATATATAATTTATAATTATTTATCTATAATTTATCATTATTTATTATAATTATAATTATTTATAAATAATTTAATTTATCAATTTTATTATAATTATAATTATTTATATATAATTTATGCTTTATCATTATATATTATATATAGTTATATATATAATTTATCATTATTTATTATAATTATAATTATTTGGTATAACTTGTTTGCAAATTTTACAAGAAGTAAATAAATATTATATCAATATGTTCATGTTACAATACTCTAAAAAATTAACTGTCCCAACTACATTTTAATTGTTTTAATTATCTTCATTTTTTTTATAGAAATTGGGACGAGACAGAACTTGGGCGGGGTGAGCACCTATAGCCCAAGAACTGACAAACCCGCAATATATTAATAAAATAAAAAAGTGAGTGTTTGAACAAGAGAAGAGGAAGGAGAACAAACAAAAAGAAGGGGGGAGAAAAGAAAAGTCAAGAAAAACACAAGTATGAAATACTACAAATGTCGTCATTGATAAACCTGTGGCAAAAAGCATGAGCTGAAGGCCACCAATTGATTACTGAGGAAGAGACTCTAAACTTTACCAATGCATCAGCAACTCTATTTCCTTCCCTAAAGATGTGTGAAAAGAGAATGTTCATCCTAGAGCAAATGCTGAGACAATGCAACCACTCTTGTCGAATACTCCAAGGAACATCCATGGAACGATGTCTAAGCAGATTAACTACGTACATTGAGTCTGACTCAACCCAAAGCTGATGCCAATTTTCTCCCAAGCAAGTTCAATTGCGAAAATAGCGGCTCTCAATTCATCCATATAAGCAAAAGAATGAGGGGTAGAAAAGGCAAAACAACCTTTGGGAAAGCCTCGATAGTTGCGAAAAATACCTCCCGCTCTTGCCTCGCCAAGAGTGCCAAAAGCAGAGTCGTCCACATTGAATTTAACCTAGCCCGGAGGAGGTTTAAGCCAATGGACCGGAATAATGTTGGGAGCAGGAGGCGGCCTAGGAGAAGCTAGAAGACGGGATAAGATAACATCATCTCTCTGCGAAGAGCAAAAACCTTTAGAAGTGGCAAATGACTCTCGAATCATTCGAAAGAGGGTGATCTTCGAGTGCTGAATAGAAGGAGAAACTTCCTTAAAGATTGCTTCATTCCTACAATGCCAGATTAACTAGATGCAAGTGACAGCGGCAACACGCCAGATCATCGACACTTGTGAGCCAAAATGAATGCTACGAAGAGTGCTGAAGAAGTGGATGAATTGGGAATGACGAGGCAAAGAGCAGTCAAAATGAATCTCAAGGGCCCTCTAAAGAGAATCTGCAAAAGAACAGCTAATGAATAAGTGGTTAATGGACTCATCATCCCTACCACATAGAACACAACAAGAGGCAATGGAGAATCCTAGACGATGTAGGAGGTCGTGAGTCGGAACCCGGCCATGCAAAACTCTCCATAAAGTGAAGGAACGAGAAAGGGGAGTGTGAGCATTCCAAACAAATTTATACCAGTCCACCGAGGAACTAGGACTGATAACCGAATAGTACTCTTTGGCAGAGAAAATACCCTTCGTAGAGGGTTGTCAAGCGCAGAAATCAATATCATCTCTACCCATGTGAATAGATCGAATACTGTCTTGAACAACCGAAGGTAGAGTACCTAAGTCAAGCCACTCCGAATTTACCAAAAAATCATCAATAGAATTATAGCAAGAACGCTTATCCTGATTATCAAGCCCAATCTGTTCGCCACTGATGGAATGATCCACCTATCTGTCTAGAAATTGAGCGTTGAAGACTAGCCAATCCACCAAAAGGTCTGGTCCCAAATGGATGAATAAACAAATTTATAAGAAGACCAAATCGAGGAAGGAGCAATGGTAGCTTTAGGCAAACCAGAGACAGCCAGAAATCTAGACTTCATCAGAGAAATAAGTAGACTGGTGCCTTGAATTAATTCCAAACACATCTTACCCAAGAGAGCCTGGTTAAAGATCCTAAAGTCCTTAATGCCCAAACCTCCACCCTCCAAACTTTTGCAACAAGTCTGCCAAGGAACCGTGATTAGCTTCCTCTGATTAATACAACCCGTCCAAAGGAAATTCCTAACACTTCTATTGAGCTTATTCAACAATCCCACTGGCCACTTATAGATCAAGAATGAGTGAACCAGAGATCCAGTAATAGTAGACTTAATTAGAGTTAAACGCACTGCAAAGGAGAGAGAGCTACATTTCCACTTGCTAAATTGAGAGAGAAATTTGTCTGCAAGGCTGCTGAGATGACGAAATTTTTTATTATTAACTTCATCATCATCGTCATCTTCACTCTCCGCTCCCATTTCATTCTCTGCTAGACGTGATTGAATGAAAATTTGTATTCATATGGAAATTTGTATTTGTTTTTAATTTCATAAGCTTTAAATTGTATGTAAATTTGTGTTTGTATGTAATTTGTATTTTTAGTTAAAATTAGATTCATTTTTATTTAATTTCATAGGCTTTTATCGAGTTAACCTTTTATTTGATATTCAATTTAGTTTTATCAGTAGCATTCAGTTCAGTTTAGTTTAGTTCAGCAGCATTCAGTTGAAAAAAACATATTCGTACTGATTTTCGACTAATTAATATATCAACTAGAAAAGAAACACTAATTCATGTCGCAGATTGTTAGCTGTTAATTTAGAAATTTCAAGTTGTCCACGCTATCACGAGGAAGGCCTTATCTTTGTTACGCCTCTGTTCTGGCATGCTGAGCCTGAGTTTTTACACCAGACTGACGTTTTGATAATTCATTTATAAAAGATTACCATTTTTTCTATAAAAAAAAAAAAAAAATCAATTTATATGTATAAAAAAATAAAAACAAACTTACCATTTGGAAAAGTTAGAAAAAATCAATGTAAAAGGAAAAGGAAAAAATAAGGTGTGCTTGCCATAAATATAAGGCACTAAAATACAATGTGGAGTAAATATTTATCCTTTTTCCAAGCGTCAACTACAGCTTTGAAGTCTCCAAATTCCCACTTACGAAAGTGTCTTTGAAGTTTCCGAATTTGAAAGGAATTGAATTTTCAAGAAAGCTGGAACTCAACACTCCGATTCCAACAAGCTTTCAAACAACTCTAAACCCTTCATTAGTCTTCCATTCTGATTTCTTAGGATCTCATCTCTTAATACAGTTCCTCTTTTTGTTTTCTGTGTTTTTGCCATTCAATTTCGATTGCAATTCCTTCAGTTCTTCTATTTTTAAACGTGGAATTGGGCACTGAATTTTGAAAATCAAATCTCTTTGATGTTTTGACACAAGACCTCCACCGGCGGCGATTAGGTAAGCCTACTCTTTCATCCTTTTCTGGGTTTAATTTCTTAAGACGTTGCTGATAACCTTAACTTGTTTTGATTTTCATTCGATAGGGCATTGTATGATTTTAATTAATGTAATAACATAGTCTAATCTATAGTCTGAATATGTGATTCCCAGTTGGAGAGAGATATGGCTACCTTTTCATCTGGAGAATAAGGAGCTCTATATTCTTCAATCTCAGCATTGAAGGCAGCTTTTAAGGTTTGCTGCCCCTACCCTTTAGCTTATTAGTAGAATTCGTGGTTCAAGTTTAAATTTTTTAGAGTTATTATGGATGAAGTAATGGTAATTGTAGTTATACCTACTTGATTTATGTAGTTATTATGGCTATAAATGGTAAAAGACAACGCCTTAAAGCTGGAGCTTTGCACCGATTCATATCTCTGGTTCTAGTTACTTTATTGGGGGTTTTGCTACTGATTGTTCTACTTGGAACGAATTCAGTTTCAACTTTTGTGGCACGGTCTTTAAGTGAATCACGCAAGAACCTGAGACCTAATTTTAACAATACACGTTATGGATCAATACTCAATCTTCCCAGACAGACTGAATTGTCAATTCAGTTGGAGAATATTAATCAGTTGCCACCAAGGAATATAAATCTATATCCAAATTTAGTGAAGAACCGTATTACCATTGTTCTATATGTTCATAATAGGCCCAAGTATCTACAAGTAGTTGTTGATAGCTTGTCAAAGGTAGAAGGAATAAGTGAGACTTTACTTATTGTTAGCCATGATGGGTACTTCGAAGAGATGAACAAGATTGTTGACAGTATCAAATTTTGCCAAGTGAAACAGATATTTGCCCCATTCTCCCCCCATATATTTCCTGATAGTTTTCCTGGTATCTCATCAAATGATTGCAAGGATAAGGATGACTCAAGAAAGAAGCGCTGTTCGGGGAATCCTGATCAGTACGGAAACCACCGGTCACCAACCATAGTTTCATTGAAGCATCATTGGTGGTGGATGATGAACACAGTATGGGATGGATTGGAGGAGACAAAGGAGCTCTCGGGTCATATTCTTTTCATAGAGGAGGATCACTTCATTTTTCCTAATGCTTACCGTAACTTACAGATCCTCACTTCATTAAAGCCTCTGAAGTGTCCAGATTGCTATGCAGCAAATTTAGCACCATCTGATGTTAATTCAAGAGGAGAAAATTTTGCTAGCTTAGTTGCAGAGAGAATGGGGAATGTGGGATATTCCTTTAACCGGACTGTTTGGAGAAAAATTCATACAAAGGCCAAAGAATTTTGTTTATTTGATGATTACAATTGGGATATAACAATGTGGGCAACAGTTTATCCATCGTTTGGCCGTCCTGTTTACACACTACGGGGACCAAGAACTAGTGCGGTTCATTTTGGGAAATGTGGTTTGCATCAGGGTCATGGAGGGCAAAGTGCTTGCATTGACAATGGCATTGTAAACGTTGACATAGAAGATGCTGACAAGACAGCCAACATTAATTCAAAGTGGGATGTTCATTTTTATGAGCATCAGCCTGGGTATAAAGCTGGGTTCAAAGGATGGGGAGGCTGGGGGGATGAGAGAGACCGGCACTTGTGCTTGAAATTCGCCAAGATGTATCACTCCATGGACACTGGTTCTACCATTTGAGGATTGCTTTTTTGTCTTTGTAAGTAGTTCTATTGTTATTACTGGTGAGGCATAGTTCTTCTGTTTCCCTTTTTAAAGTCAAAGGAATATATGCTTTAACAAATTTGATAGATTGTCAGTCATCATTTTTTCAAGTCTTTTTCACTGTCTTTATAAGTTCCAAACTCATTAGAACTTAACCTTTGGAAGCTCAACACTTCATCTACCTAACTTATGCTATTTTTATTATCTTTTGTTTTGGACAAGACCAAATAGTTTTTATTACCTAAGTACCAGTAAATGTGCCCACGCAAAATAGGATTCAGGTATTGGACTGTAATGACTTCTTTTCAAAATGAATTTAATTCTATTGTTCCATAAGTGGGAGCTATGTTGCACATAAACTTTGATTATAAAGCATTTTACGTTTCCGAAATGTTTCGGTTTCTAAAACTCTCCGCAAACTTGTATGAAACATTCCGGGCCACGTTTCTGTAATTTAAGAAAATTTAAAGTTCGTTTCTTAGAATTTGGAAACTCGTTTTCTAGGATGTAATGTAAGTAGATCAATGCTAATCACATGTTTACTAAATCTTTAATATCTTCTAGATCATCTTCTACAAGGTTTCAAAATGAAAGTATCTTTCTTTTCTCTCTATTATGTGACTCATGTTTTTTTTTAATGTGTATATATAAAATATTTAAGTATACATTCTTGTAATTTTAAAAATTAATATATACTCTTGTATTTTTGTTATTTATGCATCCCCACACACAAATTTCCATTTCGTATACAACAACAACAACAACAAAGCCTTAGTCCCGAAATGATTCGGGGTCGGCTAACATGAACCATCATATAAAACCGTGAAATCAAGTCGTGTCAGCGACACACATTCGCTCCCTCCACTCCGTCCTATCCACTACCATATTTTCCTCAATTCCCAGTAAACTCATATCACTCTCGATCACCCTCCTCCAAGTTTGCTTAGGTCTTCCCCTACCCCTCACCACTACATCCCTTTGCCACTTTTCGGTTCTCCTAACCGGCGAATCAAGCGCTCTACGTCCTATTTCCTTGTAACATAGGATGGGAATATAGGGCTGATTTAGTCCAAAAAGGTTTAACTCAGTCCATATTCGTTAAAGCTGCGATGAGTTAAATTTCTTATTTTTGGTCATGAGACATATATATAGCTCAATTGTCATTTAATATGGCGACTCATGGTGATAAACGAGCTTTTTGCATGGAAAAATGCCTCCCTGTTCCCACTTTATGTGTGTGAGGTGTTGGGGAATTGATATTTAATCCTTCTCAGAATAGTAGCTACAAATAGAGAATATGTCTTTCTCTTCGTCCTATTTGCTTTCTCTCCATTTCTTTTTGCTATATCTAAAAGCATGCTTGTTCTTTATGGCTCGTGAATGACATCTTGAAATATTGAAAAATGAGTGTTGTATCTAGTGACATTGGAAACATAGACAGTCCTTAAACAGCAGTTTGATCCTCTGGTTGCTATAGTTCAACTTTTTTTCAGATCAGCATTAACCTTTTATGCGTTACTGTGAGAACAATTTTGACATTTTGGTTGAAATTTGAAACTGTATTTATAGGATTAAGTTATGCTATTTGATAAAATGTATAATGCTGTCCGTGCAGTATGGATCACTCGAATTTCAAGATGTATATCATGTCAATACGATAGGCATTCTCTTGTACTTTGAGTTCTGGAAGAGAGAAAATGCATTTCATCTAAGGATATTGATCTTTCAGGAATGCTGTAGAGGCACTCTGTTGGAGTATTATTATGGCAAAGAAAGATTTTCAGCACATTTCTCTGGCAATAGGACTGACTATATGTTAGTTTGTGTGGATAACTGTTAGAAGAAACAATGGCGAGTACTGTCGAGGTTTGGGTCTTCCTGTGCAACCCAAAGGAATATAAGTTATATATAATCATGATGTTAGAAAAAGGCTGCTATCTTTGAATATGTGGCTGCTAACAAGGTCTGTGAATTGTAGCTTTGATGCTATTAAGGAAAAAACAGATTTTAAGCTTTGATGGCAACCTGTGTGAATTCAAAGTTATCACAATTTTGGATAGGCTTTTGCAGAAATTTAGACCTCTTCCTATCTCAGGCTTTCGTTTATTTGAATGCTACGAACTACATGTAATCATAAAAAAAAAAAAAAAAAATTGGTGTCAATTGCTGGTATAACACAAGTGGAGAATGCTCGAAACTGGAAAGTTTGTCATTAATGTTCCCAATATCACAGAAATATGGGACTTTCTTTACTTATAGGATATTGCCATCGTTTGTGGTAAAAATCTGTTTTTGAGGTTTTATAGTAGCATATAACATCGGGTTTGACACCCAATTCACTATCAATTAATTACCTATTTTGTTAGGTAAAAAATATATAAAATGCATATGATAAGCTAGGAAATATTTTTAGAAAACATTTTTATACGTATTCGGATTTAGAATATTTGCAGGAACCGTATGATCTGAAGTAAGGAATATCCCTTAAAGATGCTAATGGTATCTTCCGGCCACGTGGATCAATATTCATCGTATATCCCGGTATCAATAGAGTGGAAGAAGGAGAGCCTTTGGATTACAGGAGGCGGTTACACAGGACAATTGTTACATAACAAAGTGTGCCACCAATCGTTATAATGGTATGAAGGCCTTGGGACCAATTGGACGATGACACCTGTCAGGACGCCTGCTATATGGTAGGGTGCACCACCTGGTGTCATAGCAGTCTGAAGGTTTCAGAACCAATGGAATGCGGACACATGTCTAGTGAGTCATTAGGCTACAGTCTTAAGATTACGACAGTCACCATTGAGAGCTACTATATATAGACAAAGTGAGCATCCATTAAAAGATATGTAAACATCACAGTCATCAATATTCATATTGTTTTCAACCTTTCTTTAAATTTTGCTAACTTAAGTATCAGAGTGGGTTCGCTGGACACCGACCCCCTCTCTCACCAGCCGTTACCTCCTTTTCATGTCACTCAAAAAGGTCTTAGAAGGTAGCACATATTGCACGACATCAATTGGTGCGTCAGCATGGACCAACACGTCCTCCCAACGAGCAATGATTGCGGGTACCTACATAGTTCATGCAGCTACAACTAGTGGACTCTAGAAATTATTATCCAGGAGGAAGGGGTGGCGGAATCTCAAGCCGATTCTCTACAAGTTTCTTATGACCAAGGACCCCTAGACCCTTAACACCAGCGATTCCTCAACGAGATTAGCATGTAGTTCAACCGCAATCTAGCCAACTTCAGCTTGATATGGATGGCATTAGGGCTGAGCATTCGACGGAGATGGATGAAATGAAAGAAAAATCGTGTCTGGCAAAAGAGGCCATACAACAGGCTAATCGAGAGAATACTTGCGCAAAAGAGCAGCATATTCCCAGGCAGTCTGACCACCGTATGAGAAGCCCATCCCTGAGAGGTAACGTTCCAGAACCTGCAGTCCATGGGGCGGCCAGATAGTCTTGTGTGTCGAGGGCCCTATTCAAACATGAGGGCAACCACTATAGAGACATGACACTAGAAATTCTGAGAAGGCGAGTGGATGAGCCCAGACATCGTTTTAGAAACAAGAAGGATAGGAAAGAAATGATTCGTATAAGCATCGTGTGGTGAGAGATTGACTCGGAGTCAGGAAGAAGCTAATAGAGGAAGAGGATGTCGAGCCCATCAACAAACGCAAAATGTATGAAATCATCCAAAAGAAGTTGCAGAATGTAAGGACTAAACAAGAGTTCAGTCAGGGCCTCCAGAGAATATGGGGGAGCAGGGGATCCAACCACCTATGTCAAAATTTTCAAAAGAACCATGGAAGCTACAACGACAATCGATGTTGTCCTCTGTCGCCTTTTTCGAATAACCTCAAAAGATTCAGTAGCTTACTAGTACGAGAAGCTCCATTTAGAACTTCAACCAGACGGTTTCATCATTTGCTGAGCACTTCATAACGTCCATCCTCGAAGGGAAGACGGTGTAAGACTTGAATAGGGTGGTCTAGAGCGAAGGAGAAACTCTGGCACAATTTATTGAGCGTTTTCAAGCCCTGGCCATTCAGATAAAGGAGTTAAATGTTGGTGGAGCCATAGACTCTATGGCAGGAAACCGCCAAAGCGGGCCTTACTGCAAAGCATCGTGACATCTATGCCTAGAGACTTTCGGGACTTGATGAAAAGGGCGAGAAGTTATACTCAATGGGACGAGCATAAGCCGAACCCTTTGTTGAAGGATCATCTAGGTTCAACTAATGGCAAGAAGCCGGCCAAGGGAGAAAAGACAGATATTATAAGGACAAATACCATAAGAAGCAATGGGAGCAAAGAGATAAGGTTTTTATCCTCTTTAATGCTCCTAAAAAGGAAGTTTTATTTTGGGTAGAGAGCAATAAGCTACACTTATCCAATACATGAGCAAATTGAAAAAGACAACATGGTGTAGTGTAAAGGGGGGAGTTTGGCCATAGGCAAACTCAACCCCAAACATTGACATGGCTACAAGAGAGTTTCGACATAGAGTGTAGAGCTACAATGACTAACATTGAATAAGTCTAATGATGGGGTTCAATGCCCGAAGAGTTCTAACCAATCCTAAAAATAGAGAGAAAATGTTTGGTCGACACATGGTGTGGCATGTGTAGATGGAAAAGGCACAAGTTCTCATGGTCAACAACTTCACGCTAAAGACAGAGCATAGTTTCACGCATGAAATCCCCAAAGACAAAAACGAAGGCGTTTTGCCCTTCAAAGGTCCCATCAAACTTGCTAGCCAAAATTCGCATTTCAAACAAGCAATAAGCCCTAAAGAGTTCGTACACAAACCGAAGATGGGGGGAATCTGATACCCTAGGGAATATTTTTAAAAAACATCCTTACACATGAGTCAATATCACTCTTCAAATCAGAAAGACTCACATGAACCGTCTGATCTGAAGTAAGGAATATCCCATGAAGATGCTAACCGTACCTTTCGGCCATGTGGATCAATATCCAGAGTTTGTCCCGGTATCAATATAGTTGAAAAAGGATAGCCCTTGGATTATAAGAGGTGGTTACACAAAGGACAACTGTTATATGACAGAGTGCGCCGCTTGACGTCATAACGGTCTGAAGGCCTTAGACCAATCAGACGATGACACATGTCAACACACCTAATATATGGCAAGGTGCACCAACTAACGTCATAGCAATATGAAGGTTCCAAAACTAACTAAATAAGAACACGTGTCTAGTGAGTCATTAGCGTGCACTCCCAATATTATGAAAATCACCTCTAGGAGCTACTATATATCTATTGGTTTGACTGCTCGAAGCTTTGTTATCGAAGAGGTAAGGGTGGTATGTGCTACATGATTATAATCTTTCGTTGCTTGGAAAACATGGCCAAAATTTCATCGATTATCCACATATCTTGGCTAGTAAAATCTTTAAAGCCAAATAATATCTTTCATCGATATATTAGGTAATAATCCTAGCCATGTTTGGAGGAGTGCGTGTGGTACTAAAGATGTGCTTTCTAGAAGGATTGAGGTGGAGGGTGGATAATGGTGCTTCTATCTCGGTTTGGAAGGGGATTCCCTATCTCGGTTTGGAAGGGGATTCCTAATTGATTAATGACTCAAATTTCTTAGTGGGATCGATGTGTGGAGCTTGTTTGGAGAGTATCAAAGTTGATAAGTTATTGGTGGTAGATATGAGGGTGTGGGATATAAGGAAGACTTTTCCTTATTCTATCCTACCGAAGCAAGTTTAATTTGCCCAATGATCTTATGGCTGTGTGATACTATGGATAGATTGATTTGAATTTTTTTAAAGGATGAGATCTATACTCCGAAGTCAGTGTATTGATTGTGTGATTCATTGTGGTGCTCTAGACTGATTCATGAGGCTAGCATAAGGTTTGGAAGTTGTGTCTTCCTCATAAAGTTAAGTACTTCAAATGAAATCTTTGCCCCAAATAGTTTCTAACTAGAAGACGTTTGTTATCCAACCATATCTTGGTTTTTTTTTTTTTTTTGCATTGTATTTTATACTCTAATAAGCTTGAACACGATCGTCATCTTTTTTACGAGTTGCCCTTTTATTGTTAGTAGGTGGTCAGTAGTTGGGGTTAACGTACCGAATGATATCGTAAATGAATTGGGGTACTTTTTGGATTATTGTATCTCAATTGATACTGATGTTGTTTGCACAGTTGTCATAATCTTGTGGTGCCTTTGGAAGCAAATGAACTCTTTGTTGTGAGATGGGAAGTGTGTAATGCCTGTTCATGTGATTTTTTTTCCAAGAGATTTTTTCCCGGATGGGAAGTTGATGCAGTTGTCGTCTTCCTCTGTTTGCGGGATGAACGTCGTCTAGTAGAACTGTTACCTAGAAGAAGCCTTTTCCAAGCGTCATCAAATGTAACATTGACAAAACTTTATTCAAAGATGTTTTAAAGTGCGGTTTTAGGGTTCTCCTTCATCGAATCGATGGGGCTTTCATGTTTCATAGTGTGGTTTATCTTGATGGTAGTTTTGTGGAAGCCGTAGCTTTGAAGAGTAGTATTTTATGGATTCTCTCTCTCACCATATTTAGCATGTTGTGTTTGGGGACTGATGTTATGTGTGTGGTGGATTGTTGGACCATCGGTCACACCTTCAAAGTGATGTTTGTTTTTAGGTTAGCGAATGAGGCTGCGTATGTTCTTATTTTTCTTTTATTGTTTTTCTTTGAGTAGAGAGTGTTATTTTTTTAAGCAAAGTTTCATCTTTTTAAAAAAAAATATATATATATATATATATATATATATATAATTTATATAATAATATCAAATTTATTTAATATAAAGCAAAAAAGAATAGAATTAATATAGTGATGATAGTTGGAGTAAATGTTTGTTTTGTGATTTTTTATTTCTTAAAAATGATATGTATTTGACTAGTGTGGAAGAGCATGGTGAAGTGGGAGTAAAGGACATATTATAAGACATATGAGTTTATCCTGTCTTCCTTAAACTTAACACATAAAATCTAAATCCTACTATTATTTTGGGGAGCAGCTGAAGATAGTGTTAATTTCATGTCTCCTGCAAAAAAAAAAAAAAAAATTCTATTTCTGTGGTTTCCATTTTATATATATATGCAACCTTCGTGGAAGGTCTGTAGCTTAATTGTTTCATTTTCATTTAGCTAATTAATTTTCAAGGTTTTAGTATAAAGTTTCATAAGATGGAGACAACAAGTGCATGTGCACAATTATTATAAAGGGTTATTAAATTAATGGGATAATTGTTTATAAGAAACAAATGGTAGGTTGTGTCTCTCTCTTAATTTTGAAGACAAAAAAAAAAAAGAATATTGTTGGGTTGGGTTAGGTTAGGTTGCATTTCAACATCATTTTGAAGCTTCTCTTGTTGTCACTTTGTGTTTTTGCCTATACTAATGATTGTGTTATGTTATCTTTGCCTCCTTATTTGGTGATAAGTTGTGCATAATTTCCACTTAATGTACTCAAAATTGACTCACTGATAATGTTTTCAGTTCAACACTAGGTGACAATTATTCCATAATTTGATACAAACCCAATACGGTTTTAGTTAAAAACATATTATTTTGAATTAACACAAAATTAATACACAATTCTTTTTAGGATTGGATTATAATTGATTTACTAATTCAAAAAAGACACAATTATTTAAAATTATTATTAGGTCTTTTCATTTTTTACATGTACTATTAATTAATAAAATTATAATAATTATCTGTGAACATGATTTGAACGTGTCATATTTATATATGTCATTCTTAATAAAGATAAGAAAATGTGACTTGCAAAAAAATATTATATGAATCCAAAATGATATTTGGAGGTTTAACGTTTACTACTTAGATTCCAGATCAAACTATTAAACTTAAATTGTTAAGCCAAAAATGATATAAATATTTTAAAGCTTAACACTCAACCATTAGACTAACTTTCTTTTGTTTTATTTGTTTACTATCAATAGTAAAATTATACAGTGGTGAAGCTCTTACCCTAGTGGTTGAGAGCTTACCTATACCTTGGGAGGTCATGGGTTCAAATCACATCCGGGTCTGGTGGGGATTTTTCTTTCTTCTTAATGTAAGCGCATTGTGCGCAAATTTAAAAAAAAAATAGTAAAATTATATAATCAATATTAACTTCTTTCACCTAAACCTTTGTATGTATATTGAAATCATATTAATACAAGGGATTTTATTTAAAAAACTTAATTAACAAAAAGGATTTGGTTATATACTATATCTACTCAAAACTAATGTATAGTAATAATTATTATTATTGTAAAGGCTATATTGTTTATATATTTAAAATGTATATATATTGAATTTTTATTATACTCTTAATTTATCATATTGAATCCATTAATTTAATATATATATATATATAGTTACAATAGTATAAACTGATACTAAAAAAAATATTATTAATAGTATTTTTCTATTAATATTATTAATATTTTTACTATCTATTGGTTACGAGAATAAAACTATTATTTTCACATATTTTTTGCTGAATCACGATTGGAATCCGGTTAAACCTCTTAACATTTAACTCTTTGTTTTCTTCGGTTTTATGATCGGTCTTGTTTTAACAACCATACTCTTTAGATTGGATGAAAATTTGTTAATTCGGACACAAAATTCATAATTTACATATAAACACAACATTAATGCGGTAATGATCACTCTTAGTGCCATCCCATCTAGGTTTGACATCGTTATTAGAGTTTTCGAAAAGGTTGTCTTAGTAATAATGTCAGTGAGCATATATGTCTGTTATATTATCCACATTATCAAGTACTTAAAAAAAAAAAAAGATTAAAGCATAGATATTCCCCGCCTGTATGTAAAACATGTTGGTTGGAGAACTAGAACTTTAAAGACGAATGATTCCGTCCGTATTACAAATTCTGTAAATGAAATTAGCGATGGATTTTTATGTTTAGCGACGAGTAAATTTAGTTTTTGGTTATTTTCGTTATTGAAATTAAAATTAATAAAAGAAACACTACATATATAAATAGCGATGATTAATAAGATCCAAATAAGTAAAATTTGTGGATTGATTATATTTGAGCTGAAATTGACTATGATTACTACAAAAAATGTAGCTAAATCTGCAGAAAATATAAAAATGGTCATACAAATCTTAGTTGGCGAGCTTCAAGTTGAATATTGTGTTTCATCTTCCTTATAAAATCTTCACATTTCTTGTTTAACTCTTCTGTGCTCATCACTTGTTCTTGTTCTTGAACCATAGCCATTTCTTCTTCTACTTGTTTAGTATCTTCAACTAATAATACTTTTTCTTCTGCAACTTCTACTTTGGTTAGTTGTGCAGAATATTGAAGTTCCAAATTCTGCGAACTCTTTACCATAATTTCTTCATTGTCATGAGAACCCGAATTTTTGACTATCAGAACCAGAATTCCATTGCAAATAAGGAAAATGTAGTTCTTGCTAAAGTTAGAAATAAACGAGTTCATGAAGCTGAATAGGGAAGAAACATTAAAGAGAAGATAAACACTTTATTTAGTAGCTGAGTTTGATTGTTGATCAACTCCATCTTCTTTCAAAAGGTTTTGTTTGTTGCAGACAGAATAAAAGCTTAAGCATTGGGTAATACTCCTACATCTCTCAATTTATAGATTTCATTTTTGGCAGAATTGTCCTTGTTTATCGGCCACAAACATACCAAAACCACTGGGTATTTTTGGAATTAACCAAGTCAGTCAACCTTCTTCTTCTGGGAAAGACCCTTTGGGCTTGGAAGTAATTTCCCACACTAATAATAATTAATTACTGCTAACATACATGATTTACTTTTAAAGACCCGGAGCTTCATAAGATCGATTCATATTTCTATTCAACTTTTATTTACTTTTATTATTTCTTTTTTTTTTTTTATATATATAAAATTCACTTCTTCATTTTTTTTTAACAGTTTCACTTCTTCATTTATAGCACCATTAGTGCACGCGTTTTATTATTTAATTTTTCACCACTCTTTTTTTTTTTAACCTTACTATCAATTTCTTCTTTCTTTCTCTTTCAATTTTGCAAGAATGACTGTCGTTTTTTTGGGTAAATTTTTTGTATGATTAAGTTAATGCAGCAAAATAAAATTCAATTTTAGAGGAAGTACTCGACCCACAACCTAAACAAAAACTAACAAAAGCACGTCAAATACGAACAAATTAAAACATACAAATAAACAAATAAATAAATTAAAGGTTGTTCTTGCAAAATATGAAATAAATAAATAAAGTTTCAACTCTTCTTCCTCATAGGTAAAACGTAATTACTTTTTAAAATTACATTGAAAATATGCTTTTTTTAGTGGGTTACTAAACCTAGCCACTAATTCCCACCTCTAGTCCCTAGAATTGACCGAAATACCCTTTGGACTAAATTTCAAAAATTCCAAAACCTCTCAAGAACCCTAAACGTTTTTTGCTCAAATCCGGACAACACATTGAACCGAATCATGGATGGCGAGAGAAGACGTAAAGGAAAAGATAAAATGGTAAGATTCACCGCTTTATTTCGTTGAATTCGAACTCGTAACGAATCTGTGTGGTTTTTGTTGGAATTCGCCGGAATCGCAGGTCGGGCGTATGAGTATCACGCCCTACCAATGGTGAGGGCGTGATAGCCATACGCCCTCACCAACGGTAGGGCGTGATACTCATACGCCCGAACCGTAGGGAGGGCGTGGTGATATCACGCCCGAACCATTGGTAGGGCGTGATTCTCATACGCCCGACCAATGGTTCGGGCGTGATTCCCTTACGCCCACGTGGGTTTTTAAATTTTATATTATTTAAAATTTTATTAATTTTAGTTTAATTTATATTATTTAACATTTTATTAATTTTAGTTTAATTTTAGTATAGTATTAGCATGATTTTTACAATTTTATTAATTTAGGGTAATTTTATAATTTTGGTATAAATTGATTAAAACTTTAGTATAATTTATTATAATTTTATAATTATTATATATTTACAATTTTATTAATTTTAGTTTAATTTATATTATTTAACATTTTATTAATTTTAGTATAGTATTAGCATGATTTTTACAATTTTATTAATTTAGGGTAATTTTATAATTTTGGTATAAATTGATTAAAACTTTAGTATAATTTATTATAATTTTATAATTATAGTATATTTACAATTTTATTAATTTAGTATAATTTTTTTATGTAGACGGAGCGGCCTACTAGGGGTGGAAAATCCATCCCGTCATCTGCTCGTCGTCTAGATATGGAGGACGAGGATGATACACCACGGCATACGAGATTGCGTGGTATAGATATATCTGGTCGTAGGCGGAGAGGGACTGCGACGTAGCAGTTGAGGAGGGGGCCGATTGCGGATCAGGCCGATATTCATGACGCAGAGGGGGCGACTGATTTTGATGACAGAGAGCCCGGTAGCGATTCTTTGCAGGACTACCTCGATGTGGCAGCCCGGGCAGTGCGACAGTCCGCTGTTGCACATGATCGCGAGGTTGAGGAGAGCGATGAGCAGCCGACCCCGGGGAGACAGCCGATCCAGCGCGTAGGAGGTCGTTTTGCGGGTACAGGTATTTTTTAGTATTTAGTATAATCTAGTATTTATAGTATAATCTAGTATTTTTAGTATAATTTAGTATAATCTAGTATAATTGAGTATAATTTAGTATAATTTAGTATAATTGAGTATTTTTTAGTATAATTTTGTATAATCTAGTATAATTTTGTATAATTGAGTATTTTTTAGTATAATTTAGTATTTTTTAGTATTTTTTAGTATTTATAGTATAATCTAGTATTTTTAGTATAATCTAGTATAATTGAGTATAATTTTGTATAATTGAGTATTTTTTAGTATAATTTAGTATAATCTAGTATAATTTTGTATAATTTTTTATAATTATCAGGGACAAGCAAACGTTCCAAAGCTAGTGAGGACGAGAGCTGGGTAGTTACTGGACCGGTTGCTGGTGGTCCCGTTGATGGTTCCGTGATTCCTAGTTTTCTAGGACATGTTGCCTCACGGATGTTGGGAGGGGAGATTCGGTCGTTTCTGACATGCTATAATAGATCAGCAGCATGCAAAGATTTGTGTCAGTGGTTTTCTGATGCGTCACCCGAGGTAAGCATAATATAGTGTGTCAACATTTATTGTAATTCGTATTTTTAACTATAAACATACAAAACATTCTGTAATTTTATAATTTTATGTGTCATTTACAGCTGAGGGAGATGATCGAGAGGACTGGTTTGTCCCACCTTCCACGTGCCATGTTCAGGAACCTCGACACTCCGCTATTGACTACGTTCGTGGAGCGGTGGCAGCCCGATACGAACTCCTTCCACATGCCGTTCGGTGAGATGACTATCCAGCTGCATGATGTGTGGCACATTCTTCGGATCCCGATCGACGGTCAGATGGTGTCCGAGTCTCCCCCTGTTGACTCGCTTCATGCCATGTGCATGATGATGTTTGGGGTGAGTCAGGCTGAGCTTCTATTGCCGACTAGTCGTTTATGGTCAGGTGGAGGTATATTTGTTGCGGCTGTACAGAGGCTACTGGGTGAGGGTAGGGATGACGCTACTCGGGCAGCGGCGTGGATGTGGCTTATGCTTGGATCCACTCTGTTTGTTGACAAGAGTGGAGATAGGATTAGGCCGGCCCATCTTCATGAGGTTTACAGCGGTGTCAGCGGGGCAGCTGGACTATCATGGGGGTCTGCCACATTAGCCATGTTGTACCGGCAGCTGGGGATAGCGAGCAGAGGAGATTGCTCCGGTATATGCGGATGTTTGACCCTACTGCAGGCATGGATATATGAGTATTTTCCGGTTTTCCGGCCGCATAGAGGAGCTCACCTGATCCCAGCTGACCATGCCCGTGCACTGAGATGGGAGGTCGGGATCCCAGGCAAGACGACCGCCCGACTAGATACCTTTCGGGGGCAGCTGGATCGTATGACGGCGGCAGAGGTATTTTATAAAATTCTAGAATTTATTTAATTATTATTTATAGTATATTATTTGTATAATTGAGTATTACTTTTTTCCAGGTGACGTGGTTGCCTTATGGTCCTATCGCTGATGATGATCGGCTTTGGGTGTCCTACGCCGGTTGGATACAGTGTAGAGACATCGTCGAGCCGTATATGCCCGAACGAGCGCTGCGACAGGTCGGATATACTCAGCCTATCCTAGCTGAGCGTATTAGACCTGATAAAGCAGTACGACCATGGAAGTCGTTATCGTACAAGCTCACGCATTCCTTAGTCACAGTTGAGGACACCTGGCGGAGATTTCCATCGGCTCGGGGCATCGATCGGAGGAGATGCCAACCAGTCGGATACGATCCCATTGCCTGTGATCCTGCTTATATGGGTTGGTATATGCAGTATTCGCATCCCCATCTCCTTCATGCACCACAGGCTGGACCGGTACAGCATTCTCGCGCCAACAGCGAATTGGTAAGTTTATTATTTTTTAATATTATTATTTTGTATTGGTTTATATGTGTTTAATTTTAAATATTTATTTATACATTTTTTTTTGCAGTGGGTTAGCTGGTTGTGGCGTGTCACCCAACTAGCGGCTACCCACCGATCTGACGAGGATGTTCCACGCATTAAGAGGGAGATGGATGAGTTTATGGATGCGTGGCGTCGGGCGAACTAGATACTCATATATTTGAACACTTTTTGTTGTATATATTACGTTTATAAATGTTTATGTTTATTAATGTTTATTTTAATTTTTATGTTTTTAAATTTTTTTTGTTAAGTACATTTAACGGACTATTTACGGGTTTAACGGCATATATACGGGATACATAACATAATTTTACGGGATACATAACACAATTTTTTGCTCTCTCGATACACGGGCGTGTGAAGATCACGCCTTCCCGTGTGGCCGGGCGTGATAGCCCTACGCCTCACCAAGTGGTCGGGCGTGATACTCATACGTCCGACCACTCGGTGAAGCGTAGGGCTATCACGCCCGGCCACACGGGAAGGCGTGATCTTCACACGCCCCACCATGTGGTGAGGCGTGATGTCCATACGCCCTTGCATCGAGAGAGGGGAAAAAAAGTGATTTTTCTACCCCAAAACCTATGAAAGGGTAATTTTGTCCTTTCACGGGGCTAGGGGTGGGAAAATGGGGCTGGGTTTATTTAAGCATGTGAAAAGAAAGTTGAAATATCTCTCTTGAATAGTCTTTCATAGGTCAGCCTCGGATTTAATGGGCTTTCGAAAATGCTTAACCCATGCTCAACTTACACCACTGTTATTTTCGACCCACTCCAATTGGACTGAGCTCAGACTTAAAAATACAATTCCAACCCAACCAAGTAAATTCACCTCAAAATTATAGGGTCAAATACATAAATATTATAATTAAATATAAAATTACAACTAAGTTATATCATCAAATTTAATTCTTAATATGTTATTATTTTGTATATATTATGATTTTACACCATAATTTTAAAATTCTAGACCCCAGTTCAAAAATCATAAACACTAGAAAATATATTCTAGACTCCTAATTTATAAATTCTAATCCTATTTTGATGACTTATTTAATGGAGATCGCAGACAAGATGTTGGAGATATAAGTATCCCTCACAATATGATAAATCATGAATGCCTGCGGAGAATTCAAAAGGGTGAAGTCAAAATGACATTAAATAAGATGAGGTTGAAGAAAGCAGTAGGACCTGATAGCATCCCTATTGAGATTTGGAGATGTTTGGGAGAGAGAGGAATCGAATGGTTGACGATGTTCTTCAACAAAATTTGGAGAAACAATAAGATGCCATCAGAATGGAGGAAAAGTATCTTAATCCCTTTGTATAAGAACAAAGGCGATGTCCAAGATTGTGCCAACTATCGAGGAATCAAATTAATGAGTCACACTATGAAACTTTGGGAGCGAGTGATCGAACAAAGGCTAAGGAGGACGGTGAAGATCTCGGAAAACCAGTTTGGCTTTATACCGGGAAGATCAACTATGGAAGCCATCCATCTAATGAGACAATTAATGGAGCATTATCGAAATAAGAAGAAAGACTTGCATATGGTTTTCATTGACTTGGAGAAAGCATATGATAAGGTACCAAGGGAAGTACTTTGGTGGGCCTTGATAAGGAAAGGCATTTCACGGAAATATATTGACATCATAAAGGACATTTATGAGGGAGCATGCATGAGTGTACGTACTAGTGTTGGGAAGACTGGAGAGTTTCCTATTACGATTGGAGTGCATCAAGGTTCCGCACTAAGCCCATTTCTTTTTGCCATCGTTATGGATGAACTAACAAGTTCACTTCAAGATGGTATACCATGGTGCATGTTGTTTGCAGATGATATTGTGTTGGTTGATGAGACGAAAGAATGAGTGGATAGGAAGTTGGAACTATGGAGACAAACTCTAGAATCTAGAGGCTTTAAGTTGAGCCAAAGTAAGACAGAATATTTGGAGTGTAAGTTTAGCGGCCATAGGAGTAGGGAGGCAGAGACAATCACCCTAGATGGGAGAGTTGTTCAGGCATCGGATTGCTTCCGGTATTTAGGATCTATTATCCAAACGGATGGAGAAGTAGATGGAGATGTTGCTCATAGGATTAAATCTGGTTGGTCGAAGTGGAAGAGTGCTACGGATTTCCTTTGTGACCCCGACATGCCTAATAGATTGAAGGGAAAATTCTACCGCACGGCAATCAGACCAGCATTGTTATATGGTACGGAGTGTTGGGCAGTGAAACACTGTCACATCCATAAGATGTCGGTGGCAGATATGCATATGTTGAGATGGATGTGTAGTCATACGAGAAAGGATCGGGTGAGTAATGAAATAATTAGGACAAAAGTAGGGGTTACATCTATTGAGAATAAAATGAAAGAAAACCGACTAAGGTGGTTTGGCCATGTGAGACGTAGAGCGCTTGATGCGCCGGTTAGGAGGACCGAAGAGTGGCAAAAGGATGTAGTGGTGAGGGATAGGGGAAGACCTAAGCAAACTTGGAGGAGGGTGATCGAGAGTGATATGAGTTTATTGGGAATTGACGAAAATATGGTAGTGGATAGGACGGAGTGGAGGGAGTGAATTTGTGTTGCTGACACGACTTGATTTTACGGTTTTATATGATGGTTCATGTTAGCCGACCCCGAATCATTTAGGGACTAAGGCTTTGTTGTTGTTGTAAATTGCGCACAATGCGCTTACATTAAAGAAGAAAGAAAAAATCTTCATCCCACCCGGATGTGATTCGAACCCATGACCTTCCTAGTCATAGGTAAGCTCTCAATCACTAGGCTAAGTGCTTCATCACAAAATCATTACTTGATATAATTGTAGATAATTTTTTAAAAGTGAATTTATATGTAAATTTTCCAAAACTATATATATAGACTAATTGAAGATCCATATATTGCACGAAACGTATACTATTATTTAATAAATTTTAGGATTTGATAATCTAAATATTATATTAATTTTGTAAAAAAATTACGATAATGTTTAAATTATTGATTAATTCTTTGAATAAATCATAATATTATAACAACTATTGTTCAATAAAAATAGAATAACAATACAACATATGAAAAAAATCGAATAATTACCTTCAGAAATATAATACTATCTATCATGGCCAATAAATATAATGGCGGAATACCATCTATCATGCTTTATATAGAAGTTTATTTGTGACTTTTGGATTTCCTTTGCTTTGTGTTTATTCATATTCATGTAACTCTTACTTTCTTTTATTATTTTAATTAATGGGATAGTAATTGTCTTTTTTTTTAGTAGGAATAGAAAAGGAAAAAAACAGACAAAAACCTAACTCGGGATCAGTCTAGGAAGGCTAACCCCAACCCTATCCTCTAGGAGAGTAGACAAAAGAAAAGAAGGAGGAACAGAAAGGGTAGAAACACCTAACATCCCCCCATGCCCAGCAGCTGCCAAGCGATCTGCCACGCGGTTTTGTTCCCTATAAATATGGGAGAAACTAAGAACCTCAAAGGCAGGACGAAGCCTCAAAATAGCTTTGATAAGATTCTGGCTATTAGGACAAAAAGCCTGGCTATCAAAAATCCTGTTGATTGCCTCCAAATTATCAGATTCCACCGATAGCCTCTTAATACCCATGCGAATGGCAAGTTTTATACCCGACAGAATACCCCAGAGCTCCACAGAAAAGGATGAGCTCATCCCCAGGTTATGGGTAAACCCAGCCAGCCAAGCGCCACCTGCATCCCGAAGAACTCCTCCAGCAGCAATTCTTCCATTGCTAAGGCATGAGCCATCCATATTCAACTTCACTACCCCTTCTCTAGGGTTACTCCAACCAACTAAATGGACCACTTTTTCCTGGGAAGGTCTAACAAGGGGCTCTCCTTCAAAGCTTTTTGTAATAATAGAGAGCTTTTTCGAGAAGTAATCAAGTAAGTCAGGAATAAGGACAGTCTTCTCAGCAAATAACTCCTCATTCCTCCATTTCCAAATTTGGTGACAGATAATAGCGAAGAAAATGTCACCGTGCTCCATATTGGCCAATAACTTCCCATTGGCTCCATCAGAGAACCAGTCACCTTCAGAATGAGCCATGAAAGAAGGAAGGGTGTGGTGAGGGAGAATCCCCTCCCAAATCTTTTTACTTTTAGGGCAATCCCTCAGAGCATGGCACAAGGTTTCCACATGGCCTCTGCATCTACTACAGGCTCCAGACTCAGCTAAGTGCCTTCTGTGCCTATCCGCGTTAGTGAGCAGCCTGTCCTTGACTCCCAGCCACAGGAAACTTCTAATGCGATAAGGGATTTTAAGGGCCCAAATGGTCTTCCAAATCTCCAAGGGAGGATCAGCCCTATTAGGGGTAAAAGCTTCATAGGCCGATTTACAAGAATAAGCGCCATTATTAGTCAAGGCCTAGCAGTGCCTGTCCTTATCCTCCTCTTGATTACTAATCTTCACTCCTCTAATTTTAAGGAGGGTCTCCAGGCTAAAAAAAGTGTTGAACTTAGACCAAATCCAGTCTCCCTCCGAGTCCACCACATCAGCAACTTTCCAGGGACGGATATCACTAGGCGGAGGGGAACTACACACTTCAATCAGCGGTTTATCACCAATCCAGGTGTCATACCAGAAACTAATGGATTTACCATTACCCACCTCTAGGCCAATCCCCGTACAGAACTCAGCAAACACAGCGCTAAGTCCTTTCCAGAGGAAGGAACAGCTGACAACCCTCTCCTTCGGGCCACCAAAAATTCTGTCTTTCCGATACTTGCCGCAAAGAAGACGAACCCAAAGAGAGGAGGGGCATTGCCACATTCTCCAAAGAAGCTTCATTAAAAGGACTTTATTGTTGTCCTTAGCTTGCCTTATACCAAGACCCCCCCTGCTTTTAGGCTGGCTGGCATCCTTCCAAGGGACCAGGTGAATCTTTTTCCCATCTCCAGACTCTCCCCACAGGAAACGCCGATTAATCTTATCAAGGTCGTTAAGAACCGGCTCAGGGAGCCTACAGGCTTGCATGATGTGGTTCGGAGCCGCGCAGTTGACAGATTGGATTAAAGTAAGGCGACCTGCAAGGGAAAGAGAATTAGCTTTCCAGCTAGCACACAAACCGTTAGTTTTGTCCAAAATGTCTTTAAAGGAGGCTTTGGAGACCCTGTCACTGTGAAGAGGGACCCCAAGATACTTCCCCAACGAATGAGTCAGGGGGATGCCAGAGAGCTCACTAAGTCTTCTGCACAAGCCGTTGTCCATGTTCTTAGAACAAAGCATACGGGATTTTTGGATGTTAATCTTCTGTCCAGAAGCATCACAAAAGCAATTGAGGATATCCATCACCACCTTAATTTGCTCCTCATTACCCTCCACGAAAAGCATCACATCATCAGCAAAGAACAAATGGGTAATAGGAGGACAATGTCTGTTGATGGAAACAGGGTGGAGAGTCCCCTAGCTCACCGCCTCTTGGATCAGGTGAGACAGTCTTTCCATGGCAATAACAAAAAGGAAGGGGCTCATAGGATCCCCTTGTCGAATTCCCCTAGAGGGAGAGAACTCATCAGACATGTCTCCATTGATCATAACCTGGAACACAGGAGAGGAGATGCACTTCTCAATCAAATTCCTCCAGTTTTCCGAGATACCAGCTTTTACTAAACTATCCAGAAGAAAGCTCCAGTTTAGTCTATCATAAGCTTTCTCCAGATCCAGTTTGAGAGCCACGATCCCTTTCTTACCTTTCTTGATCTTCATGGAATGGACTACCTCCTGGGCAATTACAACATTATCCATCATTTGTCTGCCAAGAACAAAGCTCCCTTGATTATGGCTTATAATATCTGGAAGGATCTTCCGGATTCTATTAGCCACAATCTTAGTAATAGCTTCATACAACACATTACAAAGACTGATGGGTCTCATCTGAAGAAAGGAAGAAGGCTTATCAACCTTAGGAATCAGAACGAGGAGGGTTTTATTAACCAACCTGATATCGTTAGAACCACCAAAAACACCTAACACAAAGCTGTAAATGCCCTCTTTCACAGTGTCCCAGTGTTTATGATAGAAACTAGCGGGGATACCATCGATCCCAGAAGCCTTAGTGGAACCGATGCTGGAGAAAGCCAGATCAATTTCTTTTAGGTCAATAGGATGGAAAGCATCCTTAATAGCATCCTCCCCCAACCTAGGAAAGGAAGTACCAGAGTGGGCACTCTCCAAGTCCACCGCTTCCTCTCTGAACAGGTCTTTGTAGAAATCAAGGGCAAGGCGCCGAATGTCTTCCTCCTCAAAAATCCAATCACCATTGGCGTCTTTGATAGCATCGATCCTATTCCTTTGTCTCCTAATGATCGTTGAGAGGTGGATAGTAATTGTCTAATATATTATAAATATAAATCTGTTATTTTTAATTAATTAAATCTTTTTAATTTGATTTTTTCATACGTTGACAACTCATCAAAAAAGCCTCTAAAACACTCCTCTTTATTTCTCTCTGCTTCTATTATTATATATAGTATAGATTTCTTATTTTTTTCTTCTTTCTCTCTCTTCTCTCTCATTTTTGTTAATTTTTCTCTCTCTAAAATCAATTAAACATGACTGTGAAGGAATCATCGTTTAAATTAGCAGCATTTCTAAACAAACATCGTGCTTCATCATTTCTCAAGATATCAAGTAGAATCCTACTTTGACATCCCATAGCCTCGCAAGCTGGTATTCTACGTGTTGTTAGCAAAATTTTACAGTTCTTGAGTTCATGAATAGGTGGGATTCTGATTTCACTTAGATTGAGCTCTCCCCAAACATCGTCAAACGCTAAAAGCTTCGTCTTGTCATCCTCCAGCCGCAACATTAGTCTACTTGCCTTTTGTTGCATATTGCTCATCTTATCAAAAATCAGTTGCGGCTGCTCAACAAGTCGATTTTGAATATGACTCATGTCTGGTTTCTCTGATACAATTACTATCAAATATTCATCAAAAAGCTTCTTTTCTGTAGCTTCTTTTTGTACTTGTTTTGTCAAGGTTGTTTCCCCCGCACCAGGCATCATGTGCAGTCCAATTATATTGACACCATCAGTTACCAGTGCAGTCATGATTTGACCAAGAGCGAATTCTGAAGTTGTAGAGGGCATGTATCCATAGGTTCAATTGATTTTAGAGAGACAAAAATTAACAAAGATGAGAGAGAAGAGAGAAAGAAGAAGAAAAATAAGAAATTAAAGAGAGACGGGGAAGATGGTGTAATTGATTTTTATTTTTTATTTTAGGATTTGTTTATGATCATTAGATAATAAAGGGGGTTAATTTATAAAATAAATAAATATAAGGACAAAATTAACTCTTTTACCTTTAACTTTTAACATTGTTAGTCAATTTGACCTATGTTTGCTAATGGAATGAACATCAAGGTACTTGTTTGTAAATTTTTAAACCAAATGGTGCCGATCAAAAACAACTGTAACCACAAGGTTTATTTTTGTACTTATCCCTATTATTTAATAGTAATAAATATTCTTTCATATTATTGTAGTATGATAATAAAAATACTTCTAATATTTTTAGCATGTTTTTATTTAATATATACTGTATCTTATGTATTATGACTCAAATTTTATTGGAAAAAGTATAAAAATAAACCTTGTGATTACACATTTTTTCGAACAACACTCATGTGGTTTAAAAGTTTACAAAATGGTATCTTGAGGTTCATTCCGTTAGCAAACATATACCAAATTGACTAACGGTGTTAAAAGTCAAAGAGAAAAGAGTTAATTTAGTCCTTATATTTATTTATTTTATAAATTAACCCCCTTTATTATCTAATTATCATAAACAAACTCCAAAATAAAAATTAAATATCAATTACACCATCTTCTCCATCCAATATCAAATTCTCAATTTTCCTTATTATCCATCGTACTATTATCCAAAATTTCTAACTCAAAAACTTCAGTTTGATGGAGTAAACGAGATCAATAGCCTTCAAGGTGTTTTTCTACAACAAATACAACAAAAATCCCCAAAATGTTCAATCATTTTGTGCCTTTTTCTCGATTTGAACAGCGAATGTGTTAGGGATTAAAGCTAGTTAATCAACTGTAGCGCATCGGAATTGCGGTTTAAAATTTATTTCTAATCCCTTTAATTTGATCTTTGTCCGTTAACCATTGATTGAATAAAACCTTTTGATCCGTTTAGGGATATAAACATATACGGACTGTCTCTTCTAGAGACGGCTGAAGAATCCACAAGGTAGTAAGATCTCCGTAGTCAGGTGCACGAACAGCTATTGAGTCAGAACCGGTGCTAGCCGAAGAACGGAGGATGAACTGGAGAGAAAATGAACTTTGCCAAAATCCCACTATTTCCAATTGTATTGATTCTGGCGAAAATCCTTTGCTAAATCTATGGTGGCCGAAATATGTGTATTAGGTTAATAGGGTTAGGAGTTTAATTTATATATATAGTGTATTTCTAAACCTAGTTGGTTTAGGATTAATTGGTTAATTACAAAACTAATCCTATCCTAACCTAATCACTTAAATGAATACCAATAGTATTTATTTTATGCAATTAGTTATGATTGGATTAAATTTAATTACCCCAATTAAATAAACAACACTAGTTAATAAATTAATGTATCAGTTTAATTAATTATTCACCGAATATAATTTTATTAATTTACAAATTAATTAATTACATCCCGTGAACTAATTAATCAATTAAACACTTAACTCCTAAGATCATTAATCAATTATCTTGATACAAAGTATCAATTAAATAATTAATTACCTTGACATTTTACTGTCAATCAATCAATTAATTCTATCTCTCCAATGTACCGTTATATAAGTTCTAACTCAGATGTTCGATGTGCACGATCCTATGGGACTGTCCTTAGCTAGAAATGGGCTTATGGCTCGCAGACAGTAAGTGGGTTCTAGCAAACCATTACTGCCCCTAACTAAGACAGAGTTTTAGCAGTCTAAAGATGCAGAGACCCTGTAGTTATCTCTCAACGTCTTTTACCATTTGATATCGATATTATAAACTAGAGGCATGGTGGCTGTCATCCTCTCTGGTGTTTATGATATTTCTTGATCTTAAGTAGATTAATGAATCAGATAAGTAAACTACTTATCAGGGTGTGGTCACACACTTATCAATCTCACTTATCAAGTGGCCTGTGATATCATCTCACTGTTATGTGAGTGGTAATTCCATCAATTCACTATCAATACTAATGTGTTCACATGTTCACCCAATCATACCCGTATTTGGCATCCTGCTACAGACATGTTAAGCGTATGTCAAAGTGAACTGGATCCCACATTGATATTATAATGAAATCTGGTCTGAAGACAGTTAGAGACCTACTTAAGAAAACTAATGACACAACCACCATGTAGTTTTCTCGGGCGGATCGATCCAGTCACATGTATACAACATGTACCCATATTCACAACTGACTTATCAAGTGCTATGGCTAGTACTAATTACTACCATACAGTCATCGAATATACAAGCCTGTGGTCCTAATCATTCCCATGATAGAATAGACTTGGGATATGGTTTTACGATTATCAATCAATGGATTCTCTATTCATATTATAGCACAAGATATAAATGAACTAGATTAATGCCTTTATTAATGTAACACAAATAGTGTATCTATGCAAGAATAATCAAAAGCATAATACAATATACATGAACCAATGCCTAAGAACTAGGGCACACCAATAGTCTCCCACTTGGACTAGTTCCAAGCAGGCATTGCCCTAATCCCTATAGATCTGGTATGACTATCATGTAGGCGCTGTGCAAGTGCCTTGGTAAACGGATCTGCGACATTGTTCTCGGTGTCAACTCTCTGTAATGTAATGTCACCTCTCGCCTGGATCTCCCGGATGAGGTGAAACTTTCTAAGTACATGTTTGGATCTTTTGTGTGATCGGGGCTCGAGTGCTTGTGCTATGGCACCGTTGTTATCATAGAAAACATCAACTGCACCTAGGATAGTAGGAACTACACCTAAGTCAGTTATGAACTTCTTGATCCAAACTGCTTCCTTTGCAGCGTCGCATGCAGCTATGTATTCAGCTTCCGTTGTAGAATCGGCAATGGTAGGCTAATTTGAGGATCTCCAACTAATGGCACCACCATTCAGGAGAAAAACATAACCAAACTGTGATTGTTTCTGGTCCTCATCAGTCTCGAAACTTGCATCAGTGTAACCTGATACTGCCAGCTCCTCTTGCCCACCAAAAACTAAAAAGAGATCCTTGGTACGCTTAAGGTACTTTAGGATAGCCTTAACTGCCTTCCAGTGCTCCTCGATGGGATTTGACTGGTACCGGCTAGTCATGCTAAGTGCAAATGCAACATCTGGCCTTGTACATAACATAGAGTACATGATAGATCCTATAGCTGACGCATATGGGACCTTTTCCATGTTCTCTCTGTCCTGCTTTGTCTGAGGACAGTCTTTCTTACCAAGTTTCAACCCATGGTGCATAGGCATGAATCCTTTCTTAGCCCTGTCCATGCTGAATCTTCTAAGAACTTTGTCTATGTACGTTGCCTGACTCAAGCCTAGAAGTCTGTTGTATCTATCTCTGTAGATCCTGATCCCTAAGATCATTTCGGCTTCTCCTAAGTCTTTCATTGTGAAGCATTTACTCAACCACTGCTTCATGCCTTGCAGTGTTGGTATATCGCCTCCAATGAGCAGTATGTCATCGACATACAATATCAGGAAAGTGGATATGCTCCCACTGAATTTCATATACACACAAGGTTCATCAGGATTCTACACGAAACCATATTCAGTTATGGCTTCATTGAATCTCTGATTCCAAGACCTAGATGCTTGCTTCAATCCATAAATGGATCTTTGAAGCTTACATACTCAGTTAGGATACTTCGGATCGATAAAACCCTCTGGTTGTGTCATGTAGACATCCTCCAGTAACTTCCCATTTAGGAAAGCGGTTTTAACATCCATCTACCATATCTCATAGTTATACCATGCAGCTATGGCCAGTACTATCCTAATGGATTTGAACATAGCAACTGGTGAAAAGGTTTCATCATAGTCAATTCCTTGGATTTGTCTATAACCTTTTGCCACCATTCGCCCCTTGAAGGTGTTATCGGCTTTTAATTTGAAACACCACTTGCAGCCAATTGTTTTAACACCCGGAGGTGGATCCACCAAGTTCCACACCTAGTTATCACGCATAGACTGCATTTCAGCCTCCATAGCTTTACGCCATTGATCTGATTGTGGGCTTTCAATAGCCTCTTGATAAGTCTTGGGCTCATCCTGGTCATCGACCATTATGTCCCCATCATCAGTCACGACAAAACTGTACCTTTCGGGTTAATGACGTGTCCTATCAGACCTTCTAGGTTCCTGTGTAACTGGTTCAGCCTCCTCAATTTCTTAAGGACCTAAATCAGTTACCTGAGCATCCTCAGCATCTGCTGTAGGAGTCGGTGAGTCTTGAATCTCAGCGAGATCAATATTGCTCCCACTGTCTACTTTGGAAAGGAATTCCTTTTCCAAAAAGACTGCAAACCTAGCCACGAATGTTTTATTCTCGGCTGGGTTGTAGAAGTAATAACCCTTAGTTTCCTTAGGGTAACCCACGAATTGGCATTTGACAGACTTGGACTCTAGTTTGCCACTCATCAATTTCTTGACATGTGCATCACAGCCCCAAATCTTCATGAAGGAAATGTTGGGCTTTCGGCCCGTCCATAATTCATATGGTGTTCCTTCAACTGCCTTGCTCGGTGTATTATTAATTATATGAGCAGCAGTTTCCAAAGAAAATCCCCAAAAGGAGATAGAGAGAGAAGCTTGACTCATCATTGAGCGGACCATGTCAAGCAAGGTCATGTTCCTCCTTTCTGACACTCCAGTCCATTGGGGTGTACCAGGAGGAGTGAGTTGGGATACAATCCCACACTCTCTCAAGAATGAGACAAACTTTTGGCTCAAGTATTCACCCCCTCTATCAGACCGGAGCGCTTTTACTTTCTTTCCAAGTTGATTTTCTACTTCATTTTTAAAATCTTTGAATCTCAGAAGAGTTTCAGATTTATGTTTCATCAGATACACATACCCGTATCGGCTATAGTCATCTGTGAAGGTAACAAAGTACAGAAAACCAGATCTAGCACTAGTGCTCATTGGACCGCATACATCTGAGTGTATCAGCTCCAATAGCTCTGTGGCCCTTACACCAGTTTTGGTGAAAGGTGCCTTTATCATCTTCCCTCTTAAACAAGATTCACACGTGTCATAAGACTGCATGTCGAATGACCCTAGCGCTCCACTAGAGTAAAGCATAGTTATGCGTTTCTCATTTATGTGGCCAAGATGACAGTGCCAGATATATGTAGGATTTAGTTCATTAGTCTTAATCCTTTTAGCGCTTATGTTATAGATTGATTCACTACGTTTTAGATCAAGGATATACAAACCATTTTCTAGAAATGCGGTTCCATAAACAATATTGCCACGATGTATAGAAATCCTACCACGTCCAATATTAAAATTAAAACTAGAAATATCCAACATAGAAACTGAGATAATATTCATGCGCATTGCAGGTACAAAACAACAATCTCTAAGTTCTAAAACTAAACCAGTAGGCATCTCTAAATTGTAATCTCCGATCTCCAAGGCCTCTACACGAGCACCATTGCCGACTCGAAGATCCACTTCACCAGATCCTTACAACCTCCTATTTCTCAGTCCCTGCACATTTGAACAAATGTGAGTACCACATCCAATGTCTAAAACCCAAGATGTAGAAATAGCCAGATTTATCTCAACAACATAAATGCCAGAACTAGAAGGTTTAGCCTTCTGTTTCTCCCTTAGCTTTGGACACACGTTCTTCCAGTGTCCCTTCTCATTACACTCATGACAGATATTATCTGTCGAGGCCAACCTACCCTTAGGAGCTGCCGCCTTCCTTATCTTTGACTTGGCCTTTTGGGCGTTCGCCTTGGACTTGGACTTGGCTTTTCCCTTAGGCATGTTCCTTTTGTTGGCTGTTAAGGTAGTAGTCAGTACAGATTCCTTCCACTCGTGTCTACAAACCTTTTGCAAGTCCATAGAACAGTCAAGGAAATCAGTCCCTGAAAGTTTTTCCTTTTCCAGGAGTGGTCTGAGTGAGTTGTTGCTTGTTGCAGTCATTATTTCTTTTATGTAATTTGGTGATTTTTATCTACGTGGAAAAATTACATTAGAGTTAGAACAAAAGGCTTAAGCCAAAGATCAAATTAATAATCCATTTTAATTCATTATTGGTGATATTTATTTGGCTATCTTGACCAAGATCCACAATCCATCAACAATCGACCGAGCTAGGGTTCCGCCGTCAACCATTGACGATTTGGTAGGATAAACTATCCAATCCTCCACGAGGACTCTTGGTTTGATGGGCTTTGTGGCACTTAGCCCATCTGTGCTTAGGGCCCGCTCTGAGCTAATGCTACCCACGTTGAGTCTAACCACCATACACACATTAGCCATACCGAAGTATCCTAACCCTCGACGGCCCACTAATTACTACAGCATACCTGCTAGGGCACATCATATACTATAGCACTACTTGGGAGGAAGAGGTGTGAATCTGGAAAGCACTTTTAAACGACTCAATATTTCATTATCCGGATTAATTAAGTGATACGGCTTTAACATATAATTATCGCGGGTGATGATTTGGTGATCGTTGCTACTTATATTTCATGATTTACTAAGCAATTATAAAACCAAATAAACATAGAGACTCTATGGGCCTTATAATACATCCTAGTGAAACTAGATAAACTATCTAATCTTCACGGGCTTGCTTTACTTGGGCTCCCACCATGGGCTTGGACCATCTGGGCTTCTTCACGGTCAATTACAATTTTATAAATAGAATTTATTCTAAAATTACATTAATAAAAGAATGGCACGCATGCCATATTTCCAAAAATAATTAAATTACAAACCGACTTTAATTTTTGGGCCCATAGAACTCTATAACACGTTGCTGCACGGTAAGACATACAAAAATAATGCATGATCATGGCATTCCAAAATCATCTAATAAAGTTAAGCCGGGTTACTTAGGGTGAAATCGTCAATTTTACCATATGTAACTAAGGCCCGTAAAGGCCCAAACGGTTAACATCCATTTAAATGCAAAATTACATTTCGCTCCCACTTAATTTTTAGGGTCGTCACATATCTAAAATTTAGCCCTCCCAATTTAAACCGGTGTCACGGTCTATTGGGCCAATTTCACAAATTAACTATATTTAATTTTATACAAATTATCAATTCGATTAAAATTAAATATGCATGCCAAACAAAAATATTTTAATACCAATTAATTTTTATTCAAAACACGTTTAATGAATTAAACGGTATTAGGGCCCTGATTTTATTAAATTACCCATGAAAAATTTAAAGATTAAAATCAGTCTCATTAAATCCAAAATTAGACTAATTCTGAATTTTCGACGGACCCGGGACAGTGACAGGGCTGTTGTCCGTGGACAGCAGCCCCGTGGCTGCTGTCTGGTGAACAGCAGTAGTGCTGCTGTCCGCCCAACAGCAGCCGCGGGGCTGCTATTCGCGGACAGCAGTCCCGTGACTACTGTTCCGTGTCCGAAACTATTTTTTTTCTTTTACTGTTTAAAAATTGCTGCTGTATTTTTTTTTTAATTTTCAATTATTTCAAAATTAATTTCAGAACCAAATAATACAAAATACAAACATAAATAATAAATAGAAAACTTCCTAGAACAATTTCTACACGAGGAATTAATAGGAATTCTCAAAACTGATTTGGAAAAATAATAAAAAACCAAATCTTATTAATTTTCAATCAATCAAAACGGACTAAACCATGGCTTGATACCACTGTTAGGAATTAAAGCCAGTTAATCAACTGTAGCGCAGCGGAATTGCGGTTTAAAATTTATTTCTAATCCCTTTAATTTGATCTTTGTCAGTTAAAGAGGGTATGGTGGTTGAGAAAGATAGAGAGGAGGGGACTCATGGTGAAGGGAGGAACTTTGGCCCCTGGATGTTAGCTAAAAGGGCGGTTAGAAGGACTCGGGCATCTGTTGTTCAGAATCATCCTCCTGACATTAGCAAGAAGATGAATTCTCTCCAAATTGCCCCTGAGAGCAAAGGAAGGCCCCCTATTAAGAATGTTGGTTCTGGTAAAGAAACAGTCCTTGGGTCTGGATCTAGATTCGGAGTCTTATCTATTGAGGAAGTTCATGAGTTTGATCAGTCAAACGAGCATTTGGAGCTAAGTATGCCAGGGTTAGAGTCTGCTGAGTCAGAGACTAATAAAGTTGAGACTGTCAACCCTTTGTTTGAATCCAAAGTTGTTACGGTAGGGAGTTCCCAGAATCAGGCCCCTTTTGGGAAAAAGCAGCACAATGAGGTTAGTATCCCGAAAACCTATGTGGATATTGCAAATTGAATGGCTATGGGGGTAAATAAAAGGAGTATGAAAAAACCTAAGGGTATTCAGAAAAATAACCATAGCTCTTTGCATAATTTGGATAAGAGAGGGTCTGCTGGTACCTCTCCAAGGCTCTCAGGAGCTCCGAATAAATACCTGGTTTAGGGTGTTTGGCCTGGGTTCAGTAGTCTTCCTTTCTGATGGATTTTTTGTTTGGAATGTCAGAGGTGCGGCTAGTAAGGCTACCCGTATCCATGTTAATGATTTAATTAAGCAATTTAATCCTTCTTGTTTTGCGTTGCTGGAAACCAAGATCAGTGGTAGCAAAGTAGATGAGGTGGTTAGAAAGTTTAGGAATTGGAATTGTGTCAGATCGGAGGCTACTGGTCGGGAGGGGGGGATTTGGCTTTTCTGGAAGCCAAATCGCGTGCAAATTGATATTATTAGTATGGATAAACAATTTATTCACAGTAAGGTTAATTATCCTGGCAATAAGCCCTTCTTTATCACTTTTGTTTATGCAGATCCTATCATGGCCAATCATAAAAGGTTGTGGGAGATCCTGTATACTATGAGTACGAGCATTGGGGATGCTTGGATGGTGACTGGGGATTTTAATGATATTGCCCTTATGAGCGATCAAAAAGGGGGTGGGAACCACTATGTGAACCGATGTCTTAATCATAAGCAGAATATGGATCTTTGTGGTCTTTCTTATCTGGGAGCTGTTGGTCACAGATTTACTTGGAAACGTAATAACGTTTTTGTTCGGTTGGACAAAATGTATCTGAATATTGCAGCTATTTATAGTTTTCCCGAAGTGAAAGTGTTGAATCTCCCTTTCCGCCACTCTGATCATTGTCATGTCCTAGTTAAGTTGGTGAATTATCACCGGCCTAAGGGGGAAAGACCTTTTAGGCACCAGGTGGCCTGGGAGTCTCACCCTGATTTTAAAAACTTTGTTCAGGATAATTAGCAGCCCCACTCCAATGTCCTCCTTGCTGCTGAGGGGTTTAGAAGAAATGTGGTGAGATGGAATAAGAACATCTTTGGCCACATTATTAGAAGGAAGAATAAGCTTTTAAGAAGAATCGATGGCATTCATCGTAGTTTAGAGATTAGTTTCGATCATAGTTTGAACTGTCATCTCAGATCGCTCCAGAACGAGTTGGAAGCTGTGCTGAGGCAGGAAGAGCTTCTCTGGTTTCAGAAATCTAGGAAGGCTTGGATTAAAGACGGTGATCGCAATACCAGGTTTTTCCACCTTTCTACTATTATTAGAAGGCAGAGAAATCGGATCGATGCTATCAAAGATTCTAATGGTGATTGGGTCTACGAAAAGGAAGACATTCGTTGCTTAGCCCTGAATTTTTATAAAGACTTATTTAAAGAAGAGAATGTGGATCTGGACAAAGGCCTTTCTAGGATTTCTTTTCCTAGGTTGGGGGAGGAAACTATTAGGGAAGCTTTCCATCCTGTTGACCTGAAAGAAATTGATTTGGCCTTCTCTAGTATTGGAGCTACCAAGTCTCCTGGGATTGATGGAATTCCGGCCAGCTTTTATCACAATCATTGGGCAACTGTGAAGGAAGGTATTTACAGTTTTGTTAAAGGTGTGTTTTGTGTCTCCAATGATATCAGTCTGGTTAATAAAACCCTTCTTGTCTTGATTCCAAAAGTGGAGAAACCCTCCTCCTTTTTTCAAATGAGGCCCATTAGTCTTTGTAATGTTTTGTATAAAGCTATTACTAAAATTGTGGCTAATAGACTCTGGTGTATTCTTCCTGAGATTATTAGCCAAAATCAAGGCAGTTTTGTTCCTGGCAGACAGTTGATGGATAATGTGGTTATTGCCCAGGAGATGGTGCACTCTATGAAGATTAAAAAGAGAAAGAAAGTATTGTGGCTCTCAAGCTAGATCTGGAGAAAGCTTATGACCGTTTAAACTGGAGTTTTCTTCTGGATAGCCTGAAGAGAGCTGGTTTCCCGGATAGTTGGAGGAAATTGATCGAGGATTGCATTTCTTCTCCTGTTTTTCAGGTTGTGATCAATGGAGATATGTCGGAGGAGTTTACTCCTTCCAGGGGGATCCGTCAAGGGGACCCTATGAGCCCTTTCTTATTCATTATTACTATGGAAAGGTTGTTGCACCTTATCCAAGAGGCTGTGGGCAATGGAAGCTGCCATCCTGTTTCCATCAACAGCTTATGTCCCTCAGTTACTCATTTGTTCTTCGGTGATGATGTTATGAACTTTGTGGAAGGTGTTGGTCCCTTATAACGAAACAAGTATAGTTCCAATGGGGGGATAGGAACTATTTTAAAATTTGTTCGTTTAGGCTGACTTCTTTTTCTTTATGAAAAGAATTACACAGCGCGCTGAGTGAGTTTAAGACACTAGCTTAGTCAACTGGTGACTAAGTCAGCTTCTTTCCTTGAGTCAAGAGATAGCACTTGAGTCTATTCCTGAACTCAGATACTCAATGCAAGGTTAGAGAGATGTTACTCAGCAGATTTATCCAGGAATCATTATTTATCATGGTTATAACTTATCATATTCATCCCACTTCATAGAGTTTTAGCTACATAAATCTATGTCGCCAATATCAAGGAATAGTGTGTAGTTGTGTCTTACTTAACCCCAAAGTAATTACCGCTTAAATAACATACGAAACCGAGTCGTCTAATACTTGTAATTATAAATCCCGTGGATTCGATACCCGGTCTTAACCGGATTATTACTTGATACGACGGGGTACACTTGCCCCTAAGTAGTGACGTCTAGTGAATTTAGAGCAATTAGAAAGACCACATCTATAGTCCCATAGCACACTTATATCACACTACATCCGTAAACACAGCTAGACGAACCACGCATCTGCCTCTATGCCTACGTCCTGTCCCCGGAACACGTTCCGAGCTTTCAAATTCTCTACTGAGCTCTTTAAAGGTAGAGCACCAAACCTCTTACAACTAGAAGCTGAGTATAACAAGAGTACCTTCCTCTATACCTCTACTCACTCCTATTCTATCATTGAGTACTATAACCGAGTACTCAGCCTCTCCTTTCTATACTTCTAGAAATGATAATGAGATTGTCCTAAACAACAGTTGCTAAAACACTTTAGATGATTGGAAATCACTCTAGACTTTTACACAAAAGTATGGAAATTGGTGTAAGGTATTGGCTTTGCTTTTCTCACAGATTCTTCGAGTATGAATTTGGTCAGCGTGATTGCTAGTTGAAGATCTGCATCGAATGAAGCAAATGGATGGCCTTTATATAGTGACACCTGAGGCACCTGGTCATTTCGAATTTCGAAATAACCGTTGGAGGGAAACGGATTCCTGTCGTTGTCACTTTGTGCGTGCTCAGCGTCGTTGGCCAATAGAATTCTTGCATCTTCTGTCTTTGTCAGTCTTCGGCAGAATGTTTCGCCATTTATGGAAAAGTCCACGAGACAGCTTTCTGCACCTTCTGAACTTTACCCAAAGTAGAAATACTTTGTCTAGAAGTTGAACATTTCCTGCCGTTGTCCTGACTGCTTTGTTGTCCAACTCAGCAGCTTCATCTTGAAGCTTTTGCCACGAAGGCTTCTCGATCCTTCTCTTGCTGAGTCGTCGTTTTGGTTGATACGGCTTCGTTTTGAACTTCTAAGTCGAATGGTGTTGATGTGTTGACTTGGGCTTGACTTCCACTTAATGGGCCTTTGGTCTTTTTATTCTCAATGTCTTATACACAATTAAATTCAACATTGAACAAACACATTAGTGTAATAAATCAAAGCTTATTAAATTTAATGTGTTAGAATATTTTTACTTAAATAATTTTGTCAAATCAAAATCATGTGGAAAGGTGTTTCAACAAACTCCCCCATTTTGATGTTGGTAAAAATATTCAGTCGAAGAACTCAGTGTTGAGCTCCCCCATGATAGTTGACCTAAAGTAATTAACTCCCCCGTAAGGGTTGAGCTACTGACTTACTTTTACTCTAAACATTTCAAGGTTTAATTGAATAAGTCTAAGGTCAGTTTTCAGAGATAGGTGAGCTCATGGAACATATTCTATTTAACTCAGTTTTACGTGGAAGGTTTAAATATCAGAAAGTGCTAAGTATGATTTGTTCAATGAGTTTTAGTTAAATCGACATATAAGAAGTGGTCAACATGCATGATCAACACAGCAGTCATGTCATCAATTAATATAGACAGTAAAGCACAGATGATTCAATAAAGATGCGTTTTTAACAAATTATATTAATTACTTACGTAAGCATCGCATAAAGATAGTCATTTCAAAAAGGATAGAGATGCATATAATTTGTTTTAAGTCAGCACAACAGAGTTAACAAAAGGAGCACAAGACAACAGCTAGCTATCCTATTCAATATAAGCTAAAGCTACTTTAGTTTGCCCTTGCCCTTCTGTTGCTGACTTCCTGAAGCTTGCTGAGTTCTTGGGGCTTGATCTTTCTCCCCCTTTTTTCCATCATCAGGTTTTGAAATGAAGGTTGAGTCATTGGCAGCTTGAGTAAGACACTGAGAAAATGCCTTTAGCTTCTTCGAGCTTTCATTCATTCCATCGAAGATGGGAATGCCATCATCGATAATGTCACGAGGAATACCGATAGATGCGGCACTTAGCATGCTTAACACAGCGGCTTGAGACTTGCCAATCCAGTGCATGGTTCAGTGAGGATTGCAAAAGCTTGATGAAACATCTTGAGCAGAGATGCATCATAATACTTACGCTGACCCTGGATTTTGCGCACATCGCTGTAGATGGCTCGAGAATACTTTAGAATCTCGTTCATTTTAAGCTCATCAGTGGCCATCTCTTGCCTGTTCAAGTTCAGCAGACGCACAGCCTCAGAAATTTTCTCAATGGAGCATTGGGAGGAGGTGGAAAGCTGATGGTTTGTTTTCTCTTGCTCAGTGTTAAGTTGGTGAAAGAGATGTTGGACTTCGGCAGAAGTGGCATATGCTGAGTTCGTAGCTGACAGTTGATGAAATTCTTGGTGTAGAGAATTCACATGATTTACAATGGTCAGCTGGAGTTCTGCTATTTTTAGAATAGAGTCCTGCCGGGGCTGTTGAGATTGCAGAGAAGTTAGAACACTCAGAAGATCCTTCATACCCTTTATCTCGGTCAGAAGCTGAGTGATAGATGAAAGTTGTGTTGTCTCAACAGTGCTGGATTCAGTGGCATGGGTGCTTGATTTTTGGAGGTCCTGGATGAGAGCCTGAGCTAAGTCAACAATGCGTCTACCAGACTCAGAGGCAATGTTGTAGTTAAAGGATCCATCCAGCGTTGGCCCAGATGCCCGAGATGGAGTAGAACCAGTTAGAGGCAATGTTAGGTTCTGCTCGACATTTGGAGTTCCATCATGGTCAGTTGAAGCTGACTGAGGCAGATTCTGCACATTTACTTGGGGAAGTGGAGGATCGGAAGAAGGAGTTCCTTGCACTGAGTCAGGCTGAAGCTGACTTGGTGATGGTATTGGAGGAAGTTCAGCATCTACTTGGGCAGGAAATGCCTTAACTTGCTCATCAGTTTGAGGAGCAGAATCTTCGAGCAATTGCTTGGCATTGCTTGGATTTGCGGAGGCAGTTAAGTCGGCATGTTCCTTTGGAGAAACAGAGGCTTGATTTTCTAAGTGCCCTTGGTCAGATTCAGGAGGGTTGGAGAAGTATTTGAGATGAACCTTAGTAAGGTCAGTGATTTCATCTCTCAGCGGGGAGTCTCCCAGTAGGTCAATGACCGGTTTTCAAACGACGCTCTTCTTTCTGAGTCTTTTAAGCTTTGGAGGAGTCGGATCATATGGAATGGACTCGATAGAGTCATTAGGTGAGTTGTCCCCTTGAGCAGCAGGAGTAGTTTCTGTGTGCTCAGCTTCTTCTTCTTCAACCAATTCAGTGTTGATTGGTTCAAACTGCTCATCCTCAGTAGTTTCTTCAGTGTCATCCTGACCACTGCCTTCCTCATCTGACTCATCATCCAGTGTATCTTCTCCAGACTGTTCATCCAACTCTTCCTCATCAAGCTGACCACCTACTTGATCTTGGTCTTGTTCTTCCTCAGCCTGTTGCTCAGCGTCAATTCCTTGACTCTGTGCATAGTGAGAGTTAGGAGGAACGATGATGTCTGTCGGTATGGCTTTGATGGGTCTTAACTCAAAGTTGAGTTTCTTCTTATTCTTCTTCTGCTTGCTCAGCAGTTGCTCTTCAATGTCGTCCCTTTCCTCTGTCTCAGGCTCAGCTTCCCTAGGTCGTTTCGAAGCTGATCTAGATACACCCGGACTTTGCTGAGTTAGAGGTTGTGTTCCTGTATATACAACTTTGATCCTCTTTGGGGCAAAGGCAGCTCCTTTAGAGGTGCTTTGCACAACTTTCCTCTTTCGTTGTGTTCTACTCTTGCGAGTCACATCCCCCTCAGTGTTTGTCCCCTCAGCATTCTGTTCAGCTTCCCCCTTTCCTTCCTTCGGCACGATTGGCAGGTCATATTCCAAACCAAATAGGGCAGCAGCTGTTATTTCAGTTCCCCGAATTCGAATCTCCGAAACCGTATCTACCTTGTGATCCTGGAGGATTCAAGTGCTGAAGGATCCCAGCCTAAGGGTTCCTGTACTGCGTAAAAACCCACTGATGATGAAAACAGGCATATTGATCGGCGTGTAGGTCAGCATGTGCCATATGAAGCACTGCTCGAAGTTGGTTGCTGAGTTGGTGCAGTTTATTTTGGGGTAGAGGAAATTTGTCAGTATATAATGGGCCATCTTTTGATGCTGACCCATGGACGTGCTCGAGATTTCACCCTTATGACCCTCAGGTTTGCAGAAGGTCTTAACGTAGTTGGTTTTGTCATGGTCACCTGACTTACGAAGTATAGCTCCTTCGTTCTTTAATTTGAATAGTGAGGCAAGGTACGCTGGATTGATGGAGATGTTCTTTCCTCGAACATTAGTGGCTAGGTAGTTCCTGTCATCTTTGGCGACCTTCAGGTTGGCGTAAAATTTGCGTACCAACTCAGGGTAAGTATAATCACGGACTGAGAACAGCTCGGTCCAGCCATTTTGCTTGATCCACTCGCAGAAATGTTGCTCGGCATCCACGAATCCGGGAGAGAACCAACGGGATTGGTCAATCTTCCACCCCTTCACACTCTCAAAGACTTTAGTGTAGGTGCGTTGTTCGACTTTCTTACCCTTGTCCTTCGTCTGTTGTTTCCCTTTAGAAGAAGTAGCTAGGACATCTTGAGCTTTCTTGCTCGGCGTAACAACTCCAGTGGGATTATGCTGGGTAGGAGATGTGGGATTGTCATCGAAGCGGTTTTGGGAGTGACCGGCACCAGAGATGTTCATAGAGACTTTTGTCATATTCTCAGAGAAGTTTTGGGAATATTTTGAGAGAGAAATATAAATGCCAAAGATTTCTAAGCGTGAAGAGATCCTAGTGGGAATATATCCACTATTTATAGAGGTATGAGTCGGTCCAAGACGTTGCGTTGTCAATTTTACCTCGAGATTCTCAATCGACAAAGATTCTGGCATTTATGACATATACGGCGCGTGTCTTTTCTAATTATAGCCTATACGTCATCCTAGGTGGCTATTGAATTCGCGTGTTTGGCATTAAAGTTTGCAACGGCTCTTTACTCAGTGTTAAGAATTTCAAGCGTTTAAAGTTCTGAGTAGTCAGTGTTGTGCAAAGGAATGGTTCTTATGCTTAGTAGGTCAGCTTGATATAATCACTTAGCATCTACTTAGCAAGTAATAGCATAAATCATTCAGCATGGTAATTCATTCATCATTTTGAATATATATTTAGGACTGGAATTTACTGAAGAGGGTTAGACATACCAATGGCTTCTCTCAGTATGCTGAATTGCTCACGAGCTAGTGGCTTCATGAACATATCCGCAAGCTGCTCATTCATTGGGACATAGGTCAGCTTGATCTCACCCTTGAGTACATGATCTCTAATGAAGTGATGTCTTATGCTGACATGCTTCATCCTGCTGTGCTGGATTGGGTTATTTGATAGATCAATTGCACTTTTGTTATCACATTTGACCTCAATTGTCTTTGTTAGAACGCCATAGTCTTCAAGTTGTTGCTTAATCTATAGGACTTGAGCAACACAGCTTCCAGCAGCAATGTACTCAGCTTCAGTGGTTGACAGGGCCACTGACGCCTGCTTCTTGCTGAACCAGGATACAAGACAGCTCCCTAGGAAGTGGCATCCTCCAGAGGTGCTTTTTCGCTCAAGCTTGTCTCGTCCATAGTCAGCGTCAGTGTATCCAACGAGTGTGAAATCATGAGTGTTGGGATACCATAAACCTGCATTCACTGAGCTTTGCAAATATCTAAGGATCCTTTTTACAGCTATGTAATGAGATTCCTTAGGGTTAGATTGATATCTAGCACAATAGCATACTGAGAACTGAATGTCCGGTCTACTCGCTGTTAAGTAAAGTAGAGATCCTATCATACCTCGATACAATTTGCTGTCTACCGACTTACCATTCTCGTCACCACATAGGACAGTGTCAGTGCCCATAGGAGTAGATATTGGCTTGTAGTTTTCAAGATCATATTTCTTCAATATCTCCTTGGCATATTTAGCTTGAATTATGAAGATGCCATTCTTTCCTTGTTTGATTTGAAGTCCAAGGAATAAGTTGAGTTCTCCCATCATTGACATTTCAAACTCAGTCTGCATTTGCTTGCTAAATTCCTTACACATTGACTCGTTAGTGGCACAAAAAATGATATCATCCACATAAATCTGAGCCAACAGGGTATCTTTACCCTTCCTCTTAATGAATAAGGTTGTATCAGCTTTGCCTCTGATGTAATTTCTAGTCAGCAGGAAACTGGTCAGCCTCTCATACCAAGCACGTGGTGCTTGCTTGAGGCCGTACATAGCCTTTTTGAGTTTATAAACGTGGTTTGGGAACTTAGGGTCCTCAAACCTTGGAGGTTGATTAACATAAACTTCCTCGTTTACAACTCCATTAAGAAATGCACTCTTAACATCCATTTGAAATAATTTAAAGTTCATATAAGATGCATATGCACATAAAATTCTAATAGCCTCTAGCCTTGCCACTGGGGCAAAGGTCTCACCATAGTCAATACCTTCTTGCTGACTGTAGCCCTGAGCTACAAGTCTTGCTTTGTTTCTGACCACGTTCCCTTGTTCATCCAGCTTGTTGCGGAAGACCCATCTTGTTCCTATGGTCTTCTGGCTTCTTGGTTTTGGCACTAGATCCCATACTTCATTTCGTCTGAACTGATCAAGTTCTTCTTGCATTGCTTTCATCCAGAATTCGTCATACTCAGCTTCAGCGAAATTCTTTGGTTCCTGGATTGAGACGAATGCTATGTTGCTGAGGTATCTCTTGAGTTGATTTCTCGTCATCAGGGTATTCTCAGCGGCATCAAGAATAGCACTTTCTGAGTGGCCTCTTGGTATTCTAATCTCCTTTGGTAGATTGATGTCTTGCGCTGGCTGTGTTTCAACAATCTCTGCAGATGTAGATTGGTTAGTGAAGGTAATTTGAGTTTCACCTTTACCTTTGGTCAGCCCTTGAGGAAACAACTCAGTAGTTGTTTCTTGGTCAGCGGGTGCTGAGTGTAGATCATCCTCGATCAGCTGCTGGTATCTACCTGCAGGGTTAGTTTCGTCGAACTCTACATGTACTGATTCTTCCAAAACTTAAGTTTGTTTATTAAAAACTTTGTATGCTTTGCTGTTTGTTGAGTAGCCTAAAAAGATAGCTTCATCAGCTTTTGAGTCAAACTTAGCTAGGCTATCTTTGGTGTTTAAAATAAAACATTTACAGCCAAAGGCATGAAAGTATCCAATGTTGGGCTTTCGTCCTTTCCAAAGTTCGTATGGGGTTTTCTTTAGTATAGGTCTAACAAGAGCCCTATTAAGAATGTAGCACGCTGTGTTGACAACTTCTCCCCAAAAATACTTTGGAAGCCTATGCTCACTCAGCATTATCCTGGCTATTTCAACCAAGGTTCTGTTTTTCCTTTCAACAACCCCATTTTGTTGAGGCGTTCTAGGAGCAGAGAAATCATGGTCAATGCCGTTGGTTTCACAGAATTCAACAAACTGTTGGTTCTTGAATTCTCCACCATTATCACTTCGGATGTGAGCTAACTTAAGGTCTTTATCATTTTCAAGTTTTCTTACCAATTTTGAAAATGTCTCAAAGGTTTCATCCTTGCTACTCAGTAAGATGATCCAAGTGTACCGAGAAAAGTCATCTATAATGACCAAAGAAAATCTTCTTCCACCCAAGCTCAGCGGATGGACTGGACCGAAGAGATCCAAGTGTAGTAACTCTAATGGACGCTTAGTTGAGACAATATTTTTACTATGAAAAGATTGTTTGGTTTGTTTTCCAGCTTAGCAAGCGTGACATAGTTGATCTTTTTCAAATTTAAGTTCTGGCAGACCCTCAACCAATTGCTTTCTTGCTAATTTGGCCAGGAGGTCCATGCTTACATGACCAAGTCTCCTGTGCCATAGTCAGGAATTTTCTTCCTTTGACACTAAGCATACAGTTTTTGAAAACTTCTTTTCTAAGTTTAGCATGAAGACATTATCAATACGAGGGGCAGTTAAAATTAACTCATTTGTTTTACCCTCGAATATTTTACATCCAGTGTCATCAAATATAACTTTTCTCCCATTGTCACATAGTTGAGCTACACTGAGTAAGTTATATTTGAGTCCGCTGACTAGGGAGACAGACTCAATAGTAGGATTTCCACCAACGGTTCCTGACCCTACTATCTTACCCTTTTTTTTGTCTCCAAAACTTACGCTTCCTCCTCGTTTACGCTCAAACATGATGAACTGAGTTTCATCACCAGTCATATGCCTCGAGCATCCGCTGTCAATGTGTTGGTCCCTGGTAATTAGTTCCAAGGGGGGGGGGGGGGGGGGTTAGGAACTAATATAACTTTTTTCGTGTTTTAATTAAGCTGACTATAAGTTATTTTGAGAGTATATTAACTTTAGCCTTTGGTCAGCTTGGTGAGATATATCTCAAGACATCTTTAGTCAGATGTTGACCAAAGTTGTTTTCTTGAGAGTTAGGAATTGACACTCTTGGGGGTCAGCTACTAACTCAGCACCACTTACTTACTCAAGATCAGCATAGGCAATTTATATGCTGAGTAAATAAAACAAACAACACATGCAATTATAAAAGAGAGTTTAGAGATTACTCAGCATCACTTATCCTGGTTCGGCCTCTCTGCCTACGTCCAGTCCCCAGAGTCCTCCGGGCTTTTTGAATCCAATACTGAGCTCTTTAGAGGTAGAGCACAAACCAATTACAAGGCAGTTGAATATGCAAGAGTGCCTTCCTCTATTCGTCTACTCAACTCCTACTAAGTGCAACATCCCAGCACCTAGATTTCTCTACCACTGAAATGCTTACAACCAAGCACTCAGCTTTATACTCTCAATATTCCTATTGATCGCAGACTTTTACTTTTTGAACTAAAGAACACTTTAGATGATTACAAATCAATCTAGCATTTACACAGAATAGAAAAGTAGGTGTAAGATCCTTTTTGTATTTGAGTGCTTTTGAATCTTTCTCTCTTGTATTTTTCTTTTGATGCTTCAGTGTGTTTTAAGTTCTTCGATTGTCCTTTTATAGAGGGAAATCTGTGGGTTTGATCGTTTTGAATTTTCCTAACCGTTAACATCAAAACGGCTCTTTTGGGGAACAATTTCTGGAAATCTTCAGACTGCACCTCCATTCCCTTTCTCTGTTTTCTTCAGGCGTCAGGTTTGTTTTCTAGCGTCTGGTTTGTCTGTTTGTGCCAGTTGTCTGTTTCCGATAATCCAACGTCCCATGACTCTCGGAATTAGTCTTTTAGGTATCTTCGAGGTTCCAATTATTGGTGCAGAACATTTGCAGACTTTGTCTTTTTGTGAACGAATCCTTCATGCTGTCCTGATTGTTACTCAGCTTCGGTTGTTCATTTCGAATGTTCACGATTCATGCTGAGTTCCTTTAAGGTCAGCTCCGTTTTGTTTAACCGCTCCTGAAGAAGTCTTCAGCTTTAGTCAGCTTCGTTTTGTTTCTGAATTTGAACTCCACTCAACTTCTATTCTGTCATGCTGAGTTCCTTTCTACTCAGCTTCGGTTGTGCTGACTTTTGTCCTGTCTTTACTTTATATATTTTTGCACTCAATATTTAACAAACATATTAGTACAATTAAATCAAAGCATCTAAATTTAATTGCCTCTTAATCATGGATGATTTTGTCAAATCAAAATCTTGTGGAAAGGTGTTTCAACAAACTCCCCCATTTTGATGTTGGCAAAATACATAATTACGGAACTCAGTTATAAGTTACCCAATGATTGGTATTTTATGATATGACTCCCCCGTAAGGGTTGCATTCGTTTTGTTTGAAATTTATTCTAAGCCTTCCAAGATCTAATTTAGACTTAAAAACATTTGAGTGTACTGACTCAGTTTTGGAAGGTTGTTGTCTCTTAGTTTATTTTTGGTGTTTATTGTTTTTGACCTTTTTGATTTGTTCTGTTCAACCTAGATTAGTCAGATCAGAAAGGAAAACAACTACTTGTAATATTGAAGTTTAAACAACAGAAACAAATAAAAAAAACTATCCAAACAACATTTAAAGACAGGATTATTTCTGGATAGGATTAAACAAGTTCTACTTCTTCTTTTTCTGAGCTGAGGGTTCAGCTAGGGCAATTCCTTTGCCTTTCTCTTTGCTTCCAGAGGTATTTCCTGCAGGCTGAGTTGCTGGTCTACTTGTCTCCCCCGTTTTGCCATCATCGGGTTGGTAAAGAAAGGTCTTATTTCTAGCGGCAGAGGAGAGATAGTTAGAGTAGCGATGAAGCCTTTTTGTGCTTTCACCCAAACTGTCAATGACGGGAACGCTATCGTCCTGGACGTGCCTAGGAACTCGAAGGGAGCTGCTGATCATACTGAGGAGACATTCATGGGCTTTGCTCAGGCAGGAGATTGAGCTGGTGACCTGACCATAAGATTGATGGAATAGTTTTAGTAGAGCAGAGTCATAAAACATGCGATGGGCATTGTTGATCCGCATGGCCTTCATGATAGCTTGTGAAAAGCTCATGAGTTCTGTGTTGGAGACTGGATCAACATCCATCTGGGCTCTATCAATGTTCAATAGTTTGACTGCCTCACTTAATTGGTCAATAGTACACTGGGAAGAGGAGGATACTAAATCACGTGTACTTGTCAGCTCAGTATGAAGCTTGCTGAAGCATTATTGAAGTTCGGTAGAGGTGACAAACTCAGTATGGCTGGGTGGACTGGATTTGGTTAGTTCAGCATACAGCTTGGTGAAGCAATCTTGCAACTCAGCAGATGTTGCAGACTCAGTATGGGCAGTTGCTCTAGAGGGGGTCAGTTCCGCTGCTAGCTTAACAAAACAGATTTGAAGCTCAGTGGAAGTGACGTACCCTGGATTGGCTTCAGACAGTTGTTGAATTTTCCCTTCAAGAGAGTTCATATGGGTGGCCATTGTAAGCACTAATTCAGTTAGTTTTTCCATTTGCTCTTGGTTTGGTTGCTGAGTCTGGACTGCAGTGATTATACTAACCAGATCTTTTAGGCTACGAAGTTCATGCAGAAGCTGAGTGATACCTGTCAGGTGAGAGGACTCAGCTCGAGTGGATTGGCGACCTTCAGCTTGAGTAGGATGAAAATCTTGAAGCAAGGACTGAGCAGAAGCAATGACCCGTCGGCCAGACTCAGTAGCATTCAAGTATGCAAACTTATCAGTATTAGACTCAGACGCTGGTTCAGGATTTGATGATGATGGAGGTGTTGGTTCCTTGCCAGATTGAGTACCTTGATTGGTACCTGGACTTTGATGGATTTGATGAGCTGAGTCATCAACATTTTGTGGTGGAGTTAAGGCATGAGTTGGCTCAATTGGAGCAGTTTGAATTGGATCTGTAGGGTTTTTGGCATGTTCCTCATCCTGAGTAACAGAGGCTTGCTTTTCCACTGGATCTTCTGGTGGTGACTCAATTTCATTGGAGAAGTACTGAAACTGGATTATAGAGAGGTCAGTTTCAGGCTCGTCAATGGGAAAATCGGTCATGAGATCAATTTGCTTTTGCGCTTTCTTTTTTAATCTTCGCCAGGTCTCAGTTTTTGGCGGTGAATGGTCAGTTCGAAGACCTTCACTGAGCTTAGTAGCAACTGTCTCCTCTTCTACAGGTTGCTCATCATGGCCTTCAACAACATTACTTTCATTCTTTCTCTGCTCAGCATCATCCTGAGATACTTCAACATTGGGGTATCCTTCCTGCTCAGTATTAACTTGGTGATGCTCAACATGTTGCTCAGTTGCTTCCACATTCTCCTTTTCTTGGTCAGTTCCATGACCTTCAGGTTGAGTAGAGGCTAGTGGGACAGCTTCAACTATCTTTAAGGAGTTACCATTTTTCTTCTTCTTTAAAGGGGTTTCTGGAGTTTCTTCACTCTCATCTGCAGGTTCTTCTTGCCTCTTTCTTTTCTCAGCATGCTCCTCAGCTTTGTCAGCTTTAGCTTTCTGTCTTGATGAAAGCCTTACTTTCTTCGGGACAGCATGAATGTCCTTGGAGCAGGTTTCTACAGCCTTCCTCTTCTTTCTTTTCTCAGGCTGAGCTGTTTCTGGTGACTCAGCATGAGCATCAACCTTTTCTATACGCACAGCTTCAGGCTCAATTTCTTGTTGCTCATCTTCTTCATCTTCTTCAGCATCTCCAGCTCCTTCATATCCCTTCAAGGGTTGATTGTACAACAATCCATTTAGCAGAGCAGCAGTAATTTCACTTCCCAAACTACTTGTTTCACCTTTCGTCTCAATCTGCTTGTCTTCAAGAATCTTTGTGATGAGAGATCCCAAGCGGAGTTTCTTACCACTTCGTTGAAACGCACCAACTAGAAAGACAGGAAGATTGAAGGGAGTGTAGGTCAACATGTGCCATATGAAGCACTGTTCGAAGTTTGATGTGGATGAAGCTGAGCTGAGTTTGGGGAAGATAAAGTTGGTCAGCATGAAGTGGACCATCTTTTGTTCTTTACCCATGCAGGTGCTGGGTATTCCCCCTTGTGATCTTTGGGTTTACAGAACCCCTTTAGCTTCTCAGATGTGGCTTTTGGTATTTTCTCCTTTGTCGTTCTAAATTGAATTCCTTCGTCTGGTAATTCTAGCAGTGTGGCTAGATAAGCAGGGGTTATTGCGATTTTCTGACCTTTTACAGTGGTCTCCAAATAATCAGAGTCGTCCGCATCAACGCGATTTGAGTAGAATTCCCGCACTAACCTGGGGTAAGCTGTTCTTGAGAGTGAGAAGAGACCTTTCCATTGGTTCTTTTCGATCCATTCACAGAATGGAGTCTCAGATGATACGAAACTTGGAGAGAACCATCGGCATTTTAAGACTTCCAGATTGTTGACCTTTGAGTGTACCTTGATCATTGTCCTCTCCCTTTCCATTGAAGGACCCGCGTGGTCAGTGGGTTTTTCTGTGTTTTGAGTTTTTGGGGTTTTCTTTTTACTAGGAGACATTTTTGATGATTTTGAAATTTTTAGAGAGAAGGAAGTTTGATTTTCGGGAATTTCAGGTGTAAGGAATGACGAGTGGGTTTCTTCTATCTTTTATATCAATTCATGAAAGCCCTAAATCATTATTTAGCCGTTTTTCTCCTAGGGACGTTCAATCGACAGACATTCTGTCAATTATGACATCTTCGGCGCATGGGTTTTTGCCATTAATTTGCGTCTTCCCAAGGTGTCAGAGGTTACACGTGTAGGTTCACTTTATGCGAGTGGGTTTTTACTAGGTTTTACTTAGAATTCGAAACATCCTAGATATTGAGTGCCTAGCTTTTGTGAAGATTATCTCTCTATTCTCAACGTACGTCACTCACTCAGCATGTGCATTTACTCAGTATAGAGTGATTACTCAATATGTTTTTCTACTCAACATAGGATGTTAACTCAGCTTTTATGACTACTCAGTATCATCACCCAATATATATTTTAATTCAGCATAGGGTGGCATTTACTCAAGGTTCCATTCATATGACAATTATTCAATTACAGATTTAGTTAGAGTGGATTTGTCATACCAATTGCTTCCCTTAGTGTGTTGAATTGCTCTCGTGCCAAAGGTTTTGTGAAGATATCTGCAAGCTGGTCATTTGTTGGCACATAGGTCAGCTTGATCTCATCTTTTAGTACATGGTCTCTGATGAAGTGATGCCTTATGCTAACATGCTTCATCCTGCTGTGTTGGACTGGATTTTTAGATAGATCGATGGCACTTTTGTTGTCGCATTTGATCTCTATTGTCTTTGTTTTGACTCCGTAATCCTCAAGCTGTTGCTTTATCCATAGGACTTGTGCAACACAGCTTCCAGCAGCCACGTACTCAGCTTCCGTTGTAGACAGAGCAACGGATGATTGCTTCTTGCTAAACCAAGATACTAGACAGCTTCCGAGGAAATGACATCCTCCTGAAGTACTTTTTCGTTCTAGCTTATCTCGTCCGTAGTCAGCATCAGTATATCCAATGAGTGTGAAGTCATTTGAGGTTAGATACCATAGACCTGCATCAACTGAGCTTTGCAAGTATCTAAAAATTCTTTTTACAGCAGTTAGATGAGATTCCCTGGGGTCAGCTTGATATCTAGCACAATAGCATACTGAGTATTGAATATCTGGTCTACTAGCAGTGAGATAGAGTAAGGAACCTATCATACCTCGATAGAGTTTACTATCAACTGACTTACTCTTTTCATCCTTGCATAGGACAGTATCAGTGCCCATGGGGGTTGATATTGGTTTGCAATCTTCCATGCTGAATTTCTTTAACATTTCCTTGGTGTACTTAGACTGACTTATAAATATGCCATTCTTACCTTGCTTGATTTGAAGTCCAAGGAAGAAGTTGAGTTCACCCATCATGGACATTTCGAACTCAGTTTGCATCTGTTGGCTAAATTCTTTGCACAAAGATTCGTCAGTAGCACCAAAGATTATATCATCAACGTATATTTGTGCAAGTAGGGTATGTTTACCCTTTTTCTTAATAAACAAGGTTGTGTCAGCTTTTCCCCTGACATAGTTCCTGGTCAGCAGGAAGTTGGTCAACCTCTCATACCAAGCTCTTGGAGCTTGCTTTAGGCCGTACAAGGCCTTTTTGAGTTTATAAACGTGATTTGGAAATTTTGAATCTTCAAATCGAGGAGGTTGATTAACGTATACCTCTTCGTTTATAAAGCCATTAAGAAACGCACTTTTTACATCCATTTGGTATAGTTTAAAATTCATGTAACTGGCATAGGCACACAATATACGTATAGCTTCTAATCTAGCAACAGGAGCAAATGTTTCTCCATAGTCTATACCCTCTTGCTGACTATAGCCTTGGGCTACAAGTCGGGCTTTGTTTCTAATCACATTTCCATGTTCATCTAGCTTATTTCTAAAGACCCACTTGGTTCCTATGGGCTTTTGATTCATATGTCTAGGTACTAAATCCCATACCTCATTTCTGGTGAATTGGTCAAGCTCCTCTTACATAGCATTGATCCAATATTCATCTTGCTCAGCATCAGCAAAGTTCTTTGGTTCATGTATTGATACGAATGCAACATTGCTGAGGTATTTTCTAAGTTGATCCTTGGTCATTAGTTTGTTGTTGGCGGCATCAAGAATGGCTTGTTCTGTATGACCTCTTGGGATCTTTATTTCCTTGGGCAATGTTGAGTTGTTTGGAAGAGGTGTTTCTACAATCTCTACAGGAATAGATTGGTCAGCAAATGATATTTCAATTTCTTGCTTACCTTGGGTCAGCTCCTGTATGTTTGACATTGTGGCTCCTGGTTGATCAGCGGAAGCTGAGCCTGGTTCATCTTCTTCAGGCTGAGCTGACTTACCTGTAGGGTTAGTTTCATCGAACTCAACATGTACAGACTCTTCTACAATCTGGGTTCTTTTATTAAATACTCTATATGCTTTACTATTTGTTGAGTACCCTAAAAAGATCGCCTCATCAGCTTTAGCATCAAATTTAGCAAGAATGTCTTTTGTATTGAGTATGAAACATTTACACCCAAAGGCACGAAAGTATCCAATGTTGGGCTTTCGACCTTTCCAAAGTTCATATGGGGTTTTCTTGAGTATAGGTCTGACTAGAGCCCTATTCAGTATATAACATGCCGTGTGAACAGCTTCACCCCAGAAGTACTTTGGAAGCCTATTTTCACTCAGCATTGTCCTAGCTATTTCGACAATGGTTCTATTTTTCCTTTCAACAACCCCATTTTGTTGAGGTGTTCTAGGAGCAGAGAAGTTGTGGTCAATACCACAGGTTTCACAGAATTCATCAAACTGTTGGTTTTTGAATTCTCCACCATTGTCGCTTCTAATGTGAGCTACTTTTAGGTCTTTGTCATTTTCAAGCTTTTTGATCAGTGTGGTGAACATCTCAAAGGTTTCATCCTTGCTACTCAGCAAGATGATCCAAGTGTACCGAGAGAAATCATCTACAATAACCAAAGAAAATTTCTTACCTCCCAAGCTGAGTGGCTGGATAGGTCTGAAAAGATCCAGGTGTAGTAATTCCAACGGCCTTTTGGTTGAGACGATATTTTTGCTACGAAATGACTTTTTAGTTTGTTTACCCTGCTGACAGGCTTTACATAGTTGATCTTTTTTAAACTTTAATTTGGGTAATCCCTCAACTAATTGCTTTCTAGCTAATTTGGCAAGAAGGTCCATGCTGACATGCCCAAGTCTTCTATGCCATAGCCAGGAGTTGTCCTCTTTAGACACTAAGCATATATTTTTAGAAAACTGTTTTTCCAAGTTTAACATATATACATTTTCTACACGAGGGGCAGTTAAAATTAATTCATTTGTATTTCCCTCGAGTATTTGACACTTAGTATCATCAAATACAACCTTTCTGCCGCTCTTGCAAAGCTGAGCTACACTCAGCAGATTGTATTTGAGACCTTTAACTAAGGAGACAGACTCAATGGTTGGGTTACCTCCGATAGTACCTGAGCCGACTATCTTACCCTTCTTGTTGTCTCCAAAGCTTACACTTCCACCTCGTTTAAGCTCTAGTGTGATGAACTGAGTTTCATCACCTGTCATATGCCTTGAGCATACGCTGTCTATATACCATAGTTTTGACTTCTCCACGCACGTCAAGCTGACCTGAAGTTTAAACTATTCATTTTTAGGTACCCAATTTCTTTTGGGTCCTTTCTTGTTAGTATAAACAGGTGCAAAATCATATTTTAGCTTGTGACGGCATACTTTTATGGTGTGGCCTGGTTTACCACAGAAGTCACAAAAAGATATCCTTTGTGGGTTGAACTGAGTATAGTCAGCATTATTGTGTTGGGCATGCCAACATACTTTTGTGGTATGCCCTTTTCTTCCGCAGAAGTCACATTGGATAGTCCGCTTGTTATTCCAACACACATCCTTTGTGTGTCCCCTTTTTTCACAATATTCACATTGAGTGACTTGCTTATGCTGACTATTATTTGCGTACTCGGCATGGGCTTTATTTCTGTTTGAGCCCTTCCCTTGACTCTGTAATGTTGTGATATCCTTTCTAAGTTTCTTTGACTCAGATTGAACCTCCGTGACAAACTTATGTAAGATTTGCATGTTGGTATGCAAGTCAGAGTTGTCCTGGAGAAGATATCGGAGATCACTCAGCTTGACCTCTTCAATCTCATCACAGCGCCTGCTGAGTGCCTTAATCTTTTTGTTACACTTCTTAGTTAGTGTATATAAGTCACTCAGGGCATTTACCATTTCATTTCTAAGCAAAATTAAAGATGTTACCTCATTGTTGTGATTCTCTTGGTCAGTTTCATCAAAAAGGTCAGCATGCTCAGATTGGGATTGGTCAGCTCCATCATCTGCCATAAAACATATGTTGGCTGTTTCATTTTGCTCAGCTTCAGATGATATTGACTCATCACTGTCACTCCATGTGGCTACCATATCCTTTTTGCTTCCCTTCTTCTCTTTCTTGAGGTTGGGACAGCTTGACTTGATGTGCCCGGTTTGATGACACTCAAAACATGTGACAGATTTCGAGCTGTCCTTCTTGTACTTGTCACTTGACTCACCTTTGTACTTATCATTTCTTCTAAATGATCTTTTGCCATTTCTATCATTTCTTCTGAACAGCTTTTTCATCTTTCTGGTGAACATGGCCAGTTCCTCATCATCAGTAGACTCCACTTCAGTTGAGTCAGCTTTCATGACGAGGGATTTTTGTTTCTTATCTTCTGATTTTTCTTTCTCTTTGGCTTCAAAGTTTTTCATAGAGATTTCATGGGTCAGCAGGGAACCGATCAGCTCATCATATTTGTAAGTAGTCAAGTCTTGTGCTTCTTCTACGACTGTTTTCTTTGCTTGCTAGCTCTTAGGCGGACTTCTCAGAATTTTCTTCACCTGTTCTTCTTCAGTGAAGTTCTTTCCAAGCCTTTTTAGCTCATTTATAATGTTTGTGAACCTTGCGTTCATCTCTGAGATGTCTCCATTCTCCTTCATCTCAAACAGCTCGTAGAGTCTCATATGTTGATTGACTTTAGACTCCTTAACCTTGCTTGTGCCTTCATAGGTCACTTCAAGCTTCTTCCAAATTTCCTGTGCTGACTCACAACCTGAAATTTTATTGTATTCTGCAGCATCTAACGCACAGTGAAGCATATTTATAGCCGAAGCATTATTTTGTAGTTTTCCGAGGTCATCCTCTATCCACTCAGCCTCACTTTTAACAATTTTCTCATTGTTAACAGTTTTGTATGGCACATGTGGACCTTGAACAATTGCAAGCCATGCACTCATGTTTGTGGCTTGTATAAAGTTCTTCATCCTATTCTTCCAGAAGGTATAGTTTGATCCAAAGAATAGGGGAGGTCTGGTGATCGATAACCCCTCAGGGAGTATCTGCGTTGTTTGGTTTCCAGGAAGGAAACGAGTGCTATTCTCACCCATTTTTAGGGATCAGCTCAAGATTGTTAAATCTTTGAGTAGTGAGCTTTTGCTCTGATACCACTTGTTGGTCCCTGGTAATTAGTTCCAAGGGGGGGTTAGGAACTAATATAACTTTTTTTGTGTTTTAATTAAGCTGACTAGAAGTTATTTTGAGAGTATATTAACTTTAGCCTTTGGTCAGCTTGGTGAGATATATCTCAAGACAGCTTTAGTCAGATGTTGACCAAAGTTGTTTTCTTGAGAGTTAGGAATTGACACTCTTGGGGGTCAGCTACTAACTCAGCACCACTTACTTACTCAGGATCAGCATAGGCAATTTATATGCTGAGTAAATAAAACAAACAACACATGCAATTATAAAAGAGAGTTTAGAGATTACTCAGCATCACTTATCCTGGTTCGGCCTCTCTGCCTACGTCCAGTCCCCAGAGTCCTCCGGGCTTTTTGAATCCAATACTGAGCTCTTTAAAGGTAGAGCACAAACCAATTACAAGGCAGTTGAATATGCAAGAGTACCTTCCTCTATTCATCTACTCAACTCCTACTAAGTGCAACATCCCAGCACCTAGATTTCTCTACCACTGAAATGCTTACAACCAAGCACTCAGCTTTATACTCTCAATATTCCTATTGATCACAGACTTGTCCTTTTTGAACTAAAGAACACTTTAGATGATTACAAATCAATCTAGCATTTACATATAGAATAGAAAAGTAGGTGTAAGATCCTTTTTGTATTTGAGTGCTTTTGAATCTTTCTCTCTTGTATTTTTCTTTTGATGCTTCAGTGTGTTTTAAGTTCTTCGATTGTCCTTTTATAGAGGGAAATCTGTGGATTTGATCGTTTTGAATTATCCTAACCGTTAACATCAAAACGGCTCTTTTGGGGAACAATTTCTGGAAATCTTCAGACTGCACCTCCATTCCCTTTCTCTGTTTTCTTCAGGCGTCAGATTTGTTTTCTAGCGTCTGGTTTGTCTGTTTGTGCTAGTTGTCTGTTTCCGATAATCCAACGTCCCATGACTCTCGGAATTAGTCTTTTAGGTATCTTCGAGGTTCCAATTATTGGTGCAGAATATTTGCAGACTTTGTCTTTTTGTGAACGAATCCTTCATGCTGTCCTAATTGTTACTCAGCTTCGGTTGTTCATTTCGAATGTTCACGATTCATGCTGAGTTCCTTTAAGGTCAGCTCCGTTTTGTTTAACCGCTCCTGAAGAAGTCTTCAGCTTTAGTCAGCTTCGTTTTGTTTCTGAATTTGAACTCCACTCAGCTTCTATTCTGTCATGCTGAGTTCCTTTCTACTCAGCTTCGGTTGTGCTGACTTTTGTCCTGTCTTTACTTTATATATTTTTGCACTCAATATTTAACAAACATATTAGTACAATTAAATCAAAGCATCTAAATTTAATTGCCTCTTAATCATGGATGATTTTGTCAAATCAAAATCTTGTGGAAAGGTGTTTCAACACAATGTACCATATCTTTGACTTCTCAGCACACCTCAGGCTTACCTGCAATACAACTAGTTACTTTTAGGTACCCAATTCTTTTTGGGTCCTTGCTTGTTAGGTTCAACAGGTAAAGCATTATATTTTATTTTACAACGACATACTTGGACAGTATGTCCATTCTTTCCACAGAAGTCACAGCTGACCTTCCGTTTAGGATGTCTCATTGACTGGTCAGCACCCCAGTGCTGAGCGTGCCAGCACACCTTTGTGGTGTGTCCTTTCTTCCCACAGAAGTCACACTGGACATTCCGCTGAGGATTCCATCTCTGCTGACTAGTACTTCGGTACTCAGTGTTCAGAGGATTATTTCTTTTATTCGGAACCTTAAGTTGGTTCTGAATTCTTGTGACGTCCTTCCTTAGTTTCTTGGAATCTGATTGGACCTCAGAACAAACTTTTGCATAATTCCTATGTTACTATACAAATCCGAGTTGTCCTAGAGAAGATATCGAAGGTCACTCAGTTTGACCTCCTCAACCTCGTCACATCGCCTGCTGAGTGCTCTAACCTTTTTATTACACTTTTTGACAAGTGTGTAGAGGTCACTCATGGCATTAACCATTTCATTTCTGAGCAAGGGTAGTGATATTACCTCAGTTGAATGTTCCTCATCGTCAGATGCAATGGAGGGGTCAGCATGCTCAGAAACACATGGCTCAGCAAGTTCATCAGCCATGAAGCAAATCTTTGCTGACTCAGTAGCATCAGCTTCAGATGATGATGAATCATCACTATCACTCCAGGTTGCCACCATTGCCTTCTTTCCGTTCTTCCTTTCTTTCCTCAGCGAGGGACAACTTGACTTGATATGGCCAGTTTGATGATATTCAAAGCATGTAATGGGCTTTGAGCTGTCCTTCTTGTACTTGTTGTCGCTGGAGTCAGCTTTGTACTTATCAAACTTCTTGTAAGGCTTCTTAGAATATTTGTCATTCTTTTTGAACAGCCTTTTCATCTTCCTGGTAAACATAGCCATCTCTTCATCGTCTGTTGAGCTCCCATCAGTGGAGTCAGCTTTCATGACAATAGACTTTTGCTTCTTGTCTTCAGACTTTTCCTTCACAGCGAAATTCTTCATTGAGATCTCATGGGTCAGCAGTGAGCCAATGAGTTCATCGTATTTATAGGTGGTTAAGTCTTGAGCTTCCTCAACAGCAGTCTTCTTTGCTTGCCAGCTTTTAGGAAGACTCCTAAGAATCTTCTTGACTTGTTCTTCCTCAGTGAAGATCTTCCCAAGTCTCTTGAGCTCGTTGATGATGTTTGTGGATCTTGCATTCATGTCTGAGATCCCTTCATCATCGTTCATTTCGAGCAGCTCGTACAATCTCATATGCTGGTTCACCTTGGACTCTTTCACTTTGTTGGTTCCTTCGTAGGTGACCTCCAGCTTCTTCCAGATCTCCTACGCTGACTCACAACCTGAAATCTTGTTGTATTCTGCAGCATCTAGCGCACAGTGAAGCATGTTTATAGCCAAAGCATGATTTTGTAGCTTCTTGAGATCATCCTCTGTCCATCTGGTCTCAGATTTGACAACCGTTTGGCCATCAATAGTTTCAACAGGAAAAAATAGGCCTTGGACTATAGATAGCCATGCACTCATATTTGTAGCCTGAATGAAATTTTTCATCCTATTCTTCCAGAAGGTATAGTTAGACCCGAAGAATAGGGGAGCCCGAGTTATGGACAGACCCTCAGGTAAAATCTGAGTTATCAGATTTCCTGGGAGAAACCGAGTGTTGTTTTCAGCCATAGTGGGGATCAGCTCAAGGTAGTTAAACCTTGCACAGTGAGCTTTTAGGCTCTGATACCACTTGTTGGTCCCTTATAACGAAACAAGTATAGTTCCAAGGGGGGGATAAGAACTATTTTAAAATTTGTTCGTTTAGGCTGACTTCTTTTTCTTTATGAAAAGAATTACACAGCGCGCTGAGTGAGTTTAAGATACTAGCTTAGTCAACTGGTGACTAAGTCAGCTTCTATCCTTGAGTCAGGAGATAGCACTTGAGTCTATTCCTGAACTCAGATACTCAATGCACACAACTTTAGCGTGACCTCTTTACTTAGACAGTTTTCAAGCAAGCAAAATATATATCAAAGGAGTTTAAGCTTAGAGAGATGTTACTCAGCAGATTTATCCAGGTTCGGCCTCTATGCCTACGTCCTGTCCCCGGAACACGTTCCGAGCTTTCGAATTCTCTACTGAGCTCTTTAAAGGTAGAGCACCAAACCTTTTACAACTAGAAGCTGAGTATAACAAGAGTACCTTCCTCTATACCTCTACTCACTCCTATTCTATCGCTGAGTACTATAACCGAGTACTCAGCCTCTCCTTTCTATACTTCTAGAAATGATAATGAGATTGTCCTAAACAATAGTTGCTAAGACACTTTAGATGATTGGAAATCACTCTAGACTTTTACACAAAAGTATGGAAATTGGTGTAAGGTATTGGCTTTGCTTTTCTCACAGATTCTCCGAGTATGAATTTGGTCAGCATGATTGCTAGTTGAAGATCTGCATCGAATGAAGCAAATGGATGGCCTTTATATAGTGACACTTGAGGCACCTGGTCATTTCGAATTTTGAAATAACCATTGGAGGGAAACGGCTTCCTGTCGTTGTCACTCTATGCGTGCTCAGCGTCGTTGGCCAATAGAATTCTTGCATCTTTTGTCTTTATCAGTCTTCGGCAAAATGTTTCGCCATTTATGGAAAAGTCCACGAGACAGCTTTCTGCACCTTCTGAACTTTACCCAAAGTAGAAATACTTTGTCTAGAAGTTGAATATTTCCTACCGCTGTCCTGACTACTTTGTTGTCCAACTCAGCAGCTTCATCTTGAAGCTTTTGCCACGAAGGCTTCTCGATCCTTCTCTTGCCGAGTCATCGTTTTGGTTGATACGGCTTCGTTTTGAACTTCTAAGCCGAATGGTGTTGATGTGTTGACTTGGGCTTGACTTCCACTTAATGGGCCTTTGGTCTTTTTATTCTCAATGTCTTATACACAATTAAACTCAACATTGAACAAACACATTAGTGTAATAAATCAAAGCTTATTAAATTTAATGTGTTAGAATATTTTTACTTAAATAATTTTGTCAAATCAAAATCATGTGGAAAGGTGTTTCAACAGAAGGGAGTGAGGAGCAAATTGGTGTGGTTATGGATATTCTTAATTGCTTTTGCGCTGCCTCTGGCCAAAAGATTAACATCCAAAAATCCCGGATGTTATGCTCTAAAAACATGAGTAAAGGTGTCTGCAAAAGGCTTAGTGATTTATCTGGCATTCCTCTGACTAATTCTTTGGGCAGGTATCTAGGGGTTCCCCTCCACAGTGACAGAGTTTCCAAAGCCTCTTTTAAAGAGACTCTGGACAAGGCTAATGGAAGATGTGCCAGTTGGAAAGCTAAATCTCTTTCTTTAGCAGGTCATCTTACTTTGATTCAATCTGTCAATTGTGCGGCTCCCAATCATATTATGCAAGCGCGTAGACTGCCTGAGCTTGTTCTTAATGATCTGGATAAAATCAACTGGCATTTCCTTTGGGGGGACTCTAAGGAGGGGAAAAAGATCCACCTTGTTCCTTGGAAGGAGGTTTGTCAACCCAAAAGCAAGGGAGGTCTGGGGATAAGACAAGCCAAGGACAACAACAAAGTCTTATTAATGAAGCTTCTTTGGAGAATGTGGCAATGTCCTATTTCTCTTTGGGTTCGTCTTCTTTGTGGGAAGTATCGAAAAGATAAAAATTTTGGGGGCCCCAAGGAGAGAGTCGCCAATTGTTCCTTTCTTTGGAAAAGGCTTAGTTCTGTGTTTCCAGAGTTTTGCTCTAGGATTGGCTAGGATGTGGGAAATGGCAAGTCCATCAGCTTCTGGAATGATATTTGGATTGGAGACAAACCCTTATTAGATGTGTGCAGTTTCCCTCTGCCTAGTAATTTCCTTAATTGGAAAATTGCCGATGTAGTTGATTCTGAGGGGGAGTGGATTTGGTCTAAATTTGAAGCTTATTTGAGTCTGGATACGCTCCTAAGAATTAGAGGGGTGAGGATTAGTAACAAGGAGGATGATAGAGATAGTCATTGTTGGGCCTTCACTAATAATGGGGCTTATACCTGCAAATCCGCCTTTGAAGCGTTTAACCAAAGTGGGACGGGTCCTCATTCGGAAATTTGGGAAATCATTTGGGCCTTAAAAATCACTTACCGTATTAGGAGCTTTTCTATGGCTTGGTGTTAAAAATAGTCTGCTCACTAATTCGGATAGAAATAGACGGCATCTGGTGGTTTCAGGCGCGTGTAGTAGATGCAGAGGTCATGTTGAATCTGTGTGCCATGCTCTTAGGGACTGTTCTAGGAGTAAAGAGGTGTGGAGAAAAGTTCTCCATAACCACCTTCTGTCTTCCTTCATGGCTCATTCGGAAGTAGATTGGTTTACTGATGGAGTTAGTGGGAAGTTACTGGCCAACCTCGAGCATGGTGATATTTTCTTTGCTATTATCTGTCACCAGATTTGGAAGTGGAGGAATGAGGAGATTTTTGGGAAGAAAACTGTGTCCATTCCTAATTTAGTTGGTTTCTTCTCGGAGAAAGTTTTAAATATTACTGATAGCTTCAAAGGAGACTCTCTTGCTAGGTTAACCCAGAAAAAGGTTGTCCATCTCCTTGGTTGGAGCAGGCCTAAAGAAGGGGTGGTGAAGCTAAACACGGATGGTTCCTGCCTTAAGGATGGTAAGATTGCTGCAAGAGGTGTTCTTAGGGATGATGGGGGCGTCTGGGTGTCTGGGTTTACCCAGAATCTGGGGTTGGGGTCTTCTTTCTCTGCTGAGCTTTGGGGCATTTTCTCTGGCCTAAAGCTTGCCAAGAATCTGGGTTTGAAGAAGGTGACTGTAGAGTCAGACAACCTAGAGGCCATCAAAATGATTTCTGATAATAATGCTATTTGTTTAAATAGCCGAAATCTTCTCAAAAGTATTAGAAGGTTCTGCTCTTCCTTTGATTTCATAGAATTCAGCCATATCTTTAGAGAGCAGAACCGGGTTGCGGATCGCTTGGCGGCGGCTGGTCATGAGGGTTTGCTGGGCATTACGACCCTTTCTTCTCTTCTTTTTGAAGATGTGGTGGGGGTTAGCTTCCCTAGACTAATCCCTAGCTAGTTTTTTGGTTTTTTGGTTTTCTTTTCTTTTCCTTGTCCTACCAAAAAAATAATAATAATAATAATTAGGTTAATAACTATTTAATGGATGTCCACCATATTAAATGAATGACCATCATGATTAAATGGATGTCTACCAACAACTAAATATGTATTAAATATACATATGTTATGGTTAAAGATAAGTGTAATTAGAACCATTCATTTTATATGTCTACTACTATAAATAGATTTATATCCTCATTTGTAATACACACCAAGATTAAGCTTTTATACTATTATAATCTTTCTCTCAATCTAAATTATTCATTATAATATATTAATCTATATATATTTACATATATTTATTAATGTACATATAAGTGTTTTATAATCACACTATAATTCGATAATTTTATAACATAAACGAATATTTAAGATAATTGGGTCAAATACATGAATATCATTTTTTTTTAAATTTACACTGTGCTTACATTAAAGAAGGAAGAAAAATCTCCACCAGACCCAGATGTAATTCGAATCCATAACCTCCATAGTCATAGATAAGCTCACAACCACTAGGCTAAGAGCTTCACCACAAATACATGAATATCATAAGTACAAAATTTCAATTAAATCATATCACCAAACTTAATTTTTAATATGTCATTATTTTTTATATATTATGATTTACACCATAATTTAAAAATTCTAGATTCCAATTTACAAATCATAATTTCTAGAAAATATATTCTAAACTTTTAATTTATAAATTCTAATTCTTAAAATATATTAAAAGTACTGATTTTACTAGTTTAGTATAATCTAAAATTAGAATATGGTGTAGTTGTAAATAGTTTTTAAAAGATGAAGCATAACCTACGAAGTCGGGCATAACCGAATTGGGCCTCCATTTGGATCCGACAAGTTTGTTCCTTTCTAACGCCGATACATCGGCGTTACAAACCAACCCAAAGACGCAAAACAAAAAACACAGAAGATGTGAACTCAGATTTTTAAACAAGTTCAGTGCTTTGAAGGGGGGGCTTGCTCTATTTCTGATTATGTTTTCGCCCATTCCCAGTTGCTGGTATGTAATTTGGCAGTATAAAGCTTCTTTCCAACACTTAATTTCATTATTTTTCACTGTTAATCATGGGTCTTTACACTACCAACTATCAATTATTTCCGTAATTGTTCCTCCTCTGCTGTCTTACTTCGGAAAACCAATTTGTTTGCTCCTCTTTCATTCGGCATTACCACGTTGTCAAATGCCGATAAGCCAGATTCAGTCTTGAGGGTTCGTTTGCATCCTTTGTTGTTAATCGCCTCTTTGACAATATGTGTTTGTGAGTGTGATAATTTGTTGTGCTAGGCATCTAATTGCTATCTTAGTTTGATGCATTTCAATTTAGGTTAAATTATCCTCTGCGTGTCAAGTCTCGAACAGTTCTTTGGATGAAATTTTGAAATATAGGTATTGCTTTCATGAAGTGAACATGCTTTAGCTTTCTTTGCTCTTTTTCTATCCATTATCATAATCCGAGAAATGGTCTGGAGTTCTGCTGAAATTTGTGACCAGTAAATATCCCCATATCTTCAGTTGCTATAAATTTAAGGAATAATTTCAAAGCAAAAAAAAAAAAAGCCTGTATGTCTGTCTCTGAGTATATCTTGTGTGTGCGCACTCTGTAAGAGAGAGAGGGCATGGAGTGGGGAGCTTAGTTCCTCATATTACCAAACAACAAATTTGAATTGATTGTTATGCTCTTTGCTGCAATGCTATCTCAATTTACTTTCACTCAATTGAAAGCCTTCAATACAATTTTGATTTTTTCGAAAATTTTGAATTTCAAACATTGTTTTTCTTCTTGTGTATATTTGCAGAACCATAAAGTCAATAAAGGTTCACAAAGAATCTTTTGTTATCAATGGCTATGAAGCCATCAAACAACATATGGATTCGGCGCCAGCAGTGCCCATGTGGGGATTGGAAATGCTATATTAGGTGTGAAGGAGATGATCAGACATCGGTAAGCAATCAGCTTGTCAAGATTGAAACACCATCAACATCATCAGCAGCAGAGGTTGTCTTCACACCATATGTCGGACAAATTTTCAAAAGTGGTGAGGATGCTTTTGAGTACTATAGCAACTTTGCTCGGAAGAATGGATTTTCAATCAGGAAGGCACGTTCAACTGAAAGCCAAAATTTAGGGATTTATAGACGAGATTTTGTCTGTTATCGATCTGGATTTAATCAACCAAGAAAAAAGGCTAATGTGGAGCATCCCCGGGACAGGAAATCGGTTCGATGTGGTTGTGATGCAAAATTATATCTAACAAAGGAAATCGTCAATGGTGTCACTCAGTGGTATGTCTCACAGTTTAGCAATGTTCATAATCATGAATTATTGGAAGATGATCAAGTGCGATTGCTACCTGCATATCGGAAAATACAGGAGGCAGATCAAGAACGCATTCTTTTGCTGTCTAAAGCTGGCTTTCCTGTTAACCGGATAGTCAAGGTGTTGGAGTTAGAAAAGGGTGTTCAACCTGGACAGTTGCCTTTTATAGAGAAGGATGTTAGGAATTTTGTCCGGACATGTAAGAAGACTGTGCAAGAAAATGATGCTTTGCTCACTGAGAAAAGAGAGAATGATACGTTGGAACTCCTTGAAGCCTGCAAGGCTATGGTAGAGAGGGATGCAGATTTTGCTTATGACTATACCACTGATGACAATGAAAAGGTTGAGAACATTGCTTGGTCATTTGGGGACTCTGTTCGAGCATTTATCTTATATGGCGACGTAGTTATTTTTGACACCACATATCGTTCTATTACATACGGGTTGCTCCTAGGAATGTGGTTTGGCATGGACAGTAATGGGAAGGTACTTTTATTTGGCTGCGTTTTGTTGCAAGATGAAAGTTCTCAATCATTCTCATGGGCTTTACAGGTTTGTGGACAGAATTCCTGTGAAAAATTTCTGTCTATCTTCATGTCTTTTTATTATTTTCTTCTTTTGAACAGAGTTTTGTTCGCTTTATGCGAGGGAGACGTCCACAGACCATTATAACAGATATAGATTCAGGTCTTAGGGATGCTATATCAACGGAGTTGCCAAACACTAAACATATTATATTCATATGGCACATTCTTTCCAAATTTGCGAGTTGGTTCTCTTTGGCTCTCGGTTCACAGTATGAAGAATTTAAAGCTGAGTTTGATTTGTTATGTCACCTGGAAAGTTTAGAAGATTTTGAGCATCAATGGAATCTTTTGGTTTCTAGGTTTGGACTATCTGGAGATAAGCATATAGCTCTACTTTTTTCATATAGAGTATCCTGGTCAATTTGCTGCATCAGAGGTTACTTTCTTGCTCGTACCATGACACTTGAGTTTTCACAAGCTCTCGACATATTCTTAAAAAGGATCTTGAGTGGGCAATCATGTTTGCAAGTATTATTTGAGCAGGTATGCTGTATCTTATTACCAAGCTTTTGCAATTACAGGATCAACTGCATAACGAACTTTGTTTGTGGATGCCTTAGGTCGGTTTTGCTGCTAGCCTTGAAAATTGTGGCAGAGATGGAATGCAGTATATGCCTATCAAGACATGCATGCCTATTGAAGAACACGCACGAGGTATTCTTACTCCTTACGCTTTTAATGTGTTACAGCATGAAATTGTTCTTTCGATGCAATACGGAACACAAGAAATGACAGACGGATCTTACCTTATGCGACATTACAAGAAAATGGATGGGGAATGTCTTGTAATCTGGATACCAGGAGAAGAGCAAATTCATTGTTCATGCAAGGAATTTGAACATTCTGGAATACTATGTAGGCATTCTCTTAGAGTATTTGCCGTCAAAAACTACTTTCAGCTCCCAGAAAAGTACTTCCCCCTTCGATGGAGGAGGGAGCATGCTTTGGTTCAAATTGATGATCGAAGTGGTCAAAGCACGAGTGATGAGTGTGCTCAAGCCTTTCATTCTCTTGCTGCAACTATATTAACAGAATCATTGGTAACCAAGGAACGGTTTGCGTATGTTCATAGAGAACTTACAGGTGTTCTTGATAATGTGAGAAGTATGCCAGTAACAGAAGATTTTTCACTGAATATGGTTAATAACAATATAAATGATACTTAGCTTTGGTAGAGTGATGGAGGTTAGTATACATTTGGAACCCTTTTTATTTCAACAAGTATAGGCATAATTGAAAAAATATATATATATATATATAGATGCTTTGCAGCAGAAACAACAAAAGTAATTTCTGTGCATATTGCAGTTCCAATATTGGCACATAAAATGGGAGTGGTGAAATACAAATTTTTGGTTTTTCTCCAACAACCTTCCTAGGATTCGATTCATAAGTGGTTGTGTATTTTTTTTTTTTTTTTAAAAAAATATTTTCTTGTACGTAATTTGCATATTTCTCAATGCTTACAAATATCTGAGCAATCATAGTGACTAGAGATGAATTTGTTAGATACACCTTGTCAGAAAAGTACTTCCCCCTTCGATGGCCGACCGTGTTATTTGTTCTGGTTTTCTTTTCTGTTCTTGCTGAAACAGCTGGAATCTTGATATTTTGACGTGGAAATGAGCATTCATCGTTAATGTTTTCATTATCCCATCCATGCTAGTACCACTTTCATTTTTACCATATCAAACATTTTTGAAGGGTCAACATCTTTCAATTTGTAAATTAGAGAAAAATATTAAATCTATAAAGAGAAATATTTACATATCGGAAGGTGTAGTGTGAAAGCTACCATAGACTATGTACATATTCAAAGCATTGCTTGGCATCTTCGTTGGAATAGACACCTAACAAGTGTTCTTCTCATAAATATTACGATATCTGGAATAGTTGACAAATATTTCTCACTATTAAAATAGTTTCCATTACATATCAATATCAATGTCCACTGTAAATTCTAATTAAGGCTGGTTTAAGTAGTTAAAGGCTTCAAGTTGTTTAAATTAGATTTCGAGCTCGAATCCTAGCATATGCAGAAAGCTTTAATTGAAAGAGAATCCACCTAAAAAGTGTTTGACGAGCCTTGAACCGAAAAATCAGACAAACTATCGAAAAAATGTCCACCATAAGTGTAATTAGTAGTATTTCAATATTTATAATAAATTGTGTAATTTTTCAACGCGATAGAGATCGAATGTCCTCTATCCCTAGTGTATGAACTCGAAATCAACTCTTGATAATAGTGAAAAGGTAAGAAAAACTAGGATTTTAAGCATATTTGAAAGATTTCTTTAAACCATGTATTTATAGCTTTTTGTTGTCACTCTTAGGGTCCGTTTGTTTTACCTACTGTTGCTGTTTACTGTTTACTGTTACGGTTTGCTGTTGCTGTTACGGTTTGCTGTTTGCTGTTGGAAGAAGCTGCTTTTCCAAAAAGCAGTGTAAAAGGCTGCTTTTCGGGTGTAAAAGGCAAACAGGAGATCACTAACCAAACACCTAATGCTGTTTTTCAATTGTAAAAGGCAAACAGGAGGTCACTAACCAAACACCTAAAACTCTTCATTTTGAAGTGAAAAAGCAAAAGGAGCCTGAAAAGGAGCAACCAAACACCCCCTTAATAAGATTTTAGAATGTCGTTTCAAATTGGAATATCGTTTTTTTTTTGTCCCAATAGGAAACCATAACTTGTATTACCATTCCTTAATCATGTTCACACTAGTCTTTTCTATAGACCCATGTCCTGTGTGCATGTTCTTTAGCCATCAATACATGCATCTATTCGAATCTCAGGCTCTTGGTCATTAGGAATTCGGATAGGTTATGTATTTGATAGACTAGGATATTAGGAGAGTTTAAGATAAAAATATGAGAGTAATTAGTTTCCCTTGATTAGGAAGTCTATTGATTATGATATAAATACAAATATAAACTAGTTACAAGTAAGAGTAAAATTCTAGAAGATAGATGTCGGTCCATTGTGAAATAGAATCTAGTTCCAATAGGGGGTGAATGAAACTATTGGATAAATTTAATTATTTAATAAATTTCTCACTGAATTTAGTTCAATAGCACAAGACAGCTGTGGGCACGGACTTTTTCCGGCCCTAGTCATGAGTTTACGTTACACTCTAGCTAACAGTTGGTGTAGGTGGGCTTCACACGACGCGTTGTGCGAGATACGAGCTAAGGACTCGGGCCCCATTTTCTGACTCGTTTTAGTTCGTTTTACTTTATTATATCAAATTTTATTTTGATCTAGCTTTTCTGAAATAAAATACTCGAGGTCCAGATTGACTAGGGATGGCAACGGGTATGGTACCCACGGGTAGTGCCAATCCCAAACCCTTACCCGTTTATTTTTTAATTACCCGTACCCATCCCATTACCCTAACGGGTATATTTTTGCATCCCATACCCTTCCAATTTAATTCACGGGTACCCACGGGTACCCTTACCCGTTAAGAATCAATAAATAAAATAAAAAATATTACTAATTTAACAAAGTATCAATTTAATAAATCATTTATCTAAAAATTGAACAAATTGAACCTTAATCAATAAGTATAAGTAGCTTAGTGGTATCACTCAATGGTTGAAAAACAAAAGGTTGGGGTTTAAAATCTCAAATATTACATCTAAAAAACAATAATTTTTTTAATATATAAAAGAATTACGACGGGTACCGGGTACCCTGGGGGTATTCCCATACCCGTCCCATTACCCTAACGGGTAATTATTTTGATCACATACCCTTTCCATACCCTTTTATACAGGGTACGGATAGTCTCATTAGGGTCGGGTAGTGCCGGGTACCCGCGGGTACACTATCCGTTGCCATCCCTAAGATTGACCCTCGATCGAGGATGAGGTCTTCGATCGAAGATCCTTGACGGTTTCGGGCAGTTTTTTATCAGTTTTCTGGCGGTTCTACTGCCTCTATCCAACACAAGAAAGGCAGAAACTGCCAGGACAAGGGGGAGAACAGTTTTTCATACAAATCTTAACAAAATACATCATTTTGAGAGGTTCCAACACCCAAACACAACTTATTTCAAAGATATTAGTCGAAGAAACACGTTTCCTACAACTGTTCTTCACTGATTTATCAATTCTGAAGTCATTAAACTTTCATAATTTGACCTTTTTGGGTCAAATCTACTTCAGTTTGGGGGTTTTCGGTCTAAGCATGTGGGATACCACATTCTGATCACTGCAATTGCTTGCTGCACGGGTCTGTATTGCTGCTCAAAGTCTCAATCACGCGTTCTTCGGCTTACCTTCCACAAATAAACTGAAAAAGCGTTTCAAAGGTAACATCTGAAGGGTTTTAAAAGCTCATTCCCTACTGTTTGCTTCATGTTTATTTAAATTTCGTATTTCTCTCCTTGTTTTATGGTTCTGACACTAAAATAGAGGGTCTGTCTGAAAGGTCTTCCTCGATCGAGGATATCTTCCTCGATCGAGGATCCCTATCGTCGATCAGGGATCATCTCAAATACCGACAAGGAACATTTCGGGCAGAAACATATTTTCTTGTTCGAGTAGTTTAGGTTTCCTGTTTTTCGGTAAATTTAAATACATTTTGCTCATATTTGCAAATGAAGATAAAAGTAATCCCGGAATAGGGGTATTTTAGACATTTTTGTTAAAATATGTCTAGACATCTAAATTAGGCTTCAGAATAATTGCATGCTACGTGTTAGATCTTAGGAATAATTGAGTCCTATTTGATCGAGTCCGGCATCGTAGTTAAATCCAAAGACGGGTCCCAAAGTACTCACAACTAATATTTATTGTCTTGCAGGTTTAATATATTTAATTCCTAGGGCTAGATTTGATGTATTAGGGCTATTAGTGCAATTTGTGAATTGATGTAATAATTTTATATTTCAGTATTTATTTATCGCTTTTGAACGATCAAACGATATTTAACTGAATCTGGAATAGAAATATTTGGTATCTTGATAAAAGACAAGTCTACGCGTTTATTAATCAGACTCTTATAACCGTTTAAGTCCCGAACCTAACTATGAAGAGATAGCATGTTGTGAGCCCGGGTGCTATCTAATATTTTAATATGTTTTCGAGCATTAAATTCAGATGGCGACTCTGATATAAATACTTTAACCTAAAATATGATAAGAGGTTAAGGTATAAAACATAAAAGAATGCATACACCGGAAGGGACACGCTAAGCGTCGTCCTTAAAAAGGGTAAGTGACGGTGTTATGTAAAAATGGAATCCCATTTGCCGGAAATCCACCCCCCCGCGGGAGTAAAGGGTAATCGGGTTCCGCGGCCACTCATAGCAACTCAGAATCAAAAGCAAACTTTGTTTGCTACGTTAGACAGAGACAAAGCGTGATTCTGCTTTTGAACGTTTTAAATACTTGGACACTTAACTGGAAGGGCCTTTGTGTGACTTAGTTAAACATGCTATTGAGTACAATAGTCAGAAGCACAAGTTATAGATTTTAGGCACAAAAGCAAGCAGTATAAATAAGTCAGAAGGAAAGGGTTAGAGAAATAGTTACGCAACGATTTATACTGGTTTGGCCTCCTACCTACATCTAGCCCCCAAAATACCTTCTTTTGGGTTTTAATCCATTAGTGAACTCTTTCCAACAGGTAGAGCACAAACCATTACAATAGATACAGAGGCTCTGTAAAGTACCTTCCTTTACACTCAACACTCAGTTATCTATCTACCTCTCTTGCTATTCACTTATAACCGAAGTGAACAGAAGAGCTTCTGATCTTTCTTAAGCTATTGATAAGTTTGTTCTTTCTCAAAACACAATGAAAAACTATAAGCTATTACACGAATAAAACAGTACATTTGCTTTTGGAACTTCAAATATGAGTCTCTCTAGATTTCAATGTTTATGATCAAGTCCAAAATGAGCAAATGATGGGGCTTTTATAGTCAAACTTTGAGGCAGGTGAATTTGAAATTCAAAATAACCGTTGGAGGGAAAGGCTCTCTTCTGTCGCTTTCATCCTCAGTACTTAGTGTGCACAGCCAATCGTTGATCTTTTCTTTTCCGTTGCATCGAGGAGACAACACGCTTCTGGGTCTTGACAGAGGCAGTCTGACTATCTAACTAGATGAGGTAAAGATTCCAAGTTGACCAGGGGGATAAGCCGTCTGTTCCTTGTACTTCTTTCCTTATATAGAGGCACAATGTTAGTGGTCCAGAGTCAACGTTGATCTTGTCTTCTATGCCTTAATCTCATTCTTCTGGAATAAGTCTTCCTTGTGGCATGACCTCTGCTTCTGGATCCTTCCAGCTATTATGCTGAATTTGGTCCTTAGGCCTTTGATCCAAATTCAAGACCTTTGTGTATATTATTTTCTTAATCTCATTTAATCAAACATACACTTAACAAACACATTAGTCCAAATAAATCAATATTTAATTTTAATATTTTTGGCATAATCAAAATCAGTGTGGAAATTATGTTTCAACCATAGATACAAATAGTAATCAATCTAATCTGTAAGACTTTGTTGGCCCACAAAATAAAAAAATTATTTTTGATTTTATATAAATAAAAAGAATATAGTAAATGTAGAGTAAAGTTCAATCAATTTTAATTCACACAATGTGTAGCTAGTCTACACGATGTGTGAGTTATAGTTGTTCATTACAATTAAGGCAAATCCACTCACATGATGTGTGGAACAACAACAACACACCGTGTGGGTGGGAATTAAAAGTTTCTGTCCAAAATGAAACAATTCACATGATGTGTGGCTTAGCCCACACGCCGTATGAAACACAAAACAACAAAAAAAATGAGTGTGTAAAGAAGCCACACGTCATGTGGCTTATCCTACGCGCCGTGTGTGATAGAATTTGAGCAACTATTCAAGTACGGTTTGACAAAACGGAACGATCGAGAGCAAGTCGAGTATAAACACTTGACGAATCTCACCAACAAGCACTAAACCGAACCAATGGCTCACACTTGAAGTCTGGCACCTCATCTATACATATGCACAACAACCCATTCACTATGCCATTTTCCCTTTCACATGACACAATGTACATGACAGACATTTGTTTTCGTATCGTCTGAATATTTTTCGTGACAGTATTTTAACATTATGTCATCTGAATGCGTAATAAAAAACGCGCTCGATTCTCATATGACGTTACGATTACACACTACTGTCATCCAAAGAAAACGTGTATTTTCGTTAAATTTGATGCGCTCAACAGATGACACATTTGATAAATGAATGTCATTGTATGCCGAAAACAAAAAAGCGGCAAATGAAATTTCACTTACGCGGCCATATACCAAATTTTAGGCACTCTATCGTTTGACTGAAATTTCAGCTGATATATAAACCCTCTCTTTAATCCCAAACCCCACTTTAGGTTACGCAAGCTTCATCCCTCTCATCCCTCTCTATCTCCATGGTTGATTTCAACATGCAATCACTGGGAGTGAGCTCGAAACACGGTACTGGTAAGCCATATTTTCTTCGTTCCCAGATGTATTAGAGTTTCATTGTTCCTTACTCTATCTTTTCCTGGGTAAATTTCATCAATGGTGTACAACCTTTGCACCATTTCACACTTTGGTGTACAACCTTCATTTTGTCTCACTAATATATACGACCTTATAGGTGACCTCTTAATATTGTGTATAGCTGGTAAAAATGACTGGTCAATGCAAAGTCAACATGCCACGTCAGCTGTTTGACCGGTCAAAAAGGCAAAAATTGACCCACCATATATGTAATTACTAAAATACCATCTTCTTCATCTTCTTCTCTTTATTTATTTATCTCTCTCACTCCTCTATCTCTCTCTAACCTTCCTCTTTTATTATGACTATCATGGATCTCACTCGAAGCTCAACTTTTTAAACTAAAACCTGATTTCATTTTATTCCATTTTTCTCATTTTTCTTCCATTTCCTTCCAGCATTAACCAAAATTTAGAAATCATTACAATCCCTTCGACTACCGAAGCTTCCTCATTTTTTTTCAAACTGAACTGCTGTAGAAGAAGCAGGAATCTTCTTCAGACCATTTGCAACATCAACAAAAGAAGCAGTCGAATTCGCTGCTAACCAATCAATAGTAGAGTTGGGATAAGAGGATTGCAAGAAATTTATCCCAAAATGTGGCGGAGCTACAGGAGCTTTAATTGGAAAAAGAAAATAACAGAGGCTTTAATTGGGGAGAAAATAGTGGAGGCTTAAATCGGTGTATAATTGATCACCTTTTTGTTCAATAAAGAAGTAGCATTAGTGGAGGCTTTAATTGGGAAAAAAATTCCCAGAAATTTCCATGCTTTTGTTTTCAATTTTCTTTTTTTCCATGCTTGCTCATAGTTGTGTACTGCTCTGGTTTTCAAATTTCTTTGAAAATTTTAAATTTCAAGTCTTAAGTAAAACATAAATATGTGTTTTTGAAATTGAGATGGATTTGGATCTGAAGCTTTTGTTCAGTCATGGTTTAGTAGGTGGTTTTTTTGTTTGAGAGAGAGAAAGAAAGAGAGGAGAGGGAGTCTTTTTTAAATAAGGGTATATAAGTAATTTATTAATTTTTTTACTTTTTTACCAGTCAAAACTGAGGTGGCGCATTGCCTGAGCGTTGACCGGTTATTTTTACCTGTTGTATACCATAGTGTCCGGTCACCTATAATTTCGTACATATTAGTGAGACAAATTGAAGCTTGTATACCAAATTGTGAAATAGGGAAAAGGTTGTATACCATTGGTGAAATTTACCCATCTTTTCCTCATCCGATTTACTTTTGTGTATGTCGATTTCAGTAGTTGGAATAAGGATCTAGTGATTTTCAAACCTATCGTTGAAAGGTTTAGATCTCTCGCTTAGCTACATTGATTTTATTGTATTCAGATTCACTGCTGAAAAGCTTGGGTCTTTATCTTTTTTTAACCTAGGGCAATACAGTGCCTGATGCTGAAGATGGTATGAACTCATCTGATTCCTTTTTATTTGAACATAATATTTGCAGGGATAGTAAGAATGCTTCAGTACAAGGGAAGGATGACTGAAGAGATTGTCAATCGGTTCATGCCTTTAGCACATGGGAAGATTTCTTTAACTTAATGAATATATATTAATGTTATGTTGGTTTGAACTGATTGGTTGCATGCATGATGTTGTTGTGGGTGATGCTGCTGAGATAGGTTTACAATATATCTTCTGCTTGGCTTGTTATCTGAATGAGTATGTGTATGTATATGAAGCATGTTGTCTTGTTCATGCTGGATGTTCTGCTTGGGAAGCTAGAAGTGATTGAGTATGTTTGATGTATTGTTTAGGAACCTAGAACTCATTGATTTAGGAAACTAGCCTGATTTAGTATATATATTGTTATGTGGGTTTGAACTGAACGATTACATATATGTATGATATTGTGGGTGATGATGAAATGATTGGTATGAACTGATTGGTTAGATACAACTGTTTAGTAAGCTAGGACTCATAGAGTTTATGTATGAATGATCATTAAGCATGTGGCTAATTAGGCATACTATAAAGCTTTGAATGTTCATTGTGATTGGAAATACTCTTACACCTATGAGTTATACTGCTAGAAGTGATTGATATGTGTATGTCTATAAAACATGTTTATGTTTGATGTTCTGTTTAGGAAGCTAGACTGATTGAGTATGTGTACGAATGTTCATTTGGACATGTAGCTGATTAGTTACATGTATGATGTTGTTGTGATTGACCATACTCTTATGCTATGAATGTTCATTGAGTGAAATAATGTTCATGCCTACAACATATGGTTTGTGAAGCATAGTCATATGGTTAACCTAAATATCCAATACTATGTATCATGTCACTTGACTTGTTAGGCTTATGGAAAAGTATTTAACATGGTGATGAAGTTGTATGATTCTAACAACACAAGTTTATGGCTAAGCTTGTGGTGACAGTATCATACACTTCGTCACTATGCTAACTTCATCATGAACTGTACAATCCAAGTGGCAGGTACATAGTGTGAAGGAAAATAGGCAAACGTATAGCAGCGGAAATATAAAATTTTTAACCTATTTCCATTAAGCCAAGATCCGTTAATCGTTATTTCATATAAAGAGGGATAAAAGAAATACCTTTCAGAAGTTCTATCTACCGTTGCAAACGAAGTGCCCACAACTCTTACTTCGAGTTCCCGAGCACAAAAAAAACAATGGAAGATCAAGTTAGAATCAACCGTTTATAACAACCAAAGTAGATTGTCTCTAATTAATCAACATAGGATCAAGGATAAAGAGAAAGAGATGAAAATCAATTGAACGGAAGGAAGCGGTAGATAATCTCGTCCTCGAACAGGGGGTCGAAATTCTCTCTCTTGGATTGCTTGGGTGGTTTCAAAAATCACTATGTAGGGGGTATTTATAATCTCTTGTATCTAATCCCTAGTTAGATAGAATTAGGTTATTGAATAAGAATTTAATTCGGAATAGAATTCTTAATTATTATCTATTAATATATCTAAATATAAAGATAATAATAATAACCTTATTGGATAATAATAGGAGTAATATAATCTAATTAAAACTCCTAATTTAATTATCCTTTTATTAATTTAATTCATAATCCTAATCTAATTAGGATTGATAAAATCAAATTAATTATTTATGTATTAATACATAAATTTCGCCCCCTACAGTTACTGGGCCCTATTGGGCTTAGTCGGGCTTCCATCAATTAATTAACATTTGTTTCTCTTTTGGGTTCCAAGTCTTATGTGTGACCCATTAGGTTCTTATTGCTTCTAGCCGTATGCAACTATTAAATTAATTTTCAAAGAATTATATTTAATCTTTACATAACGGAATGATATACGAAGAATGTGATTAGCAAGTCCGTAATCATTCCCCTAGAGCTATAAGAAGACAGGTTGATTCTGTCGTTGACCTTTCCGTATTAGTTACAGTATAATTCGATCCTTTTATCAACTACGTCCTTTAACTGAATCTTATGACTATGGATAATGTCAAGTCACATATAGCAAGACGTTCGTTTTACTTGTACAGGCCGAGTCAACTCCAATTAGATAGGTTAAGAGAAATCTGCATTTCAATCTTAAGCTATCACCTTGCAAGGATTTAGAGTCAAGTCTTCCACAAGCGATCCATGGACATATCTCCCATTTATCGGGAGTGATAAATGCTCAATCCAATGTATAACTATCCCGCAATTACTTCCTGTGATACCCAACGTCTGTTGTTCACACCCCAGAGTCATCCCTGTTAAGGATCGTGTTACAACAGGATCAAAGCGTCACATTCCGTAATCCAGAATTACTAATTAACATTCCTTTGAGTCTGAGGATTACTTATACCTATTAATACCAATGAGATGAACAGGTGACAAGGATGAATCTACCCATCCTGTTATCTCAAGTCGGGTCCCCAGTCCTAATGAACTTCTTTTCATCGGATCCATGTAATTGTCCAGATATCTGTATATATGAAGCTTGTGAGATCAGCTTTCTGTCGGGACAGAAAACATTGTTACATGCAAGTCTCAACAGTGATATGTCAATCCTGAACATATTACTTGACTTGGGGTGGTTTTAAGTTTATTAGTTTATTATAAAGTTTCATCTCACTTCATACTTGTATGAACACTTTATAATCACCTTAAACAAACTTACGGATTTCCTTTTATTAGACTTTATTTAGTTCTTAAAAGGGATTGCCTTTATATAGTTATAAAACATATAATTCATTAAAACAAATGATATAAAGAACACTTCATTTACATTAAGTTTGTATCCTAGAACAATTGTCTATAGGACACTAAACCCCAACATACTCCCACTTGGACTAAAGCCAATTGTTTCTATAACTTATCCCAGTAGAAGTTAGATGACGATCATATACTTCCTGGGTTAAGGGCTTTGTCAACGGATCTGCAACGTTGTCCTCTGTAGGTACTCTTTGTATTCTCACATCTCCTCTTGCCACAATTTCTCTTACAATGTGGTATCGCTTTAGGTAATGCTTGGATGCATTATGAGACCGTGGTTCCTTTGCTTGCGCAATGGCTCCATTGTTATCACAGTACAGTGTAATGGGATTTACAATGTCAGGCACCACACCAAGTTCAGTAATGAACTTCCTAATCCAAACCGCTTCCTTTGCTGCTTCCACAGCAGCGATATACTCTGACTCGGTCGTAGAGAAAGCTACGCTTCCTTGCTTGGAACTCTTCCAGCTGACCGCGCCCCCATTCAAGATAAACAGGTATCCTGATTGGGATTTAAAATCATTCTCATCTGTGAGATGACTTGCATTTGAAAATCCTTCTATTTTCAGATCCCCTTCTCCGTACACTAGGAACATATCTTTAGTTCTTCTCAAGTACTTAAGAATGTTTTTGATGGCAATCCAGTGCTCGTCTCCTGGATTTCCTTGGTAACGACTCGTTATACTTAACGTGAACGCTACGTCAGGTCTAATGCATAGCATAACATACATAATCGAACCGATTGCACTGGCGTACGGGACTACAGCCATGCGCTTCTTATCATCATCGGTTTTAGGACATTGATGATTGTTTAACTTTACTCCATGTATCATGGGTAAGGTACCTCATTTCGATTCAAGCATGCTAAACTGCTTTAGCACCTTTTCGATGTATGTAGCCTGTGAAAGACCAAGCAGTCTTCTTGATCTATCTCTGTAGATCTTTATGCCAAGTATATAAGCTGCTTCACCGAGGTCTTTCATTGAGAAGTTACCAGATAACCATACTTTTACCGACTGTAGCAGAGCTATGTCATTTCCCATTAATAATATATCGTCCACATATACTATCAGAAATGCTACAGAGCTCCCACTTGCTTTCTTGTAAATGCAAGCTTCTTCGAAATTTTGTTCGAAACCAAATTGTTTTATGGTTTCGTCAAAACGCTTGTTCCAGCTTCTTGATGCTTGCTTGAGTCCATAAATGGATCTCTGAAGTTTGCAAACCTTGTTTGCATCCTTTGATATGAAACCTTTAGGTTGCATCATATATACATCCTCAAGCAGGTTTCCGTTTAGGAAAGCTGTTTTCACATCCATTTGCCAAATCTCGTAATCGTAGTGAGCGGCAATAGCAAGCATTATTCTGATTGATTTGGACATAGCCACAGGAGAGAAAGTTTCGTCATAATCAATTCCTTGCTTCTGACGATATCCTTTCGCTACTAACTTAGCTTTGTAGGTGCTAACCTTTCCATCCATGTCAGTGTTCCTTTTGAAGATCCACCTACACCCAATGGGTTTTATCCCTTCGGGTGGATCAACCAAAGTCCACACTTGGTTGGTATACATGGAGTCCATCTCAGAATCCATGGCTTCAAGCCATGCTTTAGAATTTGGACTGTTAAGAGCCTCTTCGTAGTTTTCAGGTTCGTCGTCTAACACGGGAACCTCATCATCATCTCCCACTAGAAAACCATATCTAATAGGGAGTTCACGAACTCTTTGTGATCTACGAAGTGGTGGCACTTGAGTCTCATCTAATGGGACTACATCGGGTTCCTCAACCGCTTCTGTTGTTTCAGTTGGTGTTTCTTGTTCTTGAACTTCATCAAGTTCAATCATGCTTCCCGTTTCTGTGTCTTCGAGAAACTCTTTCTCTAAGAAGGTTGCGTGCTTGGATACTATTACTTTCTGATCATCTGGATGATAGAAGTAATATCCCATAGTTTCCTTAGGGTATCCAATAAAGAAACATTTATCAGATTTAGAATCTAGTTTTTCGAACGCAATGCGTTTGACAAATGCTGAACAGCCCCATACTCTCATGAATGAGAACACGGGTTTCCTACCAACGAACAATTCATATGGTGTGGAATTAGCGGATTTAGTTGGTACTCGATTTAGGGTGAAGAGGGCGGTTTCTAAGGCATAGCCCCAGAATGTCTTTGGAAGTAATGCTATGCTCATCATGGATCATACCATATCTAGTAAGGTACGGTTCCTCCTCTCGGATACACCATTGTGTTGTGGTGTATAGGGAGGTGTCCATTGTGAGAAAATCCCACATTCAGTTAGATAATTCAGAAAATCATCTGAAAGATATTCGCCACCTCGATCAGATCGAAGTATCTTTATTTTCTTTCCTAATTGTTTTTCTACTTCATTCTTGAAGCATTTGAATTTCTCAAAAGCTTCTGACTTGTGCTTCATCAAATAGATATAACCATATCAGGTATGGTCGTCTATGAAGCTTATGAAGTATCCGAATCCTCCTCTTTCTTGGACTGACATAGGACCGCATACATCTGAATGAATAAGTCCTAGAGTGTCTGATACACGCTCACCTTTATTGCTAAAGGGTGTTTTTGTCATTTTACCTTTTAAACATGCTTCGCATGTTTCCAATGATTCAGGATCAATTTGATCTATAAGCCCATCTTCATGTAGCTTTAGCATGCGTCTTTTGTTTATATGGCCTAAACGACAATGCCACAAGTAAGTTGAATTATCTAGCTTATGTCTTTTGGTATCAATTGCGAAAACATAAATTTTGTCATCTAGCACATAAATCCCATTTTGTGATATTCCTGAAAAATAGAAAATCGAATCTCTATAAAAATCGCAATGTTTGTCTTTTATTGAAATATGAAAACCGTCGACAACAAGACGGCTAATAGAAATAATGTTACGAGACATTTGTGGAACATACAAACAGTTCCTTAATTCTATTACAAGCCCAGAGGGCAAATTCAAAGCATAATCTCCAATGGCGAGGGCGGCAACTCTTGCTCCATTTCCTACTCGCAAATTTATGCTTCCTTTCTTCAATTCCTTAGTCTTATTTAGTTCCTACATATTTGTACAAATATGAGATCCGCATCCAGTATCAAGTACCCAAGATTCAGACTGTGAAATTGTATTTATTTCAATATAAAACATACCAGATGTTGAAGCACCGCCTTTTCCCTTCTTGAGGGAGGCTAGGTACTCCTTGAAGTTCCTTCTCCAATGCCCGTCTTTACCACAGAAGTGGTACTCTCCTTTGGGCTTCTTCACTTCCTTTCCCTTAGCTCTAATGGGCATGGCTCCCTTGCCTTTCTTGGGATATTTTGGATTGGGAAAATTCCCCTTCCTCTTCTTTGATCCCTCTATGATAAGAGCCGATATTGCCTTATCTTTCTTCATATTGGGCTCAACTGACTTGAGCATATTTACAAGCTCTTCAAGAGAGGTTTGCAAGTCATTCATCTGGTAGTTCATGATGAACTGTGAATAACTCTCTGGGAGAGATTGAAGAATTAAGTCTATGCTTAGTTCGTTATCCATCGCGAATCCAATACTAGAAAGTTTGGTAATATAGCCAATCATCTTGACACAATGTTTCATCACAGATGTGCCCTCTTGCATCCTGCAACGATATAACAACTTGGATATCTCGTAGCGTTCGCACCTAGACTGTTTCCCAAACAACTCCTTAAGGTGCATGATGATGGAATAGGCATCCATTTCCTCATGTTGCCTTTGTAATTCCGGTGTTATCGATGCAAGTATGATGCATCCCGCATGATCGTCGTCATCTTTGTGCTTCTGGTAAGCATCAATTTCTTCGATGGGAGCATCATCAGCTGGGATAGGGGGTATCGTTGTATCAAGTGCATACCCTATCTTATCGAACTTCAAAACGATTTTGAGGTTACGAAACCAGTCGATGAAGTTTGAACTGTTCAATTTGTTATCGGTAAGAATGTTTTGCAGATTGGTTTTAGTCATGATTTTAAGAGTGATTAATTAAACCTGAGAGTGAGAAAGAGTAAACGTACGTTATTCATTTGCTTTAAAGTATATCAATCTAAAATTATAGGCCTTTTAGTTTATTTTAGATTGCTCCCACTATTTTGCCAAATTAATAGCCCTCCATATTAATTCGAAGAATTTCACAAATCCTTTAGTGAGCTAGGATCCTAACTCTTGAGATTTCGCCTTGAGTTTCCTCAACAAGCTAGTCTCATTCGTTAGGTAGATTCATGTAATCAATCACATCTTTAATGTGATTCCTAGATTATTGGGTTACTAACCACATTAGTAACTAATATGCTATTCATATTAATCCCAACCATATTGCCCATTAGTTTATGAAAACATGAGTTTACTCATCCAATTATCATAATCTAATTTAAGTATTACCCCATATTCATGAAAAATGATTTTTGATAATTCAGGTGTTACCGTAAGACCCCGAGCTTGAGTTTACTCAACAACCCAAAGGCCCTCAGTACTGCCGGCTGAATTATAATATTATGGAGGGGCAACCGATTTTAATAACTTGCTTATTTACTTAACTTTTAATGAGGGATTTTATTTTAAGTCTCATAATCTAACTTAGTATTGATTTGCTTTAGCATACATCAGACACATACATTGGTGTTATGGACATATTATCTAAATTATTCCGTCGAGCCAGAGACGGAATAAAACGCCAAACCTAGGGAAATACTAACTATTACATATTTCTCTTTAGGTCCTCCATCTTCTCCATGACGCCTTGAAATTACATATTAATTTCTATTCTACTAAAGAAAACTTCAATTAAATTGAAGGGAATTAGATGAGAGGAGAAATTACAATAGATAGTAGAAAGGCAGGACTCGCAGGACCTATTTCAAAAATACCAAAAGACTAAAAGAGGGTCCAAATATGTCCACAACTCCAAACATGCATAGACTCAATTAAATAAATTTAATTGGTTGATTACATAAATACTTTATGTAATATTTAGGTTAATCACATTAACACATCAAATTAACTTTCATCCAATTTTACTTCTAATAGTTCCGTATCTTCTATATTAACCTTTTAGATTAATATAACTATACAAAACTTTAATTTATGCATGTCCCAATTATTTTGATTTCAATTCATTTAATACTTTTGATTTACAAATAGGTAAAACAAACTTTTAAATAAATTTTCATTCGATAATCAAAACAGAAAACTATTAATTTCTGAAACATATATATATATATATACAAATATTTTAAAACTGATTTTAAAATGATTTTAAAATATGTGGGTCTCGGGCCGGGCCCGAGGACGCGGCTGCTGCCGTTTGGCAGCAGCCCTAATGCGACTGGTCTGCCGCTGCCTTACGGCAGCGGCGGCCAGCCGCCGCGCGGTTGCTGCCGCGGGGCAGCAACCATGCGACAGCAGCCGGGTCGCGCCGTGAGGCGTGACCCGAGCTGCTGTCCTCTTTTTTTTATTTAAAATTATATATATATATATATATATATATATATATATATATCAGTTTTAAAACGATTTCAGAACGATTTTCAGAAAAGAAGAAAACCTATTATAGATTTTCCGTTTTATCTTTAGAATCAATAAAATTAACTTTTATCAATCTAACTATAAAACTGATAGATTTTGTTATAATGATTATCAACCGAAATAATTAGGAACATATGCATAAACTATTTTAATTAACAGTTAATTAAAACTTATTTATCTTTAGAACTCATTAATCAAAACAGTTTTGTTAATTAACCTAACTATAAATATTTATTCAACCTGATTGAAAAACTTCTAAATTTTCATATATGAAATAACGGATTTAACGGAGGCTCTGATACCAATGAAGGAAAATAGGCAAACGTATAGCAGCGGAAATATAAAAATTTTAACCTATTTCCATTAATCCAAGATCCGTTAATCGTTATTTCATATAAAGAGGGATAAAAGAAATACCTTTCAGAAGTTCTATCTACCGTTGCAAACAAAGTGCCCACAACTCTTACTTCGAGTTCCCGAGCACAAAACAAAAAACAATGGAAGATCAAGTTAGAATCAACCGTTTATAACAACCAAATTAGATTGTCTCTAATTAATCAACACAAGATCAAGGATAAGGAGAAAGAGATGAAAATCAATTGAACGGAAGGAAGCGGTAGATAATCTCGTCCTCGAACAGGGAGGTCGAAATTCTCTCTCTTGGATTGCTTGGGTTTTCGAAAATCACTATGTAGGGGGTATTTATAATCTCTTGTATCTAATCCCTAGTTAGATAGAATTTGGTTATTGAATAAGAATTTAATTCGGAATAGAATTCTTAATTATTATCTATTAATATATCTAAATATAAAGATAATAATAATAACCTTATTGGATAATAATAGGAGTAATATAATCTAATTAAAACTCCTAATTTAATTATCCTTTTATTAATTTAATTCATAATCCTAATCTAATTAGGATTGATAAAATCAAATTAATTATTTATGTATTAATACATAAATTTCGCCCCCTACAGTTACTGGGTCCTATTGGGCTTAGTCGGGCTTCCATCAATTAATTAACATCTGTTTCTCTTTTGGGTTCCAAGTCTTATGTGTGACCCATTAGGTTCTTATTGGTTCTAGCCGTATGCAACTATTAAATTAATTTTCAAATAATTATATTTAATCTTTGCATAACAGAATGATGTACGAAGAATGTGATTAGCAAGTCCGTAATCATTCCCCCAGAGCTATAAGAAGACAGGTTGATTCTGTCGTTGACCTTTTCATATTAGTTACAGTATAATTCGATCCTTTATCAACTACGTCCTTGAACTGAATCTTATGACTATGGATAATGTCAAGTCACATATAGCGAGACGTTCATTATACAGGCCGAGTCAACTCCAATTAGATAGGTTAAGAGAAATCTGCATTTCAATCTTAAGTTATCACCTTGCAAGGATTTATAGTCAAGTCTTCCACAAGCGATCCATGGACATATCTCCCATTTATCGGGAGTGATAAATGCTCAATCCAATGTATAACTATCCCGCAATTACTTCCTGTGACACCCAACGTCTGCTGTTCACACCCCAGAGTCATTTCTGTTAAGGATCGTGTTACAACAGGATCAAAGCGTCACATTCCGTAATCCAGAATTACTAATTAACATTCCTTTGAGTCTGAGGATTACTTATACCTATTAATACCAATGAGATGAATAGGTGACAAGGATGAATCTACCCATCCTGTTATCTCAAGTCGGGTCCCCAATCCTAATGAACTTCTTTTCATCGGATCCATGTAACTGTCCAGATATCTATATATATGAAGCTTGTGAGATCAGCTTTCTGTCGGAACAGAAGACATTGTTACATGCAAGTCTCAACAGTGATATGTCAATCCTGAACATATTACTTGACTTGGGGTGGTTTTCAGTTTATAAGTTTATTAGAAAGTTTCGTCTCACTTCATGCTTGTATGAACACTTTATAATCACCTTAAACAAACTTACGAATTTCCTTTTATTAGACTTTATTTAGTTCTTAAAAGGGATTGCCTTTATATAGTTATAAAACATATATCTCATTAAAACAAATGATATAAAGAACACTTCATTTACATTAAGTTTGTATCCTAGAACAATTGTCTATAGGACACTAAACCCCAACACCATTAGGTTCTTATTGCTTCTAGCCGTATGCAACTATTAAATTAATTTTCAAAGAATTATATTTAATCTTTACATAACAGAATGATGTACGAAGAATGTGGTTAGCAAGTCCGCAATCATTCCCCCAGAGCTATAAGAAGACAGGTTGATTTTGTCGTTGACCTTTCCGTATTAGTTACAATATAATTCGATCCTTTATCAACTACGTCCTTGAATTGAATCTTATGACTATGGATAATATCAAGTCACATATAGCGAGACGTTCGTTTTACTTGTACAGGCCGAGTCAACTCCAATTAGATAGGTTAAGAGAAATCTGCATTTCAATCTTAAGCTATCACCTTGCAAGGATTTAGAGTCAAGTCTTCCACAAGCGATCCATGGACATATCTCCCATTTATCGGGAGTGATAAATGCTCAATCCAATGTATAACTATCCCGCAATTACTTCCTGTGATACCCAACGTCTGCTGTTCACACCCTAGAGTCATCTCTGTTAAGGATCGTGTTACAACAGGATCAAAGCGTCACATTCCGTAATCTTGAATTACTAATTAACATTCCTTTGAGTCTGAGGATTACTTATACATATTAATACCAATGAGATTAACAGGTGACAAGGATGAATCTACCCATCCTGTTATCTCAAGTCGGGTCCCCAATCCTAATGAACTTCTTTTCATCAGATCCATGTAACTGTCCAGATATCTGTATATATGAAGCTTGTGAGATCAGCTTTCTGTCGGGACAGAAGACATTGTTACATGCAAGTCTCAACAGTGATATGTCAATCCTGAACATATTACTTGACTTGGGGTGGTTTTAAGTTTATTAGTTTATTATAAAGTTTCGTCTCACTTCATGCTTGTATGAACACTTTATAATCACCTTAAACAAACTTACGGATTTCCTTTTATTAGACTTTATTTAGTTCTTAAAATGGATTGCCTTTATATAGTTATAAAACATATATCTCATTAAAACAAATGATATAAAGAACACTTCATTTACATTAAGTTTGTATCCTAGAACAATTGTCTATAGGACACTAAACCCCAACATAGTGGTGGCTTTATGATGCTATGAGCACAAGTTTTAGACATGCACGAATAAGTTGTCTATTTGTTATAGCATGTTAGGCATTCTCTTAAAGCTGAAAATGTTATGAATAAGTAAGGAATAGACATGCACGAATAAGTTATCTACTTGATATTCTGTTTAGGAAGCTAGACTTATTGAGTATGTGTATGAATATTCATTGGGCATGTAACTGATTAGGCATACTATTAAAGCTGAAAATGTTATGAACTCACTTGATTCTTTTTATTTTAACATGAGTTGTGCTGATGAGATAGGTTTACAATATACCTTCCACTTGGCTTGTTATCTGATTGAAACCATTCAGAATGGTGATGGGTTTTTGATGCTATCAGCATAAGTTATGAACTTGTGGCTAGAGCACCACAGACTTTATTGTTAGGAATTTATAAAATAAACGATCACAATACCAAATTCCTCTTCGAGGACACAACGACAAAACGCGGAAATAAACACGGAATATAGAAATGAACAAACAAGAAAGAACACAAGAATTTTACAAGGTTCACCACCAAATCAGTGGCTAATCCTTGGAGCTACTGCAAGAAGCCCTTTGCACTATAGGAGAATGGAGTACAAGTATTACAACACTCAATCATTCACTCATAACCCAAAACCCAAGTACACCCTACTTAGTTTTGATCACACACAATTTACACAGGTGTGCAGAGTGAGAATTCCTGCAATACTTCTAAGCAAACACTCACAACCCTTTTTACAACTCTCCTCTCTTAATTCTCCAGAAATATGGAGCCTCTATTTATAGGAAACAAAGAACCCTAAAAATAGAATGTGATGCTTCGTAATCTCCATCTTCAATTAATGTGTTGTAGAGATCAAGACAACCTTTTAAATTCTTGACTAGGTTCAAAGCATAATCCTCCATCTCCTGGATAATAAATGCTTCATTTATTATGCACATAAAAACATACATGCACCTATTTCCAACAATCTCCCACTTGAAGACTTATTTCAATTAGTCTTCACATCAACTTCAGTGCAACGGCAGCGAAACAAAGTAGTAGCTCAAACAACCTCTTCATGCAATGAGGCTAACCGAAGCTGCGCACAGCTTCAACTTCTCAATAGTCACAGTCTTTGTTAACATATCAGCAGGATTCTTACTTCCAAGAATCTTATCAAGCATCAAAGCTCCATCTTCTAATGCTGATCTAATAAAATGATATCGCACCTGAATGTGCTTTGTTCTTCCATGAAAAGTTGGATTCTTTGCTAAATGAATAGCACTTTGACTGTCGCAATGTAAAATATTTGTCTCATGTTTCTGTCCCAACTCTTCAAGAAATGATTGTAACCAAATCATCTCTTTGCTAGCTTCCGTAATAGCAACATACTCTGCTTCCGTGGTTGATAGTGCAACTATCTTCTGGAGTTTTGAGAACCAACTCACAGCTGTACCACCAAGTGTGAAAAACACCACCGAAATTACTTTTTCTGTTATCTAAATCACCAGCCATATCTGCATCTGTGTATCCTTGCAGACCTATATCTGATTTCTTGAAACATAGACAATAATCAGAAGTACCTTTCAAGTACCTCAAAATCCATTTCACTGCTTCCCAATGTTGTTTCCCTGGATTACTCATGTATCTGCTCACAACTCCCACTGCATGGGCTAAATCCGGCCTTGTGCCTACCATAGCATACATGAGACTTCCAATAGCGGAGGCATAGGGAACCTTTGCCATATAAGCTCTCTTTTCTTCTGTTGAGGGTGACTAATCTTTGGATAATTTGAAGTGACTTGCCAGTGGTGTACTGACAGGTTTTGCACCATCCATATTGAATCTCTGCAAAACTTTCTTCACATACTCTTCTTGAGATAACTTCAATGTACCTTGCACCCTATCTCTTGAGATTTTCATTCCAAGGATTTGCTTTGCTGCTCCCAAATCCTTCATGGAAAATGTTTCTGACATCTTCATTTTCAACTTGTCAATTTACCTCTTATCTGCCCCTGCAATTAACATGTCATCTACATACAATAACAAAATTGTGTAATGACTTCCTGAATTTTTAATATAACAGCAGTGATCAGCTTGACATCTCAAGAAACCATTATCAATCATAAAACCGTCAAACTTCTTATACCACTGTCTCGGAGCCTGTTTAAGCCCATAAAGGCTTTTCTGCAGTTTGCATACCATCGTCTCACGGCCATGCACTTCAAAACCTTGTGGTTGCTTCATGTAAATCTCTTCTTCTAGTTCACCATGAAGAAATGTCGTCTTCACATCCATTTGTTCCAGGTACAGATCTTCTTTTGCTACAAGAGAAAGCACAAGTCTGATTGTGTTCAATTTTACCACTGGAGCAAATATTTCATTGAAGTCAACACCTTCCTTTTGCTGATATCCTTTTACAATAAGCCTTGCCTTGTACCTTGTAGAACCGTCATGTTCTTCTTTCAACCGAAATAACCATCTGTTTTGTAAGGCTTTCTTTCCTGGTGGTAGTTCTGTCAACTCCCACGTATTATTACACAATAGAGAATTCATTTCTTCTTTCATGGCTAACTCCCACTTGCTAGAATCATCCACCTGTACTGCCTCATCAAAGGTTTCTGGCTCACCTTTGTCAGTCAATAAAATGTAATTAAGTGCAGGAGAATACCTCTCAGGTGGTCTGATGGTTCTAGAAGATCTTCTTAAGGTAACCTCAGGAGTACGTGGCTCCTCTTCTATGATCACCTCTTCATTTTCATGCCTTGGCATATTCACTTGAATTTCAGGGAGAATTATTTCTGACTTTTTAACTTCAGAATCAGTTTGTACAACTTCTGCCAAACTGTCCTTGTACAAGACTTGCTCATTGAAGATCACATCCTTGCTCCTTATGATCTTTCGATTTTCGTTATCCCAAAAGCGATAGCCAAACTCAATTTCATTATAGCCAATAAAATAACACTTCTTTGATTTAGCATCAAGCTTAGACCTATCTGCAGAATCCACATGAACGTAAGATAAACAACCAAACACTTTCAGAAAAGAAAGGTTTACCTCTTCCCACTCCATACTTCTTCCGGTATCTTGAAATCAAGCGGGCTTGAGGGACCTCTGTTTATCAAGTAAGCTGCAGTGTTAACTGCATCTGCCCAAAAATATTTTGGCAAACCTGCATGCAACCTCATGCTTCTGGCACGTTCATTCAGTGTTCTATTCATCCGCTCTGCTATCCCATTTTGTTGAGGTGTGCCTGGGATAGTTTTCTCCATCTTGATGCCCATCTGTGCACAATAATTCTTGAATTCACTATTTTCATACTCTCCACCATTATCTGACCTCAGACACTTCACTTTCAAATTCGTCTCATTTTCTACTAAAGCTTTCCATTTCCTGAAGGTATCAAACACATCAGATTTATTTTTGAGAAAGTAAACCCATACCTTTCTGCTTGAGTCATCTATGAATGTAACATAGTATTTTGAACCTCCAAGGGATGGCACCGTAGATGGCCCCCAAACGTCCGTGTGAACCAACTCCAACTTTGTTTCTCTAGGCTTTCTTCCACCATTCAAGAAACTCACCTTTTTCTGTTTGCCAAAGATGCAGCTTTCACATATGCAATGTTCTACACCTTTCAAGTCAGGGAGTTTACCTTTTGCTAGCATCAACTTCATCCCTTTCTCACTCATGTGACCAAGTCTACAGTGCCATAGACTTGAGTTTACACCTGCATCAATAGCTGCCAGAGTATCTTTGCAATTAGTGGTCATGTACAAAGTACCAGTTTTATTACCTCAAGCAACAACAATTGCTCCTTTGTTGACTTTCCAAGATCCATTAGTAAAATGCACACTGTGACCTGCTTCATCAAGCTGTCCAACTGAAATCAGGTTCTTTGTCAACCTAGGCACATGTCTTACTTGGTTGATTTTCCACACCGTTCCATTTTCTAACTTCAAACGAACATCACCAATTCCGGCTATCTCCAATGGCTTACCATCTGCGAGATACACCTTCCCATAGTTTCCAACTGAATAGTTCTCCATGATTTCACGGTTTGATGTCGTATGAAAAGAAGCACCTGAATCTAATACCCAAGATTCAATGGAACAATCAACAGATAAAAGTAATGCATCTTGTACCTCATCAGCTACAACATTTGCAGCTTTCTTATTGTCTTCCTTCTTAGGAAGTCTGCATTTAGCCTTCACATGTCCGGGCTTTCCACAATTCTAGCACTCCAATTTCCATCCATTTCTTGATTTGGATCTACCATTCCTCGACTTCGATCTACCTCATCCTCGATTAGAATTCCTTTCATTGCTTCTACCTATATTTTCAACATTTAAGGCAGAACTTGTCGATGTACCTTCACCGGAATCAATCCTTCGCACTTCTTCAGCAAGAATTCGATCCCTGACATCACTAAATGACAATTTTCCCTTGCCAACAGAATTACTAACCGCAGCCCTCATAGGCTCCCAACTATTAGGTAATGAAGCTAAAAGAATTAAAGCATGTACCTCATCATCAAAGGTAATATCAACAGACGTTAGTTGAGTAACAATGGTATTGAACTCATTTATATGTTCTGCAACTGAAGCACTATCACCCATTCTCAAATTAAATAACTTTTTCATCAGATGTACCTTGTTATTTGCGGAAGGCTTCTCGTACATATCTGATAAAAGTCTCATCATTTCAGCCGTTGACTTGGTTTCTGCTACGTTATGAGCAACATTCCGTGTTAGCGTCAATCTGATTACGCCCAACACTTGTCGATCGAGAAGTTCCCAATCCTCTTGGCTCATATCTGCTGGTTTCACTTCTGAAAGCGGCAAGTGCAGTTTTTTGCTATATAGATAGTCTATAATATGTAATCTCCAGAATGAGAAATCAGTTCCATCAAACTTGCTTATTCCAGAACTTATTCCGTCTGACCCTGTCATTGTCCAAACCAGATAGCTCTGATACCAGTTGTTAGGAATTTATAAAATAAACGATCACAATACCAAATTCCTCTTCCAGGACACAACGACAAAACGCGGAGATAAACACGGAATATAGAAATGAACAAACAAGAAAGAACACAAGAATTTTACAAGGTTCACCACCAAATCAGTGGCTAATCCTTGGAGCTACTACAAGAAGCCCTTTGCACTATAGGAGAATGGAGTACAAGTATTACAACACTCAATCACTCACTCACAACCCAAAACCCAAGTACACCCTACTTAGTTTTGATCACACACAATTTACACAGGTGTGCAAAGTGAGAATTCCTGCAATACTTCTAAGCAAACACTCACAGCCCTTTTTACAACTCTCCTCTCTTAATTCTCCAGAAATATGGAGCCTCTATTTATAGGAAACAAAGAACCCTAAAAATAGAATGTGATGCTTCGTAATCTCCATCTTCAATTAATGTGTTGTAGAGATCAAGACAACCTTTTAAATTCTTGACTAGGTTCAAAGCATAATCCTCCATCTCCTGGATAATAAATGCTTCATTTATTATGCACATAAAAACATACATGCACCTATTTCCAACATTTATCACCATGCTCACTTTTCAACGAGTACAACCCAAGTGGCAAGTATATTGTAAAGGGTTATTTTTGTGCATTGCTATGAATGTTCATTTCGGCATGTAGATATGAATGTCCATTGTGATATGGGAATACTCTTATACCTACGAGCTATACTGTATGTGTGTGTGTGTCTATGTATGAATCATGTTGGCTTGTTTTATGTTCTGTTTAGGAAGTAGAACTAATTCAGTTTGTGTATGAATATTCATTGGGCATGTAGCATGTTATGTGTCACTTGAATATACATATGTTTTATATCAATTTAGGAATAGACATAAACGAATAAGTTGACTACTTGTTATAGCATGTTATGTGTCACTTGAATATATATATGTCTACTTGAATAAGTTATCTACTTTGTATTGCCTATCAAAAAAAGGATAGCGTGCAAGGGAGCATTATGATGTGACGTGCGAATAGCGTACAAGGGGTGCGTGATGCACAAATAGCAACAAAAGGAGATTTGGATGCTAAAGAAACACTGGAGCTGGATGGATGGAGTGGAATACTGGAGGGGCATGTAGCCAATATTGAAGATCAGATTGATTACCAAGTAGATTTGTAATTAGTAATCATTCTGTTCTTCAAGAATGGCTCTATGCCCATCCAGTAGTCCACACCATCCAGCTCAGTGTTTCTTTGGCATTCAAATCTCCTTTCTATTCGCATATCACGCCCCCCTTGCATGCTTATGATGTGCAGATGCTAACTAAGGATATCTGGATGCTGAATAACTATTAGAGTTAGATGGTGTCGAATACTAGAAGGGAATGAAGCCAACATTGAAGATCAGATTGATTACCAAGTAGATTTGTAATCAGTAATCATTCTGCTCTTCAAGATTGACTCTATGCCCATCCAGTGGTCCACACCATCCAACTCAATGTTTGTTTAGCATCCAAATCTCCTTGTTATTTGCACATCATGACCCTCCTTATACGCTATTCGTATGTCACATCATAATGCCCCCCTTGCTTGCTATTTGCACATCATCATTCCCATGCATGCTCTTCAATCCATCTCCTAGCAATTGCTACATAACCTACCCTGTTGCTGATGTATCGTTCATCAATTCGCTCTCGGCCAGGAAATGGCCCCTCAATGAAGGGCTCTATCAGCAGTCCATAAATATTCCACAGCAGCTATAAAATGCATAGATAAATTAAATTAGACCCCAAACATGAATAGATAAATTAGACCCCAAACATAGACAAATACATAGATTTATAGCATCATCTTACCGTGGCAATAGGATAAGAAGGGAGATCAAGTAGCTGGGGCATAAATACATACCCCAAGGGACCAATATTAGGACGATAAATTTTGGTCCTGAATATGACATGCGAACAATAGTAATGTCATGAGTGTATTTGCATATATATGAACTGATTTCTGTGTGTTAATAAGTTCATGCATGTTCTTACAACTGGAGGTGTGGAGGGAAAATCTACAGAGAAGTCTATGTGGACTATGAATACACATCCTTCGTAAGGGGTGTTTAGAAGGCCCTTCATCACGGCAGTCCATTGCCAACGGTCAGGACCTGCATATATATTGACAAGCCACCTGGGTGCCTCAAACCGGAGTAGGGAAATCTGCAACTCAACACAACAATAGAGGTTCCTTATACGTCTATCCATGCTCGATATAACTAAAGTAAGTATAGTGTTGGGTTGTGGACTCTTGAGAATTGTTAAACACTTCATTTTTATAATGTGGTGGGTAAGTGAAGGGTCTTAGAAGGGAGAAAGGGTAAAATGAGATTAATTAGGTCTATCTGTATACGCACTACGCCAAAACCCCCTTCAGACGACTGTTAGAAACCGTCGTCCCGCGAGATATAAATCTGTCACAGGGCTCGCTGCCGTCTATTGCAGCTTCAGACGACGGTTAGGTTCTGTCATTTGAAGATACTATACATGACAGCAGCCTAGTTTCGTACTGTCATATGAACATTGTTACGATGCATCTTTTTATTTATTAACGTCACTTTTAATGTCATCACATGACATACTAATAATTAAAAATGTCAAGTCGCTATATAGGAAATTGGCATATTGGTATTCGCAGTGACAGTTTTTATAATAATTTCTGTCGTAGTAACTTGTATCAGATGGCATAGGTCTTAATCAATCATGTCAATAGATTTATTTTAGATGACAAATTCTTTTAATTTAATGTCTTTTTATTGTTGTTTAGATGATATTTTTTAAACGTAAATGTCACTCTTTGCCTTCTTCTTCGAATGATTCTGGAAATGAACAATAATTATCAAATGAACAAGAATTTCTGTATATCAATGATTTTAATTTTATTGGAGACTAATGCTTATAATCTGTTTACATTTGAACTACACAAATTTCTGAATGTAGTAAGGTAAAAAAAAATAAGCAATTAATGTACATCTCCAAATCTGTCAATATGTAGTCAGAGGCGTGGTGGTGTTGATTGGAAAGCCAAATCCAACTTGAACTGAAGCATATCTAAGTCATCATCTCCTAGAATCCCCAAAGTCTTGATATCTGCAAAACCAATTGATGATGCTCATTACTTACGTACCGTATACAGATAGACCTAATTAATCTCCTTTTACCCTTTCTCCATTCTGAGACCCTTCACTTACCCACCCACATTATAAATAGGAAACGTTTACCAATTCTCAATAGTCACCCAGGGTAACCTAACACTATACTTACAGTTTGTTATTTCGAGCATGGATAGACTTTTAAGGAACTGTTAGGAATAATTTGTTGAAACACCTTTCCACATGATTTTGATTTGACAAAATTATTTAAGTGATGATAAAAATATTCTAACACATTAAATTTAAATGCTTTGATTTATTACACTAATGTGTTTGTTCAATGTTGAGTTTAATTGTTTATGAGACATTGAGATTAAAAAGCCCAAAAAGTGGAAGTCAAGCCCAAATCAACACATCAAGACCATTCGACCAAAGAGTTCAAAACGAAGCCGTATCAAGTAAAACGACGACTCAGCAAGACAAGGATCGAGAAGCCTTCGTGGCAAAAGCTTCAAGTAGAAGCTACTGAGTTGGACGACAATGCAGTCTGGACAGCGGCAGACAATGTTCAACTTCTAGACAAAGTATTTCTACTTTGGGAAAAGTTCAGAAGGCGCAGGAAGCTGTCTCGTGGACTTTTCCTTAAATGTCGAAACATTCTGCCGAAGACTGACGAAGACAGAAGATGCGTGAATCCTATTGGCCAACGACGCTGAGCACGCCCAGAGTGATAACGACAGGAAGCCGTTTTCCTCCAACGGTTATTTCGAAATTCGAAATGACCAGGTGCCTCAAGTGTCACTATATAAAGGCCATCCATTTGCTTCAATCGATGCAGATCTTCAATTAGTCGAAACGCTGACCAAATTCATACTTGAAGTTTCTGTGAGAAAAGCAAAGCAAATACCTTACACCAATTCTTAATCTTTGTGTAAAAGTCTAGAGTGATTTCCAATCATCTAAAGTGTCTTAGCAATCGTTGTTTAGGACAAACACTTTATCATTTCTAGAAGAATAGAAAGGAGAGGCTGAGTACTCGGTTATAGTACTCAGCGTAGATATAGGAGTGAGTAGAGGTATAGAGGAAGGTACTCTTGTTAAACTCAGATTCTATCTGTAAAAGGTTTCGTGCTCTACCTTTAAAGAGCTCAGTAGAGAATTCAAAAAGCTCAGAACGAGTTCCGGGGACTGGACGTAGGCGGAGAGGCCGAACCAGGATAAGTCTGTTGAGTAACATCTTTCTAACCCTTAAACTCCTTTAATATATATTGCTTGCTATAAAACTGACTAAGTAAAGAACTCAAGCTGAGTTAAGTTTACTAAGAAGCTGAGTTCAGGAATAGACTCTAAGTGTTATTTCCTGACTCAAGTAAAGAAGCAGACTTAGTCACAAGTTGACTAAGCTTGTGTCTTGAATCTACTTAGTGACGCTGTGTAAACCTTTTCATAAGAAAAGAAGTCAGCCTCAACGGACAAATTTTTAAATAGTTCCTATCCCCCCCCCCTTGGAACTAACTTGTCACGTTATAAGGGACCAACATAATTGAAATTACGATAAACGAAAAATAAGCAAACACACAAGAATTGTTTACCCAGTTTGCCACTCAATATGAATGACTACGTCTGGGGGAACTACCAAGCCAGGATATTTACTATAATGAATGAGATACGAATTATAAAGAAAGAGGTTACATTTATACTCCTGAAACCCTAACTGTCTGAAACCCTAATAGCTGCAGTTGGGCCTATCGCTTCAGTTTGGCCTATATATATTAGTCTCCATAAGCCCAACAATCTCCCACCTGGAGACTAAATCCTCCATCTGATGGTAGTGCCATGCCTTTAACTTAATTATCAAGGCTAGCTGAAGCCATACATAGCTTCAGCTTCTCTAAGGTTACAACCTACTCATCTGAAGCCATACATAGCTTTCAACATGTTTGCAGGATTCTCTGTGCCTGGAATCTTCATCAACTGCAATATCTTCCTATCCAAGAGATGTTGTATGTAGTGATACTCCAACTCTATGTGCTTTGTTCTTGAGTGAAAGGCGGGATTCTTTGCCAAATGAATGGCACTCTGACTGTCGCTGTACAGAATAGGATCCTTCTTATCCTTTCCCAACTCACGCACGAAATTCTGCAACCATACCATCTCCTTACTAGCCTCAGTCACTGCAACATACTCAGCTTCTGCAGTAGACAAAGCCACCACCTTCTGCAGCTTTGAAGCCCAAGAGACATCAGTACCACCCAATGTGAAGACATATTCGGTTGTACTTCTTCTCTTGTTAAGGTCACTAGATACCAAATCTGCATCCACATATCCTGTCAACATAACTTCCTTGCCCTCAAAACATATGGCATGTTCAGTGGTTCCCTTCAGGTATCTCAAAATCCACTTTACTGCTTCCCAATGCTTCTTACCAGGGTATCCCATGAAACGACTAACAACTCCCACAACATGTGCAATATTCGGCCTTGTGCACACCATTGCATACATCAAGCTGCCAATTTCTGAGGCATACGGAGTTCTCTCCATCTGGACTCGCTCTTCTCTACTCTTGGGTGAGTCATGTTTAGATAGCTTGAAATGGCTACCCAAAGCAACCGTAGCTGCCTTGGCATCTTGCATGCTGAATCTAATCAAGACCTTCTTGATATACTCAGCTTGTGAGAGATACAACTTTCTAGCCGTCCTATCTCTTTCAATCCTCATGCCCAGAATCTGCTTAACTTCTCCGAGATCTTTCATAACAAACCGCTCAGATAACTGCTTCTTCAGTCTTCTCACTTCTCGAGCACTCGACCCTGCAATCAGCATATCATCAACATATAACAGTAAAATTATGTAGCCTGCATTCAATTTCCTGAAGTAACAACAATGATCAGCTTCACTCCTCATGAACTCAATTTCATGCATGAATCCGTCAAATTTCTTGTACCACTGTCTTGGAGCTTGTTTCAGACCATACAAGCTCTTGTTCAACTTGCACACAAGCTCAGTGTTATCAGACTCATAGCCCTGAGGTTGCTTCATATAGATGTTTTCATCTAAGTCCCCATGAAGAAATGTCGTTTTTACATCCATTTGCTGCAGCTCCAAATCTTCTGCAGCTACCATACTCAACACTAAATGAATAGTAGTCAGCTTCACCACTGGAGTAAAAACGTCAGTATAATCTATATCGTACCTCTGCTGAAAGCCTTTCACGACCAGCCTTGCCTTGTAGCGTTTGCTACCATCAGCCTCTTCCACCTGTTTTGTAGAGCCTTCTTACCCTTTGGAAGCTCAAAAAGTTCCCAGGTGCCATTGGTCATCAAGGAATCCATCTCATCATCTATTGCAAGCCTCCACTTGCTTGCATCCTCTCCACGAGATGCCTCCAGGTAGCTTTCTGGTTCACCACTATCTGTCAGCAGCATGTAGTTGCTTGAAGGCGTGTACCTCCAAGTAGCTTTCTGGTTCTCCACGATCTTTGGTTCTGAATCAGCAGTATTAGATGCTCCTAGACTATCCTTGTACATCATCTGCTTATTGAAAACAACATCCCGACTGCAAATAATCTTCCTGTTCTGACTATCCCAGAACCAATATCCGAAATCATCACCACTGTATCCAATAAATGTGCACTTAACAGACTTCGCATCTAACTTACTTCTCTCAAGGGGAGCAATATGAACATATGAATCACATCCAAATACTCATAGAAAGGATAGATTTACCTGCTTGCCACTCCAAGCCTCTTCAGGAATGCCACTCTGCAAGGGAGTCGATGGCCCTCTGTTGATCAAGAATGATGCAGTGTTAACTGCTTCTGCCCAGAACATCTTCGGAAGTCCACACTTTAGTCTCATGCTTCTAGCATGCTCACACAGAGTTCTGTTCATTTGTTCTGCAACCCCATTCTCCTGAGGAGTTCCTTTCAGAGTTTTCTCCATACGGATTCCATTCTCAGCACAGAATTCCTTGAATTCCCTAAGCTCATACTCCCCACCATTGTCAGACCTCAAGCACTTTACCTTCAAACCTGTCTCATTCTCAACCAGGGCCTTCCATTTTCGAAAGGAATCAAAAGCATCAGATTTCTTTCTCAGAAAATAGATCCACACTTTCCTAGTGGAGTCGTCAATGAGGGTCATGTAATACAAAGCTCCACCAAAATATTTCACAGGTGCAGGACCCCATAGATCGCTGTGAACTAACTCCAACTTCTCTTTCTTTAAAGTTCTGCCACCCTTAGAGAAACTGACTCGTTTCTGCTTCCCGAAGATGCAATCTTCACACAGCCCAAGATCAGCAGATTTTAGACCCGGCAGCAGACCCTTTGAACACAACACTTTCATCCCCTTTTCACTCATGTGACCAAGACGATAGTGCCACAAATTTGCATTGACATTCTCCCTCACGACATCAATGCTATTGAAAATTTTGTCTGTTAAGTACAACGATCCAACCTTCTCACCACGGGCAACCACCATGGCTCCTTTGGTCATTTTCCAAGTACCACCTGCAAAGATTACATAATAACCTTCATCATCCATTTGCCCAATTGACAACAGATTTCTCTTTAGGCCAGGAACATGCTTTACTCCAGACAGCTTTATCACAGATCCATTCGGGGATTTGATCAAAACATCTCCCTTCCCTACAATCTCCAAGGGCTCATCATCAACAAGATAAACCTTTCCGAATTTCCCAGAGATATAGTTTTCCATCAAATCTGCACTACTACATGAATGAAACGAAGCTCCTGAGTCTAATACCCAAGATTCCAGAGGACTTCTTACACTCAATACCAGGGCTTCTGCTGCTGTTTCTACAGTTTAATTACTCAGAATGAATGCATCACCAAAATCGTCACTGGCTGAATTCACTGACTTCTCCTTCTGCGGTGCCTTACATTCACTCTTGTAATGACCATTCTCATTACAATTCCAGCACTTGATGTGGCTCTTGTCCTTCACAGGTTTCCCTCTCCCTTTGGACTTAGACCTTCCACGATTCTGCTTTGACCTGCGATTTGACCTGCCCTGATTCTCTGCATTCAAGGCTAATCCAGATGTGGAACCTGACTCTTTCCTGCGAATCTCCTCGCTTATAATCAAGTCTCTGACATCATCAAACCTAAGTTTTTCTTTCCCTGCTAAAGCACTTAGGGCAGTAACCGTGCCGCTCCAACTCTCTAGTAAAGAAGATAACAGAATTAGGGCTAATACCTCTTCATCGAAATCAATATCTAGAGAACTTAATTGAGTGATTGTCATATTAAAATCATTCAGGTGCGTCGCCACTGCTATATTCTCCGATCTGCATATTAAACAGTCGCCGCATCAGATGAACTTTATTTGCCGCGGAAGGCTTCTCGTACAACGAACTCAAGATCTCCAACAACTCCTTCGTGGTCTTTGCCTTCACCGTATGATGCGCCACGTTTCTGGACAGCGACAAGCGAATCACGCTCATCGCTTTTCTGTCCAACAGCTTCCACTCTTCATCATACATATCCTCTGGCTGCTCACCCAGAGGCTGGTACAGATCTTTACCGTACAGGTAATCCTCGATCTGCATCTTCCAGAAACCGAAATCCGAACCATCGAATTTCTCCACAGGGGTTTTTCCATCTACCATCGTAATTACCCTCGCTCTGATACCAGTTGTTAGGAATAATTGAAATTACGATAAACGAAAAATAAGCAAACACACAAGAATTGTTTACCCAGTTCGCCACTCAATATGAATGACTACGTCTAGGGGCACTACCAAGCCAGGATATTTACTATAATGAATGAGATACGGATTACAGAGAAAGAGGTTACATTTATACTCCTGAAACCCTAACCGTCTGAAACCCTAATCGCTGCAGTTGGGCCCATCACTTCATTTGGGCCTATATATATTAGTCTCCATAAGCCCAACAGGAACCTCTATCGTAATGTTGAGTTTTAGATTGACCAACTCCGATATGAGGCACCCAGGTGGCTTGTCAATATATATGGTCCTGACCGGCGGTAATGGACTGCCGTGATGAATGGCCCTCCAAACACCCCTTATGAAGGAGGTGTATTCATAGTCGACATGGAATTCCCTGTCGATTTCCCCTCCACACCTCCAGTTGTAAGAACATGCATAAACTTGTTAACACACATAAATCAGTTCATATCTTTGTAAATACACTCATGATATTACTATTGTTCGTATGTCATATTCATGACCAAAATTTACCATCCTAATATCGGTCCCTTGGGGCATGTTTCTATGCCCCAGCTACTTGATCGCCCTGCCCATAGTATTGCCACGGTAAGATGTAAATCTATGTATTTGTTACCCGTAAATTTATCTATTCATGTTTGGGGTCTAGTTTATCTACTCATGTTTGGGGTCTAATTTAATTTATCTATGCATTTTATAGCTGTTGTGGAATATTTATGGACTGCTAGTAGAGCCCTTCATTGAGGGGCCATTTCCTGGCCGAGAACGAATTGCTAAACGATACATCAGCAGCAGGGCAGGTTATGTAGCAACTTCCAGGAGATGGACTGAAGAGCATAAAGTGGATATATGATGTGCAAATAGCAAGCAAGGGGGGCATTATGATGTGACATACAAATAGCGTACAAGGGGGGCGTGATGTGCGAATAGCAAGGAAATTTGGACGTTGGACAACCATTGAGTTAGATGGTGTGGACTACTGGATGGGCATAGAGCCAATCTCGAAGAATGGAATGATTACTGATTACAAATGTACTTGGTAATCAATCTGATCTTCAATGTTGGCTCCATGCCCCTCCAGTATTCGACGCCATTTAACTCTAATGATTCCCCCATCATCCCGATATCCTTGTTTACCATCTGCACATTCTTGAAGAAAGGAGATTTGGATGCCAAAGAAACACTGAGTTGGATGGTGTGGACTACTGGATGGGCATAGAGCCATTCTTGAAGAACAGAATGATTACTGATTACAAATGTACTTGGTAATCAATCGGATCTCCAATGTTGGCTTCATGCCCCTCCAGTACGCCACTCCATCCACCCAGCTCCAGTGTTTCTTTAGCATCAAAATCTCCTTTCTATTCGCGCATCACGCCCCCCCCCTTTGTACGCTATTCGCACGTCACATCATAATGCCCCTTTGCATGCTATCCTTTTTGGATAGGCAATACAAAGTAGACAACTTATTCAAGTAGACATATATATGTATATTCAAGTGGAGCATAACATGCTATAACAAAGTAGTCAACTTATTCGTTTATGTCTGTTAAATTGAATCAGTTCTACTTCCTAACACATAACATGCTAAATTGATATGAAACATATGTCTATTCCTGAATCAGTTACTTCATAAACAGAACATAAAACAAGCCAACATACTTCATACATAGACACATAACACATAACATGCTAAATTGACATAAAACATATGTCTCATCAGCATAACTCATGTTAAAATAGAAAAGAATCAGGCAAGTTCATCATTTTCAGCTTTAAGAGTATGCATGATCAGCTACCTTCCTAAACATAATATCAAGTTCATAACTTATGCTAATAGCATCGAAACCCCATCAACATCCTGAATGGTTTCAATCAGATAACAAGCCAAGTGGAAGGTATATTGTAAACTTATCTCATCACCATCCTGAATGGTTTCATAACATTTTCAGCTTTAAGAGTATGCCTAACATGTTATGACAAATAGACAACTTATTCGTGCATGTCTAAAACTTGTTCTCATAGCATCATAAAGCCACCACTATGTACCTGCCACTTGGATTGTACAGTTCATGATGAAATTAGCATGGTGATGAAGTGTATGATACTGTCACCACAAGCTTAGTCATAAACTTGTGTTGTTAGAATCATACAACTTCATCACCATGTTAAACACTTTTCCATAAACATAACAAGCCAAGTGACATGATACATAGTAATGGAGATTTAGGAGTATGCCTAACATGCTATAACAAGTAAACAACTTATTCAAGCAGACATGTATATTCAAGTGAGCATGCTATAACAAAGTAGTCAACTTATTCCTTACTTATCATCATAGGTCATGTTCAAATAAAAAAGAGAATGATGATATCTTATCATTTGCAAGCCATATCAGTACATGCAATTAGCCTAAATTTACCCTTTAATACATGCTTCATACATGCTCAATGACCCTTTTACAATGTTCCTCTAATACTTGATGCATGATTAATAAGCTACATGCCCAAATGAACAATCGTACACATACTCATACAGAACCTCAAATATAAACATCAACAGAACATCAAACATAAACATGTTTCATACACATACACATGCACATACTCAATCACTTCTATCAGTATAACTCATAGGTGTAAGAGTATTGCCAATCACAATGAACATTCAAAGCTTTAGAGTATGCCTAATCAGCCAAATGCTTAATGATCATTCATACATAAACTCCATGAGTCATAGCTTCCTAAACAGTTATATCTAACCAATCAGTTCATACCAATCATTTCATCATCACCCACAACATCATACATATATGTAATCGTTCAGTTCAAACCCACATAACAATATATATATGTATACTCAAAATCAGGCTAGTTTCCTAAATCAATGAGTTCTATGTTCATATACATACACATACTCATTCAGATAACAATCCAAGTGGAAGATATATTGCAAACCTATCTCACCAGCACCACCCACAACAACATCATACATGCAACCAATCAGTTCAAACCAACACAACAACAATATATACTCAATAAGTTAAAGAAATCTTTCCATATGCTAAACGCAAGAACTGATTGACAATCTCTTCAGTCAGCCTTCGCATGTAGCATTCTTACTAACCCTGCAAATATTATGTTCAAATAAAAAGAAATCAGAACATCTTCAGCAATCGGCACTGTATTGCCCTAGGTTAAAAAAGATAATGACCCAAGAATTTCAGCGGTGAATCTAACAATGAATACAATAAAATTAGTATCTAAGCGAGAGATCTAACCTTTTAAATCATAGCTCTGAAAATCAATAGATCCTTATTCCAGCTGCTGAAATCGACATACACAAAAGTAAATCGGTTGAGGAAAAGAAAGAGTAAGGAACAATGAAAATCAATAGATACTTACCAGTACCGTGTTTATAGCTCACCCAGTGATTGCATTTTCAAATCAGCCATGGAGATAGAGAGGGATAAGAGGGATGAAACTCTTGCGTAACCTAAACTGAGGTTTGGGATTAGAGATAGGGTTTATATATCAGCTGAAATTTCAGTCAAACAAGAGCGCCTAAAATTTGGGGATTGGCCGCGTAAGTGAAATTTCATTTGCCGCTTTTTTGTTTTCGGCAAACAATGACATTCATTTATTAGAAGTGTCATCTGTTGAGTAAGTGAAATTTAATGAAAACGCGCGTTTTCTTTGGATGACAGTATTATGTAATCGTAATGTCATCTGAGAATCGAGCGCATTTTTTATTTCGCTTTCAGATGACATACAGTTAAATACTGTCATGAAAAATATTCAGACGACACGAAAACAAATGTCTGTCATGTATCTTGTGTCATGTGAAAGGGAAAATGGCATAGTGACGGTACGTAATTAATGAGCATCATTTGGTTTTGCAGATATCAAGACTTGGGGATTCTAGGCAATAATGACTTAGATATGCATGCAGATCAAGTTGGATTTGGCTTCCAATCAACACCACCACGCCTCTTGAAAGATTGACAGATTCACAGATTTGGAGATGTACATTGCATATTGTTTTTACCTTATTACATTCAGAAATTTGTCTAGTTCAAATGTAAACAGATTATGAGCATTAGCCTCCAATAAATTTAAAATCATTGATATACAGAAATTCTTGTTCATTTGATTATTGTTCATTACCAGATTCATTCGAATAAGAAGGCAAAGAGTGACATTTACGTTTAAAAAAATATCATCTAAACAACAATAAAAAGACATTAAAATAAAAGAATTTATCATCTAAAATAAATCTATTGACATGATTGATTAAGACCTATGCCATCTGAAACAAGTTACTACGACAGAAATTATTATAAAAACTATCACCGCGAATACTAATATGCCAATTTCCCATATAGCTACTTGACATTTTTAATTATTAGTATGTCATGTGATGACATTAAAGGTGACGTTAATAATAAAAAAAAGATGCATCGTAACAAGACTCATATGACAGTATGCAAGGCTGATGTCATGTATAGTATCTTCAAATGACAGAACCTAACCATCGTCTGAAGGTGCAACAGACGACAGCGAGCCCCGCGACAGATTTATATCTCACGGGATGACGGTTTTTAACCGTCGTCTGAAGGGGGTTTTGGCATAGTGATTACTTACTAACCCAAGAAAATAGGGAAGAGTGGGTTGGAATTGCAAAGGTGGGGAGTGAATTAAGGCGAAGTGTGATGAATGCAAGTATTGAACAAAAGCTGAAAGAAAAATTAAAGGAGTGGGCAACATGTACAACCAATAAAACATCCTCAAGCACTATTGATAACAGTGGGAATTTCCTTGGCTGGAATATCTTCCATGTGAGGTGACGATGGGATCGGTGGGGAACATTATGATGCCAAAGTCAGTAAAGGATTTGTGAATAATAAGAATAATTGACAAGAGCTTTAGAATTAGTGAGCATACCTAGAATACCTCAGGGTTGGGGTATTTATATAGATTTTGTAACCTTTTACTATTAATGATATTATATCTAAATAATCACATCAGAATTTTGTCAATGTGATTGATGCGTGCCGTCTAGTGTAGTGTTTTCTGCGATAAAATGTGTATGATAAGTGCGTTACGACTATGGATATGATCTTTCTAAATGCTCTATCTTTACTAGACGTCACTACTTAGGGGCAAGTGTACCCCGTCGTATCAAGTAATAATCCAGTTAAGACCGGGTATCGAATCCACGGGATTTATAACTGCAAGTATTAAACGACTCGGTTTTATACTTTATTTAAGCGGTGAATACTTTGAGGTTGATATGGGGACCAACTACAAACTACTCCTAACTACGGGTGAGGCGAATTTATATAACGAAACTCTATGAAATGATGTGGATGCGATAAGATACAAATATGACAAATAACAACTTCTAATGTTTATACGGTTGATGGTTTGTTCATGCAATGACGACTACGTGTAGTGTGACCGACCCGTGAAGTACTTAGACTACGTGATTCCTAGTCAAGGCGTGTCTAATGCTCGGGATCAGAAATTAGGGCCCGTAAGTTCCGTGGCTTGTCAATTCCTACGGTTTTCGGTTTGTCACTTCCGGTAAGGCAACACCTATATGAATCCCTAAGGATAGCCCGAATGGCGTCGGAAATCGCGTTCTCCTACACAATAATCAATTACGAATATCAAAACAAGTAACAAACATCAACACATATATAGAAAAGAAGATTATGAATCATAATTTATAAATATGGAGAATCCAAATATGAATTACAATCAAGCCTAGTACATAGGATGAGTGCAAGCTAATTAGCAAGTGTAAAGGGAAGAATCCACCCTCGGAACTAGCTAACCGGACTCAAAGCCGTCTCTTAGGACTTGGATGGTGGAGCTTTCGAGCTTGGTGCACGGAGATGGAGCGGAACTTTGATGGAATGCCGGAATCAACGAACAAGCTCTCAAGGTGGAAGAGTTTGGCTATATAAAGCCTAAAAACAAAATCTAAAACTACAAGAATCTAATCTCAAGAGTTTCTTTTCTATGCCAAAAGAGAGATTATGAAATGAGTGCTAGTCACTCCTATTTATACACATCAAGCTATGGTAGATTTGTAATTTCACAAAGTACAAGCATAGAGCAATATTATTTTGTGCAGAAATCCCATAATACGCCTCGCGTATGGTGTGGAATGCCCCGCGTGTTTGCCCATTCCGTCAGAAATCTCCTGCATGTGGACCAATTCCAGATCTTGTTGTCTCAAACACGCCCCGCGTAGACTGGGATGCGCCTCGCGTGTTTGAGTTTCTGAGATTTTATTGCTTGAATTGGGTCTTTTACGCCTGTTGGTCCCTTATAACGTTACAAGTATAGTTCCAAGCGGGGGTTAGGAACTATTTAAACTTTTTCTAATTTAGGGCAGACTTCTTTTCTTAAGAGAAAAGGTTTTAACAGCGGCACTGAGTAAACAACAAGATACTGGCTTAGTCAACTGGTGACTAGGTCAGTTTCTTAACTTGAGTCAGGAGATAGCACTTAGAGTCTATTCCTGAGCTCGGATGTTTGATGCGCACAACTCAGCTTGACCTCTTTACTTGGTCAGTTTTTGGTTATTTAAGCAAGCAATATATATAAGGAGTTTAAGGTAAGAAATGCGTTACTCAGCAGATTTATCCAGGTTCGGCTTCTAAGCCTACGTCCTGTCCCCGGAACACGTTCCGAGCTTTCGAATCCTCTACTGAGCTCTTTAAAGGTAGAGCCTCAAACCTTTTACAATCTTAGCAACTGAGTATAACAAGAGTACCTTCCTCTATACCTCTACTCAATCCTAATCTCTCACTGAGTACTATAACCGAGTACTCAGCCTCTCCTTTCTAATCTCTAGAAATGATAAGAGTTTGTCCTAAACAATGATTGCTAAGACACCTTAGATGATTGAATAATCACTCTAGACTTTTACACAAAAGATATGAAATTTAGTGTAAGATTGCTTTGCTTTTTGCTTGCAGAACTTGCGTAGAAATTTGGTCAGCGTAATGGCTTGATCAAGTTCTGTGTGGAATGAAGCAACTGATGGCACTATTTATAGAGACGTCTGAGGCATCGGTCATTTCGAATTTCGAAATAACCGTTGGAGGGAAACGGCTTCCTGTCGTTGTCATCCTGACTTGCTCAGAGCTCTTGGCCAATCAGATTTGAGTATCTTCTGTCCTCGGTCAGCTTTTGGTCAGCTCGGCAGAGTGTCTCTCCATTTATGGTAATGTCAACTAGACAGCATACTGTGTCGTCTGAACTTTACCCAAAGTGGAAACACTTTGTCTAGAAGTTTTCCTTAGCCAGCTGTTGACTTGTACTGTTTGTCGAATCAACTCAGCAGCTTCGTCCCGAAGTTGTTCCCTGAAGGTCTTCTATATCCTTCTTCCGCTGAGTTGCGTTTTGTCCATAACGACAACGTTTTGACATACGCGGGCCGAGTTGCCTTAGTCTGTTTGACTTGGGCTTTGACTTCCGTATTGGGCTTGGGCCTGTTAATCTTGTGTCTTATAAACAATTTAACTCAACATTGAACAAACACATTAGTAGAATAACTCAAAGCATTTAAACTAAGTGTGTTTAGAATATATTATACTTAAACAATTTTGTCAAATCAAAATTATGTGGAAAGGTGTTTCAACAAACTCCCCCATTTTGATGTTGGCAAAACTATTCAGCGAAGAACTCAGTATTGAGCTCCCCCATGATAGTTGACCTAATATAACTTAGCAAACTCCCCCGTAAGGGTTGAGCTACTGACTTAATTTTACTCTAAACAATTGAAGGTTTAATCGAGTAAGTCCAAGGTCAGTTTTCAGATATAGGTCAGCTCATGGAACATATTCTATTTTACTCAGTGTTTAAGCGGAAGGTTTTATCATTCAGAGGGCGCTGAGTAATTTGTTGTTCAATGAGTTTTATAAGACAATGTTTTATAAACATACAAGTCAATGTCAAACATGTTATCAGTATTGGGTACAATCAACAAGTTTTATAGGCATTAAACATAGTTGATGTAATTGAAGATACATAATAACTTAATACATAGCATCGTATAAAAATAATTCATAACTCAGGGTTTGAATGAAAAGATGCAAGTATTGATATTAATATAGGTAGTCAGCATTTTCAAACAAAAGATCAAGATAGGCATAGAGACTACATACTTAGCCTATACTGAGCTAGCCTATATCTATTTATTTCTCTTCTGTTTGGACTGACTAGACTCATGCTGTGTTTTCGCTTGTTCTTTCTCCCCCGTTTTGTCAGCATCGAGAGGAGGAATCCTAAAGGCGTCGGTTTAGACGGCTCGGGTCAGTTCTGTGGACAGCGCTTTAAGTCTATCGGCGCTTTCATTGACACCATCAAAAATAGCCACTCCATTATCTGAGACCTCGGAGGGTATATTAAGTTCAGCAGCGCTGATCATGCTGACTGTGAAGGCTTGAGATTTGCCTATCCAGGTAAGTGCATCGGTCAGACCAGCAACGACTTGATGGAATGTTTTAATTAAGGATGTGTCATAGTATTGACGTTGAATATTGCTGTGATGTATGTGGTTGAAGGTTTGTCTGGTGATAGACAGCATTTCATTTTGCTTCATAGAGTCAGTATCCATTTCTTGCTTGTTCAGATTCAGCAATCGAACGGCCTCACCAATTTGCTCCACTGAGCACTGAGAATAGGAGACCATTTGCTCGTTGGTTTTGATTTGCTCGGTGTGAAGCTGAGCAAAGAGCATTTTAACTTCATCAGAAGTAGCATAGCGTGTGTTCGTAGCTGACAAAGTCTGAACTTGTTCTTGAAGAGCGTTGAGATGTTGAACTGTTGTCAGCTGGATCTCAGCCAGCTTTGCGATGGAATCCTGCTTAGCTTGCTGTGCTTGAAAGGTAATGATGAGACTCAGCAAGTCCTTGAATCCCTTAACTTCGTTGAGAAGCTGAGTTACTAGGGAGAACTGAGTAGTCTCAACAGTAGAGGACCCAGCAGCAGCAGGAGTAGTTTGTTGAAGGTCTTTCATCAATGTCTGCACTGAGTCGATGATTCGTTTACCAGACTCAGTGACATTTATGTAGCTTTGAGAGCCTTCATTAAGTTGTCCAGTGACATCAGTATGACTGGTGGGAAGAGTAGTCAAGGGAATGACGTGGTCAGTGACTGGAAGTGTGGTTTCAATCTGCACTTGAGTTGGTAGTAGAGTTGATTGATCGGCAGATATGTTGAGTGGAGAGGAAGTAATCCGGATGCTGTCGGTGCTAACTGAGGCAGGAATGTTCTGAGTCAGCATAATGCTTGGATTGACAGCATCGACGGGAATTGATTCCACTTGACTCGTAGAATTTGCGGAAGCATTCAAGTCGGCATGTTCCTTTAGTGAAGAAACAGAGGCTTGCTTTTCTAGAGAAGCCGATGGAGTAGAGGATGGTTGTTTTTTAAAAAATTTCAGCTTCAGTTTAGAAGGATCTTGGGTTGGCTTTTGAATGACAAAGTCTGGAACAGTTGGTGGTTGAACAGGAATGTCAATTACTGACTTCTGACTTGCCTTGACCAATCTTCTTCTGCGAGGAGGAGGAGTGTCAGCTTGGATAGACTCTCCTGAGTGAGATGGAGAAGTTTCTTCTTGATCAGCTTCTTGATCAGCATTAAGCTGGTCAGCTTGTTCTTGTACTTGATCAACATTGTGTTGGTCATGTTCTTGTTCTTCTCCATCAGCCAACTCAGTATTGGCTTGCTCAGCTTCAATCTCACTAGCTGTCTCCTTGGAGTCAGCTTCATCACTATTTTCTTCTCCCTGTTCCTCATCTTCTTCATCCTCCCCATCCAATTCTTCCTCAACTTGTGCAATGAACTGATCGTCCAGTTGCACATCATCCTCTTGCTGTACAGCCTCAGTTCCTAGACACTATGTGTAGTGAGAATCACCAGGAACAATGACGTCAGTATGGATTGCATCAATTGGAGTCAGTGAAGAAGACTTCTGCTTCTTTTGAGGTTGCTCATCAGCATCTTGTCTTTCCTCAATTTCAGGCTCATCTTGCCTGCTCCTTTTCTCAGCTGACTTAGGTCTCTCCTGACCTGGTTCAGCAACTGACTTAGGCTTCTTTGCCTTAGGCTCAGCCTTCTTTGAAGGAGTCTCAACGGCTTTCCTCTTGCGGGCAGCTGGAGCCTTTGTCCTTTTCCTTTGCTTTGGAGCTGTTTCCTCAGCTTGTTGTTCACCAGCAGTAGCAGCTTTTGCTTTCTTTATGGGCTGATTGAACTTCAAAGCCCTCAGCGAAGCAGCTGTGATTTCAGATCCTCTAGCTTTAACTTCATCAGTTAGGTCTATTTGATGATCAATGAGGATCCTGGTGATGAGCGAGCCCAGCCTGAGAGTTCCAGTGCTTCGTAGGAACCCAGCAATCAGGAATACTGGCATGTTGATCGGTTTGTATGTCAGCATATGCCATATGAAGCATTGCTCAAAGTTCGTTGCTGAGGTGGTGCAGTTGATCTTAGGATAAATGAAGTAGGTCAGCAGATAGTGAGCCATCTTTTGGTGCTGACCCATAGAGGAACTGAAGACTTCTCCTGAGTGGCCTTCAGGTTTACAGAAGGTGACTTCGTACCCAGTACCGTCATGATCTCCAGATCTTCTCAGCTTTGCTATTCATTTTTCAACTTCAGCAAATTCGCCAAATAGGTGGGATTGATGAAAATCGTTTTCCCCCTTACTACTGTTGCCAGATAGTCCTGGTTATCATCAGCGACTTAGAGGTTCTTGTAGAATTCCCTTACTAGGTCAGGATAGGTGTGATCCCTAATAGAGAACAGCTCGGTCCATCCATTTTGCGATATCCATTCATAGAAGGGTTGCTCGGAAGTCACGAAATTCTCAGAAACCCAAGTGAGAAGTCCACTTTCCATTCGCTAATGTTATCGAAAACCTTGGTATAGGTTCTGATTTTGGTCGGTTTTCCTTTGGAGGAGGTAGCTTGCCCATTTTTTCCTTTACTCGGCGTAGTGACCTTGGTAGTTTCAGGCACAGAAGTTTGCCTGGAGGGTTCATCGGAGCTGGTCTTAGGGTGACCGGCACCGGAGATGTTGACGGAAACTTTAGTCATAGTTTCAGAACAAGTTTGGGAAGCTTCGAGAGTTTTTAGAGAGAAAGCTTTGCCTTAGAATTCGGTAGGTGTAAAGAAAATAAAGACTGGGGATTTACCCATTATTTATAGCGGTGAAGAGTGGATCTTATCGAATCCATGTGTCAGTTTTGCCTTGGGATTGTCAACCGACAAGGATCCTGGCTTTTATGACATATTCGGCGCATATGTCATCCTAGGTGGCTATACGCGTGCTTTTGCATTTAATGCAACGAATCTAACACTCGGCGTTTAGAATACTAAGCGTTTTGGATTCTGAGTGGTCAGTAGTATATTAAAGGATGATTTCTCAGTTTAAGATAACTACTCGGTGTGCATATTGACTCAGTATTGATGTGTATTTTGTGTTAAGTACTCAGCATAACAATCACTCAACATGCATTTGCATAAATCATTCAGCATAGTAATTCACTCATCATAAATTTACATTTTAGAACAGGAATTTACTGAAGAGGATTAAACATACCAATGGCTTCTCTCAGTATGCTGAACTGTTCACGAGCCAGTGGCTTTGTGAAGATATCCGTAAGCTGCTCATCCGTTGGGACGTAGGTCAGCTTTATCTCACCTTTGAGTACATGGTCTCTAATGAAGTGATGCCTTATGCTGACATGCTTCATTCTGCTGTGTTGAATTGGGTTCGTTGATAGATCAATTGCACTTTTGTTGTCGCATTTGACCTCAATTGTCTTTGTTTGAACACTATAGTCTTCAAGCTATTGCTTAATCCATAGGACTTGAGCAACACAATGACCAGCAGCAATGTACTCAGCTTCAGTGGTAGACAAGGCTACTGACGCCTGCTTCTTGCTGAACCAAGATACAAGACAGCTTCCTAAGAAATGACATCCTCCAGAGGTGCTTTTTCGTTCTAGCTTGTCTCAACCATAGTCAGCATCAGTGTATCCAACGAGTGTAAAGCCATGAGTGTTGGGATACCATAAACCTGCGTTCACTGAGCTTTGCAAGTATCTAAGGATTCTTTTTACAGCTATGTAATGAGATTCCTTAGGGTTAGATTGATATCTAGCACAGTAGCATACTGAGAACTGAATGTCCGGTCTACTGGCTGTTAAGTAAAGTAGAGAGCCTATCATACCTCGATACAATTTGCTGTCTACTGACTTACCATTCTCGTCAGCGCAGAGGACAGTGTCAGTGCCCATAGGAGTGGATATTGGCTTGCAATTTTCCAAGTCATATTTCTTTAATATCTCCTTGGCATATTTAGCTTGACTGATGAAGATGCCATTCTTTCCTTGTTTTATTTGAAGTCCGAGGAAGAAGTTGAGTTCTCCCATCATCGACATTTCAAACTCAGTCTGCATTTGTTTGCTAAATTCCTTGCACATTGATTCGTTAGTTGCACCAAATATTATATCATCAACATAAATTTGAGCCAGCACGGTATCTTTACCCTTTCTCTTAATGAATAAGGTTGTATCAGCTTTGCCCCTGACATAGTTTCTAGTCAGCAGGAAACTAGTCAGCCTCTCATACCAAGCACGTGGTGCTTGCTTGAGGCCGTACAGAGCCTTTTTGAGCTTATAAACGTGGTTTGGGAATTTAGGATCCTCAAACCCAGGAGGTTGATTAACATAAACTTCCTCGTTTATAACTCCATTAAGAAATGCACTTTTAACATCCATTTGAAACAGTTTAAAGTTCATGTAAGATGCATATGCACATAAAATCCTAATGGCCTCTAGCCTTGCCACTGGGGCAAAGGTCTCACCGTAGTCAATACCTTCTTGCTGACTGTAGCCCTGAGCTACAAGCCTTGCTTTGTTCCTGACTACGTTTCCTTGCTCATCCAGCTTGTTGCAGAAGACCCATCTTGTTCCAATGGTCTTCTGACTCCTTGGATGTGGCACTAGCTCCCATACATCCTTTCTTCTGAATTGGTCAAGTTCCTCTTGCATTGCGCTCATCCAGAATTCATCTTTCTCAGCATCAGCGAAGTTCTTAGGTTCCTGAACTGAGACGAAGGCTACATTGCTGAGGTACCTCCTGAGTTGATTCCTCGTCATCAGGGTATTCCCAGCAGAATCAAGGATTGCACTCTCTGAGTGCCCTCTTGGAATCCTTATCTCTTTAGGTAGATTGATGTCTTGTGCTTTCTGTGTTTCAACAATCTCTGCAGAAGTAGACTGGTCAGTGAAAACAATCTTAGGTTCACTCTTACTCTTGGTCAGCCTTTTAGTGAATGACTCGGCAGCTGGTTCTTGGTCAGCGGTTACTGAGTGTGGATCATCCTCGGTCAGTGGCTAGTATCTACCTGCAGGGTTAGTCTCGTTGAACTCAACATGTACTGACTCTTCTAAAACTTGAGTTCGTTTATTGAAAACTCTGTATGCTTTGCTGTTTGTTGAGTAGCCTAAAAAGATAGCCTCATCAGCTTTTGAGTCAAACTTTGCTAAGCTATCTTTGGTATTCAAAATAAAACATTTACAGCCAAAGGCACGAAAGTATCCAATGTTGGGCTTTCGTCCTTTCCAAAGTTCATAGGGGGTTTTCTTTAGTATAGGTCTAACTAGAGCCTTATTAAGAATATAGCACGCTGTGTTAACAGCCTCTCCCCAAAAGTACTTTGGAAGCCTATGCTCATCCAGCATTGTCCTGGCTATTTCAACCAGAGTTCTGTTCTTCCTTTCAACAACCCCATTTTGTTGAGGTGTTCTAAGAGCAGAGAAATTGTGGTCAATGCCGCTGGCTTCACAGAATTCAACAAACTTTTGGTTTTTGAATTCTCCACCATTATCACTTCGGATGTGAGCCAATTTTAGGTCTTTATCATTTTCAATTTTTCTAACCAAATTTGAAAATGTCTCAAAGGTCTCATCCTTGCTACTCAGCAAGATGACCCAAGTGTACCGAGAGAAGTCATCTACAATGACCAAGGAAAATCTTCTTCCACCCAGACTCAGCGGCTGGACTGGACCGAAGAGATCCAGGTGTAGTAATTCTAACGGACGCTTAGTTGAGACAATGTTTTTGCTATGAAAAGATTGTTTGGTTTGTTTTCCAGCTTGGCAAGCGTGGCATAATTGATCTTTTTCAAATCTAAGTTCAGGCAGTCCCTCAACCAATTGCTTTCTTGCTAATTTGGCCAGGAGGTCCATGCTTACATGACCAAGTCTCCTGTGCCATAGCCAGGAATTTTCTTCCTTTGAAACTAAGCATACAGTTTTTGAAAACTTTTTCTCTAAGTCTAGCATAAAGACATTATCAATCCGAGGGGCAGTTAAAATTAACTCATTTGTTTTACCCTCATATATTTTACATCGAGTAGCATCAAATATAACTTTTCTCCCATTATCACATAGCTGAGCTACGCTGAGTAAGTTATATTTGAGTCCGCTGACTAGGGAGACTGACTCAATAGTAGGATTACCTCCGATGGTTCCTGACCCTACTATCTTACCCTTTTTGTTGTCTCCAAAACTTACACTTCCTCCTCGTTTACGCTCAAATGTGATGAACTGAGTTTCATTACCAGTCATGTGCCTCGAGCATGCGCTGTTAATATACCACATCTTTGACTTCTCAGCACACCTCAGGCTTACCTGCATTGTAACTAGTTACTTTTAGGTACCCAATTCTTTTTGGGTCCTTGCTTGTTAGGTTCAACAGGTAAAGCATCATATTTTATTTTATGGCGGCATACATGGATAGTATGGCCATTCTTTCCATAGAAGTCACAGCTGACCTTCTATTTAGGTTGTCTCACTGACTAGTCAGCACCCCAGTGCTGAGCATGCCAGCACACCTTTGTGGTGTGACATTTCTTCCCACAGAAGTCATACTGGACATTCCGCTGGGGATTCCATCTCTGCTGAGTACCTTGGTACTGAGTTCTCAGAGGAATGTTTCTTTTATTTGGAACCTTTAATTGGTTCTGGATAGTTGTGACGTCCTTTCTCAGTTTCTTTGAAACTGATTGGACTTCAGAGACAGACTCATGTATGATCTTCATGTTATCATGCAAAGTTGAGTTGTCCTGAAGAAGGTGTCTGAGGTCACTCAGCTTGACCTCTTCAACCTCGTCACAGCGCCTGCTGAGTGCTCTAATTTTCTTATTACACTTTTTGACAAATGTATAGAGATCACTCAGGGCATTACCCATTTCGTTTCTGAGCTGGGAAAGTGGTATTACCTCATTTGATTGCTCCTCATCGTCAGATGCAACGGAGGAGACAGCATCCTCAGAGACGCACGACTCAGCAAGTTCGTCAGCCATGAAGCATATCTTCACTGACTCGGTGGCCTCAGCTTCTGTTGATGAAGACTCATCACTGTCGCTCCATGTAGCAACCATTGCCTTTTTGCCGGTCTTCTTATCTTTCCTCAGCGTGGGGCAGCTTGACTTTATATGGCCAGTTTGATGACATTCAAAGCATGTAATGGGCTTTGAGTTGTCTTTCTTGTATTTGCTATCGCTGGACTCAGCTTTATACTTATCAAACTTTCTGTAAGGCTTCTTAGAGTATTTGTCATTTTTCCTGAACAGCCTTTTCATCTTCCTTGTGAACATAGCCATCTCTTCATCATCTGTTGAGCTCCCATCAGTGGAGTCAGCTTTCATGACAAAAGATTTCTACTTCTTGTCTTCAGACTTTTCCTTCACCTTGAAGTTTTTCATTGATATCTCATGGGTCAGCAACGAGCCGATAAGTTCGTCATATTTGTAGGTGGTTAAGTCCTGAGCTTCCTCAACAGCGGTCTTCTTTGCTTGCCAGTCTTTAGGAAGACTCCTGAGTATCTTTTTGACTTATTATTCCTCAGTGAAGATCTTCCCAAGTCTCTTGAGCTCATTTATGATGTTGGTAAACCTTGCATTCATGTTAGATATGCCCTCATCATTGTTCATCTCGAACAGCTCATACAATCTCATCTGCTGGTTCACCTTGGACTCCTTTACTTTATTGGTTCCTTCGTAGGTGACCTCCAGCTTCTTCCAGATCTCTTGCGCCAACTCACAACCTGAAATTTTATTATATTCTGCAACATCGAGCGCACAGTGAAGCATATTAATAGCCGAAGCGTGATTTTGAAGCTTCTTGAGATCATCCTCTGTCCATTTGGCCTCAGCTTTTACAACTGTTTGGCCAGCCACAACTTCGACAGGTACAAATGGGCCTTGGACTATGGATAGCCAGGCACTCATGTTTGTAGCCTGAATGAAATTTTTCATCCTATTCTTCCAGAAGGTATAGTTAGACCCCGAAGAATAGGGGAGGCCGAGTAATGGACAGGCCCTCAGGTAAGATCTGAGTTGTTTGGTTTCCTGGGAGAAACCGAGTGCTGTTTTCGCCCATAGTGGGGATCAGCTCAAGGTGGTTAAACCTTTTACAGTGAGCTTTTAAGCTCTGATACCACTTGTTGGTCCCTTATAACGTTACAAGTATAGTTCCAAGGGGGGGTTAGGAACTATTTAAACTTTTTCTAATTTAGGGCAGACTTCTTTTCTTAAGAGAAAAGGTTTTAACAGTGGCGCTGAGTAAACAGCAAGATACTGGCTTAGTCAACTGGTGACTAGGTCAGTTTCTTAACTTGAGTCAGGAGATAGCACTTAGAGTCTATTCCTGAGCTCAGATGTTTGATGTGCACAACTCAGCTTGACCTCTTTACTTGGTCAGTTTTTGGTTATTTAAGCAAGCAATATATATAAGGAGTTTAAGGTAAGAAATGCGTTACTCAGCAGATTTATACAAGTTCGGCTTCTAAGCCTACGTCCTGTCCCCGGAACACGTTCCGAGCTTTCGAATCCTCTACTGAGCTCTTTAAAGGTAGAGCCTCAAACCTTTTACAATATTAGCAACTGAGTATAACAAGAGTACCTTCCTCTATACCTCTACTCAATCCTAATCTCTCACTGAGTACTATAACCGAGTACTCAGCCTCTCCTTTCTAATCTCTAGAAATGATAAGAGTTTGTCCTAAACAATGATTGCTAAGACACCTTAGATAATTGAATAATCACTCTAGACTTTTACACAAAAGATATGAAATTTAGTGTAAGATTGCTTTGCTTTTTGCTTGCAGAACTTGCGTAGAAATTTGGTCAGCGTAATGGCTTGATCAAGTTCTGTGTGGAATGAAGCAACTGATGGCACTATTTATAGAGACGTCTGAGGCATCGGTCATTTCGAATTTCGAAATAACTGTTGGAGGGAAACGGCTTCCTGTCGCTGTCATCCTGACTTGCTCAGAGCTCTTGGCCAATCAGATTTGAGTATCTTCTGTCCTCGGTCAGCTTTTGGTCAGCTCGGCAGAGTGTCTCTCCATTTATGGTAATGTCAACTAGACAGCATACTGTGTCGTCTGAACTTTACCCAAAGTGGAAACACTTTGTCTGGAAGTTTTCCTTAGCCAGCTGCTGTCTTGTACTGTTTGTCGAATCAACTCAGCAGCTTCATCCCGAAGTTGTTCCCTGAAGGTCTTCTAGATCCTTCTTCCGCTGAGTTGCGTTTTGTCCATAACGACAACGTTTTGACATACGCGGGCCGAGTTGCCTTAGTCTGTTTGACTTGGGCTTTGACTTCCATATTGGGCTTGGGCCTTTTAATCTTGTGTCTTATAAACAATTTAACTCAACATTGAACAAACACATTAGTAGAATAACTCAAAGCATTTAAACTAAGTGTGTTTAGAATATATTATACTTAAACAATTTTGTCAAATCAAAATTATGTGGAAAGGTGTTTCAACAACGCCGTGCGTAGCTGAAGCACGCCCTGTGTAAATGTGTCTCTGAGCTTTTTTCATTGAAGAACTTCCTTACACGCCCCGCGTGTAAGGTGGTACGTCCCGCGTATGGATAGTTGACTCAGGGAGACCGTGCAGTCCGACTTTCAGGATTAGGTTAATCATTTCTGACATATGTTCCACGCCCCGCGTCTGGTGGTACACGCCTCGCGTATTGATGACTAGATCCCACGTGGTGCCTGCGGATAAGTCAATTATTTCTGATCAATGTTTCACGCCTCGCGTGAGGAGTGATGCGCCTTGCGTGTATGGGTGGATTTTCACTTCTTGCTTGTACCTGAAATACAATTCTCGAGAGCCGAGTTAGCTTGACGTTTTATTTCCTAAATTAATCAAAAACAAGAGAAATTAACCGAAAGTGCAGAATTTATTTTTATTTTGTTATTTTATTAAAACACTCTATTTTTGTAATTAAACTTATTTATTTCTTCTAAAATTAACCCGTAAATCACACTAAAAGATAGGGGTAAAATACCCCTATCAAACCTCCTCAGACTTTAAAGTTTTACTTGTCCTCAAGTAAAAGAAATCGAAAGACAAGGGATTGAGATTATTAAGAAACAAACCGTCGGGTGGTTTTACCAAGTGCGTGATTTCAAAGTTAAAGTTTTATGCAAAGTTTTCGGTAAATACTTACGCAAACAATCGAGTGACCAAAACTTAATTGAAACCTCCATGATCAAAATTAATAGGCAATATTAATGGGGGTTGATTATCTTTTGAGGATCTGATAGTACCTCACCAAGGGATTTCACTCTTACGCTCAAACTTTGGTGGGTCGGTGTTTTAGCACTCTTCTTTGTACTTACCCGAGATCACTTTGAGTTTGCATTTTCATCCGGGTTTTTCCTCCTATGTTATGGTTTAGACAATATTAAAAATGAACCCGGAGGGGGGTTGTAATGTGGGTGGCTTTTTAGTGGTTAATTTTTGAAAACTTGAGTTTAAATACCATTTTGATGATTGCACCGTATTTTATTTTGGCCTTGGTAAGTTTGTAAAATATAACTCGAAATTGCTCGGGTGGAGTTTGAGAATGCCTTTTTGCTCTTTATTATGTTCTTCTTTTTCTTTTTGTTTTGAGAGCGGCACAAAAACGATCTCGAGAACTTATGGAGCTCACTTTTTAAGGCCTTGACTTATTTCGGGTGCGAATCGATTTTGTTGGTATTTAATCAAGAGGAAAAAGGGTTAACTGTTAAAAAGGGTGTTTACAAAAAAGTTGGTTAATAGGCTCGAGGGGGTTTCCTAGAGGTTAATAAAAACGAGAAAAACAAATTAAGAAAAGAATTAGACTACGTGGGTTCGTTTTATCATTTATTGCTATTTTAACCAAAATAGGTGTACTTAACCCGATATTAGGTGCAAACTCTATGAGTCGAGTGAAGTCAAAGCTCTCGAAAAATTGTGAAAGAAATAGAGTTCTCGTACAAACTCTTCTAGGCTCAAAATTACCTCACAAAATTTCGGGTTTAAATTGTGTACTATCGAGTCTTCGCTAAACTTTCAAACATCCCGTTTTTATTGCCTTTTTAAATTTCATTATGGAGATGACATGTGGATTAGGACTCAATGCTTTTGTTTAGTATAAACCTAGGCTTTGCATAAATTCTAGAACTTCAAAACTAAGACTAAAATTTCTCACTAAAACCGATCCTTTGTGTTCCGTCTTTTTATTTTAAGGATAAATAATGGAACTTTTAATTTATTTCCGAGGGGGGGGGTAGTGCGTCGGAAAAAATTTCAGAATCGATAAATTAGTTCAATTATTTTATTGTTTATTTGATTTTTATTTATTTTTGTTTTTGTTAGTGCAAAACAAACTGAAAGTGCGGGGTTGCACGGCCCTCCGCGTTATTAAAATGACGTCTATTCCAAGGACGTCGCAAAAGAAGAGAAAAACAAAAACAAAAATAGACATGAAATTAAAATTAGACCCTTTAAAGGTTTGGTCCTACGCGAGGCGTGCCCAGGGGGGCGCCCCGCGTAGGAGATGCGTTTTGAGCTCTTTTTGGGCAGAAACTCAAATACATGGAGCGCAGGGAGAGGGGCGCCCCGTGTGTTTGAGTTTCTGGTATTTTTATGCCAGAAAAAAGGCGATCACGTGGGGCGTAAAAGGGAGTACGCCCGGCTTGAAAGGTGCGTTTTAGGCCGATTTTGGCCAGAGGCTCAGATGCGCGGGGCGTGACGGTATGCAAGCCCCGCGTGAGATATTTGGACTCGTATGGGATTTGTTTTTCGGTGATTTTGATTGAAGGAAAGAAGAATAGTGCCTAAAAAGAACAAACAGATTTGATACATATATACAAAGGGTTTGGGGAACGCAAATGCGCGGGGCGTACTGGGTTGTACGTCCCGCGTGTTTAAGAATTTTTGGATTATCAATGGGATTTGTTTTTCTTTTAATTTATGAAAAATGAGAAGAATAAAGATAAAAAATAAAAATAAAAATAAAAATGAAAATAAAATGAAAATAAAAGCAAAAAATAAAAATAAAAATAAAAGTAAAAATAAAAATTAAAAATTTAAAAATAACAATGATTCAAAGGGGAAAAACTAAAACCACATAAAAGGGTAAATAAATAAAAACAAGTTTATGATACATATAAACAAGAGGTTCGAGAAATTCAAACAAATGCTACGTTTAGAGTCGAAGTAGCTCGACTTTCTCGTGCGGCGGCTCAATGTAAGTTGTCCGTGTTGGAACTTGACAGATCCGAACTTCCACTATTCAGGAGCGTTATCGCATGTCCGGACTCCCGATTTTTGCCCCGCGGATTTTGTTCGGTGTTCGTCGGGAGGGTTCCTAGCGGCCTTTCTTGTTGCTGACGATTCAGATGGGCTACTTGGCGGCTAAGGTCCCTGTAAAACACCTCACTATCGGCCAAACGAGTTAAGATATCCTTTAACAAAGACGTTACGGACTGGCCGTGCACATTATCGGGGGGTTGTGTGTTCCGATTACCGGGCATCACTTGTGATTGCCCTAACCCGTTTTCCCGATATTCTTGCTCAAAGCCGGATGGGGGCCTCAACACATTATTATTATTGCCATATGACAAGTTCGGGTGTTGGTACCGAGGCCGCCAACCGCTGTTATTATTGTTGTGGTGGTGATAGGAGTTCGGATTAGGATTATACCTTGGGTTTCCTCCTACATAACTTACATTCTCGATGTCGCCGACGAAAGGGCTGCCGGCTTGGCAATTGAGTCCGTCATGGTCTCCACCACAGTGATTGCACATCAGGACCTGTGCACTTTTGTTGAGGCTCAACTGGGCTATTAACGCGTTAAGTTTCTTATTCATTTCCGCCATGGAGCTTCTCGGAGCCTCTTTCTCCACAGCGAACATTTGGTGTCGCGACGGTCCGGCAAGCTGATCCTCTTGCCACTGCACGCTTTTTCTCGCGAGCTCGTGAATGAGCTCGTAGGCCTCGCTTTCTGACTTCCGAAATAGATCCCCACCTGCAGCGGAATCAACAGTTGCACGATTAGTGGGGGTTAAACCGTGGTAAAAGGTGCTTACCAAGTCGTGCTTTGGGATGTCATGGTGGGGGCAGTTTCGGAGCAACTTCTGGAACCTAGCCCAAGCTGCATGAAGGGCCTCGCATTCCAGTTGCCTAAAAGACGTGATATCAGTCCGTAACTTGATCATTTTGGACAGTGGGAAATAGTAGGAAAGGAACTCCTTCTCGAGCTCCTCCCATGACGCGATGGATCCCGCCTCCAACGAGTGTAGCCACTCCAACGCCTGTCCTGTTAAAGAAAAAGGAAACAACTTTAGTCTCACAGCCTCAACAGGAACACCATTTTACCGAGAGGTGTCGGCACACATAAGGAATTTATCGAGATGTTCGCTGGATCATACCGGTCTTTATCTCGTACGTGTTGGCCGGTATCGTGGGGGTGACAATTCCGTTACGGTTTTAGGGACGATGCGGAGCAAGGATCTCCATCATCGAACGTGTGTCGTTGCCCCCGAGGATGTTGTTCACATGCGGCCTTTGGTTTCCTTCGGGCTGCTTGACCTCGGCGTTGGGGTTTGCCATTTTCTCTCTCCGAATCCTACAAAGAGTACGTTCCATTTCGAGATCAATAGGAACGAGAGAATCACTCTGAGATCGGGTGTGCATAAAAAGAATGAGATAAAATACAATATCAACAAGAAAGAATGATGTTAGTAAAAGTATATATAAACAATTTATACAAAAAGAATGCTTAAACTAACAATAAAATGTTTTTATCTAATATTGCAAGATATTATAAATCCCCGGAAACGGTGCCAAAAACTTGATGCGTGTCGTCTAGTGTAGTGTTTTCTGCGACAAAATGTGTATGATAAGTGCGTTATGACTATGGATATGATCTTTCTAAATGCTCTATCTTTACTAGACGTCACTACTTAGGGGCAAGTGTACCCCGTCGTATCAAGTAATAATCCGATTAAGACCGGGTATCGAATCCATGGGATTTATAACTGCAAGTATTAAACGACTCGGTTTTATACGTTATTTAAGCGGTGAATACTTTGAGGTTGATATGGGGACCAACTACAAACTACTCCTAACTACGGGTGAGGCGAATTTATATAACGAAACTCTATGAAATGATGTGGATGCGATAAGATACAAATATGATAAATAACGACTTCTAATGTTTATACGGTTGATAGTTTGTTCATGCAATGACGACTACGTGTAGTGTGACCGACCCGTGAAGTACTTAGACTACGTGATTCCTAGTCAAGGCGTGTCTAATGCTCGGGATCAGAAATTAGGGCCCGTAAGTTCCGTGGCTTGTCAATTCCTACGGTTTTCGGTTTGTCACTTCCGGTAAGGCAACACCTATATGAATCCCTAAGGATAGCCCGAATGGCGTCGGAAATCGCGTTCTCCTACACAATAATCAATTACGAATATCAAAACAAGTAACAAACATCAACACATATATAGAAAAGAAGATTATGAATCATAATTTATAAATATGGAGAATCCAAATATGAATTACAATCAAGCCTAGTACATAGGATGAGTGCAAGCTAATTAGCAAGTGTAAAGGGAAGAATCCACCCTCGGAACTAGCTAACCGGACTCAAAGCCGTCTCTTAGGACTTGGATGGTGGAGCTTTCGAGCTTGGTGCACGGAGATGGAGCGGAACTTTGATGGAATGCCGGAATCAACGAACAAGCTCTCAAGGTGGAAGAGTTTGGCTATATAAAGCCTAAAAACAAAATCTAAAACTACAAGAATCTAATCTCAAGAGTTTCTTTTCTATGCCAAAAGAGAGATTATGAAATGAGTGCTAGTCACTCCTATTTATACACATCAAGCTAGGGTAGATTTGTAATTTCACAAAGTACAAGCATGGAGAAACATTATTTTGTGCAGAAATCCCATAATACGCCTCACGTAGGGTATGGAACGCCCCACGTGTTTGCCCATTCCGTCAGAAATCTCCTGCATGTGGACCAATTCCAGATCTTGTTGTCTCAAACACGCCCCGCGTAGACTGGGATGCGCCTCGCGTGTTTGAGTTTTTGAGATTTTATTGCTTGAATTGGGTCTTTTACGCAGTGCGTAGCTGAAGCACGCCCCGCGTAAATATGTCTCTGAGCTTTTTTCGTTGAAGAACTTCCTTACACGCCCCGCGTGTAAGGTGGTACATCCCGCGTATGGATAGTTGACTCAGGGAGACCGTGCAGTCTGACTTTCAGGATTAGGTTAATCATTTCTGACATATGTTCCACACCCCGCGTCTGGTGGTACATGCCTCGCGTATTGATGACTAGATCCCACGTGGTGCCTGTGGATAAGTCAATTATTTCTGATCAATGTTTCACGCCTCGCGTGAGGAGTGATGCGCCTTGCGTGTATGGGTGGATTTTCACTTCTTGCTTGTACCTGAAATACAATTCTCGAGAGCCGAGTTAGCTTGACGTTTTATTTCCTAAATTAATCAAAAACAAGGGAAATTAACCGAAAGTGCGGAATTTATTTTTATTTTGTTATTTTATTAAAACACTCTATTTTTGCAATTAAACTTATTTATTTCTTCTAAAATTAACCCGTAAATCACGCTAAAAGATAGGGGTAAAATACCCCTATCAGTGATCATTAGGATTTTCCTTCACCTCACCTCCAAACAAGCCCGCTTGTTGGATCAATTAGATCATTCCTGACTTAATTTCATAAGAATTGATTGGTATATTAGGAACTACAATTCCAACCAAGTTGTGCCGATGGGGTGCCAAAATTTCGCTCATTGAGCGGTTGTCCAGCCCATCGTTCTCATTGTTAGGGCCATTTTCATTGTGGTTTTCCATCTCAACCGGTTGAATGTTTCTGATTCATTTACTCCTACGAATAGAACGTTCAAGCTCAATGTTAAGTGGAATACAAAATGCACCTTTCGATCTAGTTTGCATAAGCTAAAAAGAGAAATGAAATTTCTAAAATACAGAATTTATAAACAAAAATCTACAGATAGTAACATAAAATTAAACAAGTATAAATATTCACAAGTTAAATGCCTAAACTAACAATTTAGACCTTTGTTCGATATTGCTGGAAGATAAATCCCCAGCAATGGCTCTAAAAACTTGATACACCTGGAGCTAACGCTCAAAGATTCACTAAAGGATAAGTGTACTCAGTCATTATCAAGTAATAATCTGGAGAGTCCAGGTACTGAATCCATATGATTTATACTATAAGTACCAGACTAATATGCTTTGGATTATTATCTAGGCGATGGTAAATTAATTTTTGGGTTTGTTTTCTAAGTTATTCTACTCCTAGGTTGATCCAAAGTAAATTTATAAACTCCTAGATTGAAATGGAATGATACGACAACACAGATAATCAACTGATAAATAAATATAATTAAGAACTAATTTAGAGTTGCATAAACATAAAGTGAATAAACCGACTTATCCTTCTAAAGTTCCTAGCACTCAATTCCTTTGTTACAGGCTGTAATTAGCTCTAAGGTTCAGGAATTTGGGTCTGTTACTGTGATGTTGTCAATATCTACAGTTTTCGATCATAGACATCCGAATTAGACTCGCAATATGAATCAAGTTGTTATTTGGACTTTTAAATGATTTAAACACAATAAGCAAAAGCATAAACAAAAAGCTCAATAAACATATATAAAAATCAAATTGAAATTGTATTAAAGATGAAGGGTAATTGTCACAATGTTACAACCAATTCAAAATTCATAAAAGGATCTATAAAAGTAAATAGAGATAAGAGGGTAAAAATCCCTTTTGAATCCTGCTGACTCAAGCAACCCGTCTTTGTGAACTTGGAGGAGATAAGAACTTGAGAATCCTTGAAATGGACGTGGATGGAGCTTTCTCGGATGTTAATGGCAGATGGAGGAAGAAGGTGATGAATTCTCAAGATTACAGAGTTTACAAAGATGACAATGGATACCAAAAAAATACAAACCACATGCCTTTAAATAGGCAAAATAAGATCTAAACTACCAAATCAGATATCCTATGGCTAAAAAATCTCAAACAAGATCGATTCCCACTAAAATTGTGTTTGAACTAGTCAATTTTGACTAGTTTGAGGTCTCAACTCACTGAGCTAGGTGGTCTAGCTCGCCGAGCTAGGCCTTGGAGCAGGGCTTGAGCTGGCCCCAAGACTGATCTAGTCAGTGCCACAAGTGGCCAGCTCACCGAGCTGGCTTTCAAGAGGTTACTTCAAGTTTTGTCTCCCTTTTTCCTCTTGGTCAGTCTTGCCTTGGTTGTTTTACCTGAAAAATCTCAAAAAAAAAAAAAAATAGTTCAAGCCTAATTTGATTTGCCAAAATAAGTCTTAAATACTAAGTCAATTCATTTTGATATTTAGTGAATCAAATAGCTTGAGATTGAGGATAATTAAATTAACATCTAATTTGGTAATATTTTATTGAAAATGACATTAATAAAAGCATAAAAATGACAAAGTGATAAACATATAATGCTCTCGTGGAACACCGATCATCAGGACAACCCCTCCATAGTCACTATCTGAGTAACAATGAATGTGTTGAATTTTGGTAGAGGATAAAAGTAAGTCATAGCAGACATGTCCTGAATGTAGCGAAGTACCCTTTTGACACATTTCGAGTGCTCATCATTGGGGAGTGAAGAAATTGGTAAAGTTTGTTTATGACAAATGCAATATCAAGATGAGTCAGTGTAAGATACTGAAGTGCCCCTACCACACTTCTATATTCATCACCAGAAGTAAGACATGTGCCAAGGTCTTTATATAGTGTAGGAGTGGTAGCCATAGGAGTTTCAGTGGGCTTTGAATCAATCATCTGTACCTGATCAAGAACATCACTGACATGTTTTCCTTGACACATGTGAATACCTTTCTGCATGTAGAGAATTTGTATACCCAAAAAATACTCAGCATGTCTCAAGTTACGAATGGGAATTTCTCGTTCTATGAGTGAAATAGTAGCAAGAATAAGATTAGAAGAAGTTCCAGTAACCAAAATATCATCCACATAATAGAGAAGGAAGACGTTGTCCTGACCCTGACGTTTAACAAACAAAGAATGGTATGCCTGAGATATTTTGAAACCAGGATGGACCAGATATTTTTTGAGTCTAGTGGACCATTCTCGAGGAGCTTTCTTGAGGCTGTAGAGACTTTTTTAAGTATGCACACATGGTTAGGTTTATTAGCATCAATAAATCCTTGGGGTTGCTCCATAAAAATTTGTTCAGAAATATTATGGTGTAAAAATGCATTCGGTACATCAAGTTGATTGATGAACCATCCATGTGAGGAAGCAAGTGCTAGAACAGTGCGAATGGTTGTGGCTTTAACAACAGAACTGAAAGTCTCCTTATAATCAATACCAAATTGTTGTGTGAAGACACAAGCTATTAGTCGTGCCTTGTAACGCTCAATAGAACCATCGGATTTTCTTTTTATGAGAAACAGCCAAGGGGATGTAATAATATTGTGATTCAATCGTCAAGAAACAAGGATCCTTGTGCCATTATCCATGAGAGCTTGATCTCATATGAAATCACCTCACGCAATTCTTCAATTTTATTAGCTTTGTTGAAACAAGTTGGATCCATGCTACCATTGGGATGAGATGCCAAAGGTGCCTTAAATTGACCTCTCGAATGAAGAGTGGAATGTCACAATTGCAGTGAGTGAACACAGGAATTTACATCAAAATAAACTTTCACTACAGTTGAGAGGGCTGGTGATGTCGAATTATGAACACGAGCAGAGATGTCACGATGCAGAGGCTGCTCGAGGTGTAACATGGATAGGTACTCATCGAAGATGATGCTAAAAATGAGTCTGCCAAGGACAGATGACAACTTTACAGACTCCGAGTCTACAGATTCCGATGATGGGAAAATGGAAATAGAATTTGTAGGCAAAAGAGCGGGTGAACATGGCAATGTTGGCAGAATCTTTCAGGTCACCATGGGCATTTCTTGAAGAAGTAGTAGATGACCGAGTAAGAGACAGTGACTATGTACTATCTGCCAAGGATAATGATGCAGCAAAATATGGTTAGGAAGGACAAGGGTTGCTGATGGATGCGGGGCAGGGGCACCGAAGTTGATCGATATGCAGATAGAGGGGGAATGATTGATGTACGAGGTGGTGCATGAGAACTGGGTCTAGAAATTTTCAAGGGTGGAATTGGAAAGCTAGAAAAAAATACCGGGTGGCAGACCAAGGACAGATGGAAGTTGATGACATGTGCTTCCTCAAGAACTAGCAATAGTGGAACCGATGTTGAAGCGATAACAGCCAAAAAAGTGTCTTCACAATAACAACAAATTTACAGACATAAATATGACATGTATCAAAAATCCATGCAAACATCCCCATAATGATTTAAGGAAGGACCAAGATAAACTCAAAGTTTTGAATGAAAACTATACTTGTGATCGTTGTAAGGACGAAGATATGAAAAAATGTCACACCTGAAACTTGAATGAAAGAATAGTTAGTTTGCTTGCCATCTAATTTAAAATACGATGAACAATTGTCAAGCGATTTAGCAGGTCACATATTTATTAATCGCATGCTATGAATAAGTGTATGATTCCAGAATTTGAAAGGAAGAGACATATTAGCTAATAATGTAAGAGATTATCTACCAAATGTATGATTTTGCGTTCAGCAATGCCATTTTGGGCATGAGTATGAGGACATGCAAATTTGTGTATGATGCCTTTGCTTTTGAGAAACGATTGAAGTTTTGGAAATTCACCCCCAAAATCAGAGTATGAATTTTTTACTTTAGCATTGAATTGAGTGGTTATTATAGCAAATAATTCACAAAATATAGAAGCAACATCACTTTTATTTTTTAAATATGGTATCCATCCATATCTAGAAAACTCATCAGTAATAACTAACAAATAATGATGTCCGAGAGTATAAATAATCTGGGCAGGACCCCCAAACATCCGAGTGTAAATTTTCAAATAAGGAAGAACAAGAATGAATTAAAGCAGGTAAAGGTAAACGAGTAGATTTCCCTAAAGGACAATAGGGACATTCACTAACCAGAGAAGAAGATGAAACTTGATGTTGCTTGATAATTGTGCTTATGGTGCGGTTTTTCTAATGACCCAAACGAGCATGCCACCTCTCAAATGAGACATTTTCTCCCACTAGTGTTTGTTTCGAGGTAGAAGGAAGCACATAAAGCTCATCTTTACTAAGTCCGTCCAAGAGGATTACCCCGGTCTCTTTATCCTTTACCAAAAAATGGTTAGGCCAAAATTCAAAGTAACAATTATTTTCTTTTGTAAAATTTTGAACGAAACTAAAGACTTGAAAGTTTAGGCACAAGTAAGGCATCACAAATCTTTAAATTATGAATTTTAGACTGACCATAGTGAGAAATGTTCAAACCTTGACTATTGCCAAATTGCACACTATCATATCCCGAAAAGCGATTTAGTTGTTGTGCTAATGTCCGAGTACCATGGTTGATTCGGGGAAAAAAGGATTTGACCTTTTTTTTTGAAAAATAAGTGCAAAGTGGGCCTGCAGGCACGGGCCAAAGTTACGAGATGGATTGAAAGTACCTTTTGTCTGACTTGGACATTTTTCTGCCCAATAATTCACATCACCACATTTGAAAACATTGTCCCCATTTCTTCTTAACCCTCGATATGTTGTTCCCATGTGTTCCAGTGGTGCTATAATTTGCTTTAGGAATGGCAGGAGTAGGTGGCATTGTAGCACATGCATGTGCACTATTCAGTAGGCATTCATAGGACACAAGACAATCCCTAAGATCATAGAAATCAATACTAGCTCGCTTCTGTGTGATCAATGATGGGATGGTATTATGAAAATTGTCCCCGAGATTCTTGAGTAGCAGTGGAGGGAGCAGATGAACGAGAAAAGGATTCCCAGAAGCAACTAACCCATTAAGGATCAATTTTACCTTCAGCATGTAATTAGCAACAAGTAGATTATTCTTCTTGAGATCACACAAATCCAGACTGAGTTGAAATTGTCTTGTATTCGAAAATTAAAGTTGTTCAGTATCACATAGTTATAGAACTACATTTTTTATTTTTCAAAATCATAATTTTTTGAAGCTTTCTCTCTCTAACGTTAAGTTTTTCTCCTCACCAAACAACACATACCTGACCGCAAAACCAAAAGTCCTCGATTTGGAAATGTCGATAAGCACAATCCTCATTCTAACAAAAAAAAAAAACCCCACAGTCCTCCATATGCTAAACAATGTAACCATAAGAGTTTCTTTTGGAATTAACCTAGTTTTTAAATGAAAAAAAAAATTAATTAGAAGTGGGGGGGGGGGGTTGTGAGTTACATAAAACGGTATATAAAAAAGGAGCGGAAAGGACTTCAAAAAAAAGGTCAGAAATAGTATAATTACATCAAACACTAAGTCATAATTTCTCTATTTTAGTCGTGGGTTAAAAATAACTCATTGTTGAGAAATATTTTCTATATCTAGGGTGAGAAATGTGTTAAATACGTTGATGTTGACTCAACTTTGCCTAATGTTTTGATGACCCTGTTTAGTAAAGAGTTTTTTAGGGTAAAATTATAGGTTTGAGTCACTTCAAAGGTTTTAACTAGTCAAACCTCTAATATTGGTGTTTGTTGAAAATGAGTTTAAAATAGCTTATTAAATCCAAAAAGCTAATTTTAAAAAAACTCATTTTCGGAGCTTTTTCAATTAGCTTATTACTCTATCTCTTTTCAATGACATTTTCACCTCTAATTATTATCCTTTAATCCTAAATAAACTAGTCGAAAACCGGTGCGATGCACGGGATATAAAACTTTTATATAATTTAGATAAATAAATAAATTGACATATTTACTTTTAAATAATCATGCTATGAAAAAAATTATATTATGTATATTTGAAATTAATATATATTTTTTAATGATAATTCAAATTAAATTAATTTTAAAAATAATTGACTACTTTTTTATAGAATTTTAACTAAAGATGAATGATTTATTTATTTTTACAAAATTCAATTATTTGTACTTTTTAGGAATTTTAATACATTTTCATATTCCAAATATTCTGTGAAACAATAATAATAAAATAGCAAATTAATTAAAAAATATATTAGAATATAATAAAAAACCAAAAATTGAATTAAACTATAATTAAAATTAAATATTATATTTACGATACAAAAGAATTACAATATAGGTTAAACAAAAATTGAATTAAACTACAATTAAAATTAAATATTATATCTGCGATACAAAAGAATTACAATCTATGTTAATGGAAGCAACATCAATATATTATTCTATAAACTATTACAATCAATACTTTTCTAATGTTGCATATGAAGAAACTTTATCAATTCAATATGTTACATATAAAAAAAATAAAATTCGTAAGAATTAGTCACAAATTCATCTTGATGATAATTATTTTGGTTGATGGAATTTCATGATCACCAAGTATTTGAATTCAATTATTCATTCTGCTACAATAACCTAATATATCTAATTGAATCAGTTTAAGATGATGATTTCTCCTATTTTCATCTCGTAATATCTCATCAAGACATTCGATCAATTTGTTCTTCATTCTTTCACTATATAGAATATCAGCCATACTCGCAGATATCACTTATTTGACTTCATTAATATTTTCTAATAATTATATATTCTTGAATTTTGTAAGTAAGAAAAACAAATAAAAGAATTGAAAAAAAAATGGGAAAAGTACAAAAATAAACCTTGTGGTTTGGCCCATTTTCGAAGTGCACCCCTGTGGTTTAAAAGTTTACAAGTCGGTGCCTTGAACTTCATTCCGTTAGCAAAGAGGGGTAAAATTGACTAACGGTGTTAAAAGTCAAAGGGAAAATAGTTAATTTGGTCCTTATATTTAATAATTTTATAAATTAAGCATCCTTATTATCTAACTATCACAAACAAACCCCAAAATAAAAAATAAAAATTCAATTATACCATCTTCTCCATTACTCTTTAATTTTTTTCTTTCTCTCTCATCTTTTTTAATTTTTCTCTCTCTAAAATCAAGTTTCTCTCTCTAGAATCACATTTCCCTTTTAAACTAAATCCAGTAAACTATTTTAAAGAATCTGCCTAAATTGATATAAAATCGCAAAAACTCAGCATTTTCCTGAATGAATTCGTCGGCCATTTAACAACAGGGATAAAGTTCCTCCAAATGAAGCTGTAAACGCACCACAAGTTCTAACAAACTCAGCTTCAATGGCGTCTACTCCGTTATTTACAGTCCTCAGGTCCTACTAAGAGATTTATTATAATCTATAATTCAACTTTCATATGCAGTCAGAAGTATATTTATAAGAACTGCTTTTTTGGTAGTGGAAACAATACCTTTTTGCTATATCTGAAGTCACGTTTCGGTAGAAAATGGAGAGGCAGATTGAGAGAAGATGAGCGTCACTTCAGATATAGCAAAAAGGTATTGTTTCCACTACCAAAAAAGCAGTTCTTATAAATATACTTCTGACTGCATATGAAAGTTGAATTATAGATTATAATAAATCTCTTAGTAGGACCTGAGGACTGTAAATAACGGAGTAGACGCCATTGAAGCTGAGTTTGTTAGAACTTGTGGTGCGTTTACAGCTTCATTTGGAGGAACTTTATCCCTGTTGTTAAATGGCCGACGAATTCATTCAGGAAAATGCTGAGTTTTTGCGATTTTATATCAATTTAGGCAGATTCTTTAAAATAGTTTATCGGATTTAGTTTAAAAGGGAAATGTGATTCTAGAGAGAGAAACTTGATTTTAGAGAGAGAAAAATTAAAAAAGATGAGAGAGAAAGAAAAAAATTAAAGAGTAATGGAGAAGATGGTATAATTGAATTTTTATTTTTTATTTTGGGGTTTGTTTGTGATAGTTAGATAATAAAGATGCTTAATTTATAAAATTATTAAATATAAGGACCAAATTAACTATTTTCCCTTTGACTTTTAACACCGTTAGTCAATTTTACCCCTCTTTGCTAACGGAATGAAGTTCAAGGCACCGACTTGCAAAATTTTAAACCAGAGGGGTGCACTTCGAAAATGGGCCAAACCACAAGGTTTATTTTTGTACTTTTCCCAAAAAAAATGAAGGGACGAAAAAGATAATTAGGAGAGAACAATCTTCCTCTCGGGGGTTTTTTTTTTGAAAATAAGAGAGAATGTCGAGACATAAGCGTATAAAGAGGAGAGTGAAAATATTTTTTACCCATTAATTAAATATTTTATTTTTTTAATGAAGTATTAAGTCCATAAATTAATTTTAGTTAAATAGAATTAAATCGCAATTGTAACCACTCAGTACAAAAAAAAAAATATGTTTTATAATTAATATGTGAAATTAATTATATTAATTAGAATCATTATGCTCAACATTTGAGAATTTGAAGAGATTCAAATAATAATATTTTCTTAATTAATATTTTTCAATAATTTGTCCTATGATCATATTCATTTCCATTTGTTAAAAACTCTTGAAATACTAACAATTTTGTACGAACCATAATATAATAGTTAAAAATTATATAAGCCAATGTTGCAAAAGCAATTATCTCAATATTCATAATTAATGTACATTTTTAGGATTTTGAGCATCAAAATTTATTTTTATTTACCTTGATTTTGAATTCGTATCTAGCATAATCCACATTCTTCAAGAATAAACATCTTATCAAGCGTATTAGACGCTTACAATCTCGTTGTCTAGAAAATTGGAAAAAAAATAACTTCTTGATAATAATAATAATAATATAACATAATTTATATTGAAATAAACTTAATTGTAAGTATAATATTCCAATATCTTTTTAATATTTTATTTAATATGTCTCAAACTTCAATGAACAACTATCGTGTGAAACTTTATATCTATTTGTACCAAAATGCATAAAAATAAAAAATACAATCCATATCAATTAGCTAAACTCAAACTAAAAAAAATGAGTGGATTTCAACATGTTCCGAATTAGAAAAATTAATCTAACTTCAATTAAAACTAAAAATTGAGTTCATAAATTGAGTTCATATAAAGCCGAAAATATAAATTTTAGTTGAGAGTTAGCAATCGAAACGATAACACCTAGGAACATATACTAAAAAAGAATGCAAATTTACAAAATCTTTATTTTAGTCATTTTGAAAAAAAAAAGACAAATAAAAAAGAAAACATGGATAAGGTAGCGAGAGGTATGGAACCTGGGTAACGACAGAAATGGAATTTCATCTCTGAAAAATGAAACTATAACAACTATTGTTTAATAAAAAGAAAACAACAACACAATTGAGAACAAAAATAATTACAACATATGAAAAAAAAATTGAATAATTACCTTGAGAAACATAAGAATTTCTTGTAATTTTTGACACTTTTTTGTTTTCCGGTTTTAGTTGTTCATGAATCTTCTATTTCTGTCGGATTTCTTCAATTGAAGCTATCAGTTTGGAAAAAAAAAGATAAATAAAAAAGAAAACATGGATAAGATAGCGAGAGGTATAGAACCTGGGTAACAACAGAAATGAATCTGAAAGATGAAACTATAACAACTATTGTTTAATAAAAATAAAAAAACAATATAATTGAGGACAAAATAACTACAACATATGAAAAAAATCGAATATTTACCTTCAGAAATATAATACTATCTATCGTGACCAATGAATATAATGGTGGAATACTATCTATCATGCTTTATATAGAAGTTTATTTGTGACTTTTGGATTTCTTTTGCTTTGTGTTTTTTCATCTTCCCGTAACTCTTGCTTTCTTTTATTATTTTAATTAATAGGCTAGTAATTATTTAATATATTATAAATATAAATTTGTTATTTTTAATTAAGTAAATATTTTTAATCTGATTTTTTACTACGTTGACAACTCATCAAAAAGACCTCTAAAACACTTCTTCTCATTTCTCTCTGCTTCCGTAATTATATATAGTATAGATATTTTATCATGTCCTTATTTATCATTTACCCAAACAACTTTAGCATTCAACTAAGTTTTACCAAACAAGTTTATATAATCAGCTAGCCAAATCAGCTAACAAAAAATGTAATCAGTTAACCTCTAATGTAATCAACTATTTGATAAACAGGGCCAATATGTTTTAATAAAGTTATTTTTACAAAAGGAAAAATTACAAAACTAGGTCAAATGGGAGGCCCATTTACATATTTAACACATTTACTCATCCTACTACATATCTAGACTGATTTTGTGTGACTTTGCTATAATACCCTCAATATTTACGCGCATTTGTCTCCCTCCCGTCTGACTTCGCAGATTCGACCATATGCGAAGCATGCAAAGCTAATGTTTGGATTTACTTAATGAATTTAGTTCGCATATGCGAAGCCTGCGAAGCTGAAGTTTGTTTTGCTTGATGAATTTAGTTCGCATATGCGAATGCTGGATATGTTTTGAAGCTAATTCGCGAAGTGGTATATAACAAAAAATGGCAAACAACAACGGATTCTAACATTAAAATCATAACATTATCAAAATTTACAACAAGATTGCCACAATAACAACATTCAAATTATAACATTATCAAAATTTACAACAAGATTGCCGCAATAAACTCCTAGCAAATCACTTCAAAGTGAACCTAACTAATCCGGTACCAATTTTGAAACGAATGAGTAATCTTGGTGTGCACCATGAAACACATTCATCCCAAAAGGTCTGGACTTCCATTTCTCATCCCAAAAGGTCTGGACTTACAGACCTTTTGGGATGGACGTGTCCCATGGTACACACCAAGATTACTCATCCGATTTAAAATTGGTATCGGATTAGTTAGGTTCACTTTGAAGATTGGCACCATGGGATGGACGTGTCCCATGGTGCACCCCAAGATTGACACAACCTCTCCTAACCAACCATTTTAGGAGTGAATGTGTCAATTTTGAGGGAAGTTAATCCCTATACAGGAAGGAAAATCATCTCCCCTGCAGCCCAGTACGTCGCCTTCTAGAAAGGGATGTTACGTATTCAACCACCTTTAGAAAAAATTAATCGTGTTAGGCAGGGAAAAAAACGATTTTGGCTTCGCGAAATGAAGATTCGCAAAGCATGCGAATGTAAATGTGCAGGGAAAGAGGTGATTTTACTTCGCTAATCGTTTTTTCGCGAAGTCTGGGAGGTCTGAAACGTGACTATCTACGTCGCATATCGATGCTTTCGTGAAGTCTGCGAGGTCAGAAACGTGAGGATCTATTCGCAGACTTCGCGAACTAATCGATTCGCGAGGTAGATCCATACGTTTAAGACTCTTTCTCTTCGAAAATCTTCGCGAAATCATTGATTCACAAAGTAGATCGTCACTTTCCAGGCTCGTTCTCTTCGCAAAGCTTCGCGAAACCATCGATTCACGAAGTGTATTTATGAAAAAACGCAGAAAAAACAACAGATACTTACATTTTTCGCCCCTTTCATCCCCAAAAGCGACAATAACAATACGATAACATGGGAAGAACGAATGAAATAACGTAGAAAAACCATTTCTTTGATTGTAACAATAAGAAAGAAACCAAGCAACGAACAGGAAGATGAAAAACCATGGCTTCGTTTTCTAGGGTTGGGAAGTTGCAGAATCAAGAGAGGAAAAAGAGGAATTCATTGTGATTTTGACGAAATGGTGCAGATTTCGTGCAATTTAAAGGAAGAAAGGAAGATCAAAAGTCTTGAAATCATTAATGCAGGAGCAACTTTTCGCGTAACCAATGAGATAGGGGGAGCGGCCGTTCGCGAGTGGTGGGAAGTGGGAAGGTTAGGGGCATTATGGGAAAGTCACACAAAATCAGTCTAAATATGTAGTAGGATGAGTAAATGAGTTAAATATATAAATGGGCCTCCCATTTGACCCAGTTTTGTAATTTTCCTTTACAAAATTGTATGCGGTTTCAAATGAAAATGGTTAAAAAAAAATTAAAAAATTGAGATATTTTTATTAAGATAAGAGTAGACAAATTGAAGTGATGGTTCATGGTTGGTGTTTAACCGTTTGAAAAAAACTAAATCTGAAAATAGCACCATTCATTCAGTTGTTTATGTTCAGGAATGAAGAAGAAACTGGTTTAATTTTTAGTGAATTATATCTCCACTGGACAGGATGTCAATGTGATGCCACTTTTTGTACCTAATAACTAAAATTAATATTATCTTGTGAGCTTTTACACATATTCACAATAACAAATAATGAATGTATCTTAAGTTAACAAAGACAGCTATTGAATTGAAGGAGACAAGATTTTACACATTCGAATTACAAAAATTAATGTATAAGTTTCCCTTTTCAAATAAAATTGTTATTAAGCTTATAGCTATTTAACAATCTAAAAAACAGTTTTAAGTGCAACTGCAAAAAAGGGAATGAAATTAATGCTAGTGTATGATGCCTTGTTTCATCTTTCTTATAAAATCATCACATATCTTATTGAACTCTTCTCTACTCTCCAATTCTTCTTCTTCATCTTCATCTTTTCTTATCAAAACAAGATTTCTTTCTTTTACCATATTGTCTTCTTCTTGTTGCCAATCATGATCATGAGTGATCCAAGGAAGATTTGTTTCTTGTTCTACCATAACCACCGAATTCCGTTCTGTTTCTACTTGTTTAATTTTCTGCATAAGTTTCTCCTCTGTTTTCTTGTGCAGAATTCCATTAGTTGGAGTTGGAGTTGGAGAAGTGAGCATTACACCAGAATTCTTGACAATTAAAACGAGAATCCCGTTGCAAAGGAGAAACATGTAATTCTTCCCCATCTTCAAGCTAATTAATTGGAAGGAATTCACTATCAATGGGAAAACTGAAGAACAGACTAATATCATAAAGCACAACAAAATTGAGCTTATAAACCGGAGAAAGCAGAGCCATCTCAAACTCTTTAATTTAGAATCATCATTTTGATGTTTCAGATTAAACATTTTCTCTAAACAATGGATATGAATGCACACCCCCAAATGCTTTCTATTTTATACTCACAACATCCTCCTAATCATCTTGTTAATTTATTGCCAAAATAGCCCTTATGGATACATATAATGCACGGGTATTTTAGGCATTGAACAAGTCAGTCAGACAGTCAGACGTCAACCACTCTACTCTTGTCTTTCTCCACAAATTTAAACTCTACCTAGTTTTCTTTTATCATTTTTCGAAGAAAGATGCATCAAATTAATAATCTTTACATGTTTCAACGTTTTCTTAGAAGCTTCTCTTCTGTTGTTGATACAAATAAGTGAGATGAATAATCATAAAGACCATTCACAACTGTTAACTTTTTTTTTTTTAATTGATTTGACTAGAATTTGCTAATAACAGTTTACTTCAAATGATAAATAATTCATATTTTACTAATAGTAACACTTCAAACTTAAATTGCTAATAGTAACACTTTCTAATATATACCAATTAATTTATAATTTAACATTTTCTAGAAAGGAGACTAAAAGCAATGCTATAAGGAGGGAGACTAAAAGCCTCAATAATCTTTCATTTTCTGTTCATTAAGTCTTTGTTTTTTTTACGCATTAAATTTCTGATTATTTATTTTTTTAATACATTACGCTCATTAATCTTTGGGTTAAGGTGCAAAAATACCCCTAACGTTTTGTGTCAGGAGCAATTTTATCTCTGACGTCTAAAATGGTGCAATTTTACCTCTAACGTTGGAAGCCAAGAGCAATTTTACCCCTAACGTTAATAAATTGGGTCAACTTGAGAAATAATTCATCAAACTGTCTTCTCGGTCATGAATCTTGTTATCTACACTTTATACGTGTGTTATTTTATAAGTAACAAATCACAAATATTCGTTGGGATGTAAAAAAAATAAAAAAATATACTGTCTTTTTGTACGGATTAGACAAAAAAAAATTCAAAAAATTCACCGAATTTATAAATATTAATCTCAAATTCTATTATTAAATTATAAAAACATGAAATCCTTTTTTTAGAACGAATTATTATGCAATTGGTGCAGAATAATGAACAAAAATATATGTGTTTTATAATAGTGTCTGAAATTGACCCAATTTATCAACGTTAGGGGTAAAATTGCTCTTGGCTTCCAACGTTAGGGGTAAAATTGCACCATTTTAAACGTTAAGGGAAAAATTGCTCCTGGCCCAAAACGTTAGGGGTATTTTTGCACCTTAACCCTTAATCTTTTATTTTCGGACACACCAAGTCATTCCTTGCTAAATTAGTTAGTTGTGAATACCTAATTTAATTAAAAAGTACCTTATCAGTTCATCTATATTCTGTTTAAAATAAAGTTTTTTACAGTTTATCTATAGTCACATTAATATTACATATCAAAAACATCTTTCAAACTGTGAAAAATTCAAATTTAAACGCATGTGGAATAAATGATAGTTGGTTAATCAAATTTTATATTCAAAACTGACTTTATTTTTTTTATCATGAGATGGGCTTCATGTGACCAAAAATATAAGATTTTAAAGACTTGATATGGCCAAATAAAAAATCAAATGTTTAATGAGTTAAAAAATAAAAGATCACGAATCTTATGATATTTTTTGTTTATATTCTTTCAAGTTTAATTTCAAATTTTTCTTAAAAAAATTTATGTTTTTTTAAGAGAAAAAAAAAGTTATGATTAATAAATGATAATTAACTATACAAATTATAAAATTAATAATTGAGATTTAATTTAATTAATAAATCATTTTTAGAATTCAAACTAATAATTTTCTAATTAATAGTTGAAGTAGATGCTGAATCGAGTAAAAATAAATTATTCCCTTTTCATAGTGGTTACTTAGGATCTTGGACCTGCATTAAAATTTATTTGTTTTGAATAGTTTATTGTATATTATAGGCTCATAAAATATTTTTATTATGTTCTTAAAAAAAGTTATTGTTATGTTATGAAAAAAAAAATGAAGTTGTGGTAAAATGTAGCTTAATAATATTACTATGTAGACACTTGGCATATTATATTATGAAGAAAAAATGTTGAAATGTTGTGGTGATGTGATGATTCATAATTTAATTGAATGGGTCGCCTTGAATTGAAAAGTAAACTCATATTAGGAAGGTGGACTTTGGAGTTTAAGTAATTGACCATTTCAACTCCCACAAACTAAACTAGTATGACGTCTCGGATTTGAAAGGTATGCTCGCTTCGGTTGTTGAATTGAAACTTCTCTTGCTTTTACAATTCCATAATTCTTTGTTTACTACTGTAACTACTATCTTTACTTACTTTTTCCTCCGTTACAAAACCTAAAAATCATAGCCATAGTCTCTATCAATTTTTTTTTTGTTTACTAACGTTTCGGTTGAGCGAATTTCGTTTAACGATTCAGATTTAATTCTAGCGTTTCAAATAGAATTAGAGGGTGTTTGTTTCAGCTTTTCGAATGAGCATTTAGCGTTTCACTTCAAACCGCAGGAAATATAGCGTTTGGTTTGGTTTATATAACCGCAGCGTTTAGCATTTTCTCTGGAAACTGCAGCGTTTTGGAGCGTTTCACGAAAAGCTCCTATTTGGAGCTTTTATAAACAGTTGTTTGTAGTTAGTTGTTATTGACAGAATTATCTTTCTTATTTCCACAAAAATATGTTTATTCTTTAATATTATTTATATTTCTACAACATAATTACCAGAAGAACAAGGTTTTGTTGCGTTTAATAAATTTTTTATTTTTTATATAGATTATTTTTATTAATTTGTGTAACACATTTTTTATTTTATAATAGGATAAAGTGTAAAATTACCCCAACATTTATAGCTATGAGCAATTTTACTCTTAACGTCAATTATACCCTTAATTTTGGCAGCTAAAAGCAATTTTACCCATAACATTGTCAAGTTTGGTTAATTTGAGAAATAATTTATCAAACTGTCTTCTTGATCATGAATATTGTCATCTACACTTCACATGTGTACCATTTTATCATCGTTAGTAACAGATCACAAACATATGATTAGACGTGAATTTTTTTTTAAGAAAATAAAAAAAATATATTGTCTTTTGTACGAGTCAAAAAAATTTCCAATATTTCATCGAAGTAAAATTGCTCTTAACTGTCAGAGTTATGGGTAAAATTGCACCATTTTAGATATTAAGAGTAAAATTATTACTATTTGTAAAGGTTATGGACATTTTTTCACATTTTTTCTTTTATAATTTCATCGTTGATTAATTTAAAACATGTCCATTTTAGACATTTTAAATCCGAACAGCAACAGTTCAATATAATTTTACCAAACACTGGTAATTAAACAGCTAATAACAAACAGGGAAAAGTACAAAAATAAACCTTGTGGTTACACCTATTTTCGAACAACACCCATGTGGTTTAAAAGTTTGCAAAGTGGTACCATGTACTTCATTCCGTTAGCAAACACATACCAAATTGACTAACGGTGTTAAAAGTCAAAGGGAAAAGAGTTAATTTGGTCCTTATATTTATTTATTTTATAAATTAACCCCCTTTATTATCTAATTATCACAAATAAACCCCAAAATAAAAAATAAAAACCAAAAATACCATCTTCTCCATCTCTATTTATTTTTTTTTAATTTTTCTCCTTCTTTCTCTCTCTTCTCTCTCCTCATTTCTCTCCTCATTGTTAATTATTCCCTCCAAAACCAATTGAATTAGACTTTACACACAAATTACTCCATTAAACTAATCTTATTCCCAGTTTAATCAAAATTAAGTTAAGTTCATTTACTAAAGCAATCTTTATGGAGAAAAGCATGAGAAGGAGTAAACAGAAATGGATTCACTATGAGTTAGTGGCGACATACCTAATTTTGATTGCTTGCAAGGGATTGGTGATCTAGGTTCGTTATGCACGTGGTTGGGAGAGCCATCAATATCGAGGGTAGGAATGGAGGAAGACGATGCGGGCGAGACAGATATGTCGTTTCGTTTTCCTCGGCGCCATGGTGGCCGCTGCTCCCTCAATCACGATAATAACAACGAGATACAAACGCCGCCACCGATTCCGTTCTAGTGACTTCTATCTCTTATTGTTTCCATTCGTATGCCTTTCTTCTTTCCTCTACTCTGTATTTCATTTTCTCTTTTTATTCTTTGTTTTGTTTCTGCGGAGGGTCAGATGAGCTTCGGAAACGCAACTAGAGCCTGGCTCTAGAGGGTGTTTTCGATCCTTATTTGGATTTCCGGGGACTTCCCACGAGAAATTCACAAGCTTTCCAGGCTAATGCTGCTGAATATTTCTGACAACCAATTCACCGGAGAGCTGGATTGGGATTTCACTCAGTTGAAAGTGCTTGAAATTCTCGATGTTTATGACAATAATTTCAAAGGTTCGCTGCCGTTAGGTGTTGCCGAGATCAAAAAGCTGAAGCATGTGGATTTTGGCAGGAACTATTTTACAGGAAGTGTACCTCCTAGCTATGGAAGTATGTAGCAGCTGAATTTTCTGTCTGTTAAAGAAAATGATTTGAGTGGTTTTATACCTGGAGAGCTTGGTAATCTTACTAATCTTGAGTATCTTTACTTGGGGTATTACAATGAATTTTCCGGTGGAATTCTGCTGGAGCTTGGGAATATGGTCAATCTAGTTCATTTAGATCTGGCAAATTGTAGCTTGGAGGGTCCAATACCACCGGAGTTGGGGAAACTGAGCAAGTTAGATACTCTTTATCTGCAAACAAATGAGTTAACTGGTACCATTCCTGGTGAAATTGGGAATTTAAGCAGGATGAAATCGCTTGATCTTTCGAACAATTTACTGACCGGAGATATCCCTGTTGAGTTTTCCGGGCTTCAACAACTCAATCTGTTCAACATTTTCCTTAACAAGCTACATGGAGAGATTCCTCATTTCATTGCTGAGCTACCCAACTTGGAAGTGCTCAAAATGTGGCGAAACAATTTCACTGGTTCTATTCCGGAGACTTCCCACGAAACAATTTTGATTAAACTAGGAATAAGATTAGTTTAATAGAGTCATTTGTGTGTAAAGTCTAATTGAATTGATTTTAGAGGGAGAAATTAACAATGAGGAGAGAGAGAAAGAAGGAGAAAAATAAAAAAATAAAGAGAGATGGAGAAGATGCTGTTTTTTATTTTTATTTTTTATTTTGGGGTTTATCTATAATAATTAGATAATAAAGGGGGTTAATTTACAAAATAAATAAATATAAGGACCAAATTAACTCTATTCCCTTTGACTTTTAACACCGTTAGTCAATTTGGTATGTGTTTGCTAACGGAATGAAGTACATGTACCACTTTGCAAACTTTTAAACCACATAGGTGTTGTTCGAAAATGGGTGTAACCACAAGGTTTATTTTTGTACTTTTCCCTAACAAACAGCTAACAGCTTACTGCAACTGCAAACAGCTAATAGCAACTGCAACAGCTATTAGCTAACAGCTGAACCAAACAGGCCTTTAATGTTAACTATCAAATCGGATTTTCCAAACATCAATTATGTCTAACATGTTTAATGTATCAGTAACACAATTACAAAAAATATATTAAACTTCTAATAATTAAGTCTGTCACCTATAAGTTAATCACATTTTTTTATCATAGTGTCTAAAATATTTACTGTGCTACTGTTATAGTTATAAATAACTAAATAAAATTTATAAAACTACTTCAGCTTATCGACAAATTTATTTATAATTTATAATATAGCAATTAAATTGCAGTTAAATCAACTTCTTCAAACTTTCGGTAATATATGGCTAAAATTGATCATACTTGAAAATGTTAGATTACATTTAATCAAATTTGATTATTATCAAATTTATAGAAACTTCCAAAATTATATATATTTATAACCGAAATGAAAATCATTCTATCCCTTTGGAAAATATAATTTTTCTAAGGGTTAATTACAAATAACTACCATGTGGTTTGGCCGATTTGCGATGTGGTACCTGTGGCATTTTTTTTGCAAACACCTCCTTGTGGTTGTCGCCGTTATACAAATCAAGGAGACAGCAGAAAATCTGTTAAAAAGCTGACGTGGCACAGGGGCAATTTAGGAAATTCGATTTTTTAATTTTTTTTCTCTCTCCTCTTCTCTCCTTCATCGTTGATTCTGTTCTTCTTCTTCTACGTTTTCTTCTTCTTCACCTACACCCTTTTCTTCTTCTTTCTCCTCCTCCTCCTCCTCTCTTTCCTTCTTCTTCCCCCTCTCTTCTTCTTCCTATTTTTTCCTTTTTTTTTAATTATGGAATTTCCAGATTTCTGGAAATTCCAGACATGAAGAACGTTCTTCACGTCTGGAATTTTCAGAAATCTGGAATTTCCAGAATTAAAAAAAAAAGAAAAAAAAGGGGAAGATGAAAAGAAGAAATAAGGAAGAAAAAGAAGAAGAGGAGAAAATGGAAGAAGAAGAACATAAAATGGAAGAAGAAGATAAAGTCAACAAAAAAATTGTTTCCAAAAATACCCCTATGATTTAACAGTCAAACAGTTGTTTCATTGATTTTGGTAACGATGTCAACCACGGGTACCTGTTTGCAAAAAAAATACCACAGATACCACATCGCAAATCGGCCAAACCACAAGATAGTTATTTGTAATTAACCCTTTTTCTAATCACACGTTGGAAATAACTTTTATAAATCTTAAAATTGGATTTATTTTTTAAAGATCGGAATTGAACAAAATAATCAAGCGAATAAAATTATGATTGGGAGAAGGTATAAATTTCAACTGTAAAAAAAAGTCATTCAATTTCTCGAAAAGAAAAAAAAGTCATTCAATCTAATTAAATGTCTATTTAATTAATGATTAATGATTAAATTTCAATTATTAATTTTATAATTAATGATTAAATCGTTTCTTTTTTTTATAAAACATATCAACTTGTATTAATGGATACGATCAGATTCAATACAAGAAGACAGAAAAAACGGAAAATCCGAAACTAACACTTGAGGACCATTTAAACTGGAACCCCATTTTGCAAGTTCATGAGCCGCGGCATTTCGCAAACGTCCTTCATGAATGAAGCACACATCAATATAAGAATCAGTCACCTCACGAATTAATTTGATTATCACATCCACATAACTAACATCCCTATCCGCAATAATTGCATCAATAGCAAATTTGCAATCCGACGAAACCATCACTTTCACCACCCCATATTGTTTGGCAAATATCAAACCATTCAAAATAGCCAACAATTCCGCATGAATAACTGACCAACACCGACCCAAAAGACACGCTCCACTCATCACGACCACCCCATTTGAACCCCGAGCAATGAAACCCGCGGCCCCAAAACTACTTGAAACCGCAAATGCCGCATCACAATTCAATTTAACACAACCAAAAACAGGAGGTATCCACCTATTATTACCAGATTTAACAGCATCAGAAGCATAATGGCAAGATGAGGAATTAGCAGCATTATAAACTCCAAGCATAAATGCCCTATCATCAAGGCTAGCCTCACTATGATTAATCCTATTGTGATCAAACCACAACATCCATAAAACTGAACAAAAAACCACAGAAATTCATCTCCCGGCAACTCCTCCTTCACCGCCTCAAACCAGTCCAGACAAACATCCCCAGCTAGCCCGTAAACCTTCAGAGATAGCCCAGCACCCTTCCATCTCATTTTCGATCGAGCACAATACTTGAATAGATGAATGAGAGAAATCACGTCACTTCCACAGAACGAACATTGCAAAGCAGCAGGTATTTTCCTACGAAACAAAATATCAGCACAAGGTAAAAAACATTTACAACAAGCCCATAAAAAATGCAATACTTTCGGAGGCAATCTGAGCTTCCACAAATGTTTATATTTATGTTCACTAAATATAAATAAATTATCTTCAACAAAATATAGATTGCCTTAAACTAAGATAATAATAAAAACTATTTCAAAATAAAATTAGTTAATGATACCGGATTTCGCTTATGTAAGTTCCAACTAAAGTTCCAAAAATAAAAAGCATACCACTTTTGAACCACTAAGGGCTCGTTTGGTTCGCGGAATAGAAGAGGAATAGATAGTTATTCTTAAAAAATAGTTATTCCCACCTTTGGTTCAACTTTTTGTACTGAATAGCTATTCCATGGAATCTCTATTCCTTGTTTTCATGGAATAGTTATTCTTCCATGTATCCAAAGAATAGTCTATTCCTAGTATTTTATTTTATAAATTACAAAATTATCCTCTATTAAATCTTCAATCTTCTCTCTAGCCAATTTCTCAAATCCTATATGGCGAATTCGTAATTTAGATCGTAAAAAAACGTGAAAAATGAGGAAAGCGTTAAAAAATTTCAAAATACGAAAAATATGAAACACAAAAAACGTGAATAACATAAAAATGTTACAAAAACGAGAATATGCAAAAAACACGAAAAACATGAACAAACGCGAAAAACAAGAAAACGCAAAAAAAACAAACAAACGAAATGTGCAAAAACGTGAAAAACACGAAAAACACGAAAATGTGAAAAATAAGAAAAACACAAAAACGTAAAAAAACATGCTAAAACACAAACATGTGACAATACGTGAAAAACGCGATAAATATGAAAATGCGAAAAATGTAAACAAAACACGAAAACCTAAAAAAATACGAAAAACATGAAAAAATGTGAATAACACGAAAAAATAACAAGATGCGAAAAATACAAAAACACGAAAAAACGAAAAGGGAAAACCCGAAAAACTAAAACGTGGAAACACGAAAAAATACAAAAAAAATACAATAACGTGAACAACACAAAAACGCGAAAAATACAAAAATGTGAACAAATGAGAAAAACAAAAAAACTTGAAAAACACGAAAAAAATACAAAAAAAAAACATGAAAATATGAAAAATGTAATAAACACATTTTTCACATTTTCGTGTTTTTAACGTTTTTTCACGTTTTTCATGCTTTTTGCTTCTTTTTTTTTTTGTATGTTTTTCGCTTTTTTTGACATTTTCATGTTTTTAATATTTTTTTACTTCTCATGATATTCAAATTTTTTCACTTTTTGTGTTTTCAACAAATTTTCACATTTTTTTTTGCGTTTTTTCACATTTTTCCGTTTTCCATATTTTTTCAGATTTTTCGTGTTTTTAACATTTTCGTGTTTTCTACATATCTTTTCACATCTTTTTTACTTTTTTTTTGTGTTTTGTGTTTTGTTGCATTTTCTTGTTTTCATGGGTTTTTTCTACATGTTTTTTCTATTTTTGAGTTTTCATAGCTTTCCACGTCTCTACATTTTTTTTGTACCGTTTTGCACATTTTTTGTGTTTTTTTATGTTTGCGTATTTTTTTTGTTAACATGTTTATATGTGTTTTCACGTTTTCACCATTTTCCACTTTTATTTCTTTTTTTCTTTTGTTTTTATGTTTTTACAATTTTTCCGTTTTCATGTTTTTAGTGCGTTTTTAATGTGTTTTTTTTTCTATTTTTCATGTTTTTTCCGTCTTTTATATTTTCCTTTTTTATGTTTTTTATATATTTTATAAAATAATTATGTATATTAAATATTTGAACAAGTTATAGTAATAACTAAAATTAAAAAAAAACATTATCTTTGAGGGGAGGGTAATGTTGTCTTTTGAATAAAAAAATAATCTATTTCATTCTATCTTATTCCACCAACTAAACATGGGAATAATTATTCCTAAGGAATTTCTATTCCATTTCTTTGAAATAGTCATTTTATTCCATTCCGCGAACCAAACAGCACCTAAAAGTACTTAAGAAATAAAAACATCAACTACTAATTCATACGTTAATACATTTCTGAAAAATCAACAGCAAATGATAAAGATTTTGTGAAATCTTCTACAATGTTAATGGGTAAGTGTGGAGCGAACCTCAAACTCTCGTAAAAAAAATCAATGGATCAGACTACCCCTTACATTACCTTAACCATTGGAAAGAAAATTTTCTAGATCTGAAATCCCCGCAATAGCTCAAAACACTGATAGATACTAGTGGAAATTCTATCACCTTCCAAATTATAACCTCTAAGGATTTCATCTACGGTCTCACTAAACAACTGGTCCACATCATGACTATGAACCAGGATAGTATGAATGGGATGAAGCAAAACCAAGCTGACTAGATGGATCGCGTTCAAGCCCAATTTTGAGCAGCTAAAGTAGCAATCAATTGTTCGAAAAATCAAAGCTCTGTAGTCTGCTCTAAGGAACATCACATCGTTCGAAACTTTATCCAACAAAAAGAGATCTCGCATATATCCAAACATGCATGCTTGAGAAAAATATATAGGGAACGAGAGCGCATCTCACGAAAATATCAATGTCATCTCTCTAAATCACCTCTATTACCTTCAAGTGAAAGCAGTTGGAAGGAATCATCCAAGGAATTACCTTCGCCCAAGGTAAACGATCACAGAGAAAAAACTATGTCAAGCCAAAATCTTATTGAGGTCGATGTTCACATTGAAGATACTTTATCAACCCAACATCTCCTCGACGTCTATATTCACACTAAAGAAACTCTATCGAGCCAACATCTCCTTGAGGTCGATGTTCGCACCGTAGAAAACTCTCCCCAAAAGCCATACAAACTCATAGATATTGTTGAAGAATAAGGATATGTACAACCTCATCGACAATGAGTTGAACTAGAAGTTAAAAAGTGTTGCAATGGATGTTGGAATTGACGCTCACACCTTGGAGGTCACAGATACTAGCTCTCCCCTATATGCACGAATTCTGAAGGAGTCAATGGCTCATGGTTATAAGTACCTGTCACTCAATGAATGTGATAATGGATTGGGAGATCTCACTATGCATGTCAAGAATTTTGGAAGATCACTAAAAACCATGACAGCCACTAACATTGGCATGTGTTGGTTGTTTCCCACCATTCTAAAGGAAGCAACAAGATATTGATACGAGAAGCTCCTTATAAGGTCCATACGGAGCTTTAATTAGATGCATTCATAACTTCCATACTTATATGGTCAAATTAGTAATTTTTTTTGTTTCATGTTCAAATTTTTCCTATCCAAATAGAATTATATATATATATATATATATATATATATATATATATATATATATATATATATATATATATATTAAATGACTTATATTATGTTAAGCAGATCATGTTAAGTGTATTAAATTGATAATCAGATGTTAATAAGTCGAGGTAGTTCGCTAACTATTCGAGCTTGGTTCAGTCAAAATTCTATCAAAGCTCAATTTGAGAGGGCTCTTCTCGAGACATTAACGAGCCGAGTTTGAGCTTCCTTAAGTTCGGTTTGAATGTTCGTGAATCTAACTCTCAACTAGTCATAACTTACAGTTTACATGATTCATAAAAAAAACACTTAATGACGGAAAAAACAAAAGTAATTATTCTCGGAATCTAACTCCCAACTAGTCACAACTTACAGCTTACAAGATTCATAAAAAACACTTAATGACTGCTTTGAGAATTTGGCTAGTTCGAAAATAAAAAAATTGCAAGTTCAAAATACAAAACCTAAAGACTAATAATCAGTTTATCCCTCAAGTTCTCTCTCTGCTTTGTCATCCACATGAGTAGGACTAGCAACCAACGTCCATATGCAATAACGTTGGCAATAAATGCACATGTGATTTTATCTTCTCTAACCACTAGTAGCAACTACTATTCTTAGAGCTCAATAATGACAAACAATTGTTTTTTTAATTGTTTTAAACTTATGTTAACTACGCTATAAGACTTTTTTTCTATTAGGGGGTGTTTGGTTCAAATTTCGGAATCGGAATACTACGGAATCAGAATCGAAATGTCTATTTATTTTTTTATTTGGTTTAATCTAGAATCGGAATATAATTACTTTTACAAGTGTTCGATTCAAATTTTAGAATCGGGATCAGAATACGACAAAATTAAAATTAATTAGATAATAATGATAATATATTTAATAGGTAAATAAAAAAATAAAACCATTAATAATTAACAAACATGAAAATAAAAATTACATTGTATTATATAAAATATTAAAAAATATATTATTAATAAAATAATCCTTCACAACATATCAATAATATAAATTTGCAGTGATATGATAAAATAGAAATAATAACCTAACTAACATTTAAAATAAAATTAATTAAATTAAGAAAAAAACTTAAACACATCTGGGGTTTGGTGGTGAAACTCTTAGCCTAGTGGTTGAGAACTTAACTATGATTATGGAGGTCATGGGTTCGAATCACATCTGGATCTCATGGAGATTTTTCTTTTTTTTTAATATAAGCGCATTGTGCACAATTTTTTTTTTTTTAATCAATGTGGGAGTTAGGGAAAGAAAAAACTGTTTCTGATTTCATTCCTTTAGAAATCAATTTGATTAACATATATTAGGGAGTGAATGAGTCATTTGTTTAAGGAATCACATCCTTCTTCTATAATTAAATTTAGTTAATCAAACGTTGAAAATAGAAATAACTTATTCACATTCATATTCTTGGATGATTTTTGTCCCGACTAAATACTCTCTTAGGGATGGTAACGGGTAGGGTACCCGCAGGTAATACCAATCCTAAACTCTTAGCCTTTTATTTTTTTAATTACTCATACCTTTTCCATTACCCTAATGGCAGTGGCGAATACAATATTACTCGGTTGGGGGGGGGGGGGCAATTTTACACGTGCGTTCGGGAAAAAAAAATTTGCTAAATCGAACTTGCTTAATTTTTTTTTTTTTGTATATAATGTGTTATAATTTGAATGGTCCATAATCAAGTTTAAGTATTAATGTATAATTTCTCAAAATTAAGCTAGATTTCGTTTATAGTCCTAACATGTAAAAAAATGGATTTACGAAGGGTTGAACATGTAAAAAAAATTTAAAAAAAGATTTCAGATGGCCTACCAAGCCAAAAAAATTAATAATTTAGATTTAAGGAGGCCTAAGAGGCCAAAAAAATTAGAAATTTGGATTTAAAGATGTCTAACAGGCCTAAAAAAATTAGAAATTTGGATTTAGGGAGTACCTAATAGGTCTAAAATATTGAAATTTTGAATTTTGGACAAACCTAACACGTAATAAGATATATTTAATTTTTTTATTAGTTCAATACTAGTTTCTAAAAAAATTATAACATTTTTACATTTTTTTATTTTTAGTTTTAAAATTTTAAAATTTAATTTAGAAATTAAGTTATTTGAGTCTCAAAAATAAGAAATTAATTTTTTAATGGAAAAGACATAATAAAAATAAGTTCAAAAGTGTTATAACAATAAATTAATTAATTAATAATGGTAACATAGTTTTATAATTATTGAAAAATAAAATTTAAATAAATAAACACTTTCTAAAATAAATTGAGGTTTAGGGGAATTGAACCTATGGCCTTTTAAAAAGAAACAAGTGTTTTAATCATCTCATCTATCTTTAAACAATGAAATATTACTACATAGAATCTATATAGACTAATATTAGGGGGGTGCCGAAACTACTCGTAACCATGGTAGTTTCGGTAACCGGAGGGGCCCGGGCCCCTTGTATCCGCCCCTGCCTAACGGGTATACTTTTCGCATCTCATACTCGTCCCATTTAATTCGCGGGTACCCTTAACCGTTAAGAATCAATAAATAAAACAAAAAATCTTACAAATTTAACAAAGATAAATTTAATAAATCATCCATCTAAAAATTGAACATATTGAACCTTAATTAATAAGAATAAAATAGCTTAGTAGTATAACTCAATGGTTGAAAAAACAAAAAGTTAGGGTTCAAAACTCACATCTTACATCTAAAAAACAATGATATTTATTAATATATAAAATGTAATAGTAGGTAACGGGTACCAGGGGTGTATTCTCATACCCGTTAATGATTTTGATCTCATATTCGTTCCATACCCTTTTATACAGAATACGAGTAGTCCCTTTTAAGTTGGACGGGTACGGTACCGTTGCCATCCCTATACTCTCTTGTATTACATTACGATGAGATAAGTTAAAACTCTCAATAAAAACTAAGCTGGATCAAAATTCAGATCAAAAGTGTTTAGTTCAAGATATTAAAGAACCGAGCTTGAGCCTACCTAGACTCAATTTCGATTGGGTTGGTTAACACCCGTAGGCTTACCAATGAGAGGCATTTTCAGATTAATTATTTTAAATTAAAAACAAAAAAAATCGTGGACCTCATATACAAAATCTCTATAGTGTTTGAAAAGCAGTTTCAACCAGAAGGCTCTTGAAGAACTGAAAAGGCCATTCAATATAGCAATGAGCATATTCACAGATTATCGTCTTGCTAATCTAATCTATATGAATTCACTTATTCACATTAAACATTCATTCTTCCTTGTATGTTTTCGCATTGCTTGTTTAATCTAAAGTTTCCGTTCAGAAACATTAATGGCATTGGCAACGCGGTTAAGTCCCTGCTCATCTTCTTCAACTAGCGTCTTTCCCTCCTCTTCTTTCAAGCATGACACTAAATTGAAATTCATTTCCTTGCCAAGAAAATTTGGTCACTCCACTTGGGTATCTCATATTCATTCAACAACGCATTTCCGCCTCAAATCATCTAATGGGCTTCCTTTAAATGCAGACTCTTTGCAAGATGGTATAACTTCTTAATCCTCTTAATTACCTTATTCTCCATGCTTTTTCTATTAGTAATGTTTGAAATTGCTTCCATTTGAAGTGGATTTATTTACTTAATGATGCATTGCTTCTTGGGTTGTTACTCATTAGTTAAACTTAATTTTGATTTGGCATGACATATTCTCTATTTGCAAATCCAGCTGAAGGTACGAAAACTTGGATTCAGTTTTGAAAATGAGGAGTTACATATTTGTATAAACATCATTACAGCTTTAATCTGATTTTCATTTAGTTGTTTCAGCTAGTTTTTTGCCTATATACAAAACCTTTCAAGGCTATTCATATATGACTATATCAAATTTGTGCCTTTGCCATGTTCCTTTGCTTAAAATCAATGTTTGTTGTCACCAAAAATTAAATAAAACTAGTGCTTAATTGGATTTTAAAGTAGGTTTAGATGGAAGTCCTCTATCAATTCCTATCTCAGGAGATGATAAAATAGGATCTACTCTCAGCATTACTGTTGTTGGAGCTTCTGGAGACCTTGCAAAGAAGAAGATTTTTCCTGCACTTTTTGCTCTTTTCTATGAAGATTGGCTGCCTGAGGTTAACTTTTGTTATTCTGAATGCAATTATATTAAGTTTTTTCCGTATTCGTGATCAAATTCTGCAAATGGATGGCTGCTGATTTCTTTGTATCTTATCTTCGATTTTGCTTTGCAAAGGACTTCACCATATTTGGTTATGCTCGAACTAAATTAACTGATGAGGAGCTAAGGAATATGATTAGCAACACATTGACTTGCAGAATTGACAACAGGTTTACTCACTGCCTAACGCATTTTCTAGCAGTACTATGTTATTATTTGAACTATCTTTTCAATCTAGCTGTTAACACATAAGAGGATTTACAGGGAAAATTGTCAAGACAAAATGGATCATTTCTTGAAAAGATGCTTTTACCAATCTGGTCTTTATGACTCTGAGGAACATTTTAAGGAATTGGACAATAAACTGAAAGAGAAAGAGGTGAAGTGTTCCTTTTGATTCTTCAAAGTTAATTTTGTGTTTTGCATTACCTTTTCGAAGAAATATACATGCGATTTTACCATGAGAAACAAAAGTATTTTCTAACCCAATTACTATTTGTTCATTGTTGAAAGATAAGTTGAGATTGAAACAGAAGTGTCTTCTTATTTCATAAGTTCTTTGGCAAAGTGACATTGACATGATTGATCCAAGAGAAAAAACTGGGAAAAAGAATCTGATATTAAACTAAATGCTTGTTTTCAGGCTGGGAAATTGTCGAATAGGCTGTTTTACTTATCAATCCCTCCAAACATATTTGTGGATGTGGTGAGATGTGCTAGCGTTAAAGCCTCCTCAAAGAATGGATGGACGAGGGTCATTGTTGAGAAGCCATTTGGTCGTGACTCACAATCATCTGGTGAGCTAACAAGACATTTGACGCAGTATCTTAAAGAAGATCAAATCTTCAGGTTCTTTCTTCCTTTTTCCATTCATTATAAACTATTCAAGGTATTGGAGGAGGGATAGGTGTGTTTATGTTTTGAAGTTTTTCAGGATTGATCATTACTTGGGCAAGGAGCTTGTTGAAAATCTATCGGTGCTTCGTTTCTCGAATCTTGTTTTCGAGCCTTTATGGTCAAGGAACTACATCCGAAATGTGCAACTGATATTTTCTGAAGATTTCGGTACAGAGGGACGCGGAGGGTGAGTAACATGACGCATTACACATGGTATTAACAACATTAATATTGCTAATGATGGATGTAACTCTTTAATGGCGAACAGATATTTTGACAACTATGGAATCATACGAGATATAATGCAAAATCATCTGCTGCAAATATTAGCTTTGTTTGCAATGGAGACACCAGTTAGCTTAGACGCTGAGGACATCAGGAATGAGAAAGTATATATAATCAATCCCAAGTTCATTTTTGGGGTCCGAGTTTATTTGTTATGGTAACTAAAATAATTGGTGATTTAGGTAAAAGTGCTGAGATCAATGAAACCATTGCAACTTGAAGATGTAATTGTGGGGCAATACAAGGGCCATAATAGAGGCGGTAAATCATATCCTGGTTATACAGATGATCCAAGCATTCCGAAAGACAGCCTTACCCCAACATTTGCAGCAGCAGCCTTGTTCATTAATAATGCCCGGTGGGATGGAGTTCCTTTCCTTATGAAAGCAGGCAAAGCTCTTCATACTAGGCGGTAAGACATGTGCAATTGTCACTCTTTTCTTTTTTCTCCATAAAGTAGTATTAATCTAATGAGTTGAAGATGTTTTGATGGAAATCCAGAGCAGAGATAAGAGTGCAATTCAGACATGTGCCAGGTAATTTATACAAACGGAGCTTTGGTATGGATCTAGATAAGGCGACAAACGAGCTTGTGCTTCGTGTACAACCTGATGAAGCTATATATTTGAAGATCAACAACAAAGTTCCAGGTCTTGGAATGAGATTGGATCGCAGTGACCTGAATTTGCTATACCGAGCAACGTAAGTTAATGGGAAAAGATGATTGAATATGTCCAACTTCATTGTGATGATCTTATTAAGTTGTTTATTATTATGTTTGAATAATGAAGGTATAGGAAAGAAATAGTAGATGCATATGAGAGGCTTCTACTAGATGCAATAGAAGGAGAAAGAAGGTTGTTTATTAGAAGTGATGAGCTAGATGCAGCATGGTCACTATTTACACCATTGTTAAAGGAAATTGAAGAAAAGAAGATAATTCCGGAGCTTTATCCTTATGGTAGCAGAGGACCTGTTGGTTCCCATTATCTTGCTGCAAAACACAACGTTCGCTGGGGAGATGTTAATGAATAGCATATGCTCTCAATTTTTCATCTTACAAAATTAAATAAATATTGAGGTAATAAATAATTTATTTGTCCGTGTTTTAACCTTGTATAATTATTTTAGTTTAATCAACTCTTTAGACTCTTCTCTTTCTTTTCTTTTTTTAATATACAGCAAAACATTTATAAATTAATACTCGATAAATTAATAATCTCTTCACAATAATAATTTCTTCTGGTTCTCACTTAGATAAATTCAAAAAATAATCAATTTTAATAAATTAATAAAGATAATAATTTTTTGGAACAGCCCTTTATAAATACATTGTTTTATTATATCTATAAATTAGTAATTTCTCAAATACACATGTCAAGTATATATTGATATATACTTAGAATAATTGAGCAAAATATGACTTTATACTACTTTGTTTTTCTTGAAATTTAGCAAAATATGACAATAGTTTATTGATTTTAGCCAAAAACTTTATTTAAATTAATAATTTAAAATTCATTTAAAAAAAATAAAATTACTCTATAAATTAGTAATTAATAATTTATTGATTAATTCATATCTCTATAATTAATTTCATGGTCCCAATATTATTAATTTATAAAGGTTTTACGGTAAAAGTACAAAATTCATTATTAGTTATATAAGTAAAGAACTTATCTTTTTAATTTTTAAATTTAATCAATATATTCATGATGAAAGTTGTGTAGTATTTATACATCAATATTTATATGCTTGTACATAATATAAAAAAATCATTATTTATTCTTTTAAAGTTTTATTCATATTTCTTTATTATTTAATATAATATTTTTAGTACTGATGTGCGCCCCTTTCGGTTTGAGGCTATGTGGACCTGACATAACAGATGCTGGGAGGTTATTAAAGCGGAATGGTCGGGTGTTCAAACTTGGGTTGGATGGGTTATAGTATAATTTTAACCCAACCTAAAGGAACTTTTTTTTTTAAATGGGTTGGGTTATAGTGGGTTATGATGGGTTGTATGAATTTTTTAAGTGGGTTAGATGGGTTGGATTATAGTGGGTTTGATGGGTTATTGTATATTTATCATGAATTTTACATAACAATTCAACTCCAATTTTTTTTTATTGTTCTGATTTTTTTTAAAGCTGCTAATTTTTATAATAATAATAATAATAATAATAAGTAAACCTCAAAATCATAGTTAAATGTAGAGGTGTTCAACGGTCGATTCGGTCTGAAAACCGAACCGAACCGAAGTAACCGAATACCACCTAAATGAAAATCGAACCTAACCGAATAATATTAATAAACCAAACCAAACCGAATATTTCGGTTCGGTTTGGTCCTCGGTTTTATCATTTATTAAATAAATCGTTACTTATTTTAGCTTATTTTATATTATATTATTGAAGTATGTATGAAAAATTCATGGTTATAAACTAAAAAAATCATAATCCTAGTTCTAGGGGTGAGCAAAACCGAACCAAAAACCAAAAAAATCGAACCAAAAAAACCAAACCAAAACGAACCAAATTGTAATTCTGTTTGGTTCGGTTCTAGTTTCTTGGCAATTTCGGTTTTTGGTTCGGTTCGGTTTGGTTTAGGTATAAACCGAAAAAACCTGAACCATATTATTATTATCTGTTTGCAATTTTTATAAACCTCTTAAGTCCAAAATCTAACAACTAAACTTAAAACCCAAGATAGAAAACGTAAATTAAACTTAAACTCAAATTAAAACTATAGTAATACTTCATATTCTCCAATTCCTACTAAAAGAAAAGTAAACCAAATCTTTGTTTAAAAAGTTACAAGAGAACAATAAATCCAAAAATACTTTAGTTAATTAATTATTATAGTTATAGATTTGAATTGTGAAATTTTATTTGTGGGATTATATTAGTTAACAGGTGGAATTATAATTTTCTTACATGTATTTCTATAGTTTTAATTATAATTAAGGGTAATTAATTTATTAGTCCCTATATTTTGACAAAACACACTGTTTAGTCCCTGTATTTTCAAAAACACATGATAAAGTCCCTAACATTTTTCTCGATGAACTGTTTAGTCCCTAACGTTTTTTTCGGTGAGCTGTTTAGTCCCTGTCATTAGACTCTCATAAAGATTTTATTAGTCAATTTGGATTTGCGTTCTTCTTTTCCTTTATTTTCCTTTCCTTTAAACTCTAATGCATCTGAAATCAACTTTGAGTGTTCTTCTTCTTGATTTTCTTCTTAATCGTTCAAATTCGTAAGCATTAGGTCTGTTCTTTTTCTTGTTCTCCATACAAATAGCTTCTTCTTCTAAATTGGATTTCCTCTTCTAAAGTTTGAAGATAAATAGTAAAGGTAATTTAGTCATTTCCGAAGTCATAAATGGTAAAAAAAAACTAACAAACAGACGGAAGGACTAAACAGTTTACTGAGAAAAAGGTTAGGGACCTTACCATGTGTTTTTGAAAATACAGGGACTAAACAGTGTGTTTTGTCAAAATATAGGGACTAATAAATTAATTACCCTATAATTAATTATAGGAAATTAAAAGTTCAGATGTATTAATTTTTGTTAGTTGAAAAAACAAAGTCTTAAGAAAATGGACAGTGAAAGAAAAATTACGGAAAAGATAGAACAAATAAATATTCATTTTTAAAAAAATTCAATTAATTAAGGAAATTCGGTTCCAACGGGACCAAATCGAACCAAACCGAAATATATCGAAGACGGTGGTCCGGCTTTAAGGCGGTGGAGGAATTTGAATGGAAGATATTGGACGGGTAGAGTTTACGTAATGAAAGAAGTTAATTGGATGGGTATTAGATTTTTCACAAATGAATGCTATCTTTTTTAAAATTGGGTTGGTGGGTTGATTGAGTGGGTTATTATAACCCAACCTATCTAAGTCAAATAATTTTTTTTTGTAACCCATCCAACCCATGAAACCCACATATAACCCATTTATGCATGTTCCATGAATTGGATGGGTGGAGAATGGATGGGTTATAATAACCCATCCACATTTGAACACCCCTAATGGTCTTCAACTGGAGATGCAGGCGTACAAGAGGCCTTAAAGAAAATTGCGGAAGGAGGAATCTGACAAGCTCATTGCGGAAGACTCACTCATTTTTTTCAAGCAAATTTGAAGAATGTGCTACCTTCAAATCTATCATCCAAAAATATGAATAGAAATCAGGGCAATGTATCAATTATGAGAAATCAGAAGTAAGTTTTAGTCCTAATATTGGGAGTGATTTAAAACGGGTCTTAAGGAGTTTCTAGGTGTTCATGAAGTGTTCTCGTTACCTAAATATTGGGTCCTTCCTATTATAATTGGTAGATAAAAAAAAAGAGATTTTTAATTTTATTAAGGATAGAATTTTGAAAAAAATTCCGTACTTAACATCCCCATAGCTACTAACTTCCCCATAGCTACGACCATGAGGGAACCTAATCAATTAATAATTAACATAGGGTGTTGTTAAACCCAGCCCCAAATTCCCACCCCTAGCCCCGTGAAAGGACGAAAATGTCCTTTCATGGGTTTTGGGAGGGGAATTTCTATTTTTTTTTGCCAATCCGACACGCGGGCGTGTGGATATCACGTCTCACCGCGTGGTCGGGCGTATGAGTATCACGCCTCACCGTGTGGTCGGGCGTGATAGCCCCACGCCTCACCGCAAGGTCGGGCAGTTGGCTGTCACGTCCGACCACGCGAAGAGGCGTGTGTCTATCACGTCCGACCACGCGGTGAGGCGTGATAGCCACACGCCCGCGTGTCGGATTGGCAAAAAAAATAACTTTTTAACCCCGTAAATAGTTCGTTAAACCCGTAAATAGGCCGTTAAACCCGTAAATAGGCCATTAAACCCGTAAATACAGAATTGTACTTAAAACCTAAAAATATCATACAATTTAGTCCTAAAATCAGTAAAAATAATATAAGTTAATTAATAAATATTATTAATCACAAAATATAAAACTAATATAATTTAGTCCAAGCCTCTCTCCTTTCAGCGTATAGATTCTCGAAGTGACGAACACTCGGATGACAATATAAACGCCATTGGGTGGCAATGGGAGACACTGAAAACGTAGGATGTAAATAAAGACGTATGTAGTGATGATAACTCCCCAAATGACAAATCACAATCTCTCGCTCTGGTGGTCTTCCATCGTCCGAACGCATCGGCAGTATAGTGCAACATCCTAACTGTTGTGCAGTAAAGAGGAAAATTACTGCGTTCAATACAGATGCAGCAGCATATAAGTCATCCGGACTCACCATCCAGTGGAACTCACCACAACCCGCTCCTGTCTATTTAATACGTGTGAGGGCAGCATCAAATCCGTTCCCGTACACTGACGCATACAGATCACGGTTTGCCCGCATCTCATTCTCTATGAGCACTCTCATCAGCTTCCACTCCTCCTGGTTATAAATGATGGCATCGGCTAAAATACGAAATCCACAGTTACCATCTGCTACAACATCATGGAATCCAGTAATAAATGGTACGATGAGACCTTGAACCCGATGTAAATGGTGGTAACCGGCGATATCCGCATCAAATCCGACTGAAAATATTAATATATGAAATTCATCAATAAAAATATATTTACTTTAACTTCAACATATATATAAATGAAATAAAATATACCCAGCATCTGGCTGTTATGCACGGATGAGGATGAGGAACGGCCTCGACTACGACTACTCCTCGAACCTGAGGACCGTGCTCGACCTCGTGGTGCCTGACTGTACTCCCATGCACTCGGATTTCGTTTTGTTGATAAATTTTCCTTTGGTCTACCCCTAACAGTGTCTTTGACCTCATGTTCTTTGAAGCCACTTTTTCCGGGTCTATCTGATCATGAATCATCATCGATATGCTACGCACCATTGAAGGATCTAATTTTTCAACCTTTTCCACAAGAGATTGAAAAAATCGGTGATCCTCAGACCCGTCAGCATATACTGGAGCAGTAACTGGTATGTCACTCAACCCTTCAAATGCAAGAGATCTCCAAAAAGGATGGATGCGGTCAACACGAACCGATTCATCTGTGTGAATATATGTTTTAAGCTCACATGCACACGGAATGCCATGAGTCTTGGGCAACACGCATCTGCATTCACTTACCACATCCATACTCAATCTGTGCATACGCTTGAGCTCATCATTTAGTACAGCCAAGCAGTAATGTGAAACGTGTAAGTCGAGATACGTGAAAGATGCTCCACAGTGATTCACCGCAGATCTTCTTCTCGAGTCCTCGAGTGAGTATCTGATTATATATAGTGAAGGATTACAAAACTAATGTATTAAATTTTAAAAGAATAAAGCAAATAACAGAATAAATGTCTTACTTGATCGCCTCGATCTGAGCCTCAATGTCCTTGTGCACCTTCGCCCACACTGTATCGAGTGCACTAGTAGATGAATTCAGCCACTGTTTCAACTGTGTATGTGAACTCTCCACTCGACAGGTTGTGGTGTTTTCTAAGTGCAACACATCATTCGTCCATGCTCGATAAAACTTCTCTTTATGCACTAGTCATGTGGTCTCCACATACTGAATCAGATGAGGCCAGTTGCCAGTAGTATTCTTCATGGCTACCACTGCCGCCTCATATTCGGCTACTGTCGGGGCTTCAATTATACGTTTCCATTTGGAATTCTTAAAAATTTCACCAAACCTCTTCATTCCACTCAACTTGCCTACTCTATCCTCCACATCTTTATTAATATGCCATGTGCACAATAAATGATGAGTATGAGGAAATACCTCACGAACCGGCCGCATCAGTCCTAACTCCCAGTCTGTAGCAATGGCTGTCGGATGCACATCAGGTTGGAGCAAAAGCTTCAATTTTTGTAACACCCACATATAACTACCCTCAGTTTCATCCTTCATGATTGCATAGGAGATCAAGAAGTTTTTGTTTGAAGGCGTCATTCCAATGATTTCAAAAAATGACATCTTATACTTGTTTGTTTTATATGTTGAATCCATACCAACAAACAAGTAATAAGATCGGAACAGTGTGATCGATGTTGGATGTGCCATAAATAAGTGAGTCACGATATTGCTGCCCGGCACCGCTTGCGTCCAATGTATGTAGTCCTTATCTATAGCAAGCCGATAAAACTGACCGATTACATCCCGACCCTCAAAGCTCTCAGTCCTGATTTTCTCCCTGTAATTATAGATATGTCTTTGTGTCGGGCAATCCTCCAGATGTTTTTCTTTGATTGCAGCAAAAATAGCACAAGGCTTAGCTTGAGCCGAACTCATTTCACGAACAAGTTTTTTGGAAGCCGGGCTTAGTCCGCTCATCTGTCTGTAGCCCTGATGATATACAGCCAACTGATGACAGTGCTGTCCTCTATCTCCAGGAATCACATTCACCACCCAACCGCCCAATTCAGCGATTTCCATAACCTTTATCTGGAATTTGCAACCACAGTACTTTGTTTTTGTATTCTTCCGTAGTATAACATCCGTATCCATATCCTTTTTCCTTTTATAATTCGTAACACCACGAGCACATTTAACCAATATCCACTTTGACTTGCGCCCCGTCTTGTGCGACGCTGTGGTTAACTCGAACCTGATCCCAATTGTCATCTGTTTTGCCCAGTTAACAGCTTCATGATATGTTTGAAACGTTTGTTTGGGAAAAAACTGCGAACTGTAATCTATGTCGTTTCCGTCAAATTGTTCCCACGAAACCTCCTGTAAATGATAAATAACGAACATTACAGTCCAAAACGTGACATTTCTACAGCGTTTCGGTGTCTAAACCCGAAAAACAACCAAAAATAAGCTCGGACGTGTGAGCATCACGCCCCACCACAAGGTGAGGCGTGTGAGCATCACGCCTCACCACATGGTGGGGCGTATGAACATCACGCCTCACCTTGTGGTGGGGCGTATGAGTATCACGTCCCACCTCATGGTGGGGCGTGTGGCTATCACGCCTCACCATGTGGTGGGGCGTGATACTCATACGTCCCATCACATGGTGAGGCGTGATGCTCACACGTCCGAGTGCCGAACCAGATTTTTTTTAATTCAAATTACAGAAATGCAAGGAAGTTCAATCGGAAAAATACCTCAAATTCAGACACAACATCACTCCCGTCTCCTCCCGGTGATAACGGATTGCCTTCCATCAAACGTGTTGTCTTTGATTCAGATGAAAATGTATTTGGGAGACTTTGAGAGAGTTTGGGAGGGATTCAAACTTTCAGTTTTTGGTTAAAGGACGGTTTCGTCTTTTTCCGGGGCTGGAAGTGTGAAAATGGAGCTGGGTTTAGTAACCCACTTAACATATAGTCTGAATCCAAAGTCAAAGATACAAATGAAGAGAATTAAACTATGAAATTTATTTACTACTTGAATATTAGATTGATATTTAACTAATTATAATTAATAATTCTGGTTCAATAATAAATTATTAATAAAAAATGAATTAAGATACACTAGGAGCTGGAGAGAGACTCTCTATTAATAGAAAAGATGTAAAGACTTTTAGTAATTTGAGAAGCTACTAAGAAACTGTTGGAGCTGATTTTTCATTTTTCATTCTCAAATTTAACTTAAAGACCAACTTAAGAGACTGTTAGAAATGCTCGAAATTCATCTCTATATAGTGCGGCTTTTGGAGATTTAATTTTAAGACTACTGTAGAATTAATTGACAATAACTTAATACTTTTTATTGGACCAAGTGTAGGATAATACATTAGTCTGAACTTGAACTAGGCCAAAGCCTGAGCATCTCCAAATTTTGGTAAACAAACTGACAGGATTGTTGGCGAATTAGATGTAGAGAAAAGATAGAAACTATGAATGAGCTCGAGGAGTTTGGATTAACTTGAAAAGAAATGAATTAGTTTGGAAATATATAAAAACTAGTTTTTGACCCGTGCGATGCACGGATTCATCTTACCATATAAATATTAAGAAAAATATAATTTAATAATTACAATTAATGATATAAAGGTGCTATATCAATTAAATATTATTATTTTATTTTTACATTTACCTTAAATAATCTTTTTTTATAAATAATCTTTTTTTATAGATAAATATAATAATATAATTAAAATTAATATATTATATATTATATTATGTTTTTTATCAGGAAAAAATGAGGAAGTGACACATCAGCTCCATCGTTACTATTTTATATTATATATAGATAGATATACAGAGAATTAGTGAGATTTTAGGGATTCATTTAAATTTTATAGAACTCTTAGATATAGTACGAATAAAATAATTTTTTTATAAATAAATATAATAATATAACTAAAGTTAATATACTATATTGTATATTATATTTTTATCAGTAAAAAAAGAAGAAGTGACACCTCAGCTCATTCGTTACTGTTTTATATTATATATAGAATATATAGATATGCAGAGAATTAGAGAGATTTTAGGGATTAATTTAAATTCTATAGAACTATTATATATAGTACGGATAAAATAATCTTTTTATAAATAAATATAATAATATAACTAAAGTTAATATATAATATTTTTTATCAGTAAAAAAGGAGGAAGTGACACCTCAGCTCCATCGTTACTGTTTTATATTATATATAGATATAGATATGCAGAGAATTAGAGAGATTTTAGGGATTAGTTTAAATTATGTAGAACTTTTAGATATAGATATGCAGAGAATTAGAGAGATTTTAGGAATTAATTTAAATTTTGTAGAACTCTTAGATATAATACGCATAAAATAATCTTTTTATAAATAAATATAATAATATATTTAAAATTAATATATTATAATTTATATTATATTTTTTATCAGTAAAAAATGAGGAAGTGACACCCCAGCTCCATCGTTACTGTTTTATATTATATATAGATATGTAGAGAATTAGAGAAATTTTAGATATTAATTTAAATTATGTAGAACTTTTAGATATAGATATATAGAGAATTAGAGAGATTTTATGGATTAATTTAAATTCTGTAGAACTCATAGATATAATACGGATAAAATAATCTTTTTATAAATAAATATAATAATATAACTAAAGTTAATATATTATATTTTTTTATTATATTTTTTATCAATAAAAAAGGAGGAAGTGACATCTCAGCTCCATCGTTACTGTTTTATATTATATAACTCTTAGATATAGTACGCATAGAATAATCTTTTTATAAATAAATATAATAATATAACTAAAGTTAATATATTATATTTTTTTATTATATTTTTTATCAATAAAAAAGGAGGAAGTGACACCTCAGCTCCATCGTTACTGTTTTATATTATATATAGATAGATATGTAGAGAATTAGAGAGATTTTAGGGATTAATTTATATTATGTAGAACTTTTAGATATAGATATGCAGAGAATTAGAGAGATTTTAAGAATTAATTTAAATTCTGTAGAACTTTTAGATATAATACGGATAAAATAATCTTTTTATAAATAAATATAATAATATAACTAAAGTTAATATATTATATTTTTTATCAGTAAAAAAGAAGGAAGTCACACCTCAACTCCATCGTTAGTGTTTTATATTATATATAGATGAAAAGAATTACATAAATGAAATGAGTGGTACAAAAGGATCCAACCGGGCAATGTACCACAGATTTGAATATTAATAAAAAGCATCTGAAATTTAAAAAAAAAAAGAAAAGTACAAAAGAAAAGGAAGTTGCATAAATTAAAACTAGAAATAAGCACAGACAGACAAATCTCTTCTTTCTTAGTCAATTCCAAGCTGTCGCCTTCTCCTTTCACATCTCTAAGTACACATTTCTCTTTCTCTTTCTATATATATTTATGTCAGTTATTAGTCCTCTTTTCCTCTTACCCTCCCCCTACCCCAGGTCACGTCCTACTCCTACTCCTACTGCACCCCAAAATCCCATATATGTATAGTCGCGTCACTTGATGCTACTGCCACGTGTCTTTCATCTGCAACTATTCCTTTTATTTCTCCTATCCTTTCTCTTATGTTATACAGATACTCTCCCTCTTCTCCTTCTCTATCCCACACCCTTATCCCTCCTCCTGCGCATATTAGCGCGTATCCTCCGTTTATACATCCCATCATTCCTCTCTGCGTTCTTCTTATGTTAAACCTACACACTTGCTCATTTCCTAAACTGCGCACCCTAGCCATCCCTCTGTTATCCACCACCATATACGCCTCCTTCCATACCTCAAAACACCCTACTATATTCCCTCTACTCAATCTTTCTTCCCTCACTATTCCCCCTTGATTCCTTAAATCAAATTCTATCAGCCGTAAACTCGTACAGGCCACCGCCGATTCCCGACTCAGTACTCTCACTCTTCCAACTATCTCACTCAACTCGGTTAATGTGTGCCAACCTCTGACGGAATCCGGGTCGGTTAATACGCCGCCGACGAAGGTCAGCTCTTCCGTGTTGCCGTCCCAAATCTGGAATGCCCGTCCTGGAACCCCCGCGTGGAGGCCCACCCACCATTGGGCCCGGCCCGTAAAGTCTATTAATGCCCCTTCGGCAACCACGTCACCATAGTGGACCCTACGTGGATAAGCATTGCTGTTCAGTAATGCCACGTAGATGTCACCATCTAAAGTTGCAAAAACTAAGCGCGTGTCGTTTAAAATAATCCCTGAAACAGCGCGGGAGAAGCGACCCAGGCGGTCTCGGTGCTGTGGGCGGAAAGTACGCGCGTGTTGGCGCGTGTTTAAATCGAACAAGCGGACGGCTCCGTCTGCGAAGCCACAAGCTAGAAATTGGTCGGAGAGTGCCATAGAACGGCAGATGGGAGCGTCGGGATCGTTAGGATCGTCGACATCAGCTGGATCAAAATGGAGGGTAAAATGGGAATATGTAGCGGTACGGAAGTTCCTAGCCGTCCGATGGCGATAAATGAACTCTTCGTGCCAGGTTTGATGGAGGAGATTAGTCCTTCCCCAAATACGGCGAGTAAGACGGTGCCAGAGGAGATCGGAGCGGGAGACAGCTCGCCAGGTAGAACATACCTGGAAGGAATAAAAGAAACCACGTGGATATAAGTAAGCAGAGCCATGCATGCACGTAGCAGCAATATCTTTAAAAATAAATAAATATAGGATTTAGGGTTAAGTGTCAGAAAATTAAATGAAAATAAACAAGGATGTAGAGCAGCAAAGCAAAATACATTAATTAAGTGTGGTGGACATGTGAATATTTAGAAAAACGAAGGTAGAGCATGCGTGATTGAGATTAGCTTTGTATGTAGGTAGGTAGGTGCAGAAGGTAGAGACTAGAGAGAAGTTGAAAGAGATGTCGTCTTTTATCATATGTCCGGATTCCAAATAAACCTACCATATCTATATCTTTAATTATTACTAATATTTACTATTTCTTTTTATCAATAAATATATAAATTTCTCTATTTCAAATCAGACTGTTAGGTAGAAGGTTAAATGGTTTAACACTGCTTCAACTAGCTGCAAAAAATCCTATAAAAATTAACTATTTTATTTTATTTCATAACAAAAAAATTAAGAATATCAATACAAATCTATACTAATATTTTTTAATACTTGAAAATTAAAAATCTATACTAATATTAAGCCTTCAGAACAGAAAAATTATTATATAAAAACTAAAAAACGAATCCTAGAATAGTATATACAAAGAAACAGTGGAGTATGAGTTTGATCCTCCTTCACATGTTATGTGATCCAAAAACTAAATTAGAAATATAGAACTAAAAATTATAAGAATAAAATTAGATAGTAATTTTCACCTATTAAAATCTTACGATGGAAATTAAAATTCATCGTAGCCTGTACCTAATATAGTGACTAATCAAATTCACTTATTCAGTTATTTATTAGATAAACATCGTAATATTAGAAAGTAAAAGAGTCGTAGTTAACTAGATGTGTATAATTTAAAATTATGAGTATAAAATTAAAAAGTAAAAGAATTGCGGAATTTCTATCTCAAAAAACAATAGAATAATCAATTTTGCATAAAAAAAAATTATTTATTAATTAATGAATAAAGAAATTTTGATTTTTTATTTCTTTAAAAAAAATAATGCTAAAATTATTTATTAATTAATGAATAAAGAAAATTTGATTTTATATTTCTTTTAAAAAAAAAATAATACTGAAACTTTAACCGGTAAAACCTGTGATTAGTTTTCCAATCTTAATGGTTCAGCTACACAGTTAACCGATTTTAGCGATGTTAGTTTTGGGTATTTCCAAACTGATTTACCTGTTGAGTCCGGTTCAACTAGGTTAATCAGAACCTGCTGGCCTGTTCTGGATCTTACAACTTTGCTCTTTGCCTCTAATAAAAATTTCTCTCAAATAGTAAACTTAATATGTAGCATGACTATAACTTGACAGTTGTATTGAACATTTAATAACTGAAACAGTTTCATATTTTTGAGAAATTATTTGTAAATGTAACGATAGTATATTTAATTTTTTAGACAAAAAAATTTGGGTTGAAATAAAATAGAAGTTGTTAAAAAAATCCCATTTGATTTTGTTAAGGTAAACTCTATAAGAAGAGGAAAATAGAAGTAAATATGGAAGTTATATTTTTGTGATTATGGATAAATTATGAAAAAGTAAAGAAGTATGGTTACATGAAAACATCCTAGTATGAGGGAGACTTTGACCTTCCTCTTTGGCTCTTATTATCTAAGTACAGCAAGTACAATGTGAACTATTATACTTTTGGTACTTGGGAATGATTTCATTTTCAATTCCAAACAATCCATCCATCCATCATTTTATAAACTCAAAATATGGATAACATTTAAATTAAAGAGTAGGATAGGCTATATTTTGAGAAATACAACTGAGGTCCGACAAGAAAAAGATATAAAAAATTAATTTAAACTCTTATTACAGGTTGGGAAGTGTATGAGAACAGTGACAGAAAGGGACAAAGAAGCAAAGGGTGTGGTGTGGTCCATACAAATAGTAGTATTATTTTTATTTGATGGGAAAGGAAGTGTTTTTTATTTTTATTTTTGGGAAAGGAAGTGTTAATGTTAATATGAAAATGTATAAATGATACTAGTAAGATTAAGATGTTACAGCAGGTCGGTTTGAGGCGTGGTTTCCCATATTTATGTAAATAAAAAAATAATAGTATCTTTCATTTCCAAGAAAAGAAAAGACTTGTCTCGTTAAAGGAAGCGAATCTGTATCTTCCCTAACTTGCCTTTTTCTGCTATTTTCTTTTTTCACTCTCCACTCTACTTTTCTACTATACCACCCCCTCAAATACAGTAATACACTGTTGTCCTGCCATTTATTCATCTTCTTAATTGTTCCGATATTAGCATGATAAATATGGTTAAGTTACTCAATAATTTAACCATTCAATTAAGATTTGAATCCTAAAATGTAATTAGGATGGAAAAACTTGGTGGAACATCTGCCACACCTTCTTTATTTGAGAGGGTAACTTCAACCACTTACAAGTTTCTTGCTTCTTTTTAAAAACAGCCTCTCTCAACTCAGAAAATGTAATTGTAGTTTACATTTTATAAAGAAGAAAGTTATAATTTGAAATGTATTGTAGTCCATAACAAAAAAAAAAAAAAGTGTATAGTAGAAAAGAAAAAAACAAAAAAGAAGTCACGAACTGAGTCTGAATCTTGGCTCTCGCAGACATGAGTTTATAAAACAAGTATTGGGCTCCATGTGCTTTTTGGAATTGCACATGCTGCCTTTTGACTCATTTTTAAAAGCCTAATATACTGGACGGGCTATCTATCTATTTCTAAACATCCATATATACTTGTTTGTTTCAAGAAAGAAACCATTCCTTAAATCATGCTTAAAAATATACTATTATATATTACTATATGATATGATGAGAGAGATGTCCGAAATAGCAAAATTAAAATGACTTTGTTTATATGGAGGAAAGTTGAGTCAAAAAAGGGTAATGGGATTCTAGAGCTTGAAAAGGATCATGCCAATAAAGGGAAAAAGGAAAATCTAAGCACAAAAAAGCCCTTTTTCTCAACTCATGAAAATACACAGTCTGCTCTGCTATGCTATGTGAAAAAGGAACTTCATTTTTTCTACAATCAAAAGAATTAGTAGTTAGAAATGGACCCATCATGACCATAACCAGTTTCTTACAATTTCCCTTCCCTTGGATTCTCATATACTTCCAACCCAGCTTATGTGTCAGCATTTTTCTACAACTCAGATTATAATATTTAATAGTATTATAAGTATACTGTACTGCAACACAGCAGTTTGACTTAGACCAAGCTTTTGTCCATTCTTGTTCTTGTTCTTGTTCTTGACACAGACATCCCATTCATTCTCTATTCTATTGTCTACTTCTCTTCTCTTATCAAATTTAAATAACAAGAACACATTGCTAATTAATTAATTAATTAATCATTATGAATAAGAAGAAGAAGAAACCTGAAATAGATTGACGATGGCCTGAGCAGCGGCGAGACGGCCTAAGAATTGAGAAGCGTCAATGGCGACTTGAGTAGCAAGAGCTTCAATGAAAGGCTCAGGCCACACCTCGTTAATCGTACGCCGACGAGACCTTGATGGCCCTTCATATTCATTTCCATTACCATTGTCCGAAGAAGAAGAGGAAGAAGACATTAATAAATTAAGGAAATAAGGATATATATATCTATGCGGAGAAAAACAAAGTAGTATTAGAGAAGAGAGGAGAAGAAAGAAAGAAAGAAAGATATCTAAAGAACAAGGACAAAAAGGTATACATAAAGACTCAGACCGAGGGGTCCCATAAAAGCCTCTTTCTTTTCTTTTCTTTTCTTTGGAAGACAATATTTTATTTATTTTTCCTTTTTCCTTTTTTAATTATAGTATTTTGTTTGAATCATACTATAGTCATTGATTAATATCAAAACGTTACAGACAGACAGATAGACATGAAAATCAATTCCAATTTGCAAAGACGGCGGTGCTGGACATTTTAATTTCCCATGTACATTTCTTTTGGAACTTACTAAATACCCTTTTCTTTTCTAGAAAGAGGAGGAGGTTGCAATAACCATATAGAATTATTCTAATTAATTTGAATAGATTATAGCTAGAAAGAGTTAATTATTTGAAACATTAATATAGTGAAAGTACAAGAATTGGGGTGAAAGAAGAGATGGGGGACCTCAATCAGTCACAGCTGAACTTGGGGTTTACTGGTAGCTCACTGGAAGCTCTCTCTATAGTTTTACCTTCAATTCAAACCTTTTTAATTGCTTATGTTTAAAGCCTTTTTTTCGGCTTTGTTTTACTTATCTTCTTTGTACTTATGTACTCTTTCTTACTATTACTAACTTCTACAATACTGTTCTCTTCATCATAACTGGATTCACTCTTGGGTACAAATTCTTCAACTGTATTTATAGCCTTTTGTCTTAACTTAATCATTCTTGTTTTTCTTCACAATACAACATCAATCAACTCACACTCAGATACAAAATCACCAATCATTCATATGCAATATCAAAGAATTGGGACACCACAAAGGCTCGAACCTCATTTACACACTTGTATTAAAAGATCATACACTACCTTCTATACACTAAGCCTTAAATCAAAGAGGAGTGGGACGAAATTAGACATTAAGGGATTAATGCAAGTGATCGACAGAAGATGATAGAAATTTAAGGGCCGCAGTATATTCAGCTAACAAACAATCTCAAAAAACTATAAATGGACCCCGAAGCATCTATTCTAAAAACCCAACCAATCAACCCAAAATGACTCCTACATTATGTCAAATTCTTTCTAGAACTTTAGGTTTTTTTCTTCATAATTTGTAGTTTTGGTTTCACTTTTCAATTTCTTTTTAACTTCAATTTACTCCTTTAGCAACCTTTTTTCAAGTTCCTTACCTTTATTTATCGATTTCTAGTACAAAAGTTACTAATTCCGTATTTGGAAGTTTACTAAAATCATTTTCTGTCAAGTTTTATAGTTTCTGTCCAACATTTTTCCGTTCTTATTTCAGACCATTTAAAGTCTGTTTTTGCTCTCAATGTCTTATAGATATTCACTCTTGAGATTCTAAATTTCATGTTAGCCTTTCGGTTTGCCTAATTCCGTGTCCGAACACCCATTTTACAAGTCATTCTTCGGACCCTAAATCATTTTATATATTCTGTTTCAGCTTTTATACAATCTGTCCACCTGTTTCATGTTCATGTTCTCGAGCTTTTGCATTTCGTTTTTTATATCTCGTCAATTTTCCTTCACCGGATTACGTCCCTGTGAGGCGTCGTTGTGATCGGTCGGGGACACTCCGATGCTAAAGTCATTGATACTCTTGAGAGAATAAATAGTAATCACGAAGTAGGGTTAGAATAATGTGTACCTGAAACACCTTGTAGTTGAGGTATTTATACAGGATTCTGTAACAATCATAACAATCCCTATTTATTGCCTTTGAATGTAGTTTAATGTTACATTCTTTATGCTCGATTGTTTTTAGCTTTAATGGAACTATTAGTATCATTAATGAGGAAGGTTCCCCGTGATAACGACTTGAAGACCCTCCAAACGGATCCGCCCATATAAGCATGCTTATGCCTATCTGGTGGATACGGATCTCCTTAATAAGGCAGGGCCCTATGGCTGGGCTTTCACGGCATACGGCCTGGCTCTAACCCGGCGGATCTCTTTTGTTTAGCAGAACACTTTTACTACTTTGATCCTTCCTCTTATTGGTTTTTACAATTACGCCCCAAGGACTTTTTTCGGATGTTATCCCCAATTTTTGCATAAACTTATTCTTGACTTCCCGAAGTTGACTTTTGCCTTTTGTTTTACTCAATTTCGTGTCTGTAAGCTCTCACACGAGTCATCTAAAGTTTAGTCCAAATCTGCCCCTAAATTTAAATTACTTTTGCCACTTTCAATCCACTCAAATACCACTCGAATCAGTAATCTACAATCGAAATCAATCCCATCCTTCGCCGACCGCTCGAAGTGTTCGGGAATCCAACGCCAAAGTCAATTCAATGCCTCGTTGAGATAGCCAACAGTGGCTCCGAGTTTATCATTTGAATTTCAATTTTCATTCTCGTTGTTGTATTTAATGCAATTTGATTCCTACGTATGTTATTGAATTGCTTCTACTTTATTTTACAATTGTTCAACTATACGTTGGTATAGAGATTTCAATTGTAATTATTTATCTCAAACTCATGTATATGTTCATTTACATCAATAAATATTAATTTTTTTTACCAAATCATGTGTCAATTTTGCACTTTTAGTTTCTTTTATTTACTCATCTTTTAATTCATTTGCAATAGTTTAAAAAGATTAATTATCTAGCGAAATTTTATAATGGCACTAGAAACCTAAGAATGACTTTTTCAATCTTTGTGTCCCTTATCAAACGTTTCGTTTAGATTTCAAGTTTTGCGCGCAAACTCCATAACTTACCAATTTCATTTAAAAATTTATTTCTCTGGCACACCCGCACCCATACCACTCGTGACAATGTTAAAATTAACATTATTTACAAAATATCGCTAACACTATAAATAGCTCATTAGCCAAATTAACATTAAATTAGTCAGGTACATTCGTAGGTTAATTCCAGCTTGTTCTAGATCTCTTGTGCCGTCTCGCAACCTAAGATCTTATTGTAATCTCCAGCATTTAAAGCCCATTGAAGCATATTGATAGTCGAAGCGTTAGTTTGTAACTTCTTTAAATCTTTATATATCTGTTTGTCCTCATTCTTTATGGCTTAAGTCCCTTCTACTGTCTCAGTAAGTTTATAAGGGCCTATGATTATTACTAACTAGGCACTCATATGCTTTGAGCTTCGATAAAATTCTTCATTCTATTTTTCCAAAATGTATAATTGGATCCAAAGACCAAAAGGGATCTGGTAATGGATAGACCCTCGTGAAGGATTTGACTGGTCTCATTACCAAGGAGGAAATGTGTGTTATTTGTTGCAATTAGGGATCTTGAGCTCAAGATAGTTTTATCTTTAGCAATAGAGCTTCAGGCTCTGATACCACTTGTTGGTCCTTTGTGAGGTTAGATTTGTTCCAAAGGGGGGTGAATGGAACAATCAGTTAATTGTAGCCTTTTAATCATTTTTCTCACTTAGCGTTGGAATGGAAAGCACAAAGGCTAACTCTAGAATCAGAGGCAAGTTCCGTTTACTTAATTAATCAGTCAACAGAGCTTGTTTCTGCTTCTGACTTATGAACTCAAAGGACAGTTAACTCAGAGGAGCTTCTGTGTATTCTAAAGATTGATTATAGTTTATGGCGTACACAATTCAAAGCTTATTTCTCAGATTTAATATCCAGAGCATGCAATATAAGTAAAGGCAGAGTTAGAGAAAGAGTTACACAGTATATTATACTGGTTGGACCTCTCGCATACATCCAGTCCTCGGAATACCTTCTTATGAGCTATAATCCACTACCGAACTCTTTAACGGTAAAGCACAAACCCTTACAATAGATATACCTTATGTAAAGTGCCTTCCTTTACAAACAATAGTCACCTAACTATCCTCTCTAACTACTTGCTTATAACGAAGCAAGTAAAAGAGTTTCTGATTTACAATTGAAGATTTGTTCTAATATAGAACATAATTTAAGTACAAACTCTCTATATGATTTACACAAATATTGAGATGAATGTGTATCACGAATATTGCTCTAGTTTCACTTGGAAGCTTTTTATCAATTTTTAGTGTTTGATAATTTGTCAGTTGTGAATAAGCATTGCATTGGCTTTTATAGTGGAAGCTTTAGGCAGAGATCCGTTTAAATTTCAAACTAACCGTTTGGAGGGAAAAGACTTTTGTCACCATCGACTTCTGACTTCTGTATCAACAGTCTAAAAGGTTACCGTTGATAATGCATGAGCTTTTGTCTCTTGAGCTGCGCGTTCTTCTGTCTTTTGGTATGGCAGACTTGTAGTCTACAATCTTTCTATTTTTGGTATCAAAAGAGAGTCGTTGGGGGACAAGGCTTATGTAGTTTGTCCCTTTTACTATTTTTAGGAACGACATGATGTGATTGTATGTCAACGCCTTCCTTGTTCCTTCTTGCTTATGGGCATTTGGATTGTCTGTGTCTAGACCAGAAGTAGAGCTTTGGACCTTTATTCTTCTAATGCCTTAGTGTATTTTGTTCAATTTAATGTTTAAGTAGAAATTTTCATTTAACAAACTTATTAGCATAAGAATCAAACTTAATTTAATTCTTAAATATTTTTAGGGATCTAATTTCCTTATTTAATTATTTTTGTTATAATAAAAAAAACTCTTGGAAATTGTATTTCAACATGGTCTTGTTCGTCCTTTGAATCGGTGCTAGCCGTTTCACCGTCTTCGAAAGTGAGGTTGGCAACCGTCGCCTCTAATTCTATTTTTCTGTCGGATTGGCTAGTGCTTACTACCTCTTTGGTAGAGGTAGGATCTGTGGAGAGAGAGATTTTCATCATCGTTTTTTTGAGGGTTTTGTTGGGTTTTAAGTTGTTCGATCCACACTCATCGCACCAAATGATGAAAAGTCGAGATCTGTATTCATCGTCTGGACAACCTGTTGTCGGGATCAATCCCTGAAATACATTCTAACGATCAAGTTAGTAGTAATAGGTGTAAAAAGAAGTGTAGAGAGAAAAGAATGAGAGAAATTTACCCCTTACCATGATGTGTAGTGGTTTTATTTATAGGTTTTAAAGTGTGGGATGAGAAATGACTCCAATACTATTGGATCCTTAGTTCTGTCAAAGGGAAGCTTCGAGGGTGTTCAAAGTCAACAGGCTCTCCGATGTCGAAGGGTCATAGGTGCTCGATGCGATGGATCGTCCAAAGTCGGGGGGTGGGGGGTGTTAGATGCTTTATCATATATTAATGATAATTTAATTATAATATATAAAAGAAATATAATAATATTTTATTAATTATAAAAAAATGTAACATACTTTATATATATATAACTTTGCCCTACTCTATCCATAAAAAAAATTAATACATCTGTTAAAAATTTATCAAATTTGTTGAAGTTTGAGATTTTATAAATTTTGATAAGTAAGCAATCAAATTTAGGAAACAATGGCTATGTTTAGCACATAATGTTACTGTGCTATTTGGTAAAACTTAGTTATCCGATAATAATTATTTGTATAAAATCACAAATAAAAACATTGCACTTTTATAACTATTCTATTATTTTTTGACCTAATGCTTCCTCAACCTCTTAACTTGTTCAAATTGGTCATTTTATCCCCTCAACTCATCGAATGTCCTATTTACCCTCATAACTCCATAAAAGTGGTATTTCTCACCCCCTCAACTTGTCCATTTATTCCCTCAACTCATAGAATGTTCTATTTACCTTCTTAACTCCATAAAAGTTGTATTTTTCACCCCTTACAATCCGTTATCGAAACCTAAATTGACAACTTTTTTAAACGTTAAACCTATATTTATGCTATTTTGTAAGTAGAACCTAAATTGATACTTTCCCAAAAATCATAGGCCTATTTTGGTACATTATCCCTACATATAATGTATTTAACTTGTTCATATTAATATTCTTGTTATTTGTATTTTTTATTCGTTCTTTCTCTTTTCAACTTTTTTTACTACTACAAAGGGATAAGAAATACCATTTTTATGGAGTTAAGAGGGTAAATAGGATTATAAGTGGTGAGAAATACCACATTTATGGAGTTAAGGGGGTAAATAGGATATTCGATGAGTTGAAAAGGGGTAAAATGACAAATTTGGACAAGTTAAGGGGGTGAGAAATATCATTTTTATGGAGTTAAGGGGGTAAATAGGACATTCGATGAGTTAGAGGGGTAAAATGACCAATTTAGATAAGTTAAGGAGGCTGGAGAAGCATTAAGCCATTATTTTTTTAATAATTTATATTCTTAATCCCCTCATCAAAATAACATACATACATGTTATGGCTTATGTCTTTATTTTTTTTTTTTTTGGTAGAAAAGGAAAAGAAAAACGAATAACAACAAACTACCCAGGAATTAGCCTAGGGAAGCTAACCCCAATCCTATCTTCTAAGAGAAGATGAGAGATGAAACTAGGGGAAACAGGAAGGGTAGTAACGCCTAACGTCCCTTCATGGCCCGCCGCCGCCAAGCGATCAGCAACACGATTCTGCTCTCTAAAAATGTGTCTGAACTCTACGAACTCAAAGGAGGAGCAAAGCCTTATAATAGCTTTGATGAGGTTGCGACTGTTAAGACCCATAGAATGATTCTCAGAAATCATTTTGATTGCTTCCAAATTATCAGACTCCACAGAGAGCCTCTTAACACTCAGCCTTTTAGCAAGATTGATTCCTGTAAGAATAGCCCAGAGCTCCGCAGAAAAGGAAGAACCCAACCCTAAATTCTGGGAGAACCCAGAAAGCCAGACGCCCCCTACATCTCTAAGCACACCTCCAGCCGCAATCTTACCGTTACTGAGGCAGGAACCATCAGTATTCAGCTTCACAACCCCCTCTCTTGACCTACTCCATCCCACAAGATGGACATCACAACACTGAGAGGCTCTGGCAAGAGACTCTCCTTTGAAACTATCGATAATAGAGAAAAGTTTTTTCGAGAAGAAATCAGCTAAGTTAAAGAAAATATATTTAAAAAAATATATAAAAATATATTTAAAAAATAAATAATAACATAAAAAGTATATAAAAATAGATTTAAAAAATAAAAAGCATTTTTAAATTTTTATTAATACATAAAAGTTAAAGAAAAAATAGGAAACAAATATTTATTCTTGATCTTGTGAAGAGTATCTAAGTACCATTGTTGCGCTTCTTTCGTATCCAATTACATGTAGCATACAAATCCATACCAATAAATAATAACAAAAAAGATTCAGCATTACTACGAGACCAAACTCATACACGGAATGTTTTTCTAGCCATTTCTCTTTAGTATAAAAAATTATTGCTTAATTTTGATCGGAATAAATAATAAAATAATTATCTAATAGTCTCAGCCTTTTAAATGGACCAATGGAATAAAAAACACTAATATATATACAGAAAAAGTAAAAAAAAAAAGTTTGGGGTTGTCCAATTTGTAAAATAAAGACTTAAGATTTAAAAGTTTGCAAATAGATAAATGTAGTATGTTTTATTTATAAAATAAAGTATTACAATTATATAGTCAAGTTCTGATTACAACTAAATATCTTTATTTTTAAAAAAATATTTTTACATAACAACAAATACATAACCCCTAAAAGAACAACTCTCTAAATCGAAATAATAAATTATATGGTGGACATTTTATTTTATTTTTTTAATTTGACAGTTTATAAACTGAATTGATATTTAAGTTCATTTACATAGTTGTAATTTAATTTTGCGGTCTATATTTTGTCAATATACAAATGTAATTTTAAAAAAATAAAAAAATATTATTTATTGTCATCAGAACTTAACAATGTAATTTCAAATACTTTGTTTTGTAAAAAAAAAAACATACCACATATCTTTATTTATGGTAAATTACATACGTGGTGTACAACTTTTACCTGTAATCACACTTTGGTGTACAATCAAAATTTTGTCACACTAAACTGTACAACCTTTTAGTGACCTCCCACTAAAGTGTACAGCAGGTAAAAATGATCGGTCAATGCTCACTCAACGCGCCACCTCATCTTTGACTAGTCAAAAAGTCAAAAAAATTCAACCACTTAATATAAAATTACTTCTATACCTCTATCTCTCCATATGTTTATCTTCTTCCCTCTATTTCTTGCTCTCTCTTCAAATTTCTTTCTCTTTCTAACCACTCTCTCTTTGAATTTCTTTCTCTCTCTAACCTCTCTCCATAAAATCAATATCATCAAATCTTTGTAGGAAACTTCAAATTTCTTTCTCTCTCTAACATCTCTCTTCAAATTTCTTTCTCTCCATAATATAGTTTTCCTAAGTCAGTTCCAGAGTGCATGAGTGAATAAGAATAAAACTTTACTGATGTTAAAGTAAATTTGGACCTTTATCCCTATTTTTAGTCAATCGCATAGATCTAGGTTTGGATGATTCTCTCATGGCTTCATGACATATAATTTTTCTTGTGTAAGAGGAATATTTTCTTTTAGATAATGCTTACTACTTTGAGATGAAGGATGTTGGGTTGTTCGATGCAGACTGAGATTGATTTAATGCACGGGATACTGTAGAGAAAGCCATAGGAAACAAATAAATCCTTTTCCCTCAATTTTTAAGAAAAATGATGTACAATAGTAGTTGTAATTAATGTTCCAATAATGACAAGTTATAGAATTTTAACGGATATGTCAAATGTAAATATTTTTTTTTAGAGAGAGAGAAGAGTTAGAGAGAGAAATGGAGTGAGTTCTATTCTTTTCAATTTGGAAGGGATGAGAGTATTTTAGTAATTCCATATTAGGGATAAGAATTTTTTACTTTTAAAGTGGTCAAAATGTTGATGTGTCAACATTGACTTGCGTTGACCGGTCACTTTTACCGGCTGTACACTTTAGTGGAAGGTCATTAAAAAGTTGTACAGTTTAGTGTGACAAAATTTTGATTGTACACCAAAGTATGATTATGGATAAAAGTTGTACACCATGTATGTAATTTACCCTCTCTATTTACAAACTTTTAAACCACATACCTTTATTTATAAATAGGGTAAACCACGAGCATTTCTTTTATACTTTACCCTATATATAAAGCTAATAAAACTAAAAATGAGATTTGACATTTAAACTTAACAAAACTAATCATACATGCAAAATGATGCCAAATCACAATTTCACTTGTAAATTTGAAAGTTGATGTCAATAATAGTAATTGGGAATAAAAAAAAATAAATGCTCAATTTTCTAATTGAATTTTTTTATAAAATCAGTTTTTTCATAATTAACAGGCTTAGATTTTATTCAAAATTAACAGTTGAGTTCAATCCGTTATTTGAAAATATTTTCACTAAACACTACTAGTACATGTTTTGACTACGAGCTCGTTTGTTTTACTTTACTGTTTGCTGTTTGCTGTTACGGTTTGTTGTTTGTTGTTCGAAAAAACTACTTTTCCAAAAAGCAGAGATTCTCTGCTTTTACAAAGAGTTGATTTTCGGGTGTAAAAGACAAACAGGATGTCACTAACCAAACACTTAATGCTGCTTTTCAGATGTAAAAGGCAAACATGAGATCTAATGGCGGAACCAGGACTCCGAATGACCCGGGACTCAAACATATCAGTAAAAAAAATTCAAAACATCAAAAAAAATCTAAATTAACTGTGCGGTTGACGACCAACGCATTAAAACTGTAAAACTTTTATCACTTTTTTTAAAAACTAGCATTGAACTAATAGAAAATTAAACATGTTTACTTTTTTTTAATAGTAAAGACATAATAAAAATAAATATTAAATATGTTTACTTTTTTTTAATGGTAAAAAAAATGAATTTTTATGAAGATGTTGGGGGCGTCTGGCTTTCTGGGTTCTCCCAGAATTTAGGGTTGGGTTCTTCCTTTTCTGCGGAGCTCTGGGCTATTCTTACTGGAATCAATCTTGCTAAAAGGCTGGGTGTTAAGAGGCTCTCTGTGGAGTCTGATAATTTGGAAGCAATCAAAATGATTTCTGAGAATCATTCTATGGGTCTTAACAGTCGCAACCTCATCAAAGCTATTATAAGGCTTTGCTCCTCCTTTGAGTTCGTAGAGTTCAGACACATTTTTAGAGAGCAGAATCGTGTTGCTGATCGCTTGGCGGCGGCGGGCCATGAAGGGACGTTAGGCGTTACTACCCTTCCTGTTTCCCCTAGTTTCATCTCTCATCTTCTCTTAGAAGATAGGATTGGGGTTAGCTTCCCTAGGCTAATTCCTGGGTAGTTTGTTGTTTTTCGTTTTTCTTTTTCTTTTCTACCAAAAAAAAAAAAATGAATTCAGAAGTGTTATCAAAATAAAAATAAAGAGTACATTTCAATTAATTAATAATGGTAATATGTTTTTATAATTATTGAAAAATAAAATTAAAATAAATAAAAACTTTTTAAAAGAAAATAAGATTGAAGAGAGTTGAACATAGGACCTCTCAAATAAAAGTAAGCATCTTTAATCATCTCATCTACCTTAAAACATTGAAATAATACTACATAGAGTCAATATAATTCTCTCCAAAATATTACCAGACACCATTACTATGAAAAAAAATTCAATTTTCCGGCCGCCTGCCGGGGCTCGAGCTCCTCTGGTTCCGCCCCTGATGAGATCACTAACCAAACACTTAAAACTCTCCTTTTTAAAATGAAAAGGCAAACTGGAGCATGAAAATGAGCAACCAAACACCCAGCTTTTTTACTAAAGAGCAGTAGGTAGGAGATAAACACTAAAATTAAGCAGAAATTGTTAGCCATGAAATAGTTAATAGTGATTGGAGTATTGTAATACAGTATATGATAGTATTAGAGAACATAAGCATGCATATATGGTTGAATTCATTAGAAAGGCACGTGATTGAGGGTGTCTAGTAAAGTGCAAACCAAAGCAAGTAGTAGTATGTAGTATTATCTAAAATTTGGGTTTTATTTTATATGCTACTACAAATGAAGCGTGAAGTTTGAGCCTAGCCTAGATGTGATTTTTCAGTCATCATTTCTTGGCCAACCATAGCCATGTCTACACGAATTTCAGACTTGTCATTTCCTGCTACTTGTCAATAGATTTTTATTGCTTATTGCATCAACACATTAATTCTTTAATTTTGGTTTTATGAAATATATAGACTAAACTATAACCCACTTCTAAATAATTCAACCTATTTTCTCTTCAACAAAACCTTCTAACACAATTTTTTTTTTTTGGCGCTTGATACATCTACCTACCAGCCCCTCAACTTAGCTCAATAAAATTGATTAATCCCCCCAACGTTTGAGATATCTTATCAGTTCCTAAACTTGTTTAAAGTTTTTTTATTGATTCTTTATTTAAGTAAAAGTTGGCTATCGAGAAAGAGCAGAAGACAAACATCTCAGCTAGGCTGGTATCCTTGTTAACTGCTCCAGGCCCGACCCAATATTATTAAAAGAATAAGAAAAAAGTACATGAAACGAAAGATAATGACATAGGCTAGGAGAAGCGATATACACACCGCCATCCCAAATTGCTAAAAAAAGATGCATAACAAAATGAACCGATACTATCCCACCAGGTCATATTAGATGTTGTTCTACCAAAATTTACTAACAAGTCAGCCACCTGATTTCCTTTCCGATATATATGTGAAGCGAGCAGTGACACTGTATCTAAATGTTTTAAGCACCTTAGCCAGTCGTGTCTGACAACCCAGGAAACGGAGCGGGAGGGAGACCGCAGTAGTTGAACCACGTAAACAGAGTCACTCTCAAGCCAGAAATGATGTCGACCACTGTCAAAAGCTGTCTTAATTGCAAAAATAGCTGCTGACAACTCCGCAATATAAGCAAACTATCGAAAGTGAGGAAAAGCAAACGCGCATAAGCATGTACCAGTATGTATTCTGAAAATTCCACCACACCCAGCCGTTCCCGAACAGCCCACTACAGAAGCATCTGTATTCACTTTGGTCCAAACCACATGCGGTGGCTGCCAATAAGCAGGTATGATCCTCGCGGAACGACGCAAACGTCAAGCAATACCTAGCTCACTCAAAATCTGACCCTCAACCACAGAGTTCCACATGCAACCATTCCCACATTGTGATGCCTCTCTTATTGACTGCCAGATACGCCTAAAAGCCACGAAGATACATGGCTGCCCATCCTCGAAAATTGCCCAGTTTCGTGTGAGCCAGATTACCCATACCGTATTCACAATTGTTGTCGTCCAAATCGCACGAATCTGCGGACTGAATCTTTGCCTAGCAGCATCCGTAATTAAGGAAGCTATTGATGATACCGTGCTAACATGACGACCAAATAGTGAGCCTACTCCCATCCAGACAGCTTGCGAGAAGGGGCAAGACACAAAAATGTGTGTAGCGATCTCCATTGCTGCGGAACAAATACTACATAGAGAGACGATTACGAAACCTTTAGCACGCAGTCTATCGTGAGTAGGTAAATAACCGAGAGCCTCCCGCCAGAAGGTAATAGATTGCGCATGAGGTATACCAAGGCCCCAAATAAATCGAAACCAAATCTGGGGAGGAGAGGGAGGTCGCATCCATGCATAAAAAAGTTTTATTGATTCTTTAAATTAACTAAAAGTGACATATATTGACTTTAAACTTTTTTAAAATGACCCATTAACCCGTAAACTTGCATAAAGCGATGCATACTTCAACTTACTTAGTCATGTAGCACATAGACAGGTAATCATATTGATTTAAGCAAGTGGGAGAATGTTGGGATTTATGTCGTATAGACAATTGTTTTAGGATATAAATATTTGTAAGTGAATTGTTCCTTTAATCATTTGTTTTACAAGATATAGTATGTTTAACTATATAAAGGCATTAATCTTTTATCAGAACTAATTAAGTTAAATAAAAGAAATCTCAAGTTTATTTAAGCAATTATAAAGTGTTCATACAAGCATGAAGAGAGACTATATTTTATAATAAGTCAATAAACTTAAAGCAACCCTAAGTCAAGTAATATGTTCATTGGATTAACATACTACTGTTGTGACTTGCATTTAATAGTGTCTTCTATTGTGAATAGAGAGTTGATCTCACAAGCTTTAGATATGGAGATATCTAGGCAATTGCATGGATCTGGTGAAGGAGTTCATTAGGATTGGGGACCCGACTTGAGATAACAGGGTGGATGGATTTATCTAGTGTCACATGTTTGTCTCATTGGTATTAGTAGGTATAAGTAATCCTCATACTCAAATAAACATTAATTAGTGATTCTGGATTATGAAGTGTGATACTTAGACTTTATTTAAACACGATCCATAATAGGGATGACTCTAGGGTGTGTGCGAGCACACGTTTGGTATCACATAAAGTAATTGCAGGGTAATTAATATTAGATTGAGCATTCGTCACTCTTGATAAATAGGAGATATATCCAAGGGCCTCTTGTGGAGAATTAACTAAAATCCTTGCAAGGTGATAGAGTTAAGAGTAGAAATAGAGATTTCACTTAACCTATCATTTCAGAGTTAATTCTACCTAGACAAGTAAGAGATACGTCTCGCTATATGTAACTTGACATATTCCATAGTTATAAGATCTGTCCAAAGATATAGCTGATGAAGGATCGAATTATACTAGACCTAATACGAAAAGATAAACGTTAGTATCAACCTGGCTTCTTATCGCTCTAAGGGAATGTTTACAGTTCTGCTAGTAATAGTCTTTGAAATCATTCCGTTATATGTTTAGTTGAAATTAATCTGGTTGAATTAATTCAAATAAATATATACGGCTAGTAGCGCCAAAAATTTAATGGATCACACATGAGATTTGGAATCGGAGGACAGAATGGTAATTTTAGGGTGAGATAGGAAGCAACCAAAATGTGTAGTGTATTATGAGATTATTTGGTTAATTGATTTATTGATAATTGTAATTTGATTATAGTTATAGATAAATTAATTCAAGAATTATAATTTTACATGGAAGTAGGAATTCTAATTTAATTAGAATTGTTGATGATTAATTATATGATATATATATTAAATATTTATATAAGATATAATCAACGATAATGTTCCTAAATTAATTAGTGAATCTAACGTGATTATAATACTAATTAAAATCTGATAACATCCTAATTTACATTGATGTCATCAACCAATAATGATAATTGTTATGAATTATGATAAAAATGTTATTCTTTCTAAGAGAAGAATTGATGACAAATTAAATACAAGATTTATGCAAAGTTAAATGACAAATTATTGGAGTATTGATAAACAAAAAAACTCTATTAATTGTTAGGAGTTAACAACTTGCAAAAAGGAATATAAATACACCCTATATTACATGTAATGTAATGAACCAATATTCTAAAGGGCTGAAGAGATAGGGAGAAAATATTCTTCCGACTTCCACTCGAGTAATTACGTTTCTCGTTTATTCTCTCTTTGATCTTGTGTTGATTCCTTTAGAGGCAATCAATTTAGATTGCTATACATTGGTTGATTACTAACCATTTTCTTTTCTATTGTTTTCATTATTCGTGAAACACGGTTGACAAGTTAGTGGGCACTTCGTTTGTAATGGTAGATAGTTCTTCGGAAAAGGTACATACGTTTAATCCATTTTAATACAAAATAACGATTAACGGATCTTGGGAAAAGGGAAATAGATAAAAAAATTATATTTCCGCTGCGCCTACCTTTGTCTATTTTCCTTCAGTTTTCCCAACAAACCTAGTTAGTGTCACCTAAGGGTGGTACAAGGGGTTAGAGTCAAGTCCCTTGACTCCTTTGACCTGCTCAATGACCTATTCGTTGCTCATTTTTCCAGTGCAATCAAGGTCAAAGGTATTAGTTCCAACCTCATCAATGTCAAGCAACGATCAATCGAGCCCCTCATGGGGTATCTTGCGCGTTTCCACCATATGTCTGCCTAGGTAAAATCCATGAATGTGGAGGTGGCCATCTATGCACTAGCAAAAAGGACAACCTGTCAACCTCTCAAACAAAGCTGATATAGCAACCCTCCCCTAACCTTCCAAGAACCCATGGCCGTGGGGCAGAGCTTTGTCTAATTCAACAATAGCATGTGACCAACAGACTGCGAAAAGCACGAACATGACAAGAAGCATAGAGATAAGAAAGAAGATAAAGGGAATACCATTGCTGAAAAAAAGGAGGCCTGCATCTTGAGGGATAAGGGTCCCATCCCTATCACCCTAGGGAAGAGAACACGCATGAACCAAGAGAAGGAAAAGGCTTACATCGAAGCGTGGACAGGGAGGTGCACTACTCTGACGTCCATCGCCCATATCCCAAAGGTGACTAGGTTGAACATGGATGATCCTTTTGAAGGAAAATAGGCTCACGTATAGCAGCGAAAATATAAAAATTTTAACCTATTTCCATTAACCCCAAGATCCGTTAACCGTTATTTCATACAAAGAGGGATAAGAAGAAATACCTTTTAGATGTTCTATCTACCGTTGCAAACGAAGTGCCCACAACTCTTACTTCGAGTTCCTGAGTACAAAACAAAACAACAGAAGATCAAGTTAGAATCAACCGTTTATTAACAACCAAAGTAGACTGTCTCTAATTAATCAACACAAGATCAAGGATAAAGAGAAAGAGATGAAAATCAATTGAACGGAAGGAAGCGGTGAAATCTCGTCCTCGGCTAGTGGGGTTCGAATTCTCTCTCCTAGAATCAATAGTGAATTTCAAAAATCACATGGGGGGTATTTATATTCTCTCTTGTATCTAATCCCTAGTTAGATAGAATTAGGTTACTGAATAGGAATTCAATTCGGAATAGAATTCTTAATTATTATCTATTAATATATCTAAATATAAAAGATGATAATAATAACCTTATTGGATAATAATGAGAGTAATTTAATCTAATTAAAACTCCTAACTTATTTATCCTTTAATTAATTTAATTCAACAATCCCAATCTAATTAGAATTGATAAAATCAAATTAATTATTTATGTATCTAGTATACATAAATTTCGACCCCCCTTGGTAATTGGGCCTTATTGGGCTCAATTGGGCTTCCGTCAATTAATTAGCATCTGTCTCTCTTTTGGGTTCCAAGTCTTATGTGTGACCCATTAGGTTCTTAGTGCTACTAGCCGTATGCAACTTTATTAAATTAATTTTCAAAGAATTATATTTAATCTTTGCATAACGGAATGATGTACAAAGTATGTGATTAGCAAGTCCGTAATCATTCCCCTAGAGCTATAAGAAGACAGGTTGATTCTGTCATTGACCTTTCCGTATTAGTTACGGTATAATTCGATCCTTTATCAACTACGTCCTTGAACTGAATCTTATGACTATGGGTAATGTCAAATCACATATAGCGAGACGTTCGTTTTACTTGTTCTGGCCGAGTCAACTCCAATTATATAGGTTAAGAGAAATCTCATTGCATTCTTAAGCTATCACCTTGCAAGGATTTAGAGTCAAGACTTCCACAAGCGATCCATGGACATATCTCCCATTTATCGGGAGTGATAAATGCTCAATCCAATGTATAACGATCCCGCAATCACTTCATGTGATACCCAACGTCTGCTGTTCACACCCCAGAGTCATCTCTGTTAAGGATCGTGTTACAACAGAGTCAAAACGTCACATTCCGCAATCCAGAATACCAATTAACATTCCTTTAAGTCTGAGGATTATTTGTACCTATTAATACCAATGAGATGAACATGTGACAAGGAAGAATCTACCCATCCTGTTATCTCAAGTCGGGTCCCCAATCCTAATGAACTACTTTTCATCGGATCCATGTAACTGTCCAGATATCTATATATATGAAGCTTGTGAGATCAGCTTTCTGTCGGACAGAAGACATTGTTACATGCAAGTCTCAACCTCGATATGTCAATCCTAAACATATTGCTTGACTTGGGATGGTTTTAAGTTTATTAGTTTATTATAAAGTTTCGTCTCACTTCATGCTTGTATGAACACTTTATAATCACTTTAAACGAACTTACGGATTTCCTTTTATTAGACTTTATTTAGTGCTTAAAAGGGATTGCCTTTATATAGTTATAAAACATATATCTCATTAAAACAAATGATATAAAGAACACTTCATTTACATTAAGTTTGTATCCTAGAACAATTGTCTATAGGACACTAAACCCCAACATACTCCCACTTGGACTAAAGCCAATTGTTTCTATAACTTATCCTAGTAGAAGTTAGATGACGATCATATACTTTCTGGGTTAAGGGCTTTGTCTGCAACGTTGTCCTCTGTAGGTACTCTTCCTATTCTCACATCTCCTCTTGCCACAATTTCTCTTATAATGTGGTATCGCTTTAGGTAATGCTTGGATGCATTATGAGACCGTGGATCCTTTGCTTGCGCAATGGCTCCATTGTTATCACAGTACAGTGTAATGGGATTTACAATGTCAGGCACCACACCAAGTTCAGTAATGAACTTTCTAATCCAAACTGCTTCCGCAGCAGCGATATACTCTGACTCGATCGTAGAGAAAGCTACGCTTCCTTGCTTGGAACTCTTCCAGCTGACCGCGCCCCCATTCAAGATAAACAGGTATCCTGATTGGGATTTAAAATCATTCTCATCTGTGAGATGACTTGCATCTGAAAATCCTTCTATTTTCAGATCCCCTTCTCTGTACACTAGGAACATATCTTTAGTTCTTCTCAAGTACTTAAGAATGTTTTTGACGGCAATCCAGTGCTCGTCTCCCGGATTTCCTTGGTAACGACTCATTATACTTAACGAGAACGCGACGTCAGGTCAAGTGCATAGCATAGCATACATAATCGAACCGATTACACTGGCATAGGGGACTACGGCCATGCGCTTCTTATCATCATCGGTTTTAGGACATTGATGATTGTTTAACTTTACTCCATGTAGCATGGGTAAGTTACCTCGTTTCGATTCAAACATGCTAAACCTCTTTAGCACCTTTTCGATGTATGTAGCCTGTGAAAGACCAAGCAGTCTTCGTGATCTATCTCTGTAGATCTTTATACCAAGTATATAAGCTGCTTCACCGAGGTCTTTCATTGAGAAGTTACCAGATAACCAAACTTTTACCGACTGTAGTAGAGCTACGTCATTTCCCATTAATAATATATCATCCACATATAATATCAGGAATGCTATAGAGCTCCCACTTGCTTTCTTATAAATGCAAGCTTCTTCGCAATTTTGTTCAAAACCAAATTGTTTTATGGTTTCGTCAAAACGCTTGTTCCAGCTTCTAGATGCTTGCTTGAGTCCATAAATGGATCTCTGAAGTTTGCAAACCTTGTTTGCATCCTTTGATATGAAACCTTCAGGTTGCATCATGTATACATCCTCAAGCTGGTTTCCGTTTAGGAAAGCTGTTTTCACATCCATTTGCCAAATCTCGCAATCGTAGTGAGCGGCAATAGCAAGCATTATTCTGATTGATTTGGACATAGCCACATGAGAGAAAGTTTCGTCATAATCAATTCCTTGCTTCTGACGATATCCTTTCGCTACTAACCTAGCTTTGTAGGTGCTAACCTTTCCATCCATGCCAGTCTTCTTTTTGAAGATCCATCTGCACCCAATGGGTTTTATCCCTTCGGGTGGATCAACCAAAGTCCACACTTGGTTGGTATACATGGAATCCATTTCAGAATCCATGGCTTCAAACCATGCTTTAGAATCTAGACTGTTAAGAGCCTCTTCGTAGTTTTCGGGTTCGTCGTCTAACACGGGAACCTCATTATCATCTCCCACTAGAAAACCATATCTAATAGGGAGTTCATGAACTCTTTGTGATCTACGAAGGGGTGGCACTTGAGTCTCATCTAATGGGACTGCATCGGGTTCCTCAACCGCTTCTGTTGTTTCAGTTGGTGTTTCTTGTTCTTGAACTTCATCAAGTTCAATAATGCTTCCCTTTTCTGTGTCTTCGAGAAACTCTTTCTCTAAGAAGGTTGCGTGCTTGGATACTATTACTTTCTGATCATCTGGATGATAGAAGTAATATCCCACAGTTTCCTTTGGGTATCCAACGAAGAAACATTTATCAGATTTAGAATCTAGTTTGTCGGACGCAATGCGTTTGACATACGCTGAACAACCCCATACTCTCATGAATGAGAACACGGGTTTCCTACCAACGAACAATTCATATGGTGTGGAACTAGCGGATTTAGTTGGTACTCGATTTAGGGTGAAGAGGGCGGTTTCTAAGGCGTAGCCCCAGAATGTCTTTGGAAGTAATGCTATGCTCATCATGGATCGTACCATATCTAATAAGGTACGGTTTCTCCTCTCGGATACACCATTGTGTTATGGTGTATAGGGAGGTGTCCATTGTGAGCATATCCCACATTCAGTTAGATAATTCAGAAAATCATCTGAAAGATATTCGCCACCTCGATCAGATCGAAGTGTCTTTATTTTCTTTCCTAATTGATTTTCTACTTCATTCTTGAAGCATTTGAATTTCTCAAAAGCTTCAGATTTGTGCTTCATCAAGTAGACATAACCATATCGGGTATGGTCGTCTATGAAGCTTATGAAGTATCTGAATCCTCCTCTTGCTTGGACTGACATAGGACCGCATACATCTGAATGAATGAGTCCTAGAGTGTCTGATACACGCTCACCTTTATTGCTAAAGGGTGTCCTTGTCATTTTACCTTTTAAACATGCTTCACACGTTTCCAATGATTCAGGATCAATTGAATTTATAAGCCCATCTTGATGTAGCTTAAGCATGCGTCTTTTGTTTATATGGCCTAAACGACAATGCCACAAGTAAGTTGAATTATCTAGCTTATGTATTTTGGTATCAATTGTGAAAACAGAAATTTTGTCATCTAACACATAAATCCCATTTTGTGATATTCCTGAAAAATAGAAGATCGAATCTCTATAAAAATCGCAACGTTTGTCTTTTATTGAAATATGAAAACCATCGGCAACAAGATGGCTAATAGAAATAATGTTACGAGACATTTGTGGAACGCATAAACAGTTCCTTAATTCTATTACAAGCCTAGAGGGCAAATTTAAAACATAATCTCCAATTGCGAGGGCGGCAACAGGCTGTTGGTGAACAGAGAAGTTTACAACTGAGCGAAATGCTCTTGCTCCATTTCCTACTCGCAAGTTTATGCTTCCTTTCTTTAATTCCTTAGTCCGATTTAGTTCCTGCATATTTGTACAAATATGAGATCCACATCCGGTATCAAGTACCCAAGATTCAGACTGTGAAATTGTATTTATTTCAATATAGAACATACCAGATGTTGAAGTCCCGGCTTCTCCCTTCTTGAGGGTAGCTAGGTACAATAAACAATTTCTCCTCCAATGCCCCACTTCACCACAATAGTGGCACTTGCCTTTGGGCTTCTTTAATTCCTTTCCTCTCGTTTCGGTGAGCATTGCCTCCTTGCCTTTCTTAGGATGGTTCGGATCGGGAGATATCCCTTTCCTTTTCTTTGATCCTTCAAGGCTTGGTATTTCCTCGTTTTCTATTATATTCGGCTCGACTGTCTCGAGCATATTTGCAAGCTCTTCAAGAGAGGTTTGCAAGCCACTCGTTTGGTAATTCATGATGAACTCCGAGTAACTCTCGGGGAGGGACTGAAGAAGTAAGTTCTCACTTAGTTCACGGTCCATCGCATCTCCAATACTAGAAAACTTGGTGATAAGGCTGATCATCTTGGCACAATGTGCCATTATAGATGTGCCCACCTGCATCTTGCATCTATATAACTGCTTTGTTATTTCGAAACGTTCGCACCGAGTTTGATTCACAAATAACTCTTTTAGGTGCTTGACCATGGAATAGGCATCCATATCTACATGTAGTTTCCTTTTTACTTCTGGTGTCATAGATGCAAGTATGATGTCTCCCGCTTGATCGTCATCAGCCTTATGCTTCAAGTAAGCATAAAATTCTTGGTAGGGAGCATCATCCGTTGGGTAAGGGGGTATCCATGTATCAAGTACATACCTTTTCCTTTCGAACTTCAAAACAATTTTGAGGTTACGAAACCAGTCGGTGAAGTTTGAACCATTCAACTTGTTATCGGTAAGTATGTTTTGCAGATTGGTGTTAGTCATGATTTTAAGAGTGTATAATTAAACCTGAGAGTGAGAAAGAGTAAACGTATGTTATTCATTTGCTTTAAAGTATATCAATCTAAAATTTATAGGCCTTTTAGTTTATTTTAGATTGCTCCCACTATTTTGCCAAATTAATAGTCCTCCATATTAATTCGAAGAATTTCACAAATCCTTTAGTGAGCTAGGATCCTAACTCCTGAGATTTCGCCTTGAGTTTGCTCAACAAGCTAGTCTCATTCGTTAGGTAGATTCATGTAATCAATCACATCTTTAATGTGATTCCTAGGTTACTGGGTTACTAACCACATTAGTAACTAATATGCTATTCACATTAATCCCAACCATATTGCCCATTAGTTTATGACAACATGAGTTTGCTCATCCAATTATCATAATCTAATTTAAGTATTACCCCATATTTATGAAAAGTGATTTTCGATAATTCAGGTGTTACCGTAAGACCCCGAGCTTGAGTTTGCTCAACAACCCAAAGGCCCCTAGTACTGCCGGTTGAATTATAATATTAGGGAGGGGCAACCGATTTTAATAACTTGTTTATTTACTTAACTTTTTAATGAGGGATTTTATTTTAGGTCTCATAATCTAACTTAGTCTTGATTTGCTTTAGCATACATCAGACACATACATTGGCGTTATGGACATATTATCTAAATTATTCCGTCGAGCCAGAGACGGAATAAAAGGCCAAACCTAGGGAAATACTAACTATTACATATTTCTTTTTAGGTCCTCCGTCTTCTCCATGGCGCCTTGAAATTACATATTAATTTCTATTCTACTAAAGAAAACTTCAATTGAATTGAAGGGAATTAGATGAGAGGAGAAATTACAATAGATAGTAGATAGGCAGGACTCACAGACCGTATTTCAAAAATACCAAAAGACTAAAAGAGTGTCCAAATATGTCCATAACTCCAAACATGCATAGACTCAATTAAATAAATTTAATTGGTTGATTACATAAGTATTTTATGTAATATTTAGGTCAATCACATTAACTCATCAAATTAACTTTCATCCAATTTTACTTCTAACAGTTTCGTATCCTTTTATATTAAACTTTTAGATTAATATAACTATACAAAACTTTAATTATGCACGTCCCAATTATTTTGATTTGAATTCATTTAAAACCTTTTTTGATTTACAAATAGGTAAAACAAACTTTTAAATAAATTTTCATTCGATAATCAAAACAGAAAACTATTAATTTCTTAAACATATACATATATATATATAAAACTAATTTTAAATGATTTAAAATTAAGTGGGTCTCGAGCCGGGCCCGAGGTTGGACTGCTGCCGTTTGGCAGCAGCCCTAGGCGACTGACCCGCCGCTGCCTTGCGGCAGCGGCGGCCAGGCGTCGCGCGACAGCAACCGCGATAGTAGTCGGGTCGTGCCGTAAGGCGCGACCCGAACTGCTGTAATTTTTTTTAAACATAAAACATATATATATATATATATATATATATATATATATATATATATATATATATATATATATATATATATATATATATCGGTTTTAAAACGATTTTCAGAAAATAGGAAAAACTATCATAGATTTTCCTTTTTATCTTTTAGAATAAATAAAATGGTAAATTCCAAAAAAAAACCCTGTGGTTTGATGTTGTTCCAAAAAAATCTTTGTGGTTTGTTATTACAAAAAAAAAAGGACTGTGATTTGCGCCGTTACCCGAAAAACGGAAATTGGTTTAACACCGTTAAAGTGCTGACGTGGCACAGGGGCAAAACGGGAAAATCGATTTTTTTTTCCCTCTTCTCTCTCCTCCTTCTTCCTTCTCCCTCTTGTTCTTGTTCTTGTTCTTGTTCTTCTTCTTCTTCTTCTTCTTCTTCTCCTCCTCCTCCTCCTCCTCCTCCTCCTCCTCCTTCTTCTTCTTCTTCTTCTTCTTCTTCTTCTTCTTCTTCTCCCCTCCTCCATTCTTCTTCTTCTTCATCCCTCTTCTTCTTTCTTCCTTTTTTTTTCTTTTTTTTTAACGTTTCGAAAATGTCCAGATTTCTTCGGAAATCTGGAAATTTCCAGAAATCTGGAAATTTTCCAGATTTCCGACGAAAATTTCCAGATTTCCGACGGAAATTTCCAGATTTCCGTCGGAAATCTGGAAATCTGGAAAATTCAGCAAAATATGCATATTAATTTAAGTTAATTTTCCAGTATGTATATTTGACATATTTATTGAGTTTCATATATATGAAAAAGAAATTTAATTATTTAAACTCATTAAGGTTGGTAACTTTGATAGGTGAAATTTGGAATCCTTAGCAAAATGGCTGCAAATTTGGCATTTTACATCGATGAATCCACTGCTGAAAAATACTCAGAATTCTTGGCAGATTTGCGAGTAATTTTGACAATACGATATTACACGTTTGGAAATTTCAAGGTACTACTTCTGGGCAATGAATTCGATGTTCAAGGAAAACATTATTGCATCGTTGATCTATTCCAACAACGAAAACTAGGTTCAATTCCTGTGACTCTAGCATTAGATGCTCTCACTTTGAATCTTGTGGCTTTTAAAAATGAAACCAAATCCTATTTCTTTGCTAATACTGAGAAATTGACGGACGAAGTTTTCCAAGGTACAGAGCAAGTCGTAATGAACTTCTATAATACTTATCAATCTTTAAGCAGTGAAGATGCTGTGAACTTGGGAAAAGCAGTGGAGATCAAGTCGTAATGGTACCGTCGGAAATCTGGAAAATTTTCAGATTTCTGGAAATTTCCAGATTTTCGAAGAAATCTGGAAATTTCCAAAACTTAAAAAAAAAGAAAAAAAAAGGAAGAAGAAGAGGAATGAAGAAGAAGAAGAATGGAAGAAGGAAGAAGAAGAAGAAGAAGGAAGAGGAGAGAAGAAAGAAGAAGAAGGAAGAGGAGAGAAGAAAGAAGAAGAAGAAGAAGAAGATGGAGAAGGAAGAAGGAGGAGAGAGAAGAGGGGGAAAAAAAATTCGATTTTCCCGTTTTACCCCTGTGCCACGTCAGCACTTTAACGGTGTTAAGCCAATTTTCGTTTTTCGGGTAACGGCGCAAACCACAGTCCTTTTTTTTGTAATAACAAACCACAAGGGTTTTTTTGGAACAACATCAAACCACAAGGGTTTTTTTTGGAATTTACCCTAAATAAAACTGATTTTATCAATCTAACCATAAAACTAATAGATTTTGTTATAATGATTATCAACCAAAATTATTAGGAACATGTGCATAACTTATTTTAATGAACAATTAATTAAAACTTATTTATCTTTTAGAACTAATTAATCAAAACAGATTTGTTAATTAACCTAACTATAAATATTTATTCAATCTGATTGAAAAACTTCTAAATTTTCATATATGAAATAACGGATTTAACACAGGCTCTGATACCACTGAAGGAAAATAGGCTCACGTATAGCAGCGGAAATATAAAAATTTTAACCTATTTCCATTAACCCCAAGATCCGTTAACCGTTATTTCATACAAAGAGGGATAAGAAGAAATACCTTTTAGATGTTCTATCTACCGTTGCAAACGAAGTGCCCACAACTCTTACTTCGAGTTCCCGAGCACAAAACAAAACAACAGAAGATCAAGTTAGAATCAACCGTTTATTAATAAGCAAAGTAGATTGTCTCTAATTAATCAACACAAGATCAAGGATAAAGAGAAAGAGATGAAAATCAATTGAACGGAAGGAAGCGGTGAAATCTCGTCCTCGGCTAGGGGGGTTCGAATTCTCTCTCCTGGAATCAATAGTGAATTTCGAAAATCATATGGGGGGGTATTTATATTCTCTCTTGTATCTAATCCATAGTTAGATAGAATTAGGTTACTGAATAGGAATTCAATTTGGAATAGAATTCTTAATTATTAGTTATTAATATATCTAAATATAAAAGATAATAATAATAACCTTATTGGATAATAATGAGAGTAATTTAATCTAATTAAAACTCCTAACTTATTTACCCTTTAATTAATTTAATTCACAATCCCAATCTAATTAGAATTGATAAAATCAAATTAATTATTTATGTATCTAGTATACATAAATTTCGACCCCCCTTGGTAATTGGGCCTTATTGGGCTCAATTGGGCTTCCGTCAATTAATTAGCATCTGTCTCTCTTTTGGGTTCCAAGTCTTATGTGTGACCCATTAGGTTCTTATTGCTACTAGCCGTATGCAACTTTATTAAATTAATTTTCAAAGAATTATATTTAATCTTTGCATAACGGAATGATGTACAAAGTATGTGATTAGCAAGTCCGTAATCATTCCCCTAGAGCTATAAGAAGACAAGTTGATTCTGCCGTTGACCTTTCCGTATTAGTTACGGTATAATTCGATCCTTTATCAACTACGTCCTTGAACTGAATCTTATGACTATGGGTAATGTCAAGTCACATATAGCGAAACGTTCATTTTACTTGTTCTGGCCGAGTCAACTCCAATTAGATAGGTTAAGAGAAATCTCATTTCATTCTTAAGCTATCACCTTGCAAGGATTTAGAGTCAAGACTTCTACAAGCGATCCATAGACATATCTCCCATTTATCGGGAGTGATAAATGCTCAATCCAATGTATAACGATCCCGCAATCACTTCCTGTGATACCCAACGTCTGCTGTTCACACCCCAGAGTCATCTCTGTTAAGTATCGTGTTACAACAGAGTCAAAACGTCACATTCCGCAATCCAGAATACCAATTAACATTCCTTTGAGTCTGAGGATTATTTATACCTATTAATACCAGTGAGATGAACAGGTCACAAGGAAGAATCTACCCATCATGTTATCTCAAGTCGGGTCCCCAATCCTAATGAACTACTTTTCATCGGATCCATGTAACTGTCCAGATATCTATATATATGAAGCTTGTGAGATCAGCTTTATGTCGGACATAAGACATTGTTACATGCAAGTCTCAACCGCGATATGTCAATCCTAAACATATTGCTTGACTTGGGGTGGTTTTAAGTTTATTAGTTTATTATAAAGTTTCATCTCACTTCATGCTTGTATGAACACTTTATAATCACTTTAAACGAACTTACGGATTTCCTTTTATTAGACTTTATTTAGTGCTTAAAAGGGATTGCCTTTATATAGTTATAAAACATATATCTCATTAAAACAAATGATATAAAGAACACTTCATTTACATTAAGTTTGTATCCTAGAACAATTGTCTATAGGACACTAAACCCCAACACCTTTATCCCTCCGGGTACCTCCAAGCCTTCCCCTAAATCCGCCAAATGAGGGACATATTTTGCAAATTTCACACTCGCAGTCGGCATAACATCGACGAGTGCAGGCACCACTCCGGGGAGTGCGAAAATCTCATGCTCCAAGGAAGGAGTCCTCAAAGTGGATAACCCAGGGAGGGCTCCCACCCAATGGATGCTCCCATATCGAGATGACCCCAAACAGTCGCAATATTAGGGCGAAATCCAGGTTAGAACAGAAGGCTTCCTTGCCAATCCAAATAGCTTATAGGCAAGAAAGAAGTTCATATGCCCCACCAAGGAATCCATGTTAGTCGACTCTCCCCTCCTCACAGCCTACCATGAGGCCATTGTATCTCCTTACCCATCAACAACTATATGGTTCACCGAAACCTGATCGACACTAGCAGCTCGGTGAATCTCCTTTCCCGGAAGGCACTCGAGGCGATAAGACTCAATAAAAAGAGAATAGGTGAGGGGAGATTCCCCCTAGTGGGCCTGTCCAATATTGAAGTCCCCATTTTGGGCACCATCTCCCTCCTGATGCTCTTCGAGGACGACGAAAAGCTAGTGTAAACTCAGACGAACTGAGTAGTGGTTAATATCCACTAGGCCTAAAACATTATCATGGGTAGGCCTCTACTTTTTTTAGCGTGAACACCACTATCAGAATCCGCAATCTTACCTTCACCCATCCCAACGCCTTAGGTTGCCTGACAATCCAGGGCAATCGATGGATTGGCTAAGGAAATCCATTAGGCATCCACTGAGCCCCATAAAACAGCATTGGTCATCGATTTCGTGGGAAATCCAGATGACTTCCGGGGATACACTCCCCAACCACTGGAGCCCTTGGAAACCTTCAACAAAAAAGGGCATCAATCGCTCATATTAAGCTCATTTATGAACACCGAGCTCAGCAGCCAGATGAAGAGCGCTCTGCTCGACCACAACAACGTCTTTTCCTGGATGACAACTGACATCACAGGGGTCTCCCTGACCATGCCAGCCGGTCTTAATACTGACCTCACCATGGAACCAGTGCAACAAAAGGAAGCGACTACACCCCTAAGACAAGCAGGAGGCCATGAGTGAAGAAATAGATAAGCTGAAAGTTGGAGGCTTCATTAAACCAATCTATTACCTTTTGTAGTGTTGGGTTTCTTCAAAATTTTAATCTTAATTAAAAATGTGTTTTCATCAGCTTTGATCAATTTTGGTCATTGCAAAAAATTTCAATATTATTTTGGTTCAATTCTTTTTCAAAATAAAGATTTATTTTCTTAAAATATTTTATTATGAATAAAACAAATCATTTTGACATCTTTGTTTTGTTGAAAATATTTCACAAGCACTTTGCATATTACCTCGACATATAGAAATATACAAAGATGAATAAATGTAGTAATTAAAAAGAAACCCATTTATTAAAGTTTACATGTTTTAAAAATTAAGTAAGTGATTGTACACGAACCTAATTTATGGAAGTTAAAGTAATCACATGTGATTCACTTTACTGGTTTTTTTATTGGTTGAAATCGGGTGTCGACTCTATCTTTTAGAAATCAAGTGTTTCAAAGTATTCATTTATGTCGATTTACGCGATACCTCAAACCACGCTACGTATCCATAAGACTCTTTCAAAACAAGCAAGCAAATATTTATATGATACAAATGCTTACTGATCATCGGAAGTAGCACCCATATCGTTTTCAACTTTAGATTGAGTTTGTGACCGCTTACAATATGAGTAAAATTGATCTTTCTTAAAAATATTAGATATACATTTTTACCATTTTATACATTAAAAATAAATTTATACTTTTTAAAAAGTTGAGAGATTCAACATTAGTAACATAATTGATGAATATTCTTGTATATAAAACCTCGAAACCCGTTAATTGTGGAGGCTCTAAGTTGCAGAGGGGTGTTAAGTTGGCTAAACAGACGAGTTAGAAAGTTGTGATTATTAAGTTTGATCCTCAATCACTGATTTGTACTGTTCATATTTCTAATGAGTTGTGACTCGTTTGGTTGTCGAAAAATATTTTGTGTTTAAAAAACTATTTTGCTTTTCTTAAAAATGGTAAATATTCTCCTTACTTTCCTTTTAAATTTTTCTGCTAATCTAAAATTTTCCATTGACTAATTTTTCAAAGCAAATAAATACTAAAAATAATATATATATTTTTTATACGTAGTAATATTTTTTCAATAAATAAATGAAGTTTTAGACACTCATTTTGATCTCATTTTTTTGTAGGGCTATTAAACGGTTTGATCAAGGAGCGGTCTTAAGAAATGACGATGGAGCAAGAATGAACAGAATCCCATATCAGAAAGGGAGATAGAGTGACTGTAGCTTATTAATAAGGTGTGAATCTAATATATACAAATACGTTTTAAAACCGCGAGACTCAAAGTGCTGGATTTGGACCAAATTGGACTATATCTATGTGATATTGACCAGGGTGTTACACTTTTTTTTTTTTTTGTTGAAATGTTTTTTATTGTTAAAAAATCTTCCTTTAAAAAAAAACCATAAAAAATGATGTGTTTTACCTTTATTTCTTACGAGCTAACACGACAACGTTTCTCACATAATAGACTCTCCTTCCAATGAAACCTGAATCAACGGTTCGTTACTGCCGTCACTCAGAGGACACAGCCGCTGCCGCTGCGTAGTTCTCAACTCCATTCCACTGCAGCTGCTCATCATTCACCACTGATACTTCAAATTCTCTAGCTCTGAGTGAGTAAGTGCTTATAACTTGTTCTTTTTCCTTTATTTATGAATTCTCCATTTCTAGATATGGTGATCTTTTGGTCATAAAATCCTTATTTTGTGTTTATTCCGGTTCTATGGTGGATTTTATGTGTTTAATATATTTGATGAAAAAAGAAGGTAGCATATGTTGGATTATGAGTTGATGCCTTGTATTTTTTTTTATGCCCAGCCAATCGCGTGGAGCAACTCCATTTCCGGCTTCAGGGCTTCCGCAAATTGCGACTCCTCTCCAACTCTCTTTCAATTTCAGACTTTCAATTTCGATCAAGTTGTAAGTTCAGTACTGTAAAAGTTTGTTGTGGTTCAATAGCATCATTATTTCGTTCCTCCTTTGACTGTTGTTGATTAGTTTCCGTTTAGTTTATTATTTTGCATCTTCCAATTCTTCTAGTTGTCTTCTGATTTTATATAAAATCAAGTTGTATGTCGTTGTTGGTGTTAATTCCGTTCCATTTTAGGGCTATATTTTATACCCCATTGTACAACTTCAAATGAGTAGTTGATTTACTTTCTAGAATTTTAATTGGTATTATTCAGCTTTTGTTTTGTTGTGGCATTTCAATTTAAGTACCTGCTCTTCCTTTTATATGACAGCTATGGATTTATCAGGAAATGGGAAGCTTGTTTTCTTTCCTTGTTATTATTTTTGCTATGCTTTTGTGAGGTTAAATGGGTCGTGTCTTATAGAGACTTGAAATCATGTTAACAAAAACTGTTTCATTTGATGCAATGGTAACCCTGCATTATTGCTGCTAATGGCAAGATGATTTCATTGGTATTGATCAGTGTGGACCGCTGTTTAAAAATGCCATAGTTGTGAAATTTTTTTAGCCTAAAGATATTCATCCATTCCTTCTTGTTTCATAATGTCCTGTCCAGTTAATCATCTTTGGTTTGTCCAAGTGATTTTTCTTTTGCCTAGTCATGTGGCATGTTATTTCGTTCAAAAACAGAAGCATAAGGAAGAGATATATGCAATGCTTTTATTCTCTTGCATGCGAAAGACTAGCTATATCTATTGGTTTTATATGATTTGAGGAGTTTGAATGAGTATGAACATCAGCTACTTTGGAAAATGTAGATAATGGATGAACTAGATGGTAGAGGCTCTGTCTTTCCTCAGCATATCCAATCTTCTGCCATCTTTGTAAAATGCAGTATCATTTGTAATGGTCAAACAAATATTAGACTGAGAAGTCAATGCTCGATATAAGATTGTGAACTGAGATATAAATAAGACTTCATGGTAAAACCAAAGATGAACTCACTCAGACAAATTGTTCCTTGCTCATAGCAGGAACTCTTGCTCCATTAGGTAAATGTACAAGATAATTATTCACTGGATTATAATGAGAAAAAGACGTCAGATCACATGTATTATGATCACTTACACCAATATGTATGATCCAAGGCATATATGAATTTGAAGAATGAGAAATACCAGTTGAGTTTGCTTGAAGAGCAATGTTTGCATTCTCATTTGATATGTAAGATGGCTGAGCGTTGCAATGTTTGCTTGAGAAATCCCAGTTGAGTTTACTTGAATAGCAATGTTTGCATTCATATTTGAGATGTAAGTTGGCTGACCGATGCTTTGTTTCTGAGACGGTAGTTGTTAGAATTTCTTCATAAGTTTCTGATTCTGTAGATTCAAACACCACCAGAACTAGAATAAGCAGTAGTATTAACATGATTTGCCTTGGAATTGTAATTCCTTGGTTTGGAATTATTAATTTCTTGTGTAATAAATGTAAAATTCATTAATTATATAATTTGTAGAAGAATAAAATTGCATACATTGTAAACCATAAATTTGACTAAACTAACACAGTAATGTGATGAATATTACATTGCTTAATTATTCTTTGATGCATCCAAACATGGTAATGGAATGAGCATTCCGTTCCATTCTATTACAACTTTGATTTCATTACTTACTTCCTTATAGTACATTGTACCAGACGCAACCTAAGGGTGTATCATTGGGCTTAGCTTAATTGGTTGCATCTAGCTGTCTTTTGATTTTTAGTAGATTCTTTAAATTGTTTGCCATCATTTATTTATTTATTTATTTTTATCTTTGATTGTTCATGCTAAGAAATGGTGGGACTCTCAGTTGGGGAAAAGCATTTTATAAATGGCGGCATTAGTCAAAATCTCCGGTCTGATGGTCGGAAAAGAGAGACCTATCGACCCATTTTTGTTGAAACTGGAGTCATACCTCAGGTAGCTAAGTCTTTTTCTATGCATATCTCTTTGAACTTGACATGGTAGAGTGACTAAAGCCATTAATCATTGTCTCTTCATACCTGCATCCAATTTGCTTAATTCTCTATTTATTGGATTGACATAGGCAAATGGCTCAGCACGAGTTCGAATAGGTGCAACTGAGGTTATTGCTAGTGTGAAGGTCTTTTATCTTCAAACTTGTTTGTGATTTTGTAGGAGATATACTTATTATTGGATTTTTTCTTTGTATTCTAAGTGCATTTAGATTGGCTTAAGTGCAGGCGGAACTTGGAAAGCCAAGTGCATTGCAGCCTAACAAGGGAAAGATTGCTATATTTGTTGATTGTAGTCCAGTTGCAGAGCCAACATTTGAGGTTGTATAATTTCTCTCCCTTTTAAAATTTATGCACTCTTAAATTGAGTCTCAATAGAAGATTATATAGTATTGCCTATTTTTAGAATCAGGATCAAGAGTATCACCTTTTCTTTTGCATAAATACTCTTGTTAAAAGCATCTGTGACCAGATAGAAAGTACATGCTGTTGTTTAGATTTTGTATACACTCAATTATTCATATGGAGGACGTTTCTAACATTCTTCTTAAGTAGGATTTGGAAAATTTTCATTTTTGTAGTTTGACTTTGCAGATGCATTTTCTAGCTTTATTCATTCTGTCTATCCAGTTCTTTAATCTCACCATTTATCCATTACGAGGGACTATCTGATTCTGGAGAAGGTCTGCATTTGTTATAGCCAGTGTGATATTTTTATGTTCACAAGTTAAGTCCATATTCACATCTTATGTAGGCTAGGGGAGGTGAAGAGCTTTCAGCAGAACTCGCAACTGCTCTGCAATGTTGTCTTTTGGGTGGTAAAAGTGGATCAGGTTTGTATTATTGATTGAGAAATACTCCTTTTGCTTTGGGTCACATTTTCTGTGTTACAGTTTAATGTAGTATCATGAGATTGTTGCAGCTTTTCTTAATAACCAAGTTGAAATTTTCTCAGGGGCTGGTATTGATCCATCATCTTTAGTAGTTGCAGAAGGAAAAATCTGTTGGGATCTTTATATTGATGGCCTTGTCATCTGTTCTGATGGGAATCTTCTAGATGCTCTCGGTGCTGCAATTAAGGTACATTTTTTTTTTATAATGCGTTGATTTGATAAATGCTAGAAATTATATTTGTCAACGTGTATCATCATCACTGGTAATTATTTATTTGGTGCCTGCCAACAGTCTTTACTTGGATTCTGTTATGATAGTAAGGATGATTTTTCTGGGTTAAGCTAATTAGTATTATACTCATTACTGTTTCCAAAGGCTGCACTGAGCAATACAGGGATCCCAAAGGTCAATGTTGCAGCTGGTGCATCTGGCGATGAGCAACCTGATGTTGACATTAGTGATGAAGAATTTCTACAATTCGATACTAGTGGTATTCCAGTTATAGTTACCTTAACAAAGGTGATAGGCATAACTGCTTCTTTTTATGCTTTCAAGACTGTACATAGCAGCACTATTTCATCATGACTTTTGCTTGCGATATCTTATGTAGGTCGGGAGGCACTACATCGTAGATGCCACTTCAGAAGAGGAATCTCAGATGAGCTCTGCTGTATCGATTTCTGTGAACAGGAAAGGGCATGTTTGTGGATTGACGAAACGAGGAGGAGCAGGTATTGATCCAAGCGTTATATCCGATATGATATCTGTGGCACAACATATAAGCGAGCAGCTGATAAATAAGTTGGACTCTGAAATATCTGCTGCTGAGGCTGATGAAGATGAAGCTTGACATGGTCTGAACCTTCAAAATTATATACATAGAAGACAGTAACATGTATCCTGTAAAATTTTTAATAGATGATAAACTCTGACTTGGTAACAGGGTAGAATGAAAAATGTTGTAATGAAAGAAAACACCCATTATTCAGTTGATAGAAATACTTAATCCTTGGATCTTGGATATTGCTGGAATAGATATACTTTTTTTCTATTTATAAATGTATGGACATCAATGAAGTGTAGGAGGAATTTTTTTTTTTATCTTTTCTCTCAGTAATTGTGTTTGGACCAATTTTTTCTTGGAAAAAAAATCAAGTGTTTCACAGTAAATTATGAGAATTTGAATTGGAAATCAGTCCAAAATTGGCTTGATTTTGAGATAATTAAATTTCACTTGCATGATACAAATATACATCATGGAATTTTCTACTTGCGAATGTATATTATGTTCCCCTTTGCCAGTTGAACAAGCTTCTCTGATGATAAGTGATAACTATAATTTATCATTTATTCATATACTTAATATTCAGTTTGAAGATTGTTATTACTTAATTGCATTTACTAATGATTTACATATTAGCATAGCAGCAGTACTATTACCTATCATAAAGTAAAGAATAAATTTAGCTTTGTCAAATAGAACTGTCATGATAATGATAGTGATTCATGAAACAAGTGCTACTTTATGGAAATTATTTCACAATCATTTGGTTCTGCTCTCTTCGCTAGTATTTGATTAGGACATTATGTCCTCTTTTCTTTAGCAGAATGCAAATTACAGGAGCATACGAGCTTTTTATTCTATTCTGTATCTGCACGATTCAACTTCTGTATCTGTCAAAACAGATGTCAAGTACAAAAACTAGTGTTATGAGAATATGTACATTCATAGTTTTATACTTTTATGATTTTCATAATCAATTATATATATTAATCATGGCTGATATGTAACTCAAATCTGCTATTCAGAAACCAAATCTACTTGTAAATACATATCATTCTGGATTCTGTAATTCAAACATAATTGCATGCAAATTACCAACCATATGGTTTGACAAGGAAGAACAAGTTGAACCTCACAAACTATGTACACATTTATCGGTTGGTTACTTTACTCTGGTCTTGAGTTGATAACTTCTTCTCTGTCAAAACCTTCTGCCACAATATGCCTAGCTTGCATCTCACTGCATAACTTGTTTGCTAAATGATCTTTTCTGCATCCACGAAGTCCACGATAAATTTCTAATAAAACATCTGGACTGGGACTCATGCACCTCTCGAACATCTCCATCGAGACTGAAAAAGCTCCTTCAAAATCCTCACTCTTGCAGAAAGTTGATAGTAAAATGCTAAAAGTCTGTTCATTTGGGTGACAACCACTTCTCACCATGTACTTGTACAACTGAAACCCACGGTCCGGGTTGTTTCTTATACACTGTCCAAGAATAAGGGCAGAAAAAGTAGAAGCATTTGGGGCTAAATTCTGTTTTTCAAGTTCTTTCATCATGTATGCAGCTTTCTTAGTCTTACCCTCCTTGCACAAGCCTAAAATCAGGGCATTATACGTCAAAATGTCGGCTTTGATCCCATTTCTTGACATTTCCTCATAAAGCCTCCTGCCCATCTCACTATTTCCCGTTCGACTGTACCCATCTATCAAAGTATTGTAAGTTACATTATTAGGAGCTACGTTCAACACTTTCATCTCGCTAAAAACCTTACTAGCTTCGTGCAGTTTCCTTTCTTTGCAAAATCCATAAATCAGAGTGTTAAAAGTAATCACATTTGCCTCTACTCCTTTTTCTCTCATCTGGTTTTTTAACTTCACAGCTAAGTTTAAGAGACCCTTGTGACAACATCCAGAAATCAAAGTATTGTAAGATGAATCAACAGGATTAATTCCCATATCATCCATTTCCTTCAACACCTCAACTGCTTTCTCAAGGTTTCCTAACTTACAAAAGGCACTCATAACCATGTTAAGAGTATACACATTTGGTGATATCCTGTTTCGGCGCATTTCTTTATAGAATGCCAACGCAATATCCATCCTATTTGAATCAATCAACGAACTCAAATAAGCATTGCAAGACCTAATTGTGGGCAGAAATCCATAATCCTTCATTTGAGAAAAGGTATCAGTAGCATTTCTGAACTTTCTCAAATGTGCATAGGTCTTAAACAACAAATCAAAGACCCGAGGTGAGGAATGACACATTCGATATGAATAAAGTATTGCATCAAACAACTTATTAGGCAAATCCAGTGCACCCGGCCTAATAACAGTCCTCAGAATAAAGTCAGCAGATTTAAATTTTTGGTTTTTGGTGAGAATATGGAGGATAATGGAAAGTGTTTCAAGTGTAAGTGAATTGGGGTTTTGGGATTGAACAAAATTGAAGAATTCGAGGGAAAGAACATGATCTTTTTGAATCTTTAGCAAAACGTGTTTAAGTCTAAAAGGAGTGAAATGGGCAGATAAGGAATTAAGCTTATCCCAATCAGAATGAATAAGGTGGCTATGTGTAACATTAACAAAATCAAGGTCTTGGGCTTTGGGTTCAGAGAGAGTTCTGCTAGGTATAGGAATTGGATTCCAATTCCTGTTCCCAAAAATGGGCTGAGAAGATGTAAGGGTTTTAATCCCAGTTGAAAATCGACGAAACAGAAAGCTTCTCATGCTTAAGTGGGTTCTGCGTTAGAAAATCGTAAAATCGAGGGAAATGGGAGTAGAATCAATCAAATTATAAAAATCATAATTTGAATTGGATATAAAGAGAAGAAGGGGACTGACCTTTGATGAAAATGCATCCAAAATTGGAATGAGAGGCATTCATATAGAGTGAGGTTCTCGTGCATAACGGGGTGCTCCCCACATGTTTGTACAATTGTGTAGGCGAATGAGCTGAAGACATGCCAACCTCAGTTCATTCTCATTGTATTATTATGACTATGAGGGCTCCAAGTGCTCAAGTTTTTTACCAAAATAATTTACTCCCAACCAAATTTTTCAAAATTAACCCGAAAAGACAAGTTAAATTGGCTTGATAATTCAATTTAACAGAACAATGTTCAATTATTGATACAATTTTTTACTTGAGTGCTTTCCACTGTCCAACACATATATTAACCCTAAGGATTAAATTCTATTTGACTTTTATTCGTATTTAGAATTTTGTCATTTTACATTTTTCTTGAGATTTTTTAGATTCATTTTGAATAAAATATTATCCGATTTGTTAAATTTTTCGCATAACATAATTTTTAACATGTAATATATACAAGTGTCAATTGCTTTAATTTTTTTTATTATGTGGATAAATAAGGAATTAATTTTTTTTCTTATTTATCCACATATAAAATTTATATGGAAAAAAATTAAAACAATTAGCAAATGTACATATCACGTATTAAAAATTGTACCATGTAAAAAAAATTAACAAATCGGATAAATATTCATTCAAAATGTGTTAAAAGTCATCCATGAAGCAAATTTTATAAAATGATACCACATTGACTAAATGACAAAATTTTGGACCATAGTAGCCCAAAAATAAAAATTATGCCTAACCCTAATAATCTTTGATTGAGTACAATGTTGCAAAAATCACTTGCAAGCCCATACTACATGGGCTTAATGGAAGTGCAGCTGGTTGTTTCCGCACCAAATAACTAAATTATGCATTTTCAGATGCTGATAAAATAGAGATTAATATCATCAAAAGTGCAAAATATGTTGCTGTGGGTTTGTAAAACATAAGGTAAGACTCACATTTTTATCATATCGAATAAAACTGTTAAGATAATGAGATATCAATTTATTATGGGAAAATTATAAAATTGGATTAAATGGGAGACTCAGTTACATATTTAGACCAATTACCCAATCCATTACCTAACTAGACTATTTTTTTGCGACTTTTCCAAAATACCCCAAACCTTTCATCTTACCCTTTCCTTCCATCGGTTTCATCTCTCATTTGTTGCCTATCTTTTCATCTTCTCATTCCTTTATATTGTGCGAATCACCTTCATTTTCTTCATCATCCTGTCTTTTCTTTCTCTCTTTGTCTCTCTCTTTTTGTGAAGACATGATTCTTCATCTTCCTGTTTCATGTTCATCTCTTGGTTTCTTTCTTCTTGTGTGAATCGAAGACATCGTTATTCAATGTTCTTCTGGGTTTATCATATGTTTATTGTCGATTTCAATGGCAAAAGGCGGAAATAAGATAAGTATATACCGTTTCATCTTCATCTTTTTCCAAAAATTACTTTGCAAAACGAGTTTTCGTCACATTTTGCGAAGTCTGCAAACAGAAAATCACTTGGAAAATGATGCTTTTGCTTCGCAGAAAGCGAATCTGCGAAGCCTGCGAAGCAACATCATCCTTTCCCAGCTTGTTTATCTCTTCGCAGGCTTCGCAGAATCGCTTTTTGTGAAGCAAAATCATCCTTTTCTAGGTGAAGTTTGATTCGCAAACTTTGCAAAATGTGACGCAAACTTATTTTGTGAAGTAAAAATTATCATTTTTTAGTGTCATTTGCTTCACAGACTTCTCAGATTCTCTCTTTACGAAGCGTTTCTTTCATTATTTTCCTAAAATTACTTAATATTTGTGAAGGTTGGATACAAAAGCATCAATCATAGTGATTCATTTATCTTGAATACAAAGGCATCAATCACAGTGAGGGGTGATTGGGATGTGATGAAGATGGTGAACCTGCCGATTTTTCTTTCTTCTGAAAAGAAAAGAAAAATCATCATTATCATCCTAAAGGCCATTGATTCTGTATGATGTCGCCGATTTTTCTTGCTTCTGTAAAGCCTGGAAGCACTCCAATGTTCTAGTTCCTTCTACTTTTGAACTTTCTTTTGCTTCTAAATTTCTTAACAAATGCGCTAGAAGAACACTCTCTCCCAAATGTCCTGGAAGCGCATTAGGGAGAAAGTGTGCTTCCAGAACATTTTGCTAATCATTCTGTTCTGGAAGCAAATTCCTAGGGTTTATTGGTATGTTAGATATGGACTCTAGCAAGTGTACTAGGATAGATGTAGTGCTGGTAAGACCAAGTGTCGTATTCCACAAGGATTGAAACTAGTTGGTTGAATAGTTACCTTAAGTGTTAAAATTCAAAAGGTTGGTTGGTTTGATTTTTGACAATAACTAAGCATGAACAGATAAGAATAAGTGAAATGATAAAAATTAAACTAGACCAAGATAAACAAGCACAGGCCTAGCAAGTAAAATCAACCAAGTGTCCTTGTGTTAATATACAAGCAAGCATATTCCTGATTTGGGTATCTTCCTCTTTCATCACCAAGGTCCGGTGTCCCATTTCCTAAGATTCTAAGCAAGTAAAATCAACCAAGTGTCCTTGTGTTAATATACAAGCAAGCATTAAGCACCAGAAAGCATTCATAAATGAAACCCCAATATATGGTTGTTTTCGTATCCGTCCACTACAATATAAGCCAAATAACTATTTCTATTACGTCGGAGCACCATCGTGCCATCTTCGGTAATTAGCATATAGATTGGATCCTAATATATATTTTTAAGCATACTATTGACAATCATTCATGGATGGAAACACTTCATTAATAAAAAAGAGTTACTTACAATCGCCGTTTAATGGCTGGTTAGGCCTGCAAAAGGAATTACTCACTCATTTCCATGAGTGGACAGCTTGTTCTCCTCAAAATCATTCTTCCGACAATAAACATAAAAACAGAGAATAAATATGGAGGTGGCAGAAAACGAGGCACCCCTTACATAAGACTACTACAATATTTATAGGTCCAAAACAAACCCTAAAACAAAAGGGTAAAAAGTACTAAAGGTAAATACAAAGAAAGGACAAACAAACAATCTCCCTACACTTGGCACAAGATGGAAGCTGTCTTGCTTTCCATGTTTTTGCTCTTTTTCTCTCTCCTTTAGCTTGCTCGACCCGCACGTTTATCCGTTCCTTCCAAGTTGACCCGTTAATTTCATTGTTTATGCTGTTCTGTTCTTCTTGTAGCCTGTTCGTGAGGAAACCTACTTGATATGTTATTTCTGCCTATTTCTTCCATTTCTGGTTGAAAACTATAACTCTGAAGCTCTTTTCCATGAATATTCAGCCTCTTAACCTTGCTCATTTCACTCGTATCATTTATTCTTTCATCTTTCTAGAAACCAGTTCAACCACTAGACCCCGAAAAAAAGGAAGGCCCCGAAAGGATCGAAGCTTATACACTTTAATGGGAATACCAAGACATGATATCACTTATCTGAACTGTGGATATTCATGTTTTTTCAACAAGAAGAAAGGAAAAATCGTGTACCCCAGATCTAAGAAATTCGCACCAATAGAAGGTGATTTTCCTTTCTTAATTTTGATTTGTGCTTTCTTTGTTTGATGCAGGTAATTCTGACTCCATGTCTCTTTATGACCAAATCATAGCTAGTCTCAAGAAACTAAATGCCCAACAGGCATCAACAAATCCCCCAACTGCTCAAATTACAATTGAAGGAATGAATAATTCCACCGAAGTTAATCCGAATGTGATGAACCTTGAAGTCGGAACTACCTCAAATGTTGTCAATGAAAAAGATATTAATGAAGCGCCCATTTCACCGCCTCTTCTTCCGGACAGTACCGTAGCTGCCCAGACTCTTCCTATTACTCCATCAACTCCTTTGAATGATGCAACCAACTTAAATGAGGAAACACCTCCCTCCCTTGGGGAGTTTGGTGACACCCATATTCTGCAAGAGGAAGAAGTTGCAGAAACTCCTCAGATAATCTCAGTGACTTCATCTCCTAAAGTTGTTCATGCTTTTCAAACTTCACTCGAGGGTCAAGGCGAATTCTTGAAGGGAGCTTTGTAGACTAAAAACCAAGCTACATGCTCAAAAGGGCCTTCTTTTTTTGCCAAAAGCCTTTCCTTTTACTCAAATTCGGATGTGTCTGATATCGAAGAGATGATGAGGATGGAAAAAATAAGTAGAGAAGAGCTCATGATTCAAAATGGGCGTTTGTGAAGAACCCAAATTCCTTTTACCTTAGAACAGACAAGATTGAAGTAACATCTTCAGGATATGCCGAAAGGATTCAAACTTTCTAAAGAAGAAAGAGCATAAAGAAAGGCAATCAGACAAAACATTGTTACTCAAGGAGTGAGTCCTGAGACTATTAATCAGGTTATTACCGAAGTGAGCCATGAAATGTTAGAAACTTTTGCCAAATTCGATTGTTCCAAGGTATTCATAACATGATTTTTAGTTTGCACACTATATCTTTGCACTTGACAATTTTTTTACCTTTCTTCTTTCGGTCTTTCAGTTACAGTGTAAACTCTTCAGGGAACGCTTATCTCTGTGCATTCCTGGCACTACGTAAGACATTGCCCGATTAGCAGTTATGCCTAATTACGCCAAATATTTCAAACATTTATCAGCATATTTTGCTGCCAGAGAAACTTTGGAGCGTAAATTTTTTGCAAGTTTCACTTCCTTTTATACTTTGCTTAATCGTTCTACACCTTTTACTTATACTCTTGGCTTTTTTGGATTTGTCTTTTAGCACCTTGCTATGCAATTAGTATCACAATTTAACTGTGCAATATCATAAACAGTAAGAAGAACTGGCCAGCCACACTGCCCTTACCGCCGAAACTCTTGAAGAGTTAAATCATGTAAGGAATGAGTTGGCCAAAGTGAAAAATCAAGCCGAGAGTTCATGTGCTGCTGATATTGAAGCATAATGCAAAGAAAAACTTACTCCGTAGCAAGCTAAAGGCATTTCAGACTTGGAGCAAATAATCCGAAATAAAGATGAACTGATAAGAAATCACCTGAAAATTCTAAAAATTCTCCAAACTGATCTTGACTTAACAAAGAAGAATTCAGACAACTTTTTGAAGGCTAGGAATAAATTCGAAGTTGGTGCATATGCTCTGAAAGAGAAATTTACTAGCTTAGAAACTGCATTGATCCAATCCCAAGCTGAAACTTCTCCAGAAAATGAGAAGATTCAATTTTTTGAACAAAGGATTGATCGTAGGTCAAAGTTCTAATGTCTCTTTGCGTGAAAAAGTAGAAACTTTGGAAGAAAAAAAGTTTATAGCTAAAATTGTCTTCGTGCAAACAATCAAAGATTTAAAAGAGCAGATGAATACGACTTTAACTAAAGTGGCTGAAGAAGCCAAGGCTTTGGGAATTAGCCCATCTCTCAAATTTAGGGTTGTATTTTTATGCACCCTAAGGCGAGTTTATCCATATGCAGACTTCGATTTTTGGGTGAAGCTTCTATCACCTGAAGATACAGAAGACATGCCTGAAACTCCTTTGCCAAGAGAATTCCCTGATGTTTTCTAGATTCTGCTTTTATTGTAATCTTTTATCTATATTGCCAGTGAATGTATGCAAGTATTTCAACTTGATATATAAAATTTTCACTTGCTTATTCGACTTTATATGAATGTTAGATATATTTAGTATCTTTTTTAGAATGTATTGAACTTAATGATCATGGTTAGAATCGTTGTAGCATGCATAAGATTATCCTTTAATATAATAAAAAAAAAGGATTCTAAGTAAGATGTTGAATAAAGAGAACAAATTCTAATTGCATTCGACTACCGAATGGAATAATTTACAACAAAGGAAATCTGACTATCGAATAGTAGGTTTATAGCAAAAGAAATCACCTAATACCAAATAGTAGGTTTACAACAATTTACTGATAGAATTTTCTCAAAGAAACTGCATTCCAAATTCGTGGAATAGATCTGCAGTAGGCCACCGAATCCCTTAAAGTTGTGGAAAATAAGCGACATATAAAAGCATCCATTGTCGTGGTGGTCTGAAGATGTCTGAGAAAGTTTTTCACATGAAGAGTCATAATTGTCATACCATTGTAGTCCTTGAAGAGAGGATATTTGAATCCTATAATCATTGGTTGATTCATTATCTCGACACTTAAAGGATTATCAACATTCGTAGTTTCTGGCATTCTTAGTTTCTGGCATTCTTAACTTTAGTCCTTCATCCTTCATGGCATGCTGAAGTTCCTTCCTGATGAGGTTATACACTTCTTCTTTCAAAGAGTGTTCCTCTTCATTCGGCTTCGGCTGCTTCCTTCGGTAGTCTGGGGATCTAGAAACCTCTGGCCTTTTCTGTATGATTCATGGTGAAGAATCAAGGATTCAGTGGAATCATGCTGAACGCCTTGACACCAATTCGGGGATCGAGATCCTTCAGGCTTTGGAACATACTTGATAGGAGAAGGCGATCGATAATGTCTTCGGTATGGAGGAATTCCATATTTTTCTTTCGGTCTCCCCCTAATTACTCTGGCTGAGACTCTTCAGAAAATCCTCTTTTACTAGGACATGTTAGGACGTTATGATGTCCTGTAGAACAAGCTATTGAACCTCTTCCATCTCTATATCTCACAAATTCTTTAGCATCCTTCAATTCTATTTGCATTATCTCTATTTGCGTAGCATGCTCTGCCCTCATAACGTTCATAGACTCTTGAACAGATCCAATGTTGTATATTAGCTGCTTTATTAAGTAATCCATAAAAATGCGATGCTCAGGGTCCAACGACCCTAAGCAGACATCAATCCTTTGATCTAATGCTGGAGTGACATATAATGGTGATAAGGATGGTTACTAGAATCTACCAAGCCACAATTAGGTGTGGCTGGCGTACTTAGGATATCCTCATCTCGAGGACCATGCTGAACCACAAAACTGTGAACATGAACCATTGTTATAAAGAACGTCCAAGTTCACTGCACCAAATGATGTCCTTAATGATAAATGTAATCTTCGTTCTGCTTCCGATGACTTAAAACAATAGCAAACAGTTAGGGAGGAGCCGGATTCCGACGAACCCTCTCTGATGCTTAAGTCAGTGGAGTATTAGAAAGTATGAGATAACTTGAAAGCAGTTGATTGATTAAACAGAGAATGAATGACGTACCTGAGGCTCGGGTTTCAAGGCTATTTATAGATAACCAAATACTTGAATGGTTTATACACTTTTACACGTGTCAGCTTGTTACTAGCTTCATACTTATTCTTTTATATCATTCTACATTTTATGGGAATAAAGAGCGTGCCTTTGGGATCCGGGACAACTATTGGTCCACGTGTCCGTTTAAGGCAGCTTCCTATAGTTAATTTCCTATATTCGAACCTTTGTGATCTCATTTGATATGAGGTTCCTAGACTAGGCCCATATCCTAGATTTGGTTGGGCTTTTACTTAAGCTTATTTATTTAGTTTCTATATCATTATATATAACCATATGGAACATATATATGAGATAATACAATTTCCATATGAAACATGAAATCGCCACTTTTAGAGTTGAAGTTCTTGCACATGACTTATAAGTATTTTGGAATCAATAGTGTTAAAATTTAGGAATTGACCAACTAATAATTTCTTATCACCAACATCCTTTGATTTATATTTATGATCCAAAGATTCTCAAAGTTCCTTTGTTGTTTTCTTAACACTATAAACATTGTGAAGTCCATTAGTCAAGTCGTTTAAAATTAATTTTAGTAAAGAAAGTTAGAGTGTTTTCACTCCTCAACAACATTGAAGGTTATAACATCATTTACTTCATCCTCTCTAATGTTAGGAGGACCATCCTTAAAGAATTTGGCAAGGTTCAAAATGATCAAATAGAACAACATCTTGAAATTCACACCAGTGAATTTCTTTGGCTTTTCTTTGTGGTTCATGGGCATCTCCATTGGTAACATTAGGCGTGAAGCCTGAGTAATGATCATATTGTCATTCTGCGAATCGTACCTATTTAGAGAACCATATCACCATCATTAAGAATGTCATCCATTTCTGAAATTTCAATAGATTAAGTAAGAAAACAATTACATGTTCTTCCATAATTAAACAGAAGTAAAATAGAAACAATTTCTAATCAATCCTTAATTAACCATTTAGTCATTCCAAAGTCAAGGTACCATGTTGGCGTCTTAGTGGAAATATATTTTTTGTTTTAAGATTATTAGAAATAGTATAAATCCAAAAATAACGAACAAAAGTAAAGATGTAATATTATTAATACAACATTTACATAAGAAAAACAAAGTTAAAGAATACTTTTGAACCTTTCAACAAGAACATAAAAGGGCAAATTACAAATCTAGCCCAACTAAGAGGGGCCATTTACAAATCTAGCCCACTTTACTTCATTCTCACCAAATTAGACACTTTCAAGCATTTTGTACAAAATTACCCTTAGTCTATTCTGATTGATCATCTCCTACCTCCCGCTTCGTCTTCGTCTTCCGCTGCTTCTTCAGTTCTTCTTCCTTTCAACTTCTGTGTGGTTCATCTTCTTCAGTTTCAGTTCTTTTCAACTTCATTATACGTTTAATTTTCATCTCTATATATACTCGTCTCTCTTCTGTTATGCATTTTCAACGTATTTTCATCTGTTCCATACCGGTGCATTTTCATATGTTCCATACCGGTCTGAGTTCAACATGGCCATAAAAAGGAAGGCGGCGGCCGTGAATGAGGAAGAAGAACGAACTAAACATAAGGTAAGTGGTCCGACCTTCATCTTATTCGTTAAATTTCTCCATAGGAAGCTTGAATGCGCTTGAATGCAATGTTAATGGATACTGTGAAATCCCTATCGCATTTTACTGTAAATGCGCTTGAATGCGACAATGATTATGTACATAGACCTTGTCGCATTTGTTCTATGAATTCGACAAGGTTATATATAAAACCTTATCGCATTCTACTGTAAATGCACTTGAGTGCGACAAGGTTTTATATACAACCTTATCGCATTTGGATTGAATGCGCTCAACTGCGATAAGATTGAGGAGGTTGAGGAGCCAAATAAGGAAGGAAATGAGCAAGAGGAGGCTAGTACGACAATTAAGGGTGCTGAGGCAAATAAAGAAGGAAAGGTTCAAGAAGAGGTAGAGAATGTTAGTGAGTTTACCAAGGGTGATGAGGTAAATAAGAGTGGAAATCAAGAGGAGGTTGAGAGGGTTATAATCATATTAGATGATTCTATGCCCAAGGAAGTTGTCCAACATGTAGAGGATGTGCCAAAAGAGAATGTCCAAGAAGATGCGCCAAAAGAACAAGTAAGAGAAGTTATGCCAAAAGAACAAGTACAAGAAGAGGTACAAAAAGGACAGGCACATGAAGTTGTGCATAAAAGACAAATGAAAGAAGTACATAAGCTAAATTTTCAAATTCGCTCATATAGTTGGAAATATGGGATGTATCTTTTCGCATTTATTGTTGAATGCGCTTAATTGCGACATGATACAAGTATACTTGTATCTCTGAGTCGCATTTTGCATCAAATGCGTCCAACTGTGATACGCTACCTTGTCGCATTTGACATGGATGCGCTCAAATACGACAAGGTACTTATGTAATCCTTGTCGCATTTGACATGAATGCGCTCAAATGCGACAAGGTACTAGTGTAATCCTTGTTGCATTTGACATGAATTCGCTCAAATGCGACAAGGTACTTATGTAATACTTGTGTAAGTTTTCTAATATTGTGCTACCTTTTGCAGATGGTTGCCACACAGGATAAAGGGACTAGAGGTGGAAGAGGTGTTGGTAGAGGTACTAGTAGAGGTAAAGGTACAAGTAGAGGAGGAGGTACAAGTAGAGGTGGAGGTAGAGGTAGAGTACGTGGATGAGGTAGACATGTTCCTAAAATAAGCAAGTATTTGACTTCCCCGTTCATTGATCCATTACAGTACACCGATCCATTAGCTCTATATGGAGGAAAATATGTTGGTAGCTTTGAGGAAACTCTAGTGATTTGCAATATTGACGATCAACGCCAACATATTGAGGCAGATTTAGTTAGTGAGCTAGAAAAGTGGATCAATAAAGCAGAGCCAAGTGAGGTAATAGAAGTGCTTGGTTTAGAAGTATACCGGTCGGATGATGTGTGGTTCAGCACCCTTCAAACTGAGGGGAAGTATATCTACAATGAGGTAACTTATGATATCCAATATTCTCTTTTTTATTGTATTTTTTGTCTTTTATATATTATTAAAGGTTCACTTAACATTTGTTTTAGCACATCACTGCCTGGCCGTATTTACTGAGACAACAATCATTTACTATTAGGGTGAATGCGGAATGGACTACGGTTGATGCAAATTTTGTAGGGTTAATGGGCCATCCAAACTATGTGAAAGGATTCCTTGAACCAGGGTGGGAAAGTGCATATATTTTTTCACATTACAAGTACAAAGTGATGCAAACAATTTCATCCGGCCTTGGCACACAGTAAAAAGAGTATTTATTCCGATCAACTACAAGCAAGCGCACTGGATTCTAGGAGTGTTAGAGTTTGAGACTATGCACCTTCACATATATGACAGTCTTGTCTCAAACATGTCAGAGGAACCTTTGGAAACGTTTCTCAAAAGGCGTCTAGAAGTCATTGTTAGAGTTATGGAATTAGCTGGATATTTTTCTAAAGGACATGAAAATGTGAGGCAGCTAATTACTTGGAATAGAGTTCCTGAGGTTCCACAGCAAATGAGCGGATCAAATGACTACGGTATATTGACTTGCATAAACACACAATTCTTGAGTGGATTACAACTTCTTCCACACGATGACTCTTACGAATATCCATATAATTGTACTAATGGTGCCTTTTTTCGTTTGTGAATTGCAGTTGAGTTGTTCTATCGCCGTTTGTTAGGCATTTTCAAATGATAATGTAATATGTGCTTTTGTAAATTATGTTCCTTTATACATATGATATGACCTTTTCTAAATTATGTTCTTTTATAGGATTATAATATGTTCCTTTATGTATAGAAATTGACATGCAGGAAACTTGATATATACTTTGTCGCATTTAGTCCAAAATGAGACAGAATGCGACAAGGTTTTCTAGTTTTGAGTCGCATTCAATCCAAAATGAGACAAAATGCGACAGAATATGACCAGATGCGATAAAATGCGACAATGTTTTCTAATAGGATTCTCTCTGAGTCACATTCAGTCCAAAATGCGACAGAATGCGACAAAGTATGTATCAAGCTTTGTCGCATTCAATGCAAATACGACCAAATGCGACATCACATGAAAAATAAGGTATTAAACTCATAAGGCACTAAATCATAAAGTATTAAACTCATAAGGAATTAGAATAATAAAGTATTAAACTCATGAGGCATTAGAAGCATAAAGTATTAAACTCATAAGGAATTACAATCATAAAGTATTAAATTCACAAGTTTGAACAAACTCAATGTTGAGAAGTGTTAGAACAACTTGCATAAACAATTCAATCATAAATGCTTTGAGGTAGTAGCGTTAGAACAACTTGTGGAACTTGATGTTACACTAGGAAGCCGTGTGGTATTTGGGAGCATGCTGGGACAATTCAAGCGATTATGACCAGTGTTCCCGCATCTATTACACCTTGTGCGAATTGCATCTTCACCCACTGAAGGCCTTCTTTTCTGACCTTTTGGCCGACCAGCAGACCGCCCATCCTTCTAAGGAGGTAGCATTTTCATAAGATTCTCGATCACTGTCCATTCCGACTGGTGACCAAGTGGATATATTGACTCAGCCCATGCCAACTTAAGTGACTCATTGGTGTAGTAACGGTGCACCCACCGATATGCATTCTCCATCTTTGCTTTAGCAGCAACTTTGCATACGTGTTTACATGGAAATTGGGCTAGTTGCCATTTTCTGCATGTACATGTTCCTGCATTCAAATCAACAAGTCCCTCTTTGCTTGATCACCAATTTGGAAGGTGTGATTATCGACAGGAAAATACGAACAACGTATTGCTTTCTGTACTCGCTTTTTAATCTTATCTTCTGCCCACTTGGTCAAATTCTCTTCACGTTCTTCTGCAAAAAATAAAAAAACATCTTAGAAATGGGTAAGTATTATAAAAAAATAAATAAAAGAAATGTTTATAAGCTACTTGTGTACGTCTCTCGTAAAACCATTTCTGGAGTTTGGTTCGTATGAACTCACCCAACATTGTGATTGGTAGACGTCTAGCCTCCACCATCAATGAGTTGAATGATTCTACTATATTCGTGGTGATAATGTTATACCGACGACTATAAAAGAAGGCACGTGACCATTTCTCTTTTCCAGCTTGCACTAAATAGTCGGCAGCACCAGAATGTAGTGCACAAAGTGTCGCAAACTTTTCCTCAAAATCAGATGCCCGTTAGGATTTTGCACATTTCCAAAATGCCTCATCTATCTTCTGAATTCCTCGAAATTTGGCCTTCACATTTTATTGCAGATGACGAGCGCAAGCCCCATGAATGGCATTTGGAAATACCAAATTAACTGCATGTACAATGCTCTGATTTCGGTCTGATATAATGGCTAGATCTTCAACATCATACACACACTCTTTCAATTTAGTCATAAACCAAAATCACGATTCATTACTTTCTTTTGAGCCAACTCCAAATGCAACAAGAAAAATCTGATTATTCCCATCAAGGGCAATTGCAATGTATAATATGTCGAGATATTTACCTTTTAGAAAAGTTCCATCGACGGCTAAGACATGTCGGATATGTTGTTTAAAACCTCTCAATGAAGCACCAATAGCCATAAGAAAAATCTAAAGTGATTACCATCATCAGTTTCGATGTGTGTCATCGTTCCTGGGTTGGTACTCTTCAACATCTCACAGTAGTCCGGTAACAACATAAATGATTCCTCCGGCGAACCACCCTGAGCTTCCAATGCCCAGTTTCTTGCTCTCCAAGCTTGCATGTAAGAGATATTAACTGAAAAATCTCGTTCAAAATCGAATACAATATGCTTTTTTCGATGCACTCGATTTTCCAAATCAAACCTATCTTTGAGTAGTATCCCTGCAACATGTTTCCCCGCTTGCCTATGATGCGGACATATCTGATTTCTCCCACAAGTGTGTAGGTCCATATCATCCATGAAAACCTGAACATATCAGAACCTGGAATGACAATCCCTTTAGCCCTCCAGCTACATTTGTCAACATCTTTGCATTTCACTTCAAACATAGACTTGTTTGATTTGTAAACCTTCCATTCGAACGAATTTTCTATTGCATATTTCCCAAGTGAATCTTGCAACTCTACTTGTTTGAAAATATATCATTCACCCTGAAAGTAGACCCTCCATTTGATTGCTTTGATGCAATCAGATTCACCGGCGTGGCACATACCTTTGGAAGCCATCGAAATGGATGGATCTTTTTCCTTCTAGCTTCATCACCACTCTCATATTTGATACTTTGGATATGATCAGATTGTTTTGATGTTTCATGAACACCTTTAACGGGATTTTTATTCCGAGAGATATCTTCATTTTCCACATTATCACCATTATCGTAACAATAATCATTATCATACTGCTCATCATAATGATAATGATTATCATAATTCAAATCATCATTATTGTAGTTCTGATAATCAAGATCATCTCCACCATTGTTATCATCCTTAACATATATACGAGCATCCATTTCGATGGTGGGATCATGACTTACTACTTCTAGTGGTTTACTAGGACCAACATGGCCGTCCTTATTACATCGCAATACTCCAGCATCTATTGTTCGCATATTTAAAGTAACATATAGTGGAATCAAATCGGTCGAATTCATTCGGCAATACTCTGTGAATCTGATGACATCTTCATCATCATCAATAGGTGCTACTCCTCCACACACTTTATTTGGACCGTATGTTGCCTGCATGGACATTTGGAGATCATACGAGGTTGATTCAACGCGAATGGCACTATAAACTTTTTCTTTTAACTTGTGCAAGTCAAATTCTGTTGACAAAACCAACAACTTTGATTTACCACCGACATATGTCATCACATCTCCAACTGTGCTCCATTGTCCGTTCGAAGACAAAAAACACGTACACTTCTCTTTGGTTGACATGCTTCTACATTTAGGAAATGAACACATGATCAAAACAAGACAAAAGCAATGCATCTGTAAATGCGAAAAAAATGCGACAAGGAATCATAAATGCGACGCCAAATACGACACAAAAGGCGGCACACTATCATTCAATGCGATGCCAAATGCGACAGTATATGCAACATGCGACGTTAATGCGACAAGAGCCGTGTTGTCGCAGTTACGACAAGAGCAATGTTGTCGCAGCTGCGACAATAATTGTCGCATTTACAGTAACGAAATGCGACCTATCAGGCGAACATGGCGATAACGAATAATTTCAAGATTCAAGCAACATTCAGTTCATCAACTGTGTATTTCGAGTAATGCGTATGAAAAATGAAGCAACGGTACTTACATGAACTTGAATGATCTATGGATGTGCTTAGATCTTGAGTTGGGTTGATGAATTTTGCTGTGTGAATTTGAAAATAAATGAAAGGGAGATTGTTGGATCTTCAGATATATATAGAACTAAGGGTAATTTTGTCCAAAATGCTTGAAAGTTTCTAATTTGGTGAGATGAAAGTAAAGTGGCCCCTCTTAGTAGGGCTAGATTTGTAATTAGCCCAACATAAAATGGAGAAGGGACTCTTGAGGCCTGCACGATATCATTTTTTTAAGATAGAATTTATCTACCATGGAGTAAGCGTATCCTAAGATACAACAACACTTTTAGTCGAACACAACCGGGAGCCAGGAATTATCACCACGAAATGCTTTAGTACATAAACCATTGAAACTCCTTGTAACTAATAGATATGGGATAATGAATGTTAATTCTATTTTCCTCATTGATACCATTTGCTTACTTTGGGTTTTAATTTCTCATTCATTATTTATATGTTTTGAACGTATAATATATCGTCAAAAAGATCTCATGAATATATTTATTGTTATTCAAAACTCCATATATTCATTATATATTTAAGCCTCGAGTTAATAAATAATTACAAATAGTGTCAAAATTTCCAACAAAGGGAAGGAAAAGAAGAAATAAAATATGAATAAAATTGTGTTTACATATATTTTTATATTTTAAAGAATTTAATTAAAAATAATATTTTTGGATAAATTTACCCTTTATCATCTCATAAAAACAGCAGAGTGAAAAAAAAAAATTGTTCTTTTGCTAATTGGCTTAAAACGCTATTTAGAATTTGCAAAAGAAAAATCCATAGAACTCAATATTTAAATTGGTTGCTTTACAGATATAATATTTTAAATTGTTGATTTTTATTAATATAATACATTGGTGATTTGTTCATATGACATGTTGATTTAATTATATGTTAAGAATATAAGGTATATGTTTTTTTTAATAAAAAAAGTACATTTCTGAATTTATAATATATGAAATCAAAATAATATTTTATTTCAAAATTTAATGATCAAGTGTTTTGTGATTACACAAATTAATTGAAATCAAATGGGGTTATATATTATTAGAAAAGCCACAGTTTGAGCAGAGAAGAAGGTTGAAGAAAGGCAAAGGTGCAAAGAAAAAAAGACAAAGAAGAAGAGTCCGAAGAGAAAGGTTTGGTATTTGGATTTTTAGGATGTCTGAAAATAAAAGAAAATGGATTCATAGATGATTTTTTTATGCTAAAAGCTGTGACTCAAGTTCCAAAGATTGAAGCAGCTAGTGACTAGTCAAATGAAATGGTCCATCCATCCATCCATCCTTCCATGATTGTGTATGTAATTTAATTCAGGAACTTAAATATATATTGGTAATATATATAATATGCTCATCATGTTTTTTATATGTTTTAATTTAACACATTCCAATCTCATCCTATTATAATAGCACATTTAAGGTTCCTAAATTTTTACAATAATTAGTTGTAATGTTAAATTCGATTAAAAATAATTTGTGACTTATTTCAATTATGTTTGATATATTCAATTAATCAATTGATGTAAAATTTTAGGTTGGAAATATTTGATATTCATCAAATGTAATATGTTTGTATTGAAAATGGCCGGATATAGGTTTAATAAGTATTAGGGTTAAGGCTTATTTGGTGACTATAACTAGATAGTCACGATCTCTGTGTGTGGTTGGCTGCCTGTTACGCCTTCAATAGTGTGTAATTAGAGTTTTTTGTCGTTCTGGTATTCTGATTAGCTTTTCTGTGGATTGGGCTTCCAAAATGGATGAAGAAACCGAAAGGATGCTCCATCGATTGAAACTAAAGGAAGATGAAGAGGCAGATCTAGAGATTGGCACATCTCAGGAATCGGCGACGAATGACGGTTGCAAGAAATTAATAGGAAAATTGCTATCATCAAAGCCTCTTAATATTAGATCAATGACCAATGCTTTCACAATGATTTGGAAGACGAACAAAGGGCTTAAAATCAATGAAGGGGGCAAGTCATAAAGTGAATGAGGTAAAATCAATAATTGGGGTAATTCCCTTAATTCTCATTAACATTAAAGTCTTGATATTTACATACTTATATTGTTTCTAGGTGTGCTCTTCAAGCAATGCTATGACACATGGCTTAATATCACCCTTTGATTCTAGGGCTTACAATTAATGGTGGGGATTGAAGATGGGTATAATTAGGTGTGTGGTGATGCACCATTGTCTGGCTGTGCCCCTTCTAGAACCTGCCAGATTGGAATTAAGACAAAAGTGCTCCTGAACTTTGTGGAAAGACTCATTTTCCCTTGGAAACCCAAAGGGTTTGGCCGACAAAATAAAACCTTCTAAAGACTTGGACTTTGTACTTTACTCTTCTCCTTCGCCTCTTCGGTTTCTCCTTTGAGCTCTCAAAACCAAAAAACCTTTATGTTTTCTGTATGAACTCTCATGGCTTTAATGGTGATCTTATTACCCTCCCTCAAACTATGCTTGGTAGATGTTCAACAAGCCTAGTTTGCTAACCAAGAATCGAAGATGAGGAGAGTGCTGGGCTTTGGTGAAAAGGTCTGCGAGTTGCATGGCGGAGGAGATAGGCATGAGGCGGACGAGACCTGCCTGAACTCGTTCTCTCACGACATGACAGTCTATATCGGTGTGTTTGGTTCTTTCGTGGAAGACTGGGTTTTGGGCGATGTGCATGGCGGAGACATTATCACAAAAGAGGAGTGCCGCCGATTTGATGAAGACGTTTAGATCTCTCAACAAGGTAGTGAGCCAGTGTAATTCGCAAGATGTGGACGCCATGGCCATGTATTCGGCTTCCGAGGAGGACCTAGAAATGGTGTTTTGTTTCTTGGATCTCCAGGATACAATGGAGGAGCCCAGAAAAGTCACATATCCAGTGATGGATTTTCGAGTTTCGGTGCACGAACCCCAGTCAGAATCGCAAAAAGCTTAGAGCCGGAGGTCATTGGTTGCCGGAAAAAACAAGCCGAGGCCGATGATGCCTTTAAGGTAACGTAGTACTCACTGAACTCACTGTTCATCTTCTGTTGTGGGTGCATTTAGATGTTGAGACAGTTGGTTAACAATATAGGAGAGATCGGGCCTTGTATTGAGTTAAATAGAGTAATTTTCCGATGATTTATCTATATGCGGTGATATTGGTTAAGGGGGTGCTTTGCATGTGAGGCTTGTGGTTAGGTAGAACTGGTGTGTGTGTGTTGGTTTACAGTCAAGTAACCCATTTTCTTGCAAGAGCTCTAATGCGTATTTTCTTTGTGACATGTGCATGCCCTTGGAGCTCCTGGCGAACTCAAACCCGAGGAAGTAGTGGATCGGCCCAAGATCCTTGATTCTGAAGGCTCGATGGAGGTGGTCCTTTGCTAGGACGATTGCAGAATCGTCATTTCCTGCTAAGATTACATCATCCATATAGACAAGTAAAACAGTGATCGAGTTCTGTACCTTTTTGGTGAAAAGTGAAGGATCTGCATTCGACTGTATGAACCCTATGGCTCTGATTGTGGTTGTGAGTTTCACGTTCCACTGGCATCTCGCTTGATGCAAACCGTAAAGTGACTTGTTCAATTTGCAAACTGGACGAGGAGTGGCGCTGGTGACCCCTGGCGGGAGTGTCATATAGACTTCTTCATGCAATTCATCGTGTAGGTAAGCGTTATCTATGTCAAGTTGGTGAATGATCCACTTTCTGGCAACTGCCACCGTTAATACTGTTCTGATTATGGTAAACTTCGCTACAGGTGCGAAGGTGGCGGTGAAATCAACCCCCTCTTGTTGAGTATAGCCCTTAGCTACCAGACGTGCCTTAAATCGTGCTACACTCCCATCCACTTTGTGTTTTAGCTTGTAGACCCAACGACATCCGATAGGCCTCTTGCCTGCAGGTAAGGAGACTATCTCCCATATGTTGTTTGATTCAAGAGCTACGAGCTCTTCGTTTATGGCCTGTTGCCAATTTGCTTCTGACATGGCTTGCTTGTATGTTTTAGGTTCCACATGGCAAGTAACATTGACGGTAAAGATTCATTTATTTGGCGACAGCTTGTGATACGAGAGGTACTTGGTGAGTTGATGTGGTGACTTTGTAAAAACAGGCAAGGGGTTGCCCTTCACCAAGGCTACATGATAGTCCCTTAGGTAAGCTGGTGCTCTTCGTGCCCGAATTGGTCTGGTATTGACTTGCTCTTGTTGTGATGACTCTATTGGGATATCTTCTGTTGTGGAATTTTCTGTTGTGATGTTTGTGTCTTGGGGGCCTGGTTCTGTGTCATGATCATCTTCTTCTGGCATGATTATATGAGTTGTTTCTTGGTCCGTGTCATTGTAAACAGTTGTGTCTAATGTGTTGCCTTTTTCTGCAAATGGAAAGTGTTCTTCGAAAAACTTTACATGCATGGAAAAGAAAATGCTGTTAGTTGATAAATTTAACAGTTTGTATCCTTTCGTGCCGCCTTTGTGTCCTAAGAACACGCATCGTACGGCTCTGTCAGTGAACTTATTCTTGTGCCTATCGAGGGTCGAGGCATATGCCAAGCACCCGAAAACCCTAAGGTCATTGACATTGCTTTTCTCTTTATACAAACGCTCATATGGTGTTTTCTGCTGTATGGGGGTAGATGGTAATCGATTGATAAGAAATGCCGCATGGCTGACTGCCTTAGACCAAAAGGTTTTGGGCATGCAGCTTTGCAACATAAGAGCCCTGGTTGTATTCATAATATCCTGGTGCTTCCTCTCAACACGACCATTTTATTGGGGTGTTTCGGTGCATGATGTTTGGTGTGTGATGCCTTGGTCTTCATAAAAGTCACGCATCATGAATTCAGGTCCATTATCAGACCTTATTACCTTGATCTTCTTGTTGAACTGCCTGCTAACATGATTGTAAAATGCCTGTAATGCCTGTCTTGCTTCCCCTTTGTCATGCATTAGTGATACCCAGGTATACCTACTGTAGTCATCCAAAATAGTTAGGAAATAACGTTTGTTTGTGTGTGATTCCCTAACCGGCCCCCATATATCAACATGAATTAGGTCAAAAGTTTGTTTTGCAATGCTGTTGCTTAAAGTGAAAGGCAATTTCTTTTGTTTGGCTCTTTGACAAATGTCACATGGCATTTTTTTTAAAAACTTGAAGTCATTACATGGTATTCCTAAGGCCCTTAACCTCTCGTGGGAGGGATGGCCTAGGCGAGAGTGCTATACATTTGCCTTAATTGAACATGAAACAGCAGAAAAACTTTTGACTACATTTGGTTGCGGATCCTCTAAGAAATATAGTCCTCCTCGTTGTCTAGCCTAACCAATCGTCTTCGAGTTCTTAGCATCTTGTATTATACATGTTGACCCGGTTATGACGATACACATATCATTTGACTCTAAAAGCTTGCTCGTTGAGATCAGGTTGTAATTGAATTTAGGTATGCATAATACACCCTTTAAGGTGAGTCCTGGACCCAATGATACTATGCCTATATGCTCTTCTTTAACTTTCTCCCCGTTTGGTAAACTGACCCAACAATGTTCTATTTTTGTGCATGAGCTATAATAACCGACGTCGCACACAATGTGGTCCGTGACTCTGGTGTCAATGATCCAATGAGACATGGCATATTTATCAGGAGGAGTTTTAGAAGCGTTACCGGAGTAGTTGTCTTTGTGAAAGGCGTTCACACTGCTTGTGGAGGCTTGAGCAGCTTGAGCCTTCTAGGGTAAGAGTTAGGGCTGGGCGCGGATCCTGGAGATACTGGACCGGACCGAATATCCGAGGAAAAAACTCCGGAATTGGACCGGACTGTTGACTTTTTTTGGAGAACCGAACTGGATTGGACCGTTGACTTTTTGTCAAAGAACTGGACCGAACTGGATCGAAATTTATCCAGGACCGGACCGATAACCGGATTGAATTGGATTGGATTGGACCGAACTGAAATAACCGAAAGTTTAGCAATAATAAATTTATATTTCATACATTAACTTTATATAAAGAGAAATATTATATAATATATAGTTATATATTTTGTAAGGTTTGGTAAACTAATTACAATAACATAAATTTATAATTTATTAATAAGGTATAACATTATTATATAGTCATAAAAATTATCCCGATTAATTCCCGTTTATAAAATGAAATAAAAAATATTTACCTAAAATGCTCAACTGTGGCTTCTGAATCTACGTTTAGCACAAGTGGTAGAACTTTGGATCAATTTAGGAGTTCTTTAACTCCTGCTACAACTTGATTTGTTGTCAAGATTGGTTGAAAACTTCAACTCAAGCTTTCAAGCATGAAGAAGAAGTTGAAGATCTTGATGCTATTAAAGAAGGTAATATTTACTTACGAATTATATTTCATAGTTTTATTTTAATTAAATGTTTATGAATACTAACTATATAAATGTTATTTAATTTGTAGAAATTAATTCTGATCCTGAAATTGCATCATCTCTTTTATCTATATTTCAATTGGATATCTAAGGTTTTTTTAACCGAATCAAATGCACTTTGGTAAGCATATTTTTTTTTTCCTTTTACTTTTTGTTAGTGTGTTGATTAATTTTATTGAAGTAAAAGCTAATTAATTTAACATTTGTTGATTCACTAATATAGTAAATTTTATATGTTTAGGTTGATGTTTGGCTTTTACTGCTTTTGCTTTGGAAAACAAGGAATTTGTTGTGTTAAGAAGATTCAATTATAAATTGGGATGATGATTAGAGAGATTTTGCTACTGAAGTGTTGTCTTTTTTGAATTAAAGGTTGTTTATTTTTATGGATTTGTTATTTTGTAACTTTGATTTTGTGGGTTTTTTAGCCTTGTTGTCTACCGTAACTTTTAATACTTTGATTTTGTGGGTTTTTTTAAAGCCTTGTTGTCTATTGTAACTTTTAATGAATGTTGTTTACTTCCTAAAAAAATATCATTTATTTCAAGCTATGTAAGATAATAAAATTTTGTAAATTAAATTTTTAATTTATTTGTTAGGACTTAAACTATTAGATATTTATCCGAATCACCGAAAAATTATATTGGATTGGACCGGAACCGAATCTCCGAATCCCCGAACTGGACTGGACCGAAATTTTGGGGCAATTTAATTCTGGAGATTTATTCTTTCAATCCAATCCTGGAGATTTCCTTTTATTAATCTCCGAATTTCAATCCAATACTGGAGATTCATGAATCCCCGACTTGGACCGAACTGTGCTCAGCCCTAGTAAGAGTGCAACTAGTTTCTGATATTGTTCTTTAGTAAGACTGAATGAGTCCTTTTGGTGAGAGTTATCATCTTCCCCGAAATCTGACCATTCCTTGCTGTGGTTTGTTGCAGAGTTGGCTTTGGCTTGTGGTGCAATGAAGTTGTTGCCCCCTTTTACTTTGTTCCCATAGCTTAGCGGATATCCATGCTTTTTAAAGCAGATGTCTTCGGTGTGACTCGTGTTGTCGCAATATGTGCATAACGATGAGTTTCTGTTATTTCCTTTCCGGTTGTTGTTGTTGGGTTTGTTACGGTAGGTTCCCTGTCTATTCTGCTGATTTGTGAAGCCGGTGAAGGAGGCATTCTCACTTCCTTCATTTTTTCTTGCAGGTGTGAGACTGATTTATCTCTCATGTTGAGTAGCTAGGGCATAAACCTTGTTGAGAGAGGGCAGCGGCTCAATGAGTAAAATCTGCGAACAGATGGTGGAATAGGCCTCGTTCAAGCCTTGAAGAAAGGTGATAACTTGGTCAGCCTCCTGCTGATCTCGTAATGTTTTGAAGGCATTGCAACAATAGGCTGGCCTGCAAGTGCACTTTGGCATGGGCCTGAGATTGGTAAGCTCGTCATAGAGTATCTTAAGGTTTGTATAGTAGTCGGTTACTGTTCCTGTTCCTTGTTTTAACCCGTGTATCTCTCTATGCAGCTCCAAGATTCTCAAGGAATCAGTTTGGGCGAAGCGTTCCCTCAGATCTGCCCAAACTTGGTCGGCTTTGTCAAGCCACATGATACTCCTTGCTATCGAAGGAGATAGGGCATGGTGTATCCTGGACATCACCATGTTATTGCAGCGTTCCCACTGGTTATACATGTTGTCTGTCGTCCCTGGTGCCGTGATAGTTCCATCCACGAATGAATATTTGTTCTTCGACATTAAAGCCACCTTCACCGATCGGTTCCATTGGTGGTAGTTTGGCCCAGTCAAGACATGTGATACAAGCGCTAACACCGGAGTCTCATTCTGTGGGAGGTGATAAGGGCTGTTTGAGCTGATGATAGGAGGGTTAGCCATATTCCTTTGATTGGAGGTTTTAGCAGAGTGATTTTGTCTGCTCTGATACCATCATAAAGTGAATGAGGTAAAATCAATAATTGAGGTAATTCCCTTAATTCTCATTAACATTAAAGTCTTGATATTTACATACTTATATTGTTTCTAGGTGTGCTCTTCAAGCAATGCTAAGACACATGGCTTAATATCACCCTTTGATTCTAGGGCTTACAATTAATGGTGGAGATTGAAGATGGGTATAATTAGGTGTGTGGTGATGCACCATTGTCTGGTTGTGCCCCTTCTAGAACCTGACGGATTGGTATTAAGATAAAAGTGCCCCTGGACTTTGTGGAAAGACTCATTTTCCCTTGGAAACCCAAAGGGTTTGGCCGACAAAATAAAACCTTTTGAAGACTTGGACTTTGTACTTTACTCTTCTCCTTCGCCTCTTCTGTTTCTCCTTTGAGCTCTCAAAACCAAAAAAACTTTCTGTTTTCTGTATGAACTCTCATGGCTTGAATGGTGATCTTATTAGCAAGGGTTCTTCATCGTAGAGTTCCAAACAGAGAAGGACAGAGCTCGGGTTCTGAAAGACTCCCCTTGACATTATGATAGACACCTGGTTGTCCTAGCAGAGGCAAATAGAGTGGATCAACTATCGAAAGGTAAACCTTAATTTATGTGAGTTCTAGGTGAGCTTCGGTGACTTGCCATTGAATTGCAGGGACATAACCTCAATTTTGGCAGTTGAGAAAAGTTTGGTTTATTAGAAAGCTTAATTGTGTGTAGAACTCATTTAACAAAAACGAAGTATTACTCATTTTATCTGTATTTAAAATTTACATTTTAACGTCTGAAATTAGTTTTTCTATATGTTTAAAGCGATAATATAGAAAGTACAAAAATCACATTTTTAAACTATAAAAAATGTAATTTCAATTTCAAATGAATTGATTCATTATACTCTTTTATTAAACTCTCTCCCATTAGAGTGAGTTTAATATATTGAGCACTTATCAACTAATCAATATATATTAAGTAATTGAATAAGCTTTTGATTTTTTTTATGTATATATTTTTAATTTTTAAAATAATATGGTAGTGTTTAATTAATTGGTGAATTCCTTATGATTGATGGATCCATTATAATTGAGTGGTTATAAAGTTTAACTATTGAAGTTGATAATTTAATAAAATAAAGTTTATTAAATAAATGATGTGACACTTATATTGAGTGGTTGCGAGTATTAAACCATTTTTTGAATGAAATTGAAATATCAAATAAAAAAATCAGAATAAGTTGAAGCTGAAAGATATTTTTTCTTGTTTTTGATATATAAATAATATTAAATGGTAATGTAAAGAACTTGAATTATTAGTATGAGGCATATATTTTACAAAACAGAAAGTACAAAAGAGAGTAGTTGAGTGAAAGAGAGTAAAATGTAAAAAAAAAAAAATATAGTTTATAAAAGGAGAGGTTGTTTTGTTGTTGTAATTTTGCAATTATGAAATTCCATAGAAATGATGAAAAAGAAATAGTGAATTTGTACCTAAAAGAGTCCAACAAGATAGCAGACAAGTGAGTATGGTGATGTACTCTAATTATTTGTTATACAAATCTAATGTCAATTTCAACTATTCTTATTATTATGTGCTTTCTGTCTCATAGGTCTTTGGGGCTTTCCTTTCTCACCCAAATTCCAACACCATAAGACAACTCAATACCTTTCACCTATTTACTTTGCTTTCCATTCCCTCTTATCTCTCCTAATAATACAATTATTTTTTTTAAATTTTATATTTATTTTGTCAATTTTAATTTTTGAGGGACGTTTCGTTCTTTTTGACTAAAAAAATGAACTGGACTAAATTCTACTGAAATTAAAATAATAATAATATAATCCTTTAAAAATAGCAATAATCAAAATAAAAAGCTTATAAAAATAATCATAGTTATAATAATAATAATAATAATAATAATAAATAATTATAATAAATAATGATAAATTACAGAACTGAATGCTATTGAACCGCACTGAATTTAACTGATTATTTCTGAAATTAAGTAACAAGGAACATGGCCTTACACATGACTGTATATTATAATAAAGCTAGGTTTTGATCAAACCCCAATAAAGATAGGGTTTTAACCTAAAACTTGCAAAAAAAAATAAAAATCACAAGTTAAACTTAAAGAAATTGTTGAAATCCTATAGAGCGGCCGAAAACTTGTGTTCCGAAATAGTTGGAGTTACTTTCGGAGGATATTAAGCAATCATCAAATAAATATTGCTTACCTTTTGAAAAATTCTAATAAATGCATAGTATAGTTTGATGATAGATTCATGAGGAATTGTATCGCGTAATTCGATACAAATGAACATTTTGAAACATTTGATTTCTAAAAGATAAAATTGCCACCGGTTCCAGCCAACCAGAAAAAATAGGTAAAATGGATCGTAAATGATTACTCTACTTTCTATATATTAGATTCGTGGACAATTACTTACTTAACTAATTGTTAAACAATTTAAACTTTAAGCAATGGTTTTTCTGTAAAATCTAAGTCAATTTACATTTATACATGTTAAGACAATATGCAATATTCTTGTAAGTAGGACCTTTTGAAATGCTTTTGATTGTTTTAAATAATGAATAAAATAAAAATAATAAATATCCAATAAAAGAATTTATTAAAACATTTAAAAGTTTTATCAAACAAAACAAGTTTAATTAAAATGGGGATAAAGACCAAATTTAACCTTAATGTTTTAAGGGAAGTGTAGATTTTGCGTTAACGTATAAAATGACACAAATTTAACCTAAACGTTTTTAAGCAAGATCAATTTTAGCTCTATGTTATCGAAAATTAGAAAATCCTATTTGACTATTATTTAACTGTCATTTCAGACTTCTAAATATCAATTATGTCTAAAATATTATTTAGTGTATTACTAACAAAATTACACATATTCTGTTAAAATGCTAAAAACTAAATCTGCTAAGTATAAGTTAAGCACAATTTTTTTTTGTCAAACTGTCTAAAATATTTATTGTGTTATTAATATAGTTACAAAAAATCAATAAAAAATTTACGAAATTGCTTTAATTTATCGACAAACTTGTTTGGAAAGTCTGATCTGACAGTTAAATAACAGTTAAACCAGTATTTTCAAAATGGTAAAAATATATCAAATGAACCGCAAAAGTACACCACAAAAGTACTTAAATAAAAAGAAGGTGCGTGATTTTGTGTACCTCAATACGATACCTTTGAAACATGCCTTCAATAGTGTTGTAGGTTGCTTTTGGATTTTTGAAGAATTTTAAATCTCGAACGTTTGGAAATTTTTACTGGACTGAAATGATCGACTTTAACATGTTTAGCAGAACTGAGTTTTAGTTTTGGAGACTCGCTTTCTTTCTCTTAATTTGAAAATGGTGACATTTTATCTCTATAAAAAAAAGAATTTTCCTTAGTAACTCTCTTTTCCCAAAGATCTTTCTCCCAAACCCCCACTACAAAATGGGTACTGAGGACTCCTATTTAGAGTACATAAAAGGGAAAAAGATGCTCAAGCCTCACCTTGGGAGGCATGCGCCTCCTCTCGAAAGGGGACACCTCCCTCCTTTTGGTTAGAGTCGTAGTATTTCCACTGTGTCTCGATGTTTTGTGACGAAACTTGTTAGTGTATGCCATAATCTTGAGATATTATAGTCTAAATAATGCCCTAATCATATGGGCAATAATTGATAGGGGTGAAAAGTTCCTATATTTTAGTACGGTGTTAGGGATTACTTCGCATCTTTTATTGTCTTTTTATTCGCTTTAATATTAATTTAACTTTGTTTTATCAATTTTGAGTTTTTAATTACTTTTTTTTAGCATTTTGTTAAATATTTCTAACTTTTGTCTAAGTATTTTGCCACTTTTAATAAATTAATTTCTCATATGTTATTTTGAGCTTAATCTGTATCCAAAATTAAGAAATTAACTTGCAAAAAATAAATCAATTTTGACTTGGTAATTAAAAAGGATTTTTTGTAACATAATTAATTAATTTTGGGTAATTATCTAAATTTTTAGAGATTAAAGTGGAAATTTTTAAGGTTCGGAACCAGAAAAGTTTCTGACCAGATTCATTGGATTCAGTCTTAGTTCAAATTTGAATAAAAATGCTACAGAATTATTTTGGCATATTTTTAGGATTATTTTCGGTATTTATTTTTTTATTTAAACACTTGGGTTTCCATTCTTAAAGTTAAGCAATTTTAGTTCATTAGAATAAATTAGTTTGAAATTAGTTTTATTTTCAGTTCATAGTTTTTAGTTCAGAGTTTGTAATTAATTATGATTATATTTAGAATAAGTTTTTAGCTATTATTAATCTTGTAGAATTAATTTTCAGCTCTTTTCATCTAAGAATGAGAATTAATTTTCAGCATTATTAGTTAATTTCCGTTCTTCTTTATAACCATTTTTAATCCAAAGTTTACATTTATAAATTTCTTCCACTTTGAGAATTCATTTTCTTCCATCCTTCCATTAACACCTGAGAAAGATCCACCATCATTCCACAAGTTCTCAAGTTGTCACGCCAAGTTTAGAAAGATGACCGTTTGAGTCGAGAGATTTCAAAAAGGATTTTTACCCTTTTATTTCTGTTTACTTTTATAGATCTCTCTATAAATTCTGAATTGGTTGTATCCTAAGACATTTTATTTCTTCATCTTTAATAGAATTATCCATTGAGTTTAGCATCCATGTTTATGACTTTTTTAATGTATGCGTAACATATAATCATTCAAAAGTCCCAATATTTTCTAGGTTCATATTGCGAGTCTAATCCGGCTGTCTATACCGGAGACTGTAGGTATTGACGATACCATAATAATGGACCCAAATTTCTAAACCTTTAGAGTTAGTCACAACCTGTAACAAAGGGATTGCTTGCTAAGTACCCTAGGAAGATAAGTCGGTTCAATCTTTAAGTATGTCTATGCCATATTGAATTTATTGTAATCATAACTAAACACTGTTGATTAATTGGTTTTATCGTATCACAACATTTTCACTCTTGGGAATTTATAAATTGTTATGCATCACATGAGGAGTAGATTAATATAAAAACAAACCCAATTCAACTTTCTCCCATCTAAATAACGATCCAAAATCGAGTAGTCCAGTACTTGCGGTATAAATTCCACGGATTCAATACCTGGACTTTCTAGATTTGGTTACTTGATAACAAATGGGTACACTTATCCCTTAGTGAGTCTTTGAGCGTTAGCTCAAGGCGCATCAAGAATCTATAATGATGATTTACTTGTGCGAATGAATCATATAGAGTATCGAGGATTAGTGATTGCTCACGTTTGACAGATTAAGGACCTATGAGAGTGAAACTGTGAGGTAATAAGATACCAAACCTAAACGTCCTTGATCTGTTGTTATTGTGAGAACGGTAATGAACTAAAGATTAATATGCGTACTGGTTGTGATGGTGTTTTAGCGATCACATGCATTTGATGTCAAACAAGGGGCATATAGATTTATGAAATAGTAAGCAATGGATAGATCCACTATGATAGCACCACATGGTAATATGTGTAACTCATACGATACTCCTTATCAAGTCTTTAAACACAAATTCTCTATGGGCCCACATGAGACACAATATGCTTTGACCACTCGTCTAACGGGTTCGCGACTAAGTACCAAATATGAGTTTGATTAGGTATGGTGTGAATTATACTTAGAAACCATGAGCAGTAGTAAGGGGGTTGTTACTCTTCAATACTTAGGATTAGTGATTGCTGATATATGTACTCTATAATATAGTAATGGATGCACACACACAACTGTGTAAATGAATTTGAAATTGGAATTATGAACAACAATCAACATTTAATCAACATTTGTGAAAAGGGGAATTACCTGAAACATATATATGCAGCACAAACACTAATATTTGTTGGGAAACTAGAAACACATGGCCATTCACCAAAAATATATCCATAATGGCTGCAAATGAAAAGTATTGAAAATGGGAATTACCTGAAACTCTTTCCAGTAGTTAAAACGGGAAATCGGAAAACAGAGGGGAGATTGTAGAAGATGAAATCCCATCTTTCTTCACTTGCTTAGGCTTCCTCTTGGCTTTAATTTATTCACTTAGAGCAGTTATGTAATCCCGTCTTCCAATCTTCTTCACTGAACCAAGCCCTATGGGGTATAGGAACTCGATGCCTACGACATGAACATCGTATGACTCGTCTAAGGCACTCGATGCCTCGGGAAGGGCTTATCTATACTGGTTCTCCTCTTTCCTTGTCTAAATGAGAGATATGAAAGGTTGAAGGAAAGTTGCTTCAAGAGATTGAAGGAAGCTGCTTCAACAAATCGCAAATGGATCTAGGTTTTTCAACGCTGCTCGAAGAAGAAGACTATAGCTAGACTAGTCAGTACCCAAATTTGTTTTTAGTGGAAAAGGTAATTTTAAATTATTTTTTAATTTTTCCTTTGCATCGGCTCCTAAAAAAGCTGATGCAAATGATAAGGGTATTTGTGTCGGCCCTATAAACAGGGCCGATGCAAATACATGGATAATGTTTTGCATCGGCCCGTAAGAAAGGGCCGATGCAAATAACTTACTTATTTGCATCGGCCTCTTTCCAGAGGCCGATGCAAAACGTAAAAAAAGGCTTTTGCATCGGCCCTTAAGAAGGGGCCGATGCAAATAACAAATGTATTTGCGTCGGTCCCTTCTAAGTGGCCGATGCAAATGCTATACCTGAAGACAATTGCATCGGTCCCTGTTAAAGGGCCGATGCAAATGAGTTATTTGCATCGCGTGTTAAAAACGGCCGATGCAAATGCAGCGATGCAAATGAACGTTTTTCTACTAGTGAATATATCATTGACCACTTGATTAGTAAAGCTGAGAAGTGTGTGGTCACAACTGAATGAAGTTATTGCTTATTCAAACTTATCAATTCACTAAGGAATCCGAGCAGCAAATGGAGATGACACTTATGTGCCTCATGTTAGGACATGATATCAAATAGACAAAATGATATAATCGTACATGAGATGACTATTTGGTTTGGTTAATTATAAAAAACTTACATGAGTATGTTTATAATTTACAGTCTGAAAGTACTTTCGGGCCTATAACTACTATCAGACTATATATTGTTCGCACAAAAAATTCTGATTGCTATATATTTCAGGGTAATACAGAATGCATATAATAGTTATAAGATTATGAGTGGAAATGATAAGTAATAAAATGTTAAGGAAGGATGTGAAATAAATTATATTAGAGTATAATTTATAATATTATATACGTATATAAATATTATAAATAAAGTAAATCATATATACATATTATAGTTTTTTAGTACAGAAAATGTAGGTATAATTAATATATACATGTTCATCAAAAAAAAAAAATAATAATAATAATGTATACATGTAATATTAGATATCTTTATATAATGTAAAAAGATTATTTTATCTGTGCTATCTTTAATATATACAGAATTTAAATTAATCCTTAAAATTTCTCTAATTCTCTGCATATCTATATATAATATAAAACAGAAACGATGGAGCTGAGGTGTCATTTTCTCTTTTTTACTGATAAAAAATATAATATAATATATAATATATTAATTTTAATTATATTATTATATTTTTCTATAAAAAGATTATTTTATCCGTACTATATCTAAGAGTTCTACAGAATTTAAATTAATCCCTAAAATCTCTCTAATTCTCTGCATATCTATGTATCTATATATAATATAAAATAGTAACGATTGAACTGAAGTGTCACTTCCTCATTTTTTAGTGATAAAAAATATAATATAATATATAATATATTAATTTTAATTATATTATTATATTTATCTATAAAAAGATTATTTTATCCGTACTATATCTAGTAGTTCTACAGAATTTAATTAATCCCTAAAACATCTCTAATTCTCTGCATATCTATATATAATCTATCTATATATAATATAAAACAGTAATGATGAAGCTGAGATGTCACTCACTTCCTCATTTTTTAATGATAAAAAATATAATATAATATATTAATTTTAATTATATTATTATATTTATCTATAATAATATTATTTTATCCGTACTATATCTAAGAGTTCTACAGAATTTAAATTAATCCCTAAAATCTCTTTACTTCTCTACCTATCTATCTATATATAATATAAAACAGTAATAATAGAGCTGAGGTGTCACTTTCTTCTTTTTTAGTGATAAAAAATATAATATAATATATAATATATTAATTTTAATTATATTATTATATTTATCTATAAAAATATTATTTTATCCGTACTATATTTAAGAGTTCTACAGAATTTAATCTTTCTAATGCTCTGCTTATTTATACATAATATAAAACAGTAACGATGGAGCTGAGGTGTCACTTCCTGCTTTTTTACTGATAAAAAATATAATATAATATATAATATATTAATTTTAATTATATTATTATATTTATCTATAAAAAGAATATTCCCTCTCTCCTGCGCAAACGTTTTCTAGAAAGCTCGGGGTTACCCAGAAAATTCATCTCTAACTCTTCCATTTGGACTTCCTCCAAGGCCATGTTTGATCAAATTCAACTTGAAGTGATCTGGTGGTTCAATGATAATTCAAATTTGAATTTTTGGACGGACAGGTGGATTGTACCTACTATTGCTGATCAGGTAGGAATTCCAAGGAAAAATCAGAGAAATCTGTATGCGCCTATTCATGATTTTAGGCTTAATGGAGCTTGGAAAGACTTGCATCTGCTGCCGGATACTGTTCAAAATAGCATTGAAAATGTTGACAACATTAGTAATGAGGAGGACATATGCATTTGGATGCTGTCGAAGTATGGGAAGCTTTTGGTTAAACGCCTTTACCATTCGCTCCTTCCGGCAACCCCTGTTGACTGGCATAGTATGTTGTGGAACTCGTTTGTGCCTCCGAGGAGAGCTATCACCTGCTGGATGCTAAACCATGGTAAATTGGCTGTTCAGGAACAATTGCAGTCGAGAGGTATATCTCTAGCTCAACGTTGTGAGCTGTGCAAGGAAAATGGTGAGAGCATTAACCATCTCTTCGTCTCCTGCAGAATAGCCATTGCGCTTTGGGATATGGTTTTCACTCTCTTTGGGGTGGCGGATTGCAGAGGAACTGGTTTTCTGAATTTCTTCACCAGTATTCGAGCTATTCGGGTTAGGAAAGGTGTGAGAAAGGCTTGGATTAGAGCTGTAATAACATGTATCTGGTTTATCTGGACTACGAGGAACAAAGCCATATTTGACTCTGATCTCCCTTCAATCCAAAGTTTGCGCAGCAAACTGCTGTATTTTATTAATGATTGCAGGCTTTGTTCGACTAGTAGCAGCCCGCCATCTGATCCGGATTGCATCGTCGTGAGATGGTTAGCTCCGCCAACCTCTTGGATTAAAGTCAACACAGATGGCGCTGTAGACAGCCATTCGGGCAGCGCTGGTGCGGGTGGCGTGTTCAGAAACAGTAGAGCCTTTGTGGTGGGATGTTTCGCCTTTCCAATTGCAGATGCCTCGGCTCCGATTGCTGAACTTCGGGCCATCATCTACGCTATCGATGTGGCTTGGGACAGAAATTGGAAGCAACTATGGATTGAATCTGACTCTAGTTATGCAGTGCAACTGCTCAGCAAAAATTCTCATGAAGTTCCTTGGAGAATTAAACGTGATTGGACCCGATGTCTTTCTAAGCTCTCTAATATGCAATGGAGTATCACTCATATTTTCAAGGAAGGCAACCAAGCAGCTGATCGGCTTGCAGGCTTCGGGAAAACGGCTTTTGATTTGAACTGGTGGCACTCAGCGCCTCCTTTCTGTCAAGCTTTCATTTTTGACGACATTTGTAACGTGGCTCACATTCGTTTTCTTTAGTTTTCTTTCTCCCTCTCCCCTCTCTTTGTACAGATCTTCATTTTTTTTAATAATAATCGGGTTGGTTGCTGCGCTGGGGGTGCCAACATAGTTGGGATGTTCAGCCAGCTTCCGCGTCCCAATCTTTGATTCAAAAAATCTATAAAAAGAATATTTAAAGTAAATGTGATAATAAAATAATAATATTTAATTTATATAGCACATTTATATTATTAATTGTAATTATTAGATTATATCTTTGTTAATATTTATATGTTAAGATGAATCCGTGCATCGCACGGGCCAAAAACTAGTATATAATATAAAACAGTAACGATGGAGCTGAAGTGTCACTTCCTCCTTTTTTACTGATAAAAAATATAATATATTAATTTTAATTATATTATTATATTTATCTATAAAAAAATTATTTTATTCGTACTATATCTTTTTTTTTTGTAGGGAAAAGAAAGTAAAGACAAAACAAACACCACAACAATTTAACCCGGGATTAGCCTAGGAAAGCTAACCCTCACAATATCTTCATAAAGCAAAGATAACAGGAAATCAGGAGGAGGAGAGAAAATAGAGACGCTCAAAGTCCTCTTATGGCCCTCAGCAGCAAGCCGATTTGCCACCCGATTCTACTCCCTGAAAACATGGCAAAAGTTGATAAAATCGAAAGAGGAATAAATCCTTCTAATTGCTTTAACTAAATTCCGGCTCCCTAAACATAGAGCCATTTTATTAGAAATCATCTTGATTGTTTCGAGATTGTCTGACTCCACTAACAGCCTCCTAATCCATAGATCCTCTACCACCCTAAGCCCAGAAAAGATACCCGATAGCTCAGCAATAAAAGAGGAGTCCAAACCCAGATTATGAGCATATCTATATGTACTATATCTAAGAGTTCTACATAATTTAAATTAATTTCTAAAATCTCTCTAATTCTCTGCATATCTATATATAATATAAAACAGTAATGATGAAGCTGATGTGCCACTTCCTTATTTTTTACTGATAAAAAATAATATAATATAATATATAATATATTAATTTTAATTATATTATTATATTTATCTATAGAAATATTATTTAAAATAGATGTGAAAATAAAATAATAATATTTAATTTATATAGCATCTTTATATTATTAATTGTAATTATTTAATATTTATATGTTAATATGAATCCGTGCATCACACGGTCAAAAACTAGTTATAAAATAAATGAGGAAGAGTCCATCCTTAAAATAAGGGTGTTGTTATACCCAGCCTCAAATTCCCACCCCTAGCCCCGTGAAAGGACGAAAATACCCTTTCATGGGTTAAGGGTGGGAAAATGCTATTTTTTTTTGCTCTCCCGACACGCGAGCGTGTGGCTATCACGCCTCACCGTGTGGTCGGGCGTGTAGCTATCACACCCGACCACATGGTGAGGCGTGGGGCTATCACGCCTAACCACACGGTGAGGTGTGATAGCCACACGCCCGATCTCACGGTGGGGCGTGATAACCACACGCCCGCGTGTCGAAAGGGCAAAAAAAATTAGTCCGCTATTGAATTAAACCCGTAAATACCTGTTACGTAAAAAAAATTAGTCTGCTGTTGAATTAAACCCGTAAAAAAAATTAGTCCGCTGTTGAATTAAACCCGTAAATACCTTAATTAACAAAATAAAAATTTAACAAAATAAAGATTTAGTTAAACTAAATTAAACAAACGAAAAATTACAAAAATTTAACTAAAAATCTACAAAATTACACTAAATTAATCTAAAAATTTAACATATAAATTATAATCAAATTAATATCAAAATTTCACATATAAATTAAACCCCAAATTAATCTAAACATTTAATAATTTAATTAAAATGTAAATATAATTTTTTTAAAAAAAAAATTCAAAAACCCCTCGGGCGTATGAACATCACGCTCGAACCATAGGTCGGGCGTATGAACATCACGTCCGACCTACGGTTCCGGCGTATGAATATCACGCCCGACCTATGGTGCGGGCATGAGGCTATCATGCTCGAACCACAGGCCGGACGTGATATTCATACGCCGGAACCGTAGGTCGGGCGTGATGTTCATACGTCCGACTGTGATTCCGGCGTTTTTGAAAAATCGCCTATAGATTCCATTTTTAAGCTTAAATAAAAAAACAAAAACGGTAAATCTTATTATTTTCGCTTTCCCTTTACGGTCGTTGTTACGCTCCATGTTTTGGTTCACAAATTAGTTCGGATTTGATCAAAAAGTATGTAGGGTGTTTGAAAGGTTTTGTGTTTTTTCAAATTTTGGGTAAAGGGTAGTTCGGTCTTTTCACGGGGCTAAGGGTGGAAATTCATGGCTGGTTATATTAATTCACTAAAAAATAATGGAGGTGTAGTGATATAAGTTGAGAATAGGCAGCTATAAAGGCTAGTAAAAGAAATGACAAAACCCACTCGCTCTAAGATATAGGTAAAACGGTCCACTATGAGCTAAGGTGGTAATTACATAGAAAAAGACATAAATGGCTTATTGTGAAATTGAATTCACAACGGCACGGAACAGAACTAAAGTCTTGAAATATGCAAACAAAAACAAAAACCATTTAAAATTAAAAACAGCATCGTTTCCTACACTTGTTTCTTTTTCCTTGGCCCTTTCTTCCTCCTTCTTCGATACTCTCTTCTCTTTTCCCAAATTCTACTTATTTCTTTTTTATTTTTACTGCTAGTCAAATCAAATCCTATACTAAATTCCTCCTTCATCTCTAATCCTTGACTTTTTACCTATGCAACTTTCTATATAGATTAAAGATAAACCATCTTACTGCCTTTTCCAATTTTTGTTAATATTTTAATTTCATATATCAATTAATATTACATATATTAAGTTTATGATTATACAAAAAAAAAAAAAAAGTTAGAATTGACTCAATACTCATTTCATTTATATTTACAATTGTATACTTTTAAACTATTTAAAAATGTATAATATTATTTTAACTGAATTTTATGTTTTTTTATAACTAAAAGTTTAATATATTATGAGTTTACTCAACAAAAGTTAGAAGGAGAAAGGAGTTTCAAATCTTTTATATATATATATATTGTTCAGCATTTTTGTAGATAAAATAATTTGGCATTTTAGTTGTAAAAAAAATGATGTAATTTAAATATTAGAAAAAAAATAAAGAAAATGAATTCTACTTTGCTGATAGAGATGACAGACTTTATGATTACTTAACAAAAGTTAATAAGTCAACAAGTAAAAATAGGTGTCATGTCAAGAAAGTTAATAAATAAACATATAAAATGACATTAAGGCTTAATAAATAGGGAGTGTTGGTGTTCCATTGCATGTGATGTGTATATAACCATTAAGACTGAAATTGTGTCTCAAGTCTCAAGCATAGAACAGAACAGAACAGAAGAGAGGATGAAGAGACTCCCTTTCTCTATCAACGACCACATCGACATTCTCATTGAAATTCTCAAACGACTCGACGGTCGGTCACTCGGTGTCGCCGCTTGTGTGTGCCGTCTCTGGTGCACTGTTACTCGCAATGACTCTCTCTGGGAGGACCTCTGCTTTCGCCACGTCATCTCTCCTCCTCCATCCGGCGTACGTCCTGTCATTGTTGCTCTCGGTGGCTACAAGCGCCTCTACATGGTTTGTCTTAGTCCCTTACTCACTCGACTCAGACTCAGACTCGGTGACTCCGACCGCGTTCGCAAGGTTTGGACTCGGAACGAGGTTCAACTCTCTCTTTCCTTGTTTTCTGTTGATTATTATGAGAGACTTGGCCGACTCGGTGCCGCTGAAGCCTCCACATCGTCTCTCATGTTTCTCTGCAACCCTCTCAACGTTTGATTTCTTTTTTATTAATTTCATTTAGGTTTTATGATTATGGGAAATAAGTGTAGAACAAAACATTTTGGATTTAGGATAGGATATTCCTACGATACTAATTAATCTGTTTATAAATTCATTTAATTTCTTTTTTCTTTTATCATTATTATTAACAAATGTATTTCCATTCTACAGTCCACACCACAAAATTAAATAAAGAAATTGGTAGGTACTTTGAGTCAAAGGTTGTTGGTCGACAGCTACCATCGAATCACCTAATGGTTCTTTTAGAGGGTATTTATCACTTGGACCGATCCAACCATGAATTGGAGAGGAGTCCGGTCCCAGTTGTGTTGGTTTGTTCAATCTCAACAAATCAGCCATATATAATCCCTGTTTTTTTGGTTGTTAATTAAAAAACTACATTGGTTTGAGGGGTTAAAAAACTTATAAATATTATTTACTTATAAACTAATTAAAATTTTCGTTTGTTATGTGAGATGAGAAAGCTTAATTTCTTTCTATCTTTTTCCAAACCGACTTTGAACATAAATTTTTCATTCATTACTTATCTGTTTTAAGTTTATAATATACCATTAAACATATTCTATGCCTAGAATATGTTTAGGCCGGTCCTCACAATCCCAAACTTAGGATGGCAACGAGTAGGGTACCCGCGGGTAGTGTCAATCCCAAACTCTTACCCTTTTATTTTTTAATTACCCGTACCCTTCGCATTACCCTAACGGGCATATGTTTTGCATCCCATACCCTTCCCATTTAATTCACGGGTACCCGCGGGTACCCTTATCCGTTAAGAATCAATAAATAAAATAAAAAATATTACAAATTTAACAAAGTATAAATTTAATAAATCATCGATTTAAAAATTGAACAAATTGAACCTTCATCAATAAAAATAAAATAATTTAGTGGTATCACTTAATGGTTAAAGAACAAAAGTTTAGTATTCAAATCTCACATCTTACATCCAAAACACAATAATATTTTTTACTATATAAAAAATTTAAGATGGATAACGGGTACCGGGTACCCTGGGGGGTCTTCCCATACCCGTCCCATTACCCTAATGGGTAATGGTTTTGATCCCATACCCTTTTATACAGGGTACGTGTAGTGTCGGGTACCCGCGGGTAGAGTACTTGTTGCCATCCCTAGGCAAAATCAGCAATAAGGACCCGTTTAATATAAAATTTACTAATTAAAGTGTTGGGTATGTCTTTTAAAAAAAATTATCAATAGGCTTTCAGAAAAAATTAGGCCCTCATCTATGATTTTATCACTGTCTATATTGAAAAAAAAAACTTTCATATATACATATAACACAATTTTTTTTTCTAGGCCCCTTCCAGCTCTGAGTCCTAGGCCAGCGCACCCAGGGTCGTCCCTGAATATGTTGACGAATTTCAAGTTATTCTAAACTTCAATTATCCATTATGTATTTAAGCATCAAGTTGATAAAAAATAACAAACTAATTTTTTTTATAATTTGTTTTGGATATATATAATTTATATAAATTAATTATATATTTAATATATATATCTATTATTTATTTACTTATTACGTCATGCGGTCCAATCAATCCAAGTCATTCGGTTCGACCAAGTGATACACCCTCTATAAATTTGATTTGATGTCCAGTCCGGAGAAGTAATAAGAAATGACCCGTCTATAAAAGTGATGAAGTAATAGGCCCTGTGTCTTGCTCTCATATTCATTGGACCACATACATCTAAATAGATTAATGGTAAAGGGTAGTCGGCTCTAGTAGCCTTTCTAAATAGTTTTCTAGACATGCATTCTTTACTTGGTGGTAGTTCGATTGTTTTCAAACTACCTAACATGCCTTCTTTAGCTAATCGGTTCATGTGATCTTGACCTATGTGATTTAAACGAGCATGCCATAATAATGCATTTTTTATCATAATCAGAAGAAGAAAAGTATTAAAGGAAATGAAATTATTATAAGTACCCAACTCAACATCCACAACAATTAAACCATTTATAAAATAACCAAATCCAAAATAAGTATCTTGCAAACACAACTTCAAACTGTTATTGCTAAAAAGTAAATTCAAACCCATGTTTAGTAAAATTGAAACAGAAATGACATTTTTTCGAATCTCTAGAGCATAAAGAACATCGTGCAGGAAGAGAGTCTGATCACCTCGTTTAAACAACCTACAAGTATTGATCCCTTGAACTTCAACCTTTGAGTTATTTCCCCCATACAGCCACGAGGAACCAGTTGGCAAATGCTGTAAATCAATGAAGGCATCACAATCCCTCATCACGTGGTTTGTGGCACCTGAATTAATTATCCATAGAGGACCTAATTTAGTTAAAAGAACAATAGTAGATACAAAAACTTGACTTACAAACATTTTTACAACATTTACCTTAGGGACTTTGCGATCAGACGCACAGTGCCCTCTCTACTGACAGATGTAATATTTCACACGTGAGATGTCACTTTTCTCTTGTTCTTTTTGTTCTTGTTCTGCCCTTTATCTCTAAGTTCTTTAGCTTGCTCTTTTCCCTTGCCGTAGAAACGTTTACGCTTCATTCCTTGAGAGTTGGACACACTCCCTTTGGAAAGTTGACCAAATACAATCAACGGAAGGAAAGGGCAAGCTAAAGGTCATATAGCCATTGTCCTTATCGTATCCATCTAAAGATTAGACCCGCCACTTTTAAATTAGTCGGCTTGGCCTCGTACCTGGAACATTCAAAACCTCTGAAAATATTATCAGAAATAAAATAAAAAAGCCCTGAGCACTCTTTTTCCTTGGATAGGGTTTTTCCCACTGGGTTTTTTCCTACCAATGTTTTATTGAGGCTCAAGTGGTGTACCTCCAATGTATCTGGATAATTATATCGAATAAAGATTTCTTATATTCTCTCATCAAATGCATTGCTTGTCAAAATATGAACATTTCGAACCTATTTTATAGGGGGGAACACCACTATTATCCGCGCAGTGGCGAATGAATTTCCTCCTCGAAGATTGGAAGAAAAATTAAAAGCCTTAGATGGCAAATGAATTTCTTCCTCAAAGATAGGAAGAAAAATTAAAAGCCTTAGATGACGAATGAATTTCTCCCTCAAAGATAGGCGGAAAAATTAAAAGCCTTAGATGGCGAATTGATTTCTGTTGAAATACCTTTCCACATGATTTTGATTTGACAAAATTATTTAAGTTAATCCATGATTAAGGGACAATTAAATTTAAGTGCTTTGATTTAATTGTACTAATATGTTTGTTCAATGTTGAGTATAAATATAAATACAAATAGAAATAAAAAGTAAGACAGGACGAAGTCAGCATAAGATCACAGCACAAGCTGAGTAGAGTGGAACTCAACGTGAGAGAAGATAAGTCATCTTCAGAACAGAAGCTTAAAGATCAAGAAGCTGAGTGGAACGAAACTCAGTATCAAAGGTAGAAAAGTCTTCTTGAGAACTATGTCTTGCAGAACGAAGCTGACCATGGAAGCTGAGTAAAAGAGAACTCAGTATATGCATTAGCAAAAAATCACAAACAACGGCTATCAAAGACAAGCTGGGTGATCTTCAAGACAGCATGAATGATCCGTTTGTTAAAAGACAAGCTCCGACAACTGTCTGCACCAATAATAGAAACCTTAGAATTACGCAAAAGCCAATTTCGAGATGCATGGGTCAACTGTTCTTTTGCTAAAAGACGAACTGGCACAAGAAGATGAAACCTGCAAGAAGAAGACAAGCTTGACGACTGTGGAAATTCAGACGACAGGATTGGCCTGCAAACCTGAAGCTGACCAGGGCTTTGTCTCAAAAAGGAGCCGTTTGGATCAACGGACAAATCCAAGATTCAAATCATTTCTGCTTCAGACCTCAACTATAAAAGGACATGAACATTCTTAGATCATTAGCCGAATACAACAAGAGAAAAATAGCATACATACAAAGCACACAAAAACCAAAAGAGATCTTACACCAAATTTCTATTCTTGTGTAAAAGCTAGATTGATTTTCTGTAATCATCTAAAGTGTTCTTCATCCGAAAAGAATAACTTGTATCAATTGTAAATTGAGAGTGTTGTGCTGAGTGTTTGGTTTTAAATACTCAGTGGTAGAGAAATCTAAGTGTCCGGTTATAGCACTTAGTAGGAGTTGAGTAGACGAATGGAGGAAGGTACTCTTGCATATTCAACTGCCTTGTAAACGGTTTGTGCTCTACCTTTAAAGAGCTCAGTATTGGATTTAAAAAGCCCGGATGGATTCTGGGGACTGGACGTAGGCGGATAGGCCGAACCAGGATAATTCGTGCTGAGTAATCTCTAACTCTCTCAATATATATATATATATATATATATATATATATATATATATATATATATATATATATATGTGTTGCTTGTTATATTTACTTGGCATATAAATTGTTTAAATAGACACTGAGTAAATAAGAGTGCTGAGTTGGAAGCTGACCACAAAAGTGTCAATTTCCAACTCATATGTAAAGTAGTTCTAGTCAACATCTGACTAAAGCTATCTTACGCTACAATCGGCCGTGCTGACCAAAGCTGAGTTAACTAACTCAAGAAAAAATATTAAGTCAGCTTAATTAAATTAAAAAAAGTTATATTAGTTCCTAACCCCCCTAGAACTAATCACATGGGACCAACAAGTGGTGTCAGAGCCTAATAGCTCACTATTCAAAGATTTAACAATCTTGAGCTGATCCCGATAAATGGCTGAGAACAGCACTCGTTTCCTTCCAGGAACCAAACAACACAGATACTCCCAGAGGGATTATCAATTAGTCGGCCTCCCCTATTTTTTGGATCTAATTATACGTTCTGGAAGAATAGGATGAAGAACTTTATTCAATCCACAAACATGAGTGCATGGCTTGCAATAGTTCAAGGCCCATATGTGCCTTATAAAACTGTTGACAATGAGAAAGTTGTTAAAAGTGAAACTGAGTGGTCAGAATATGACCTTAAAAAATTACAAAACAATGCTTCGGCTATCAATATGCTTCACTGTCCGTTAGATGCTGCAGAATACAATAAGATTTCAGGTTGCGAGTCAGCACAGGAGATTTGGAAGAAGCTTGAAGTAACCTACGAAGGTACAAGCAAGGTCAAGGAATCAAAGGTGAACCAACATATGAGATTATACGAGCTGTTTGAGATGAACGACAATGAGGACATCTCAGGAATGAACGCTAGATTCACCAACATCATAAATGAGCTAAAGAGGCTCGGCAAGAACTTCACTGAAGAAGAGCAGGTAAAGAAAATCCTGAGAAGCTTACCCAAGAGCTGGCAAGCTAAGAAAACTGCTGTGGAGGAAGCTCAAGACTTGACCACATATAAATACGACGAGCTGATCGGATCTCTGCTGACCCATGAGATCTCTATGAAAATTTTTGAAGCAAAAGAAAAGTCAGAAGACAAGAAACAAAAATCACTTGTCATGAAAGCTGACTCAACCGAAGCTGACTCATCTGATGATGAGGAAATGGCCATGTTCACAAGGAAGATGAAGAAGCTGTTCAGAAAGAATGAAAAGAACAACAAGAAGCCATTCAAAAGAGGCGACAGGTACAAAGCTGAGTCCAGTGACAAATACAAAAAGGACAGCTCCAAGTCTGTCACATGCTTTGAGTGCCATCAAACTGGGCACATTAAGTCAAGCTGCCTTAATCTAAAGACAGAAAAGAAGGGAAGCAAAAAGGCAATGGTGGCCACATGGAGTGACAACGACGACTCAACATCATCAGAAGCTGAAGCCACTGAGTCGGAAAACATATGCTTCATGGCCGATGACGCTGCTGACCACACTCAATCTGAGCATGCTGACCTCTCTGAAGAATCTGAACAGGAGGAACACTCAAATGAGGTAACATCCTTACATTTGTTTAGAAAAGAAATGATTAACGTCCTGAGTGATTTATATACACTAACTAAAAAGTGTAACAAGAAAATAAAGGCACTCAGCAGGCGGTGTGACGAGATTGAAGAGGTCAAACTTAGTGACCTCCGATATCTTCTCCAAGACAACTCAACTTTGCATAGCAACATGGAAATTATGCACAAGTTTGACTCGGAGGTCCAATCAGATTCAAAGAAACTGAGAAAGGACGTCACAAACCTACAGAACCAAATAAAAGGTTCAACCAAATCCCATGCTGAGTACTCAGGTACTGGTCAGCACAGACAGGTTACTCAGTGTGACTGTTGTGGAAAAAGGGGAAACACATCAGATGTGTGTTGGTACAACAAGCGGATTGTCCAATGTGACTTATGCGGAAAGAAATGGCATACCACTAATGTCACGTCCGTGTCTAAATTTCTAGAATTTATATCTAGATATTAATATATATTATAATTATGGGGTATGTGATTTTTATTTGGTGTTATAAAAAAATTTGGAGTTAATTCGATGGGTTTAGGTGTAAATTAAAAGTTTAGGGTAATTATTAAAAGATTATATAAAGATGGAGGACCAAAAGAGATATTTGACAAATTTGGGACATAAATCCCAAATGTTCCAGACTCTCTCGATCATCATCTTCTTTTCCTTCTTTTTCTTTCCTGTTTCTTTTGCCTCTTCGTCGTCTTCGACCGTTTCTCCACCGTTTCTTTGATTTACAGAGATTCGACCGTCCAAATCACTTGAAATTTAAACTATAGCATCCTTAGGCATAGATCTAAATCCTAATCGAAAAGTTTCTGAATTTCGGAAGTGTTTGGAGGGGAAACATCTTAGACTGATTTAGCGGAGAATTGAACGGGTGTATTTTCTTCAATTCATAGCTAAGGTAAGTAACTATCAACTATATTTTGAGTTTTATGTATATAAATATATATATAATCAAAGAATTTCCAGAAATTGATATTTTCGGGTTATGCCGGAATTTTGTAAAATTGAGGTTTTTCCCAATCTTGCTTTTTATTGTGAAATTATAGTTCAAATGAACTATTGACTATGTTTATATGTGAATTACAGATTTTACTTGGTTATGTTGATTTGAGGTTTCCGTTGGTTGATTAACTTTGAAATTTTATTTGATTAAGGATTGATATTTTGGAGAATTGAACACTTGTGAGCTTGATTATGATCAAGTGAAGTATATACATATATACATATATGTTTTTGGTTTCAATCTATATATATATATATATGGAATAAAATGTTTGGTATTCATTGAGAGTAGTCCGGTTTGGTGGATTTAATTCTAAAGACCATATTTAGTGAGAAATATGGCCTGTGTACACAGTCTGAAGACCTATTGGGTATGGCAGAGAAGTGTTGGGTAAGACCATATGGGATAGGCAATGTTAAGAGACGTCTCGTATATGTGTTGTGATTTGTGACTGAAAATATAAGGGGATGAACTCAAACATGGATACAATATTTTATGTTTTTGGTTTAATACCTTGATTCTATTATGAACTTAAGATTTGAGTATATTTTACAAGGTTTTGATTAAATCCTTTATAAATGTATATATGTAGTTATGTTAAGTAAAGTTGATTTTTATAGCTGATAGTTTCTTATTGAGATTTTTGTCTCATGTTTTCCAAATGTTTTTAATGTTTTGTTTTAGGCGAAGAAGTGCAAGGTACCGAGAGGGGTACTCGATCCTAGGGCGAGGTTCGGTTACAGCTACGAGGTGCAAGTCGTCTCTAGGGTATTGCATCCATTTTGTTCATGTACATATATGTGGATAGTATAAGGACACTTATATAACTTGTTTTTGGTAGTGTCCTTTTGTTTGACATGTATTGTCTACATATATATATATATATATATATATATATATATATAATTAGCTGAAGTTGAGAACTTGTGGAGTAGTGTGATATGAGTTATGAGTAAGTCATAACTTGTCTATATAGGTGATGCTGGAAAATCAGATTCGTACCTGAATCTTGTGATGCATTTTTCGACCAGATATAGGCCGAATCTGTCATGGAGTCCTAAATGAAAGTTCTTTATTATTATCTTATGTATCCAGGGGGTTTTGAATCTCCTTCATCGGACTCCGTATGAAAAAGTTATGCTGGAAATGACATATGTTGGTCATTTTAGCTTTATACCAGAATTTGGTTTTTGCTTTGGTTTTTCGCCTTATTTAAGAGATACTGCTACTGGATTAAATAATAGATCAGTGGTAATGTCTCACCGTCTTATCTGATCTTAATTTAGGTCGGGTTTGACATTTTGGTATCAGAGAATAGGTAATCTAATGTGATTCTTTGTATTTCTTGTGTTGCACACATGACATTCATGCATATCATATATCTACATATTATTATAATTGTGTCTTTATCATATAGATGCATCCGAGACGACCGCGTGGCCGACCGCCTCTAAATAGAGGTAGAGGTAGAGGTAGAGATGAGGAAATAAGAGAGTTAGGATGTGGTCTTGAGGGCATAGGGGATAGTGAAGCCTCTGATGCAAGAGTTCCACCCATTAACCAACCTCAAAGACAACAATGACCATCACCTCCACGTCGACCTGTTAATCTTCAGGCTGAACAACCTGCACCATATATGGCTCCACAAGATGTAATGCCACAAGTAGTACAACTTGAACCCCGAGCTTTGGTTGAAGCTTTTGTTACCATGATGGAAACACGGGAAGCACATAGAAGGCCCAGTGAACTGATTGAGGATGCCAAAAATTGTGGGGCATTTGATTTCAAAGGTACAATTGACTCTGAAGAAGTTGATAATTGGTTAAAAGCTACAGAAAAAGCCTTTAGTACTATGCAGTTACGAGATGAGGATAAAGTTAGGGTTGTGTTTGGTTTATTACATGGACCAGCAGACGCATGGTTAACTCGAGTCAGGGGTTTGTATCCTGAAGGTTTGAATTGGGGAGTTTTCAAACGTGACTTCATGAGAGAATATCTGACTGAAACATTCCAGAAGGCGAAGAGAAATGAGTTCTTTAATTTGAAACAGGGGACTATGGCTGTGAAAGAGTATGTGGACAAGTTTGATGACTTATACCGTTATGCTAGTCAGAGGTTTCCTACTGAGGAAGTGAAATGTGAGAGATTTAAGGACGGATTGAGTGCATTTTATCAAAATGAGTTGAGTTTATACGAGGGTGTACATTATCGTGGCTGGGTAGAGAAAGCATTACAGAAAGAAAAGTTAAAGGGGAAGTTAGAATCTGAGACTAGTCAGAGGAGTTTGGGAGATCAAAGTTTGCTAGAGGAGGACCATCTCAGTTTCGGGGTAGTCAGATACAAAGTCAGGGTTCAAGAGGAGCATTTGTGAGTCGTAGTACTTTTCGAGCACCTGATACTTTTAGCCAAGCTTCACACAGTCCTTCAATTGCTAGTAGTGGTAATGTTTTAAAGTGTAGTCAGTGTGGGCAATTTCATTCAGGTGAATGCAGAAAGAGAGCATTACAGTTTTTTCAGTGTGGCGGAAGTGGTCACTTAAGGAGAGATTGTCCTTCAGGGAGGACAACTGAACCACATAGACGAATTGTTTGTTATGAGTGTGGTGAGGAAGGACATGTACGTACTAGTTGTCCTAAATTGAATAGAGCTGGTACGGGTAGAGGATTACAGACTGACAGAGGAAGTAGAGGTAATTTGTTTGGGAGAGGAAATAATTGGGGTAATGGTAGAGGTAATAACATGGGAAGAGGAGCTGGTAATACTTCTCAAGGAGCTAGGAATTAGGGTAATCAGTCAGATAGAGCTGCAACTCAACCTCGAGCTTTTGCTTTGACTCCACAAGAAGCTGTTGCGTCTGCAGAAGTTATCACTGGTACAATTTCTTTATTTGGAAAAGATGCTTATCTGCTTATTGATCCTGGTGCTACACATTCTTTTGTGTCTCCATTATTTATGTCTGATATAATTTGGGAGTCAAAACTTATGCCAGAACGTTTAACTGTTAGCATGCCTATGGGAGAATCTTTAGTATGTACACATGTGTATCCTAATTGTGAGGTGAAGTTAGGAGAGTCTTTTATAGATGTGAATTTGATACATTTGCTGGTGCAAACATTTGATGTCATCTTAGGCATGGATTCATTATCTAAATATCAAGCAATGGTAGATTGTTCTAAAAAGAAAGTTAATCTAGTATTAGCTAGTGGAGAGGGATATGTGTTTCATGGTGAGAGAGGTGTACGTAGAAGTATAGTCACAGTTATGACAGCTATGAAAATGCTAAGGAAGGGATGTGAAGCTTTCTTGACATATGTGGTAGATAGTAATAAAGAATCTCCCAAATTGGAAGATGTGCCAATTGTGAATGAGTATCCAGATGTCTTTCTGGATGAAATACCAGGGTTACCACCAGTAAGAGAAGTAGAGTTTGCAATTGATTTGCAGCCTGGTACTGCTCCTATATCACTTGCACCATATAGAATGGCACCGGCAGAAATGAAAGAATTGAAAGTGCAGTTGCAGGAGTTATTGGATAAGGGATATATTCGACCTAGTGTATCACCATGGGGAGCTCCAGTTTTGTTTGTAAAAAAGAAGGATGGTACAATGCGGTTATGCATTGATTATCGTCAACTGAACAAGGTTACTATTCGAAACAAGTATCCATTACCTAGAATTGACGATTTGTTTGATCAATTGCAAGGAGCAACCATATTTTCAAAAATTTACTTGAGAACTGGGTATCATCAACTGAAGGTCAGGGAAGAGGATGTTCAGAAAACAGCTTTTAGAACTCGATACGGGCATTATGAATTTTTGGTTATGCCATTTGGATTAACTAATGCACCTGCTGCTTTTATGGACCTTATGAATAGGATTTTTAAACCTTACTTAGATACATTTGTAATTGTGTTTATCGACGATATCCTTGTGTATTCTAAGGATAGGGAAAATCACAGTAAGCATTTGAGAACAGTTTTGCAGATTCTAAGGGAGAAACAATTGTATGCAAAATTTAGCAAATGTGAGTTTTGGCTTGATGAAATGATGTTCTTAGGTCATGTGGTATCAGTTAGGGGAATTTTAGTTGATCCTAAGAAAGTTGAAGCTGTAGCTAATTGGGAAGCACCGTCGAATGTACATGAAGTACGTAGTTTCCTAGGATTAGCGGGTTATTACAGAAGATTTGTAAAAGGATTCTCACTTATAGCTTGTCCAATGACACGATTACTGCGGAAGGGTGTTAAATTTGAGTGGACACCTGAATGTCAAGAAAGTTTTGATATATTAAAGTCAAGACTTATCAGTGCTCCTGTGTTAGCACTACCTATAGTGGGTGAAGGGTATACAGTGTACAGTGATGCATCAGGGCAAGGTCTCGGAATTGTATTGATGCAGAATGATAAAGTCATTGCTTATGCGTCACGACAATTAAGGCCACACGAATTGAATTACCCGACACATGATCTTGAATTAGCTGCCGTGGTGTTTGCTTTAAAGATTTGGAGACATTATCTTTATGGTGAAAAGTGTCTAATATTCACTGATCATAAAAGTCTAAAATATATAATGACACAAAAGGAATTGAATTTGAGGCAAAGGAGATGGATTGAATTATTGAAAGACTATGACCTGACTATTGAATATCATCCTGGTAAAGCTAATGTTGTAGCTGATGCTTTGAGTCGCAAGAACATTGGAAGTTTGAGCTATATACGATCAGTGAGAATGCCTTTATTGCTTGATATGAGAGCTTTGAATGTTGAACTGGTTTGTGGAGATGAGGCAGTATTATGTGCAATGTTGAAGGTGAGACCGATTCTTCGAGACAGAATTAAAGAAGTTCAAAATCAAGATGAATTTTTAGAACAAATTAGAAAAGACGTTAGCGAGGGGAAGAAGATTGAATATAAAGTAACAGAAGATGGCATGTTAATGTTTGGAGACAGAATGTGTGTTCCAAATGTTACTGATATCAAGAAGGAGATACTAGAAGAAGCTCATGATTCATCATATGCAATGCACCCTGGGAGTACTAAAATGTACAGGAATCTTCGAGAGCATTTCTGGTGGAAAGGAATGAAAAGGGAGATAGCTGAATATGTGGGTAGATGTTTAAGTTGCCAACAAGTCAAAGCAGAACATCAACGACCTGCTGGTACTTTACAACCACTTCCTATTCCTGAATGGAAGTGGGAACATATTACAATGGATTTTGTCAGTGGATTACCTCGTACACAACATGGTAATGATTCTATATGGGTAATTGTGGATAGATTAACAAAACCGTCCCATTTTCTTTCGGTGAAAGTGAATTTTTCTTTAGAGAAGCTGGCACAGTTGTATATCAAGGAGATTGTTAGACTTCATGGTGTGCCAGTTTCTATTGTTTCTGATAGGGATCCTCGCTTTACATCAAGGTTTTGGCCTAGTTTTCAGGATGCATTAGGCACAAGATTGAATTTCAGTACAGCCTTCCATCAACAGACTGACGGTCAAAGTGAACGTACCATTCAAACTTTGGAAGATATGCTGAGAGCTAGCATTTTGAATTTTCAAAGTAGTTAGGATGTACATTTGCCTTTAATGGAGTTTGCATATAATAACAGTTATCAATCTAGTATTGATATGGCACCTTATGAAGCCTTATATGGAAGAAGATGTAGAACTCCATTATGTTGGTCTGAAGTAGGCGAAAGACAGTTATTAGGGCCTGAAATAGTGCAGTTGACAACAGAAAAGGTGCAAATCATACGACATAAGTTAAAAGAAGCACAAGACAGACAAAAGAGTTATGCAGATCTGAAACGAAGACCAATTGAATATGATGTGGGAGATAGAGTATTTCTAAAAGTATCACCGTGGAAGGGTTTACTTCGGTTTGGCAAGAAAGGGAAGTTGAGTCCTAGATTCATTGGTCCATATGAAGTTGTGGAAAGAGTTGGGCCAGTTGCATATCGATTACAATTGCCTCAGAATCTCTCCAATATACATGATGTATTCCATGTTTCAATGCTACGGAGGTATAGGAGTGATCCGAATCACATCATTCACGAGCAGCCAATTGAATTGTCTGAAGACTTGTCCTATAAAGAGGAACCAATAGCTATCTTAGCTAGAGAACAGAAAGTCCTCGGGAACAAAACCATACCACTTGTTAAAGTCATATGGCACAGACACTCTCGTGAGGAAGCAACCTGGGAAAGAGAGGAGGATATGAGACAACAATATCCCCATTTATTCACCTAGACGGGTAAGTACAATTTCGTAGACGAAATTTCTTAAGGTGGGGAGAATTGTCACTTCCGTGTCTAAATTTCTAGAATTTATATCTAGATATTAATATATATTATAATTATGGGGTATGTGATTTTTATTTGGTGTTATAGGAAAAATTTGGAGTTAATTCGATGGGTTTAGGTGTAAATTAAAAGTTTAGGGTAATTATTAAAAGATTATATAAAGATGGAGGACCAAAAGAGATATTTGACAAATTTGAGACATAAATCCCAAATGTTCCAGACTCTCTCGATCATCATCTTCTTTTCCTTCTTTTTCTTTCCTGTTTCTTTTGCCTCTTCGTCGTCTTCGACCGTTTCTCCACCGTTTCTTTGATTTACAGAGATTCGACCGTCCAAATCACTTGAAATTTAAACTATAGCATCCTTAGGCATAGATCTAAATCCTAATCGAAAAGTTTCTGAATTTCGGAAGTGTTTGGAGGGGAAACATCTTAGACTGATTTAGCGGAGAATTGAACGGGTGTATTTTCTTCAATTCATAGCTAAGGTAAGTAACTATCAACTATATTTTGAGTTTTATGTATATAAATATATATATAATCAAAGAATTTCCAGAAATTGATATTTTCGGGTTATGCCGGAATTTTGTAAAATTGAGGTTTTTCCCAATCTTGCTTTTTATTGTGAAATTATAGTTCAAATGAACTATTGACTATGTTTATATGTGAATTACAGATTTTACTTGGTTATGTTGATTTGAGGTTTCCGTTGGTTGATTAACTTTGAAATTTTATTTGATTAAGGATTGATATTTTGGAGAATTGAACACTTGTGAGCTTGATTATGATCAAGTGAAGTATATACATATATACATATATGTTTTTGGTTTCAATCTATATATATATATATATGGAATAAAATGTTTGGTATTCATTGAGAGTAGTCCGGTTTGGTGGATTTAATTCTAAAGACCATATTTAGTGAGAAATATGGCCTGTGTACACAGTCTGAAGACCTATTGGGTATGGCAGAGAAGTGTTGGGTAAGACCATATGGGATAGGCAATGTTAAGAGACGTCTCGTATATGTGTTGTGATTTGTGACTGAAAATATAAGGGGATGAACTCAAACATGGATACAATATTTTATGTTTTTGGTTTAATACCTTGATTCTATTATGAACTTAAGATTTGAGTATATTTTACAAGGTTTTGATTAAATCCTTTATAAATGTATATATGTAGTTATGTTAAGTAAAGTTGATTTTTATAGCTGATAGTTTCTTATTGAGATTTTTGTCTCATGTTTTCCAAATGTTTTTAATGTTTTGTTTTAGGCGAAGAAGTGCAAGGTACCGAGAGGGGTACTCGATCCTAGGGCGAGGTTCGGTTACAGCTACGAGGTGCAAGTCGTCTCTAGGGTATTGCATCCATTTTGTTCATGTACATATATGTGGATAGTATAAGGACACTTATATAACTTGTTTTTGGTAGTGTCCTTTTGTTTGACATGTATTGTCTACATATATATATATATATATATATATATATATATATATAATTAGCTGAAGTTGAGAACTTGTGGAGTAGTGTGATATGAGTTATGAGTAAGTCATAACTTGTCTATATAGGTGATGCTGGAAAATCAGATTCGTACCTGAATCTTGTGATGCATTTTTCGACCAGATATAGGTCGAATCTGTCATGGAGTCCTAAATGAAAGTTCTTTATTATTATCTTACGTATCCAGGGGTTTTTGAATCTCCTTCATCGGACTCCGTATGAAAAAGTTATGCTGGAAATGACATATGTTGGTCATTTTAGCTTTATACCAGAATTTGGTTTTTGCTTTGGTTTTTCGCCTTATTTAAGAGATACTGCTACTGGATTAAATAATAGGTCAGTGGTAATGTCTCACCGTCTTATCTGATCTTAATTTAGGTCGGGTTTGACAACTAAGGTATGTTGGCATGCTCATCACAATGGTGCTGACCAAAAACAAAGGCACCCCAAAAGGGTAGCATTTTGTGACTTCTGTGGTAAAGCTGGCCACACAATAAAAGTATGTCATCACAAATTAAAACATGACTTTGCACCTGTTTATGCTAACAAACGAGGACCCAAAAAGAATTGGGTACCTAAAGATGAATGACTCAAAATGCAGGTGAGCCTGAGGTGCGTGGAGAAGTCAAAACTGTGGTATATTGACAGCGCATGCTCAAGGTATATGACTGGTGATGAAACTCAGTTCATCACACTTGAGCTTAAACGAGGTGGAAACGTAAGCTTTGGAGACAATAAAAAGGGAAAGATAGTAGGATCAAGCACTATCGGAGGTAACCCTACCATTGAGCCAGTCTCTTTAGTTAAGGGTCTCAAGTATAACCTATTGAGCGTAGCTTAGCTTTGTGATAGCGGTAGATAGGTTATATTTGATGCTACTCAGTGTCGGATACTCGAGGGAAAAACAAATAATTTGATTTTAACTGCCCCTCGTGTTGACAATGTATATATGTTGAGTTTAGAAAAACAGTTTTCCAAAAATATATGCTTAGTATCTAAAGAGGATAACTCCTGGCTATGGCATAGGAGACTTGGTCATGTAAGCATGGACCTCCTTGCCAAATTAGCTAGAAAGCAATTAGTTGAAGGATTGCCCAAATTGAAATTTGAAAAAGATCAATTATTTAATGCTTGTCAGCAAGGTAAACAAACGAAAAAGTCTTTTCAAAGTAAAAACATTGTCTCAACCAAAAGACCATTGGAATTACTACATTTGGACCTTTTCGGACCTGTCCAGCCACCCAGCTTGGGCGGTAAGAAATTCTCCTTAGTCATTGTAGATGATTTCTCTCGGTATACTTGGATCATCTTGCTGAGTAGCAAGGATGAAACTTTTGAGACGTTCACAACATTGATTAAGAAGCTTGAAAATGACAAAGACCTAAAAGTAGCTCATATTAGAAGTGACAATGGCGGAGAATTCAAAAACCAACAGTTTGATGAATTCTGCGAAGTAAGTAGCTCAACAAAATGGGGTTGTTGAAAGGAAGAACAGAACCATAGTTGAAATTGCTAGGACAATGCTGAGTGAAAATAGGCTTCCAAAGTATTTCTAGGGTGAAGCTTTTCACACAGCATGCTACATACTGAATAGGGCTTTAGTTAGACCTATACTCAAGAAAATCCCTTATGAACTTTGGAAAGGACGAAAGCCCAACATTGGCTACTTTCGTGCTTTTGGGTGTAAATGTTTTATACTCAATACAAAAGATAACCTTGCAAAGTTTGATGCTAAAGCTGACGAAGCGATCTTTTTAGGGTACTCAACTAACAGTAAAGCATATAGAGCGTATAATAAACGAACTCAAGTTGTTGAAGAGTCTGTCCATATAGAGTTCAATGAAACTGACCCTGCAGGAAAGACAACTCAGTCCACCGAAGATGAACCGAACTCAGCTTCTGCTGACCAAACAGGAGCTACTGAGTCATCAGTATAAGGGCTGACCAAAGGTAAACACGAACCCGAAATTACCTTTGCTGACCAATCTATTCCTGTAGATATTGTAGAAACACCCATTCCAGACAACTCAACATTACCTAAAGAAATAAAAATTCCAAGAGGACATTCGGAGAAGTCCATTCTTGATGCCGCTGACAACAAGCTGATGACAAGAGATCAGCTTAGAAAGTATCTCGGGAATGTTGCATTCGTCTCAGTAAATGAGCCAAAGAACTTCACCGATACTGAGCACGATGAATATTGGATCAATGCTATGCAAGAAGAGCTTGATCAATTAACAAGAAATGAGGTATGGGATTTAGTACCAAAACCTAGGAATCAAAAGACCATAGGAACTAAGTGGGTCTTTAGGAATAAACTAGATGAGCAAGGCAACGTAGTCAGAAATAAAGCCTGACTTGTAGCCCAAGGCTATAGTCAGCAAGAAGGCATCGACTATGGTGAGACCTTCGCTCCTGTTGCTAGGTTAGAGGCTATACGTATATTGTGTGCATATGCTAGCTATATGAACTTTAAATTATATCAAATGGATGTTAAAAGTGCTTTTCTTAATGGCTTTATAAACGAAGAGGTATATGTTAGTCAGTCTCCAGGGTTTGAAGATCCAAAATTTCCAAACCACGTTTATAAACTCAAGAAGGCCTTGTATGGCCTAAAGGAAGCACCACGTGCTTGGTATGAGAGGTTGACCAATTTCCTGCTGACCAGGAATTATGTCAGAGGCAAAGTTGACACAACCTTGTTCATTAAGAAAAAGGGTAAAAATACCTTGCTAGCACAAATTTACGTAGATGATATAATCTTTGGTGCTACTGACGAATCTATGTGCAAAGAATTTAGTAAACAGATGCAAACTGAGTTCGAGATGTCTATGATGGGCGAACTCAACTTCTTCCTTGGACTATAAATCAAGCAAGGTAAGAATGACATCTTTATTAGTCAGTCCAAGTACGCCAAGGAAATGCTCAAAAAGTTCGATATGGAAGACTGTAAACCCATATCAACCCCAATGGGTACTGACACTATCCTATGCACGGATGAGAAAGGTAAGTCAGTAGATAGTAAGCTATATCGAGGTATGATTGGCTCTTTACTCTATCTTACTGCTAGTAGACCTGATATTCAGTACTCAGTATGCTATTACACTAGATATCAAGCTGACCCCAGGGAATCTCACTGACGGTTGTCGAATCCACCAAAAATAAAATATAACTTCACAGCCCTCAGGCTTGCACAAGGGTAAGCAAAGGTCGTACCCAAAGGACTAATACTGATCTAATTGTAAATATAACCAAGCAAATAAATAAAAAGTAAAAAGGGGGGATTGGAATAGTTGATTGCTAAATTAACAAAAGTAATAGAGTTGAGTTGAAATTGAATAAAACGATTAATTAGAATTTCAGCTAAGGGATTCTCAGGCTAGGAATTTAGTTAGTCTTGATCATTGACAGAAATGATATTTCTTCTAAATTGCATATCAGACTAGTTTGGTATATTCTTCCTAAGTAATGAATTAACTAAGTAAGACTGTAATTAACTCCTAATTAACGAACAACCTTACCTCAGCGGCTAAGATTCAACCCGTTAACAGCGTTATGAATTAGAAGAACCTAATCTAAGCCAACCGATTCTCAGCGATATCGATTCAGAAACTTAATTACTCATTCACTTGATGTGATAAAGTCGAAAATAGATGTATTAATGTCACATGGAGAGTTCTCAGTTGTCAATTTGATTTTCCCCAAATACAATCTAGATTTCAACTTTATAGCATCAATTGCTACATGCTCAGATTAAACTAAATAATGACTCGTTGATTATCTAGTTTAATCAGACAACTGTATGCCAGTTTAATCAAATGAACAATCGGCCGTATCATTCAAAAGCAAACTAACAATTGAGATAAAATTCCTAAACACAGTGAATAAACAAATGATATGAATAAAGAGAAAATACTAGAAGAGAAACGGTCTCACAATACTTGAAGATTCCTGCCTTTGAATTATCCCTTAACCGAAATAAAGAGGTTGGCTATGAATAGCCATAAAGAACAAAATAAGTGTTTTTTCCGTTTTTCCAGGATGAAAGTTACGTTCTCTGGGAATGTAAAAATCTCCGAAAGAAGAGAGAGATAATCTAACATTCCTTCATAAAAATATTGAATCAAGGAATGTTCAGTTATCCCATGTTGGGGACAGCTTGCACACAGTCTCTTAAACCTCTCCTAATAGTCATGGAGTGTCTCAATATCCTTCTGCCTTATACCACTGATCTCCCTACGGATCATTACTGCACGTGAGGTTGGAAAATACTTTTCTAAGAATGCTTGAGCCATGCTGATCCATGTTGTGATGGATCCGGAGGGTAGGTTGAGAAACCAATCTTTAGCTGCATCCTGCAAAGAAAAAGGAAAAGCTCTTAATTTCACTTGTTCCTCAGTAATTCCTTGCGGACTCATACCTGAACAGATAGCATGAAACTCTTTTAGATGATTATGCGGGTTTTCGCTTTCCATCCCATGGAATTTAGGCAAGTAATGAATCAGCCCCGACTTAAGCTCAAAGGTCGCATCCAAGTTTGGGTATGTGACGCACAAGGGTTGCTGATCAGCTTGAGGTGCATGAAGTTGCCTCAATGTTCGTTCTTCCATCGTTTCTACTTCAGATGGTTCACTTTCCTCGCTGGAAATTTCCTCTTCTTCACTAGAACTGGAAGTTTCAGCACTTTGTAATTTTTGCAACCTCACTTCTTTACGAAATCTTCTTGCTAACAATTCTATTTCTGATTCAAAGAGCAGTTGCTTTGAAGTTTCAGACCTGGTCATAAATGGCTTTAAATCAAGTTAGATTAGTCCCCGGCAACGGCGCCAAAATTTGACGGTTGTCGAATCCACCAAAAATAAAATATAACTTCACAGCCCTCAGGCTTGCACAAGGGTAAGCAAAGGTCGTACCCAAAGGACTAATACTGATCTAATTGTAAATATAACTAAGCAAATAAATAAAAAGTAAAAAGGGGGGATTGGAATAGTTGATTGCTAAATTAACAAAAGTAATAGAGTTGAGTTGAAATTGAATAAAACGATTAATTAGAATTTCAGCTAAGGGATTCTCAGGCTAGGAATTTAGTTAGTCTTGATCATTGACAGAAATGATATTTCTTCTAAATTGCATATCAGGCTAGTTTGGTATATTCTTCCTAAGTAATGAATTAACTAAGTAAGACTGTAATTAACTCCTAATTAACGAATAACCTTACCTCAGCGGCTAAGATTCAACCCGTTAACAGCGTTATGAATTAGAAGAACCTAATCTAAGCCAACCGATTCTCAGCGATATCGATTCAGAAACTTAATTACTCATTCACTTGATGTGATAAATTCGAAAATAGATGTATTAATGTCACATGGAGAGTTCTCAGTTGTCAATTTGATTTTCCCCAAATACAATCTAGATTTCAACTTTATAGCATCAATTGCTACATGCTCAGATTAAACTAAATAATGACTCGTTGATTATCTAGTTTAATCAGACAACTGTATGCCAGTTTAATCAAATGAACAATCGGTCGTATCATTCAAAAGCAAACTAACAATTGAGATAAAATCCCTAAACACAGTGAATAAACAAATGATATGAATAAAGAGAAAATACTAGAAGAGAAACGGTCTCACAATACTTGAAGATTCCTGCCTTTGAATTATCCCTTAACCGAAATAAAAGGTTAGCTATGAATAGCCATAAAGAACAAAATAAGTGTTTTTTCCGTTTTTCCAGGATGAAAGTTACGTTCTCTGGGAATGTAAAAATCTCCGAAAGAAGAGAGATAATCTAATCTAAAACCTAATGTTTTGTAGAGAAAATATATCCCTAAAAATTAGCTAACAAAAATAATATCTTTCCCAATCACAAATCTTTTCTAATCTTCTCATATCCCTTATTTTCTGCCTTCTTGTTTGAGTAGGAAAGAGTCCTGATCAATCTAAACAACAACAGTTCGGATGTCTTAGTCTTGGGCAAGACTGACTCCATTTCGTTTCAGCTCCTTTGATTCAGTTCATCTTGGGCAAGACTAACTCCATTTCGTTTCAGCTCCTTTGATTCAGTTCATCTTGGGCAAGACTAACTCCATTTCGTTTCAGCTCCTTTGATTCAGTTCATCTTGGGCAAGACTAACTCCATTTCGTTTCAGCTCCAAAGTTTCTTCAAATTAAGTCCAATTATGCTCCTTTTAATCATTTGAGTCCTGTGGAGACAAATCATACCAAAACAAGCAATAATATCCGAAATAACACTAAATTAATTAAGTAATCTAGCACCAAAGTGGACATTTGAACGTTGAATTGGACACTTATCAAACACCCCACACTTACCCAATGCTTGTCCCTAAGCATATCAGATCATGTCAACAGTTCTTTACTCTTATGATTTCGTTTTTACCAACCTTTCCCGATCCCCCCTCATAATGTAAAGATTATCAGCCACCAACTCTTAAAGCCAAGACATTATTCATGTTTAAACATACAATGTAACCACTTGAAAAATCTCAGCAAACAAGCTTTTGGCCATGTACATAAGGTATGAATTAAAATCAACAACACCCTCACGGAAGTCGCTCATTGCACTCAAGTGTTTAGGCTATAATTAATTTCAAGAAGTCACTCAAGTCGCAACCTAGAATGAAATTACCATAAGCTTGCCGATATATCAAATCTCCACCACTTAGTATGAATTCAAGACACTAAATCAAAGGGACTTAAAACAGGGTGTAGCGTAGGCCGGGGTTAAGGTTTGGAAAGGAAATGAAGAAGAAAGGGAAATCGAGAGTAATAAAAATGTACATTTACTCTGAAAATGGCCAAAATGGAATCAAGACACGATTATTTACAAACGACTCACAATTCTTAAACTTCAGAATGAATGAATATTTAAGACAAACTTAAACAACTATAGACATACTGAAATGAGTAAGTTAACGAAACATTTTTTTTCTTTTTGCTTCTGTTTCTTTTTTCTTTTTTTTGTGCCTCTGATTTTTTTCTTTTTCTCTTTCTTTTTCTTTGAGGCTTTTTTTTTCTTTTTTTTCTTTTTTTTTTCTAAAGATAATATTTCAAACTAGAATAAGAAAGCTACTACTTTCCAAGCTAATGTCCATTTAGACACCTTTTGAAGCACAACCACATATAAGCAAAAGGCTTGTGCTAAATCCTCATACTTTGATGAGCTTGTGGTTAATTCGAATATGGAGATTGCTTAAAGCAATAGCTAAACACATAAATAAGCGAGAGAATGTACAGACTCTGATGGCTAGAACATCCCTGGCCAAGGGATTTGAACAGGGGTATGTCAAGAATGGGGAAAGGCTCAAATGTGGCTAACTAAGGGCTGGTACTGTTATTTTTTTGTTAGTCCTGGACAAGACTAAGGGTGCAAAGTTTATTTTGAAATGGCTAACAGAAAAAAAACCTACTGCCCTTATCATTTTTAATACTTGAATACATCAATGTGGTCTCGAAATGCATAACATGGCAAGTTCTAGAATTTCAAACTAGAATTGGACAACACTCAGAAAAATATAGAACAAAGTGTAATGTTTTGTTCTTTCATTCAAAACGTCTGTCATGTAATGGGAAATTAGTCAAGTGGTTCGTATGCATGCTCAAGACAATTGTGCAACCCTGACCTTTTGAAATTGACAGCTTTACTCAAAACAAGACTTAGGTGTTTCAGTACTAAGTTGGCAACCTAGTTTCAACCGAGTGCAAAACTGAGAGCTAGCATTGTTATTTCTAGGGACAAAACAAAGGGTGGACACCCCACACTATTGCAGACAAAAATAGATAGAAATTCTGGAAAGAACAGGCATAAAATAAGGCAATGAAACAGTGTATTTCCACTAAAGTCAGATAGAAACCAAACAAACAAAACACTTCTATATCAAAAACCCCTCCCCCACTTTCTCCTCGCACTGTCTCAGTGCGGAATTCACAAAATTAGGGGCGAAGGGCAACAAACAAGAGAAAAATAAAGTGAAAGAGAAATTGTGCTTACTTCCCTTTTTGGAGGAGGGAACCTCGTGCCTCATCTTTCTATGGGAAGGTTTGAACAAAGTTCACAGACTCGAAGTAAGCCTCTTGATTTGCACGTATTTCCTTGATTTCTTTAACGTTCCTGTATAAAAAAAACAAAGACTGCCCTTCTCGGCGTAATAGATGCATATTTTTCAGAACTTCTATATCAAGAGGTGGTGTGGTACAGGCTATGTGTTTATCAGTTTGTGCAACATTCACAATGATTCACAGCCAAAGACGTGATCAAATATCCAAAATACAAATACTTGGGTCATCGTATCCTTATTTCTAGCTGAGTAATTAATAGCCAAGAAAGGATGCATCAAACAAATAACAGGATTGAGAAAATAACGAGCTTTGGTCTTAGATGGCTTGAACTTAGGTGCAGACTCAAATGTAAAATCCTTAAAAAAAACATGTTCATCAAAATCACATATCAGATTTCACAAATCAGGAATCCAGGAATACACCAATCTCAATACAACATTGAACTCAGTTATGGACAAGTGATGATCCTGATCTATCAACCTAAAATGAAAACACTCAAAACCTATATCCAATTTTCATGAATCATACTCAAAGACACTATAAAATTCATGTATCAACTCATAAAAAAATGGGATAATTCATGGCAAAGAATTTCTTCCAACCTATTCCTCTAACAAATTTATCAAAATTAGATTTCAAATTTAACTCAACCGTACCAAAGTAGCATCATTTACGCAAAGTGAACTTTCATTAGTTTTCAGAGACACATACCTGGCTTGGTGGAGTGAGTCTGCAAATTGCAGATTGGTCCTGATCGGCGGTGCTATTATGTTAGAATTTGAGGGAAAAAGAAATTAGAGAGGAATGGATGGTGTTGTGTCTATCGAAGCCGTGATCGATGCAGGAAAAGTTCGGCGTTTCTTCATGGCCGTGAGGTTAGAGGGGTAACTTTGTCCTAGGTGTGACGGTTCATGCGGCGGTGCTGGCATTAACGATGTGGTTTATGAAAAATCTAAGGAAAAGAAATGTGAGTGGAGACCTGGGCTCAAAAGAAATTAAAATTGGAAAATTCAAGGAGGTGAGGGTTGGGTGGCGATGGGTGTTCAAATTTTGAAAGAAAAGAAAAAAAAAGAGATTGGCGATGCTGGTGATTTAGGGAAAGTGGGAGGAATAAGGGGATTAGGATGAAAGTTAAAAGAAAGAGAAATGAATTAAAATTAAAATTAAAATGGTGAAAAATGTAGGTTAAACCAAACATTTTAACCTCCTCTTAATTTTTCTTCAGCACAGTGGGCTTTCAGTTCACATGACTTTCTTTTCTTTCTATTTTTCTTCACTTTCTTGGGCCTCTATTCCTCCATTCTTTCATTTCCTTCACATCTGTAAATAAAAAACCCAGAAATTGTAAACCTTTTAAAGAAGATGATGGTAGTTAAGTTGGTTAGTTAAATAAAAACAAATCAAATGAAAATAAAATTATGAACATTGGTCTTGGGCAAGACCAAAACTGGGCTGCCTCCCATTAGCGCCTCTAGTTAGCGTCTATGGCCAGACGTAATCAAGCTCCAAGGCTAGCCTCCTGGATCAAGATATTGCACTTCTTTGAGGACTCCAATTGGGATATTCTCATAAAACGGCTTAAGTCGGTGGCCGTTTACTTTTTGCACATTCCCATTCTCCAGGCTCTGAGTTTCCACTGCACCATCAATATTCATGTCACACTGCTTAATCACCCATAAGGCTCTGTGTTCTGGTTTTGGTGCCTGCAAAATAGAAGGTAATGGGCGTTGATTAACACGAGAAATTGCTTTAACATCAGAATTTTCCGGTTTTGATTTCAGCGCTGCCATTTCTTGCATGACTTCCTGCACATCTTCTCTAAGCTCCACGCCTTGCTCCTTTATTTCATCGTACACATTCAGACTTTCCTCAACAACCACCTGCAACTTATCTTCCCTAAAAATCTCAAAAACTTGCTGAGTTATTGGTTCGACAACATCTATACCACAAACAGAATGCACTTCATTAGGAAATTTCATGGTATTATAAACATCAAATTGAACAATTTTACCATCAAACTCCATAGTCATTGTTCCTTTGTGAACATCGATTTTTGTCCGAGCTGTTGTTAGGAAGGGTTTACCTAACAGGATTTCTGATGAATCTGAAGGGTGATCTTCATCTTCCATGTCTATAACATAGAAATCAGCTGGGAAAATTAAACCATTAACCTGAACTAGAACATCTTCCAACAAACCTTCGGGATAAACAATAGATCGGTTAGCAAGTTGAAGCACTACTCCCGTTTCCTCAAGAGGTCCAGCATTTAAGGACGAATAAATAGACATAGGCATGATATTTATAGACGCTCCTAAATCACACATTGCCTTCTTAATGCTAGTATTCCCAATTTGACAAGAAATTGCAAACATACCTTTATCCTTACACTTTTGGGGCATTTTCCCTTGGAGTATAGCAGACACATTCTCAGCCATGGTAATCTTTTCATACCCAATTTGTTTTATCTTGTTAGCACACAATTCTTTGAGAAATTTAGCATATCGAGGGATTTGTCTAATAACATCAAGCAATGGAATATTTACCTCGACCTTGCGGAACGTCTCAAAGATATCTTTTTCTTCTTTTTCCTTTTTAGTCTTGGTCAGACGATCAGGGAAGGGTGGTCTAATCACCAAAGGCGTGTGTTGATTCATGGTTTTCTCTCAAGACGACTTACCTACTGCATCTTCCTTTTCTATTACCTCTTCTCTACTCGTGGACTCTCCCGACACAGCTTGTTCAGATTCAGGAACAGTTGTAGTCTTGGGCAAGGCTAAATCTTTTCCGCTGCGAAGTGAGATTGCACTCACATTTTGCCTCGGATTCGCCTCAGTTTGCGAAGGTAACTTCCCTTGGGACTGTATTGCACTCAAAGTGGTTGCTATCTGACTCATTTGTTTTTCCAAGTTTTGGAAGTTCGCTTGAACGTTGGCATTGACCTTGCTTTGCTCTTCCTGGAATTTCAGCAAGTTAGACACAACAGACTGATCAATAAAACTAGACGCCATACCTGAACTTGGATCCGTTTGAATTGGTCTATATTGTTGGGGTCTTTGGTACTGTTGGGGAATGTTTGGTTGAACCACATTACTTTGCGGCTTGTAGCTGAGGTACGGATGATCCCGCAGTCCAGGATTATATGTATTCGAGTATGGATCATACTTCCTTGGGGGATGTCCCTGATATCCGAGCACGGCACTGATCTGTTCCGATGTACCTTCGTGCAATGTGGGACATTCATCTGTGGCATGTCCAATAACTGTGCAAATCCCACACGCCTTAGCTTGAACTGCTGTTCCTACAACCAGATTTTGAACAAGAGATGTCAGTGCATTAAGTTTCTCCTCAATGGATGAGGTGTTTACCTCGTATGCTTTCCGTGGAGGCTCTTGTTGTTTCCCAAATTGTTGGGAAGTTGCTGCCATACTTTTGATAAGCTCTTTAGCTGCAGTTGGTGTTTTATCAAAGAGGCTTCCCCCACTAGCACCATCTATCATCTTTCTTTCCATGCCTAACATTCCTTCATAAAAATATTGAATCAAGGAATGTTCAGTTATCCCATGTTGGGGACAGCTTGCACACAGTCTCTTAAACCTCTCCTAATAGTCATGGAGTGTCTCAATATCCTTCTGCCTTATACCACTGATCTCCCTACGGATCATTGCTGCATGTGAGGCTGGAAAATACTTTTCTAAGAATGCTTGAGCCATGCTGATCCATGTTGTGATGGATCCGGAGGGTAGGTTGAGAAACCAATCTTTAGCTGCATCCTGCAAAGAAAAAGGAAAAGCTCTTAATTTCACTTGTTCCTCAGTAATTCCTTGCGGACTCATACCTGAACAGATAGCATGAAACTCTTTTAGATGATTATGCGGGTTTTCGCTTTCCATCCCATGGAATTTAGGCAAGTAATGAATCAGCCCCGACTTAAGCTCAAAGGTCGCATCCAAGTTTGGGTATGTGACGCACAAGGGTTGCTGATCAGCTTGAGGTGCATGAAGTTGCCTCAATGTTCGTTCTTCCATCGTTTCTACTTCAGATGGTTCACTTTCCTCGCTGGAAATTTCCTCTTCTTCACTAGAACTGGAAGTTTCAGCACTTTGTAATTTTTGCAACCTCACTTCTTTACGAAATCTTCTTGCTAACAATTCTATTTCTGATTCAAAGAGCAGTTGCTTTGAAGTTTCAGACCTGGTCATAAATGGCTTTAAATCAAGTTAGATTAGTCCCCGGCAACGGCGCCAAAATTTGACGGTTGTCGAATCCACCAAAAATTAAATATAACTTCACAGCCCTCAGGCTTGCACAAGGGTAAGCAAAGGTCGTATCCAAAGGACTAATACTGATCTAATTGTAAATATAACCAAGCAAATAAATAAAAAGTAAAAAGGGGGGATTGGAATAGTTGATTGCTAAATTAACAAAAGTAATAGAGTTGAGTTGAAATTGAATAAAACGATTAATTAGAATTTCAGCTAAGGGATTCTCAGGCTAGGAATTTAGTTAGTCTTGATCATTGACAGAAATGATATTTCTTCTAAATTGCATATCAGACTAGTTTGGTATATTCTTCCTAAGTAATGAATTAACTAAGTAAGACTGTAATTAACTCCTAATTAACGAACAACCTTACCTCAGCGGCTAAGATTCAACCCGTTAACATCGTTATGAATTAGAAGAACCTAATCTAAGCCAACCGATTCTCAGCGATATCGATTCAGAAACTTAATTACTCATTCACTTGATGTGATAAAGTCGAAAATAGATGTATTAATGTCACATGGAGAGTTCTCAGTTGTCAATTTGATTTTCCCCAAATACAATCTAGATTTCAACTTTATAGCATCAATTGCTACATGCTCAGATTAAACTAAATAATGACTCGTTGATTATCTAGTTTAATCAGACAACTGTATGCCAGTTTAATCAAATGAACAATCGGCCGTATCATTCAAAAGCAAACTAACAATTGAGATAAAATCCCTAAACACAGTGAATAAACAAATGATATGAATAAAGAGAAAATACTAGAAGAGAAACGGTCTCACAATACTTGAAGATTCCTGCCTTTGAATTATCCCTTAACCGAAATAAAAGGTTAGCTATGAATAGCCATAAAGAACAAAATAAGTGTTTTTTCCGTTTTTCCAGGATGAAAGTTACGTTCTCTGGGAATGTAAAAATCTCCGAAAGAAGAGAGAGATAATCTAATCTAAAACCTAATGTTTTGTAGAGAAAATATATCCCTAAAAATTAGCTAACAAAAATAATATCTTTCCCAATCACAAATCTTTTCTAATCTTCTCATATCCCTTATTTTCTGCCTTCTTGTTTGAGTAGGAAAGAGTCCTGATCAATCTAAACAACAACAGTTCGGATGTCTTAGTCTTGGGCAAGACTGACTCCATTTCGTTTCAGCTCCTTTGATTCAGTTCATCTTGGGCAAGACTAACTCCATTTCGTTTCAGCTCCTTTGATTCAGTTCATCTTGGGCAAGACTAACTCCATTTCGTTTCAGCTCCTTTGATTCAGTTCATCTTGGGCAAGACTAACTCCATTTCGTTTCAGCTCCAAAGTTTCTTCAAATTAAGTCCAATTATGCTCCTTTTAATCATTTGAGTCCTGTGGAGACAAATCATACCAAAACAAGCAATAATATCCGAAATAACACTAAATTAATTAAGTAATCTAGCACCAAAGTGGACATTTGAACGTTGAATTGGACACTTATCACTCACCTTGTAGCTGTAAAACGAATTTTTAGATATTTGCAGAGCTCAGTTGATGCAGGTTTATGGTATCCAACCTCAAATGACTTCACACTCATTGGATACACTGATGCTGACTATGGACGAGATAAACTTGAACGTAAAAGTACTTCGGGAGGATGTCACTTCCTTGGAAGCTGTCTAGTATCTTGGTTCAGCAAGAAGGAGTCATCAGTTGCCCTGTCTACAACTGAAGCTGAGTACATTGCTACTGGAAGCTGTGTGGCACAAGTCCTATGGATTAAGCAACAGCTTGAGGATTATGGAGTCAAAACAGAAACAATTGAAGTCAAATGTGTTGGGAAAATAGGCTAACGTATAGCAGCGGAAATATAAAAATTTTAACCTATTTCCATTAACCCCAAGATCCGTTAATCGTTATTTCATATAAAGAGGGATAAAAGAAATACCTTTCAGAAGTTCTATCTACCGTTGCAAACGAAGTGCCCACAACTCTTACTTCGAGTTCCCGAGCACAAAACAAAAACAATTGAAGATCAACTTAGAATCAACCGTTTATAACAACCAAAGTATATTGTCTCTAATTAATCAACACAAGATCAAGGATAAAGAGAAAGAGATGAAAATCAATTGAACGGAAGGAAGCTGTAGATAATCTCATCCTCGAACAGGGGGGTCGAAATTCTCTCTCTTGATTTGCCCTTAGGGTATTTCGAAAATAGCATGTAGGGGAGTATTTATAATCTCTTGTATCTAATCCCTAGTTAGATAGAATTAGGTTACTGAATAAGAATTTAATTCGGAATAGAATTCTTAATTATTATCTATTAATATATCTAAATATAAAAGATAATAATAATAACCTTATTGGATAATAATGGGAGTAATATAATCTAATTAAAACTCCTAACTTATTTATCCTTTAATTAATTTAATTCATAATCCCAATCTAATTAGAATTGATAAAATCAAATTAATTATTTATGTATCTAATATACATAAAAATCGCCCCCCCCCCCTTAATAATTGGGCCTTATTGGGCTCAGTTGGGCTTCTGTCAATTAATTAACATCTGTCTCTCTTTTGGGTTCCAAGTCTTATGTGTGACCCATTAGGTTCTTATTGCTTCTAGCCGTATGCAACTATTAAATTTAATTTTCAAAGAATTATATTTAATCTTTGCATAACGGAATGATGTACGCAAAATGTGATTGGCAAGTCCGTAATCATTCCCCCAGAGCTATAAGAAGACATGTTGATTCTGTCGTTGACCTTTCCGTATTAGTTACAGTATAATTCGATCCTTTATCAACTACATCCTTGAACTGAATCTTATGACTATGGATAATGTCAAGTCACATATAGCGAGACGTTCGTTTTACTTGTACAGGCCGAGTCAACTCCAATTAGATAGGTTAAGAGAAATCTTCATTTCAATCTTAAGCTATCACCTTGCAAGGATTTAGAGTCAAGTCTTCCACAAGCGATCCATGGACATATCTCCCATTTATCGGGAGTGATAAATGCTCAATCCAATGTATAACTATCCTGCAATTACTTCCTGTGATACCCAACCTCTGCTGTTCACACCTCAGAGTCATCTCTGTTAAGGATCGTGTTACAACAGGATCAAAGCGTCACATTCCGTAATCCAGAATTACTAATTAACATTCCTTTGAGTCTGAGGATTACTTATACCTATTAATACCAATGAGATGAACATGTGACAAGGATGAATCTACCAATCCTGTTATCTCAAGTCGGGTCCCCAATCCTAATGAACTTCTTTTCATTGGATCCATGTAACTGTCCAGATATCTGTATATATGAAGCTTGTGAGATCAGCTTTCTGTCGGGACAGAAGACATTGTTACATGCAAGTCTCAACAGTGATATGTCAATCCTGAACATATTACTTGACTTGGGGTGGTTTTAAGTTTATTAGTTTATTATAAAGTCTCGTCTCACTTCATGCTTGTATGAACACTTTATAATCACTTTAAACAAACTTACGGATTTCCTTTTATTTAGACTTTAATTAGTTCTTAAAAGGGATTGCCTTTATATAGTTATGAAAACATATCTCATTAAAACAAACGATATAAAGAACACTTCATTTACATTAAGTTCGTATCCTAGAACAATTGTCTATAGGACACTAAACCCCAACATACTCCCACTTGGACTAAAGCCAATTGTTTCTATAACTTATCCCAGTAGAAGTTAGATGACGATCATATACTTTCTGGGTTAAGGGCTTTGTCAACGGATCTGCAACGTTGTCCTCAGTAGGTACTCTTTCTATTCTCACATCTCCTCTTGCCACAATTTCTCTTATAATGTGGTATCACTTCAGGTAATTCTTGGATGCATTATGAGACCGTGGTTCCTTTGCTTGCACAATGGCTCCATTGTTATCACAGTACAGTGTAATGGGATTTACAATGTCAGGCACCACACCAAGTTCAATAATGAACTTCCTAATCCAAACCGCTTCCTTTGTTGCTTCCGCAGCAGCGATATACTCTGACTCGGTCGTAGAGAAAGCTACGCTTCCTTGCTTGGAACTCTTCCAGCTGACCGTGCCCCCATTCAAGATAAACAGGTATCCTGATTGGGATTTAAAATCATTCTCATCTGTGAGATGACTTGCATCTAAAAATCCTTCTATTTTCAGATCCCCTTCTCCGTACACTAGGAACATGTCTTTAGTTCTTCTCAAGTACTTAAGTATGTTTTTGACGGCAATCCAGTGCTCGTCTCCTGGATTTCCTTGGTAACGACTCGTTATACTTAACGCGAACGCTACGTCAGGCCTAGTGCATAGCATAGCATACATAATCGAACCGATTGCGCTGGCGTACGGGACTACAGCCATGTGCTTCTTATCATCATCGGTTTTAGGACATTGATGATTGTTTAACTTTACTCCATGTATCGTGGGTAAGTTACCTCGTTTCGATTCAAGCATGCTAAACCGCTTTAGCACCTTTTCGATGTATGTAGCCTATGAAAGACCAAGCAGTCTTCTTGATCTATCTCTGTAGATCTTTATACCAAGTATATAAGCTGCTTCACCAAGGTCTTTCATTGAGAAGTTACTAGATAACCATACTTTTACCGACTGTAGTAGAGCTACGTCATTTCCCATTAATAATATATCGTCCACATATAATATCAGAAATGCAACTGAGCTCCCACTTGCTTTCTTGTAAATGCAAGCTTCTTCGCAATTTTGTTCGAAACCAAATTGTTTTATGGTTTCGTCAAAACGCTTTGATAACACCGGGATATTATCCAAGGGATCAAAGGAGAAATTTACCCAAACGACCGCGTATTGAACCGGTCAAAGAAGGCCATGGCGTATCAAGCAAAGACATCCGATGGGCGGATCACCGAGACTCCGCCACACGAGATCCGTAGTCAAACCTACGTTAGATTCGCCATCACCCTTCGATCCGCCAGCTGAACAGCTGAGCTGATTCCTCAATAAAGGTAATTAATGAGCTATTAATAAGCTAATGGACATACTTAAAGGAAACCAGTAACCGCCATTAATGAAGCATTAAAGGAGAGTTTCTAGTTACTAAAGGTTACAACTTCATGGCTATATATAGCTTGCATCTCAAGCTATCAAGGTACACATTCTCACAATCCTAGAAACCCTACTTTGTCAATTCAGTTTATTCCTCCATACTCTATACTGACTTTGGCATCAGAGCTTCCCCCCGTCGAACCCAACGATGCCCCCACAGGGACGGAAGCTAATCAAAAATTCTCCACTAGTCATCAATTGGTGCGGTGATCGTGGACCCCTAACCAAATAAGGGTTTCGTTCACATTGTAAGACATGACGAGTGGAGGGTCAGATCCCACAACAGGGATTGAAACACCATCGGTAACTCCATCAACCAATCCTTTAACGAATGCTGGCCGCGTTGATTCTGAAGCTCCTACGATGCATGGTGAAGGAAATATGTCACCTGACTCGTTTCTTGAAATATGTGCGGGATCCATAGGAAGAGAGTTTGGCCCAGAGATGGAGAGCCGCTTAAGGTCGTACATGTTAATTCCCCCACTTCGACGTACGACACCAACTCCTTCGACATCCCAATGGCAAAATATAACCATAGGACCAAACGCTCGTGATTCTTCGTTTTTTCACTCTCAACCTGCGAATTCCACGATGATTATTTCTGTGGCAGTCGGTGACCCGCCACTGAATCGGCGACTGTTTTTCGACGGAGCAGAAGGGAGTTAGAGGAATAATCAAACTCTTCCTGAGGGATCAGCGAACCCAAGAATTAACATTGGCGGGTCTCGAGCTCTTAATAACACCAGGTCTAATCCCCCAGAAGGCGGACCAGAAGGTCGGAGACATAAAAAGCGTAGGAGGACAAATAGCAGGGGACGATCAAAATCTCCATCTCGCTTAAAGCATAGAGCCTCCCGGCGAGGTAGATCTCCTCCGCCCCCAGAGCGTAGGAACAGTAAGCGACCAGTTGAACAACCTCGTCAAGATAAGCAACACCCGCCTCCAAATCAAAGAGCTAATGGGCAGGCTCCACCAGGAGGATGTGACGGGAGTGGTTCGCCATCGGATCCTTCATCTAATTCTAGTTCTTCATCTTCTCCGAGTAGGTCCCCACGTAGAGGACGCTCTAGGGAGAATCCTGGGAATATAGCGGATCTAATTAGAGACGAGGTGCGCCGCTAGAATGAGGAGAATATGAGACATAATCCATTCGCCAATCAGGATTCGCCCTTTACAGCATGGATCAAAGCTGAGGAAATGGATAGGCATTTCAAAATTCCTAATATCCCAGTCTATACGGGCATGGACAACCCTGAAGCCCATGCCAGGAAGTACCGCATGTTGCTCAGCCTTAACCGAGCCAGTGAAGCGGTATTATGTCGGATGTTTATCACCACGCTTGGTGGACCCGCTTATGATTGGTTTCAATCTTTACCTCCCGGATCAATAAACAGTTAGGATCAGTTGAGTAGAGAGTTTTGTGCGAAATTCGCCGGGTGCATCCCTCTAGTGGTCAAATCGCGGAAGCTTTTTGAATTGAAACAGAAAGCAAGTGAACCCCTTCGAGAATATGTAGACAATTTCAACAAATTGTGTATAAGAATTGTTGGTGTGAATGTCTCCATGGCGGTGGAAGCTCTAGTGAAAAACACCACGTGTAAAAGCTTGCAGGAAGATCTGATCAGAAAGAAGCCCAGAGATATGGCAGAATTGATAGAAAGATGCAAGGATTTCATGGAGGTGGATGACATCCGTAGGGAGTCAGTATCTCCGCTTAAGAGGGACAAGGGCGAATCTCGTAGACGGGATAAAGAGAAGGACAAACATTCAGACTCGTCATCCAGAGGCAGGCGTAGAGGCTCTAAGAACAAATCGGCATACATACCATCATTTACACCATTAAACGCCTCCAAAAGCGAAGTGCTAATGTGGATAGAAAACAGCCAGCACAAACGGAGCATTTCATACCCCGAACCAAAAAGGGGGGAGTACACCAACACGGGGAAAAATCCCAAAAATTATTGCAAGTACCACAGGAGGAATGGTCATGATACAGATGCGTGTTGGGAGTTGGCCAGGGAGATAGAAAGACTTATAGAAAGGGGAAAGCTAGACAGGTTCGTCCAAAATGATAACAAGAAAGGAGATAATGATAAATCAATGGATGATTAGAAAAAGAAGGCAAAGGGGACCATCAATGTCATAGCAGGCGTACCAGGATATCAACCTGTGCTGAAGAAGGCAAAGACCACCGCTCTTGATAGGGCATCACTCAATCGCCCTTTTGCGGACGTAGGCCCGGAGGTTCCCCCTCACGCAGATGCTTTAGTCATTACCATGATGGTAGAAGGATGGGAAATGAAAAGAGTAATGATTGACACTGAAAGTTCGTGCAATGTCATTACAAGAGGAGCATTCGCCAAACTTATGGTCGATCCTGTCCAAGTGGAAACCACTATTGTGGACATCCTAGGAGTAACAGGGCACACAATCCAAACGAAGGGACAGGTAACGTTAGATTGCGAGTTGGCGGATGAAGATCAAATCTGGAAGGGAGATCTAGAGTTCTCCATTATAGATGGTCAATTGGGCTATAATATCATTCTGGGTCGGTCTTTCATCTTCGAAGCAGCGGCTCTCATCTCCATCCGCCATCTAACCATTTACATCCCCACAGCCAAGGGAGGAGTAATGGTCAGAGGAAATCAAAAAGTTGCTCAGGAGACATATTCGGCATCCTTGATGATTCGACCACAGTCTAAAGATGAGGAAGAAGAGGAACTTGTCACCATGGCTCTAGGTGAAACAGAGATGTACCTTATGGCGGATTAAAAGCAGGTACGAATTGCTAAAGGGCTAAGAGGTGAGATTAAAGAGGCTATTACAAAGGTTCTCCATGAGTCAGAAGATGTCTTTGCTTGTAAGGATGAGATCCTCCCAGGGATTAATCCGGATGTGATCACTCATAAGCTCAATATTGCCGAGGACGCTGTCCCAATAGCACAAAAGTGAAGGAATCATGGTCCTGAAAGACAGAAAGTAATAAAAGAGGAGATTGCTAAGCTTAAGAAGGCGGACGCCATCGAAGAAGTACTTTACACACAATGGCTGGCAAATGTGGTGCTAGTAAAAAAGGCAGGCGGATCATACCACATGTGTATTGACTTCACCGATCTCAACAAAGCTTGTCCTAAAGACAACTACCCTCTGCCATGTATTGATATTTTAGTAGATGGGACTGCGGGACACGCCATGTATTCCTTCACTGATGTGAAGTCAAGTTATCACCAGATCCCGATGGAGCCTTCTGACAGAATCAAGACTTCGTTCGTGACTCACCAAGCCACCTACTGCTTCAAGGTCATGCCCTTTGGGCTTAAAAATGCAGGGGCTACCTATCAACGGATGATGAACAAAATATTCGAAGAAAGCAAAGGTAATAACTTTTCTGTCTACGTGGATGATATGATCATCAAAAGTTCCACTGTGGAAAAGCACGCAGATGATATAAGAGAGATCCTAGGTGTACTCCGACATCACAACATTAAACTGAATCCAGAGAAATGTACCTTTGGGGCGACATATGGAAAATTCTTGGGATTCATGATCAGCCAGAAAGGAGTGAGTCCAAATCCGGATAAAGTTAAAGCAGTCCTGGATATGAAAACACCACAGAACATCAGAGAGGTGCAATGTCTGAATGGGCGTATCGTGGCCTTGGGCAGGTTCATCGGCTCGCAGATGTCAACCCTTCTATGAGGTGATAAAAAAACAAAAGACATTCGAGTGGAATGAGGACTGTAAGCAAGCCTTCGAAGGGATCAAGCGATTTCTCACGGAACCACCTCTGATGAGTCGGCCCCTGAAAGGTGAGAATCTCTACATGTATGTTTCAGTTATAGCTAAAGCTGTTTACACAGTCATGATCAGGGAAGAGGATGGACAGCAGTATCCAATCTATTATGTGAGTAAAGTGTTAAAAGACGCCGAGACCCGATACTCCAAATTGGATAAAATGGCACTGGCCGTTGTCACCACCTCAATACGTCTCAGGCCCTACTTTCAGGCACATACTGTCATAGTCCGCACCAGCATACCCATGAGGAAAGTATTGCAAAAGCCAGAAACCTCGGGGAGATTGATGGAGTGGGCAATTCGCTTAGGCGAATTTGATGTTCGTTACGAAAGTCGATCTGCTCTGAAAAGTCAAGTCTTGGCAGACTTTGTGAATGAATTCACTGAAGAAGGTATGAATCTCGACGATGTATACAGATGGGGCTTCTTCGGCGGAAGGCGCATGTATATGCATCGTGATCAAAGGTCCCCAATATATAAAACTGCATTACGCAGCCAAATTGGACTTCCTTGCAACCAACAATGCAGCAGAGTACGAGGCCTTAATATTGGGACTACGCATGTTAAAGGAAATCACTCCCGAGCGGATCATAATCTACAGTGATTCCAAATTAATGGTCAACCAGGTAATCAAAAATTTTGAGGTGAAAGATGACATTCTGGCCAAATATGTTGAAGAGGTTAAGAAATTGCTGAACCACCTCGAAGCTAAAGAAACCAAATGGGAACTGATTCATGTGCCACGAGGATCTAACACCGAGGCCGATCACCTAGCTAAAATGGCTTCAAGCAAGGAGCATTGGGCGGATCTACAGTGCCCGTTCGAGGTCAAGACAGCCCCGGCATTTGCCCCAGAAGAGGTGTCCATACTCGCATCCGTCGAAAGTGATTGGAGGTCACCAATTCGCCAGTACCTGATAGATGGCAACCTGCCACAGGACAAAGAAGAAGCTCGACGGACGGTAAGGAAGGCCGCCTATTTCTCCGTGATAAATGATTGCTTATACAGAAAATCTTTTGGCCACCCCTGGTTGAAATGCATCGTGACAGAAGAGGGACAACAGATCCTCAAAGAGTTGCATGAAGGCACATGTGGAGCCCATGAGGCGTCTGCCTCCATTTTGAAGAAGTCCAGGTTAGCAGGATTTTATTGGCCCACGACGGAACTTGATGCCCAAAAGTTAGTGGAGTCTTATCATAATTGCCATGTGCATGCAAATGAATCCCACACAGCTAAGCACCTTCAAAGGCCCATCATCGAAGGACGACCCTTTGCAGTTTGGGGAATTGATATCGTTGGTCCCTTTCCTCCTACCAAGAGACAGAGAAAGTATGTGGTGGTGGCTGTGGATCATTTTACTAAATGGGTAGAGGCCGAAGCTGTCTCCTCTATCAACGCCGAACGAATGGTGGAGTTCGTCAAGGATAATATCGTTGGAAGGTACGGGGTTCCCCACACGATTATCACTGATAATGGGACGCATGGCAGCCTAGAAACAACGGATCACAGCTTATCATGATAAAAATGCAAAGCTTGTATGTCACATCCGTGTCCCTAATTTTAGTTATTATACCCTAATATAAGGTTATATTATAGTTTTTTTTATTGGAGAGTTAATTGAATATTATGGATATAGATTGGAGGCTAATTTCACACAGTGTAAAATTAAAAGTTTAGGGTAAGTTTTAAAAGAAGTTAAAGTTTAGAAAGACCAAAAGGGATATTTTCCCCTTGTTGGGAACATAAATAACTCATTTCCATGCACTAATTTCGTGCATATCAAGATCAAATTCATAATCCCAAGCTTTGGTCTTCATCACCAACTCCATCTCACATTTCTTCTCCATTCACCTCAAAATACCTAGCAGCAATGATCTTATGATATCCGGAGATTGCACCGTCCGATTGAGCCGAAATTTTTACAGTAGGTTCTAGACATCCTAATACACATTGTGTTTGGTGTGATTTTGATTTGGAGATTTCTAGCATGGATTCGTCCTAAGCAGATTAGAGGGGAAGATTTGAGGGTTTAATGTGTTTTTCTCCCAATTAGTGCTAAAGTAAGTAATTATCAACTACCCTTTTGAGTTTATATATATATATATATATATATATATATATATATATATGTATATATGAATAACTCTATATTTTTTAGAAAATTGAATTTTTATGGTGATTTTTGACATGCATTTGATTAATTGGAGTTTTTATGATTTAGTTTTTAACATGAACTTAAAGTTAAGTTCAAGTAATTATATATGTATTTGCATGTCAATTTCAACCTATCATGCATTTGATTAATTGGAGTTTTTATGATTTAGTTTTTAACATGAACTTAAAGTTAAGTTCAAGTAATTATATATGTATTTGCATGTCAATTTCAACCTATAATATATATTTATGTATACATGATTTGAGTTTTGTTTTGATGAACTTAGTATATTTGATTAATATTTGTATAAGATTTGGTATTTTGAAGAGTAGAATTCAAAGGGAAGTGTATTTAGAAACTTTATTGATAATTGATTTATGAACAAATGTATATGTATATATTAAGTGATTTTCTATAAATTTATTTCTTAGAGCATATTTTAGTTTTAATTAGAGATTGTTAAAGTAGTAATTTTGATGAACTCATGATTTATTGAAATAAAGTTTATATATGAAGATTTATGTGTATTTTTAAGAAATTGAAATTAATATTGATAAGTATATTTTTAAATTATTTATTGGTGATTTTGGTTTGATTTATGAAGTATGATTTAATATTTTGAAAATTGATTGAATAAAGGTATTGAGAAAATTTATGATGTTGATTTATGAGTTATATATATATTTACATATATATATATATATATATATATATATATATATATTTATGTTTTTAAATTATATTATGAAATTATGATATTTTTAGTATCCATCAAGAGTAATCCGGATAGGTGGCTTTAATTAAAGTCCGTATTTAGTGAGAAATACGACATGTGTACACAGTTGAAAGACCTATCGGGTATGGCAAAGAAGTGTTGAGTAAGACCATGCGGGATAGGCAAAATTATGAGATATCTCGATTCTATTATATTGTGGGGATTGATACATACGGGGATTATCTCTCGGATGGATACGGTTTGCGAAATATTTATTGATATACGATTTGTGAAGTAATTATTGACATACAATTTGTGAGGTATCTATTGAGATACAGTTGATAGAGCTTTTATTACAATACAGTTTATGAAGTATTTATTGATATACATTTTATGAAGTATTTATCGAAATACGATTTATGAAGTATTTATTGATTTACGGTTGATTTGAGTAAATGGTTAATTACGAACCTATTTATTTTGTATAGTTGAGATTTTAAACAAATAAAAAATATATATGGCTATTTTGGATATGAGTTTTATATTAAGTATTTTAATACAGTGATTTACGTTTTGAGTATGTGTGGTATTTTGAGAAATGATAGCAAGCTTATGATATTTTAAAGTGCATATTTGGTTAAAAGTACTACTTTGAGTATTTTATTATGGTTTAATCCATGATGTGTTCATTTTTAAGAATATGAATTTTATATGATGCATTTTGGAAAATTAAACTATATATATAGCTATTTTGAGTATAAGTACTTTATGTAGTTAATAATTGCTTACTGAGATTTTTGTCTCACCTTTTTAAATGTTTTAATGTTTTTAGGTGAGAAAGTACAAGATAGAAAGAAGGTTACCGATCGATTAGGCGAGGATCGGAAGTTGTTGCTAATTGTTAGAATTATTATTAGAACTTTAATATTTAATTGTATTATGATGAAGTTGGTAAATATGTTGAGGTTTTAATGTAATAGAAATATGGATTTGTTTAGAATATACATTTAAGAGGAATACCTAGAAAAGTGATATTTATGATATTTGGAGACTATTAAGTGTTGATTGTGATCTTTCTATTTCACGTCCGATGCCGATTGAGGTCGTTTAGGGTCGGGTGTGACATTGTAAGTCTGAATGTAGGAGATCTCGTGCTCCGAAAGGCGAATAAAATCCAATCTATGGAAGGAAGAGGAAAGTTGGGGATCACCTGGGCAGGTCCATACAGAATAATCACCAAGATTGGATCCGCCACGTTTAAAATTCAAGACATGGAGGGGAACACACTGCCACGTACGTGGAACATCCAGAACCTCCGCAAATATTTCACCAGAAAATAGAATGTAATTAAGGTCTTGAGTACTCTTTTTCCTTTAGTAAGTTTTTATCCCATGAGGTTTTTTTTATTAAAGGTTTTAATGAGGCTCACATGTAAGACCCACTTGCTGTAATAAGGCACATCGCCATTCAATAAAAAGCAACTTTTGTCCTATCAATTCTTTTTTAAGTATTTTCTTGTAGCAATATAAATATTCCAGATTAAAAAAGAAGGGGGGCCAACAAACGCATTCCCACACATAGGATAATGCTTTCTCCTCAAAAATAGGAGAACAATCTCAACGGCGGATCTATCTACCTCAAAGATAGGAAACAAATTGATCCCCGTCAGAGATAGAGTTAAAACATTTCTCAAACGTGAGATCTTTACACTCTCATACACTCTTTCCAAAAAAGAGTCCAAAGTCCTAGTGACGAATCGATTCACCTCAAAGATAGAAAGCCAATCGATCGCCTAAGGCAGCTTAACTTCCTCTAAAGGAATAAAAGCTCCAAGCCTTCACAAAGGCTCACACTCTGAGGTATGGCTGGCCACCTACTTCAACTCAATCCTAAAACCTATAGATTTACTTGTTAAAAAACATAAAGCGTAAAGTAAATGGTTATAGCAAGGATTAAAAATTGTACTTAGTTTTACAAAGAACTAAACATCTAAAGGAGCATCCTCTTTAGCATCTTTTACACCAGATGCGCCCTCCAGTGGGGCTTCCTTCTCTACAGAAACAGTACCCTCCTAAGGAATGGTACAATCAGTTATCAGCTCCTCACTCTTATCACCCGCCTTCTGAGACACTTCATCGAGGTCCTCTGGTTCAAGATCAACAAGGGGTTTACTCTCTTCGGCGGATCCATTCATCACTTTGCGAATGTGATCACAGATGTAATCCTTGACGTTTGGAATTTTGCGATACTTAAGGCAAACCTCCACATCAGGAACCACGTACTTCGGATCGGTGAAATCAATCTCGGGGTGAGCAAGTTGAACATATGCCATAATCCACTCGCCATAATAGTAAGCTCGTTCCCCTGCCAGGATCTCCGTGTCGAGTAAGGCAGCCTTACGCTCTTTAGCATCTGTATCAATCTTCTCCTTCAATCTAAGGATCTCAGCATCCTTACTCTCATTAAGAGCAATGGCAGAGGCAGCGTTCGCGTTGGCAACAACGACCTCCTTCTCTAACCTTTCTATGGTTGCCTTGTCCGCCACTCCTTGAAGGAGATCCGCTTCCATAGCACGCATGCGAGTGTATATCTATCAAGGCAAAAGCCGATTCAAACAAAAGAATAACAACAAACTCTCCCTAAAGGAGATCACTCTTTCGTCCAAAAATGCAAAAAGAGATAGAAGAAACTTACCGTAAGAAGTTCTGTTTTTCCCATCTGGACATGGGTTGATCTCGAGATCTTATTCTGGCTCTCCCATACCTCACCTAGCTGACCAAGAGCTTCGTCCAGATCATTGATGACAGATTCATTCCTTAGAGATCCTTTGTCACCATATTTGGCGGACCAGTAACCTCCTAAGTTCGGCTTCACCAACTATGCAAGCATTAAAAAGCAGAAAATAAGATCCAAGTAAAAGAAGAGAAAATGATAAGATAGACGCACCTCTTCAAGCCTCGCTATTGGTTTCTCGGCTCTTATGGCATCCGCCAGTAGCTTCCCTCCACTGCTAGACACAAACTTTTTCTTTTTTGGGAGATGAGGATCAACCAAATCGCCAGCAGGACGTTTCTCAGAACTCTTACGGGGATCCGCTACCTGCCCCTTCTTTCGAGCCTCTTCCTCCTTCTGTTTCTTGCGTATCTCTACAAAGGCGCGACTGACCTCAGACAAACCCCTGACAAGGGAACAATAAAATAATCAAGGTTCAAGGAAAAACAAAGTTACCTTCATCAAGTTGTGTAAATTTCACGTAAGAAATCTTGTCTCCTTCCCGGCGGATCAAGGGAATGTCATTCATCATAAAGTCCAAGGCGTCAGCGTATGTCCAGGCATCCGCCTTGATACTTTTCAGGAGATCCGCCACTTCCTCATCACTGTCCATCAATATACGCATGTCTCCAGCCATATGCAAAGGTTTGGCATTCCAAACCGACGGAAATCCTAGAGATTCGCCCTTTCTTATCTTTACAAAGAAAAATCTTTCGTCCCAAAGATGGACATTTGACATCTTACCGCACAAGGACGAATAAGTTTTGAATTTAGCGAAAGTGAAGAAAGATTCGGCCTTTCGCTTCGTTGGTTTGTGAAGAGACCGAAAGACACGAGGGTTACATACTATCCCTAAGTTCGAAGCCAAATAACAATCCAGAGCCAGATCTAACCAGCCATTTGGATGCAGCTGGCAAACAGTGATCCCAAAGTATGCCAAGATGTCCGCCATCATCTTAGGAAGAGGAAGCCGGAACCCTCTTTCTACGTGACAACTGTACACAGACAAATATCCACTTGGCGGACAGGCGGGTCGCTGATGAGCAGCCGCCAACTTAGTCTCATAATTCTTAATCCATGGAAAGCGATCCGCCAGATTCGCTAGATCCGCGGCGCTCATACGAGACGGAGTGGACTCCGCACGTGGCGCCTTTTTCCTAGACGGGGCTGAAGAAGAAGCCTCCATCCCAGAAAACTGCCTAGAACCTATTGCCGGAGCAATGCGAGAAACGGCGACGGGAAGATTCTGAGTCCTACCTAAACGAGTTCTATAATTACTACACACCGAGTTACACAACTCGGCTAGGTCCCAACTGGGAGTCCCTTCGGAAGAATCGGAATTTTCCGAAGAAGTAGTCCAGCTAATTACAGTTTCAGAGGAAGTGGTCAAATTAAAAAGTTCGAAGGTAGACTCAGAAGAAGAAGAACTCCTAAACATTCAGAAAACAGAGCGAAAGGATTCACTTACATGAGAGTTAAAGGCTTTGAGGATTCTGAACTCCGGAAAAAACTCTGCAGAAAGCTCAAAGGAAGACGAAAGATAAAAGACGCAAATGAAGTAGAAAGAGAAAAGGGAGGGGGAAGAAGGTGTTTTCTCTTCCCTCGAGCAGCGCGCCTATGACACCTGTCACCCAACGAATGGCATTGAACAGAGTGGCCATTAATGCAAGTCATCATGACGGCGCGCGAAGAAGCTCAAAAGCCCTAAAGGACTTTAAAGGAACTTTAGGGGGGCTTCTGATAACATCGGGATATTATCCAAGGGATCAAAGGAGATATTTACCCAAACGACCGCGTATTGAACCGGTCAAAGAAGGCCATGGCGTATCAAGAAAAGACATCTGATGGGCGGATCACCGAGACTCCGCCACACGAGATCCGTAGTCAAACCTACGTTAGATTCGCCATCACCCTTCGATCCGCCAGCTGAACAGCTGAGCTGATTCCTCAATAAAGGCAATTAATGAGCTATTAATGAGCTAAAGGACATACTTAAAGGAAACCAGTAACCGTCATTAATGAAGCATTAATGGAGACTTTCTAGTTACTAAAGGTTACAACTTCATGGCTATATATAGCTTGCATCTCAAGCTATCAAGGTACACATTCTCACAATCCTAGAAACCCTACTTTGTCAATTCAGTTTATTCCTCCATACTCTATACTGAATTTGGCATCGGAGCTTCCCCTCGTCGAACCCAACGACGCCCCCACAGGGACGGAAGCTAATCGGAAATTCTCCACTAGTCATCACGCTTGTTCCAGCTTCTTGATGCTTGCTTGAGTCCATAAATGGATCTCTGAAGTTTGCAAACCTTGTTTGTATCCTTCGATATGAAACCTTCAGGTTGCATCATATATACATCCTCAAGCAGGTTTCCGTTTAGGAAAGGTGTTTTCACATCCATTTGCCAAATCTCGTAATCGTAGTGAGCGGCAATAGCAAGCATTATTCTGATTGATTTGGACATAGCCACAGGAGAGAAAGTTTCGTCATAATCAATTCCTTGTTTCTGACGATATCCTTTCGCTACTAACCTAGCTTTGTAGGTGCTAACCTTTCCATCCATGTCAGTCTTTTTTTTGAAGATCCACCTGCACCCAATGGGTTTTATCCCTTCGGGTGGATCAACCAAAGTCCACACTTGGTTGGTGTACATGGAATCCATTTCAGAATCCATGGCTTCGAGCCATGCTTTAGAATCTAGACTGTTAAGAGCCTCTTCGTAGTTTTTGGGTTCGTCGTCTAACACGGGAACCTCATCATCATCTCCCACTAGAAAACCATATCTAATAGGGAGTTCACGAACTCTTTGTGATCTACGAAGGGGTGGCACTTGAGTCTCATCTAATGGGACTGTATCGGGTTCCTCAACCACTTCTGTTGTTTCAGTCGGTGTTTCTTGTTCTTGAACTTCATCAAGTTCAATCATGCTTCCCTTATCTATTTCTTCGAGAAACTCTTTCTCTAAGAAGGTTGCGTGCTTGGATACTATTACTTTCTGATCATCTGGATGATAGAAGTAATACCCCACAGTTTCCTTAGGGTATCTAATGAAGAAACACTTATCGGATTTAGAATCTAGTTTGTCTGACGCTATGTGTTTGACAAATGCTAAACAACCCCATACTCTCATGAATGAGAACACGGGTTTCCTACCAACAAACAATTCATATGGTGTGGAACTAGCGGATTTAGTTGGTACTCGATTTAGGGTGAAGAGGGCGGTTTCTAAGGCATAGCCCTAGAATGTCTTTGGAAGTAATGCTATGCTCATCATGGATCGTACCATATCTAGTAGGGTACGGTTCCTCCTCTCGGATACACCATTGTGTTGTGGTGTATAGGGAGGCGTCCATTGTGAGCATAACCCACATTCAGTTAGATAATTCAGAAAATCATCTGAAAGATATTCGCCACCTCGATCGGATCGAAGCGTCTTTATTTTCTTTCCTAATTGATTTTCTACTTCATTCTTGAAGCATTTGAATTTCTCAAACGCTTCGGACTTGTGCTTCATCAAGTAGATATAACCATATCGGGTATGGTCGTCTATGAAGCATTAGTTTATGACAACATGAGTTTGCTCATCCAATTATCATAATCTAATTTAAGTATTACCCCATATTCATGAAAAATGATTTTCGATTATTCAGGTGTTACCATAAGACCCCGAGCTTGAGTTTGCTCAACAACCCAAAGGCCCCCAGTACTGCCGGCTGAATTATAATATTAGGGAGGGGCAACCGATTTAATAACTTGCTTATTTACTTAACTTTTAATTAGTGAGGGATTTTTATTTTAAGTCTCATAATCTAACTTAGTCATGATTTGCTTTAGCATACATCAGACACATACATTGGTGTTATGGACATATCATCTAAATTATTCCGTCGAGCCAGAGACAGAATAAAAGGCCAAACCTAGGGAAATACTAACTATTACATATTTCTCTTTAGGTCCTCCGTCTTCTCCATGGCTCCTTGAAATTACATATTAATTTCTATACTACTAAAGAAAACTTCAATTAAATTGAAGGGAATTAGATGAGAGGAGAAATTACAATAGATAGTAGAAAGGCAGGACTCGCAGGCCCTATTTCAAAAATGCCAAAAGACTAAAAGAGGGTCCAAATATGTCCATAACTCCAAACATGCATAGACTCAATTAAATAAATTTAATTGGTTGATTACATAAGTATTTTATGTAATATTTAGGTTAATCACATTAACTAATCAAATTTACTTTCATCCAATTTTACTTCTAACAGTTTCGTATCTTCTATATTAACCTTTTAGATTAATACAACTATACAAAACTTAATTATGCATGTCCCAATTATTTTGATTTCAATTCATTTAATACTTTTGATTTACAGATAGGTAAAACAAACTTTTAAATAAATTTTCATTCGATAATCAAAACAGAAAATTATTAATTTCTGAAACATATATATACATATACAAATACAATTAAAACTGATTTTAAAACGGTTTTAAAACAAGTGGGTCTCGGGCCGGGCCCGAGGACGTGGCTGCTGCCGTTTGGCAGCAGCCCTAGCATATCTGGTCCGCCGCGGGGCAGCAACCGTGCGACAGCAGCCGGGTCGCGCCTATATATATCAGTTTTAAAACGGTTTCAAAACGATTTTCAGAAAATAAGAAAACCTATTATAGATTTTCCGTTTTATCTTTAGAATAAATAAAACCGATTTTTATCAATCTAACTATAAAACTAATAGATTTTGTTATAATGATTATCAACCAAAATTATTAGGAACATATGCATAATCTATTTTAATTAACAATTAATTAAAACTTATTTATCTTTAGAACTAATTAATCAAAACAGTTTTGTTAATTAACCTAACTATAAATATTTATTCAACCTGATTGAAAAACTTCTAAATTTTCATATATGAAATAACGGATTTAACGCAGGCTCTGATACCACTGTTGGGAAAATAGGCTAACGTATAGCAGCGGAAATATAAAATTTTTAACCTATTTCCATTAACCCCAAGATCCGTTAATCGTTATTTCATATAAAGAGGGATAAAAGAAATACCTTTCAGAAGTTCTATCTACCGTTGCAAACGAAGTGCCCACAACTCTTACTTCAAGTTCCCGAGCACAAAACAAAAACAATTGAAGATCAAGTTAGAATCAACCGTTTATAACAACCAAAGTAGATTGTCTCTAATTAATCAACACAAGATCAATGATAAAGAGAAAGAGATGAAAATCAATTGAACAGAAGGAAGCGGTAGATAATCTCATCCTCGAACAGGGGGGTCGAAATTCTCTCTCTTGATTTGCCCTTAGGGTATTTCGAAAATAGCATGTAGGGGAGTATTTATAATCTCTTGTATCTAATCCCTAGTTAGATAGAATTAGGTTACTGAATAAGAATTTAATTCGGAATAGAATTCTTAATTATTATCTATTAATATATCTAAATATAAAAGATAATAATAATAACCTTATTGGATAATAATGGGAGTAATATAATCTAATTAAAACTCCTAACTTATTTATCCTTTAATTAATTTAATTCATAATCCCAATCTAATTAGAATTGATAAAATCAAATTAATTATTTATGTATCTAATATACATAAAAATCGCCCCCCCTTAATAATTGGGCCTTATTGGGCTCAGTTGGGCTTCTGTCAATTAATTAACATCTGTCTCTCTTTTGGGTTCCAAGTCTTATGTGTGACCCATTAGGTTCTTATTGCTTCTAGCCGTATGCAACTATTAAATTTAATTTTCAAAGAATTATATTTAATCTTTGCATAACGGAATGATGTACGCAAAATGTGATTGGCAAGTCCGTAATCATTCCCCCAGAGCTATAAGAAGACATGTTGATTCTGTCGTTGACCTTTCCGTATTAGTTACAGTATAATTCGATCCTTTATCAACTACATCCTTGAACTGAATCTTATGACAATGGATAATGTCAAGTCACATATAGCGAGACGTTCGTTTTACTTGTACAGGCCGAGTCAACTCCAATTAGATAGGTTAAGAGAAATCTTCATTTCAATCTTAAGCTATCACCTTGCAAGGATTTAGAGTCAAGTCTTCCACAAGCGATCCATGGACATATCTCCCATTTATCGGGAGTGATAAATGCTCAATCCAATGTATAACTATCCTGCAATTACTTCCTGTGATACCCAACCTCTGCTGTTCACACCCCAGCGTCATCTCTGTTAAGGATCGTGTTATAACAGGATCAAAGTGTCATATTCCGTAATCCAGAATTACTAATTAACATTCCTTTGAGTCCGAGGATTACTTATACCTATTAATACCAATGAGATGAACATGTGACAAGGATGAATCTACCCATCCTGTTATCTCAAGTCGGGTCCCCAATCCTAATGAACTTCTTTTCATTGGATCCATGTAACTGTCCAGATATCTGTATATATGAAGCTTGTGAGATCAGCTTTCTATCGGGACAGAAGACATTGTTACATGCAAGTCTCAACAGTGATATGTCAATCCTGAACATATTACTTGACTTGGGGTGGTTTTAAGTTTATTATTTTATTATAAAGTCTTGTCTCACTTCATGCTTGTATGAACACTTTATAATCACTTTAAACAAACTTACGGATTTCCTTTTATTTAGACTTTAATTAGTTCTTAAAAGGGATTGCCTTTATATAGTTATGAAAACATATCTCATTAAAACAAACGATATAAAGAACACTTCATTTACATTAAGTTCGTATCCTAGAACAATTGTCTATAGGACACTAAACCCCAACAAAATGATATAACAAAAGCGCTATTGACCTATCCAAAAATCCAATCCAACACAGCAGGATGAAGCATGTCAGCATAAGGCATCACTTCATTCGAGATCATGTACTCAAGGGTGAGATCAAGCTGACCTATGTACCAACAGATGAACAACTTGCGGATATCTTCACTAAGCCTTTGGCTCATGAGCAATTCAGCATATTAACGGAAGCTATCGGTATGTCTAATCCTCTTCAATGATACTATGTGCTTGATTGAATGTTGATTGATTACCATGCTGAGTGACTTGTGCTAATTTAGTAACTTCTACATGCTGAGCTTAATATGTGTTATAGAAAATCACCCTATGCTGAGTAAGACATACATGCTAAGTGATTATCTTAAGATGAGTTACTAAAGTAGTATGAAAACCCTCTACGTAAAACTATGCACTCAGTACCACAATAGTTCAGTATTCTAACAAACTGAGTAAAGCCCACTTGCACCATTAAATGCTAGCACGCGAATTAAATAGCCACCTACGGTGATGTAAGAAATAATTAGAAAACACATGCGCCGAATGTGTCATAAATGCCAGGATCTTTGTCGATTGATCATCTCGAGGTAAAACGGCTAGTTCAACGTATAGGATCAATTCGAACCTCTATAAATAGTGGAAGATTTCCCACTTAACTCTCTTTACACTCGAATTCTTTGGCGTTGAAATCTCTCGCTCTCTAAATTCCAAAACCTCTCGAAAATCTCTGAGAAAATCATGTCGGACTCTCAGAATATCTCCGGTGGTGATTACGACAAGAATCACTCCGATGAAAACCCTAAGTCTCCTCCTCAACAGGAATATAGCGAGACTCCCACCAAAGGACAAGGTCAGCATGACCAAACTCCAAGCAAGAGCCCTCAAGCTGATCTCGCAACCTCTTTGAAAAAGAAGAAGAAAAAGAAGGACAAGCAGCCCAATGAAAAGATTTTCCTTAAAGTCTATAAAAGCGTTAAGAACCATGAGGTACTTCGCTGTCGGTGGTTCTCTCCGAGCTTCGTAACGGCTGAGCAACCGTTCTGTGAGTGGATCTCGAAAAATGAATGGGCTGGACTCTTCTCCCTTCCTGGTAAAGCCTACCCTAGGTTAGTAAGGGAATTCTACTCCAACCTCTATGTTGACGAAGAAGATGCTGACCATCTGGTAACCCATGTCAAAAGCCAAAAAATAACGATTACCCCATTTTATCTAGCAACCCTGCTAAACCTGCCAGCCAAAGGGAAAGAATTCAGGACTACCAAGGAGAAACTTGACCACATAGTGACGTTTTGTAAGCCGGCGGACCACAAAGGGGAAATAGCTAGTACATGCATGGGTCAGAATCAAAAGATGGCTCACTACATCTTGACTAACTTTATCTTCCCAAAAATCAACTCAGCATCATCAGCTTCAAACTTCGAGCAGTGCTTCATCTGGCACATGCTGACCTATCAACCACTCAACATGCCCGTGTTTCTTATCGGTGCACTTCAACGAAGCACTGGGAAACTCAGGATGGGGTCCCTCATTACTAGAATCCTTGAAGATCATCAAATAGACCTGATTAATGAAACTGAGACTTGGGGAACTGAAATCACAGCGGCTCTGCTGTTTGGGTTAGTATACAACCAACCCCTCAAGTCCAAGAAGGGAAAAGGGGTCATTGAGGAAAATGAGGAGAAGTTGATGATGTACAGGATGTGTAACCCAAGGAAGGGAAGAACGCCATGGCTGAACCTGCTGACCAAACTAAGCGAGAGAAGAAGAGGAAAGCCATTCAAACCTGTTCCAAAGATGTTGATGCTGTTCCAAAGAAAATCAGGTTTGTATCAAAGGGGAAGAAAGTTGATGCTGAGTAAACTCAGGACACACCTAAGTCAGCAGAGAAACGAAAAAGGCAAGTTGAGCATGAAGAAGAGAGTGAGGAAACTCCAGAGCAACCATTGCAGAAAAAGAAAAAGAAATCTTCGGAGTTAAGTCCTATTGATGCTGCCCCTCTTGGTTTCGTGATCTCCGAAGATTCGCATTTCGCCAAAAGTCAAATTGATCTTGAGAAAATCCCTGCTAACCAAGATGAAGAAGAGTTGGGTAATCTCGGAGGTCAGTTTGATGCTGAGGAGACAGCAAATGTTGAGCAACATGAGACAGTTAACACTGAGCTGGTTGAAGAACAAGCTGAGCCAACAACAAAGGAACATGTTGACCTAGGGGTAAATTCACCTTCTGAATCTCTTGATTCTATTCAAGCTGACCCCTCTCCTCCAAAGGCTAAGAAATTAAGGAGACTCAAGAAAAAGGCCCATAGATCTCCAGTTATTGACCTTTTGGGTGATTCTCCTCTCCGGGATCCCATCACTGATCTCTCGGACATGCAGTTCCAATTCTTCTAAAATCCCACTGAGCCTTCTCCAAAGGAACTTCAGAAAAAGCAAGCCTCTGTTACTCATCCTGAGGAACAAGCCAAGTCTCCAGAAAATCCAATCCCTACTGAGCAAGAGCTCGAAGTCCAAGCTGCTCAAAGTGAAAAGCATGCAAAGGAAAATCCTGCTCAAACTGAGTTGACTCCTCCTGCACCAACTCAAACCAACATTGGGCAGGTCAATATCTCTGCTAATCCACCTCCTTCCACTCCGATATCGCAGAATGTTGAGAAATCAATACCTGCAGCTGACCTAAATAAAAGCCCAGCTGTTAACCAAGCTGGCCCCTCTGGTTCCACTCGAATTCCGACAACTGAGCCAATTCTTAGGGCAACATATGCCTATCTTCATGCTACTGAGTCCGGGCGTCGCATTATTGACTCCGGTCAAACTATTCTCCAGGATTTGAACACTTCTCATGCCGATGCTTCTGAGTTTGCAAATGTTGAGTCACCACAAATCTCGTCTATCACTCAGCTCCTCAATGAGATCAAGGGTCTCAAAGATCTAGTAAGTGTCATGACAACAGTCCAAACATAGCAACCCAAGCAAGACTCCATCGTCAAGCTGGCCGAACTGCAGTTAATGATGGTGAATCACATGGATTCTCTTCAAGGCCAAATTAATGCTCTTTCTGCAGTCAACACGGGCTATGCTACCTCTGCCGAGTTGAATCACCATTTTACCAAGTTGAACTCTGAGCTGACCGGCACTCGCGAGCTAATCTCCTCAACTTCTCAATGTTCGGTCGAACAAATTAGCGAAGTTGTCCGTCTACTCAACTTGAGTAAGGAAGAAATGGAAACTGATCAACACAAGACGAACGAACTGTTGCAATACTCCCGAGCCACCTACAAACATGTGCGCCACACGAATGCTCAACGTCAGTTCTATGATTCGGCTTTGCTTAAGATGTACCATCAAGCTTATGCCATGCTAACTGACACTATCACATGGGTAGGAAAATCTCAAGAATATATATTGAGTATGCTCAGTGCCTCTATCCGAATTCCCCGTGATACCTTGGACGATGGTATTCCAGTTTTTGATGGTCTAAGGGAAAGCACGAAAAGGCTTAAGGCTTATTCCGTGAGATTAACTCGTGCTGCTCTCAACGACACCTTCGTTCCTCCTCCGCCCGATGGTGGCAAAATGGGGGAGAAAGAACATGCTGATAGAACTCAGCACACAGGGGAAGCATTTGGTAGTCAGCAGCAACAAAAGGGAAAAGGCAAAGTCAATCCTGCCCAAGTCAATAGGAAGAAATAGTCTGGCTAGATTTGTTAGGGTTTATTCTTGACTTGTATTTTTATGCGTATTTTGTCTTGCTGACTATCTATAAAATTATGCATCCCTTATTCCAAATTGATTAATCTTATGAGATGCTTACTTACTTATTGTGCTGATCTGTCTTAATTGAACAAACAAATAAAAGAAAAAGGAATATACTCAGTACACACTAGGACTTGATACATCTGCTCTGATAAATTTTTTCCATAACTCTGATATCAAACTAACCATGTATCAAAACTGAGTCAAAACATATTCCACATATTGACCTCTTCTGAAAGCTGACCTAGGCTCATCTGAATTAGATATTGGAAGGTCTAGAACTGAACTAAGTCAGTATAAGCATGCCTTAACTTTACTCAATTAAATCTTAGAAGGTTTAGAGTTAAGTCAAGTCAATAGATGCAACCCTTACGGGGGAGTAATTATAGAAGCATAAAAAGAATTTCAATCATGGGGAATCTCAATGCTGAGTTCCATCAATTAAATATTTTGCCAACATCAAAATGGGGGAGTTTGTTGAAACACCTTTCCACATGATTTTGATTTGACAAAATTATTTAAGTTAATCCATGATTAAGGGATAATTAAATTTAAGTGCTTTGATTTAATTGTACTAATATGTTTGTTCAATGTTGAGTATAAATATAAATACAAATAGAAATAAAAAGTAAGACAGGACGAAGTCAGCATAAGATCACAGCACAAGCTGAGTAGAGTGGAACTCAACGTGAGAGAAGATAAGTCATCTTCAGAACAGAAGCTTAAAGATCAAGAAGCTGAGTGGAACGAAACTCAGTATCAAAGGTAGAAAAGTCTTCTTGAGAACTATGTCTTGCAGAACGAAGCTGACCATGGAAGCTGAGTAAAAGAGAACTCAGTATATGCATTAGCAAACAACGGCTATCAAAGACAAACTGAGTGATCTTCAAGACAGCATGAATGATCCATTTGTTAAAAGACAAGCTCCGACAACTGTCTGCACCAATAATAGAAACCTTGAAATTATGCAAAAGCTAATTTCGAGATGTATGGGTCAACTGTTCTTTTGTTAAAAGACGAACTGGCACAAGAAGACGAAACCTGCAAGAAGAAGACAAGCCTGACGACTGTGGAAATTCAGACGACAGGATTGGCCTGCAAACCTGAAGCTGACCCGGGCTTTGTCTAAAAAAGGAGCCGTTTGGATCAACGGACAAATCCAAGATTCAAATCATTTCTGCTTCAGACCTCAACTATAAAAGGACATGATCATTCTTGGATCATTAGCCGAATACAACAAGAGAAAAATAGCATACATACAAAGCACACAAAAACCAAAAGAGATCTTACACCAAATTTCTATTCTTGTGTAAAAGCTAGATTGATTTTCTGTAATCATCTAAAGTGTTCTTCATCCGAAAAGAACAACTTGTATCAATTGTAAATTGAGAGTGTTGTGCTGAGTGTTTGGTTTTAAATACTCAGTGGTAGAGAAATCTAAGTGTTCGGTTATAGCACTTAGCAGGAGTTGAGTAGACGAATAGAGGAAGGTACTCTTGCATATTCAACAGCCTTGTAAACGGTTTATGCTCTACCTTTAAAGAGCTCAGTATTGGATTTAAAAAGCCCGGAGGGATTCTAGGGACTGGACGTAGGCGGAGAGCCGAACCAGGATAAGTCGTGCTGAGTAATCTCTAACTCTCTCAATATATATATATATCTATATGTGTTGCTTATTATATTTACTCAGCATATAAATTGTTTAAATAGACACTGAGTAAATAAGAGTGCTGAGTTGGAAGCTGACCACAAAATTGTCAATTCCCAACTCATATGTAAAGTAGTTCTAATCAACATCTGACTAAAGCTATCTTACGCTACAATCGGCCGTGCTGACCAAAGCTGAGTTAACTAACTCAAGAAAAAATATTAAGTCAGCTTAATTAAATTTAAAAAAGTTATATTAGTTCCTAACCCCCCCATTGGAACTAATGACATGGGACCAACAATTTCTTCCTCAAAGATAGGCGGAAAAAATTAAAAGTCTTAGATGACGAATGGATTTCTTCCTCAAAGATATGAAGAAGAATTAAAAGCCTTAAATGGCGAATGAATTTCTCCCTCAAAGATAGGAAGAAAAACTAAAAGCTTGTTAAGGCAAACATGCTCAAAAGCATATTAGATAGTAGGGATATCAGGCTGGCCACATATACATATATCCCACTATAAAAAAATATACATTTCAAAAGGAAAAACACAAAGTCAAAGTTCAAAATGTGCGTGCGAATTAAACAAAAATTGTTTACAAAGATAACAATAAAATTGTTCACAAAGGAGAAAGAAAAATTCTTATTCAGCAGGACGAGTTACATCTGTATCCGCCTGAGAGGAAATGACTTGGTTATTTTCAGAAAGAATTATATCTGCATTCCCCTGAGGAGAAATAACCTGATCATTTCCAGGTGGAGTTATATGGGCATCCACATTCTGAACCCTTTCCTCGTCAGTAAGCGAATCCTCAACATCTTCAACCGCCGGAGGAACAATGCCAAAAATCTCATTCTTGGTAACCTCTAAGGCATCTTCCATAGAGTTATAATGAAGAGCTTCCTCTCTTGATTGAACTTCCACTACAGGCTCAGAAATATCAATTCCTAAATGATCCCTCCTATACGTTGCATTCAATCTCTCGCTAAAATAGAAGATCCGAAGGCCACATTCAAACTCAGAATCTTTTTTATCCTTCTTTCGTCCTTCCCTTTCTTCAGCCAACAAACGTTCAGCTTCCTTAGCTTTCTCCAGCTCAGCCTTCATTTCATCATTATTCTTCTTATTAGATTGGATGACGACACGAGCAGCTTTGTTATTCGCTTTTTCCTTCTCGAGATCCACATCTAGCTCCTGGATACGCGCTTCACTGGCCACAACTTCTGCCAAAGCATGCTTAGCTGTTTGGAGATGATAAAAAACCTGCTAAGACACAAAGGTATTAAGACAACGACAAATGATACTATAAAAATAAAGAAAGGAAGGTTAAAACAATTACTGCTAGTCTTCCGTATGGCATGAGTCACATGACTTATGGGCGTACTTTTGACCCTATTACTCATTAATACTGGAACTTGATGGATAGCCTAGTCAATATCTTTCACAACAGCGTTGCTGAGTAGCACACAGTTAGGACCATACGCCGTTTCCCAGTATTCACCAAGCGATGACTTCACTGGCTATCCAAACAAACAATATTCAGAGGAGTGCAGGTTAAAAAGAAAGGATAACAAGTATAATAATGAATAAACCCACTAGCATAGTAGACTAAGATGTGAGGATAGGAGGAAGAGTAGAACAGAGAGTTTCTGTTGTCTCCAAAATGGAGTGACACTAGTAAGTGCAATAAATCCCAAACAATAAAGTGAAAGTATATTATCGTCTCCACAGGGATAGAAAGGCTAGAAATTATAGAGCTCCTTTATAGAACAATCTGGTTCTTAGAACAGTGGGTCGGTTACAACTATTAGCGTAGGATTAGTGACTGATGGGCTAAGTCTAAAAATTAACAAACAAATGGTTTATCTAATGGCTACTATGCATGCAACTTAAGAAAGGATTTGATTCAAGAATAAATAGAACAGGCAGGAAGCACAACCAAACGGCTGGCGAACAAGTGGATTTTTTCCCTATAGAGCAATATGATGTACATAGATCCCAAGTGACTCTCACTGATCTCACTAAGGTCAGGTCTCCCCTGTTCCAGGTATTCTTCTAAGAGCATGCAAACTAGTATAAAACGTGGGCTCAAAAGAACTCTTATGCATTAAGAGCAAAGAGCAATTAGCTTTAAGACTAAAAACCCCGGGCACCACAAGTGATCGTGTCTCCATCCTCAACTAGTGTGTGTTAGGTTGCATTTTCTGTTATCTGACCCGAGTCTCCTTCGTAGCCATCTAACTAAGGGATAGACTAGCTAGACCTATCATGAATTGAGTGCCCAACCTAACAATCATCTAAAAATGCTCTTGTATATAGTAGGGGCAGACTACCACCTGCCTTAACCAGCCCTAGGTCGACTTCAGCCCGTAGAGTGACTACTCACTCATGCTCATATTTGAAACAAAAAGGAAATGTATTAAACACATCCAAACAACTAGATTAATAAGGTGTGAGATTACTAAGAATCTCACCCCCAAGAGTACACACTTAAAAGCACAAAACAAGTACTGAAAACTAAGTTAAGTGATAATCCCCTAGCTTCCTACATGAGGCTATAAAAAGGGATACAACACAACAAAATGAAAATACAAACAAAGCTTAGGAAATCTAGAAAGAACAGTTTGTTGGTGTGCCCTAGTTCATAGGCATTGGTTCTTATAAAATGTATTCGTGTCACATTAATAAAGGCATTAATCTAGTTCATTTATATCTTGTGCTATAATATGAATAGAGAATCCATTGATTGATAATCGTAAAACCATATCCCAAGTCTATTCTATCATGGGAATGATTAGGACCACAGACTTGTATATTCGACGACTGTATGGTAGTAATTGATACTGACCATAGCACTTGATAAGTCAGTTGTGAATATAGGTACATGTTGTATACATGTGACTGGATCGATCCGCCCGAGAAAACTACATGGTGGTTGTGTCATTAGTCTTCTTAAGTAGGTCTCTAACTGTCTTCAGACCAGATTTCATTATAATATCAATGTGGGATCCGGTTCACTTTGACATACGCCTAACAGGTCTGTAACAGGATGCTAGGTATGATTGGGTGAACATGTGAACGCGTTGGTATTGATAGTGAAGTGATGGAATTACCACTCACATAATACTGAGATGATATCATAGGCCACTTGATAAGTGAGATTGATAAGTGTGTGGCCACACCCTGATAAGTAATTTACTTATCTGATTCATTAATCTACTTAAGATCAAGAAATATCATAAACATCAGAGAGGATGACAGCCGCCATGCCTCTAGTTTATAATATCGATATCAAATGGTAAAAGACTGTTGAGAGATAACTACAGGGTCTCTGCATCTTTAGACTGCTGAAACTCTGTCTTAGTTGGGGGCAGTAATGGTTTGCTAGAACCCACTTACTGTCTGTGGGCCATAAGCCCACTGCTAGCTAAGGACAGTCCCATAGGATCGTGCACATCGAACATCTGAGTTAGAACTTATAGAACGGTATATTGGAGAGATGGAATTAATTAATTGATTGACAGTAAAATGTCAAGGTAATTAATTAGTGGTTGATGAATTGATACTTTGCATCAAGGTAATTAATTAATGGATTTAGGAGTTGAGTATTTAATTGATTAATTAGTTTGCGAAATGTAATTAATTAATTTGTAAATTAATAAAATTGCATTCAGTGAACAATTAATTAAAATTAATACGTCAATTTATTAATTAGTGTTGTTTATTTAATTGTGGTGATTAAATTTAATCTAATTATAACTAATTGCATAAAATAAATACTATTGGTATTTATTTAAGTGATTAAGTTAGGATTGGATTAGTTTTGTAATTAACCAATTAACCCTAAACCTAGTTGGATTAGGAATACACTATATATATAAATTAAACTCTCTAACCCTAATTAACCAAATTGATATTCGGCCACCACAAAAAGTAAAACATAATTTCGTCCACTACATTGAGAAAGTGGAGAAATCTTTTGGCAAATATCACAACCTCTCCCGTTCTTCGTTCGTTCTTCGGCTAGCACCGGTTCTGGCTCGATAGATGTTCGTGCACCTGACTACGGAGATCTTACTACTTTGTGGATTCTTCAGCCGTCTCTAGAAGAGACAATCCGGGTAAGTTTTTACCCTTAAATGGATCCAAAAGGTTTTATTCAATCAATGGTTAACGGACAAAAGATCAAACTAAAAGGGATTAGAAATAAATTTTAAACCGCAATTCCGCTGCGCTACAGTTGATTAACTGGCAATAATTCCTAACACAGTCTGCTGCCTGTAGGAGCAGTTTGGCAGAACAGACAAATGTTATAGAAAAAGACAATCCTGCCGAGTCAGGACAAAACAGCACAAGCAGACAAAAACTGCTCACAAAAGACAATGTTTTAACTTTCCAAAACCATTAAAAAGACATGCAAAGACTTTTTCATCATGGAGACTTATGGTTTCAGCATTGGGACTCCTTTTACTCCTTCCCCAAGTCTGGTCACGTGATCCCCCATTTCTCCATCAGTTTGGCTGTTCCTTGACTTCATAGCGCAGGCAGAAGCTTTTAAGAACGACCTGTACATATAAGGGAAATTATGAGGATTTTGGCAATTGATTAAGTCTAATTAGTACTCTTTTCAGCCCTTAATTTCGTGATTATCATAGCATAATTTGCACTTATCAAGTTCCACTAACCATACCCGAGGACCTAGCGGAAGGAACAAATATGCTAGAGAGCTGACCACCTAGGGATAAGGTGTTAGACTTGGGCCTCTTTATGAGAGATGTCTCATCCGCCTCTGTAGCGGTACATTTAACCTTCTGTTTTTCTGAGCCTTCTTCGCCAAGTTTGCCTTCTTTCGCTCTACAAAGAGAGTAGCAACATTAACCTCCTCCCTGCCAATGGATAAAAAAGATTATATTAAAAGTCAGAAGAAAGATAATTACCTTCAAGTAATATATGTAGCTACGGTAGGGCACGATCCCTTCATGCAACTCCACAAGGGGCACATCCACCCTAATGAATTTCAGAGCTTCACAAAATGACCAAAAATCTTTTTTAATTGACTAGAAAAGCTTTATTGCATTTGCCTCCTTTAGGATTGGCCGTATAAGATAGATGATAATTGTTCTTCGGATTCAAGTTCCATGACTTGTGGAATCTTAAAGGTACACCCCCTACATCCTTAATGAAAAAATAAGACATCCCCAGTCATGAATATTAAAAAGCTTAGAGTGGAAAGGATTGTATCCCTTTTTCTTCTGGAAAGTAACATGTGAAGGAAAATAAACAAACATATATTTTTTTTTATCTATTTTATCTATTTCCCTTTCCCAAGATCCGTTAATCGTTATTTCATACAAAAAGGGATTAAATAGGTGTACCTATTCTGAAGATCAATCTACTGTTACAAAGGAAGTGCCCACAACTTCTTAACCATATATCACGAACAATGATAATAATAGAAAAGAAAACAATTAGTAATCAACCAATGAATAACAATCTAAATTGATTGCCTCTAAAGAAATCGACACGAGATCAAAGAGAGGGTAAATAGAAGAGAGGTGATGCGCCTCACGGCGTCGCACCGCAAGGCTCACTAAGGGATAAGTGTACCCCGTCGTTATCAAGTAATAAAATATGGACAAGTCCATGTATCGAATCCACATGATTTGTTCCTGCAAGTACCAATCTACCCAGTCTCAGTTGTTATCTAGGCTGTACGGGGTTTGAATTTGGTTTGATTAAATTAACCTACTCCTAATTAAGTTACTTCTACTCCTATCTAAGTTAATCTACTCCTAAGTGATCGTTTACCAATGTAATTACCCGAAAGGACATGGGGTGATACGATAACAATGAGAATAGATTATTTAGACAACGGATTTAAAACCTAATCTAAGTCACTTGTGTCCGAGGAGATTAACCTTACCTATCCTTTTGAGGTACCTAGTTCGTGATTCCCTTGTAAGGCCGAAACTAGCTCTAAGGCTCAGCAATTTGGGCTTAATCATCTATAGGGTCGTCAATCCTATAGGCACTGACTAGGTCAGATTCAACTTACAATATGTGCCAACTTAATATTTGGATTATCGAATGAGTTAAACCAATCAGACAAAGCGTAAGACAAAGATTTAAGCAATAAAACAATTGAACAAAATAAAACTATAATATTATTAAAGGTGAAAAGCGTTGTCACGAAGATACAATGAGCCTAGGATTCATAGCATGGATCAGAGGCTAGACAAAATATAAAAAGAGAAGAAAAATCCCTTTCAGGGAACCTGTCTACTAATGCAGGCGTCTTCCTAGGACTTAAGGATGGAACTTGAGCAATCCTCAGTGAACGGAGCTTCGAAGGTGTCTTCAATGGAGGTTGAAGGAGATGGAGGAGGTGAAGAGAATTTCTTAAGGTGGAAGCTAGGGTTTTTACAAAGATAAAAGATATTTTACAATTGAAACTTAAAGTCATATTTATAGCTGCGGTTTTGGCCATCGTTCTGACCTAATTCGTTTCCTTTTGCAAGTGGGAAGACGTGGGGTCGAACGTGGCTTCGTGGGGTCGGGGATCAGTCAAAAGTCAAATTCCCACAGGCCAGCTCGCCGATCTGGCCCAAAAAGGCCAGTTTCAACGAGCGGGAATGCCTAGAACGCCTTGTGCGACTGCTGGATGTCCCGAAATGCAACTTTCGCCCGAACTCGTTCCTGTTTTAACCTACACATGCACGTAAACTCCAAATGACATTAGTTCCGAGACTAAATTGACCCGCCAATCGCTTGTTTTGAGTAAACACTCCGTTCGGTGCGACTTTTAGCGGACCAATTAGCCATAAAAGATAATCGAAACTTAGCGTACATTCAAATTTGGCCGTATTTGCCTAAAATGATCATAAAACGAGCCTAAACCACAGAAAGTAAATAGAACATATACAAATTCTAACTAACTCACATAAAAGCATATAAATGCGAGAATTGCTCGCTTATCAGCAAAACTAAGCTAAAAACCGTCCTAAAACCGTACCCAAAGATAGGGGTTTTTGACCCCTGTCAAGAGGTCAAGAAGCTATTGGACCGTGGCCCTATTGAGCCCATTCAATTTCCAAAATGGAGAACCAGTCTGTTGTTGGTCAAGAAAGCTAATGGAAAGTGGCGACTTTGTGTTGACTTCACCAATCTCAACAAAGCCACGACAAAGGATTCGCAACCTCTATCATGTATCGATACACTCATCGATTCTAGGCCGGGTATGCAATTTATTCCTTAGGAGATGTGGCACAGGGATATCACCAAATTCTTATGGATCTAGAGGATAACGGAAAAACGAGCTTCATCACTCACGAAGGTACTTACTGTTATAATGGCATGCACTTTGGATTAAAAAATGCAGGAGCAACTTATTAGAGGCTCATCAATGAAATCTTCAAAGACCTCATTAGAGAAAAAATAGAGGTGTACATTGACGACATGATCATCAAAATTCGAACCAAGGAGGAAAGTGCTAAAGACCTTCAATTAGTCTTCGACACCCTCAAACAGTACAATCTAAAACTGAACCCTGAAGAATGCAACTTTGGTGTAGATTCATGAAAGTTTTTAGACTTTATGATCTCTCCAAGGGGTATTGAGGCCAACCCTGACAAGATCCAGGCTATAATTAATATGGAGCCATCCAGAAAGCTCAATAATATACATTAAGAATAATATCTTGTTCAGCAAAAATATGCTTACCGTTCTATAAAAGTTTAAAAGGGACTAAGGACTTCCAATGGATGACAAAATGCCAAAAATCCTTCTAAGAACTGAAGAAATTCTTATCCAGCCCACCAATCCTAAACCGACCAGTAGCTATTGAAACCCTCTTCCTATACATCAATGCAGCAGACGAATCTCTTTGAACTGTCCTGATTAGGGAGGAGGGGGAGAACAATTCCCATTATATTATGTCAGCAGAGTCCTAAGGGACGCAAAAACTCATTATCCTAAACTGGAAAAATTGGTCTTCACTGTAGTAATCACTTAGAAGCATCAGCCTTATTTTCAGAGCCACCCTATCATAGTTTGATAGATATGCCCCTTCGAAAAATCCTCCAACATCCCGAGACGTCGGGAAGATTAGTAGAATGGCCTCTGTTCTCAAGTGCTTTATCACTGTTAATTTTGATAGTCTTACTAAGAATTTCATAAGACTTTCATTAAAATTTTGTTGCTACTAAATTTGATAAATATGGACAGATTTCCAAAAACTTAATAGATGTTTCAGATGAGTGTCACTAAAGTTTTATCACTGCTAATTTTAATAAACATTCCCACATGAGTTTGATACGAGTTTCATTAAAGTTTCTTCATCATTAGTTTTGATAAACTAGGCAGATTTACAATTGTTTCACACGAGTTTTACTAACTTAGTTTAATAGATGTTTCCAAGATCTACATATGAGTTTTACAAAAATTCCTTTAAACTTTCTCACTACTAATTCTGATAGATATTCCTAGTATTTTTACAAACAAAGTTCACCAGAGTTTCATAGTAATTTTATTACTATTAATTTTGATAGATATTTTCCAAAAGTTTCATAAGAAATTACACTGAAATTTCATCACTACTAATTTTGATGGATAATGGAAGATTTTTAAAAGTTTCACATGAATTTCACTAAAAGTTTCACTACTAATTTTGATAGCTATTTGATAGGGGTGTTTCGTCCCTATCTTTTAGCGTGATTTACGGTTTAATTTTAGAAGAAATAAATAAGTTTAATTGCAAAAATAGAGTGTTTTAATAAAATAACGAAATAAAAATAAATTCCGTACTTTCGGTTAATTTTCCTTATTTTTGATTAAATTAGAAAATAAAACGTCAAGCTAACTCGGCTCTCGAGAATAGTATTTTAGGTACGAGCAAGGAGCAAAAATCTTCCGACATACGCGGGGCGCATCACCCTCCACGCGGGGCGTGAAACACATTGTCAGAAATAATTGCTCAATTCGCAGGCACCACGTGGAACTTACCCACTGCCACGCGGGGCGTCCTACCTTCCACGCGGGGCGTATGAGCAATGATAAGAAATAATGTCTCAATCATGAATGTCAGACTGCAGGATCTTCTAAGTCAACTTTCAAATGCGCAGGGCGTATAACCATGCACGCGGGGCGTGTATAGGAAGTTCTTCAGTCTAAAAGTCCAGAGACTCACTTACGCGAGGCGTGCTTCAGCTACGCGTGGCGTAAAAGACCCAATTCAAGCAATAAAATCTCAAAAACTCAACCATACGAGGCGTACCCCAGTCTACGCGGGGCGTGGTTGAGCCAACAAGATCTGGATTTGGTCCACATGCAGGAGATTTCTGACGGAATGGGCACATACGCGGGGCGTCCCCCACCATACGCGAGGCGTGTCATGGGAAATCTGCAGAAAATCATGTTCCTCCATGCTTGTATCTTGTGAAATTACAACTCTACCCCTAGCTTGATGTGTATAAATAGGAGTGACTAGCACTCATTTAGAAGGCTTGGTATAGATATACAAATTCTTGTTATAGATTAAGCTCTTGTTTCATAGTTTAGATTTTATTTTTATAGCAAATCTCTATCACCTTGAGAGCTTGTTCGTTGATTCCGGCATTCCGTCAAAGTTCCGTTCCATCTCCGTTCACCAAGCTCGAGAGTTCCACCTCCAAGTCCTAAGAGACGGCCTTGAGTCCGGTTAGCTAGTTCTGAGGGTGGATTCTTCCCTTTTCACTTGCTAATTAGCTTGTACTCTTCCTATGTACTAGGCTTGGTTGTATTTCATATTTACATTCTCCATATTTATAATTTATGATTCATAATCTCTTTTTCTATATATGTGTTGATGTTTGCTACTTGTTTTGATACTCGTAATTGATTATTGTGTAGGAGAACGCGATTTCCGATGCCATTCGGGCTATCTTTAGGGATTCATATAGGTGTTGCCTTACCGAAAGTGACACTCCGGAAACCGTAGGAATTGACAAGCCACGGAACTTACGGGCCCTAATTTCTGATCCCAAGCATTAGACACGCCTTGACTAGGAACCACATAGTCTAAGTACTTCACGGGTCGGTCACACTACACGTAGTCGTCATTGCAAGAGTAAATCATTAACCGTATATATATTGGGAGTCTTTGTTTGTCATATTTATAACTTATCGCCATCCGTATCATTTCATAGAGTTTTTGTTATATAAATTGGTCTCACCCGCAGTTAGGAGTAGTTTGTAGTTGTTCCCCGAATCAACTCAAAGTATTCACCGCTTAGATAACGTATAAAGCCGAGTCGTTTAATACTTGTAGTTATAAATCCCGTGGATTCGATACCCGGTCTTAACCGAATTATTACTTGATACGACGGGGTACACTTGCCCCTAAGTAGTAGCGTCTAGTAGAGATAGAGCAATTAGGAAGATCACATCCATAGTCGTAACGTACTTATCATAACATATATTTCGTAGAAGCTCTACCCGTACGTTACACGCTATCAAGTTTTTGGCGCCGTTGCCGGGGATTTATAATTTCTTGCAATATTAGACAAAAACGTTTTATTGTTAGTCTAGGCATTATTTTTGTATAAATTGTTTATATATACTTTTTATATATAATTTTCACTAACAACATTCTTTCTTGTTTATAAGTTATTTCATTTATTTATTTTATGCACACCCGATCCCGGAGTGATACTCTCATTCCTATTGATCTTGAAATTGAACGTACTCTTTGTAGGATTCGGAGAGATAAAATGGCAAACCTCAACAATGAAGCTAACCAACCCGAGGTCAACCAAAGGCCGCCGGTGCAACCCGTGAATAACAACCGCAATGGTGGAGGCAATGATATGCGCTCGATGATGGAGATTCTTGCTCCGCACCGTCCTCAAAACCGCAACGGAATCATTGACCCCACCATCCCGGCCAACACATATGAAATCAATACTAGCATGATCCAACTCATCCAACAACTTGGTCAATTCGGAGGGGAACCCCATAAAAACCCTAACGAACACCTCGATAAATTTCTTATGTGTGCCGAAACTTCTCGGAAAAACGGTGTTCCGGTTGAGGCCGTCCGACTAAAGTTGTTTCCTTTCTCTTTGACAGGATAAGCATTGGAGTGGTTGCACTCGTTGGAGGCGGGTTCGATTACATCATGGGTGGAACTTGAGAAGGAGTTCCTTTCTTACTACTTCCCGCCTTCCAAAACGGTTAATTTGAGGAACGACATCACTACCTTTCGGCAGCTCGAACACGAAGCCCTTCATGCGGATTGGGTAAGATTCCGAAAGTTGCTTCGAAGCTGCCCGCACCACGATATCCCCAAGCACGATTTGGTAAGCACTTTTTATCACAGATTAACACCTACTAATCGTGCCACCGTGGATTCCGCAGCAGGTGGGGACCTGTTTAGGAAGTCGGCCAGTGAAGCATATGAGCTCATCCACGAGCTCGCAAGGAAAAGCGTATAGTGGCAAGAAGATTGGCTTGCCGGACCTTCGCGACATCAAACGTTCGCCGTGGAGAAAGAGGCTCCGAAAAGTTCCATGGCGGAAATGAATAAAAAACTTGACGCTTTGATAGCCCAGTTGAGTCTTAACAAAGTTGCACAGGTCCTGATGTGCAATCATTGTGGTGGAGATCATGACGGACTTAATTGCCAAGCCGGTAGCCCTTTCACCGGCGACACCGAAAATGTAAGTTATATAGGAGGCAATCAAATGTACAATCCTAACTCGAACTCCTACTCACACCACCACAATAATAATAATAGCGGATGGAGGCCTCGGTACCAACACCCTAACTTGTCATATGGCAATAATAATAATGTGTTGAGGCCCCCATCCGACTTTGATCAAGACGGGAAAATGGGCTAGGGCAATCACAAGCCATGCCCGGTAATCGGAACACTCCACCTCCCGATAATGTGCATGGCCAGTCGGTAGCGTCCTTGTTAAAGGATATCTTAACCCGTCTTGCCGATAGTGAGGTGTTTTGAAGGGACCTTAGCCGCCAGGTAGCCCACTTGAATCGTCAGCAACAGGAACGGCCGTTAGGAACTCTTCCGACGAACACTAAGCAAAACCCGCGGGGCAAAAATAGAGAGTCCGGACAGGCGATAACTCTCCTAAATAGTAGAATTTCAGACCCGTCGAGTTCCAACTCGGACAGCCTGCAGTAAGCCGCCGCGTGAGAAAGTCGAGCTACTTCGACTCTAAACGTAGCATCAGTTTGAATTTCTCAACCCCCTTGTTTATATGTATCATAATTTTTATTTATTTTTATCTATTTGTATTTCTCTCTCTTTTATGTTATTTTTATTTTTATTTTTAGTTATTTTTATTTTTTTCCGTCTCATAAATCAAAAGAAAAACAAATCTCATGTTTAATCCAAAAAATAAGCCACGCGGAGCGTACACACCAGTACGCCCCACGTACCTGCGTGTCTGTCCCCATTTTCGTAATTAAAGACATGCTACGCGGGGCGTCTATCCTACCACGCCTCGCGTACCTTCAACCGCTGGGACTTCCGTTGAATAAAAGCCACGTGTGCGGACACGCGGGGCGCCCCATAGGGCACGCCCCGCGTATCCTAGGGGAGTTGCGAATTGCAACTCCCCATGGCAGCCTTTTCCTGTTCCACTCTCTCCTCTTCCCTAAAAATCTTTCGCACTTCTCCACTCGACCTCATCTTCCCTCCAATCACCCTTCACCTTTTCAAATTCAAACTTCTTAAACTTCCCTCCACATTAATTTCTCTTTAACCACCATCTTAATTACACTTTAAAAATCATAAAATCATTAAATATTCAAAATCCACCAATTAAAATTCATAAAAATTTAAAAACTCCCTTAAAACCGAAAAATAATGCTTCCACTTCCGTCCTCCACGCGCGCATCCTTGCCTTTCCCCCCACCAAATTAAGGCCAGGAGGTGCGATACGCGAGGCGTGCTTCCCCGCACGCCCCGCGTGCCGTGTCGTTTTCGTGTCAAATAAAGACCAGGAGGTGGGATACGCGTGGCGTGGCCCCTTCACGCCCCGCGTACCCCTCCTGGAATTCCGAGAATCCTTTGGAATTCCACTCCTCCCCTATATATACTCCTCCCTTTTTTCCTTCTTCTTCCTCACAACTCACTCTAAACTCCCCACACTCTTCCTACACTCCTTCTCAATCCTTCCTTACCACCATGGCACGACGCAAACATGTTGCCGACATGCGCCCCCCGCGGTCCACTCGGGCCCGTACCTCTCGTTCCCAACTACGCCAATCACCACCACCCCCCGAACGAGAGGAAACACCGCCACTCACCCGCCAATACCGGGCTCCTTTCCATCTTCTCACCGAAGAAGAAGCCCAATCCTACCAAACACTCTCCGCTGCCCACATAATGGAACTTCCATACATCAACCGCAGCATTCTTGATCGTTTCGGCTTGGGAGGTGCTTTTGAGGACCGCCTCTGTGCTCTAAATTGGCTCAATCACTATCGGGCATGCCACCACGTTTGTTCTTCGTTGGTCGTGGAGTTCTACACCACCCTCGAGTCTAACGGGGTTCCCGGAGCCGCCCTCTTCAACTTCCGCCTTCACAACCACCCTTTCTCCATCGACACACAATGGCTCCGCAACCATTTCACCCATCAAGCGGAGGAGGGCATAGCACATTGGTCCGAGGGTGTCTCCCCTCGTGATTTTTGGACCTCCATCATCGGGTCTGACGATTACGATGTCTCCAACCTCCGCCCGGCCTGCATCCGTGATCCAATCCTCCAACTTCTCCACAGCTTCATCTCCTTCTACTTCTCGGGGAAGTACGAGTCCACCAAGGTCAATAAGAACAAGCTTTTGGCCCTCTATTGTTGTGCAAACGGCCTCACCTATGACCTTTCCTACCTCGTGGCCGTCCAACTCCACCACATGCCCACCCGAAAACGTGGCAAAATCGGGTTGGTCCATCTCATCACCATCTTCGCCACCTCCACTCTTGGCGAACCTGCCCTTGACCACCTTCCCAGCTTGGAGCTGCGGCCTTTGGACAAAAATGCCTTCAAATCACTCAAGCGCCCTACTTCCGGCCCGGGTGAGAGTTCGGGGGCAGCCCAACACCAAGACGACGAGGACGAGGGATCGGACTCGGACATGGGCCTAAATTTTAGCCCATCACCCAATCATGACTTCAACTCCATATATGCTCGGTTGGACGCCTTGGAAGGGCAACAACGTCAAGATCGTGCCCACTTCGACACCCAATTCGCCACCCTCAACACCCGTTTTGACACCCTTGAGGCTAATCGCCTTATGGACCATTCCACCTACATCACCCGCTTCAACTCCATTGAGGCCCAAAGGCGTGAGGATCGGGCCCATCTCGATGCTCGCTTCGACGCCCTCACCAACACCTTCTCCTCCTACTTCAACATCCACGGCAATCCTCCTCCGCCTCAACCCTAGTTTACCTTCGTTTGTTTTATGTTTTCTTCTTTGTTTTATGTTTTTCCCTTTCATGTTTTATGTTTTTAGTTCGTTTGTGTGTTTCTTTTGTTGTTTTTATTGTACTTTCTTAATATATTAATGTCTCTCTTATGATTTTCCCCTGTGTTTCGTTTTGTTTATTTCCTCTTTTCGTGTTCATTTTTCTCTGTTTTTGCATCAATTAATCATCTTCACGCGGGGCGTACCCCATTTTACGCCCCGCGTGCCCACCGTTTTACCTGTATAACTGGCCCAGAGCTCGAAACACGCGGGGCGCCCCTCTTAGTGCGACCCGCGTATCTGAGTCTCTGGTCAAAATTGGCTGAAAACGCACCTCCTACGCGGGGCGCCCCCCAGGGCACGCCTCGCGTAGGACCTGACCTTCAAGGGTCCTTTTTAAACTCTATCTTTATTTTTGTTTTTGTTTTTCTTTTCTTTTGCGACGTCCTTGGAATAGACGTCATTTTAATAACGCGGAGGGCCGTGTAACCCCGCACTCACCGTTTGTTTTGCACTAACAAAAACAAAAATAAAAATCAAATAAACAACAAAATAATTAAACTAATTTATTGATTTTTAATATTTATCACTAAAAACCCATGTCTTTTAAGTTCAAATCTCATTTGAGCTGTTCGTCAAAGTTTTGTTGGGTAGATCAGAATGTAAGATTCGCGGAATCAACCTCTATACACAATTCTAGTATCGCATGACAAGGATAAATTTATTATAAATCTAAAATCTTATTTTTTCCTCTCCCTTTTTACTTGTTGTTTGTTTGAGAAATGGAGTCTAGTAATGAAAATGTCCACTAAGAAAAGAACCAAAGTTGTAAAGCTCGGTGAACCATCCTTTATAATTATCGATTAGCTTTTATATTTTCCGGTCGACTTTTACATGTGATTTTTTTTGTCAAATTTTCATGTTTGGCTATTTTATTTATTTCCGTGCAGTTTTATTTTTATGACATTCTTTTTCCTAAATAAATTCTTTTTCATATTTTCATGGATTTTTACAATTTTTTTTGTGTGGCTTGTTTAGTTTGACACATGCAAAGGCCAATTGACCTTTATAATGGTCGGGCGAGCCTTTAACTCTTGGGATACCGGATCTGTGTTATATTTTTTTGCTTTTTTTAAGTTTCGAACTATTTTTTAGGCAACCCTTTGTAATGGCTACGCCATTACGTTACAAATAATCTCATTTTTGCTTTTTCTTTTTCATTTTCAACTTATTCTAATCATAAAAGCTGATACTTGTCGTAATGGTCGATCATTCATTACCGTGAATCAGAAGCAATTTTCGCTTATTGTTATTTTGTGATTTATTGGTATTTTTTACCTTTTGATGAATGGTAAAAAGGAAGGTATTATATATATATATATATATATATATAGGAGGGCTCTTGTGAGAACCCTTCTTTTAAGTGAGGACATTTCCTTATAGCGAGAACACTCAAAACTACAATAGTTTTGAGTATAACAATCAATAAAAAAACAGAATGTTGCTGATAGGATTCAAACCCTGACCGCTTCACCTATACTCCATGCTGCTTACCATTAAGACAATTACTTTTCTTGTACATTATGTCGCGCGCTGCTTAATATATCATTGTCCTTTTAGCTTCTATTGTTTAATATTTGATGCATGCACTTATTAATATCGATTAAATGTGCATAATAATGAATTATTAATATAAAAAAGAAATGTGCATAATGATGAATTATTAATAGAAAAAAATCCAAGAACATGCTCCAATTTTTTATTTATTTAACTCCTCTATATTTTTGTAATTTATGTTTTAAAATATTAAGGACGATGTTCTAAATATTGTTACATATGTTCTAAACTTTATAATTTGTGTTCTAAAAATTAAGTATAATGTTTAAAAAAATCAGTAAATATATGGACCATTTTTGCATTTGTTCTATAATATAATTTATAACTCATATTCTAAAAAACATAATTTATGTTCTAAAAAACATAACGTATGTTCTAAAGTTTATAGTTTGTGTTCCAAAAATTAAATATAATGTTCTAAAAAAATCAGTAGATATCTGGATCGTTTTTGCATTTGTTCTATAATATAATTTATAACTCATGTTCGAAAAAACATAACGCATATTCTAAAAAACATAATATATGTTCTAAAAAATATGTCGTACGTTCTAAACTTCATAGTTCGTGTTTTAAAAGTTAAAATATATGTTCTAACGTATGCTTTAAAAAATGTATTTTCTTATATAAATAAAATATTAATATGAAAATTTATTAAAATATATAATATATTTTTATTTAAAAAATATAGTATTAGATTTTTTTTAGCATCAAATGCACTTAATAATATATAAATAAAAGAATTGTATAATGGACAAACAAAAACAAGTATCCCAGCGGTAAAACATACGCGCACCTGCTCCTCTTCTCTGCATCCCAAGTTTGAATCCCTCCTCCTCCCTCATTTTCTCATTTAATTGTTGATTAAAAGTGGTGCAGGTTATTTACCAAAATGTCACCGCGTTCCTACACCACAAAAACTACGTCGTTTCATACCTGTTTTCACATAATTAAGTGTCCTCATCTAAGCACTTGATCCCTCCCCTATATATATATATATATATTGGGATGGGTTAAAAGTTATTTTTTGAAACCCAAATTTCCGAGTCCAAAATTAAGCGAATTTAGAAAGATGCGGGCTAGCCTGTTTAGAAGTGGGCTAGTCCAACCGAATAAAAGGTTGGGTTTTGGGGGTTTAACATATTTAATTGCAATAAAAAAATCAGTCATCTAATTTAATTCAGTTCATCTAATTTTATATAACGCGATTAGGGCCGTATGTACTAAAAAGCCTTGGCCCATTAGTCATTATACATTAGTTCTCTCGAAATGTGGAATTAAAGAGCATATCAAATTCAATAGAGTTATTGATAAATAAATACTAATAATTGTTTGTTGTGTGCAAGTGGTGAGTTTATTCTTTTCTTCTTTGTTGGTCTTTGTAATCAAGGACTTCTGCAAAAAAAATTTGGAAACATCAACTTGTACTAGAATAAACAATCAAGTTCAATACAAGATGAAAGAAAAAAACAAATACCAACAGCTAAAATTTGAAGCCAACTGATATAAATCAAAGAGGAACATGATGATTTTAATCGTAAATCAACAAAAAATTTCTTCACTAGCTAAACGAGTACGAGTTAATCTCCAGATATAGTTATGAAAATCTTACTCTCAAAGAGAAATATTGTTTGATCGATAAAAGTTAACCATCCTTACAAGATAGCGGGGTTTAAATACTCCCCCCTAAAAGAAAGACTAAGTTCGTAAATGCCCTTGCTAGGGTTACAACACAAGAGAGTAATAAGGGTACGATGGGGGGAAGATGGTAAAGTGGCACAAAAAGGAAAATATGACTAAGTGGCAGAAACAGTAAATAGGACATAACCGACTGGTTGTCAGATTTGTCTCTTTCGGGAGGAAGTAATGTTGGACTCCTTCACAAGGAAGTAACCCATGGTATCCGATATGAAGGATTTGCCCGTGTAAGCTTCGCTAGTCACGCATCCCCCCTTTAGGTTATAAAATTCGCCCCGTGACCCACATTGCCTAAAGTGGAGCATCTGCTAGGTATCAATTGAATGGGGGATCTGTGAAGGATGTTCTCATCATTCCCTCTTTCTTTAAAAGGCTTGGTTCCCGATTCGTTTGTAGTGGTCTTAACTTAAGGGGTCCATCTGGTTGCTATGGGCTGAGATCTCGTACATTGACGGAGGGTGACATCTTTTCTAGCCAATTTGGTAGGGCCACGTGATAGGCATTAGCATTGATCTTCTTGGTCACTTTATACGGCCCATATTTTCTTGGTCAGAGTTTGCTACTTGGGACATTGGTGAGTGTCCTTGCTTAGGTACACCAATACTTTATCCCCTACCTCGAACTGAAGATCTCTTCTATGCTCATCTACCTTTGCTTTCAACTTTTGGTTTCGTTCCTCAAGAGTTTCCTTCACCTCCTAATGCATCCACATGTATTCATTCGCCAGATGATGGGCGGTCACGCTTCCCTTATTTCCCTTTGGAAGGTTTGCTATATCGAGGATGTGATTGGGAATCTTTGTATATACCATTTCAAATGGTGAGCCCAAATGTACTGAGTCGTTATAAGCAAACTCTGCCTGAGCCAGAACCAAGTCCCACATCCTAGGCTTGTCCTTATACTTACTTCTTAACAAGTTACCTAGGGTTTGATTGACCACTTCTGTCTGACCATCAGTATGCGGATGTGCGGTAGTACTGAACTTTAAAGTCGTATCAAAGAGAGCCCATAACATCCACCAAAAATGGTGTTACCGCGTCCTCCCAGGAAGTACCGTACTCTCACATCTATCATCATTGAGATGACCAATTATTAGTTGGTAGCTTAACTAGAGGGGTAGGTATGGTCTTAAAAAGCTATAGCTGATTTGGACTTGGTAAATGTCGGTGTACATTGATCATTTTTTCTTCATTATAAACTTAACTCTTTATTTTTTGTTATGCAGATAAGTTATCGAAGGAAAAAATGGAAATACAACGATCAAAATTGGACTAGAAAATCAATGTTCGATTGTTGTTTCTTCATTTTTCATCGAGACTTCGAATGACGATTGTATTATGATATTGAAGAAAATTGAGATTTATTTCCTTGTGTAGTGCTCATATAGTGTTTGGTATTTTAGAAATGTTGGAAAGACAGTATTTTAGGAATATTGTTTCGATTTTCTAGTATTTAATAAATTATTTGCGTGTTTGGTATTTTAGCAATAAAAATAATATTTTATAATATTTAAGTGAAGTGCTTTGATATAAATGTTAAAATGGGAAAGATGTTTTGCATTTGATAAAATGAAAACAACCAAAATTTCGTTAATGGTTGCTTTTTTTAGGGCATCTACAAGAGACTCATTTGTTGGACTTTGAAGTTAAAATTTGAGGAGTTTGGGTTAAAAACCAACTCGAAGAGACTTTTAGTCACTCCTCAAATAACTAAGAGCATTTATTCCCGTTCTATTATTGAGGAATCTCTCTCTCTCTGCTCCTAGTCTCTTTCTTATTTCATTTTTTTACTAATAATTTATTATTGAGTAGTCTCTGCATAACAATATCTAATAAGTTTAATGATAAAATAATAAATAAGGAGCGAATATGAGAAGTATTGTTGGAGAAAATATGTATTAGTCACTCCTCAAATCACTAAGACTCAATTATTTATGTTATTGTATTTCTCGATGATTGATCCTTGATTGAAGTTCCGGTCACCTGAAATCACACCAACCGTCAAAAAAGTGGCCGAAGTCCGATGAACCCTATCTGATGCTAAAGTCATTGATATTAGAGAGAATATCAAACTAAAGAAATGAAGTTAAGTGATTAAGAAATCAGATACTTGAAGTCCTGGAATACCTCTTCTATTTATAGATAATTTGAGATGTATTTTGGACACGTGGCAGCTTATGATAGGCCATGGGACCCTGTCTTTGCGTGCCAATGTATTTGTGAAAGTGAGGAGCATGTGTTTGGAATCCAGCGCGCTGATTGGTCTACGTGTCTCCAAACACTCCTCCGAAGACAGCCTTCAGCAATATTAAGATGTCCGAAGCTTTGAATTTGGTCCAGCTTCGGTCAAGACTAACTATTACCATTATCCTGAATGGGACAAGACCCATTTGAGGCCTTCGGGTCATGATGGGTCTTTTTAATAAAAGCCCAAATGACTTAATACCATATCAGATGTCCCCTCTGGTGAAAAACGCCTTTAGGTTTTCCCTGAATGACATGCATAACATTCCTTCTGTACCAATGATGTCATCATCATTATTACAGAGCCGTCATATTTAAAAACTCGCAATAATGACTGACTCGTTTGCTTATATTCTCAAGGTAGACATTTGAGCTGCTTATGCTTTTGATTTTATAAATCATCCCCATCTTCCAAGAGCTCGTCTCCTCCGTTTTCTTGCCATACCTGCTTTCTCTGCAACCTGTAAGTTTCTACATCCTTTTCTTGATTTTAATTGCTTTTTTCCTTTGAAATGGCTTGCTCGTCTAAACATGGAACCAGGAAGGTTCATAGATCCCTCCAATTCAATACTCAGACCCTTCTTGAGCCTATAGAGACTTCTAATGAAGAAACTAAATCCCTAGAAAATTCCCCTAGGAATCACGGTACTAAGATGGTTGAAATTCTAGAGAATGAAGATGAAAGTTATGCTGATGAGGAATTAGCTAAACCTAGGAGGATTAATCCCAAGGTTTTTGACCAACCCTCATTGATTTCAGAATATCGCCTGAAACTGCTCCCAGATATTTACCCATGGCTGCAAGAGATGACTCTAACAATGCCCAAAGAGAATGAGAGGGCACATCTTCCCCCCACCTCAACCAAAATGGGTATCTTCACCTAGTTCCTTGAATGGGAGATAAAATTCCCTCTTTCTCCCGACATACTAGCCGTTGTAAATGAGGTTAACCTTTGTCCCTACCAGATTTCTCCAAATGCTTGGTTAGAACTGTTTGCCTTTGATAAGATTTGTGATGACCTCAACATTGAACTCTATGGACCTCTATTTTGAGATTTCTGGCATCCTGTTAAAAGGCCTGAAGAAAATTTCATCTACTGGACTTCATCAAAGAAGAGACACAACTTTTTAAAGAAGAAGGTCTAGAGTGTAAAAGACTTTAAACTGGAGTGGTTCTGGATAGAACTGAACAGAGCGAACCCAAACCATACTTATGCCCGAGGATTTCCCTTTGCTAATAAATGGAATGAAGAACTGAAAGAATCCCATACATGGAAATCTGCTTGGATGTTATCCCCTAAAGAAAAACTTAGGCCCACCGAATAAGCTCCTACGAGTTTGAATGGTTGTATCCAACATTAATGAAAGTATTCCGAAGCAGAGGACGAACGAGATTCATCAGCAGAAAACATGGGATTATTTATCCCAACATTAAACTTTTTGCAGGTGGGTCAGGTACTTTTCCCTATTCTTGCATTTATACTTCTCTTTTTTGTTGCAAGCATTTCTGATCATGTTTATTGTTCGTGATAAAATGATAGCTCAACTGAAGAAGCTGAAATAAGACCGTACTAAGCCGAAGCTAAAGCCAAGCTCCACCATTCTTATTGATGTTGAAGATGGCCCCTCTCAATAGCCTCTTGCCAAAGCCACAACTTCGAACGAAGCTACTCCTTCTGAAGCAGAAAATTTCCAAGTTGAGACAGGTCTTCAATCTCCTTCACCCAAAAAAACACTCGAAAACAATGCTCGCAATGAAGAGATCCCATTATGCTCCACCACACATGCGGTGGAGATCAACTTATCTGTGGATGGTGATCTTTCATCACTAGGTGGGTTTGGTCTAAATGCTGAGGATTATTTTGAAGATAATGCCAACCATTCTCTACCTCATTCTTCCGAGATCATTTTGAAGAAACGAACCGTCAAGAAGAACGTCGGTGAGACCTCTACCACAACCAGGACGAATGCCCCAAGAGGAAAACTCAAGAAGAAAATTCATAAAACTCATGAGGCTGAATACACAGATTTAGACGTCTCGGACACAGAAAGGGAAATGATGCTAGAAGAAGTTGGCCAACAGTTATCACAAAATTCTCGGCTGAAGAAAATTCAAATTCCTTTGGTCGAAGATTTTTACTTTTCTAGGAAGAGGGCTAGGGAAATAGAAGTGACAGATCTTGAGGAGCTAGCTCCGAAGAAAAAGAAAGAGTACAAGGAGAAGAAAGCAAAGCTAAAAGCCAGCTAGAGGTACACTCTTCCTCCCGGAGTCAATCCAGAAACAGTCCATCAAATTTTAGATAATGTGGATTCGGAGACTCTCACTAAATTCCCCCAATATGACTGTACTAAGGTACGAAAAAATTTCCTTATACCCTTTTTTTAGAAAATATTCTGAACATTTTACTTATTTACTTTCGACTTTCCCTTCGCAACTATGGTCTGCACTCTTCAGGGACAGGTTGTCCCTTTGGATCCCTGATATTATAGAAGACATTGCACGTCTATCTGTTATGCCGGGTGATGTCGAACTCTTCAAGCACCTGAATTCGTTCGAGACAGCACGTGAGATATTAGAAAGGAAAGTGCATGTAAGTTATTTAGCTTTGCTTTGTTTCAACTAAAGTTTTATTATGTGCCTTAATCCGTTATTCTTGTATTTGCATGACTTATCTTCTACTACTTTGCTTATTGAGCAATTTCGCAATTTGGCAGCCAAGTACCACGAGGTGAAAGTAAAAATGGATGACCATAATCTTTCTACTGCCGAAGCCTTGAAAGAACTAGATAACGTGAGGAGTGAGCTACTGATAGCTTGAGAAGAAATTGAAAGCTCAAGAAAGAGCTTCGGCAGCATAAAAGGCAGAAAAAGTGGCTCTTTAGAAGGCATAAAAAGTTGATGATCTTGAGATGGTCATAGCCACGAACAATGAGCTTATCCACAAACATATCCAAACCATAAAGACTTTTCAGAATGAGCATGATGTCTTGAAGACCAATTCTGAAAAATACCTCAAAGCCCGCAACAAATTTGAGAGTGAGCTTGGGGCCTTGAAAGATAAAATGGTCGAAGTCGGAGCTTTACTAGATTCTACCAAAGCTGAAGCAAGAGCTGAAAAAGATCGAACTGAAAAAGTTGGAGAGGCAATGCTCATAGCCCAGACAACGAACACTGAGCTTTGGAAGAAGCTTACTCTTCTTGAAGAAGAAAAAGTTGCTACTGAAGCTAGTTTTGCAAAGTCTCTCGAGGATTTGAAGGCACAATCAGTGGCCACAATTTCTCAAGTTACCGAAGAGGCGAATAAAATAGGGAGTAAAAGATCTTTACAATTTATGGTCCTTTTCCTCCGGACCTTAAAACAAAAGTATCTTGATGCTGACTTCGACTTCTGGGTCCAACTATTTCCACCAGAAGATCCTGACTATCCTCAACTTCCGGACGAAGGAGAATTTCCTGATCCATTTTAAGTTTTTCTTTGTATTTCTATCTTTTTATTTCTTGGATGTACAAATATTTTATTTTATAAAAATTTATCTGTTTATCCAATTCGTGAATGTGTAGATAAAATTCAGTCTTTTTAGAAAATTTTCGACTTAATTATTATGGCTAGAGCCCTTTTAGCATGCATATGATCAGTCTTTAATATAATCAAGAAGGATTCTAAATAAGATGTTAGGAAGGAAAAATTATATTGATATTTGATTACTTCGTTCGACTGCTTAAAAGCAGGAATTTACAAAATTATGAATTGTACTTGCCTAAAGAGAAAAAAATTACAGACTACCGAAGGGTAGGTTTATTAATAAAATTTCCTCGGTGAGACAACATTCCAAGTTCTTGGGATTAATCTGCCATTCAATTCTCGAAGCTTGACTAACTATTCCTCCCTCATTTCTTCCAAAAAATCAAGTTTTCAGTGCATTGCCTCTTCGTTCCCATCATGAGAGATGCATATTGCTATAGGGCCAGAGGAACCAATTTCTACCGGGATGAAGGCTTCGGCCCCATAAGTGAGGGAAAAAGGAGTTTCACCAATAGCAGCTCTGAGAGTAGTTCTATATGCCCACAGGACATGTTGCAGTTGATCTACCCAGGACCCTTTTGCCTTTCCCAACCTTTTTTTAACCCATGCACAATTATTCGATTTGTTACTTTAGTCATCCCGTTAGTTTAAGGGTCGGCTACTAAAGAAAATCGAAGCTTGATATGCAGGCCTTCACAAAAAGCTCGAAAAGCATTGCAATCAAATTTCTTGCCATTGTCAGTGATAATTGTATATGGAATCCCGAAACGATAGATTACCATCCTTTCCATGAAAGTAATAAATTATGCTGAAGAAATGGTGGCAACGGCCTCAGCTTCCACCCACTTAGCAAAATGATCAACGGCCACAATTAGAAACTTCTTCTGTCCTTTGGCTGTTGGGAATGGACCAACAATGTCAATACCTCAAGTTGCAAACGGCTAGGCTGGCTGAATAACCAGAAGAGCGTTGTAGAGGACTGAATAATTGGGGCAAAGGACTGGAAAACTGAGCACTTTTACACAAACTCAGCCGCATCCTTAAACATCTTCGGTCAAAAGAAACCCTGCAATTGAGCCTTCTTAGCCAGTGCATCTCTTCCTTCATGAGATCCACACAAGCCTTCATGAATCTTTTGCAGAATCCTCTTCCCCTCTTCAAAACCAACACAATTTAACCACGGTCTGTCAAAAGATTTTCGATATAACACTCCTTCAACCACAGAATATCTCCCCGACTTGCGTAAGACACGAATTTGCTCATTCTTTTCTTCGGGTAAAGTACCCATGGTAAGGTAGGAATAAATAGGGTAAAACAACTCTTTCATAAGATCAATCACTAGGATCTCTCCTATATCGATACTAGCAACAACAATTTGCTCAATAGGGCATTGGCATGATTGGGACCCGTTTGAGGTCGAAGCCATTTTGGCCAAGTAAGCAACCTCTCTATTTTCTTCTTCTGGGATTCGTTGAACCTCCAAGCTACGACCTTCGGCCTTTCCTTCTTGTAAAAGAATTTTGACCATAGCCAAATACTTTTTCATGATTTCTGAACGAGTTTCAAAATTTTCAGCGAGTTGACAAACAACCAATCGAGAATCACTTTTTGAGAATCGCTTTATCAGGCTTGATGATATTAAGAATTCATAATCCTTGTAATAAAGCTTCATATTTGGCAATGTTGTTGGACGCTATGAATCCTAAATTGGCAGCATATCGAAGCTTGATACCATCGGGGCCTTTGACAAAAACTCCAATGCCTGAACCATCCTTGTTTGCACTTCCATCAACAAAGTTTTCCCATATTTCCGAAGCTGTGGGTATTAAACCATCATGATCAGGAATCTCCACAAGGAAATTGCCCAGGGCTTGAGCCTTGAAAGCCCTCATAGGCTCATAACAAATGTCGAACTCAGTTAACTTTATAGCTCATTCGGCAATTCTTCCAGATGTCTCCGGCCTCTGTAGAATCTTTCTAAGTGACATATCAGTTTTAACCACGATGGCATGGCTCTAGAAATAATACCGCAGCTTCTGAGCAGTAATGACCACTCAGTATGCTAGTTTTTCCAGCTTCAGGTAACAGATTTTTGCATCTCTCAAGACACGACTAGCATAGTAGATAAGAAATTGCTTTATTTCTTCCTCCCAAACCAAAACCACCCATATCGAGTCTTTGGCTACACTAATATAACGTCTCACTAGGCATGGGCATGCTTAAGAGTGGAAGGGAGGCAAGTAACTGTTTTAGCTGCTCAAATGACGTTTGGCATTGAGCCGTCCAGTCGAAATTCTTCACATTCTTCAAACTCTTATAGAATGGTATACAGAGCTTGGCCGAACAGGAAATAAATCTTCCTAACGTATTGATCTTTCCATTTAATTTATGCACATCATTAATCTTTTTGGGAGGCTCCATATCAACGATTGCTTGAATGATATCAGGATTAGCCTCGATCCCACATTGAGAAATCATGAACCCTAAAATTTTCCCGAAGAAACTCCAAAAGTGCATTTCTCTGGGTTTAGTTTAAGATTATGCTCTTGTAGGGTAGCAAAAACTTTTGCTAAGTCGGTTGTATGCTCTTCTACAAATTTACTTTTGACAATCATATCATCAACATAAACCTCCACCTTATCACCGATGATGTCCTCGAAAATCTTGTTTACCAGTCTTTAGTAAGTTGCACCCGCATTTTTCAATCCAAATGGCATGACATTATAACTATAAATGCCTTCGTCAGTTTTGAAGCATGTGTTCGGTATATCATCGGGGTTCATCGGTATTTGATGATAACCAGCTGCCGCATCAAGGAGGGAATAAATGGCAAAGCCAGTAGTGGAATCAATTAACATGTCAATGCATGGTAGTGGATAAGAATCCTTCGGGTAGGCCTTATTTAAGTCCATAAAGTCTACACACATCTTATTTTGCCTTAGTGTATATCGAAAATCACTAGGTGGGGGGGTATTTATAATCTCTTGTATATAATCCCTAGTTAGATAGAATTAGGTTACTGAATAAGAATTTAATTCGGAATAGAATTCTTAATTATTATCTATTAATATATCTAAATATAAAGATAATAATAATAACCTTATTGGATAATAATAGGAGTAATATAATCTAATTAAAACTCCTAATTTATTTATCCTTTAATTAATTTAATTCATGATCCTAATCTAATTAGGATTGATAAAATCAAATTAATTATTTATGTATACACTATACATAAAATCGCCCCCTACAGTTACTGGGCCCTATTGGGCTCAGTTGGGCTTCCGTCAATTAATTAACATCCGTCTCTCTTTTGGGTTCCAAGTCTTATGTGTAACCCATTAGGTTCTTATTTCTTCTAGCCGTATGCAACTATTAAATTTAATTTTCAAAGAATTATATTTAATCTTTGCATAACGGAATGATGTACAAAGTATGTGATTAGCAAGTCCGTAATCATTCCCCCAGAGCTATAAGAAGATAGGTTGATTCTGTCGTTGACCTTTCCGTATTAGTTACGGTATAATTCGATCCTTTATCAACTACGTCCTTGAACTGAATCTTATGACTATGGATAATGTCAAGTCACATATAGCGAGACGTTCGTTTTACTTGTACAAGCCAAGTCAACTCCAATTAGATAGGTTAAGAGAAATATGCATTTCAATCTTAAGCTATCACCTTGCAAGGATTTAGAGTCAAGACTTCCACAAGCGATCCATGGACATATCTCCCATTTATCGGGAGTGATAAATGCTCAATCCAATGTATAACTATCCCGCAATTACTTCCTGTGATACCCAACGTCTGCTGTTCACACCCCAGAGTCATCTTTGTTAAGGATCATGTTACAACAGGATCAAAGCGTCACATTCCGTAATCCAGAATTACTAATTAACATTCCTTTGAGTCTGAGGATTATTTATACCTATTAATACTAATGAGATGAATAGGTGACAAAGATGAATCTACCCATCCTGTTATCTCACGTCGGGTCCCCAATCCCAATGAACTTCTTTTCATCGGATCCATGTAACTGTCCAGATATCTGTATATATGAAGCTTGTGAGATCAGCTTTCTGTCGGGACAGAAGACATTGTTACATGCAAGTCTCAACAGTGATATGTCAATCCTGAACATATTACTTGACTTGGGGTGGTTTTAAGTTTATTAGTTTATTATAAAGTTTCATCTCACTTCATGCTTGTATGAACACTTTATAATCACTTTAAACAAACTTACGGATTTCCTTTTATTAGACTTTATTTAGTTCTTAAAAGGGATTGCCTTTATATAGTTATAAAACATATATCTCATTAAAACAAATGATATAAAGAACACTTCATTTACATTAAGTTTGTATCCTAGAACAATTGTCTATAGGACACTAAACCCCAACATACTCCCACTTGGACTAAAGCCAATTGTTTCTATAACTTATCCAAATAGAAGTTAGATGACGATCATGTACTTTTTGGGTTAAGGGCTTTGTCAACGGATCTGCAACGTTGTCCTCTGTAGGTACTCTTTCTATTCTCGTATCTCCTCTTGCCACAATTTCTCTTACAATGTGGTATCGCTTCAGGTAATGCTTGGATGCATTATGAGACCGTGGTTCCTTTGCTTGCGCAATGGCTCCATTGTTACCACAGTACAGTGTAATGGGATTTACAATGTCACGCACCACACCAAGTTCAGTAATGAACTTCCTAATCCAAACCGCTTCCTTTGCTGCTTCCGCAGCAGCGATATACTCTGACTCGGTCGTAGAGAAAGCTACGCTTCCTTGCTTAGAACTCTTCCAGCTTACCGTGCCCCCATTCAAGATAAACAGGTATCCTGATTGGGATTTAAAATCGTTCTCATCTGTGAGATGACTTGCATCTGAAAATCCTTCTATTTTCAGATCCCCTTCTCCGTACACTAGGAACATATCTTTAGTTCTTCTCAAGTACTTAAGAATGTTTTTTACGGCAATCCAGTGCTCGTCTCTCGGATTTCCTTGGTAACGACTCGTTATACTTAACGCAAACGCTACGTCAGGTCTAGTGCATAGCATAGCATACATAATCGAACCGATTGCGCTGGCGTACGGGACTACAGCCATGAGCTTCTTATCATCATCGGTTTTAGGACATTGATGATTGTTTAACTTTACTCCATGTATCATGGGTAAGTTACCTCGTTTCGATTCAAGCATGCTCAACTGCTTTAGCACCTTTTCGATGTATGTAGCCTGTGAAAGACCAAGCAGTCTTCTTGATCTATCTCTATAAATCTTTATGCCAAGTATATAAGCTGCTTCACCAAGGTCTTTCATTGAGAAGTTACCAGATAACCATACTTTTACCGACTGTAGTAGAGCTACGTCATTTCCCATTATTAATATATCGTCCACATATAATATCAGAAATGTTACAGAGCTCCCACTTGCTTTCTTGTAAATGCAAGCTTCTTCGCAATTTTGTTCGAAACCAAATTGTTTTATGGTTTCGTCAAAACGCTTGTTCAAGCTTCTTGATGCTTTCTTGAGTCCATAAATGGATCTCTGAAGTTTGCAAACCTTGTTTGCATCCTTTGATATGAAACCTTCAGGTTGCATCATATATACATCCTCAAACAGGTTTTCGTTTAGGAAAGCTGTTTTCACATCCATTTGCCAAATCTCATAATCGTAGTGAGCGGCAATAGCAAGCATTATTCAGATTGATTTGGACATAGCCACATGAGAGAAAGTTTCGTCATAATCAATTCCTTGCTTCTGACGATATCCTTTCGCTACTAACCTAGCTTTGTAGGTGCTAACCTTTCCATCCATGTCAGTCTTCTTTTTGAAGATCCACCTGCACCCAATGGGTTTTATCCCTTCGGGTGGATCAACCAAAGTCCACACTTGGTTGGTGTACATGGAATCCATCTCAGAATCCATGGCTTCAAGCCATGCTTTAGAATCTGGACTGTTAGTAGCCTCTTCGTAGTTTTCGGGTTCGTCGTCTAACACGGGAACCTCATCATCATCTCCCACTAGAAAACCATATCTAATAGGGAGTTCACGAACTCTTTGTGATCTACGAAGGGGTGGCACTTGAGTCTCATCTAATGGGACTGCATCGGGTTCCTCAACCGCTTCTGTTGTTTCAGTTGGTGTTTCTTGTTCATGAACTTCATCAAGTTCAATCATGCTTCCCTTTTCTGTGTCTTCGAGAAACTCTTTCTCTAAGAAGGTTGCGTGCTTGGATACTATTACTTTCTGATCATCTGGATGATAGAAGTAATATCCCATAGTTTCCTTAGGGTATCCAATGAAGAAGCATTTATCAGATTTAGAATCTAGTTTGTCGGACGCAATGCATTTGACAAATGCTGAACAACCCCATACTCTCATGAATGAGAACACGGGTTTCCTACCAACGAACAATTCATATGGTGTGGAATTAGCGGATTTAGTTGGTACTCGATTTAGGGTGAAGAGGGCGGTTTCTAAGGCATAGCCCCAGAATGTCTTTAGAAGTAATGCTATGCTCATCATGGATCGTACCATATCTATTAAGGTACGGTTCCTCCTCTCGGATACACCATTGTGTTGTGGTGTATAGGGAGGTGTCCATTGTGAGCATATCCCACATTCAGTTAGATAATTCAGAAAATCATCTGAAAGATATTCGCCACCTCGATCGGATCGAAGTGTCTTTATTTTCTTTCCTAATTGATTTTCTACTTCATTCTTGAAGCATTTGAATTTCTCAAAAGCTTCTGACTTGTGCTTCATCAAATAGATATAACCATATCGGGTATGGTCGTCTATGAAGCTTATGAAGTATCTGAATCCTCCTCTTGCTTGGACTGACATAAGACCGCATACATCTGAATGAATAAGTCCTGGAGTGTCTGATACACGCTCACCTTTATTGCTAAAGGGTGTCTTTGTCATTTTACCTTTTAAACATGCTTCGCATGTTTCCAATGATTCAGGATCAATTGGATCTATAAGCCCATCTTGATGTAGCTTTAGCATGCTTCTTTTGTTTATATGGCCTAAACGACAATGCCACAAGTAAGTTGAATTATCTAGCTTATGTCTTTTGGTATCAATTGCGAAAACAGAAATTTTGTCATCTAGCACATAAATCCCATTTTGTGATATTCCTGAAAAATAGAAAATCGAATCTCTATAAAAAAATCGTAATGTTTGTCTTTTATTGAAATATGAAAACCGTCGTCAACAAGACGGCTAATAGAAATAATGTTACGAGACATTTGTGGAACGTACAAACAGTTCCTTAATTCTATTACAAGCCCAGAGGGCAAATTTAAAACATAATCTCCAATTGCGAGGGTGGCAACTCTTGCTCCATTTCCTACTCGCAAATTTATGCTTCCTTTCTTCAGTTCCCTAGTCCGATTTAGTTCCTACATATTTGTACAAATATAAGATCCACATCTGGTATCAAGTACCCAAGATTCAGACTGTGAAACTGTATTTATTTCAATATAAAACATACCAGATGTTGAAGCACTGCCTTTTCCCTTCTTGAGGGAGGCTAGGTACTCCTTACAGTTCCTTCTCCAATGCCCGTCTTTACCACAGAAGTGGCACTCTCCTTTGCGCTTCTTCAATTCCTTTCCCTTAGCTCTAGTGGGCATGGCTCCCTTGCCTTTCTTGGATATTTAGGATTGGGAAAATTCCCCTTCCTCTTCTTTGATCCCTCTATGACAAGAGCCGGTATTTCCTTGTCTTTCTTCATATTGGGCTCAACTGACTTGAGCATATTTGTAAGCTCTTCAAGAGAGGTTTGCAAGTCATTCATCTGGTAGTTCATGATGAACTGTGAATAACTCTCTGGAAGGGATTGAAGAATTAAGTCTATGCTTAGTTCGTTATCCATCGCGAATCCAATACTAGAAAGTTTGGTAATATAGCCAATCATCTTGACACAATGTGTCATCACAGATGTGCCCTCTTGCATCCTGCAATGATATAACAACTTGGATATCTCATAGCGTTCGCACCTAGTCTGTTTCCCAAACAGCTCCTTAAGGTGCATGATGATGGAATAGGCATCCATTTCCTCATGTTGCCTTTGTAATTCCGGTGTCATCGATGCAAGTATGATGCATCCCGCATGATTGTCATCAGCTTTGTGCTTCTGGTAAGCATCAATTTCTTCGATGGGAGCATCATCAGCTGGGATAGGCAGTATCGTTGTATCAAGTACATACCCTATCTTATCGAACTTCAAAACGATTTTGAGGTTACGAAACCAGTCGGTGAAGTTTGAACCATTCAATTTGTTATCGGTAAGAATGTTTTGCAGATTGGTTTTAGTCATGATTTTAAGAGTGATTAATGAAACCTGAGAGTGAGAAAGAGTAAACGTATGTTATTCATTTGCTTTAAAGTACATCAATCTAAAATTATAGGCCTTTTAGTTTATTTTAGATTGCTCCCACTATTTTGCCAAATTAATAGCCATCTAGATTAATTCGAAGAATTTCATAAATCCTTTAGTGAGCTAGGATCCTAACTCCCGAGATTTCGCCTTGAGTTTACTCAACAAGCTAGTCTCATTCGTTAGGTAGATTCATGTAATCAATCACATCTTTAATGTGATTCCTAGGTTATTGGGTTACTAACCACATTAGTAACTAATATGCTATTCATATTAATCCCAACCATATTGCCCATTAGTTTATGAAAACATGAGTTTACTCATCCAATTATCATAATCTAATTTAAGTATTACCCCATATTCATGAAAAATGATTTTCGATAATTCAGGTGTTACCATAAGACCCCGAGCTTGAGTTTACTCAACAACCCAAAGGCCCTCAGTACTGCCGGCTGAATTATAATATTAGGGAGGGGCAACCGATTTTAATAACTTGCTTATTTACTTAACTTTTAATGAGGGATTTTATTTTAAGTCTCATAATCTAACTTAGTCTTGATTTGCTTTAGCATACATCAGACACATACATTGGTGTTACGGGCATATTATCTAAATTATTTCGTCGAGTCAGAGACGGAATAAAAGGCCAAACCTAGGGAAATACTAACTATTACATATTTCTCTTTAGGTCCTCCGTCTTCTCCATGGCGCCTTGAAATTACATATTAATTTCTATTCTACTAAAAAAAACTTCAATTAAATTGAAGGGAATTAGCTGAGAGGAGAAATTACAATAAATAGTAGAAAGGCAGGACTCGCAGGCCCTATTTCAAAAATACCAAAAAGACTAAAAGAGGGTCCAAATATGTCCATAACTCCAAACATGCATAGACTCAATTAAATAAATTTAATTGGTTGATTACATAAATACTTTATGTAATATTTAGGTTAATCACATTAACACATTAAATTAACTTTCATCCAATTTTATTTCTAATAGTTTCGTATCTTCTATATTAATATTTTAGATTAATACAACTATACAAAACTTTAATTATGCACGTCCCAATTGTTTTGATTTTAATTCATTTAATACTTTTGATTTACAAATAGGTAAAACAAACTTTTAAATAAATTTTCATTCAATAATCAAAACAGAAAACTATTAATTTCTGAAACATATATATATATATATATATATATATATATATTTAAAACTAATTTTAAACGATTTAAAATCAAGTGGGTCTCGGGCCGGGCCCGAGGTTGGGCTGCTACCGTTTGGCAGTAGCCCTAGGCGTCTGATCCGCCGCTGCCTTGCGGCAGCGGCGGCCAGGCGCCGCGTGCGGTTGCTGCCGCACGGCAGCAACCGCGCGACAGCAGTCGGGTCGCGCCGTGAGGCGCGACCCGAGCTGCTGTCATTTTTTTTAAATATATAATTACAAATATATATATATATATATATATATATATATATATATCAGTTTTAAAACGGTTTTAAAACGATTTTCAGAAAATAGGAAAAACTATTATAGATTTTCCGATTTATCTTTAGAATAAATAAAACTGATTTTATCAATCTAACCATAAAACTAATAGATTTTGTTATAATGATTATCAATCAAAATTATTAGGAACATATGCATAATCTATTTTAATTAATAATTAATTAAAACTTATTTATCTTTAGAACTAATTAATCAAAACAGTTTTGTTAATTAACCTAACTATAAATATTTATTCAACCTGATTGAAAAACTTCTAAATTTTCATATATGAAATAACGGATTTAACGTTGGCTCTGATACCACTGAAGGAAAATAGGCAAACGTATAGCAGCGGAAATATAAAAATTTTAACCTATTTCCATTAACCCAAGATCCGTTAATCGTTATTTCATATAAAGAGGGATAAAAGAAATACCTTTCAGAAGTTCTATCTACCGTTGCAAACGAAGTGCCCACAACTCTTACTTCGAGTTCTTGAGCACAAAATAAAAACAATGGAAGATCAAGTTAGAATCAACCGATTATAACAACCAAAGTAGATTGTCTCTAATTAATCAACACAAGATCAAGGATAAAGAGAAAGAGATGAAAATCAATTGAACAGAAGGAAGCGGTAGATAATCTCGTCCTCGAACAGGGGGTCGAAATTCTCTCTCTTATTTTGCCTTAGTGTATATCGAAAATCACTAGGTAGGGGGGGTATTTATAATCTCTTGTATCTAATCCCTAGTTAGATAGAATTAGGTTACTGAATAAGAATTTAATTCGGAATAGAAGTCTTAATTATTATCTATTAATATATCTAAATATAAAGATAATAATAATAACCTTATTGGATAATAATAGGAGTAATATAATCTAATTACAACTCCTAATTTATTTATCCTTTAATTAATTTAATTCATAATCCTAATCTAATTAGGATTGATAAAATCAAATTAATTATTTATGTATACACTATACATAAAATCACCCCCTACAGTTACTGGGCCCTATTGGGCTCAGTTGGGCTTCCGTCAATTAATTAACATCTGTCTCTCTTTTGGGTTCCAAGTCTTATGTGTGACCCATTAGGTTCTTATTGCTTCTAGCCGTATGCAACTATTAAATTTAATTTTCAAAGAATTATATTTAATCTTTGCATAACGGAATGATGTACAAAGTATGTGATTAGCAAGTCCGTAATCATTCCTCCAGAGCTATAAGAAGACAAGTTGATTCTGTCGTTGACCTTTCCGTATTAGTTACGGTATAATTCGATCCTTTATCAACTACGTCCTTGAACTGAATCTTATGACTATGGATAATGTCAAGTCATATATAGCGAGACGTTCGTTTTACTTGTACAGGCCGAGTCAACTCTGTTGGTCCCTTGTAAGGTTGCAAATATAGTTCTAAGGGGGGGGGGGTTAGGAACTATTTTACCTTTTTAATTGATTAGGGCAAATTTCTTTTTCTTAAGAAAAGATTATATGACAGCGGCGCTGATCAATCGACAAGACACTGGCTTAGTCAGCTAGTGACTAGGCCAGTTTCGTTGCTTAGGTCAGGAAATAGCATTTGGAGTCTATTCCTGAACTAATTCGTTGACAGCGCACAACTCAGCTTGACCTCTTTTACTTGGTCAGTTTTAGTTTGTTTTAAGCAAGCAATATAAATAAGGAGTTAAGGTTTAGAAATACTTCACTCAGCAGATTTATCCAGGTTCGGCTTCTTCCAAGCCTACGTCCTGTCCCCGGAACACTTCCGAGATTTCAAATCCTCTACTGAGCTCTTTAAAGGTAGAGCCTCAAACCTTTTACAATATCAGCAATTGAGTATGACAAGAGTACCTTCCTCTATACTTCTACTCAATCCTAATCTCTCCACTGAGTACTTAAAACCGAGTACTCAGCCTCTCCTTTCTATTCCTAGAAATGATTAAGATTTGTCCTAAACAACAATTGCTAGAACACCTTAGATGATTGAGGATCAATCACTCTAGACTTTTACACAGATGAATAAGCTTGTGGTGTAAGAATTTGCTTTGCTTTTGATGGAGAACTTTTTGTACACGTTTGGTCAGCGTAACGGCTTTTGCTCAAAGTTCTCTGTGGAATGTGGATTCTGAATGCTCTATTTATAGAGAGCTGTGAGAGCTTCTGGTTATTTCGAATTTCGAAATAACCGTTGGAGGGAAACGGCTACAGGTCGTTTTCACTCAGTCTGTCAGCAGTTCTCTTGGCCAATCAGATTCCAGCATCTTCTGTTCTTCGGTCAGTGTGGCAGTATGTTCCTCCAAATCGGGTAATGTCAAACAGACAGCTTCCTGCGTCTTCTGTTCTTTACCAACAGAGGAAATACTTGGTCTGGAAGTTGCTTTGTGGTCAGCGGCTGTCTTGTACGTTTTGTCGAGACAGCTCAGCAGCTTCATACCGAAGTTGTCTACGTGGATCTTCTCGATCCTTCATTGGTGAGCTCTGTTTCAATACTCAACGGCAGCGTTTTGAAATACGCGGGCTGAGTGATCTTGGGCTTGTTTGACTTGGGCTTTGACTTCCATATAGGGCTTGGGCCTTATGATCTTTATGTCTTATAACAATTATAAACTCAACATTGAACAAACACATTAGTAACAATAAATCAAAGCATTTAAACTTAGTGTGTTGTAGAATATTTAATTTCACTTAATTAATTTTGTCAAATCAAAATCCTGTGGAAAGGTGTTTCAACAAACTCCCCCATTTTGATGTTGGCAAAACTAATCAGCAAGGAACTCAGTATTGAGCTCCCCCATGATAGTTGACCTTTTTGATTAAGTGAACTCCTCCGTCAGGGCTGAGCTACTGACTTAGTTTTATTCTAAACATTCTAAGGTTTAATTGAATAAGTCTAAGATCAGTTTTCAGGTATAGGTCAGCTTATGGGTCATATTCTATTTTACTCAGTATTCAGCGGAAGTAATGTATAGTGACAGAGCATAGCGCTGAGTAATTTATTTGTTCAATGGTTTATATTAGACAAGTTCAAACATAAATTTTTAAACGCAGCATGCATTCAGATAATACTTGGCATTTGAAGGATGAATAACGAAAGTTATGATAGAGAGATGCAAGTATTCCAAATCTAGAATAACAGAAGTTAGAATTGCTTTTAAAAAAAGATAAAGACAAGACATAAAAAAAAAGGAATTAAAATTCTTCCCTAACTTCTAATTCTCTAATTTCTAACTTAGAGTTCCTCCTAACTTCTAATTCTCCTGAGTTGCCTCTAATTTCTAACTTAGAGTTCCTTCTCCTGAGTTGCCACTTTTCTCCCCCGTTTTGCCAGCATCAGCAGTAGGCAAATTGACGGTAGGGGCAGGAGACTTGGCTTGTTCTTGCAGCAGAAGAATTTGACCCTCCAAAGAATTCATGTGATTGACCATAGTCAACATGAGTTCGGTCATTTTGGTCATTTGAGCTTGGGTTGGTTGCTGCGTCTGAACCGAAGAGAAGTGGTTGATCAAGTCATGGATTTCACGCAGAATTTGGTGAGTTACAGATGGATGAGAGGACTGATCGTGAGTGGACTGGTTATGGTTTGGTGGAGAATGAATTTGTTCTTGAAGCAGAGTGTTAACTGAGGCAATGACACGCCGTCCTGATTCAGTAGCACCTAGGTGTGCAAATTTGGTAGGAGTGGGCTCGCACTGAGTGCCTTGAGTAGCATCAGGACTATGGGGTGTGTTGACTTCGGGTGCTAAGTTGCTCTGGTATTGAGTTGGAGGTGGGATTTGAGCTTCTTTTGGACTAGCAGGGGTTTTGGCTTGTTTCTCACTTTGAGGAACAGAGGCTTGTTTTTGTGGAGAACCCTCTTGGGTATTGTGGGGCTCAAGAACAGTTTCTTCTTCTGTTCTCATTTTCTTCTGAGCTGACACAGCTATGTCCTGATCAGCTTTCTTTTTGTTTCTTTCCATTAGCCTTACCTTTCTTGGGACAGTATGAATATCCTTCGAGCAGGTTCCTTTTTTCTTCTTCTTCTCAGCTTGAGCAATCTCAGATGGCACAGTAGAAATATACTCAGTTTGAGGTTCATGTGTTGGTTCTGTACCCTCATCAGATTGAGCAGTTTCAGCCATAACATTAGCTATAGCATCATCCAGATCTGTTAGATTTTCCATTTCTCCAATGGGTTGCTCAGTCTCAGCCATAATATCCTCCTTCTCAATGCTTCCATTTCCGTCATATCCTTTTAGGGGTTGACTATGTGATAGTCCATTCAGCAGACCTGCAGTGATAACACTTCCTGATGAACTTATTTCACCTACAGTCTCTATATTCTTGTCCTGTATTATCTTGGTGATGAGAGAACCCAAACGGAGCTTCCTTCCACTTCGTTGAAAAGCTCCGACCAAAAAGACAGGAAGATTGAATGGAGTGCTGGTCAGCATGTGCCAGATGAAGCATTGTTCAAAGTTGGAGGCGGATGAGGGTGAGCTGAGTTTAGGAAAGATGAAGTTGGTCAGCATGAAGTGGACCATCTTCTGATTTTTGCCCATGCAGGTGCTGGGTACTTCTCCTTTGTAGTCTCTGGGTTTACAGAACCTCTTCATCTTTTCTGCGATGGCTTTTGGTATGGGCTCCTTTGTTGTCCTGAACTGGATCCCTGTATTTGGTATATCTAGCAGTGTTGCTAGATATTCAGGAGTTATCACTATCTTTTGACCTTTAACTGTGGTCTCTAAGTAGTCAGAGTCATCTGCATCAACGTGCAGGTTGGAGTAGAACTCTCTCACTATCGTGGGATAGGTTTGTCCGGAAAGAGAGAAAAAACCTTTCCATTTGTTCTTTTTGATCCATTCACTGAATGGTTTCTCAGAAGAGACGAAATCAGAGTGAAAGTATCGACTCCTTAGTACTTCTTGATTCTTGGCCCAAGAGTGTACCTTGATCATCCTTCTTACCATGCTAGTTGAAGGACCAGCCTGATCAGTGGATTTGAGGGTTGGAGAGAAGGTACTTTTGTTTAAGGACATTTTTTGAAGTTCTGAAGCTCTTAAGTGCTTAAGGAAAATTCTGAAGCTTTCTAAAGTTCAGTGCGCATGAAGAGAAGGTAGTGGGTTAATATCCACTATTTATAGATTTTTAACTTGGATTTCCATTTGAATTTTGGTCGGTTTTGCCCTTGGGTTGTCCAATCGACAGGAAATCTGACATTTATGACACTTTAAGACGTATTCGGCGCATGCGCAGTACAGGTGTCATGACGCGTGCGGTTGCATTGAATGCTAATGATTACTTTTACTCAGCGTTTGTTGTTATAAACGTTTCATATTCTGAGTAGTCAGTTTTGTTCAACGGATAGTTATAGAGGTTAGTTACTCGGCATGAGATAACTCACTCAGTGTGCATTTATTTCTGGGCATGTGATTTTGACAGATACTCTTTAAAACACTTAGCATGTTAACATTCATTCAGCATGCATCATATCACATTTTTACTTAGGAATTTAAGACAGTGGGTTAAACATACCAATGGCTTCTCTCAGTATGCTGAATTGCTCTCGTGCTAGGGGCTTTGTAAAGATATCAGCGAGCTGCTCATCGGTTGGTACATAAGTCAGCTTGATTTCTTCCTTGAGTACATGATCTCTGATGAAGTGATGTCTTATGCTAACATGCTTCATCCTGCTGTGCTGGATTGGGTTCTTTGAGAGGTCAATTGCACTTTTGTTGTCGCATTTAACTTCAATTGTCTTTGTTTGAACACCATAATCTTCAAGCTGTTGCTTAATCCATAGGACTTGAGCAACACAGCTTCCAGTAGCAATGTACTCAGCTTCAGTTGTGGACAGGGCTACTGACGCCTGCTTCTTGCTGAACCAAGATACAAGACAGCTTCCTAGGAAATGGCATCCACCAAAGGTGCTTTTTCTTTCCAGCTTGTCTCGGCCATAGTCAACGTCAGTGGATCCAATGAGTGTAAAGTCATGAGTATTTGGATACCACAAACCTGCATTAACTGAGCTTTGCAAATATCTAAGGATCCTTTTTACAGCTATGTAATGGGATTCCTTAGGGTTAGCCTGATATCTAGCACAATAACATACTGAGAACTGAATGTCCGGTCTACTTGATGTTAAGTAAAGTAAAGAGCCAATCATACCTCGGTACAACTTGCTGTCTACTGACTTACCATTCTCATCAGCACAGAGGACAGTGTCAGTGCCCATAGGAGTGGATATTGGCTTACAATGTTCTAGTTCATATTTCTTCAATATCTCCTTGGCATATTTAGCTTGACTGATGAATATGCCATTCTTTCCTTGTTTAATTTGAAGTCCAAGGAAGAAGTTGAGTTCTCCCATCATTGACATTTCGAATTCAGTCTGCATTTTCTTGCTAAATTCCTTGCACATAGATTCATTAGTAGCACCAAATATGATGTCATCTACATATATTTATGCCAGCAGGGTATCTTTACCCTTTCTCTTAATGAATAAGGTTGTATCAGCTTGACCTCTGACATATTTTCTAGTCAGTAAGAAGTTGGTCAGCCTCTCATACCAAGCACGTGGTGCTTGCTTGAGACCATACAGAGCCTTTTTGAGTTTGTAAACGTGGTTTGGGAACTTAGAATCCTCAAACCCTGGAGGCTGATTGACATAGACCTCCTCGTTTATTACTCCATTAAGAAATGCACTTTTAACATCCATTTGAAACAGTTTAAAATTCATATAAGATGCATATGCACATAAAATCATAATTGCTTCTAGCCTTGCCACTGGGGCAAAGGTCTCACCATAGTCAATACCTTCTTGCTGACTGTAGCCCTGAGCTACAAGTCTTGCCTTGTTTCTGACTACGTTTCCTTGTTCATCCAGCTTGTTCCTGAAGACCCATCTTGTTCCAATGGTCTTTTGGCTTCTTGGATGTGGCACTAGCTCCCATACATTATTCCTCCTGAATTGGTCGAGTTCCTCTTGCATGGCATTCATCCAGAATTCGTCATGCTCAGCTTCGGCAAAGTTCTTCGGCTCCTGAACTGAGACGAAAGCTACATTACGGAGATACTTCCTTAGTTGATTCCTTGTCATCAGCGTATTTCCAGCTGAGTCAAGAATTGCATTTTCTGAATGCCCTCTTGGGACTCTTATCTCCTTGGGTAGATTCATGTCTTGTTCTACTCGTGTTTCAACATTCTCTGCAGAAGTAGATTGGTCAGTGAAAGTAATTTTAGGTTCACTCTTACTCTTGGTCAGCCGTTTTGTGAAGGACTCAGTAGCTGGTTCTTGATCAGTAGTTGCTGAGTTTGGTTCATCTTCTATCAGCGGCTGGTATCTTCCTGCAGGGTCAGTTTCATCGAATTGCACATGTATAAATTCTTCTAATACTTGGGTTCTCTTATTAAAAACTCTGTATGCTTTGCTGTTTGTTGAGTAGCCTAGAAAGATAGCCTCATCAGCTTTTGAATCAAATTTGGCTAAGCTATCTTTGGTATTTAAAATAAAACATCTACAGCCAAAAGCACGAAAGTATCCAATGTTGGGCTTTCGTCCTTTCCAAAGTTCATAAGGGGTTTTCTTAAGTATAGGTCTGACTAGAGCCCTATTTAGAATATAGCATGCTGTGTTAACAGCTTCTCCCCAAAAATACTTTGGAAGCCTATGCTCATCCAGCATTGTCCTGGCTATTTCAACCAAAGTTCTGTTCTTCCTTTCTACAACCCCATTTTGCTGAGGTGTTCTAGGAGCAGAAAAATTATGATCAATGCCGCTGGCTTCACAGAATTCAACAAACTTTTGATTTTTGAATTCTCCACCGTTATCACTACGGATATGAGCTAATTTTAGGTCTTTTTCATTTTCAATTTTTCTAACCAAATTTGAAAATGTCTCAAAGGTCTCATCCTTGCTGGTCAGCAAGATAACCCACGTATACCGAGAGAAATCATCTACAATGACCAAGGAAAATCTTCTTCCACCCAGACTCAGCGACTGGACTGGACCAAAGAGATCCAAGTGTAGTAATTCTAACGGACGTTTAGTTGAGACAATGTTTTTACTGTGAAAAGATTGTTTGGTTTGTTTTCCAGCTTGGCAAGCGTGGCATAATTGATCTTTTTGAAATTTAAGTTCAGGCAGTCCCTCAACCAATTGCTTTCTTGCTAGTTTGGCCAGGAGGTCCATGCTTACATGACCAAGTCTCCTGTGCCATAGCCAAGAATTTTCTTCCTTTGTTACTAAGCACACAGTTTTTGAAAACTTTTTCTCTAAGTCTAGCATAAAGACATTATCTATCCGAGGGGCAGTTAAAATTAACTCATTAGTTTTACCCTCGTATATTTTACATCCAGTAGCATCAAATATAACTTTTCTCCCATTGTCACATAGCTGAGCTACGCTGAGTAAGTTATATTTGAGTCCGCTGACTAGGGAGACAGATTCAATAGTAGGGTTACCTCCGATGATTCCTGAGCCTACTATCTTACCCTTCTTGTTGTCTCCAAAACTTACACTCCCTCCTCGTTTACGTTCAAACGTGATGAACTGAGTTTCATCACCCGTCATATGCCTTGAGCATGCGCTGTCAATATACCACATCTTTGACTTCTCGGCACATCTCAGGCTTACCTGCATTGTAACTAGTTACTTTTAGGTACCCAATTCTTTTTGGGTCCTGACTTGTTAGGTGCAACAGGTATAGCATCATATTTTATTTTATGGCGACATACATGGATAGTATGGCCATTCTTTCCACAGAAGTCACAGCTGACCTTCTGTTTAGGATTTTTTACTGACTTGTCAGCACCCCAGTGCTGAGCGTGCCAGCACACTTTAGTAGTGTGTCCTAACTTCCCACAAAAGTCACATTGGACTTTTCGCTGGGGATTTCGTCTCTGCTGAGTACCTTGGTACTGTGTACCTTGATACTGAGTTCTCAGCGGAAAATTGTTTTTGTTTGGAACCTTTAATTGGTTCTGAATGGTTGTGACATCCTTCCTCAGTTTCTTTGAAACTAACTGGACTTCAGAGACAGACTCATGAATGATTTTCATATTTTCATGCAAAACTGAGTTGTCTTGAAGAAGGTATCTGAGGTCACTCAGTTTGACCTCTTCTACTTCATCACAGCGCCGGCTGAGTGCTTTAATCTTCCTGTTACACTTTTTAACAAGTGTATAGAGATCACTCAGGGCGTTACCCATTTCATTTCTGAGTTGAGAGAGTGAGATTAGCTCATTAGATTGTTCTTCATTATCTGACTCATCAGATTGGTCAGCATGCTCAGAAATGCATGGCTCAGCAATTTCGTCAGCCATAAAGCATATCTTCGCTGACTCGGTGGCCTCAGTTTCTGTTGATGAAGATTCATCACTGTCACTCCAAGTAGCCACCATTGCCTTCTTCCCACTTTTCTTGTCTTTCCTCAGCGTGGGGCAGTTTGACTTAATATGGCCATCTTGATGGCACTCAAAGCATGTAATGGGCTTTGAGCTGTCCTTTCTGTATTTGCTGTCGCTTGAGTCAGCCTTATACTTATCAAACTTTTTGTGAGGCTTTTTAGAATATTTGTCGTTCTTCCTGAACAGCCTCTTCATCTTTCTTGTGAACATGGCCATCTCCTCATCATCAGTTGAACTCCCGTCAGTGGAGTCAGCCTTCATGACAAGTGACTTCTGCTTCTTGTCATCAGATTTTTCCTTCACCTCAAAGTTTTTCATGGATATCTCATGGGTCAGCAATGAACCGATGAGTTCGTCATATTTGTAGGTGGTTAAATCCTGAGCTTCCTCAACTGCTGTCTTCTTTGCTTGCCAGTCTTTTGGAAGACTCCTGAGTATCTTTTTGACTTGTTCTTCCTCAGTGAAGATTTTCCCAAGTCTCTTGAGCTCATTAATGATGTTGGTGAACCTTGCATTCATGTCTGAAATGCCCTCATCATTGTTCATCTCGAACAGCTCGTACAGTCTCATCTGCTGATTCACCTTGGATTCTTTTACTTTGTTTGTTCCCTCGTAGGTGACTTCCAGCTTCTTCCAGATCTCTTGTGCCGACTCACAACCTGAGATTTTGTTATATTCTGCAGCATCGAGCGCACAGTGAAGCATATTGATAGCCGAAGCATGGTTTTGAAGCTTCTTAAGATCATCCTCTGTCCATTCAACCTCAGCTTTAACAACTGACTGGCCAGCAACAACTTTCACAGGTACAAACGGGCCTTGGACTATAGATAGCCAGGCACTCATGTTTGTAGCTTGAATGAAGTTCTTCATCCTATTCTTCCAAAAGGTATAGTTTGACCCGAAGAATAGGGGAGGCCTGGTAATGGACAGCCCCTCAGGTAATATCTGAGTTGTCTGGTTTCCAGGGAGAAACCGAGTGCTGTTTTCACCCATGGTATGGATCAACTCAAGGTTGTTAGACCTTTAGTAATGAGCTTTTAAGCTCTGATACCACTTGTCGGTCCCTTGTAAGGTTGCAAATATAGTTCTAGGGGGGGGGTTAGGAACTATTTTACCTTTTTAATTGATTAGGGCAAATTTCTTTTTCTTAAGAAAAGATTATATGACAGCGGCGCTGATCAATCGACAAGACACTGGCTTAGTCAGCTAGTGACTAGGTCAGTTTCGTTGCTTAGGTCAGGAAATAGCACTTGGAGTCTATTCCTGAACTAATTCGTTGACAGCGCACAACTCAGCTTGACCTCTTTTACTTGGTCAGTTTTAGTTTGTTTTAAGCAAGCAATATAAATAAGGAGTTAAGGTTTAGAAATACTTCACTCAGCAGATTTATCCAGGTTCGGCTTCTTCCAAGCCTACGTCCTATCCCCGGAACACTTCCGAGATTTCAAATCCTCTACTAAGCTCTTTAAAGGTAGAGCCTCAAACCTTTTACAATATCAGCAATTGAGTATGACAAGAGTACCTTCCTCTATACTTCTACTCAATCCTAATCTCTCCACTGAGTACTTAAAACCGAGTACTCAGCCTCTCCTTTCTATTCCTAGAAATGATTAAGATTTGTCCTAAACAACAATTGCTAGAACACCTTAGATGATTGAGGATCAATCACTCTAGACTTTTACACAGATGAATAAGCTTGTGGTGTAAGAATTTGCTTTGCTTTTGATGGAGAACTTTTTGTACACGTTTGGTCAGCGTAACGGCGTTTGCTCAAAGTTCTCTGTGGAATGTGGATTCTGAATGCTCTATTTATATAGAGCTGTGAGAGCTTCTGGTTATTTCGAATTTCGAAATAACCATTGGAGGGAAACGGCTACAGGTCGTTTTCACTCAGTCTGTCAGCAGTTCTCTTGGCCAATCAGATTCCAGCATCTTCTGTTCTCCGGTCAGTGTGGCAGTATGTTCCTCCAAATCGGGTAATGTCAAACAGACAGCTTCCTGCGTCTTCTGTTCTTTACCAACAGAGGAAATACTTGGTCTGGAAGTTGCTTTGTGGTCAGCGGCTGTCTTGTACGTTTTGTCGAGACAGCTCAGCAGCTTCATACCGAAGTTGTCTACGTGGTTCTTCTCGATCCTTCATTGGTGAGCTCCGTTTCAATACTCAACGGCAGCGTTTTGAAATACGCGGGCTGAGTGATCTTGGGCTTGTTTGACTTGGGCTTTGACTTCCATATAGGGCTTGGGCCTTATGATCTTTATGTCTTATAACAATTATAAACTCAACATTGAACAAACACATTAGTAACAATAAATCAAAGCATTTAAACTTAGTGTGTTGTAGAATATTTAATTTCACTTAATTAATTTTGTCAAATCAAAATCCTGTGGAAAGGTGTTTCAACAAACTCCAATTAGATAGGTTAAGAGAAATTTGCATTTCAATCTTAAGCTATCACCTTGCAAGGATTTAGAGTCAAGACTTCCACAAGCGATCCATGGATATATCTCCCATTTATCGGGAGTGAAAAATGCTCAATCCAATGTATAACTATCCCGCAATTACTTCCTGTGATACCCAACATCTGCTATTCACACCCCAGAGTCATCTCTGTTAAGGATCGTGTTACAACAGGATCAAAGCGTAACATTCCATAATCCAGAATTACTAATTAACATTCCTTTGAGTCTGAGGATTATTTATACCTATTAATACCAATGAGATGAACAGGTGACAAGGATGAATCTACCCATCCTGTTATCTCAAGTCGGGTCCCCAATCCTAATGAACTTCTTTTCATCGGATCCATGTAACTGTCCAGATATCTGTATATATGAAGCTTGTGAGATCAGCTTTCTATCGGGACAGAAGACATTGTTACATGCAAGTCTCAACAGTGATATGTCAATCCTGAACATATTACTTGACTTGGGGTGGTTTTAAGTTTATTAGTTTATTATAAAGTTTCGTCTCACTTCATGCTTGTATGAACACTTTATAATCACTTTAAACAAACTTACGGATTTCCTTTTATTAGACTTTATTTAGTTCTTAAAAGGGATTGCCTTTATATAGTTATAAAACATATATCTCATTAAAACAAATGATATAAAGAACACTTCATTTACATTAAGTTTGTATCCTAGAACAATTGTCTATAGGACACTAAACCCCAACAACACATGCGTGATTTTCCATTAGCCTTATTGACGAGGGCAACATTGGTTATTCAGTCTACGTATACTACCTCCTTAATGTGATTGCAATCAAGCAATTTCTTTACTTCCTCCTTTATGGTTTTCTGCTTCTCCAATCTGTGATTCTTGAGCTTTTGTTTGATTGGAGAAGCATCCTTTTGAATGTTTAATGAGTGCATCATCAAGTTGGGAGATATCCCAGTAATATCCACAGGGCTCCAAACAAAAGCCTGGATGTTCTATTTCAGAGTAAAAATAATATCTTCCGTTGGTTGAGTTGAAAACTCTATAGCCATTTGAAATGATTTGCCTTCGGCCAGCCACACACTCTCCAATGCCCCCACAGGCTCAGCACGCTCCTTTACTTCTTCTATAGGATCCTGCATTGGCTTCATGTTCAAAGAAGCCAGATATGTCTCCTACGCCACTACTTGGTTTCCTTGAGCCACTGTCATACCCAAATTCATAGGAATTTGCCAAGCAAAATGATGGATTGACAGAGATCCTGCCGATTCGGCCAAGAGTGGTCACTCGATGATCATGTTGTAAGGTAAAATTGAGTTAATTACAAGGCACTTTGCCATTGAACGCCACTCGACAGGTCGACCACCAATCATGATGCTTAACATTGCACTGCCTAAAAGAGGAACTGAGTGTCTTGAAATACCCACCAAAGGGGATAAGGTAGGGATCAATCTGTCATGATCAAGACCTAGAGCCTCATAGGCCTTGCGTGTGATGATATTGACCGAGCTTCTCGTATCAGAAAAACTCTCATCACTTTAAATTCTTCCAACATGACCTTAGTTACCAAGGCATCGTTATAAGCATGTCAAACAAAATTTCTAAAAGAAAATTCAGATTTTGATTCAGTAACTCTTTTTTGGTCTTGTTGCACCCTTCTTCTTTTTGCCGAACATTCTTTCTTGGCCCTCCAGCAATGACATTAATTACTCCTCGAGGAGCCTTTTCCTCATGCTGCTTTCCTTTTGACTTTCTCGATCTAACCGCATTCTTTAAAAATTTGTCCAGCTTTCCTGCTGTTAGACAAGGTGCCGAACGGCCTCGCCTGGGAGGACCGGGGGGTGGACACCTCATAGCGACGTAAGCGGTGATTGGCGCCGAAAGCAACCAATCGTGGAATCAAGCTGCTCGGCAGGACCGGAGCTCGGAGATATGGAAGAGTCGCCACCCACGAATGGGAAAATGAACACCGATCCCTTGCGGGAGACCGGTGAGGGTTCGGGAAACTTAGGTACGAGCCGAGAAGGCTAGCTCCTTTCCGGAGAAAGGCTACTAGGCACCCCGACATCGCCCGGTTATGAACCACCGGCCTCCTACTCAGCGTGTTAGGCGATAACGGACTAATCGCATATTTCTTTAAGTTTAAAATTCATTTGAAACCTTTTCTTTCTCGCTTTGAAAACCGTTTTGAGCATGTTATTTGAAAGCCATTTTAGTAAAGAATCACCCATTTTGCATAAATTTAAAGTATATAGGAGAGAGAGAGGGGGAGAAGAAAGAATTGATTTATTCACAGTGTGATTTTATGTTTTAGACTATATTACATCTATGCTAATCTCACTCCCAAAAACGAGTTTATTTACATGGTTCGTACCTTAATCGCCGTTGGAACGATTTAGGTACGTTTCAAAGCCCTGTTAATGATGATTACTCGAATCGCCGTTGGAACGACTTGAGCATTTGAAAACGTTGAGCAAACAGTTTTAGTCTAAAAACGTGATTAAGCATACAAGTCAATTTATTTTGTACAAAACCATTTAGTTAGGAAAGCAATTCAAAACTTCATTATTTACAACGAAACAATTTACAATGTTCGCTTAATCCGTCGTTGGAACGGATTAAGGTTTCAACACGTGATGTTTTGGAAACGGTTTAAAAATGACAAAAAAAGTTATTTACACTTTAGGAATATCTAGAAAAACTTTTAATTTAGACAAACAACTTGAAATCTCTTTTTGTCTTTTATTTTCCCCTTTTCACTCAATTAACCTTTACTTGAATATATTTACAAGAATGAACCATTTAAATCCCCAAAATTCACCAAATAAAACAAATTTGAAATATATACATATAAAGGTCAAAAAGTGAAGTGAATATACATATATATATATATATATATATATATATATATACATTTTTATCTAAAAATAAGGATATATCTATAGATTAAAAAAAAAATAAGTAAAAGATACTAAATATATGTATAATAATGATAATGAAAAATACTAAGTATAATACACTTTTATCCTAATTAAAAACATGTAAAGCAATGAACAAAGTTCATTAAGAATAAGAAAATAAACCTTATATCCCAAAATAACTATTATAATAAATATATAGAAAATAACCCTCCCCAAATATACATTAAACATCAAAATAACATCTAATTATCCCCAAAACGTCTACTAATTAATTACCCCAAAATGTCCAAGTAAATAACCCTCTAAAATAATACCCAATATAGTTTAAATGAGTTAAAAGAAAATATATACATATAGTTTTGCAAAATCAAATTAATAAAAAGGATACCCAAATGTACAAAATAAATAAATACATAATAAGTAATTATTAGTTATATACCTCAAAAATAATTTTAAAAAACATATTGCATAATCATACATATACATATACAAGAATAAATGTCAAAAAAGATGAGAAAAAGGTTGAAAAAGGGGTTTTTTTAAGTTCCAGCAGCTTTACCGACGGAAATTCCGTCACTAAACTGCCTTTACCGACAGAAACGAAAGAATTACAGAAACAGCTCCTATATTTTCCAGATTTATTAAAAAGCTTTAGATCTGATCTAATCTATCATTTTGGCCACCGAACTACCCAAATCGGGTCATAGTCTATAACGGAGCATCCCAAAACGATGTTTTATTTCAAAACGTTAATCAAAAACATTTTTAAATTTTAGATCTACAACGTTTTAGTCCCGAACTACCCTTAAATCGGGTCACGGTTCGTATTGGGACTTAAAACGAGGTTTTCCGTTTCAAATCAAAACCAAAGATTTATTTAATGAAAACATGAAATTAATTCAACAAATCTAAACAATAAAAGTGCAAAAACAAATAAATAAATAGATCTAAACAACAAAAAGAGATGAATAAATAAACGGCTCTAGTTCCTCGGATTATTACCTCTCAATCGGTAATAGGAATGCCAAATCAAGTCGATTGATAGTGTTTTGAGTCGGATTTTTTTGTGTTTTTGCTTTGTTCGGGTCTCGGGGAATTTTTCCAGGGGTTCGGGTTTTTTTCTCCTCTTTAATGCTTTGGACTCCATCCTATTTATAGGCAAATGGAGCCCTAAGCTTAATTTATTTTTTGCTCCAAGCCAACTTGGAGCCAAAGACAAGCTAAATTAGCTCAGGAAATTACATAGCAATTTCCTTTTCATCATTAATCATCATTATTATTATTATTTGTTATTTTATTTATTTTTTTATTTTCTTTAAAAACAAATTAAAGCACTTGGCCAAAGCCAAGTGCAATTGGGTTGGGCTTGGGGCGGCCCAACCCCCCGACGGGGCCGAGTTTATATTTGTAATAAAAAAAATAAAAGTAAAAAATATTTAAACAAATAAAATCTACCTAAAATTAACCGAAATCAAAAAAAGGATTTTTGTCAAAACCGATTTTATAAAATTAGCTTTTATAAAATCGATCTTTTTACAAAACTATTTTTTTATTGTTCAAATTCTACAACCAAAACCCCTATCGATCCGAGATTTCATTAATAATGAAACACCCCGAACTCGGCGAGACGATTTAAGATTTCATTCTTGGAACCGATTCGCCTGTCATCTCGATTCGATTTCCAAATTCGATCAAACCGGTCTCCACGGTTCCTTTGAACAACGTTTTTTTTATATTTATTATTTTTATTGACTCATCATTTATTTTAATCGACTGATTTGGATTCCTTTTTATAATTTTTCTTCATCGGTCCTCCGACCCCGGTGTCTACAGTTGCCCCTACTTTCTATTTTTGGCAGTGGTGCTTTTTCGAAAACCTCTTTTCGTGAATTCAACACATGCAATGCGAAATATATTAAAGTAAAAGACACCTATAGAGTGGGAGGAGAAATACCTGATCTCCATGTCGCAAGTTCCTATCTTGTCTTCAATCTTCACTTTGGCTGTCCCGTCCTTGCCTCTGAATCGGCTGCCGACGAACGCTCCTTCTGGGGCCCCTAGTCTCTAAATCGACCGCAGGTAAAATGGCTCTTTCTAGCAACCCTAGTCTAAATCGACCGCAGGTAAATGGCTTTTTCTAGCGACCCTAGTCTAAATCGACCGCAGGTAAATGGCTTTTTCTAGCGACCCTAGTCTTTATCTCGACCGCAGGTAAAGTTGCTTTTTCTAGCGACCCTAGTCTTTATCTCGACCGCAGGTAAAGTTGCTTTTTTCTAGCGACCCTAGTCTTTATCTCGACCGCAGGTAAAGTTGCTTTTTCTAGCGACCCTAGTCTTTATCTCGACCGTAGGTGAAGTTGCTTTTTCTAGCGACCCTAGTCTTTATCTCGACCGCATGTAAAGTTGTTTTTTTCTAGCGGCCCTAGTCTTTATCTCGACTGCATGTAAAGTTGCTTTTTCTAGCGACCCTAGTCTTTATCTCGACCGCAGATAAAGTTGCTTTTTCTAGCGACCCTAGTCTTTATCTCGACCGCAGGTAAAGTTGCTTTTTCTAGCGACCCTGGTCTTTATCTCGACCGCAGGTGAAGTTGCTTTTTCTAGCAACCCTAGTCTTTATCTCGACCGCAGGTAAAGTTGCTTTTTCTAGCGACCCTAGTCTTTATCTCGACCGCAGGTAAAGTTGCTTTTTCTAGCGACCCTAGTCTTTATCTCGACCGCAGGTAAAGTTGCTTTTTCTAGCGACCCTAGTCTTTATATCGACCGTAGGTGAAGTTGCTTTTTCTAGCGACCCTAGTCTTTATCTCGACCGCAGGTACTCTTTCGTTTTGAAATTAATCATTCAACCCTAATCTCCACATCGATCGCAGGCGTCCTTTCGTTTGCGTATCTCCACATCCATCGTTCGACCCTAATCTCTACATCGATCACAGGCGTTTTCTTGTATTGCAGATCTCCAAATCGAACATCTGACCCTAATCTATACATCGATCGCAGGCGTTTGCTTGTTTCGCATATCTCCAAATCAACCGTTCGACCTTAATCTCTACATCGATCGCAGGTGCTCTTCGTTGATGATAGCTGGGCTTTATCACTCGTTTGAGAGTTGGAATTGAGACCTCGTCCAAGAGGTTTTGACCGCAGTCGCTTTGATATTTGGGCTTTATCACTCGTCCGAGAGTTTGTGACCGCAGTCGCTTCATGCCGTAGACTGGAGTCCGTAGCGGGGCCTGTGCCCATTGATAATACCATAGACTGCAGTCCGTAGCGGGGCCTGTGCCCATAGATCGAATCCTAATTTGCCTATCGAAGCCTGCCTAGACTTGCACAAATTTCGTGGAGCTATCCAAGTATTTCTACGTGCGGCTTGACTTAAGTCACGCCCATCATCTGGTGAGTATTGTATAACCTAGTGTAATGATATGTATGCACATGATTATGAATGAATGTATGTATATTTTCTCTTTTTTTTTTCTTCTTTCTCCTTTTTTACATTGCTTCCCTCCTATTTTTCTTTACAGGGAGGCCTCCATTCTATGGACCGAAGAGTACAGGAGGGCGTGGCGGTCGGGCGAGGAGAGTCACTACGGAATGATGACGCTCAGTTTTTACATCGTTATCGAGAGATGGAGGATGAGTGCTCCAGCTGGGAGGAGCGAGGTCGGGCAACCGAGGAGAGGAGCCGTGTGGATATAGAGGTCCAGCGAGCTGTTGAGGAGAGTTTGCGGATTGCGGTAAAGGGTCATCGGGTTGCTGAGGAGGCCTTAGCCGAGGAATGGGCACCTTACTTCAGAGGCTTTGATTCGCTTGAGGGCTTTTGGGACTTTGGGGTTCCTCCTCCTTGATAGTCCCGTCATTGTTTTGGTTTACGACTTTATTAGTACTATCGTGATGTATAGTGGGTATATGTGAAAAAGATGTTTGTGTAGGCTTTTTATTTGGTGGTGGGGAAAAGAAATGTATAACTCATGACTTGTAATACCATACATTCAGTCGATCATAATCATTTCAAACATTCTCTTCGAGTATATTCATGCCTTTATTTATTTACAAGCAACAGAAATACTTAGCCACTTACACATTATTTCCATAATTGCTCAAGATATAACTACTGTTACCAGGACCCGCCTTTTTTCGGTTTTCAGGTCCCAGCGATTTTTCAACTCTCCTTTTATTATCCCGGAATTTTCAAATGAGCGCCCTCTTGGGTTTTCACTCATTGGGATGTCCCTTATTGTTGCATAGATCACCCTTTGCGGGTTTTCAACCTATCGGGAATTTTTATTTCTTTTTATTTCTTTTTTTTACGAAAAGTATTTCTTAAGCCTATCTAGATTGGTAGGTTTGGAGAACTCAATGCCATCCATCATGGTTAGTTTCACCGCCCCTTTGTTTAGGATCTTCTTCACGAGAAACGGTCCTTCCCAGTTTGGCCTAAACTTGCCCCTAGGGTAGGTGCGCGTCATTCGGATCTGTTTCAGCACCATGTCTCCTTCTTTGATAGGACTGACCTTAACCCTTTCGTTGAAAGCCCGGGCCATCCTCCTTTGATATAGCTGTATATGGTAAAGGGCCTCCATCCTCTTCTCGTCTACCAATACCAGCTGTTCATAACGCTTCTTCACCCATTCTGCTTTAGGAATCTCTACTTCTATCGCGATTCTCAGCGATCGCTTCTCAACCTCAATAGGCAGAACCGCTTCTGCCCCATATACTAAGGAGAACGGCGTTGCCCCAGTTGACGCTCTAACCGTCGTGCAATAAGCCCATAAAGCGAGCGGAAGCTACTCGTGCCAATTCCGATGCGATGCTACTGTCTTTACGAGAATCCTCATAAGGTTCTTATTGGCCATTTCTACTGCCCCGTTAGCTTGTGGGCGATATGGAGACGATCTATGATGCTCAATACCGTACTCTTGGAAGAGACTTTTCACTTCCCCTTGAAACTGGATCCCATTATCCGTGATCATGTGGTGAGGCACCCCAAACCTGGTGATTAGATGCTTTTCAATAAACTTTCTCATCTGCTTCGATCCCAGCTTACTAAACAATTCTGCCTCTACCCACTTGGTGAAGTAATCAATGGCAACTGCGATGAACTTGTGTCCATTTGATGCATTAGGCCTCACCTCACCGATGATATCATTGCCCCAAGCTGCAAACGGCCAAACGGGTGCCAACACATGCAGTTCCATAGCTGGCAGGTGATTATAATCGCCATGGATTTGACAATCGTGGCATTTCTTCGCATATTCATTGCAATCTCTTTCCATAGTGAGCCAATAGAAGCATTGCCTTATAATTTTCTTTGCTAGCACTGCTCCTCCCTTGTGGGCTCCACAAATTCCCGAGTGCACTGACTCCATTACTTCACGGCCTTCTCCCTCGTCTAAACATCTCAATTGTAACCCATCGGTGTGCCTTTTGTAAAGCAGATCGTTGTGGATAACAAATTGCTGAGCTAGCCTTCTGATCACAGCCTGATCCCTAAGTTCTGATCCCGCCGGATACATCCCGTTTTTCATGAAGTTCACGATGTCGAAATACCAAGGCTTTTCATCCACTCCCAGCAACATTACGTCTTCATAGCACGGTTTGTGAGACCTCTTTAGCACCAAAGGCTTTGAGGCCAGATTCCGTGGATTATCCCAAACTGACACCAGAGTGGCCAAAGCATCCGCCGCTTGGTTCTGTGCTCGAGGGATGTGATAAAAGCGACACTCGTTGAATCTCTGTGCCAACCCTTCTAATTGGTCCAGGTACGGGCGCAACCTTTCCTCCCTTACTTCCTAACTTCCTTGTGCCTGTTCGATGATCAGCTTTGAGTCGCCCCAGATTTCGACATACGATGCTCCCAATACTGCTAGCGACTCTAACCCGTAGATGCACGCTTCATACTCGGCCATATTGTTAGTAAGAGGGAATGATAACTTCTTCGCCATTGGGATCCTTTCTCCTTCCGGTGAGATGAGTAGCAGTCGTACCCCGGCTCCATTCGAGTTAACTGCTCCATCGAAGAACATTTTCCACGGTATAACTTCTACTGCGTTCAAGTGCTCATTGGGGAAGTCATAGTTTATCTCTTCTTCTTCCGCAGTTAGAGGCTGATTGGCTAAAAATTCTGCTATGGCTCTCCCTTTAATAACCTTCTTCGTCATATATTCGATGTCGAACTCTGATAATAACAACAACCATCGGGCCAGCTTCCCAGTTAGAGATGGAGTTCGATACAGATACTTCACGGGATCCATCCGGGATATAATGATCACCTTGTAGGACTGAAAATAGTGTCGTAGCTTCCTTGTTAGCCATACTACTGCCACACACGTCTTTTCGATCATGTTATACTTGAGCTCATATTCTAGGAATTTCTTACTGAGATAATACACCGCATGCTCCACACCGATGTCCCCTTCTTGGGCCAGCATTGCCCCAATAGATCGCTCCTCGATCGCCACATATAGAAGAAGTGGTTTCCCGAGTTTAGGTGGCCTCAAAACTGGCGGATTAGTCAAATAAGTTCGTACACCCTCCAGAGCTTGCTGACACTTATCGTTCCAAATTGTGGGTTGATCTTTCCATAACAGCTTAAAAATGGGTTCACAGATCGTGGTGAGTCGTGCTATGAACCGACTGATATACTAAACCTGCCCCAGGAATCCTCTTACTTCTTTCTCATTCTTCGGTGCCGACATTTCCTGTATGGCTTTCACTTTATCGGGATCCACCTCAATCCCCTTGTTACTGATTACGTAGCCTAGGATTTTCCCCGACGAAACGCCAAAGAAGCACTTCTTCGGGTTCAACCTTAGCTTGAATTCTGCGATTCGGGCCAAAAACTTATCAAGTGCTATGAAGTGCCCTTCTCTTGTATCCGAATTGACCATCATGTCATCCCCATAGACCTCCACCTCTTTGTGTATCATGTCGTGGAATAGTGCCGTAGCCATTTGCTGATAAGTTGCCCCGGCGTTTTTTTTAACCAAATGGCACTACTCTATAGCAACATGTCCCCCACTCAGTAGTGAACGAGGTCTTTGCTTTGTGCTTCTCGGCCATCTGAACCTGCATGTAGTCCATGAAGCCATCCACATTCGTGTGCAAGACGCTTGATGCTGCACTGTCGATCAATACATCGATGTGAGGCAATGCGAATTCATCTTCAAGCCTTGTTGAGATCTCTATAGACGCACATTCGCACCTTACCGTCCTTCTTTGCGATTGGCACTACATTTGCCACCCACGGCGGATATTCAATTACTTCGATGAAACCTGCCTCTAACTGTTTCTTCACTTCTTCATTGATCTTATCTACCCATTCTGGCCTCATGCGTCGGAGCTTTTGCTTTATGGGTTTAGCATCGAGGTATTTTGGAATACGGTGAGCTACGATGGATTTATCGGTTTCAGGCATGTCTTCGTACGTCCAAGCAAACACTATTTCGTATTTTTTTTTAATTATTCTCTCAAATTCTTTCCTCTCTTCAATAGTTAATTCTTGAGCAATTTGTATAAGTTTAGGATTTTCATCCGTGCCAAGATTGAAAGTTGACATTTCTATTGTATTGATTTCAAATGTAGGCATGTTATATGAATGAGAATGCATGGAATGATCAGAATCAACATCAAGCAAGTAAGCAAAATCAGAATTCATTTCATTGATAGTATTGGTGAGTACATCATCAGATTCAAACAAAGCGGTAATCTAGTTGTCATCAACAGGGTTCTCGAGTTTCTCATAAGTCTTAGAGGTACTGGGCACATCCACCGCTCCCACAGTGGCCTCAATAGTGATCACCTGCTCCTCAGCATTCAGGTCAAGCATCATGATCCCCTCTATGAAGCAGCTTGCCTTTCTTTTTCCCCAGTCAGTAACATCGTTGAAGATCTTAAATCCGGGCAGATTCTTTCCCTCGGTGCCTCGGCCCGACTCTACCATTACGGCAATTTCCGGCTCGTCATCAGACTCATCCCAGATATGGATTGGAGCTTTCTGATTGATACCTTCCTCTTCCGAGGAACTTCCCCAGATATCCACAACAATCAGATCCATCATGTGCGGGACGTTCGGATTTACGTAGGAAGGGTCCGACGATCCATACCGAGCCCATCCTATAACCTCATCATAATCCTTCAAGAACACCCTACTCAACCTCTTTGCCACAAGTGGAATAGCACCCTTTCGGATGCACATGAGTTGCTCCTGATCGCTCAAGGTGACCTGACATGAAGCATACTTGAACCTCCGCCTTCTTGCGTAATCCACAAATGCTTCTTCGGGAAATTGCTTGATCCTTTCTAAATCTTCCAACGACCCCATCCACAGAATGTACATCTCATACCTTTGCACAAAGGCCTACATGAGGGACCCCCAGTCCCCTTTTGTCTTTGCCGAGAGCATTCGGTGCCACATCAAAGCTTCTCCTATGAGTGTCTTTGGAAAATGCTGAACCAACTCACTTCGATAGAGTCCCGCGTCAAACATGTAGGCACGAAAACGGTTTACATGATCGATGGGGTTCTCATCTCCCTTGTACTTAGCCATGGTTAATACTTCCTCAGGTGTCTCCTCATCGAGTGACTCAAGCATTTCCTCTGGATGTCCCCATGCGGTGCATTTCTTGATGAATCTCTTAGTCATTTCAGCCCAGTTCACCTTAACATTCATCGGAAGAGACATATACCACACCAGCGATTCTCCTGCCAACGAGTTGCAAAACAAACTCGTGATTTCCTCCCATTTGAAGCCCAACGGCCCCATCACTGACAAGTAGAAGTGCAAATGCTCCATAGGGTCTTTGTTGCCGTTATACTTACTAACTGCTGGCAACGGGCGCTTGATGGGCCCAACCTGCATTGCGCTACTTTCTGCCGCTCTCTCTTTAGCCTTCTTATACTTTTCCAAGAATAAACTTGCCAATTGTGACCAATCACCCTTGATGGAATCAGGCAAAGATCGGAACCACTCCAAATGCTCGCCTATCAACGAAGGGTGGAACCACTGAGCGATCTCATTAATCCCAAATGGTTCAACAAACATAGCACACATATACTCATACAAGTGGACCTCAGGGTCCTCCACCCCACTGAATATCTTTAACTCAAGAATTCTCCGAGATGACCCCTGCCTGGTCTCTTCGGTGTCATCTTCGTCATATGGCGCTCCATCGCCCAATTCCTCATCTATCATCTCGCCCGCTGTTTCCTCTCCCAGAAAAGACACATACAATCCGCTTCCTATCGTCATTTTCTCATCGGAGTCCAACAGCTCCTCTTCATCCTCCTCAAAGGATTCTACCACCGTACTCTCCTCGAGCCCGGATTCGATCATACTTACCCTATGATTAGGAAATGGATTGCGCCTAGTGGAAGGGTTTGCTGATGATGGATCAGCTATCTTTTTCTCCTCAATCAAATTTTGAATCTCATACTTCAACCTCTCACAGTTTTCAATAGTGTGCCCGTAGTTGCTATGGAACTCACAGTACCCCCTAGCTTGCATCTGAGGAGTAGACGGTGCTTTGCCATTAGGAGTGAGGGCTTTCAACAATCCCCTTTTCTGCAATCGTTCGAAAACTTTTGCGTAGCTTTGATCAAACTTGGCGAACTGCCTCTTTTCGATAGCGTTAAGTTCAAGCACTTTCACTGCGGCTGATTCTGTACTCGCACTTGGCCCTCCGGCACTATATCCAGACTTCGTCCACTTAGTGTAAGCTTTCTTCGGCTCTCCATCCCCCTCAACTGTCAAGGCACAACTATACATCTGATTGAAATCGGTAAAAGGCATATACCGCAGCTCATTCTTAATATACGGCAACGTGTTACCAACTACCATTCGGATCTGATCCTGCTCAAGCGGCTTCTGCTTTATGATTGCTGCCTTGGCTCTCCACCTTCTCACAAAATCGGAAAAAGACTCACCAGTTTGTTGCTTAGTACTCTCCAGCTCCTTCAGGGTAACCTCAAGAATAGTGTTGAAACTATATCGGGCGATGAATGACTTTGCCAACTCCTTCCAATCTCTCTTCGTCACCAGCGGCAACGCATGAAACCATACGAGGGCCGCTCCCTCCAGATAGATATTGAATAGTCCCAGGACTTGATCCTCAGTTAGGATCGTGTGCTTCATTACTGCGACATACTGATTCATATGAGCTGTGGGATCCCCGGTTCCATCGAACTTTTTCATGTCCGTAAGTCGGAATTTCAAAGGCAAAGCAGTTGTCGACAAGCAGTTTTTCAAATTATAAAAGTCTTGACTCCCGGAACTTCCCCCACACAGATCCTGCATCTCCTGAGTGATGTGCTGCTTCCACTCCTCTTCCTTAGACTTCTCTTTCTCAAGCTGTTTCTGGATATAATCCTGATAGTCATCTTCGTTCCCGAGGCGGGGACCGGCGTTCACTTCATTCTCAGCGCGCTTACTACCACTCTTGTTATCCTTCAAAGCTAGCTCGGCGAGCTGGGCCAAAATTACGGCCAACTGATCATTAATGTTGTTCACAGAGGTTTCTAATTTGGCCACTTTTTCGTCGGTCGTAGACATACTGGCAGAAGACTGAGTATACTCGGACGAAGGTGATTCAGAAGCCACAACTGCTGATTCGGAACTGTCAATCTGTAGCTGATCAAACTGCCTGACTAGCCGGTTACTCTCGCGAAACCACAACCGCTTAATGATGAAGTCTGCGCGAACGGTATCCATTAGTATGTATGCATGATTTTATATGCATGATTCGTGGTGTGTGCGTTTATTTATTTACGGATATATAAGATAAGAAGAACAAACGTCAGTCTAATTACACGTATCACAACATCTCTCTTCCACCCTTATTCCTCCACACACTCGATGGTCCAAGTCTCTTTCCTAGGATTTTGGTTTGGGGCTCACATTGCGGTCCAAGGGACGCGTGATGCCATCGATTATTGCGGAAAAAGTAAATCATCCACTAGACAATACAGTTCGTTTTGACATATCAACGTTTAGTGACTAAGATATCGACCAAATGGATTGTTCTTCCGAATAACTCGTCCCTCGTTATTTTTGCGAGATGCTTCAATTCCGGTTTTGACACCCTTTGAACGCATCTCGGTTTTTAGACGTGGTACGAGTTATTCTTCTGGTTTAATCGTTCGTTATTGACAATGAATCGTTCCCTTTTATTCGCGTGGGTTCGTGTCTCGATTTTTGGATTACGACAGGATCTTTTGGATCTATCGAGAGACGCAACCACGTGTTTATTTAGTGATGAAATCACTTTTGGATTTTGTTTTAGGGAACAGACTCATCGTGTAACGTGTTTGTTTTTAGCGTCAAGAATCCTGCTTGCTCGTTTTGGCTACGTGAAAAGACGACGAGTCTTATTCGAGCGCACGATAATCTTTCGGCTAGCCACAAATTTTTATTTCTTCCAATTTACGGGATATACCATCCTGGCGTGGTTATAGAAAATCAATGTTTCGTTGAATCGCATGCTTATTCGAAGCAGGGATATTACCGTTCTTTTTCATTTAGGCACGAGTTAAGCAAACACGCAGATCGGGCCATATTTCTTGTAGTTTTGGTAACGGTCGAAATGATCGAGCCATTAGTCAAGCCCACAGTCTCGTCCATACGGCGCAATTATGCAGTTTAGCTTAATTCGGCTTTATGATTTTAAACGGCGTATATACCGGCTTGAGGCACGTATTTAATGGCATTGGTTCATTTTCTTTAACTACCCTCGGGATGGATATACATCGTAGATACAGAATGACTTTGGTCGTTTGTTTATTTTCTTTTATTTTCTTTAGTCACTTTTGCGGATACATCCATTTCTCTTAAGAACAACGCAAGGCATAACGTAAGAGCTCGTCTTTTATTCGGAAGGGGCGGGCCATGTTTGCAAAACTCTTTACGTTACAACGGGGTCGTTCAAAACAGAAATGTTCTTTGTTTTCGTTTCGTCATAATTTCGTTTTATCCCAACCTATTTAAAGAATGTGAATAACGGCTACTCGTTAATATAGTCTTTTGAATCGAGATATAACTATCCTTAATACCAAACCGATCCGCACTAATACGTGCTTACGTCATAACGTATTTCCTGAACATGTGCCTTGTTCGGGACACGGAAAGGGACCAGGCGGGTCGCACAAGTTCATTCATACGAGATGACTAAGTCGTCTTTAGTTCGAATCATTTCGATGTTTCGAGGTAATTTATATATCGGTTTAAGAGTATATTTTAACGTATCGTTTCATTTTCTTTACATATGTCAGGATTGGACACGTATCATGTCGATTTGAAAACACGAACTGATTTATTTATCACATCAAAAATGGTAACGGGTAATCCTATGGCAACTTCTGAGGCTACTATATGCTGACACGGCTGATCGCGGGACCTCACAGGACCGCACAAATTCGCCCCTAACGAATGGATGGGGACCCTTTGGCGCCTTACTGTAAGGGGGAACTTACACTAGACTCTTTCGAGTGACGAATGGACTCTCGCTAGAGGTTTCGCGGAAATTACCCAAAAGGTTTGCAATAATGCTTATGAATGCATACGAAAAGAAATAATACGATCCGTCCCCGTTAAGGGCTTAATACACGCCTTCCGGAATCAAATTTCTCGCTTCCCCAGCAGAGTCGCCACTTGTTAGACAAGGTGCCGAACGGCCTCGCCCGGGCGGACCGGGGGGTGGACACCTCATGGCGACGTAAGCGGTGATTGGCACCGAAAGCAACCAATCGTGGAATCAAGCTGCTCGGCAGGACCGGAGCTCGGAGATATGGAAGAGTCGCCATCCACGAATGGGAAAATGAACACCGATCCCTTGCGGGAGACCGGTGAGGGTTCGGGAAACTTAGGTACGAGCCGAGAAGGCTAGCTCCTTTCCGAAGAAAGGCTACTAGGCACCCCGACATCGCCCGGTTATGAACCACCGGCCTCCTACTCAGCGTGTTAGGCGATAACGGACTAATCGCATATTTCTTTAAGTTTAAAATTCATTTGAAACCTTTTCTTTCTCGCTTTGAAAACCGTTTTGAGCATGTTATTTGAAAGCCATTTTAGTAAAGAATCACCCATTTTGCATAAATTTAAAGTATATAGGAGAGAGAGAGGGGGAGAAGAAAGAATTGATTTATTCACAGTGTGATTTTATGTTTTAGACTATATTACATCTATGCTAATCTCACTCCCAAAAACGAGTTTATTTACATGGTTCGTACCTTAATCGCCGTTGGAACGATTTAGGTACGTTTCAAAGCCCTGTTAATGATGATTACTCGAATCGCCGTTGGAACGACTTGAGCATTTGAAAACGTTGAGCAAACAGTTTTAGTCTAAAAACGTGATTAAGCATACAAGTCAATTTATTTTGTACAAAACCATTTAGTTAGGAAAGCAATTCAAAACTTCATTATTTACAACGAAACAATTTACAATGTTCGCTTAATCCGTCATTGGAACGGATTAAGGTTTCAACACGTGATGTTTTGGAAACGGTTTAAAAATGACAAAAAAAGTTATTTACACTTTAGGAATATCTAGAAAAACTTTTAATTTAGACAAACAACTTGAAATCTCTTTTTGTCTTTTATTTTCCCCTTTTTACTCAATTAACCTTTACTTGAATATATTTACAAGAATAAACCATTTAAATCCCCAAAATTCACCAAATAAAACAAATTTGAAATATATACATATAAAGGTCAAAAAGTGAAGTGAATATACATATATACATATATACATATATATATATATATATATATACATTTTTATCTAAAAATAAGGATATATCTATAGATTAAAAAAAAAATAAGTAAAAGATACTAAATATATGTATAATAATGATAATGAAAAATACTAAGTATAATACACTTTTATCCTAATTTAAAACATGTAAAGCAATGAACAAAGTTCATTAAGAATAAGAAAATAAACCTTATATCCCAAAATAACTATTATAATAAATATATAGAAAATAACCCTCCCCAAATATACATTAAACATCAAAATAACATCTAATTATCCCCCAAAACGTCTACTAATTAATTACCCCAAAATGCCCAAGTAAATAACCCTCTAAAATAATACCCAATATAGTTTAAATGAGTTAAAAGAAAATATATACATATAGTTTTGCAAAATCAAATTAATGAAAAGGATACCCAAATGTACAAAATAAATAAATACATAATAAGTAATTATTAGTTATATACCTCAAAAATAATTTTAAAAAACATATTGCATAATTATACATATACATATACAAGAATAAATGTCAAAAAAGATGAGAAAAAGGTTGAAAAAGGGGTTTTTTTAAGTTCCAGCAGCTTTACGGACGGAAATTCCGTCACTAAACTGCCTTTACCGACAGAAACGGAAGAATTACAGAAACAGCTCCTATATTTTCCAGATTTATTAAAAAGCTTTAGATCTGATCTAATCTATCATTTTGGCCACCGAACTACCCAAATCGGGTCATAGTCTATAACGGAGCATCCCAAAACGATGTTTTATTTTAAAACTTTAATCAAAAACATTTTTAAATTTTAGATCTACAACGTTTTAGTTCCGAACTACCCTTAAATCGGGTCACGGTTCGTATTGGGACTTAAAACGAGGTTTTCCGTTTCAAATCAAAACCAAAGATTTATTTAATGAAAACATGAAATTAATTCAACAAATCTAAACAATAAAAGTGCAAAAACAAATAAATAAATAGATCTAAACAACAAAAAGAGATGAATAAATAAACGGGTCTAGTTCCTCGGATTATTACCTCTCAATCGGTAATAGGAATGCCAAATCAAGTCGATTGATAGTGTTTTGAGTCGGATTTTTTTGTGTTTTTGCTTTGTTCGGGTCTCGAGGAATTTTTCCAGGGGTTCGGGTTTTTTTCTCCTCTTTAATGCTTTGGACTCCATCCTATTTATAGGCAAATGGAGCCCTAAGCTTAATTTATTTTTTGCTCCAAGCCAACTTGGAGCCAAAGACAAGCTAAATTAGCTCAGGAAATTACATAGCAATTTCCTTTTCATCATTAATCATCATTATTATTATTATTTGTTATTTTATTTATTTTTTTATTTTCTTTAAAAACAAATTAAAGCACTTGGCCAAAGCCAAGTGCAATTGGGTTGGGCTTGGGGCGGCCCAACCCCGTCACGGGCCGTCCAACGGCCCGTGACGAAAATAGCGGCCCCCGACGGGGCCGAGTTTATATTTGTAATAAAAAAAATAAAAGTAAAAAATATTTAAACAAATAAAATCTACCTAAAATTAACCGAAATCAAAAAAAGGATTTTTGTCAAAACCGATTTTATAAAATTAGCTTTTATAAAATCGATCTTTTTACAAAACTATTTTTTTATTGTTCAAATTCTACAACCAAAACCCCTATCGATCCGAGATTTCATTAATAATGAAACACCCCGAACTCGGCGAGACGATTTAAGATTTCATTCTTGGAACCGATTCGCCTGTCATCTCGATTCGATTTCTGAATTCGATCAAACCGGTCTCCACGGTTCCTTTGAACAACGTTTTTTTATATTTATTATTTTTATTGACTCATCATTTATTTTAATCGACTGATTTGGATTCCTTTTTATAATTTTTCTTCATCGGTCCTCCGACCCCGGTGTCTACACCTGCTTCTGCCATCTTGTTCAATTTTGCTTTCAACTACCTGTAGTCCTCCATGCCGTGTCCTTCACTTTTGTGAAACTCGCAATATTGACTGTTGTGCCTTCGGCCAGATGCTTTCATCTTAGGAGGATACTGGATATGTTGCTTATTAGTCTTAACCCAGTATAGAATTTCCTTACGAGGAGCGTTTAGAGGAGCATAATTTTGATCAACATTTTCTTTTGATTGTTTATTCTCCTCTCTGCCCTTGTGGTTCTTCGATTCCTTCGGTTAATGGACTGAGCTCAACATGTCCTTCAACAATGGATTTAGCTTGTGGATGTCCCATTTGACGAAGTCACATGCTCTCCTCATCAGGTCAGGAAAATTCTTCGGTCTCCTGGTTGTAAGCTCCTTTGATAGATCTTTGCTTCGGCAATTGCTTGCCATTGCCTCCACTGCTCCATTAACATTGAGGTGTTTAATTTGTATCGCAACTCTCTGAAATCTTTCCATCCACTCATTGAGGGATTCACTTGGCTCCTAGACCAAGTAATTGAGGTCCTGCATCGTCTTACTTTCAGGAATCGAAGTGATGAAGTGCTCATCAAACTCTTTTAACATCTGTTTGAACGACTGAATTGACCCTGCCAGCAATTGATCATACCAATAAGCACCTGATCTTCTTAATGTGGTTGAGAATAATCGACACATCAAGGCATCAGTGACTGTGGTTGTTTTTAGTGCTCTAAAAAAATTCTTATATGTAAGGTTGGGTCCGTCATGTCGTTGTAATCTTTGAGTAGTGGGTACTTGAATCCTTTCGGCATTGGCTGACTCATGATCTCAGCACTTAGAGGAGTATCCACATCAGTTGTCTTCGGCATTCTCAAATCCAAACCTTCATCTTTCATGACATGGCGAAGCTCACTCTTAATGAGATTATACACCTCATCCTTCAATGAAGATTCACCCTCCTTTGTGTTCGGCTGTCTTCTACCAACTCGTTCGGGTGAATCAGTAATGACAACTCTGTTTCTATGAGCCTCATAGCAGCTAATCAAGGACTCAGTGGAATCATGACGAGCAACTCTTCGTCGCTTCGGGGACCTGGATCCTTCTTCCTTCGGAACATATCTTTTAGGTGATGGTGAAAGATTACGTCTGTAAGGAGTAGGACTCCTAGGCTTTTCTCTTGACCTCCCCCACCTAACCTCGGGTTGGGACTCCTCTGACAACTCTCTCTTCCTGGGACATGTTTGGACCACGCGATGTCCTGTAGAACAAGTAATAGAGTGCTTTATTACCTCCATCTGAGTGGCATGCTCCGCACGAAAGATGTTCATTGATTCTTGAACAGATCCCATATTATAGATTAACTATCTCGTTAATCCATCCATAAAATAACGCATCTTGTGATCAAGAGACCCCAAACATGCATCATTTTTTTTTATCCAAACATGCGAAACCGGTAGAGGTGAAATTGGAATGTTTCGAGAATCTGTCAAACCACGATGTGGAGCAGTTGAGGTGCTGGGAGCAACCCATTGATTGGACGGAATCCCAGCCGGAACTGCAGATTGCTCCAATGATTGGTTTGCACGGGTAACAACTGAACTGTGAAGTTGAACCATATCTTTATGAAGTATCGTCCACGCTTACCGCACCAAAATGTTATCATATTTCTCGATGATTGATCCTTGATTGAAGTTCCGGTCACCTAAAATCACAACAACCGTTAGAAAAAAGACCGGAGTCCGATGAATCCTCCCCTCTCTGATGCTAAAGTCAATGATATTACAGAGAATATCAAACTAAAGAAATGAAGTTAAGTGATTAAGAAATCGGATACCTGGAGTCCTGGAATACCTCTGCTATTTATAGATAATTTGAGATGTATTTTGGACACGTGGCAACTTATGATAGGCCATGGGACCCTATCTTTGCGTGCCAATGTATTTGTGAAAGTGAGGAATATGTGTTTGGAATCCAACGCGCTGATTGGTCCACGTGTCTCCGAACACTCCTCCGATGATAGCCTTCGAAAATATTAAGATGTCTGAAGCTTTGACTTTGGTCTAGCTTCGGTCAAGACTAACTATTACCATTATCCTGAATGGGCCAAGGCCCACCTGAAACCTTCGGGTCATGATGAGTCTTTTTAATAAAAGTCCAAATGACTTAATATCATATCAATTTATATTATTTTTACAAAGTGGACTAAAGATACTCTTATATTTCTTATATTTGATTGTATTGAGAACCAAAGCCAAAATTAAAATTAAAATGCATAATATAATCATAATTATTCAATTTTTAACTCTTTATGCAATTACGCTTTTCAAAAGTAGGAAAAAAAGGAATTATGCAATTACACAATTAAAAATGCATAATAAAAGTGTAAAAAGTATAAATCATTTGATTGTAAATGTCTTCTTTTTTTATAGATAAATTTATTGTAAATCAGTAATCTATTTCACAATTTAATTACTTTCCTACTTTTTTTTTTTTTGTAAGAACTTTCCTACTCTTTGATATTCTTAAATTCTTCCAAACCCCTACCTACTTACACACAAAAAAAAAAAAAAAATTCAATTATTTTTGAACCGATGTAATAAATTCTTTGGGGGAAACATAATCCTTTATTCTTAAAAAAAAAAAAACTCTATAAATTCATATTAATAATTTTCTATTTTTTTTAAAGTTGTACATAATGCACTTACATTAAACAAAAGAAAATTACATTAAAAACAAAGAAAAACCCTCAACCCATATGATTCGAACTTATGACCTCACAATCAACAGGTTAAAAGCTTCACCACTAATAATTTTCTAATTGGAAAGATTGAAATTAAATGATATTAAAAGGCATGTGTTAAAAAATAATGCATTGTATATATGAGAACAAATTTCTGCCTTTTACACGGTTATTCTTTTAATAAGAAAAACATCTAAAAACTTTAATTTGAAAAGTTGTGAAATTTTATTTAAGTTAAAAATAAATAAATAAAGTCTTTTCTAAAAAGATAATAAATATAATTCATTTAAAAGGATCAAATAAATTAATAAGAATATCATAAAAGTAATTAAATAATAATAATTTATAAATTAATATTTATAATTTTCTGATTTGAGATATTGAAAACTAAGGGAGTGTTTGGTTGCTACTTTTCATGCTCATTTTTGCCTTTTCACTTCAAAAGGGAGAGTTTTAGGTGTTTGGTTGGTGACGTCCTGTTTGCCTTTTACATCTGAAAAGCAGTCTTAAGTGTTTGGTTAGTTACCTCTTGTTTGCCTTTTACACCCGAAAAGCAGCCTTTTACAAAAGCAGAGAATCTCTGCTTTTTGAAAAAACAGTTTTTTCCAACAGCAAACAGCAAACCGTAACAACAAACAGCAAACCGTAACAGTAAACAGCAACAACAAACAGTAGGTAAAACAAACGAGTTCTAAATCACATTAAAAGGAATGCCTTAAAAAATAATGCATTGTAAATATAAGAAAATTTTTATGCCTTTCCCTTTGGCCATTTATTTTAATAAGAAAAACATCTAAAAAATGTTAATTTGAAAAATTGTGAAATATTATCTAAGTTAAAAAATAAATAAACAGTCTTTTCTGAAAATAATAATAAATGTAATTTATTTATTTATTTTTTTTGGTAGGAAAGGGAAAGAAAAACAACAAAAGTAACAACTAACCCGGGATTAACCTAGGAAAGCTAACCCCCACCCGATCATCAGTAAGAAAGGAAAAAAGAAAGTACGGATGAGAAGAGAAAGTAGAAATTCCTGTCATCCTCTCATGGCCTTCCGCAGCAAGGCGATCCGCCACTCTATTCTGCTCCCTGTACACATGACAAAAGGAGATGAACTCGAAAGAAGAACACAAACTTCTGATTTCTTTGACCAGGTTTTGACTACTCAGGCATAAAGCTTTGTTATTAGCAACCATATTAACTGCTTCAAGGTTGTCCGACTCCACGAGCAACTTCTTCAGCCACAGATCAACAGCCAACTTAAGACCAGAGAAGATACCCCAGAGCTCAACTGAAAAGGAAGAGCTCATTCCCAGGTTCTGAGAAAAACCAGAAACCCAGTTACTTTCAGCATCTCTCAGAGCCCCTCTAGCCGCAATTCTACCATCCGAAAGACAAGACCCATCAGAGTTTAATTTCGTGAAAAGGATCATAAATTAATTAGAATATCGTGAAAGTAATTAAATAACACCAATTTATAAACTCATATTAAAAAAAAAAAATCTAATTTGAGAGATTGGAATTAGATGACATTAAAAGGCATGCCTTAAAAAAATAATGCATTGTAAATATGAAAACAAATTTATGCCTTTTGCTTAGGTTATTCTTTTAATAAAGAAACATCTACAAATATTAATTTGAAAATTGTAAAAACATTTCTTAAAAAAAAAACAGTTGTAAATTTTTATTTAAGTTAAAAATAAATAAATAAAGTCTTTTAAAATTATAATAAATATTGATTAAAAAAATTTATAATAAATATAATTCATTTAAAAGGATCAGATAAATTAATAAAAATATCATAAAAGTAATTAAATAATTATAATTTTTAAACTCATATTGCAAATGAAATTGAAAAAAAATTCCTTAAAATAATGATTGTAAATATATAGCATTTCCTAATAATAATAATAATAAGGATCAAATAATTTAATAAGAATATCATGAAAATAATTGAATAATAACAATTTATAAACTCATATTAATAATTTTTTAATTTGAGAGATTGCAAATTAAATGATATTAAAAGGCATGCCTTAAAATATATTTATAAGGATAAAATAAATCAACATCAATAATAATAAATAAATAAATAGATAAAGTCTTTTCTGAAAAAATAAGAAATATAATTCATTTAAAAGGATCAAATGAATTAATAATAATAATAATAATAATAATAATAAATCTGCTTACCTTTTTCCCAACTTTACTTCTAACCTCTACCAGACACTTGTCTAAAAAGGTAAGTAAAATATAGTATATTATTAGTAATTATCAAATGTAAATACAATTTATAATAATTTTAAAACCCAAAATAATTAAAATAAAAAAGTAGTGGAATACGCACATTTGCGTACAATAGCAAATCCCACCATTAAATACTATTAACACCGTTTACTTCCACTGAAAATTGAAATTATCATTTTTTATATAATAATTTTCCCTCATATCTGATCGGCAATCAACGGGAATCTCCCAATTCCTCGCCGCCGATTCACCGATATCTCTTTCCGAACTGTGACCCACAATCCAACCCCAAGACCCAATTTACTAAACATCCTCCTTAAAATAAAAACCCTAAATTTTTCTTGTCATTTTGTACTGTCTCTACTTTGTTATCGTCTATAAAATAAGAAGCTAATAGTACTTTGTGTTTGTTTTTGTGGGTGTGTGTGTGAGTGAGTGAAAGAGAGTTTATCAGGACACTGAGATTCACGAAATCAGGTCACTATCTTGATTTTCTCGACCTCCTGGATACACGTGGCGATCTGGTTTTGCTTCGCTCCCCATTTATACTGTTCAAATCTCAGTGAGTTCTTTTTTCTCTATCTCTTCTTTTAATTGTTCTTTTCGATACTTTAATTGTGTGTTGTTAGTTATTACTGTGCAGGATTGCGCTTTGGTTCTGTGTTTTCTTTTTTGGTTTGTTACTGGAGGATTTGGAATTAATAATTGATAATATAGGGTTGATTAAGCTTCGATCTATGTGCATTTGTTTATGATGTTAATTCAGTGAAATTTGCAGTTTGATTTGGGAATTTGAGCTAAATTTTCTTCCGAGTGTTAGTGGTGATCTAAAATTTAAATTTTGTAGTTATAAAATGATTATTCTATATAACTATTAAATGGAGCTCTGAATGGCTTGATTGATGGAAAAATTGAGGGAAGTGGGGGAAATGGCATAGGCAGATTGTTTTTGCTGTCAACCTAACTAAGTGAAGAACTTTGAACTTATTAAAGTTTTGTTCTTTGCGTGTTTAATTTCGTTGCTGTGTAATCTATTTAAGTGCAAAAATAATGAGACATTTTTAGGGTGTTAGTTCAAGCTAGTTTTCCCTCTTTTCTTATTTCCCAGATCAATAGGAGCTCAACTTTAAAGTTGAAACCTTGAAAGCTCAAGAAATTTTTTCTATATCTGTACTTCGCTTCTTAAAATACTTAAAACAATATTCTTGAAACAGGACCTTACATTGTGATAAAACAATATTTGCAGGACATTGTGGTTATGCATGAGAATTGGGTGCCTTGTGCTTTTATGCATGCTGAGCCAGTTTTAGCTTTTGCATCACCTTTTTGGCTTTCTTGGTGACTATTATTTCTACATGGAAGCCAACGTAGAAGAGGCCCTTAGGGCAAAAGAAATTGCTGAGAAGCGATTTGCCGAGAAAGACTTTGCTGGTGCAAAGAATTATGCTCTGAAGGCAAAGACCCTGTGTCCTGGATTAGAAGGTATATCTCAGATGGTGTCCACTTTTGAAGTTTATATTGCATCTGAGGGCAAATGCAATGGTGCAATTGATTATTATTCAGTTCTTGGTTTGAAGCCATCAGCAGATAGAGATGCTGTGAAAAAACAGTATAGGAAGATGGCTGTGTTGCTTCACCCTGATAAGAATAAAACTGTAGGAGCCGATGGAGCATTTAAACTTGTATCTGAAGCCTGGACCAAGCTATCCGACAGTCTCAAGAGAAACTCTTATGATTTCAGGAGAAACAAACAGATGACATCATGTCCTGTTCAGACTAACTTATCTTCGGTTCATGCTGCTGGAGTCGCAGGATATAATAATTGTTCAAATTCAAATGCTTCCCATGGACTTGATACCTTTTGGACTGTTTGCACGTCCTGTAAGGTTCAGTATGAGTATCTCCGGAAGTATGTGAATAAGAGGCTTTCGTGTAAGAACTGCCGAGGTACTTTTGTTGCTGTTGAAACTGGGACAGCTCCTGTGAATGGTTCTTTTCCTTACAGTCCCTGGTCATATGTCCCTGGTAGCGGGTATAGTATTAGTACTCATGGATATGATGGAGCTACTTATGTCCCAACCACTCCTACAGTATTTACAGGAAATGGGGTCTCAGGATTACACACAGGACATGGATACGAGTATGTTTCGAATGTGTCATTTCAGTGGAGCTCATACTCTGGGACTACTGCTGGAGTTGTGGGTCACAATGGATCATCTGGTATAACCACTGATGCTGTTTATCAGGTTAACGGAAATGTTACTGGTGCAAGAGCTAATGCTAAATCAGCAGCAAATGGAAAGCGTACAATGAAAAGTACAGTAGGTAGCATAAATTCAAATATCGTTACTAGCTACAATGATTCATCAGTTTCCAAGGCTTGCAGACCTGATAAGAGAAGCAAGGTTGTTGTTGGAGCTGGGTGTAGCAATGGGCATGAAGAAAATGGTTTGAAGCCTGCTTCAGAAATAAGATTTGCTAATGGAAATGCCAGTGCTGAGCATGAACCCAGGCTTCCTAATCCAAGTGAACTTCCACCAAGACGTATATCAGTTGCGCCTGCTTTTGATGCTAGGAAGTTGTTGATCGACAAGGCAAGGACTGACATTCAGAAGAAATTACAAGAGATGAGTTCTGCTGCAACTGGAGCTGTAGCAAAACAGAACGTGGAAAAAAAATCCAAAGAGGTTGAACCAGTTCCTAAATTCGATAATTCAAATGCTTCAGTCCATGAAACAAAGCAAATTAAAACTGAGCCAGTGTCAATAATAGTCCCGGATCCTGATTTCCATGATTTTGACAAAGATAGATCAGAGGAATGCTTCAAACCGAAGCAAATATGGGCTTTATATGATGAAGATGATGGTATGCCTCGCTTGTACTGTTTGATACGCCAGGTTGTCTCGGTTAATCCCTTTAAGATTCTCATCACTTACTTGAATTCTAAAACTGATACTGAATTCGGGCACGTGAATTGGATAGATTCTGGTTTTACTAAATCATGTGGGCACTTCAGAGCATGGCATACTGATCTGGTGGATCAAGTGAACATTTTCTCCCATCTTTTAAAAGGGGAGAAAGCTGGCAGAGGTGGTTGCGTTCGGATATACCCTAGAAGCGGAGACATATGGGCTGTTTATAGAAACTGGTCAAGAGATTGGGATAGGTCAACTCCAGATGATGTGAGGCATCAGTACGAGATGGTGGAGGTTCTTGATAATTACTCGGAAGAGCTTGGAATTTGTGTGGCTCCACTGATCAAATTGACAGGTTTCAAGACAGTATATCAAAGGAACATGAACAAAGACGCGATTAGATGGATTCCAAGGAGAGAGATGTTACGTTTCTCGCACCAGGTGCCATCTTGGTCACTGGAAGGAGGGGGAAGCAATTTGCCGGAAAAGTGTTGGGATCTGGACCCAGCTGCAACTCCAGATGAGCTGCTTAACGGGGCAGCGGCAGCAGAAGCGAAGGCTTGAAGATTTTAAGATGGGGAAGCAAGAAAGCAGAAGTTTGTTTGGAGTTCCATTTATGATTCTTATAGAAATTTTTTAGGTTGACTGTACAATATTTCACACTTGGTTGAAGGCCAATGCAACATTTAACTCCATATGGTTTTAGATTAATTTGATGTTTACTGAGGAGGAACGTTGTGCCTGTAATTCTGAGTTCAATGAGGCTGTTGTACCGTTTACTGACTAGTTACAACTGATTGTCTGCTCTGCTCAGCAGAAAAAAATATGTAAGATTTCTCTGCTTTGGGCCACAACTCTATGAATGATTACAAGCCTCATTCCAAAATTGAACTGTCTTCTGTTGTTCTTCTCTTTCACTTGCCTCTTACTGCCAACTATCAGATCATATCTTCCATTTATTGAACTTCCCAACAGATAAGCTACACAGAAATCAATTTTTAAACCATTATAAAACTAGGAAATAATTTATCTTCAACCAATTATAAGCAACTCATTTTTAACTACAGAAATCAGAGATCATAATATTGCTCGCTTTGTCGGACTGAGTTGTCTTAATAAAGCTCTCATGACTCAGCTTATGAGTTTTTCATGTTATCAAACTATACATTTACTCAATCTGTTTATCTCGAAATACTTTTATTTCCACAACCCTTTGGATTCTCCTTGCGATTTGCGAACGAGTGGGCAATTTGCGAAATTATTCTAAGAGCATCAATTCATGGCGAAATCTGGAAAGAAGATAGTAAAGGTTGATAAAACCAAATCAAAAGTTTCCACCATCTTTTCGTATCAAAATAACATGATTTAATTGTATTTTGTTAGGTTTTGTTTTTTTTTTGCATTACCTATTTCATATAGGTTTTAGATATTGATTTTGTTGTGATTGGGTATGAATTTAATATTTTTATGTCTGGTTAGGGTTAGTGTTAATGGTATAATGATGATTTTCAAACTCATTTGGGATGTATTGGTTTAGAAATCGAAGGTTCAGGTTCAGTTGCGATACTTCGCATATTATGAGTTTGCTTCGCATTTACCAAATTGCGAAGTCATAAACCCTAAACTCTCAGTTTAGTATCCTCATCTAGAAAATGGCTTCGCAAATAGGTAAATGTGAAACCTCCTAATGAATTGCGAAGCCATTTTTTACAAACGGCTTCTCGAATAGATAAATGCGAAGCTTTCTGATGAATTGAGAATCAATTTTTTTAACAAAGGGTTTTGCAAATAGGTATTGTGAATCATTTTTTTTAGCAAAAGGCTTCGCAAAATAGGTAAATTTGAATCCTTCTGATGAATTGCGAAGGCATTTTTTTAGCAAAGGTCTTCACAATTTGGAAATTACGAATATTCCACTTGGATTGCGAATCGCAATTTTCCACATACATATTTCACAATTGAATTAAATTGCGAATTTGGTTGCTTAGCAAATAGGTAAATGCGAAGCCTTCAGATGAATTGCGACGTTGGCCAATTTTACAAAACACAAAATGTTTTATTTAGATGCAAACTACAAGTATGAAATGCACACTATATTGTATAGAATGCAAATAAATTGTCTAAAATGCAAGTTGTTTTCATTTTTATAGAGTCAAGTGGCAAAGAGAAAAAAACGATCATTCTAACGCCCAACTTTTTGCTCTCCAAGCTTGCATGTAAGAGAGGTTAATTGTGTGTTCTTTCCTAAAATCGAAAATAATGTTCTTTGATCGATACACTCTATCATCCTGATCAAACTTTTTTTGTTAGCAGTGTAACATCCTAACCGTATAAGTAATATAAGTTATTTCTAATACATATTAGACAATATTTATTCTATATCTAATAGTCATTCAAAGCCTGATATTTTTTTTACAAGCATACATAAATACATACATATACATAACCATTTATCGTACAGACTTTATTTATGATTGCATATATTACAGCCTATGTTTGTATTTAACCCAAACTTCAAATATTCTACATGCTGGGAATGAGAGGGGAGAGTGTGAGATGGAACACAGCCAACCAACCTTTCATCCATGCTATCTACAATATCTTAACCTTCTAGAAACTCTTGTTCATCTACTTCATCAACCAACTGAAAAATTTAGCGATTTATATGAGTCGCCACTCAGTGAATATAAACAATCAATGAGTTATAAAGAACATACACATACACATGTACAAATTCATGCATATGCAAATGATAAGCCTTTTATTAATTTTGTTGTGACACCACCAGCTAGACACTTTCCGGGATCAAGTAGCAGGTAAACGGTAACACAGGTATTGCTGTACAACCTTGTCATTTCATAATTCGACATTTCGGCCCATATAATCAAGTAGACCATATTAGTCCATATATTTGACCATATAGGTCCAAGTAGTCCGTATATCTGACCATATAGGCCCAAGTAGTCCATATAATCAAGTAGTCATAAGTGCCTAGACGGGTATGCCACAACACCATTTACGTTTTATGCAACATGTACACAAACGTTACATTTAAGTCATTCCATCACAAGTAATTCAATCAAGTATCAATGCACATCACACATAGCAAAACAATTCACAATATCACAAAGTATCAATTCATATCAACATTTCAATCACAACTTCAAAAGCTAAAATATTCATATCCTGTTTATACTCACAACTAAGCCTCTAGTTTCCTTGATGGCGACTTGTACCTTCCTCCGGAATGTCTTCAAAGTTTTGAGTACCTATAAGTATAGGTTAACATATGATTAAAGAGACATCATTCTTTATTTACCAAATTTCATTTTCTTATTCTTCTTTTATTCCGTAAACTTCAAGATCACATAATATTTCTCAATAACCCATCAACACCAAAAACATTGTAAGTCTCTCTATACTAAACCAAATGACCTAATTCTTGTTTTGTTGTACTTCTGACTCATATATGAAGATCATATTAAACTTTTATAATTTTTCCAGAACCACCCGATTGATGGCACAATTTCTTTTGAAGCCCTATCTCAGCATCAACTCGCCTGTACCAGTTTCGCTAATTTACTCATAACTTAAAACGTATAACTTCTATTGCTCTGATTCTTTTTGGTAAGAAAACTAGACATACAAAGGTATAACATATCCAAATATCAGAATTTTATGAGCTCTACATAATTATCAGTAAAATTTACAACCTCACCCTGTTTCAGCACCTATGCAACACAGCACACCTACACTTCCTTAGTGAGTTTCTCACTACTTACTTATTCAATACTAACCAAACTTTACAGGGGCTTACTAAACATATAAAGAATCAAGTTTCATTTTTATACCTTCCTCAAATTCGAAACCTAAGATGTCCCAAACTATACAAAAAGAAACAAATCAAATACAGATTTCAGATTAGACCTAGTCTGATAGATACTATCATATCTCCTAGTATACTTACCCAAATAGCATGAAACAAATTTTGGAATTTAACTAAGACATAAACTTATAACTTTATCTTCTTTAAGCTTCTCAAAATCAGACTCTAAAGACACGAACTTGAGTGTACAAAACAATTGAACAACATACCTTCTTCTACCTCTTCTTCTTATCCTTCTTCTTCTCTTCCTTTTTCTCTTTTTTATTAACTACGCATCTAGTTTATGTGTTTTGAAGACATATGTACCTTTATTTTCTACATTGACACGTTATCCCGATTTTACTATCTATTTGAATCTATCATGAGGTGAATGACATATAAGATGTAAAATTATTTCTAAATTCGCTAATTAATATCGTGTAATGCATGTGTCTAAATGTCATGAATGTACAAGATTGAGATGTTACATTTCTCCTCATCTTTTAAAGAATTTCCTCCGGAAATTCATTACCTGATTCATGAAATAAGTATGGGTACTCCTTCCTCATCCTTTCTTTAGTTTCCTATGTAGCTTCCTCTACTGAATGACTTCTCCATAGTACCTTAACTAAGGGTATCTCTTTGTTCCGTAATTGTTTGATTTTATACCCAATGATTGCTACTGGCTCTTCCACATAACTAAGATTATCAACAACTTCAATTTCTTGACTACCTAGAATATGCGTAGGATCTGATCGGTATCTTCTGAGCATACTTACATGAAAAACATTATGGATCTGAGCTAACTCTGGTGGTAATGCTAACTTGTAAGCAAGAGGACCAACTTTTTCAAGAATTTCATATGGTCCAATATACCTTGGACTTAATTTACCTTTCTTTCCAAACCTCAGTACTCCTTGTTGGTCCCTGGTAATTAGTTCCAAGGGGGGGTTAGGAACTAATATAACTTTTTCACGTTTTAATTAAGCTGACTGGAAGTTATTTTGAGAGTTTATTAACTCAGCTTTTGGTCAACTTGGTGAGATATGTTTCAAGACAGCTTTAGTCAGATGTTGACCAAAGTTGTTTTCTTGTGAGTTGAGAATTGACACTCTTGGAGGTCAGCATCTAACTCAGCACCACTTATTTACTCAAGGTCAGCTTAGGCAATTTATATGCTGAGTAAATATAGCAAACAACACATGCAATATAAGAGAGAGTTCAGAGATTACTCAGTATCACTTATCCTGGTTCGGCCTCTCTGCCTACGTCCAGTCCCCAGAGTCCTCCGGGCTTTTTGAATCCAATACTGAGCTCTTTAACGGTAGAGCACAAACCAATTACAAGGCAGTTGAATATGCAAGAGTACATTCCTCTATTCGTCTACTCAACTCCTACTAAGTGCTACAACCCAGCACCTAGATTTCTCTACCACTGAATGCTTACAACCAAGCACTCAGTTTAACACTCTCAATATTCCTATTGATCACAAACTTGTTCTTTTTATGCTAAAGAACACTTTAGATGATTACACAACAATCAATCTAGCATTTACACAGAGAATAGAAAAATTGGTGTAAGATCTTTTGTATTTGAGTGCTTTCAAGATTTTCTCTCCTTGTATTTTTCTCTTGATGCTTGAGTAATGATCCAAGGTTCTTCATTGTCCTTTTATAGAAGGAAACTGCAGATTTGGATCGTTTGAATTGTTGTTACCGTTAACACCAAAACGGCTCTTTTGGGGAACAATTTCTGGTCAGCTTCAGACTGTTCCGCCATTCCCTTTCTCTGTTTTCTTCAGGCGTCAGGTTTGTCTTCTTGCGTCTGGCTTGTCTTTTTGTGCCAGTTGTCTTTTACCAATAATCCAACGACCCATGTTTCTTGGAATTAGTCTTTTGTGTGTCTTCGAGGTTCCAATTATTGGTGCAGAAGATTGGCAGACTTTGTCCTTTAGTGAATGGATCCTTCATGCTGTCCTGACTGTCACTCAGCTTTCTTCGTTATCTTCGGATGTTCAACTTCTAAGCTGAGTTCCTTCGTGGTCAGCTCTGTTCTGTTTAAACGCTTCTGAAGAAGTCTTCAAATTTAGTTAGCTTCATTTTGCTTCTGAGTTCTACTCCACTCAGCTTTGCTTATGCTGACTTTTGTCCTGTCTTTACTTTATATATATATTTGCACTCAATATTGAACAAACACATTAGTACAATTAAATCAAAGCATTTAAATTTAATTGCCTCATAATCATGGATGTTTTTGTCAAATCAAAATCTTGTGGAAAAGGTGTTTCAACAAACTCTCCCATTTTGATGTTGGCAAAAAAACATAATTATAGAACTCAGTTATAAGTTACCCCATGATTGATATTTTTGAAAAAAACTCCCCCGTAAGGGTTGCACATATTGTCTTAACTTAATTCACAAACCTTCCAATGTTTAATTGAATTATTTTTAAGACACTTGTGTATGCTGACTTAGATAAATGTTGGATTTTTTAAGATTTGATTTTTCTTTTAATTTTAAGTCAGCTTTCAAAAATATTAGAAGTATGTTGTTACTCAGTTTATTACCTAAGTGTTTTAGAGTTAATGTATACTGAGTAAATTTTTACTTCTTAATTTGTTTGTTCAATTTTATCGACCGGTTTGAGGAAATTGTACTTGACATAGATTTAAGCAAAAAGATAAAGCCAACCAGGACATATAAATGTTTCTATGCAAGTTCTAAACAAACAATATTTACTTAAACTAGACTACATCTAGTTCTACTTCTTCTTCTTCTGAGCTTGGTGATCAGCATGAGCAATTCCTTTGCCTTTCTCTTTACTTCCAGAAGCATTACCTGCAGGCTGAGTTCCTCCTTGACTAGTCTCCCCCGTTTTTCCATCATCGGGTTTATAAATGAAGGTTTCATTGCGAGCGGCATTGGAGAGGTAGTGAGAATAGCGCTGAAGCCGCTTAGTGCTTTCACCCAAACCATCAATTACAGGAACGATGTCATCCTGAACATGCCGAGGAACCCGGAGGGAGCTGCTGATCATGCTAAGTAGGCATTCATGGGATTTGCTCAGCCAGGTGAGCGAGCTTGTGATCTGACCAAAAGATTGATGGTACAGCTTTAGCAAGGTAGAATCATAAAACATGCGCTGGGCATTGTTGATGCGCATTGCCTTCATTATAGCTTGTGAAAAGCTCATTGTTGAAACACCTTTCCACAGGATTTTGATTTGACAAAATTATTTAAGTACAATTAAATATTCTATAACACACTAAGTTTAAATGCTTTGATTTATTGTTACTAATGTGTGTGTTCAATGTTGAGTTTATAATTGTTACAAGACATAAAGATCATAAGGCCCAAGCCCTATATGAAAGTCAAAGCCCAAGTCAAACAAGGCCAAGATCACTCAGCCCGCGTATTACAAAACGCTGTCGTTGAGTATTGAAACGCAGCTCAGCAATGAAGGATCCAGAAGATCCACGTAGACAACTTCGGTAAGAAGCTGCTGAGCTGTCTTGACAAAACGTACAAGACAGCCGCTGACCACAAAGCAACTTCCAGACCAAGTATTTCCTCTTTTGGTAAAGAACAGAAGACGCAGGAAGCTGTCTGTTTGACATTACCAGATTTGGAGGAACATACTGCCACACTGACCGAAGAACAGAAGATGCTAGAATCTGATTGGCTAAGAGAACTGCTGAACAGACTGAGTGAAAACGACATGAAGCCGTTTCCCTCCAACGGTTATTTCGAAATTCGAAATAACCAGAAGCTCTCACAGCTCTCTATAAATAGAGCATTCAGAATCCTTATTCTATACAGAACTTTGAGCAAAAGCCGTTACGCTGACCAAAAGTATACAAAAGTTCTGCATCCAAAAGCAAAGCAAATCTTACACGACAATTTTCACATCTGTGTAAAAGTCTAGAGTGATTGATCCTCAATCATCTAAGGTGTTCTAGCAATTGTTGTTTAGGACAAATCTTAATCATTTCTAGAATTAGAGAGGAGAAGCTGAGTACTCGGTTTTAGTACTTAGTGAATTAGAGTAGAAGTGAGTAGAGGTGATAACAACCCAAATTATTCTTGAATAAGGAATAAGGGAAAATTAATAGAAATAATGGCAAACTATTATTCCTTCTAAAAGAGATATTTATACATGATTAATGTGGAATTAATGATAATTAATGCAGAGGCGAATATGCAAATAATGAGGAAAAGGAAGGAGTCTCTAGCATTATGCCACGCCACGTGGACCATGGCGAGATACGCCATAACGAGATACACCCGAAGAGAGCGAGTAGCGGAGACCCGCCATAGCTCTCAAGGAGAGCGTACATATGCCTTGACGGATCAAAGAATACGAAAAGGGATATTCATCTTACTGACAGAATATTATCCCAAGGACCAAAAGGGATATTCACCTTGAGAACGCCGCAAGAAGAACCGGATGGCGGATCTCCACGGTTCAGCTCAGTGAGATCCGTTGGCGAACCTATGAGGCGAATCTCCTCTTTCACCTGATTCATCACAGTAACAGCTAACCGCCGACTCGGCCATAAAGACCATTAATGAGCTATCAATTAGCTAACCGCCAGGTTAAAGATAACATGTAACCGCCATTAATGGAGCATTAATGGAGACCTTCCAGTTGCTGAAGGTTACGACTTCTTAGCTATATATAGCCTACATCCCTAGGCTATCAAGGTACACTTTTACTTACCCTTTGTCAATTCAGTTTGCTCTCTTGTTCTTCCTTACTGACTTTGGCATCGGAGTGTCCCCGGCCGATCCCAACGGCGCCTCACAGGGAAGGGCTCCGATCAAGGATTTTTCCACAAGTTATCAATTGGTGCGGTGATCGTGGATCTCTAACAAACAGAAGATCACAAAATCTTGATTGTATAGAGTTTCACAAAGAACAAAACAATGGAGTCAACAGAATAGAAATCACAATCTCAAACTTTGGCTCAATCAGTACAACAAATCTATCCAAAGATACAGTTCTCCATATATTGATGGGAAAGAGTTTTCTACATTAAATCTGGAATTTTATGATGAAAAAGATAAGTTTCCTCCCATTTCTTATTCCATTTTTAATTAAAGAAAATTGAGATCCCTCACTCTTATAAAGTGCTATGAATATCATTACATGTTATTATGATAAATCTAATAAACTGTGAAAGATGAAGTCATAAACACAAATCTTTCATTAAAACTTGCATGCTTACTATGCCCTCATATTTTTATGCATGACAAGTATAATATGATATTATCATTGAATTAGTACAAACGCATGTATAAGACCCGTAATCTTGGGATTTACAAAAAAATTCATCCATTCAATGTGATTTTGTCATTTGATATTAAAATATCATAAAAGGGCTCATGTAATTACAAATGATTTAGACCGGGTCGGTTTTTTGGATGAACATGCATATAACTATTAGAAGAAATTACAAAAAAAAAATCATATTTGGTTTTTCCTTGTACAATTCACCATCTATATATGGCTTTTCTCCTATATAGTACTTTTAATATCAAAAATTCATATTTTTGAATATTGTTTTGTCAAACAGTTATTTCATTCCCTTTTTTTACAAGGATGTGTCTATTCATATAAAAACTGTTTATTTGACATTGTTAGAATTTCTGTTACCAACACAAGAGACTTGAAAATATTGAGTCTATTTGTAATTATCATGTAATTGTCCCTAACTATTAAGGCCATTATGGGCTGATGAATTACCAAATTGGATAAACAAAACTTTCATGTCCTGAGCTAACTACAAAATAGTGCAAGTGTCGGTTTCGGATCAGAACATTAATTTATGCGAAATTCTTAAGATATACATGAGAATTCCTTAAAAATTGGAGGATTGTATGTGAAGGTAGGTGAGAGTGGATTTTGAGTAATTTTCCTTACACTCCAAATTGGAGGAGAATCATGGTACATGTATTTTTCTTCCAAAATTACCCTTTCTCTTTTATTTTATTCGTACAAATGAAATAATATAAGAGTAATTTTATATATAACTATATTATTAAATCATCACTTACCTTTCTTTAATTACACCTCATTCAAATGAGGCTTTAATGATCTCTGAATGCCATTAATGTATGGATGCACAATATTAATTGCAAGTAAATAGCAACTATGTAAGATATCTTACCCAATATAGAATGCCATAACTTTTATGACGTTTAAAATAAATATGCTATCTTGGATATTAATGCGCATTGAAATACAAAAGGACATTATTCTTAAACCATTCTCATTATGGTTATTTATTAAGAATTCATTATGATATTCATGTGCAGTAGCAATCTTTATGGTTATGACCGTTATACGTGATATTATTATTAAAACAAGCACGATTAAAATTCTATTATGAATTTGTTTGACATATAATATTTACTCGGTTTTATCCTTTGACTAAGCTCATTCTAGAGTCAGGGACCAACGTGAAGGAATTATTAAGTTGATTCCAATATGAACTAAAAATTCCATAAAGAGACATTGCAGCATACATGATATTTGACAACAAGGCAAATGCAAACATTCTTGTGCTATGAAGTATGTTCCATGGATCAAGCCATTGATCCCCAAGGTAAGTGAATATAGCTTTTATGACTTACCACAATCTTTTAATAATGGATATAGCATGCCCCACTTCTGGAGTTCTTTCAGTGCTAACCCACAGGTACAAGGGAGTTGCTAATACTACAACCAGTGCAAACACTGATATGAAAAATAAAGCTCAATCCAAAGAAGTGTATATGCAGAGTCACTTCAGAAAAATTCCTTGACTATGTCATTGGCCAAAAAGGAGTTAGAGCAAATCCAGATAAAATAAAAACCTTGCGAGGAAAAAGGTGAAAAGAGCGCCTAAATAAAAGCCATGTGAGGAAAAAGGTGAAAAGAGCGCCTAAATGAAAACCCCACAATGGGTGAGAAAGATCCAGAGGTTGAACGGGCGGATCATCATACTAGAAAGATTGTCAACAAGCATATCAAGGTATAAAACAATTCCTAGCAGAACCACCCTTGATGAGCAGACCAATCTGAAGGGGAGACCTGCATTTGTATCAATCTGTCATGGATAAAGATATGTGCACCGTGGTTATTTAAGAAGAAGAAGGTCAGCAGTTCTCCATCTATTATGTTGGCAAAATGTTGAAGGATGCGGAGACAAGATATCAGAAGTTAGATAAAATGGCTCCCACGGTTGTGACAACATCCATCCGCGTTAAACCATATCTCCAAGCATAACCTCAACATGATCGAGATCAAGATCAAGAACCGGCTTCACCATCATGATTCAACATTGAACACACGAATGATGAGATTGAAAGGCGAGTGCATGCCGCTCTATATAGACAAGAGGACAATGCAGAAAGGTACGCCATCAAGTTAACATGAATTCGCCATTCACAGCACGGATCCTGGGGTACGAAGCGGACAGAATTTTTAAAGCTTCCAACTTGCCACAATATAAAAGAAAAGATTCAATATAAGCGGGACATTACATATCCCGAACCCAAAGGAGGGGAGCATGTAACCGTTGGAAGAAACGCCAAAGCGTACTACAGGTTGGCCACCACATTGGTTGGCCACCACACTGAAGCTTGTTGGGAGCTGGCAAACCGGATAGCTTTGTCCAGAATAACAAATAACAAGACGACAAGCAGAAGACAGATCCCAAAAATAAATTCAAAAGTGTCATTAATGTCATAGCATATGGACCAGTGTATCAGCCACCCGTGGAAAAAGCAAAAATATCCGCTCTGGATAAAACATCCCTCCATTGCCCCTGATTCATCACAGGTCCAGTAATCCCTCCACATGCAGATGCATTGGTAGTAACAATGGCGATTCAAGGATGGGAGATAAAATAAAGCAAGTAAAGACACGGGCAGTTCTCGCAATGTCATCACCAAAGGTCACACTATCCGAACCAAGGGCCAGGTAACTTTGGAATGCAAGCTGGCGGATGATGATCAAGCGTGGATTGGTGATCTGGAGTTCTTTATTACGGATGGACAATTAGCTTATAGCATCATTCTTGGGCGGCCATTCATCTCATAGGTTGCAGCCCTAATTTCCATCTGCCGTCTGGCGATGTACATTCCCACCAGCAAAGGAGGAATAATGATTAGCGGGAACCAAAAGGTGGCTAAAGAGACTTATACTCGGCGTCACTATCAATCCGCCCACAATCCAAAGAGGACGAATGTGAGAAATATTAACTTGTCACTACAGCTTTGGGCGACACAGAAACGCTCCTTATTGCTGATGGAAAGCGGGTGCGGATCGCCAAAAGATTAAAACTTGAGATCAAAGAGGATGTTAAAAAAGTTCTCATTGAATCTGAAAGTATATTTACATAGGAGAATGAGATCCCCACAGGAGTAAGCCCAGATGTGATTACTCATAAGTTAAACATCATTGAGGATGCGGTTCTAGTTGCTCAGAAATACGGAACCATGGGCCTAAAAATCAGTATTTTTACATATTCTTATATATGCATTAAACTGTTATAGTATCCTATATTTTATAATTTATTCTTTCTCGCCATACTTCTTATATTCATTTGCCTAGCTTTTAGTGCTGATATACGCCCAGTGGCTGGCGAATGAAAAGTTCCACAGATGGATCAATTACCTCAAAGATAGGACAATTGATCCCATCACGGGCGGATCCCCTTTCCATAAAGATAAGAAGCACAGACCCTCAGGAGCTTTCAAATGAGCTCAACTCTCTCCTCAAAGACAGGAAAAGGATTGACCACCATCAAAAACGGGTTAAAATCATCTCAAACATGAGATCATTACACCCTCAACTTTCTCCTCAAAGATAGGAGAACACTCTCATGGGCGGATCCATCTTTAGATGATCACCATTCGAGAAAGAGTTAAAACATTCCTTGGATGCAAGGACTTTACACTCTCTCACCCCCTTCCCAAAGAAGGGTTCACAAGTCCTACGGGCGGATCGCTTCACCTCAAAGATAGGTAGCAAGTTGATCCCCTAGGCAGCTTTACTTCCTCTAGAAGGAATAGAACAGCTTCAAACCTTCACAAAGGTTCACACATTGGGGTACGGCTGGCCACCTACCCTAAACAATCGGAGAAATCCTAAACCAGATTCTAGAAAATTACTTGCTAAAAGATATAATGCATTAGTAAAAATAGTTCTGGAAAGCAAAGGGTTCATCCAAATAATGAAGCCTCGTCTTCATCTCCAAATAATGAAGCCTCGTCTTCATCTCCAAATAATGAAGCCTCGTCTTCATCTCCAAATAATGAAGCCTCGTCTTCATCTCCAAGTAATGAAGCCTCGTCTTCATCTCCAAACAATGAAGCCTCGTCTTCATCCAATCAATGAAGCCTCGTCTTCATCCAATCAATGAAGCCTCGTCTTCATCCAATCAATGAAGCCTCGTCTTCATCCAATCAATGAAGCCTCATCTTCATCCAATCAATGAAGCCTCGTTTTCATCCAATCAATGAAGCCTCGTCTTCATCCAATCAATGAAGTCTCGCCTCCACAAAATGCACAAAAGTCCCTAAATGGCTGATCATTCTTACTGATCCCTAAGGGTGGGTCATTCTCCTCAATATGGAAGAACTGAAGAAAATAAGTCCCTAAAGGCGAATCATAATCCTATGCGGTAGGAACAAATGGTCCCATAAAGGGCAGGTTATTCCTTTCTAAAGGAAATATAAACTCTCAAGAAGCCCCTAGAGGCTAACAATGGATACGGTTGGCCACCTATCCATGAAGAAGCAAAATCCCCTAAAAGCGTATCATATCCATATATGATCCCACATAGGGCGGATCTTGTTCATAAGATCCCGCATAAGGAAGCCCCAAAAGGCGCATCATTTCCATATATGATCCCCCATCTAGGGCGGGTCCACTTTCCACCAAGATAGAAAAATAAAACACCATTTAGACAGCCCTAAAGAGCTTTTTATACCTTTAGGGGGGGCTTCTGATAACAACCCAAATTATTCTTGAATAAGGAATAAGGGAAAATTAATAGAAATAATGGCAAACCATTATTCCTTCTAAAAGAGATATTTATACATGATTAATGTGGAATTAATGATAATTAATGCAGGGGCGAATATGCAAATAATGAGGAAAAGGAAGGAGTCTCTATCATTATGCCACGCCACATGGACCATGGCAAGATACGCCATAACGAGATACGCCATAACGAGATACGCCCGAAGAGAGCGAGTAGCGGAGACCCGCCATAGCTCTCAAGGAGAGCGTACATACGCCTTGACGGATCAAAGAATACGAAAAGGGATATTCATCTTACTGACAGAATATTATCCCAAGGACCAAAAGGGATATTCACCTTGAGAACGCCGCAAGAAGAACCGGATGGCGGATCTCCACGGTTCAGCTCAGTGAGATCCGTTGGCGAACCTATGAGGCGAATCTCCTCTTTCACCTGATTCATCACAGTAACAGCTAACCGCCGACTCGGCCATAAAGACCATTAATGAGCTATCAATTAGCTAACCGCCAGGTTAAAGATAACCTGTAACCGCCATTAATGGAGCATTAATGGAGACCTTCCAGTTGCTGAAGGTTACGACTTCTTAGCTATATATAGCCTACATCCCTAGGCTATCAAGGTACACTTTTACTTACCCTTTGTCAATTCAGTTTGCTCTCTTGTTCTTCCTTACTGACTTTGGCATCGGAGTGTCCCCGGCCGATCCCAACGGCGCCTCACAGGGAAGGGCTCCGATCAAGGATTTTTCCACAAGTTATCAAGAGGTATAGAGGAAGGTACTCTTGTTATACTCAGCTTCTGATTTGTAAAGGGTTTTTGAGTCTCTACCTTTAAAGAGCTCAGTAGTGAATTGGAAATCTCGGAACGTGTTCCGGGGACAGGACGTAGGCTTAGAAGAAGCCGAACCTGGATAAATCCGCTGAGTGAAGTATTTCTAACCCTTAACTCCTTAATACATTGCTTGCTTAAAACAAACTAAAACTGACCAAGTAAAAGAGGTCAAGCTGAGTTGTGCGCTGCAAACGACTTAGTTCAGGAATAGACTCTAAGTGCTATTTCCTGACTTAAGCAACGAAACTGACCTAGTCACCAGTTGACTAAGCCAGTGTCTTGCTGTTGCTCAGCGCCGCTGTCATATACTTTCTTCTTAAGAAAAAGAAGTTTGCCCTAATTATTTAAAAAGGGTAAAATAGTTCCTAACCCCCCCTTGGAACTATCTTTGCAACCTTACAAGGGACCAACAAGTGGTATCAGAGCCTAAAAGCTCATTACTAAAGGTTTAACAACCTTGAGTTGATCCATACCATGGGTGAAAACAGCACTCGGTTTCTCCCTGGAAACCAGACAACTCAGATATTACCTGAGGGGCTGTCCATTACTAGGCCTCCCCTATTCTTCGGGTCAAACTATACCTTTTGGAAGAATAGGATGAAGAACTTCATTCAAGCTACAAACATGAGTGCCTGGCTATCTATAGTCCAAGGCCCGTTTGTACCTGTGAAAGTTGTTGCTGGCCAGTCAGTTGTTAAAGCTGAGGTTGAATGGACAGAGGATGATCTCAAGAAGCTACAAAATCATGCTTCGGCTATAAATATGCTTCACTGTGCGCTGGATGCTGCAGAATACAACAAAATATCAGGTTGTGAGTCAGCACAGGAGATCTGGAAGAAGCTGGAGGTCACCTACGAAGGAACCAACAAGGTGAAGGAGTCCAAGGTCAACCAGCAGATGAGATTGTATGAGCTGTTCGAAATGAACAATGATGAGGGGATTTCTGAAATGAATGCAAGATTCACCAACATCATAAATGAGCTCAAAAGACTTGGAAAAATCTTCACTGAGGAAGAACAAGTCAAGAAGATACTCAGAAGTCTTCCTAAAGACTGGCAAGCCAAGAAGACAGCCATTGAAGAAGCTCAGGATTTAACCACCTACAAATATGATGAACTCATCGGCTCACTGCTGACTCATGAGATATCTATGAAGAATTTCGAGGTGAAGGAAAAATCCGAAGACAAGAAGCAGAAGTCACTTGTCATGAAAGCTGATTCAACTGATGATGGCTCAACTGACGATGAGGAGATGGCAATGTTTACAAGAAAAATGAAGAGACTGTTCAAAAGAAATGACAAATACTCTAAGAAGCCTTATAGAAAATTTGATAAATATAAGGCTGACTCAAGTGACAGCAAATTCAATAAGGACAGCTCAAAGCCCATTACATGCTTTGAGTGCCATCAAACCGGCCACATCAAGTCAATCTGCCCAACGCTGAGGAAAGACAAAAAGAATGGCAAGAAGGCAATGGTGGCAACATGGAGTGACAGTGATGATTCTTCATCAACTGAAGCTGAGGCCACAGAGTCAGCGAAGATATGCTTCATGGCTGACGAACTTGCTGAGCCATGCATTTCTGAGCATGCTGACCAATCTGATGAGTCAGATAATGAAGAGCAATCTAATGAGGTAATCTCACTCTCTCAACTCAGAAATGAAATGGGTAATGCCCTGAGTGATCTCTATACACTTGTCAAAAAGTGTAACAAGAAGATTAAAGCACTCAGCCGGCGCTGTGATGAAGTAGAAGAGGTCAAACTGAGTGACCTCAGATACCTTCTTCAGGACAACTCAGTTTTGCATAAAAATATGAAAACCATTCATGAGTCTGTCTCTGAAGTCTAGTCAGTTTCAAAGAAACTGAGGAAGGATGTCACAACCATTCAGAACCAATTAAAGGTTCCAAACAAAAACAATTTTCCTCTGAGAACTCAGTATCAAGGTACTCAGTAGAGACGAAATCCCCAGTGAAGAGTCCAGTGTGACTTTTGTGGGAAGTTAGGACACACCACTAAGGTGTGCTGGCACGCTCAGCACTGGGGTGCTGACAAGTCAGTAAAGAATCCTAAACAGAAGGTCAGTTGTGACTTCTGTGGAAAAAGTGGCCATACTATCAATATATGTCGCCACAAAATAAAATATGATGCTTTACCTGTTGAACCTAACAAGTCAGGACCCAAAAAGAATTGGGTACCTAAAGGAAACTGATCACAATGCAGGTAAGCCTGAGATGTGCCGAGAAGTCAAAAATGTGGTATATTGACAGCGCATGCTCAAGGCATATGACGGGTGATGAAACTCAGTTCATCACGTTTGAACGTAAACGAGGAGGAAGTGTAAGTTTTGGAGACAACAGAAAGGGTAAGATAGTAGGATCAGGCACCGTTGGAGGTAATCCCACTATTGAATCTGTCTCCCTAGTCAGCGGACTCAAATATAACTTACTCAGCGTAGCTCAGCTATGTGATAATGGGAGAAAAGTTATATTTGATGATACTGGATGTAAAATATATGAGGGAAAAACAAATGAGTTAATTTTAAATGCCCCTCGGATAGACAATGTCTTCATGCTGAACCTAGAAAAGAAGTTTTCAAAAACTGTATGCTTAGTCACAAAGGAAGAAAATTCCTGGCTATGGCACAGGAGACTTGGTCATGTAAGCATGGACCTCCTGGCCAAATTAGCAAGAAAGCAATTGGTTGAGGGACTGCCTGAACTTAAATTTCAAAAAGATTAACTATGCCACGCTTGCCAAGCTGGAAAACAAACCAAACAATCTTTTCATAGTAAAAACATTGTCTCAACTAAACGTCCGTTAGAGTTACTACACTTGGATCTCTTTGGTCCAGTCCAGCCGTTGAGTCTGGGTGGAAGAAGATTTTCCTTGGTCATTGTAGATGACTTCTCTCGGTATACGTGGGTTATCTTGCTGACCAGCAAGGATGAGACCTTTGAGACATTTTCAAATTTGGTTAGAAAAATTGAAAATGAAAAAGACCTAAAATTAGCTCATATCCGTAGTGATAACGGTGGAGAATTCAAAAACCAAAAGTTTGTTGAATTCTGTGAAGCCAGCGGCATTGACCACAATTTTTCTGCTCCTAGAACACCTCAGCAAAATGGGGTTGTAGAAAGGAAGAACAGAACTCTGGTTGAAATAGCCAAGATAATGCTGGATGAGCATAAGCTTCCAAAGTATTTTTGGGGAGAAGTTGTTAACACAACATGCTATATTCTCAATAAGGCTCTAGTTAGACCTATACTTAAGAAAACCCCTTATGAACTTTGGAAAGGACGAAAGCCCAACATTGGATACTTTCGTGCCTTTGGCTGTAGATGTTTCATTTTAAATACCAAAGATAGCTTAGCCAAATTTGATTCAAAAGCTGATGAGGCTATCTTTCTAGGCTACTCAACAAACAGCAAAGCATACAGAGTTTTTAATAAGAGAACCCAAGTATTAGAAGAGTCTATACATGTGCAATTCGATGAAACTGACCCTGCAGGAAGATACCAGCCGCTGACAGAAGATGAACCAAACTCAGCACCTGCTGATCAAGAACCAGCTACTGAGTCCTTCACAAAGCGGCTGACCAAGAGTAAGAGTGAACCTAAGATTGTTTTCGCTGACCAATCTACTTCTGCAGAGAATGTTGAAACACGAATAGAACAAGACACAAATCTACCCAAGGAGATAAGAGTCCCAAGAGGGCATTCAGAAAATGCAATTCTTGACTCAGCTGGAAATACCCTGATGACAAGGAATCAACTCAGGAAGTATCTCGGCAATGTAGCCTTTGTCTCAGTTCAGGAGCCGAAGAACTTTGCTGAAGCTCAGCATGATGAATTCTGGATGAATGCCATGCAAGAGGAACTCGACCAATTCAGAAGGAATAATGTATGGGAGCTAGTGCCACATCCAAGAAGCCAGAAGACCATTGGAACCAGATGGGTCTTCAGGAACAAGCTGGATGAACAAGGAAACGTAGTCAGAAACAAAGCACGGCTTGTAGCTCAGGGCTACAGTCAGCAAGAAGGTATTGACTATGGTGAGACCTTTGCCCCAGTGGCAAGGCTAGAAGCAATTAGGATTTTATGTGCATATGCATCTTATATGAATTTTAAATTGTTTCAAATGGATGTTAAGAGTGCATTTCTTAATGGAGTAATAAACGAGGAGGTCTATGTCAATCAGCCTCCAGGGTTTGAGGATCCTAAGTTCCCAAACCACGTTTATAAACTCAAAAAGGCTCTGTATGGCCTCAAGCAAGCACCACGTGCTTGGTATGAGAGGCTGACCAACTTCTTACTGACTAGAAACTATGTCAGGGGTCAAGCTGATACAACCTTATTCATTAAGAGAAAGGGTAAAGATACCCTGCTGGCTCAAATATATGTAGATGACATTATATTTGGTGCTACTAATGAATCTATGTGCAAGGAATTTGGTAAGCAAATGCAGACTGAGTTCGAGATGTCAATGATGGGAGAACTCAACTTCTTCCTTGGACTTCAAATTAAACAAGGAAAGAATGGCATATTCATCAGTCAAGCTAAATATGTCAAGGAGATATTGAAGAAATATGAACTAGAACATTGTAAGCTAATATCCACTCCTATGGGCACTGACACTGTCCTCTGCGCTGACGAAAATGGTAAGTCAGTAGACAGCAAGTTGTATCGAGGTATGATTGGCTCTCTACTTTACTTAACAGCAAGTAGGCCGGACATTCAGTTCTCAGTATGTTATTGTGCTAGATATCAGGCTAACCCTAAGGAATCCCATTACATTGTTGTAAAAAGGATCCTTAGATATTTGCAAAGCTCAGTAAATGCAGGCTTGTGGTATCCAAATACTCATGACTTTACACTCATCGGATACACTGACGCTGACTATGGACGAGACAAGCTGGAAAGAAAAAGCACCTCTGGAGGATGCCATTTTCTAGGAAGCTGTCTTGTATCTTGGTTCAGCAAGAAGCAGGCGTCAGTAGCCCTGTCCACCACTGAAGCTGAGTACATTGCTGCTGGAAGCTGTGTTGCTCAAGTCCTATGGATTAAGCAACAGCTTGAAGACTATGGTGTACAAACAAAGACAATTGAAGTTAAATGCGACAACAAAAGCGCAATTGACCTCTCAAAGAACCCAATCCAGCACAGCAGGATGAAGCATGTCAGCATAAGACATCACTTCATCAGAGATCATGTACTCAAGGAAGAAATCAAGCTGACCTATGTGCCAACAGATGAGCAGCTCGCTGATATCTTTACAAAGCCTCTAGCACGAGAGCAATTCAGCATACTGAGAGAAGCCATTGGTATGTTTAATCCACTGTCTTAAATTCCTAAGTAAAAATATGATATAATGCATGCTGAATGAATGTTAACATGCTGAGTGTTTTAAAGAATATCTGTCAAAATCACATGCACAGTAACTAATGCACACTGAGTAAGTTATCTCAGACCGAGTAACTAATTACTCCCACTATCCGTTGCACAAAACTGACTACTCAGAATATGAAACGTTTGTACCAACAAATGCTGAGTAAAGGTAATCATTAGCATTCAATGCAAACGCACGCGTAATGACACCTGTACAACGCATGCGCCGAATATGTCATAAAGTGTCATAAATGTCAGGGTTTCTGCCGATTGGACAACCCAAGGGCAAAACCGACCTAAATTCAAACGGAAACCTTAATTAAAAATCTATAAATAGTGGGTATTTCCCCACTACCTTCTCTTTACGCATACTGAACTTTCAAAAGCTTCAGAATTTCCTTAAGAACTTAAGAACTTCAGAACTCCTAAAATGACTAAAGCCTCTTTCAACATCTCCGGTGCCGGTCATTCCAAGGCCACCACCGATGAACAGACAAACAAACCTCTACTCAGCCTTCTCCATCCAAAGCTACTGGACATGGAAAAGAAAAAGCCACTCAAACTCAGGGAAAACCAGCTAAACCTAGACAGTACATTCGCGTATTCGAGAATGTCCGAGAATGGAAAGTGGAACCTTCTCGCTGGGTATCTCAGACCTTCATTGACTCAGAACAACCGTTCTGTGACTGGATAAAGAACAACGGCTGGACTGAGTTGTTCTCCCTACGATTCCCCACCTACCCTGACCTGGTTATGGAATTCTACCATAACCTCAAAGCTGACGCAAAGGACCATGACTACTTAGTCACTGAAGTCAGGGGAAAGACCATTTTCATCAACCCAACGTATTTGGGATCCTTACTCAGCCTCAAGACTGAGGGTGCTGAGTTAAGAAGAAATGGTGATCAGGAGGACATCTACTATGATGAAACCTTCTGTAAGCCTGCTGGGTACATTGGAGAAGTATCCAGCTCGTCCATGGGTCAGCATCAGAAGATGGCCCACTTCCTGCTGGTCCAACTGATCTACCAGAAGGTCAACTGCACCAGCTCAGCCTCCCACTTCGAGATGTGCTTTATCTGGCACATGCTGACCTATAAACCGATAAACATGCCAGTGTTTCTAATAGCTGGATTCCTGCACAGCACGAACAATCTAAGGCTAGGCTCGCTGATCACAAAGATTCTAGTTGACCACAAGGTTGACTTACAAGGAGAAACCTGTGTGAAAGGATCTGAGATCACAGCAGCATCACTGCGTGCTCTCAAATTCAACCAACCCTTGAAGAAGGGAAAATTTATTGAGCAGCCAGAGGAGCAAGCTGAGGAAGTGCTACTTGCTGAGGTGATTGTTCCAGCAAAAGGAAAACGGACTAAAGCTCCAGCCACAAGAAAAAGGAAGCCCACTGGTACTCCATCTAAGGACGCTGAGCCTAAGTCCAAAAAGACCAAATCAGCTACTGAGTCAAACCAAGACAAAACTCAGTCAGCTGAAAAGCACAGCAGGCAAGATGAGCCTGCAACTGAGGATACAACTGATCCTCCTCAGAAGAAGCAGAAGACTTCTACTCTTTCACCCATCAACGTCCTTCCACTTGACTTCGTAGTCACTTCGGACTCACATTATGCTCAGCATCATGCTGAAGAAACTGAGCAACAGGAAGATTAGGTGGACCTAGATGAACATTTCGTCACTCAGCTCGAGGAAGAGCTTGAGAATGAAGACACTGAGGATGAAGGACATGCACAGGAGCAAGAGAAGGAAGCTGACTCTGAAAGGACAGCTAGTGACCATGATCAAGCTGACCAAGCTCACACTGAGTCAGCTGATGGAGTTGAACAACATCACGAGCCAACTAACCAGCACACTGCTGATCAGAATGTAGACGACTCTCCATCTCAAGCTGACCCTCCTCCTGTACAAAAGACCAGAAGAAGACTAGTAAAGGCCAGCATCTTAGACCAACCAGTCAGCACACCAGTGCATGATCCATCCAAGGTCAAGATGACCTTCTTCCGGAAGCCAATTCCTTCTGCACCATCTCCTCAACCTTCACAAGCAGCAGAAAAACAAGCCTCTGTCTCTACTCAGGAACAAGCCGAACAACTTAACTCTGCAAACCCACCAATCCAAACCGAGCAAAATCTCGAAGAAAACACAGCACCAGTCAGCTCTGAACCCATCCAACCTGACTGTTCCACTGAGGTTGAACCTGCTAACCCAACAACTATCCAATCAACACTTGGGCAGAACCCAACAATAACCCTAGTCCCTGACCCAGCAACCTCTTCTCTATCTGGTCAAACTGCCATCTCTCAGGCCACAATCAATGTTACTAAGTCTAGTCAAAGAATTATTGACTCAGTGCAGGCTCTGATTAGAGATATTCAGCATTCAACTCCTCCTGCTGCTGCCATTTCCCATATAGAAACTACTCAGCCTTCTCAAGTAACTCAACTTCTCAATGAAGTTAAGGAACTCAAGGACCTGCTGAGTATTCTACTATCTTCACAAACACAGCAAGCTAGGCAGGATTCGATTGCTAAGTTGGCTGAGATCCAGCTGACAACAGTACAGTGTCTCACTTCTCTATCTTCCCAGATCCAGAACTTGTCAGCTGCGAACCCAAATCTCGCCACTTCCTCTGAGTTAAAGATGCTATTTGCTCAGCTCCATACTGAACAAAACAAGACTAATGCACAGCTTGCAAACACATCTCAATGCTCAATGGAGCAACTCAGTAAGGCAGTTCGTCTACTTAATCTCCACAAGGAAGAAATGGACACCAATCAGCTCAAACAGGATCAAATACTGACCAATTCCCAGAAGATATTCGACCATGTTAGACACACGAATCTTCAGCGTGAGCACTATGATACTTCACTTCTCAAAACCTTCCACAACTCCTTTGCTGCGCTGACAGACACAATTACATGGCTGGGAAAAGGACAAGCTTATGTACTCAGTATGCTCAGTGCTGCTGATATCCGTATTAGTCCTGAGGTCCTCAGCAACGGTGCTCCTATCTTTGATGGCATAAACGAAAGTGCTGATCGTTTGAAGACCTTCTCTACTGAGCTCTCCAGAGCTGTTCTTTTGGATTCCTTTAAGTTGCCTCCACCCGGTGCTGGCAAAACGGGGGAGAAGAAAGATCAGCGCAGAACTCAAGCTGAAGGAAGTCAGCAAAAGAAGAAGAAATAGATAGATAAAAAAAAAACTTAGTTTACACTTAGCTTATTTCTTCCTTCTTGTAACATGTATTATGTATGCTGACTATCCTATGTTATTTAATACAATACCTGCATGCATTGTCGACTCAACTTGTGTTATTTATCCTTTCATGCTAAGTATTATGAATGCATCTTCTAAGTACAAATTGAACTCAGTAAACGAGTAAAATACCTGCTGAATGTAAGCTGCGTAAAAATTAATGTTTGAACTTGTCTAAAATCAACCATTGAACAAATTAATTACTCAGCGCTCTTTTACTATACTACACTTCCGCTAAAACTGAGTAAAATAGAATATATCCCACAAGCTGACCTATACTTGAAAACTGATCTTAGACTTATTCAATTAAACCTTAAAATGTTTAGAATAAAACTAAGTCAGTAGCTCAACCCTGATGGGGGAGTTTACTTAGTCAAATAGGTCAACTATCATGGGGGAGCTCAATGCTGAGTTCCTTGCTGAATAGTTTTGCCAAAATCAAAATGGGGGAGTTTGTTGAAACACCTTTCCATAGGATTTTGATTTGACAAAATTATTTAAGTACAATTAAATATTCTATAACACACTAAGTTTAAATGCTTTGATTTATTGTTACTAATGTGTGTGTTCAATGTTGAGTTTATAATTGTTACAAGACATAAAGATCATAAGGCCCAAGCCCTATATGAAAGTCAAAGCCCAAGTCAAACAAGGCCAAGATCACTCAGCCCGCGTATTACAAAACGCTGCCGTTGAGTATTGAAACGCAGCTCAGCAATGAAGGATCCAGAAGATCCACGTAGACAACTTCGGTAAGAAGCTGCTGAGCTGTCTCGACAAAACGTACAAGACAGCCGCTGACCACAAAGCAACTTTCAGACCAAGTATTTCCTCTTTTGGTAAAGAACAGAAGACGCAGGAAGCTGTCTGTTTGACATTACCAGATTTGGAGGAACATACTGCCACACTGACCGAAGAACAGAAGATGCTAGAATCTGATTGGCTAAGAGAACTGCTGAACAGACTGAGTGAAAACGACATGAAGCCGTTTCCCTCCAACGGTTATTTCGAAATTCGAAATAACCAGAAGCTCTCACAGCTCTCTATAAATAGAGCATTCAGAATCCTTATTCTATACAGAACTTTGAGCAAAAGCCGTTACGCTGACCAAAAGTATACAAAAGTTCTGCATCCAAAAGCAAAGCAAATCTTACACGACAATTTTCACATCTGTGTAAAAGTCTAGAGTGATTGATCCTCAATCATCTAAGGTGTTCTAGCAATTGTTGTTTAGGACAAATCTTAATCATTTCTAGAATTAGAAAGGAGAAGCTGAGTACTCGGTTTTAGTACTTAGTGAATTAGAGTAGAAGTGAGTAGAGGTATAGAGGAAGGTACTCTTGTTATACTCAGCTTCTGATTTGTAAAGGGTTTTTGAGTCTCTACCTTTAAAGAGCTCAGTAGTGAATTGGAAATCTCGGAACGTGTTCCGGGGACAGGACGTAGGCTTAGAAGAAGCCGAACCTGGATAACTCCGCTGAGTGAAGTATTTCTAACCCTTAACTCCTTAATACATTGCTTGCTTAAAACAAACTAAAACTGACTAAGTAAAAGAGGTCAAGCTGAGTTGTGCGCTGCAAATGACTTAGTTCAGGAATAGACTCTAAGTGCTATTTCCTGACTTAAGCAACGAAACTGACCTAGTCACCAGTTGACTAAGCCAGTGTCTTGATGATTGCTCAGCGCCGCTGTCATATACTTTCTTCTTAAGAAAAAGAAGTTTTCCCTAATTATTTAAAAAGGGTAAAATAGTTCCTAACCCCCCCTTGGAACTATCTTTGCAACCTTACAAGGGACCAACACTCATGAGTTCACTGTTGGAGACTGGATCAACATCCATTTATGCTCTGTCGATGTTGAGTAGGCTGACTGCTTCACTTAGTTGGTCAATAGTACACTGAGAAGAGGAGGATACTAAGTCACGTGTACTGGTCAGCTCGGCATTAAGCTTGGTAAAGCACTGTTGAAGTTCCGCAGAGGTGGCAAACTCAGCATTGCCGGGTGCACTTGATTTGGTCAGTTCTTCAGTTAACTTGGTAAAATATCCTTGAAGTTCAGTGGAAGTGGCATACCCTGGATTGACTTCCGACAGTTGGTTAATTTTGCCTTCAAGCGAATTCATATGGTTCGCCATTGTGAGCATCAGTTTAGTCAGTTTGGCTATCTGGCCTTGATTTGGTTGCTGAGTTTGAACCGTAGTGATAATACTGACCAGATCCTTGAGTCCTCGGAGTTCATTTAGAAGCTGAGTAATACCTGATAGTTGGGAGGACTCAGCTTGAGTAGATTGGTATGCATCAGCCTGGGGAAGGTTTAAGTCTTGAAGCAAGGACTGAGCAGAAGCAATGACACGGCGTCTTGACTCAGTAGCACTCAAGTATGCAAAGTGAGCAGCATTAGACTCAGAGGCTGGTGTTGAGCTTGATGGTGGTGGAGGAGTTGTCTCTTTGCCAGATTGAGTACCTTGATTGGTAACTGGACTGTGATTGATTTCAGGAGCTGAGTCATCACCATGTTGAGTTGGAGGTGGAGTTTGATTAGACAAGTTAATCTCCTCAGCTTGGATAGGTGAAGTTGAAACAGGAGGCGTGCCACCTTGAGCAGCTTGGATTGGATCTTCAGGGTTTTTGGCTTGTTCCTCATCCTGAGTAACAGAGGCTTGTTTTTCTACAGGATTTTCTGGTGGTGACTCAGTTTCATTCAAGAAGTATTTGAACTGGATGTTGGAAAGGTCATCCTCAATTTCTTCCGGAGAGAAGGCATCCATAAGTTCAATTGGCTTTTGGACCTTCTTTTTGAGTCTCCTTCGTGGATGAGCTGTGGGTGGTGAAAGGTCAGCTTGAATTTCGTCGCTGGACTCAGTAGCAACTGTCTCCTCTTCTACAAGTTGCTCAACATGACCTTCAACAGCATCACTTTCTCTTTCTCCCTGCTCAGCATCATCCTGAGATTTCTCAACATTGGTAGGTTCTTCCTGCTCAGTATTAAATTCTTCCTCAGCATGAGTTTCATCTGTAGCTTGTTGCTCAGTTCCTTTCTCAGCTGCTTTGTCTAGGTCAGTTCCATGATCTGTAGAGATAGCTCCATCTAGGGGTTCAGTTTCAACTATTTATAAGGTGTTAACCTTCTTCCTTTTCATCAAAGGGGATTCAGGGGTTTCCTCTTCATCCTCAGGCTCTTCTTGCCTTTTTCTCTTCTCTGCTAACTCAGCTTGCTCTTTAGCCTTGTCAGCTTTAGCTTTTTCCTGAGACACAAGTCTCACCTTTTTGGGGACAGCATGGATGTCTTTAGAGCAGGTTTCAAGAGCCTTCCTCTTCTTCTTCTTCTGCTCAGGCTGAGCTATCTTAGGGGACTTAGTATGAGTCTCCACTTCTTTTTCTGGCTCAGTTTGAAGCTCAACTTCTGGTTGCTCAGCTTCTTCATCTTCCTCAGCATCTCCACCTCCTTCATATCCTTTCAAGGGTTGATTGTACAACAGTCCATCCAGCAGAACTGCAGTGATTTCACTCCCCAAGCTACTTGTTTCATTTATCGTCTCGATCTGCTTGTCTTCGAGAATTTTTGTGATTAGAGACCCCAAGCGGAGTTTCTTACCACCTTGTTGAAGAGCTCCAACTAGGAAGACGGGGAGATTGAGTGGAGTGTAGGTCAGCATGTGCCAGATGAAGAACTGCTCGAAGTTAGAGGCGGATGAAGCTGAGTTGAGTTTGGGGAAGATAAAGTTGGTCAGCATGTAATGGAACATCTTCTGTTCTTTTCCCATACAGGTGCTGGGTATTTCACCCTTATGATCCTTGGGTTTACAGAACCCCTTGATCTTCTCAGCCGTGTCTTTTGGCACTTTCTCCTTTGTTGTTCTGAACTCAATTCCTTCGTCTGGTAAATCTAGTAAGGTGGCTAGATAAGCAGGGGTTACGATGATTTTCTGACCTTTAACTGTGGTCTCCAAATAATCAGAGTCATCTTCATCAACATGTAGATTCGAATAGAATTCCCGTACTAACCTAGGATAGGTTGTTCCTGAGAGAGAAAAGAGGCCAGTCCACTTGTTCTTCTCGATCCAGTCACAAAATGGTTTCTCCGAGGTGACGAATCCTGGAGAGAACCATCTGCATTTCAGAACCTCCAGATTTTTGACCTTTTTGTGTACTTTGATCATCTTTCTTTCTATTTGTGTCGAAGGACCCGCGGAGTCACCCTGAGTGGGTTTGTTTGAGGTTTGAGTTTTAGGGGTTTCGTTCTTCCCGGAAGCCATTTTTACAGGTGAAGGTTTTTGTGGTTTTAGGGAGAGAGAAGAGTTTGATTGTAAGCGTAAAGAGTAAAGAGTGGGGATCCTTCCGCTTTTTATATTAGATTTTCGGCGGCCCTATTCAATTATCTAGCCATTTTTGCCTAGGGATGTTCAACCGACAAGGATTCTGTCATTTATGACATCTTCGGCACATGGGATATGTCATTAAAGCGCGTCTTTCCAAGGTGCCAGTAGTTACACGTGTAGGCATTTATTTTACGCGAGTGGGTTTCTTCGGGATTTTGCTAGAATTCGAAACATTCGCGATGTTGAGTGCCTGGCTTTCATGAATTTCCTATCTCTAAATAACTCAACATACGTCAATCACTCAGCATGTTCATCAACTCAGCATAGGGTGATTACTCAATATGTTTATCTACTCAGCATAGGATATTTACTCAACATTTGTATCTACTCAGTATAACCACTCAATGTTTATGTCAATTTAGCATGAGGCTATTTTTCTATTTTTAAGCTTAATAAATAGTAGATATTTATTGTTAATTTACTCAGCATGGCATTTGCACAATCATTCAAATTTCCACTCAATATAGCAATCACTCAACATTCAACTATACAGATTTATTTAGAGTGGATTTGACATACCAATGGCTTCCCTTAGTATATTGAATTGTTCTCGTGCCAAGGGCTTAGTGAAGATATCTGCAAGCTGATCATTTGTTGGCACATAGGTCAGCTTGATCTCATCTTTTAGTACATGGTCTCTGATGAAGTGATGCCTTATGCTAACATGCTTCATCCTGCTGTGTTGGACTGGATTCTTAGATAGATCAATGGCACTTTTGTTGTCACATTTGATCTCTATTGTCTTTGTTTTGACTCCATAATCCTCGAGCTGTTGCTTTATCCATAGGACTTGTGCAACACAGCTTCCAGAAGCCACGTACTCAGCTTCTGTTGTAGACAGGGCTACGGATGATTGCTTTTTGCTGAACCAAGATACTAGACAGCTTCCAAGGAAATGACATCCTCCCGAAGTACTCTTCCGTTCTAGCTTATCTCGTCCATAGTCAGCATCAGTATATCCAATGAGTGTGAAGTCATTTGAAGTTGGATACCATAGACCTGCATCAACTGAGCTTTGCAAGTATCGAAAAATTCTTTTTACAGCAGTTAGATGAGATTCCCTGGGGTCAGCTTGATATCTAGCACAATAGCATACTGAGTACTGAATATCAGGTCGACTAGCAATGAAATAGAGTAAAGAACCTATCATACCTCGATAGAGTTTACTATCAACTGACTTACTCTTCTCATCCTTGCATAGGACAGTATCAGTACCCATGGGGGTTGATATTGGTTTGCAATCTACCATGCTGAATTTCTTTAACATTTCCTTAGTGTACTTAGACTGACTTATAAAGATGCCATTCTTACCTTGCTTGATTTGAAGTCCAAGGAAGAAGTTGAGTTCACCCATCATGGACATCTCAAACTCAGTTTGCATCTGTTGGCTAAATTCTTTGCACAAAGATTCGTCAGTGGCACCAAATATTATATCATCTACATATATCTGTGCAAGTAGGGTATGCTTACCCTTTTTCTTAATAAACAAGGTTGTGTCAGCTTTTCCCCTGACATAGTTCCTGGTCAGCAGGAAATTGGTCAACCTCTCATACCAAGCTCTTGGAGCTTGTTTTAGGCCGTACAAGGCCTTTTTGAGTTTATAAACGTGGTTTGGAAACTTTGAATCTTCAAACCTAGGAGGTTGATTAACATATACCTCTTCGTTTATAAGGCCATTAAGAAATGCACTTTTTACATCCATTTGGTATAGTTTAAAATACATGAAACTAGCATAGGCACACAATATACGTATAGCTTCTAGCCTAGCAATAGGTGCAAATGTTTCTCCATAGTCTATACCTTCTTGCTGACTATAGCCTTGGGCTACAAGTCAAGCTTTGTTTCTAATCACATTTCCATGCTCATCTAGTTTATTTCTAAAGACCCACTTGGTACTAGATCCCATACCTCATTTCTGGTGAATTGGTCAAGTTCTTCCTGCATAGCATTTATCCAATATTCATCTTGCTCAGCATCAGCAAAATTCTTTGGCTCAAGCATTGAAACGAAGGCAACATTGCCGAGGTATTTCCTAAGCTGATCTCTGGTCATCAACTTGTTATTTGCCGCATCAAGGATGGACTTTTCTGTGTGTCCTCTTGGTATCTTTATTTCCTTGGGCAATGTTGAGTCGTTTGGAAGAGGTGTTTCTACAATCTCTACAGGAATAGATTGGCCAGCAAATGATATTTCAATTTCTTGCTTACCTTGGGTCAGCTCCTGTATAGATGACATAGAGGCTTCTTGTTGATCAGCGGAAGCTGAGCTTGGTTCATCTTCTTCAGGCTGAGCTGACTTACCTGTAGGGTCAGTTTCATCGAACTCAACATGTACAGACTCTTCTACAACCCGAGTTCTTTTATTAAATACTCTATATGCTTTACTGTTTGTTGAGTACCCCAAAAAGATCGCTTCGTCAGCTTTAGCATCAAATTTACCAAGGTTGTCTTTTGTATTGAGTATAAAGCATTTACACCCAAAAGCACGAAAGTATCCAATGTTGGGCTTTCGTCCTTTCCAAAGCTCATATGGAGTTTTCTTAAGTATAGGTCTAACTAGAGCCCTATTCAGTATGTAACATGCCGTGTGAACAGCTTCACCCCAGAAGTACTTTAGAAGCCTATTTTCACTCAACATAGTCCTAGATATTTCGACAATAGTTCTATTTTTCCTTTCAACAACCCCATTTTGTTGAGGTGTTCTAGGAGCGGAGAAATTATGGTCAATACCACTGATTTCACAAAATTCATCAAATTGTTGGTTTTTGAATTCTCCACCATTGTCGCTTCTAATGTGAGCTACTCTTAGGTCTTTGTCATTTTCAAGCTTTTTGATCAATGTAGTAAACATCTCAAAGGTTTCATCCTTGCTACTCAGCAAGATGATCCAAGTGTACCGAGAGAAATCTGTTGAAACACCTTTCCACAAGATTTTGATTTGACAAAATCATCCATGATTAAGAGGCAATTAAATTTAGATGCTTTGATTTAATTGTACTAATATGTTTGTTAAATATTGAGTGCAAAAAAAATATATAAAGTAAAGACAGGACAAAAGACAGCACAAACGAAGCTGAATAGAAAGGAACTCAGCATGACAGAATAGAAGCTGAGTGGAGTTAAAATTCTGAAACAAAACGGAGCTGACCTTGAAGGAACTCAGCATGAACTGTGAACATTTGAAAAGAACAAACAAAGCTGAGTAACAGTCAGGACAGCATGAAGGATTCGTTCAAAGACAAAGTCTGCAAATCTTCTGCACCAATAATTGGAACCTCGAAGACACCTAAAAGACTAATTCCGAGAGTCATGGGACGTTGGATTATTGGAAATAGACAACTGGCACAAACAGACAAACCAGACGCTAGAAGACAAACCTGACGCCTGAAGAAAACAGAAATTGGGAATGGAGGTGCAGTCTAAAGCTTTCCAGAAATTGTTCCCCAAAAGAGCCGTTTTGATGTTAACGGTTAGGACAATTCAAAACGATCAAATCTACAGATTTCCCTCTATAAAAGGACAATCAAAAAACATGGATATGTACTGAAGCATCGAAAGAAAAATACAAGAGAGAAAGTTTCAAAAGCACTCAAATACAAAAAGAATCTTACACCAACATTCCTATTCTATGTGTAAAAGCTAGATTGAGTTGTAATCATCTAAAGTGTTCTTTAGTTCAAAAAGGAACAAGTATGTGATCAATAGGAATATTGAGAGTGTAAAGCTGAGTGCTTGGTTGTAAGCATTTCAGTGGTAGAGAAATCTAGGTGCTGGGTTGTAGCACTTGGTAGGAGTTGAGTAGACGAATAGAGGAAGGTACTCTTGCATATTCAACTGCCTTGTAATTGGTTTGTGCTCTACCTTTAAAGAGCTCAGTATTGGATTCAAAAAGCCCGGAGGACTCTGGGGACTGGACGTAGGCAGAGAGGCCGAACCAGGATAAGTGATACTGAGTAATCTCTAAACTCTCTCTTATAACTGTATGTGTTGTTTGCTTTATTTACTCAGCATATAAATTGCCTAAGCTGATCCTGAGTAAGTAAGTGGTGCTGAGTTGGAAGCTGATGCGCCTTCGGTGAAGACTCACTAAGGGATAAGTGTACCCCGTCGTTATCAAGTAATAAATTTCTGGTTTAAGTCCAGGTTATCGTCCACAGGATTTATTTCTGCAAGTACCGAGCTACTCGATCTCGAATGTTATCTAGGCTTAGGGGGTTTTGAGTTGGTTTGTTCATATTAATCTACTCCTAGGTTGAATTATACTAATCCTAGCTAAGTTATCTAATTCTAGCTAAGTTATTCTACGCCTAACTAAGTTACTCTACCCCTAATTGATCTTTTACCAATGCAATTAACCGAATGAACATGAAGGGATACGATGATAATGAAAATAGAATGTTTAAACAATTGAATTGAAACTAAGTCACTTGTGTCCAAGGCGATTAACCCGACCTATCCTCCTAAAGTCCCTAGTTCGTGATTCCCTTGTAAGGCCGAAACTAGCTCTAAGGCTCAGTAATTTGGGCTTAATCTTCTATAGGGTCGTCAATCCTATAGGCACTGACTAGGTCATATTCAGCTCGCAATATGTGCCAACCTAATTTTGGGATTATCGAATGAGTTAAACCAATCAGACAAAGCGTAAGACAAAGATTAAAACATCAAAACAATTGAATAAACAAGAACTATAATATATATCAAAGATGGAAACATTGTCACAAAGTTACAATAAACCTAGAATTCATAGCATGTATCAGAGGCTAGACAGAATGTAAAAGAAGAAAAATCCCTTTCAGGGAACCTGTCTACCAATGCAGGCGTCTTTCTAGGACTTAAGGATGAAGCTTGAGTAATCCTCGGTGAATGGAGCTTCGGAGGTGTCTTCAATGGAGGTTTGAAGGATATGGAGGAGGTGGAGAGGATTTCTCAAGGTGAAAAGCTAAGTAAATTACAAAGGAAAAAGATATCTAATTTACAATGGAAAAATCCTATTTATAGACGCGTCTCGGGCCTCGTTTTGACCTATTTTCGTGTCCTTGTTGGTGTAGGAAGACGTGGGGCCGAACGTGGCTTCGTGGGGGCGGAATTGGTCTTTTTGACCAATTCCCGTAGGGCTGCTCGCCGAGCAGAGAAGGCTGCTCGGCGAGCAGGGCTGCTCGCGCCGAGCAGCCCCCTGCTCGCCGAGCAGGCGCCTGGTGGCCTGCTCGCCGAGCAGGCTCCTGCTTGCCGAGCAGGCGCCTGGCGCCCTGCTCGCCGAGCAGGCCTCTGGGGGCCTGCTCGGCGAGCAGAAATGGCCCGTGGGGCCCTGCTCGCCGAGCATTTTCGCCTGAAGCGTGCTCGATTCATGCCGAGTGACTTCTATGCCCTTTTTCGTCCGAACTTACACCTGCACACGCATAAAAACTCCAGAAAACATTAGTCCAAAAGCCAAATTGATCTGTCAATCGCCTATTTTGAGCAAACGCTTGGTTTGGTGCGACTTTTGACGGACCAATTAGCTTCAAAAGATAACGGAATTCTACTATGCATGCTATTTCGGCCGTATTTGCCTAAATTGATCATAAAACGAGCCTAAACGACGAAAAGTAAATAGAACGTTTCCAATTCCTAACTAACTCACACAAAAGCATTTAAATGCGAGAATTGCTCCCTTATTAACCAAATAACTCTAAAACCCGTCCTAAAACCGTACCCAAAGATAGGGGTTTTTGACCCCTATCAAACCTCCTCGCACTTAAAACTTTACTTGTCCTCAAGTAAACTAAAACCTAAACCCGCCATCACAAGCAAGCTAGAAAACCTCCCGGTTTGACTAGGTGCTTGACACAGCTTCGAGCATCTGTAATTACATGCATTCGGAAATACAAAGTAGAGACACGAAATCCAAAAGCCGCATTTCAATTATCATGGGTCATAGTTTTAAGCAAATGGACACATGTTCAATTAAACGAGTTTAAGGGGATCGCTAAGTAAAACACCTCACCATAGGTAGTTCACTCATTCACACAATTTTGGTGGCTAAAGTGTTTACTCTCGGCTTATGTTCTTGCTTAGGATTACGTTGATTTTTCACATTCATCCGAGTTCCTCTACTATGCTATATGACTCCGATGATATCAAAAACAGCCTCTAATTGGGGTTGTAATGTGGTTAGAGGGTTAAAGGTACAACAAGGGTTAAAAGTTCTAGCGCTACAAAAACAAAGTTAAAATGGCTTTAGCAAATACGAAGTGACTGAGCTTTTTATTCATCCCTTATTATTATATTTTTTTTTCTTTTGGGATGTTTTCTTGAGACGTTTTTGATTTTTAGGAACTGGGGAATGAAGTTTTTCCCCTTTTGTTCGTCTCTTTTCTTTTCTTTTCCTGTTTCTGTTTTTCTCTTTTTCTTTTTGGGGTAGTGATGCTCATTCACTTCTTAGCCTTTTGGCTTGCTACTGAAATGCCATAAACAAAGGTAAAGCGCTAGAAGAAAGCAAAGGCTCAATTTCGAGCTTTGCAAAAACAAAGGTTAAATAGCGAACCAAGTTGTGGTTTGCAAAAACGGGTTAGAACGAAAGAAAAATCTACAAACTACAAAAATGTCGGCTCAAAGGGGCTTCCTAGAGTGGATGGAAAAGAAAAAATAAGGTAAAGAAAAGGATTAATTCTAATGAGGCTGATTCATCGTTTATCATCTCAAATCATTGCATGTAGGTTCAACACAGTATTAGGTGCAAAATCTGTAATCTTCCACAAGTCAAAGCATTCACACAAAAATGTCAAGAAAAAGAGCTTTTTGATGTTCGCTCTTAGGCTCAAATTCAGCTCACAATTCTTTGGGTTTCAATTTTGTGTTTACTAGTTTTCCCCAAACTCAAGTTTAATATCACATGCCTTCAATTCTTAAGTTATCTACCTAAGTAATGATTTTAGCATTTCTTCAAAAGTAGGGTCTAAATGCAAACTGTAGCTCATGCTTTTACAGATGTAAGAGTTGTGTCCTACGCCTAAACTAGTTGTCATGCAATTTTAGATTCGGTTCTCAGCCCTCAAAGACAAATAACGAAGTTTAGATTCGAAGGAGGTTCACGGTTTTAGGTCCTAAACATGCAAAAACATAAACAAAACCTAAAAAAAACGCTAAACTAAACTAGACACGACGCAACAAAAATTTAAAATTTATACAATTTTTGTAAGTTTGTCTACCCCTCCTCCTCACACTAAAACATGCAATAAGTTCCAACATTGCATCACAAATCATGAAGTACGAGTGTAAAGAGTTAGGGTGGAGAAGACAACTTACTGATCATCTTGAAGACGGAGGATTTGGACACCCGATGTGTCTTTACCGAGATAAAGTTTGAGTCGATGTCCATTTACTTTCTGGGTGGTTCCATCATTCAACATAATCTCAACCTGATAACTTGCCGGATCCGATTTGATATTCTCTGCCAGAGTTACCTGCAAAACAGAACCGGAGACAGGATCTCCGGGAAAACTCTCCGACGATCAAGTCAGTTTTTGTAAGAAGGTTGGTAATTTGACAATAGTATTGCGGGGAAAATTGTGAGCGTACCTTTTTCCCTCGTTCTTAAGGCCTTTTATAGGTGTTTTTTAGGTAACCGCCGAGGGCGGTTACTCCTTAGTGGGCCACGTTCTGAGGACGGTTCCCCCTTTTTAGGCCATGTCCCTTTCGTGGCTTTCATGGCAACGAACGTGGTTCTGAGTGGGAGTCTTGATGCTCCGTTTAGGAATTCGGGGCGGTTACTCGCTTCACCCGTTTCCGCTTATTCGGGTCCTATTCGGGGTGGTTACTCGCTGCGCCCGCTTCCTTTATTCGGGTCTCATCCGATCTTAGACCATAGGTCTAAGTATGGGCTGGGCCTGCGAAATGAATATGACCCATTTTAGCCTCGCGGGTCATCACATGCCTCCCCTTTAGTTTGATACAAGAGCCCTTTAGGGTCTGTTCATAGGGGACGCTTCGTTTTTGCTTGTCTATTCAAAATTCAAAAACTTGTGAATTTTTCCTCTTTCGTTATTTCTTTTCCGGCGTCATCTTTTCCGGCGTTGACCTCTTATTTCCGTCATTTCTCTGTGTTGTCTTTCCCATGTAAGTTTTCCTCTTCATAATTTGTACCTCGTTTGGCTTTTTACTTCTGTTTATTTCTTTTCCTCAACATGTCGAACCCCGACCTTGACTTCGCACCGTTCGATGAGAGCTACGTCCGCGAGGTTTCTCATGAAGTTGATGAGATGGTTGATGAAGTTTCAACCAGTTCTCATGGGTCTGATTCCCACCCCGCTGACTTCCTCCACCTGGCGAATACAACCGACGAGGGTCTAGGTTTTGACCCTAAGAAGTTGATTCCGCCACCTGTCCCAACCCCCCGTTTGTTACCAAAGAGGGACAGGTCGGGAAGCCTAGTTTGTCGCGAGACCATTGAGGATTTGCGGGTGCAATATCCTTGGCTCCAATGTCTCGAGACCATCATTCCCGGGGAGGATAGAGGACCGGGCGATTACCCAAAGGGGTATTTCACCATTTTCGTCGCCCAGATTATCTGCGGCTTCACTTATCCGCTGGCGGATGAGATTGCTTCCATCCTCGGTGGTTACGGAATCGCACCCGGGCAGTTACATCCAAATGGATGGGCCGACTTGACCCTGGATAAATTTCTGGCGGATTGTTTGGAGGTTCCTTTCTCGCTTAAAATTTTCTCCAAGCTTCATCATTTCAAGAGTTCGGCGGGGTATTTCACTTTCATCCGCCAGAGCGGATACTATGGTTTTGACGAGAAACTGAACAAGATCCGCGAGTGGGATCGCTCTTACTTTTTTATCAAGTTTAATGAGGGAAATCCGAACTTCCTTCGCCATTGGGGCCGGCCCAATGTGAAGAGTTTGAACTTCGGTTATCCCAGCGAGGAAGAATCCGCCGTCATCAAGTTCCTGAAGAGTACCCCTTTTGTATGGACATATGATCAGGCCTTCCATATGCCAAGGAGCCGAGTAGCGATTGCCTACCGCGAGGGGGATCGCGTGGTCTATATCCCTTATCGCGTTTTTGTACAAGGTACTTTTTATTTCCAAGTTGATGATTTCTTTTAACCATTTGCAGGGGTGATCCTTTATCTCAAATCGCTGCAGATCGGGAGGCTAAAGCCCTAGCGAGAAGGAAGAAGCGGATGGCGGGAACCGCCTCCGTTGTAGGGGCGGATTCTTCTGGAGGAACGATTCCTTCCATTGAGGCGGCTTCTCCTGTAAGGGCCTCCGTTTCACAAGGTCCCGCTTCTGCCTCCGAGGATCTTCCTTTGACGAGGAAGCGGAAGATAAGTGCGAATACAGAGTCTTCTCGTCCCAAGAAGAAGAACACCTCCGTGTCCCTTACTGTTGGCGGTACACCCGTATCCGCCTCATCCAAAGGAAAGAGTAGTAACCCAATTCATGAGGTATCCTGATCTATTCCCTCTTTCTATATTGCTACTTTTTTCCTCATGAGCTATCTGCTGTTCTCTTGATATTTTTCTTTACACCTTTGCAGCCAATTCCCGACATCAGCGGATGGTGGACTAGGACCTTTGGCATGGCCGTGAGTTTTCCTTGCAAGGACATTGTCTCTTCCATATGCAATGTCCTCAGGCGGCTTCCCTCTGCTTCCCGTGTACGCGAACAAGTACCGCTCCCTACCGCTGTGGAGGGGATCGAGAAGCGTTCTGTAGAGGTATATTGTTGCTTGTCATTCTCTTTCAAGGATCTTGTGTCCATTGTAACCGCCTATTTCTATTCGCCCTTTTTTATTCGTGAGCCGTTTTATATACAGATTATCAATTTCGCTGAGGGCGTTCTCCGAAGGGATGCCGAGCGAGCCAAGGAGTTGGAAGGTCTTGGTACTGAATTGGCGACTCAGAAGTCGCTTTATGATGATGTCCAAGGGAAGGTGAAGGTCCTAGAAGGCGCCCTTCAGGAGGCTGTGAGCGAGAAGGAGGAGGCTCTTAAATCTCTTCAGGCTAAGTCCGATGAGCTGCGAAAGGCCCTCGATGATCTAGCTGATTCCAAGGAGACACAAAAGAAGAGGGCTGAGGAAATTCTGGCTGAAGACGGTGCCCGCATCTACTGGTATGGGGAGCGGATTCATGCCGCTTATGAGCATGGACATCAGGGTCTCGTACTTAATCGCCCCAAGGTTCCCATCCCTGAAAAGGATTTAACTGAGAAGTGGGACAAGCTGGAAGCCGAGGATGCTGATATGGATGAGGTACTCCTCTTAGATTGGAAGAGTTTTCAGGAATCTCCAATTATCGGCGAGATCCCTACCCAGAATGCGGAAGAAGGGGCACCGCAGGACATCTCTCAGCCTGAGCAAGAGGTACCGCCCTCTGAAGCAGTTATTGATTCGAGGGTTGAGGATTCGCTTGAAGTAGATCCGCCCACTGGAGGAGATGAGGGAGTCGCTGGAGGCGAGGAAAGCAATAGGGGTGAAGGAGAGGAAGCTGTAGCATAGTTTAATTTATATTTGGACTTTTTGTATGTAACAAACTGTCCGTATATATTAATTTTCTTTCACTTGCCGCTTTGCCTATACGTGCGATTATTGTCACTTTATTTTCATGTATGATCCTTGCCTTTTGCCGACTTCATACTTGTAATTCTTCATAGTAATTTTTGCTTTCGCTAGGGTGGCCAAACCCTTTTTGTAATTTTTGAGTACTCGTTTATTCGCTTAATTTTATGCCTTACTCTATTATTTTTCTTTCGAAAATAATATAATTATAAGGTTAATCATAAGGTTTTGCGAGTGATGCGTAATCATGCATCCGCCTTTCTTTAATAGGCAACACATTTATGTGTTTTTTGAGTTTAACCCTAAGGGTTTTGCGAGTGATGCGTAATCATGCATCCGCCTTTCTTTAATAGGCAACACATTTATGTGTTTTTTGAGTTTAACCCTAAGGGTTTTGCGAGTGATGCGTAATCATGCATCCGCCTTTCTTTAATAGGCAACACATTTATGTGTTTTTTGAGTTTAACCCTAAGGGTTTTGCGAGTGATGCGTAATCATGCATCCGCCTTTCTTTAATAGGCAACACATTTATGTGTTTTTTGAGTTTAACCCTAAGGGTTTTGCGAGTGATGCGTAATCATGCATCCGCCTTTCTTTAATAGGCAACACATTTATGTGTTTTTAAGAACAATCCGCATTCGGGCGTAACATATTGAATAAATGTAATAATTGAATACCTTTATTGATAAAGAGAAAAGGTTTATTACATAGGTACACCAACTGTGTGGGATCAAAGCCTCATTAAAACCTTTTATCAAAAAACCCAATGGGAAAAACTCATAAAAGGAAAAAGAGTACTCGTCATTTCCTCGAACTACTCGGCCTTTTTATATAGGCGTAGATTCTCTAGATTCCAGGTGCGCGGGAGCTTCTTTCCGCTCATTTCTTCTATTTCAAAAGTGGCTGGTCCCAGCTTCTTGGATACTTTGTATGGTCCGATCCAGTTGACGCCCAGCTTGCCTTTGCCATCTCTGGATTGTATTTTATCCGCTTTTTTCAAGACCAAGTCGTTCTCGTTGATTATTACTTTTCGCATTCTTCTGTCATGATATTTCTTGATTCTATTGCGGTATACTGCCATTCGCATGTAAGCTTTTTCTCTTCGTTCCTCCACAGAATCCAAAGCATCTCTAATGTTGATAGGATTTTGTGTGTCGCAATAATAAATTATCCGATCTGTGGGCGACTTGATTTCAACAGGTAGGACTGCTTCGGCTCCATAAACTAGCGAGAAAGGTGTTTCGCCTGTTGCTGCCTTTACAGAGGTTCTGTATGCCCACAACATATGGGGTATTTCATCCGCCCAACCTGTTTTTTTATCTCCTAGCCGCTTCTTGATGCCTTAAATCATGGCCCTGTTGGTAACCTCCGTCATACCATTCGATTGGGGATGGTTTACGGAAGAAAAATGATTTTTGATCCCCATGCTTTCGCAGTATGCTTTGAACTTGGCACAGTTGAACTGGGTGCCATTGTCGGTTATAAGCTTTTGCGGGATTCCAAATCGCATGATAATGTTCTCTCGTAAGAACTCGATCATTCGCTCAGGTGTTTGTGCGGTTACTGCCTCCGCTTCTACCCATTTGCTGAAGTGGTCAACTGCGACTATCAAGTACTTCCTTTTCTTTGTCGTTTCTGGGAATGAACCCACTATATCGATTCCCCATGTTGCGAATGGCCACGCCGTCATAATAGCGATTTGTTCGGCTCTGGGAACATGCTTTTCATTCGCATGTATTTGACAATTGTGACATTCCGCAACCATCTTCTGGGAATCTTCCACCACCTTGGGCCAGTAGTATCCCATCAGTTTGACCTTTCTTGCCAACGCCGCCGAAGCTTCGTGCGCGCCACAAATTCCTTCATGTAATTCTCGCAGCACGTAGTCTCCTTCGTTGCGACCAATGCATTTCAACCATGGACATGTGTACGATTTCCGATACAAAGTTCCATCCCGAATTGAGTATCGAGCTGACTGCCCAATTAGCTTTCTGGCTAAGCTCTTATCAACCGGTAAATCTCCCTGCTCCAGATATTGGCGAATGGGCATCCGCCAATCTTCATCGTCTTCCAGTTCTTCGATGACCATAATCTGATCGACCTCGAATGCTGGTGCCGATTTTATTTCCAAATTGCATGCCTTTTGACTCTATGGTTCTCTACTTGCCGCTGCTTTTGCCAATTCGTCAGCCTTTGTATTTTGGCCTCGCGGAACATGCACCATCTCCCAAACGACTCCCTTGTGCGTTAACTCTTGTGTCAATCTGCCGACTACCTGATGGTATTTTACTAGCTCCTCCTGTTTCACCAGATAATTTTTTGTGATCTAGTTTATCATGAGTTTGGAATCGCTGTAGATTACCACTCTTTCTGGGGTGAGTTCATTGAGCAACTTCAATCCGCATATCATTGCTTCATACTCTGCGGCATTATTGGTAGTTTTGAAAGTTAATTTTGCTGCATAGCACAGGCGAATAACCTCCGGGCCCTTGATGACGACTCCCAGCCCAGCTCCATCTGTAGATAATGCCCCATCTGTGTACATGCTCCACTCTTCTTTTTGTACCTTCGGACATTCATCGTCATCCCAGGTGAATTCGTTCACGAAATCGGCGAGTACTTGGCTCTTTAGCGCTGGTCTCCCTTCATAGCGAATATCGAATTCTCCCAGGCGAATTGACCATTCCATCAACCGGCCGGATGCGTCAGGTTTCTGTAATACCTTTCGCATTGGGATGCCAGTTCTCACAATGATAGTATGCGCCTGAAAGTATGGTTTCAATCTAGCCGCCGTGGTTATCACTGCGAGGGCCATTTTGTCCAACTTCGAATACCGGAGTTCTGCATCCTTCAGGACTTTGCTCACGTAGTACACTGGATATTGTTGCCCTTCTTCTTCTCGTACCATCACAGTGCATATCGCCATATTGGTGACGGATACGTAGAGAAATAAATCTTCTCCATCCTCCGGCCTACTCATTAAGGGCGGATAACACAGTAATCGATTTATCCCCTCGAATGCTTCTTGACAATCCGGCGTCCATTCAAAGGACTTGGATTTTTTGATGGCATTGTAGAAAGGTAGACATCTCCTAGCTGAGCATGATATGAATCGCCCTAATGCCACCAACCGCCCATTTAGTCTCTGTACTTCTCTTATGCTCCTCGGCGTTTTCATCTCCATTACTGCTTTAACCTTCTCGGGATTCGCCTCAACTCCCTTGCCGCTAACAATGAAACCCAGGAACTTTCCCGCTCTTGCTCCGAATGTGCATTTCTCTGGGTTCAATTTGAGGCCATATTTGATTAGCACTTCCAGGATTTCTTTGATATCCTACGGGTGGTCTTGCATTTTCTTGCTTTTGATGATCATGTCATCAACGTAGATCGAGAAGTTCTCGCCGGATTTGTCTGAAAATATCTTGTTCATCATCCTCTGGTATGTTGCTCCCGCGTTTTTCAATCCAAAGGGCATCACCTTGAAGAAATAAGTCGCCTGGTGAGTTATCAACGATGTTTTGATTTCATCCGCCTTCTCCATGGGTATCTGATGGTAACTGGATTTCACGTCAGTGAATGATAAAGCTTCATATCCTGCAGTTCCATCTACCAATATATCAATTTTAGGAAGCGGATACATATCCTTCGGACATGCCTTGTTCAGATCTTTGAAGTCGACGCACATTCTGTACGTTCCATTTGGCTTTTTGACTAGCACCACATTGGCTAACCACTCTGGATAGGTGACTTCTCGAATTGCATCTGACTTTAGCAAATCCGCCACTTTGAAAGGGGCGATCGCCTCTTCGAACAAAATTACTTTTGGACTGGGTCTGGCGCCGATTGTCCGAAGTGGATCTAGCGGCATCTCTTTCTCGCCGGGTTTGAGCCCTATGTTCCCTGTTGACATCATCCACTTCCATGAATTCCTTTGCTATTTTCATGAGTTCGGCCACTGTGCGCGGCTTGTTGCGGATGATTTCCTCCCGCATACTCCAATCTGTGGTTCCATCTGCCATGATGTTGCGGATGCTCACGATATCCGGGTTTTGCAATCGCACCAGAATATCGTTGAATGCGACAACAAATTCCCTTAGGGAATTATAGTTCCTCTGTTTGATCTCCTTCAGCTGCCTATCCGTCACATCCGCTGCTTTACAGCCCACAAATTTCGCACAGAAATCCCGACTATATTGATGCCAATTGTGAATAGATTCTGCGGGTAAAGATCGAAACCAATCAGATGCGGCTCTGCCCAAAGTTGTCGAGAATAACCTGCAAATGATGCTTTCACTCGCTCCTGCAACATCCATTAGTTCTCTGTAGTTCCTGACATGAGCCTCAGGATCAGAATTTGGATCCCCATAGTTTTTAGGTATCGCGGGCGCTTTGATTCTGTGATCTGGAATGAATTCCCGCAGCGAAGGGGCAAAAGGTGAATCGCTCTGGACCTCTGCTCTCGGCCTAGGCGAGTACCCCATTCGCTCCATCATGCTTCGTAATTGATCTTCTAAGTCAATATCGGGTATTCGCCAGACTTCGTCCATCCGCTGCTGGTGAATTCTGGGTGGCATCCATCCGCCCATCGGTGTTGAGACGTGTGCCTGTTGGGGGACTAACCGCTGTCCCGTTATAGGATCAAAGTTCCATGTGTGCTCTCGCCCAGGAGTCATCAACTCCGAATGTCTGTGCGGAAAAGGTTCCACTTGCTGTAGCGGAAGAGTGCCTTGCACTCCTGGCAACGGTTGGGATGGCTGCCAGGTCGGATGTATCGTCGTAATGAGATCTGGGTGCGAGTAGTTGCTCGGGTGGCTGTGTGGGTTTGTGCAACTACTCTGGCCCACTTGATTTGGCGCCTGAGATGGCTGCGGGAGGGCCGATATGACAGGGATAGTCGGTGATTGTGTTGAGATAACCACAGGTTCTTGAGGAGCAGCCGCCATGGCGGTATTGTGTTCGGCGAGGGCATTTAGTAAATTAATCATTCGATCTCCAGCCGCCTGGCTCATGTTCGAAGCCAAGACTTGTCCTGCCATCTGCACGAAATCACTATTGGACATTTCCATCTCAGTTTGCACTTGGACTTCCAATAAGGGACTCAATTGTCCCGAAGGACCCGATGAGCTAGGCACCACAGGCTGTGTACTTGCAGGTTGCGAATTCGCAATCCGTGGTCCCCTGGAGTTCATACTGGTTGATCTAGTGGTAACGCCGATCGTTCGTGATGGTTCTGATATGTTCTTCACGTACCTTTAACCAAATGTTGGTAAAAAAGGTCCACGTTCACCGCACCAATGATAACTTGCCGGATCCGATTTGATATTCTCTGCCAGAGTTACCTGCAAAACAGAACCAGAGACAGGATCTCCGGGAAAACTCTCCGACGATCAAGTCAGTTTTTGTAAGAAGGTTGGTAATTTGACAATAGTATTGCAGGGAAAATTGTGAGCGTACCTTTTTCCCTCGTTCTTAAGGCCTTTTATAGGTGTTTTTTAGGTAACCGCCGAGGGCGGTTACTCCTTAGTGGGCCACGTTCTGAGGGCGGTTCCCCCTTTTTAGGCCATGTCCCTTTCGTGGCTTTCATGGCAACGAACGTGGTTCTGAGTGGGAGTCTTGATGCTCTGTTTAGGAATTCGGGGCGGTTACTCGCTTCACCCGTTTCCGCTTATTCGGGTCCCATTCGGGGCGGTTACTCGCTGCGCCCGCTTCCTTTATTCGGGTCTCATCCGATCTTAGACCATAGGTCTAAGTATGGGCTGGGCCTGCGAAACGAATATGACCCATTTTAGCCTCGCGGGTCATCACAACCATACCGGAGGGATGTGCATCAAGAACTGAGAATGGTCCATACCATCTACTCTTGAGCTTGCCAGGGAAGAATCTCAATCGGGAGTTGTAAAGCAGCACTTGGTCGCCTTTCTGGAAGGTTTTCCGCTGTACTTTTTTTATCGTGCACCCTCTTGGTTCGTTCTTTATACAATTTGGCATTCTCGTAAGAGTTATATCAGAGCTCATCTAGTTCATGCAGTTGTGTTAACCGTAGGTCACCTGAAAGTTTAGGGTCAAAATTTAGAAATTTCAGCGCCCAATAAGCTTTGTGCTCTAATTCAACAGGCAAGTGACAAGATTTCCCGAAAACTAAACAGTAGGGGGACATTCCTATGGGAGTCTTGAATGCTGTCCGGTATGCCCAAAGAGCATCGTCCAGTTTAAGACTCCAATCTTTCCTAGCATTCCCCACCGTTTTCTCAAGAATGCGTTTTAGCTCTCTGTTTGACACTTCTACCTGACCACTTGTCTGAGGATGGTAAGGTGTTGCGACCCTATGGGCTACGCCATACTTTTGGAGCAACGTGTCAAACTGCTTATTGCAGAAATGGGATCCCCCATCACTAATGATAGTCCGGGGGGTGCCAAATCTGGTAAAGATATTCTTTTTCAGGAATTTTATCACTACTCGAGCATCGTTTGTGGGTAAGGCTTCGGCCTCTACCCATTTAGAGACATAATCAACCGCGACAAGAATGTATTGGTTGGTGTGTGACATAGGGAAAGGTCCCATAAAGTCTATGCCCCAAACATCAAAGAGCTCACAGACGAGTATGCCTTGTTGAAGCATATCATTCCTCCTAGAAATATTCCCTACTCTCTGACATGCATCACAATATCTAATATAACTATTGACATCACTATGCATTTGTGGCCACTAAAGCCCACTTTGGAGGATTTTTGCTACTGTCCTATCTGGCCCAAAGTGGCCGCCTGGTTCCCTAGAGTGGCACATATTAATCACTGACTCTACCTCCTCCTCAGGTATACATCTCCTAATCATGCCATCGGTGCAGAATCGAAATAAATAAGGTTCTTCCAAAAAATATTGTTTGCTTTCAAACAAAAACTTACGTCTTTTGTTTGCATCTAAATCAAGAGGAAGAATGTTACCGACTTTGTAGTTCGCGATGTCTGCAAACCAGGGGAGAGTTTTTACCGAATATAACATTTCATCCGGGAATACCTCCTTGATTGCCTCGTGCTCTAAGGATTGTTGATCTGACTCTAACCTGGATAGGTGGTCCGCTATCACGTTTTCCACCCCTTTCTTGTCTCTGATCTCGATGTCAAATTCTTGGAGTAGTAAGATCCAACGGATCAGCCTAGGTTTTGCATCCTGCTTGCTCATCAGATATCTCAAGGCTGCATGGTCATTAAAAACAATTACCTTAGACAGCACCAAATAAGATCTAAATTTGTCAAAGGCAAACACCACGGCTAGCAATTCCTTTTCAGTTATTGAATAATTCTGCTGTGCATCATTTAAGGTTTTGCTAGCATAGAAGATTGGGCGAAAACGTTTATCTACCCTCTGCCCAAGACAGGCTCCTACAGCTAGATCACTGGCATCGCACATTAACTCAAAGGGAAGGGACCAATCCGGACTCACCATAACGGGTGCTTCAATTAATTTCTTTTTCAGTAATTTAAATGCAAGCATACATTCTTCATTGAAATTAAAATCAGCATCTTTCAATAATAATTGAGTGAGGGGTTTAGTAATTTTTGAAAAGTCTTTTATGAACCATCTATAATACCCCGCATGTCCTAAAAAGCTCCTGACCAATTTCACATTGGTAGGAGGTGGCAGTTTTTCAATTACCTCAATTTTTGCCGGATCGACCTCGATCCCTTTTCCCGACACCTTGTGTCCTAAAACTATACAATTTTGGACCATGAACTGGCACTTTTCCCAATTAAGTGCCAAGTTCTTGTCTTCACAACGTTCTAAGACTCGGTCCAAGTTTTCAAGACATTGGTCGAAAGTAGGTCCTACAACATTAAAATCATCCATGAAAATTTCTAGGAACTCCTCGACCATGTCAGAAAACATAGCCATCATACAACGTTGGAACGTGGCAGGAGCATTACACAATCCGAAAGGCATCCGCCTATATGCGAAAGTCCCATAGGGGCAAGTGAATGTGGTTTTCTCTTGATCCAAAGGGTCCACAGGAATTTGCATATAGCCGGATAGCCCATCTAAAGTACAGAAAAATTCGTGCCCTGCCAACCGTTCCAACATTTGATCAATAAATGGTAAGGGAAAGTGGTCTTTACGGGTGGCCTCGTTTAATTTCCTATAATCTATGCATACACGCCAACCCGTAACCTTTCTAGTTGGGATTAATTCCCCTTTTTCATTTTCCATTACCGTTGTTCCCCCTTTTTTGGGCACGCATTGAACCGGGCTTACCCATTGGCTATCAGAAATCGAAAAGATGATACCTGCGTCGAGGAGTTTTATGACCTCGACTTTTACCACCTCTTTCATGTTAGGGTTGAGCCGTCGTTGAGGTTGGGCAGATGGCTTGATCTCTTCCTCAAGGAAAATCCTATGCGTGCAGATTTTGGGGTCGATGCCTTTGATGTCGTGGATTGACCATCCAAAGGCCCCTTTATGTTCCATCAGCACCTCCACCAATTTTTCTTCCTGTTCAACTGTCAACAAAGAAGAAATAATAACGGGTAAATCTGTGGGAGGTTGAAGAAAAACATATTTCAGGTTGTTGGGTAAGGGTTTAAGCTCCAATTTTGGAGGTTCCTCTAACGAGGTTTTAGGCTTAGGTTTGATCTCACGATCAAGGTCCTCTTTTCTACCCTTAACCCAATAACATTTTTCAGGTGGGAGATCTTCAAATGGTTCATTCGAGTTTTCACATTCCTCACCACCTAGACCGAGTTCTAAAGAGGCATTTCTTATATCAAGGTCAACTTCCTCAACACATTCATCTATTAGTGCATCCACAAAGTTACAACTTTTGGAGCGTTCTTGAGGAAATTTCATGGACTCATAAACGTTAAATGTTACCTCTTCGTCCTGCACCCTTAGGACCAATTTACCTCCATGGACGTCTATTAGTGTCCTATCGGTTGCAAGAAACGGTCTCCCAAAAAGAATGGGGACGGAGTCATCTTCTTCCATGTCGAGGACCACAAAATCGACCGGGAAGATCAGTTTGTCCACCTTTACCAACACATCTTCAACTATGCCTTTAGGCCATGCAATTGACCTATCCGCTAGCTGCAGTGTCATGTTTGTTGGTTTAGGTTCTCCGAGCCCCAATTTCCTGAAAATTGATAGAGGCATAAGATTAATACTTGCTCCTAAATCACATAATGCCCTATCTATGTGCATGTTGCCTATCCTACACGGGATGGTAAAGCTCCCTTGATCTTTAAGTTTGGGGGGTAATTTATGGGTGATTATGGCCGAGCATTGTTCTGTTAAAGCCACTATCTCATTTTCCCCAAACTTCTTCTTTTTCGACAATATGTCTTTAAGAAATTTTGCATAGTTCGGCATCTCCTCTAGTGCTTCCATTAATGGAATGTTTATTTCTAATCTACTAAGGATTTCCGAGAACCGGGAAAATTTCTTATCTAGGTTGGCCTTTTTCTGCTTCTGAGGGAATGGCAGTTTTGGTGCATAAGGCCTAACCACTTTTTCTACAGCTATTTCAGAAGCTGAAGTTTCAGATGCGGGACCGGGGTTGCTTACCACTTCCGGTTCTCTACTTACCTGAGGTGACGGAGACATTTGCGATGGAGGTGCCACGAGTGTGTCCACTTCCTTGCCGCTCCTTAGGACGATGGCTTGAACCGCCTCTTCTTGCAAGAGGAACGCCTCGTGACATTCCCTTTCTTCTTGTCTGATTGTGGCGAGTTGGTTACTCAGGGTCCTGCATGCCTCCTCGTTGGCTGCCAGTCGGACGGATATCTCTTTTAGGAGAGTCATTATTCCTTCTGAGTACCCTGTTTGCCTGCCATAAAAATCAGAGTTAGAATGAGGACATGGAAGGGTATCCATGGGTGCCATGTAGGGCGCCGGTGGATATCATGTATGCTCCTGATCGTAGTAGTTGTAAGTTGAGGGTTCAGAATTATACCTTTGATGATTACCCAAATAACTTACATTCTCACCTCTAGGTACGTAATAGTTGATGTGGCATACCCTACCGGGGTGATTCTGGCCGCATCCCTCGCATAATGGTATCCTTGGTTGGTTATTTTGGTTGTATGAAGCCACAAGGAAGTCCATTTTTGTGTTAAGATCGTTCATGGACGGGTTCGACGCTCTGTTGTCCATAGTCGCTAGAAGAACGATCGAATTTAAGTAATAGTATATCAACAAGTATTTATATATACAAGTATAAATGATATTAACAAAGAATATATTCACAAAGAATGCCTAAACTAACAAGTCGACCTTTGGTTCGATATTGCAGAGGAAATAAATCCCCGGCAACGGCGCCAAAAACTTGATGCGCCTTCGGTGAAGACTCACTAAGGGATAAGTGTACCCCGTCATTATCAAGTAATAAATTTCTGGTTTAAGTCCAGGTTATCGTCCACATGATTTATTTCTGCAAGTACCGAGCTACTCGATCTCGGATGTTATCTAGGCTTAGGGGGTTTTGAGTTGGTTTGTTCATATTAATCTACTCCTAGGTTGAATTATACTAATCCTAGCTAAGTTATCTAATTCTAACTAAGTTATCTAATTCTAGCTAAGTTATTCTACGCCTAACTAAGTTACTCTACCCCTAATTGATCTTTTACCAATGCAATTAACCGAATGAACATGAAGGGATACGATGATAATGAAAATAGAATGTTTAAACAATTGAATTGAAACTAAGTCACTTGTGTCCAAGGCGATTAACCCGACCTATCCTCCTAAAGTCCCTAGTTCGTGATTCCCTTGTAAGGCCGAAACTAGCTCTAAGGCTCAGTAATTTGGGCTTAATCTTCTATAGGGTCGTCAATCCTATAGGCACTGACTAGGTCATATTCAGCTCGCAATATGTGCCAACCTAATTTTGGGATTATCGAATGAGTTAAACCAATCAGACAAAGCGTAAGACAAAGATTAAAACATCAAAACAATTGAATAAACAAGAACTATAATATATATCAAAGATGGAAACATTGTCACAAAGTTACAATAAACCTAGAATTCATAGCATGTATCAGAGGCTAGACAGAATGTAAAAGAAGAAAAATCCCTTTCAGGGAACCTGTCTACCAATGCAGGCGTCTTTCTAGGACTTAAGGATGAAGCTTGAGTAATCCTCGGTGAATGGAGCTTCGGAGGTGTCTTCAATGGAGGTTTGAAGGATATGGAGGAGGTGGAGAGGATTTCTCAAGGTGAAAAGCTAAGTAAATTACAAAGGAAAAAGATATCTAATTTACAATGGAAAAATCCTATTTATAGACGCGTCTCGGGCCTCGTTTTGACCTATTTTCGTGTCCTTGTTGGTGTAGGAAGACGTGGGGCCGAACGTGGCTTCGTGGGGGCGGAATTGGTCTTTTTGACCAATTCCCGTAGGGCTGCTCGTCGAGCAGAGAAGGCTGCTCGCCGAGCAGGCGCCTGGTGGCCTGCTCGCCGAGCAGGCTCCTGCTTGCCGAGCAGGCGCCTGGCGCCCTGCTCGCCGAGCAGGCCTCTGGGGGCCTGCTCGGCGAGCAGAAATGGCCCGTGGGGCCCTGCTCGCCGAGCATTTTCGCCCGAAGCGTGCTCGATTCATGCCGAGTGACTTCTATGCCCTTTTTCGTCCGAACTTACACCTGCACATGCATAAAAACTCCAGAAAACATTAGTCCAAAAGCCAAATTGATCCGTCAATCGCCTATTTTGAGCAAACGCTTCATTTGGTGCGACTTTTGACGGACCAATTAGCTTCAAAAGATAACGGAATTCTACTATGCATGCTATTTCGGCCGTATTTGCCTAAATTGATCATAAAACGAGCCTAAACGACGAAAAGTAAATAGAACGTTTCCAATTCCTAACTAACTCACACAAAAGCATTTAAATGCGAGAATTGCTCGCTTATTAACCAAATAACTCTAAAACCCGTCCTAAAACCGTACCCAAAGATAGGGGTTTTTGACCCCTATCAGAAGCTGACCTTCAAGAGTGTCAATTCCTAACTATCAAGAAAACTACTTTGGTCAACATCTGACTGAAGCTGTCCTGTGATATATCTCACCAAGCTGACCAAAGGCTGAGTTAACAAACTCTCAAAAATAACTTCAGTCAGCCTAATTAAAACGCAAAAAAGTTACATTAGTTCCTAACCCCCCCCCCCTTGGAACTAATTACCAGGGACCAACAAGTGGTATCAGAGCTTAAGCTCACTACTCAAAGATCTAACAATCTTGAGCTGATCCCTAAAAAATGGGTGAGAATAGTACTCGTTTCCTCCAGGAAACCAAACAACACAGATACTCCCTGAGGGATTATCAATCACTAGACCTCCCCTATTCTTTGGGTCAAACTATACCTTCTGGAAGAATAGGATGAAGAAATTTATACAAGCCACAAACATGAGTGCATGGCTTGCAATTGTTCAAGGTCCACATGTGCCATACAAAACTGTTAACAATGAGAAAATTGTTAAAAGTGAGGCTGAGTGGACAGAGGATGACCTCAGAAAACTACAAAATAATGGTTCGGCTATAGACATGCTTCACTGTGCGTTAGATGCTACAGAATACAATAAGATTTCAGGTTGTGAGTCAGCACAGGAGATCTGGAAGAAGCTTGAAGTAACCTATGAAGGCACAAGCAAAGTTAAGGAGTCTAAAGTCAATCAACATATGAGACTCTACGAGCTGTTTGAGATGAAGGAAAATGAAGACATCTCAGAAATGAATGCAAGATTCACAAACATCATAAATGAGCTAAAAAGGCTTGGTAAGAACTTCACTGAAGAAGAACAAGTGAAGAAAATTCTGAGAAGTCTGCCCAAGAGCTGGCAAGCAAAGAAAACAGCAGTAGAAGAAGCTCAAGACTTGACTACCTACAAATATGATGAGCTGATCGGATCCCTGCTGACGCATGAAATTTCAATGAAAAATTTTGAAGCCAAAGAGAAAGAAAAATCAGAAGATAAGAAACAAAAATCCCTTGTCATGAAAGCTGACTCAACTGAAGCTGAATCAACTGATGATGAGGAACTGGCCATGTTCACCAGAAAGATGAAAAAGCTGTTCAGGAGAAATGATAGAAACGGCAAAAGATCATTTAGAAGAAATGATAAGTACAAAGCTGAGTCAAGTGACAAGTACAAGAAGGACAGCTCGAAATCTATCACATGCTTTGAGTGTCATCAAACCGGGCACATCAAGTCAAGCTGTCCCAACCTCAAGAAAGAGAAGAAGGGAAGCAAAAAGGCTATGGTAGCCACTTGGAGTGACAGTGATGAGTCAACATCATCCGAAGCTGAGCAAAATGAAACAGCCAACATATGTTTTATGGCAGATGATGGAGCTGACCAATCCCAATCTGAGCATGCTGACCTCTCTGATGAAACTGACCAAGAAAATCACAACAATGAGGTAACATCCTTACTTTTGCTTAGAAATGAAATGGTAAATGCCCTGAGTGACTTATATACACTAACAAAGAAGTGTAACAAGAAGATTAAGGCACTCAGTAGGCGCTGTGATGAGATTGAAGAGGTCAAGCTGAGTGACCTTTGATATCTTCTCCAGGACAACTCTGACTTGCATACCAACATGCAAATCTTACATAAGTTTGTCACGGAGGTTCAATCTGAGTCAAAGAAACTTAGAAAGGATATCACAACGTTACAGAGTCAAGAGAAGGGCTCAAAAAGAAATAAAGCTCATGCTGAGTACGTAAATACTAGTCAGCATAAGCAAGTTACTCAATGTGAGTGCTGTGGAAAAAGGGGACACACAAAGGATATATGTTGGCATAACAAGCGGACTGTCCAATGTGACTTCTGCGGAAGAAAAGGGCATACCACAAAAGTATATTGGCATGCCCAACACAATAATGCTGACTATACTCAGTTCAACCCACAAAGGGTACCTTTTTGTGATTTCTGTGGTAAGCCAGGCCACACCACAAAAGTATGTCGTCACAAGCTAAAATATGATTTTGCACCTGTTTATACTAACAAGAAAGGACCCAAAAGAAATTGGGTACCTAAAAATGAATAGTTTAAACTGCAGGTCAGCTGGACATGCGTGGAGAAGTCAAAACTATGGTATATAGACAGCGCATGCTCAAGGCATATGACAGGTGATGAAACTCAGTTCATCACACTAGAGCTTAAACGAGGTGGAAGTGTAAGCTTTGGAGACAATAAGAAGGGTAAGATAGTCGGCTCAGGTACTATCGGAGGTAACCCAACTATTGAATCTGTCTCCTTAGTTAAAGGTCTCAAATACAATCTGCTGAGTGTAGCTCAGCTTTGCAAGAGCGGCAGAAAGGTTGTATTTGATGATACTAAGTGTCAAATACTCGAGGGAAATACAAATGAACTGATTTTAACTGCCCCTCGTGTAGAAAATGTGTATATGTTAAAGTTGGAAAAATAGTTTTCTAAAAACATATGCTTAGTGTCTAAAGAGGACAACTCCTGGCTATGGCATAGAAGACTTGGGCATGTCAGCATGGACCTTCTTGCCAAATTAGCTAAAAAGTAATTAGTTGAGGGATTACCCAAATTAAAGTTTGAAAAAGATCAACTATGTAAAGCCTGTCAGCAAGGCAAACAAACTAAAAAGTCATTTCATAGCAAAAATATCGTCTCAACCAAAAGGCCATTGGAATTACTACACTTGGATCTTTTCGGACCTATCCAGCCACTCAGCTTGGGAGGTAAGAAATTTTCTTTGGTTATTGTAGATGATTTCTCTCGGTACACTTGGATCATCTTGCTGAGTAGCAAGGATGAAACCTTTGAGATGTTTACCAGATTGATCAAAAAGCTTGAAAATGATAAAGACCTAAGAGTAGCTCACATTAGAAGCGACAATGGTGGAGAATTCAAAAATCAACAGTTTGATGAATTTTGTGAAATCAGTGGTATTGACCACAATTTCTCCGCTCCTAGAACACCTCAACAAAATGGGGTGGTTGAAAGGAAAAATAGAACCATTGTCGAAATAGCTAGGACAATGCTGAGTGAAAATAGGCTTCCAAAGTACTTCTGGGGTGAAGCTGTTCACACAGCATGTTACATACTGAATAGGGCTCTAGTTAGACCTATACTTAAGAAAACCCCATATGAACTTTGGAAAGGACGAAAGCCCAACATTGGATACTTTCGTGCCTTTGGGTGTAAATGCTTTATACTCAATACAAAAGACAATCTTGCTAAATTCGATGCTAAAGCTGATGAGGCGATCTTTTTAGGGTACTCAACAAACAGTAAAGCATATAGAGTATTTAACAAAAGAACTCAGGTTGTAGAAGAGTTTGTACATGTTGAGTTCGATGAAACTGACCCTACAGGTAAGTCAGCTCAGCCTGAAGAAGATGAACCAAACTCAACTTCCGCTAATCAACCAGAAGCCTCTGTGTCATCTATACAGGAGCTGACCCAAGGTAAGCAAGAAATTGAAATATCGTTTGCTGACCAATCTATTCCCGTGGAAATTGTAGAAACACCTCTTCCAAATGACTCAACATTGCCCAAAGAAATAAAAATCCCAAGAGGACATACAGAACAAGCCATTCTTGATGCTGCCAACAACAAGTTGATGACAAGAGATCAGCTTAGAAAATACCTCAGCAATGTTGCCTTTGTCTCAATGCTTGAGCCAAAGAATTTTACTGATGCTGAGCAAGACGAATATTGGATAAATGCCATGCAAGAAGAACTTGACCAATTCACCAGAAATGAGGTATGGGATTTAGTACCCAGACCTAGGAATCAAAAGCCCATAGGAACCAAGTGGGTCTTTAGAAATAAACTAGATGAGCATGGAAATGTGATTAGAAATAAAGCTCGACTTGTAGCTCAAGGCTATAGTCAACAAGAAGGTATAGACTATGGAGAAACATTTGCTCCTGTTGCAAGACTAGAAGCAATACGTATATTGTGTGCCTATGCCAGTTATATGAACTTTAAACTGTATCAAATGGATGTAAAAAGTGCGTTTCTTAATGGATTTATAAACGAAGAGGTATATGTTAATCAACCTCCTGGGTTTGAAGATCCAAAGTTTCCAAACCACGTTTATAAACTCAAAAAGGCCTTGTACGGCCTAAAACAAGCTCCAAGAGCTTGGTATGAGAGGTTGACCAACTTCCTGCTGACCAGGAACTATGTCAGAGGAAAAGCTGACACAACCCTGTTGTAGACACCGAGTCGGAGGACCTGTGACGAAAACCTGTAAACAAGACGGTTGAAACGGTTGATTCCAGAAGTTTTAAAAACAAAAAAATAATATATATTAAGGAAGGAGAAGTTGCGATGGTGCGCGGTCGTCGATTGGGCGGCTCGCGAGTGCTCAGCGGCGCGGTGCGAGCGCCTAGCGGCAGCTGACGCGCGTCCTATGATGGTCGGATGCCCGCCCGACAGCACGGGGCGCGCGCTCGACGTCCGCTGGACGCACGCGTCCGACTGCGAGTGGCACGCGCTCGACGTCCGTTGGACGCACGAGCCCGGCGGCGCAGAGCGTGCGCTCGACTGCCCACGGGGCATGTGCGCCCGACGTTGCGAGACGCGTCCCGGCAGGCGTCGGGCGAGCGCGCCCGGCAGCCGTTGGGCGTGCGCCCAACGATTGTTGGGCGCTCGCCCAACAATTGTTGGGCGATAGCCCAACAGAGGTTGGGCGGCCACCCAACATGGCTTGGGCGGCCGCCCAACCCCTTTGGGCGACGCCCGATCTTGCTCGGATATCGCCCATTCCGTCCGGGGATCCGATGCCTATAAAAGGCACGGATCCCTATGCATTAAAAGGAGGATTTTTGGAGCCTTTCTCACTCTAGACATTTTTAGAGAGAGAAAGGGATTTTTTTGAGAAAAATATTTTTTTTCCTCAAAAATTCTGAATTTCCCAAAGTTAAATTTTTACTAAAAAAACACAAAAAAAACCGGAAAATCACGACTCGTGGAATCAATTGGCTTCGACTGTCAGATACCGAACTTGAGGTATTATCCGAGGACTAGACTCGTTTTATTTTATTTAATTTATTTATTTTCCTTTATTTATTTTTACGTTATAATTTTATTTATTTAATTTATCACGCTTTATTTAATTTTGCGTATTTATTTAATTTTCGTCTCGTGTTGAATTGGAGTGCTGCTGTAATTTACCGTTTCTGTCACTAATTGCGGTTTACCGACGGATGTTCCGTCGGTAAATCTGCCAGAATGTAAAAAATGCTGTTTTGGTCCCTCTTTCTCAACTTTTAAGCTTTTAATCCTTTGTATATATATGTATTATTATGTAACATTTACTTTCAAGTTATTTTTAAATACCTTATACATATAGTTATTTAATGTGTTTATAAATTATTTTTCATTAATTGGATTTGATAAAGTATATGTATATATATTTTCTTTTTTTCATTCATTCAAATTATATTGGGTTTTATTTTAAAATGTTATTTACTTGGGTATTTTGAGGTAACTAAGTAGTAGATATTTTGAGGATAATTAGGAGTCATTTTGATGTTAATGTATATTTGGGAAAGTTATTTTCTATATATTACAATAGTCATTTTGGGATATAAAGTTTATTTTCTTATTAACAATGAATTTTGTTTATTATTTTACATATCTTTTTAGTAAGGTAAAAGTATATCTAGTATCTCTTATTTTCATTATTATGTATATATTTAGCTATTGGGTGATATTCTTTATTTAGTTTCCTAAATCATGTTTATACCATTATTTTCAAATATATGTATATAATTATGTATATGTTTCTTCCTTATTCTTTTTTTGACATTTGGGGACATGGTTTTAAAATGGGTTTCAATTGAGAAATTTTGTGTTAGTTGGTTTATTATCGTAATTATAATAATGTTAAGGACTAATTGAGTGAAAAGGGAAAAATCAAATCACAAAAAGACAGTTTAATTGGTTGGTTTAAATTAAAGCTTTTCTAGAGGTTCTCAAAGTGTAAATAACGTTTTCTTGACATCTTTAAATCATTTCCAAAACATCACGTTTTAAAACCTTAATCCGTTCCAATGACGGATTAAGCGAACCTTGTAATTAAAATCGTTTTCATCGTAAATAATGAAGTTTTGAATCGTTTTCTTAAAGGATTTGTACAAAATAAAATTGACTTGTATGTTTAACCACGTTTTCTTATCAAAGGCTTTTATCCCAACATTTTCAAACGCCCGAGTCGTTCCAACGGCGATTCGAGTGAACATCATTAAACGGGGTTTTGAAACGTACCTAAATCATTCCAACGGCGATTAAGGTACGAACCATGTAAATAAACTCGTTTTGGGGTAGTGAATTAGTATAGAATTAGTATGTAACACGAAGCATAAATCACGTTACAAATAAATCAATTCTTCCTTCTCCCCCTCTATTTCCTATGTATATTGAACTGATGTAAATGGGTGATTCTTTACTAAAGTGACTTTTCAATAATGTATGCTCAAAACGGTTTTCAAAACGAGAAAGAAAAGGTTTCAAATGAATTTTAAACTTAAAGAAATATACGATTAGTCCGTTATCGCCTAACATGCTGAGTAGGAGGCCGGTGGTTCATAACCGGGCGATGTCGGGGTGCCTAGTAGCCTTTCTCCGGAAAGGAGCTAGCCTTCTCGGCTCGTACCTAAGTTTCTCGAACCCACACCGGTCTCCCGCAAGGGATCGGTGTTCATTTTCCCATTCGTGGGTGGCGACTCTTCCATATCTCCGAGCTCCGGTCCTGCCGAGCAGCTTGATTCCACGATTGGTTGCTTTCGGCGCCAATCACCGCTTATGTCGCCATGAGGCGTCCACCCCCCGGTCCGCCCGGGAGATTAGGCCGCGGCACCTCGTCTAACAAGTGGCGACTCTGCTGGGGAAGCGAGAAATTTGATTCCGGAAGGCGTGTATTAAGCCCTTAACGGGGACGGATCGTATTATTTCTTTTCGTATGCATTCATGTGCATTATTGCAAACCTTTTGGGTAATTTCCGCGAAACCTCTAGCGAGAGTCCATTCGTCGCTCGAAAGAGGCTAGTGTAAGTTCCCCCTTACAGTAAGGCGCCAAAGGGTCCCCATCCATTCGTTAGGGGCGAATTTGTGCGGTCCTGTGAGGTCCCGCGATCAGCCGTGTCAGCATATAGTAGCCTTAGAAGTTGCCATAGGATTACCCGTTACTATTTTTGATGTGATAAATGAATCAGTTCGTGTTTTCAAAATTGTCATGATACGTGTCTAATCCTAAAATAGATAAAGAAAATGAAACGATACGTTAATATATACTCTTAAACCGATGTACAAACTACCCCAAAATATCGAAACGATTCGAACTAAAGACGACTTAGTCATCTCGTATGAATGAACATGTGCGACCCGCCTAGTCCCTTTCCGTGTCCCGAAGAAGGCACATATTCAGGAAATACGTTATGACGTGAGCACGTATTAGTACGAATCGGTTTGGTATTAAGGATAGATATATTTCGATTCAAAAGACTATATTAACAGTAACCGCTATTCACATTCTTTACATAGGTTGGGATAAAACGGAATTATGATGAAACGAAAACGAAGAACATTTCTGTTTCGAACGACCCTATTGTAACGTGAAAAGTTTCACAAACGTGGCCCGTCCCTTCCGAATAAAAGACGAGTTTTTACGTTATGCCTCGTGTCGTTCTTAAGAGAAATGGACGTGTCCGCAGAAGTGACTAAGAAAGGAAAGCAAAAAATGAACTAAACGACCAAAATCATTCCGAATCTACGATATATGTTAATCCCGAGAGTAGTTAAAGAAAATAAACCAATGTCGTTGAATGCGTGCCTCGAACGAGTGTTTACCCCGTTTAAAATCACGAAGCAGAATTAAGCCAAACCATATAATTGCGCCATATGGACGAGACTGCGGGTTTTGACTAACGACTCGATCATTTCGACCGTTACCAAAACTATAAGAAATATGGCCCGATGTACGTGTTTGCTTAATTCGCGCCTAAAGGAAAGAAAACGGTGATATCCTCGCTTCGAACAAACACGCGATTCAATGAAACGTTGATTTTCTATAACCACACTAAGATGATATATCCCGTGGATTGGGAAAAACAATGAATTGTTGCTAGCCGAAAGATTACCGTGCGCTCAAAATAAGACTCGCCGTCTTTTTACGTAGCCAAAATGAGCAAACGGATCCTCGATGCTAAGAACAAACGCGTTACGCGATGAGTCCGTTCCCTGAAATAAAATCCAAAAGTGATTCCATCACTAAATAAACACGTGGTTACGTCTCTCGATAGATCCAAAAGATCCCGTTGTAATCCAAAAATCGAGACACGAACCCGCGTGAACAAAAGGGAACGAGTCATTGTCAATAACGAACGATTAGACTGAAAGAATAACTTGTACCGCGTCTAAAAACCGAGATACGCTCAAAGGGAGTCAAAACCCGAACTAATGCATCTCGCAAAATGACAAAAGATGAGTTATTCTGAAAGGACAATCCAACTTGGTCGATATCTTAGTCACTGAACGTTGATATGTCAAAACGAACTGTGTTGTATGGTGAATGATTTATTTTTCCGTAATAATCGACGGCATCACGCGTCCCCTGGATCGCAATGTGAGCCCCAAACCAAAATCCTAAGAAAGAGACTTGGACCATCGAGTGTGTGGAGGAATAAGGGTGGAAGAGAGATGTTGTGATACGTGTATTTAGACTAACGTTTGTTCTTCTTATCTTATATATCCGTAAATAAATAAACGCACACACCACAAATCATGCATATAAAATCATGCATACATACTAATGGATACCGTTCGTGCAGACGTCATCATTAAGCGATTGTGGTACCGAGAGAGCAGTCGGCTAGTTAGGCAGTTTGACCAGTTACAGATTGACAGTTCTGAATCGGCAGTTGTGGCTTCGGAATCATCTTCGTCCGAGTATACTCAGTCTTCAGCCAGTATGTCTGCGACCGATGAAAAAGTGGCCGGATTGGAAAACTCTGTGAACAACATTAATGAGCAGTTAGCGGTGATAGCGGCCCAGTTGGCTAAGCTGGCCATGAGGGATGACAAGAGTGGCAGTAAGCATGCCGAGAATGAGGTGAACGACGGACCTCGCTTTGGGAATGAGGATGACTATCAGGATTATATCCGAAAACAGCTGGAGAAAGAGAAAGCTAAGGAGGAGGAGTGGAAGCAGCATATCACTCAGGAGGTGCAGGATCTGCGTGGGGGAAGTTCCGGGAGTCAGGACTTTTATAACTTGAAGAATTGTTTATCGGCAACGGCTTTGCCTTTGAAATTCCGGCTCCCTGACATGAAAAAGTTCGATGGAACTGGGGATCCCACTGCCCACATGAATCAGTATGTCGCTGTAATGAAGCACACGATCCTGACTGAGGATCAAGTCCTAGGGCTATTTAACACCTATCTTGAGGGGGCTGCCCTCACATGGTTTCATGCATTGCCGATGGTGACGAAGAGGGATTGGAAAGAGTTAGCGAAGTCATTCATCGCTCAGTATAGCTTCAACACCATGCTTGAGGTCACTTTGAAGGAGCTTGAGAGCACTAAGCAGCAGACTGGGGAATCTTTCTCCGATTTTGTGAAAAGATGGAGGGCTAAGGCCGTGGTTATGAAACAAAAGCCGCTTGAGCAGGATCAGATCCGAATGGTAGTCGGTAACACATTGCCGTATATTAAGAATGAGTTGCGGTATATGCCTTTTACCGATTTCAATCAGATGTATAGATGTGCCTTGACCGTTGAGGGGGATGGAGAACCAAAGAAAGCCTATACCAAGTGGACGAAGTCTGGATATAGTGCCGGAGGGCCAAGTGCGAGTACAGAGTCCGCTGTAGTGAAAGTGCTTGATCTTAATGCTATCGAAAAGAGGCGGTTCGCCAAGTTTGATCAGACTTACGCGAAAGTTTTTGAACGTTTGCAGAAAAAGGGATTGTTGAAAGCCCTTACTCCTTATAACAAAGCTCCACCTACTCCGCAGATACAGGCAAGAGGGTATTGTGAGTTCCACAGCAGTTATGGGCATACAATTGAGAATTGTGAGAGGCTGAAACACGAAATCCAGGATTTAATCGAGGAGAAAAAGATAGCTGATCCTTCGTCAGCAAACCCTTCCACTAGGCGTAATCCATTGCCTAATCATAGGGTGAGCATGATCGGAGTTGGTTTGACAGAATGCGTAGTGATGGAATCCTTCGAGGAGAACGTAGAGGAGTTGCTAGATTCCGACGAAAGGAACAATGTAGGAAATGGTCTATATGTGTCCTTCCTTGGCGAGGAACAAAAGGATGAACCGATGGGAGAGGGATTGGATGGTAGAGCACCATATGATGAAAATAGTGCCGACGAGACCGGAGAAGGGTCGTCTCGAACTATTGTGCCTAATTTGGGTCTGTTTAGTGGAGGGGGAAATCCCGAGGTGCACTTGCGTGAATATATGCGCGATATGTTTGTTGAATCCTTCGGGGTGGATGAGATTGCTCATTGGTTCCACCATTCGCTGATAGGCGAGCCTTTGGGGTGGTTTCACTCATTACCCGACTCTTGCAAGTATGATTGGGATCAATTGTCAGATCTATTTCTAAAAAAGTATCAAAGAGCTGAGGACAGGACTGCAGAGCGCTTTGCGATGCAGATCGGACCTATCAAGCGTCCGCTACCGAGGGTCAGTAAGTATAATGGCAACAAAGATCCGATGGAACACCTTCATTTCTACTTGTCGGCCATGGCGCCCTTGGGTTTTAAGGAAGAAGAGATCACCAGCTTGTTCTGTAATTCATTGATGGGTGAGCCGTTGATGTGGTATATGTCACTTCCGATGTATGTTAAGATCGATTGGGCGGCAATGACGAAGAGGTTTATCAAAGAGTATACGGTATGGATGTTGGCGGATCAAACCCCGGACTCCCCCTCTTATGAAACGCCCGAGGCAGTGTTGGCAATGCCTAGGTATGGTGGATACCAGGATCCTGTTGAGCATGCGAGGTTATTCCGCAACCATATGTATGACGCCGGATTCCCGCAGCATCATGTACCTGCTTAATAATGTCCAGCTTAACATGATCGGGTTCATTAGTATTGAGCTGAATATCATCCTGACTTCCTTCTTCTTCTTCATCAGCTTGCTTAGCTGGGGTTTTCTCAAGATCGACCCCAATATCCTAAGCACAGTGAGATTCAGGTGTCACAACCTGATCAGTTTCAATAGTTTTTAAGGCAGAGTACCTCTTTTTCCTTATCAGGGGCTATTCTAGAGATTCCTTACTTGCTTCCTCGGGTACAGTTTGCCCTTTCCTTGTTTCTGCTAACTCAGGTGTAACCTGAGGTAGGTTGGCATTAGCATGCTTTCCTCTGGTCATAGCCCTCCTTTTTCTGGGCACAGTGTCAATATCCTTGGCACAAGTGGCAAGTGTCTTCCTTTTCCTTTTCTCTTTTGAAAGATCGGCAGCGATATCCTCTGGTTCAACCTCTGGTACAACATCAACTTCTGCTGGCTCATCCTCCTCAATTTCTTCTTGCTCAGCATTGATTCCTTCCTCATCCTCCTCAACTTCTTCAAGTCCTTTCAATGGTTGGCTATGTACTAACCCAAACAACAGTGCAGCAGTTATCTCAGACCCTAAGCTCTTAACCTCACTGATCGTTTCTATGTTGTGGTCTGCAAGAATTTTCGTGATTAGAGAGCCTAACCTGAGTTTCTTTCCTCCGCGTTGAAAAGCACTGACCAGAAACACAGGTAAGTTGAGTGGATTGTAGGTTAGCATGTGCCAAATAAAGCACTGCTCAAAGTTAGATGCAAATGAGGCTGCGTTGAGTTTAGGGAAAATGAAGTTAGTGAGGATGAAGTGTGCCATTTTCTGGTGTTGTCCTAAACAAGTACTGGGCACTTCTCCTTTGTAGTTTGCAGGTTTGCAAAACTCCTTAACGTGGTCGAGCTTTTCTTTTGTTGTCCTGAACTCTGTTCCTTTGTTAGGCAAGTTCAGTAAGGTAGCGAGATACGACAGAGTGATTACGATCTTGCGGCCTTTAACATGTGTTTCCAAATAGTCAACATCATCTTTATCAACCTTGAGACCAGAGTAGAATTCCTTAACGAGTCGTGGATAGGAAGTTCCAGGTAGAGAGAAGAAACCTGTCCATTCGTTTTTCTCAATCCATTCGCAGAATGGCTTCTCGGCGGTAACAAAAATGGATGAGAACCAACGGCACTTGAGGACTTCAAGTTTATCTACTTTGGAGCAAACCTTTACCATGGATCTAACCTTAACTTTCTTTGGTTTGGAGGAGCTTGCTGGCGTATCCTGAGGACGTTTTTTTGTAGTTGGGCTGAGAGATTTAGGGTTTTCATCGATGGGTTGTTCGTCGGGGTTACCACCGGAGCAGCTCTGGGGTTTAGACATTCACAGAGTTTTTTAGGTGACTTTGGAAATTTTGGACTCGGAAAAGATTTTGAATGCCAAGGATTTTTGTGTGAAGTGAAGGTAAAGAGGGATTTTTCCTCTACTTATTGAAACCTAAATCGTCGTTTGAACTATCCGATTTTATCTTGGGGAATTCAATGGACAGAGATTCTGCCATTTATGACGCTCTTCGGCGCATGGGTTATTTCATAATTATTTACCTTTCCTAGGTTCCTTTTATTACACGTGTTGGCATTTATGGTTGCAAGTGGGCTTTTGGTACGGTTTTCCTAGAAGGTGAACCGTTTGTGAAACTGAGTATTTAGTTTTATCCAGACAAATTTTCTGTCTCTTAGTGACTCATCATAAGCTAATTACTCAGCATGTACATTTACTTAGCATAGGGTGATTATTTGTTATGTTTACTCAGCACAGAATATTTACACGGTATTTGTATTGCGCTCAGTGTAATCACTCATGTATATGTCAACTTAGCATAGAGTGATTTCTATATATCAAGCTTGGTAAGTAGTAGATGTTTATTTTTACTCTACTCAACATGGCATTTGCACATTCAATCAAATTTTCACTCAACATGGCATTTGCACATTCAATCAAATTTTCACTCAACATGGCAAAATATTCAATTTATGCAGGTTTAGTTAGAGTGGATTTGACATACCAATGGCTTCCCTTAGTGAATTGAATTGTTCTCGTGCCAAGGGCTTTGTGAAGATATCTGCAAGCTGATCATTTGTAGGTACATAGGTCAGCTTGATCTCATCCTTTAGTACATGATCTCTGATGAAGTGATGTCTTATGCTAACATGCTTCATCCTGCTGTGTTGGACTGGATTTTTTGATAGATCAATGGCACTCTTGTTATCACATTTGATCTCTATTGTCTTTGTTTTGACTCCATAATCCTCAAGCTGTTGTTTTATCCATAGGACTTGAGCAACACAGCTTCCAGCAGCCACGTACTCAGCTTCAGTTGTAGATAGGGCTACGGATGATTGCTTCTTGCTGAACCAATATACTAGACAGCTTCCGAGAAAATGACATCCTCCCGAAGTACTTTTTCATTCTAGCTTATCTCGTCCATAGTCAGCATCAGTGTATCCAATGAGTGTGAAATCATTTGAAGTTGGATACCATAGACCTGCATCAACTGAGCTCTGCAAGTATCTAAAAATTCTTTTTACGGCAATTAGATGAGATTCCCTGGGGTCAGCTTGATATCTAGCACAATAGCATACTGAGTACTGAATATCAGGTCTACTAGCTGTGAGATAGAGTAAGGAACCTATCATACCTCGATAGAGTTTACTATCAACTGACTTACTCTTCTCGTCCTTGCATAGGACAGTATCAGTACCCATAGGGGTTGATATTGGCTTACAATCTACCATGTTGAATTTCTTTAACATTTCCTTGGTGTACTTAGACTGACTTATAAAGATGCCATTCTTACCTTGCCTGATTTGAAGTCCAAGGAAGAAGTTGAGTTCACCCATCATAGACATTTCGAATTCAGTTTGCATCTGTTGGCTAAATTCTTTGCACAAAGATTGGTCAGTAGCACCAAATATTATATCATCTACATATATCTGTGCAAGTAGGGTATGTTTACCCTTTTTCTTAATAAACAGGTGTTAGACGAGGTACCGCGGCCTAATCTCCCGGGCGGACCGGGGGGTGGACACCTCATGGCGACATAAGCGGTGATTGGCGCCGAAAGCAACCAATCGTGGAATCAAGCTGCTCGGCAGGACTGGAGCTCGGAGATATGGAAGAGTCGCCACCCATGAATGGGAAAATGAACACCGATCCCTTGCGGGAGACCGGTGTGGGTTCGGGAAACTTAGGTACGAGCCGAGAAAGCTAGCTCCTTTCCGGAGAAAGGCTACTACGCACCCCGACATCGCCCGGTTATGAACCACCGGCCTCCTACTCAGCATGTTAGGCGATAACGGACTAATCGTATATTTCTTTAAGTTTAAAATTCATTTGAAACCTTTTCTTTCTCGTTTTGAAAACCGTTTTGAGCATACATTATTGAAAAGCCACTTTAGTAAAGAATCACCCATTTACATCAGTTCAATATACATAGGAAAGAGAGGGGGGTGAAGGAAGAATTGATTTATTTGTAACGTGATTTATGCTTCGTGTTACATACTAATTCTATACTAATTCACTTCCCCAAAACGAGTTTATTTACATGGTTCGTACCTTAATCGCCGTTGGAACGATTTAGGTACGTTTCAAAACCCCGTTTAATGATGTTCACTCGAATCGCCGTTGGAACGACTCGGGCGTTTGAAAATGTTGGGATAAAAGCCTTTGATAAGAAAACGTGGTTAAACATACAAGTCAATTTTATTTTGTACAAATCCTTTAAGAAAACGATTCAAAACTTCATTATTTACGATGAAAACGATTTTAATTACAAGGTTCGCTTAATCCGTCATTGGAACGGATTAAGGTTTTAAAACGTGATGTTTTGGAAATGATTTAAAGATGTCAAGAAAACGTTATTTACACTTTGAGAACCTCTAGAAAAGCTTTAATTTAAACCAACCAAATAAACTCTCTTTTTGTGATTTGATTTTTCCCTTTTCACTCAATTAGTCCTTAACATTATTATAATTACAACAATAAACCTGATAACTTGCTGATAACTTGCCGGATCCGATTTGATATTCTCTGCCAGAGTTACCTGCAAAACAGAACCGGAGACAGGATCTCCGGGAAAACTCTCCGACGATCAAGTCAGTTTTTGTAAGAAGGTTGGTAATTTGACAATAGTATTGCGGGGAAAAATGTGAGCGTACCTTTTTCCCTCGTTCTTAAGGCCTTTTATAGGTGTTTTTTAGGTAACCGCCGAGGGCGGTTACTCCTTAGTGGGCCACGTTCTGAGGGCGGTTCCCCCTTTTTAGGCCATGTCCCTTTCGTGGCTTTCATGGCAACGAACGTGGTTCTGAGTGGGAGTCTTGATGCTCCATTTAGGAATTCGGGGCGGTTACTCGCTTCACTCGTTTCCGCTTATTCGGGTCCCATTCGGGGCGGTTACTCGCTGCGCCCGCTTCCTTTATTCGGGTCTCATCCGATCTTAGACCATAGGTCTAAGTATGGGCTGGGTCTGCGAAATGAGTATGACCCGGTTTAGCCTCGCGGGTCATCACATGCCTCCCCTTTAGTTTGATACAAGAGCCCTTTAGGGTCTGTTCATAGGGGACGCTTCGTTTTCGCTTGTCTGTTCAAAATTCAAAAACTTGTGAATTTTTCCTCTTTCGTTATTTCTTTTCCGGCGTCATCTTTTCCGGTGTTGACCTCTTATTTCCGTCATTTCTCTGTGTTGTCTTTCCCATGTAAGTTTTCCTCTTCATAATTTGTACCTCGTTCGGCTTTTTACTTCTGTTTATTTCTTTTCCTCAACATGTCGAACCCCGACCTTGACTTCGCACCGTTCGATGAGAGCTACGTCCGTGAGGTTTCTCATGAAGTTGATGAGATGGTTGATGAAGTTTCAACCAGTTCTCATGGGTCTGATTCCCACCCTGCTGACTTCCTCCACCTGGCGAATACAACCGACGAGGGTCTACGTTTTGACCCTAAGAAGTTGATTCCGCCACCTGTCCCAACCCCCCGTTTGTTACCAAAGAGGGACAGGTCGGGAAGCCTAGTTTGTCGCGAGACCATTGAGGATTTGCGGGTGCAATATCCTTGGCTCCAAGGTCTCGAGACCATCATTCCCGGGGAGGATAGAGGACCGGGCGATTACCCAAAGGGGTATTTCACCATTTTTGTCGCCCAGATTATCTGCGGCTTCACTTATCCGCTGGCGGATGAGATTGCTTCCATCCTCGGCGGTTACAGAATCGCACCTGGGCAGTTACATCCAAATGGATGGGCCGACTTGACCCTGGATAAATTTCTGGCGGATTGTTTGGAGGTTCCTTTCTCGCTTAAAATTTTCTCCAAGCTTCATCATTTCAAGAGTTCAGCGGGGTATTTCACTTTCATCCGCCAGAGCGGATACTATGGTTTTGACGAGAAACTGAACAAGATCCGCGAGTGGGATCGCTCTTACTTTTTTATCAAGTTTAATGAGGGAAATTCGAACTTCCTTCGCCATTGGGGCCGGCCCAATGTGAAGAGTTTGAACTTCGGTTATCCCAGCGAGGAAGAATCCTCCGTCATCAAGTTCCTGAAGAGTACCCCTCCTTTTGTATGGACATATGATCAGGCCTTCCATATGCTAAGGAGCCGAGTAGCGATTGCCTACCGCGAGGGGGATCGCGTGGTCTATATCCCTTATCGCGTTTTTGTACAAGGTACTTTTTATTTCCAAGTTGATGATTTCTTTTAACCCTTTGCAGGGGTGATCCTTTATCTCAAATCGCTGCAGATCGGGAGGCTAAAGCCTTAGCGAGAAGGAAGAAGCGGATGGCGGGAACCGCCTCCGTTGTAGGGGCGGATTCTTCTGGAGGAACGATTCCTTCCATTGAGGCGGCATCTCCTGTAAGGGCCTCCGTTTCACAAGGTCCCGCTTCTGCCTCCGAGGATCTTCCTTTGACGAGGAAGCGGAAGATAAGTGCGGATACAGAGTCTTCTCGTCCCAAGAAGAAGAACACCTCCGTGTCCCTTACTGTTGGCGGTACACCCGTATCCGCCTCATCTAAAGGAAAGAGCAGTACCCCAATTCATGAGGTATCCTGATCTATTCCCTCTTTCTATATTGCTACTTTTTTCCTCATGAGCTATCTGCTGTTCTCTTGATATTTTTCTTTACGCCTTTGCAGCCAATTCCCGACATTAGCGGATGGTGGACTAGGACCTTTGGCATGGCCGTGAGTTTTTCTTGCAAGGATATTGTCTCTTCCATATGCAATGTCCTCGGGCGGCTTCCCTCTGCTTCCCGTGTGCGCGAACAAGTACCGCTCCCTACCGCTGTGGAGGGGATCGAGAAGCGTTCTGTAGAGGTATATTGTTGCTTGTCATTCTCTTTCAAGGATCTTGCGTCCATTGTAACCACCTATTTCTATTCCCCCTTTTTTATTCGTGAGCCGTCTTATATGCAGATTATCAATTTCGCTGAGGGCATTCTCCGAAGGGATGCCGAGCGAGCCAATGAGTTGGAAGATCTTGGTACTGAATTGGCGACTCAGAAGTCGCTTTATGATGATGTCCAAGGGAAGGTGAAGGTCCTAGAAGGCGCCCTTCAGAAGGCTGTGAGCGAGAAGGAGGAGGCTCTTAAATCTCTTCAGGCTAAGTCCGATGAGCTGTGAAAGGCCCTCGATGATCTAGTTGATTCCCAGGAGACACAAAAGAAGAGGGCTGAGGAAATTCTGGCTGAAGACGGTGCCCGCATCTACTGGTATGGGGAGCGGATTCATGCCGCTTATGAGCATGGACATCAGGGTCTCGTACTTAACCGCCCCAAGGTTCCCATCCCTGAAAAGGATTTAACTGAGAAGTGGGACAAGCTGGAAGCCGAGGATGCTGATATGGATTCGAGGGTACCGCAGGACATCTCTCAGCCTGAGCAAGAGGTACCGCCCTCTGAAGCAGTTATTGATTCGAGGGTTGAGGATTCGCTTGAAGTAGATCCGCCCACTGGAGGAGATGAGGGAGTCGCTGGAGGCGAGGAAAGCAGTAGGGGTGAAGGAGAGGAAGTCGTAGCATAGTTTAATTTATATTTGGACTTTTTGTATGTAACAAACTGCCCGTATATATTAATTTTCTTTCACTTGCCGCTTTGCCTTGCCTATACGTGCGATTATTGTCACTTTATTTTCATGTATGATCCTTGCCTTTTGCCGACTTCATACTTGTAATTCTTCATAGTAATTTTTGCTTTCGCTAGGGTGGCCAAACCCTTTTTGCAATTTTTGAGTACTCGTTTATTCGCTTAATTTTATGCCTTACTCTATTATTTTTCTTTCGAAAATAATATAATTATAAGGTTAATCATAAGGTTTTGCGAGTGATGCGTAATCATGCATCCGCCTTTCTTTAATAGGCAACACATTTATGTGTTTTTTGAGTTTAACCCTAAGGGTTTTGCGAGTGATGCGTAATCATGCATCCGCCTTTCTTTAATAGGCAACACATTTATGTGTTTTTTGAGTTTAACCCTAAGGGTTTTGCGAGTGATGCGTAATCATGCATCCGCCTTTCTTTAATAGGCAACACATTTATGTGTTTTTTGAGTTTAACCCTAAGGGTTTTGCGAGTGATGCGTAATCATGCATCCGCCTTTCTTTAATAGGCAACACATTTATGTGTTTTTTGAGTTTAACCCTAAGGGTTTTGCGAGTGATGCGTAATCATGCATCCGGCTTTCTTTAATAGGCAACACATTTATGTGTTTTTAAGAACAATCCGCATTCGGGCGTAACATATTGAATAAATGTAATAATTGGATACCTTTATTGATAAAGAGAAAAGGTTTATTACATAGGTACACCAACTGTGTGGGATCAAAGCCTCATTAAAACCTTTTATCAGAAAACCCAATGGGAAAAACTCATAAAAGGAAAAAGAGTACTTGCCATTCCCTCGAACTACTCGGCCTTTTTATATAGGCGTAGATTCTCTAGATTCCAGGTGCGCGGGAGCTTCTTTCCGCTCATTTCTTCTATTTCAAAAGTGGCTGGTCCCAGCTTCTTGGATACTTTGTATGGTCCGATCCAGTTGACGCCCAGCTTGCCTTTGCCATCTCTGGATTGTATTTTATCCGCTTTTTTCAAGACCAAGTCGTTCTCGTTGATTATTACTTTTCGCATTCTTCTGTCATGATATTTCTTGATTCTATTGCGGTATAATGCCATTCGCATTTAAGCTTTTTCTCTTCGTTCCTCCACAGAATCCAAAGCATCTCTAATGTTGATAGGATTTTGTGTGTCGCAATAATAAATTATCCGATCTGTGGGCGACTTGATTTCAACAGGTAGGACTGCTTCGGCTCCATAAACTAGCGAGAAAGGTGTTTCGCCTGTTGCTGCCTTTACAGAGGTTCTGTATGCCCACAACATATGGGGTACCTCATCCGCCCAACCTGTTTTTTTGTCTCCTAGCCGCTTCTTGATGCCTTGAATCATGGCCCTGTTGGTAACCTCCGTCATACCATTCGATTGGGGATGGTTTACGGAAGAAAAATGATTTTTGATCCCCATGCTTTCGCAGTATGCTTTGAACTTGGCACAGTTGAACTGGGTGCCATTGTCGGTTATAAGCTTTTGCGGGATTCCAAATCGCATGATAATGTTCTCTCGTAAGAACTCGATCATTCGCTCAGGTGTTTGTGCGGTTACTGTCTCCGCTTCTACCCATTTGATGAAGTGGTCAACTGCGACTATCAAGTACTTCCTTTTCTTTGCCGTTTCTGGGAATGGACCCACTATATCGATTCCCCATGTTGCGAATGGCCACGCCGTCATTATAGCGATTTGTTCGGCTCCGGGAACATGCTTTTCATTCGTATGTATTTGACAATTGTGACATTCCGCAACCATCTTCTGGGAATCTTCCACCACCTTGGGCCAGTAGTATCCCATCAGTTTGACCTTTCTTGCCAACGCCGCCGAAGCTTCGTGCGCGCCACAAATTCCTTCATGTAATTCTCGCAGCACGTAGTCTCCTTCGTTGCGACTAATGCATTTCAACCATGGACATGTGTACGATTTCCGATACAAAGTTCCATCTCGAATTGAGTATCGAGCTGACTGCCCAATTAGCTTTCTGGCTAAGCTCTTATCAACCGGTAAATCTCCCTGCTCCAGATATTGGCGAATGGGCATCCGCCAATCTTCATCGTCTTCCAGTTCTTCGATGACCATAATCTGATCGACCTCGAATGCTGGTGCCGATTTTATTTCCAAATTGCATGCCTTTTGACTCCATGGTTCTCTACTTGCCGCTGCTTTTGCCAATTCGTCAGCCTTTGCATTTTGGCCTCGCGGAACATGCACCATCTCCCAAACGACTCCCTTGTGCGTTAACTCTTGTGTCAATCTGCCGACTACCTGATGATATTTTACTAGCTCCTCCTGTTTCACCAGATAATTTTTTGTGATCTGGTTTATCATGAGTTTGGAATCGCTGTAGATTACCACTCTTTCTGGGGTGAGTTTATTGAGCAACTTCAACCCGCATATCATTGCTTCATACTCTGCGGCATTATTGGTAGTTTTGAAAGTTAATTTTGCTGCATAGCACAGGCGAATAACCTTCGGGCCCTTGATGACGACTCCCAGCCCAGCTCCATCTGTAGATAATGCCCCATCTGTGTACATGCTCTACTCTTCTTTTTGTGCCTTCGGACATTCATCGTCATCCCAGGTGAATTCGTTCACGAAATCGGTGAGTACTTGGCTCTTTAGCGCTGGTCTCCCTTCATAGCGAATATCGAATTCTCCCAGGCGAATTGACCATTCCATCAACCGGCCGGATGCGTCAGGTTTCTGTAATACCTTTCGCATTGGGATGCCAGTTCTCACAATGATAGTATGCGCCTGAAAGTATGGTTTCAATCTAGCCGCCGTGGTTATCACTGCGAGGGCCATTTTGTCCAACTTCGAATACCGGAGTTCTGCATCCTTCAGGACTTTGCTCACGTAGTACACTGGATATTGTTGCCCTTCTTCTTCTCGCACCATCACAGTGCATATCGCCATATTGGTGACGGATACGTAGAGAAATAAATCTTCTCCATCCTCCGGCCTACTCATTAAGGGCGGATAACACAGTAATCGATTTATCCCCTCGAATGCTTCTTGACAATCCGGTGTCCATTCAAAGGACTTGGATTTTTTGATGGCATTGTAGAAAGGTAGACATCTCCTAGCTGAGCATGATATGAATCGCCCTAATGCCACCAACCGCCCATTTAGTCTCTGTACTTCTCTTATGCTCCTCGGCGTTTTCATCTCCATTACTGCTTTAACCTTCTCGGGATTCGCCTCAACTCCCTTGCCGCTAACAATGAAACCCAGGAACTTTCCCGCTCTTGCTCCGAATGTGCATTTCTCTGGGTTCAATTTGAGGCCATATTTGATTAGCACTTCCAGGATTTCTTTGATATCCTGCGGGTGGTCTTGCATTTTCTTGCTTTTGATGATCATGTCATCAACGTAGATCGAGAAGTTCTCGCCGGATTTGTTTGAAAATATCTTGTTCATCATCCTCTGGTATGTTGCTCCCGCGTTTTTCAATCCAAAGGGCATCACCTTGAAGCAATAAGTCGCCTGGTGAGTTATCAACGATGTTTTGATTTCATCCGCCTTCTCCATGGGTATCTGATGGTAACTGGATTTCACGTCGGTGAATGATAAAGCTTCATATCCTGCAGTTCCATCTACCAATATATCAATGTTAGGAAGCGGATACATATCCTTCGGACATGCCTTGTTCAGATCTTTGAAGTCGACGCACATTCTGTACGTTCCATTTGGCTTTTTGACTAGCACCACATTGGCTAACCACTCCGGATAGGTGACTTCTCGAATTGCATCTGACTTTAGCAAATCCGCCACTGCTTTTTCAATCGCCTTTTGCCGCTCAGGAGCATGTCCTCTCTTTTTCTGTCGCACTGGGGTTGCACCTTTGTCTACATTCAAACGATGGGTTGCTACGTCTGGACTTATTCCTTTCAGTATTTCATTTGGGGCGGCAAATGCCGACTCACATTGGACCAGCACCTCGGCAATGGCTTTCTTCGTTTCTTCGGGGAGGCTCGTCGCTATTCGCACATTTTTGTCGCTTGAGATGGCGAATAGTTCCGTTTCTCCCAATGCTTCCGCTGGCAACTTCTCCTCTACCCTATCTTCCTCGTTTGGCTTTGGCTCAAGTGACAATGTATAGGCCTGTTGAGATACAAGTTGATCACCTTCAACTATGACTCGCCCTTGGTGTGTTGGTAAATGTAATGTTAAATGCTTCATTGAGATGAGCGACTCCGTTTCTGACAGGAATGGGCATCCCAGAATTATGTTGTAGGCCAATGGGAGATCAACAATTGCGAATTCTAAATCACCTCGCCATTTTAGCTTTTTATCGCCCATTTCTGCCTCCAACACCACCTGTCCACTTGTTTGAGAGGATTGACCCCCAAAACCTGTTACATCCATGAATGTATGCTCCACTCGCTCGTCATTAATTCCCAACTTGTTGAATGCAGTCCGAGTAATAACATTACAAGAACTGCCAGTATCAATAAGGACCCGCTTGACGTCCCATCCTTCTACAGCCATTATAATCACCAAAGCATCCGCATGCGGCTCCGTGATTCGTGCGAATGAGTAATTGAGGGCATCCCCCCTATGAGTGTTGCTTTTTCGCTGTTCACGGCAAGCTCTTTTTGTTGGAGGCTCATAGATCCCGCCGGCTATCACGTTTATCACTCCTTTTTTCTGCTTTTTTTCGGGCCTTGCCTCTTCTTCATGTGGTAACGTTGCTTTCTCGTCACTAGTCTCCTTTCGTACAAATTGATTCAGCTTGCCCCTTTCGATCAGCCTTTCAATCTCCTTCTTTAATTCATAGCAATCGTTCGTGTCGTGGCCGTTCAATCTGTGGAACCTGCAATATTTGTTAGGATGTCGCCCCAAACTGGTTCGACCTTTTACCTCGGGGAACCGCACATCCTTCTTCAGGGGGCTCTTTTCGATCCAAAGTAACACCTCCTGGCGAGTCGTGTTTAATGGTGTCTGATATCCGCCACTTTGAAAGGGGCGATCGCCTCTTCGAACAAAATTACTTTTGGACTGGGTCTGGTGCCGATTGTCCGAAGTGGATCTAGCGGCATCTCTTTCTCGCCGGGTTTGAGCCCTATGTTCCCTGTTGACATCATCCACTTCCATGAATTCCTTTGCTATTTTCATGAGTTCGGCCACTGTGCGCGGCTTGTTGTGGATGATTTCCTCCCGCATACTCCAATCTGTGGTTCCATCTGCCATGATGTTGCGGATGCTCACGATATCCGGGTTTTGCAATCGCACCAGAATATCGTTGAATGCGACAACAAATTCCCTTAGGGAATTATAGTTCCTCTGTTTGATCTCCTTCAGCTGCCTATCCGTCACATCCGCTGCTTTACAGCCCACAAATTTTGCACAGAAATCCCGACTATATTGATGCCAATTGTGAATAGATTCTGCGGGTAAAGATCGAAACCAATCAGATGCGGCTCTGCCCAAAGTTGTCGAGAATAACCTGCAAATGATGCTTTCACTCGCTCCTGCAACATCCATTAGTTCTCTATAGTTCCTGACATGAGCCTCGGGATCAGAATTTGGATCCCCATAGTATTTAGGTATCGCGGGCGCTTTGATTCTGTGATCTGGAATGAATTCCCGCAACGAAGGGGCAAAAGGTGAATCGCTCTGGACCTCTGCTCTCGGCCTAGGCGAGTACCCCATTCGCTCCATCATGCTTCGTAATTGATCTTCTAAGTCAATATCAGGTATTCGCCGGACTTCTTCTATCCACTGCTGGTGAATTCTGGGTGGCATCCACCCGCCCATCGGTGTTGAGACGTGTGCCTGTTGGGGGACTAACCGCTGTCCCGTTATAGGATCAAAGTTCCATGTGTGCTCTCGCCCAAGAGTCATCAACTCCGAATGTCTGTGAGGAAAAGGTTCCACTTGCTGTAGCGGAAGAGTGCCTTGCACTCCTGGCAACGGTTGGGATGGCTGCCAGGTCGGATGTATCGTCGTAATGAGATCTGAGTGCGAGTAGTTGCTCGGGTGGCTGTGTGGGTTTGTGCGACTACTCTGGCCCACTTGATTTGGCGCCTGAGATGGCTGCGGGAGGGCCGATATGACAGGGATAGTCGGTGATTGTGTTGAGATAACCACAGGTTCTTGAGGAGCAGCCGCCACGGCGGTATTGTGTTCGGCGAGGGCAGTTAGTAAATTAATCATTCGATCTCCAGCCGCCTGGCTCATGTTCGAAGCCAAGACTTGTCCTGCCATCTGCACGAAATCACTATTGGACATTTCCATCTCAGTTTGCACTTGGACTTCCAATAAGGGACTCAATTGTCCCGAAGGACCCGATGAGCTAGGCACCACAGGCTGTGTACTTGCAGGTTGCGAATTCGCAATCCGTGGTCCCCTGGAGTTCATACTGGTTGATCTAGTGGTAACGCCGGTCGTTCGTGATGGTTCTGACATGTTCTTCGTGTACCTTTAACCAAATGTTGGTAAAAAAGGTCCACGCTCACCGCACCAATGATAACTTGCTGATAACTTGCCGGATCCGATTTGATATTCTCTGCCAGAGTTACCTGCAAAACAGAACCGGAGACACGATCTCCGGGAAAACTCTCCGACGATCAAGTCATTTTTTGTAAGAAGGTTGGTAATTTGACAATAGTATTGCGGGGAAAAATGTGAGCGTACCTTTTTCCCTCGTTCTTAAGGCCTTTTATAGGTGTTTTTTAGGTAACCGCCGAGGGCGGTTACTCCTTAGTGGGCCACGTTCTGAGGGCGGTTCCCCCTTTTTAGGCCATGTCCCTTTCGTGGCTTTCATGGCAACGAACGTGGTTCTGAGTGGGAGTCTTGATGCTCCGTTTAGAAATTCGGGGCGGTTACTCGCTTCACCCGTTTTCGCTTATTCGGGTCCCATTCGGGGCGGTTACTCGCTGCGCCCGCTTCCTTTATTCGGGTCTCATCCGATCTTAGACCATAGGTCTAAGTATGGGCTGGGCCTGCGAAATGAGTATGACCCGGTTTAGCCTCGCGGGTCATCAAAACCAACACAAAATTTCTCAATTGAAACCCATTTTAAAACCATGTCCCCAAATGTCAAAAAAAGAATAAGGAAGAAACATATACATAATTATATACATATATTTGAAAATAATGGTATAAACATGATTTAGGAAACTAAATAAAGAATATCACCCAATAGCTAAATATATACATAATAATGAAAATAAGAGATACTAGATATACTTTTACCTTACTAAAAAGATATGTAAAATAATAAACAAAATTCATTGTTAATAAGAAAATAAACTTTATATCCCAAAATGACTATTGTAATATATAGAAAATAACTTTTCCAAATATACATTAACATCAAAATGACTCCTAATTATCCTCAAAATATCTACTACTTAGTTACCTCAAAATACCCAAGTAAATAACATTTTAAAATAAAACCCAATATAATTTGAATGAATGAAAAAAAGAAAATATATATACATATACTTTATCAAATCCAATTAATGAAAAATAATTTATAAACACATTAAATAACTATATGTATAAGGTATTTAAAAATAACTTGAAAGTAAATGTTACATAATAATACATATATATACAAAGGATTAAAAGCTTAAAAGTTGAGAAAGAGGGACCAAAACAGCATTTTTTACATTCTGGCAGATTTACCGACGGAACTTCCATCGGTAAACCGCATTTAGTGACAGAAACGGTAAATTACAGCAGCACTCCAATTCAACACGAGACGAAAATTAAATAAATACGCAAAATTAAATAAAGCGTGATAAATTAAATAAATAAAATTATAACGTAAAAATAAATAAAGGAAAAGAAATAAATTAAATAAAATAAAACGAGTCTAGTCCTCGGATAATACCTCAAGTTCGGTATCTGACAGTCGAAGCCAATTGAATCCACGAGTCGTGATTTTCCGGTTTTTTTTGTGTTTTTTTAGTAAAAATTTAACTTTGGGAAATTCGGAATTTTTGAGGAAAAAAAATATTTTTCTCAAAAAAATCCCTTTCTCTCTCTAAAAATGTTTAGACTGAGAAAGGCTCCAAAAATCCTCCTTATGCATGGGCATCCGTACCTTTTATAGGCATTGGATCCCCGGACGGAATGGGCGACGCCCGAGCAAGATCGGGCGTCTTCCAAAGGGGTTGGGCTATCGCCCAACATTGTTGGGCGAGCGCCCAACAATCGTTAGGCGCGCCCCCAACGGCTGCCGGGCGCGCTCGCCCGATGCCTGCCGGGACGCGTCTCGCGCCGTCGGGCGCACACGCCCCGTGGCAGTCGAGCGCGCGCTCCGCGCCGCCGGGCTCATGCGTCCAACGGACGTCGAGCGCGTGCCACTCGCAATCGGACGCGTGCGTCCAGCGGACGTCGAGCGCGCGTCCCGTGCTGTCGGACGGGCATCCGACCATCGTTGGACGCGCGTCAGCTGCCGCTAGGCGCTCGCACCGCGCCGCTGAGCACTCGCGAGCCGCCCAATCGACGACCGCGCACCATCGCAACTTCTCCTTCCTTATTATATATTATTTTGTTGTTTTTAAAACTTCCGGAATCAACCGTTTCAACCGTCTTGTTTACAGGTTTTCGTCACAGGTCCTCCGACTCGGTGTCTACAGTTGCCCCTACTTTCCTATTTGGACAGTGATGTGTGTGTTTTGAAAACGTTTTTTACTAACGCAACACATGCAATGTAAAACATATAAAAGTAAAAGACACGTAAAGAGTAGGAGGAAGAATACCTGTCCTTCGCGCTGCGCGTTCGGGCGTCATTCGCGATTCTTTCCGTCCTTGCCTCTGAATCGGCTGCCGGTGGATGTTCTTCTTACGGACCCTAGCGTACGTTGACTGTGGGTAAAATTGGCTCGAAAGCAACCTCGGTCGTGGACCGTAGATAAGATGGCTAAAAAGCTACCTCGGTCGTGAACCGTAGGTAAGATGGCTAAAAAGCTACATCGGTCGTGAACCGTAGGTAAGATGGCTAAAAAGCTACCTCGGTCGTGAACCGTAGGTAAGATGGCTAAAAAGCTACCTCGGTCGTGAACCGTAGGTAAGATGGCTAAAAAGCTACCTCGGTCGTGAACCGTAGGTAAGATGGTTAAAAAGCTACCTCGGTCGTGAACCGTAGGTAAGATGGCTAAAAAGCTACCTCGGTCGTGAACCGTAGGTAAAATGGCTAAAAAGCTACCTCGGTCGTGAACCGTAGGTAAGATGGCTAAAAAGCTACCTCGGTCGTGAACCGTAGGTAAGATGGCTAAAAAGCTACCTCGGTCGTGAACCGTAAAAAAAAGCTACCTCGGTCGTGAACCGTAGGTAAGGTGGCTCAAGGGAAAAAAGGTTCTTTCTAACGATTCTGAATTCTTTTAAAACACCGTTGTCTGTATTTTCTCACTGGAGCTAGTGTCCTGGAGGTTCGAATGGTTTGGTATGAATGTCTTTTTGGTTTGGAATGATTCACATTGTCGATTATTTTTCTGTTGACTATCGTCTGTATTTTGACTGGTGCCACTGTTTTGTAAAAATTGGCTGTCATCGGGAGTTCTTATCTTGACAGTATTGGCCACTGTCTAGGAGAAGCGCAGGCTGAAACGGACTGCAAATCGGAGGTCTGTGCACCTGGTAATCAATTATTTACTTTTTACCTTTATGTCACATCGTACTTTTTTCGCTATTTACGGGAATGTCATTCCTCTTTCCTATATAAGGTGGTGGGGTTCCATTTCAACCCCACACCTTCTCTTTCTTCTCTCTCTCTCTAGATTTTGATTTGGATTATTCTCGGGATGGATTTGGATGAATGCGATGGCACGAAAGGCATGGAGGAGGTTTACGTGAACCTTGCTAGAGTGGACCCTTTCCACGACCCTACGACGCATCTGAGCCGGACACGCTGTAACGAGGTAAGTACTTTCTCACTTTTTCGTTATTTGGTTCAAATTCTAGGCTTTAGTATCCTTATCCGAACATGATTTGCATGCTAACCTTTAGATTGCCTTAGAGGACTCTAGTTAGAAAATGTGAATTTCTTTACTTACAAGTAACACTTGTTTACTTTTGTGTAAGAATGTGCGCTATATGTATTGTGAATAGTAAAATTACGACTTTATTCATGCTAACAGTAAAAATAACATGAATAATGAACGTGAATAGTAAAAAAACGTGAATAGTGCATGTGGATAGCGAAAACATGAATAGAGCACGTGAATAGTAAAAGCGTGAATGGTGCACGTGAATAGTAAAAACTTAACTAATGCCCGTGAATAGTAAAAACGTGAATAGTGCACGTGAATAGTAAAAACCTAACTAATGCACGTGAATAGTAAAAACCTTAACTAATGCACGTGAATAGTAAAACTTGACCAATGCTCCTTGTCAGTGCGGACGAGAGTGGATTAAAGAATAAAGAACTAACTAAATCCTACATAAATGACCCTAAGGAGAGATTTTACAGAAAATTGGTCCAAATTGACCAGACGTCTCTAGGTTAGATTCTGACCGAAAGAATAACTAGTCTTAACGTGTTTTCATCAAATGCAAGCTTAGGAACCATATTTAAACTTTCCTGTATTGTTCTTTCTAGTTCCTCGAGATTTCCAGTACCACGGCCGAGATCCACGTGTGGTATTCTATGTTAGGCGCCGCGGCGAGAGCCCGTGTGCGTGAGTTGGGCTTTGAGCCCTTTATTTCAGCGCTGCCCCGCACCAATGGGGTGTGCGATCGCTTTGGCCTGCGGGCCCTATGCGAGAGGTGGGTTGACTCGACCCATACCTTCCACCTTTCTTTCGGGGAGATGACCATCTTGCCCCGAGACTTCTCTTTACTGACAGGGCTGCGGGGGAGTAGCACTCCAGTTCCCTTCTGCTTTGACATGATACGTCCGCGGGTCGATCGCGTTAGGCTAGCCGCTTTGATTGGGCCAGGAGTTTACCCAGGTGCCAAATCCTCTCCAGCGAAGTTCATTTCTACCGTGAGCCTCTTGAGTCGCAGAGATTTTTGTGAGACGGATGACGCTGACTTGGCTGTCCGTAGCTTCCTAGTGTACACTTTGAGTGAGACGATTTTCCGCACCAAGAGCGGGAAGGTACATGCTGGTCTTATTCAGGCTTTTAGCGATTTGGATGTGGCGGCGTCTTATGATTGGGCGGGGGCGGGCCTAGCCTTCCTATATAAGTTTTTGGATTTGACTAGCCGGAAGCGCAAGGACTTCGGTGGTTACACTTTCTCTCTTCTGGTATGTGTGCACCCTGGACTCGTCCTTTCTATCTTCTTCATGCTTTCCGTTCGTAACTTTTGTTTTTTACAAGTAGGTTTAGGCGTACGAGAGACGGATTCTTCCTAGCCAGTCTCGGCATCGGTCATGAGTACCGAGGCTCCCTCTCATGACTCGGTGGAGAGAGTTAGATTTAGGCGCAGAGAAGAGACGGACGGTGGCGCGGCTCCTAGACTGGATTGACTCGTGGACCTTGGGACATGTAGATATCTTCTAGTCGTCCTAGATTCTTGTTTGATTGGATCTGACTTTTTCTTTGTGTTTTTAGATCAAGTTTAGGTGGGACGACCTTGACTTCGGTCCCGACTATGCGTACGTGACTTTGATCCAGGAGCAGCAGTGCGTGCTCACCGGCCCTTGCGTGCGGGCCTGGTACTTAGGTGATCGGGGCATCACCGGGATTAGAGCGTCGCACTGGTCCCCGGGCGAGATCCCTATTTCCATGTTCGCGGTGCGGACCATGCCCTTGTTGGTTATCCGTCAGGACTTGACCCGTCGGTTCGTGGGTAGAGAGGTGTGGGTTCACGCCGGGGGCCGTGATCTTTACCTATCGACTTTGTTGAGCGTGAGGGATGCCCCAGCGGTGGCGATGGATGTGGATCCCGTGGCAGACGTGTTTTCGCGGGAGGCTGTCGCGGCAGTCTTCGGTCAAGAGGAGGTCCCGGTGAGTGGTTCAGCCTATTTACCTTTATTCACTAGATAGCTAGCGGTATTTATTGTGTTTTCATTTGCAGGGGGGTCCTGGAGGAGTGCTCATTTGTCAGACTTCTTCGATGGTGCTCGGGCTCAGACATCTGCGAGTGAGCCCCCCTACTATGTCGGCGAGTCCTCCAACGCTGCCCGACCGGAGAGATCCTCTTTGGGTGTGCCCGTTTCGGACTATGGGCGAGATTTCGCGACCCTTTGTTATGATGAGTCCGGGGTAGCCTACGCGGGTGTCGAGATGGCTCCTCCTGTCTTCACATCGAGGGTACCATTTGACCCTTTCGACGCTTCTCAAACTACGAGAGAGACTTGTACTGACTACGTGGGGCTGTCCGGTTACCTCAGAGACCGCCTCAGCTTGCGCTGTGCCGACCACCTGGTATGTATCCTTGCCTTATTTTAGTGTAGTGGAATGCATGCATGTATGTATGATTTCTGTTCTTGCCTATGCTGCTTTTTTTTTCACATCTGTTTTTCTTCTTTTTTTTGTTCCTTTTTTAGAGCGATCTTCACGCCCATGAGCGGAGACGGAGTGAGTCGGTGCGGGAGGCCGATGCCAGGGTTGGCTAGGTGTACCAAGAGCGGAACGACCACTGGTCGAAGGTGATGCGGAGGGAGACTGAGGGTCGCCTTGCTGTCGAGGAGAGAGCACGAGTCGCCGAGGAGAGACTCCGAGTTGCCGATGAGGCTTTATCTGCAGAGCGGGCGTCACGCTTGAGGGATTTTGAGGACTACTGGGATATCCCTCCTTATTAGGCTTTATGGCTTTGTAGTAGTTTTTTATTAGGATTACCCCGATGTATATCTGATGTATAGGGAGCGGGGTGGATAGCATGTAGGCTTTTTATTGTGAAAAGTAAGGTAGGAAATGTATAACTCATGATTCATATTACCATGCATTTAGTGGATTATGATGATTCCAATCATTCTCGTCAAATATATTCATGCCTTTATTTATTTACAAACAACAGAAATACTTAGCCTCTTATACATTGTTTTTGTAATTGCTCAAGTTATAACTACTGTTACCAGGACCCGCCTTTCGGTTTTCGGATCCCGGCGATTTTTCTCCTCTCCTTTTACTATCCCGAAATTTTCAAATGAGTGCCCTTTCGGGTTTTCACCCACTGGGATGTCCCTTATTGTTGCATAGGCCGCCCTTTACGGGTTTTCAACCTATCGGGAATTTTTCTTTTTTTTTTTTTTTACGAAAAGTATTTCTTAAGCCTATCCAGGTTGGTAGGTTCGGAGAATTCCATGCCGTCCATAGTAGTTAACTTCACCGCTCCTTTGCTTAGTATCTTCTTCACGAAGAATGGCCCTTCCCAGTTAGGCTTAAACTTGCCCCTAGGGTCGGTGTGCGTCACACGGATCTGTTTCAGCACCATGTCCCCCTCTTTGATAGGGCTGGCCTTGACCTTTTTATTGAAGGCTCGGGCCATCCTTCTCTGATATAGCTGCACATGGTAAAGGGCTTCCATCCTTTTCTCGTCAACCAAAGCCAACTGCTCATATCGCTTCTTCACCCATTCCGTCTCGGGAATCTCTGCTTCCACTGCGATTCTCAACGATCGCTTTTCGATCTCAATCAGCAGGACTGCTTCTGCCCCATACACTAAGGAGAACGGCGTTGCCCCCGTTGACGTCCTAACCATCGTGCGATAAGCCCATAACACGAGTGGGAGCTGCTCGTGCCAATTTCGATGTGATTCCACCGTTTTTATGAGAATTCTCTTAAGGTTCTTATTAGCTGCTTCTACTGCGCCATTAGCTTGCGGACGATACGGAGAAGACCTGTGATGTTCAATACCATGTTCTCGGAAGAGACCTCTCACTTCTCCTTGAAACTGGACCCCGTTATCTGTGATTATGTGATGAGGCACTCCGAATCTGGTGATTAAGTGTTTTTCGATAAACTTCCTCATCTGTTTAGACCCCAACTTGCCAAACGACTCTGCCTCTACCCACTTGCTGAAGTAATCAATGGCGACTGCAATAAATTTGTGCCCATTCGAAGCATTAGGCCTCACCTCCCCGATGATATCAATGCCCCAAGCCGCAAATGGCCAAATAGGTACCAACACATGCAATTCCATGGCCGGTAGATGACTATAATCCCCGTGGATTTGACAATCGTGACATTTCTTCGCATATTCGTTACAATCTCTTTCCATGGTGAGCCAGTAGAAGCCTTGCCTTATGATTTTCTTTGCTAACACCGCTCCTCCCATATGGGCCCCACAAATTCTCGAGTGTACCGATTCCATTGCCTCGCGGGCTTCTCCCGCATCCAAGCATCTCAGTTGTAACCCATCGATGTGCCTTTTGTAAAGCAAGTCATTGTGGATGACGAACTGCTGAGCTAACCTTCTAATCACAGCTTGATCCCTAAGTTCTGACTCTGCCGGGTATGTTCCACTTTTCATAAAGTTCACGATATCGAAATACCACGGCTTTTCATCTGCCCCTAACAGCATTACGTCTTCGTAGCATGGTTTGTGAGATCTCCTCAATACCAACGGTTTCGAGGCAAGGTTCCGGGGGTTATCCCAAACTGACACTAAAGTGGCCAAAGCGTCCGCAGCCTGGTTCTGTGCTCGAGGGATATGATAAAAACGACATTCCTTGAATCTTTGTGCCAACCCTTCTAGCTGGTCTAGGTATGGACGCAACCTTTCTTCCCTCACTTCCCAGTTTCCCTACGCTTGTTCGATAATCAGTTTTGAATCGCCCCAAATTTCAACATATGATGCTCCCAGTGCTGCTAATGACTCCAACCCATAGATGCATGCTTCATATTCGGCCATATTGTTGGTGAGAGGGAAGGATAACTTCTTTGCCATCGGGATCCTTTCTCCCTCTGGTGAGATAAGTAATACCCCTACTCCGGCTCCATTCGGATTAACTGCTCCATCAAAGAACATTTTCCATGGTATAACTTCTATTGCGTTCAAGTGCTCATCGGGGAAATCATAGTTTATCTCTTCTTCTTCTGCACTCAGGGGTTGGTTGGCCAGAAATTCTGCTACGGCCCTCCCCTTGATAACCTTCTTCGTTACGTATTCAATATCAAACTCGGACAAAAGCAACAACCATCGGGCTAGCTTCCCTGTTAGAGACGGAGTTCGGTACAGATACTTCACGGGGTCCATCCGGGAAATAATGATCACTTTGTAAGATTGAAAATAGTGCCGTAGTTTCTTTGTTAGCCATACTACTGCTACGCACGTCTTTTCGATCATGTTATACTTAAGCTCGTACTCCAGGAACTTCTTACTCAGATAATATACCGCGTGCTCCACGCCTGTGTCCCCTTCATGGGCCAGCATTGCCCCAATGGATCGCTCCTCAATTGCCACATAGAGGAGCAGCGGTTTTCCCAGTTTAGGCGGTCCAGAATTGGCGGATTAGACAAGTAATCCCGGACCTTCTCTAAGGCCTGCTGACACTTATCATTCCAAATCGTGGGTTGATCTTTCCGTAGCAACTTAAAGATCGGCTCGCAGATTGCAGTGAGTCTTGCTATGAACCGGCTGATATACTGAACCTGCCCCAGAAACCCTCTCACTTCTTTCTCATTCTTTGGTGCCGGCATTTCTCGTATGGCCTTCACTTTGTCGGGATCTACCTCAATTCCCTTGTTTCCGATTATATAGCCTAAGATTTTCCCCGATGAAACGCCGAAGAAGCACTTCTTCGGGTTTAACCTTAGTTTGAATTCTGCAATTCGGGCCAAAAACTTCTCGAGTGCGGCAAAATGCCCCTCTCTCGTCTCTGATTTGACCATCATGTCATCCACATAAACTTCTACCTCCTTGTGTATCATATCATGGAACAGTGCTGTAGCCATTCGCTGGTAAGTTGCCCCGGCATTCTTCAAACCAAACGGCATCACCCTGTAACAGTATGTTCCCCACTCAGTTGTGAACGAGGTTTTTGCTTTGTGTTTCTCGGCCATCTGAACTTGCATGTAGCCCATGAAACCGTCCACATTCGTGTGTAAGATGCTCGATGCTGCACTATCGATCAATACGTCAATATGAGGCAATGCGAACTCATCTTTCGGGCATGCTTTATTAAGATCTCTATAATCGACGCACATTCTCACTTTGCCGTCCTTCTTCGCGATGGGCACTACATTTGCGACCCAAGGGGGATAGTCGATTACTTCGATGAACCCTGCTTCTAACTTCTTCTTCACTTCTTCTCTGATCTTATCTGCCCATTCCGGTCTCATGCGTCGGAGTTTCTGTTTCACGGGCTTAGCATCGGGGTATGTCGGAATACGGTGAGTTACGATTGATTGATCGATTCCTGGCATGTCTTCGTACGTCCAAGCAAACACTATTTCGTATTTTTTAATTATTCTCTCAAATTCTTTCCTCTCTTCAATAGTTAATTCTTGAGCAATTTGTATAAGTTTAGGATTTTCATCCGTGCCAAGATTGAAAGTTGACATTTCTATTGTATTGATTTCAAATGTAGGCATGTTATATGAATGAGAATGCATGGGATGATCACGATCAACATCAAGCAAGTAAGCAAAATCAGAATTCATTTCATTGATAGTGTTGGCGAGTACATCATCAGATTCAAATAAAGCAGTAATACAATTTTCCTCATCAGGGTTCTCGGGTTTCTCATGAACTTTGGAGGTACTGGGCTCATTTACCGCTCCTGCAGTTGCTTCAACAGTGATGATTTGCTCCTCGGCATTCAAGTCTAACATCATAATCTCCTCGACAAAGCAGCTCGCTTTTCCTTTGCCCCAGTCAGTAACATCATTGAAGATCTCAAAACCTGGTAGAATCTTTCCTTCGGTGCTAGTCCATGACTCGGGAGTCCCCGAATAAACCTTTCCGTGCCCCTCGTTCACAAAATACTTCCTTAGGCCCACCTTTCCTTCACCACTTGCGTTGGACGGACCTCCCTGTTCATATCCTAAACCCCTTCGGGTTTTCTGACTCTTGAAATCCGGAAATTCTGGCAGGCCTTGATGGTGTGCTCCCAAGCCCATACCGGGGATGAAACCCCCTTTCATCATTTTCACCATATCGGAGGTCATGCTAGACTCGTAAATCCCAGAAACTTGGAATCCGGAGAAAAGCTGAGGCTCAATTCCCAATGCCGCCACCGAACTCAATTTTTCTGCTCTGATCGTCACTATCTCCTCCCCGAAGGGGAACTTGATCATCTGATGGAGAGTGGAGGGCACACCTCCCAACTTGTGGAACCATGGGCGTCCCAACAATACAGCAAAGGTTACCGGGATATCCAGCACCGTGAACTCAGTTTCTTCTTCATGCGGCCCCACTTTCAACTTGGCCTTAAAGACTCCTTCAATATACCTACGGCTATCATCATAAGCCCTAATCACAGTTTCCGAGGCTGTTAAGTCTCCTCTTTCCACTCCCAACTTAGACAAGAGTTTCAATGGGCAGACATTAATAGCCGATCCATCATCGACCATCACACAGCTAGTCTTCTTCCCGTTGATTTCCGCTCGGATGTACAAAGGCTTATTGTGAGCCTTCCCTTCTTTTGGGAGATCCTCGTCGGTAAACATGATTTCAGTTTTCTTTCGAGCTATGATTGCCCCTACTAGTGCTGCCGGTTCGGTATCGGTAGAAATAACCAAATTCTGCAGCTCTTTCATCAGGTTTTCACGGTGGTACTTGGAATGGCATAAAACTTCCCACACTGTGGACTTAGCTTGTGTCTTCTTCAACTGCTCAAGAACTTGGTCATCGGGCTTAGGAGCCGACCCTTCCCCTATCTCAGTCTCAACCCTAGGTGCCTTTCCCTCGGCCACTTGTCCTGACCTTGTCATGACGGCGATTTCTGGCTCATCATCCGATTCATCCCAAATATTGATAGGAATCCTCCGATTAGCATCTTCCTCGTCCGAGGAACTTTCCCAAATATCCACAATCATTAAATCCATAACGTGAGGAACGTTCGGATTCAAATAAAAAGGATCCGCTGATCCATACAAAGCCCAACCTATCAGATCATTGTAATCTCGGAGGGACACTCTGCTCATCCTTCTAGCTGCCAACGGAATAGCTCCTCTCTGTATGCACATAAGCTGCACCTTATCACTCATTGTTTCGTGACACTGTTCATACCGGTGCCTCCACCTCCTAGCATAATCCACGAATGGTTCCTCGGGGAATTGCCTGATCCTATCCAGATCTTCCAGGGATCCCGTCCATGGAACATACATCTCATATCTCGCCACAAAACCTCTCCTTATCGATCTCTTAGCCGATTCTCCCTCTGAGCCAACTACGGATCCCTCCACTATCCAGTTTGAGTATTTTTCTCATCACACTGAGTCTCCTTCCACTAATATGGATAAAAATCAAGCCACTGTTACTCAGATCGAGGAACATGCCAAGACTCCACCCAATCCAAACTCTGCCGAGCAAGATCTCGTAGACTCAGTGACTCAACAAGAGAAAACTGCTATGGAACCACCTGTTCACACTCCACATCCTCATCAAGACCAAACTCCACCACCGTCCAGCTCCACCCACATTCATGTGTCTGAACCAGATTCCGATAAGCACCAAGCCCATTTTACAGCAACTCAGGCTGGACGTCGCCTCATGGAAATGGCCCAATCACTTCTGCAGGAGTTCACCACTTATGATGCTGTTAAAACTGCCAATACTGAGTCCACTCCTACCCCTTCCATTACTCAGCTTCTCACAGAACTTAAGGGCCTCAAAGATCTTATCAGTATTATGACAACTGTCCAATCCCAGCAGCCTACTCAAGAGCACATTACCAAGCTGACTGAACTATTCCTGCTCATGATCAATCATATCAACTATATTGAAGACAAAATCAACAATATCTCTGTCCCGACTCCTGGCTATGCCACTTCGGCAGAGTTGAATCAACAATTTGCCAATCTCCAAGCAAATCTGCCCAACTTTGGGACACCGGCAAATCCTGCATATGCCACATCTACTGAGTTGAAGGCATGCTTTGACAAGCTGACTGCTGATCTCATCTGTACTCGAGAGCTTATCTCCTCCACCTCTCAATGTCAAATTGACCAACTCAGTGAAGCTGTGAGTCTTCTTAGTGTCCACAAAGCCCAGATGGAGATTGACCCAGTCAGTGACCACTCTTCACCAAGCACTCGCCAGGCTGTTCGTTATGACCTTGGTCAATGCATCTTCTATGATTCTGCTCTCTTGAAGATGTTTCATCAATCCTTTGCTCAAATAACCAGCTCCCTCACTTGGCTCAGCAAGTCCCATGAGTGTATAATCAACCTGATTACTAGATCTATCCCTGTACCTCGAACCGTTCGTGATGATTGCGTTCCTGTTATAGATGGCTTGAGTGAGAGCATGAAGCGCTTACAACATTATTCCAATGTTCTATCCTCATCTGCACGCAATGACACCTTCATCTATAAGGGTGATGCCGGCAAAACGGGGGAGAGACCTCAAGATGGAACTCCCAAAGAGACAAGTGCATCTGGAAGCAGAGTAAAAGGAAAAGGTAAAGCTACACAGTGAACCCTCAAAGGAAAGACGAGAAGAAAAGGTTAAGGCTAGGGGTACTAGCACAAGTGATATCTGTTTTTTGTGAAGGAAAAAGGTTAAGGCTAGTGGTTCTAGCACAAATGAAATCTAAGTTTTTGTTTAGGAAATCTATTTGGTAGGCAGTGATATTTTGCATTGTATGCTGTATTTTGTGTATGCCTTAATGAACTGTTTTTCTTTTCGAATGTCACACCTCTCAAAATTGAACAAACTGATACTCAGCATTTGCATATTAATGAAAGAACCAATCTGAGTATTCAAACATTTCTAAAAACTGACTGAAACTCAAGATACACTAGAACTAAATCCAGTTAGTCACACATCCTGAGTCTATTTCAAAACTAAAACATGGAAAGTTCAAAAACAGTTGCAACCCTTACGGGGGAGTAGTTTCCATATGAAAAATAATTCAATCATGGGGTAACTTATAACTGAGTTCCATAATTATGTATTTTGCCAACATCAAAATGGGGGAGTTTGTTGAAACACATTTCCACAAGATTTTGATTTGACAAAATCATCCATGATTAAGAGGCAATTAAATTTAGATGCTTTGATTTAATTGTACTAATATGTTTGTTAAATATTGAGTGCAAAAAAAAATATATAAAGTAAAGATAGGACAAAAGACAGCACAAACGAAGCTGAATAGAAAGGAACTCAGCATGACAGAATAGAAGCTGAGTGGAGTTAAAATTCTGAAACAAAACGGAGCTAACCTTGAAGGAACTCAGCATGAACCGTGAACATTTGAAAAGAACAAACAAAGCTGAGTAACAGTCAGGACAACATGAAGGATTCGTTCAAAGACAAAGTCTGCAAATCTTCTGCACCAATAATTGGAACCTCGAAGACACCTAAAAGACTAATTCCGAGAGTCATGGGACGTTGGATTATTGGAAACAGACAACTGGCACAAATAGACAACCAGACGCTAGAAGACAAACCTGACGCCTGAAGAAAACAGAAATTGGGAATGGAGGTGCAGTCTGAAGCTTTCCAGAAATTGTTCCCCAAAAGAGCCGTTTTGATGTTAACGGTTAGGACAATTCAAAACGATCAAATATACAGATTTCCCTCTATAAAAGGACAATAAAAAAACATGGATATGTACTGAAGCATCGAAAGAAAAATACAAGAGAGAAAGTTTCAAAAGCACTCAAATACAAAAAGAATCTTACACCAACGTTCCTATTCTATGTGTAAAAGCTAGATTGAGTTGTAATCATCTAAAGTGTTCTTTAGTTCAAAAAGGAACAAGTCTGTGATCAATAGGAATATTGAGAGTGTAAAGCTGAGTGCTTGGTTGTAAGCATTTCAGTGGTAGAGAAATCTAGGTGCTGGGTTGTAGCACTTGGTAGGAGTTGAGTAGACGAATAGAGGAAGGTACTCTTGCATATTCAACTGCCTTGTAATTGATTTGTGCTCTACCTTTAAAGAGCTCGGTATTGGATTCAAAAAGCCCGGAGGACTCTGGGGACTGGACGTAGGCAGAGAGGCCGAACCAGGATAAGTGATACTGAGTAATCTCTAAACTCTCTCTTATAACTGCATGTGTTGTTTGCTTTATTTACTCAGCATATAAATTGCCTAAGCTGATCCTGAGTAAGTAAGTGGTGCTGAGTTGGAAGCTGACCTCCAAGAGTGTCAATTCCTAACTATCAAGAAAACTACTTTGGTCAACATCTGACTGAAGCTGTCCTGTGATATATCTCACCAAGCTGACCAAAGGCTGAGTTAACAAACTCTCAAAAATAACTTCAGTCAGCCTAATTAAAATGCAAAAAAGTTACATTAGTTCCTAACCCCCCTTTGGAACTAATTACCAGGGACCAATAAAATCGTCTCCAATAACCAAGGAAAATTTTTTACCTCCCAAGCTGAGTGGCTGGATAGGTCCGAAAAGATCCAAGTGTAGCAATTCCAATGGTCTCTTGGTTGAGACAATATTTTTGCTATGAAATGACTTTTTAGTTTGTTTGCCTTGCTGACAAGCTTTACATAATTGATCTTTTTCAAATTTTAATTTGGGTAATCCCTCAACTAGTTGCTTTCTAGCTAATTTGGCAAGAAGTTCCATGCTAACATGTCCAAGTCTTCTATGCCATAGCCAGGAGTTATCCTCTTTAGACACTAAGCATATGTTTTTAGAAAACTGTTTTTCTAAATTCAACATGTATACATTTTCTACACGAGGGGCAGTTAATATTAATTCATTTGTATTTCCCTCGAGTATTTGACACTTAGTATCATCAAATACAACCTTTCTGCCGCTCTTGCAAAGCTGAGCTACACTCAACAGATTGTATTTGAGACCTTTAACTAAGGAGACAGACTCAATGGTTGGGTTACCTCCGATAGTACCTGAGCCGACTATCTTACCCTTCTTGTTGTCTCCAAAGCTTACACTTCCACCTCGTTTAAGCTCTAGTGTGATGAACTGAGTTTCATCACTTGTCATATGCCTTGAGCATGCGCTGTCTATATACCATAGTTTTGACCTCTCCATGCATGTCAAGCTGACCTGCATTTTAAACTATTCATTTTTAGGTACCCAATTCCTTTTGGGTCCTTTCTTGTTAGTATAAACAGGTGCAAAATCATATTATAATTTATGACGGCATAATTTTATGGTGTGGCCTGGCTTACCACAGAAATCACAAAAAGGTACCCTTTATGAGTTGAACTGAGTATGGTCAGCATTATTGTGTTGGGCATGCCAACATACTTTTGTGGTATGCCCTTTTCTTCCGCAAAAGTCACATTGGACAGTCCGCTTGTTATGCCAACACACATCCTTTGTGTGCCCCTTTTTTTTTACAACACTCACATTGAGTGAATTGCTTATGCTGTCTAGTATTTCCGTACTCAGCATGGGGTTTATTTCTATTTGAGCCCTTCCCTTGACTCTGTAACGTTGTGATATCCTTTCTAAGTTTCTTTGACTCAGATTGAACCTCCATGACAAACTTATGTAAGATTTGCATGTTGGTATGCAAGTCAGAGTTGTCCTGGAGAAGATATCGGAGGTCACTCAGCTTGACCTCTTCAATCTCATCACAGCACCTGCTGAGTGCCTTAATCTTTTTGTTACACTTCTTAGTTAGTATATATAAGTCACTCAGGGCATTTACCATTTCGTTTCTAAGCAAAAGTAAGGATGTTACCTCATTGTTGTGATCCTCCTGGTCAGTTTCATCAGAAAGGTCAGCTTGCTCAGATTGGGATTGGTCAGCTCCATCATCTGCCATAAAACATATGTTGGCTGTTTCATTTTGCTCGGCCTCAGATGATGTTGACTTATCACTGTCACTCCATGTGGCCACCATAGCCTTTTTGCTTCCCTTCTTCTCTTTCTTGAGGTTGGGACAGCTTGACTTGATGTGCCCAATTTGATGACATTCAAAACATGTGACAGACTTCGAGCTGTCCTTCTTGTACTTGTCACTTGACTCAGCTTTATACTTGTCATTTCTTCTAAATGACCTTTTGCCGTTTCTATCATTTCTCCTGAACAGCTTTTTCATCTTTCTGGTGAACATGGCCAATTCCTCATCATCAGTTGACTCCGCTTCAGTTGAGTCAGCTTTCATGACAAGTGACTTTTGTTTCTTATCTTCTTATTTTTCTTTCTCTTTGGCTTCAAAGTTTTTCATAGAGATTTCATGGGTCAGCAGGGATCCGATCAGCTCATCATATTTATAGGTAGTCAAGTCTTGGGCTTCTTCTACAGCTGTTTTCTTTGCTTGCCAGCTCTTGGGCAGACTTCTCAGAATTTTCTTCACCTGTTCTTCTTCAGTGAAGTTCTTTCCAAGCCTTTTTAGCTCATTTATAATGTTTGTGAATCTTGTGTTCATTTCTGAGATGTCTTCATTCTCATTCATCTCAAACAGTTCGTAGAGTCTCATATGTTGATTGACTTTAGACTCTTTAACTTTGCTTGTGCCTTCATAGGTTACTTCAAGCTTCTTCCAAATCTCTTGTGCTGACTCACAACCTGAAATCTTATTGTATTCTGCAGCATCTAACGCACAGTGAAGCATATTTATAGCCGAAGCATTATTTTGTAATTTTCTGAGGTCATCCTCTGTCCACTCAGCCTCACTTTTAACAATTTTCTCATTGTTAACAGTTTTGTATGGCACATGTGGACCTTGAACAATTGCAAGCCAAGCACTCATGTTTGTGGCTTGTATAAAGTTCTTCATCCTATTGTTCCAGAATGTATAGTTTGACCCAAAGAATAGGGGAGGTCTAGTGATTGATAATCCCTCAGGGAGTATCTGTGTTGTTTGGTTTCCTGGAAGGAAACGAGTGCTATTCTCACCCATTTTTAGGGATCAGCTCAAGATTGTTAGATCTTTGAGTAGTGAGCTTAGGCTCTGATACCACTTGTTGGTCCCTGGTAATTAGTTCCAAGGGGGGGTTAGGAACTAATATAACTTTTTCACGTTTTAATTAAGCTGACTGGAAGTTATTTTGAGAGTTTATTAACTCAGCTTTTGGTCAGCTTGGTGAGATATGTTTCAAGACAGCTTTAGTCAGATGTTGACCAAAGTTGTTTTCTTGTGAGTTGAGAGTTGACACTCTTGGAGGTCAGCATCTAACTCAGCACCACTTATTTACTCAAGGTCAGCTTAGGAAATTTATATGCTGAGTAATATAGCAAACAACACATGCAATATAAGAGAGAGTTCAGAGATTACTCAGTATCACTTATCCTGGTTCGGCCTCTCTGCCTACGTCCAGTCCCCAGAGTCCTCCGGGCTTTTTGAATCCAATACTGAGCTCTTTAACGGTAGAGCACAAACCAATTACAAGGCAGTTGAATATGCAAGAGTACCTTCCTCTATTCGTCTACTCAACTCCTACTAAGTGCTACAACCCAGCACCTAGATTTCTCTACCACTGAATGCTTACAACCAAGCACTCAGCTTAACACTCTCAATATTCCTATTGATCACAAACTTGTTCTTTTTATGCTAAAGAACACTTTAGATGATTACACAACAATCAATCTAGCATTTACACAGAGAATAGAAAAATTGGTGTAAGATCTTTTGTATTTGAGTGCTTTCAAGATTTTCTCTCCTTGTATTTTTCTCTTGATGCTTGAGTAATGATCCAAGGTTCTTCATTGTCCTTTTATAGAAGGAAACTGCAAATTTGGATCGTTTGAATTGTTGTTACCGTTAACACCAAAACGGCTCTTTTGGGGAACAATTTCTGGTCAGCTTCAGACTGTTCCGCCATTCCCTTTCTCTGTTTTCTTCAGGCGTCAGGTTTGTCTTCTTGCGTCTGGCTTGTCTTTTTGCGCCAGTTGTCTTTTACCAATAATCCAATGACCCATGTTTCTTGGAATTAGTCTTTTGTGTGTCTTCGAGGTTCCAATTATTGGTGCAGAAGATTGGCAGACTTTGTCCTTTAGTGAACGGATCCTTCATGTTGTGCTGACTGTCACTCAGCTTTCTTCGTTATCTTCGGATGTTCAACTTCTAAGCTGAGTTCCTTCGTGGTCAGCTCCGTTCTGTTTAAACGCTTCTGAAGAAGTCTTCAAATTTAGTTAGCTTCATTTTGCTTCTGAGTTCTACTCCACTCAGCTTCCATTCTGTCATGCTGAGTTCCGTTCTACTCAGCTTTGCTTATGCTGACTTTTGTCCTGTCTTTACTTTATATATATTTTTGCACTCAATATTGAACAAACATATTAGTACAATTAAATCAAAGCATTTAAATTTAATTGCCTCATAATCATGGATGTTTTTGTCAAATCAAAATCTTGTGGAAAAGGTGTTTCAACACTCCTTTCCAAGGTGATACTCGCAGAAATACTTTGTCTCCCACAGCATATTCCATTTCTCTCCTGTGCTGATCAGCATAACTTTTCTATCTATCCTGTGCTGCTTTCAATTTACTTCTGATTACCTTCACTTTCTCCATTGTATGTTGCACAATCTCAGGACCTTCTAAAACACGCATGCCTTTTTCATCCCATTAGATTGGACTTCTACATTTTCTTCCATACAATGCTTCATATGGTGCCATACCTATACTGCTATGATAATGGTTGTTATAAGCAAATTCTATCAAAGCAATATATTCATCCCACACACCTTTGAACTCTAGAACACAAGCCCGAAGCATATCTTCTAATGTTTGAATCATTCTCTCTGACTGGCCATCTGTTTGAGGATGAAATGCGGTACTAAAATTCAATTTTGTGCCCAATGCTTGCTATAAACTCATCCAGAACCGTGATGTAAATCGTGGGTCTCTATCAGATACAATAGACAATGGTACTCCATGTAATTGAACAATTTCATTCACATACTTCTTAGCCAAATTCTCAAGTGAACAACCCCACCGTATAGGTAAAAAGTGAGCTGACTTTGTCAATCGATCCACAATCACCCAAACAACATCATTCTTGCCTAGAGTTCTTGGAAGCCCATAGACAAAATCCATAGTTATTCTTTCCCACTTCCAGACTGGTATTGACAAAGGTTGCAATTTTCCCACTGGAGCTTGATGTTCAACTTTTATTTGTTGACAAGTCAAACATTTAGAAACATATTCTGCTACATCTGTCTTCATCTTAGGCCACCAAAAATGAGTCCGCAAAGTATTGTAGATTTTTGTCATACCGAGATGCATGGTGTATGGAGCAGTATGAGCTTCTTCTAGAATCTCTTTCCGAAGATTATCAACATCTGGCACACAAATTCTTTGTTCTAACATTAAAGCACCATTGTTAATTGTAAAATTAGTACTTTTTCCCTGTTCAACACTCTCCATTATCTGCTTCAACTTTGGATCTCAGGTCTGAGCTTCTTTTATTTTATCCTGTAACATTGGCCTCACTTTCAAATTGGCCAACAAAACTCTATCCTCATTCAAATTTAACTCAACATTCATGGCACGTAGTTGCACCAAATAAGGGAATTTGGATACCTGAACATTAGCCAACATGCCGCTAGATTTTCTGCTTAAAGCATATGCAACCACATTTGCTTTTCCAGGATGGTATTCTATAGTGCAATCATAATCTTTTAATAATTCCAACCACCTTCTTTGTCTCATATTCAACTCCTTTTGACTCAGTAAATATTTCAAACTCTTATGATCAGTGAAGATTTGAAATGTTTCTCCATACAAATAATGTCTCCAAATTTTCAAAGCAAACACCACAGCAGTGTTGAAACACCTTTCCACAAGATTTTGATTTGACAAAATCATCCATGATTAAGAGACAATTAAATTTAAGTGCTTTATTTTAATTATACTAATCCGTTTATTCAATGTTGAGTATGAATATAAATAGAGATAAATATAAAAAGTAAGACAGGAAGCAGTCAGCTTGAGATGAACAGAACAAGCTAAGTAGAATGAAGGTCAGCATAGAAGCCTAAAGTATCAAGCTGAGTGGAATCAACCTTAGCATCAAGAGACTAAGACATAAAAGTCCAACAAAGAGAAGCGAAATGCAACTCAGCATAAGAAACAGCAACAACAACTGTCTTACGAAGCTGAGCTGACTAAAAACATACTTAGCCTAGGAATTGCCAAAGAAAATGATTTACACAATAGAAGCTGAGTGATTCTTCAGGACAGCATGAAAAAGTCGTTTGCTAAAAGACAATGATTACCGCCCCTCTGTACCAATAATTGAATCCTTGGAAATACGCAGAAGACACATTCCGAGATGTATGGGTCAATGGATTATTGGTAAAGGATGACTGGCACAAAAAGACAAGCCAGACGCAAGAAGACAAACCTGACGTTTGAAGAAAAGCAAAGGAAGGGAATGGCCGGAACAGTCTGAAGCTGACCAGAATCTGTCCCCTAAAAGAGCCGTTTTAACAGCAACGGCTAAATCATTTCAAAATGATCCATCACAGATTTTCCCTATATAAGGACAATCGAACTTCTTGGATCATTTGCCGATTTTACAAAAAGAAAAGTACAAGTAGAGAAAAGATACAAAAGCACTTAGATACAAAAAGAGATTTTACACCCATCTTCCATTCTTTGTGTAAATGCTAGAGTGATTACTTGTAATCTTCTAAAGTGTTCTTCATTGAAAAAGGAACAAGTGTCTATCAATTGTAACATTGAGAGTGTTGTGCTGAGTGTTTGGTTGTAAACATTCAGTGGTAGAGAAATCTAGGTGCTGGGTTGTAGCACTTAGTAGGAGTTGAGTAGACGAATAGAGGAAGGTACTCTTGCATATTCAACTGCCTTGTAATCGATTTGTGCTCTACGTTTAAAGAGCTCAGTATTGGATTCTAAAAGCCCGGAGGACTCTGGGGACTGGACGTAGGCGGAGAGGCCGAACTAGGATAAGTGATACTGAGTAATCTCTAAACTCTCTCTCAATATATATATTTGCATGTGTTGTGTGTTGAGTTTATTCAGCATACAAAATTGTTTTAAAGTTGATTCTGAGTTATGTCAAGTGCTGAGTTAGAAACTGACCTCCAAGAGTGTCAATATCTAACTTACAAATAAAACAGCCTTAGTCAATATCTGGCTGAAGCTGTCTTGTAACATATCTGGCCAAGCAGACCAAAAGCTGAGTTGACAAACTCACCAAATAACTAAGTCAGCATATTAATTAAACGAAAAAGTTATATTAGTTCCTAACCCCCCCCCCTTGGAACTAATCATATGGGACCAACAAGTGGTATCAGAGCTTAAGCTCACTACTCAAAGATATAACTATCTTGAGCGGATCCCCATAAATGGCTGAGAACAGCACTCGTTTCCTTCCAGGGAACCAAACTACACAGATACTCCCTGAGGGATTGTCAATCACTAGACCTCCCCTATTCTTTGGATCTAATTATACATTCTGGAAGAATAGGATGAAGAACTTTATTCAAGCCACAAACATGAGTGCATGGCTTGCAATTGTTCAAGGTCCACATGTGCCCTATAAAACTGTTAACAATGAGAAAATTGTTAAGAGCGAAGCTGAGTGGACAGAGGATGACCTCAGAAAATTACAAAATAATGCTTCACTGTGCTTTAGATGCTGCAGAATACAATAAGATTTCAGGTTGTGAGTCAGCACAGGAGATTTGGAAAAAGATTGAAGTAACCTATGAAGGCACTAGTAAAGTTAAGGAGTCAAAAGTTAATCAGCATATGAGACTCTACGAGCTGTTCAAGATGAACGAGAACGAAGACATCTCTGAAATGAACTCAAGGTTCACAAATATTATAAATGAGCTTAAAAGGCTTGGAAAGAACTTCACTGAAGAAGAACAAGTGAAGAAGATCTTGAGAAGTTTACCTAAGAGTTGGCAAGCAAAGAAAACAGCTGTAGAAGAAGCTCAGGACTTGACTACTTACAAATATGATGAGCTGATCGGATCCCTGCTGACCCACGAGATCTCTATGAAAAACTTTGAGGCAAAAGAAAAATCTGAAGATAAGAAACAGAAATCTCTAGTGATGAAAGCTGACTCCATAGAAGCTGAGTCTTCTGATGATGAGGAAATGGCTATGTTTACTAGAAAGATGAAGAAGCTGTTCAGAAGAAATGACAGAAATAGCAAACGGCCATATAAGAGAGGTGAGAGGTACAAAGCTGAGTCTAGTGACAAATATAAGAAGGACAGCTCCAAGTCCGTCACATGTTTTGAATGCCATCAAACTGGGCACATCAAGTCAAGCTGCCCAAACCTAAAAAGAGATAGGAAGGGAAACAAGAAGGCAATGGTAGCAACATGGAGTGACAGTGACGAATCAACATCATCCGAAGCTGATGCAAATGAAACGGCAAACATATGCTTCATGGCCGATGATGCTGAACACTCTCAATCTGAGCAAGCTGATCTCTCTGACGAAACTGACCAGGAGGAACACAACAATGAGGTAACATCCCTACTTTTGCTTAGAAATGAGATGGTAAATGCCTTGAGTGATTTATACACTCTAACTAAAAAGTGTAACAAGAAAATCAAATCACTCGGCAGGCGGTGTGACGAGATTGAAGAGGTCAAGCTGAGTGATCTTAGATATCTCCTCCAAGACAATGCAGATTTACATAACAACATTCAAATAATGCATAAGTTTGTCACGGAGGTTCAATCTGAGTCAAAGAGACTTAGAAAGGACGTTACAACCCTACAGAGTCAAGTAAAAGGCTCAAATAAACATAAATCCCATGCTGAGTACTCAAGTACTAGTCAGCATAAACAATTCACCCAGTGTGAATGTTGCGGGAAAAGAGGACACACAAAAGATGTGTGTTGGTTCAACAAGCGGATTGTCCAATGTGACTTCTGCGGAAGAAAAGGACATACCACTAAGGTATGTTGGCATGCTCAACATAACAATGCTGACCACACTCAGCATCACCCTCAAAGGGTAGTTTATTGTGACTTCTGTGGTAAAAATGGCCACACTATAAAAGTATATCGTCACAAGCTAAAATATGATTTTGCACCTGCTTATACTAACAAGAAAGGACCCAAAAAGAATTGGGTACCTAAAGATGAATAGTTTAAAATGCAGGTCAGCTTGACATGCGTGGAGAAGTCAAAACTTTGGTACATAGACAGCGCATGCTCAAGACACATGACGGGTGATGAAACACAATTCATCACACTAGAGCTTAAACGAGGTGGAAGTGTAAGCTTCGGAGACAATAAGAAGGGTAAGATAGTCGGCTCAGGTACTATCGGAGGTAACCCAACTATTGAGTCTGTCTCCTTAGTCAAAGGTCTCAAATACAACCTACTGAGTGTAGCTCAGCTTTGCAAGAGCGGCAGAAAGGTTGTATTCGACGACACTAAGTGTCAAATACTCGAGGGGAACACAAATGAATTGATTTTAACTGCCCCTCGTGTAGATAATGTATACATGCTAAATTTAGAAAAACAGTTTTCTAAAAACATATGCTTAGTGTCTAAAGAGGATAACTCCTGGCTATGGCATGGAAGACTTTGGCATGTCAGCATGGACCTTCTTGCCAAATTAGCTAGAAAGCAATTAGTTGAAGGATTGCCCAAATTAAAATTTGAGAAAGATCAATTATGTAAAGCTTGTCAGCAAGGGAAACAAACCAAAAAGTCATTTCAAAGTAAAAATATTGTCTCAACCAAGAGACCATTAGAATTACTACACTTGGATCTTTTCGGACCTGTCCAGCCACTCAGCTTGGGAGGTAAGAAATTTTCCTTGGTCATTGTAGATGATTTCTCTCGGTACACTTGGATCATCTTGCTGAGTAGCAAGGATGAAACTTTTGAGATGTTTACTACACTTATTAAGAAACTTGAAATTGACAAAGACCTAAAAGTAGCTCATATTAGAAGTGACAACGGTGGAGAATTCAAAAACCAACAGTTTGATGAATTCTGTGAAACCAGTGGTATTGACCACAATTTCTCTGCTCCTAGAACACCTCAACAGAATGGGGTTGTTGAAAGGAAGAATAGAACTATTGTCGAAATTGCTAGAACCATGCTGAGCGAAAATAGGCTTCCAAAGTACTTCTGGGGTGAAGTTGTCCACATAGCATGCTATATACTGAATAGGGCTCTAGTAAGACCTATACTTAAGAAAACCCCATATGAACTTTGGAAAGGACGAAAGCCCAACATTGGGTACTTTCATGCTTTTGGGTGTAAATGCTCTATACTCAATACAAAGGACAATCTTGCAAAATTTGATGCTAAAGTTGACGAAGCGATCTTCTTAGGGTACTCAACTAACAGTAAAGCATATAGAGTCTATAATAAACGAACACAGATTGTAGAAGAGTCTGTCCATATTGAGTTCGATGAAGCTGACCCTACAGGAAAGTCAACTCAGCTTATTGAAGATGAACCAAGCTCAGCTTTCGCTGATCAAAATGGAGCCTCTGAATGATCAATACAAGGGCTGACCAAAGGTAAACAAGAAGTTGAAATAACATTTACTGACCAATCTATTCCTGTAGAGATTGTAGAAACACCCATTCCCAATGACTCAACATTGCCTAAAGAAATAAAAATCCCAAGAGGACATTCAGAAAAGTCCATTCTTGATGCTGCCGACAACAAGTTGATGACCAGAGATCAGCTTAGAAAATACCTCAGCAATGTTGCATTCGTCTCAATACATGAGCCAAAGAATTTTGCTGATGCTGAGCACGATGAATATTGGATCAATGCCATGCAAGAAGAGCTTGACCAATTCACCAGAAATGATGTATGGGATTTAGTGCCTAAACCTAGGAATCAAAAGCCTATAGGAACTAAGTGGGTGTTTAGAAACAAACTAGATGAGCATGGAAATGTAATAAGAAACAAAGCTCGACTTGTAGCCCAAGGCTATTGTCAGCAAGAGGGTATTGACTATGGGGAAACATTTGCACATGTTGCTAGGTTAGAAGCAATACGTATATTGTGTGCCTATGCCAGTTTCATGAACTTTAAGTTATACCAAATGGACGTCAAAAGTGCATTTCTTAATGGTTTCATAAACGAAGAGGTATATGTTAATCAACCTCCTGGGTTTGAGGATCCAAAATTTCCAAACCACGTTTATAAACTCAAAAAGGCCCTGTACGGCCTAAAACAAGCTCCAAGAGCTTGGTATGAAAGGTTGACCAACTTTCTGCTAACCAGGAACTATGTCAGGGGAAAAGCTGACACAACCTTGTTCATTAAGAAAAAAGGGAAACATACCCTACTTGCACAAATATATGTAGATAATATATAATATTTGGTGCTACTGACGAATCCTTGTGCAAAGAATTTAGCAAACAGAATCAAACTAAGTTCGAGATGTCCATGATGGGGGAACTCAACTTCTTCCTCGGACTCCAAATCAAGCAAGGCAAGAATGGTATCTTCATAAGTCAGTCCAAGTACACCAAAGAGATGCTAAAGAAATTCAGCATGGTAGATTGCAAACCAATATCAACCCCTATGGGTACTGATACTATCCTATGCAAAGATGAGAAAAGTAAGTCAATAGATAGTAAACTCTATCGAGGTATGATAGGTTCCCTACTTTATCTCACAGCGAGTAGACCTCATATACAATACTCAGTATGTTATTGTGCGAGATATCAAGCTGACCCCAGAGAATCTCATCTAACGGCTGTAAAAAGAATTTTTAGATATTTGCAGAGCTCAATTGATGCAGGTCTATGGTATCCAACTTCAAATGACTTCACACTCATTGGATATACTGATGCTGACTATGGACGAGATAAGCTAGAACGTAAGAGCACTTCGGGAGGATGTCATTTCCTTGGAAGCTGTCTAGTATCTTAGTTCAGCAAGAAGCAATCATCTGTAGCCCTGTCTACAACTGAAGCTGAGTATGTGGCTGCCGGAAGCTGTGTTGCTCAAGTTCTATGGATAAAGCAACAGCTTGAGGATTATGGAGTGAAGACTGAAACAATAGAGATCAAATGTGACAACAAGAGTGCCATTGATCTGTCCAAAAATCCAATCCAACATAGCAGGATGAAACATGTTAGCATAAGGCATCACTTCATCAGAGATCACGTACTAAAAGATGAGATCAAGCTGACCTATGTGCCAACAAATCAACAGCTTGCAGATATCTTCACCAAGCCTTTGGCACGTGAACAATTCAACATACTAAGGGAAGATATCGGTATGTCTAATCCACTTCAATAATTCTCTAGTGAATGTTGAGTGATTGCCATGCTGAGTGAAAATTAGAACGTTGTGCAAATGCCATGCTGAGTAAATTAAGTAACTACTACCTACTGAGCTTAAAATGTAGAAACATCATCCTATACTGAGTTGACATACATATTGAGTGATTATCCTGAGTAGGTACTTACACTGAGGAACTATCATATACTAAGTTAGGAATTCACCTTGATAAGAACTAGGTTCTCAGTATCACAAACGGTTCATTTTCTAGAAAAACTGCGCCAAAACCCACTTGCACCATTAAATGCCAACACGTGTAAATAATTGGCACCTGGAAAAGGCAAACAATTATGAGACAACCCATGCGCCGAAAATGTCATAAATAACAGAATCTCTGTCGGTTGAACGCCCCAAGGAAAAACGGCTAGTTCAATAAATAGGGTCGTTTTAGATCTATATAAAATGGAAGAATTACTCCTCAAAACTTCTCACGTGTAAATCCTTTGGTATTCAGAATCTCTCTCTCTCTCTCAAAACTTCCTGAAAAACCTCTAAAAATGTCCAACACTCAAAACATCTCCGGTGAAAATTTCGGCAAAATAATCACCGATGAAAGCCCCAGATCTACTCCTAAATCTACTCTAACTCCGAGCAAACGCCATCAAGCTGACCCAGCAAGCTCCTCAAAACAAAAACCCAAGGCTAGAACCATGGTAAAAGTTCACACGAAAGTCAAAAACCTAGAAGTTCTAAAATGCCGTTGGTTCTCTCCCAGCTTCATTACCGCCGAAAAGCCATTCTGTGAATGGTTTGAGAAGAACGAGTGGACAGGCCTCTTCTCTCTCCCCAGAACCACCTATCCTCGGTTGGTTAAGGAATTCTACTCTGGTCTCCATGTTGATAAGGACGATGCTGACTATCTGGAGACGCACGTTAAGGGTCACAAGATTGTAATCACTCCATCCTACTTGGCAACCTTACTCAACTTGCCTAACAAAGGAACCGAGTTCAGAACAACAAAGGAAAAGGTATCAACAGAAAAGCTTGACCAGATGAAGGGATTTTGCAAACCTAAAAATCACAAGGGAGAAATACCCAGCACCAGTATGGGGCAAAACCAGAAGATGGCGCACTACATCTTAACAAACTTCATCTTCCCTAAACTCAACTCAGCTTCGTCTGCCTCCAATTTCGAGCAGTGCTTTATATGGCACATGTTAACCTATTGCCCACTCAATATGCCTGTGTTTCTGGTTGGTGCACTCCAACGTGGAGGTAAGAAACTTCGACTAGGTTCTCTAATCACCAAAATCCTTGAAGATCACAAGATCGAGACAATCTCGGAGACTAAAAGTTTGGGATCAGAAATCACTGCGGCTCTGTTATTTGGGTTGCTATTCAACCAACCTTTAAAGGGAGTTGAAGATGCTGAGGAAGATGAGGAAGAAAACAATGCTAACCAAGAAATCGAAACTGAGCTAGCAGCAGATGATGCTGAGCCAGAAGTTGAACCAGAGGAAGTTCCGGCCGAGTCCCCTAAGGCAAAGAAGAAGAGAAAGACACTTGCCACTTGTGCAAAGGATATTGAAATTGTGCCCAGAAAGAAGAGGGCTATGACCAGAGGAAAGAATGTTGATGCTGACCTACATCAGGTTACACCTAAGTCAGTAGAGAAAAGAAAAGGGCAAGCTGAGCCCGAAGAAGAAAATGAAGAATCCCCAGAAAAACCTCTAAAGAAGAAAAGTAGAAATTCTGGGTTGAAAGTTGTTGAAGCTGATCCTATTGATTGGGTTGTGACACCCAAATCTCACTGCACTCAGAACATTGGGATTGATCTTGAGAAAACCCCAGTTGAGCAAGCTGATGAAGGGGAAGAACAAAGACTGGTTGATACTCAGCCTAATACTGAAGAGAAAGATCATGTTGAGCCGGATAATGTTGAGCAACATCAGGAAGCACATGTTGAACAAGAAGAAGAAGATAATCAAAGAGAGGATCTGAATGTTGAAGCCGAGGTTGAGGATATAAATGTTCAAACTGACCCGTCACCTCCAAAAACTAAGTCCCTAAAAATACTGAAAAAGAAAGCTGTTAAAACTCCTCTCATTGATCTCTTGGCAGATTCTCCATCTTTGGAGCAAACTACGGATCCATCCAATATCCAGTTCGAGTATTTTTCCCACCATGTTGAGTCTCCTCCTAAGGAACCGGAGCAAAATCAAGCCTCTGTTACTCGCACTGAGGAACATGCCAAGACTCCAAAGAATCCACATCCTGCCGAGCAAGAGCTCGAAGATCCCGCCACTCAACACGGGGAGAAAGCTATGGATCCACCTGTTCAACCTCAACATCCTGGTATTGCACCTCATCAAGAACCAATTACTCAAGCTAGTAAGCACCCAACTCCACCACCATCCAGCTCCACCTCCATTCCTGCGTCTGAGCCAAATTCCACTGATCAACTTGCATATCTTAGTACAACTCAGTCTGGCCGTCGAATCATAGAATCGGCTCAATCTCTTCTCCAGGAGTTCACCACTTCTGATGCTTCTAGGTCTGCTCATCCTGAGTCAACAAATATCTCTGCCATAACTCAACTTCTTACTGAAATTAAGGGACTCAAGGATCTTATCAGTGTTATGACCACTGTCCAATCACAGCAACCTAAGCAAGATCACATTGCCAAACTGACTGAGCTATTCCTTCTGATGATAAACCACATGAACTCCCTTGAAGGTAAAATCAACAATCTCTCTGCACCTAATCCAGGATATGCAACTTCGGCTGAGTTAGATCAACAATTTGCCAAACTGAGAATAGAACTACCCAACCTTGGGACAACGGCCAATCCTGCGTATGCCACATCTGCTGAGCTGCATGATTGCTTTGCCAAGCTGACTGCCGATCTCACATGTACACGAGAGCTCGTTTCCTCCACTTCTCAATGTACAATTGATCAACTCAGTGAAGCCGTGAGTCTTCTCAGTGTCAACAAAGCTCAGATGGATGTTGACCCCATCAATGATAATCTGTCAAAAGGTATTCTGCAGGCCATTCGCTACGACAATGCTTAACGCATCTTCTATGACTCTGCTCTACTGAAGATGTATCATCAATCCTTTGCTCAAATTACCAGCTCCCTTACTTGGCTTAGTAAGTCCCATGAGTGTATTATCAACCTGATCACTGGGTCCATCCATGTTCCTCAAAACGTTCGAGATGATTGTGTTCCTGTGATAGATGGCTTGAGTGAAAGCACAAAGAGATTACAACGCTATTCAAATGTTCTATCCTCTGCTGCGAGAAATGACACCTTTGTCTACAAACCCGATGCTGGCAAAACGGGGGAGAGAACTCAAGATGGAACTCAACAAGGGACAGGAACATCAGGGAGCAAAGAGAGTGAGAAAGGAAAAGGTAAGAAGAGAGACTAAGAAGAGAGACTAGTGAAACTTTTTTTGATTCTATTTTGTGTGGGCACAAGTATTTTGTATTTGTATGTTTCATTCTGAGTTCCAATGAACTGTGTTTTTCATTCTGTTCAAATGCCATGCTTGTCAATGCACATTAACATAAGCAAATTGAACAAACAAATACTCAGTATACATAATAACGAGTAAATCAAACTGAGTATTCAAGCATTTCTGAAAGCTGACCTAGACTCAAAATAAATTAGATTTGAATCTAGTCAGTACACACATCCTTAGTTTGTCTCAAAATAAAATCTTGGAAGGTTTAAGAGGTAAATTAACAGATGCAACCCTTACGGGGGAGAAATTTCAGAAACATGAAAAATAAATCAATCATGGGGAATTTCAAAACTGAGTTCCATAATTATGCATTTTGCCAACATCAAAATGGGGGAGTTTGTTGAAACACCTTTCCACAAGATTTTGATTTGACAAAATCATCAATGATTAAGAGATAATTAAATTTAAGTGCTTTATTTTAATTGTACTAATCCGTTTGTTCAATGTTGAGTATGAATATAAATAGAGATAAATATAAAAAGTAAGACAGGAAGCAATCAGCTTGAGATGAACAGAACAAGCTAAGTAGAATGAAGGTCAGCATAGAAGCCTAAAGTATCAAGCTGAGTGGAATCAACCTTAGTATCAAGAGACTAAGACATAAAAGTCCAACAAAGAGAAGCGAAATGCAACTCAGCATAAGAAATAGCAACAACAACTGTCTTACGAAGCTGAGCTGACTAAAAACATACTTAGCCTAGGAATTGCCAAAGACAATGATTTACACAATAGAAGCTGAGTGATTCTTCAGGACAGCATGAAAAAGTCGTTTGCTAAAAGACAATGATTACCGCCCCTCTGTACCAATAATTGAATCCTTGGAAATACGCAGAAGACACATTCCGAGATGTATGGGTCAATGGATTATTGGTAAAGGACGACTGGCACAAAAAGACAAGCAAGACGCAAGAAGACAAACCTGACATCTGAAGAAAAGCAGAGGAAGGGAATGGCCGGAACAGTCTGAAGCTGACCAGAATCTGTCCCCTAAAAGAGCCGTTTTAACAGCAACGGCTAAATCATTTCAAAATGATCCATCACAGATTTTCCGTATATAAGGACAATCGAACTTCTTGGATCATTTGCCGATTTTACAAAAAGAAAAGTACAAGTAGAGAAAAGATACAAAAGCACTTAGATACAAAAAGAGATCTTACACCCATCTTCCATTCTTTGTGTAAATGCTAGAGTGATTACTTGTAATCTTCTAAAGTGTTCTTCATTTAAAAAGGAACAAGTGTTTATCAATTGTAACATTGAGAGTGTTGTGCTAAGTGTTTGGTTGTAAACATTCAGTGGTAGAGAAATCTAGGTGCTGGGTTGTAGCACTTAGTACGAGTTGAGTAGACGAATAGAGGAATGTACTCTTGCATATTCAACTGCCTTATAATCGGTTTGTGCTCTACCTTTAAAGAGCTCAGTATTGGATTCTAAAAGCCCGGAGGACTCTGGGGACTGGACGTAGGCGGAGAGGCCGAACCAGGATAAGTGATACTGAGTAATCTCTAAACTCTCTCTCAATATATATATTTTCATGTGTTGTTTGTTGAGTTTATTCAGCATACAAAATTGTTTTAAAGTTGATTCTGAGTTATTTCAAGTGCTGAGTTAGAAACTGACCTCCAAGAGTGTCAATATCTAACTTACAAATAAAACAGCCTTAGTCAATATCTGGCTGAAGCTGTCTTGTAACATATCTGGCCAAGCAGACCAAAAGCTGAGTTGACAAACTCACCAAATAACTAAGTCATCATATTAATTAAACGAAAAAGTTATATTAGTTTCTAACCCCCCCCCTGGAACTAATCACACGGGACCAACAAGCAGCAAGTTCAAGATCATGCACAGGGTAAGATAATTCATATGGTTTTAATTGTCTAGATGCATATGCAATTACCTTACCATGTTGCATTAAAACACACCCCAAACCTTGACGAGATGCATCACTATATACCACAAATCCGCCTGTGCCAGTAGGACTTATCAAAATTGGAGCAGAAGTTAACCGCATTTTTAACTCTTCAAAACTTTTCTGACAAGCCTCTGTCCATTGAAATGACACATTCTTCCTTAATAACTTTGTCAATGGAGCAGCAATGAGAGAAAACCCTTCAACAAATCGTCTATAGTATCCAGTTAAGCCTAGAAAACTCCTTACTTCTGCTACATTTTTCGGTGTTTCCCAGTTAACTATTGCTTCAATCTTTTGAGGATCTACTTGTATACCCTGACCAGAAACCACATGTCCCAAAAATACAACCCGATCTATCCAAAATTCGCATTTGCTGAATTTTGCATATAACTGCTTCATCCTCAATATCTGTAATACTATTTTCAAATGTTGTTCGTGTTCCTCCTTACTCTTTGAATACACCAGGATGTCATCAATGAACACAATTACAAATTTGTCAAGGTACTTCTGAGATACCTTATTAATTAGTGCCATAAACGCTGCTGGTGCATTTGTCAACCCAAACGGCATCACAAGAAATTCATAATGTCCATATCGAGTTCAAAAAGTAGTCTTTGAAACATCTTGCTCTGCAATTTTAAGTTGATGATACCCCGATCTCAAATCAATTTTAGAAAACACACATGCTCCCTGTAACTGATCAAATAAATCATCTATCCGAGGTAAAGGATATTTGTTTTTCACAGTGACCCGGTTCAACTGTCTATAATCAATACATAACCGCATTGTGCCATCTTTCTTCTTGACAAACAAGACTGGAGCACCCCAATGAGACACACTAGGCCTGATAAACCCCTTATCAAGTAGCTCCTGCAATTGTGTCTTCAACTCTTTTAATTCAACTGGAGCCATTCTATATGGTGGAATAGAAATTGGTGCAGTTCCCGGAATTAAATCAATTGTAAATTCTGTCTCTCTATCAGGCGGTAAACCCGGTAAGTCTGCTGGAAAGTCATTCACCATCGGAATACTTTCAAGTGTTGCACCTGTTGCTTTGGTATCAATAACATGTGCTAAATATGCTTGGCATCCACCCTTAAGTAAACGAAAAGCTCTAGCTGCTGAAATTAGACAATTAGGTACAATCTAACGGTCTCCATGAAAAACAACTCTTGGCTGATCCGATGGCTCAAAAATAACCTCTTTAGTGAAACATTTAACAGTTGCATGATGCTTTGTCAACCAATCCATACCCAGTATCACATCAAATTCTCTAATATTCAGCAATATCAAGTCTGCACTCAATTCTACCGAGCCAATTTGACTCAAACAATTCCGATACACCTGATTTACTATTACAAACTCTCCTAGTGGAGTCCCCACATTTAAATCAAACCCCAAGGATTCACAATCTATTTGCAAATGTGATGCCAGATTTGATGATATATGAAACAAATTATGGAATTTAACTAAGACATAAACTTACTACTTTCTCTTCTTTAAGCTTCTCAAAATCAGACTCTAAATACACAAGCTTGAGTGTACAAAACAATTGAACAGCATACCTTCTTCTACCTCTTCTTCTTATCCTTCTTCTTCTCTTCCTTTTTCTCTTTTTTATTAACTACGCATCTAGTTTATGTGTTTTGAAGACACATTTACCTTTATTTTCTACATTTACACGTTATCCCGATTTTACTATCTATTTGAATCTATCATGAGGTGAATGACATATAAGATGTAAAATTATTTCTAAATTCGCTAATTAATATCGTGTAATGCATGTGTCTAAATGTCATGAATGCACAAGATTGAGATGTTACAAGCAGTGTGTCTTCAACACGTTTTCCCGCTTGCCTATGATGTGGTAATATATGATCTCTAGGACAAGTGTGTTGGCCCATCATATTCATTCTTCGAAGCCTGAATATCTCAGGATTTTGTATCATCATACCTTTAGCCCACAACTTACATATATCATATGTACATTTAACTTCAAGCAAAGACTTGCTAGATTTGTAGACCTTCCATTCATACTTCTCTTAAATTGTATGTCTCCCAAGTGCATCTTGCAATTCTCGTTTGTTCAAGAATATATCGTGCACCTTTAAACCGATTACCCATATTGATGCATTATATACAATAGGAATCACGGGTTCATTATGAACCTTTGGAAGCCACCGAAATGGATAATTCCTTCTTTTCCTATATTCATCAAATGTCTCATAGATACTTGATGGGACAACCATGTCAGATTGTGCATTTGTTTCGAAAACACCTTTACTACAAGGTTGTATTTCAGGGACAAATTATTCTTCAGCATCATCATGATCTGGGTTTAAAGTACCTTAAATTAATTCATGTGTCGTTCCATCAACAAATGGATCACAACTTGATTGATCTGACATACAGTTTGGAAGTGATTGTCTTGCAGGGGGTTATTCGTCTCAACATTCTCTCCTCCTTACAACCTCGCGGTATTTGTGCATTTATTGTTCGCGGTATCAATTCAACATATAGTGGGATCACATAGGTCAGATTCTTCCAATAATACTCTAGGAAGTATCATACATTATTGTGATCAACAACAGATATTACTTTGCTAAGAGCTTTATTTGGACCGTTTTTTGCTTGCATGGATATGCATAGGTCAAATAAAGTTGAATCAACACCTATAGAAGTGTAAATTCTCTATTTTAACCTCTCAAACTTGATTTTTGTTGAAACCCGGAGCAACTTCGAAATTAGAACCCACATATGCTATGGTACTTGTAACTTTACGAGATCAAACAAATAACAAACTATATGGACATACTTCTACTGAAATAAGCAAAATTCATTGTCAAAATCCTAATAAGAATATATCATATTAAACAAAGACATAAAATACTTTTGAATTAAATTCGCGTTTTGGCAAACTCATGTGCATTTTGGCAATTGCAAAACAACTAAACCACAATTGACAGTTCGCAATTTCTAAAATGTGAATCACAATTTATTCAAATTGCGAAATAATAATGTTCAAAGTTAGTTCGCAATTGGACTAGTAGGTTCGCAATTGACAATATGCAAAGTGAAGAAAACTAGGTTGAATTAACTTTACATTTTGGTAAACTCAAGTGCACATTTTAGCAATTGAGAAACAACTAAACCACAATAAGTAGTTCATAATTGTGATTAGACGTTCACAATTCCTAAAATGTGAAATACAATTTTATCAACTAGATCACAATTTATTCAAATTACGAAATAATGACAATGTTAACAGTTAGTTTGCAATTGGGCTAGGAGGTTTGCAATTGGCGATATGCGAAGTGAAGAAAATTAGGTTAAATTACTTCGCAAGTTGCGAATTGCGTAGTAAAATCATAAATTGTGAATTGAAAATTTCGACTAGCTCAGAATTAACTTCAAACTAACTTCAACTAGATATAATTACCAATCACATTTGATTGTTATGTATTTAAAATTAATAAAAATTTACATGATGTTGGAAATAAACAAGAAGTTTGGATTGATTCTTCAAAGTGATGTTGGAGATGAAGGTTGAATGAAAGGAGATGAGAAAATAAAGAGATGGGATTTGAATTGTGACTTTGTCTTATGTTATTAGTGATATATATACTAAGAACATTTTTGGAAAACATGTATTGTAAGTGTATAGTTTGATAACATGTAATGAAATGAGTCTAAAAATGTAAATGGACCTCCTCATTGTTTGTGTGTCTTTGTTTTCTTTTTTTAAATTTCTCTAAAATAATTCATGTAGTTTGGGGGTGTATATGGGTTGAAGAATGTAGGATCTTTTTTGTTATAAAAGGTATTTCTATTTTACACTATCAGTAAAAATATAATAAATAGATAAATAAATATACAAAAATATTATTCAACTTTGCTATTGACACATCATTTAACTAATGTATAATATAATCTCAGTTCTTATTAGTTGAACTGTGTTGTCAACAGTTTATAGTATATGTGAATTATGAATGCGTCGAATATGACTTTAGAAGATTGTTAGGAATAAAAAAGACTAAATAGTTTTTGTTAGTCCAAATGTTAATAGTTTAAAATGAAAAATTACAATAAGGAATGAAAAATTATAATAAGGTCTACGAAATAAGTAAAAACTGCTGAAATTGAAAATGTAAGAATTGAGATTAAATTACATACAAGTAAAAGAAAATACAAGGAAAGAAAAGAAAAGAAAAGGTGCAAAAATATGAAAAATTGTGGAGTCCGGTGTTTCTTTATTGAATTCAAAACACTCAAAGAAGACTGTTGAAAGAAACCCCTAATCCACTCTTCTTTCCCCTCGTTCATGGTCGATCGAGGGCCTCAGAGTTAGCTTGTTTTTTTTTTTGGATTTATTGGCTGAATCTAAAAAATGAGAAGACATTTAACTTTTATAGCTTTTTTGTAGGTAACCTCTTTACTAATGTTGTCAGAATCGAATTGGATATAAAATTGAATTTATAATTGAATCATGGATCACTTGATTCAACCAAATGATTCATGTTAATCGAACTACATAACACAATATATTAATTATATATCTAATTCATTTAAAATTATTTTTATAAATTATATATAGAATTATAAATAAATACGATTAATTTAAAAAATACAATTAACATCTAAAAAAACATTATCACTAAATAAAATATATAAAAAAATTAAATTATACTATAATAAAAATCCAGTACTAAATTAAGAAGTAATATTGTCAAAGACTTCTTTAGACAAATATTGCTAAATGCCAAGATTAGTCTAAACACATAAATCTAGAATTCTTTGATTTTACGTTAAAATATGTTGCAAGCCATTTTTATCGGTGGAGATGGCATTGCAGAGGATAGAAAAGCTACTGGATACAAAATATTTTCTTAAGGTGTTGTTAGAAAAGTTTTATTGCTCTACTAATTGCAAAGGGATAGGAAAGTTAGGTTTATTATATAACACATGAGAATTGGAATTATGTACTCACTAGTCGAATCGTGCAGCCGACCTGAGTAAAGTTGTAGTGATCCTTCCGGTTGGAAAGTCTCTGAGATAATACTTGCAGAATGATCACCTTCATGTTTGCGTCATCTTCTTTATTTATACAACAAAATATTTATTTCTGTATTAAATTTGTAACATGCTCTTTATTTCAGTTTATATATTTAGCACCAAATTAATAGAGGGAAATAAAAAAAATGTTCAACAATCTTTAACATCAAATTCAGTTTATAAAATGTCAACAATCTTTAACATCCTTAGAAAAACTTCCAAAAAATTTATTTGGTTCCCTTCTTTTTTTTCACATCAAATTCACTTTCTTTAACATTTTCGGTCTCCAATGTATAAATATATAGAGAATACTTCAAATCACTAAGTCATAACTTCAACAAATCAAAGTCATGAAAAAATTTGGAGACAGACAACTTTATTATAAGGTGTGCAAGTCAAAGTCTTCATCACTTTAGTTTTATATTCATCTATTAAATGGAATAAAAAAGAGAACAATTCCTCGTAAGCATGAAACCTATCATCATACAAATGTCACAAATCAAACTATCTACACTAAATTTCCAATAGGAATAACCCGAAGGATGTGTTGTTCATGATCAATCTCTTAAAGTGTATAAATTTTTTCATGGCTTGAATGGCTTGAAACAAGCACCTAAGCAATAACATGAAATCTTTGACAGTCTTGTTATCTTATATGGCTTCAAAATAACTTGCTGATTTTTTATCCTAATGTTTTTATCGTGAATGTTGTGAAAACCATGCAGAAAAAGGGACTTCCTTTATATCATTCTCATTGCAATAAGAATATCTCAAAGAAATACAATTACTTTGAATGTAAGCATGTGCATACACCTTATAATTCGATGTGAAGCTTTTTAAGAACACAAAAGACAGTGTAAAACACAATTAGAGCATGCTAGCATAATTGGAAGTCTTTTGTATGCCACAATTGATTGTACTAGATTTGACATAGCTTATGTCGTTGGATCAATATTCAAGAAATCCCCCACCTGGATCGCTTATTCATTTAAAATCGAGAATAGATTCTCATTTCTCCAATTAACCCCTCTTGGCGTTGTTTGATCTCCTAGGAATTTTCTGATCGCTTGGGCTGCGCCTAGACGGTGATCGAAATGAAAAATGTTTTTCTATTTTTTTTTGCTCTATTATACTTCACTTTTGAACATTGTCGCATAGTTGCACTGAGATTCGACGTTCATTGACTGGGTCTTGTGTCTTTTTAGGAGAAACCCAATTTCTTGGCGATCGAAGAAACAATCTACCGTTTCCATGTGTTCAGGCGGAATATAGGGCTATGGCCACCTCAGTTTGTGAACTTCAATGGCTTTTATTCATTTTTTTGCGATTTCCAGATTACACATCCAGGACCATCACTTCTCTACTGCGACAACCAGTCTGCTCTCCACATCGCCCACAATCTGGTCTTCCATGACCGCACCAAGCACAGAGATATCAACTGCTACCTTATTCATCTATTGCATATTCGTTATGCACACCAACTCGCTACCTGTTTATAAAAGCTCAACATCTTTCCGTCTTGGAAAATTTCAAAAAAAAAAAAGACTGTTGAATATATATTGTTCTAGTTTGAGGGGGAGATAAAGAACAGCCAATTAAAGAGACATCCTCACATTTCTAATGAGCAATACGGGCCATTGTTAAAACAATAAGAAAACTGCAATTAAAGGCTCGTATCAGTGACAAAATTTCTTATTTTATTTTTATTACACTTTGTACAACCAACTTTTTTTTTGAAATAAGGTAAATTTTATTAACTAAGATCAGAAGCGAGAATGTCAAAAATAATCGGTGGTGGACAGGCTCACTCACCACGAACAGATCTAGATGTAACAGCCTTAGCTAAGCTATGAGCTGCTAAATTCGCTGAACGTTTTACATATGAGACTGAACATGAGTTCAAGGCTCTTAACAAATCACAACAATCATTCACTACATCCGATAAATAAGATAATTGACGTTTTTGCTGATGTATGGAACTAATAACCACGAGACAATCTGATTGGACCTCCATATGGCTGAGGTTAAAATCTTTAATCCAGGACAGAGCCTCTCTTACCGCCATTGCCTCTGCCAATGGGGGATCCGTGACATCCGCAAGGTGCCCCATTTTAGCAGCAAAACATCTACCATGATGATCCCTCAGCAGACACCCATAGGAGCTGAATTTATTCTGGTCATCCACACCTGCGTCAATATTTCACACATAGCTTCCTTCCGACGGTTTCTTCCATCTTGCGATTACGACCGACTGTGGCTGGGGGTGTTTTAGATTGACGATTTGAGCTTCTCTCCAGTCGTGCAATTCCGATAAGGCAATACGGTGGATTTCCTCTGGTGGCTGTTCCCTGTTATTCCAAACCTTATCGTTCCGCGCTTTCCAAATACTCCAGCAAAGCATCGCTACTTCATTTCCCGTCCCTGACGCCCCTCCGATGCAATTTGAAAGCCAGAAGATGAGATCTGTGACCGTCGATACCCTATTGTCCTGAAAGAAGATTTGCCACACTCGGTAGGCTCGTGGACAGATGATAAACACATGAAGATCGTCTTCCCCATAAGCGTTGTATATTGGACAACAGTTTAGGAGGGAGCTTCGCCGGGAAGCCAGGTTACTCATAATCAGTAAGCAGCTTGTGCAGATCCTCCATAAACAGTTTTTAACTTTTGGGCCACCTGTAAATTCCAGATTAAGTTCCAGTTAATCATAGAGAGATTTGCCGTGTTAGAAGGGCGGGATCCAAGTGCTTTGAGATAACCACTCTTTACTGAGTAATTACCGGACTTTTCGTCAGGCCAGAACCAGTCATCCTCACGGTGCCTCCTTCGCCCCGGAATTGAACAGATCAATTGGACATCCCTTCTATTAAAGATTCTACTTGATGAGATCAACTTATTTTGTTGTCTTGTGTGCGTGATCCTTGTACCAGAATTGAAGTGAATTGATGTGGCCAAAACAAGGCCCAATTTTTAGCCCATCTATTCTTCCTCTTCAATTCGCCCAATTATTCATAAGTTTTTGTTTAATAGATGGGCTGCATTCCCAACATTGGTATATGTACTTCAATTCTCTACTACTAATTTTATGAGAGTGATCATTACTTTAGCTTTTGATTGGTTTGAACACACTTTCTTCAAATAGCTACGAATTTTGAGAAAATTTATATCGAGCTTTAGATGAATTTTGCCCTTTCATTACAACTCCCGTTTTACTCGACATTAATTTAATATAATTTCCATTACATCAAATTTAAATGGACTTTTTAATTTATATTTTATTCATTTATTTATTTAATATGTGATTGTAATGCTAATACTGTATTTATTTGTTATACCGAGATCCAAACATAGGGAATGAAATTTCCATTACGTGTAAACAACTATAAGTCTTGAAGAGTATTTTTTAAGACTTAAAGGGGCATAGTTAGTGAATGACAAATACAAATTGGGTCCACAAAACCTCAATAAATCACAATTAGGTCCCACATTTCCTTATCACACTCATTAAATACCGACATACAGAATTAAGAACATGCAATTTTTTTGAAAAAAGAAATTAAGAACATGCAATTGTGGTCTATAATTTAAAAAAAAAGTCAATGATCTTATTGGCTGCATTATATATTATTATATTAATTACTTTGGAAGGCATAATAATTCCTTGAAAAATAATAAAAGTTGAACACAATCATCCAACAAACTAATTAATCATTCATATTCATATATATTTGATTCCGCCATTTATGGCTCTCTAGTTTTTCTTATCTTAAATACCCCACTTGTCCATTGTTAATATTCTTTTATTTTATCTAGAATTTATACTTATTTACAAAATATCTATTATCATTTTTATAAAATAATAATAATATCTTTTTCATATATAAATTAATCTGATTACTCGATTCATTAAGCACCCGAGCCTTAATTAGTAAATTTTAATATCTTTGATGCTCGCATGTTGGCAATAAAGGTGATTAAAGAACAAAATAAAAACATCAGAAAATTGAAAGAAAAATATAGAAATTAGATTTATTAGCATTAGTAATTACTCCTTTTCTTTGTACTAGTACTAGTAGTTAATCAACTAAAAACAGCAGACCTGTCCTGTATATTACATTTTGTTCTTTCTGAAGATCTCTGACTTGCTTTATGTGATTACTTTAAACATCAAAATCAAATAAATTAAGAAACCTGTAACCCATATTAATTAATTAGCTATTTTTCTGTATTCTGTTCCTGTGTTTTCAATTCTTCATCTAATATCTTTCACTTTCCTGCAGCTGGTATGGTATCATCACTACCAAATTAATCATATAATTATCTTCCATTCCCATCTTCTACCTCTCTCTATATCATATGTTTTCCCCTATATATTCGTTGAAATTCCGCTCCCTATTACCGACGTAAACGGGCTTTCTGGAAGGTCGACTCCTTGGCTGCATGTTCAAAATAACTACATATATCAGTATCAGAAATGCAACAGATATTTTACACTGTTGAACATTGTTTTCTAGTTGTTTCAATTGTTTTCACTTAGTTTCAGTCGTAACTATTAAAGCTAGTTAAGTCATAAAGTCTGTTAGGTCGTTAATTTTGGCGGGAAATGTTGTTAGATCGGGTAATTTTTCTAAACGAACACAATAAACCTCTTATCCAGTATTTTGATAAAGCAAAAATATGCATGAATAGGTTTACATTTACCTATCTTGGTCAGTGTATTTGGTGGTTATGTGCCTGGGTTTATCCTCATTGTTCAAAACATCTAGCAAGTGATTGAAACGTTCAGCGGATGGAAAGTCTGCTTGTTCTGCAGAACCTAAGCACCATATGCACAATTCAACATTAGTCCAAAACCAGCAAAACTACCACTAATTAATGATGGTAATTAAGGAAATTGATTAATTTTTATACCATCTGCAAACTTCCATTCATCCATTGAGTAGCTAAAATAAGAGTGATTATTAAAGGATTTGGATGTCAATTGGAACTCCGAAAGACGCCTACGATCAAGTTCAAGTTGATGCTCATGCTCTTCCATTACTTGTTTCCTTACTAACCTTGAATTATCATATACCCTTGGCACTGAAAAATAACAATTACAGATAATTTAGCTCATGAACTCCACTTATTTGATCTTCTACTTACAGTTTTTGTCAAATAAGTCCAATTTTTACGTACGTAACACTTTTGGGCTAATTCTTCAAAAACTGTATAGTTCTGGACTAAAATAACACTCAAAGTTGATGAACTAAAGGTTTTGACTCACCATGAAGCTCAGAATCCCCATCTATAAAGTGTGGGCTGTAATACATCGGGTGCTGCATTTTCTCCGCATACTTTCTGCAAAACAAGAATTTGCAGATTCAATATAGTTCAATCCTTCACAGAGAAGATTCGGCAGGAACATTTTAATCCAGTTGAATTAAGGTGAAGGAATTATTTATTAATAACTTTTAAAAGCAATATGAGTGTGGAAAGTAAGCACTAGACTTTGTCACTAAAAGGGACCACAAACCAGCTGGAAATGGTTATGTATTTATTACTGTATGTTGATAATATATATCTATTTCATAGCATTGCTTGCCAAGCCAAAAAAAGAAGTAAAAAGTTAGAGAAATGATTTCAAAAGATAATTCCAGCATTCATTAAAGTGGACGATTCTATTTGATTGCTGAAAATGACATGAAAATTAAAGATTTTGTTCACAATCTTTTTTCCTATTGCAGCTCACCAAACTATGTTTTTAGATATTATGAATATCAATTATAGATAGAAAATAAACAAGGCAAACAAAATAAAATTACCTATCAACAAGTCTTGACTTTTCCCTATAAGGTTTCACTAGGACACGTGCCCCGCACACGAAATGTGGATTTCCTTTTGCTAGTATTTGCTTCACAGTCTCCACGAAAACGAATGTCACAAATCCGAACATCCTTTTATGTTGGGAAGGAATCCTAACATCTTGAACAGGTCCAAATTTGCTGTAAAGTAGATTGTTAAACTAACTTTCTTTAGGCTTATTATCACAAAACCAAAAAAAAACAGATTATCTAACTATATTCACCTGAAATAGTTGGAGACATCTTGCTCGGTAAAGGTACTTTCCGCCGGAAAGGTAAGATATATCTGCCTAGAACCAGCAACAATGCCACCAGGATCATTTCTCTCCCCAATATACTCCAAGTACTTTGGAACATCTTCAGCCAGAATAACAGAATGCTGTCCGTGAGGTCTGAAAATGAATCCAAAGTCAGATATTTATTTATTTATTTAACTCACAAGAAAATATGATAAAGAGTATCATAGTTTTTCACCTGTCAATCACATGAATGCTGTTCCTCAATCGAGCTAAAAGCTTCGTGAGGCTATAACCAGCCTTACCGTGTCTTTGGCTTTCTGTAAGATAACCCTCAGCCTGAAGACTTCTCCCATATTTCTCATAATACATCATTGGCAATGAGGCAATAGAAACAGGCATCCCTCGTCGTGATTTCAAGAGCTCCGTAAGCTCCCTTTCGAGCTTTTCTAAGGAACCGGGTGAAACAACATGCTCTTCATTTGAAATCTCATTCTGTTTGAGGTTGAACATCTGAGAAAAGTTATCTGTCATCGGATTCTCATGGTAGAATCTACAGCTAGTTCCATGTTTACAGAACCCCTTGTTGAAATAATGACAAGTCTTGAAAGGCAATTCCGGTAAGCTTGGAGATCTTCTACTAGTTCTAGGACCTAATGCAGGTTCAGGATAAAAGTAATTGCTTGAAAAATCAGAATTAGCAAACTCCAATTGATCATCGAAACTCAATAACTGCATCCGGTTCTGCAGCTGATAGTCCTCAGCAACTGAATCAGAGTATCCTTGAGTGCCAAACTCTAAGCTGTGCATCTGCTGCTGCTCAACAGCAGTCACTTGAGCATCCCAGTAAGAAGCTGCTGCCCTTCGTGAAGCTGCTGGAGATGAAACTGGATGCAATGAAGTTGGAGAATACTGATATTGTAGTGATGATATGTCGTAAACAAGAGATGAATTGACCGGAGACGGTGAGATTGGAGAAGAAACTGGTGGTTTGTTCAGGCCAAGGTGAGATTTTGCTTTGGTAATTAAAGAACATATCAAATTATCAGGGCTGAAGGCCAACCGGATCATTTCTCGTTCACCATGATCTTGTAAAAGAAGATATCCAATGATTTTCGAGACATTTTCAGGCTCGAGCTTTTGAATTCTGTTGTAGACAACCTTTGTGGATTCTGAGAAATCCATGTCAAACACTCAATTCTGTAAAATCAAGGCAATCAATTAGAACACCAGCATTTGGACATTAACTTATATGGAAAGTTTGCACATATGCAGTTTGACAGATAGAGACTGATAGTACTAATACAAATTGCAACCCTTATATATCTAAATGCAGATCTGATACACATTAAAATTGAAAATATGGAAACATTCATGTAAATTTATTGAAATGCAATGAATTAAGTCGAAACCATTTGCCATTTCTCTCACCTTATAAAAAAAAAGACAACTAATTATGCCCTAAAAACAATTCAGTACAGCCATTAAAGGAAAATAATCCAAACAACACATATATTCAAAATAGGAAGAATTGACAGCAAAAATAGAGCTATAAAATCATTACTTAACTTTGAATAAGCATTAAAATAGAAAAATTCATATATATGTTTCCTTTTTTTGTTTTGTAACATAGCAGATAAAATTTCAGAGTTGATAATCATTACAGAAAACATTCATTTTGAATTTGAAAACCCATCAATTATTTCTGAAGGAAAAAGAAATTGTACTTGACAACAGAAGACATAGTGAAGTTGAAAAACACATCTACTACAAAATTTATGAGCCCAAAAGCATAATAAAAGAAAAGAGAAGAAATTTCAGAGTTAGATTTCCAACTTGAGGGTAATTGACCAGTATAAACAAAAGCATGAAGTCAAATTATTATTTTTCCAATTATCCTAAAATTAACCATAGAAGTGACACTGAAATGATTTGAAATTGAAAAAACAGAAGCCGAAAACACATTGCAGTCATTAAAAAATCAAACTTTAGGAACATTTGGAGAAAACCCAAGTCGAAAACATCAAACTTAACAACAATTGATAATACTGAAAGGAAAAGAAGGGAGGCGTACCAAAAAAACAAAAAAAGATATGGGTCTGGAAGATGAAGAGAGAGAGTCTCAAAAAACTTGAACAACCATGGCTGCTTTTGTGTGTCTCTCTGTTTGGGTTTCTCTATCTTTTTCTTCTTCTGTTCTTGAGTCTCCGCATAAACGACACCATTATTATAATTTAAAATCAATGACAGAAGATAGCTTTAAAGTTGTATTGTCTTTAGTTCAAATCAACTCACTCTTTCTCTCTTAAATATATTCACACAAATACACTTGTTTCTCTCTCTAACATATACCCAACAAAAAAAAGTAAAAACTTAAAATTCTTATATCAATTACTATTTAATTCCTATAATTTGAAATTTTGAAATGTTTTGATAACAATAATAATACACTTTAAATTTTTAAAGGTGAGAAAATTGCGGCAATTTGATAGGGTGTACACTGACACTTTCATGGTAATTTCTCATTGACAAAGTGAATGCATGTTTGCCACGTGTGGTTACAAGTTGTTTCCAGATTCATCCACGCAGTAAAAACCGTAAGCTGTACTAAATCCAGTAAAAATAAAACCGTATCTAATACTACTAGTAGTTTGATTGTTTTACTGTATATCCTCAAATAAGTGGGTGGGCTCCACGCCATCCGTGGTCATATCCTATCTGGTTGTACCAGTTCAGGTTTTCCGTGATTGGTGCTGCTTTTTTTAGCTATTAAGTGTTGAATTAGTAATTAAGTGGGAATTAAGGGGTAGTTATGATAAAACTAAGAAGACCGCTTCAGCCGGGATATGAATAACTAATATTAGAACATGGTTTGGTTTGTGTTTCTGAGTATTTTTATTATTACAGCATTACTTGTTTACTGTTTCTCCTTCCGATAAACATACTGATTCATTTATTATTTTTTTAAAACTATCACTAGTATTTTGTTATTATAATATTAAATAAGAGTATTGTTGTTAGCACGTACTGATTTTCTATGTTATATATAAAAATAAATGCATCAATCAAATTATATTTACTTTTTGTAAAGACTGCTCACTCTATGGAAATCCATGTTATAAAAGAAAGAAAAAGAAATTAATCAAATTATGTAAAATAAAGTAGTTGGTTGGTAATGCTATCGTATCTCTAAAATCATTAACTTTTCTCAATAAAATTTTATATTTTTTCCATATTTATTTACCACCATTCTATGTAAATTAAATTCAACTATTTACTTTACAAGTTCTAATATGTTGGGTTCTTTTTCGAAAGGGTTGCTGTTTCATTAATAAATATATAAGAAATTGTGTTTGGTTGAATTTATAAATAAAAAGTTTGAAACCATTTCGTAACTCGATTACCGACCTCAAACTCAGCTCAAAGTTTTCAGTTATAGGTTTGTAAAAAAATTCATGAATAAACTTTATTATAATGTTTATGTACAGACTCGTGAGCAAGCTCGGTTCGATTGTTTTTTAATAGTGATTTTTCTATAAAGGAGGAAATGTAAAACTTGTGAAATTTTAGTTTTATAGGTTTCAAAGCTGCGTGTTTTTGTGTTCAAATTTTTTAAATTATCACAATTAATTAACATAATTAATGAGTTGTTTATAAATAAAGTTCATTAATAGAATTGACGATATGTATGCTTGTGAGTAAAACTCATGAACAAATAAACAAGTACGCCACAATGAGATCATATTTTAACAAACTGAGCTCGAATCGAGCTGGAGGTTTGTCCATTTTTGGTCGAGCCGAACATGATGGTCAAAGTTGGGCTCGATTACATCCATATAAATATAAGGCAAAGCATCGCCTTTGGAGTTAGTTTTTGGAAGGATAAATTATACCGACAACCATTTAATTTTGCTCTTAAAAGTCACTCAATTTTGCTATTTGTTAATATTATAGCCCCTTTAAAAGGTCTCAAAATGACTGTTGATGATTTCAAAATAAAAAAAAATCAAAAAGTTAAATTGTTTAAAATCATATGGAATAAGGTTTTCAATTTTCCAAATCACTATTTTGATAGTTTTATTCTCTCTAAATATTCACTTTCTTTTTTCTAACTCAACAACATCTAAATGATTTCAAAATTAAAAACTTAAAAAAGTATCAACTTTGGAATGGAGATTTACTTGATATTAAGGTGGTCAATGATGACTTTTATATTAGTAAAGATAAAGTTGAGAGAATTTTTTAAGTGACAGACCAATGACATCCTTTAAGGCGAAGAATAAAAAATAGGCCTTAAAAAATTTCACTGTCACAAAGTATACATATGTATACAAACAACATGTCTTTAATCCCGATTTCTTCAAAGAACTCATGAGGAATGACACAAAGGTCTGATGGTTTGCACTCCTTTTCGTTGGAATGCAACCAACAATTGAGAATGGAAAGTAAGGTGTTAAGAAGTTGTTGTGCAAAAAAAAACAATTCGATATGTTGCTTCTTTGTTTACATGTCGAAACTATTATTATCAATGTAAATTTTATCAAGCTCAAAAATTTCTTCTTCAAGATTATATAGTCTAATAATATATCACATCAATATAAAATATTCTAGTATCAAAAGTATAATTTTTAACAAAATAAACCATGTTTTGAAAAATGAATGTTTAGATAGAGCAAACTCAGAATAAAGTCCTTGCGTTTGACAAGGTTACGTATTCCTTCAGTCCTTGCGTTTGACAAGGTTACGTAGTTTGTTCGTTGATCGCCGCCGTTACCAGCTGCTCCGCCACCGCTCTGTCTGCCTCTGTCACCCCAATCTCTTATTGCTCACCCTCACTCATGGACGATTTAGCAAAATATGGTGCCCAACTTACTCTCGAGGATGAAAATGCCTCAGGACTGATCCTATCAACCGAGGATGTGGTTGTTCGCTCTGCTGCACCGACTTGGAGCCTCCTAGGCCGATTCCTCACGGACAGAAGCTTCAAAGTCCCTGTTATGAAAAATACCTTGGCAGACCTATGGCACCCTTCAAAAGGCTTGTATATTGAAGAGTTGGGAGCAAATCTTTTTCGGTTTGATTTCTTTCACCCGCTAGAACGTGACCGTGTGATTAAAGGGGGACCCTGGACATTTGAGCAGCTCCTGTTAATAACCCGGAAACTGGAACCTGGAGACAACCCGACGGACCTAGTTCTTGAGCAGTCTGAGTTCTGGATCCAAATACATGATCTCCCTCATGGTTTTCTGTCTGAGAAGGTTGCTGTTGGTATTGGGAATTTTATTGGAACCTTTGTGGAATCTGACCCTCACAATTTCAATGGCATTGGTCGCCTTTTTCTGCGTATTAGAGTTCTGCTGAATGTGTCTCTCCCGCTCAAGCGAAAAATGAAGATTAGCATGGTAGGGGGTGCTGTTTCCTGGATCAACTTCAAATATGAGCGCTTGCCACAATTTTGCTTTTATTGTGGCCGCATTGGTCACCCGGATAAGTATTGTCCCGCATTACTAGAGGTATCTGACCCAGATAAAGCTGGTAAGGCCTATGGCCCCTGGCTCCATGCAACCGTCCATCGGGGGCCCTCCATGCCTCAATCCAAGTGGCTGCTAAATTCTCTCCCTGTTACTAATTCAGAACCAGGTGCTACCTCAGCAACGATTACCCCACAGCCTGTAATACCTCAAGCAGCAGCAGGACTAGGCAACAGTGGTCCGAAGAATCTGGGAAATTCTGGCACAGACAAGGGCGTCTCGGGTCTGGATTCGGATGATGGTATTGAGGTGACAGATGTTAAATGAAGGCGTCAGGATCAGTCAGCAAAAGGCTCTATGCGGGCACATGTGGAACAGACTGGTGAATGTCAGAATTCGGCGGGACCTGATGCTCAGGCCCGCCCTGGCCAATGAGTACGCTCATTTGGAACTGTCGGGGCATTGGCAACCCCCGTACGGTTCGTATGTTAGTGGACCTAGTGTCCAAATTTCAGCCTGAATTTATTTTTTTAATGGAAGTTAAATGTAAGCGTGCAAAAGTTGAATTAATAAAGCGAAAAATTTCTTATAGAGGCCTATTTTTTGTTGATCCTATTAATAATGGAGGTGGCTTAGCTCTCCTTTGGAAGACGGCCAATATGGTCCGCTTGCTTGGTTTCTCTAATAATTTTATTGACGCTCATGTCACTTTGCAAGGTTTGTCGGAGTATCGATTAATCGGTTTTTACGGGTTTCCTGAACGAAACCGACGGGCGGCTTCTTGGCTAGCCCTTAAACAGCTGGCTGCTGCTCACAGAGGTGCTTGGGTAGTGCTGGGGGATTTTAATGATATGCTTTCTCAGGCTGAGAAACGAGGGAGACTTAGACACCCTCCCTCTCTTCTTCGTGGTTTTGAGGAAACGGTTACAGCTTGCGGTCTGTTTGAGGTTCAGATGCTGGGTTATGAGTTTACTTGGGAGAAAGGAAGGGGTTTTGATGGCTTTATAGAGGAGAAATTGGACCGGGTAATGGCAAATTCGGCATGGCTTGATCTTTTTCCAGGGGCTCAGGTGCGTAATGAGGAAGCTCACTGCTCTGATAATAACACGTTACTGCTTCATTTGTGCTGTCCGCAGCGATCTAGGCCTCGACAGTTTCGCTTTGAAAACGCGTGGCTTGTTGATGAGGGGTGCCAGGAGAAAATAAATGGGGCGTGGAACTCTTATACTGGTACGGATCTGTTGCAACTATAGAAAGTTTGTGGGGAGGCGCTGTTTACTTGGGGCGAAGATCTTAGAAGACGGTTCAGAAATCGTATTTTTTTTTCCCGGAATCGGATTGCAGCTCTTCGGCCAAAACAGGACCGCCGCTCCCAACACGAGCTTATGGCTGTTCGTAAAAGATTTGATGCTATTCTCCTTCAACAGGAGCTGTACTGGCAGCAGAGGGCAAAAAAACAATGGCTTGCGGCTGGAGACGTCAACTCAAAGTTCTTCCATACTGCAGCAAATAATAGGAAGAAGAAAAACTGCCTAACACGGCTTCTAAATAGCTCTGGAGTTTGGGTGGGTTGGCATAATGGCATGGAGGCTCTAATTGTGGATTATTTTCGTGATTTGTTTACTTCCAAAGGATGTGTCCTGGATCCTGTGCTCTGTCATGTTAAACCTTGTGTCTCGGCTGCACAAAATGATCGGTTAAATCGACCCTTCACGGTTGAGGAGATTAGAGCGGGTATCTTTTCCATGCATCCGAATAAAAGCCCAGGTCCAGATGGGTTTAATCCATGTTTTTATCAGAGAAATTGGAGCATTGTTGGGCCGGAAGTCACAAACTCATGTCTGCATTGGCTGAATTCAGGCGTGCTCCCTGACGATTTGCATGACACTTCTCTTGTCCTTATTCCTAAGAAGAATTCCCCCAAGTTTGTATCTGATCTTCGCCCTATTGCTCTTTGTAATGTTCTCTATAAAATCTTGTCAAAAGCAATTGCAAACAGGCTGAAGGAAATCATTGGTCATATAATTTCCCCGAATCAAAGTGCTTTTATCCCAGGTAGGCTCATCTCTGACAACATTATGTTAGCCTTTGAGGTAAATCATTACCTAAGAAGGAAGACACAGGGCAAAGTAAGCTATGCGGCCCTCAAGCTTGATATGGCAAAAGCCTATGACCGTGTAGAATGGGATTTCCTAAAAGGTATGATGACTCATATGGGGTTTGCTGATAGATGGATTGATCTGGTAATGCAGTGTGTCACAAAGCCGAGATATCGAGTGGTCAATGGGTCCCAATCATCTGACATTATTATCCTTCAACGGGGTCTGAGACAGGGAGACCCTATTTCTCCTTACTTGTTTCTTATCTATTCTGAAGGTCTGTCTGCTTCTTTGTCTGCGCTTGAGACCCGTGGTGAAATCCATGGCTGTAAGGTAGCTAGAGATGCCCCCCCATCTCCCATTTACTGTTTGCAGACGACTGCTACCTCTTTTTTAAAGCATCGGGAAATGAGTGTCAGAACATCAAGGAATGCCTTGCACGGTACGAAAGGGCTTCAGGCCAACAGATTAATCTTACAAAATCCTCCCTTTCGTTCAGTTCCAACCGCGCACCTCTAATCCAGAGCTCTGTCAGCGCGGTGCTTGGGGTTTCAGTGGAACCATGTGCTGGGAAATACTTAGGATTACCTTGTGTTGTCGGTAGGAGCCGGGCTGCGGTTTTTGTCTATGTGCGAGATATGGTTACTCATAGACTGAGGGGTTGGAATACAAAGTTCTTATCCCGTGCAGGCAAGGAGGTAATGCTCAAATCTGTTATCCAGGCTCTCCCTTCGTATATCATGAGTTTATTTCTCCTTCCTAAAATGCTTTGTTCTGACCTCGAAAAAATGATGAACTCATTTTGGTGGGGTTCGGATGGGTTAGAGAACAAGGGTGTGCGCTGGAAGTCCTGGGAAAACCTATGTGCTCCAAAGAAATTCGGTGGTATGGGCTTCCATCGACTTCATCAATTTAACATTGCCTTATTGGCTAAACAGGGCTGGAGGCTCTTAAAACATCCGGAATCCCTTGTGGCACGTGTTTACAGAGCCCGATATTACCCCCAATCTGAATTCACCTCGGCCGACTTAACTCATAATCCCAGCTACATCTAGCGTAGTATCATGGCGGCTAAAGAGCTTGTTGTCTCAAAATCTCGAAGGGTTATTGGTTCTGGTTTGGATACAAACATATGGGAAGATCCCTGGTTGCCTGATAATAAAGCACCTTTTGTCAAAAGTGTGCAGCTTGATGGTATGGAGATTCAGACAGTTGCAGACCTTCGGGTCCCGAACGAGCCGGTCTGGGATGTTGAGCTAATCTCTGGGCTCTTTACAGAACGCGATGGCAATCTGATTAGGCAAATTCCCTTAAGCGTTAGACCTGTCGCTGATGGTTGGGGCTGGTTTGGGAATAAACGAGGCAAATATACAGTAAAGGATGGTTACCGCCAACTGCAGAATCAGTTATGGCCCTCCACTCCTCCATTCCCATGGCAGAAAATATGGAATATTCATGCTCCCCCTAAGATGAAGCACATTGTCTGGCGAGCCCTCACAAATTGCCTGCCTTGCCGTGAAACCCTGCATATTCGACATATTGTGGTTTATAATGGATGTCCGTTGTGTTCTGGTGCAGTTGAAAACACCTTCCATATTTTGATAGCATGCCCTGCTGCTAGGAGAGTATGGAATTATTCGCAGATTGGGGACTTGAGTGCAAGGTTTGGCGGGTTTGATGAGTTTTGGACTTACTTATTTGATAACAGGTCTCCTGGGGAGATTAGCTTAGCATCGGTCGTGTGTTGGGTCATTTGGACGAGCAGGAATGATTATGTCTGGAATAACAGATTGTGTACGGCGGAAATGCTCTATAACAGATCGATTTCGATGCTTGATAGCTGGACTCGTGCACAGGATCGAATGGCCATAGACAGCCCGCCTCAGCTCCCTACTCGGTGGGTACCTCCTGCGCATAGAAAGATCCGAATTAATTTTGATGCTGTGTTAATCCCAGGTTCTGGAGTTGCTGGGCTTGGTTTCATTGCAAGGAACTCTGCTAGTTTTTTAGCAGTAGGCGGTGTCAAAGAATTAAGCTGCACCGATCCGTTCTTGGCCGAGGCCCTAGCATGTCGGGCTTGTCTGAGTTGGATTGCCTCTCACAACTGGCCTGGAGTTGAAATTGAGTCGAATTCGCAATTACTGGTAAAAGCCTTACAGTGTCCCTGTCCTGCCTCGTCAGCACTTGACTTGATTATCGAGGATTGCCAGGTTTTATTGCTAGATATAGAGTGTGTCTCTATTAAATTTATTAAGCGTTCAGCGAATACTGCCGCCCATGTACTTGCACGAGCGGCGTGTTCTTTGTCTATTCGCGAGGATTGGGAAATTATCCCTCCCTCATTCCTTTGTAATGCTTTATCTGATGATTCTGCTTGAATAAAAGAGTTTCTTCCTTTCAAAAAAAAAACCATGTTTTGATTTTAGTACGAACAAAATAAAAGGTCTTAAGACCAAGCTCTTGCATAAATATTTTTCAAGCACCACAACTCCTTACATGCTTCTACTACTATATACATTTGACCTTTCTTTTCGATTATGCCTTCCTTTCGTTTATCTTTATTGTAAAAAGTATAAAACATTTTTTTTAGGAAAAGATAATTGTTTCTTATAGAAAAAAATAGTATATCACTATACGTAATTAAAAAAAAATTACAATTCAGAAGTAAATCAGAAAAACTTGAATATGCATTTTCAATATCATAGATCCTGATAGAAAAATAGTAGACAATGCTTAAAACTGTGTTTTGACACAACGACAAAAAACACACTCCACTCATAATTGACTTTATAGTTTTTTCTCCAGGAATTACTTCATAATCTTTCAATAAGTATGTTCTATGTGATGATAGACAAAACTCTTATGCTTTTCTATAAAGGAAAACATGATAACACGCATATAAGAAGACAAACGACAACCGCTCATATAGGGAGACATACCACAACCATTCATAAAAGGAGAAAGAACAAAAAAAAACTACAAATAAAGAAGAAACTATCAAATCTACCATAATAGATCAATCAAAAAAATAATTCAATAAAGAAAAAGAAAAATAAAGCAAAAAAGAAGCTTATTTTTTGGGTAAAAGCCGAAAGAAAAAAAAAACTATATAAAGAAGACGAGAATTTCTTAGCGGCTAAGTTTAGGTCTCACCTTTTTAAGTACAATACACTTTTGAAATACTAGAAAGGTGGTCAAATATCTAAAAGTGGACTTTAAATTATCCTTATCACTAGATATAAGAATCTATACCAAAAAAAAAAATATTAGCTTCCCATTCTCAAATGTAATACTCAAATTGGAAGTCTCCAACAATATCTAAATATATCCATTTAACTACTTCCATATGCTTCCTATTTAGATTTGATAGAAAAAACTAATAACACATACTGCATGAGCTATATATTAAGTCGTCTCCACACTCATAAAATTCCTATTGTTGAGCATATCAAATTTTATCTATCTCTTCCATAAGCTCCATCATCTTGATCATTTCTCTCATCATCGGAATGTTGATCCTTTTCCTTACCATCATCTGTAGCACCATCTTGATCCTTACCCTTAACCTCATCCTTAACATCAATAAACGACTTAAATAATTTATCACAATCAATCACGACCCTCAATATGATCAACACGCAAATTATACCAAGTTTTATTCTTTTCACCATCTTCAACAACAAATTCGGATCGTGGAGGAGTGGAATCCTACAAATAAATAGTTGATTAAATGATAAATTAGAGATTGTCACATTGATAACATCAAGTAGAGATGGTAATCTTGATAATATTAAGTACTTGTTCAAAGGTCGGGACATTGTTATTCTTCCATCTAAGCACGCGGGGTGGAGGACAATTTGGTTTCTTCACGTAGAATGACTCGGATGCCTTCCAAAGTTCAAATAGCCAAACCTATACAAAGGATACAAACAAGTACGTAAACTATATTTTTGTAATTCATAAAAAACATATTTACAATTTATACTTGGACTACATGTGCAAACCCAATCAGTTGATATTTAGCCAGAGCTCTCTTTTATTTAGACATAATTGCCTCCTTTCGTTTCGAGATACCTCTCGACATCATCTTAAAGGTCTCAGACCAAGCTACCTCCCCACACGGGAATGCATCAAATAGTATAGAATAATCAGCAAGAACTATCCGATCTGTATTCACCAACCGTGATTTCTCGGTAGTAAGTAGACATCGATGCACAAAATACAACATCCCTATACTAACGGCTTCACCGTCATTCCCTTTACTCCAACCTGTTTCTATGAACACTCAAAACATGTCACCATGAGTTATGGGATCTACCCCATTGAAGTACTTCTTCAATATTTCCATTTTCTTGAGCTTATTAGTCCTCTTCGTAAACTCAAGTAAACCACCAAATTGCAAGTCTGATATAAGTCTGTACTCCCAATCACTAATTCTCAATTCAACTCCTCTGATAGAAAACAATGTATAGATAAAGGTGTTGAAACACCTTTCCACATGATTTTGATTTGACAAAATTATTTGAGTAAATCACCATGATAAAAAATATTCCAACACAATTAAGTTTAATTGCTTTGATTTAATTGTGCTAATGAGTTTGTTCAATGTTGAGTGAGTTGATTAATAAGAACATGAATTAAGAATCCATAAGAGAAAGCCAAAGTCAGCTGGCGCAAGTTATACAGCCAAAGCTGAGTATAAATACAACTCAGCTTTGAGAAAGAAAATGTCTTCTTCAGAAAAGCTTGAAGGCGAAGCTGCTGTATCAATCTGAGTGGTCATCAGGTTAGCGTCAATGATCGGTCAACTTGCAAGACAAAGTCTGTCCATTTTCTAAAATGTTCAGAAGCCACAAAAATCTGTTTGGAAGACTTTTCGAAAAGGATCATGGACCATCTGACATCTGCAAGAAGACAAACCTGGCGTCTGATGAAGACAGAAGACAGGATTGGCCTGCAGCATTGAGTGCTGACCAAGTGATGATGAAAGAAGAACGTTTCCCCACAACGGCTACGTCGGGATGCAAATAATTGATGCCTCAAACATCACTATAAAAAGGCCACTTCACACTTGAATCAAAACAAGACAGACAAGCAAAAATCTTCATCAAGTCAATTCATTTGGAAAATCCAAAATAGAAGCTGTTTGAAAAGAAAAAGCAAGCTCTTACACCAAACTCCTATTTTTGTGTAAAAGTCTAGAGTGATTTATTCATCTAAAGTGTTCCTTGTTGTATCAAGAACAATTTCTTATCATTTGTAAAAGGTTAGAAAAGAGAGGCTGAGTACTCGATTATAGTACTCAGTGGTAGAGAATGGCTGAGTACTTGGTTATAGTACTCAGTGGTAGAGATAGGATTCTGTAGACGAATAGAGGACGACACTCTTGCATACTCAGTTGCTATTGTAAACGGTTTGTGCTCTACCTTTAAAGAGCTCAGTAGAGGATTCAAAAAGCTCGGAAGGATTTCCGGGGACTGGACGTAGGCAGAGAGGCCGAACCAGGATAAGTCTGTTGAGTAACTTCTAACCCTTTATCTTTTGATATATATATTTATTGCTTGCTTAATATTACTCAACAAAACAATAATCTGTATATGTTGTGTTGAGTAAATCTGAATGTTGTGCTGTATAATCTGAGTGTTGATTTGGAAACTGACTCAAGTGTTACTTCCCAACTCACGATAGAAACAGCTCTAGTCAGAAGCTGACTAAAGCTGTCTCAATTCTAATCAGTCGTGCTGACCTAACAACTGAGTTAAAATCTTAAATACTTAAGTCAGCATTAATTATTATCAAAAAGTTTATAATAGTCCTAACCCCCCCCTGGAACTAATACTATCACGTTACACAGGACCAACAAAAGGTACTGGAGAAGGCGACGTTACCCAAATCCATCAGATGTCCGAAACATGTACGTTTGAAAGCACTAATCTATGAAGACGACAATATGCTTTGTAAGTCAATCATTGCTTCAAGGTCTCCTCTCATTTTTATTGTGCCTTTTGTACCCAAGCTCTAAGGGTACTTAAATTTGACACCACTATCCGCTCTTAACGCCTTTATTTTGACAATTGGAACCTGTAAAATTTGCATTTTAGTGAATATAATTGCATTTTACACAGTAAAATCACAGTTCATACAAAACATACCATTCACATTTAAGAAATTCGCGTCGCATTTCACTAAATATGATATATAACTCATCGAATTTGCATGTAAATGTGAAACATAGTACTAAATGCGATTCACGTTCATGTAGTCGATATCGCATTTTATCGAAGTACGACTATCTCATTATAGGTTTAACTAGTCGTATAGTCATTGCATTTCATTGAAATGCGATTCATTAAAGGTTTATCTATTCGTATATCCATAGAGTATTCGAATTCCATCGATATGCGACTAGGGTTTTAGCTTATCTATTCGCACTTTATGAAACGCGAAGCGCATTTAAAAAATACGAACGGTCGCAAACCAGTTCTTAGTGCTAGAAATACAACACAAATTAGTCCAAAAAACCATTCATCATACATATACAAGTTCGAAAATCACCAATGTAGCCATTAAACACTAATACCTAAGCCTAAATAAGCATATCATAACAAGTCCATGTATAAACCCCAAAACCTATCCGAAATCAAGTAGAAGAAAACAAACACACATGTGGAGGGACATACCTTTGATTTGGATTTGTCCTGGTCCTTCTTCTTTCCTGTTTGACCCATCTTCGCTGGTTGTTTTTCCATTCGCAAATCGTCGGTTGTTCGCAATATGAGGGAGAATGAGAAAGGTTAGGGAGAAAAGGGGGTGTTATGGGTATTCTAGAAGTGGAATAGTCTAGTTTGATAGCATATATATGAATGGGTCTAAATATATAAATGAGTCTCTCCTAAGATCTATTTTTGTAAATTACCCAATGAATAATCCAATTTAAGATTAATTTATTTGTTTGCTTCAATTAATTGGTTCAAAAAGATTAATTTCTAGTAATAATTTCGGTGGTTGTACTATATGCTTCTTGCTTCTCTTATATGAGTTTTTATATTAAACATCCGGTCTTCCATGTCACTTGGAGTACCCTCAATTCATATTTGGACACGTATATTATGATCTCATTTAATACTTAAAATAGTGGGATCTCTTATAATATGTGCGTGTCCATGTTACACATGACAAAATATATATAGAAGGTCGTCTATTTGACATGGAGAACCGGATGCTTTTAATAATTTCTCCTTTTATAGTGATGGAGAATTTGAGTATATATCTATTCAATTGAAAAAAAAAGATTAAGAAATTTTATTAATTATTAATATTACGTTTATTTATTTATTAATTTCCTTAATTCCTAGTATTGGAGTCAAGCTATAATTTAATTAGAGATTTTGTACATGTAAAAGCGAGAAAAATAATAATGTCTTAGCTTTATGTTATTATTATTATTATTTGATTTTTATTGTTATAGTAAAACTAATATATGATTTGAATTATAGTTAATAATTGTAGGGATAAAAATCAAATTTAACCTGAATGTTTAAAGGGAAGTGTAGATTTAGTCTTAATGTATTAAATAGTGCAAATCTAGCCCTAATATTTTAAGGGAAGTGCACATTTAGTTTTAACGTATGAAATGATGCAAATTTAACTCTAACATTTCCAATTAAGACCAATTTTAGTTATACGTTATCGAAAAATTAGAATAAACTGGTTTGATGAGTGGCAGAGTCAGAGCTCAAAGTCCGGAGGGGCTCCACTGCATGAATTTTTTTTTTCTTAATAATGACTTAAGGCTTTGATTTACAGTAGTCAAATCAAAATTTTCAAATTTTTTATAATGTAAGGGTGAATTTGATCTTAATTGGAAACGTTAAGGTGCAAAACAACTAATCTTCAATATAAAGTAAGGATAAGGTGTAAAAATACCCTAACGTTTACACCTAAGAACAATTTTACCCTTAACGTCTAAAATGGTGTAATTTTACCCTTAATATTGGCAGCTAAAAGCAATTTTATCCCTAACATTGACAAGTTTGGTCAATTGGAGAAATTATTCATCAAATTATCTTCTCGATCATGAATCTCGTCATCTATACTTCACATATGTGTATCATTTTATCATCCATTAGTAATAGATCACAAATATATGATTAAACGTGAATTTTTTTAAAAAATATGTTGTATTAAACGTGAAAAAATTAAAATTGGATAAAAAATGAGAGAGGGAGATTTGAACATGGGAACAATTGAATGTGGAAGTTCCTTTACTTACCACTAAAACCAACTATGCAAACTTAATTTTATGTCATTTTATCACGTCCTATATTATAGCTACTAATTTTAACTATATTGGGGGCTGCTCAGGGCTAAACCACTATTCCTCAAGGGTGTTCCGAAGGACCGGAGGGTCGGCCGACCCTCCCCGCCCCTTCTAGATCCGCCCCTGGGTTTGATTGGTATTTAACTGTCACTCCAGACCTTCTAAATAGTATTTTTAAGATATTTAGTTTATTATTAAAAAAATTACAAAAATTATGTTAATTAAAATGCTAAAAACTAAATCTGATGCATATAAGTTAGACTTTGTTCTTTTTTACTGAAAAAACGGAACTGAATTCAACTGAAGCTGAAATAATAATATAATCCTTTAAAAATAACAATAATTAAAATAATAATCTTATAAAAATTAATAATGGTTCTAATAATAATAATAATAATAATAATAATAATTGTAAAAAATAATTATAATTATAGTAAGTAATGATAAATTACTGAACTAAACTGAACTGAAATTAAGTAACAAAGAACATGACCTTAATCACAATTTTTTTTTGTCAAACTGTCTAAAATATTAACTGTGTTATTAATAGAGTCAAAAAAACCATAAAAAATGTACGAAACTGTTTCAATTTATCGAAAAACTTGTGTGGAAAATCCAATGTGACAGTTAAATAACAATCAAACTAGTTTTTTCAAAATTTCAATAGTGTATAGCTAAAATTGATCTCGTTTGGAAACATTAGGTATAAATTTGCACAAATTTATACGTTAGGACTAAATCTGCACTTCACTTGAAACGTTAAAATTAAGTTTGGCTCTTATCTCATAATTGTTTTGCTATTTAGTATTTATTGCATAGTGCCTCGAAGATGCTGGAGATGCCCTGGGTTTAAAGTTCTTAGGCTATCTCTAAGGGCTCTCTATTTTTGAAGAGCCCTTGAAAAATCCAGCTCCAATGGAGCTGGATTTGCTTGCGACAAAGATAATATTATTTTGTCTTTTTTTTTAAATCCATTTGTTTTATATTTGTTTAATTCTTTTTTTTTTTGAATAATCTTAGGTCATTTATTAATGTTTTGTTTTAGTTTTATATAATACTAGTCGAAAATCCGTGCGATGCACGGGATATGAAACTTCGATATAATTTAGATAAATAAATAAATTGACATATTTATTTTTAAATAATTTTATATCATGCTATGAAAAAAAATTTATATTATGTATATTTGAAATTAATATATATTTTTTAATGATAATTCAAATTTAATTAATTTTAAAAATAATTGACTGCTTTTTTATAGAATTTTAACTAAAGATGAATGATTTATTTATTTTTACAAAATTCAATGATTTGTACTTTTTAGGAATTTTAATACATTTTCATATTCCAAATATTCTGAACAATAATAATAAAATAGCAGATTAATTAAGAAATATATTGGAATATAATAAAAAAACTAAAAATTGAATTAAACTATAATTAAAATTAAATATTATATTTACGATACAAAAGAATTACAATATAGGTTAAACAAAAATTGAATTAAACTATAATTAAAATTAAATATTATATCTACGATATAAAAGAATTACAATCTATGTTAAAATGGAAGCAACATCAATATATTATTCTATAAACTATTACAATCAATACTTTTCTAATGTTGCATATGAAGAAACTTTATCAATTCAATATGTTACATATATAAAAAAATAAAATTCATAAGAATTAGTCACAAATTCATCTTGATGATAATTATTTTGGTTGATGGAATTTCATGATCACCAAGTATTCGAATTCAATTATTCATTCTGCTACAATACCCCAATATATCTAATTGAATCAATTTAAGATGATAATTTCTCCTATTTTCATTTCATAATATCTCATCAAGACATTCGATCAATTTGTTCTTCATTCTTTCACTATATAGAATATCAGCCATACTCGCAGATATCACTTATTTGACTTCATTAATATTTTCTAATAATTATATATTCTTGAATTTTATAAGTAAGAAAAACAAACAAAAGAATTGAAAAAAAATGAAGGGACGAAAAAGATAATTAGGAGAGAACCATCTTCCTCTCGGGTTTTTTTTTTAAAAATAAGAGAGAATGTCGAGACATAAGCGTATAAAGAGGAGAGTGAAAATATTTTTTGCCCATTAATTAAACATATTATTTTTTTCTTAATGAAGTATTAAGTCCATAAATTAATTTTAGTTAAATATAATTAAATCGCAATTGTAACCACTCAGTACAAAAAAAAAACGTTTTATAATTAATATATGAAATTAATTATATTAATTAGAATCATTATGCTCAACATTTGAGAATTTGAAGAGATTCAAATAATAATATTTTCTTAATTAATATTTTTCAATAATTTGTCCTATGATCATATTTCATTTTCATCTGTTAAAAACTCTTGAAATACTAACAATTTTGTATGAACCATAATATAATAGTTAAAAATTATATAAGCTAGTGTTGCAAAAGCAATTATCTCAATATCCATAATTAATGTACATTTTTAGGATTTTGAGCATCAAAATTTATTTTTATTTACCTTGATTTTGAATTCGTATCTAGCATAATCCACATTCTTCAAGAATAAACATCTTATCAAGCGTATTAGACGCTTACAATCTCTTTGTCTAGAAAATTGTGAAAAAATAACTTCTTGATAATAATAATAATAATAATATAACATAATTTATATTGAAATAAACTACATTGTAAGTATAATATTCCAATATCTCTTTAATATTTTATTTAATATGTCTCAAACTTCAATGAACAACTATCGTGTGAAACTTTATATCTATTTGTACCAAAATGCATAAAAATAAAAAAATACAATCCATATCAATTAGCTAAACTCAAACTAAAAAAATGAGTGGATTTCAACATGTTCAGAATTAGAAAAATTAATCTAACTTCAATTAAAACTCAAAATTGAGTTGCATAAAAAACCGAAAATCTAAATTTTAGTTAGAGTTAACAATCAAAACGATAACACCTAGGAACATATACTAAAAAATAATGCAAATATACAAAATCTTTATTTTAGTCATTTTGAAAAATAAATAAATAAAAAAGAAAACATGGATAAGGTAGCGAGAGGTATGGAATCTGGATAACGATAGAAATGGAATTTCATCTCCGAAAGATGGAACTATAACAACAATTGTTTAATAAAAATAAAACAACAGCACAATTGAGAAAGCCAAAAATTGAGTTCATATAAAGCCGAAAATCTAAATTTTAGTTAAGAGCTAGCAATCGAAACGATAACACCTAGCAACGTATACTAAAAAAGAATACAAATTCACAAAATCTTTATTTTAGTAATTTTGAAAAAAAAAGACAAATAAAAAAGAAAACATGGATAAGGTAGCGAGAGGTATGAAACCTGGGTAACGACAGAAATGGAATTTCATCTCTGAAAAATAAAACTATAACAACTATTGTTTAATAAAAAGAAAACAACAACACAATTGAGAACAAAAATAACTACAACATATGAAAAAAAATCGAATAATTACCTTGAGAAACATAAAAATTTCTTGTAATTTTTGATACTTTTGTGTTTTCCGGTTTTAGTTGTTCATGAATCTTCTATTTCTGTCGGATTTCTTCAATTGAAGCTATCAGTTTGGAAAAAAAAAGACAAATAAAAAAGAAAACATGGATAAGATAGCGAGATGTATAGAACCTAGGTAACAACAGAAATGAATCGGAAAGATAAAACTATAACAACTATTGTTTAATAAAAATAAAACAACAACATAATTGAGAACAAAATAACTATAACATATGAAAAAAATCGAATATTTACCTTCAGAAATATAATACTATCTATCGTGACCAATGAATATAATGGTGGAATACTATCTATCATGCTTTATATAGAAGTTTATTTGTGACTTTTGGATTTTCTTTGCTTTGTGTTTTTTCATCTTCCCGTAACTCTTGCTTTCTTTTATTATTTTAATTAATAGGCTAGTAATTATTTAATATACTATAAATATAAATTTGTTATTTTTAATTAATTAAATATTTTTAATCTGATTTTTTACTACGTTGACAACTCATCAAAAAGACCTCTAAAATACTTCTTCTCATTTCTCTCTGTTTCCGTAATTATATATAGTATAGATTTGTTTTAAATATTTTTTTATTTTAAATATTAATTTCATGTATATTTATTTTTTGTACATGTATATTTATTATTTAGGTATTATTTTTTAGACGTATTCATGTTATTTAATTTCTAATTGTAGTGTTATTGGATTTTTTATTGTGTTGTACATTTAAATATTAAATTATAATTATAAAAACACTAAATATTACATAAATTATAAAAACATTTAAATATTACACGAATCATAAAAGCATTACACGAATTATAAAAACATTACACGAATTAGAAAAACATTACATGAATGGCCTAAAATATTACACGAATTAGAAAAAACGAAAACAAACTAGAAAAACAACAAAGACAACATACTACTCAATAAGGTCCTAAATCATTTCCACTTCCACCAAGATTGTTGAAAATTCTGTAGATAGTGGGGTCTGTAATAATCTCTTTCTCCACATGGGATAGTGGGTTCTGTAATGATTCTATAAATAGCACATGGGATAGTGGGTTCTGTAATGATTCCAAAGGATAGCACATGGGATAGTGGGTTCTATAATAATTCTGTAGATAGCACATGAGATAGTGTGATTTATGTTGAAACACCTTTCCACAAGATTTTGATTTGACAAAATCATCCATGATTAAGAGACAATTAAATTTAAGTGCTTTATTTTAATTGTACTAATCCGTTTGTTCAATGTTGAGTATAAATATAAATAAAGATAAATATAAAAAGTAAGACAGGAAGAGGTCAGCATAGAAGCCTAAAGTATCAAGCTGAGTGGAATCAAACTTAGCATCAAAAGACAAAGACATACACGCCACAACAACTGTCTCACGAAGCTGAGCTGACTAAAAATATACTCAGCTTGGAAATTGCCGATGACAATGATTTACGCAGTAGAAGCTGAGTGATTCTTCAGGACAGCATGAAAAAGTCGTTTTCTAAAAGACAATGATTAGCGCCCCTCTGTACCAATAATTGAATCCTTGGAAATACGCAGAAGACACATTCCGAGATGTATGGGTCAATGGATTATTGGTAAAAGACAACTGACATAAAAAGACAAGCCAGACGCAAGAAGACAAGCCTGACGTCTGAAGGAATGCAGAGGAAGGGAATGGCCGGAACAGTCTGAAGCTGACCAGAATCTGTCCCCTAAAAGAGCCGTTTTAACAGCAACGGCTAAATCATTTCAAAATGATCCATCACAGATTTTCCCTATATAAGGACAATCAAACCTCTTGGATCATTGCCGAACTACAAAAAGAAAAATACAAGAGAGAAAAGATACAAAAGCACTTAGATACAAAAAGAGATCTTACACCCATCTTCTATTCCTTGTGTAAATGCTAGAGTGATTACTTGTAATCTTCTAAAGTGTTCTTTATTTGAAAAGGAACAAGTGTTTATCAATTGTAAAATTGAGAGTGTTGTGCTGAGTGTTTGGTTGTAAACATTCAGTGGTAGAGAAATCTAGGTGCTGGGTTGTAGCACTTAGTAGGAGTTGAGTAGACGAATAGAGGAAAGTACTCTTGCATATTCAACTGCCTTGTAATTGGTTTGTGCTCTACCTTTAAAGAGCTCAGTATTGGATTCTAAAAGCCCGGAAGACTCTGGGGACTGGACGTAGGCGGAGAGGCCGAACCAGGATAAGTGATACTGAGTAATCTCTAAACTCTCTCTCAATATATATATATGTGCATGTGTTGTGTGTGAAGTTTACTCAGCATATAAAATTGTTTAAAGTTGACTCTGAGTAATTTCAAGTGCTGAGTTAGAAGCTGACCTCCAAGAGTGTCAATATCTAACTTATAAATAAAACAGCTTTAGTCAATATCCGGCCAAAGCTGTCTTATAGCATATCTGGCCAAGCTGACCAAAAGCTGAGTTGACAAACCCGCAAAATAACTAAGTCAACATACAATTAAACGAAAAAGTTATATTAGTTCCTAACCCCCCCCCTTGGAACTAATCACACGGGACCAACAAGTGGTATCAGAGCCTAAGCTCACTACTCAAAGATATAACTATCTTGAGCGGATCCCCATAAATGGCTGAGAACAGCACTCGTTTCCTTCCAGGGAACCAAACAACACAGATACTCCCTGAGGGATTATCAATCACTAGACCTCCCCTATTCTTTGGATCTAATTATACATTCTGGAAGAATAGGATGAAAAACTTTATCCAAGCCACAAACATGAGTGCATGGCTTGCAATTGTTCAAGGTCCACATGTTCCATATAAAACTGTTAACAATGAGAAAATTGTTAAGAGCGAAGCTGAGTGGACAGAGGAAGACCTCAGAAAATTACAAAATAATGCTTCGGCTATAAATATGCTTCACTGTGCTTTAGATGCTGCAGAATACAATAAGATTTCAGGTTGTGAGTCAGCACATGAGATTTGGAAAAAGCTTGAAGTGACCTATGAAGGCACCAGTAAGGTTAAGGAGTCCAAAGTCAATCAACATATGAGACTCTACGAGCTGTTCGAGATGAACGAAAACGAAGACATCTCAGAAATGAACTCAAGATTCACCAACATCATAAATGAGCTCAAAAGACTTGGAAAGAACTTCACTGAAGAGGAACAGGTGAAGAAAATCCTGAGAAGTCTACCTAAGAGCTGGCAAGCAAAGAAAACAGCTGTAGAAGAAGATCAGGACTTGACAACCTACAAATATGATGAGCTGATCAGATCCCTGCTGACCCACGAGATCTCTATGAAAAATTTTGAGGCAAAAGAAAAATCTGAAGATAAGAAACAGAAATCTCTAGTGATGAAAGATGACTCCACAGAAGCTGAGTCAACTGATGATGAGGAAATAGCCATGTTCACCAGAAAAATGAAGAAGCTGTTCAGAAGAAATGACAGGAACAGCAAAAGGCCATACAAAAGAGGTGACAGGTATAAAGCTGAGCCAAGTGACAACAGATATAAGAAAGATAGCTCCAAGTCTGTCACTTGCTTCGAGTGTCACCAAACTGGGCATATCAAGTCAAGCTGTCCTAATTTAAAGAAAGAAAAGAAAGGAAGCAAAAAGGCAATGGTGGCAAATGGAGTGATAGTGATGAGTCAACCTCATCAGAGGCTGAGCAAAATGAAACTGCCAATATATGTTTCATGGCAGATGATGGAGCTGACCAATTTCAATCTGAGCAAGCTGGCCTCTCTGACGAAACTGACCAGGAGGAACACAACAATGAGGTAACATCCCTACTTTTGCTTAGAAACGAAATGGTAAATGCCTTGAGTGATTTATATACACTAACTAAAAAGTGCAACAAGAAAATCAAATCACTCAGCAGGCGGTGTGACGAGATTGAAGAGGTCAAGCTGAGTGACCTCCGATATCTCCTCCAGGACAACTCAGATTTACATACCAACATGCAAATAATGCATAAGCTTGTCACGGAGGTTCAATCTGAGTCAAAGAAACTTAGAAAGGATGTCACAATCTTACAGAGTCAAATAAAAGGCTCAAAAAGAGATAAACCCCATGCTGAGTACACAAGTACTAGTCAGCATAAGCAGTTCACTCAATGTGAATGTTGTGGAAAAAGGGGGCACACGAAAAAAGTGTGTTGGCATAACAAGCGAGTTGTCCAATGTGACTTCTGCGGAAGAAAAGGACATTCCACAAAGGTATGCTGGCATGCCCAGCACAACAATGCTGACCGCACTCAGTACAACCCCCAAAGGGTAATATTTTGTGACTTTTGTGGTAAGCCAGGCCACACTATAAAAGTATGTCGTCACAAATTAAAGTATGATTTTGCACCTGTTTACACTAACAAGAAAGGACCCAAAAAGAATTGGGTACCTAAAAATGAATAGTTTAAAATGCAGGTTAGCTTGACATGCGTAGAGAAGTCAAAGCTGTGGTATATAGACAGCGCATGCTCAAGGCACATGACAGGTGATGAAACACAATTCATCACACTAGAGCTTAAACGAGGTGGAAGTGTAAGCTTCGGAGACAATAAGAAGGGTAAGATAGTCGGCTCAGGTACTATCGGAGGTAACCCAACTATTGAGTCAGTCTCCCTAGTTGAAGGTCTCAAATACAATTTGCTAAGTGTAGCTCAACTTTGCAAGAGCGGCAGAAAGGTTGTATTCGATAATACTAAGTGTCAAATACTCGAGGGGAACACAAATGAATTGATTTTAACTGCCCCTCGAGAAGATAATGTATACATGCTAAATTTAGAAAAACAGTTTTCAAAAAATATATGCTTAGTGTCTAAAGAGGATAACTCCTAGCTATGGCATAGAAGACTTGGACATGTCAGCATGGACCTTCTTGCCAAATTAGCTAGAAAGCAATTAGTTGAGGGATTACCCAAATTGAAATTTGAGAAAGATCAATTATGTAAAGCTTGTCAGCAAGGGAAACAAACCAAAAAGTCATTTCAAAGTAAAAATATTGTCTCAACCAAGAGACCATTGGAATTACTACACTTGGATCTTTTCGGACCTATCCATCCACTCAGCTTGGGAGGTAAGAAATTTTCCTTGGTCATTGTAGATGATTTCTCTCGGTACACTTGGATCATCTTGCTGATTAGCAAGGATGAAACTTTTGAGATGTTCACTACACTTATTAGAAAGCTTGAAATTGACAAAGACCTAAAAGTAGCTCATATTAGAAGCGACAATGGTGGAGAATTCAAAAACCAACAGTTTGATGAATTCTGTGAAACCAGTGGTATTGACCACAATTTCTCTGCTCCTAGAACACCTCAACAGAATGGGGTTGTTGAAAGGAAGAACCGAACAATTGTCGAAATCGCTAGAACCATGCTGAGTGAAAATAGGCTTCCAAAGTACTTCTGGGGTGAAGCTGTCCACACAGCATGCTATATACTGAATATGGCTCTAGTAAGACCTATACTTAAGAAAACCCCATATGAACTTTGGAAAGGACGAAAGCCCAACATTGGTTACTTTCGTGCTTTTGGGTGTAAATGTTTCATACTCAATACAAAGGACAATCTTGCAAAATTTGATGCTAAAGCTGACGAAGCGATCTTCTTAGGGTACTCAACAAACAGTAAAGCATATAGAGTCTATAATAAACGAACTCAGGTTGTAGAAGAGTCTGTTCATGTTGAGTTCGATGAAGCTGACCCTGCAGGAAAGACAACTCAGCTCACTGAAGATGAACCAAGCTCAGCTTCCGCTGATCAAAATGGAGCCTCTGAATCATCAATACAAGGGCTGACCAAAGGTAAGCAAGAAGTTGAAATTACATTTGCTGACCAGTCCATTCCTGTAGAGATTGTAGAAACACCTCCTTCAAACGACTCAACATTGCCCAAAGAAATAAAAATCCCAAGAGGACATTCAGAAAAGTCCATTCTTGATGCTGCTGACAACAAGCTGATGACCAGAGATCAGCTTAGGAAATACCTCAGCAATGTTGCATTCGTCTCAATACATGAACCAAAGAACTTTGCTGATGCTGAGCACAATGAATATTGGATCAATGTCATGCAAGAAGAGCTAGACCAATTCACTAGAAATGAGGTATGGGATTTAGTGCCTAAACCTAGGAATCAAAAGCCTATAGGAACTAAGTGGGTTTTTAGAAACAAACTAGATGAGCATGGAAATGTAATAAGAAACAAAGCTCGACTTATAGCCCAAGGGTATAGTCAGCAAGAGGGTATTGACTATGGGGAAACATTTGCACATGTTGCTAGGTTAGAAGCAATACGTATATTGTGTGCCTATGCTAGTTTCATGAACTTTAAGTTATACCAAATGGACGTCAAAAGTGCATTTCTTAATGGTTTCATAAACGAAGAGGTATATGTTAATCAACCTCCTGGGTTTGAGGATCCAAAATTTCCAAACCACGTTTATAAACTTAAAAAGGCCCTGTACGGCCTAAAACAAGCTCCAAGAGCTTAGTATGAGAGGTTGACCAACTTCCTGCTAACCGGGAACTATGTCAGGGGAAAAGCTGACACAACCTTGTTCATTAAGAAAAAGGGAAAACATACCCTACTTGCACAAATATATGTAGATGATATAATATTTGGTGCTACTGACGAATCTTTGTGCAAAGAATTTAGCAAACAGATGCAAACTGAGTTCGAGATGTCCATGATGGGGGAACTCAACTTCTTCCTTGGACTCCAAATCAAGCAAGGTAAGAATGGCATCTTCATAAGCCAGTCCAAGTACACCAAGGAAATGTTAAAGAAATTCAATATGATGGACTGCAAACCCATATCAACCCCTATGAGTACTGATACTGTCCTATGCAAAGATGAGAAAAGTAAGTTAGTAGATACTAAACTCTATCGAGGTATGATAGGTTCGTTACTTTATCTCACAGCTAGTCGACCTGATATACAGTACTCAGTATGTTATTGTGCGAGATATCAAGCTGACCCCAGAGAATCTCATCTAACGGCTGTAAAAAGAATTTTTAGATATTTGCAGAGCTCAATTGATGCAGGTCTATGGTATCCAACCTCAAATGACTTCACCCTCATTGGATATACTGATGCTGACTATGGACGAGATAAGCTAGAACGTAAGAGCACTTTGGGAGGATGTCATTTCCTTGGAAGCTGTCTAGTATCTTGGTTCAGTAAGAAGCAATCATCCGTAGCCCTGTCTACAATTGAAGCTGAGTACGTGGCTGCTGGAAGCTGTGTTGCTCAAGTTCTATGGATAAAGCAACAGCTTGAGGATTATGGAGTGAAAACTGAAACAATAGAGATCAAATGTGACAACAAAAGTGCCATTGATCTGTCCAAAAATCCAATCCAACATAGCAGGATGAAGCATGTCAGCATAAGGCATCACTTTATTAGAGATCACGTACTAAAAGATGAGATCAAGCTGACCTATGTGCCAACAAATGAACAACTTGTAGATATCTTCACCAAGCCCTTGGCACGTGAACAATTCAACATACTAATGGAAGCTATCGGTATGTCTAATCCCCTTCAATAATTTTCTAAGTAAATGTTGTATGATTGCCATGCTGAGTGAAAATTTGAACGTTGTGCAAATGCCATGCTGAGTAAAATAAACTACTACTAAGCTTGAAATGTAGAAAAATCACCCCATACTGAGCTGACATACATGTTGTGTGATTATCCTGAGTAGGTACAAATACTGAGCAACTATCATATACTAAGATAGGAAATTCACCTTGATAGAACTAAGTTCTCAGTATCACAAACGGTTCATTTTCTAGGAAAACTGCGCTAAAACCCACTTGCACCATTAAATGCCAACACACGTAATAAAAAGCACCTAGGAGAGGCAAACAATTATGAGACAACCCATGCGCCGGAAATGTCATAAATGACAGAATCTCTGTCGGTTGAACGCCCCAAGGAAAAACGGCTAGTTCAATTAATAGGACCGTTTTAGGTATATATAAATAATGGATGAATTACTCCTCAAATCTCTTCACACGTAAATCCTTTGGTATTCAGAATCTCTATCTCTCTCAAATCTTCCACAAAAATCTCTGAAAATGACCAACACTCAGAAAATCTCCGGTGAAAATTCTGGAAAATTGATCACCGATGAAAGCCCCAAATCTACTCCTCAGTCTAACCGCACTCCGAGCAAACACCGTCAAACGGACTCGGCAAGTTCCTCAAAATAGAAGAAACCCAAGGCTAGAACCATGGTAAAGGTTCACACGAAAGTCCACAACCTGGAAGTCCTAAAATGCCGCTGGTTCTCTCCCAGCTTCGTTACCGCCGAAAAGCCATTCTGTGAATGGATTGAGAAGAACGAGTGGACATGCCTATTCTCTCTCCCCGGAACCACCTATCCTCGGTTGGTTAGGGAATTCTACTCCGGTCTCCATGTTGATAAGGACGATGCTGACTATTTGGAGACACATGTTAAAGGTCACAAGATTGTAATCACTCCGTCCTACTTGGCAACCTTACTCAACTTGCCTAACAAAGGAACCGAGTTTAGAACAACAAAAGAAAATGTATCAACGGTAAAGCTTGACCAGATGAAGGGATTTTGCAAACCCAAAAATTACAAAGGAGAAATACCCAGCACCAGTATGGGGCAAAACCAGAAGATGGTGCACTACATCTTGACAAACTTCATCTTCCCTAAACTAAACTCAGCTTCGTCTGCCTCCAATTTCGAGCAGTGCTTTATATGGCACATGCTAACATATTGCCCACTCAATATGCCTGTGTTTTTTTATTGGTGCACTCCAACGTGGAGGTAAGAAACTTCGACTAGGTTCTCTAATCTCCAAAATACTCGAAGATCACAAGATCGAGACAATCTCTGAGACTAAGGGTTTGGGATCAGAAATAACTGCGGCTCTGTTATTTGGGTTGTTATTCAACCAACCTTTAAAAGGAGTTGAAGATGCTGAGGAAGATGAGGAAGAAAACGATGCTGAACAAGAAATTGAAACTGAGCTAGCAACAGATGATGCTGAGCCATAAGTTGAACCAGAGGAAGTTCCTGCCAATTCCCCTAAGGCAAAGAAGAAGAGAAAGACACTTGCCACTTGTACAAAGGATATTGAAACTGTGCCCAGAAAGAAGAGGGCTATGACCAGAGGAAAGAATGTTGATGCTGACCTACCTCAGGTTACACCTAAGTCAGCAGAGAAAAGGAAAGGGCAAGCTGAGCCCGAAGAAGAAAATGAAGAATCCCCAGAACAACCTCTAAAGAAGAAAAATCGTAAGTTCTGGATTGAAAGCTGTTGAAGCTGGTCCAATTGATTGGGTTGTGACACCCAAATCTCACTGCACTCAGAACATTGGGATTGATCTTGAGAAAACTCCAGTTGAGCAAGATGATGAAGAAGAAGAACAAAGACAGGTTGATACTCAGCTTAATGCTGAAGAAAAAGATCATGATGAGCCGGATAATGTTGAGCAACATCAGGAAGCACATGTTGAACAAGAAGAAGAAGATAATCAAAGAGAGGATCTGAATGTTGAAGCCGAGGTTGAGGATGCAAATGTTCAAACTGATCCTTCACCTCCAAAATCTAAGTCCCTCAAAAGACTGAAAAAGAAAGCTGTCAAACCCCCTCTTATTGATCTCTTGGCTGAGTCTCCATCTTTGGAGCAGATTACGGATCCATCTGAAATCTAGTTCGAGTAGTTTTCCCACCATGTTGAGTCTCCTCCTAAGGAATCGGAGCAAAATCAAGCCTCTGTTACTCGCACTGAGGAACATGCCAAGACTCCACAAAATCCAAATCCTGCCGAGCAAGAGCTCGAAGATCCAGCCACTCAACACGGGGAGAAAGCTATGGATCCACCTGTTCAACCTCAACATCCTGGTATTGCACCTCATCATGACCCAATTACTCAAGCTAGTAAGCAGCCAACTCCACCACCATCCAGCTCCACCTCCATTCCTGCGTCTGAGCCAACTTCCACTGAGCAACATGCATATCTCAGTTCAACTCAGTCTGGCCGTCGAATCATTGAAACGGCTCAATCTCTTCTCCAGGAGTTCACCACTTCTGATGCTGCTAGGTCTGCTCATCCTGAGTCAACAAATATCTCTGCCATCACTCAACTTCTCACTGAAATTAAGGGACTCAAAGATCTTATCAGTGTTGTGACCACCGCCCAATCACAGCAACCTAAGCAAGATCACATTGCCAAGCTAACTGAGTTATTCCTTCTGATGATAAACCACATGAACTCCCTTGAAGGTAAAATCAACAATCTCTCTGCACCTAATCCAGGATATGCAACTTCGGCTGAGTTAGATCAATAATTTTCCAAACTGAGAACAGAACTACCCAACCTTGGGACAACGGCCAATCCTGAGTATGCCACATCTGCTGAGTTGCAGGGATGCTTTGCCAAGCTGACTGCCGATCTCACATGTACACGAGAGCTCATTTCCTCCACTTCTCAATGTACAATTGATCAACTCAATGAAGCCATGAGTCTTCTCAGTGTCAACAAAGCTCAGATGGATGTTGACCCCATCAATGATAAACTTTCACAAGGTATTCTGCAGGCCATTCGCTATGACAATGCTCAACGCATCTTCTATGATTCTGCCCTATTGAAGATGTATCATCAATCCTTTGCTCAGATTACCAGTTCCCTTACTTGGCTTAGTAAGTCCCATGAGTGTATTATCAACCTGATCACTGGGTCCATCCCAGTTCCTCGAAACGTTCGAGATGATTGTGTTTCTGTGATAGATGGCTTGAGTGAGAGCACAAAGCGTTTACAACGCTATTCAAATGTTCTATCCTCTGCCGCGAGAAATGACACCTTTGTCTATAAACCCGATGCTGGCAAAACGGGGGAGAGAACTCAAGATGGAACTCAACAAAAGACAGGTGCATCAGGGAGCAAAGTGAAAGGAAAGGGTAAGGCTGTAGAGTGAGAAAAGAAAGGGTAAGGCTGTGTGAAGAAGAGAAACTAGTGAAACTTAAGTTTTTGTTTAAAAATCTATTTTGTGGGCACAAGTATTATGTATGTGTATGTTTCATTCTATCCAATGAACTGTTTTTTTTTTAATTCTGTTCAAATGCCATGCTTGTCAATACACATTAACATAAGCAAATTGAACAAACAAATACTCAGTATACATAATAACGAGTAAATCAAACTGAGTATTCAAGCATTTCTAAAAGCTGACCTAGACTCAAAATAAATTAGAACTAAATCTAGTCAGTACACACATCCTTAGTTTGTCTCAAATAAATCTTGGAAGGTTTAAGAGGTAAATTAACAGATGCAACCCTTACGGGGGAGAAATCTCAGAAATATGAAAAATAAATCAATCATGGGGAATTTCAAAACTGAGTTCCATAATTATGCATTTTGCCAACATCAAAATGGGGGAGTTTGTTGAAACACCTTTCCACAAGATTTTGATTTGACAAAATCATCAATGATTAAGAGACAATTAAATTTAAGTGCTTTATTTTAATTGTACTAATCCGTTTGTTCAATGTTGAGTATAAATATAAATAAAGATAAATATAAAAAGTAAGACAGGAAGAGGTCAGCATAGAAGCCTAAAGTATCAAGCTGAGTGGAATCAAACTTAGCATCAAAAGACAAAGACATACACACCCACAACAACTGTCTCACGAAGCTGAGCTGACTAAAAATATACTCAGCTTGGAAATTTCCGATGACAATGATTTACGCAGTAGAAGCTGAGTGATTCTTCAGGACAGCATGAAAAAGTCGTTTGCTAAAAGACAATGATTACCGCCCCTCTGTACCAATAATTGAATCCTTGGAAATACGCAGAAGACACATTCCGAGATGTATGGGTCAATGAATTATTGGTAAAAGACAACTGATACAAAAAGACAAGCCAGACGCAAGAAGACAAGCCTGACGTCTGAAGGAATGCAGAGGAAGGGAATGGCCGGAACAGTCTGAAGCTGACCAGAATCTGTCCCCTAAAAGAGTCGTTTTAACAGCAACGGCTAAATCATTTCAAAATGATCCATCACAGATTTTCCCTATATAAGGACAATCAAACCTCTTGGATCATTGCCGAACTACAAAAAGAAAAATACAAGAGAGAAAAGATACAAAAGCACTTAGATACAAAAAGAGATCTTACACCCATCTTCTATTCCTTGTGTAAATGCTAGAGTGATTACTTGTAATCTTCTAAAGTGTTCTTTATTTGAAAAGGAACAAGTGTTTATCAATTGTAAAATTGAGAGTGTTGTGCTGAGTGTTTGGTTGTAAACATTCAGTGGTAGAGAAATCTAGGTGCTGGGTTGTAGCACTTAGTAGGAGTTGAGTAGACGAATAGAGGAAGGTACTCTTGCATATTCAACTGCCTTGTAATTGGTTTGTGCTCTACCTTTAAAGAGCTCAGTATTGGATTCTAAAAGCTCGGAAGACTCTGGGGACTGGACGTAGGCGGAGAGGCCGAACCAGGATAAGTGATACTGAGTAATCTCTAAACTCTCTCTCAATATATATATGTGCATGTGTTGTGTGTGAAGTTTACTCAGCATATAAAATTGTTTAAAGTTGACTCTGAGTAATTTCAAGTGATGAGTTAGAAGCTGACCTCCAAGAGTGTCAATATCTAACTTATAAATAAAACAGCTTTAGTCAATATCCGCCCAAAGCTGTCTTATAGCATATCTGGCCAAGCTGACCAAAAGCTGAGTTGACAAACCCGCAAAATAACTAAGTCAGCATACAATTAAACGAAAAAGTTATATTAGTTCCTAACCCCCCCCCCTTGGAACTAATCACACGGGACCAACAATTTATACTTTCTATAAGACCCACCCATCTCAGCCTCCATTATCACCCACTTGTGAAAATGGATCCATCAAACTTCCCCATGGAATATAGCATCATCACAGCCCTCAATCAGTCTGAATGTACTCAAAAGATGATTGAATATCAATATGATGTTGTCCGCTCTTACGGACAAACATTTATTCAACCGGAAATGTTTCATCCCGATTTTCCGTTTATGTCTTGTTTCAAACTTCCAATAAGGGGAGAGTTCCCCAGGAGCTCAATGCACATGTGTTGGTTCTTATGCTACATGCATTACATACCAATGGAATTTTCTTTATCTGAATGGTGTGACAGTCTATGTGGGGGTACTATTCCTGCTAACGTACAAACATTTATGAAATGGTTTATGCCACTTGATGCATGGATTGCGTATTTTTCTCGATTGTTGTTTGAAAACACGAGGGTTTTTAGAGCAAACTATACACAAAGGAAAAATATTTCTGTAATATTTTTTCTAAAAGTGACACCGTCTACTGCATTTCATCATGATGCTTATCCAACTTCTTTATGTGCAAATTGGCAATCTCTTCTGGTGCATCTATTTCTCTCCAACGAGCAAGTGCGCAGAAAAACAATTGCAGTGAAGTATGGGGACGTGTTGAAACACCATGGGCAAGTCTTCCATCTGATTATATCGACACAATCCATGAAGCTGTAGAGATTTTTGAGACCGAGCAGTCTGTTGGGATTGATATGAGTGATTAATGTGTTTTTTAGTTTATGTGTGTTGTATTGGATTAATGTACTTTCCTTTAGTGTTTTTTATTGTTTTAGTTTTTTTAATGTAATTTCTCTTTAGTGTTATTGCAATGTTTTAATTTTTTTAATGTATTTCTTTGTTCGTGTTAAATCTTATATTTTTCAAATTTTATAAAATTATATTTCAAATTAATAATAATAATAATTAATTGAATTATTAATTATTGATTTTAATAATTATCATTTAATTATTTAGTTTAAAATAAAAATATTAAATTATAAAACATGATAAAAATTAATAAATGGATATATTTTGATTAATAATATAAAGAATATAAATGTTATGTTTATTAAAAAAAAATTGTTATGTGAAAAATGAATATAATAATAATAAAAGTTTTAAAGAGTGTGTAAAATAGAGTATATGGTTGGAGAACATTCACTGTAGCAACTCTATATTTAAAGATAGAGTAGAGAAAAATGAAGATAGAGTAAGCTAAATAGAGAATACGGTTGGAGATGGCCTTAACCGTTGAAATTAAGGTTAATTGGTGTACTTAATCCAAGTTAAATTTGTTAAATGGAAATATCTTCTTATTGAAGTATTTGTTGTGATGAAAGGTTATTGGTAGTATCATAATATCCTAAAGTCGCAAGTGTAGCATGGAAAATAATGGTTAAAATTAGTGATTAATGTGCAAGTTACATTACATAGTTGAGTAACCCAACCCAAGAATTGATTATTCCGTGTTCACAACGTTGCTTAATTCATTCTTTTTTGAAATTCAGTGTTTCTTAATCAATTCCAATATACTCAATTTAGGTACAGTGCAACAATTCAAATACGATTAGAGTTCCCTAATAGCCAAGTAATGTTGTTTCCATTTACAATTATTTTATTTACTGTGCCTAACTCAACTATATATAATATATTAATTCACTATTAGAAATTGGCTAATAAAATTTGATTAAAAAAAGAAAAGAAATTGGCTAATAAAATTAATTTAGTTGTCTAAAATTAAGTTTGGATATTAATTTAATCTTTAACTTGATATTAGGGTCAAATCATTCCAAAATATTACGTCCTAAATTTATGATTAGTAGTTACTTAGTATATATTTTTTTTTATATGTGTTATTTTGAATTAATTTGATTTTAAATATCAAGTTAAAGGATTAAATTGACATTTCAACATGATTTTAGACTAAATTGATAGTATTATTAACAAATTTGAGGGATCAAATTGATTGTTAATTAAAATAATAATATACTAATAGGGCTAAAAAAACTTAGAGAAAAAGATGTGCAATTTTTTGCTTAACTATAACACAATAAACACAAACATTTATTTTGCGAAATTAGATGTGCAGTCCATGTTCAATCAATTAAAAAACATGCTAGGTAATTGGTCGAATATGCAAGTTTCATCCTAATTAAGCTACAAAGAACATTTTTATTTTAATAAAGGGATAATTACAAAACTAGCACCTTTTAAGGTGTTAGTTTTCTTTTCTAACACATTTTGAAAAACTAACCAAAACTAACACATTTCAACAAGTAACTTCCAAGTTTACCCTCATCTTCTTTCTTAACATAACTGTGTCTTTGTCTTTCCCATTCTCTCTCTTTCTCGCGCGCTCTCTCTCTAAAGAACAGAACAATCTACAGAACGACTACGAATACTACAACAATCTATTCAACCCACAGTTCCTATAATAAAATTTCTACAATCATATAAGTTTTTCATTTGGTTTTAGTTTTATTGAAAAGATTTAAAGCTTAGCCCATTCATTGTTAAGGTGAACGGCGAACGAAAGAGGAGGAAGAAGCGACCCTTTTTCCGGCAACCTCGTCCCAATATATATTGTTTCTCTTCATTTTTCATGTTTTTCCTGATCGTGCGAACCCAAAAAACAGTGGCATTGTTATCTGAAAATAGATTTTGGTTGGAATATCAGTTTCAGATTTTTCCCCGACAGTGTCGATATCTGTAAATATTTGTCGATATCTGTAGATATCTGTAGATATGTGTCGATATTTGTCGATATCTGTAGATATGTATTGTCGATATCTGTAGATATCTGTCGATATCAACAACACATATCTACAGATATCTACAGATATCGACAAATATCTACACATATCTACAGATATCTACATATATCTACAAATATCTACAGATATCTACAAATATCTATAGATATCGACAAATATTTACAGATATCGACACTATTGGGAAAAAATCTGAAACTGATATTCCAACCAAAATCCATTTTCAGATAACAATGATACTGTTTTTTGGGTTCACACGACCAGGAAAAACATGAAAAATGAAGAAAAACAATATATATTGGGACGAGATTGCCGGAAAAATGGGTCGCTTCTTCCTCCTCTTCCGTTCGCTGTTCACCTTAACGATGAATGGACTAAGCTGTAAATCTTTTCAATAAAACTAAAACCCAATGAAAAACTTATATGATTGTAGAAATTTTGTTATATGAACTGTGGGTTGGATTGATTATTGTAGTATTCGTAGTCGTTCTGTTGTTTAGAGAGAGAGCGTGAGAAAGAGAGAGAATGGGAAAGACAAAGACACAGTTATGTTAAGGAAGAAGATGAGGGTACACTTGGAAGTTACTTGTTGAAATGTGTTAGTTTTGGTTAGTTTTTCAAAAGAAGTTAGAAAAGAAAACTAACACCTTAAAAGGTGCTAGTTTTGTAATTGTCCCTTTAATAAAAGGTAGTGTAAGTAAATATATAAAAGTTTCGTGGAAAAGTTATAAAATTAATTTGCAAATTGGTGAGTGATTAAAGTGAATAATGATGATTAGGACAGCTTTGGTCGTAATCATCCAATTAAATGTATGATTGCTTACTTTTCTTGTTTAAGTGGTTTTATCGTTGTTATCCAAAAACAAATTATTCTTAAAATAATTCAAATGGGCAGCTCAAACTCCCATGTGATCATTTCTGTACCCCTCTATGTTCATTATTCAATTCAAATAATATTAATACCATGATAAAATATTTTCAATTTTTTAATATTCACATGAAAACTTCGAATAATGATAAAACAAAAACCAACACCTAACCAAAAATTAATACCTCACTAAAATAACAAAAACAAAAACCAACAATAGTAATAAAAAGAATTAAGGGAAAAGTACAAAAATAAACCTTGTGGTTTAACTCATTTTCGAACTGTACCCCTGTGGTTTAAAAGTTTGCAAAGTGATACCATGTATTTCATTCCGTTAGCAAACACATACCAAATTGACTAACGGTGTTAAAAGTCAAAGGGAAAAGAGTTAATTTGATCCTTATATTTATTTATTTTTATAAATTGACCCCCTTATTTTAATTTTTTATTTTTTTTCCTTCTTTCTCTCTCCTGTCTCTCTTAATTTCTCTCTCTAAAATAAAGCTTTATTTTAAGTAAACAGCGTTCTCCTTAAAAAAAAAGAACTCTCTTCCATTAAATCATATGGAATCCACAACGTGAGTTTTCGTCGTCCCTAATGCTTAGTCCAGAAAAAGTTTGTACTTTTTAAAATTTGAGTCCATTGATCCCCCGAATGTTTTGCCCTCTCCGACATAATAGAATTAAACATAATACACTCAATTTTTTAATGGGAATGATTTGATTATCTGCAGGAAAGAAAAGCAATAAAACACAAACTTTCATCGTCATCGTTATTCTGACAATTAGTCTGGTGATACTAGTAGTCTGCATTTGCATATTCGTGAAGGTGCGAAAAAAGCCGAGGAGAAAACATGAAAGTAAGTGAAAACTCTTATTATTGCTTAATTTGCATTAATTGTGCTAAATTACTTGCTAATCTTTCTATTCGATTCTAATTCTTTTGAAGGCGTCGCTGAAATGGAAACTGAGGAATCTTTGCAATTAGACTTTGAAACTGTTTTGCATTTTCCGGCAGCCTAAACCGCCTCAAGAATCGGCCACTGGATCTTTCAACCCTATGCCACTTATCATTCTTCTCTTCTTTCTCTTTGCTTCTTTCCCCACTTATCTGCAAAACCTGACCTTCTTCAACCTCCACTTTCACTTCTTCCTTATTCAAACCTGGAAGGTCTGCTTTGAATATGTGAGCCTCCGGTGTCTCCTTCCAGTCAATTCTTGTGTTTGCAAACGCCGTTGTTTCGTTCGATAGCTCCGATCGAGGGACTAGAGAGCCCATCGGGAAGTTCTGGAAGGGATCCCAGACGTCGAGAGAGAATGGATCGAAGATGTTGCTTCTCCAGCCGCCGAAGATGCTCGGAATGATCGACATTTTGATTTCTTAATTAATTGGATGCTGAAAACGGATACTTTATTGATCTCTAATTTTGTTCTTTGGGTTGGAGAGTAGAGACGGGAAAGAGGTATTTACAGGAAAAGGAAGAAGATTGAGGATTTTCATATGATTTAATGGAAGAGAGTTCTTTTTTTTTAAAGAGAAGATGTTTACTTAAAATAAAGCTTTATTTTAGAGAGAGAAATTAAGAGAGATAGGAGAGAGAAAGAAGGAAAAAAAAGAAATTAAAGGGAGACGGAGAAGATGGTATATTTGATTTTTATTTTTTATTTTGGGATTTGTTTGTGATAATTAGATAATAAGGGGGTCAATTTATAAAAATAAATAAATATAAGGACCAAATTAACTCTTTTCCCTTTGACTTTTAACACCGTTAGTCAATTTGGTATGTGTTTGCTAACGGAATGAAGTACATGGTACCACTTTGCAAACTTTTAAACCACAGGGGTGCAGTTCGAAAATGGGCCAAACCACAATGTTTATTTTTGTACTTTTCCCAAGAATTAATTAACACTTAGCTGATTTTTTTTTTTTGTAACTAGATTCCACTAATTGGGTTAAGGTTGTTCATCTTTTAGGTGACTCTTGTATTAGTTAAAGTCTATTAAATGCATATAATGTGCTTGAATCATTTAAGTCCCTAAGGTGCTGTTTGATAAAACTGAAAATTAAGTGCTGAAAAAATAAATACTGAATTTTGTAACAATATGAATTGTTCAGTGATTGTTATTGATATGTAATTCCTTTATATACAGAGTATAGTTTACTGTGTAGTCAAAGACTAACCCTATATTCTAGGCTAGAAATAGGGAACTAAGCTATGTCAAATATACAGATAAGATATCAGCTATAAATAAATAATATATACTCTAATACACCCCCGTAGTCGATAGGTTCGGAAGCCGAATATTGAGACTATTGCGAAAATCTTCAAAGAGCGGTGAGGGCAGTCCTTTGATGAAGATGTCAGCGATTTGATATCGAGAAGGGACGTGTAGAACTCGGACTTCTCATTTAGCAACCCTTTCCCGGACAAAATGAATGTCCATTTCCACATTTTTGGTGCGGTGGTGGTGAACTGGATTGCCTGTGAGGTAAACGGTGCTGACATTGTCATAATAGACCACAGTTGATTTTTGAATTGGGCAGCCGAGCTCAAGAAGCAGATTGCGTATCCAGCATGTTTCAGACACTACATTTGCGACCCCACAGTATTCGCCTTCTGCACCCGAGCAAGATAGAGTGGGTTGTCGTTTGGCTAACCAAGAGACAAGATTATCACCAGGAAAGACACAATAGCCTGATGTGGATCGACGAGTGTCTGGACAGCCCGCCCAGTCAGCATCGGTGTAGGAAGTTAATTGACCTAGAGAAGATGCAATTAAAGTAAGACCGAGATCAATGGTGCCTTGAATATACCTAAGAATCCGTTTGAGTGCAGCCATGCGAGATGTCTTGGGATCATGCATGAACAAACATGAACGACGTATGATATGCCAGGCCTGGTGAGTGTGAGATATTGGAGAGCACCTGCCAATTTTCTGTATTCTGAAGGATCATGGTATGCTGAGCCAGAAGAGATGATGAGCTTCTGCTTGGTGTCGACAGGAGTGGTGGCTGGATTACAGGATCCAAGTCTAGCTTTTTCAATGATTTTTGAAGCATATTTATGTTGAGACAGAAATAGGGAGCCGAGTTAGTGAGTGACAGAAATCCCCAATAAGTAGTGTAGTGGACCCAAGTCTTTCATTGCAAATTCGGATTTCAATTTTGAAAAAAATTGAAGCTTGAAGCTTGTCAGAGGAGGTAACTAAGACAATATCATCCATGTACAAGAGAATATAAGTTGTGGTTGTACCGTGTTGATAGATAAATAGGGAGTGATCAAATACACTATTGGTGAATCCCATGAAGATGACAAATGTGGCAAATCGCTGGTACCAAGCCCTTAGGGCTTGCTTAAGTCCATACAAAGGTTTTTGAAGTAAACAGACATGGTCAGGATGCTTTGAATCACAGAATCCCAATGGTTGGTGCATGTATACTATTTCACTGAGATCTCCATGTAAGAAGGCATTTTTGACATCCAATTGGCAAAGATTCCAATTTCTAGAAAAAGCAATATTGAGAACAGCTCGAATGGTTGCCGGCTTGACCACAGGGCTAAAAGTTTCACCACAGTCAATTCCAGCCAATTATCCTGATCCATTTCCCACTAGCCAAGCTTTATACCTTTCAAATGAGCCATCAGACTTGGTCTTGTGCCTGAAAATCCACCAACTACGAATAACATTAGCATTTTTCGGACGGGGTACTAGTACCCACGTCTTATTTTCAATAAGAGCCTCAAACTCATCAGTCATGGCTTGTGTCCAATTTGGATTATGTAATGCAAGGGCTGGTGTTTTAGGGATAGGGGATATGACAGGTGATGTAGATGCGGATAGGTTGAGCATATGGTAGGGTTTGTGTATCTCGTGTTGTGCTCGTATGGTCATGGTATGAGTATTGGGATTGGGGATTGTGATGGTTGGTGGCTCGACAGCAGTGGCTGTTCGAGATGAAGAAGGGGAGTTACAGCTGTTTGTGGGGGTCGAGTTTGGAATAGCAGACGAGGGGGTAGGGTTCGATCGGGATTGGACAGACTCAGGAGACAAGGACGTTTTGGGAGACGCAGGGGAGGACACAGGAGAAGACGACGACGATGACACAGGGGAAGATGTTGACAATGACAATGATGAAACAGGAGACACGGTGGACGACGATGCAGCGGACAGAGGGAATGGCGGGATCGAAGAAGAAGACGAGGGCAGCGGAGAAGATGGGGTTGATGGAGATAAGAGGGATGAGGGGGACGATGGGGATGACCCATAGAATTGAACAGCAAGAGTATGAGGCAGCAAGCCGTCGGCTACAGTGGAGTGGTCAGGGACAGACCCGCTATTCACCGGTTGAGGCGAAAAAGGATAAACTGATTCATTAAACACTACATGTCGGGATATAACTATTTTATTTTTGGACGGATCGTAGCACTTATATCCTTTGTGATTAGGGGGATAACTGAGGAATACACACGGGTACTGATATGCCCAAAATATACCTAAAATATCATTAATATTTACATTAGTTTTATCATGAAATCATGCTAATTATATTTGATTAGAGTACTTTTACGTCTATATATGTTTCTTTGATACAAGGTACTTAATTATTTGGTTAAATCCAAATAGGAGCTAAAATGGAGCAAAAACGAGGGAAAAACCATAAGTTACGAGCTAAAAGTACAGGGAATTCAGAAGACCGATACGAGGAGACGGGAACGATGTGAGACTGGGAATTAACACCCGTGTCACGACCGAGATTCTTATCATATCTTGGTCGTGACACACTAAGATGAGGCACGAAGGACAAGTTCGTTCTGAGGAAAATTTTACTCCCCAAGTCGCGACTGAGATTTTAGAATCTCGGTACGACCAGCAGCCTTTGAAGCACTTATTTCACATGTCGAAATTCTAAGAAATACGTCTGTTCGAGTGGATAGAAACGTCTCTTCATAGCGGACACGACCCTTCAAACACGACTATTCAACATCTATAAATAAAGAGTTGATTTCAGAGTTCAGAGTTGGTTAATTAAGTTTTAGAGATAGCAGATATAATGTTGAGATTCTAATTCAGAACTGAGTCAGAAATTAGTGCTCTTGGTTGGACTAGATTTGCTAGTATGGGGTTTCCGCATAATGCGTCCTATATTATAGAGTTCTTGGTCTCTCTCAAATATGATAAAAAGAAGGGTATTATTTCTTTTAGAAATAATGGGGTTAGGTTTGATGTTGATTATGAAACAATGGGAGCATGGTTTGGTTTTCCTACTAGGAATGTTTTTATCAAAAACCGAAAACATTTGTTAGACACACTGTTTGGAATTCTTTGGCGAACCAAGACATTTTCTATCCAAAAAATACTTCGAGCAAGTGGATTAGAGATAATTGTGTATTTTATTTTCACAAGTATTTATCTTTTTCGTTGTTTGGTCGGGTAGAGAGTTCAAAAGTTCAAAGTCGTGATTTATTCGTGCTTGATAGTATATTTAAAAATCTCACCATTGATAGTATTGGCATGATTTTCGAGAATTTACACTGTGCCGCCGCTTCCAACAATAGGCAAGTGCCTATGGGTAATTTAATTACTGGGATTGTTTTGGGTGCACGAGGTGAATTAGCGGATTATCAAAACCTCCCTCATTATATTGGATTGCCTCTTTTAGATGTTGCAGCTCTTCAAAGAGCCAATTTAGTGCGTAAACTTGGTCCCCCCGTGTTTATATCATATGAAGAACGTGTTAAGCATTTAGTTGCTCATACGGGTGAAGGAGCTTCGAGTTCCCAAGGTTTAGGTACCGAAGAGGGTGATGATGAAGATGAAGAAGGTAAGGAGGAAGAGCATGTTGATACACAAGCAAAAGCAAGCACATGAAGAAGAACCAAATGTTGATGAACAAGTCGGATGGCAACGTGTTTTGTCACAAATGAACGCACATAACCGTCAAATGAATTTGAGGTTGGATGACGTTGTTGCCAACAATGCCGAAATGAGTTCGAGAATGACCACGATGGATGCCAATATCAATAATTTGAGGCGTGAGCACAAATTAACTCGTCACCGGATGTTATCATTTTTCCGACGCCAAGGAGTTGTGACTACACCATCACCACCGGGTTCACCTTCTCAAGATTAAGTTTTATCCTTTCTTAACTCATTTTAGGTATTGTTGTGTTTGATTAAGTTTGGTACAATATTTTCTAATTATGTTTGGTATAATTTCTATTTATTATGTTGAATGTTTTGTTACTATATTTTCGTTTCTAATTCGTATGCTCCATTTCGTACTATTTTTCGTGTTTTATCAATTTTTGGACCAATGAGGACATGGTCCAAATTAAGTGTGGGAGGAGATATTTCATATTTGTTTTTATTTTAAGTACGAATGAATGCAACGAATAAGGATGAATGCCATTTATTTTAGTATAAATGCATGTTGATAATTTTAAGTAATATACAAATTGCAACATTTGTTTTTATGCAAATGCAACATTTTATGCAACATTTTTCAAAAATGACATTTTTAATATAAACATTATTTTTATAACTCTATATTTTCATATGTTTAAATTACTTAACTTATGATTATTTTTAGGTTATCATTATCGTTTGAAAAAATATTTCTATACGGACAATATATTTTTCAAATATTTTTACAAATCTCCGAAACGATTTTATAAAAAACGTATCAAGTAAATGTATTTAAGTAAAATTTCTTTATTTCAATCTCTATTTTATATCATGCAAATTTATGATACAATAAATCTTATTTTCAATTTTCAATTAGGTTTATAGGCATTAAATTGAACTAACAATTTTTAGCTCGATTTGATTTCGTCTTACATTAACACCAATTAAAGTTTTTAAGGAAACTTTAGCCATAATACATGTTGAATTTTAAGTCAATATAGGATGAATGTGCTATTTTTCTATCCCATTTTAATTTTTTTTTCCGTATTAATTAAATCAAGTAGTCGTATTCTTAACTTTTGGCCACGATTGAGACCAACCTTATTACAATCGAGGTATGAAAGGAAGAATTATTAAGTAAACGATACTTTTGGCCACGATTGCGACCACCCTTATCACAGTCGAGGTATGGAATGAACGTTAAAAATTAAAGCAAAAATTAAACGTGTTTAAAGTTTAACGTAACAATTGCGTCCACCCATGACATGGTCGGTACCTCTTAAGCGAACACAAAGCAATTAAAATAAAGTTACGATCGAGACTGTTGAAACACCTTTGCACATGATTTTGATTTGACAAAATTATTCCCATGATTAAAAAAATAAATTTAAGTGCTTTGATTTAATTGTACTAATGAGTTTGTTCAATGTTGAGTAAGTTAACTAACAAGAACAGGAACTGAAAGTCTATAAAAGAAAGACAGAACAAAGTCAGCATAAGCAAGTCACACAGCAGAAGCTTAGTGGAATGCAACTCAGCCTTGCGAAAGAAATGTCTTCTTCAGAAAAGCTTGTAGGCGAAGCCGCTGAGTCAAGCTGAGTAATAATCAAGTCAGCACGATAATCCGTCAACTTGGAAGCCAAGGTCTGACAAATTTCTGAAACAAATCAGAAGCCTCGAAAATCCATCTTAAGGACTGATGACTTGTGGAGAAATTCTGATCAACTTCCGTCCCTATGGGAGCGTCGTTGGGTTCGACGGCGGGAAGCTCCGATGCCAAAGTCAGTAAGGAAGAACAAGAGAACAAACTGAATTGACAGAGGGTAAGTGAATGTGTACCTTGATAGCCTGAGACATAGGCTATATATAGTCATGAAGTTGTAACTTTCAGTAACTAGAAAGTCTCCATTAATGTCCCATTAATGGCGGTTACAGGTTACCCTTAAGTTGGCGGTTAGCTAATTGATAGCTCATTAATGGTCTTTATTGCTGGATCGGCCCAGCCGTTCTAATGGCGGATTGAGTGTTTATGGAGATTCGCCTCATAAGTTCGCCCGCGAATCTCTTTTGGTGAGTCCTTGGAGATCCGCCCGCCGGATCCTTTTGTTTCCATACGCCGTGGTATTCCCGTATTAGGTGACCAACACGTGGCGTTATTTAGGCGAATATCCCATTTTGATCCTTGGGATAATATCACGATGTTATCAGAAGCCCCCCCAAAGTTCCCTTAAAGTCCTTTAGGGCTTTTGAGCTTCTTTACGCGCCGTCATGATTACCTGCATTAATGAGCACTCTGTTCGATGCCAATCATGGAGTGACACGTGTAGCAGGCGCACCGCCCGAGGAGAGAGAAGACGCCTTCTTCCTTTTTCCTTTTCTCTTTCTTCCTCTCCATTTTCTTTTGCGTCTTCTTTGCAGAGCTTCTTCGGAGTTTCAGAATTCTTTAAGCCTTTATTTTCCATGTAAGTTCATCTTTTCGTTCCATATATTGTGTTTTTGAATGTTTAGAAGCTCTTCTTCATCCTCCGGGTCAACCTCTGAACTTTTTAATTTGACCTCTCCCTTTGAAATTGCAATTAGTTGGACCTCTTCTTCGTCGGAAAATTATCTTTCCTCCGAAGGTACGGTTAACTCCAATTTAGCTGAGTTGCTTAACTCGGCGTGTAATCGCGATAGAACTCGTTTAGGTAGTAGTAGTCAAAACCTTTCTGTTTCTATCACTGGTATTGCTCCGACCATAGATTCTAGGGGATTTTGCGGGATGGTGGCCTCTTCTTCCGCTCCGCCTAGGAAAAAGGCACCTCGTGCGGAGTCTACCTCCTCTCGCATGAGTGCCGCGGATCTAGCAGATCTGGCGAGTAGATTCCCATGGATAAATAACTACGAGACCCAATTGGCGGAGGCTCATCAACGACCCGCCTGTCCGCTAAGAGGATTCTTGTCTGTGTACTATAGTCACGTAGAGAGAGGGTTCCGACTTCCTCTTCCAAAGATGATGGCAGACATCCTTTCTTACTTTGATATCACTGTCAGCCAATTACATCCTAATGGCTGGTTAGACATAGCTTTAGATTGCTATCTGGCCTCGAACTTAGGAGTAGTGTACACTCACTATATCTTCAGAGCTTTTCATAAACCGTCGAAGCGAAAGTCTGAGTCTTTCCTTACTTTTGCAAAATTTGGAGTGTATTCGCCGTTTAGTGGCAAAATGTCCAACATCCATTGTTGGGACGAAAAATTCTTCTACGTAAAGATAAACGAGGGCGAATCTCTAGGCTTCCCAACATACTGGAATCCCAAACCTTTGCATATGGCGGGAGATATGCGTATACTGACGAATAGTGATGAGATAGTGGCGGAGCTCATGAAGAGTGTCAAGGCGAAGGCATGGACATACGCTGACGCCTTAGACTTCATGATGAATGATATTCCCCTGATTCGCCGGGAAGGGGACAAGTTTATTTACTCAAAGATTGCCCAGTTTGATCAAGGTAACTTTGTGTTTTCTTTCTTTGAACCTTGATCGCTTTATTGTTCTCTTTGGCAGGGGTTTATCTAAGTCCAATCACGCTCTTGCAGAGAAGCGTAGGAAGTTGATGGAGGATGAGGCTCGCAAGAAAGATCAGGTGGCGAATCCCCAAAAGGGTGCAGGGAAACGTCTGGCTGATACAACGGCCGATCCGCCTCTGAAAAGGAGGAAGCCTGCAGCCTCTGGCGGTCCAAAGTTTATGGCGGATGCCATGAAATCCGTCATGCATGTGGTGGAGATGGCACAAGTAGGTTGTCTTTATCTTTTATCTATTCACTATGTTTGCAATCTAAGTTTTGATCCTTACATCTTTGTGCAGACGGCGAAGCCTGACCTAGGCGGATACTGGTTCGCCAAGTATGGTGTCCAGGGATCCTTGGAGAATGAGTCTGGTTCGCCTGATCTGGGTCAGTTGGGCGAGGTACAGAGGAATCAGAACCAGATTCCAGGATCAACCCATGCTCAAAGGTAGACCTGTCCACGGGCCCGGGTACCCGCCCGGCCCGCCCAGGCCCGTGTCCCTTGGACCGGGCTTGGACAATAAAAATTGTTCATCGGCCCAGCCCGGCCCAGGCCCGCCAAAGCCCGCCTATTTTTTGGTCGGGCTTGGGATTAATAAAAATAACACGGGCCGGCCCAGCCCGGCCCGCTTATTAATATTAATTAATAAATATATATTTATATATTAAATATTTATTTTTAAGTATAATATTTATTTTTTTATAATTAACAATTATATATATATATTTAGGTGGGCTTATATGGGTTGGGCTTGGGATTTGATTTTTAAGCCCGAGCCCAGCCCGGCCCGAGCCCGCCTAAATTAATTGTGGGCTGGGCTGGGCTTGGGCTGAGCATTTTTACTTAAAAGCCTGACTTGCCCGGCCCGAGCCCGGCCCAGCCCGACCCATGGACAGGTCTACTCAAAGGGGAAAGACGGAGCTTCTTACGGTAAGTCCCCTTGCTAGAAAGGATCTCTTTTTTAGAAAAAGTTGTACCTTTGTTCTTTCATTTTGACAAAATTGTTTGCCTTTGACAGATGTATACTCGCATACACGCCATGGAAGCTGAGCTCCTTCAAGGTGTGGCGGACAAGGCTACCATAGAAAGGTTGGAGAAAGAAATCGCTGATGCCAACGTGAATGTCGCATCCGCCGCGTCCTCCATTGCCCTCAAGGATGCCGAAATTAAAAAGCTAAAGGAGAAGATTGAGGCAGATGCCAAGGAGCATGAGAACGCTTTAGGAGAGGCAGAGTACATGGCTGGAGAGCAAGCTTTCTTTTACGGCGAACTGATCATGGCGTATTTCCAGCTGGCGCATCCCGAGATCGATTTTACAGATCCGCAGTTCGCCGTTCCGGACCCAGATGATGTTCTCAAATATAACAAAATCCCGGACATCAAGGACTACCTCCGTGACTATGTTCGGAAATGGATGAAGGGACCCGTCGAAGAAAGCAAACCTTCCACCAATGTCAAGCTAGTGGACCTTGAGGAAGTACCTCCAAAGGCGAGTGAGGAGCTGATAACCGATGGCACCCTTCTTTCTGAGGGAACACCTTCTGTGGAAAAGGAAGTCTCCTTGGTGGGCGCATCTGGAGTTGTTGAGAAGGAAGTTTCTCAAGCAGGTGCCTCAGGCGAGAAGAATGCTAAGGAGAATACTCCTGTCAATGTTTAGTGTTGTTGTTTGTAAAACTTAAGTACAATTGTTTTTTGTTTAATCCTTATGGCACTACAAGAAATTTCATCTTTTATGATGCACAAAAATTGTCATGAAAACATGATTTTTCGTCACAATTAACAATAAGTGACGAAAATATGTTGTTACAACGAACGTCACAGTAGGAGCGTGGTATTATGTATATATGATGATTTTTCATTTTGTCATAATTGTTTTACTCTTATACAACGAAAGAAACATGCGTCACTATTTTGTTTTGTTTTAGTTACACTTATTTTGTCACTATTATTGTCAATGTTTTGTCACGTAAGACTTAATTTTGTCATGAATAATGAACATTTAAATGACGCAATTCAAATTTTGTCAACTTAAAACATAGCTAAAGTGACAAATAAATATAAGATCGAAATTTTATACAGTTTAAGTGACATTTTAACTGTCACAATTTTTGTCACTTAAGATTAAACTTCGTCATGGAACATCAATATTATACCGACAAAATTCATATTTTGTCAATGAAATGTACAGTTTAAAGTGACAAATATCTATATCAAATTGGAATTGCAGAATTTTAACGATATTTTAACTGTCAAAATATTGTCGCTTTAGCATTTCATTTGTCACTAAAGAGTAATAATTAGTGATAATTATATTGTCATTAAAGGTACACCTTAATTAATGATAAAGATCGTCATGAAATATTGTCGTATAATAACAAAATACTTTATTGTCATATATTTAATATGTATTGTGCATTACAATGTGCAGTAGAACAAAATAATTTGGTGATTAATTTGGTCTAATCGCCTTTCTAGGAATGCTTTCCACCGTCAGCTTTGCACTGTTTGGTAAGTGATGGTACTTGACTAAATACATGTGCTTGTTCCGGGAAATTATTTCAGCACAAATCCCAAGTCACTTGAGACCTTTTTGCTAAATACCTCCATGCTGCTCCCTTTCTTGAATCTCATATATAGAGCAAAAAAATACACCAACATGCTACTGCAAAAGATTCAATGCTTAATACACATAGGAATCAACATAGCTAACTAGATTAAATTAAAATAAATATTAAACTTAGTGGCAGTCATGCATATTATCAGAGAGATCTAGACACTTATATTAACTATAAGTATGAATAGCTAAGAATTCCAATAACAAGAACCCAAACTCATCTTTCCATAAACTCTACTGTAATAGGAATAAACAAATTTCAACTGTCATAGACTTGATTAAAGGTAATATTACTTGATTAAAGAGTTAAAGAACCTAAAGATTATGACACTTTGCCTTTAATTTTTAAACAATAAGTTATTGCATTTCTATTTTGGACATTTTCACATGACACAATAAAAAAGATTAGGCAAGAACTTAACCTGCACAAAATTGAGCTGTTGATAAACTCTGCTTATGGATTCATCAATAAGAGAATTAACTTGACTAGTGATGATATCAAAATATTTGTTGATAAAAAAATCTAAAGCCTCTAATCAAGTAAAAATCAATTCCCGTAGCTTTTTCACATCCAGACCAAATCAATTAACAATTTCAATTTGATTTGCATTGTCAATTGTAAAAAAGTCATATTAATATAAAATTTTACTATAACATTTGTATGTAAATATCAATAAGAAATGGCCAAATTGTACCCAAAGCTAGAGATACTCAAGAGGGTAGATATTAGGCAGAAATAAAGAAATTTCATATTGAAATAAACATAAATGGAAAAATAAAGAAATTCAAGAATACCTGTAATGTGTTCCAAACACTGTGAGGTCCCTGTATCTTCTATTTGTCATAGAAATGCAATCTCTTGGCTCCAATTTTAGAAGTTGAGCTTTTGCTTCTTTCTGATACAATTGAATATAATTAAATAATTAAACTGAAAAATATGATTCAAGAAACATAAATAAAACAAATAATAAAAATTGCCCCTTCGGCAACACATCCTTCCTAGAGTACCCATATCGCTCTCCTTCAACATGTTCTGGAGTTCTTCTCGAGTTTCCAATTTTGGATTAAAGATTTATTGCAAAAAATAATCACATTACAATCAAAACAAAAAACCAATCCAAAATTATTCATCAATCATAAACAAATAATTACGTATCTCGAGAATCCTAATTAAAATTCAAAACTAAAAAATCAAGTTGTAGCTTATCTCAACCCACTTGAGGCGACTGATGATTCTGAGACGGTTACATGGATTCCGTCCATCCATGGCAAATAAACCCGATTCGCGGGGCTTTTTGAGCCATTGCATGGTGGCTGTCGACGCTCTTATTTTGGTGCTAGTTTTGATGGGGATTATGATTCTAGTGATGCGGTATTAACCTTCTCTGTCTCGTCATTCCCTTCTTCATCGCCACCATTCTCTTCTCACAAATCGGAAATTGCGCAGGGTCATGAAAAGAGGGGGTAGTGTAATTTGATCAAGAACTGATAAGAGAGAATGGAACTGGTGGAGATGGTGGAAGAAATGTTCAAATCGCCGCCCTCGTGAGAAGTGGGTAGAGAGACACAGATGAGAGATTTCAAGGAAACGTGGTTAACCTAAAACCTATAAGAAAATAAATAAATATTAATATTTATTTACATATTATTATTAATTTAAGGCATAATATTCATTTGGCTTCCCAAACTAAGATTTCAAAGCTAATTAAGTCCTTAAACTATTAAAATACAAATCTCCTTATTTAATTGGAAAAATATTTAAACAAAACCTGATCACATTAAAAAAATTTCTAAATCCTTAATTACAAAAAGATAAATATTAATGTCAACATGTACTTTCTATTTTATGTGGTTAAACAAATTCTTATACTCACAATTCTTTATCACTTAATTTTATTTTAAGCCGAATGTCTTATTCACTAAACCAACAGAAAATATCTCTTTTTTAAGAATTGTGATTATAAATATTTTGTCACAAAAATATTAAATATATGATAAAGTCATTATAATAATCAAAGTATAATGAACCTCATAATCACTATTCTATATTATTCTTTTATGACGATTATAAATTCTCATAAAACATGCTATATTTGACGACGATATAAAAATGTCATAAATTAACATTAAATTATGACAATTTATTTTGTTGTCACACAAACATTCAAATAAATAACAATACATCATATTGTCACAATAAAGTAACAGGACATGACAAGATATATTTTGTCACATTTTTAAAATTATTTTATGACGTATTACAATCGTCATTAAATGATTATCTGCCACTATGGAATGTTAATCGTCATTTATTATAAATATTTCGTCAATAAATTATTATTTTTTTCAAATTTGATATTACTAAAATTTAGGCGAAAATATTATGGTGACGATCATTCATATATCGTTATAATAATATAAAAATGCATGACGATATTTAAAATAATATCACAAAAAATACTAATAAAGGACGAAATCTAACTTGTTACCTTTTGTTCGAATTAAATTATCACAAAAAAAGTGTCATAAAAATTATTTCTTACAATGACAACGGATTCGTCACCAGTTATTCTCATTTCGTCACGAAATCCTTTTCCCTCCAAATTTATTACACTAAATTTTGCCTCCAAAACTATATGTTACGATATTTTGCTTATCGTCATAAAATATATCTAATAGTGACGAATTTATAGAACAATAGAGATGTTTGTAAAAATTGTCGTGAGAAAATGAAAAACAATGACGAAAGGTAAAATTTGTCATGTTTAAGTGATTATTAGTGACAAAATTATGTTCGTAGAAAAACAAATCGTCATAAAATGTCATATTTCTTGTAGTGTGGTCGCTATTTATTTTACCTTTACGTCTGCGTAAGTAAATATATAAGCTTTTAGGATTTATTTTGGAGTAGGTGGCCAGCCATACTCCATTGTGCGAACCTTTGTGAAGGTTTGAAGCTGTTTGATTTCTTTAGAGGAAGTAAAGCTGCCTTTAGGGATCAACTTGCTACCTATCTTTGAGGTGAAGTGATCCGCCTTTAGGACTTGTGAACCCATCTTTGGGAAGGGTGCAGGAGAGTGTAAAGACCTTACGTCCAAGGAATGTTTTAACTCTATCTCGAATGGTGACCATCTAAGGATAGATCCGCCCATGAGACTGTTCTCCTATCTTTGAGGAGAAAAAGTAGCTATGTGATAGCGATACTTTTTAGTGTGGGAAGCGTTGGATGCCCCCCTTCTTTTTTAGACTGGAATATTTATATTGCTGCAAGAAAATACTTTAAAAAGAATATGGACAATAGAACAATTGCTTTTTATTGATAGAAGATACGCTTTATTACAGCAAGCGGGTCTCATATGTGAGCCTCATTAAAACCTTTAATAAGAAAAACCTCATGGGAAAAAAGCTTATTAAAGGAAAAAGAGTACTCAAGACCTTTGTTTACATTCTATCTTCTGGCGAAGTATTTGCGGAGATTTTGGAGATTCCAAGTGCGCGGCATTGTATTTCCTTCCATGTCTTGAATCTTAAATGTGGCGAACCCAATCTTGTCCACTATTCGATATGGACCTGTCCAGGTGAGCCCTAGCTTGCCCTTCCCTTCTCTAGATTGGATTTTTTCGGCCTTACGGAGCACGAGATCTCCTACATTCAGGTCTACAAGTTTGGCGTTTTTGTCATGATAAGCTGCGATCCGCTGCTTGTATGCCGCCATACGTACATATGCCTTGTCTCTCCTATCCTCCACTTGATCAAGACTTTCTTTCAATCTCTGACTGTTTTCATCCTCGCAATAGAATGCAATTCTGTCACTTGGAACCAATATCTCGACTGGGATTACAGCTTCCACACCATGAGAGAGGGCGAATGGGGTTTCGCCCGTGGCCATTTGAGGAGTAGTACGATACGCCCATAAGACGCTTGTTAACTGATCCGCCCATTTCTTATCATGCTCACCCAGTCTTTTCTTTATTCCTTTTACGATTGTCCGATTCGTGACTTCGGTCATACCGTTGGATTGTGGGTAATATACGGAGGCGAACCTGTTTTGAATGCCCAATTTTTCACAGAAAGCTTTGAACTCACCACAGTTGAATTGCGTTCCATTGTCAGTGATGATCGTGTGTGGAACTCCGTATCTTCCCACAATATTATCTTTGACGAACTCAACCATTCGTTCAGCATCGATGGAGGAAACAGCTTTAGCCTCTACCCATTTAGTGAAATGATCTACTGCCACTACCATGTACTTCCTTTGTCTACGAGTAGGAGGAAACGGTCCAATGATGTCAATTCCCCAGAGGGAAAAGGGTCGACCTTCAATGATAGGCCTCTGGAGATGTTTGGCAGTATGAGATTCATTCGCATAAATCTGACAATTATGGCAAGATTCTACCAGTTTCTGTGCATCAAGTTCTGTTGTGGGCCAATAAAATCCTGCTAGCCTGGACTTTTTTAGGATGGAGGCGGATGCCTCATGGGCTCCACACGCTCCTTCGTGCAACTCCTTGAGGACCTGTTGTCCCTCTTCTGGCAAAATGCATTTTAACCAAGGATGGCTAAAAGATTTTCTATAGAGGCCATCATTTATCATGGAGAAATAGGCCGCCTTCCTTACAATCCGCCGAGCTTCCTCTTTGTACGTAGGTAGAGCTCCATCTAATAGATACTGTCGGATGGTAGACCTCCAATCATTTTCTACTGTTGTGAGTAGGGATACCTCTTTCTGGGCAAATGCGGGAGCTGCTTTGACTTCGAATGGACATTGTGGATCCGTCCAGTTCTCATTGTTGGAAGCCATTTTAGCTAGGTGATCTGCTTCGGTGTTTGATCCTCGGGGTACATGGATCAGTTCCCATTTAGTTTCTTTGGCTTCAAGGTGATCCAGCAATTTTTTGACTTCAGCGACGTATTTGGCCAAAACATCATCCTTTACCTCATAATTTTTGATCACTTGTTTGACCATCAACTTGGAGTCACTATAGATCACGATCCGCTCGGGAGTGATTTCTTTTAGCAGGCGCAATCCCAATATTAGAGCCTCATATTCCGCGGCATTGTTAGTTGCAAGGAAATCCAATTTTGCTGCATACCGTAGCTTTATATATTGGGGGCCTTTGATCACGACGCCTATGCCAGCTCCTTCTGCCGAGGAGGCTCCATCTGTATACATCGTCCACTCTTCAAACTGAGATTTAGGGAGATTCATCCCCTCTTCAGTGAATTCATTCACAAAGTCTGTCAAGACTTGACTCTTCAAGGCTGATCTGCTCTCGTATCGTACATCAAACTCTCCAAGGCGGATTGCCCATTCCATCAATCTGCCTGAAGTTTCCGGCTTTTGCAATACCTTCCTCATGGGTATATTCGTTTGAACTATGACAGTATGAGCCTGAAAGTATGGCCTAAGGCGGATTGCTGTGGTGACAACGGCCAAAGCCATTTTATCAAGTTTGGAATATCTGGTTTCAGCATCCTTCAATACTTTGCTCACGTAATAGATTGGATACTGCTGGCCATCCTCTTCTCTTATCATGACCGTGCAGACAGCTTTATCTGTAACCGAGACATACATATAAAGATTCTCACCTTTCAAGGGCCGACTCATCAAGGGCGGTTCTGTGAGAAACCGTTTGATTCCTTCGAAGGCCTTTTCACAATCCTCATTCCACTTGAACGCCTTTTGTTTCTTGATGACCTCATAGAAGGGTTGACATCTGCGGGCCGAACAAGAGATAAACCTGCCCAAGGCTACGATCCACCTGTTAAGGCATTGCACTTCCCTGATATTCTGTGGTGCTTGCATCTCCAGAACGGCCTTAATCTTGTCAGGATTTGGGCTCACTCCTTTCTGGCTAATCATGAATCCCAAGAACTTTCCATACGTTGCACCAAAGGTACATTTTTCCGGGTTTAGTTTAATATTGTGACGTCAGAGTACGCCCAGTACCTCCCTTACATCATCTGCATGTTTTTCCACAGTGGTACTCTTGATGATCATGTCATCTACATAGACGGAGTAATTATCACCTTTGCTTTCCGCGAATATTTTGTTCATCATCCGTTGATAGGTTGCACCTGCGTTGTTAAGCCCAAAGGGCATGACTTTGAAGCAATAAGTGGCTTGATGAGTCACGAACGAGGTCTTGATTCTATCTGAAGGCTCCATTGGGATTTGGTGATAACTTGACTTTACGTCTGTGAAGGAGTACATAGCGTGTCCTGCGGTTCCATCTACGAGGATGTCAATACATGGCAAAGGGTAGTTGTCTTTGGGACAGGCTTTGTTGAGATCTGTAAAGTCAATACACATGCGGTATGATCCGCCCGCTTTCTTGACTAGCACTACATTCGCCAGCCATTGTGTATAAAGTACCTCTTTAATGGCATCCGCCCGCTGGATCTTTGTGATTTCTTCCTCTATCACTTTCTGCCTTTCAAGGCCATGGTTTCTCCGTTTTTGGGCAACCGGAACCGCATCTTTGTCGATGTTGAGTTTGTGAGTGATCACATCTGGACTAATCCCGGGGAGGATCTCATCTTTCCATGCAAAGACGTCTTCTGCCTCATGGAGAACCTTGGTGATTGCTTCTTTAATTTCTCCCTTGAGCCCTTTAGCCATTCGTACCTGTTTTTCATCCACCATGAGGTACATCTCCATTTCGCCCAAGGCCATTGTGACCAGTTCTTCCTCGTACTCATCCTTAGACTGTGGGCGAATCATTAGTGATGCTGAATACGTCTCCTGAGCCACTTTTTGACTTCCTCTGATCATTACACCTCCCTTGGCCGTGGGGATGTAAAGAGTTAGGTGGCGTATAGAAATAAGAGCTACCGCCTCAGAAATAAAGGGCCGCCCAAGGATGATATTGTAGGCTAACTGGCCATCCAGGATGTAGAATTCCAGATCGCCCTTCCAGACTTGATCTTCGTCAGCTAATTCACAGTCTAATGTTACCTGGCCCTTTGTTTGAATGGTGTGTCCTGTGACTCCTAGGATATCCACTATAGTGGTTTCCACTTGGATTGGGTCGACCATAAGCTTAGAAAATGCTCCTCTTGTGATGACATTGCACGAACTCCCGGTATCGATCATCACTCTTTTCATCTCCCAGCCTTCCACCATCATAGTAATGACCAAGGCATCCGCATGAGGAGAGATCTCTGGGCCAACATCTGCAAAAGGGCGATTAAGTGATGCCCTGTCAAGAGCAGTGGTCTTTGCCTTTTTCAGTACAGGTTGGTACCCAGGTCCGCCTGCTATGACATTGATGGTCCTTTTTCCTTTCTTCTTCGGGTCATCTCTGGATCTATCACCATCTCCCTTCTTGCCATCATTTTGGACGAACCGATCCAATTTGCCTCTCTCGATGAGACGTTCTATTTCTCTGGATAACTCCCAACATGCGTCTGTGTCATGGCCATTTTTCCTGTGGTATTTGCAATAATTTTTGGGATTTTTACCAGTGTTGGTGTACTCCCCCCTTTTAGTTCGGGGTATGAAATGCTCCGTTTATGCTGATTGTTCTCGATCCATATGAGCACTTAACTTTTAGAGGCATTGAGTGGCGTAAATGATGAAACAAATGTCGATTTGTTCTTAAAGCCTCTTCACCGACCTCTAGAGGATGAATCTTGGTATTTATCTTTCTCCTTCTCTTGACGGCGAGATTCGCCTTTATCCTTTTTGAGCGGAGAAACTGATTCTCGGTGGATATCATCCACCTCCATGAAGTCTTTGCAACGTTCCATAAATTCTGCCATGCTGCTGGGCTTCTTTCGAATTAGATCCTCCTGCAAACTCTTACATGTTGTGTTCTTTACCAGAGATTCCACTGCCATGGAGATATCCACATCAACAATTTGTATACACAATTTGTTAAAATTTTTTACATACTCTCGAAGGGATTCGTTCGCCTTCTGTTTTAATTCAAAAAGCTGCCGCGACTTGACCACTGGAGGGATACATCCGGCGAATTTAGCACAAAACTCTCTGCTTAGTTGATCCCAACTGTCTATCGATCTAGGAGGTAAAGATTGGAACCAGTCATAAGCGGGACCTCCTAACGTGGTGATAAACATCTTGCATAGTACCGATTCCGTTGCACGGTTAAGGCGAAGCAGTATTCGATATTTTCTAGCGTGGGCCTCTGGGTTGTCAGCACCCGTGTATATTGGGAGATTAGGTATTTTAAAATGCCTATCTGTTTCCTCCGCTTCGATCCAAGCCGTGAAGGGCGAATCTCTATTGGCGAATGGATTATGCCTGGCATTCTCCTCATTCATGCGGAGCACCGCAACTCGAACTCTATCATCAAAATTTTCCAGACCCGCCCTTGGGCGTCCTCTCTGTGGAGATCTACTTAGAGAAGATGAAGAGCTGGATCCAGAATACGGATCCGATGGTGAACGTCTGCCTCCGCTTCCACGTCCGCCTCCTCCTCCACCTCCACCTCCACCTCCTCCTCCCTGTCCGCCCGGGGGAGCTTGACCGTTATCCCCTCCATGGTCTCCTGAAGGAAGGTGCCTATCATCCCCTTGGTGTGGCGGTGGCGGTGGCCTATTCGAACGTGGTGTCTCTACTGGCCTTTTGCTCTGTCTACGTCCAGTAGATGGGGGTGATCTACCCTTGCGGGAGGATCTCGGTCTCCGAGGCGAAGGTGATTCGGACCGTCTACTTTTCTCTTTTCTACGCTTTTTGTGCCTTCGCCCTTCTGATCCACCCAAAGAGAGATTCGACCGCGGCCGCCTTGGGATACTTGATCCGCCCAGGTTTATCCCCTGGCTTGCGGACCCGCCAGGAAGAGTTTGATCGTTCCTTTGACTTCCTCCTGCGCCAGCAGGGAATAATTCCCGATTGATGAGTCGTTCACCAAGCGCTACCGTGGAAGTTACCATGGATTCTGTATTATGAGCTCGGAGAAATGAAGAATTGAGGGCGTTTGATCCTATAGTCGCATGGGGCCATGAAGATACCGTAGACGTGGGCATCATGCTCCAAAACGGAGGAATAATCATGAATGACCGTAGGCGATTACCCATCTCAGGGCCAAACTCCATTCCTATTGCTTCTGCACACATGTTGATGAATGTGTTTGGTGGCACACCACCTTCAGCTTGTGTTGTGGGTGCACTTGAATCAGCGCGACCAGCACTAGTTACAGGTTGGCTTGATGGTGTTACTAATGATGTTTCTTCCCCCGATGTGGGGTTCGGTTCCCCATTTGCCATGTCCTTTTAAAGTGAACGAAAAACCCTTTATTTGATTAAGGATTCCACGTTCACCGCACCAATTGATGACTTGTGGAGAAATTCTGATCAACTTCCGTCCCTATGGGAGCGTCGTTGGGTTCGACGGGGGGAAGCTCCGATGCCAAAGTCAGTAAGGAAGAACAAGATAACAAACTGAATTGACAGAGGGTAAGTGAATGTGTACCTTGATAGCCTGAGACATAGGCTATATATAGTCATGAAGTTGTAACTTTCAGTAACTAGAAAGTCTCCATTAATGTCCCATTAATGGCGGTTACAGGTTACCCTTAAGTTGGCGGTTAGCTAATTGATAGCTCATTAATGGTCTTTATTGCTGGATCGGCCCAGCCGTTCTAATGGAGGATTGAGTGTTTATGGAGATTCGCCTCATAGGTTCGCCCGCGAATCTCTTTTGGTGAGTCCTTGGAGATCCGCCCGCCGGATCCCTTTGTTTCCATACGCCGTGGTATTCCCGTATTAGGTGACCAACACGTGGCGTTCTTTAGGCGAATATCCCCTTTTAATCCTTGGGATAATATCACGATGTTATCAAGGACCTTTTCGAGATGCATGGACCATCTGACTTTTGGCTAGAAGACAAACCTGGCGCAAGAAGATGAATCTGGCAAATCTGGCTTCTGGTGAAAATAGAAGATAGGATTGGCCTGCAGCTTTGGAAGCTGACCACGTGATGACGAAGAAGACCGTTAACGGCTATGTCGGAATTCAAATCATTGAAGCCACAAGATTGCTATAAAAAGGGAAAATCATCACTTGGATCAATACACATACAACACAATATACAGACAGAAAAAGAAAATCTTCATTGACTCAAAATCCAAAATAGAAGCTGTCTGAAAAGAAAAAGCAAGCTCTTACACCAAACTTCAATCATTGTGTAAAAGTTTAGATTGATTCTGTCATCTAAAGTGTTCTTTGTTGTATTAAGAACAATTTCTTATCATTTGTAAAAGGTTAGAAGAGTGAAGCTGAGTACTCGGTTATAGTACTCAGTGGTGGAGAGAAGTTGAGTACTCGGTTATAGTATTCAGTGGTAGATAGGATTGAGTAGACGAATAGAGGATGGTACACTTGCATACTCAGTTGCTATTGTAAAAGGTTTGTGCTCTACCTTTAAAGAGCTTAGTAGAGGATTGAAAAAGCTCGGAGGGATTCCGGGGACTAGACATAGGCAGAGAGGCCGAACCAGGATAAGTCTGCTGAGTAACTTCTAACCCTTTCTCTTGATATATATATATATATATATATATATATATATATATATATATATATATATATATATATATGTGTGTGTGTGTGTGTGTGTGTGTTGCTTGCTTAAAATTACTCAGTAAATAATATGTACAAGCTGAAGCTGAGTAATCTGAGTGCTGAGTTGGAAACTGACTTAAGTGTTATTTCCCAACTCACAACTGAAACAGCTCTAGTCAGCATCTGATTAAAGCTGTCTCACACCACACTCAGCCTTGCTGACCTGAAACTGAGTTAAACTATTAAACATTCAATTAAGTCAACATTATTTTGCGAAAAAGTTATATTAGTTCCTAAACCACCCCCTTGGAACTAATCCTATTACGTTACACGGGACCAATAAGTGGTATCAGAGCCTAATAGCTCACTAATCAAGATAAAACTATCTTGAGCTGATCCCTGTAATAGCTGAGAACAACACTCGTTTCCTTCCAAGAAATCAAATAACCCAGATACTCCCTGAGGGATTATCTATTAGTCAGCCTCCTCTGTTCTTTGGATCTAATTATACATTTTGGAAGAACAGGATGAAAAACTTCATTCAGGCAACAAATATGAGTGCATGGCTAGCTATAGTCCAAGGACCTTTTGTTCCCTATGAAATCATTGATGGTGTAAAAACTGTCAAAAGCGAGGCTAAGTGGTCAGAAGATGACCTTAAGAAACTATAAAATAATGCTTCGGCTATCAATATGCTTCACTGTGCGTTAGATGCTACAGAATACAATAAGATTTCAGGTTGCGAGTCAGTATAAGAAATCTGGAAGAAGCTGGAGGTTACCTATGAAGGAACCAGTAAGGTCAAGGAGTCTAAGGTGAATCAACATATGCAGCTGTACGAGCTGTTTGAGATGAATGATAATGAGGACATCTTTAAGATGAATGCAAGATTCACTAACATTATAAATAAGCTTAAGAGACTCGGCAAGAACTTCACCGAATAAGAGCAAGTGAAGAAGATTCTAAGAAGTCTCCCCAAGAGCTGGCAAGCAAAGAAGACAGCTATTGAAGAAGCTCAGGACTTGACCACGTATAAGTATGATGAGCTCATTGGATCTCTGCTGACTCACGAGATTTCAATGAAGAACTTTGAAGTTAAAGAAAAGTCTGAAGACAAGAAGCACAAATCCCTTGTCATGAAAGATGACTCATCAGATGATGAGGAGATGGCCATGTTTACCAGGAAGATGAAGAAGCTGTTTAGGAAAAATGACAAGTACAGCAAAAGGCCATTCAAAAGAAGCGATAAATACAAAGCTGAGTCTAGCGACAGCAGACACAAGAAGGACAGCTCAAAGCCCGTTACTTGTTTTGAATGCCATCAAGCTGGGCACATCAAATCAAGATGTCCTACCTTGAAGAAAGACAAGAAGGGAAGTAGAAAGGCAATGGTGGCCATATGGAGTGATAGTGATGAGTCAACCTCGTCAGAAGCTGATGCCACCGAGTCAGCTAATATCTGTTTCATGGCTGACGAATCTGCTAACCACTGTCTCTCTGAGCAAGCTGACCTCTCTGATGGATCTGATCATGAGGAACATACAACTGAGGTAATGTCACTACCCTTGCTCAGAAATGAAATGATTAATGCCCTGAGTGGCCTCTATACACTGATCAAAAAGTGTAACGAGAAAATACGAGCACTCAGCAGGCGGTGTGATGAGATTGAAGAGGTCAAACTCAGTGACCTCCGACATCTTCTCCAGGACAATACCAGGAAAGATGAAAACTTGAAAATCATGCATGGGTTTGTCTCTGAAGTCCAATCAGACTCTAAAAAGCTGAGAAAGGACATCACATCAATACAGAACCAGCTGAGTTCATCGGCTAAGAAAAGGTTCTATTCAAAGACTGAGTATTCGAGTACTAGTTAGCAAAGACGATACACTCAGCAGAACAGTCAGTGTGACTGTTGTGGAAAGAAAGGACACACTATAAAAGTGTGTTGGTATGCTCAGCACCATCATGCTGACCAAAAATGGAAATACCCCTAAAGGGTAGTTTAGTGTGACTTTTGTGGGAAAGATGGCCACACTGTAAATGTATGCCGTCACAAAATAAAATATGATGCATCACATGTTGACTCTAACAAACGAGGACCCAAAAAGACTTGGGTACCTAAAGATAACTAGTTCAATTGCAGGTGAGCCTGATATGTGCTGAGAAGTTAAAGCTATGGTATATTGACAGCGCATGCTCAAGGCATATGACTGGTGATGAAACTCAGTTCATCACACTTGTGCATAAACGAGGAGGAAATGTAAGTTTTGGAGACAACAAAAAGGGTAAGATAGTAGGGTCAGGTATTGTTGGTGGTAATCCTACTATTGAGTCAGTCTCTCTAGTCAGGGATCTTAAATATAACCTACTGAGCGTAGCTTAGCTATGTGATAGTGGTAGAAAGGTTGTATTTGATGCCACTGAGTGTAGGATACTCGAGGGAAAAACAAACGAGTTAATTTTAACTGCCCCTCATGTTGAAAACGTTTTCATGCTAAACCTAGAAAAGAAATTTTCAAAGAATATATGCTTAGTGTCAAAGGAAGATAATTCCTGGCTATGGCATAGGAGACTTGGTCATGTAAGCATGGACCTCCTTGCCAAACTAGCAAGAAAGTAATTAGTTGAGGGATTTCTCAAACTCAGGTTTGAGAAGGATCAATTGTGTAATGCTTGTCAGCAAGGTAAACAAACCAAAAAGTCTTTTCAAAACAAAAATGTAGTCTCAACCAAGCGTCCATTAGAGTTACTACACTTGGATCTCTTCGGACCAGTCCAGCCGCTGAGCTTGGGTGGTAGGAGATTTTCCTTGGTCATTGTAGATGACTTTTCTCGATACACCTGGGTCATCCTGCTGAGTAGCAAGGATGAAGCTTTTGAGATGTTCTCAACTTTGGTAAGAAAACTTGAAAATGATAAAGACCTGAAGTTAGCTCACATTCGAAGTGATAATGGCGGAGAATTAAAAAATCAACAATTTGATGAATTCTGTGAAGTCAGCGGCATTGACCATAATTTTTCTGCTCCTAGAACTCCTCAACAAAATGGGGTAGTTGAGAGGAAGAACATAACCTTAGTTGAAATAGCTAGGACAATTCTGAGTGAGAATAGACTTCCAAAGTATTTCTGGGTTAAAGCTATCAACACAGCCTGTTATATACTCAATAGGGCTTTAGTAAGACCTATACTTAAGAAAACCCCTTATGAACTTTGGAAAGGACGAAAACCCAATATTGGATATTTTCGTGCCTTTGGTTGCAAATGTTTTATCCTAAATACTAAGGACAACCTTGCTAAGTTTGATTCAAAGGCTGATGAAGCTATCTTCTTAGGGTACTCAACAAACAACAAAGCATATAGGGTGTTTAATAAACGAACTCAGGTCTTAGAAGAGTCTGTGCATGTTGAGTTCGATGAAACTAACCATGCATGGAAGATAAGTTAGCCTGCCGAAGATGACACATGCTCAGCTTCCGCTGACCAAAATGGAGCCACTGAGTCACTACCTCAAGGGCTGACCAAAGGTAAGAATGAACCTGAAATTATCTTTGCTGACCAATATAATCCTGCAGAGAATGTTGAAACACCTATTCTTGAAGACACTACACTACCAAAGGAGATCAAGGTTCCAAGAGGACATTCTGAAAGTAGCATTCTTGATGCCGCTGAGAACACCCTGATGACCAGAAATCAACTCAGGAGATATCTCAGCAATGTAGCCTTCGTGTCAGTTCTTGAACCAAGAAACTTCTCAGAAGCTGAGAACAATGAATTCTGGATAAATGCGATGCAAGAGGAGCTCGATCAATTCAAGAGAAATGAAGTATGGGATTTAGTGCCTAAACCAAAGAATCAAAAGATCATAGGAACAAAATGGGTATTCCGTAATAAGCTAGATGAACAAGGAAACGTAGTCAGGAACAAAGCCAGACTTGTAGCTCAAGGTTACAGTCAGCAGGAAGGTATTGACTATGGTGAGACCTTTGCACCCGTAGCTAGATTAGAAGCTATAAGAATATTGTGTGCATATGCTAGCTTTATGAATTTTAAATTGTTCCAAATGGATGTTAAAAGTGCATTTCTTAATGGAGTTATAAATGAAGAGGTTTATGTTAGTCAGCCTCTAGGGTTTGAGGATCCAAAATTCCCAAACCATGTTTATAAACTCAAAAAGGCTCTGTACGGCCTAAAGCAAGCACCATGTGCTTGGTACGAAAGGCTGACCAGCTTTCTGCTGACCAAAAACTATGTCAGAGGAAACGCTGATACAACCTTATTCATTAAGAAAAAGGGTAAAGATACCCTGTTGGCACAAATATATGTTGACGATATTATTTTCGGTGCTACTAATGAGTCAATGTGCAAGGAATTTAGCAAGCAGATGCAAACTGAGTTTAAGATGTCAATGATGGGAGAACTCAACTTCTTCCTTGGACTTCAAATCAAACAAGGCAAAAATGGCATCTTCATTAGCCAGACAAAGTATGCCAATGAGATATTGAAGAAATTTGATATGAAAAACTGTAAGCCAATATCTACGCCAATGGGTACTGACACTGTGCTTTGCGTTGATGAAAAAGGTAAGTCAGTAGACATCAAATTATATCGAGATATGATAGGCTCTCTACTCTATCTAACGGCAAGTAGGCCAGATATACAGTACTCATTATGTTACTGCACAAGATATCAAGTTGACCCTAAGGAATCTCACTACATAGCTGTAAAAAGAATCCTTAGATATTTGCAAAGCTCAGTGAATGCAGGTTTATGGTATCCCAACACGAACGATTTCACACTCGTTGGATACACTAACGCTGACTATAGACGAGACAAGCTTGAGCGGAAAAGCACTTCAGGAGGATGTCATTTCCTTGGAAGTTTTCTAGTGTCCTGGTTCAGTAAGAAACAGTCATCAGTTGCCCTGTCAACAACTGAAGCTGAGTACATTACTGCTGGAAGCTGTGTTGCACAAGTCCTATGAATCAAGCAATAGCTGGATGATTATGGAGTCCAAACGAGAACAATTGAAGTCAAATGTGACAACAAAAGTGCCATTGACTTATCTAAAAATCCAATCCAACACAGCAGGATGAAGCATGTCAGCATTAGGCATCACTTCATCAGAGATCATGTACTCAAAGGTGATATCAAGCTGAACTATGTTCCAACAGATGAACAGCTTGCAGATGTCTTCACGAAGCCATTGGCTCGTGAGCAGTTCAGCATACTAAGGGAATCAATCGGTATGTCTAATCCTCTTCAATAAAATTCTGAGTGAAATGAATGTTGAGTGATTATATCATGCCGAGTGATTATTACATGTTGAGTAACAGTCATATGCTGAGTAGACATGAATGCTATGAAATCACTATTTGATGAATTGCTATATATTGAGTGATTGCTAAATGCTGAGTTACTACACATGGTAAGAACCCCTTCTACGCTAAACTAAGCACTCAGAACACCAAACGTTTAGTATCTTAGATGCTGAGTAGAATACTTGCATGCGTATTTAAGTAGCCACTTAGGATGACGTAAGCATAATGATTAGAAAACCATGCGTCGAATCTGTCATTAATGTCAGAATTAAATGTCGTTGATTGTTTCAAGAACGAACCACCATTTTGACCTATCAGATCAACACGCACCGACTATAAATAGTGGATGATTTCCTACTAATCCTTCTTTACGCTTGAGAATTTCGCATATGATCTCTCTCTCTGAATTCCCAAATCGTCTAAGTTTCTCAAAAATCCTCAAGATCACCATGTCGAACGATTCCCAGAACATCTCCGGTGAGCAATATGATGACAACCATTCTGACATCAATCCTCCCTCTCCTGCTGAGCAGGAATATCACAAGACCTCCTTTGAGTCTCAAGAACAAACCCATGGTCAGCTTGACCAACCTATGGAAGAGGTCAGCATCCTCGGTGAAAACCACTGACCAAACGACTCATTCGAAGAAGAAGAAGGAAAAGAAAAATAAGCAACCTAGGGAAAGAAAGTTCTTTCTAGTCTTCAGTAGCATCAAGAACCTCAAGGTCTATCATTCCCGATGGTTCTCAAAAAGCTTCGTCAAAGCAGAGAAACCGTTCTGCGACTGGATATCAAAAAAACGGATGGACTACCCTCTTCTCTCTTCCCGGAACAACCTACCCACAACTGGTGAAGGAATTCTATGCAAACTTGAAAGTTGCTAGCAATGACGATGACCATATGGTCACTAAGGTAAAAAATAAGGAGATCACCATCACCCCTTCTTATCTCGCCATACTATTAGATCTGAAAGAAGAAGGTGCAGAACTACGATGCTCAAACGACTACAAACACGTAAAGTATGAAGCTGATTTCTGTTAAGCCCAAAATATACCTTAAATATCATATATAAATACGTTAAATTTACATTGAAATTGTGCTAATTATTTTCATTTAGAGTACTTTTACGTCTTTATATACTTCTTTGATGCAAGGTACTTAATTATTTGGTTAAATCCAAATAGGAGCTAAAATGGAGCAAAAACGAGGGAAAACCCTAATTTACGTGCCAAAAGTACGTGTTAATTAGAAGACCGATTCAAGGAGACGAGAAGCAGCTGATAGACGGGGGAGAACGTCCCTGTCGCGATTGAGATTCTCAGAATCTCAGTCGCGACACGCTAATCTCAAACACCAAAGATCGAAGAGTTTCAGCTTTCTCCATTGCCCCCTATCTCGGTTGAGATTCTTAGAATCTCAGTTGAGATAGCGAAGAATTTTGCACAGCTTTCACATGTCAGAAATCCAAAAAACGCGTCTGTTCGTTTGGATAAAAGCGACCCTTCACCAGCGGACACGACCCTTTAATTACAACCATTCACCAACTATAAATAAGTGATTCATTTCAGAATTCAAGAGTAGATTAAGTTGGTTAAGTGGGTTATGAGAGTTGTTATTATGTTGAAGAAACTCTGACTCAGAAATGAGTCAGATTAGTTTACATTTCTATAAAAGCAAACTTGCTGTACACAAGTTGTTCTTAGATTAGTTATAAACACAGTAGTGATTAGTTTAGTTTTAAAGATTGTTCAGAGACAAGTTTTCATTCTGGTAGTGGACCTAGCGGTCTCTATTCTGAAGATTCAGCGAGAAGAACTAACGGCTGAAGCGCAAAAGGGTCTGACAAACCTACAGAGTTTGAGGGAAAGATTGACAACCCGGATCTCAAAGATTTCGTCAAAATGCTATCCATGTTTCTTCCTCTCTGTTAACTTGTGAAGATTCATAATTCACTAATAATTCATTTACCTTATTCAATATATTCTTCCTGTTGTTATTTTGATGTTATTCTGACAAAATGATTTTCAAAGTAATAAACTGGTGTTTTCATTAAAACGTTTTACACAATTATATTTACAAGGAAACTTTGTTGAACACTTGAAAGAATTAGTTTTTATGGATGATATGATCATGAGCGCGGCTTATCGGATATAAAATACTAATTTGATTAAGGTAGAAATCTGCTCCGATCCAGAGAGATTTCTACGGTTCAAAGCCCATTAATTGCGTAAATTCTTGAATTATTACATGTTCATAATCTTACCAAAGTTATAGTTGCTTTCTTTGCTTAATGCGAATAAGTTTTATACACTTTTTATTCTAAACACGAAAGTTTCTGTCTTGTAATCAAATCTCAAGACAGAATTGTTCTCTAAAGTTCAACATATAATTCTCATCTAATCCTAACCAATACAAACCAATATAATTAATTAAATGATTTTCTTAAGTTAAACCTAAAGTCGAGAATAAAACTGAATTAATTAAGTTTTAGTTAAAAAGTGTTCTCTGTGGGTTCGATATCTTTTATTACTACAAGCGTATACCGTGCACTTGCGGAAATCGCTCAACAATTTCTGCAAACCCAAGAACCACTCCGGTGAAGTCTCCAGTACCAGCATGGGTCAGCCTAAAAAACAAGCACACTACATCCTGACTAACTACCTCTTTCCCAAGGTCAACTCCTCCTTCTCAGCCTCAAACTTTGAGCAGTGCTTCATCTGGCATATGCTGAACTACAAGCCGCTCAACATGCTCATCTTTCTCATTGGGGCCTTTCAACGCAGCACCGGGATCCTCAGGATGGGTTCTCTCATCACCAAAATCCTTCAGGATCACAAGGTCAGTCTGAAGGGGGAAATAGATGTCATAGGGATTGAGATTACCTCAACTATACTATTCGGGCTAGCTCACAACCTTCCGTTCAAATCTAAGAAAGGAAAGGAGGCTGTGGTTGAAGAAGCACCTGTTGGGCGAACCAGGAAAGAAAGAAAGAGGAAAGCTGACCCATCCTCAACACCGACAGCCAAAGACATTAATCAAACTGTGAAAAAGATTAGGCTGGCGGTAAGAGAGAAAAAAGCTGCTCCTGCTGAGCCAGCTCAAGAGGAACCAGAGTTAGCTGAGAAAAGGAAGAAGAGAATTGACCCTAAGGAAGAAAGTGAGGAGACTCCTGAGCAACCCCTAAAGAGGAAGAAGACCTCTGGGATGACACATTTGGAAGTTGCCCCCCTTGACTTTGTTATCACCAAGGATTCTCACTTCCTACGAGCTTAGGAGATCGACCTAGAAAAGACACCTTGTGATCAAGAGGAAGAACAAGGTTGCACTGATGAACAGGTTGAAGCTGATCAGAGGGAGACTGCTGAGAAAAGTAACATAGCTGCTGCTGAGCAAGCTGATGAGCAAGGAGCTGAGTCTCTAGTGAAAGACAAGGTTGTGGAGAACCTTTATGCTGACCTTGGACTCACCTCCTCTTCTGAGTCACCAGAGTCTATTGCTGCTGACCCTTCTCCTCAAACCAAAACTCAAAAGGGTAGTACGGAAAAGCGGTTCAAACAAAAAGCTCAGAAACCCAATGTCATAGACCTGTTGGATGAATCTCCGCTGAGGGACCCCATCACTAACTTAACTGGGCTCCAATTCCAATTCTTCACCGACATCACCGAACCCACTCCCAATCAAGTGAAGGAAAAGCAAGCCTTTGTTTCTCAAGCTGAGGAACAAGTCGACCCAAAAGTCACTATGGGCCAAGCTTCTGCCGACACCTCTGCTCCTCCTTCCACTGAGCAAGTGCTCGAAGTTCCTGCTGCTCAACACAATGAGTTAGCCAAGGAAACTCCTCCTGCTAAAGACAGTTCTGAGTTGCCTTAACCTCAAGTTTTAACTCAACTCCAGACTGACCCTGAGCAGGTTAATAATACTGCTGAGCAAACACTCCCATCTTCTACTGAGCAGTTGGTAAGCCAGTCAGCTCCTACTGATGGCCTAAATAATGAAAGTGCCGCCATTGATCATGCTGGCACTTCTACTTTTGGGCAGCACCAAAGTACCCCACCACCTACTGCTAACCAGAAAACGGCCCCTGAGACCACGCAGAACCAGTCTGAAGATGATTCCTACAATTTTCTTAATGCTTCTGAGTCAGACCGGCGAATCATCAACTCAGCTCATATGCTTCTCCAAGCAATAGATCAGTCTCACGCCGATGCTTCTGGGTCCACTCCTGCTGAGCCAACTCAACTTACATCCATCACGCAACTTCTGACCGAACTCAAAAGTCTTAAGGAGCTGATGAGTGTTATAACTTCTTTGGTCTCTCAGCAGCCCAAGCAAGAATTTATGGTCAAGCTGGCGGAACTTTAGCTAATGATGGTAAATCACACGGACTCCATCGAAGGGGAAATCACTACCCTATCTGCTGTGAACTCATCATCTGCAACTTCTGCTGAAGTTACTCAGCATTTCAACCAGCTGATCGCTGAATTAACGGGGGCTCGTGAACTTATCTCCTCCACTTCTCAATGCTCCATAGAACAAATTGGTGAGGCTATACGCCTACTCAACTTGAGCAAAGAAGAAATGGACACTGACCATGTAAAGACCAATGACATACTTCACTGCACCTGATCAACACTTGCGCATGTTCGGCACATCAATGCTCAAGGTCATTCGTACAATTCTTCGATGCTCAGGATGTACTATCAATCCTATGCATGAATGACGGACTCCACTACTTGGATTGGGAAGTCACTTGAGTTTTTACTCAGTATGCTCAGTGCACACATTAAAATCCCCTCTTCAAGTATGGCCGATGGCATGAATGTCTTTAAGGGTCTTAAAGAAAGTACGAGTCACATGCAACAGTATTCCACCATACTGACTCGTGCTGTTCAAAAGGGGCAATTCTATGCTCCTCCCCTTCAGTCTGGTGATGCTGGCAAAATGGGGGAGAAAGATAAACAGCCAGCTGATGGAACTCAACATCAAATCTAGCAGAAGCCTCCTGGTTCAACTTCTGCTATCCCGGGCAACCAAAGTCAGCAACAAAGAACAGCCAAGCCCAAAGCCAAAGCTAACCAAGTTCAAGCGAATATCAAGAAGTAGAACTAGAACTAGAACTAGACTTGGCTTGAAACTTGTATTTTGTATTTGGCATGTTGTCTTTGTTAAGCTGACTATCTATATATAAGCATCCTTTCTACAAACTGTCTTTATATATGCGATGCTTATCTGCTGTGTTTATATGTTGATCTGTCTCATATAACTACTCAGTGAACAACAACAAGTTAAAACTTGTGAACATAAAAATTAAACAAGTAAAATATACTCAGTATACCTCAACTCTGATATCTGAACTTAACTAAGTATCAAAACTGACTAATAATAAAATGTTCCAAGTATTGACCAACTTCTGTAGCTGACCTTAGACTCTTTTCGATTAGATCTTAGAAAGTCTTAGAGTTAAACTAAGTCAGAAATCCAACCCTTACGGGGGAGTAATTTCAGAAGAATAGAAAAGGTCAACTATCATAGGGGAGCTCAACACTGAGTTCCTTAATAGAATACTTTTTCCAACATAAAAATGGGGGAGTTTGTTGAAACACCTTTCCACATGATTTTGATTTGACAAAATTATTCCCATGATTAAAATAATTAAATTTAAGTGCTTTGATTTAATTGTACTAATGAGTTTGTTCAATGTTGAGTAAGTTAACTAACGAGAACAGGAACTGAAAGTCTATAAAAGAAAGACAGAACAAAGTCAGCAAAAGCAAGTCACACAGCAGAAGCTGAGTGGAATGCAACTCAGCCTTGTGAAAGAAATGTCTTCTTCAGAAAAACTTGTAGGCGAAGCCGCTGAGTCAAGCTGAGTAATAATCAAGTCAGCACGATAATCCGTCAACTTGGAAGACAAGGTCTGACAAATTTATGAAACAAATCAGAAGCCTCGAAAATCCATCTTAAGGACCTTTTTCGAGATGCATGGACCATCTGACTTTTGTCTAGAAGCCAAACCTAGCGCAAGAAGACGAATCTAGCAAATCTGGCTCCTGGTGAAAACAGAAGACAGGATTGGCCTACAGCTCTGGAAGCTGACCATGTGATGACGAAGAAGAGCGTTCTTCCCACAACGGCTATGTTGGAATTCAAATCATTGAAGCCACAAGATTGCTATAAAAAGGGCAAATCATCACTTGGATCAATACACATACAACACAATATACAGACAGAAAAAGCAAATCTTCATTTAGTCAAAATCCAAAATAGAAGCTGTCTGAAAAGAAAAAGCAAGCTCTTACACCAAACTCCAATCATTGTGTAAAAGTCTAGATTGATTCTATCATCTAAAGTGTTCTTTGTTGTATTAAGAACAATTTTTTATCATTTGTAAAAGGTTAGAAGAGTGAAGCTGAGTACTCGGTTATAGTACTCAGTGGTAGAGAGAAGCCGAGTACTCGGTTATAGTATTCAGTGGTAGATGGGATTGAGTAGAAGAATATAGGACGGTACTCTTGCATACTCAGTTGCTATTGTAAAAGGTTTGTGCTCTACCTTTAAAGAGCTCAGTAGAGGATTGAAAAAGCTCGGAGGGATTCCGGGAATTGGACGTAGGCAGAGAGGCCGAACCAGGATAAGTCTGCTGAGTAACTTCTAACCCTTTCTCTTGATATATATATATATATGTATGTGTTGCTTGCTTAAAATTACTCAGTAAATAATCTGTACAAGCTGAAGCTGAGTAATCTGAGTGTTGAGTTGGAAACTGACTTAAGTTTTATTTCCCAACTCACAACTGAAACAACTCTAGTCAGCATCTGATTAAAGCTGTCTCACACCACATTCAGCCTTGCTGACCTGAAACTGAGTTAAACTATCAAACATTCAATTAAGTTAGCATTATTTTGCGAAAAAGTTATATTAGTTCCTAACCCCCCCCCCCCCCTTGGAACTAATCCTATTACGTTACACGGGACCAACAGAGACCACCCTTATCATGGGCGTAACTAAGCAAATAAATTAAACCTAAGTCCTTATTTAATTCATATTTCATGTAATAGTTTAGGTTTGGGAAATGAAATTTTGTGCTTTGAAATGCCTTGAGATGAAAGACTTAAAAACATGCGTGCTTATATCATCCCGAATACTTCAATATAAAAATTGAAATACAAGACGAATGATATATTGCCTTTACACTAGTTAGTTTGACATTTTGCGTATAAATTTGCCATGCAAAGTTAATCTTTCGGTTCAACTAATTTAAAAAAGAATACATAGATATATGTTTTATTTTTCATAAAAAGATTAGTTAAAGAATAAATTCAGTGAAATTTTGCTCAGGACTAGCAAAAGCTTAAGTGTGGGAGATTTGATAAGCCCAAAATATACCTAAAATATCATTAATATTTACGTCAGTTTTTTCGTGAAATCGTGCTAATTATATCCGATTAGAGTACTTTTACGTCTATATATGTTTCTTTGATGCAAGGTACTTAATTATTTGGTTAAATCCAAATAGGAGCTAAAACGGAGCAAAAACGAGGGAAAAACCCTAAGTTGCGAGCTAAAAGTACAAAGAATTCAGAAGACCGATACGAGGAGACGGGAACGAGGCGAGACCGGGAAGTAACACCCGTGTCGCGATCGAGATTCCCATATCTCGGTCGTGACACGCTAAAATGAGGCACAGAGGACAAGTTCGTTCTGAGGAAAATTTTAGTCCCCAGGTCGCGACTGAGATTCCAAAATCTCGGTACGACCAGCAGCCTTTGAAGCACTGATTTCACATGTCGAAAATTCAAGAAATACGTCTGTTCGAGTGGATAAAAACGTCTCTTCACAGCGGACACGACCCTTCAAACACGACTCTTCAACATCTATAAATAAAGAGTTGCTTTCAGAGTTCAGAGTTGGTTAATTAAGTTTTAGAGAGAGCAGATATAATGTTGAGATTCTGATTCAGAAGTGAGTCAGAAATTAGTTTTCAATTCTATAAAGCAAACTTGTTGTACACAAGATTGTTCTTAGATTATTACAAACACATTAGCAATTAAGTTTAGATTAAGAATTGTTGGACAATCTCTATTCCGAAGATTCAGCGAGAAGAACTAACGGCTGAAGCGCCCCAGGGTCTGACAAACCTACGAAGTTTGAGGAAAGGATTGACAACCCGGAACTCAAATTAGTTAAAATGCTATCCATGTTTATTCTTCTCTGTTAACTTATGAAGATTCACAATTCTATAATAATACATTTACTTTATTCAATAAATATTTATGTTGTTACTTTGATGTTACCTTCGAAGTAAGGTTCTGGTGTTTTTATTAAAACGTATATATTTCATATAATTACAAGGAAACTTTGTTGAACACTTAAAAGAATTAGTTTTTATGGATTATATGATCGTTGAGTCAGCTTATCGGTAGAAATCTGCTCCGATCCATAGAGATTTCTACGGTTCAAAGCCTGTTAATTGCATAAATTTATGAATTGTTACATGTTTATAATCTTAACAAAGTTAAAGTTGTTTTCTTTGCTTAATGCGAATAAGTTCTATACACTTCTTATTTTAAACACAAAAGTTTCTGTCTTGTAATCAAATCTCAAGACAAAATTGCATTCTAAATTTTAACATATATTTCTCATCTGATTCTGACCAATTCAATTCAATTAAACGATTTTCTATAATATAAACCTAAAGACGTAATTTAAATTGTATTAAAATAAGTTTTCGTGAAAAGCGTTCCCTGTGGGATCAATATCTTTTATTACTGCAAGCGAAACCGTGCACTTGCGAAAATCGCTCAACAGGTACGAACAATCTTCTAGCTTATGACAGGACGGAGACGGAATAAGAGGAAAGCATAAGCATCCGAAGACACGGAGATGTGAATAAGTGTATTTTTGATACAAAATTTTAGTGGGAGATTGATAAACCAATATTTTGTGAGGATAAATGTTCAGAAGATAAGTGGCTAGTTCAAGTGCATGGTGCCAAAAACTAAATGGAATAGATGCATGGTTCATGACAGTTCGAATGATATTATTAACAGTTCAAATTGTGCGTTCTGATTTTCCATTTTGAGGTGATGTGTATGGACAGGAGTAACGAAAATTGCATCCCGTTAGCATGATAGAATTGACAAAACGAATTGTTATTGAATTCACCCCCATTGTCACATTGAAAAACTTTAATATCCCATTCAAATTGCGTGCAGACATAGGAACGAAAAGTAAGAAACACATAATAAACTTGGGATTTTTGGGCTAACGGAAAAGTCCATAAGAAGTTTGTATAATTGTCAAGAAATAACACATAGTAACAATGACCACTGGAACTTAAAATGGGAGATGTCCATATATCACTGTGAATTAAATCAAATGGCATACAAGCAAAATTATAAGAGGACTAAAATGGTAATTTTACTTGTTTTCCATTAATACAGGAAGAGCAAACAGAAACATCCTTAATCCTATTATAAGAAATCAAATTATTATTTAGTAGGGCGTTCAAAATGGGAGGCCCTGGATGTCCTAAACGATTATGCCAAACATCAGAAGACAATGCAGTAAAAACGGAATGAGAGGAAGGTGAGGTGAATGGACTGGATATGACTGGATAGAGGTCCCATGTACTGTTAAATCTCATGATACATGTTCCCGTCTGTAAATCCTTCATAGAAAAACCCAACGGATCAAATTCTACAGAAACTTGTTTATCTTTAGTAAAATGACGGACATAAATAAGATTTTTAATGAGTTGAGGAGCATGCAAAACATTTTTTAATCTTAAAGGGTGATGTTTAGTGGCTAAAGATGCATTACCAGATCCACAAATAGGCACACAATGACCATTACCGATAATACTATTTCCATTGAGGCTCTAATTAAAATAAGAAGTGAGTGTACCTTTGTGAGCTGTCATGTGAGATATGGCTCCTGTGTCCATGTGCCATTGATCAAAAGGTTGTGTAATCGACATGGTGTGCATTGCTTCTACAATATCAATTGGTGCATAAGACGGAGAGGCCATATGAAAGTGTGCTTGTGGTATAGGAGGGCGAGGTCCGAGAATGCTAGATTGTGGTGGCTGCCGGCCTGAAGTCGGATAAGGGTAAAGTGGAGTTGCCCATGGTTGCTGCGGTGCCCACGGGTAAGAATAGGCCCACGGCGGGAAGGTGGTGGGGCGGTAACCCGATCGAGAATTATAGCAGCTGCCTCTGCCGCGGCTCTGGCATGTGCCGTATCTGCCGCTACGGTAGTGTTGAGGTGTGCGGTGTTGCACAGGCCGCACTAGAGGGGAGTCCAATGGCTGTGCGGCGGAGTTGGCGGAGGAGGCGATGAGGGTGAGTCTGAAGACGGAACATTTTTGCGGTTATAGGCTATTTCTTCAAGGATTGTCATGGATCTGGCTTTGTGAAAGTGAGGGAGGGGGTCCCCACGGTGGATCTAAGTTCCAATTGTATCATAGGCATCGGTTAAACCATATATGAGTTGGAGAACGATTTGGTCATTGGTAACAGGACAATCTACGTTTGATAACTGATCGGATAGGGATTTAAGGTGCTGACAATAAGAGGAGATATCAGAAAAATCGTCTAGTTTGGTTTTGGAAAATTCTTGTTGAAGGAAGAGCGCACGAGAGTGCTTGTTGTCTGAGAATATGTCCTGTAGGCGATTCCAGGATGTGGCTGCAATCGAATCGGCTTCAATAACAGTGTGAAGCAGATCAATTGAAATAGTGCTGTAAATCCATTGGAGGACCACAGCAGCAATACGGGACTAGAGTTCAGGGTTTATGGTTTGGAGAGATTTGGCGGAAGGGGTTGTGGGTGATGGAGGAATGATGTGGTCAAGGACTTGGAAGGTTTTAGCATGGAGTTTGAACACGGCGGCCCAGGTTGGATAGTGACCTTTTTCAATGTCCAGTGTGATTTTGATGAAGGTTGAAATATTTGAGACTGCGAGGGAGGGATGGGGTGGTAGAATGTGTTTCAGTAGTGGGTGAAGCGGTGTTGGAATTTTCGGTGTTAGGGGTCTTTGTGTTTGAGGTGGCCGATGTATTAGTCATGGCCGCAGCTTAGGGTTTCAGCGACGGTTTAGGGTTTCGGCGGCGGTGAGGGAGGTAGGAGAAGAGAGAGAGAGAGATCGGATGGAGAGATAAAGGGAGGTAGACTAGGTTTTGGTTTCTGATACCATGTAACAATATAAATTGCTCAGTAATTGTTATTGATATGTAATTCGTTTATATACAGAGTACAATTTACTGTGTAGTCAAAGACTAACCCTATATTCTAGGCTAGAAATAGGGAACTAAGCTGTGTTAAATATACAGATAAGATATCAGCTATAAATAAATAATATATACTCTAATAAATTTTAAGTGCTGAGTATTATAAGTGCTGAAAATATTGAGTGATATAACTATTATAAAAATATTATTTGATAATGTTTAACTTAAAATGTTAAGTTGAATTTTTTGACTTACCAAAATAAGTTCTTTTTAACTTAATTTATTAATTTAAGTGGTGGAGAAATAATTGTTATCAAATGCACTTAAATTAAATAAGTGCTTAATATTTTAATTTAACTCATTAAGTGACTTATCAAACAAGGCCTAAGTAAGATGCAGTAAGATATAAATAGGATTAAAGGAGGGGCAACAATCCAACTAACCTACTAGATAGTATAAGGATGAGCACAACAATAAATCAAAGTTAGAAAATATAAGATTAAAATGAATGAATGTGTATATTGGAGGGTGCCTTACTCTATTTATAGTGTAATTTGAACATATGAAGGTAGTTACAGACCTTGAAGCTTACTAGGATACGTGTTACCTCTTGATCGGCTGACATTTATCCATTAGGCGAGATAGGTATTCCTCAAGCTGACTAGGTCTATGACTGACGAGATTGGATGTGATTGTGCTACAACAGGATGATATTGATTGCGTTGGTATTGATCTCTCGTGTGTGACCGAGTCATTGGAGGTAACTGGTCCTTTGTGATGATGCCACGTGGATCCTAGTTCTCGAGTGACAACTCAGGCTTTACTGATGATGCCATGTGGATCAATTTATATCCGTCTGATATTATTTGTCCCCCCTCAGGCCGGGTTTGGCATTCTTTAGGATGAGAAGGATTTTCATTAATGACATCCCGAAAGACTTACTTATCATTTGTCTTTAACAAGTCAAAAAGGTCCAGGCCCATTTTGAGGGCGCCTAACTAATATTTTAGGGATTTAAGAAAGGGAGGACTAATAAGGAGAATGTGTGGCCTTTTATCGATTGATTTTCCCATCATTTCGTCTGCTTCTAAGTGTGGATATGTTAGGACACATTTATCTGTAATGAGCGTCGTTCTAGTTGACAGAGGTCTATCCTTACCCACCGCGTGTCGTATTTTGTATCGTTTTTTAGAGATTGTGTCAGGAGCAGTTAATGCTCTTTGATCATTACTGTTTAGTAATGATGGTGGTTATTTTTTTGCTTCTTCCTCAACTCTATAAAAGGGTGAGGAGGCTGGTGAGTTCCATTTTACATCTCTTCGTTCACAGTTGCGTTCCTCGGTTATTTCGCTTTCTTATTTTTCTGGAATTTTGGTTAAAGTTGATAGTAAGTTTTCCTTGACTTTTACTTTCCTTTTTTTCATGTGCTTTCTATTTTAACTATGGCACTTAAGATGCAAAACCATAAGAATCCTTCAGAGACTGATAAAGCATTTGGGAAGAAAGTTAATCCTCTGGCTAAGGAGAAACCTTCCTTATTGACTATGGAGAAGTTGTAGTTGTTTGTTTGTAGCTGTCGGGACCTGCAACAAATGGATGTTTGTCTTCTCTCCACCTCTTACAGGGAAACCAGTCGTGACGGTTATTTGGATATTTATACTCAATATGAGGAGTTGAGGATGCATTTTCCTCTTGTCCATATTATGGTAGACGTCTTGTAGGACTTTTCACTGTTCCGTTCTCAAAATTCTCCCAACTATTGGCTAGAATTTTTAGCCTTTACAAAAAAATTCTCAAGATTTAGGAATTGCGTTGATCTGGCCTATATTCCGTCAGATATGGACATCGAGATTGAGGTCTACAAATGACATCATTATCTGGAAGATGTGTGACGACTAGACCCATTTCCTTGTAAAAAAAAGGATAAATTTAAGAGCTTCAAGATGAAGTGGTTTCTTGTTGCTCCAAATGAGAAGGCGTTGGATAGTTCGTATTCTAGTGGTTTCCCTTTTCGCGTGGACTGGAACCCACCTCTTGAGGATTATTGTGGCTGGATTAGGGGGAAAGGCACTAGCTAAAGAGGAGCATGAGGCAGTTAAGCAGCTTATGGAGTTTGATGCAGTATGGGACTATGCGGATATGCTCGAGATGCGTTGGATTGGTTTGCCTTATGTGTGTGGCTAACGTGGATGGGTGCTTTTATGGTACTGGCATAAAGGAGTGTATTAGGATTCTCCTAGGTGATTTCCTTTCTTGTTTTAACTCTTTTGTTCTATTTTGCAGGTCTTTATCATGTTTAACCTGGATATTCGTGCTCGTATGTTAGTGAGGAGGCAGAGGGAGGCCCAACTAAGGGCTAATATTGAGATGGTTAGGGGAGTGCAAGCCCCGAGGATAGGTGTGGGTCCTATAGATGATCCGGCTTCGGTATTTTCTGGGTCAGAACTAGTAAACATCGTTCTTTATAAAGACGCTACTCAGATTGAATCTAGTAGTGTAGGCGGTTTTCATAAAGATGCTACACGTATTGGATCTACTAGTGTGACCGGTACTTGAGTATCACACAAATAAGCACTCATTTACCAATAGGTGAATAATATTGTTCCTTATTAATCCTTTAACAAGAACCTCCTTGTCACGACCCAAACTCTATCATGACCGGTGCATAAATTAAGTTAACTTTAATCTATGCTAGCCTTAGTTCTGAACTATAAAAACTTCAAAATCAACTAACAAAATATCAAACTCATCTCAATTACATCAATAATCCTTAAAGGAATCAACTGCGCAAGTCTAAACCGCCATAAACAAAAGTCTCCAACAGATAAAATAAAACTAAATTATTAAGTAGTCTCCTTCAACATCAATCCAAGGGTTACCTCATGAACATGAACTTTAATCTGAAAAAGAAATATTCAACGTGGTATGAGATTTTTGTCTATACGAGCAAAAACCTCAGTGACTAGTAGTTATAGCACACAACAGAAAAGGAACAGGCAGGCAAGCTGATACTCTTCAGTCATGACAATTATAGTTCAAAATATAGTATTTCAAAATCAATTAAACTAAAGGGTCAATATAAGATAATCAATTCAAAATACTGGCAATCAATTGTCAAACATAATACTAAAGCCTTTCAAAATATCAAATATTAGAATAATCAGAAAATAAGGCAACAGCTTTAAAACACATGGTACAGTGTAACAGAGTGGTGATACGGCACACCACCAGGGCCAGATAAATGGTAAGCGCGCTGCCAATAACAGATACAGATAATAGATAATTGTCTTCACATGATTCCACAACTGACTACAAACTGACAACAGACAACCTGACTCAAAGACAAATGCAAAGTCCTAATGTTATGAAAATCGGTGAGAGGCCAGATGACAGGTACATATTTACTGAGCACTTGTACCGGTTTGAAAACATATAATATATATAAATATAAGTCAAAAATCATAACTGATTGAACAAATTATCAGATTTAAAAAATAAAACTAATAACTGCAATAAATGGGATAAGGTGCAAAAATACCCTTAACATTTACTGTTAGGAGCAATTTTATCCCTAACATCTAAAATGGTGCAATTTTAAATATTATTATAAAATATAGATATTTTATTCCTTATTCTGCACCAGTTGCATATCAGTTTGTTTAAAAAAAAGTTTCATATTTTCTGCGATTTAATAATAGAATTGAAGATTAATATTTATAAATTCGGTGAGATTTTTTGAATTTGTTTTGTCCAACTCGTACAATAGACAGTATGTTTTTTAATTTTTTTTAATTTTTTTTCACGTATAGTCATATGTTTATGATCTGTTACCATTGACTGATAAAATGACTCTCATGTGATGTGTATATGACAAGATTCATGACTGGGAAAACAGTTGAATAAATTATTTTTCAAATTGACCCAACTTGACAATGTTAAGGGTAAAATTGTTCTTCGCTGCCAACATTAGGGGTAAACTTGCTCCTTGCTGTAAACATTAGGGGTATTTTTGCACATTATCTCGCGATAAATTGCATATGAAAGTACTAATCATATCAAATCAAAATCTCAATAATTTCACTGTAATTGATAATAAAACAAATCAAATATAAAGACATGTTCCCAGAATATACATTTTAATGCTAAGGATATTTAGTAAACATAAGGTTCAAGATATACGCTTTTACAAAAGAAAATATGCAATCAAATGCCAATTTTTTTTATAAACGGTTTCAGTCTGATATTTCAATCAAATGGTGCCATGTACTATAATTATCACTCACCTGAGATTTAGAAACAATGCTTCACCTAAGATCACAAATTCTTATCGATTAACGATCCAAGGGAACTTCTGAACCTCCTATTGAACAAGAATGACGGAAACCGAATGAATTAATCTAAACTCGAATAGGAACTAAACTATCACGGACACTAGACGTTAAGAAAAGAGGATTAATATGTATTTTCTAAACAGAAAGATGAGTACCCTATAATTATAATTTCTAATTGGGAAGCAAGGAACATCAGAGTTTAAAACATAAATAAAACGATTGGCAGATATTAAAATATTACGTAAGTGATAGGTATACTGATTATACCAAAAATTCTAGGCGGAAGAGAGAAAGAAAGTGAAATCTAGTTTAGTTTTTACAATGTATATTTCATACAAAAAAAATTAATCTTATGGAACCATGATAAAAAAAAAGACAAAGAACAAAATGGGTTTAAATCATATTTAATTAGTCCATATTTTTCAAATGCAGAGATGATTTGATGGAAAAGGAATTTGCTAGCCACTTGGAGTATCCATCATAACACTAATAAAGTTGAAGAATAAAACATTGATTTAAAAGTGATGAACTTACTCGGACAAATGATGAACAACAGATAAAATAAATTAAAATCGACTTCGACAGTAAAACTTGGGACCTTAGATTAGAGAGCAATGGATTGACGACAGCTCTTCAAAAAGAATATTGAAGAAAACTATTTTCTTTTAGAAGGAGGCTAGGCTTTCAAAAACAAGATAATGACTTAAATTTAGAGATTAAAATACAGTTATTATATAATTAAAATAATTATAACACTATAATTACCTAATAACTACTATAAAATAAATAAATATTTTCTTTTTGACAAAACCAAGAGTACTATAAATCAAATATCTATATAATGAGAATGATATACACAGATATTATTTAGGTTAGGATCATCACACTGTTATTCATAAAGTGGATGAGACGTCCTTTGAGTACTACACATATCCATATCTAATATGGTGTCTCTAGGTGTTTTGGTTTGATTTAAGCTTATGTATTATGTCATCTTGATCCAATCAAATGACTGTGATGCATTTTCATGCTTAGTGAGCATATGCATCCAATGTATCCATTCAAGCCTTCTTTCACTAACATACTCGCCAATAGTTTCGCTTATCTTTCATATCTAATAATTTGGGATGAACTAATCAAAACTATCTGAAAGATATTAAGTATAGGATTGGTGTTTCACAAAAAAAAGTATAAGATTAGTGGCTATCTCCTTATTCATTTGTAACTTAAGCTTCTTAAAGGTATCAATGTACGTTTTCACCTTGACTATGTGGGAACTAACTAGAGTTCTCAGTGCCATCTTATATGAGATTAATGCCTTCGTTATCAAGAACCTTTCTTGATGGGCCTATCCTTAAAATATTTTCTTGAGGTAACCCATGATCGTATATGGTGCATTTTAACTGATAATTATTCTCAAGTTTCTAGCTATATAGTTTTGTTCTTCTTAGGGACACATCGTAATGAAAAAGCGTTTGTCGTGACCTTATTGATCTACATAGAATTAAAGAAAAGTTGATTAATTATAAGGACTTTTATTTCTCCTAGTAAATGAATTAATATCCTATTAAAAGAATTCATGTTAATACATGCTTAATTAGTGGGTCGAGATCCATATTTTTCCTCGACTTAATCGAGCTGAGCCTGTACACCTAAGTCTTGATTATTTAGATATGAAACCCCCTTCTGATTACATCATATGCAACTCTCGGTTCCGAGGGATTGATTGGCACATCCCATCCTCTACTTAACGCTAGGAAAGCCTCTAGAGGACCATCTTAAGCCCAACCAATAATCGATGCTAAAGTGTAACCATTACCTTTAACCCTTAACACTTGCCTTACAAAGATAATCCAATGTACTCGATGGAGGTCAGCATATTTAACTGATCAGTGTCTTTACAAGGTCCGATTGTGGAATGCATTTTTTACTAAATATTTAGAGATTCATTTTAATTAAAGCTTGTTAAGTAGCTTATATGGCTCATGGATTAAAATGTACGATGATGACTGCATTTTGGGCTCGAGGAGCTGCTTTTCGGCACATCGAATTTGAGGATCAAAAACATTTTGTCTATGAAAATTCTCTCCAACTCGTCATGTCGAAAGTTTGGACTCATCGAGATGACTACATTGAGAAAACTTGAGGTTGGCCTGCCTTAACACTTTGAAATGAGATTGGCAAAAAATTTGGATTGACTTGAGCGCTAATTGGACTCGACGAGTTGGATGTGGCCTCGTTGAGTCCATTGTTTTTCTAGTGATAATATTTCTCAGTCAAAATAATTCTCTTTAGATAAAAATAGATATTCAAATATTGCCTTTAATCCCAAATATTTTCGAAATCAATCTTTAATCACCTAAATATCAAACCATTTAGTCAAGAATTAAATTAAGAGATAAATGCTAATTTCATTCTATTGATTTGAACAATCATGTAAAGGATTTTGCAAAAATAAAAAATATAATCTAAATTAAACTAGAAAATAAATTAAAGGTTGCTAAAATAAAATCTAATTAATTAAATAAAAAATAACAAAAGAATAAAATAACACAAATAAAATAAGACAAATAAATCTAATTTAAACTAAAACTAACACAAAACACTAAAATTTATACTAAAATACAAAAATGAAATTAAACTAAATAAACCATATAAAAAAGGGTTTTGTTATATACCGCCCCAAATTACTTTTCACCGCTTCCTCTTAGACATTTTTGTCCTTTTCATTTTTCCATTAAAAAACTTAATATCCTCTCTCCCGAGTAAAAAATTGGATTTATGAAAAATGAACTCGAGAACGTCAAGGAAATCGAATAATTACCGTTCCTATTTACACTAATTGAAATTCGTCTCCAAAAACTAACCGTTCCAATCAATATATAAAAAAAATTCATCCAAAATGTACTAAACGGGTGATTCACACCATTCCGCCTAGGCAGAAATAGATGAACTATCCGTTTCTGCCTAGGTGGAAACGGGTGGAACACCTGTTTCTACCATTCCACCTAGGGAGAAACAGATAGTTCATCCATTTCTGCCTAGGCAGAACGGTGTGAATCACCCGTTTAGTACATTTTGGATGAATTTTTTTTTCGAATCCGGAAATGGAACTTTTGTTTTCGATTCGATTTTCAAATAAAAATAGTTATCCCGTGAATTATTAGTCTTTTTCCTTTAGCGTGTTTAAATTCCATGAATGTTGTTCGGGTTTTTGAATTTCGAAGATATTTGAGAGAATTTCAGTTTTTGAGTTTAAAAAATGAAAAGGGTAAAAGTGTCCAAAAGAGGCGGTGATAAGTAATTTAGGGGAGGTATATAGCAATCCACTAAAAAGACTCTAAAAACAATTTACATAGCAGGGATAAAAAAAATCCTATCAGTCGTGATCTGTCCTTTCAACATGTGTACCTCATTCAGGTTCTAAGGAGGTTTTATGCCTAAAGCTGCTTTTATCTTCTCATTATTAGATTATATCACCTTCTGACACTAATCATATAACCAAGAAACGTTCCCGAACTAACCTTAAAAGTTCAGTATTCTAGGTGCAACATGTGGTCGTACTTCTTTATTACCTTAAATGCTTCCCATATATCTCTTGGATGATCCACATCACACTTTCTTTAATTGACCATATCATCAAGATATATTTCCACATTCCTACCAATTTGGTCTGCTAAAACTTTATTTGCTAATCTCTAGTATGTTTCCCTCTCATTTTTTAGAACAAATGACATGTGACCTTATAATAATATATGGCCTGGTGTGTGATGAAGACTGTTTTCTCCACATTATCCGTATCCATCTTGATATGAGGATAACTCATCTTGGCATTTGTGCATGAATATACCTCATGTCCAGCTATTGAATCTACCATCTGATCTATATTCAATAGAGGATACTTGTCGTTAGGGCATTTCGTTGTTGAGATTTATAAAGTCCACACATATCCAATATGAGCCATTTGGTTTCCTTACCAACACGACATTCACCAGCCATCCTGGGTAATCTACCTATCTTATGAAATCAACATCCAACATTTCTTCACTTCCTCTTCCTTTCTAGCATGACCACCAGGAGTTCCATGTATCCCTCGGGGTATGGAAAAATCCCAAGAATGATCTGATACATCATTTAGTCCAAAAAAAAATCTCGGGCCCTAGTGGTACATAATGTTCGAAAAATCTGCCCAGATGGAGACAAATCACTCCACCAACTAAGAACGGTCATGTACCATCACCTATAGAATCAAGAAAGAGCATTCAGTCTGTCAATCCTTACTATGTCTGAACTTAGTAAGTTTTGGGGGTCCTTTGAGGCTATGTGCGGGCATGAAGGAATGCTACCTGGTTCACCCTACCAGTAGTCATATTCTTGTCTCAACGATTAAGCCATGCATATAGTCATATATATTTTTTCTATTTTTCTATTATATATAATATATATTTGTAGATATTATTTATTATATATATATATATATATATATATATATATATACACACACACACACACACTAGTGTTCAATGGAACATACCAATATACCCACGTAGTGGAACTCTATTTTTTTGCCTAAAAATTTCTTCTTCTTCTTCTTCTTCCCCTCGTAGGCATGAGATGAATCATATAGCACCTCTTGTGTTCCTAGCACTTCGCCAGACCATTCTATCGGTAGGAGCGATAAACACTGTATACAAAGAATATGGATGTTGTCAAAGTGAGTTGATAATTTCTCAATGTTCAACTTATAGATCATGACATATAGATTGCTCCCTTTTACCTATTATACCTTCCACGAATATGTAATGCTCCTCAACTAGGAGCTTCTTAAGTTCTTCCTTCACATCCACCTATAGATGCTTTGCAATTTGCAACTCTTTATTGTTGTTATGGCTAACAACTCTACCTCAGCTACAAGTTCAAAAATAGTTTCATTTTCTTCCTCCTCCTCCTCAACCATATTATTAATGAGGCTAAGTATCTTTCATGAACCATCTTTCGGTTGCTCCATACCATGGTTGGTTTGTCACATATGGGAATCTGTAAGGCCAAATGCCTTATAGAATTAGGTGCTTATATGGCCTATCCATTATGGTGAACTCACAATCACCTTTTTAGATCATATCCCCTCTACTACTGGGGTAAGAACTACCACGTTTTCATGGAGATAGAGTATGAGGTTAGCCAAAAAGAACTCTGGACATTATACTTTTCAGTGATAGGAGAGCCAGATCATGATCTGCGAGCCCTCTTTTGGGGAGGTTCAAAACCTGACCCCTCACTATCATGTTTATTACTCCTTATGGCTATTTAGGATCTAGGTGAACTTCCCCTGTAGCAAATGTGTGCCTCGTGTCCCCCTTCCTCTCTAACAGGATGAGTGAGTAGGGTTTGGGATGTAACCCTAATCTGAGCACATCGCCATCCACTGAGATCTATGTTCCAACCAATATCAAGTAATTAAAAGCATTGTTGAAGTTGGTTCACCATGACCACAACCACATGCTTTTAAAGCTCCATTTACTTTCGGAAATTGTTTGCAAAATCCGAAGTAAAATTCAGATTTTTGGATATCCCTTTTGGAGTTTATGTGAGTGAGAGGAACTGCACGTGCATTTTCGATTCAGCTTTTTTAGGACAACTTGTGGTGCTCAAACAAAACAGATTAAATATAATTTTTTTATAAAAGCTTTCTTCATTTCTTATCCTGTCCATTTTTCAAATCATCCTTGGCCGTTTGATTTCTGTAGCAATTCGTGAATGACGGTCGAGATGTTGATGTTTTAATTATTATTCTCATATCGTCTTTCCTTAATTGGACAACACATCTGGCTAGTCTTTTCGTAGCTAACTTTTACTTCATCAAACATAACTAGTACTATTTTGTTTGCATTTTCATTTGTTTTTCCTTTCACATAAAATTTTAGTAATTAATTATATTTCAATTACATCCATCACATAAGTTCACTCCTTATTATTTCATGTTTCATCACGTATATTCAAGCATAACGTTATTATAAATATAATTACAATTTAACTTACTCTTTCATAAAACTAAAAATTTAGCCTAACTACTAAAATTAAATGTTAAATATTAAATGATGTAATTATTTGTAACTTTTTTTTTTCGGCATTGTATATCATAACAAAGATCATCAATATTACACACATTTCATTATTTACAATAAATTCTAACATAAAAAAAGCACAATAATTTTTTTTTTCAATTTATAAATCCATCCCGTTTTTTCAGTAATAAAAAAACACATTTATTTACTTGCAAATTAATGAAACCGTATATTATTTTTTGGTACTTTTCCTTATATCTACATCTATCTCACATTTGAACTTCTCAATTTTGAACCTCTGATACCTTTATTTCACTACAAGAAAACAACTAGTTAGCTACCGCAGCTTTGGTAGCTGATGCGGTAGCTAAACACGTGTACCGACTGAATTTAACTGGATACCGACCAAAAGCAATCAGTCGGTAAAGGCTTAGCCGCTGGACAAATGCCGACCATTTTCTGAAGATAGTTGCAGACATTAGCGACTACTATTTTGGTCGCTAATCAGTCGCAATATTACCGACTATAGTTTGCGACCAAATGTAGTCGCTAATGGGCAAAATTGACACGTAAGTATATTTGTTTATTGACAAATTACCGACAGAATTCTGTGGGTAATGAGCAAGATGGAAGCGTAAGCTAATTGGTTTACAGACGAATTTCTGATGGAAATTTTGCCAGTAATTTATTTATTTGCAATTGAATCTTTTATGTATAATTGTAATTACAATTACGATTATTAAATACAATTATAAACAAATTTTAACCTTCACAATAAATTAACCACAATATACAATATTCATGAAAGCTAAAAATATATATAGAAATAATTAATATTTAAAGTTTAAATATGTCCAAATATATATGGTAGCTCACAAAATATCATAATCTAGGTTAATATAACATATTAGGTCAAAAATTTATATGATAAACTAAAACAAAACCTATAAAGTTGCAAAGTATGCACCCACAAGGAATGGAACGACTCTCAACAAGTTTGATGTTATAGCAAACCCGAAAAATGCACCACAAAGCTGCATACAATGTTGTGGAAGAGCAGAGAACCTTTCTACTCCGAGAATCGTCGTGTTTCAATAGATGATTGCATAAGGAGACCTTTGAGGATGTAAGTCGTCACCTTGAGCTAAAAGAGGACCGTTTAGCTGCTGTTAGAGTCAATTCTGAAGCTAATTACATCGGTTCTTATTCCAAAGGGAAAATATCTAACTCTCAAATGTTTCTATGGCAAGGGCAAAAGCAAGCTAAGGAACCCAAAGATAAGGGCCAGAACAAGAACAAGAAAAAAGTGAACATCTTGCGTATGAATGTTACAAATGTCAGCAAAGAGGGCACTATAAATCTTATTGCAAAGTCCATTAAGGTACATGTTTAAAAAACGCTTGTAAATCAAGTTTTTGTATCTGCTAGTGTTCTTTTAACTGAATTTGATCCTCTATGGATAAATGATTCAAGTGCCACAGACCACGTAATGAGGGAGCGTGATGCCTTCATTGATTTCCGGCGTTTTCCAGTTGTGTGTGGGAAATAACTCGAAGGTTGAAGTTTGAGGGATCAATACTTGTGGGCTGTTTCTACGAGGTGGTCGTACTCTCTTCCTTCATGATGTTCTTTATGCTCTAGATATTCAAAGAAATCTCATTTTTGTTTCAGTTTTAATGAACATGGGTTTCAATTTACTTTTTAGCAATAACAATTTGAACCTGTGTTTGCAAGACCCCTATTATGGGTCTGGTTATTTTACAAATGGTTTGATCACTATGGATATTGAGTTGGGTACTTATAATAATTCCATTTCCTTTAAAACTGTTTCTTCTTTTAATGATGATAAAGATGCATTATTTCTCGTTTAAATCACATATGTTAAGATCGCATGAACCGATTAGCTAAAGAAGGCATGTTAGATAGTTTGAACATAGTTGAATTACCACCATATGAAACATGCCTAAAAGGAAATATGTATAGAAAACCATTTGGAAAGGCTACTAGATATGACTACCCTTTATAATTAATCCATTCAGATGTATGTGGTCCAATGAATGCGAGGGCAAGGCACGTGACTTATTACTTCATCACTTTTATTGACGACTATATGAGATATGTTCATGTCTATCTTATTTCTCATAAGTTTGAGGTATTAAGTTGTTTCAAAAAGTTCATGAACTTAGTTGGAAACTAGTTAGATAGAAAAATTAAAGCTTTGAGAACCGACCGGGGTCGGGAATATCTTTTAGATGAATTTAAAGCATTATATGATGAAGGAATTGAACATCAGTTGATAATTCGATACACTTACAATAAGAATGGTGTTGTCGATAGGAGGATCAAAACTCTTCTCAATATGGTTAGGTCGATGATGGTTGTGGGCAACTTACCCATTTTATTTTAGGGACATGTGTTGCTCACGACAACTTACATCCTAAACCGAGTGTCCTCCAGATTTGTAACTTCCACTCTATATGAGTTATGGATCGATCGTAAAGCCCATTTTAAATTATTTAAAACCAGGGGATTGCACCACGTTCGCCATGATACATGGAGAAAGTTTGGGAACTAGGGCATAGGGTAAGAAGTGTATCTTTATAAGGTACCCAGAACTATTAAAATGATATGTTATAGTGGGAGAAAACAAAGATGGAAATGTCACAGAATTTGAATCACGAGATGTCGTCTTTCTGGAAAACAAGTTTCCAAAATTAGGCGATATTGACGAATATAGCACCCTATATAGGGGACTTAGAGTCTAACGGACCTCTTCATTCAAGTGGAAGAATTTCTGAGGAATCTGATAATGTTCAAATCCCTAAGGAATTTGAGGAACAAGATAATGTCAATGTACCTTAGAACATTACGAATACTCTAGATCTAGATGCAAGTGGGAGTGTTATTCCCCATTATTATGAAAATATAGAACTTAGTCAGAGTGGAAGCATACCAAATTATGATAAATATATGAAGTTCTTCTATCAAGATTCAAAACTGCATCGTACTAAAAGATGAATGCTGATGATTTAGTATCGAAGGCTCAACTATTTTAGTAACTCTTAGTGATGATGCGGAACCGAGAAATATTCAAAATTCTCTCTCATGTCTTCAAAAGGATAAATTGATTAAACCACTAGAAGAAGAAATGGCTTCCATGCAACTCAACCATGTTTGGAAACTCGTTGACTTACCTAAGGGTATAAGGGAAATTAGGAACAAGTGGGTTCTCAAGATTAAGCGAAAGGTTGACGATGGTATCGAAAGATATAAGGCTTGCCTAGTCGCTAAGGGCTATACAAAACATGAAGGAATATACTTCAAGGAGACTTTTCCTCTGTTGTGAGATTTACTTCCATAACGCTCATACTCACGATTATAGCAAGTTTGGATCTAGATCTACATCAAATGGATGTTAAGATTACTTTTCTCAATGGAGAATTGGAAGAAGAAATTTACATGCAACAACCTATAGGTTTAAGAAGGCATCGAATAAAAGGTTTACAAACTGATCAAATCAATGTACGACCTTCAATAGTCTTCAAGGCAACACTATATTCATTTTCATAATGAGATGACATCAAATGGATTCAATCAGATTGAAAAAGACCATTGTGTCTATACCAAGCGCTTTGGAAATAAGTGTCATTCTATCATTGTATGTTGATGATATCCTAATTGCAAGGAATGACAAAGCTTATGCAAATCGAACCAAAGCTTGACTTAGTTCAAGTTTTGAGATAAAAGATATGGGAGAAGCATCATATATCCTTGGTGTCAAGATGACAAGGGTTCATTCTAAGAAATTGTTGGCCCTGTCTCAAGAGACTTACATCAATAAAGTTCTTGAGTGATTCAATATGCGGAACTACAAACCCATTGATAGCCCAATGAGCAAAGATCATAGTCTAAGCTTAGAAATGCTCCCAAAGACACAATAATAAATCCAGAAAATGAAAAATATTCCTTATGCAAATGCGGTTGGTAGCATTATGTATGCCATGTTATGCACTAGGCTTGATATTTTCCATGCCCTGAGGATGGTAAGAAGACATCAATCCAACCTAGGACAAGCACATTGGTCTACTGTGAAAGGAATACTGAGATATCTCAAATGAACAACATACTATTCTCTATACCAAGGAAAGAATCTTTCACTACGAGGATACACAGATGCAGACTACACCGGAGACTTGGATGGGAGGAATTCCACATTAGGCTACATCTTCTTGATCGGAAATGGGTCAATATTTTGGAGTAGTAAGAAACATGCTTGTATAGCCTTATCCACCATGGAATATGTAACCCCCCTCACTAGGATCACATAATATCTCACACAATATCAGTTATAGACATGCTTTCAATTCTCAATCATATAAACTTCAATCTCATATAAACTTTACATATTATACATAAGAGAAAGCATTTACAATTTACAATACACGTTTAAGTCATTATCCTAGATAGAGGATTTACAAAACAAAAGTACATCACAATACTCCAAAATGCCTAGATGAGAATGGACTAACACTGCCGGTGCGAACTTAAACAAGAAGAACTCCACCTAACCTGTAAAATCTGTTGGCAAGGGGTGAGCTGCCTACTCAATAAACATATTACGCATATATGTATATACAAAAGTAATATAAAGAACACAGATCAAAATATATCATCAGTACCAAGTTAGAATTTTCAAGAAAGATATTCACTTCTGTCACGCAGTATAGTAATATTTATTTTAGAAATGCCTTGCTATACTTAGACAATATATATAAAATGGTCCTTGGGCCCAATCTGTATTCCGGCTCACTAAATTCGGAATACAATCATCTGCGCTACTGAGGAGTTAAACTCAACTCACATACTCATATATCTCAACACATGTGCTTCCGGCTCACAATATTCGGATATCACTCTCAACTTAGACCATTTCACATATCCATCTAAGCAAGCTCATATTCATTTATAATCCAACCATTATTCAGTTCCAGTATGTGCACAAGGCTCAACATGCCGTTTTTACTCATAACACTGCAACATACTCAATCATATCACTTTCTTATCAATCATGACGTATCACAAACACTCAAACATTATCCACATCATTCACATCAGATTCAACCACATCTCACACTCAACAAGTCACAAGGCACAATACATTCATACACATATATAAGCAATATGCTTACCGTCGCACTTGGTTCGATCTATTCAACACGATCGGGTGTGCGTTCAATTGCACCTTGCCCTCCTAATGTCACATAACATTTATACAATTAGCCTTAACATAAACTTAATGAAAATATAAACTAATGAATGCTATATGATTTACAAGACACTAACTCCACAAAGTTCATGCAATCTAATCCTTTTGTCTTAGATCATCACGTGATCTACTTGCACACATTCTGCTATAACTTTCTCTATATGAATCCAAATACCATGTTTCTTGAACCTACTGAAACTAGACATATATGGGTATAACATATCCAAAATTCATATTAATATCACTTCTATACAATATATGGCATGCAAAATGACTCTGTCCTGTTTCCAGCCAAGAAACAGACTATCCAGATTTGCATCTACCATAATTCACTCAACCTAGCTCACACGAAACACAATGTATTGCCAAATACTTTTACAGAAATATACTTTAAGTAGTTAATAACACTTTTTTATAAATAAATTTTCCCAAATTATGATTCTAAGGTCCTCAAAATGCTACATCAACATGGCTGCCTCACATGACATTCAATTTCGAGGCAGTCATGTTGCATATAGGTTTTATTCCTCTATATATGGAATTAAAGTCCCATATTTTACAGAGGGTTTCATAACACATATAGAAACATAGTTTATTCTTTATGTAACTTCCAATTCGAACAATATCAATATGAAAAACATTCTCCAATATGACTGAAAGCAGTACCCTATATTTCTGTTTAGGGCACTTGATACATATCTTTCATTTGGACAGCCTAAAACCAATTCAAACAACACCAAAACTCAACAAACTCCATCATAACTCATCCATAACAAATCCTATCATCATACCTAGGTATTTTAGAATCTCCAACTCATAGAAAACAAGCTAAAACAACATACTAACCTTCAACTTGTGTCTATCACCTAGTATGCTTTCTAACTTGACTTGTTTGGCTTGAAAATGGAAGAAATTGGAAGAGTTTTGTTTGGAGGGTGTTAGGGTATGAACAAGGAAGGTTTTCTAAAGCTCTCTTCGAAAATATGGCTGAAAATAATAAGGATGAAGTCTTGTACATCCTTTTAAAGATGAAGAGGTGTAGTTTGTCTTACCTTGGGTGACATCATGCTTTGTGAGGTGCTTACCTACTAAACTTCATTTCCAGACCTCCATAAGTCTAATTTAATCAATTAAGGACATGTGCATTCATTCATTTAAGTCCTAACGCAATTAACCAATCGTTACATCTTAACGACACACTAATCGCCTCCTAATCGCACGGTAATCACATCATGAATACGAAACTTCTAATGACAATGAGATGAATCTAAAATGTATTTATTCAATCATGAAAACATATATGAATATGGGAAGACTCATATGTTAGGGTTTTAGGGATGTTACAGTTCTTCCCCCCTTAAAGAATTTCGTCCCCGAAATTCACTTACCAGAAACTTCAAATAGGTAAGCCTATTGTGTCCTCATATTTTCTTCTACCTCCCAAGTTGCCTCATCAAGTGTTTGATTATGACTCCATCTCACCTTAACCATTGGAATTTCACGGTTTCTGAGTCGTTTCATTTCTCGTCCCAAAATCTCTAAAGGTTGCTCACGAATAGTCAAGTCTGTGTTCACTATCGCAATCTCAGGTTCAGGAATCATATGACTTGGGTCTGATCTATATCTTCTTAATACTGACACATGAAATACATCATGTATTAAAGAAAATTCTGGTGGTAGAGCTAACCTATAAGCCAATGGTCCAACTCTCTCAATGATCTCATAAGGCCCGATGTATCTTGGATTCAACTTCCCTCTTCTGCCAAAATGAACTATTCCTTTCCTTGGGGATATTTTTAAAAATACTTTATCTCCAACTTTATATTCCATCTCCCTTTGGTGTTGATCCACATAAGCTTTCTGACGTTCCTGTGCAGCTTTTAAATACTTCTTTATGGCATTGATCTTCTTAACAGTTTCCTGGACTAACTCAGGTCCTTCTAATTGCCTCATTCCTTCAACATCCCAACATATAGGGCTTCTACACGGTCTTCCATATAATGCCTCATAAGGTGCTATGCCTATACTCGAATGATAACCATTATTATAAGCAAACTCCATAAGAGGTAAATGTATATCCCACTCACCTTGGAAATTAAGAACACAAGCTCTCATCATATCCTCTAAGGTCTGAATAGTTCTTTCTGATTGTCCATCTGTCTGTGGATGAAAAGCTGTACTGAAATGCAATTTTGTTCCCAAGGAGTGCTATAAACTACCCCAAAATCTAGATGTAAATCTAGGATCACGATCTGAAACAATAGATATAGGTACTCCATGCAATCTCACAATTTGTTCCACATAAAGTCTAGCCAATTTATCCATCGAGTCTGTCTGTTGAACCGGTAGAAAGTGAGCAGATTTTGTAAGTCTATCCACTATCACCCATATACTATCGTGTCTACGCCTTGTTCTTGGTAATCCCATCACAAAATCTATAGTGATCCTCTCCCATTTCCACTCTGGTATGGTTAAAGGTTTTAGTTTTCCCACAGGAGCTTGATGCTCATCTTTAACCTGTTGACATGTCAAACATTTGGAAACAAAATCAGATACATCTTTCTTCATTGTAGGCCACCAGTAAAAAGGTCTCAAATTTCTGTACATCTTTGTCATTCATGGGTGCATAGCATAAGGAGAATTATGTGCTTCCTGTAAAATTTCTGATCTTAAATCTGCTACATCTGGAACACATAATCGACTACCTATCATCATAGTTCCATCATCTTCCACAGAAATATCAGGTCTTTTACCTTGTTGTACACGATCTCGCATTTTATGTAAATAAGGATCATGCCATTGTGCTTCTTGGATCCTTTCTTTCAAATCTGGTTTTACCCGTAGTGTGGCCATCAAACATGTTACTTCATTTACTTCTAACTGCACATCCATGGCTCGCATCTCCACTAGTGAATTCAAACTATAACTCTTAATACTAGCCACAATATCAATACTCTTTCTACTCAAAGCATCTGTAACCACATTAGCTTTTCCTGGATGGTAATCTATTGTACAATCATAATCTTTTAATAACTCAATCCATCTCCTTTGTCTTAGGTTCAACTCCTTTTGTGTAAAGATGTACTTCAAACTCTTGTGATCAGTGAGAATCTGAAATGTCTCCCCATATAGGTAATGTCTCCATACCTTCAATGCATGGATGACTGCTGCCAACTCTAAGTCGTGTGTGGGGTAATTCATCTCATGAGGTCTCAGTTGCCTAGAAGCATATGCAATGACTTTCCCATTTTGCATTAGAACACATCCCAAACCTTGTCCCGAGGCATCTGTATAAACAACAAAGCCACCACCTTCAGATGGTAACACTAACACTGGTGCAGAAGTCAATCTCTTCTTTAGTTCCTCAAAGCTTTGGTGACATTTATCATTCCATTGGAATACAACTCCTTTTCTTAGCAATTTAGTTAATGGACCTGCAATCAGAGAAAAACCCTCTACAAATCTCCTGTAATAACCAGCTAATCCAAGAAAACTCCTAAGCTCTGTAACGTTCTTTGGCGGTTCCCATTCATCAATAGCTTTAATTTTAGAAGGGTCGGGTTGAACCCCTTCACCTGACACCATATGACCAAGGAATACAACTTCATCCATCCAAAATTCACATTTGCTCAGCTTTGCATACATCTGATTATCTCTTAAAATTTTCAAAACAATTCTCAAATGTTGTTCATGCTCATCCACAGTTCTTGAGTACACTAGGATATCATCAATGAACACCACAACACACTTATCTAGATATGGCTGAAAAGTCTTGTTCATTAATGCCATGAAAGCTGCAGGAGCATTAGTCAAGCCAAAAGGCATCACAAGAAACTCAAAATGACCATACCTTGTACGAAAAGCAGTTTTAGGTTCGTCAGCTTCTGCAACTCTCAACTGCCAATAGCCCGATCTTAGATCAATCTTTGAAAAATGACGAGCTCATCTAAGCTGATCTAGCAAATCATCAATCCGAGGCAATGGATACTTGTTTTTCACTGTCATTCTGTTCAGTTGTCTGTAATCAATACACAATCGCATACTTCCACCTTTCTTCTTCACAAATAATACAGGTGCTCCCCACGGTGAAGTACTAGGTCGTATAAACCCCTTCTCAAGTAGTTCTTCTATTTGCTTCTTCAATTCTTGTAATTCCATTGGAGCCATTCTATATGGAGCAATTGATATAGGAGATACTCCTGGCATGGTCTCAATAGGAAAATCAATCTCCCTATGAGGTGGTAATCCTGGTAGTTCATCTACGAATACATCTGCAAAATCTCGCACCACTGGAATATTCTCCAATTTGCCTCCATCCTCCCTAGTGTCCACAACATGAGCTAAATATGCCTCACACACATTTCTAATCCATCTGATTGCTTGAATTGCAGATATTAAACAAGACGGCACAACCTTTCTCTCCCCAACAAATAACATAGTTGATTCTGAATTAAAATGTAACACAACTTCCTTTGAACAACAATCAACTTTAGCTTCATATTTACACAGCCAATCCATCCCCAAAATAATATCAAATTCTCTAAACCCCATAACTACTAAATCTATAGGGAACTCACTTCCCCTCACTTTTATAGGACAATCTCTCCAAACCTGATTGACAATAACATTATTCCCAACTGGTAGGATAACTCCCACATCATATCCTAATGGTTCTACCTTCCCATTTATTTTCAATATAAACTCAGGTGTTATGTATGAATGAGTGGATCCAGGGTCAATCAAAACAAAAGCTAAGTATCAAGGATAGAAATTGTACCGGATATAACCTCTGGTGCTATTTGAGCTTCACCCCTCGTCATATTGAAGGCTCTATTTCATGGTAAATTTTGTGTCTGTCCACCCATAGGAGCATCATGTCTACCCCCTCTACCTCCTCCTCGACCTCTGCCTCTGCCTCTGCCTCTATCCACTCCAGCTGCACCACCTCCTATATTAGACTGAGGTTGAACTCTCTCTCCTCTATCAACTAATAAGGGACAATCATTACGATAATGGCCTGTTTCTCCACACTCAAAACATGTACCCTTCTTAAATGAACCATAACACTCTCCTGTGTGAGATCGGCCACATCTTCCATAAACCAGGGAAGGTCCCCAACACTCACCTCTGTGTACCCGTCCACATGTCTGACAAGCTGGAAAAGATGTTGTCCTCGCTCCTCTTCTATACCCACTATTAAACCGACCACCTGAAAATCTGTTACTACCAACAGATGGAGCACTACTCAAAACATCTCCAAATCCTCCCCGTGATCTAGTCCCACCATGATGGATACTACTACTACCTCTAAATTGTTGAGAATAGCCTCTAGAAGAAACTGAGAATCCACCTCTCTTTGATGGCCTGTTAGACTGACCCTATGTATCAAATCTAGCCCTTTTGGTTACAAAAAGTTGTTCTCTATCTTTCACAATTTCCTCAGCTCTGAGTGCAGATTCTACTAACAATCTAAAGCTCGTTTCATGTGCATGAATCCCCATTCTAGCATCTGGATGTAGACCATGTTCAAACCTACGACATTTTGCTTCTTCTGTAGCCACATTTGCAGGTGCATATTTGGCTAAAGTGTTAAACTTAAGCTCGTATTCAGCCACAGACATAACCTCCTGTATAAGGGTCAAAAACTCTGTTTGTTTCCTATCTTTATATATCATTGGCATGTACTTATTAGTGAAAAAATTCTTGAAAATATCCCATGTTATTTTAGTTCTAATTCTTGTCCTTTTAATAGATCTCCACCATTCTAAAGCTTCACCAGTGAAAAGATTAGAAACATATTTGACCATTGAGTCTAGTCGACATTCTGTATTCTCAAGTACATTTTCAATCTTGGCCCACCATTTATCAGCTATATCAGGATTTGTGCTACCCTCAAACTCTGTTGCACCCATCTTTTTAAGTCTCTCAATTTTTTTTATCAAAGATTGGTGCATCTCGACGAGCTTGAACACGTGGCCGAGGCTGACCTTGAGCCAAATAGATTCCCATCATTTCTTCAAACTGGTTGTAACCCTGCGGATAACCTGCATGTCCTGAAGCTCCTATATGTTCTGAGCCCCCAGACTCATGAACATGACCAACTGAACCATGACTAGACACATTACCGGATTGTCCATTCTCACCATCAGACTCTATAACCCTACATGAAACATGACCATGTCAACATGCTTTAGAATAAGAAAATATGATTATGTGGTCTTAACCTAGGAATCCAAAACAAGTTATACACAACCTAATCCCTAGGAAAGTAGATCCGCTCTGATACCACTAAATGTAACCCCCCTCACTAGGATTACATAATATCTCACACAATATCAGTTATAGACATGCTTTCAATTCTCAATCATATAAACTTCAATCTCATATAAACTTTACATATTATACATAAGAGAAAGCATTTACAATTTACAATACACGTTTAAGTCATTATCCTACATAGAGGATTTACAAAACAAAAGTACATCACAATACTCCAAAATGCCTAGATGAGAATGGACTGACACTGCTGGTGCGACCTTAAACAAGAAGAACTCCACCTAACCTGTAAAATCTATTGGCAAGGGGTGAGCTGCCTACTCAATAAACATATTACGCATATATGTATATACAAAAGTAATGTAAAGAACACAGATCAAAATATATCATCAATACCAAGTTAGAATTTTCAAGAAAGATATTCACTTGTGTCACGTAGTATAGTAATATTTATTTTAGAAAGGCCTTGCTATACTTAGACAATATATATAAAATGGTCATTGGGCCCAATCTGTATTCCGGCTCACTAAATTCGGAATACAATCATCTGCGCTACGGAGGAGTTAAACTCAACTCACATACTCATATATCTCAACACATGTGCTTCCGGCTCACAATATTCGGATAGCACTCTCAACTTAGACCATTTCACATATCCATCTAAGCAAGCTCATATTCATTTATAATCCAACCATTATTCAGTTCCAGTATGTGCACAAGGCTCAACATACCGTTTTTACTCATAACACTGCAACATACTCAATCATATCACTTTCTCATCAATCATGACGTATCACAAACACTCAAACATTATCCACATCATTCACATCAGATTCAACCACATCTCACACTCAACAAGTCACAAGGCACAATACATTCATACACATATATAAGCAATATGCTTACCGTCGCACTTGGTTCGATCTATTCAACACGATCGGGTGTGCGTTCAATTGCACCTTGCCCTCCTAATGTCACATAACATTTATACAATTAGCCTTAACATAAACTTAATGAAAATATAAACTAATGGATGCTATATGATTTACAAGACACTAACTCCACAAAGTTCATGCAATCTAATCCTTTTGTCTTAGATCATCACGTGACCTACTTGCACACATTCTGACATAACTTTCTCTATATGAATCCAAATTCCCTGTTTCTTGAACCTACTGAAACTAGACATATATGGGTATAGCATATCCAAAATTCATATTAAGATCACTTCTACACAATATATGGCATGCAAAATGATTCTATCCTGTTTCCAGCCAAGAAACAGACTATCCAGATTTGCATCTACCATAATTCACTCAACCTAGCTTACACGAAACACAATGGATTGCCAAATACTTTTACAGACATATACTTCAAGTAGTTAGTAACACTTTTGTATAAATAAAGTTTCCCAAATTATGACTCTAAGGTCCTCAAAAGGCTACATCAACATGGCTGCCTCAATGACATTAAATTTCGAGGCAGTCATGTTCCATCTAGGTTTTCTTCCTCTATATATGGAATTAAAGTCCCATATTTTACAGAGAGTTTCATAACACATATAGAAACATAGTTTATTCTTTATGTATCTTCCAATTCGAAAAATATCAATATGAAAAACATGCTCCAAGACGACTGAAAGCAGTACCCTATATTTCTGTTTAGGGCACTTGATACATATCTTTCATTTGGACAGCCTAAAACCAATTCAAACAACACCAAAACTCAAAAAACTCTATCATAACTCATCCAAAACAAATCTTATCATCATACCTAGGTATTTCAGAATCTCCAACTCATAGAAAACAAGCTAAAACAACATACTAACCTTCAACTTATGTCTATCACCTAGTATGCTTCCTAACTTGACTTGTTTGGCTTGAAAATGGAAGAAATTGGAAGAGTTTTGTTTGGAGGGTGTTAGGGTATGAACAAGGAAGGTTTGCTGAAGCTCTCTTCGAAAATATGGCTGAAAATAATAAGGATGAAGTCTTGTACATCCTTTTAAAGATGAAGAGGTGTAGTTTGTCTTACCTTGGGTGACATCATGCTTTGTGAGGTGCTTACCTACTAAACTTCATTTCCAGACCTCCATAAGTCTAATTTAATCAATTAAGGACATGTGCATTCATTCATTTAAGTCCTAACGCAATTAACCAATCGTTACATCTTAACGACACACTAATCGCCTCCTAATTGCACGGTAATCACATCATGAATACGAAACTTCTAATGACAATGAGATGAATCTAAAATGTATGTATTCAATCATGAAAACATATATGAATATGGGAAGACTCATATGTTAGGGTTTTAGGGATGTTACAGAATATGAGTATGTTTCTTACTCATCTACAACCTATGAGGCTGTTTGGTTGAATATATTTCTGGATCACCTAACCATTATTACTTCAAGTTCTCCAGTAATAATTAAGTGATAGTCAGTTTACTATTGCTTTTGCTAAGGATCAAAGATTTCATAGCAAGACAAAACATATTAAGATTAAGTATCACTTTTTAGAGATTTAGTTGCACGCGAAGAAGTTTATGAAGTATGTTTCAACTCATGATATAGTTGCTGAACCTCTAATGAAACCTGTCAAGAGGGATGTTTTTATGAAACATATTAGGTCTTAGGGATTGTTAAGGATCTAATCGTACTTTTGTTACATGTATTTTTTAGAACATGTTTTTCTAATTAAATAAAGTACTTTTGAATTTATTATAATACACATATGTAAATGTTGTATGTGAATGTTTACCATTGAGCATATCAGACAAAGAAATAACTAACTCACGTGAGTGTTTACCCTTATTTTGTTATTATGGTGACAAAGATAAGGATAAGGCTAATATTGGAGTACACGAGAACTTTCTGAATAATTAAGGTCATCTTGCTATAGCAATGAATCTAAGTTCGTTAGATTGTAAGATATAGATATGCATATAAGTGAATAAGTATGTATACAAAAGCTTAATCATAATATGAGATTTCACTCAAAGTCATTTAATGAAATCTTTTATCTTAGACAGCCGGAGGTAGTCCTATAATGAGAGAGACTAAGGTTGGATGTTATGGCACATCAGAATTGAAACCTTGGTATGTTGTTTGAGCACATACACACGTTTTTTTCAAATGGAAGGAATTGAACATCATAACACATGTTTTTCATACCATGTGTGCTTAATGACCAATAGATGGTAAAAGAGATAATCTCATCTTTTTTCTTAGTGTGGGACTCACTTTGTGAAATCATGTTTTCTTGAAACGGTATCTTTGATACCCTTAACTAGTTCAAGAAGTGTAATTCACTTTGATTGCCTTAAAAGGAAGCTCCCAAGAGCTATGTGCTAATTCAGCTCGGAAAGGGGCCAACTAGGCAAATAAATTGAATTATTATGGAAAGAACATAGTAAGAGGGAAAGACTATATTAAATTTACATCTTGAGGTTCCATGTTCCACGAATCCGGATAGTTGTGCGTTTATGCACACTTGTGAAAATAGATAACTGTTGAGATGATAATGTTTATAATGGATGTGATATGAAGTATAAGATAAGGCACGCCTTTTTCTTATTTACACATGTAATGCGAGAGGTTGTATATCTCCAACAATTATACAACGTTTGAGTTCTCGATAGTATAACGGTTGCACAAACTATTTGCGATTATGAACGAGACATAGTAATGGAGTATGTTTTCGTTATGTGCGAGTGAGAGATGTAGGAATCAATGGACCGAATGGGCCTTGGCCTAAACCTGATCCATTAAGCCCGCTCATAACTTTATGGGTTAGGGATTAGAGTTTTGCCTAGTTATAAAAAGACAACTAAAGGAGGCTAAAAAAAGATACTGAAAATATAGATAGGCAAGCAATTAATAATTCAATAAAGAAACACTCTGAATTCTCTCCTTTCTCTTTCGCAAAGTCTCCCCCCAGACTCTCGATGTGCATTCTTAATTCGTGAACCTAAGGTGATTGCTCCTTTAGTGTAGCCTTCATCTTGATTGGTGATATAAAGCCACAATTTGTTTCTTCCGCTACAAATCAACGTATCCGCGCTACAAGAGATAAGTCTATATCTGTTATATATTTAATTGATAGGTCCAAGTTCATTTCCCGTCCCTTAGAGTTTAAAGAATAACCATCAAAATCTACGCTTTAAGAGTTTCACAAATTAATGTCCACAAAAAAAAATTAAATTCAGAATAGAACATCATAAGATTAAAATCAGAAACTATTGAAACACCAATAAAATCAAATTTTAATGACAGTTGATGAGAAAAAGAACATAAAAGAAGATGCAAGCGAATATTTTATTATATCTATGGTGCACCATGTTATACGCGTACCAATCTAATAATGTAATATCACTTTATACCTCAATCAATAAAATATTAATATTGTATAATTAATAAATTATATATTATTTTTAGTTAATTATTTATATAAAATTTTAGATCCTAAAATATAAACGCTAGACATTTAAAAATAAATCATAAACTCTAATTTATAAACCTTAAAATCTAAAATATTTGATATGATATATATTAAATCACTGGTTTCACGCATAATGGCATGATATGACAAAAGTTGAATAAAAAACTCAAATACTTTAATATTAATTGTAAGTTTTTTATATATGTTTTTCAACACTAATTTCTTATAAATATATATATATATATATTAAAAATATCGGTATATAACATTATTTTCATTAAAGTAACAAGAAGAAAATTATAAGCTAAGAAAGTTTCCAAACTTCATCCAGGTTTGAAATTTTTTTTATAACTTTTAATTGGAAGATAAACTCAAACTTTATTTTATTTTGTTTTCTTCATTGAATAAAGCTCTTGATTGATTTATTTCTATGTTAGGTTTGATCATTTCTCATTTCTTCGTAATGTATCTTGCTTTTCCCTTATATGAAAGTGCGCCGTTTTACTCATTTTATGGGAGTATTACTAGGGGTGAGCAAAACCGAACCTAAAACCAAAAATTGAAAAAACCGAATTGAAAAAACCGAACCAAACCGAACCAAAATGCAATTCGGTTTGGTTCGGTTCTCATTTTTGTTCAAATTCGGTTTTTGGTTTGGTTTGGTTTGGTTCGGGTATAAACCGAACAAACCTAAAAACTGAATTAGAGTATTATTTGAATATTAAAAATAACCCAACACATATAAAAGTCGATAAAGAAGAAATAGAGTATTATTAGGATTAGAGTTGTATTATATTATTTGGTTATTAAAAAGAAAAACTTGAAGCTTTTTTCTTGTAATACTGTCCAGCACATAAAAGTCAGAGAAAGACATGATTATTATGCATTTTGAATAGGTGAGATTTTAATTAATTTAAATAAATTAATTTTGTATTATTATTTGAGATGTTTTATAACTTATAAAAAAAACAAAAAGTTCCAGCAATATTATAAACCAAAAAAGTCCAGCAACATTTGACATGTATGAGGTTTTGTATAATTTACAAATGTGGGCTGCTATATACCGCATCCGAATTCCGGTTCACCGCACCCTATTGACAATATGGCCCTTGTCACTTTTTCAAACAAGAAAAGTTCACTTTCTCAAATCCTCTCTACCTTCTTAGCATTTTCAAAAAACCGAGCTAAAATGACATGACACCAAGGATAGGCATGGGCAAAGGATTCATGGGTATTACGGTAAGTGTTTTACATTAAAAAATTTAACGTAATCATGATTTTTGCCTCCGAAATCGGAGGCAAAAAAAAAAACCCGGAATCACACCAAATGGGTGCGATTTCCCTGCTCCACCTTTGGTGGAACGGACGAACTATCCGTTCCGCCAAAGGTGGAGCAGGGAATCGCCGCGCGGCTCTCCTTCTGGTGGGCCGCGCAGCGCACCCGATCCACCGTAAGGTGGGATGGGATCGTTACCCGTCCCACCTTATGGTGGGTCGAGTGCGCCGCGCGGCCCACCAGAAGGAGAGCCGCGCGGCGCATCCGTTTGACCGAGAGGTCAAACGTTTGCGGCGCACCAGTCGGCCCTATGGCTGACTGGTGCGCCGCACCCATTTGGCCTGCGGTCAGGTGGTGTAAACCACCCGCCCAGGCCAAAACCGGGCCGCTTTGTGCCTTTTTAAAAAAAAATTAGCCCGGGCCGATGTAGGCAGACCCGAACACATAAAAAATTAAGGAAAATGGAAAATTGAATATAATAAATAAATAATTTTACAGGATGATGTTATTGAGGCGGGTTCTGGCCGCAGACATACGAGCTCACGTGTGGTTACTGCCTTTGCTCGGAGGGACCGGACAGAGCAGCGACGGTTGATGGCGGACGCCCAGAGGGCATATGCAGCACAGGAGGAGCGTGTCGGAGGACATGATGAGGTGGCTGATGTAGAGATGCACGGAGATGACACTATGCCTCATCCTAGTTCTGATACTTTCTCCGTACCTCGTGGCGTCGTGACGAGGGGTCGAGACGGACGATTTGCTTCTACCACAGCATCATCTTCTGGTAAGAGTAATTTAAAAATGTGCTTATATTTATTTGTTTTATTCGTGATTATTAGAAAATATACCAAAAATTTAATGTAAACCGTTTACTGTAATTTCAGGTAGCAGCAAACGCTCGAAGAGTGCTACAGATGATGACTGGGTTGTGAAGGATCCCGTCCCCGGGGGTCCATTTGATGGTGCTGTGATCCCAAGCTTTTTGGGACATGTTGCATGTGCTATTTGGGGCGGTCAGGATAGGGGCGTCCTTAGGTGTCATACCAGATCAGGGTATTGCTCGAAGCTGAGATTATGGTACAGTGGTTCTTCCAGGACGATTCAGTTGCTTATGGAGGCATCTGGCGTGTTCCATCTACCTGGTATCATGCACAGTCACATAGATGCTGCTTTGATCACGGCATTTGTCTGGCGGTGGCAGCCAGACACGTCATCATTTCACATGCCGCTCGGCGAGATGACCATTTTGATGCATGATGTGTGGGAGATATTGCGCATTCCCGTAGATGGTGCCATGGTGACTGCTGATGCGAGTATTGACGAGCTTAAGGATTGCGTGATGGATTTATTTGGGATGACGCGGGCTGAGTTAGATGTCGGTCACTACTCCTCTGGCGGTATACGAGCTGCTTCAGTCATGGATTATTATAGAGGTGATCGGATTCCTGAGACCAGGCTATCGCTTGGACGTGGCTGATGCTCGGTTCCACCTTGTTCGTAGACAAGAGTGGTGACCGCATCTGACCTTCTTGCCTGCTGGAGGTGCAGGACTCGGCAGCTGGAGCCGTTGGACTCTCTTGGGGATCGGCTGCACTAGCATATCTATACCATCATCTTGGTATTGCTAGCAGAGGAGATTGTAGGCAGATGACGGGTTGTCTGACATTGCTCCAGTCATGGATTTATGAGTACTTTCCTTGCTTCAGGCCGCATTGAGAGGCAGTTACAGTTGACCCGGATCTTCCTAGGGCTTCCATGTGGCCATCTATATCGCTGGAGAAGAGCGATGAGCGGCTGAGAGCATTTCGTGCCCGGATTGATATATTGACGGCAGATGAGGTATAATTGCTATATAATTATAAATACTGTTCAATTAAAACAGATTTGTATTACTTGTATGTGTTAATGTAATTTTATACATCTGTAGGTGATGTGGTTGCCGTATGGCCCTGATGCCATTACGGGGACCCCGAGGACGCTATACGCTGGATGGATACGGTATCGGGATGTGATCGAGCCGTACATGCCGGGGAGATGCCTTCAACAGCTTGGACATGTGCAGACCATTCCCAGACCGATATTGCGGCCTTCTAAGGCTGTGCGTCCGTGGGCCAGTTTGAAGTATCGTGTAGATGTGCCAGCTGTGATGGTGCAGGGTATTTGGGACTCTTTTCCCCAGTCGGCCGTCCTTAGATTGTCTGTATTCACTCCAGCACGTACTCCATCAGATTGTGAGGATCAGTACATGCATTGGTACACCAGTCACTCACACCCTCGTCTACTTCCGGAGATTGTTGCACCCGGACCGACTGTTTATACTCGCTCGAACAGTGAGATTGTAAGTTATTTTTGGTTTTTCTTTACTGATCTACAAATGTGAAATGATATTTACTGAAGTGTGAAGTGATATTAACTCTGTTTTTTGTTCATTTCTTTTGACAGTGGGTTAGTCGATTAGCTACCTGGGGTGAAGCTGTTTTGGATCACATGAGTCATTTGGATGAGGATGCTGCGATTGTATATAGGCAGTCGTTAGAGCAGATTATGGGTGTTTGGCATTTGGCCAAGTGAGTTATGACTGTATTTCGAAGTGTATATATACAGAATTCATCAGAATTCACCTGTAACATTACAGAACCATACAAAACCATACAGAATTCATCAGAATTCACCTGTAACATTACAGAACCATACAAAACCATTCAGAATTCATCAGAATTCACCTATAACATTACAGAACCATACAAAACCATACAGAATTCATCAGAATTCACCTGTAACATTACAGAACCATACAAAACCATACAGAATTCATCAGAATTCACCTGTAACATTACAGAACCATACAAAACCATACAAAACCATACAGAATTCATCAGAATTCACCTGTAACATTATAAAACCATACATAACCATATAGAATTCATCAAAATTCACCTGTAACATTACAGAACCATACAAAACCATACATAATTCATCAGAATTCACCTGTAACATTATAGAACCATACAAAACCATACAGAAATCATCAGAATTCACCTGTAACATTACAGAACCATAAATCAGCTATACAAATCTCACGTGCTGGTCTTGTAGCAGTGGATGCGGCATACAATGGTAAGATAGTACCACACAATGCTAATGTGTCCCCACCCGATAAGCCAAATAACATGACAACAGCATTGTACATTATAGCAACCGACCACAAGTCATCCCAAACGAGCATCCAATAATCTGACGTACAACCTGCACCGTCCCAACTTACCCTACGAATAGCTGCATCAACACTATCAACAAACACTCTTTCATATAGACAACGGTTAACAATTACTTCATTTCGAATGTGATGCCTAACTATCTGCCACGCTTCTTCGCTACCAAAAATGTAAGTTGCTACCGTACGGAAACCACAATTTCCATCACCTACAACGTCGTAGTATGATTCGACATATGGTTTAATTATGCCAACTATTTTATCGGAATGTACGAAGTCAGAACCATAATACGTTTTTCCATCTGCATTCATGTATATTAGTGTAAATGAACTATATATTGCAAAACATTTACAAAAAAAAGTTAGGTTTATCAGATAAACATTACCTGATGAGGCACCATTATGTACCGAGGATGAAGAGCTAATTCTTCCACTTCTACCACGACTCCTAGATGAACTAGTAGAATGAGCCCGTCCACGACGAGTTTCATTGTATTCCCAAGAACTCGGCATACGTTTTGTGGATTTGCTCACCTTAGGTCGCCCTCGCACGGGAATTTTGACATCGGGTTCGGTGTACTGAGCTTGATCAGGGTGTAGTTGATCATGGATAAGCATTGAAATATTACGCATTAAGGCTGGGTCGCCTTTAGAAACCTGGTCCACTAAGGACTGAAAATATCGCTGATCCTCGTTCAGATCATTACGCCCTGTATTTTCATCAGTGTGACCATGATTGATTAAAAGTGTTCTCCAAAACACGTGAACACTCTCAGTACTGATCATTTGGTCCAAATCATAAGCTCGTTTCAGCTTGCATGCATATGGTATCTGATGCGAGGTTCTCAATACACAACCGCAACGCACGTCCACTTCATGTCTCAACCCTCTCATGCGCTCTAATTCTTCATTCAGCAACTCCAGACAGTAGTGAGAGACTTTGAATACAAGTTGGTTTAATGGGCGGCCGGCGAAAGTGACTGCTTGACGAAGCCGGGACTGCTCAAGCATGTACCTGATACGAAGATAAAATTACTATTAGTTAGTGAAATGATACAGCCATAAATGCAAATTCCTAAATTGCAGTAGAAGACATTGCAAATACCTTATATTAGTTGCTTGTGATTCAATCTGCTTGTGAACCTTCTACCATACCGTGTCAAGGGAGCCAATTGCCGTATTGAGCCATTGCTTTAGACTAGCATGTTCGCTCTCCACTCGACAAGAAGTTGTGTTGCCAAAATGTAGGAACTCCTTTGTCCAAGCAACAACAAACTTCTCCTTATGCACCAACCATGTATCCTCAACATACGAGATAAGATTTTTGTACCTGCTCATCTTATCCTTCATCATGCTAAGATTGGTTTCGTACTCCTCAATGGTTAATGATTGTAATATTGTTCTCCATCTGCCATTCTTGAATTTAGAGGCAAGGCCTTTATCTCCCAAAATTCTATACACCCGATCTTCCACATCCTTATTTATATGCCAAGTGCATAGCAAGTGCGCTGCTTGTGGAAAAACTTCTTGGATCGGCTTTAATAACCCAAGCTCCCTGTCACTAACAATAACGGTCGGGTTAAGATCAAACCCAATCAAAATCTTTAGCCTTTGCAAAATCCAACGATAGCTCCCTTCGGTCTCGTCTTTAACAATAGCATACGCTATCTTGAAGTTGTTATTGCATGGCGTCATCCCCACAATCTCAACAAACGACATTTTGTACTTGTTTGTTTTGTACGTTGAATCAATGCCGATGTACCAGTGGTAAGTCCTGAACATATCAACTGACTCTGGATGTGCCATGAACACATGCGTTATCACACCTGAATCAGCCTGTGTGTAATTGACATATTTGTTCTCCACAGCAATATGGTAGAATTGACTAGCCAGGTCTCTACCTTCAAACCCGTCCCTCCTTATTTTGTCCCTGTAATTATATATGTGTTTAATTACTGAGTTGTCCTCTGGGTATTTTTCTTTAACTGCTGCTAAAATAGCACAGGGCTTTGCTTGAGCTGAAGTCATATCACGCACAATTTGTTTAGATGCGATACTGAGTCCGCTCATTTGCCGACTTCCCTCTAGATACATACGCATTGTATGGTTATGCATTCCAGTTAACCCAACCCTAGCTTGTATCCCCCATCCAGAAAGGTCTGCATGTTGATAGGCTTTAATCTGAAATTTACAGCGGCACGCTTTAGTTTTACTTTTTCTAATTGCAGGATCTTCATCAATTTTCACAACACCTCTATACCATTCACCCCGTGAACATCCCAACAGCTTCTGTTTTCCCCCATGTTTGTGCGAAGATATTACAATCTCAAATCCATTCTGAATAGCTATCTTTTTTGCCCAATCAATAGCATCCTGACACGAAGGGAAAACGGTGTCCGTTATGAAACGCGAACTATAATCAATGTTATCGGGTTTCCAATCTTCTATCGGTACCTGAATATAGAAAAAATGCATAATATGTTAGCATAATTGACATTAAAAGTAAAAAAATACTTCGGGGCAATTTCTCCCCTGCAAAAATAGTCCGGGACAATTTCTGCCCAATTTTTCCTGAACGGGCAGGATGCCCGTTTCACCATAGGCGGAAACGGGCATCGCGTACTGCCCGTTCCGTAGGTGGAACGGGCAGCGCGTACCACCCGTTCCATAGGTGGACTGGGTGGCGCATACCACCCGTTCCATGGGTGGATCGGGTGGCGCATGCTGCCCGTTCCTTAGGCCGAACGGGTAGTTCATCCGTTCGGCCTAAGGAACGGGCAGTATGCGCCACCCGTTCAGGCAAAAACCAACGAAAAAAAAAATTCAAAATTAAAAAATTACGTTTTTAATAATCGTAATATTACCTCGTGTTCGAAATCATTATCTTCGGGAATGCTTGGATCCATTTTTGGAAAATCCGGGATTTGTGCTCGGGAGAGAAAGGGAGAGAGAGTTTTTTAGGTTTTGAAAGGAAAAAAATGACAAGAGCAATATGGTCAAAAGAGTGCGGTGAACCGGAATTAGGAGGCGGTATATAGCAGTACCCTTTACAAACTAAGATAAATGGATATTAATGTAAAACATTATAGATTACAAAAAAAAATTGTAAAACATTATAGACTTAAAGAAAAAAAATTACACGAATATTATTTCATTATTTCTAATTTGGTTTGGAATAGAACCGAACCGAATCAAACCAAAATAATTTGGTTCGGTTTGAACCAAACCGAATTATAATTTGGTTCGGTTCGGTTTATAAAAAATGCTCTTATTTGGCTCGGTTTTGTTTGGTTCGGTTCGGTTTTTGAACCGAATCGGACCATGATCACCCCTAGGTATTACTCCCTTTACAGGTACGTATAATGAGGTTTTACTCCATGAAAATAGAGAAAATTATTGGCCCTGTTTGGGAATTAGCTGTTAGCTGATTACATTAGCTGATTTGACTAGTTGTTTGTGTAGACCTGTTTGGTAAAAATTAGCTGATTGATAATAGCGGTTTGTGCAAAAAGACGAATAAGGGTATTAATTTTGGCGCAGGAGAAGAGGGAGTCTATCTATTAGGGTTAAAGAAGTCCATTAATTTTAATATTGCAAAACGCTAATTGAAAAGCTCATTTTAAGAGCTTTTTCTAAATTAGCGTTTTCATCCCAAAACTCTCTCCCAAACCTTTCTCCACCAAACACTCCAATTAACGGTTTCAGTGGTCAAACCTCTAAAGTTGGTCAAAACCGCTCTTTTTATCCCAAAACGCTCTTTACCAAACAGTGCCATTGTTTACTATCAAATAGAACTGATTTGTTGAAAGATGAAGTCATTCATGGAGATAAATACTTTGAAGTCTCTGGATGGAACGTGTTTCCTTCCGTTGTGCTGTAAATAGTTCAAATATTATCTATTATTGCTTTATCACGATCTATGAATTTGAAAATACATATTGAAGCTCATCTAATTTACTTACGGATTGTAATCTTTTAATTACTTTCATCGAAATATACTATTTTTTTTTATGAATGAAACTATTACATTTCTCCTCATATATATATATATATATATATATATCACTTTTCGAAAATTTACATGGAATTACAGTTTTTTAAAAATTATTTATAACTATGTTAAATAATAATTTGATTCGTGTCAAACTAAGAAAATCATTATTCTTAATATACTTTAAAGATTATGATTTATAAATTAGAGGTCTAGAATATAATTTTTTAAGGTTAAAATTTATAAATTATAGTCTAATATTTAATTAAGATATAAAAACAATTTTTTTTTTGTGATATATCAAAATAATCGTCGAGATTTAATTTTTGTAGTATGATTTAATTATAGTTTTTATTTTTATAAGGAATATGATATTCATGCAATACTTATTCCAAGTTAGGCCCAATTATGCAGCCCACCCAAGAACTTTCAGCTCGATCAGAATTTAGAGGTATAGGCTAGTTTTTTGTAACGCATCGACGTCGTTTAAAGCGTCGAATATCCATTTCAAACGACATGTCATTTTGGCTTCCTTCGTTGCAGAGACAAACTCCACCGGAAACGACAACTAGAACGTCTACACGAGTCCCACATGGACATGGAGAGTCTCCATTTCAGATCTTGCGTCGCTTTAGCTCTAGCTTTTTGATCCATCCCGAATTAAAGTTCCCTAATTGTTCGCAGATATTTTTCACCTCTGTCGATTCAAGACGAGAAGATAAATGTATCAGTGGCGGAAATTTGAGTTCTTCGAGGAGAAATATGGGGGAAAGAGCAAGATTCCTGATGATGTTACTGGAAAGATCGAGTGCTGCTCCAGCGGCAGAGGGAAAGTGGTTATCGGTTGTGACGATGGCAACGTCAGCTTACTCGATCGAGGCCTTAACTTCAATTTTACCTTTCCAGCTCACTCCTCCTCCGTCCTCTTTCTCCAGCAGCTTAAAGTATGCTCTCTCTCTCTTTTATCTAAACGGGATAGAAATTTAGATTAAAGAATTTCAATCTTGATGCTACTTTAGGTCTTCATTTTCATTATTCGTGAAAAATCATCCCCCTTCCTTGTTTCCCTGCGTCCATTGATTGAGAGTTGTCCCAGAAATCCATATGAAAGAACAATGAACTTGAAACAGCTAATCGAACAATGAAACCAAGTGAGAATTAGTATTGAAGAGATAGAAACTAATGTTTTTCTGCTAAAATTTGAGAAATACCTGACTAAAGGACTAGAAGCATTGATGAAATGACTTGCATTTTGTGGATGGGGTTAGTTTACTGATTAAAATGTCATTTATGCCCCATTGGCCTCAACATATCTACTTCTAATGTTTACTTTTGGTGAATTTTACGTTTCTGATTTCCAAAGTTTCCTATTTGAGACTTTAAACATATAATCTGAGTCTCCAGTTTCAGTCTGAATTGCATTTGTATTATCAAGCATCCACTTAAGCCAAGATTGTGGTTTGAATTTTTATTTAAATTCTTTTTTCTTGTGGGACAAATCAGCAACGCAACTTCCTTGTGACTGTTGGGGAGGATGAACAAATAGCTCCACAGCAATCTGCCATGTGCCTCAAGGTTTTTGACCTTGATAAAAGACAGGCAGAGGGAACAAGCTCTATCATACCAGATTGTATTGGAATTTTGAGAATATTTACCAATCAATTTCCTCAAGCAAAGGTAGCTACTCTTCAGTTTCTATTTCTTTCACATGCTTTGCTCCTGTACTAATCGCTTTATGTCACCACAAGGGCTCACATAACATATGCAAAAACCTTTGCTTGTCCTTGGATAAATATTGAAATCATGCTGTGCTGCAGATTACATCATTTTTAGTACTGGAGGAAGCACCTCCAATACTGCTTATAGCTATTGGGTTAGACAATGGTTGTATTTACTGCATCAAAGGGGATATTGCCAGGGAACGTATTACACGCTTCAAGCTTGAAGTGGACAATGGATCAGACAAAAGTCATTCATCTGTTACAGGTCTTGGTTTCAGAGTGGACGGTCAAGCCCTTCAGTTATTTGCTGTAACTCCTAATTCTGTGAGTTTATTTGGCTTGCATAATCAACCGCCCAAACGGCACACCTTAGATCAGATAGGAAGCAATGCCAATAGTGTGGCAATGAGTGATCGCTCAGTAAGTAGCCTGCAAATCCTTCATGTTTCACATTTTACTTTTCTTATCATTTCTTGAAAGTGTTCTGTTTGGTTTCTATGTGTTATTATTAGGAGTTAATAATAGGCCGGCCAGAAGCTGTGTACTTTTATGAGGTTGATGGGCGTGGTCCTTGTTGGGCGTTTGAAGGAGAGAAGAAATTCCTTGGTTGGTTTCGTGGTTACCTCTTATGTGTTATTGCTGATCAAAGAAGTGGAAAAGACACGTTCAATATTTATGACCTAAAAAACCGTTTAATAGCCCATAGTCTAGTGGTTAAGGAAATTTCTCACATGCTTTCAGAATGGGGAAACATAATACTTATACTGAATGACAAATCAGCTTTGTGTATTGGGGAGAAAGATATGGAAAGCAAGCTGGATATGCTCTTCAAGAAAAATCTTTATACTGTGGCTATAAATCTTGTTCAAAGTCAGCAAGCTGATGCTGCTGCTACAGCAGAAGTGCTAAGAAAATATGGAGATCATCTATATAGCAAACAGGACTATGACGAGGCTATGGCCCAATACATAAATACTATTGGTCACCTAGAACCATCATATGTGATACAGAAGTTTCTCGATGCACAAAGGATATACAACCTTACAAATTACTTGGAAAATTTACATGAGAAAGGGCTTGCCTCTAAGGATCATACTACCCTTCTCTTAAACTGCTATACCAAATTAAAAGATGTTGACAAGTTAAATGTCTTCATTAAAAGTGAGGATGGGTTTGGGGAACATAAGTTTGATGTGGAGACTGCGATAAGGGTCTGCCGAGCTGCCAATTACCATGAGCATGCAATGTATGTTGCTAAGAAGGCTGGGAGGCATGAATTGTATTTAAAGATTTTACTTGAAGACCTTGGCAGATATGATGAAGCCTTGCAGTATATTTCTAGTCTTGAACCTAGTCAGGCTGGTGTTACTGTAAAGGAATATGGTAAAATTCTCCTAGAGCACAAGCCAGTTCAGACAATTGATATACTCATGAGGCTCTGTACTGATGATGACGAATCAGCAAAGAGAGGATCTTCAAGTGGTGCATACTTGTCTATGCTGCCATCACCTGTTGATTTTCTCAACATTTTCATCCATTACCCACAGGCTCTTATGAATTTTCTTGAGAAATATACTGATAAGGTCAAGGACTCTCCTGCTCAGGTTGAGATTCACAATACTCTCTTGGAGTTATACCTGTCAAATGATTTGAACTTCCCATCAATGTCACAAGCTACAAATGGTATTGATCTTTCTCTCAAAGCTAACTTAGGAGTACCTAGGAAAGCAACAGCAGAATCCAGTGGAAAAGTAATTGTTGATCACAGAGATACATACAATGGAAAAGATTGTACAGAAAGACGAGAGAAAGGACTATCTCTGCTCAAGAGCGCATGGCCATCTGATCAAGAGCATCCCCTTTATGATGTTGATCTTGCTATAATTCTTTGTGAAATGAATGCCTTTAAAAAAGGGATACTGTATCTCTATGAGAAGATGAAACATTATAAAGAGGTTATTGCATGCTACATGCAGGCCCATGATCATGAGGGTTTAATTGGGTGCTGCAAAAGGCTTGGGGATTCAGGTAAAGGAGGTGATCCAACTCTTTGGGCTGATCTGCTGAAATATTTTGGGGAACTTGGTGAAGATTGCTCCAAAGAAGTGAAGGAAGTTCTGACTTATATAGAACGGGATGACATCTTGCCTCCTATAATTGTTCTTCAGACCCTTTCCAGAAATCCATGTCTCACCCTCTCTGTCATTAAGGATTATATAGCTCGGAAACTTGAACAGGAATCAAAGCTGATTGAAGAGGATCGGCGAGAAATTGAGAAGTATCAGGTAATGATGTTCTTTCTCTTTCAGCATATTCATTTTACCTTATAATAATGTCAATACCTTGTAAAGAGTAGAGATAGAATAGATACTCTTAGTGACCTCAATTGTTTGTTTACTTGTGTGAATCAATTTCACATGTGTGTTTTGCTTTCTCACTGGGAATATATATAAAATAATTGTCAGTATTGAGGCATTAATCAAATTGCATAATTGCCAATTACATTGAACAGATCAAAATTGGTTAACTTGTTCTTGCTTCACACTCAGGTTGAATATATGTTTTCTGCATTCCTCAAAGAGGTAACGAAACCGTGGAAATAAGAAATAACTCAGTGTCTTGCAATTGTGCAGGAAAATACATTGGCAATGAGAAAAGAAATTCAAGATCTTAGGACTAATGCAAGGATATTTCAGCTCAGCAAGTGTACTGCCTGCACTTTTACCCTTGATCTTCCTGCTGTGCATTTCATGTGCATGCATTCATTCCACCAGCGTTGCCTTGGAGATAACGAAAAAGAATGTCCTGAGTGTGCCCCTGAATATAGGTCTGTTCTCGAAATGAAGAGAAGTCTGGAGCAGAATTCCAAAGATCAAGATCAGTTTTTTCATCAAGTCAAGAATTCCAAGGATGGTTTTTCAGTGATAGCTGAGTATTTTGGAAAAGGAATTATTAGCAAAACCAGTAATGGCTCCGCGCAACAGGTAATGGGAGCACATCTTGAAGCAGCGGATGGATTTTGAGGTCTTTTGGCTGTTAGTGATTGCTTGTTACTAATCTTATGCATTACTTGGCAACTTTCCGGTGAATCACCGAATCATATTTCGAAACAATTTTGAGCTGTGGTAGGACTTATCTACTGCTATTGTTCTTTTCATAAGGGAGTACACTTTAGCCAGGTTTGTTTCTGCCAATTGATTTATCTGTCCAAGAAAGACATTGTGATTTTCCACCGGGAGACATGTCCATTAAGAGATGCATATCCTGAGAAGAGGAGCGTCAGATTGAGGATAATATGTCCATAGTTGGTGCCAAAGTTTTTTCTCCTAAATAATGTTGCTTGATTTCTCTTCTCTGAACATAAAGTTTCATTGTGTGTGTTTCTTCTTTTTGATGTGTTCATGGGGAAGTCATTTCCTTTCTGTTTGAGGTTTGCCAGGTTTGTGATTGTTACAAGTTTTGTATAGCTAATATTGGACTGTACTAATAATACATTTGAGTAGGTCAGTTTCAGATCATAAATTGAGCTACCTAGTTTGCAAAATGTTCCTGCAATTTTCATTGATTTATTTGGGGATTAATATTCTATTCTATTTAGCACAATATCTGGTTCTGGTATTTTGCAATTTCGTATCTGGTATTTAAATGTCATCGCCTACCTTGTGTAATTATCTTTAATATGCAATGTCTATTCTGCATTTTGAAAACATGTTTTCCACTTGAGTAGGTATCTATCTGTCAACACCGATGTGTTTGTTTTTAGTTTTCAGTTATGGGTGGAATCTAATCACTAAAATTTCAAAATTCAAAATTTTGCTTGATACATGATTGTGGACTCTAAAATTCAATTTACATTTATGTACTGAAAATTAGATTAATAATTTGGTCAAAGATTTAGGTATAAAAGTAAAGCTTTAGTCTTTTAATCATTTAAGTTAATTTTATCTTTTATCTTTTCTTCATTTGTAAAAGAAGCTACCAAATCCAATAATGTTGTCTAGTCTGGCACGTGGGTTGTCGAGGCATGTATTAGTACAAAATTAGGAACAAAACAATGAGTGGAGTTGCATAATATTGAAAAGAAATTAAGTAGAAGAAGAAGCCTTGATGGAAGCTTGGAGCTTTTTGAGGGTCTTCCTAGAGATTAATAACAGAAGAAAGATGAATCAAGATTAAAATGACATATTGCGCCTAACATCCACGTGGTGGACAAGGATAAATTTTGGACAAGTTGAATTACGTAAATTTTAAACAAGTTCAGAAGGATAATATGTTACTTTAGAGAGTTTAAGGGATAAATAGAATCTTATTATATTGTAAATGAACAATTAATTTTTTCGGACAAATAGATGAGGCTAAAGATGCATTAAGCCATAAGTAAATAATAGATGTGGTTAGTTTAACTAACAACTAATATTCTTCACATTCGTTTCTTACATTGGTATGGTTAACATATAATACCAAGCATAGGTAGGAAATTTTCGAGATGTGCACTATAGTCAATATATCAATATATCAATAGGTCATTTTAAGGGTAAATAGAATATTTTTAAAGTATAGTGGAATAATTGACTTTTTTAAACAAGTACATGTGGTTAGGATGTATTAAGCCATGAGTAAATGATAAATATGGTTAGTTTAAATAACGACTAATATTCTTCATATTCACTCCTTATGTTGGTATGCTTAACATACAATATCGAGTATCCATAGGAATTTTTCGAGCTGTGAACTTGTCATGACTTTTGTAAGCAAATCGGTTAACTGACTTGTAGTAGAGATATGTGTTGGCCCCAATATGACTATATATACTAGATGGAGGTGAATAATTTTTATTACCCTTTTAAAAAAATTATTTTTCAACTTAAATAAATCTATGCTCAATATGCTTAATTTGCACCCTTGGATATATTTGCGGAATCAAATGGTTGTGCAAATTAATATATTTAGTGAAAGATGTTTAATTCTGTCTTTTGAAATGCTTGAGTAAATATGTAAATGATGACAGTTGAATATTTGTAGATAAATAAATAGATAATAATTAAAAGAGTAGTATAGAGAAGCTTAGATTCGTGATGATTTATACAAATTCAGCAACTAAGGCATACTCATGTACCCGAGAGCACATCTCGAGATTTTCCACTGTGATTTTTTTACCGGACAAGAATTAAGGCTGCGAGTTGTTACAAACTAAAATTTACCCAAGTAAATATCTCCCCGATGTTTACTTATCTCGAAACTTATGGGGTATTTGAGAAACTCACCCTTCAATTTTTACATGCTCTATTGAGGAACTTACAATCTTAAGCTTAAGGGCCCCTAATAACTTATACTTTTTAGAGGATCTAGTGAGAACCAAAGACTCAAGCTATGCACTTGATCCTTTTACAAATGATTTAAGAATATTTAATTTCTAATCACTCTTTCCTTTCAAGCTCACTAGGAGAAAAAATTGATGCAAGAATAACAATATAAACTTCACGCAGATGTAGTATTCTTTCTTCTCAAAATTTTATAATCTTTTCTTAAGCAAATGTGAGTGATGGCTTGGCTATTTATAGAAAAAAAATGTTGAAGTAACTGTTGGAGTGAAGGAGGAACTTCTTTGAAACTTTTCCAAATTAGCCTTGGTGGATAACTTGACTTTTGGTCCATTTCTTCCTCTTTTTCAAGCTTTGGCCGTAAGATCTCTTTTCCAATTTACTCTTCAAATGAATATTATCCTTTGAACGGAGTAACTTGAATATTAATTAGAACATTTTATCGTTAACTTGAACTGTAACTTGACCTTTCAAGCTTTAAAAGGTTTATCTTGTATATAGCTCAAGCTTTAACATAAATGTTGGCTTCCATTTCTAACAACAAATCTGAATAAGTACATTGATAAAGTAGATTTGATTTTAATGTTTAAGTTTTACTTTACCTTGGTAGTTAACTTTGACATCAACTACAATATCAACTTAAATATTAACTTACACAATGCTTTAACCATCTACTTGAGTATTTAACTTGTATGTTAACTTGACCTTCCAAGTTTTGGAGATATTAACTAGAATATCAACTTGAACATACGTTAAAAGACCAATAAACCATGTATTCGGTCACTTTCTTGTTGGGGTGCCAACAAGCCCGAAACAAAGGTCCGTTCATGTTCATGTTAATATCAAGATCCAAGCACACCTTATGGAATGATAACAACTCTAGCCAAGCGTTTGGGGTAATTTTACAGGGACATATGTTGAATTCATTCAAGGGAGCAACAACTCCTCGAGACAGCAGGAAACACATAACCCATTGGAGATATCAGGTAAATATTCCTAGAGTACCTAGTGGAGGATCAAAATCCCTTTGTCTGTGGGACGGCTACAGACATTTGTTCCATCTATGATAAAGAGATATGGTTATCACTAAGGTATTAGCGGATAAAGTGGAGGGCTGAGAAAACATATTTAGGTTTACTTGTTTAACTTGAGTATGAACTTCTTCAATAGGGTTTTGAGAAGTCTTAAAAGTGGAGGATTTTTTTTATTTGGAAGAATTAGTTTTTATGATTTATGGACTATGATTTGAAATAAAAGAAAAAATCTTCTGAACTCTTACAAATTAACAAAGGTTACAAAAAAAAAAAAGTAGAAAAAGAGAGCAAAGGAACTTATAGAAATTGCAAGGAGGAAGATGAAGCAAAAGAGGCGTGGATAGAAATCTTTACTTCAATAGTTTATAAAGGCAAGATTTATGTATCCCAAAGGGTGGCAGGTTCATGATCATTACGTATTCTTTAGGTATTCTCGAGAAATGAAGGATAGGTAATAAGTGCACCTACCGAAATGACAAGAGCTGGACAGTTCCAAGGGAAGGGAAACGTCTGCAAATAGCAGGAGGTGGGCTTCCAAAATAACAAAATTGGCCCATCCTTTCAAATTATGATTAATTTATAAACAAAGCCCTAAAGAGCTTCGACTCAAGCCAGAGGGCACATCTAATAATATATTAAATAAAGACTTGGACACGTGGACCAATAGGTAGCTTTAGGAAAAAAAAAGCATAACCACCAAACCACATGTCCCAATCACAAGACCGAATTCCAAAGATACGCTCCTAATCCCTAAAAAGCGTTGTAATTTGTGATAAAGGGGAGACAGACACAAAAGCACGTGGAATATAAGCCAATCGGATGCCAACACATGGAAAGCTACTCATCAGTAGGTACCTTTCATATATCTATAAATAGTCATTCCTAAAAAGGCACAAGTACATAATCAATTATGTATTCACTTTGCTTTTAAGTCTTACTTACTTCCTCCTTAGTAAAATCATTGACTTAAGCATCAGAGAAAGGACACTGTACTCTGACCCTTCTCTAACAGTTTTTTTTTTTTTGTTCTCTTCAGGTGACTGCAGCTCAACTTGATTAACCTATTATGTAGATTGAAGGACACGAACGAGTGTTTTATCATTCCAATGATATGCACTCCATGTGCATGATGGGCTTAATACATCCAATGTATTTGAGTTGATCGTTTTATATAGTTCAATTTAACTTCCAGAGTTAATTTAAACTTATCTTAAGAAGGTATAAACTTGTGCACATTTCTCTTACGTTTCCTAAAACTAGATAACTAAGCACTCTATCCATCGAGTCTTAGTTGTGTTATAAGTTTATAACTTTCTTAACAATGTCAATGTAACTTCAACTATTTTAGAACTTTTAGGACATTATAAAACGATTTCTTCTTCTTTATATTTAGGATTGTTTAAAGTAAAGCATTCATTCATCAGTAACATACTTATGAAATATAATTCCTCCGTGGCATTCAAATTTATTCTAAATAAATGAATCCAAAAGCATATATAACATACATATCCAATATGTTAAAGTAAAACAAAACCAGGATGTCCTAATCCAAAATAGGACAACTCAAATGTACCATCTCAAATGAGAATAATAGATAATTTGTAAAATAGAATATGAAATAATATAATAAAAAAAAAACCCCATCGAGGGTGAACATTTGATGCTCTTCTGCGGCTATTGCTGCTCTCATTTCTTGGTTCCTACACATTTAAAACAAATGTTACTACTAATTTATAACATCTAATACTATAATACTGAAATAGAACAACAAGGCTTAAAGAAGATACATGAATCCGAGGTATGGTCTCCATTCTTCTTTGGATCCTCCAAGATGACTATGTATTCTCTCTTCCAATGACCTATCTCAAAATAATGAAAGCATCCCTTATCGACAATTGGCTTTCCATTAGGTTTGAAGCCCCATTTGCAACCTTTCATATTGGTTGCAAGGGCTTCCCCCCTTTCTTGGGATAAGCCTTCTTCTTTCCATTGCCTTGAGGTCTTGAGGGTTGTTGCACCAGCAACACCAAACTTTTTTTTTTCTTGATGGAAGTGGCAATTTCTGACACGAAAACAAGATTTAGAGAGACAACCCGACTGACACGACACGATTGACACGAAAATCATTTTTCTAGCATTTATAACATATAAAACCATATCGAACATATATATGAGATAACATGACTTTGACACAAAACACGAAATTGGCATCTTTAGATGGAAGCCATGATAAGCCTCTAGTAAGGAATTGATAGAGTTATTTTACCCCTATCTTTTAGTACGGTTTTTAGGATTATTTCGTATCTTTTTTAGTCGTTTTGTGTCATTTTTATAACGTTAATCTTTCTTTTGTCAACTTTTAGTTTTTATTTACTTTTATAGCAATTGCTTATGTTTATGTTATTTTCAATAAAATAATGCCAAATTTAATTTAAGCTTATTTTAATCCAATTTCCACATAATTAATTTACCAAAAAACAATCAATTTGACTAGGTATTTAAAGAGACTTTTGATAAATTAATTAAGTGGATATTGGAGCTGATTTAATGTGATTTCCTTCGAGATTTTTATGGATATTTTTCAGGAATTTTTCAGCCAAGTATAGATTAACCAGGGATCCGAAGACCAACTCTCGTTGGGAGCAAGCTCGATAAGCTGGCCATTAATGTCAGTGAAAACCAAGCACTGGAGCGTATCTAAGTCTTTTTTCGTGTGTTTTCAGACATTTTCACTAGGTTTCATCATACATGACCAAAGTCGGGACTCAAAATGAAGTTTCACAAGCAAAACGGAACCGAAAACACCATTTTTTCACTTTACCCCCTTCACCTCGTCGAGGTGGGGATTTATTGAAGTTTATTCACTTTAATCGCAGCACCTCATCGAGGTGCAAGAGCACCTCGTCGAGGTAGGTGCTGTAAGTGAAAGTCATTTGTTCACATTAATGGGCAGATTTGACCCATTTTCGTATTTTAATCATATCTCTCTCATACGAACTCGGATTGAGGCGATTCAAAATGCGTTAGAAAGCTATGATAAGCCCTCTGTATGGAATCCATGATAAGCCACTAGTAAGGAATTGATAGAGTTATTTTATCCCTATCTTTTACTACGGTTTTTAGGATTATTTCGTATCATTTTGAGTCGTTTTGTGTCATTTTTAAAACGTTAATCTTTCTTTCGTCAACTTTTAGTTTTTATTTACTTTTATAGCAATTGCTTATGTTTATGTTATTTTTAGTAAAATAATGCCAAATTTAATTTAAGCTTATTTTAATCCAATTCCACATAATTAATTTACCAAAAACTAATTAATTTGACTAGGTAATTAAAGAGACTTTTGATAAATTAATTAAGTGGATATTGGAGCTGATTTAATGTGATTTCCTTGGAGATTTTTATGGATATTTTTAGGAATTTTCAACCAAGTACAGATTAATTAACCAAGGATCCGAAGACTAGCATTTTTCGTACTTAATTATGATAGTTTTTGTATTTCTTTATTTTACATATCTAAGTCTTTTTTTCAGACATTTTCACAAGGTTTCATCATAAATGACCAAAGTCGGGACTCAAAACGGAGTTTCGAAAGCAAAATGGAGTCGAAAACACCACTTTTTCACTTTAGTCCCTTCACCTCGTTGAAGTGCATCCTAAACTCATCGAGGTGGGGTTTTAGTGAAGTTTATTCACTTTAATCCTTGCACCTCATCAAGGTGGTGTTGTAACTGAAAGTCAGTTGTTCATATTAAGAGCCAGATTTGATACATTTTTGTATTTTAATCATATCTCTCTCATACGAACTCGAGGCGATTCAAAATGCATTAAAAATATAAAATAAAGATGAACAAATTCCTAATAATAATAATCTCCAAAATCGAAGTGTAACACGCTCAAAATATTGTCCTAAGTTGATGTATATGTTGAAGCCTAAGATTGCTTTCCCACCTTCACACATTTTCAACTCCTAAATTGTCAAAGTCTTCCATCACTCTCTTTAAAGCTGAATTTGGAAGATTAGAGAGTTGGGGGATATAAGAAGAGTTGGTCTTTGGAAGTATATATACCATTTTACTATAAAATGAGATCTTGGGAGCCATTTGAAGACACGCGAAGCTTAGGCTTAATTCTTCCCTCTTTCATGTTAGTTTTTTTATTCTTCTCTTCAAGAATCATTTATGTTTACTGTTGTAATTTTTGTTATTATGGTCAAGTTGTTGTTTGTGCAAAAGTTCATCCAATAAAAGTAAGTTTTAAGTCACCAAGAAAGTCCATTCGACAATCGTCATTACGGTTTCTTCTAAACTTTGATCTTTTTTATTACTATAAACTCCATTATCTATCTTTCTAAGGCGTGTTTTAACCTAATCATGGGCTAAAACCCCATTAACTAAGGCTAAAAGCGGATCTTAACCTTAATTATGTGGTAATTACGTTTAACCTAAGTAGGCTATGTTTATCCTTTTAAGAACTAACTTGTGATTCTTAATGCTTGTTAGAGATGGACCAAATCCCAACTCGAATATAATTAATCGTTTATATTGACCGCGATTAAATTGATTAATCGGAACTCATAAGTTGGACCTAATGACCATTTAGTGTGGCTTATTGGTTTTCCAAGGTTTTTCATGAATCTTATTACAAATCTTAGATTTATTACTTGAGCCGGACCAAAGTGAAGTAATAAATCGAATGTTTGGAACTAAGAAAACTTAATGCTTCTTTGGATTAATTACTCGAGTCGAACCAAAGTGAAGTAATTAATCGAAAGTTTAGAACTAATATCTAATATTATTTCCATTTACAAGTATATATAAACAATGATAATGACATTTTACTATGTAAAATATATTATCTAATAAAATTCATATATATATATTACTTGAGCCGGACCAAAGTGAAGTAATAAATCGAATGTTTGGAACTAAGAAAACTTAATGCTTCTTTGGATTAATTACTTGAGTCGAACCAAAGTGAAGTAATTAATCGAAAGTTTAGAACTAATATCTAATATTATTTCCATTTACAAGTATATATAAACAATGATAATGACATTTTACTATGTAAAATATATTATCTAATAAAATTCATATATATATATATATATATATATATATAATCAATTGGAAACAATTCTATAAACCTAAATCCCTAATCATACATGGTTACGAAATCAATTTCATCCCCATCCCAAATTGGATGGGGATTAGTTTATAATTAAACCAACCAAATAATTAAAGCACAAATTATCAACATGAATCATCATTAATTCAAATAAGCAAAGAGTAAGAGACAGATTAAGGAATTAGAAATCTAAAACCCGGATTTGTCCGATTCTAATTACAAATGGGGAGAGAACTCTCCTCTATAACTCTTCAAGAAGCTAAAAACTATTACAATGGAAGAAACTCAAATTATAAAAGCTGATACAAGTAAAAAGAAAGAGGGAGAAGGAGAAGGAAGAAAAGAAAAAGGGAAAAGAAAAAAGGAACCCTAACAAAGAAGATATAATGTTCTATTTATAGTGCAAGCTTTGTTAGGGGTAGTTTGGGCATTTTTCGGGCCAAAGAAGAGGTGTCTCGACGAGACGAAAGGGTGTCTCGACGAGACACCACGCGATGGTTCCCTTTGGGAACCATCGGCCCACCTCGTCTCATCGAGACAGGCTGTGTCTCGACGAGATGATGGCTTGTTTCGACGAGACAGGCACTGAAAAGTGGCAGCTCTCTCCTGAGAAGTTGTCTGTTTAGGTCCCTGGACTTCCAGAATACCCGTGAATGGTTCTTGACGAATCAGAAAAGTGCTCCGAAGGTCCTTTATAGTCCGAAAGTGTTCCAATTGGCTCGGGTATGACTCGGAAATGCTCAAATAGTCCTAAAAATCCCTGAAAACATAGAAATTACCATAAATAACGGAAATTGCTAATTTTAACTAAAAGACAACAAAACGATATGGAAATTGAATGGAAACAAAGCAAAAACGATCTAAAATGATTCCAAAAACACTATAAAAATGGGAGCTATCAGGCCTGTGATCAAGGCTTCATACTCGGCCTAGTTGTTTATGGTGGGGAATTTGAGGCATAGAGTGTAGGCAATGCAGAGGTTGAAGGGCTCCCTAATGCAGATGCCTGCTCCAGCCCATCCGCTACCACAGGATTCATCGATGCTAAAGTGCCAATCTGTTGTGTTGACCAAGGTGTCGCCCAGGGGCTCGGGGCTTGCGGCCCTGGTGAACTCGTGATGAAGCCCGCTAGAGATTATGCCTTGATGGTTGGGCGTGGTTCAAAAAGTATGTCAAATTGGGATAGCCTGATGGACCAGTCTATGATGCGACCAATTAACCGAGCTGCCCGTGTCGACCAAAAAGCGGTGGACCATAAAGTTATTGATGGACAGGGGCATGAAGAGGGCTTTGCTATGAAGTGGGAGATTGACCGTTTGGCCCTTTGAGTTTTTTAGGGCTCGGGTGCGAAAGGGATGGTGCTCCTTCGCGTATGATGTTAATCTCATCCTGGTACCTTGACCTTTTGGCTGGTGGATCTTCCCGGTGGTGAGGGGCCTCACATGCGGAACCTTCCTTCTGTTGATGTGTGCTACGTGTCGGGCCCTGTAGGAGGAGCTTCTCGCATTCGCGAGAGTAATGTTTGCATTCCTCCGTGGTGTGGCCGCTGTATTTGTGGAACTTACAAAACTTTTCTCTTGCGTGGGAGTTTTTCACCGTTCGTTCTGGGAGGGATGCGGTGGATTTTCCTGACTTATCAACCATTATTTGGGCTTGAGAGTCATCTGAGTAATGGACTTCATTGGCTACAAGGATGTCGCTCGTCTCGTCTTTCTCGAGTGACTTTGCTGCAGGGCTGGTAAGGGATTGGTCCTTCGTCTTTTTGACTCTAGCGCTCTTCTCGTTTATTGATCGTAGAATTTCTCCACTCGTCCTTTCTTAATTTTTTTTATCTTCCTCCCGATCTTCGTAGTTTTGGGGCTAGAGACTATCATCGTATCGGATGAAGCTTTGCCCAACCGTCATAAGCTCTTGGAATGTGAGGGGTGGGTTTGTGTAACAACTTTGGTGAAGGGGCTCTCAGGTTGTACCATTAGCCAATGTGTCTATTGTGACCTCCACATTTATTGACTTGACCTACGAGGAGATGTGGTGGAAACGGGCGAGGTTTCCTTTCAAAGGCTCAGTTGGCCTTTGCTTGACGTTGTTGAGATCGGAGCTGGTCCTCTTGGCTTTGACGGTACCCAGGAATCGAGCGATAAAGAGGACTTTGAAGAGGTCGAAGGAATCGACTGGCTCCGATGCCAGTCCCCGATACCACTCTTGTGCCACACCAACTAGCATGATGGGAAAGACTTTGCACATGCCGTGGTCCTCTTTCGAGTAGAGGTTGATCATGATCATGAACATAGTGCAGTGCTTATTGGGGTCCTCAATGACAGTGTAAAAGGGAAGTCGGGGAGTCTCCTAATTTCTAAGTAAGTTGGCCTCGATGATTTGTTGGACCAGGGGGTTTGCTAAAAGTGATGCTGCCCCCACAACGCCTTGATAGGGGTCAAAAACCCCTATCTTTAGGTACGTGTTTTAAGGTAGTTTTACTTAGTTTTTGGCAAATAAGCAAGTTATTCTTGTGCTTTTACGTGTTTATATTAGTTATTTAGTTTTCTCACTTGTATTAGCACTTTTGGAGTTTGATACGTGTGTGCAGGTCAGGCATGGGCGAAAACGGTGGAAAATCACGTCTCAGGGACCCTTAGGAGCAATTTGGCGAGTTGGGCAAAACCAACCCGCCGAGTTGGTCAGTAGAGGCCAACTGGCCTATGAAAATCAGTTAAAAAGTTTATTTCCGGCCCCAGGGAGCACTCTTTTTCACCCGGACTTCCTATTCGCGTTGGGAAACACTTTGAATTACGTTTTGGGTCACTTGTATCCATAAATAAGACCCTTTTCATATGTATTTGTTATCTTTTGCTTGTGTAAATTAGCTACCCCTACATTGAGAATCCTCCTTCCTTCCTCTGTCTGCCATTAAAGAACTCCTCCGAGCTCCAAGGATTCATTAAGGTTGTTCATCCTTTAGTCCTAGGAAGACGACTGCTTAGTCGACAGGTTCCCTGAAAGGGATTTTTACTCTCTTTTATTTCCTACCTGCTTTAGATCTTTCTTATGTATCCTAGGTTGATTGTAAACTCGTGAGAGCAATATTCTTTTCATCTTTAATATAATTCTCAGTATTAATTTCTCCATTGATTATTATTTCCTTCTGTTTATGGTTTACCTAATTGGTTTAAATCATTCAATAATCCAAATATCATTTAGGTCCATGTTGCGAGTCGAATTTGATTAACTCTAATCAAAGAACCTATGACATTGACAACCTCATAGTTGGTAAGACCCAAATTCTTGAACCTTAGAGCTAGTTCGGCCTGTAATAAAGGAATAACGGATTAGGAACCCTAGAAGGATAAGTAGGTTTAATTGCATCTCAGGGACCTTCAGGAGTAGTTCAGCGAGCTAGGCAAAACGAGCCCGCCGAGTTGGTCGGTAGGGGGCTAGCTCAACGAGCTGGCCTACGGAAATCAGCTAAAAAGATGATTTTCGGCCCCACGGAGCACTCTTTTTCACCTAGACTTCCTATTCGCATTGGAAAACACTTTGAATTAGGTTTTGGGTCACTTGTATCTATAAATAAGACCATTTTTTATATGTATTTGTTATCTTTTGCTTGTGTAAATTAGCTACCCTTACCTTGAGAATCCTCGTTCCTTCCTCCATCTACCATTGAAGAACTCCTCTGAGCTCCAAAGATTCATCAAGGTTGTTCATCCTTTAGTCTTAGGAAGATAATTGCTTAGTCGACAGGTTCCCTGAAAGGGATATTTACTCTCTTTTATTTCCTGTCTGCTTTAGATATTTTCTATGTATCCTAGGTTGATTGTAAACTTGTGACAACAATATTCTTTTCATCTTTAATATAATTTTTAGTATTAATTTCTCCATTGATTGTTATTTCCTTCTGTTTATGCTTTACCTAATTGGTTTAAATCATTCAATAATCCAAATATCATCTAGGTTCATATTGCGAGTCAAAATTGATTAACCCTGATCGAAGAACCTATGAGATTGACAATCTCATAGTTGGTAAGACCCAAATTCCTGAACCTTAGAGCTAGTTCAGCCTGTAACAAAGGAATAGCGGACTAGGAACCCTATAAGGATAAGTAGGTTTAATTGCCTTAGGCCTAAGCAACTCAGATTAGATTATGAATTAAGTGTCAAATTAGGTTGAAAATAGTGTTATCGTATCATTCCATTCACTTCCAGGTTAAATTACCTTGCTTAAGATCACTTAGGAGTAGGATCAAGTTAGATAAAACTCAATCTAAACCCCCATATCGCCTAGATAACATTAGAAGCCTAGTAGTTTGGTACTTGCAGTATAAATCATGTGGATTCGATACATGGACTTGTCCAGATTTATTACTTGATAACGATGGGGTACACTTCTCCCTTAGTGAGCCTTTGAGCGAAAGCTCGGGACGCGTCAAGTTTTTGGCGCCATTGCCGGGGATTTATTTTCCAGCAATATCGAACCAAAGGTCGAAATTGTTGGTTTAGGTATTCTATTTGTCTATAATTGTTCATATTACAACTTGTTTATAGTTTTTTATTATTTACTTTTCTATACATGCTTGTTAATTAAATTTGTTCGTAGTTGTTCAATTTACTTTTGTATTACTTTTATACTATGAGTTTTCTGTCTTATAAGTGTAAAAATCTGAACATTATACATTTGTTTATAGTTATAATTCTCTTTTATAGCAGCACCATGGAAAATGAGGATTTTAATCCCTCCATGGCTGAATTAAACAAGAAAATGGACATCCTTATGGCGTCTTTCAGCCTCAATAACCCAAACAGGGATGCCATTCTGTGCATGATGTGGCCAAAATCACCACGATGAGGTTTGCCAAATCAATCATATCTTTCCTAGAGGTGAGAATGTAAGTTTTTTGGGTAATCACCAAAGGTATAATTCTAACCCGAAAACTTACAACCCTTACAATGATTGGGAAAATGCTCGATATTCGCCTGGACCATATAGGACATTCATAGATAATTTCTCAGGTTCCCAACCTAACATCTTTTGTACCTAAATTGCCATTCCCTCAGAAATTGAAAAAGGCTAACCTTGATAAGAATTTTTTTAGGTTCCTAGATATCTTTAGTAAGCTAGAAATTAACATCCCATTAATGGAAGCACTTGAGGAAATGCCTACCTATGTAAAATTTCTTAAAGACATGTTGTCTAAAAAAAATTTAGGGAGAATGAGTTTCTGTCTCTGATAGAATAATGTTCAACCATAATCACCCAGAAATTACCCCCCAAACTTAAAGACTAAGGGAGCTTCACCATCCCTTGTAAGAATGTCAACATGCACATAGATAGGGTATTATGCGATTTAAAAGCAAGTATCAATTTAATGTCTTTATCTATTTTCAGAAAATTGGGACTTAGAGAGCCAAAACCGACGAACATGACACTATAATTAGCAGACATGTCAATTTCTCGGCCTAGAGGCATAATCAAAGACGTGTTGGTGAAGGTTGACAAATTGATCTTCCCCGTCGATTTTGTGGTTCTCGACATAAAGGAGGACAACTCCGTCCCTATTCTCCTATGGAGACAATTTCTTGCAACCGGTATGACACTAATAGATGTCCATGAAGGTAAACTGGTCCTAAGGGTGCAAGATGATGAGGTAACCTTTAATGTTTATGATTCCATGAAGTATCCTCAAGAACATTCCAAAAGCTGTAATTGTATGAATTTTTTGTTGATGAGTGTGTTGAGGAAACTAACTTTTACATTAATGATACATCTAGGGATAGTGATTCAGGTGAGGAGGAATGTTCATATTTAGGCGAACTAGTAGAGGACCTTCCGCCTGAAATCTGCTATTGGGTAAAAGGCAGAAAGGAAGACCTTGATCGTGAGGTCAAACCTAAGCCTAAAACCTCATTGGAGGAATCTCCAAAATTGGATGGAAATTTTCATGGACAATTTTAATATTGTAGGACCTTCATTCGACTAGTGTCTTAAAAAATTTTGACTGTGACTTAGAACGTTGTGAAGACACAAATCTTGCACTTAACTGGGAAAAGTGTCAGTTTATGCTCCGAGATTGTATAGTGTTAGGATACAAGGTGTCAGGGAAAAGGATTGAGGTTGATCCGACAAAAATTGAAGTGATTGAAAAATTACCTCCACCTACCAATGTAAAATTGGTTAGGAGTTTTTTGGAGCATGCATGGTTTTATAGACGGTTCATAAAAGACTTTTCTAAAATCACTAAACCTGTCACTCAATTATTACTTAAAGATGTTGATTTTAATTTCACAAATGAATGTTTTGATACTTTTGAATTGCTAAAAAAAAATTAATTGATGCACTTGTTATGGTAAGCCCAGATTGGTCCTTCTCTTTGAGTTGATGTGTTATGCTAGTGACCTAGCTATAGGTGCCTGTCTGGGGCAGCGAGTGGATAAAATTTTCCACCCCATTTTTTATGCTAGCAAAACTTTGAATGAGGCACAATAGAACTATTCTATAACTGAAAAAGAATTACTAGTTGTAGTTTTTGCCCTTGATAAGTTTAGATCTTACTTGGTGCTATCTAAAGAAATTTTTTTTACTGACCATACAGCCTTGAAATACTTAATGAGTAAACAAGACGCAAAACCAAGGTTGATCTGCTAGATTCTCCTACTCCAAGAATTCGACATTGTGATTAAAGATAAAAAGGGAGTAGAGAGCGTGATAACGGATCACCTATCCCGGTTGGACTCAGAACAACACTCTCTAGAGCATGAGGAGATCAAAGAGGTATTTCCAGATGAAACAATGTATTTGGTAAAATCTCTCCCCTGGTTTGCAGACATCACGAACTACAAAGTCAATAATATCCTTCCACCTAATCTAAATATGAACAAAAGACATAAGTTTTTGTTTGAAAGCACACATGATTTTTGGGAGGAACCATATTTGTTTAGATTTTATAGAGGTGGCATGGTTAGGAGATGTATACCTGAGGAAGAGGTAGAGTCGGTGATAAACATGTGTCATTCTAGAGAACCAGGTGGCCATTTTGGGCCAGATAGGACAGTGGCCAAAATCCTTCAATGTGGGTTTTGGTGGCCACAAATGCATAGTGATGCTGTAACTTTTGTTAAATGTTGTGATGCATGTTATAGAGTAGGAAATATCTCTAGGAAAAATGAAATGCTTCAGCAAGGCATACTCGTTTATGAGCTCTTTGATGTTTGGGGCATAGACTTTATGGGACCTTTCCCCAAGTCGCATGATAACCAATACATTCTTGTTGCGGTTGATTATGTTTCAAAATGGGTAGAAGCAGTAACACTACCCACGAACGATGCTCGAGTAATGACCAAATTCCTAAAAAAGAATATTTTTACAAGATTTGGTACCCCCGAGCTATCATCAGTGATGGGGGGATCCCACTTCTGCAATAAAAAATTTGACATGTTGCTCCAAAAGTATGGCGTAGCCTATAGGGTTGCAACACCTTACCACCCTCAAACGAGTGGGCAAGTAAAAGTGTCGAATAGAGAGCTGAAACGTATTCTTGAAAAAACGGTAAGGAATGCTAGGAAAGATTGGAGTCTGAGGCTAGATGATGCTCTTTGGGCATATAGAATAGCTTTTAAAACTCCCATAGGAATGTCACCCTATTGTTTGATTTTTGGGAAATCTTGTCAATTGCCTGTTGAACTTGAACAGATAGCCTATTGGGCACTGAAATATCTGAACTTTGATCTTAAACTTTTAGGTGACCTTCAGTTGGCACAGCTGCACTAGCTAGATAAGCTTAGATATAATTCTTATGAGAATGCCAAACTCTACAAAGAAAGGACTAAAACGCTGCATGATAAGAAAGTATAAAAGAAAACCTTTCATAAAGGCGACCAAGTACTTTTATACAATTCTCGCTTGAAGCTATTTCCTGGCAAACTCAAGAGTAGATGATCTGGGCCATTTGTAGTCAAGGAACCTCACCCTTCAGGTATGATTAAGATCGAAAGGAAGGATGGGACAACCCAGAGAATAAATGGACATCGCCTTAAGCTCTATCTTGGTAAAGATAACTCAGACGTGCATGTCATGTACCTCAAAAATTAGTAAAGAGGGAATCTCATTAGTAAGTTGTCTTCTCCATCCTAACTCTTTACATTTTGCACTTTCATGATTAAAATTGCAATGTTGGAACTGTTGGAGTTTAGTGTCCTAAAGACAATTGTTTTAGGATATAAATATTAATGAATAAATTGTTTATTTAGTTATTTGTTTAATCAGATATATAACATTAAAATGTAACTATATATAAGGGCACTAATCTTTCATAAAGAAAGTAATCCTAAGTTTGTTTAAGTGGTTATAAAGTGTTCATACAAGCATGAAGTGAGACTATACTTTATAATAGATCAATAAGCTTAAAATCAACCCAAGTCAAGTAATATGTTATAGGGGTTGGCATATTACTGTTGAGACTTGCATGTAATAGTGTTTTCTATCGAGACAGAGAGCTGGTCTCACAAGCTTTAGATATAGAGATATCTAGATAGTTACATGGATCCGGTGAAAGAGTTCATTAGGATTGGGACCTGACTTGAGATAACAGTATGGATTGGTTTATCTAATGTGTCAATTGTTCATCTCATTGGTATTAGTAGGTATAACTAATCCTCAGACTCAAACATTCATTAATTAGTGATTCTGGATTATGGAGTGTGATACTTTGACTCTGTGCGAACACTATCCACTACAGGTGAGTGCCTGGGGTGTGTGAGAGCAGGGTTGGGTATCACATAAAGTAATTGCAGAATAGTTAATGTTAGATTGAGCATTCATCACTCCTGATAAGTGGGAGATATATCCAAATGGCCGCTTGTGGTGAATTAACTGAAATCCTTGCAAGGTGATACAGTTAAGAGTAGAAATAGAAATTTCACTTAACTTATCTTTCAGAGTGAATTCAACCTGTACAAGTAAAACAGACTCTTCGTTATATGTAACCTTGACACATTCCATGGTTATAAAGAATTGACCAAAAGGATATAGTTGATGAATGATCGTATTATACTGTACCTAATGCGGAAAGGTTAACGTCAGTTATCAACCTGACTTCTTATTTGATCTGGGGGAATATCATAGGTTCTGCTGGTAACAGCTTGCGACGATATTCCATTATATATATGTTGGAATTAATCAGGATGAATTAATCTCAAAGGATATATACGGCTAGTAGCAATAAAAGGACCTAATGGGTCGCATATGGGACTTGGAACCAGAGGACGAAACTGTAATTAGTGGGACACACTACATGGGCCGAAATTTAGAGTATTATTAGGGATAATTAATTCACTACGCCAAAACCCTCTTCAGATGACGGTTAAAAACCGTCGTCCCGCACGATATAAATCTGTCACAGGGCTCGCTGCCGTCTGTTAAGGCATCAGACGACGGTCACGTTCTATCATCCGTAATAGCCTCACGTGACAGCGACCAAATAGTGACCTGTCATCTGACCACTAATTATATGACGGTTTATCTAATAATAATTGTCACCGAATATATGTTCTCATGACCCCATTTTTTAAATAATCTGTCAAAATATTAAGTTAAAATGGAGGTGTTATGTTAAATTTATGACAGTTTTTGTTTTCTCGACTGTCATCATAACGTAATTCACATGATATAATTTGTACTAAATTCTATCGTTGGAACGTAATTAGTATGCCAGTTTGTTATCAGTTCTGTATCGTTAGATAGAAAGTAAGATGACATTTTCTTATAAGAATTTTGTCATTGTTTTTTTTTTACCTCTTCCATGAACCTGTATATATAACCAAAGTAGATTGCAAATAACCTTTATATATAACAATAAACTTGTACATATGTGAAGATCATAATCCTAACCAAAGGTTTCTCATTACAAAACTAACATTTAACTATATAAGAAGTCTAAACACCTAAACCTTGAATCTCCTGACTTGTTATGCCCATTCTTTGCATGTTTCCTTCCATCCCTTTGCTCCCTGCAACATAAAATACACAAGTTAATTGAGTGATGAACTTAATGCCAAGTGCCTCTACTGTGCCACACACTTTAATAGCGTAATTAGAGCCATTATATGTAATTCATATTGAAATAAACTGAGGGTAAAAGAAACGGCTCACTAGAGATGCATGAAATTCTGATAGCACATAATCCACAGTTTATTGAAAGTAGTCCAATCCGTTCTCAATGCCTAAATTGATACTCTTTTTTAAATGTGAAGCCTACATCGGTGTTATTTTATACGTGGAGCCTAAATTGATACTTCCCCAAAAACCATCAACCTATTTTGGTACAAATTGGGAAAAGCATGCAGTAATTGCAAGGTAAACTCAGCTGAGTAAAGCATAGAATTCTGAAACTACACTAACTGACAAGGCAATATTAGCTCGATCTAATTTTTTCTTAGACTACAAACGTACCTTTCAGATTCATTGATCGACCAAATATTAACCTAATGACGTATCATGTATGGTATTAATTGTATAATGCAAAACTATCATCATAATAGACTTGAATCAGATCATCTGCAAACAAAAGAGAATAAGCACTACTTCATACTATGATCAACTGTATGGTGTATGGAAAATATTACAGTATTTAGGAGTTGCAAAAGGTACTATAGGGATAAAATGGAAACTAAAGGAAATAGTAGTAGTGCAAGATAATTTAAGCAAATGAGCAAAAGTAGGAATTGGAATAATGCTTGAGATTCGAGAACCTTGAGGCATGATTCTAAATTCTAGAAGGTAAAGGATAGTTATAATTACCTCAACGTTTTGGAATTCTCTAATATCCAGCTTTGTCCTATACCACAACCCCAATTAAGATTTCACAAATACATAATTGTTTAGTCAACTACATTTCATAAATAAACATGACTCAACATATAAGAAATAAACTAACAAGTCAGGTTCAAAAATTATGTACTTTAAAGAAACAGAACATTCCTAGAAAAATGAAATCAACTTGAATTGCAGTGGTTGTTTGATGCATTAACTCTTGAAAGCTACCTTTGCTTCATTAACTATTGAATTTCAGAACATTCCCATAGAACATATTCTTGTTTTATGATGCCAAAGATATATAAAGGAAACCAACAGGTTCATGTAGTGAACAATTTGACAATAAAGCTTGATCAGTCAACCTATTACCAGAATTTCATTTACATAAGGCCTGTTTGGTTGACCAATTTGCGGGTACAAGTTAGTTGAATTTCTTCCGAAATAGCTACAAGAAGATGTTTCTTAATACTAACCAAACACTTTTATTCTGCGGTTTTGACTCAAAAAGTAAAAAGGAGCTAAAAAAAGAAGAACCGAACAGACACATAGATCAATCATACAAACCCAAAACAACTGAATCACGCTCTCACAGTTCAATTTTCACACCATCAAACAACACGAAACTAACCGAAACATTGAGATTAGAGAATTAAATACCAGCAGCTGAATGCTAATAACACGATAGAGAATCTAATAACATTGAGACCTAAATTGGTACCTTTTTTAAACGTTAAGCCTATATTGGTGCTATTTTGTACGTTGAGCCTAAATTGATACTTTTCTAAAAACCATAGGCCTATTTTGGCACCTTATCCCTTTAAACAAAGGAGCTCTTTGATTCAGCCCCTGATTCGTTGATGTCTCCAACTACAATACACCATCCAAAAATAGCAAAAATTTCAAAATCTCACCCAAATTCATAGTAAATCCATTAATAGAAACCAGACCCAAATTCATTTGGGGAACAAGAACAAAGGTAGAATTTATTTGGGGAACATGATATCTACCAACAAGAAATAAACTCATATGGACAAAAACATGACAAGCACAATTTAGGATAAAATGGATCTTATGTTATTTTAAGTTTAAAAAATTATTCTGATCATTGTGCATATAAATATAAAGAAGCAAAAGGGTTGCTTCTCTTACACCATTTTTCATTTCTTGTAAAGAAACATTTCATATAATCAAACCCTCTATTAACATAGCCAAATGTGAAAGAACATTGACACAAACTGAAATCACATATCAGGATGAAACTGAAGCAATCAGCAAGCACAAATATTATGATGAACATATCTGTAGCCTGTACTAGGAAACTTCAATATATGTTATGCATCTTGCTGCATCAAGTTCAATGACTGATCAAACAGAGATCGAAAAATATGGTTCGAGATCAAACAGGGATTGAAAAATAAAATTATCTGGACTAACAAACAACAAAGCCAGATAATTAGTGCATTAAATACTTGGCCAGGTCTTAATTACTCGCCTATCAACATAATCCGCAAAAAGCTTTCCTTCCCAATACACCAAACAGCTCACAGCAGAACTACTTGTTATTGATCTGATCGGTCTGGTATCTACTTCAAAATCTGATTACATATATAGTGAGAACAAACTCTAATTTCACAACTTTAATTGTAAAATTGGAAAATAATTAGATTGGTGTGATTAAGGGGCAAAAAAGCAAAGAAGGGTATTTATACATGTACTAGTATTTATACATGTTACCCATATGATTATCATCTCCACTTTTTTCTATATATAAGACAAATATCTTCTTACAAACCAAAAAACAAACTTCTTTTGAATTTGAGCTTACAGCAAAATATATATAATTCCAAACTATCCTAATTGAAGAGAGGATAATCATTTAGTCTTTGTATAGATTAGAAATGGGTGAAGTGAATTATTAAAGTTACAGAGGAAACATATTGATAGGTAGTCTTTGCTAGTTGTGTCTCCTTTCGACTGCATGCTTCTCTAAATAACATAACATGCTTTCATCAAAACATGTATATTTGCTTAATTATAAAGCCAAAATCTGAATTTACTAATCTTCATCAGCATTTGATAGTAACCACATAAAGCAAACATCTTTTAGCCATGGCAACACATGCCATTAGTTATGCAAATTAGAAGGATTCACCAAAAGCACATGCCAGCAAGGTCAAATTAGCAAATCCTAGAAATAGGGGAATATATCATAACGGAACATCAAAAGGGATCGTTTATAAGAGATGAAGATGAAGGTCACAATAACCAATTATACACAAACATACACGCATACATACACATGTTTTGTTGGCCTGTCTGTTGCAGAAAAGTTCAGTTAGTCATAAAAACAAACACTTGGTGTGCATTTCAGAGTGCGAAAAGTTACCTGAAGCAATTATCTAAAATAATCTCTGTGAAACAATTTGAAGGAATTGACAAATCACAAGACCCAAACTGCCTAGTTCAACAATAATCCAAAAACTCCTTCACAAGATCAATCACCAATTTATGCACAAAAACGCATAATAGATGACATAAATTTATTATAGCCCAAAAATTCAGATCGAACTTACCAAAACTTGAATTCAAGAAGGCCATGAACAAATGGACAGAACTTGTTAGATCCACAAGTAAGGAGACTAATGCCATCTTGGATCTCCAAATCAGCCTGGAGAGAGAGAAAAAGACAACAAAAAGATTAAACATGTAGATATTGTAGATTATGTATAAACCCTATAGGAAATATACATAAATTAGGGCCACAACAAGACAGGTAAACCATCGATTCAAAATATGGGGAACCTTAACTCCAACTTTAAAATCGATCCTCTAAGAGCTGAAGAAAATGGAGGAACAAAGACAACATATAAAGCAAACTAGGAAAAGGGAGACCATGATGTTGAAACACCTTTCCACATAATTTTGATTTGACAAAATTATTTAAGTTAATCCATGATTAAGGGGAAATTAAATTTAAGTGCTTTGATTTAATTGTACTAATATGTTTGTTCAATGTTGAGTATAAACATAAATCAAAACAGAATTAAAAAGTAAGACAGGACGAAGTCAGCATGAGAACACAACACAAGCTGAGTGGAGTGCAACTCAGCATAATAGAAGAAAAGTCATCTTCAGAATAAATACTCAAAGATGAAGCTGACCAAAGAAGCTGAGTGAAACGAAACTCAGTATCAACGAAAGGAAGTCTTCTTTTAAGCTAATACTTACGGACGAAGCTGACCACGGAAGCTGAGTAAAAATACGACTCAGAAACATGGAACAAAAGCAACGTCAATACAATCAAGCTGAGTGTTCGTCAGGACAGCGCGAATGATCCGTTTGCTAAAAGACAAGATCCGACAACTGTCTGCACCAATAATAGAAACCTTGGAATTACGCAAAGAGTCAATTTCGAGATGCATGGGTCAACTGTTCGTTAGCTAAAAGACGAACTGGCGATAGAAGATGAAACCTGCAGGAAGAAGATAAGCCTGACGCCTGCAGAATTCAGATGACAGGATTGGCCTGCAAATCTGAAGCTGACCAGAACATGTCGCAAGAAAAAGCCGTTTGAATCCAATGGATAAATCCAGATTCAAATCATTACAGCTTCAGACCTCAACTATAAAAGGACAAGTTCATTCTTAGATCCTTTGCCGATTGCAAAAACAAAAAGAGAACAAGAGCATACATACAAAAGCACATCAAAACAAGAAAAAAGATCTTACACCAAATTTCCATTTCTGTGTAAAAGCTAGAGTGATTTTTGTAATCATCTAAAGTGTTCTTTGTCTGAAAAAGAACAAGTTTGTATCAATTGAAAAATTGAGAGAGTGGTGCTGAGTACTCGGTTTTAAGTACTCAATGGTAGAGAAATCTAGGTGTTCGGTTATAGCACTTAGTAGGAGTTGAGTAGACGAATAGAGGACGGTACTTTTGCATATTCAACTTCCTTGTAAACGGTTTGTGCTCTGCCTTTAAAGAGCTCAGTATTGGATTGAAAAAGCCCGGAGGGATTCTGGGGACTGGACGTAGGCGGAGAGGCCAAACCAGGATAAGTCGTGCTGAGTAATTTCTAACTCCCTCTCAATATATATTTGTATGTGTTACTTGCTATATTTACTCAGTATATAAATTGTTTAAGCTGACACTGAGTATATCAGAGTGCTGAGTTGGAAGCTGACCACAAAAGTGTCATTTCCCAAATCGCATGTAAAACAGTTCTAGTCAGTATCTGACTAAAGCCGTCTTACGCCTCACTCGGCCGTGCTGACCAAAACTGAGTTGTGAAACTCAAAGAATTAGATTAAGTTAGCATAATTAAAACGAAAAAGTTATATTAGTTCCTAACCCCCCATTGGAACTAATCACATGGGACCAATAAGTGGTATCAGAGCCTAATAGCTCACTACTCAAAGATATAACTATCTTGAGCTGATCCCGATAAATGGCCGAGAACAGCACTCGTTTCCTTCCAGGGAACCAAACAACACAGATACTCCTTGAGGGATTATCAATTAGTCGGCCTCCCTTGTTTTTCGGATGAAATTATACATTTTGGAAAAACAGGATGAAGAACTTTATTCAAGCTACAAACATGAGTGCGTGGCTTGCAATAGTTCAGGGCCCATATGTGCCGTACAAAACTGTTGACAATGAAAATGTTGTTAAAAGTGAAACTGAGTGGTCAGAAGATGACCTTAAAAAATTACAAAATAATTCTTTGGCTATCAATATGCTTCACTTGTGCGCTAGATGCTGCAGAGTACAACAAAATTTCAGGTTGTGAGTCAGCACAGGAGATATGGAAAAAGCTCGAGGTGACCTATGAAGGCACAAGCAAAGTCAATGAGTCCAAAGTGAACCAACATATGAGACTGTACGAGCTGTTCGAAATGAATGAAAACGAAGACATCTCGGAGATGAACTCAAGGTTCACCAACATTATAAATGAGCTCAAAAGGCTCGGAAAGAACTTCACCGAAGAGGAACATGTGAAGAAAATATTGAGAAGTCTTCCCAAGAGCTGGCAAGCTAAGAAAACAACTGTGGAGGAAGCACATGACCTGACCATGTACAAATACGATGAGCTGATCGGATCTCTGCTGACTCATGAGATCTCTATGAAAAATTTTGAAGCAAAAGAAAAGTCAGAGGATAAGAAACACAAATCACTTGTCATGAAAGCTGACTCAACCGAAGCTGACTCATCAGATGATGAGGAAATGGCCATGTTTACGAGAAAAATGAAGAAGCTGTTCAGAAAGACTGAAAGGAACAGCAAGAGGCCATACAAAAGAGGCGATAGGTACAAAGCTGAGTCCAGTGATAGCAGATATAAGAAGGACAGCTCCAAGCCTGTCACATGCTTTGAGTGCCATCAAACTGGGCACATTAAGTCAAGCTGCCCTAATCTAAAGAAAGAAAAGAAGGGAAGCAAAAAGGCAATGGTGGCCACATGGAGTGACAGTGATGAGTCAACCTCATCTGAAGCTGATGCAACTGAAACAGCTAATATATGCTTCATGGCGGATGACGCTGCTGACCACACTCGATCTGAGCAAGCTGACCTATCTGAATAATCTGAACATGAGGGATACTCAAATGAGGTAACTTCCTTACACTTGCTTAGAAATGAAATGGTTAACGCCCTGAGTGATTTATATACACTGACTAAAAAGTGTAACAAGAAAATAAAGGCAGTCAGCAGGCGGTGTGACGAGATTGAAGAGGTCAAACTTAGTGACCTTCGATATCTTCTCCAAGACAACTCAACTTTGCATAGCAATATGGAAATCATGCATAAGTATGTCTCAGAAGTCCAATCAGATTCAAAGAAACTGAGAAAGGATGTCACAAATCTATAGAACCAATTGAAAGGTTCAAATAAATCTCATGCTGAGTACTCAGGTACTGGTCAGCATAGACAGTTCACTCAGTGTGACTGTTGTAGGAAAAGAGGACACATAATTGATGTGTGTTGGTATACTCTGCGGAAGGTCCAATGTGACTTCTGCGGAAAGAAAGGCCATACCACTAAGGTATGCTGGCATGCTCAGCACAATGGTGCTGACCATACTCAACATTACCCTAAAAGGGTACCTCATTGTGACTTCTGTGGTAAAAACGGCCACACTATAAATATATGTCGTCATAAAGCTAAAATTGATATTTTACCTGCCTATGCTAATAAACGAGGACCCAAAAGAAATTGGGTACCTAAAAATGAATAGTTCAAATTGCAGGTGAGCCTGAGATGCGCGGAGAAATCCAAGCTGTGGTATATTGACAGCGCATGCTCGAGGCATATGACTGGTGATGAAACTCAATTCATCACACTTGAACGTAAACGAGGTGGAAACGTAAGCTTTGGAGACAATAAAAAGGGTAAGATAGTAGGTTCAGGTACTATCGGAGGTAACCCCACTATTGAGTCAGTCTCCTTAGTTAAGGGTCTCAAATATAACCTATTGAGCATAGCTCAGCTGTGTGACAGCGGTAGACAGGTTATATTTGATGCTACTCAATGTCGGATACTCGAGGGAAAAACAAATGCTTTGATTTTAACTGCCCCTCGTGTTGACAATGTATACATGTTGAGTTTAGAAAAACAGTTTTCAAAAAATATATGCTTAGTGTCAAAGGAGGACAACTCCTGGCTATGGCATAGGAGACTTGGTCATGTAAGCATGGACCTCCTTGCCAAATTAGCTAGAAAGCAACTAGTTGAGGGATTGCCCAAATTAAAATTTGAAAAAGATCAATTATGTAATGTTTGTCAGCAAGGGAAACAAACGAAAAAGTCTTTTCAAAGTAAAAATATTGTCTCAACCAAGAGACTATTGGAATTACTACACTTGGACCTTTTCGGACCTGTCCAGCCACTCAGCTTGGGTGGTAAGAAATTTTCCTTAGTCATTGTAGACGATTTCTCTCGGTATACTTGGATCATCTTGCTGAGTAGCAAGGGTGAAACATTTGAGATGTTCACAACATTGATTAAAAAGCTTGAAAATGACAAAGACCTAAGAGTAGCTCATATTAGAAGTGATAATGGCGGAGAATTAAAAAACCAACAGTTTGATGAATTCTGTGAAGTCAGTGGCATTGACCATATCTTCTCTGCTCCTAGGACGCCTCAACAAAATGGGGTTGTTGAAAGGAAGAACAGAACAATAGTTGAAATTGCTAGGACAATGCTGAGTGAAAATAGGCTTCCAAAGTACTTCTGGGGTGAAGCTGTCCACACAACATGTTATATACTGAATAGGGCTTTAGTTAGACCTATACTCAAGAAAACCCCCTATGAATTTTGGAAAGGACGGAAGCCCAACATTGGCTACTTTCGTGCCTTTGGGTGTAAATGTTTTATGCTCAACACAAAAGATAACCTTGCTAAATTTGATGTTAAAGCTGACAAAGCGATCTTTTTAGGGTACTCAACTAACAGTAAAGCATATAAGGTGTATAATAAACGAACTCAAGTTGTAGAAGAGTCTGTACATATCGAGTTCGATGAAAATGACCTTGCAAGAAAGACAACTCAGTCTACTGAAGATGAAACAAGCTCAGCTTCCGCTGACAAAAATGAAGCTGCTGAGTCGTCACCACAAGGGATGACCAAAGGTAAACACGAACCCGAAATTACCTTTGCTAATCAATCTACTCCTGCAGATATTGTAGAAACACCTATTCCAGACAACTCAACATTGCCTAAAGAAATCAAAATTCCAAGAGGACATTCGGAGAAGTCCATTCTTGATGCTGCTGAAAACAAGCTGATGACGAGAGATCAGCTTAGAAAATATCTCAGCAACGTTGCATTCATCTCAGTACATGAGCCAAAGAACTTCTCAGAAGCTGAGCACGATGAACACTAGATCAATGCTATGCAAGAGGAGCTTGATCAATTCAAAAGAAATGAGGTATGGGATTTAGTACCAAAACCTAGGAATCAAAAGACCATAGGAACTAAGTGGGTCTTTAGAAATAAACTAGATGAGCAAGGCAATGTAGTCAGAAACAAAGCCCGACTTGTAGCCCAAGGCTATAGTCAGCAAGAAGGCATTGACTACGGTGAGACCTTTGCTCCCGTTGCTAGGTTAGAGGCTATACGAATATTGTGTGCATATGCTAGCTATATGAACTTTAAACTATATCAAATGGATGTCAAAAGTGATTTTCTTAATGGATTTATAAACGAAGAGGTTTATGATAGTCAGCCTCCAGGGTTTGAAGATCCAAAACTTCCAAACCACGTTTATAAACTCAAGAAGGCCCTATACGGCCTGAAACAAGCACCACGTGCTTGGTACAAGAGGTTGACCAATTTCCTGCTGACCAGGAACTATGTCAGAGGCAAAGCTGACACAACCTTATTCATTAAGAAAAATGGTAAAAATACCCTGCTGGCACAAATTTACGTAGATGATATAATCTTTGGTGCTACTAACGAATCTATGTGCAAAGAATTTAGTAAACAGATGCAAACTGAGTTCGAAATGTCAATGATGGGTGAACTCAACTTCTTCCTTGGTCTTCAAATCAAGCAAGGGAAGAATGGCATCTTCATCAGTCAGTCCAAGTACGCCAAAGAAATGTTAAAGAAATTCGATATGGAAGAATGTAAGCCCATATCAACCCCAATGGGTACTGACACTGTCCTTTGTGCTGACGAGAAAGGTAAGTCAGTAGATAGCAAGTTATATCGAGGTATGATAGGCTCTCTACTTTATCTTACTGCTAGTAGACCTGACATTCAGTACTCAGTATGTTATTGTGCAAGATATCAAGCTGACCCCAGAGAATCTCATCTTATAACTGTAAAAAGAATTTTCAGATATTTGTAAAGCTCAGTTAATGCAGGTTTATGGTACCCAAATATGAATGAATTTACACTTATTGGATACACTGACGCTGACTATGGACGAGATAAGCTAGAATGTAAGAGCACTTCAGGAGGATGTCACTTCCTAGGAAGCTGTCTAGTATCGTGGTTCAGTAAGAAGCAATCATCAGTGGCCCTGTCTACAACTGAAGCTGAGTACATTGCTGCTGGAAGCTGTGTGGCTCAAGTCCTATGGATAAAGCAACAGCTAGAGGATTATGGCGTAAAAACAGAAACGATAGAGATCAAATGCGACAACAAGAGTGCCATTGACCTATCTAAAAATCCAATCCAACACAGCAGGATGAAGCACGTCAGCATAAGGCATCACTTCATCAGAGATCATGTACTCAAGGGTGAGATCAAGCTGACCTATGTTCCAACAGATGAACAGCTTACGGATATCTTTACGAAGCCTCTGGCTCGTGAGCAATTTAACATACTAAGGGAAGCTATCGGTATGTCTAATCCTCTTCAATAAAATTCTATGTTTAAATTGAATGATGAGTGATTACCATGCTGAATGATTTGTGCTAAATTAGTAACTATTACATGCTAAGTCTAATATAATATAAAATCACCCCATGCTAAGTAGACGTACATACTGACTGATTGTCTTAAGCTGAGTTACTAAGCACACGAATAATTCTTCTACGTAAAACTGACTACTCAGAATTTCAAACGCTTAAAATTCTTAACACTGAGTAAAAGATCCGTTGCAAAATTAATACTAGCACGCGTATTAAATAGCCACCTAGGATGACGTAAGCGTAATAATTAGAAAACACATACGCCGATTGTGTCATAAATGCCTGAATCATTGTCGATTGATTATCTCGAGGCCAAACTGCCACTTCAACGCTTCATATCAACTCCACACTCCTATAAATAGTGGAAGAATTCCCACTCGTGTCTCTTTACACACAGAAATTCTGGCATTCAATCCTTCTCTCTCTTGAATCCCAAATCCTCTTAAAATCTCTCTAAGAATCATGTCTAACGATTCACAAAATATCTTCGGCGCCGGTTACGAAGACAACCGCCCCAATGAAAATCCCTCATCGCATACTGAGTAGGAACATGAAGAGACGTCAACTGACTGTCAAGAACATGGTCAGCGTGACCAGTCTAAAGTCATTACTCCGAATAAGTTACCCCAAGCTGACCAAGCGACTCCTTCAAAGAAACAGAAAAAGGATAAGGGAAAGAAACCAATGGAAAGAACCTACTCACTGGTCTACAACAGTGTTAGGGGATACAAGGTCGACCATTCCCGCTGGTTCTCTAAGGGATTTGTAGAAGCTGAAAAACCCTTTTGCGAATGGATCTCTAAAAATGGCTGGACTGGGCTATTTTCTCTTCGAGAAGCTACCTATCCAGAATTGGTAAAGGAATTCTACGCCAATTTAAGAGCCGCTGATGATGACAGGGACTACATGGTCACCATGGTCAAGAGGAAAGAAATCTTTGTCAATCCTCCCTATCTCGCTACCCTGCTCAAACTGACCAACAAAGGAACCAAACTCAGAACCACGGACGACCACAGCAAAGTCGAGTATCCAGTTGAGTTCTGTAAACCCAAGTCCCACAAAGGAGAGATAGCAAGCACCTCTATGGGTCAGAATCAGAAGATGGCCCACTACATTCTGACCAACTTCATCTTTCCCAAAGTCAACTCCACATCCTCCGCGTCTAACTTCGAGCAGTGCTTTATCTGGCACATGCTGACCTACCAGCCACTCAACATTCTGGTTTTTCTCATTGGTGCTTTCCAACAAAGTACTGGCACCCTTAGGTTAGGCTCACTAATTACCAAAATCCTAAAAGACTATCAAGTGATCTTAGTAGAGGAAATCAATGTCTGGGGTACGGAGATTTCAGCTGGCATACTGTTCGGTTTGGCCTACGACCTTTTGGGTAATTTCCACGAAACCTCTTTTGAGAGTTGTTAGACGAGGTGCCGCGGCCTAATCTCCCAGGCGGACCGGGGGGTGGACAACCTCATGGCGACGTAAGCGGTGATTGGCACCGAAAGCAACCAATCGTGGAATCAAGCTGCTCGGCAGGACCGGAGCTCGGAGATATGGAAGAGTCGCCACCCACGAATGGGAAAATGAACACCGATCCCTTGCGGGAGACCGGTGTGGGTTCGGGAAACTTAGGTACGAGCCGAGAAGGCTAGCTCCTTTTCGGAGAAAGGCTACTAGGCACCCCGACAACGCCCGGTTATGAACCACCGGCCTCCTACTCAGCATGTTAGGCGATAACGGACTAATCGTATACTTCTTTAAGTTTAAAATTCATTTGAAACCTTTTCTTTCTCTTTTTAGAAACCGTTTTGAGCATATATTATTGGAAAGCCATATTAGTAAAGAATCACCCATTTATATTATACATACACAGAGAATGGGGAAGAAAGAAGTCATTTATTTACAACTTTATTTAAATGTCATGCCGTGTGTTTATTCTACACTAACTTATTTCCCCAAAACGAGTTTATTTACATGGTTCGCACCTTAATCACCGTTGGAACGATTTGAGTGCGTTTTAAAACCCCGATTAGTGAAGTTTACTCGAGTCGCCGTTGGAACGACTCAAGTGCTTTGGAAACGTTTGAGACAAAAACCTTTAGTTAAGAAAACGTGGTTAAACATACAAGTCAATTTTATTTTGTACAAATCCTTTAAGAAAATAATTCAAAAACTCTATTGTTCACAAAGAAAACGATTTTAATTACAATGTTCGCTTAATCCGCCTTTGGAACGGATTAAGGTTTTAAAACGTGATGTTTTGGAACCAATTTAGAAATATTAACAAAAATAACTCCATTTATTTACATTAGGAACCTCTAAAAATTCATTAGTGTAAATGATTAAATTGAAAACTCTCTTTTTGTGATTTATTTTCCCCTCTTACTTAATGGACTCTTTACCTATTATGATTATAATAATAAACTCATTTAAACCAAGATTCACACTCAAATAAAGCCCATTTGAAACCCGGGCCCATGGATGGGCCAAAAGAATAAAGAAAACAATTTAAGCATATATATATACATTTAAATCAAAAAGAGAATATGAGAATGAAAGTTAATAAAAAAGGAACTATATAATACATGTATGAAAATACTAGATATAATACATTTATACTTTAAAGAGGTGGAAATAGTAAATAAATCTCATTAGATAAGAAAATAACATTTATCCAAAATAGTTTCATATAATAAACAATAACATAACCCAAATATCCCAAAACTATATATATACATAACTAATATAGTTTTAAATACCAAAAATAACATATACCCATATACTAATACTTACTAATTAGTTCCCAAAATGCCCAAATAAATAACGTTTTAAAATAGAATCTAATATAACTCAAATGAATAAAAAAGGAGAATATATATATACATATACCTATGCTTAAAAAATTGAATAAAAAATGATATACAAACATCCTAAATAATTATATACACTAAATATCTAAAATGGTTTGAAAATATATATTACATAACTATACATATATATATTAAGGATTAAAAGCTTAAAAGTTAAGAAAAATGGACTGAAATGGTATTTTTTACGTTTTGGCAGATTTACCGACGAAAAATCCGTCGGTAAACAGCAATTAGTGACAGAAACGGAAAATTACAGCAGCACTCCAATTGTTTCCAGATTTATTCAAAAGCTTTAAATTAAGTCTAATTCAATCGTTTTGGATTTCCGAACTACCAAAAATTGATCATAGTCAATAACGGAAATTCCTAAAACAACGTTTTTATTTTAAAACATTATTCAGAAATTCTTTTAAATTAAAACTTATAATTACAACGTTTCTAACACCCGAACTACCTTTTTATCGGATCACGGTTCGTATTGGGATATCAAAACGAGGTTTTTTATTTTAAAGCAAAACCGAATTTTATTCAACACGAGACGGGAATTAAATAAATACGAAAAATTAAATAAAACGTGATAAATAAATAAATGACAAAATAAATAAAATTATAACATAAAAATAAATAAAGGAAAAGAAATAAATTAAATAAAATAAAACGAGTCTAGTCCTCGGATAATACCTCAAGTTCGGTATCTGACAGTCGAAGCCGATTGATTCCACGAGTCGTGATTTTCCGGTTTTTTTGTGTTTTTTAGTAAAAATTTAACTTTGGGAAATTCGGAATTTTTGAGAAAAAAAATATTTTTCTAAAAAAAAATCACTTTCTCTCTCTAAAAATGTTTAGAGTGAGAAAGGCTCGAAAATTCTCCCTCCTCAAATGCATGGGGATCCGTGCCTTTTATAGGCAAACGGGTCCCCGGACCAATGGGCGACGCCCGAGTAAAATCGGGCGTCGCCCAAAGGGTTGGGCGGTCGCCCAAAGCCTGTTGGGCGGCCGCCCAACCTTGCGTTGGGCTACCGCCCAACATTGTTGGGCGGTCGCCCAACGATTGTTGGGCGAGCGCCCAACGCGAGGTTGGGCGCGCGCGCCCAACTGTCGTTGGGCGTCCGCCCGACGCGGTTGGGCGCTCGCCCAACGGCCGCTGGGGCGCGTCTCGCACCGTCGGCCGTGCATGCCCCCGCGGCCGTCGAGCTCGCGTTCCGCACCGTCGGGCGCTCACGCATCGTGACCGTCGGGCTCACGTTCTGCGCCGTCGGGCGTCCACGCGTTGTGACCGCCGAGCGTCGAACACGCATCGGCCGCCGCTAAGCACTCGCACTACGCACATCACAGCAGCGACCCACTGGAACTATTTATTTTATTTTTTCGAAACTTCCGGAATCAATCGCTTTAACCGTCTTGTTTTCAGGTTTTCGTCACAGGTCCTCCGACTCGATGTCTACAGTTGCCCCTACTTTTCTATTTTGACAGTGATGTGTGTGTTTTGAAAACGTTTTTTGCAAACGCAACACATGCAATGTAAAACATATAAAAGTAAAAGACACGTAAAGAGTAAGAGGGAGCATACCTGACCTTCACGTTGCGCGTTCCGGTGTCGTTCTCCGATTCTTTCCATCCTCGCCTCTGAATCGGCCGTCGGTGGATGTTTTTCTCTCGGAATCTAGCGTACGTTGACTATGGGTAAGAATGGCTCAAAACCAACCTCGGTCGTGGACCGTAGGTAAGATGGCTAAAAAGCTACCTCGGTCGTGAACCGTAGGTAAGATGGCTAAAAAGCTACCTCGGTCGTGAACCGTAGGTAAGATGGCTAAAAAGCTACCTCGGTCATGAACCGTAGGTAAGATGGCTAAAGAGCTACCTCGGTCGTGAACCGTAGGTAAGATGGCTAAAAGCTACCTCGGTCGTGAACCGTAGGTAAGATGGCTAAAAAGCTACCTCGGTCGTGAACCGTAGGTAAGATGGCTAAAAAGCTACCTTAGTCGTGAACCGTAGGTAAGATGGCTAAAAAGCTACCTCGGTCGTGAACCGTAGGTAAGATGGCTAAAAAGCTACCTCGGTCGTGAACCGTAGGTAAGATGGCTAAAAAGCTACCTCGGTCGTGAACCGTAGGTAAGATGGCTAAAAAGCTACCTCGGTCGTGAACCGTAGGTAAGATGGCTAAAAAGCTACCTCGGTCGTGAACCGTGGGTAAGGTGGCTCAAGGGCAAAAAGGTTCTTTCTAACGATTCTGAATTCTTTTAAAACACCGTTGTCTGTATTTTCTCACTGGAGCTATCGTCTCGGGGGTTTAATGGGGACATGTTTTAGTCTGAAATGATCTAGACTAATGATTGTTTTTCTGTTGACTGTCGTTTGTATTTTGACTGGTGTCACTGTTCTATAAAAATTGACTGTTGTCTAGAGTTCATATCTTGACAATATTGGCTGCTGTCTGGGAGAAATGCAGGCTGAAACGGACTGCGAATCGGAGGTCTGTGCGCCTAGTAATTAATTATTTACTTTTTACCTTTATGTCAAATCGTACCTTTTTCACTATTTACGGGAATGCCATTCCCTCTTACTATATAAGGTGGTGGGGTTTCATTTCAACCCCACACCTTCTCTCCCTTCTTTCTCTCTCTAGACTTTGATTTTGGATTATTCTCGGGATGGATTTAGATGAATGGGATGGCACTAGAGGCATGGACGAGGTTTACGTAAACCTAGATAGAGTGGATCCCTTCCACGACCCTACAACGCATCTGAGCCGGACACGCTGCAACGAGGTAAGTAATTTCTCACTTTTATTTGATTCAAACTCTAGGCTTTAGCATTCCTATCCGAACATGATTTGCATGCTAACCTTTAGATTGCCTTAGAGGACTTTAGCTAGAAAACATGAATTTCTTCACTTACAAGTAACACTTGTTTATTTCTGTGTGAGAATGCGCGCTATATGCATGTGAATAGTGACACTACGAATTTATGCATGCTAACAGTAAAATAACGTGAATAGTAAAAACGTGAATAGTGCACGTGAATAGTAAAAAACGTGAATAGTGACAACTCAACTAATGCACGTGAATAGTGAGAACTTAACTAATGCATGTGAATAGTAAACTTAACTAATGCACGTGAATAGTAAAAACGTGAATAGTGCACGTGAATAGTAGAAACGTGAATAGTGAAAACTTAACTAATGCACGTGAATAGTAAAAACATGAATAGTGCACGTGAATAGTAAAAAACATGAATAGTGAAAACTTAACTAATGCACATGAATAGTAAACTTAATCTATGCTCCTTGTCAATGCGGACGAGAGTGGATTAAAGAATTAACTAAACCTTACATGAGCGACCCTAAGGGAGAGACTTTTACAGAAAGTTGGCCCTAATTGACCAGATGTCTCTAGGTTAGATAATGAAAGAATGCCTAGTCTTAACACGTCCTCATTGATTGCATGCTTTAGGAACTGTATTTAAATTTTCTTGTCTTGTTCTTTCTAGTTTATTGAGATTTCTGGGACCACCGCCGAGATTCACTCGTGGTATGCTAGGCTGGGCGCCGCAGCGAGAGCCCGCGTGCGCGAGTTGGGCTTCGAGCCTTTTATTGCAGCGTTGCCCCGCACCAACGGGGTATGCGACCGCTTTGGCTTACGCGCCTTATGTGAGCGGTGGGTTGACTCGACCCACACTTTCCACCTTTCTTTCGGGGAGATGACCATCTCGCCCAGAGATTTTTCACTGTTGACAGGATTACGAGGGAGCAGCACTCCCGTTCCCTTTCATTTCGATATGATGCGACCACGGGTCGACCTCGCTAGGCTCGCTGCTTTGATTGGACCGGGAGTTCGCCCATGCGCCAAATCTACTCCGGCGAAGTTTATTTCCACCGCGAGCCTTTTGAGTCGGCGAGATTTTTGCGAGACTGACGATACCGACTTGGCGGTTCGTAGTTTCTTGGTATATACTCTGAGTGAGACGATTTTCCGCACGAAGGGCGGGAAGGTACACGCGGGTCTCATTCAGGCACTCAGCGATCTGGATGCGGCGGCTTCCTATGATTGGGCGGGGGCAGGCTTAGCCTTTCTATACAAGTTTTTGGATCTGACTTGCCGGAAGCGCAAGGATTTCGGTGGTTACACCTTCGCTTTGCTGGTACGCGATGCCTTTTTGACTTGCCCGTCTTATCTTCTTTGCGTCTTTCACACTCCTAATCCTTGTTTTTACCGCAGGTGTGGGCGTATGAGAGGCATATTCTTCCCAGCCGGTCTCGACCTCGATCGAGAGTACTGAGGCCGCCTTTCATGACCCGATGGAGAGATTTTGACTTGAGCGCCGAGAGGAGTCGGGTGGTGCCGCGGCTCCTAGATTGGATCGACTCGCTGACCCTCAGACAGGTAGATTTTGCCTAGTCGTGCGAGATTTTTGTTTGAGTCTTTCTGACTTTCTCTTTGTGCATTTTTAGATTAAGTTCAAGTGGGACGACCTCGACTTCGGTCCCGATTATACGTATGTATCTATGATCCAGGAGCAGCAGTGTGTGCTCACCGGCCCCTGTGTGCGGGCGTGGTATTTGGGGGACCGAGGCATCACCGGAGTTAGTGATGCACATTGGACAGCGGGTGAGATCCCCATCTCTATGTTTGCGGTGCGGACCATGCCCCTATCAGTCGTTCGTCGGGACTTGTCTCGTCGGTTCGTTGGTAGAGCGGTGTGGGTTCACTCCGGGGGCCGCGAGCTTTACTTATCTACTTTGCTGAGCGCGAGGGATGCCCCGGCGGCAGCGATGGAGGTGGATCCGGTGGCAGATGTATTTTCGAGGGAGGCTGTTGCGGAAGTCTTTGGTCAGGAGGAGGTCCCGGTAAGTGATTCCGCTTTTTACCTTTTATTCATGAGATGGTTAGCGGTATTTATTGTGTTTTTATTTGCAGGAGGGGTCCTGGAGGAGTGCCCATTTATCCGATTTCTTTGACGACACTCGAGCTCAGACGCATGTGTGCGAGCAGCCTTACTATGTCGGCGAGTCCTCCAGCGCTGCCCGACCAGAGAGATCATCCCTAGGTGTGCCCCTACCAGACTACGGGCGAGATTTTGCCACGATTTGTTATGACGAGTCCGGGGCAGCTTATGCGGGATTTGAGACAGCTCCTCCTATCTTCACCTCGAGGCTCCCCTTTGATCCCTCAGATGCTTCTCTGACTACGAGGGAGACCTGCACGGATTACGTGGGGCTGTCTGGTTATCTCCGAGATCGCCTCAGCTTGCGCTGCACCGATCACCTGGTATGTATCATTATTTTACTTTAGTGTAGTGGAATGTATGCATGTATGTATGATTTATGTTCGTGCCTACGCTGCTTCTTATTTTTATCTGTTTTTCCTTTCTTTTGCTTTAGAGCGATCTGCATGCCCACGAGCGGAGGCAGAGCGAGTTGGTGCGGGAGGCCGACGCCCGGGTCGATCAGGTGTATCAGGAGAGAAATGACCACTGGTCAGGGATGATGCGACGGGAGACTGAGGGTCGCCTTGCCGTCGAGGAGAGGGTGCACGATGAGTCATCGGACGCCTCGCTGCCGAGGAGAGAGCACGGGTCGCCGATGAGAGAGCACGAGTTGCTGATGAGCGAGCGCGAGCTGCCGAGGAGGCACTATCTGCGGAGCGGGCATCACACTTGAGAGATTTTGAGGACTATTGGGATTTCCCTCCGTATTATGCTCGTTATGTATTTCTTTGTAGCTTTCATTATTGCTTTGTAGCTTTTATTGGAGTTTCCCCGCTGTATAGCTGATGTATAGGGAGTGGGGTGGATAGTAGGTAGGCTTTTTGTGAAAAGTAGGATAGGAAATGTATAACTCGTGATTCATATTACCATGCATTCAGTAGATTATGATGATTCCAATCATTCTCGTCAAATATATTCATGCCTTTATTTATTTACAAACAACAGAAATACTTAGTCTCTTATACATTGTTTTTGTAATTGCTCAAGTCATAACTATTGTTACCAGGACCCGCCTTTCGGTTTTCGGATCCCGGCGATTTTTCTCCTCTCCTTTTACTATCCCGGAATTTTTAAATGAGTGCCCTTTCGGGTTTTCACCCATTGGGATTTCCCTCATTGTTGCATAGGTCGCCCTTTGCGGGTTTTCAACCTATCGGGAATTTTTCTTTCTTTTTTTTTTTTTTTTTTTTTTACGAAAAGTATTTCTTAAGCCTATCCAGGTTGGTAGGTTCGGAGAATTTCATGCCGTCCATTGTAGTTAACTTCACCGCTCCTTTGCTTAGTATCTTCTTCACGACGAATGGCCCTTCCCAGTTAGGCCTAAACTTCCCCCTTGGGTCGGTATGCGTCACACGGATCTGTTTCAGCACTAAATCTCCTTCTTTGATAGGGCTGGTCTTGACTTTTTTATTGAAAGCCCGAGCCATTTTTCTCTGGTATAACTGTACATGGTAAAGCGCTTCCATCCTTTTTTCGTCCACTAGAGCCAACTGCTCACATCGCCTCTTCACCCATTCCGCCTCGGGAATTTCTAGCTCCACTGCGATTCTCAACGATCGTTTTTCGATCTCAATCGGCAAGACCGCTTCTGTTCCATACACCAGAGAGAATGGCGTTGCCCCAGTTGAGGTTCTAATTGTCGTGCGATAAGCCCACAACACGAGGGGGAGTTGCTCATGCCAATTCCGATGTGATTCCACCGTTTTTACGAGAATCCTCTTAAGGTTCTTATTAGCTGCTTCTACTGCTCCATTAGCCTGTGGACGGTATGGAGAAGACCTGTGATGTTCAATGCCATATTCTCGGAAAAGATTCCTTACTTCCCCCTGAAACTAGACCCCGTTATCCGTAATCATGTGATGAGGCACTCCAAACCTGGTGATCAAGTGTTTTTCAATGAACTTTCTCATCTGCTTGGATCCCAGTTTGCTAAACGACTTTGCTTCTACCCACTTGGTGAAATAATCGATGGCGACAGCAATAAACTTATGTCCATTTGAAGCGTTAGGCCTTACTTCGCCGATGATGTCGACGCCCCAGGCAGCGAATGGCCAAATAGGTGCTAACACATGTAATTCCATGGCCGGAAGATGACTGCAATCGCCGTGGATTTGACAATCATGGCATTTCTTTGCATACTCGTTATAATCTCTTTCCATGGTGAGCCAATAGAAACCTTGCCTAATAATTTTCTTAGCTAGTACTGCTCCCCCCACATGGGCTCCACAAATTCCTGAATGTACTGATTCCATTGCCTCGCGGGCTTCTCCCACATCCAAGCATCTTAGTTGTAATCCCTCCATGTGCCTTTTGTAAAGCAAGTCGTTGTGGATGACGAACTGACGAGCTAGCCTTCTAATCATAGCTTGATCCCTAGGTTCTGACTCTGCCGGATATGTTCCATTTTTCATGAAGTTCACGATATCGAAATACCACGGTTTTTCATCTGCCTCTAACAGCATTACATCCTCGTAGCATGGTTTGTGAGATCTCCTCAATACCAACGGTTTCGAAGCAAGGTTCCGGGGATTGTCTCAAACTGACACCAAAGTGGCCAAGGCATCCGCCGCCTGGTTCTGTGCTCGAGGAATATGATAGAAACGGCATTCTTTGAATCTTTGTGCCAACCCTTCTAGCTGATCGAGGTACGGACGTAGTCTTTCTTCTCTTACCTCCCAGTTTCCTTGTGCCTGTTCGATGATCAACTTTGAGTCACCCCAAATTTCGACATATGACGCTCCCAGTGCCGCTAATGACTCTAAACCATAAATGCACGCTTCATACTCGGCCATATTATTGGTGAGAGGGAAGGATAACTTCTTGGCCATCGGGATCCTTTCTCCTTCCGGTGAGGTAAGTAGTACTCCTACTCCGGCTCCATTCGAATTAACTGCTCCGTCGAAGAACATTTTCCACGGTATAACTTCGATTGCGTTCAAGTGCTCATCGGGGAAATCATAGCTTATCTCTTCTTCCTCTGCATTCAGGGGTTGGTTGGCCAGAAATTCTGCCACGGCCCTCCCTTTGATAACCTTCTTCGTCACATATTCAATGTCAAACTCGGACAAAAGCAACAACCATCTGGCTAACTTCCCCGTTAATGATGGAGTTCGGTATAGATACTTCACGGGGTCCATCCGAGAAATAATGATCATTTTATACGATTGGAAATAGTGCCGCAGTTTCTTTGTCAACCATACTACTGCCACATATGTCTTTTCGATCATATTGTACTTGAGCTCGTACTCCAGGAATTTCTTACTCAAATAATACACCGCGTGCTCCACACCGGTGTCTCCCTCTTGAGCCAACATTGCCCCAATAGATCGCTCCTCAATTGCTACATAGAGGAGAAGCGGCTTTCCCAGTTTAGGCGGTCTCAGCACTGGCGGATTAGACAAATAGTTCCGGACGCTCTCCAAAGCTTGCTGACACTTATCATTCCAAGTAGCGGGTTGGTCTTTCCTTAGCAACTTAAAGATTGGCTCGCAGATTGCGGTGAGTCTCGCTATGAACCGACTGATATACTGAACCTGCCCCAGAAACCCTCTCACTTCCTTCTCATTTCTCGGCGCTGGCATCTCCTGTATTGCCTTCACTTTATCAGGATCCACCTCGATTCCCTTATTTCCGATCACATAGCCTAAGATTTTCCCCGACGAAACGCCGAAAAATCACTTCTTCGGGTTTAACCTTAGCTTGAATTCTGCAATTCGGGCCAAAAACTTCTCGAGCGCGGCAAAATGCCCTTCTCTTGTTTCTGATTTGACCATCATATCGTCCACGTAGACTTCTACCTCCTTGTGTATCATATCATGGAACAGTGCTGTGGCCATTCGCTGGTAAGTTGCCCCGGCATTTTTCAAACCAAACGGCATTACTCTGTAACAGTATGTCCCCCACTCAGTCGTGAACGAAGTTTTGGCTTTGTGCTTTTCGGCCATCTGAACTTGCATGTAACCCATGAAACCATCCACATTCGTGTGTAAGACGCTTGACGTTGCACTGTCGATCAATACGTCGATATGAGGTAATGCGAACTCATCCTTGGGGCATGCCTTGTTAAGATCTCTGTAATCAACGCACATCCTTACTTTGCCGTCCTTTTTTGCGATTGGCACCACATTTGCGACCCAAGGGGGATAGTCGATCACTTCGATGAATCCTGCTTCTAACTGCTTCTTCACCTCCTCTCTGATCTTATCTGCCCATTCTGGTCTCATACGTCGGAGCTTCTGCTTTACGGGCTTTGCTTCGGGGTAAGTTGGAATGCGGTGAGTTACGATAGATTGATCAATTCCAGGCATGTCTTCGTATGTCCATGCGAATACAATTTCGTATTTTTTAATTATTCTCTCGAATTCTTTTCTCTCTTCAATAGTTAATTCTTGAGCAATTTGTATAAGTTTAGGATTTTCATCCGTACCAAGATTGAAAGTTGACATTTCTATTGCATTGATTTCAAATGTAGGCATGTTATATGAATGAGAATGCATGGAATGATCATGATCGACATCAAGCAAGTAAGCAAAATCAGAATTCATTTCATTGATAGCATGGGTGATTACATCGTCTGATTCAAACAAAGCAGTAATACAATTTTCATCATCAGGGTCTTCGGACTTCTCATGAATTTTGGAGGTACTAGGCTCATCTTCCGCTCCTACAGTTGCTTCAATGGTGATGACTTGCTCCTCGGCATTCAATTCTAGCATCATAATCTCCTCGACAAAGCAGCTCGCCTTTCCTTCGCCCCAGTCGGCCACATCATTGAAGATTTTGAATCCCGGTAGAATCTTCCCTTCTGTGCTAGTCCATGCCTCGGGGGTCCCTGAATATGCCTTTCCATGCCCCTCGTTCACGAAGTACTTCCTTAGGCCCACTTTTCCTTCACCACTCACGTTGGACGGACCTCCCTGCTCATATCCCAAACCCCTCCGGGTTTTCTGACTCTTAAAGTCCGGAAATTCTGGCAACCCCTGATGGTGTGCTCCTAAGCCCATACCTGGGATGAAACCTCCCTTCATCATCTTCACCACATCGGTGGTCATGCTTGACTCGTAAATCCCGGAAACTTGGAACCCGGAGAAAAGTTGAGGCTCAATCCCCAATGCTGCCACCGAGCTCAATTTCTCAGCTCTGATTGTCACTATCTCCTCCCCGAAGGGGAACTTGATCATCTGATGGAGCGTGGAGGGCACACCTCCCAACTTGTGGAACCATGGGCATCCCAACAATACAGCAAAGGTTACCGGGATATCCAGCACCGTGAACTCAGTTTCTTCTTCATGTGGCCCCACTTTCAACTTGGCCTTGAAGACTCCTTCAATGTGCCTACGGCTATCATCATAAGCCCTTATCACAGTTTCTGAGGCCGTTAGGTCCCCTCTTTCTACTCCCAACTTAGATAAGAGTTTCAGCGGGCAAACGTTAATGGCCGATCCATCATCGACCATCACACAGCTAGTCTTCTTCCCGTTGATTTCTGCTCGGATGTACAAAGGCTTATTATGAGCCTTCCCCTCTTCTGGGAGATCCTCGTCGGTAAATGTGATTTCAGCCTTCTTTCGGGCCATAATTGCTCCCACTAGCGCTGCCGGCTCAGTATCGGTGGAAATGACCAAATTCTGCAACTCCTTCATCAAATTTTCACGATGGTATTTGGAATGGCATAAAACTTCCCAGACCGTGGACTTAGCTTGTGTCTTCTTCAACTGCTCAAGAACTTGGTCGTCGGACTTAGGAGCCGACCCTTCCCCTATCTCAGTCTCAACCATAGGTGCCTTTCGCTCGGCCACTCGTCCTGATCTCGTCATGACGGCGATTTCTGGCTCATCATCAGACTCATCCCAAATGTTAATAGGAATCCTCCGATTAGCATCTTCCTCGTCCGATGAACTTTCCCAAATATCCACAATCATTAAATCCATAATGTGAGGAACGTTTGGATTCAAATAAAAGGGATCTGCTGATCCATACAACGCCCAGCCTATCAAATCGTCGTAATCTCGGAGGGACACTCTGCTCATCCTTCTTGCTGCCAACGGAATAACACCTCGTTGTATGCACATAAGCTGCACCTTATTGCTCATTGTTTCGTGACACTGCTCATACCGGTGCCTCCACCTCCTAGCATAGTCCACAAATGGTTCCTCGGGGAACTGCCTGATCCTATCCAGATCCTCCAGGGATCCCGTCCATGGAACATACATCTCATATCTTGCCACAAAGGCACTCCTGAGCGGTACCCAATGACCCATTTCCTCCTCTGATAGGCCTTGATGCCACAACAAGGCTTCTCCCATTAAGGTTTCCGGAAAATGTTCATGTAATTCACACTGCGGGAATCCGGCGTCATACATATGATTGCGGAATAACCTTGCATGCTCAACAGGATCCTGGTATCCACCATACCTAGGCATCGCTAACACCGCATCAGGTGTTTGGTAAGACGGGGAATCCGGGGTTTGCTCTGCCAGCATCCATACTGTATACTCCTTGATAAATCTTTTCGTCATTGCCGCCCAATCGGTCTTAACATACATCGGCAACAACATGTACCACATTAACGGCTCACCCATCAACGAATTACAAAACAAGCTAGTGATCTCTTCTTCTTTAAAACCCAAGGGCGCCATGGCTGATAAGTAGAAGTGAAGGTGCTCCATAGGGTCCTTGTTGCCATTATATTTGCTAACCCTCGGTAGCGGACGCTTGATAGGTCCAATCTGCATTGCGAAGCGCTCTGCGGCCCTGTCCTCGGCTCTTTGGTACTTTTCTAAGAATAAATCTGATAATTGATCCAATCATGCTTGCAAGAGTCGGGTAATGAGTGGAACCATTCCAAAGGCTCGCCTATCAGCGAATGGTGAAACCACTGAGCAATCTCATCCACCCCGAAGGATTCGACAAACATATCGCGTATATATTCACGCAAGTGCACCTCGGGGTTTTCTCCACCACTAAACAGACCCAATTCTGGCACAATAGTCCGAGACGACCCTTCCCTGGTCTCTTCGGCACTATCTTCATCATACGGTGCTCCACCGTCCAACCCTTCATCCATTAGTTCATTCTCCTGTTCTTCGCCAAGGAAGGACACATATAGACCATTTCCCACATTGTTCTTTTCGTCGGAGTCCAACAACTCCTATACATTCTCCTCGAAGGATTCCATCACTACACGTTCTGTCAGACCCATTCCGATCATGCTTACCCTATGATTAGGTAATGGATTACGCCTAGTGGAAGGGTTCGCTGACGAAGGATCAGCTATCTTTTTCTCCTCGATTAAATCTTGGATTTCATGTTTCAATCTCTCACAATTCTCAATTGTATGCCCATAATTGCTGTGGAACTCGCAATATCCCCTAGCTTGTATCTGTGGAGGAGGCGGTGTCTTGTTATAATGAGTAAGAGCTTTTAGCAGCCCCTTTTTCTGCAATCGTTCGAAAACTTTTGCGTAGGTCTGATCAAATTTGGCGAACTGCCTCTTTTCGATAGCATTAAGATCAAGCACTTTCACTGCAGCGGACTCTGTACTCGCACTTGGTCCTCCGGCACCATATCCAGACTTCGTCCATTTGGTATAGGCTTTCTTTGGCTCTCCATCCCCCTCAACTGTCAAAGCACAACTATACATCTGATTGAAATCGGTAAACGGCATATACCGCAACTCATTCTTGATATACGACAATGTGTTGCCAACCACCATTCGGATCTGATCTTGCTCAAGCGGCTTCTGTTTCATGACTGCGGCCTTAGCCCTCCATCTTTTCACAAAATCGGAAAAAGATTCCCCAGCCTGTTGCTTAGTGCTCTCTAACTCCTTTAAAGTGACCTCCAGCATGGTGTTGAAGCTATACTGAGCGATGAATGACTTCGCTAACTCCTTCCAATCCCTCTTCGTCACCATAGGCAATGCATGGAACCATGTGAGGGCAGCCCCCTCTAGGTAAGTGTTAAACAGCCCCAGGACTTGATCCTCAGTCAGGATCGTGTGCTTCATCACAGCAACATACTGATTCATGTGAGCGGTGGGATCTCCAGTTCCATCGAACTTTTTCATGTCAGGGAGCCGAAATTTCAAAGGCAAAGCTGTTGCCGATAAACAATTCTTCAAGTTATAAAAGTCCTGACTTCCGGAACTTCCTCCGCGCAAGTCCTGCACCTCCTGCGTGATGTGTTGCTTCCATTCCTCTTCCTTAGCTTTCTCTTTCTCTAACTATTTTCGGGTATAATCCTGATAATCCTCCTCATTCCCAAAGCGAGGGCCATCGTTCACCTCATTCTCAGCGTGTTTACTGCCATTTTTATCATCTCTCATGGCCAGCTTAGCTAACTGGGCCGCTATCACCGCTAACTGCTCATTAATGTTGTTCACAGAGTTTTCCAATCCGGCCACTTTTTCATCGGTCGCAGACATACTGGCTGAAGACTGAGTATACTCGGACGAAGATGATTCCGAAGCCACAATTGCCAATTCAGAACTGTCAATTTGTAACTGGTCAAACTGCCTAACTAGCCGACTGCTCTCTCGGTACCACAATCGCTTAATGATGATGTCTGCGCGGACGGTCGTCCATTAGTATGTATGCATGATTTTATATGCATGATTCGTGGTGTGTGCGTTTATTTATTTACGGATATATAAGATAAGAAGAACAAACGTTAGTCTAATTACACGTATCACAACATCTCTCTTCCACCCTTATTCCTCCACACACTCGTCGGTCCAGGTCTCTTTCCTAGGATTTTGGTTTTTGGCTCACATTGCGGTCCAGGGGACGCGTGATGCCGTCAATTATTGCGGAAAAGTAAATCACCCATCAGACAATACAATTCGTTTTTGACGTATCCACGTTCAGTGACTAAGAAATCGACCAAGTTGGATTGTCCTTTCAGAATAACTCGTCTTTTGTCCTTTCGCGAGACGCATTAATTCGGGTTTTGACTCCCTTTGAGTGCATCTCAGTTTTTAGACGTGGTACGAGTTATTCTTTTAGTCCAATCGTTCGTTATTGTCAATGACTCGTTCCCTTTTGTTCGCGTGGGTTCGTGTCTCGATTTTGGATTACAACGGGATCTTTTGGATCTATCGAGAGACGTAACCACGTGTTTATTTAGTGATGGAATCACTTTTGGATTTTATTTTAGGGAACGGACTCATCGCGTAACGCGTTTGTTCTTAGCATCGAGGATCCGTTTGCTCATTTTAGCTACATGAAAAGACGACGAGTCTTATTTTGAGCGTATGGTAACCTTTCGGCTAGCAACAGTTCGTTGTTCTTCCCAATCTACGGGATATATCCTCTTAGTGTGGTTATAGAAAATGAACGTTTCGTTGAATCGCATGCTTATTCAAAGCGAGGACATCACCGTTCTCTTTCCTTTAGGCACGACTTAAGCAAACACGTATATCGGGCCATATTTCTTGCAGTTTTGGTAACGGTCGAAATGATCGAGTCGTTAGTCAAAACCCGCAGTCTCTTCCATATGGCGCAATTATATGGGTTGGCTTGATTCGGCTTCGAGATTTTAAACGGGGTATACACTAGTTCGAGGCACGTATTCAACGGCATTGGTTTATTTTCTTTAACTACGCTCGGGATTGACATATATCGTAAATTCGGAATGATTTTGGTCGTTTAGTTCATTTTTCGCTTTTCTTTTCTTAGTCACATCCGCGGACACGTCCATTTCTCTTAAAAACGACACGGGGCATAACGTAAAAGCTCGTCTTTTATTCGGAAGGGACAAGCTACTTGTGCGAAACTTTTCACGTTACGACAGGGTCATTCGAAACAGAAATGTTCTTCGTTTTCGTTTCAACATGATCTCGTTTTATCCTAACTTATTTAAAGAATGTGAATAACGGCTACTGTTAATATAGTCTTTTGTATCGAGATGTAACTATCCTTAACACTGAACCGATTCATACTAATACGTGCTTACGTCATAACACATTTCCTGAATATGTGCCTTCGTCGGGACACCGAAAGGGACAAGGCGGGTCGCACATGTTCATTCATATGAGATGACTAAGTCGTCTTTAGTTCAAATTGTTTCGATGTTTTAGGGTAATTAGTATGCCGATTCATGAGTATATATTAACACATCGTCTTATTTTCTTTACCTACTTTAGGATTAGACACGTATCGTGGCGGTTTGAAAACACGAATTGATTCATTTATCACATCAAAAATAGTAACGGGTAATCCTATGGAAACTTCTAAGGCTACTATATGCTGACACGGCTGACCGCGGGACCTCACAGGACCGCACAAATTCGCCCCTAACGAATGGATGGGGACCCTTTGGCGCCTTACTGTAAGGGGGAACTTACACTAGCCTCTTTCGAGCGACGAATGGACTCTCGCTAGAGGTTTCGCGGAAATTACCCAAAGGGTTTGCAATAATGCACATGAATGCATACGAAAAGAAGCAAAACGATCCGTCCCCGTTAATGGCTTAATACACGCCTTCCGGAATCAAATTTCTCGCTTCCCCAGCAGAGTCGCCACTTGTTAGACGAGGTGCCGCGGCCTAATCTCCCGGGCGGACCGGAGGGTGGACAACCTCATGGCGACGTAAGCGGTGATTGGCGCCGAAAGCAACCAATCATGGAATCAAGCTGCTCGGCAGGACCGGAGCTCGGAGATATGGAAGAGTCGCCACCCACGAATGGGAAAATGAACACCGATCCCTTGCGGGAGACCGGTGTGGGTTCGGGAAACTTAGGTACGAGCCGAGAAGGCTAGCTCCTTTCCGGAGAAAGGCTACTAGGCACCCCGACATCGCCCGGTTATGAACCACCGGCCTCCTGCTCAGCATGTTAGGCGATAACGGACTAATCGTATACTTCTTTAAGTTTAAAATTCATTTGAAACCTTTTCTTTCTCTTTTTAGAAACCATTTTGAGCATATATTATTGGAAAGCCATATTAGTAAAGAATCACCCATTTATATTATACATACACAGAGAAGGGGGAAGAAAGAAGTGATACACAGAGAAGGGGGAAGAAAGAAGTGATTTATTTACAACTTTATTTAAATGTCATGCCGTGTGTTTATTCTACACTAACTTATTTCCCCAAAACGAGTTTATTTACATGGTTCGCACTTTAATCACCGTTGGAACGATTTGAGTGCGTTTTAAAACCCCGATTAGTGAAGTTTACTCGAGTCGCCGTTGGAACGACTCAAGTGCTTTGGAAACGTTTGAGACAAAAACCTTTAGTTAAGAAAACGTGGTTAAACATACAAGTCAATTTTATTTTGTACAAATCCTTTAAGAAAATAATTCAAAAACTCTATTATTCACAAAGAAAACGATTTTAATTACAATGTTCGCTTAATCCGCCTTTGGAACGGATTAAGGTTTTAAAACGTGATGTTTTGGAACCAATTTAGAAATATTAACAAAAATAACTCAATTTATTTACATTAGAAACCTCTAAAAATTCATTAGTGTAAATGATTAAATTGAAAACTCTCTTTTTGTGATTTATTTTCCCCTCTTACTTAATGGACTCTTTACCTATTATGATTATAATAATAAACCCATTTAAACCAAGATTCACACTCAAATAAAGCCCATTTGAAACCCGGGCCCATGGATGGGCCAAAAGAATAAAGAAAACAATTTAAGCATATATATATACATTTAAATCAAAAAGAGAATATGAGAATGAAAGTTAATAAAAAAGGAACTATATAATACATGTATGAAAATACTAGATATAATACATTTATACTTTAAAGAGGTGGAAATAGTAAATAAATCTCATTAGATAAGAAAATAACATTTATCCAAAATAGTTTCATATAATAAACAATAACATAACCCAAATATCCCAAAACTATATATATACATAACTAATATAGTTTTAAATACCAAAAATAACATATATCCATATACTAATACTTACTAATTAGTTCCCAAAATGCCCAAATAAATAACCTTTTAAAATAGAATCTAATATAACTCAAATGAATAAAAAAGGAGAATATATATATACATATACCTATGCTTAAAAAATTGAATAAAAAATGATATACAAACATCCTAAATAATTATATACACTAAATATCTAAAATGGTTTGAAAATATATATTACATAACTATACATATATATATTAAGGATTAAAAGCTTAAACGTTAAGAAAAATGGACTGAAATGGCATTTTTTACGTTTTGGCAGATTTACCGACGAAAAATCCGTCGGTAAAAAGCAATTAGTGACAGAAACGGAAAATTACAGCAGCACTCCAATTGTTTCCAGATTTATTCAAAAGCTTTAAATTAAGTCTAATTCAATCGTTTTGGATTTTCGAACTACCAAAAATGGATCATAGTCAATAACGGAAATTCCTAAAACAACGTTTTTATTTTAAAACATTATTCGGAAATTCTTTTAAATTAAAACTTATAATTACAACGTTTCTAACACCCGAACTACCTTTTTATCGGATCACGGTTCGTATTGGGATATCAAAACGAGGTTTTTTATTTTAAAGCAAAACCGAATTTTATTCAACACGAGACGGGAATTAAATAAATACGAAAAATTAAATAAAACGTGATAAATAAATAAATGACAAAATAAATAAAATTATAACATAAAAATAAATAAAGGAAAAGAAATAAATTAAATAAAATAAAACGAGTCTAGTCCTCGGATAATACCTCAAGTTCGGTATCTGACAGTCGAAGCCGATTGATTCCACGAGTCGTGATTTTCCGGTTTTTTGTGTTTTTTAGTAAAAATTTAACTTTGGGAAATTCGGAATTTTTGAGAAAAAAAATATTTTTCTCAAAAAAAATCACTTTCTCTCTCTAAAAATGTTTAGAGTGAGAAAGGCTCCAAAATTCTCCCTCCTCAAATGCATGGGGATCCGTGTCTTTTATAGGCAAACGGGTCCCCGGACCAATGGGCGACGCCCGAGTAAAATCGGGCGTCGCCCAAAGGGTTGGGCGGCCGCCCAAAGCCTGTTGGGCGGCCGCCCAACCTCGCGTTGGGCTACCGCCCAACAATTGTTGGGCGATCGCCCAACGATTGTTGGGCGGTCGGCCAACAGCGTTGGGCGAGCGCCCAACGGGAGGTTGGGCGTGCGCGCCCAACTGTCGTTGGGCGTTCGCCCGACGCGGTTGGGCGCTCGCCCAACGGCCGCTGGGGCGCGTCTCGCACCGTCGGGCGTGCATGTCCCCGCGGCCGTCGAGCTCGCGTTCTGCGCCGTCGGACTCGCGTTCTGCACCGTCGGGCGTCCACGCGTTGTGACCGCCGAGCGTCGAGCGCGCGCTTTGCGTCGTCGAGCGGGTGTCCGACTGTCGTCGAACACGCGTCGGCCGTCGCTAAGCACTCGCACTACGCACATCACATCAGCGACCCACTGTAACTATTTATTTTATTTTTTCGAAACTTTCGGAATCAATCGCTTTAACCGTCTTGTTTTCAGGTTTTCGTCACAGGTCCTCCGACTCGGTGTCTACAAGAGTCCATTCGTCGCTCGAAAGAGGCTAGTGTAAGTTCCCCCTTACAGTAAGGCGCCAAAGGGTCCCCATCCATTCGTTAGGGGCGAATTTGTGCGGTCCTGTGAGGTCCCGCGATCAGCCGTGTCAGCATATAGTAGCCTTAGAAGTTGCCATAGGATTACCCGTTACTATTTTTGATGTGATGAATGAATCAATTCGTGTTTTTAAATTGCCATGATACGTGTCTAATCCTAAAATATGTAAAGAAAATGAAACGATGCGTTAATATATACTCTTAAACCAATATATAAACTACCCCAAAACACCGAAACGATTTGAACTAAAGACGACTTAGTCATCTCGTATGAATGAACTTGTGCGACCCGCCTGGTCCCTTTCCGTGTCTCGAAGAAGGCACATGTTTAGGAAATACGTTGTGATGTAAGCACGTATTAGTACAAGTCGGTTTGGTGTTAAGGATAGTTATATCTCGATTCAAAAGACTATATTAACGATAGTCGTTATTCACATTCTTTAAATACGTTGGGATAAAGCGAGATTATGACAAAACGAAAACGAAGAACATTTCTGTTTTGAACGACCCCGTTGTAACATAAAGAGTTTCGTAAACGTGGCCCGTCCCTTTTGAATAAAAAATGAGCTCTTACGTTACACCTTGCATTGTTCTAAGGAGAAATGGACGTATCAGCAAAAGTGACTAAACAAATAAAAGAAAATAAAAACGACCAAAATCATTCCGTATCTACGATATATGTCAATCCCGAGAGTAGTTAAAGAAAATGAACCAATGTCGTTAAATACGTACCTCGAACTGGTATATACGTCGTTTAAAATCACGAAGCCGAATTAAGCTAAGAAACCGCATAATTGCACCATATGGACGAGACTGTGGGTTTGACTAATAGCTCGATCATTTCGACCATTACCAAAACTACAAGAAATATGGCCCGACCTGCGTGTTTGCTTAGTTCGTGCCTAAATGAAAAGAACGGTAATATCCCTGCTTCGAATAAGCATGCGATTAAACGAAACGTTGATTTTCTATAACCACACTGAGATGATATATCCCGTAAATTGGAAGAAATAAAGAGTTGTTTCTAGCCGACAGATTGTCGTACGCTCGAATAAGACTCGCCGTCTTTTCACGTAGCTAAAACGAGCAAGCGGATTTTGACGCTAGAAGCAAACCCATTACGCGATGATTCTGTTCCCTAAAATAAAATCCAAAAGTGATATCATCACTAAACGAACACGTGGTTACGTCTCTCGATAAGATCCAAAAGATCCCGTCGTAATCCAAAAATCAAGACACGAACCCACGCGAATAAAAGGGAACGAATCATTGTCAATAACGAACGATTGAACCAAAAGAATAACTCCTACCACGTCTGAATCCGAGATACGCTCAAAGGGAGTCAAAAACCGAACTAATGTTTCTCGCGAAATAACAAAAGATGAGTTATTCAAAAGGGCAATCCAATTTGGTCGATATCTTAGTCACTAAACGCTGATACGTTAAAACGAATTGTATTGTTTGATGAATGATTTATTTTTCTGCAATAATCGATGGCATCACGCATCCCCTGGACCGCAATATGGGCCCCAAACCAAAATCCTAGGAAAGAGACTTGGACCATCGAGTGTGTGGAGGAATAAGGGTGGAAGAGAGATGTGGTGATACGTGTAATTAGACTAACATTTGTTCTTCTTATCTCATATATCCATAAATAATAAACGCACACACCACGAACCATGCATATAAAATCATGCATACATACTAATGGGTACCGCTCGCGCAGACATCATCATTAAGAGGTCGTGGTTCCGTGAGAGTAGTCGGCTAGGCAGACAGTTCGATCAGTTACAGATTATCAGTTTCGAACCATCACAGTCGGCAGTTGTGACTTCTGAATCATCTTTGTCCGAGTCTGCTCAGTCTTCGGTCAGTATGTCTGCGACCAATGAAAAGGTGGCCAAGTGGGAGAATTCTGTGAACAACATTAATAATCAGTTGGCCGTAATTCTGGTCCAGCTAGCTGAGCTGGCGCTGAAGAATAACAAGAGTGATAGTAAGCATGCTGAGAACGACGTGAATGATGGTCCCCGCTTCGGGAATAAGGACGGCTACCAGGATTACATTAGAAAACAGCTTGAGGAGGAGAAAGCTATGGAAGAGGAATGGAAGGAGCAGATCACTCAGGAAGTGCAGGGTCTGCATGGGGCAAGAACTGGGAGTCAGGACTTTTATAACTTGAAAAACTGTTTGTCGGCAACTGCCTTGCCTTTGAAGTTCCGGCTCCCTAACATGAAGAAGTTTGATGGAACTGGGGATCCTACCGCCCATATGAACCAATATGTGGCAGGGATGAAGCACATAATTTTGACTGAGGAGCAAATCCTAGGGTTGTTTAGTGCTTATTTGGAAGGAAATGCCCTCGTGTGGTTTCATGCATTGCCGCTGGGAATGAAGAGAGATTGGAAAGAACTTGTGAAGGCATTCATCACCCAATATAGCTTCAACGCTATGTTTGAGGTTACTGGGAGGGAGCTAGAGAGCACCAAGCAGTAGGCTGGGGAGTCTTTGTTCAACTTTGTGAGTAGAGGGAGAGCTAAGGCGGCAGTCATGAAATAAAAGCTGCTGGAGAAGGATCAGATCCGGGTGGTAATCTACTTTGGTTGCTATTCAACGGTTGATTCTAACTTAATCTTCCTGTGTTTTATTCTGTGCTTGGGAACTCGGATAAGAGTTGTGGGCACTTCATTAACAATGGTAGATTGATCATCAAAAGGTAATTCTTCTTATCCCTCTTTATATGAAATAACGATTAACGAATCCTAGGGTTAACGAAAATAGGTTAAAAATTTTATATTTCCGCTGCTATATCTGATCCTTCTCCAGCAGCTTTTATTTCATAACTGCCGCCTTAGCTCTCCCTCTACTCACAAAGTCGAACAAAGACTCCCCAGCCTACTGCTTGGTGCTCTCTAGCTCCCTCCCAGTAACCTCAAACATAGCGTTGAAGCTATATTGGGTGATGAATGCCTTCACAAGTTCTTTCCAATCTCTCTTCATTCCCAGCGGCAATGCATGAAACCACACGAGGGCATCTCCTTCTAAATAAGCACTAAACAACCCTAGGATTTGCTCCTCAGTCAGAATTATGTGATTCATCCCTGCCACATATTGGTTCACATGGGCGGTAGGATCCCCAGTTCCATCGAACTTCTTCATGTTAGGGAGCCGGAACTTCAAAGGCAAGGCAGTTGCCGACAAATAGTTTTTCAAGTTATAAAAGTCCTGACTCCCAGTTCTTGCCCCACGCAGACCCTGCACTTCCTGAGTGATCTGCTCCTTCCATTCCTCTTCCATAGCTTTCTCCTCCTCAAGCTGTTTTCTAATGTAATCCTGGTAGCCGTCCTTATTCCCGAAGCGGGGACCGTCATTCACGTCGTTCTCAGCATGCTTACTATCACTCTTGTTATTCTTCAACGCCAGCTCAGCTAGCTGGACCAGAATTACGGCCAACTGATTATTAATGTTGTTCACAGAATTCTCCCACTCGGCCACCTTTTCATTGGTCGCAGACATACTGACCGAAGATTGAGCAGACTCGGACAAAGATGATTCAGAAGTCACAACTGCCGACTGTGATGGTTCGGAACTGATAATCTGTAACTGATCGAACTGTCTGCCTAGCCGACTACTCTCACGGAACCACGGCCTCTTAATGATGATGTCTGCGCGAGCGGTACCCATTAGTATGTATGCATGATTTTATATGCATGGTTCGTGGTGTGTGCGTTTATTATTTACGGATATATAAGATAAGAAGAACAAATGTTAGTCTAATTACACGTATCACCACATCTCTCTTCCACCCTTATTCCTCCACACACTCGATGGTCCAAGTCTCTTTCCTAGGATTTTGGTTTGGGGCCCACATTGCGGTCTAGGGGATGCGTGATCCGTCGATTATTGCGGAAAAATAAATCATTCATCAAACAATACAATTCGTTTTAACGTATCAGCGTTTAGTGACTAAGATATCGACCAAATTGGATTGCCCTTTTGAATAACTCGTCTTTTGTTATTTCGCGAGAAACATTAGTTCGGTTTTTGACTCCCTTTGAGCGTATCTCGGATTCAGACGTGGTACGAGTTATTCTTTTGGTTCAATCGTTCGTTATTGACAATGATTCGTTCCCTTTTGTTCGCGTGGGTTCGTGTCTTGAGTTTTGGATTACGACGGGATCTTTTGGATCTTATCGAGAGACGTAACCATGTGTTCGTTTAGTGATGATATCACTTTTGGATTTTATTTTAGGGAACAGAATCATCGCGTAACGGGTTTGCTTCTAGCGTCAAAATCCGCTTGCTCGTTTTAGCTACGTGAAAAGACGGCGAGTCTTATTCGAGCGTACGACAATCTGTCGGCTAGAAACAACTCTTTATTTCTTCTAATTTACGGGATATATCATCTCAGTGTGGTTATAGAAAATCAACGTTTCGTTTAATCGCATGCTTATTCGAAGCAGGGATATTATCGTTCTTTTCATTTAGGCACGAACTAAGCAAACACGCAGGTCGGGCCATATTTCTTGTAGTTTTGGTAATGGTCGAAATGATCGAGCCATTAGTCAAACCCACAGTCTCGTCCATATGGTGCAATTATGCGGTTTCTTAGCTTAATTCGGCTTCGTGATTTTAAACGACGTATATACCAGTTCGAGGTACGTATTTAACTACATTGGTTCATTTTCTTTAACTACTCTCGGGATTGACATATATCGTAGATACGGAATGATTTTGGTCGTTTTTATTTTCTTTTATTTGTTTAGTCACTTTTGCTGATACGTCCATTTCTCCTTAGAACAATGCAAGGTGTAACGTAAGAGCTCGTTTTTTATTCAGAAGGGACGGGCCACGTTTACGAAACTCTTTATGTTACAACGGGGTCGTTCAAAACAGAAATGTTCTTCGTTTTCGTTTTGTCATAATCTCGCTTTATCCCAACGTATTTAAAGAATGTGAATAACGACTATCGTTAATATAGTCTTTTGAATCGAGATATAACTATCCTTAACACCAAACCGACTTGTACTAATACATGCTTACGTCACAACTTATTTCCTGAACATGTGCCTTCTTCGAGACACGGAAAGGGACCAGGCGGGTCGCACAAGTTCATTCATACGAGATGACTAATTCGTCTTTAGTTCAAATCGTTTCGGTGTTTTGGGGTAGTTTATATATTGGTTTAAGAGTATATATTAACGCATCGTTTCATTTTCTTTACATATTTTAGGATTAGACACGTATCATGGCAATTTGAAAACACGAATTGATTCATTCATCACATCAAAAATAGTAATGGGTAATCCTATGGCAACTTCTAAGGCTACTATATGCTGACACGGCTGATCGCGGGACCTCACAGGACCGCACAAATTCGCCCCTAACGAATGGATGGGGACCCTTTGGCGCCTTACTGTAAGGGGGAACTTACACTAGCCTCTTTCGAGTGACGAATGGACTCTCAAAAGAGGTTTCGTGGAAATTCCCGCTGATCGTGTAGGCATATGCTGAGAAGAAATAAATACAAGAAATAAATGAAAGCAGAAATTTTTCCTATGGAAGAAAAGTATAAACATCATACAAGGTCACACAGTTTTATACAAGTATTCTTATTGGTTTATATTGACAGATATAGATTGGTGTACATGGTACAAACTAGTAGAGATAAACAAGGATGTACAAGTATGAGTTAGAATATGAACAAGTATAAGTATAAGAATGAACAAGTATAAAAGAAATAAACAAGCACAGACAGACAAGTGTAGATGATATTAACAAGTATAAATATACGTTTGTATAAACGAGTATAAGTATGAACAACTACACATGTTATGAGTAAACATGATAGATATAAACAAGTATAGAAAGGTCATATATACTTAGGTATAAACGAATAAACAAGTATTTGTATATGCAAGTATGAATATAAACAAGTATAAATGATATAAACGATATAAACAAGGATATTCACAATGAATGCCTAAACTAACAAATCGACCTTTGGTTCGGTATTGCAGAAGAAATAAATCCCCGGCAACGGCGCCAAAAACTTGATGCGCCTTCCGTAAGAAGACTCACTAAGAGATAAGTGTACCCCGTCGTTATCAAGTAATAAAATCTGTAAAGTCCAGGTATCGAATCCACAGGACTTATTTACCACAAGTATCGAGCTACTTGGTCTCAGGTGTTATCTAGGCTTTGGGGGTTTTGAGTTTGGTTTGTTTAAGTTAATCTACTCCTAGGTTGAATTACGCTACTCCTAGCTAAGTTATACTAATTCTGACTAAGTTATTCTACGCCTAATTAAGTTAAACTACTCCTAATTAAGTTATACTACTCCTAGGTGATCTTTCACTAATGCAATTACCCGAAGGAACATGGTATGAACGATAATAATGAAGTAAGGTTATTAGGTCTATTGATTAAAAACCTAATCTAAGTCACTTGTATTCAAGGCGATTAACCCTACTTACCCTCCTGAAGTTCCTAGTGCGTGATTCCCTTGTAAGGCCGAAACTAGGTCTAAGGCTCAGCAATTTGGGCTTAATCAACTAAGAGGTCTTCAATCTCCTAGGCTCTGACTAGGTCAGATTCAGCTCACAATATGTGCCTACTAGATTTTGGGGCTTTTGAATGAGTTAAACCAATTGAATAAAGCGTAAGACAAATATTAAACAAATAATCATAGAACAAAATAAGAGCTAAAATATTATTAAAGGTGAAGAACAATGTCACAGGATACAATTAGCCTAGGATTCATAGACTGTATCAAAGAGTACAAACAAGGAAAGATAAAAGGAGATACGAAAATCCCTTTCAGGGAACCTGTCTACTCTGCAGCCGGCTTCCTAGGTCTTAAGGACGGACCTTGATTAATCCTCGGTGGAGATGCGGAGCTTCGGAGCTTCTTCAATGGAGGTTGGAGAAGATGGAAGAGGTGGAGAGGCTTTCTCAAGGGGGAAAAGCTAAAGTAAATTACAATAATGAAAGATGTCTAATTTACAATGGAAAAGTTCTATTTATAGTTGTAGCTCGGGCCCTCTTTTTGACCTATTTCGTGTCCTTATGCAGGTGGAAAGTCGTGGGACCGGTTGTGGAGTCGTGGGGTCAAAACTGCTAGTTTTGACCAATTCCCGCAGGTCAGCTCGCCGAGCTGGCCCCCAGCTCGCCCGAGCAGGCCCCTGGAGGCCTGCTCAGCAAGCTGGCCTGGCCAGCTCACCCGAGCAGGCCCCTGGAGGCCTGCTCGGTGAGCTGGCCTAAAAAGGTCAGTTCGACGAGCTGTTTTGCCCTGCACGCTTCCGCACGGTTGCTCGATGTTCCACGATGTAATTTTCGCCCGAATTTACCCCTGCGCATGCACGAAAACTCCAAACAACATTAGTCTCGAGGCTAAATTGACCCGCCAATCGCTCATTTTAAGCAAACGCTTCGTTTGGTGCGACTTTTGGCGGATCAATTATCTATAAAAGATGACGAAATTATAAATTACATGCCATTTTGGCCTTATTTGCCTAAAATGATCAGAAAACGAGCCCAAACAACGAAAAGTTAATAAAACATTTCCGATTCCTAACTAACTCACACAAAGGCATATAAATGCAAGAATTGCTCGATTATCCATGAAATAATACTAAAAACCATCCTAAAACCGTACCCAAAGATAGGGGTTTTTGACCCCTATCACCAATCACCCTCGATGGAATCGGGCAAGGATCGGAACCACCTCAAAGGCTCGCCTATCAACGAATGGTGGAACCACTGAGCGATCTCGTTAATCCCAAACGGTTCAACAAACATAGCACACATATACTCATACAGATGGACCTCAGGGTCTTCCACCCCACTGAATACTTTTAACTCAGGAATAATCCTCCGAGATGACTCCTGCCCGGTCTCTTCGAGATGTCCATAACTCCAAACATACATAGACTCAATTAAATAAATTTAATTGGTTGATTACATAACTATTTTATGTAATATTTAGGTTAATCACATTAACCCATTAAAATAACTTCCATCCAATTTTACTTCTAATAGTTTCGTATCTTTATATTAGTCCTTAGATTAATATAACTATACAAAACGTCAATTATGCACGTCCCAATTATTTTGATTTCAATTCATTTAACATTTTGATTTACAAATTGGTAAAACAAACTTTTAAACAAATTTTCATTCGATAATCAAAACAGAAAACTATCAATTTCCGAAACATATATATTTAAAATATATTTAAAACTAATTTTAACTAATTAAAATTAAGTGGGTTTCGGGCTGCTGCCGTTTGGCAGCAGCCCTCTGGCGGCTGAAACGCCGCTGCCTTGCGGCAGCGGCGGCCAGACGCCGCACGCGGCTGCTGCCGCGAGGCAACAGCCGCGCGACAGTGGCTGGTTGCGCCGCGAGACGCGACCCGAGCCGCTGTCGTATTTATTTATTTTTTTAAAATCATTTAAATATACATGTATCATTTTTAAAACGGTTTTAAAACAATTTCAGAAAATAGGAAAAACTACTATAGATTTCCGTTTTATCTTTAGAATTAATAAAACTGATTTTATCAACCTAACTATAAAACTAATAGATTTTTGTTATGATGATTATCAACCAAAATAATTAGGAACATACGCATAATCTATTTTAATTAACAATTAATTAAAACTTATTTATCTTTAGAATTTAATCAAAACAATTTGTTAATTAATCCTAACTATAAATATTTATTCAATCCTATTGAAAAACTTCTAAATTTTCATATATGAAATAATGGATTTAACGATGGCTCTGATACCACTGTTGGAAATTAGGCTAAGGTATAGCAGTAGAAATATAAAAATTTTAACCTATTTTCGTTAACCCTAGGATCCGTTAATCGTTATTTCATATAAAGAGGGATAAGAAGAATTACCTTTTGATGATCAATCTACCGTTGTTAATGAAGTGCCCACAACTCTTATCCGAGTTCCCAAGCACAGAATAAAACACAGGAAGATTAAGTTAGAATCAACCGTTGAATAGCAACCAAAGTAGATTGCCTCTAATTAATCAACACAAGATCAAGGATAAAAGAAATAGATGAAATCAATTGATCGGAAGGAAGCCATAGAAAATCTCGTCCTCGAACTGGGGTCAAAAATTCTCTCTCTTGCACTATAGGGGATTTCGAAAATCACTCTAGGGTTAGCCTTAGTGTGTTGGCCGAAATTCCCATAGGGGGGGTATTTATAATCTCTTGTATCTAATCCCTAGTTAGATAGAATTAGGTTACTGAATAGGAATTCAATTCGGAATAGAATTCCTAATTATTATCTCATTATATATCTAATATATTAAGGATAATAATAATAACCTTATTGGATAATAATAGGAGTATTATAATCTAATTAAAACTCCTAACTTATTTATCTCTTAATTAATTTAATTCATAATCCTAATCTAATTAGAATTAATAAAATCAAATTAATTATTCATGTATTTTACTACATGAATTTCGACCCCCCTATGGTCCATGGGCCTTATTGGGCTCAATTGGGCTTCCATCAATTAATTAACATCTATCTCTCTTTTAGGTTCCAAGTCTTATGTGTGACCCATTAGGTTCCTATTACTTCTGGCCGTATGCAACTATTAAATTAATTTTTAAAGAATTATATTTAATCTTTGCATAACGGAATGATGTACAGAGTATGTGATTAGCAAGTCCGTAATCATTCCCCCAGAGCCATAAGAAGACAGGTTGATTCTATCGTTAACCTTTCCGTATTAGTTACAGTATAATTTGATCCTTTATCAACTACATCCTTGAACTGAATCTTATGACTATGGATGATGTCAAGTCACATATAGCGAGACGTTCGTTTTACTTGTACAGGCCGAGTCAACTCAAATAGATAGGTTAAGTGAAATCTATATTTCAAGTCTTAAGCTATCACCTTACAAGGATTTAGAGTCGAGTCTTCCACAAGCGATCCTTGGATGTATCTCCCATTTATCGGGAGTGATAAATGCTCAATCCAATATATAACGATCCCGCAATCACTTCCTGTGATACCCAACGTCTACTGTTCACACCCCAGAGTCATCTCTGTTAAGGATCGTGTTACACCAAAGTCAAAGCGTCACATTCCGTAATCTAGAATACCAATTAATATTCCTTTGAGTCTGAGGATTAGTTATACCTATTAATACCAATGAGATGAACAGGTGACAAGGATGAATCTACCCATCCTGTTATCTCAAATCGGATCCCCAATCCTAATGAACTACTTTTCATCGGATCCATGTAACTGTCCAGATATCTGTACATATGAAGCTTGTGAGATCAGCTTTCTGTCGGACAGAAGACATTGTTACATGCAAGTCTCAACAGTGATATATCAATCCTAAACATATCACTTGACTTGGGGTGGTTTTAAGTTTATTAGTTTATTATAAAGTTTTGTCTCACTTCATGCTTGTATGAACACTTTATAATCACTTTAAAACAAACTTACGGATTTCCTTTTATTAGACTTTATTTAGTGCTTAAAAGGGATTGCCTTTATATAGTTATAAAACATATATCTCATTAAAACAAATGATATAAAGAACAATTCATTTAATTAAGTTTGTATCCTAGAACAATTGTCTATAGGACACTAAACCCCAACAATATGGCGCTCCATCGCCCAATTCATCATCCATCCTCTCATCCACTAGTTCTTCTCCCAGAAAAGACACATTCACTCCACTTCCTATCATCATTTTCTCATCGGAGCCCAACAACTCCTCCTCATCTTTCTCGAAGGGTTCTACTATCAAGCCTCCTTCTAGCCCAGATCCAATCATGCTTACCCTATGATTAGGCAATGGATTGCGCCTAGTGGAAGGGTTTGCTGACAATGGATCAGCTATCTTCTTCTCCTCAATCAAATCCTAAATCTCATGCTTCAACCTCTCGCAGTTCTCAATAGTGTGCCCGTAATTACTGTGGAACTCGCAGTACCCATTGGTTATCATCCGTGGTGTGGGTCCTGTTTTGTTCTTGGGAGTAAGAGCTTTCAACAACCCCTTTTTCTGCAATTGTTTGAAAACTTTTGCATAAGTCTGATCAAACTGGGTGAACTGCCTTTTCTTGATAGCATTGAGCTCAAGCACCTTTACCGCGGCGGGTTCTACATTAGCACTTGGCCCTCCGGTACTGTACCCCGACTTCGTCCACTTAGTATGAGCTATTTTCGGCTTTCCTTCAACTGTCAAGGCATTGCTATACACCTGATTAAAATCGGTGAAAGGCGTATACCGCAGCTCATTCTTAACATACGACAAAGTATTGCCGATTACCATCCGGATCTGATCCTTCTCCAGCAGCTTTTATTTCATGACTGCCGCATTAGCTCTCCCTCTACTCACAAAGTCGAACAAAGACTCCCCAGCCTACTGCTTGGTGCTCTCTAGCTCCCTCCCAGTAACCTCAAACATAGCGTTGAAGTTATATTGGGTGATGAATGCCTTCACAAGTTCTTTCTAATCTCTCTTCATTCCCAGCGGCAATGCATGAAACCACACGAGGGCATCTCCTTCCAAATAAGCACTAAACAACCCTAGGATTTGCTCCTCAGTCAGAATTATGTGCTTCATCCCTGCCATATATTGGTTCACATGGGCGGTAGGATCCCCAGTTCCATCGAACTTCTTCATGTTAGGGAGCCGGAACTTCAAAGGCAAGGCAGTTGCCGACAAACAGTTTTTCAAGTTATAAAAGTCCTGACTCCCAGTTCTTGCCCCACGCAGACCCTGCACTTCCTGAGTGATCTGCTCCTTCCATTCCTCTTCCATAGCTTTCTCCTCCTCAAGCTGTTTTCTAATGTAATCCTGGTAGCCGTCCTTATTCCCGAAGCGGGGACCGTCATTCACGTCGTTCTCAGCATGCTTACTATCACTCTTGTTATTCTTCAGCGCCAGCTCAGCTAGCTGGACCAGAATTATGGCCAACTGATTATTAATGTTGTTCACAGAATTCTCCCACTCGGCCACCTTTTCATTGGTCGCAGACATACTGACCGAAGACTGAGCAGACTCGGACAAAGATGATTCAGAAGTCACAACTGCCGACTGTGATGGTTCGGAACTGATAATCTGTAACTGATCGAACTGTCTGCCTAGCCGACTACTCTCACGGAACCACGACCTCTTAATGATGACGTCTAACAATGATTTTATATGCATGGTTCGTGGTGTGTGCGTTTATTATTTACGGATATATAAGATAAGAAGAACAAATGTTAGTCTAATTACACGTATCACCACATCTCTCTTCCACCCTTATTCCTCCACACACTCGATGGTCCAAGTCTCTTTCCTAGGATTTTGGTTTGGGGCCCACATTACGGTCCAGGGGATGCGTGATGCCGTCGATTATTGCGGAAAAATAAATCATTCATCAAACAATACAATTCGTTTTAACGTATCAGCGTTTAGTGACTAAGATATCGACCAAATTGGATTGCCCTTTTGAATAACTCGTTGTTAGACGAGGTGCCGCGGCCTAATCTCCCGGGCGGACCGGGGGGTGGACAACCTCATGGCGACGTAAGCGGTGATTGGCGCCGAAAGCAACCAATCGTGGAATCAAGCTGCTCGGCAGGACCGGAGCTCGAAGATATGGAAGAGTCGCCACCCACGAATGGGAAAATGAACACCGATCCCTTGCGGAAGACCGGCGTGGGTTCGGGAAACTTAGCTACGAGCCGAGAAGGCTAGCTCCTTTCCGGAGAAAGGCTACTAGGCATCCCGACATCGCCCGGTTATGAACCACCGGCCTCCTACTCAGCATGTTAGGCGATAACGGACTAATCGTATACTTCTTTAAGTTTAAAATTCATTTGAAACCCTTTTCTTTCTCTTTTTAGAAACCGTTTTGAGCATATGACATTGAAAAGCCACATCAGTAAAGAATCACCCATTTATGTTTATACATACACAGAGAGGGGGAAGAAAGAAGTGATTTATTTACAACCGTATTAAATATTATATCGTGTGTTTATTCTACACTAACTTATTTCCCAAAAACGGATTTCTTTACATGGTTCGCACCTTAATCGCCGTTGGAACGATTCAGGTGCGTTTTAAAACCCCGTTTGATGAAGTTTACCCGAATCGCCGTTGGAACGACTCGAGTATTTGAAAACGTTTGAGATAAAAAAAACCTTTTAATGAGAAAACATGGTTAAACATACAAGTCAATTTTATTTTGTACAAATTCTTTAAGAAAATGGTTCAAAACTCTATTATTCGCAAAGAAAACGATTTTAATTACAATGATCCTTTAATCCGCCTTTGGAACGGATTAGGGTTTTAAAACTTGGTATTTTGAAGACGATTTGAAATATTAACAAGAATGACTCCATTTATTTACATTACAAATCTAAAAAAACATTAGTTTAAATAATTCAATTGAAGACTCTTTTTTTGGTGATTTATTTTCCCCACTTGCTTTAATGGACTCTTTAACTATTATAATTACAACAAACTAACATTTACACTCAAATGAAGCCCTTTTGAAACATGGACCCATGAATGGGCCAAAAGAATAAAGAAAATGGTTTTAGACCATATATATATATATGTATATATTTAAATCAAAAAGGAAGATAAGAAAATAAGATTTAACCAAAAATCACTACATGTATATGAAGATAATAAACACAATATATCTTATACTTTGAAATGTGAAAATAATAAGTAAATCCTATAGCTAAGAAAGTAATACTTATCTAAAAATAATTTAACTCAATAATCACTAAAATAGCCCAAATATTCTAAAAAAACTATACATATATACACATAATTAATATAGTTTAAATATCAAAAATACCATATGCTAATGTCTATTCATTATTTCTCAAAATATCAAGTAACTAATATTTAAATATAACCTAAGTTAATGAAAAAGGGGAATACATATATATATATTTATACTTATATTACAAAATAGAGTAAAAAGAGATATACAAATATTCTAAAATAGATATATATACTAAAGTTCTAAAATAAGTTGAAAAACATGTATTACATAATCATATATATATATATATACTAAGGATTAAAAGTCTAAAAGTTAAGAAAAAGGGACTGAAATGGCATTTTTTACATTTTGGCAGATTTACCGACGGAAAATCCGTCGGTAAACAGCCTTTAGTGACAGAATTAGCAAATTACAGCAGCACTCCAACCTTTTCCAGATTTGTTCAAAAGCATTAAATTAAATCTAATTCAATCGTTTTGGACTTCCGAACTACCAAAGATGGATCATAGTCGAAAACGGAAGTTCCTAAAACGATGTTTTTATTTTAAAACGTTATTTGGAAACCTCTTTTAAATAAAAAACTTATAATTACAACATTTTCGATACCCGACTACCTTTTTATTGGATCATGGTTCGTATTGGGATATCCAAAACGAGGTTTTTATTTTAAAACAAAACCGAACTTTATTTAACACGAAACGAAAATTAAATAAATGCGCTAACTAAATAAAACGTGACAAAATAAATAAATGACTAAAGGAATAAAAAAAACTATAGCCTAACAAAATAAATAGAAGGAGAGAAATGAATTAAATAAAATAAAGAGTCTAGTCCTCGGATAATACCTTTGATTCGGTATCTGACAGTCGAAGCCGATTGATTCCACGAACCGCGAACTCCCGATTTTAATAAAAATTTAGTAAAAATTGAACTTAGGAAATTTGGAATTTTTGAGAAAAAAAATATTTTTCTCAAAAAAAATCCTCTCTCTCTCTCTCTAAAAATGTTTAGAGTGAGAAAGTTTTCCTCTCTCCCAAAAAGAAGGCCTCTCTTCACCTTGGGATCCGTGCCCTTATATAGGGAAACGGATCCCGGAACAATGGGCGACGCCCAAAAAAATTTGGGCGTCGCCCATTGTGATTGGGCGGTCGCCCAACCTAGTGTTGGGCTACCGCCCAACCTTGTTGGGCGGCCGCCCAACATGAGTTAGGCGATCGCCCAACGGCGTTGGGCGAGCGCCCAACGCGAGGTTGGGCGCCCGCGCCCAACCCTCGTCGGGCGTCCGCCCGATGCGTTGGGCGTTCGCCCGACGCGGTTGGGTGCCCGCCCGGCGACCCTCGGGGCGTGCCCCGCGCCGTCGGACGCGTGCACTCCGTGGCCGCCGAGCGCGCGTTCTGGGCAGCTAGACGCTCGCACGTCGCGGCCGCCGAACGCGTGCTCCGCGCTGCCAGGCACGTGTGCTCAACGGCCCACGAGGGCGCGCACCGCCAGCGGTCCCAGGCATTGCTCGGGCGTCGAGAGCGTGCCACTCGCGGTGCGTCCGACGGACGCCGCACGCACATCTCAAGCCGTCAAGCGGGCGTTCGACCATCGTCGTCCGCGTGCGGGATGCCGTTGTGTGCCCGCGCCGTGCCGTTAATTTTCCCCAGCTTATTATTCTCTATATATTTTTCAAAACTTCCGTAATCAATCGCTTCGACCGTCTTGTTTCAGGTTTTCATCACAGGTCCTCCGACTCGGTGTCTACAGTTGCCCCTACTTTTCTATTTTGACAGTGATGTGTGTGGTTCGAAAACGTTTTTGCTAACGTAACACATGCAATGTAAAACATATAAAAGTAAAAGACACGTAACGAGTAGGAGGAAATATACCTGACCTTTGCGCTGCGCGCTCCGGCGTTGCTCTCTGACTGCATCAGACTCTGCTTCGGGCTGCACCCTAGTTCACGACCGCGGGGATAATGGCTAAATAGCTACCCTAGTTTACGACCGCGGGGATAATGGCTAAACAGCTACCCTATTTCAAGATTGCGGGGATAATGGCTAAATAGCTACCCTGATTTACGACTGCTGGGATAATGGCTAAACAGCTATCCTATTTCAAGATCGCGGGGATAATGGCTAAAAAGCTACCCTATTTCAAGATCGCGGGGATGATGGCTAAACAGCTACCCTGGTTTACGACCGCGGGGATGATGGCTAAACAGCTACCCTGGTTTCAAGGTTGCGGGGATAATGGCTAAACAGCTACCCTATTTCAAGATCACGGGGATAATGGCTAAACAGCTACCCTATTTCAAGATTACGGGGATAATGGCTAAACAGCTACCCTATTTCAAGATTGCGGGGATAATGGCTAAACAGCTATCCTATTTCAAGATCACGGGGATAATGGCTAAACAGCTACCCTATTTCAAGATCACGGGGATGATGGCTAAACAGCTACCCTGGTTTACGACTGCGGGGATGATGGCTAAACAGCTACCCTGGTTTCAAGGTTGCGAGGATAATGGCTAAACAGCTACCCTATTTCAAGATCGCGGGGATAATGGCTAAACAGCTACCCTATTTCAAGATTACGGGGATAATGGCTAAACAGCTACCCTATTTCAAGATTGCGGTGAAGATGGCTAAAAAGCAACTCCGGTCAACGACCGTGAGTCAGATGGCTCAAAAGCAACTCCGGTCAACGACCGTAAGTCAGATGGCTCAAAAGCAACTCCGGTCCACGACCGAGAGTCAAATGGCTCAAAAGCAACTTCGGTCCGCGACCGAGAGTCAAATGGCTCAAAAGCAACTCCGGTCTGCGACCGTGAGTCAAATGGCTCAAAAGCAACTTCGGTCCGCGACCGAGAGTCAAATGGCTCAAAAGCAACTCCGGTCTGCGACCGAGAGTCAAATGGCTCAAAAGCAACTCCGGTCTGCGACCGAGAGTCAAATGGCTCAAAAGCAACTCCGGTCTGCGACCAAGAGTCAAATGGCTCAAAAGCAACTCCGGTCTGCGACCGTGAGTCAAATGGCTCAAAAGCGACTCCGATCTGCGACCGAGAGTCAAATGGCTCAAAAGCAACTCCGGTCTGCGACCGAGAGTCAAATGGCTCAAAAGCAACTCCGGTCTGCGACCGCGAGTCAAATGGCTCAAAAGCGACTCCGGTCTGCGACCGAGAGTCAAATGGCTCAAAAGCAACTCCGGTCTGCGACCGTGAGTCAAATGGCTCAAAAGCGGGTTCTGTTTCTGGATTTTCTTACCACACGGTTGTCTGTATTTTCTCACTAGAGCTATCATCTCGACGATTCGATGGGCACACGTCTGAGTCCGAAATGAAATAGACTACTAATTGTTTTTCTATTGACAGTCGTCTGTATTTTGACTGGTGTCACTGTTCTGTAAAAATTAGCTGTTGTCTGGAATTGATGTTTTGACAATGTTAGTCACTGTCTGGGAGAAATGCAGGCTGAAACGGACTGCAAATCGGAGGTCTGTGCACCTGGTAATTAATTATTTACTTTTTACCTTTATGTCAAATCGTACTTTTTTCACTATTTACGGGAATGCCATTCCCTTTTCCTATATAAGGTGGTGGGGTTTCATTTCAACCCCACACCTTCTCTCTCCTCTTTCTCTCACTAGAATTCAATTTGGATTATTCTCGGGATGGATTTAGACGAATGGGATGGCACCAGAGGCATGGACGAGGTTTATGTGAACCTGGATAGAGTGGATACCTTCCACGACCCTACGACACACTTGAGCAGGACACGCTGCAACGAGGTAAGTGGTTTCTCACTTTTATTTGATTTGAACTCTAGGCTTTAGCATTCCTATACGAACATGATTTGCATGCTAACTCTTAGACTGCCTTAGAGGACTTTAGCTAGAAAACGTGAATTCCTTTATTTACACGTAACACCTGTTTGTTTTTGTAAGAATGCGCGCTATATGCATGTGAATAGTACGCTACGAATTTATGCATGTTAACAGTAAAAACGATGTGAATAGTAAAAACGTGAATAGTGCATGTGAATAGTAAAAACGTGAATAGTGACAACGTCAATAGTAAAAACTTAGCTAATGCACGTGAATAGTGCACGTGAATAGTAAAAACTTAGCTAATGCACGTGAATAGTAGAACGTGAATAGTGACAACGTGAATAGTAAAAACTTAGCTAATGCACGTGAATAGTGACCACGTGAATAGTAAAAACTTAGCTAATGCACGTGAATAGTAGCACGTGAATAGTGACAACGTGAATAGTAAAAACTTAGCTAATGCACGTGAATAGTGCACGTGAATAGTAAAACCTAATCTACGCTCCTCGTCGCCGCAGACGAGAGTGGATCAAAGAATTGACTCAACCTTACGTGAAGGACCCTACATGAGAGATTTTTTTGCAGAAAATTGGTCCTAACTGACCGGATGTCTCTAGGTTATAAAATGGAAGAATACCTAGTCTTAACGCGTTCTTTTCAATTGCCTGCTTTAGGAGCTGTATTTAAATTTTCTTGTCTTGTTCCTTTTTAGTTCATTGAGATTTCGGGGACCACCGCCGAGGTTCTCTCATGGTATGATAGGCTAGGTGCCGCGGCGAGAGCCCGCGTGCGCGAGTTGGGCTTCGAGCCCTTTATTGCAGCGCTGCCCCGCACCAACGGGGTGTGTGATCCTTTTGGCCTACGGGCCTTATGCGAGCGGTGGGTTGACTCGACCCACACCTTCCACCTTTCCTTTGGGGAGATGACCATCTCGCCTCGAGATTTTTCGCTGTTGACAGGATTGCGATGGAGCAACACTCCCGTCCCTTTCCACTTTGGTATGACGCGACCACGGGTCGACCCTGCTAGACTTGCCGCCTTGATTGGACCGGGAGTTCGTCTATGCGCCAAGTCTACTCCGGTGAAGTTTGTCTCTACCGTGAGCCTCTTGAGTAGACGTGATTTCTGCGAGACTGACGCTACCGACCTGGCGGTTCGTAGTTTCTTAGTATATGCTCTGAGTGAGACGATCTTCCGCACGAAGGGCGGGAAGGTACACGCAGGTCTCATTCAGGCACTTAGCGATCTGGATGCAGCGGCTTCTTATGATTGGGCAGGGGCAGGCTTAGCCTTTCTTTACAAATTCTTGGATCTGACTTGCCGGAAGCGCAAGGACTTCGGCGGTTATACCTTTGCCCTGTTGGTACGTGGCGCCTTCTTGACTTATCCGTCTTATCTTTTTCGCATTTTTCACACTCCTAGTCCTTGTTTTTACCGCAGGTGTGGGCGTACGAGAGACACATCCTTCCCAGCCGGTCTCGATCTCGACCGAGAGTACCGAGGCCGCCCTTCATGACCCGATGGAGGGATTTTGACTTGAGCGCCGAGAGGAGTCGGACAGTGTCGCGGCTTTTGGATTGGATCGACTCGTTGACCCTGGGACAGGTAGATTTTGCCTAATCAAGCTAGATTTTTGTTTGAGTCCCTCTGACTTTCTCCTTGTGCATTTTTCTTTAGATTAAGTTCAGGTGGGATGATCTTGACTTCGGCCCTGATTATGAATACGCATCGATGATCCAGGAGCAGCAGTGCGTGCTCACCGGCCCTTGTGTGCGGGCGTGGTATTTGGGAGATCGAGGCATCACCGGAGTGAGTGATGTTCACTGGACACCAGGGGAGATTCCCGTTTCCATGTTTGCTGTACGGACTCTGCCCTTATCGACCATTCGTCGAGATCTGACCTGTCGTTTTGTCGGTAGAGTGGTCTGGATTCATGCCGGGGGCCGCGAGCCTTATTTATCTACTTTACTGAGCGCGAGGGATGCCCCGGCGGCAGCGATGGAGGTAGATCCAATGGCGGACGTGTTTTCGAGAGAGGCGGTCGAGGCCGTCTTTGGTCAGGCGGAGGTTCTGGTAAGTGATTCCGCCCTCTTTTCATTTTATTCATGATATGCTCGGAGGTTTTATTGTGTGTTTTTTTTTTGCAGGAGGGATCTTGGAGGAGTGCCCACTTATCTGATTTTTTCGATGGCACTCAGACTCAGACACCAGCGCGCGAGCAGCCCTACTTCGTCGGCGAGTCCTCCAGCGCAGCCCGACCGGAGAGATCGTCCATAGGCGTGCCTATACCAGGCTACGGGAGGGATTATGCTACGATCCGCTATGACGAGTCTGGGACATCTTATGCGGGATTTGAGGCGGCCCCTCCTATCTTCTCCTCGAGGATCCCGTTTGATCCTTCGGACGCTTCACTGACCACTAGGGAGACCTGTACAGACTACGTGGATCTATCCGGCTTCCTACGAGATTGCCTCAGCTTGCGCTGCACCGACCACCTGGTATGTATCATCATTGTACTTTAGTGTAGTGAAATGTATGCATGTATGTATGATTTATGTTTTTGCCTATGCTGCCTCTTATCTTTTTTCTTTTTCTTTTTTTTTTGTAGAGTGATCTTCATGCCCATGAGCGAAGACAGAGTGAGCTAGTGCGGGAAGCTGATGCCCGAGTTGGTCGTGTGTATCAAGAGAGGAACGACCACTGGTCGGGGGTGATGCGACGGGAGACTGAGGGTCGCCTTGCCGTCGAGGAGAGGGCGCGTGATGAGTCGATCAGACGCCTTGCTGCAGAGGAGAGAGCACGAGCTGCTGATGAGAGAGCACGGGTTTCTGATGAGAGAGCGCGAGCTTCTGATGAGAGAGCGCGTGCTGCCGAGGAGACACTATCTGCGGAGCGGGCATCTCACCTGAGAGATTTTGAGAACTATTGGGACTTCCCTCCGTATTAGGCTCGTAGCTTTCATTGTTGCTTTGTAGCTTTTATTAGGGTTTCTCCGATGTATAGATGATGTATAGGGAGTGGGGTGGATAGTAGGTAGGCTTTTTGTGAAAAGTAGGATAGGAAATGTATAACTCGTGATTCATATTACCATGCATTCAGTAGATTATGATGATTCCAATCATTCTCGTCAAATATATTCATGCCTTTATTTATTTACAAACAACAGAAATACTTAGTCTCTTATACATTGTTTTTGGTAATTGCTCAAGTTATAACTATTGTTACCAGGATCCGCCTTTCGGTTTTCGGATCCCGGCGATTTTTCTCCTCTCCTTTTACTATCTCGGAATTTTTAAGTGAGTGCCCTTTCGGGTTTTCACCCACTGGGATTTCCCTTATTGTTGCATAGGTCGCCCTTTGCGGGTTTTCAACCTATCGGGAATTTTTCTTTATTTTTTCTCTCTTTTTTTTTACGAAAAGTATTTCTTAAGCCTATCCAGATTGGTAGGTTTGGAGAACTCCATGCCGTCCATTGTGGTTAACTTCACCGCTCCTTTGCTTAGTATCTTCTTTATGACGAATGGTCCTTCCCAGTTAGGCCTGAACTTCCCCCTCGGGTCGGTGTGCGTCACACGGATCTGTTTCAGCACCAAATCTCCTTCTTTGATAGGGCTGGTCTTGACTTTTTTATTGAACGCCCGAGCCATCCTTCTTTGATATAACTGTACATGGTAAAGGGCTTCCATCCTTTTCTCATCAACTAGAGCCAACTGCTCATATCGCTTCTTCGCCCATTCCGCCTCGGGAATTTCTGCTTCCACTGCGATTCTCAACGACCGCTTTTCAATCTCAATCGGCAAAACTGCTTCTGTGCCATACACCAAAGAGAATGGTGTTGCCCCAGTCGAGGTTCTGACTGTCGTGCGATAAGCCCACAACGCGAGTGGGAGGTGCTCATGCCAGTTCCGATGTGATTCTACCGTCTTTACGAGGATCCTTTTAAGGTTCTTATTAGCTGTTTCTACTGCCCCATTAGCCTGTGGACGGTACGGAGAAGACCTGTGATGTTCAATGCCATATTCTCGGAAAAGATTCCTTACTTCCCCCTGAAACTGGACTCCGTTATCCGTGATCATGTGATGAGGCACTCCGAACCTGGTGATCAAGTGTTTTTCAATGAACTTTCTCATCTGCTTGGATCCCAGTTTGCTAAACGACTCTGCTTCTACCCATTTGGTGAAATAATCGATGGCGACTGCAATAAACTTATGTCCATTTGAAGCATTAGGCCTTACTTCGCCGATGATGTCAATGCCCCAGGCAGCGAATGGCCAAATAGGTGCTAGCACATGTAGTCCCATGGCCGGAAGATGACTGTGATCGCCGTGGATTTGACAATCGTGACATTTCTTCACATACTCGCTACAATCTCTTTCTATGGTGAGCCAATAGAAGCCTTGTCTGATAATTTTCTTAACTAGTACTGCTCCTCCCATATGGGCTCCACAAATTCCCGAATGTACTGATTCCATCGCTTCACGGGCTTCACCCGTATCCAAGCATCTTAGTTGTAATCCGTCAATGTGCCTTTTGTAAAGCAAGTCGTTATGGATGACGAACTGACGAGCTAGCCTTCTAATCACAGCTTGATCCCTAGGTTCTGACTCTGCCGGATATGTTCCATCTTTCATGAAGTTCACGATATCGAAATACCACGGTTTTTCATCTGCCCCTAGCAGCATTACGTCTTCGTAGCACGGTTTGTGAGATCTTCTCAATACCAATGGTTTCGAAGCAAGGTTCCGGGGGTTGTCCCAAACTGACACCAAAGTGGCCAAGGCATCCGCAGCCTGATTCTGAGCTCGAGGAATGTGATAGAAGCGACATTCTTGGAATCTCAATGCCAACCCTTCTAGCTGATCTAGATACGGACGTAGCCTTTCTTCTCTCACTTCCCAGTTTCCTTGTGCCTGTTCGATGATCAACTTGGAGTCACCCCAAATTTCGACATATGACGCTCCCAGTGCTGCTAATGACTCCAAGCCATAAATGCATGCTTCGTATTCGGCCATATTATTGGTAAGGGAGAAGGATAACTTTTTCGCCATCGGGATTCTTTCTCCTTTCGGGGAGATAAGTAGTACTCCTACTCCGGCTCCATTCGAATTAACTGCTCCGTCGAAGAACATTTTCCACGGTATAACTTCGATTGCATTCAAATGTTCATCGGGGAAATCATAGCTTATCTCTTCTTCTTCTGTATTCAGGGGTTGATTAGCCAAAAATTCTGCCACGGCTCTTCCTTTGATAACCTTCTTTGTCACATATTCAATGTCAAACTCGGACAAAAGCAACAACCATCTGGCTAACTTCCCCGTCAAGGATGGAGTTCGGTATAGATACTTTACGGGGTCCATCCGAGAAATAATGATCACTTTATACGATTGGAAATAGTGCCGCAGTTTCTTCGTCAACCACACCACTGCCACACATGTCTTTTCGATCATGTTGTATTTGAGCTCATACTCCAGGAACTTCTTACTCAAATAATACACCACGTGTTCCACACCGGTGTCTCCCTCTTGAGCTAACATTGCTCCGATAGATCGCTCCTCAATTGCTACATAGAGGAGAAGTGGCTTTCCCAGTTTAGGCGGTCTCAACACTGGCGGATTAGACAAGTAACTTCAGACACTCTCCAACGCCTGTTGACACTTATCATTCCAAACGACGGGTTGGTCTTTCCTTAACAACTTAAAGATTGGCTCGCAAATTGCGGTGAGTCTCGCTATGAACCGACTGATATACTGAATTTGCCCCAGAAACCCTCTCACTTCCTTCTCATTTTTCGGCGCCGGCATTTCCTTTATAGCCTTCACTTTATCGGGATCCACCTCAATTCCCTTATTTCCGATTACATAGCCTAAGATTTTCCCCGACGAAACGCCAAAAAAGCACTTCTTCGGGTTTAACCTTAGCTTGAATTCTGCAATTCGGGCCAAAAACTTCTCGAGTGCGGCAAAATGCCCTTCTCTCGTCTCTGATTTGACCATCATGTCATCCACGTAGACTTCTACCTCCTTATGTATCATGTCATGGAATAGGGCTGTGGCCATTCGCTGGTAGGTTGCCCCGGCATTTTTCAAACCAAATGGCATCACTCTGTAATAGTATGTTCCCCACTCTGTTGTGAACGACGTTTTCGCTTTGTGCTTTTCGGCCATCTGGACTTGCATGTAGCCCATGAAACCATCCACATTTGTGTGCAAGACGCTTGATGCTGCACTGTCGATCAATACATCGATATGAGGCAAGGCGAACTCATCCTTGGGGCATACCTTGTTAAGATCTCTGTAATCCACGCACATCCTCACTTTGCCATCCTTTTTCGCAATGGGCACTACATTTGCGACCCAAGGGGGATAGTCGATTACTTCGATGAATCCTGCTTCTAACTGCTTCTTCACCTCCTCTCTGATCTTATCTGCCCATTCGGGTCTCATACGTCGGAGCTTCTGCTTTACGGGCCTTGCCTCGGGATATGTTGGAATACGGTGAGTTACGATTGATTGATCGATTCCAGGCATGTCTTCGTATGTCCACGCGAATACAATTTCGTATTTTTTAATTATTCTCTCAAATTCTTTTCTCTCTTCAATAGTTAATTCTTGAGCAATTTGTATAAGTTTAGGATTTTCATCCGTACCAAGATTGAAAGTTGACATTTCTATTGTATTGATTTCAAATGTAGGCATGTTATATGAATGAGAATGCATGGAATGATCATGATCAACATCAAGCAAGTAAGAAAAATCAGAATTCATTTCATTGGTAGCGTGGGTGATTACATCATCTGACTCAAACAAAGCCGTAATACAATTTTCATCCTCAATATCTTCGGACTTCTCATATACTCTCGAGGTACTAGGCTCAATTTCAGCTCCTGTAGCCGTTTCAATGGTAATGACCTGCTCCTCGGCATTTGAATCCAGCATCATAATCTCCTCGATAAAGCAGCTTGCCTTTCCTTTGCCCCAGTCGGCGACATCATTGAAGATTTCAAACCCTGGCAGAATCTTTCCTTCCGTGCTAGTCCACGACTCGGAGGTTCCCGAATATGGCTTTCCATGCCCCTCGCTTACAAAATGCTTCCTCAAGCCTATTTTTCCTTCTGCACTCATGTTGGATGGACTCCCCTGCTCATATCCCAAACCCCTCCGGGTTTTCTGACTCTTAAAATCCGGAAACTCCGACAACCCTTGATGGTGTGCTCCTAAGCCCATTCCCGGGATGAAACCTCCTTTCATCATCTTCACCACATCGGTGGTCATGCTCGACTCGTAAATCCCAGAGACTTGGAATCCGGAGAAAAGTTGAGGCTCAATTCCCAATGCTGCCACCGAGCTCAGTTTTTCAGCTCTAATTGTAACTATCTCCTCCCCGAAGGGGAACTTAATCATTTGGTGGAGCGTGGAGGGCACACCTCCCAGCTTGTGGAACCAAGGGCGTCCCAACAGCACAGCAAAAGTTACTGGGATATCCAACACTGTGAACTCAGTTTCTTCCTCGTGCGGCCCCACTTTCAACTTGGCCTTGAAAACTCCTTCAATATGCCTACGGCTGCCATCGTATGCTCTGATCACTGTTTCAGAGGCTGTCAAATCTCCTCTCTCCACTCCTAACTTGGACAAGAGCTTCAAAGGACAAACATTAATGGCCGATCCATCATCGACCATAACACAGCTAGTCTTCTTCCCGTTAATTTCTGCTCGGATATACAATGGCTTGTTGTGAGCCTTCCCCTCTTCTGGGAGATCCTCATCGGTAAACGTAATCTCAGTCTTCTTTCGGGCCATTATTGCCCCTACTAGTGCTGTCGGCTCAATGTCGGTGGAGATCACCAAATTCTGCAACTCCTTCATCAGGTTCTCGCGATGGTACTTAGAATGGCATAAAACTTCCCAGACCGTAGACTTAGCTTGCGTCTTCTTCAACTGTTCAAGAACTTGGTCGTCGGGCTTAGGAGCCGAACCTTCTCCAATCTCAGTCTCTACCATCGGTGCCTTTCCCTCGGCTACACGACCTGGTCTCATCATCGCCGCAACTTCCGGGTCGTCATCCGACTCGTCCCAAATGTTGATGGGGATCTTCCGATTGGCATCCTCCTCGTCCGAGGAACTCGCCCAGCTGTCTATGACCATTAAATCCATGACGTGAGGAACACTCGGATTCAGGAAAAAGGGATCCACCGATCCATACAAGGCCCAACCTATCAACTCATCATAGTCACGGAGGGACACTCTACTCATCCTTCTCGCGGCCAATGGAATAGCGCCTCGTTGTATGCACATAAGCTGCACCTTATCGCTCATTGCCTCATCACACTGCTCATAACGGTGCCTCCACCTTCTAGCATAATCTACAAAATGTTCCTCGGGGAATTGCCTAATCCTGTCCAGATCATCCAGGGATCCCGTCCATGGAATGTACATTTCATATCTCGCCACAAAGGCATTTCGGAGCGGTATCCAATGACACATCTCTTCCTCTGACAGACCCTGATGCCACAATAAGGCTTCACCCATCAAGGTTTCCGGAAAATGTTCATGCAACTCACACTGTGGGAATCCAGCGTTATACATATAATCACGGAATATCCTCGCATGCTCTACAGGATCCCGGTATCCACCATACCTAGGCATTGCTAACACCGCATCAGGTGTTTGGTAAGACGGGGAATCAGGAGTTTGCTCTGCTAGCATCCATACCGTATATTCCTTGATAAATCTCTTCATCATAGCTGCCCAATCGGTCTTAACATACATTGGCAGCGACATGTACCACATCAACGGTTCACCCATTAATGAATTACAAAACAAGCTAGTGATCTCTTCCTCTTTGAAACTCAAGGCTGTCATAGCTGACAAATAGAAGTGAAGGTGCTCCATAGGGTCCTTATTGCCGTTATACTTGCTCACCCTTGGCAATGGACGCTTGATGGGTCCAATCTGCATTGCAAAGTGCTCTGCGGTTCTATCCTCAACACTCTGATACTTTTCAAGAAACAAATCTGACAACCGATCCCAATCGTGCTTGCAAGAGTCGGGCAATGAATGGAACCATTGCAAAGGCTCACCTACCAGTGAATGGTGGAACCACTGAGCAATTTCATCTACCCCGAAGGATTCAGTAAACATGTCGTGCATATACTCATGCAAGTGCACTTCGGGATCCCTTCCTCCACTGAACAAACCCAAATTAGGCACGATAGTCCGAGACGACCCTTCTCCGGTCTCTTCGGCACTATCCTCGTCATATGGTGCTCCACCATCTGATCCTTCCTCCATTGGTTCGTCCTCTTGTTCCTCACCCAAGAAGGACACATACAAACCATTTCCCACATTGCTTCTTTCGACGGAGTCCAACAACTCCTCTACATCTTCCTCAAAAGATTCCATCACTACAGTTTCCGTCAAACCAACTCCGATCACGCTCAACCTATGATTAGGAAATGGATTGCGCCTAACGGAAGGGTTTGCTGACGAAGGATCAGCTATCTTCTTCTCCTCAATCAAATCTTGGATTTCGTGTTTCAGCCTCTCGCAATTCTCAATCGTATGTCCATAGCTGCTGTGGAATTCACAATACCCTCTAGCCTGAATCTGTGGAGTAGGTTGAGCTTTGTTATACGGGTTGAGGGCTTTCAACAACCCCTTCTTCTGCAGACGTTCAAAAACCTTTGCGTAAGTCTGATCGAATTTGGCGAACCGCCTCTTTTCGATGGCATTAAGATCAACCACTTTCACTGTCGCAGATTTCGCACTCGCGCTAGGCCCTCCGGCACTATATCCCGACTTCGTCCACTTGGTATAAGCTTTCTTCGGCTCCCCATCGCCCTCGACAGTCAAGGCGCAACTATACATCTGATTGAAATCTGTGAACGGCATATATCTCAACTCATTCTTAATATACGGCAACGTATTGCCAATCACCATTCGGATCTGATCTTGCTCAAGCGGCTTCTGTTTCATGACCGCGGCCTTAGCCCTCCATCTCTTCACGAAGTCCGAAAGGGATTCCCCAGTCTGCTGCTTAGTGCTCTCTAACTCTTTCAAAGTGACTTCCAACATGGTGTTAAAACTATACTGAGCGATGAATGACTTTGCTAAATCCTTCCAATCCTTCTTTGTCACCATTGGCAGCGCATGGAACCATGTGAGGGCAGCCCCCTCCAGGTAAGTGTTAAACAGCCCCAAGACTTGATCCTCGGTCAGGATCGTGTGCTTCATTACCGCAACGTACTGATTCATGTGAGCAGTGGGATCTCCAGTTCCATCGAACTTTTTCATGTCAGGGAGCCGGAATTTCAGAGGCAAAGCTGTTGCCGTCAAGCAATTCTTCAAGTTATAGAAATCCTGACTTCCGGAGCTTCCTCCGCGCAAGTCCTGCACTTCCTGTGTGATGTGTTGCCTCCACTCCTCTTCCTTAGCTTTCTCCTTCTCTAACTGTTTTCGGACATAATCCTGATAATCCTCCTCATTCCCAAAGCGAGGGCCATCGTTCACCTCATTCTCAGCATGCTTACTACCACTCTTGTTGTCCTTCAGTGCTAACTCAGCTAGCTGGGCCAAGATTGCGGCCAGTTGGTCGTTGATATTATTCACAGAATTCTCTAATTCAGCCACCTTCTCGTCGGTTGCAGACATACTGACGGAAGACTGAGTATACTCGGATGAAGATGATTCAGGAGCCACAACTACTGATTCGGAACTGTCTACTCGCAGCTGATCAAACTGTCTGACAAGCCGATTACTCTCGCGAAACCATAACCGCTTAATAATGACGTCTGCGCGAACGGTATCCATTAGTATGTATGCATGATTCGTGGTGTGTGCGTTTATTTATTTACGATTATAAGATAAGAAGAACAAACGTTAGTTCTATTTACATGTAATACAACATCTCTCTTCCACCCTTATTCCTCCACACACTCGTTGGTCCAGGTCTCTTTCCTAGGATTTTGGTTTTTTGGCTCACATTGCGGTCCAGGGGACGCGTGATGCTATCGATTATTGCGGGAAAATAAATCATTCATCAGACAATACAGTTCGTTTTGACGTATCCACGTTCAGTGACTAAGAAATCGACCAGGTTGAATCGTTCTTTCAGAATAACTCGTCTGTCGTCCTTTCGTGAGACGCATTAATTCGGGTTTTGACTCCCTTTGGGCGCATCTCAGTTTTTAGACGTGGTTCGAGTTATTTTTCTAGTCCAATCGTTCGTTATTGTTAATGACTCGTTCCCTTTTGTTCGCGTGGGTTCGTGTCTCGATTTTTGGATTACAATGGGACCTTTTGGATCTATCGAGAGACGTAACCACGTGTTTATTTAGTGATGGAATCACTTTTGGATTTTATTTTAGGGAACGGACTCATCGCGTAACGCATTTGTTCTTAGCGTCGAGGATCCGTTTGCTCATTTTGCTACGTGAAAAGACGGCGAGTCTTATTTTGAGCGCACGATAATCTTTCGGCTAATTACAACTCTTTGTTCCTCCCACTCCACGGGATATATCATCTCAGTGTGGTTATAGAAAATAAACGTTTCGTTGAATCGCGTGTTTATTCGAAGCGAGGATATCACCGTTTTCCTTCCTTTAGGCACGATTTAAGCAAACACGTACATCGGGCCATATTTCTTGCAGTTTTGGTAACGGTCGAAATGATCGAGTCGTTAGTCAAAACCCGCAGCCTCGTCCATATGGCGCATTTATATGGTTTGGCTTAATTCGGCTTCGAGATTTTAAACGGGGTATACACTCGTTTGAGGCACGTATTCAACGGTATTGGTTTATTTTCTTTAACTACTCTCGGGATTTGACATATATCGCAGATTCGGAATGATTTTGGTCTTTTAGTTCATTTTTCTTTTCTTAGTCACCTTTTGCAGACACATCCATTTCTCTTAAGAATGACGCAAGGCATAACGTAAAAGCTCGTCTTTTATTCGGAAGGGACGGGCTACTTGTGCGAAACTTTTCACGTTACAACAAGGTCGTTCGAAACAGAAATGTTCTTCGTTTTTGTTTCGTCGTGATCTCGTTTTATCCCAATTTATTTAAAGAATGTGAATAACGGCTACCATTAATATGGTCTTTTGTATCGAAATGTAACTATCCTTAACACCGAACCGATTAATACTAATACGTGCTTACGTCATAACGTATTTCCTGAACACGTGCCTTCGTCGGGACACCGAAAGGGACAAGGCGGGTCGCACATGTTCATTCATATGAGATGACTAAGTCGTCTTTAGTTCAAATCGTTTCGACGTTTTAGGGTAATTAGTATGTCGATTCATGAGTATATATTAACGCATCGTCTCATTTTCTTTACATAGTTTAGGATTAGACACGTATCATGGTGGTTTGAAAACACGAACTGATTCATTTATCACATCAAAAAATAGTAACGGGTAATCCTATGGAAACTTCTAAGGCTACTATATGCTGACACGGCTGACCGCGGGACCTCACAGGACCGCACAGATTCACCCCTAACGAATGGATGGGGACCCTCTGGCGCCTTACTGTAAGGGGGAACTTACGCTATCCTCTTTCGAGCGACGAATGGACTCTCGCTAGAGGTTTCGCGGAAATTACCCAAAGGGTTTGCAATAATGCTCGTGAATGCATACGAAAAGAAGTAAAACGATCCGTCCCCGTTAAGGACTTAGTGCATGCCTTCCGGAATCAAATTTCTCGCTTCCCCAGCAGAGTCGCCACTTGTTAGACGAGGTGCCGCGACCTAATCTCCCGGGCGGACCGGGGGGTGGACAACCTCATGGCGACGTAAGCGGTGATTGGCGCCGAAAGCAACCAATCGTGGAATCAAGCTGCTCGGCAAGACCAGAGCTCGGAGATATGGAAGAGTCGCCACCCACGAATGGGAAAATGAACACCGATCCCTTGCGGGAGACCGGCGTGGGTTCGGGAAACTTAGGTACGAGCCGAGAAGGCTAGCTCCTTTCTGGAGAAAGGCTACTAGGCACCCCGACATCGCCCGGTTATGAACCACCGGCCTCCTACTCAGCATGTTAGGCGATAACGGACTAATCATATACTTCTTTAAGTTTAAAATTCATTTGAAACCCTTTTCTTTCTCTTTTTAGAAACCGTTTTGAGCATATGACATTGAAAAGCCACATCAGTAAAGAATCACCCATTTATGTTTATACATACACAGAGAGGGGGAAGAAAGAAGTGATTTATTTACAACCGTATTAAATATTATATCGTGTGTTTATTCTACACTAACTTATTTCCCAAAAACGGATTTCTTTACATGGTTCGCACCTTAATCGCCGTTGGAACGATTCAGGTGCGTTTTAAAACCCCGTTTGATGAAGTTTACCCGAATCGCCGTTGGAACGACTCGAGTATTTGAAAACGTTTGAGATAAAAAAACCTTTTAATGAGAAAACATGGTTAAACATACAAGTCAATTTTATTTTGTACAAATTCTTTAAGAAAATGGTTCAAAACTCTATTATTCGCAAAGAAAACGATTTTAATTACAATGATCCTTTAATCCGCCTTTGGAACGGATTAGGGTTTTAAAACTTGGTATTTTGAAGACGATTTGAAATATTAACAAGAATGACTCCATTTATTTACATTACAAATCTAAAAAAACATTAGTTTAAATAATTCAATTGAAGACTCTTTTTTTGGTGATTTATTTTCCCCACTTGCTTTAATGGACTCTTTAACTATTATAATTACAACAAACTAACATTTACACTCAAATGAAGCCCTTTTGAAACATGGACCCATGAATGGGCCAAAAGAATAAAGAAAATAGTTTTAGACCATATATATATATGTATATATTTAAATCAAAAAGGAAGATAAGAAAATAAGATTTAACCAAAAATCACTACATGTATATGAAGATAATAAACACAATATATCTTATACTTTGAAATGTGAAAATAATAAGTAAATCCTATAACTAAGAAAGTAATACTTATCTAAAAATAATTTAACTCAATAATCACTAAAATAGCCCAAATATTCTAAAAAAACTATACATATATACACATAATTAATATAGTTTAAATATCAAAAATACCATATGCTAATGTCTATTCATTATTTCTCAAAATATCAAGTAACTAATATTTAAATATAACCTAAGTTAATGAAAAAGGGGAATACATATATATATATTTATACTTATATTACAAAATAGAGTAAAAAGAGATATACAAATATTCTAAAATAGATATATATACTAAAGTTCTAAAATAAGTTGAAAAACATGTATTACATAATCATATATATATATATATACTAAGGATTAAAAGTCTAAAAGTTAAGAAAAAGGGACTGAAATGGCATTTTTTACATTTTGGCAGATTTACCGACGGAAAATCCGTCGGTAAACAGCCTTTAGTGACAGAATTAGCAAATTACAGCAGCACTCCAACCTTTTCCAGATTTGTTCAAAAGCATTAAATTAAATCTAATTCAATCGTTTTGGACTTCCGAACTACCAAAGATGGATCATAGTCGAAAACGGAAGTTCCTAAAACGATGTTTTTATTTTAAAACGTTATTTGGAAACCTCTTTTAAATAAAAAACTTATAATTACAACATTTTCGATACCCGAACTACCTTTTTATTGGATCATGGTTCGTATTGGGATATCCAAAACGAGGTTTTTATTTTAAAACAAAACCGAACTTTATTTAACACGAAACGAAAATTAAATAAATGCGCTAACTAAATAAAACGTGACAAAATAAATAAATGACTAAAGGAATAAAAAAAACTATAGCCTAACAAAATAAATAGAAGGAGAGAAATGAATTAAATAAAATAAAGAGTCTAGTCCTCGGATAATACCTTTGATTCGGTATCTGACAGTCGAAGCCGATTGATTCCACGAACCGCGAACTCCCGATTTTAATAAAAATTTAGTAAAAATTGAACTTAGGAAATTTGGAATTTTTGAGAAAAAAAATATTTTTCTCAAAAAAAATCCACTCTCTCTCTCTCTAAAAATGTTTAGAGTGAGAAAGTTTTCCTCTCTCCCAAAAAGAAGGCCTCTCTTCACCTTGGGATCCGTGCCCTTATATAGGGAAACGGATCCCGGAACAATGGGCGACGCCCAAAAAAATTTGGGCGTCGCCCATTGTGGTTGGGCGGTCGCCCCACCTAGTGTTGGGCTACCGCCCAACCTTGTTGGGCGGCCGCCCAACGGCGTTGGGGGAGCGCCCAACGCGAGGTTGGGCGCCCGCGCCCAACCCTCATCGGGCGTCCGCCCGATGCGTTGGGCGTTCGCCCGACGCGGTTGGGTGCCCGCCCGGCGACCCTCGGGGCGTGCCCCGCGCCGTCGGACGCGTGCACTCCGTGGCCGCCGAGCGCGCGTTCTGCGCAGCTAGACGCTCGCACGTCGCGGCCGCCGAACGCGCGCTCCGCGCTGCCAGGCACGTGTGCTCAACGGCCCACGAGGGCGCGCACCGCCAGCGGTCCCAGGCATTGCTCGGGCGTCGAGAGCGTGCCACTCGCGGAGCGTCCGACGGACGCCGCGCGTACGTCTCGAGCCGTCAAGCGGGCGTTCGACCATCGTCGTCCGCGTGCGGGATGCCGTTGTGTGCCCGCGCCGTGCCGTTAATTTTCCCCAGCTTATTATTCTCTATATATTTTTCAAAACTTCCGGAATCAATCGCTTCGACCGTCTTGTTTCAGGTTTTCGTCACAGGTCCTCCGACTCGGTGTCTACACTCGTCTTTTGTTATTTCGCGAGAAACATTAGTTCGGTTTTTGACTCCCTTTGAGCGTATCTCGGATTCAGACGTGGTACGAGTTATTCTTTTGGTTCAATCGTTCGTTATTGACAATGATTCGTTCCCTTTTGTTCGCGTGGGTTCGTGTCTTGATTTTTGGATTACGACGGGATCTTTTGGATCTTATCGAGAGACGTAACCACGTGTTCGTTTAGTGATGATATCACTTTTGGATTTTATTTTAGGGAACAGAATCATCGCGTAACGGGTTTGCTTCTAGCGTCAAAATCCGCTTGCTCGTTTTAGCTACGTGAAAAGACGGCGAGTCTTATTCGAGCGTACGACAATCTATCGGCTAGAAACAACTCTTTATTTCTTCCAATTTACGGGATATATCATCTCAGTGTGGTTATAGAAAATCAACGTTTCATTTAATCGCATGCTTATTCGAAGCAGGGATATTACCGTTCTTTTCATTTAGGCACGAACTAAGCAAACACGCAGGTCGGGCCATATTTCTTGTAGTTTTGGTAATGGTCGAAATGATCGAGCCATTAGTCAAACCCACAGTCTCGTCCATATGGTGCAATTATGCGGTTTCTTAGCTTAATTCGGCTTCGTGATTTTAAACGACGTATATACCAGTTCGAGGTACGTATTTAACGACATTGGTTCATTTTCTTTAACTACTCTCGGGATTGACATATATCGTAGATACGGAATGATTTTGGTCGTTTTTATTTTCTTTTATTTGTTTAGTCACTTTTGCTGATACGTCCATTTCTCCTTAGAACAATGCAAGGTGTAACGTAAGAGCTCGTTTTTTATTCAGAAGGGATGGGCCACGTTTACGAAACTCTTTATGTTACAACGGGGTCGTTCAAAACAGAAATGTTCTTCATTTTCGTTTTGTCATAATCTCGCTTTATCCCAACGTATTTAAAGAATGTGAATAACGACTATCGTTAATATAGTCTTTTGAATCGAGATATAACTATCCTTAACACCAAACCGACTTGTACTAATACGTGCTTACATCACAATGTATTTCCTAAACATGTGCCTTTTTCGAGACACGGAAAGGGACCAGGCGGGTCGCACAAGTTCATTCATATGAGATGACTAAGTCGTCTTTAGTTCAAATCATTTCGGTGTTTTGGGGTAGTTTATATATTGGTTTAAGAGTATATATTAACGCATCGTTTCATTTTCTTTACATATTTTAGGATTAGACACGTATCATGGCAATTTGAAAACACGAATTGATTCATTCATCACATCAAAAATAGTAACGGGTAATCCTATAGCAACTTCTAAGGCTACTATATGCTGACACGGCTGATCGCGGGACCTCACAGGACCGCACAAATTCGCCCCTAACGAATGGATGGGGACCCTTTGGCGCCTTACTGTAAGGGGGAACTTACACTAGCCTCTTTCGAGCGACGAATGGACTCTCAAAAGAGGTTTCGTGGAAATTACCCAAGAAAGGCAAGGGAGCCGCGGTTGAAGAAGCACAGGATGTGCTGACCAAAAATGGGAAGAAAGTGTTGGTTAAACCTGCTGACCGTACTCGGCAGGATAAAAAGTGAAAAGCTGACCAAGCCGCTAAAGACATCAACTCAGCTCCAAAGAAGCTTCGGATTGTGTCGAGAGGAAAGAAAGCTGATGCTGAGCAAGGTCAAGCGGAACCTAAGTCAGCAGAAAAACTGAAAAGGCAAGTTGAGCCTGAGGAAGAAAAAGAGGACACTCATGAGCAACCATTGCAGAAAAAGAAGAAGAAATCTTCGGAGTTAAAGCCAATTGATGCACTACCTCTTGACTGTGTTGTCTCTAAAGACTCACACTTTGTCAGAAGTCAGGAGATTGATCTTGAGAAAACCCCTGCAGATCAAGAAGAAGAAGAAATGAGAAACGATCAAGGTCAGATTGATGTTGAGGAGACAGATGATATTGAGCCATATAAAGAAGTTGATGCTGTGCAAAAACAAACAGCTGATGTTGAGCAGGTTGAGAAGCCAACTGTGCCGAGTAAGACAGTTGATACTGAGTCCACAGAGAAAGACATAGCCGTGGAAGAGTTCAATGCTGACCTTGGGGTGAACTCATCTTCTGAGTCACTTGACTCCATTCCTGCTGATCCTTCTCCTCCAAAAGTTAGCACCGGAAAACGACTCAAGCGAAAAGCCCACAAGTCTCCTATCATTGATCTTCTGGATGATTCACCGCTAAGGGAACCAATCTCTGCCCTTACCACACTCCAGTTCCAGTTCTTCAGCAATACCATTGAACCCACTTTGGAACAACACAAGGAAAAGCAAGCCACTATTTCTCAACCTGAGGAACAAGCCAAGACTCCTGAAGATCCAATTCCTGCCGAGCAAGAGCTCGAAGTCCAAGCTGCTCAAGACAATGAGTGAGCAAAGGAAAATTCTACCCAAGTTGGCTCTGAAGTGCCTCTTCCTGCATCAACTCAACTTCAGACCAATGTTGTGCAAGTCAATCTCTGCCGATCCACCTCTTCCAAATCCCTCAAGGCAGAATGAAAACCAGTCAGTTCCTGAGGGTAATCTGAATCAAAGTCCAGTCGCTGACCATGCTGGCACATCTCATTCTGGACAGCACCAAACACCTCCTCCATTCGGTGCTATTCCAATTTCGGTCGCTGAGCATCATCCTGATGGGACTTATGCTTACTTGCATGCAACTGAGTTTGGGCGAAACATCATTGCCTCAGCTCAATCTCTACTCCAGGATCTTCATCATACTCATGCCGATGTTGCTGGGTCTACTCATGTTGAGCCAACACAGATCTCCTCCGTCACTCAGCTTCTGACAGAAATCAAAGGTCTCAAAGACTTGCTGAGTGTCATGACAACCTTCCAATCTCAACAACCCAAGCAAGACTCCATCATGAAGCTGGCTGAACTTCAATTAATGATGGTGAATCACATGAACTCCCTCCAAGGACAAATCAACAACCTTTCAGCTATGCACTCAACTTATGCCACCTCTGCTGAGGTTAATCAATATTTCACCCAGCTACACTCTGAGTTGACCGAATCCCGTGACCTAATTTCCTCCTCCTCCCAGTGTTCCATTGAGCAAATTAGCGAAGCTGTTCGCTTACTCAACTTGAGTAAAGAAGAAATGGATACTGACCAAGTCAAGACGAATGAAATTCTGAAGTACTCTCAAGCCACACTTAACCACGTCCGCTATACAAATGCCCAACGTCAGTTCTATGATTCATCTCAGCTCAAAATGTACCATCAATCATTTGCCAAACTGACCGACTCCATCACTTGGATCGGGAAATCATAATAGTATCTTCTCAGTATGCTCAGTGCCTCTCTTCGAATCCCCGCTTCAACTCTGGATGATGGCATGGCAGTTTTTGACGGTCTTCAGCTCAGTACAAGTCAACTCCAAAAGTACTCAGCCCTACTAACTCGTGTTGTTCTTCATGATACCTTTTCTCCTCCTCAACCCGATGCTGGCAAAATGGGGGAGAAAGAACAAGCTGAAGCTGATGGAACTCAGCAAAACTTGGGGGAAGCATCCGGGAGTCAGCAACCAAGATCTGCCAAAGCAAAAGGGAAAGGCAAAGTTGATCACCAAGCTCAAGTCAACAGGAAGAAATAGATTAGTTAATCTTAGAACTTGGCTTATAGCATTTATCTGGCGAATTCTATCTTTTTGTATGCTGACTAATTATCTATCTTAAAGCATCTTTTATTTCAAACTGACTTATCGAAATGTGATGCTTGCTTGTTGTGCTATATGCTGATTTGTCTTAAAAGTGAACAAACAAACAAAATTAAGAAGGGTCATATAAGTAAAATAACTCAGTACACATTAACCTTGATACATCCCCTCATTTGCTCTGATACATGAATCCTTATAAAATCTCTGATACCTAAACTGACCATGTATCAAACTGAGTATAAATATGTTCTCTTCTGAAAACTGACCTAGGCTCATCTGAATTAGATCTTGGAAGGTCTAGAATTGAACTTAGTCAGTATAAGCATGTCTTAATTTTACTCAATTAAATCTTAGAAGGTTTAGAGATAATTTAAGTCAATAGATGCAACCCTTACGGGGGGAGTAACTTCAGAAGAATGAAAAATAACTCAATCATGGGGAATTTCAAAACTGAGTTCCATTAATTAAATATTTTGCCAACATCAAAATGGGAGAGTTTGTTGAAACACCTTTCCACATGATTTTGATTTCACAAAATTATTTAAGTTAATCCATGATTAAGGGGCAATTAAATTTAAGTGCTTTGATTTAATTGTACTAATATGTTTGTTCAATGTTGAGTATAAACATAAATCAAAACAGAATTAAAAAGTAAGACATGACGAAGTCAGCATGAGAACACAGCACAAGCTGAGTGGAGTGCAACTCAGTATAATAGAAGAAAAGTCATCTTCAGAATAAATACTCAAAGATGAAGCTGACCAAAGAAGCTGAGTGAAACGAAACTCAGTATCAACGAAAGGAAGTCTTGTTTTAAGCTAATACTTACGGACGAAGCTGACCACGGAAGCTGAGTAAAAATACGACTCAGAAACATGGAACAAAAGCAACGTCAATACAATCAAGCTGAGTATTCGTCAGGACAGCGCAAATAATCCGTTTGCTAAAAGACAAGATCCGACAACTGTCTGCACTAATAATAGAAACCTTGGAATTACGCAAAGAGTCAATTTCGAGATGCATGGGTCAACTGTTCGTTAGCTAAAAGATGAACTGGCGATAGAAGACGAAACCTGCAGGAAGAAGACAAGCCTGACGCATGCGGAATTCAGATGACAGGATTGGCCTGCAAATCTAAAGCTGACCAGAACATGTCGCAAGAAAAAGCCGTTTGAATCCAACGGATAAATCCAGATTCAAATCATTACAGCTTCAGACCTTAACTATAAAAGGACAAGTTCATTCTTGGATCCTTTGCCGATTGCAAAAACAAAAAGAGAACAAGAGCATACATACAAAAGCACATCAAAACAAGAAAAAGATCTTACACCAAATTTCCATTTCTGTGTAAAAGCTAGAGTGATTTTTGTAATCATCTAAAGTGTTCTTTGTCTGAAAAAGAACAAGTTTGTATCAATTGAAAAATTGAGAGAGTGGTGCTGAGTACTCGGTTTTAAATACTCAGTGGTAGAGAAATCTAGGTGTTCGGTTATAGCACTTAGTAGGAGTTGAGTAGATGAATAGAGGACGGTACTCTTGCATATTCAACTGCCTTGTAAACGGTTTGTGCTCTACCTTTAAAGAGCTCAGTATTGGATTGAAAAAGCCCAGAGGGATTCTGGGGACTGGACGTAGGCGGAGAGGCCGAACCAGGATAAGTCGTGCTGAGTAATTTCTAACTCCCTCTCAATATATATTTGTATGTGTTGCTTGCTATATTTACTCAGTATATAAATTGTTTAAGCTGACACTGAGTAAATCAGAGTGCTGAGTTGGAAGCTGACCATAAAAGTGTCATTTCCCAACTCGCATGTAAAACAGTTTTAGCCAGTATCTGATTAAAGTTGTCTTACGCCTCACTCGGCCGTGCTGACCAAAACTGGGTTGTGAAACTCAAAGAATTAGATTAAGTTAGCATAATTAAAACGAAAAAGTTATATTAGTTCCTAACCCCCCCTTGGAACTAATCACACGGGACCAACACATGACAACTCTAAGGTGTTGCCATCAACGCTTTGTTGAGACGAGGAAAGAGAGAGAAACTATTTGGAGATCTTTAGTTTGAGGAAGAAAGATGTGGAGATAGAAAAAGAGGATATGAAATTAGAAATGAGAAGAGGGGGAATCGATTTTAGGTTTTGAGTTTTGAGCGCACGTTAAATTTTTTGCTCTTTTTGCTCCCTCACTTTTCTAAGTTCTGGTTGCCGCTTTTTTTATTTTCGTACAACAATGACAGTGATTTATTCGAAGTATCGCCTGATGCTTAAGTGACTTTTCCATCAAAATCGCGTTCTTTTGGGATGACAGCATACTGTAACCGCAACGTCATCTGAGACGCGAGCGCATTTTTTATTTCGCCTTCCGATGACATTGAATTAAAATACTGTCACGAAACATATTCAAACGATACGAAAACAAATGTCTGTCATGTATCTTGTATCATGTGAAAGGGAAAATGACATAGTGATTTGATTAATAATTATAATTAGATTATAGTTGTGAATTAAATTAAAAGATTATCTGATAATATTAATTAGAGATTTTAATATGATTATAACTCTAATTAATTATCCCTAACCTAAATTAAATAACTAATTAGATTAGTGTTATTGTCTAAATATAATTAGTTATTATTTAGATAATAATTAAGTATTTATTTAATTATCTAATTGGTAATTCTATTCCGAATTGAATTCTAATTAATTAATTAAACAATACAACTAGGGTTAGGATTTGAGGAGTCTATAAATAGACCCTCACCCTAGGAATTTCGGCCAACACATAGAAGGTGGCTAGAGGAACCGTTCCGAAATCATCCCGGCTAATTTACAATCTTTCTTACTCTCTTTTTGATCTCGTATCGATTCCTTTAGATGCAGTCATTGCGATTGCTATTATTAAGGTTGATTACTAACAGTTCTTCTTTTATGTGTTAATCAAATTGTTCATGGCTCACGGATTAAATCTAAGAAGTTGTGGGCACTTCGTTTGCAACTGTAGATAGTTCGTTAGACAAGGTATTTCATTCTATCCCTCTTTGTATGAAATAACAATTAACAGATCTTGGAAAAGGGAAATAGATAAAAATAGATAAAATTTTATTATTCTGCTGCGCCTAGGCTTGTCTATTTTCCTACAGGAACTTATTGCAGATTTTAAGTGCGAGGAGGAGGGGTAGACAAAGTTACAAAAATTTGTATATTTTTAAATTTTTATTGCGTCGTGTCTAATTTAGTTTTATGGTGTTTTGAGTTATTTTTGTGTTTAGGGCCTAAAAGCCCACTTCCTTCGAAGTTAAACTTCGTTACTTGTCCCTAGGAATTGAGATTCGAATCTAATATTGCATGCTAGCTAGTTTAGGTGTAAGACACAACCCTTGTATCTGTAAAAGCATGAGCTAAGATCACATCTAGACCCTACTTTGAATGAAAATCATTACTTAGACAGCTAAGCTAAGATTTGAAGGCATGTGATATTAAACTTGAGCTTGGGAGAACTAATAGCACAAAATTAAAACCCAACGAATTGTGAGTTGTACTTGAGCCTAAGGGCGAACATCAAAAAGCTCTTTTTCTTGATATTTTGTGTGTATGATTTAACTTGTGAGAAATTACAGATTTTGCACTAAATACCGAGTTGAGTCTACATGCATTGATATGAGACAGTAAACAATGCAAAAAGCCTCCATATAATTAACCTTTTTCTTTACCTTATTTTTATCTTTTTCATAAACTCTAAGAAACTCATTTGAGCCTTAATTTTTGTAGTTTTTAGTTTTTCTTCTTTCCTAACCCATATTTTTGCAAACTTTCACTAAGTTTGTTTCTTAACCCATATTTTTGCAACTCAAATAGAGTTTTGTTTTGTTATTAGCACTTTTTCTTTGTTTATGACATTTTAAAAAGCAAGCCAAAAGGCTAAATGGTGAACGGTCAAACTTGTTAAAATAATGGACAAATCAATCGGTCCACACCTTGGAAAAAAAAGAGAAAAATAAAAAGGGAAAAACATCATTCCCCGGTTTTTTTTTTTATCAAAGTCTCAAAAAGAAAAAAGAAAGAAAGAAAAAATATAAATAAAAAGCTCGTTCCTTTTATGTTTGCTAAAAGCCATTTATACCTTGTTTTTCTAGTGCTAAATCACTTAACCTTTTAACTTACCTTTACCCTTTTAACCACATTACAACCCAGTTTTAAGGCTGTTTTTAATACTGTTGGAGTCAAGTAACAAAGTAGAGGTACTCGGATGAACGTGCAAACTCACAGTAATTTTGAACAGGAACAAAAGCCAAGAGTAAACACTTAAGCCACCTAAATATTATGTGAATTGAGTGAACTACCAATGATAAGGTGTTTACTTAGCTATCCCTTAAACTCGTTTAATTGAACATGTGTCATTTTCTTAAAAATATGTCCTATGCTAATTGGACTGTGGCTTTTGGACATTGTGTCTCTATTTTGAGCTTCTAAATGCATATCATTACAGCTGCTTGAGATTGTGTTAGGCACCTAGTCAAACTAGGAGGTTTTTTAGCTTGGCTAGTTGATTGCAGGTTTAGTTTTTAGTTTACTTGGGGACAAGTAAAGTTTTAAGTGTGAGGATGTTCCAAAAGTCGAACCAAAAGGAGTTTTTTTGGAGTTTTATACGTGTGTGCAGGTCAGGCGTGGGCAAAAATGGTGGAAAATCGCATCTTGAGGACCCCATGAGCAGTTCGGCGAGCTAGGAAAAACCAGCCCGCACGAGTTCGCATTGGGAAACACTTTGAATTAGGTTTTAGGTCAATTGTATCTATAAATAAGACCATTTTTATATGTATTTGTTATCTTTTGCTTATGTAAATTAGCTACCCCCTACCTTGAAAATCTTCCTTCCTTCCTTTGTCTGCCATTGAAGAACTCCTCCGAGCTCCAAGAATTCATCAAGGTTTTGGTCGATAGGTTCCCTAAAAGGGATTTTTACTCTCTTTTATTTCCTGTCTACTTTAGATCTTTCCTATGTATCCTATGTTGATTGTAAACTTGTGACATCAATATTCTTTTCATCTTTAATATAATTTTCATTATTAATTTCTCCATTGATTGTTATTTCCTCATGTTTATGCTTTACCTAATTGGTTTAAATCATTCAATAATCCAGATATCGTCTAGGTTCGTATTGCGAGTCGAATTTGATTAACCCTAATCGAAGAACCTATAAGATTGACAACCTCGTAGTTGGTAAGACCCAAATTCCTGAACCTTAGAGCTAGTTCGGCCTGTAACAAAGGAATAACGGACTAGGAACCTAGAAGGATAAGTAGGTTTAATCGCCTTAGGCCTAGGCAACTCAAATTAGATTATCAATTAAGTGTTACATTAGGTTGAAAATAGTGTTATCGTATCATTACATTCACTTCCAAGTTAAATTACCTTGCTTAATATCACCTAGGCGTAGGATTAACTCAAATAAAACTCAATCTAAACCCCTTTATCGCCTAGATTACATTACAAGCCTAGTAGTTTGGTACTTGCAGTATAAATCATGTGGATTCGATACCTAGACTTGTCCAGATTTATTACTTGATAACGACAGGATACACTTATACCTTGGTGAGCCTTTGAGCGAAAGCTCGGGACGCATCACGCCTCCTAAAGCCTTTTGTCTAGGAAGCGCTGGAACTTGGTTTCCTAGTCATATTGTTCCCCTTTACGAGAAGGTGGGGCCATTAGGTTTAATAGGGTTGGTTGGAGTGGGTTTTACTGGTTGGGGGATTTCGGCCATGTCCTATTGGGAGAGAAGAAAAAGAGAGGTGAAGGTTTTTATGAATGTTCTGATCCACGCTCACCGCACCAAATGTTGAGGATTCAGACTTGTCGTAGCTCGAAGGTCAACCTGCATCAGGAGCGTTCCTCTGGGTACACTCTAATGCTAAAGTTAGTAAGAGAAGTATATAGAGAGATAAAGTCCAAGTACTTAGAGAGAGAAAGAAGTTACCCCTTGTGAGGTTGTGACTAGGGGGTATTTATAGGTTTACCCCAGGGTCAGGGTCGACCACTATGTGGAGTCCCTAAGGCTAAGTGCCCATAGCCGGGGTAAGGGTGTTCGGTCTGGACCCGAGGACAACTGGCATCGTGGAACCTAGGTCGACGACCTGATGGGCCTTTCTTCATATGCTTCATCATACATCATAACATATAGTTTATATATATATATATATTATATCTTAGGCTACTAATATAAATAATAATAATATATACTATGTAGATATTATATAATAAACTTGAAAAAAAACGTATATAGTTATATCATATCTTGGTTTACTTATATTAGTATTAAATGTTTGGCATGCACCTTAGATGGGGGGATTCGTTGTAGTTTCGGCCTTGTCCAGCAAGGAAGATTGGGTTAGAGGAATTGACGGTAGTAGATTACAGTGCACAAATTCATGCGTTCGGGATATTCCACGTATTCAAACCATTTTCTCCTAGAGTGATGTGCGACATATTCTCCTAGAGTACCAATTCTCGACAAATTGATCTGAATTTTTGACAAATGGGGAATATACTCGGTACAGTCGGGGTATCGTGTGGCTTGGGATAGTTGTGGTCAGTCTGTTCCTACAGATACGAGGCGTTTATAGTCTCGGGTTTGGTCATATCTTATCCCCCCATAGCTTAAGATGTTTATTTGGTGGGTTTGCCGTAATTTTCTGCCACTAAAGGATGGATTGATGGGGAAAGGAGTCGATACGGATAATTTATGCGGGTTGTATAAGAAAGAGGCTGAGAACGTCGTTTATTTATTCCTTAATTGTCAATACGCATATTCATTTTGGCGAGCTCTGGGGGATTGATCATCACATATCAAACACAGACTTCTTCGTAGATTGGTTTGAGGGATTTCTACAATCCTGAAGCTTGAGGGAATGTTATCGGAATTCCTGTCATTTGGGGAGGTCGTTTGATGTTCCGTCGATTGCAGCACGCTTGTGTAATGATTTTCTTCACTAATTCACTCGGGTGATATGTTTGGGTTCTACAGCTACCTCAACTCGGAATAGGGTGTGCTGGACGACTCCACTTATAGGTACAATGAAATTAAATATTGTTGTAGCTTGCCGGGTGGATTGGGACAGAATAGGACTGGATGGTGTGTTACTGGACCATTCAGGAGCATTTGTCTTTGCATATGTGTATTCAAAACAAGGTTTTTTAACTCATCGGATAACAGAAGTTTTAGGATGGCAACAAGCACTAAAGATGGTGCAAGATCAGGAATGGTCTAACGTGATTGAATTGAGTATTTTACTGAATTTGAGGTTATTATTAAATCTTGACGGCATTCAGTAAAAGTTTTTAAAAACATTAAGAACATTACGTCGCTCCCGCTCCGTTGCCACCGCTAAAGGCGCGTGAAGTGAAACAAGGAAGACCGACCAAAAAAAAAAAAAAAGTTAAACAAGGAAGAAACACGAAAGCGAAAAGCGAATTAGATTAGATTAGAGAAACTGAGAGAGTGTCCACTTCACTGCTGTTTGTATTTGTTACATTACACCTTCTTATTCTTACATATTTATCTATTTTCTTTTTCCGTTTTCTCTTTTCCCAAATCTCTCTCTCTAATGTAGCGAAAAAAGAAAAAAGAAAAAAGTTCACTTCCTAAATTTCCACACTCTCCCTCGCAGTAAGTTTGCTCTCTTTCTTTCTTTCTGTTTGTTTCTCTGGAAATTTCAATTAAGCAAACAAACAAAAAGAAACAACACTATTATCCTTCCTACCCCTATTTCAATTCCCTTTTCTTTTTTGTTTTTCAGTCACTTCTAGGTTGAATTTCACCAAGTTTTCAGATTCCCTTTTGCCTTTCAAGATTAGATTATTTGGGAGTTCTAAACGAGATATGAGTAAAGATAGGCCGCCTGAGCCTCTTGATTTCTTCATTTGGACGGTTGAGGTATTCGATTTCTCTTTCTTCTTACCCTTTTCTTTTTTTTCTAATAATTTTTTTATTGGATCTTCTCATAGATCTTGAATTTTAATTATTAACAAACATATTATTAGTTTTGAACTCAATTTTTTGATGTTGACGGTTCCCCTTTTGCTTTATTTATATTTGATTCTGTAAGTCTGCCAATATTTTCTGAGAAAAATATATTTTTCACTTTTTTAGGTTCTATTCTGTTGATTTGTTTCGATTTTAACTTTTCTTTCAGTTTTTCTTGGTTCGCTATATAAAACCAATTAGAATGAGTTGAGAGGAGTGTTTTCATTTGATTATATTTTGCTCAGAAACAGTGAGGAGCTATTAGGTAGTTCTCTAATTCTATGGTCTCTCAGATGCTATGAAGAGTTTCTCGGAGATTCTGTGGTTTGGCAGCTTATCATAATCTTAACTTGCATGTACCCTGAATCATCGTTGTTTTATTACCCATTTCAGTTTCTTGATTCGAGATTTGCTTTTTGTATTAGCTTTTTTTAGCTTTTGTATCTGTTATATTCAATAATAAACTTTGGAAAATGTAGTTTGTACTCAGAGCTCCAATTAGTCTTGTTCAGTACTACTTGAGTTTGCCCTGGTCTTCTTTCTTACTTGTTCATGTCAGAATTTATTCTTCTACTTGCCTTTTTCTCTGAGCAAAGGTGTGTAGCAGTGTTGATATCAACCATCTCCTGATTATAAATACCTAACTTAAAGTACTCAACTTGGGTTCAACAGTCCTAATTTTTGCATTACGCTATGTAGTTTACAATGAGATTTTTTGTTGTAAAATATATTCGTGAAACATAGTTCATAGATGGCATTGTATTTCATGCCCAGAACCAGAAGGATATTATATAAGCAGAAATATCCCTATATTGTATTTCATTAGTTTAATTTACACATAAACTTGATTGAGCATGCTAAGATTCAAATTGTTGAATGTAATTTTTTCTACTACTAGATGGCTTTTCCTGCAGTAATAGGCTTGTGCATTGTTTATTGATTATGTCTCAAATTTACAGGCGTCAATAAGTAAACTGCATAGTGCACATCTGTACGAAGCTTAAGAATGCTCTGCGGGGCATGTGTAGGTTGATATACCTTTTGTTGCTTTGACATGAAGTACATTAGGCTTTATATCTTTTTTTTTTTTTCCAAAGATGAACTCAAGGATACCCTTGGATCTCTATGTGTAGGTTAATATATCGTTTGTCTCTTTGACATGAAGCAGATTAGGCTTTGTATTTCTTTTCTTTCATAGATGAACTCAAGGATACTCTTGGATCTATGGAAATGGGTTAAATGCACCGTTGTTAGTCACTGAACTTTCATGGTTGTCTCAAAATGGTCACTCAAATTCAATTTGTCTCAATAAAATCATTCAACTTTGAATTTTGTCTCAATACGGCCACTCCGGAGACTTCAAGAGAAAAAAGACACCAGAAATGTATAGGGTGAGTTAAGTAATTTAGTTTTTTTTTAAATATAAAAATCACCAACACGTGGCGCATATGTGGCTGCCACGTGTTGGCCACGTCAGCAATCTGATTTGAGTGTGGGTGATGGGGAAGCCATATCATATTTCCTTGTGTCTTTTTTGAGACAAAATTTACAGTTGAATGATTTTATGGAGACAAATTGAGGTTGAGTGAAAGTTCAGTAACCAATGATGCATTTAACCCCTCTGGAAATCTGGTGGACTTTCAAAAAAACTGACAATTGTTTAACAAGTTATCTAGAAAGCGTCACAATTATGTTTGTTTTTTGGAAGATGCTCATGAAAAAGTAATAAGATAAAAACTTGCGTTAATAAGATTGCATGGACTAGCTACTTAACTGAGGTATGATTTGTGATTAGCTGGGATTATAGAATTGATTGAGAAAAAGACTTGCATGCATTTTTGGACATCTCACATCACATCAGATTAGAAGTAATTTATGTCACTGTACTATCTTGATGAAAACTTTCCCAATTGAATAAATTAACATCCATTCATTTATGGAGAATAACCGGTGTTGATGATCTACTTTTTTGAATTTGTCTAGGATGTTGGATTGTGGTTGGAAGAGATAAATTTGGGTAGCTATCGTCAAATTTTTAAGGAAAACGGTGTCAATGGAGAATATTTGGAGGGCATGTCCATGTTCACAACTGAACAGATTCTACGGTTTATAAGGCGGTGTCACATGAAATGGGGAGACTTCATCACACTGTGTAAGGAGCTCAGACGGATAAAAGGTTCTTTTCTTTACTTATTTCTCTCATCCATCTGAGCTTATATGTGAAATGTTTGCCTGCTTACCATTCACTAATGTGTATTCTGATGTTCATCAAATAACTTGCTAAGAACTTATGTGATAATCACATCCTGGTGTTGTTCATGTGCTTCTTTTGCTAAATCGGCGTCTAATAGAAAAAAATTCGGATTTAGAGAGGGCCTAATATGTGAAAAAATTAGAAATTTGGATTTAATTAGGACCTAACTGGCCAAAAAAATTAGAAGTTTGGACTTAGAAAGGGCCTAACTGGCCCAAAAAAAAATGAAATTTTGGATTTAGAGAGGACTTAATGGGACCTAGGCAAATTTTGGGGTACTAATATAGCACCCGAGATAAATTTCTTGGAAATAGGGGGGCCGGAATCACCACAAGCTTAAATTTTGCCGAGACAGGGGGGCCGAAATTACTCGTGGCCATGGTGGTTCCGGCGGCCGGAGGCCCCCCCCCTGATCATCTCTGAACCTATCATTACTGTTCTGAATGTTAGTTTTGTCACATAAAAATAATTATACTTTTATCCTCTTATGGATAATAATTTTTCATAGGAGTTTTGGAACCCTCAATTAAAAAGGTGCCTTGAACATTAATGAATTGCTTTGTAAAAATATTTTTCTTATTTGTATGGGAACTTACAGTAAAGTTTTAGACCTTTAAGTGAAATAGTGTCACTTTTTCTTGTCCTATCTTCCAAGATAAAAAGACCATCCGATGGATGCAAAGAAAAAAGAAAAAGTGGCACAACCACAATTAGAGAAAAAGAATAAATGATTGAGGAAAAAGTGATTTTTCTAATATTGGATTGTAATGAGAAACAGAGCATTCTTGATATGAGAATGAAGGCCATCGATTTTTAAGAGACAAAGTGAAACTTTAAATATTAATGTGCATTAGTGATAAATTTAGGGGGCGACTGGTCAAATTAGCTCCACAAAGAACAAAAAGATTTCTGTTGTAATTCCTCTTTTTAACTCTAGAACTGAAAACTTTTGAAATCATTTTGACTTATCAAAGAATTGGGTAAATGAATAGCAATTCAAGGATTCTCGTGAATCCTTGTTGACACGTGCATCTAGGGGTTCTCATCCTGCAGAAAGAACAAATGGTGGGTACTTTTGATTTCTCTGTATCTGCCATTAGCTAATAAATTCTGTCAATTTAATATACGAATAGCAAAACAAAACTGCAGTGTTGTAGTTATATCTCTGAAACCCTTTTTTTCATGTCCATTTGTTCTATATTTTGGTCTCTAATTATTGGAGGTGGTCTGCAGAATAAAATGTACTTTTTGTATCCTGTGTTTGCAGTATAATAAAAATAAATGAAATTTGTTTCGTTGACGTCGATGCAGTTGCTTGTCTAAAAGGAGAGCAAAAAGTTCGGCGGCCATGGTGGGCCCCGTCATGCCTATCCATAGTCTTTGTGAAGGTAGCAAAACGCAACAGACAGTCACGAGTTGTTTCTTTGAAGCTGGAACCCTGATCAAAAGATTGTATGTGTATGTATTTGTAGTTTTGTTTTGTTTAGGGTACGGGAATAGTAGATAACATTACTTTTGTCCTCTCATATCTGGCAAGGTGTTACTGAAGGTTCTTCAATGGAGAACCTTCTTTGGTATACGAGATGTTATATATATATATATTTTCTGATTTGTAGCTGGATTTACTCTTTCATCTTAGTAGAATGTATGAATGTTATATCAAGGAAATCATTGTAATATGGATCAATTGTGAAGAAAATGGAAGTTGTTATCTACAGAAATTTTTGTTGCATCTATTTTTTTTTTTAAAAAAAAAAATTGTAGATTGGACCATTGTTGCTTGCTTGGGTGATGCCAAAAATGACATTATTCGCCCGTTTTTTTTTTTTTGGGGTAAAATAAGTTTGCCACTTTGGAGGATTTCACTGATTGGTGAATAGATGTTTATGAGTTTTTGGTTTTAACCTATGAATGTAGCTCCCCTCCAAGAGCATCTTCAAAAGACTTTTAGAGCATCTTCAATAGAGGGTGTCTGAAACAGTGCCAAAACTTAATACATAATCTCAAAATATAATATTTTATTGTCTCTTCATCCACATCACTGTTGACAACTTTTACTTAAAAAAATGCTCCAACAGAGGTTGCTTGAAAACTTGCAATTATAATGCTATAAATTATTATTTTATTATAAATATTAAAAATAAAATGTTTCAGATTTTATTATTTCTAGGAGAGGGACCACATATTTTATATTAAAAAATAATAAACAAAGTTGCCAAGAGGTTGCCGAAAATTGGCAACTTTCCTTGGCATCTACCATCACTTAATGTGTACCCTTTAAAAGTTGTCAAACCATGATGTCACATAGCTGGCACTTTTTTGGGCACCCTCTATTGGAGATGTTCTTAGTGCACTTTCTAAAAATAATATAAATAATTGACTCAGTGATTTAAGAGTGATTAAGATATACCATCTCTAACGATACTCTTTATATTCACTCCTTATTTATTACTTTATAATTAAAATTATTAATGATTATTATATTTACCAATAGAGGATAATTTTGGAAAAGAAAGATCTGTCACCTACCTACCTTTCAATTTGGGGTGTAAAGAAAATTAGCTAGACTTCATCTCACATATCCTCACTTACTATTACACCCAATTACACTTCAAAACAAACAAGATTACCTATCTTCATTTACCTTCACTTACTTTAAAATACTCTCATCCAAACAAAGTGTTAGCGCATTCTCTAAAAATAATATAAATAATTGACTCGTAATGATTTAAGAGTGATTAAGATATACCATCTCTAACAATGCTTTTTATATTCACTCTTTATTTATTACTTTATAATTAAAATTATTAATGATTATTATATTTACCAATAGGGAAATGAGAGACTTTAATAGAAATTATTAATAAAAAAATGAAGTTAGGAGATATTAAGGAAATGTTTGGTTGTGTGAAAAGATACTATGAAATATGAAAATGGAAATGGGATAATTCCATTCCTAATGTTTGATTTATTAATTCTAATTGTGAACGTGATTACAATAAATTATGGAATGAGTCATTTCCTCTCATACCCATAGTAATCAAATTGATTGCTGCTTATATTTGTTAGACTCCATATTTTTATCTACCATTTTATTCATGGTTTTTTTTTTTTTTTTGCTTTATTTAACCAATTTTTTTTATAGAAAATAACCAATAGCCTCCATGTCTATCCTATTTTTATTTTTTGAATTTTATATTTCTATGTTTTAATGTAAGTTTTTTTTTTTGTGGGAGAACTGTTTTAATGGAAGTTGATATTATTAAATATTGTTAATTAACTTTTTTTATTAGAAATTTTCAATGTTGTTGATAATTATATTAATTTTTATATTTGGATTTCTTTATTATAAATAGAATTTTTTATTTTTTATTTGTTAAATATATTATTATTTTTTTTAATGTATTATTATTATAATCTAATAATTTTGATCTTATCTCATTTCGATATTAATATCAAAATCTGAAGCAAACAATTTTTATAGTTGGGTTCTGATTTCGGATTATACCAATCAAAAGAAATAAATAAATCTCATTCCGATTCCAATTCCGTAACATTCCGATTCCGATTTTGATTCCGAATTTTGAACCAAACGCTCCCTAAGAGTTTGAGAGATACTCTCTATTATTAGAGAGGATGAAGAAGCTGTTGGAGCTGATTTTTAAGGATAAATATTACTCATTTATTTTATTTTTAGGCAAAATGCATCATTAGGCCTCTGATCTTTCATTTTTTGGTTCATTAAGTCCTTTATCTTTTATTTGGATACATTAAGTCCATAATCATTTATTTTTGGTCTCATTAATCCCTTTATGACTCTATAGTGCTTATCGTGAGAATAATTAGAGATGAAATTCAACTAGATTTAAATTTCAAGAAAAAACAAAGTACTATAAATACTATAGCAATAGTACTTTATTTTTTCTTGAAATTTAAATCTAGTTGAATTTCATTTCTAACTATTCTCACGATAATTTAGTAAAATATGACTCTATAGTATTTTATATATATAAAAACTTTATTTAAATTAGTAATTTAAAATTTATTTAAAAAAACTAAAATCACTCTATAAATTAATAATTAATAATTTATTGATTAATTAATATCTTTATAAATTAATAAAATTTCATAGTCCTAACATTATTAATTTATAGAGGTTGTACGGTATAACAGGGCGAAGACAGGGGTCCGGGGTCCCGGGGCCCTCCGGCCACTGGAACCACCATGGCCACGAGTAGTTTTGGACCCTTGTCTCGATAAAATTTAAGGTTGTGGTGATTTCGACCTATTGTTTCCAAGAAATTTAAGGTAGACCGCGATAGCCCAGAGAGTTTTGGAAAGTGGACCGTGGAGATCTATAATCATAGGGTGTTTTTTTTTTTTGATAAAAATGCTCTATCTCATTTCATTGATATAAAAGGTACAACATAGAGCACGAAAATAAACCCATACAAGCTATAGCCAGTATAAGCTCCACAAAGGGAAGAGAAATGACTATACAAAGTTTATGAACTGCCACCTGGGTCCATGTCATACGATACGATGCTAATAACAATTCTGCTTTCAAAAGGCAGTTTATGACCGAGGAAGTCGATGGATCCTATCCTAGGTTGGATGAATTCATGTAGTGAGAAAGCGGCTGCTAAGTTGAGTGTGTCTTAGAAAAAGCCAGGATATTAATATGAGAGGATATGTGCCTCAATTTACAGGATGATAAAAAAAAAAAAAAAAGGGAGGTTTGTGCTAAGGGCTTGGGGCAGTGCTTACCATGAACTGAAAAATGATCCAGCCATTTTCATGATACTTTTTTTTTTTTTTTTTCTCAAGATAAATATCATCCTCTATTACCTCAACCTGGAGACATGAAGACCAGGTCCCACCGGTATTATGAATTGCTTAACCTGGAATTATCCAGGTCTTAACAACCTTCGAGTAGTTTGTGCATTGGGAGAGCTACTAAAAGCTACTCGTCCAATTTTTATATATATATATATATATATATAAAAGCTAGTGGAAAAGGGCAGAATTGACGCCATTCGGAGGAAATTTTAGGAAAAGGGCAGAATTGATGCCATTCGGAGGAAATTTAATTATTTAGGATGTTTCGTTGTGGATTGTCAAGGTAGGAGTGTTATGGAAGGAAACAGGTGTTGATACTCACTCCAACATATCGACATCTCATTGTGAAGAATGCCAATAGGTGTGATGGCTTGGCTGATGGCTTTAGACATCCTACAAAACAATAGGTGTGAGTTGGGGGCACCAGTTTCTTGCAAATTACAACAAAAACGAGATAAACATGGAAGAAAACCATTGGCGGGAAAAATGAATGATTTGATTGGTTCGTTGAACTAATTAGAACTACCTAAAGTTAAACTCCAGTAAACTAATTTTTTTTTTTTAAACTGGGACGAAGAGTATGAAGATCATTTATATAAACCACATGTTTCTAATATTCACAAAATCATCACAAATTACCATATCATATCACTGTATCTTACTATATATATATACACTACAGAATTCTAAAACGGAGATATCGAATCTAAGAATTTAGGACGTATATGTGTCAAGTTAGAGAGAAAATGAATTATGGATGATTGATTAGTTTATGTGAAGACGTGGATTAGTGGAACTTTTCAATAACAATCATCAAGTTATAGAAGACAAAATGTACCAATTAATGAATGGAACAAGTCGATTTCTATAAACACAAAACTGTAAATAAGCTAGTGTACTAGAATAGAAGCATCTCTCGAGAATGATAGAAAAAACTTGTAAGGACATTGTTAGCTGTCTCTTTTGCATTGCTAAGATCTTCTTGCCTACTTCAAAGTTTCAGGGTCTTCCACAATAAAAAACATGGCAGAATTATTATGTAATTCAAAACTTAACATACGAAATTAAAGGATATGTATGAACATTAGAGAGAAAAGGCCACTTTAACTCAAGAAGCACACATAGAGCTATTAGTTATTGTTAGTGTTCTAATCGAGCCGAGTTTTGACCTGTTCAGATTTGACTCGTAAGAAAAGTGGTGAATCCCAGCTCCAGCTCAACATTATGTTCATGAGCTGTTCGCGAGTTTGTTAACGAGCATGTTTACGATCCTAACTTCGCTCGCAAATAATTCATTAATTATGTTCATTAATTATATTGATTTGATTTTTTTTTTAACACAAAACTATATTGTTTTACATTCCCATTTATAGCAATATTATTATTAAAAAAATAACTGAATCAAGCTTGATCACACGTATGTTTATGAACATTATAATCGAGCTTGTTCATGAACCTATAATTGAGCCTGCTTACGAGTTTTCGAGTCGACTTCGTACTCAAACTTGGTTGGTTAACACATCAAGCCATGATCTTCTTTTATCGAGCCGAACATCGAGCCTGCTCATGAGCTTTCGAATCGAGCTTTGTCGTACTCAAACTTGGCTAGTTAACAAATCAAGTCAAACACAATCGAGCTTTTATCGAGCCGAACACCGAGCCGCTCAGTTCATTTACAGCCTAGTTGTTATGTCCCAAAAGCTAGGGTTGTACAATTGATAAATTTGTAGTGTTAGGTTACAATCAAACTCAACCCATTAAAACAACCAATTCATGGATTGATTGTTAAAACCAACCCAACCTATAAAATACTCAATTAAAAGTGGAGTTGAGTTGGTTTTTAATTCAAATATTTACATGTTTCTTTTTACCTTTTTAATAAAAAAAAATTTATTACAAAATATATTATAATCCACATATTAAACTAAGAGAAAAGTAAAAAAAAATTGTAATTAATACTATATATAATAGCGGAAGTAAAGAGAATGTGCAAGAATTGTTTTAGAGGCTTTTTTACTTAGTTGGCATCGTAGGAACAAAGAGAATAAATGAGTTAATGAGTTTTAATTATCTCTGTATAATTAGTATTATATTAATACATTATTTATTCTCAATTAATAGCTCATCAATTAAAGTAATAAAAGAAAGTAAAAGTTATAGGAAGATGAAAAAACACAAAGCAAATGAAATCCAAAAGTCACAAATAAACTTATATATAAAGTGTGATAGATAGTATTCCATCATTATTCATTAGCCACCAAAAATCAAAGTCATCATCAACCTTTAATTTTGATTATGTATTAGTTTTGTTCTTCATTAAGAGATTCATATTTATTAAGGAGTGATTTCCACTGATAAACTGTACTCCAATTGAAGAAATCTGATGGAAATAAGAGGTATGGACAATTGAAATTGGAAAAAGCAAATGAGTGAAAAATTATAGAAAATCGTTATGTTTCCTAAGGTAGTTATTCGATTTTTTTCATATGTAGTAGTTATTTTGTTCTCAATTGTGTTGTTCCACACCTCTCGCTAGTTTATCTATTTTTTATTTATTTATTTTTTCAAAATGACTAAAATAAATATTTAGTATATTTCATATCACTAGCTCCCTAATCTTGTCCATAAAAGTAGATTAGCTCCATCTACTTTGCAATTGTCTAGCCATCTCTCTAAAGTTGTTTATTCCGTAACAACTAAATACAAAAACTTATTAAACCTAAATTCTAAAAATACATCTTTATCTATTTGAGAAGTAATTTTTTCTCTTCTCATATCTTTCAACCTATTATAAGAGTTAGCGTTGCATGTTTGATAGATCGAATGGATGAGGTGTTGGTCCCGTGTAACGTGACAATATTAGTTCCAATGGGGGGGAGGAACTATTTAAAAATTTCACGTTAGGCTGACTGTTATTTTTAAACTTAGACTTTCTCGAAGTCTTTTAGCACGATGATACTGAGTAAGTTTCAGATACAAGCTTAGTCAACAGGTGACTAAGTCTGAATCTGTCCTTGAGTCAGGAGATAGCACTTGAGTCTATTCCTGAACTCAACTTCTCAGTTTGCTCAACTCAGCTTATGTTCTTTTTAGCATTTTAACTAGGCAGTATTATAGCAAGCAATAAGTTAAGGAGATAAGGGTTAGAAAGATATTACTCAGCAGACGTATCCTGGTTCGGCCTCTCCGCCTACGTCCAGTCCCCGGAATTCCTTCCGAGCTTTTCAGAATCCTCTACTGAGCTCTTTAAAGGTAGAGCACAAACCCTTTACAATAGAAAGCTGAGTATACAAGAGTACCTTCCTCTATTCCTCTACTCACTCCTATTTCTACCGCTGAGTACTATGATCGAGTACTCAGCTTCTCCTTTCTATACTTCTAGAAATGATAAGTGTTTGTTTGTCCTAAACAACAATTGCTAAGACACTTTAGATGAATGAGATCACTCTAGACTTTTACACAAGATTGGAATTGGTGTAAGATTTGCTTTGCTTTTCTCACAGAACTTCGAATATCAATTTGGTCAGCGTTTCGACTTGATTGAAGATCTGCATCGAATGAAGCGTTTGAGTGGCCTATTTATAGTGACACTTGATGCACCGGTAATTTCGAATTTTGAAATAACCGTTGGAGGGAAACTGCTTCCTGTCGCTTTCACTCAGTACATGCTCAGCGTCCTCGGCCAATCAAATTCTTGTATCTTCTGTCTTCGGCAGTGCTCAGCAGCTTTTCGTCAGGCAAGACAGAATGTCTCCACATTTATGGCAAGGTCTTCCAAATAGCTTTCTGCGACTTCTGAACTTTACCCAAAGTAGAAATACTTTGTCTTCAAGTTTATTCAGGTCAGCCGCTGACCTGACTTCCTTGTCACTCAACTCAGCAGCTTCGTCTTGAAGCTTTTGGTCGAAGGCTTCTCAATCCTTCTTATTGTTGGGCTTGCGTTTTGATCTTGGGCCGTGAGGCTTTCATCCGTTGACTTGAGCTTGACTTTCTCTTGTGGGCCTTTGGGCCTTACAACTTAATGTCTTATAGATTAAATAACTCAACATTGAACAAACACATTAGTATGAATAAATCAAAGCATTTAAATTTAATGTGTTAGAATATTTTTATCATGGAGATTTAATTCTTTTTAAATAATTTTGTCAAATCAAAATCATGTGGAAAGGTGTTTCAACAAACTCCCCCATTTTGATGTTGGCAAAAATATTCAATAAGGAACTCAGTGTTGAACTCCCCCATGATGGTTGACCTTTTCTTAACTTCTTAAGATTCTCCCCCGTAAGGGTTGAACCACTGACTTAGTTTTACTTTAAACATTTTAAGGTTTAATCAAGTAAGTCTAAGGTCAGTTTTCAGAGTAAGGTCAGCACTTGGAACATTTTCACTTTACTCAGTTTTGATATTTAGTTAAGCGGAAGATTAAGTTCAGATATCAGAGTATAAGTAGGCTGAGTAAATTAGTTGGGGCTGAGTAAATTAGTTGGGGCTGAGTAGTTTTACTCAGTGGATAAGTACTTGATTAATATTTATGTTCACAAGTTTCAGTTGCTTTGTTCAATGAGATTTAAGTAAGAAGACATGTGAGAAAGGTCATGAATCTAGATCAACACAGCAGATAAGCATAAAGCGATAAATAGATAACACAGTTGTTTGGAAGAAGATACCATAATATATTAACTCAGTCAAGCAAGAAACATGTCAGCAACAAACACTAAGATTACACAAGTTAAAACATCTATCTTCTAATGTTGACTTGAACTTGGTTCGATTTGGGCTTTGTTTACTGACTAGGCTTCGTTGTATCTTGTTGCTGAGTTTGAGTACTGGGAGGGATAGTAGAAGTGGAACCAGGATGTTTCTTCTTTTGAGTTCCTTCTGCCAGTTGTTTATCTTTCTCCCTCGTTTTGCCAGCATCACTGGGCTAAGGGATAGCAGCATAAAACTTCCCTTGATCAACAGCACGAGTTAGCAAGGTTGAATACTGTTGGAGTTGACCTGTACTATGCTTAAGCCCTTCAAACACTTGGATACCACCAGCCATGTTGGACGCCGGAATGTCCATATGAGAGCTTATGACACTGAGTATAAACTCAAGTGACTTGCCCATCCAAGTAATGGAGTCCGTCATTTTGGCGTAGGACTGATGGTACATCATGAGCAGTGCAGCATTATAGTGATGGCGCTGATTGGATTGATGTTTGACATGCTGATAAGTAGACTTGGCGAGTTGGAAGATTTCAGATGACTTCGCCTGGTCGGTTTGCATCTCTTCTCTAGATAAGCTGAGCATGCGAATAGCTTCAGTGATTTGCTCTATAGTGCATTGAGAGGAAGAGGAAACCAAGTCTCTAGTAGCAGTCAGCTCAGAATTGAGTTAAGTGACCTGAGCTACTTGTGCCGACTGAGCTACACCGGAGTTTGCGGCAGATAAGGCATTTAGCTTTCCTTCAATAGTATCTATGTGTTGCACAATGTGCAGATGAAGGTTAGCCATCTTTGTAGCAAACTCCTACTTTGGCTGCTGAGCAACCATATTGGTTAGCACACACATAAGCTCCTTAAGACTTTTGAGTTCAGTCAGAAGTTGCGTTATGGTGCTCAGTTGAGTAGGCTCAGTAGAATGACACTCAGCATCAGAGGCATGAGTGCGTTGAATGTCCGCGATCAGTTCTTGAGCAGCTTGCAGGATTCTTTTCCCAGAATGGAGAGTAGTAAGGAAGCTCAAGGGGTTAGCTGATGGATTCTCAGGAACTAAACTCTGGTTAGCAGCATGTGTTTGGATATTTGGTTGTTGACCAGAAATGGAGGTGCCCTCATGATTAAGTGAAGTGTGAATAATGGGAGTGGCATCCGGGGTAGTTGGTTCGTCAGTTGTAGCTGACTTGTTGACGAGCTGCTCAGGTTGGGTTGGAATGGTTTGCACAGCAGCATTGCCTACCTGCTCAGTTTCATTCTGGAGCTGAATATTGACTTGTGGAGGAGTCAGCTCGAGATTGTCCTGAGCAGGAGAGTCTTCAGATGTATGTTCATTCAGCTGAACAACAGGTTCTCTGATCACTTGCTTAGTTGAGGCGTGAGCAGCGGTGTCGGTAGACTTCTGACCTTTAGAACCGTCAGCTTCGGCATGTTCCTGACTACGAGAAACAGAGGCTTGTTTTTCCTGGACTAGTGAAGGTTTTGCAATTGGTTTGGAGAAAAAGTTAAACTCCAATATAGTCAGGTCAACAATAGGATCACGCAGTGGAGAGTCGCCCAGTACATCAAACACGGGTGGTTTGCATGACTTCCTTTTGAACCTTTTGTCACTGCCTTCTTTGGATAGTTTTGGAGAAGGAGTTTGGTCAGCAGAGATGGTGTTTGTTGACTGTTAAGCCCAAAATATACCTAAAATATCATCAATATTTACATCAGTTTTGCTACGAATTTGTGCTGTTTATATCTATTTAGAAAACTTTTATGTTCGAATATGTTTCTTTCTTGCAAGGTACCTAAATATTTGGTAAAACCCAAATAGGAACTAAAAGAGGTCAAAAACGAAGGAAAAACCTTAAGTTAGGAGCCAAAAGACGAAGAAATCAGCACACCAATACAAGGAAGACGAGAACAAAGTCAGAAACGGGAGAAAAATTCCAATTCTCGATTGAGAATCCAAATTCTCGGTAGAGAATTTGTTGGCCGCGATCGAGAATCCAAATTCTCGGTCGCGACACGCGGCGTCTAGCTCTCCCTCCCTTTCATTTGAAGGCTGAAAAATCAATTCCCCATTCTCGGTCGAGAATTTCCATTCTCGATAAGAGCAGAAATTCTGCCAAGCACAATAAACACATGTTTAAATTCCAAGAAGCACGTTCGTTCGGGTGGATAAGAACGTCCCTTCACAACGGACACGATCCTTCACAGCGGACACGACTCTCCACAACGGACATGACACTTCAATCACGACTCTTCAACATCTATAAATAAAGTATTGATTTGAGAGTTAAGGAATAATGAGAGAGTTAGATTTTAAGATTAGTGCAAGAGTTATATGGAAACTCTGACTCAGAAATGAGTCAGAGATTAGAAGTTCGATTTTGTAAAAAGCAATATGGTGTACACACATTGTTTATAAAATAATTACAAACACAGTAGCGTTTAGATTTGTTCATATTAGTTTACATTTTGGTAGTGGCCGACCGCATCCCTATTACGAAGTTACATCGAGAAGATTGAGTAGAGGATCCGCCCTGAGTCTGACAAACTCTAACGAAACCCAAGGAAGGGATTGACAACCCGTTCACTTGCAAGTTGTCAAATGTTTTCATGCTTCTTGTTCTCTGTAAACTTGTATCAAATTTATATTTCATCTAATAAAGTCCGTTCTATTCGATAGATTTTTATGCAGCATTTTGGTAAAGGATCCGAGGTGGATGCTGGTGTTTTCATTAAAATGTAGTTAAATTCAAAATCTTTACAAGGAAACTTTGTTGAACACTTAACAAATTAATATCATCAGTAGAGTATTAATTTGATTAAGGTAGCGATCTAACCCGGCCGTAGGAGGATTGACTACAGTTCAAATCCCAAAAATTAGAGGTTCCGACGTTTATTTCATAGTTTTAATTTATGCAAAGTTTAAAGTTGTTTTCTTTGCTTAATGCAAACGAATACATTTGTTTACTTTTCTAAAAGAACTAAACGTTTCTGTTTTGTAAATTTATCCTTAAATCAGAAGTAATTTCTAACATTTGTTATACTCTAATCTAATTCTTATTCTAGCAATTTCAATTCAAAACCAAATCCAATTAAACGATTTTCCATATTATAAACCTTAAAAGTAAATTTAACCAATTCAAAATAAGTCTTTGTTAAAAAGCGTTCCCTGTGGGTTCGGTATATTTTTATTACTACAAACGTATACCGTGCACTTGCGGAAATCGCTCAACAAGTTTTTGGCGCCGTTGCCGGGGAACGCCAAATTTTTAAAAATTTTTTATGTTTTTCGTGTTTTTTTCGAACCTTGGTTTATAATATATGTATTTATTTATTTTATAGTTTTTATTATTTATTGAGAATGGTCACTAGGACTACATCCTCGTTGTTATTTAACGTTTGCATTTAAATGTTTGCAGATAAAAAAAAATCCAAGTTTTTTCAAAGATAAACTGGAGATTTGATCATCAATATAAATTCACAGAAGAAGTCTACAGGAGAGAAATCCAACATGCAGATACATCATAGAAGAGAAAATTCTTGAAAAGCTTGTCAAGAACATAACAGATGGTTTTACCATAAAATTTTTAATCTCTTCCCAAACACATTTACCTCTTTCCTATACACTAAACCCTTCACCAACATATCAAATTTCTTTATTAAGAAATTTATTCATTTCCTACAAACCCAAATAATTTCCCTTTTTATAACATCTCTAAACACCTACATCTATCGCTCTAAGAAATCACCATGGAAAATCTTCTGAGATAGATATATCAGAAGTAGGATGAAATTATCTTATTCACCATGAAGGAATTGTATACTTTTAATATAGTTTTGAAAGTTTCAGTTAATATGCGTAGTTTTTGTTCGAGGCCAGAACCAGAAGTTCAGGCATTTAACCGAAATCATTAGATCCTTAAATTGAGAAAACGCTAAAAAAAAGAAAGCGCTTAAAAAAATGTAAAAAAAAGAGAAAAAAAAGAGGGAAAAAATATACAATAATAATTTCAAGTTGGGGGTACAGTTCTACTTTCTTTTATTCTTGCTTGAAATTATTCCCAGGTAAGTTAAATGGACAGAACCATTATTTAAAAACCGGTCTAAGTAATTGATTATGTCCATGATTTTGATTCTCCTTGAGAATTCTTAAGGATTATCACATTTTTTTTAGTTTTTAGTTTTTCATATTTTAAATTCTTACATTTCATTTTAGATTAGTTTATACATTAGTCTTTAGTTTAAAAGTAATAATTCGATTAAAAATAAAAAATTCATTAAAAGATATTCAAGATATGTTATGTATCTTAAATATTTGTAATTGATAAGGAAAGTGTCTTTAGAGTTAAAAAAATCTCAATTGAATTAAAAGTTACACAAAATTTAAGTTTTTGTTTGTATAGAGAATATTAAAATCTCTACAGTGACTTTTGTTTGACGTTTTGAAAAATTCTGAACTTACTGAGAATTTTAAATTCTCAACTGAGAATTTCACTTTCAAAGCCTTGAAAATTTCTGAACTTACTGAGAATATGAATTCTCAGTTGAGAATTCAGGATTTCAAAATTTCAAGGGAAAGGAAGAGAAAAAAAATTATGAACTTACCGAGAATCGAAATTCTCGGTAACTTCAGCAAAAGATAAAAAAATTTCAAAGAGATTTTCTCTCTAAAAATGACTTGTCGCGACCGAGAATCGCCATTCACGGTCGCGACACAGGCGTATATCAAACATGTATCTTTTCTTTCTTCTTCAGTTCATACACCATTGCTGAAAGTTTTGAAAAATTAAGTTTCTTCATGTTCAAATGGTGTGAATTTGTACCTTTTCATCACCAACAGACACTTTATTTCATCCTAACATCATTATAAATAATTAGAGAAGATCAGATTTCAATACTTTTCATCTCTTTCAGACAAAATCTGATATTCTTCTCCAATTATTCAACCTTTCAAAAAGTTCTAGAGACTTTTTCCTTTTCTCAAAAGCATTACTACCAAGCATAAATCTTCTAAGAAGATTACTGCTGCACGCAACGAGCGTCCTGATTTATCAGAAGGCTACGGTGCACTGTTTTCCATTTACGCACATAATGAAGAACGAAGATATTATAAAACTATTTGTTGTATATAGTTTGTATTTAGGTTTGTTTTTGTGTTTGTTCTTTCTGTAACTTGTATATATGTGTTCTAATTTTAATAAAACTATCAAGTTTGATTCTTTGATTCTTTTTGCTTGAATATACGTTAACCATACAAGTTATACGAATACATCTGAATCTAAGTTTAAATAAAACAGTATAACTTTTAACATGAATCTGTAATTATTTTTCATGAATCTGTGTTCATTTCAGAAATATTTCTGAACATCTGACTTTTCATATATATTACATACTAATATGGTATAATCATTAATAACTACTGAACAAGTTCATGAACATTCATTTTATATGATAAATTCTAAGTTATGTTTCTGTACATATGTTTTTCAATTTTGATAGCATATCAACTTTGATTCTTTGGTTATTTTTGATTAGTATATGTTAACTATATTAGACTGAATCTGTATATAATATTAAAATGAAACAGTATAACCTTCAAACATGAATGTGTATATGATGTTAAAATGAATCTGTCTATCATTTCATTGATCTGAAGCATTCAAATTTGCCTAAACATTCCTTGTTCATTTATGTTCTTGTTCATTTGTGAATAAGTGATTAATAATTTGATTTGTTTAATTATTCATTTGTTTGTTTGTTTTTGTATATAGGATCGTTTTTAATTTTTCTAGTACATATGTTTTTGTTCGTTTATGTACACATGTGTTATGTAATATATCTGTTAAAATTCGAATTCAATTCATTTCATACTTTAATCTTATGTTCTGGTTTATATCTGTTAATATTTATACACTATTAGCAATGAATATGTACATATATATCTTAAATGCTAATAAGTTATAATCATTATTAACTATTGAACATGATAGTGAATTTTCATTTTAAATTAAATCATCAAGTTTACTTTTTATTTGTTGATTCATTTATGTTAACCATGATAAATTATTTAACATATATCAGTATGCACTTATCAAAATGTTTTAATTTGTGTTTAACGCATTTATTGTTTCATTACTCCAATTTACTAAGGATAAACCTTTGGTTTACCTTGAATTTAATGTTTTATTTGTGTTTTTAAGTTTCAGGTATACATTTACTTAATTATAGGACATATTTACTCAGCAAAATTGCACAAACGGAGTTTTTACGCACTTTTTGTCGCTGCCAGGTGCAGATTCTCGGCCGAGAATTAATAATTCTCGGTAACTTCAGCGAAAACATGTAATTTTCAGTGAGATTTTCTCTCTGAAAATGACATGTCGCGACCGGGAATCTGGATTCTCGGTCGCGACACGCGACCTGTAGGAAGGGTATAGGCACAAATTTATCCCATTTTTCAACTTTTTCCTATTCCTACATTAGTTCCTAACACCTATATTCATACTTATATATACCTATCCCTTACACAAATTTTTACCTACCCAATATACTTCTTTCCCAACCACAACCTCCATAGCCTCACCCTCCAAATGCCTAGACCTAAGAAGATTACTCTTTCCTATTCTCAAAAGAATGAGAGGATTACATTTATGAGTTAGGTTAATTTTCTGAAGTTGGGGATAAAGAGATGAGTATTTGGTTTGGATATCGTACAAAACAATTTATTGTTAAGCCATCAATTTTCCGACCAATCCAGTTTGGACATATTTTTGCCTCGTTTCGATGAATTTAATTCCAAGGACACTTTCTAGCAAACTCATTAAAGATATTAGTAATTTCTATTTTAATAACTTTTTATCCTATTTTCTTTTTGGGTATGTTAAAAAGGTAAAGGATTTGCAGTCAGGATTTATTTGTTCATTTTGGATTACATCTTCAAGGATTTCGTGGTAGCTTACATTGGATTACCTTTTGTCAATTAAGTCCATGTTTCCATTTTCAACCAATAGGCACGTTACTATGCGTACTTTGCTTACGAGTATTGTTTTGGATGCTACGAGTATTATGGAGTAGTTTTCAATCACTTACTCCTAATTGTTGTCCGATGTTGGATTATGCCGCAATTTTACACATCCATCGTGGATGGCGATACACATGAAGATGAAGAAGAAGGTAAGGAAGAGAAGCATGTTGAAGCCTAAGCATAGGCACAAGGGCATGTTAGTAATGAGCACAATGTTAATGATCAAGTTAATTTGCAACAAAGTTTGAACCAAATGCATGCACAGAACTGGCAATTGAATTTGCGGTTCGATGATATTATGGAGAATAATCAAGAGATGAGTTTACAATAAAACACGGTGGTTGCCAATTTCCATACTTTGTGGAAACACACGTCACCATGACGCCAGTTATTATCATTTTTCCGTTGTCACGACGTTATGACCATACCATCTCCACCGGGTTCATCTTCACAAGAATAGGTTTTATCTTACCTTTTCTCAACTCATTTATCTCTTATGCTATTTTTGATTGAGTTTGGTACAATTTCAATTTCTATTTATATTGGCTACAATCAATTTCATATTTATATATTTTCTTCATTCGTATGCTTTATTTCGTACAATTTTTCGTGTTTTATCATTTTTGCACCAATGAGGACATGGTCCAAATTAAGTGTGGGAGGAGATATTGCATATATCATTTTATTTTTAGTACGACTAAATGCAACGAATAATTTTTAAGCAACAATTATAAATGCAACACTTGTTTTATACAAATGCAACATATTTGCAACACAATTTATTTAAACACAATTTTTATTAACTTAATTTCATATGTTTATAAATTAATCATAAGTTAAATTTTTCAGATATGATTATTTTTAGGTTATCATTATCTATAGAAATAATATTTCTATACGGGTAATATTTTTCAAATTTTTCACAAATCTTCGATACGATTTTAAGTAAAATTGTCTCGAGTGAATGTATTTAAGTAATAAATTCTTTACTTTTAAAATCTCTATTTTATATCATGAAATTCATGATACAATAAATCTTATTTTAAAATTTTTAATTAGGTTTATAGGCATTAAATTGAACTAACACTTTTTAGCTCGGTTTGATTTCGTCTTACATTAACACCAATTGAAGTTTTTAAGGAAACTTTAGCCATAATACATGTTGAATTTTAAGTCAATATAGGATGAATGTGTTATCTTTCTTTTTCCCAAAATTCAATTTTAAATTCATATTAATTACTCAATTAGTTGAATTCTTAACTTTTGGCCATGATTGAGACCAACCTTATCACAATCGAGGTATGAAAGGGAAGATAATTAAGTACCGTTTACTTTTGGCCACGGTTGCGACCACCTTTATCACAATCGAGGTATGGAAGGAACTTTTAAGCAAAAAATAAGCGTGTTTAAGTTTAAAGTAACGATTGCGTCCACCTATGGCATGGTCGGTACCTCTTAAGCGAACACAAAGTAAAAATACGTATAAAGTTACGATCAAGACTACCCTTATCTCGGGCGTAACTAAGCAAATAAATTACAATAAAGTACTTACTCATTTAATATATCTCATATATTAGTTTAGGTTTGGGAAAGGAAATTTTGTGCTTTAAAATGTCTTGAGATGAAAGATTCAATAACATGCGTGCTTATTTCGTCCCGAATACTTCAGTTTTAAAACAAAGATACAAGACGAGTGATATATCGTATATTATACTAAGTTAGTTTGATATTTTGCGTATAAATTTGCCATGCGAAGCTAGTCTTTTCGGCTTAACTAATTTAAAAGATAATATAGAGATATATGTTTTATTTTCATAAAGAGATTAGTTAAAGAATAAATTCAGTGAAATTTTGCTCGGGACTAGCAAAAGATTAAGTGTGGAGATTTGTTAAGCCCAAAATATACCTAAAATATCATCAATATTTACATCAGTTTTGCTACGAATTTGTGTTGTTTATATCTATTTAGAAAACTTTTATGTTCGAATATGTTTCTTTCTTGCAAGGTACCTAAATATTTGGTAAAACCCAAATATGAACTAAAAGAGGTCAAAAACGAAGGAAAAACCCTAAGTTAGGAGCCAAAAGACGAAGAAATCAGCACACCAATACAAGGAAGACGAGAACGAAGTCAGAAACGGGAGAAAAATTCCAATTCTCGGTTGAGAATCCAAATTCTCGGTAGAGAATTTGTTGGCCGCGACGAGAATCCAAATTCTCGGTCGCGACACGCGGCGTCCAGCTCTCCCTCCCTTTCGTTTGAAGGCTGAAAAATCAATTCCCCATTCTCGGCCGAGAATTTCCATTCTCGATAAGAGCAGAAATTCTGCCAAGCACAATAAACACATGTTTAAATTCCAAGAAGCACGTTCGTTCGGGTGGATAAGAACGTCCCTTCACAATGGACACGATCCTTCACAGCGGACACGACTCTCCATAACGGACACGACACTTCAATCACGACTCTTCAACATCTATAAATAAAGTATTGATTTGAGAGTTGAGGAATAATGAGAGAGTTAGATTTTAAGATTAGTGCAAGAGTTATATGGAAACTCTGACTCAAAAATGAGTCAGAGATTAGAAGTTCGATTTTGTAAAAAGCAATATGGTGTACACACATTGTTTATAAAATAATTACAAACACAGTAGCGTTTAGATTTGTTCATATTAGTTTACATTTTGGTAGTGGCCGACCGCATCCCTATTACGAAGTTACATCGAGAAGATTGAGTAGAGGATCCGCCCTGAGTCTGACAAACTCTAACGAAACCCAAGGAAGGGATTGACAACCCGTTCACTTGCAAGTTGTCAAATGTTTTCATGCTTCTTATTCTCTGTAAACTTGTATCAAATTTATATTTCATCTAATAAAGTCTGTTCTATTCGATAGATTTTTATGCAGCACTTTGGTAAAGGATCCGAGGTGGATGCTGGTGTTTTCATTAAAACGTAGTTAAATTCAAAATCTTTACAAGGAAACTTTGTTGAACACTTAACAAATTAATATCATCAGTAGAGTATTAATTTGATTAAGGTAGCGATCTAACCCGGCCGTAGGAGGATTGACTACAGTTCAAAGCCCAAAAATTAGAGGTTCCGACGTTTATTTCATAGTTTTAATTTATGCAAAGTTTAAAGTTGTTTTCTTTGCTTAATGCAAACGAATACATTTGTTTACTTTTCTAAAAGAACTAAACGTTTCTGTTTTGTAAATTTATCCTTAAATCAGAAGTAATTTCTAACATTTGTTATACTCTAATCTAATTCTTATTCTAGCAATTTCAATTCAAAACCAAATCCAATTAAACGATTTTCCATATTATAAACCTTAAAAGTAAATTTAACCAATTCAAAATAAGTCTTTGTTAAAAAGCGTTCCCTGTGGGTTCGGTATATTTTTATTACTACAAGCGTATACCGTGCACTTGCGAAAATCGCTCAACATTGACTTAGGAGAGACATCAAGATGGATGTCCTCAGCTTGTTCTTCAACAGTCGTGGTGTCAACATGGGAATCAGTTTCTGGCTTAGTAGCCCGTACTTTAGCAGTTGAGTTGCTCGGTGCATTCTTCTTTGTCTTCTCAACAGAGACAGACTTATCCTATTGATTATTAGAAGTTGTTTCAATACCATCAGTTTCCTGAGCTCGCAGGAAGAAGGAGTCCTTTGGAACAGCAAAATCCAGAGGACTTGCGTCCAATGGTGTAACTCCAGAAACCTTCTTCCTCTTTAAGGGTTGCTCAGTTTCCTCATGTTCGTCCTCAGTCTCTGGGACAGCGACGGGTCGTTTTTGGGAAGCCTTACCAGGTTCAGCTTTCTTCTTAGCTGACTCAACTGGAGGAGGTTTGTTCAATACCACTTTAATTCTTTTTGCAGTCTGAATCGCCGGTTTAGTTCTTCATCTTTTCTCTTTTTCCCTTTACTGGGCAGCTCAATTTGATCTTCATCTTCTATCACTGTTTCCTTTCCTTTCTTTGATTTTGATTTAAAAGGAAGGTTGTGTGCTAGTCTAGTAAGGATCTCAATAGTGATTTCCGTCCCCACCACACTTTCTTCACCCTTGAAGCTGATCTTATGATCCTTAAGGATTTCGGTGATGAGTGATCCCATCCGAAGAGCTCCAGTGCTTCGTTGAATTGCCCCGATAAAAAACACGGGCATATTTAGAGGTTTGTAAGTTAGCATGTGCCAGATGAAGCACTGCTCGAAGTTGGATGTGGAAGAGGTGGAGTTGACCTTTGGGAACAGATAGTTGGTCAGAATATAGTGAGCTTGCCTCTGCGGCTGACTGAGTGAAGTGCACGAGACTTCACCTACATGTCCTTCTGGCTTACAGAACTCAGAATTATACTTGACTAGTTTATAATCATTGGTTTTCCTTAACTCAGCCCCTTCCTCTTTTAACTCTAAAAGTACGGCCAGGTATGAGGGGTTGATGATGATTTGCTTGTCATTAACATAGGTTACCATGAAGTCAACGTTGTCTGTTGCAATCAGCAGATTTGAGTAGAACTCAGTTACAAGTCTTGGATAGGTCAGGCCATTGAGGGAGAAGAGTTTTGTCCATCCGTTCTTAGATATCCATTCGCTATAGGGTTTTTCCGCTTCAACGAAGCTTTTGGAGAACCACCGTGAGGGAATGATATCGAGGTCCTCAACATCTGAAAATGCAGATAGGAAGGTTCTTTCCTTAGGCTTCTTACCCTTTTCCTTCTTCTTCTTCTTTGAAGGAGTTGAATGTTCAGCGTTGGGGTCAATGCCAAGGATGCTGACTTCATCCATGGGTTTGTCGTACCGACCATGACCCGTTTGAGCCTCTTCTTCTTCTGAGGTTTCGTCATACTCCTACTGAGGTGGAGAAGCAGGATTGATATCTGATCGGTTGTCCTCGTATTGGTCATCGAAAGGATTCTGGGAATCAGACATGGTGTTCTTGGATGTTTCTTAGAAATGCCGAGAGATTTGGGATTTGAGAGAGAGAGTTCGGGTGCAAAAATCAAGCGTAGGAAATGAATAGTGAGAAATCTTTCACTATTTATAGCCGGAAGGAATTGATTTGATAGGTCAAGGAAAACGGTGGGAATTTGAACCATCGATAGTCAGTTATTACTGACATTAATTGCGAGAAACGGTGCATGGTTTTACTAATAATGACGCTTACGTCATCCTAGAGTCTACTTAAATACGCGTGCAAACCCTAATTATTCAGGTTGCTTTACTCAGCAACGCAGTTACTCAGCAGTTCAAGTGCTGAGTGTATAAGTCAGTTTTATAACTTTGCATGGTAAAAGCACTCAGCATGCATAGCAACTCAGCATGTAAAAAAAATCACTCAACATGAATAATACTTAGAATTTATTAAAGAGGATTAAACATACTGATAGCTTCTCTAAGTATGTTGAATTGCTCATGAGCCAGCGGCTTGGTGAAGATATCAGCAAGCTGCTCATCTGTTGGGATGTAGGTCAGCTTGATCTCACATTTGAGTACATGGTCTCTGATGAAGTGATGCCTTATGCTGACATGCTTCATCCTGCTGTGCTGGATTGGGTTCTTTGATAGGTCAATGGCACTTTTGTTGTCACATTTGACTTCAATCATTTTGGTCTGAACACCATAATCTTCTAGTTGTTGCTTGATCTAGAGGACTTGGGCAACACAGCTTCCAGCAGCAATGTACTCATCTTCAGTAGTTGACAAGGCTATTGATGACTGCTTCTTACTGAACCAAGACATAAGACAGCTTCCAAGGAAATGGCATCCTCCTGAAGTGCTTTTTCGCTCCAGCTTGTCTCGTCCATAGTCAGCATCAGTGTATCCGAGAAGTGTAAAGTCATGAGTGTTGGGATACTATAAACCTGCATTCACTAAGCCTTGCAAATATCTAAGGATTCTTTTTACAGCTATGTAGTGAGATTCCTTAGGGTTAGATTGATATCTAGCGCAATAACATACTGAGAACTGAATGTCCGGTCTACTATCTGTTAAGTAAAGTAGGGAGCCAATCATACCTCGATATAATTTGCTATCCACTGACTTACCACTTTCATCAGCACATAGGACAGTGTCAGTGCCCATTGGGGTAGATATTGGCTTACAGTTTTCAAGTTCATATTTCTTCAATATCTCCTTAGCATACTTAGTTTGACTGATGAAGATGCCATTCTTGCCTTGCTTGATTTGAAGTCCAAGGAAGAAGTTGAGTTCTCCCATCATTGACATTTCAAACTCAGTCTGCATCTGCTTACTAAATTCCTTGCACATAGACTCATTAGTAGAACCAAAAATGATGTCATCAATATATATTTGAGCCAGCAGGGTATCTTTACCCTTTCTCTTAATGAATAAGGTTGTATCAGCTTTGCCTCTGACATAATTTCTAGTCAGTAGGAAACTGGCTAGCCTCTCATACCAAGCACGTGGTGCTTGCTTGAGACCGTACAGAGCCTTTTTGAGCTTATAAACATGGTTTGGGAACTTAGGATCCTCAAACCTTGGAGGCTGGTTAATATAGACTTCCTCATTTATAACTCCATTAAGAAATGCACGTGTGACATCCATTTGAAACAATTTAAAATTCATAAAACTGGCATATGCACATAATATTCTAATTGCTTCAAGCCGTGCCACTAGGGCGAAGGTCTCACCGTAGTCAATACCTTCCTGCTGACTGTAGCCTTGAGCTACAAGTCTTGCTTTGTTTCTGACTACATTCCCTTGTTCATCCAGCTTGTTGCGGAAGACCCATCTCGTTCCTATGGTCTTCTGGCTTCTTGGATTTGGCACCAAGTCCCAAACTTCATTCCTTTTAAACTGATCAAGCTCTTCTTGCATTGCACCCATCCAGAACTCGTTGTTCTCAGCTTCTGAAAAATTCTTTGGTTCCAGAACTGAGACGAATGCTACATTGCTGAGGTATCTCCTGAGTTGATTCCTTGTCATCAGGCTATTCTCAGCAGCATCGAGAATGGTGCTTTCAGAGTGTCCTCTTGGGATTCTGATTTCTTTCGGTAGTGTAATGTCTTGGTCTGGTTGTGTTTCAACAATCTATGCAGGTATAGATTGGTCAGTGAAAACAATTTGAGTGTCGTTTTTACCTTTGGCCAGCCCTTGAAGTTGTAACTCAACGGCTCCACTTTGGTCAGCATCTACTGAGTATGGATCATCCTCAGTCGGTTGACTGTCCTTCCCTGCATGGTTAGTTTCATCGAACTCAATGTGTACTAACTCTTCTAAGACCTGAGTTCATTTATTGAAGACTCTATATGCTTTGCTGTTTGTTGAGTAGCCTAAAAAGATAGTTTCATCAGCTTTTGAATCAAACTTATCAAGGTTATCTTTAGTATTTAAAATAAAACATTTACAACCAAAGGCACGAAAGTATCCAATGTTGGGTTTTCGTCCTTTCCAAAGTTCGTAGGGGGTCTTCTTCAATATGGGTCTGACTAGAGCCCTATTGAGTATATAACAGGCTGTGTTGACAGCTTCACCCCAAAAGTACTTTGGAAGCCTATTCTCACTCAGCATTGTCCTGGCTATTTCAACCAAGGTTCTATTCTTCCTTTCAACTACCCCATTCTGTTGAGGAGTTCTAGGAGCAGAGAAGTTATGGTCAATGTCGCTAGCTTCACAGAACTCAACAAACTATTGGTTTTTGAATTCTCCACCATTATCACTTCGGATGTGAGCTAATTTTAGGTCTTTATCATTTTCAAGTTTTCTAACTAATGTTGAAAATGTCTCAAAAGTTCCATCTTTGATACTCAGCAAGATGATCCAAGTGTACAGAGAAAAGTCATATACAATGACCAAGGAAAATCTCCTACCACCCAAGCTCAACGGCTGGACTGGTCCGAAGAGATCCAAGTGTAGCAACTCTAGTGGACGATTGGTTGAGACGATGTTTTTACTGTGAAAGGATTTTTTGGTTTGTTTTCCTTGCTGACAAGCATTGCATAATTGATCATTTTCGAACTTAAGTTCGGGCAGTCCCTCGACTAATTGCTTTCTTGCTAATTTGGCCAGGATGTCCATGGTTACATGACCAAGTCTCCTGTGCCATAGTCAGGAATTTTCTTCCTTTGACACTAAGCATATATTTTTTGATTTTTTTTTTCTAAATTTAGCATAAAGACATTGTCAACACGAGGGGCAGTTAAAATCAATTCATTCGTTTTCCCCTCGAGTATTTTACATCCAGTGGCATCGAATATAACCTTTCTACCGCTATCACACATCTGAGCTACGCTCAGTAGGTTATATTCAAGTCCTCTGACTAGGGAGACTGACTCAATAGTAGGATTATCGCCAATGGTTCCTGACCCTACTATCTTACCCTTTTTGTTGTCTCCAAAACTTACGCTTCCTCCTCGTTTAAGCTCAAGTGTGATGAACTAAGTTTCATCACCGGTCATATGCCTCGAGCATGCGCTGTCAATGTACCACATCATTGACTTCTCAGCACACCTTAGGCCTACCTGCAATATAGCTAGTTGTCTTTAGGTACCCAAGTCTTTTTGGGTCTTCGTTTGTTAGACACAGCAGGTAATACATCATTTTCAATTTTATAACGGCACACATTGGTGGTGTGGCCAATCTTACCACAGAAGTCACAATGGACCTTCCTTTGTGGACGCCTTATTGGCGGGTCAGCACCATTGTGCTGAGCATGCCAACACACCTTGGTAGTGTGGCCTTTCTTCCTACAAAAGTCACATTGGACATTTCGTTGGGGAGTCAATTTCTGCTGACTATTACCTGAGTACTCGGCGTAATGATGGACACTTTTCTTATTCGGAACCTTTAGCTGGTTCTGAATAGATGTGATGTCCTTCCTCAGCTTCTTAGAGTCTGATTGGACCTCAGTGACATACCTATGCATGATTTTCAGATTTTCATCTTGCCTGGTATTGTCCTGGAGAAGGTGACGAAGGTCACTGAGTTTGACCTCCTCAATCTCATCACATCGCCTGCTGAGTGCTCGCATTTTCTTGTTACACTTTTTGACAAGTGTGTAAAGATCACTCAGGGCGTTAATCATTTCTTTTCTGAGCAAAGGTTGAGTTGTTACCTCAGTTGGTTGTTCCTTATTGTCAGATGCACATAATGAGTTAGCTTGCTCAGAAAGACAGGGGTCAGCAGACTCATATGCCATGAAGTAGATGTTTGCTGACTCAGTGGCTTCAGCTCCTGATAAGGATGATTCATCGTTATCGCTCCGTGTGGCCACCATTGCTTTTCTCCCACTTTTCTTGTCCTTCTTCAGAGTAGGACAGCTTGACTTGATATGGCCAGTTTGATGACATTCAAAGCATGTGATAGGCTTTGAGCTTTCCTTCTTGTATTTGCCGTTGCTTGACTCAGCTTTTTATTTGTCACTTCTTTTGAATGGCTTCCTGCTGTACTTGTCATTCGTGCGGAACAGCTTCTTCATCTTTCTTGTGAACATGGCCATTTCTTCATCATCAGATGAGTCACCATCAGTGGAGTCAGCTTTCATGACAAGAGACTTTTGCTTCTTATCCTCAGCTTTCTCTTTCACTTCAAAGTTCTTCATCGATATCTCATGGGTCAGCAGAGATCTGATGAGCTCATCATATTTGTAGGTGGTCAGGTCTTGGGCTTCCTTAACGGCTGTCTTCTTTGCTCGCCAGCTCTGGGGAAGACTCCTCAGTATTTTCTTCACTTGCTCTTCCTCAGTGAAGTTCTTGTTGGTCCCTTATAACGTAACAAGTTAGTTCCAAGGGGGGGGATAGGAACTATTTAAAATTTTAATACGTTAAGGCTGCCTTCTTTTTCTTTGAAAAAGGATTACACAACGCGCTGAGTAAATAAGACACTAGCTTAGTCAACTGGTGACTAAGTTAGCTTCTTTCGTTGAGTTAGGAGATAGCACTTTGAGTCTATTCCTGAACTCAGACACTCAATACACACAACTCAGCTTGACCTCTTTACTTGGTCAGTTTTGATTGAGCAAGCAATATATATATTAAGGAGTTTAAGGTTAGAAAGATATTACTCAGCAGATTTATCCAGGTTCAGCCTCCAAGCCTACGTCCTGTCCCCGGAACACATTCCGAGATTTCGAATTCTCTATTGAGCTCTTTAACGGTAGAGCATCAAACCTTTTACAACTTAGAAGCTGAGTATAACAAGAGTACCTTCCTCTATACCTCTACTCACTCCTAATCTCACGCTGAGTACTATAACCGAGTACTCAGCCTCTCCTTTCTAATCTCTAGAAATGATAAAGATTTGTCCTAAACAACAATTGCTAAGACACTTTAGATGATTGAATAATCACTCTAGACTTTTACACAAAAGATATAGAATTTGGTGTAAGAATTTGCTTTGCTTTTTCTTGCAGAACTTTGAGTAGAATTTTGGTCAGCGTAATGGCTTGATCAAGTTCTGTGTTGAATGAAGCAACTGAAGGGCTCTATTTATAGAGACGTCTGAGACATCGGTCATTTCGAATTTCGAAATAACCGTTGGAGGGAAACAGCTTCCTGTCGTTGTCACTCAGTTTTGCTCAGAGCTCTCGGCCAATCAGATTTGAGTATCTTCTGTCCTTGGTCAGTGTTGAGCAGCTTTTAGTCAGCTCGGCAAAATGTCTCTCCATTTATGGTAAGGTCAACTAGACATCGTTCTGTGTCTTCTGAACTTTACCCAAAGTGGAAACACTTTGTCTGGAAGTTGTTCTTGCTCAGCTGCTGTTTTGTACTCTTTGTCGATTCAACTCAGCGGCTTCACTCCGAAGTTGTTCAACGAAGGTCTTCTAGATCCTTCTCTTGCTGAGTTGCGTTTTGATCATAACGACAGCGTTTCGCACATGCGGGCCGAGTTGTCTTGATCTGTTTGACTTTGGGCCTTGACTTCCGTATGGGCTTTGGGCTTTTTATTCTTTATGTCTTATAAACAATTTTAACTCAACATTGAACAAACACATTAGTATAATAAATCAAAGCATTTAAACTTAGTGTGTTTAGAATATATTTAATTTTACTTAAATAATTTTGTCAAATCAAAATCATGTGGAAAGGTGTTTCAACAAACTCCCCCATTTTGATGTTGGCAAAACTATTCAGCGAGGAACTCAGTGTTGAGCTCCCCCATGATAGTTGACCTATTATTACTTTAGCAAACTCCCCCGCCAGGGTTGAGCTACTGACTTAGTTTTAACTCTAAACCTTTTAAGGTTTAATCGAGTAAGTCTAAGGTCAGTTTTCAGATATAGGTCAGCTCATGGAACATATTCTATTTTACTCAGTATTAGGCGGAAGGTGTAACATTCAGAGAGCACTGAGTAATCATTTTGTTCAATGGGTTTTATGAGACATTGTTTTATAAACATACAGGACAATGTCAAACATATGATCAGCATGGGATACAATCAACAAGTATTTATAGACAGTAAACACAGTTGATATAATTGAAGATACATAACAACATAATACTCAGCATCATATGAAATAACTCAAGTTAGAATAAAAGATGCAAGTATTGTATTTAAGTGAAGTAGTCAGCATACATAGCAAAAGATGATCATACAAGAACATATAGACTACAGACTAAGTTAAACAAAGCTGAGCTAGCCTATTTCTACTTCTTTTTCTTTTGCTTAGACTGACTGCTTCTAGGAGCCTCCTGCTGAGTTCTAGCCTGTTCTTTCTCCCCCGTTTTGTCAGCATCGGGAGGAGCAGGAATTCTAAAAGAGTCGCTTAAGACAGCGGCGGTTAGCACAGAGGACAGCTCCTTAAGTTTATCGGCGCTTTCATTAATGCTGTCAAAGACAATAACGCCTTCATTCAAGACCTCTTTGGGTATGCCGATTTCAGCGGCGCTAAGCAGGCTCAGTATGTAAGCTTGTGACTTACCTACCCAAGTAATTGAATCTGTCAATGCAGCAAAAACTTGATGAAAGGTCTTCAGCAAGGCTGTGTCATAATATTGACGCTGGATATTATTATGACGCACATGGTTGAAGATCCTTTGAGAGTTGACCAATATCTCATTTTGCTTCATTTGGTCAGTGTCCATCTCCTGTTTATTTAAGTTCAGCAGACGAACTGCTTCGCTTATTTGCTTCACCGAGCATTGAGAGTAGGAGGCCAGCTGGTGGTTGGTCTTGATTTGCTCAGTATGAAGCTGGGCGAAGAGCATCTTAACTTCATCAGAAGTTGCATACTGAGTGTTCGCAGCTGACAAGGTCTGGAATTGGCCTTGAAGAGTGTTAAGATGTTGAACCGTTGTCAGTTGGAGCTCAGCCAGCTTGGTTATTGAGTCCTGCTTGGGCTGATGTGATTGAATAGAAATCATATCACTTAGTAGATCCTTCAGTCCTTTAACCTCATTTAAGAGCTGAGTGACTTGGGACAGCTGAGTTGATGCATTTATACTCGACCCAGCAGTAGGTTCAGCAGATTGATGAATGTCCTTAATGAATGACTGCACCGAGTTGATGAGTTTTCTACCAGTCTCGGTGGCATGCAGATAGTTGAGGGATTCATCATCATGCTGCCTAGTTTCCTCAGTATGACCAGTTTGTGGAGGAGTCAGAGTTATGATAGGGTCAGTGACTGGAAGCGTGTTTTCAAGCTGTGCTTGGTTTTCTGGAAGAGAGGATTGATCGGCAGTAGTGATGGTCGGTGAAGTAGTAATCCTAATGCTGTCAGTGCTGACTGGGGCAGGAATGTTCGGAGTCAGCACAGTGCTTGGAGCAACAGCATTGACGAGAACTTGCTCGATTTGGCTTGTTGAGTTAGCGGAAGCATTCAAGTCGGCTTGTTCCTTTTGTGAAGAAACAGAGGCTTGCTTTTCAAGAGAAGCTTGTTGAGAAGAAGTGGTTTGCTTACTGAAAAACTTGAACTTAAGAGAAGAAGGATCTTTAGTCGGCTTTTGAATCGGTAGGTCAATGACAGTTTTCTAACTTGCCTTTATTAATCTTCTTCTGTGATGAGGAGTGTCAGCTTGGATAGACTCTCCTGAGTGAGAAGGAGAAGTCTCTTCTTGATCAGCATTAAGCTGGTTAGCTTGTTCTTGTTCTTTATCTGCACCCAACTCAGTATTAGTTGGGTCAGCAGCTTCCTCTTCATAGGCTGTCTCCTTAGTGTCATCCTGACCACTGTCTTCTTCTTCTTCTTCTTCCTCAGCATCCTGATCTTCGTGATCTAGTTCCTCTTCCATTTGAGTGATGAAGTGATCATCCAGTTCCACATCATCTTCTTGATGCTCAGCTTCGGTTCCCAGACACTGTGTGAAGTGAGAATCACCAGGAACAATGATGTCAGTAGGGATAGCATCAATAGGGGTCAGCTCAGAAGACTTCTGCTTCTTTTGAGGTTGCTCATCAGCATCTGTTCTTTCCTCTATTTCAGGCTCATCTTGCCTGCTTCTCTTCTCGGCTGACTTAGGTCTCTCCTGACCTTTTTGAGAAGCTGACTTAAGCTTCTTAGTTTGAGGCTCAGCCTTCTTTGAAGGAGTCCCAACAGCTTTCCTTTTTAGGGCAGCTGGAGCCTTTGTCCTTTTTCCTTTCTTTGGGACAGTTGTCTCCTCATCACCCTCATCAGCATTCTTGCCTTTCTTAATCGGTTGGTCATACTTCAGGGCACGCAGGACAGCAGTTGTGATTTCAGATCCTTGGGCCTCAGTTTCCTCGAAGAGATCAATTTGATGGTCTTTGATGATTCTGGTTATGAGTGAGCCCAGCCTTAAAGTTCCAGTGCTCCTCTGGAAGCCGGCTATTAAGAAAACTGGCATGTTGATGGGCTTGTAGGTCAGCATATGCCATATGAAGCATTGCTCGAAATTTGTCGCTGAGCTGGTGCAATTAATCTTAGGGTAGATGTAATTGGTCAGCAGATAGTGTGCCATCTTTTGGTGCTGGCCCATTGATGAGCTTGAGATTTCTCCAGAATGGCCAGCGGGCTTGCAGAAGGTGGCAACGTACCCGGTTCCTTCATGATCACCCTTCCTTCTCAGCTTTGTTCCCTCATTTTTTAATTTCAGCAAATTAGCAAGGTAGGTAGGGTTGATAAAGATTGTCTTCTCCTTTACCACGGTTACCAGATAGTCCTAGTTGTCATCAGCAACCCGCAGATTGTGATAAAACTCCCTTACTAGGTCAGGGTAAGTGGGATCTCTTAATGGAGAACAGCTCAGTCCAGCCATTCTTCGATATCCATTCACAGAATGGTTGCTCGGTTGTTACGAAGGCCTCAGAGAACCATCGAGAGAAGTCTATTTTGCACTCTCTAACGTATGCGAAGACTTTGGTGTAGGTTCTGACCTTGGTCGACTTTCCCTTAGAGGAGGTGGCTTGGCCAGCTTTGCCTTTGCTCGGCGTAGTGACCTTTGTAGTTTCAGGCGAAGTAGTTTGTCTGAAAGGTTCATCGGAACTGGTCTTAGGTTGACCGGCACCGGAGATGTTTACGGAAACCTTAGTCATAGTTTCAGAGAAAGATTTGGGAAGTTTGAGAATTTTAGAGAGAGAATGCTTTGCCAGAGAATTCGGTAAGTGTAAAGAGATAACAATGGGGATTTGCCTATTATTTATAGCGGTGAAAAATGGATCTTATCGAATCCATGTGTCAGTTTTTCCTTGGGATTATGAACCGATAATAATCCTGGCTTTTATGACACATTCGGCGCATACGTCATCCTAGGTGGCTATTCGCGTGCTCTAGCATTAAATGCAACAGATCTTATACTCAGCGTTTAGAATACTAAATGTTTTATATTCTGAGTGGTCAGTTTTATACATACGGATGATTTCTTAGTTTGAGATAAATACTCGGTGCCATGTTTGCTCAGTATGTGATATTCATTCATTTAGCATTAAACACTCAGCATACATTTATTCACTCAGCAAATAATAGATCATTCAGCATGTTAATTCACTCAGCATGAATCTATATTAAGAGCTGGAATTTACTGAAGAGGATTAAACATACCAATGGCTTCTCTCAGTATGCTGAACTGTTCACGAGCCAGTGGCTTTGTGAAGATATCCGCAAGCTGCTCATCCGTTGGGACGTAGGTCAGCTTTATCTCACCCTTGAGTACATGGTCTCTAATGAAGTGATGTCTTATGCTGACATGCTTCATTCTGCTATGTTGAATTGGGTTCTTGGATAGATCAATTGCACTTTTGTTGTCACATTTAACCTCAATTGTCTTTGTTTGAACACCATAGTCTTCAAGCTGTTGCTTAATCCATAGGACTTGAGCAACACAGTGTCCAGCAGCAATGTACTCAGCTTCAGTGGTAGACAAGGCTACTGACGCCTGCTTCTTGCTGAACCAGGATACAAGATAGCTTCCTAAGAAATGACATCCTCCAGAGGTGCTTTTCCGTTCTAGCTTGTCTCGTCCATAGTCAGCGTCAGTGTATCCAACGAGTGTAAAGCCATGAGTGTTGGGATACCATAAACCTGCGTTCACTGAGCTTTGCAAATATCTAAGGATTCTTTTTACAGCTATGTAATGAGATTCCTTAGGGTTAGATTGATATTTAGCACAGTAGCATACTAAGAACTGAATGTCCGGTCTACTTGCTGTTAAGTAAAGTAGAGAGCCTATCATACCTCGATACAATTTGCTGTCTACCGACTTACCATCCTCGTCAGCGCAGAGGACAGTGTCAGTACCCATAGGAGTGGATATTGGCTTGCAATTTTCAAGATCATATTTCTTCAATATCTCCTTGGCATATTTAGCTTGACTGATGAAGATGCCATTTTTCCCTTGTTTGATTTGAAGTCCAAGGAAGAAGTTGAGTTCTCCCATCATCGACATTTCAAACTCAGTCTGCATTTGCTTGCTAAATTCCTTGCACATTGACTCATTAGTAGCACCGAAAATAATATCATCAACATATATTTGAGCCAGCAGGGTATCTTTACCCTTTCTCTTAATGAATAAGGTTGTATCAGCTTTGCCCCTGACATAGTTTCTAGTCAGCAGGAAACTGGTCAGCCTCTCATACCAAGCACATGGTGCTTGCTTGAGGCCGTACGGAGCCTTTTTGAGTTTATAAATGTGGTTTGGGAATTTAGGATCCTCAAACCCTGGAGGTTGATTAACATAAACTTCCTCGTTTATAACTCCATTAAGGAATGCACTCTTAACATCCATTTGAAACAGTTTAAAGTTCATATAGCTTGCATAAGCGCATAAAATTCTAATAGCCTTTAGCCTTGCCACTGGGGCAAAGGTCTCACCGTAGTCAATACCTTCTTGCTGACTGTAGCCCTGAGCTACAAGCCTTGCTTTGTTCCTGACTACATTTCCTTGCTCATCCAGCTTGTTGTGGAAGACCCATCTTGTTCCAATGGTCTTCTGACTCCTTGGATGTGGCACTAACTCCCATACATCGTTTCTTCTGAATTGGTCAAGTTCCTCTTGCATTGCGCTCATCCAGAATTCATCTTCCTCAGCATCAGCGAAGTTCTTAGGTTCCTGAACTGAGACGAAGGCTACGTTGCTGAGGTATCTCCTGAGTTGGTTTCTTGTCATCAGGGTATTCTCAGCAGCATCAAGAATAACACTCTCTGAGTGTCCTCTTGGAATCCTTATCATCTTTGGTAGATTTATGTCTTGTGCTGTCTGTGTTTCAACAATCTCTGCAGGTGAAGACCGGTCAGTGAAAACAATATTTGGTTCACTTTTACCTTTGGTCAGCCCTTGAGGGAATGACTCAGTGGCTGTATCTTGATCAGCGGGAACTGAGTGTGGATCATCCTCGGTCAGTGGCAGATATCTTCCTGCAGGGTTAGTTTCGTCGAACTCAACATGTACCGACTCTTCTAAAACTTGAGTTCGTTTATTGAAAACTCTGTATGCTTTGCTGTTTGTTGAGTAGCCTAAAAAGATAGCTTCATCAGCTTTTGAGTCAAACTTAGCTAGGCTATCTTTGGTGTTTAAAATAAAACATTTACAGCCAAAGGCACGAAAGTATCCAATGTTTGGCTTTCGTCCTTTCCAAAGCTCATAGGGGGTTTTCTTTAGTATGGGTCTAATAAGAGCCCTATTAAGAATATAGCATGCTGTGTTAACAACTTCTCCCCAAAAGTACTTTGGAAGCCTATGCTCACTTAGCATTGTCCTGGCTATTTCAACCAAGGTTCTGTTCTTCCTTTCAACAACCCCATTTTGTTGAGGCATCCTAGGAGCAGAAAAATTATGGTCAATGCCGCTGGCTTCACAGAATTCAACAAACTGTTGGTTTTTGAATTCTCCACCATTATCACTTCGGATGTGAGCCAATTTTAGGTCTTTGTCATTTTCAAGTTTTCTAACCAAATTTGAAAATGTCTCAAAGGTCGCATCCTTGCTACTCAGCAAGATGACCTAAGTGTACCGAGAAAAGTCATCTACAATGACCAAGGAAAATCTTCTTCCACCCAGACTCAGCGGCTGGACTAGACCGAAGAGATCCAAGTGTAGTAACTCTAATGGACGCTTAGTTGAGACAACATTTTTACTATGAAAAGATTGTTTGGTTTGTTTTCCAGCTTGGCAAGCGTGGCATAGTTGATCTTTTTCAAATTTAAGTTCTGGCAGTCCCTCAACCAATTGCTTTCTTGCTAATTTGGCCAGGAGGTCCATGCTTACATGACCAAGTCTCCTGTGCCATAGCTAAGAATTTTCTTCCTTTGAAACTAAGCATACAGTTTTTGAAAACTTTTTCTCCAAGCTCAGTATGAAGACATTATCAATGCGAGGGGTAGTTAAAATTAACTCATTAGTTTTACCCTCGAATATTTTACATCCAGTGTCATCAAATATAACTTTTCTCCCATTGTTACATAGCTGAGCTACGCTGAGTAAGTTATATTTAAGTCCGCTGACTAGGGAGACTGACTCAATAGTAGGATTACCTCCAATGGTTCCTGACCCTACTATCTTACCCTTTTTGTTGTCTCCAAAACTTACACTTCCTCATCGTTTACGCTCGAATGTGATGAACTGAGTTTCATCACCAGTCATATGCCTTGAGCATGCGTTGTCAATATACCACATCTTTGACTTCTCGGCACATCTCAGGCTTACCTCATTTGATTGCTCCTCATCGTCATATGCAATGGAGGCACGGCTCAGCAAGTTCGCCAGCCATAAAATAGATCTTTGCTGACTCAGTGGCATCAGCTTCTGATGATGAAGACTCATCACTGTCGCTCCATGTTGCCACCATTGCCTTTTTGCCGTTCTTCCTTTCTTTCCTCGGCGTGGGGCAGCTTGACTTAATATGGCCAGTTTGATGACATTCAAAGCATGTAATGGGCTTTGAATTGTCCTTTTTGAATTTATTGTCGCTGGACTCAGCTTTATACTTATCAAACTTTCTGTAAGGCTTCTTAGAATATTTGTCATTCTTTTTGAACAACCTTTTCATCTTCCTGGTGAACATAGCCATCTCCTCATCATCTGTTGAGCTCCCATCAGTGGAGTCAGCTTTCATGACAAGAGACTTTTGCTTCTTGTCTTCAGACTTTTCCTTCACCTCGAAATTCTTCATCGAGATCTCATGGGTCAGCAGTGAGCCGATGAGTTCATCATATTTATAGGTGGTTAAGTCTTGAGCTTCCTCAACAGCTGTCTTCTTTGCTTGCCAGTTTTTAGGAAGACTCCTAAGAATCTTCTTGACTTATTCTTCCTCGGTGAAGATCTTCCCAAGTCTCTTGAGCTCGTTGATGATGTTTGTAAACCTTGCATTCATGTTAGATATTCCTTCATCATCGTTCATTTCGAACAGCTCGTATAGTCTCATCTGCTGGTTCACCTTGGACTCCTTCACCTTGTTGGTTCCTTCGTAGGTGACTTCCAGCTTCTTCCAGATCTTTTGCACCGACTCACAACCTGATATCTTATTATATTCTGCAGCATCAAGCGCACAGTGAAGCATATTTATAGCCGAAGCGTGATTCTGTAGCTTCTTGAGATCATCCTCTGTCCATTTGGCCTCAGCTTTGACAACTGTTTGGCCAGTCACAACTTCAACAGGAACAAACGGGCCTTGGACTATTGAAATCCATGCACTCATGTTTGTTGCCTGAATAAAGTTTTTCATCCTATTCTTCCAGAAGGTATAGTTAGACCCGAAGAATAGGGGAGGCCGAGTAATGGACAACCCCTCAGGTAAGATTTGGGTTGTTTGGTTTCCTGGGAGAAACCGAGTGCTGTTTTCAGCCATAGTGGGGATAAGCTCAAGGTAGTTAAACCTTTAACAGTGAGCTTTTAGAGCTCTGATACCACTTGTTGGTCCCTTATAACGTAACAAGTTAGTTCCAAGGGGGGGGATAGGAACTATTTAAAATTTTAATACGTTAAGGCTGCCTTCTTTTTCTTTGAAAAAGGATTACACAGCGCGCTGAGTAAATAAGACACTAGCTTAGTCAACTGGTGACTAAGTCAGCTTCTTTCATTGAGTCAGGAGATAGCACTTTGAGTCTATTCCTGAACTCAGACACTCAATACACACAACTCAGCTTGACCTCTTTACTTGGTCAGTTTTGATTAAGCAAGCAATATATATATTAAGGAGTTTAAGGTTAGAAAGATATTACTCAGCAGATTTATCCAGGTTCGGCCTCCAAGCCTACGTCCTGTCCTCGGAACACGTTCCGAGATTTCGAATTCTCTACTGAGCTCTTTAACGGTAGAGCATCAAACCTTTTACAACTTAGAAGCTGAGTATAACAAGAGTACCTTCCTCTATACCTCTACTCACTCCTAATCTCACGCTGAGTACTATAACCGAGTACTCAGCCTCTCCTTTCTAATCTCTAGAAATGATAAAGATTTGTCCTAAACAACAATTGCTAAGACACTTTAGATGATTGAATAATCACTCTAGACTTTTACACAAAAGATATAGAATTTGGTGTAAGAATTTGCTTTGCTTTTTCTTGCAGAACTTTGAGTAGAATTTTGGTCAGCGTAATGGCTTGATCAAGTTCTGTGTTGAATGAAGCAACTGAAGGGCTCTATTTATAGAGACGTCTGAGACATCGGTCATTTCGAATTTCGAAATAACCGTTGGAGGGAAACGGCTTCCTGTCGTTGTCACTCAGTTTTGCTCAGAGCTCTCGGCCAATCAGATTTGAGTATCTTCTGTCCTCGGTCAGTGTTGAGCAGCTTTTAGTCAGCTTGGCAGAATGTCTCTCCATTTATGGTAAGGTCAACTAGACAGCGTTCTGTGTCTTCTGAACTTTACCCAAAGTGGAAACACTTTGTCTAGAAGTTGTTCTTGCTCAGCTGCTGTCTTGTACTCTTTGTCGATTTAACTCAGCGGCTTCACTCCGAAGTTGTTCAACGAAGGTTTTCTAGATCCTTCTCTTGCTGAGCTGCGTTTTGATCATAACGACAGCGTTTCGCACATGCGGGCCGAGTTGTCTTGATCTGTTTGACTTTGGGCCTTGACTTCCGTATGGGCTTTGGGCTTTTTATTCTTTATGTCTTATAAACAATTTTAACTCAACATTGAACAAACACATTAGTATAATAAATCAAAGCATTTAAACTTAGTGTGTTTAGAATATATTTAATTTTACTTAAATAATTTTGTCAAATCAAAATCATGTGGAAAGGTGTTTCAACAGTTCTTGCCGAGCCTCTTGAGTTCGTTGATAATGTTGGTGAACCTTGAGTTCATATCAGAAATTCCTTCATTATCATTCATCTCGAACAGCTCGTACAACCTCATGTGTTGGTTCACCTTGGATTCCTTGACCTTACTGGTTCCTTCATAGGTGACTTCCAGCTTCTTCCATATCTCTTGTGCTGACTCGCAACCTGAGATTTTATTGTACTCTGCAGCATCTAACGCACAGTGAAGCATGTTTATAGAAGCGACATGATTTTGTAGTTTCTTGAGGTCATCCTCTGACCACTTAGCCTCAGCTTTGACAGACATTTGTCCATCAACAGTTTCAACAGGAACAAATGGGCCTTGGACTATAGAGAGCCATGCACTCATGTTTGTTGCTTGAATGAAGTTTTTCATTCTGTTCTTCTAAAAGGTACAGTTAGACCCGAAGAACAGAGGAGGCCTAGTAATGGATAGTCCCTCAGGAAGAATCTGAGTTGTCTGATTTCCTAGGAGGAAACGAGTGCTGTTCTCAGCCATTATGGGGATCAGCTCAAGATAGTTAGATCTTGTTCAGTGAGCTATTAAGCTCTGATACCACTTGTTGGTCCCGTGTAACGTGACAATATTAGTTCCAAGGGGGGGGGGGTTAGGAACTATTTAAAAAGGTCACGTTAGGCTGACTGTTATTTTAAACTTAGACTTTCTCGAAGTCTTTTAGCACAATGATACTGAGTAAGTTTCAGATACAAGCTTAGTCAACAGGTGACTAAGTCTGAATCTGTCCTTGAGTCAGGAGATAGCACTTGAGTCTATTCCTGAACTCAACTTCTCAGTTTGCTCAACTCAGCTTATGTTCTTTTTAGCATTTTAACTAGGCAGTATTATAGCAAGCAATAAGTTAAGGAGATAAGGGTTAGAAAGATATTACTCAGCAGACGTATCCTGGTTCGGCCTCTCCGCCTACGTCCAGTCCTTGGAATTCCTTTCGAGCTTTTCAGAATCCTCTACTGATCTCTTTAAAGGTAGAGCACAAACCTTTTATAATAGAAAGCTGAGTAGACAATAGTACTTTCCTCTATTCCTTTACTCACTCCTATTTCTACCGCTGAGTACTATGACCGAGTACTCAACTTCTCCTTTCTATACTTCTAGAAATGATAAGTGTTTGTTTGTCCTAAACAATAATTGCTAAGACACTTTAGATGAATGAGATCACTCTAGACTTTTACACAAGATTGTAATTGGTGTAAGATTTGTTTTGCTTTTCTCATAGAACTTCGAATATCAATTTGGTCAGCGTTTCGACTTGATTGAAGATCTGCATTGAATGAAGCGTTTGAGTGGCCTATTTATAGTGACACTTGATGCACCGGTAATTTTGAATTTCGAAATAACCGTTGGAGGGAAACGGCTTCCTGTCTCTTTCACTCAGTACGTGCTCAGCATCTTCGGCCAATCAAATTCTTGTATCTTCTATCTTCGGCAGTGCTCAACAGCTTTTTGTCAGGCAAGACAAAATGTCTCCACATTTATGGCAAGGTCTTCTAGACAGCTTTCTACGACTTCTGAACTTTACCCAAAGTAGAAATACTTTGTCTTCAAGTTTATTCAGGTCAGCCGCTGACCTGACTTCCTTGTCGCTCAACTCAGCAGCTTCGTCTTGAAGCTTTTGGTCGAAGGCTTCTCGATCCTTCTCATTGTTGGGCTTGCGTTTTGTTCAGTACGAGCTGCGTTTTGATCTTGGGCCGTGAGGCTTTCATCCGTTGACTTGGGCTTGACTTTCTCTTGTGGGACTTTGGGCCTTACAACTTAATGTCTTATAGATTAAATAACTCAACATTGAACAAACACATTCATATGAATAAATCAAAGCATTTAAATTTAATGTGTTAGAATATTTTTATCATGGAGATTTAATTCTTGTTAAATAATTTTGTCAAATCAAAATCATGTGGAAAGGTATTTCAACATGAGGATCGAGAGTTAGTATCATGGCTTTTGTATTTAGTTGTTACGTACGGAATAAGCAAGTTCAAAGAGTTGGTGAGACACTTGCAAAGTTCAGAAAGATAATATACTATTATTGACACATTTAGGGAGCTGGTGATATGCAATAAGCAAGTTTAGAGAGTTGATAAGACACTAGTAAAGTTCAGGAAGTCAATCTACTTTTATGGACAAGTTCATGGAGCTGATGGTGTATTAGGCCTTTTCAAAATCATCAATTTTGGAGTTTTTCTCTCATAAAAAAACAACACATAAATGACTTCAAATCTAAAAATTCAAGAATTAAAGTTGTTTAAAATATCATTTAATTCTTGAAAATATTCATTTTGATATCGTTATCAGCCAAATTTACAAAAATAATTTCTTTGCCACCACAGATACCGATCTAAAAAAAATATAAACCCATAAAGTTTTATTTGAAATTAGTCCTGATTTAATTAATTCCATAAGTGGTAACTAGGAATTAGTTACTTTATATGAAATTGTCAAATAATTGGTTTATGTCGTGATAATAAATTAAAATTTTATATAACTTAGCATGTAATATCTATATATATACATATAGGGTTAATACACATATTTGCCCTCGTGTTTTCTCGGAAAAACACATATGCCCCTGTATCAAATAAACCCACTAAAATCTCCTTGTACTTGTCATAACCCTACAGATATACCCCACACTAACGGAATGATGATTTGGCACAAACGACGTTCCACGTGGAACGCCGTTTAAAGGCCAAGGACTTAAGTGGAAGGGCAAAAAAGCAATTACAGGAAACGCGTTACAGGCGGAAAGGGAAAAGAGGATCGGGAAGCAACAGAAGAAGAAGTAAAGTTGTATGGGAAGCAATAGCCTTTATTTGCTACTTTGTGAATATTTGGTCACACGAAAATGTGACTTTTTTTGCTACTTTGTGAATATTTGGTCACACGAAATCACAATGTGACTCTTTTTTGCTACTTTGTGAATATTTGGTCACACGAAAATGTGACCTATATTAAGTACTATGCAAATGAAATTTTATGTTCAACTTTCGGATTTTGGTCAAGCTTTTGAAGCTATTTCCTGAGTAACTTTTATCTATTTTTGGCAACAAAAAGAATAGCAAAGCACAATCAATATGCTTCTACTGAAATTGTTACAGAACCTCCATGAAATTGAGGTCCAAATTCCCTCCTTTACCTCCATAAAATCTCATTTAATCCCATTCTTCCATAACATAACAATCGTACAAACTATATCCATTAAGTCCCAATCGTGCAAACTATATGAAATTTGGTTGAAAGCAATATTTACTCATATATCAAATTTTGTAATTTATATGTCTCAAGGACACTAGTTCATTACATAAGTACGAGGGATTACAAAATGCCAAAATACGTAACCAAGCTTCTATGAAACTACAATCCCATACAAAATAACTTAGTCCTAATTTAAATTCCCATACTAACCCCATGGGATTACAAAATACCAAAATACGTAACCAAGCTTCCACAAAACTACAATCCCATACAAAATAACATAGTCCTACGTTAAAATCCCATACTAATCCCATGGGAATATAATCTAAGTGTTACTCCTAGTGACTTCATTTGAATAGCATGTACACGAGCAAATGCCAAGTGATGATCACCAATATAATTAACATGTTCTTCCTTCTGTTCGCACCCTTTAACCCCGTAGCCAATTCATGATTCCTGTCCAGTTGAGTTTGGATTAGATTCTGCCAGTACAATGAACCGTCTTTGGACGAGTATTCTCCATCTGTCCTGAGCATGTGGTTTTCCTTCTTCAAGTGCTTGATCTGTTCACGGAGCTCATCAATCACAATTTTTGCTCTAAGCGATAGCTTCTCGTCGTGCCAGTCAAAGTAACCACACCCATTGTCCTGTACAATTAACCCCATTATTACAGTTGAGTTTGAACCAATCAGCAATAACTAAGCATCTCAAGAATACAATAATCCGACAATTTCAAGCATCTCAAGCAATACAACATAGAACTTGATCCACATTTTTAACAGTTTCAACCCAATAATCCCACAATTTCAACAATAACCCCACAATTTCAATTACAACGAACCTATCCCACAATTTCAATTTCAATTGATTCCAATAATCCCACAATTTCAACCATAACCCCACAATTTCAATTACAGCGAACCTATCCCACAATTTCAATTTCAATTGATTCCAATAATCCCACAATTTCAACCAAGAACCCCATAATTTCAATTTCAACCAACAATCCCACAATTTCAATTTCAAACAAAAATCCCACAATTTCAATCTATAATCCCATAATATACTCAACCAATCATCTATTTCACAAAACCCTAATAATCTGTTTCTTAAATCCCTAAATTGATAACTTTTACATACATACCTTATATTTTGGGCAAGCATAAAATCTCCTTCCTGGGTTCTCTTTGCTCCAACTCGTCCATCTAGGTGCCTTCAATTCATAGTAGCAGAATCTTGGGGGACCATCATACGTATTTTCCTTCCTTTTATGGTGCAGCGAATTCAACGAACCGATCGAACTTTCACTCGTCATCTTTAGGTATAGAGAACGCGAGTAAGAAATTATGCCCTAACCCTTTCTCTTTCAACCAACCTACTGAACTTTCACGATTTGTTCCCGCAAGAACCCGAGGAAGAACCCCAAATCGCGATTTGTTCTGAGAAGAAGGAGAAATGACTTCTCTTTTATATTTTTGACTTGCCACATAGGATTCATTTTAATTTGTTGGCAGTTGACGTGGCATGATGTGGCGTTCCACGTGGAACGGCGTTTGTGCCAAATCATCATTCCGTTAGTGTGGGGTATATCTGTAGGGTTGTGACAAGTACAAGGAGATTTTAGTGGGTTTATTTGATACAGGGGCATATGTGTTTTTCTGAGAAAACACGAGGGCAAGTATGTGTATTAACCCATATATATCCTAAATCTGTAGAAAGTATTGCTGATGTGTCATATTGTAAGACCTTCTTTGTTGACGTGTCAATTTTCTAAACCCTCGTATTCTTACAGTTCAGTTCTTTTAACACGGTTCGAACAATTTTATACTTCTTGGTACAAACTTCTCTCACCGATTTCTTCTCTCCCACTACTTCAATCTCAATCATCACTCCACTTCTTATCCCTATTAATCCATCTCTCTTAACTGTTCGCTACCTGGATCAGAATATTGTGTCTGGAGAAACTTGTTTGAGTTGCTTTGAAGTTATGTGGATAACATTGGAATATTTGATAAAGAATCAAGCAGGTGAATGAAAAGAGTTTGGGGGGAGGAGCAAGCTTCAGTTGATTTCTAGAATGGTAAGCTTTTGTAGGATGAGTTGAACGAGCTGCTGTACGGACAAGTAGTGTTTGTGTTTTGTGCATGTTCAAATTCTTTTGGTTTCGTTGTCTTCATTTCATCGAGGTAAGAATACTTGGGAGTAAGTAGCAACATAGTTAAAGATTATACCAAAGTAATTACTGTATAAAATATAAACTGTTTGTTGGATCTTTATGTTAAAACAGGTTTCTCATTTGTGACTGTATTCTGTAAGACTGTTGGCCTTTGTATTTTTTTTAATTGTTTGATTACTTAAAATACTTGATATTCTACTTGATTTGAATTTGAATTATGAATAGTTTGACCAGTAAATGAAGCATTCTATAAAAGTTGATTCTATCTCTCTCAACTCATTTCTCTAATGGTCCGAGAAGAATAATCACTGGATTAGAATATGAGATATATTTCTGTTTCAATTGAGCAAATGCCTGCTAGAATTTACTAATTTTAGTTGATTATAAACTTAAGTTTGTGTAGCTTTAATTGCAGTTTATATATATGTCCATCACTGTTAATGCTCATCTTCCCATGCCAGATCTGTATCTTCCCTTATTTAATTTTTTTCCCTTTAATTATGCATCACTATTGAAAATAATATTTTTATCTCTTATCCTTTTCGCGTAGATAATTTTTCTCAACAGAAAAATCCCATGTCCTCAATATATCTTATGAGGCCCCCCGGGACTTCATTGACAGGTTAGCAATCTGCTCTAAATCTCTAGATTGCATCTTTTATTTGTTAGAATATATTAATGCAGTGTCGTTTCCATTCCTTTCAAATTATCACTTATTAGGATGTGAAAAGTAACATAAGCACGTGATTTTAGGTCTTTAGAGTGTAAGCATCTAAACAACAAACTTGAAAAATGATACCTTTCAACTTGATCTTGGAATATCATTTTAGGTAACATTCTTAAATAAAAGGATACCCTTTCAAATTTTCATTGTTAGGATTTCATTCTTCATTGTTTGTGCCATTATTGTTGATTTTCTTTGTGAGTTTTTTTCATCAGTTTTTTCACTGATTTTGATAATTTTCTAATGCTTTGTATTTTATGCTGGGTTCAATAGGTAAATCTATAGGTAAAATGTTGTTCTATAGTGAAGTCAAAGAATGCAGAACCTATGACTTCAACTGCTCAACCAAATAATAAAACCTTATATCTTCCAACTTCTAAGACATTATATAAATTAATAATCCTCGCTAAAAAAAAACTAAAGTTTTCTTCATTTAGCACTTGCCATTATAGGCTTATCTACCTTCCAATTTCTGAAACCTATCAGTAATTTGTTCCTCTTTGAATAACTTTTAAGGAAGATGGATTTACATACCTTCTATTACACCGAGGCTATCTATTACCATAATATAGAACAGTAAACAAATTGATGATGTGTCAGTTTGTCAAATTATGAATTATTAATCAAGAGAAGCATGTCTTTCTTTTGCATCTCCTGTTTTTTTGTTGTGTTATTATTAGTACAATCATGTATTAATGTTTCTTGACTACTTTGATCCTTCTTGAATATCCATCTGCTTTTACCTCTCTTCCCATTATACCCGTAATAGTCAAATTCAACAAACTAATTCAGTGACACACTAAATATACATGGAAAAAAGTAGTAAAAAAATTCAACTTTTCTTCTTCCTCTAAGCTCTTGATTTTTTCTCTTAGGATTATTCTTTGTGGGAGACCTAAAACCCTTTTAACTGCAGCTAACCATTTAGTTCCTCTAATAATTCACTGGGATTGCTAAATCACAAATTGATATAAAAGATTGGAATACCTGTCATGTTACTGTGTAATATATATCAAACTTCTGGATTATGTAACGACACTCGACTCGATTAGGAGAACACATGATTGAAGCAGAAAAAATTACGGGATGTAACATTGGACAGAAGATATACATTCCTTGACTTGCTTTGATTCCATCAGATATCAAATTACCTTTCAGATTTCAAAAAAGACAGTATCCTTTGGTTGTATGTTTTGTAATGACAATAAATAAAAGTCAAGGACAATCACTAGCACATGTTGGATTATATCTTCCACATCCGGTTTTCAGCCATGGTCAAATGTATGTGGCAGTCTCAAGAGTTACTAGCAAAAAAAAAAAAGATTAAAAATTCTCATTTCGGATGATGATGGAAAACTATATAACTCTACTTAAAATGTAGTTTTTAAAGAAATATTTAATAATATTGATTGAATTATTCATCATTCATTATTTATCATGTTAAATTATAATAATCATATATTCATTAAATTTTAATATATACAAAATTATAGACCTATATATAATATCGATAAAAATATAGAAAATAATCGTGCAAAGCACGGGTGAAAACTAGTTATTCTAATAAATATTGATCATTCGGATGTTCTTTTATCACTTTGTTATTTATATATACTTTGATCTTTTATTTAAATTATTTAGTTTATAGTTTATACAACCGCTCAGTAAACAAAAATTAATGATAGTGTAATTATTGATGGATCTCTTTATTCAGTCTTGATTACATGCATATTAATGAGTATGTAGAATTTGCTTATTCACCGCTAAATCTATGCTTATTAGAATTTTAAGGTGGAGATTCAAAGCATCCTGAGATTTAGATTTAATAAGTCTATATGAAACGGTAAATGAACAAATTCAATGGTCATTGAGACCATGTGAAAATTCCTGTCTGTTTATTACTACAGAGTAATGGTTAAGGTTATCTTACATTACTCTCCAGAAGAAAGGGTCAAATTCAAAAAAAATCTCCCACTCATTTTCAATTTTACAAACCTATAAACCCTAAACCTCACTTTCTTCAATCTCATTTCACACCTTCTCATTCCTCTCAAGAAAACACAAAGCTTAGTGTCATGTTCTCTCCAGGAACGAAGCGGACGCAGCTCAGTTCCCGAAAGGAGCGCAATCTAGGGCATAAACCACCTGATTCTCCGATCACACCTGTACAAGATAGTCGTTTGTCTCTTCACAGCAGTCCAATTCTTAACCGCCCCAGCACCGGTACTCCTGCTCCTTGGGCTCCTCGCCTTTCAGTTCTTGCTAGGTATTTTATGTCAATGCTTCCACTCGCTGTCGTTTGTATTCATTTATCCTGTAGTAATTACTACTATTTTGAGTTCTATACTTTAGTAATTACTGAATTGTCTTATTGTGGCTGATTGATTCTGTCAGTATGATTTGTATGTGCCAAAATCTGCAAGTGTGCTTGTTTTTCTTCTTAGCGTTTCTGTAGTGTAATCAGCTCATATCGTTTTTCTCGTCAGAATGTGGTATCGTATTGAATTTTTCTTAACTTCGATATGCTTTTGTGAGTGGGAGCTATATGTGATGCTTGACTATTGGAGTGGCATAGCGTTAGTATTGCTTGGAAAAAAGTGTGCATTTATTGTTGATTAAAAGACTTGCTGTTGGTGAGAGAAGCAGGTCTTAAGAGCTCACTTATCTCAACTCTTATTTTTATATGAATTACTGGTATTTCTTTCACCAGTGAGAACTGATTAGTAATTTACTGACTTGTTTTTTGTTATCTTCCTCCCCCACACTTCTTGTATGCTGCTGAAATGTATCAAAGCAAAGTAAATTGAATTGATTGATGGTAGGGCAGATGCGTTTGTGGAATGCAAGATCCTGGGAGGGAAAGTATGGATATTGTTTCTAAATAGATACTTGAGGACTTGGAATCTCATTCATTTTCTGTGCAGTCCAATACTTCCGCTTTACTCAGCGTGTAGATGCCTTCTTATGGATGGATAGAGGAATATATGCATATTAAGAAATTTAGTTTGAAGATTGTTTCTCATGATATATTCTAATTTTGAGAACCATCTAATTCAGGGTTGCTAGCATGCCATTAGAAGTGCACGAGTGCTGTGAGTGGACTAAATATGTGTAACTTGCCTTTTAGTTTATTCCTTATGTCACATTGTATGTTCATGATATACTTTTCATTAGAGTTATGGAAAATCAGACTTTTAATTTCATAAGATTTTGTTCCAAGATGAGGCAAGGAGACAAGAAAAGATTATTGTTGTTATTATTATTATTGTATATCTTGCTAGAATCTAAATGCACTTCTTTGTGGTAACTCGTCATTTTACTTTTTTCCTCATAAAGCTGATGCATCTAACTCTGTCTCCTTAGGTTGGTGCAAAGTTCTGCTTTTTAGGGTGTCTTTTTTTGAATTGTAGGCTTGATTTTCTTATTCTATTGCTCCTAGAATTCCACCAGCAAACAAAAGTGAACAAGAGAATGAAGCAGATCCAATCAAGCCTGTGTATGTTGGAGAGTTCCCCCAAGTAGTTCGTGATGAGCAGGCCAGCTTTATGCAGAAGCGTATACTTGGTTTGCTTAGATTCAAAAGTTCTAAACATTCTTGGTTTCTGCAAGTGTTATCATCAAACTCACTAATGTTATCTGGCAGGTAATGCATGTATATCTGGTGGAATGGATAGAGATACATGCCTTTCTTGGATTGTCTGCGGAAACACACTCTTTATATGGAGTTACTTATCATCTTCAGTTTCAAGAGATTGTGTTGCTCTTGAACTTCCTTCTAATGCCTTAGATGACAAAGAAATTGACAACATCTCATATTTTGGAAGCAATTGGATGATTTGTGTGGTCAACTGGGATAAACCACACAAGGGAAGAAACAAAGTTTCGCAGAGTCGCAACTCTACTGGCATTATAATGTGTAACAAAAAAACTCAAGCTGTCATATACTGGCCTGACATTTACTGTGTGGAGGGGTCCATCCCTGTTACCAGTCTGTTATCTACTGATGATTTGGAGGTGACTTCTTTCCCCGTTGATCGAAAGAACATAGTAAACAGACTGCAGGAACATAACAGGCCTGGAACTAGGTCAGTTGTTCCGAACTCTTTTAACTCTATGATTGCTTCTGCGGTGCCTGGTGCACGGCTTGAGTGTGTTGCTCTAGTCTGTGCTTCAAATGGTGAACTGTGGCGTTTATATTGCATCCCCTCTGGCATTCAACGCTTTAAAGTAAATGAAGACATAGTAAGTCCATCCTTCAGTGGCAATGACAATAGTCAATTTGCTGGGAGCAAGGGCTATCCAAGGTCACTTACTTGGCATTTTTCATTTCATTCCATGGAGGATTATCCTAGGAAATTTCTTCTGTTGACTGATCGTGAAATACAGTGTTTTAGTATTGCATTTCATCCTGATTTACTTGTGTCAAAGCTCTGGTCACATGAAATTGTTGGCACTGATGGGGATTCGGGCATTAAGAAGGATTTGGCTGGTCAGAAACGTATCTGGCCTCTTGATATGCAGGTGGATGATCAAAGTAAAGTTATCACGGTACTTGTTGCCACATTCTGCAAAGACAGGGTTAGTAGTTCAAGCTACACACAGTATTCTCTTTTGACATTGCAGTATAAGTCTAGCGCAAACATATCAGAGGATATTCATGAAAGAGTCTTGGAGAAAAGAGCTCCAGTCCAAGTGATAATTCCAAAAGCTAGAGTAGAAGATGAGGATTTCTTATTCTCCATGAGACTTAGGGTGGGAGGCAGGCCATCTGGCTCGACAATAATACTTTCTGGTGATGGAACTGCAACAGTATCCCATTGTTATAGGAATGCACCCCGTCTCTATCAGTTTGATCTACCTTATGATGCAGGTAAAGTTTTAGATGCTTCAGTTCTTCCACCTGTTAATGATGGTGAAGATGGTGCATGGATTGTATTAACAGAGAAAGCAGGAATATGGGCCATACCAGAAAAGGCTATTGTAATTGGTGGAGTTGAACCCCCTGAGAGAAGCTTGTCACGTAAAGGAAGCTCAAATGAACGATCTGCTCAAGAAGAGAGAAAAAACAGTGCCTTCGCTAGCAACATTGCTCCTAGAAGAGCTAGTTCTGAAGCTTGGGATGCTAGCAGTAGACAAAAGTCTGGTATGACTGGAATTGCTCGTCCAACTGCCCAAGATGACGAATCAGAAGCTTTAGTTAGCCAACTGTTCCACGACTTTCTTTTAACTGAGCAGGTTAATGCTTCATTTTTGAAGCTTCAAAACTCTGGGGCATTTGAAAGAGATGGAGAAACAAACGTCTTTGCCAGGATGAGCAAATCTATTGTTGACACCTTAGCTAAGCACTGGACAACCACTAGAGGTGCTGAAATTGTGGCTTTGACCATAGTGTCCGGCCAACTACTGGATAAGCAGCAAAAGCATGAAAGATTTCTTCAGTTTCTTGCTTTATCCAAATGCCATGAGGAGCTATGTTCTAAACAGAGTAGGATTCACTGCATATCTAAATCACATGTCCTACTCAGCATATATGCTAATTTTCATGTCTGGAACATGTATTTGTCCTGCTTTAATGCTCTGCTTTTTTTGGATGTTGTCAGATTACAAGCATAGTAAGGGATTACTCCAATTTTGAACTAATATATCAAGTCACCATGCACAAAAACATCAATAAATAAATAACGGATGCGACATGTCAATTAATGTAGCCAAAAGAGGCCTTCAGGTGATGCTAGAAAGAACTTTGGTACTTTAGGACACTCCATGTAACTGGCAAGGCTTGTCAAATCAGGTGAAAGGTGCTGCGCATCTTTTCCTAAATGCAGCCAAATTATCTTTTTCAGTTGGAAACCCTAGCCTTCTATGTAAAACCAGGGTATAGTCAACTAGAGACCCCCAATTTATGGAATATGAGTATTTCTAAATGCAATTGAAATAGGAGAGACTGTGGAAGATATGCGTGTCTTGAGATTGGTGACCTGGTGCGTTTAACTGAAAAAGAGAGTTAACTAGTAGAGCATTTTATTTCCTTGTTTTGTTCTTGGTATGTGTTGGGAACCTTCTTATTTAATCTCAGACTATTATTGTTATTACTATTATTATTATTAACCTATATTTGAGTCTATTCATGGTCATATAGCCTTGATTATTCCTTTTCCTTTTGACTTCCTCGATGTAAACCTAGAAAGTGCTTGATTTCAACAGGACAGTCTTTACAAATAATCTTGGAGCATGGAGAAAAGCTTGCTGGAGTGATTCAACTGAGAGAACTGCAAAATGCTATTAACCAAAGCCGTTCAACTGCTACCAACTCCCAACATTCTGGCTCAGATTCTCAAATTTCAGGAGCTCTTTGGGATCTTATTCAGCTGGTTGGTGAAAGAGCCCGCCGAAATACTGTCCTTCTTATGGACAGAGATAATGCTGAGGTGTTTTACAGCAAGGTGTCTGATCTTGAAGAAGCCTTCTATTGCTTGGACAAACACTTAGAATATGTAATAAGTGAGGATCAAGCACTTTTGGTCCAGATCCAGAGAGCTTGTGAACTCGCAAATGCAATGGTTTCTGTTCTTCGTGCTGCTATGTTTTATAGAAATGAGCATCACATTTGGTATCCACCACCTGAGGGCTTAACACCTTGGTATTGTCAACCTATGGTGCGCAATGGACTGTGGAGTGTTGCATCTTTCATGCTTCAGCTTCTTAATGAGACAACTAGACTCAGTAATTCCATAACATCAGATCTTTACAATCATCTAGAACTACTGGCTGAAGTTCTACTTGAGGCATATTCTGGTGCTATAACAGCTAAACTTGAGCGGGGAGAAGAACATAAAGGTCTATCAGATGAGTATTGGAATAGGCGGGATTCCCTTCTTGACTCTCTCTATCACAAATTGAAAGATTTTGTGGGAAGCGAACACCAGGTTGATATTGTCTTGTTCAGTAAACTGGTATTGTGATGCCATAGTTATTTATGAAATGGCCCCTGAGATGTCATTCTTTTTTCAGGCTTTGAATTTTGGAACCAATGAACAGAGTGGTGAAATCCTTAAAAACATTTCTTCAGGTCTGCTGTCCATTGCAAAGAGGCATGAAGGATACAATACTATGTGGAGTATATGCTGTGACCTTGATGATTCAATGCTTCTCAGAAATCTTATGGTAATCCCTCTATTTTCCACAAATACAAAATTGCTTCGATTATATATTATTCCTTAAAACTATTGCCCATGCAAGTGCTGCAAAATATCAGGTGCAAGTGCATGTTTGCATTTTGGTGTTTTAGTTATGAAAAGAGTGTTTTCAATGGGGGTTCTAAGAAAAATTGAAAAACAAAATTGAGGAACCTGAAAGAATAGTTTACTAGTTGCTGTAGCATTTGCATCATGAAGATGTTACTCTTAACTGCCTCCATATGGATGACATTATTTGAGATTACAGGCAAATTAGATGGTTTGCAACTAAAATAATGCAAAAGATTTAACTGCATTTTGTTTCAGTGTGTGGTTTTGTCTTCTATTAGTTCGAAATTATTTATTGGAACATTTGCTTTGTTTTATTGTGCCAAAGATTCATCCAAGTCTTCCTTTCTGTTATATATATTTGTATTTATTAGGTGATGAATGGTTGTCAAACCGAGATTGTCACTACATTTCTTGGAAGATGTGGAAAAGTTAAATTTTTTAGTTTGATATGTTTTAAATACAAGGATACAATTGTAAACTAATATTTTTTTTTAATTTTTTATTGGTTTATATCTCGATAATCCTTCTGATTTGGAAGGAAGAAATACTTCTTAAAAGGACAAAGGAGGTATGGATGTGTATTGATCCATCCTCACTCTTTTTCTTCTTAACGAACAATGGGAACAAAGGAGTGATGTTTACCCATCCTCTCATACTCTTCCATCATTCCCTTTCCCCTCTAAACATACAAGCAGTTATTCTCTTAAATTGCAAGGAGAATTTGTAGGAGTTCTCAATTATTCAAGGAATTTAGATTCATGTTCTCTGTTACTAGAAAAGTGTTCAAAAGGATTACTCTAGGCTACAGGTTTACTTGACCTCAGGAATAAGCAGGAATGTTCTTATTTCTGAGCTCTTTTTTTTTTTTTTCCTTTTCTGAAAAAGCCTTCTTCTCTCTTAAGTTGAACGTTTTTATCTTCTTTATAATACGGAGTATTTTTTATCCACTGCGTCCCAAGGAATGTCAAACGTGTTAATGATATGAAATTTCTTTTGTTGCTTGTGATTATTCTGTGGAGAATGGACAATTTGGTTTGTCATATCCTAACCTGATTTGTTACTTCTCTCTTCCTCAGCATGAGCGCATGGGGCCTAAAGGAGGTTTCAGCCATTTTGTATTTAAACAACTGTGTGTAAAGAAGCAATTCTCCAAGCTTCTAAGGCTTGGTGAGGAGTTTCAGGAAGAACTATCGATTTTTCTTAAGCATCACCGAGATCTCCTTTGGCTTCATGAAGTGTTCCTTCATCAATTTTCCTCAGCTTCTGAAACTCTTCATGCTTTGGCTCTTTCTCAAGATGGGTGCTCTGTTTCAGAAGCTGAAGAGGGTGCAGATCCTCAGCACACCAGCTTGATAACAACAACAGCGGATAGAAAGCGTCTTTTGTATCTCTCAAAGATTGCTGCCATTGCAGGTAATCTACTTTGTTTCTTAATCATTTCTGTGTTGATTGGATTTGTTTGAGTAATTGTTGTACCTAATTGGATATGATGTTAATGTTGTTCATACGAATTACAAATTCAGGCCGAACAACAATTTCGTACTTTCTTTAGCAAATACTTGGAACCATGACCACAGCTCCATATATATATATAAATTGCTTTTCCGTTGCAATTTCTGTTTAGCCAGTCTAGATGTACTGTTTATTTAGTAGTCCAGGTTTACTGTAATTTCTGTTTAGCCAGTCTAGATGTACTGTTTATTTAGTAGTCCAGGTTTACTGTTATTCAGGAATTTTCGCCATGACTGATTTAAGAAGTCTATATTAAAGGGCGGCCCGGTGCACTACGCGTCCCGGCTAAGCGAGGGTCCGGAGAGGGGCCCACCACAAGAATGTACTGGGGGCAAGCCTTCCCCTTCCAATTTTTTTTTGGCAAGAGGCTGCTCCTAAGACTCGAAGTCTATATACTGTTCAATATTTGCTTTGGACTTCCCTAGTTTGAGATTCATAGCCTATTATTAAGAGACAAGCATTAGTTGTTTGTTTATAGATACCCATGCAGTGTTCATATTTTTAAATGAATAAGTTGATGTTTGTATTATTGAGGTTCCAATCGAAATCTTGAGAGCTTAGTGCTTTCATTTAGTGTCTTGCTTTAGTGTTTGTTCATTTCTTGTATTCTAGACCAGGTTCACGCCTATTGTAAATGGAAGTAGCCCAACTATGATTATGTTATAAACCAGGTTGACGCCTATTTTTCGCATTTGCAGATAAAGATGTTGATTCTGAGACAAAGATCAAGCGCATTGATGCAGATTTGAAGATTTTGAAATTGCAGGTACTCCCGTTGTTTCAGTGCTGCTGGATTTTTCCTTTGCTTAAAATTCCCATTTAGTTATTTTATTTGTCATACTCTAGAAACATGATTTCATGCTAACACTCTGTTTTCTTCTCCATTTTAGTTGTATTTCCAAGTCGTCCATATTGTATATAATCTATTCACTTCTGAACTCATTCTATCTTTTGACATGGCAAGTGTTGCAGGTTTAGCCCTATTTCTACATGGTGCAAATGTGACATTAGGGCATTGTAAATCATTTGTTCTAATATAGATCCTTATAAATGATAAATATCTAAAATCATTATGGCGATGGTGTTGTAATTCATGCTGGCATTTATTGGGAATGCCTCTTCCCACGTGGCTTTGTAACCCATAGTCAATCAATCCACAAGTTCTTTTCTATTAACTTGTGAAATATCTTGTTTGAGATATACAGGAAGTAGCTCGTGGGTAACTAATTTTCAAGCTTGCTCAGCCAACATTGAATTGTTTATTTTCGTACTACTTGCAGGAAGAGATTGTGAAGGTCCTTGAGGCAACCGGGTCAGAGACAGTTGATGGACAATGTATGTTCCATCCAGAGGAGCTGATAGAGCTATGCCTTAAAGTTGAAAGCCCAGAGCTAGCGCTGCGTGCATTTGATGTATTTGCATGGACCAGCTCCTCATTTCGTAGAAGCCATAGAAACCTTCTGGAGGAATGCTGGAAGAATGCTGCTGATCAGGATGACTGGGGGAGGCTTTATCAAGCGTGTATAGATGAAGGGTGGAGCGACGAAGAGACGTTACAACAACTGAGAGACACCGTGCTTTTCCAGGCATCAAGTAGGTGTTATGGGCCTCATGCAGAAACTATAGATGAAGGATTTGAACACGTGTTGCCATTGAATAAAGAAAACGCTAACGTTTCAACAGGAAAGGATTTAGATTATTCTGTGGAAGCTATACTAGTGCAGCACAAGGATTTCCCAGATGCAGGGAAGCTAATACTGACTGCACTAATGTTAGGCAGTGAACATGTTGATGTGAAAGCAGAAGGTGGTGGTTCTCCAATGGAGTGAAACTATCGATCATTCGGGATTATACATTTTCCATCATGGTGACATGCAGCAGCTCTATTTTCTATCATAATATTTTCTGTGATGTATAAGAAATGAGTCTTGTATATTAAGAAAATGGGTCCTTCAATAACCTTGTGGTAGAGATGAAGTTCAGAAAACCCTTGGTAATCAATCTTATTTCTTTCTGTTTGAGAGGAATAACATGGCTTTCAGAGACCCTAAGAAATCGATTTATCCATTTTTGTCACACAAGAAAAGATGATTTTTTTTTTTTTTTTTTTTTTGAGAGTAACATGAAAGAAGATAGTAGATTTTTTTCCGGTTAGTCCTAAGAGTAATATTTAAAATTTAGGCTATATGTTTAACATAATTGTCACCAAAAGTTAATATTTCAAATTTATAAATATTAATATCATACATTGTTATATATTTTTTGGTTACACGTAGAAGGCTAAATGCGCGAGAAAGAAAACACGAAATAAAAGTCAAAAAATCAAGAAGACAAGGCTAGTTGTGCAAGACTCTATTGGTATGAAAACCACTTGAGTCCTGACTTAAAATATTCTAAATGCGTGCAGGAGATACATCACACTCGTGATGCTCTAAAGAGAGACTTTCTACGTAGCTCGCCATTCAATCAGCTGCTTTGTTGCCTTTCCGATAGGAATGAATAATCCGAATATCCCAATCCTTAACAATCAGTTTTTTACAATGTTGAATAATCTAAAAATAAGCGTTATATGCTACGAGTGTCGTGTTCATGTACCCAACCACAACTTGTGAGTCCAGTTTCCGAGCACCCTTACCCCCATGCCAAGATGAGACCATAGTACAGTACCTATAATTCTGTTAGATACAAATTCCAATATTAATTGCAAAACCACCTTGCCAACCGCCTTATGATCCCATAACACCCCTCCCGCAGCCGACTACCCCGGGTTGCTTTTGCAAGCCCCATCCGTGTTCAACTTCACACATCCCTCATCTGGAGACTTCCATTTAATCCATATCACTCTATCAACATGCTCCCTTCCATGATGTAAAGACGTATAGGCAGCCACACATTCCTTGGGCCTGGCTAGGATGAAACGAGCCCGAGAATGGTGAAGAGTACAACCATTGAAGACCAAATCGTTGCACCATTTCCACAACCACCATAGCGTGATCGCAAAGATGATCGGCCATTAGATATTATCAATTAACATGGATGAGTTCAGATTTAGGACTAACCAAGAGGTGAAGGTCCCCGAGCGGAAGCTAGCCCGAGCACGAGTCGGAACGAGATCCTCCCAGAGCTCTCTCGTCTGCCTGCAGTACTGGAAGAGGTGGCTGTTGTCTTCCTCCAAACCACACGACGGACACCCACTCACCATCGTCAAATGCAAACGTTTTCTGTTGATGTTTGTCATCAGACTATCCCGAGCGAGCAGCCATAAGAAAGTCTGAACCCGCTCCGGAACCTCGAGGCGCCACACCATCGACCAATTCGTGAACAAAGGAGGCTTTGTGTCGGTCTAAATAGCGGAATAACCCACAGTAGCTGGGCTAGAGATCCTCTAGAGTTGAAATCCTCTAGAGTTCGTGGAGCAGAGTTGAAAACCTCTAGAGGATCCTACACCAGTAGCTGAATATTCCCCTGACACGCAAAAGCTACAGTACCAACTATCTAGATTCTTAGTTCCCGGGAACACCAGCTAAGAGGCCAAAGTAAAAATCGTCGAGGTAGGGAGCAAGTGTGTGAAAAGACTCCAGTTCCAGCAATTTTGTGTCGTGCAATAACTAGCCACATCGAGCATCTACAGCTTAAGTTCGACATCCGTGGTAGCAAGCTGAATCAGAGGTGTATTTCCACACCAATTATCTCTCCAAAAATTCGTGTCCTTGCCATTCCCAATGACCCACCCCACACATCTACGCAACACTGTAGAACCCAACACAAGGCTCCGCTAGACTGCCGACTCTCCACTTTGTCTAGTGAAGATATCCAAGCCAGATTTATTTCTACAATATTTGTTTCGCAAGACCCTAACCCATAGATTATCCACCTCCACTAGCATCTTCCAATTGAGCTTCCCGAGCAGAGCTAGATTCATATCCCAAGTGATTATACATTGTTATATTCTTGTCCACTATTATAACTTAGTTAAAAAAAAGAGATAATTCATATTAGTCCCCGGTATTAATGAAAAGAGAAATATTTGATAACAAAATATTTAAATTGTCTCCGATATTTATTCTAAATAATTCAATACTTTTCAGTGGTTTAGTGGGGAGATTTCGGGACGAGTCTCTTTTGTAAAAAAAAAAAAAATGAAATAAATTGTACTTGATAGATGAAAATTCAAAACAACTACTTTGATTAAAAAAAAGGAAAAATTATAAAACTGAGATAAATGGGAGTCGTATTTATATATTTAATCCATTTACTCAACCTATTACATATCTTTACTGTTTTTGTGTTATTTTCCCATAATACTATTAATATTTACGACGCGGTTGTCTCCCTCCCGTCTGACTTCGCAGATTCTATTATATGCGAAGCCTGCAAAGATAATATTTGGTTTAGTTGATGATTTTAATTAGTATATGCGAAGTCTGGTTGTGTTTTTAACAAAATTCGCTAAGTGATACCAAACAACAACGGATTCTAACATTAAAATCATAATATTATCAAAATTTACAACAAGATTGCTACAATAACAACATTAAAATCATAACATTATCAAAATTTACAACAAGATTACCGCAATAAACTCCTAACAAATCACTTCAAAATGAACATGACTAATCTGGACGGAAATTTCTCTATTTACAGGAAGTCCAGACTTTTTGGGATGATAAATGGAAGTCCAGACTTTCTGGAATGGACGTGTCCCATGGTGCACACCAAGATTGACACAATCTCTCCTAACAAATCATTTTAAAATGAATGTGTCAATCTCGAGGGAAATACAAGAAGGAAAGTCATCTCCTCTGCAGCCCAATACACCGCCTTCCAGAAAGGGATGTTATGTATTCAACCACCTTCAGAAAAAATTAATTGTGTTAGGCAAAAAAAATGACGATTTGGCTTCACGAAATGAGGATTAACGAAGCATGCGAATGTAAATGTGCATGGAAGAGGATGATTTTAATTAGCGAATCGATGCTTTCGCGAAGTCTGCGAGATCTGAAACGTGACGATCTAGGTCGCAAATCGATGCTTTCGTGAAGTCTGCGAGTGAAATTATAAACTTTTCTACTCGCAGACTTCGCGAAATAATCGATTCGCTAAGTAGATCGTCACGTTTCAGGCTCTTTCTCATTGCAGACTTCGCGAAATCATCGACTACGCGATGTGATTTTCTGAAAAAGGGCAGAGAAAACAGTAGATACTTACATTAATTTTTCACGCCTTTCAGTGAAAGCGACAATAACAATATGATAAACTGAGAAAAACGATGAAAATAACGTAGAATAACCATTTCTTTGATGGTAACAAGAAGAAATAAACCAAGTAACGAGCAGGAACAGAAGATGAGGAACCATGGCTTCGTTTTCTAGGATTAGGAAGATGAAGAATCAAGAGATGAAAAGAGGAAGAAGAAAAATACATTGTGATTTGGAGAAATGGTGCAAATTTCGTGCAATTTAAAAGAAGATATCAAGATCAAAAGTCTGTGAATCATTAATGGAAGAGCTGCCAACCGTTTCGCGTAACCAAGGAGAAGGGAGACGTGACCTTTCGCGTAAGGGGGAAGAGGAAAGGTTAGGGGTATTATGGGAAAATCACACAAAAACAGTCTAGATATGCAGTATGTTGAGTAAATGGGTTAAATATGTAAATGGATCTCCCATTTGACCCAGTTTTATAATTTCCCCTTAAAAAAATGAGTATTTTAACTTTTATAAAAAGCAAACACATTCTTAAACCTCATAACATCTCCAAGATTTTAATCCATTTTCTATAAATAATTTACTCGGAGTGATTTGAGGAGTGACTAAGAGCATCTCCATTGCAAACACCCTTTAAAGTTGTCAAAACTTAACATATCATCACAAACATCGCCTTTGACAATCTTTTTAAAAAAAAACTCTAGTGTTAAGCAACTCCAAAAGTTACTACTATGGTCCCACAAATCATTATTTTATATAATTTATTTTAATTATAAATATTGTCATAAAATTCCACAAATTATAGACAACTAAATCATTTTTTATATTAAAAAAATAAAGGTGTCAAAAGTTGGCGATATTATCATAATCATTGAAGCAACATTTGTTACTCCAATGCAAGACACTCTTTCAAGCACCCTACACCTCATGAAACACCCTTCTAAACATCTTGTATTGGAGATGCTCTAAGACATTGCATCTCCAACAATACTCCTCATGATTCATTCCTTATTTATTATTTTATCATTAAAATTATTAATTTGTTATATTTACAAATAGTGAGAGGTGAGAGACTTCTCAATAATAAATTATTAATAAAAAATGAAATAAGGAGGGCACTAAGAGTGGAAAAAGACTCTTAGTAATTTGACTGTCCACTGAGAGGTTGTTGGAGTTGATTTTTAACTCTTTTTCATTTTCAAACAATTACTTATGATGGTTTAGTTAGTTTGCAAAGTCAGACTTTGTAGTTTGAGTAATTTGTAAAATTAGTCTTTTTAATTATTCCAAAACACTCTTTTTTGGATAAATAGTCATGACAATAATTGTTGACAGAATAACTCAATTTGTAAACTGCACAAAACACAGAACATTTGTTTGTAAATTTTTAAACCACGAAGACTGTTTTTGCAAATCGACTAAATCATAAGGTTTATTTTTATATTTTTCTTTAAAAGAAATGTACAAATTTAACCATAGAAATAATAGTTTAGCCTGCACATAGAAAATAATGTAATCATATTTATAACGTTTATTAGTGGTGCAATTTCAGCTAACAAAAAAAACAAGTTTTTTCATCTGTAATTTTATATTCTATCCTCCATTCACCTTTCAATGTCTGACCATATAACAAGACTTGCAACTGCACATGTTGAAATTTCCCATTGTTAAGTTTGTGGTTTATACCAACTTTAGAGTGAGTATATTTATTTACTTTTTGATTGTTTTTTTAATAAGATGATCGATTGGAAATCATCATCCCATACCTCTGATTTTAAAGTATACCACCTTTAGCAGGTTAAATGCACTATTGGTCACTGAACTTACATGACTATTTTAAAATTGTCACTCAACTTCAATTTATCTCAATAAAATCACTCAACTTTGAGTTTTGTCTCAATTAAGTCACTCTGACGATTTCAGTAATTAAAAAGCATCAAAATGATGACGTATGTGACATGTCAGCATATGTCAACTCGGATCTCTAACCGAAATGACACATGACATCCTCGTGTCAGTTATTTTTATGGAAAAAAAAACTAAATTTTGTTTTTTCTTCATAAAAATAACTAGCATGTGATAGCCATGTAGCCTATACGTGGATATCATGTGTTGTTTTTGTCAGAGATTTGAGTTAACTCATATATACGTGTTACGCATGTCATCATTTTGATGCTTTTTAATTACTGAAATCGCCTAAGTGATCTAATTAAGACAAAACTCAAAATTAAGTGATTTTATTAAGACAAATTGAAGTTGAGTGACCATTTTGAAACAACCATATATACATAGTATGATCAAAATCCATAATTTTTTTACCAATAAATAAAACCACAAACTTTAGTTTATTAAAGTAAGAAAAAGGAGGAGCAAATACAATAGAGTGTGTTGAAAATGGTTCTACTCCAGAGGTATGATATGTGGCTACTGGTTACTAATATTTGGAATTTGGAAAATTAAGAAATCCATCCAGGTGGCAATATAACAACCTCTACAAGCCACAAGAAAATCTACATGGAAATCCACATCTAATCCCTTGTGCTGACGTGTAGATTTTCTAATCCATAACTTTGTTCATTATAACCCCCTCTCCTCTCCCCTTCCTTTTCCATTCCATCGTCTCAATTCAATTTCAAGCAATGGCAACTTCTGGAATCCAACAATCTGCTTTTGCCGGTCAGATTGCTCTGAAGCCATCCAATGACCTCCTCCGCAAGGTCGGCAACTTAGGCGGTGCTCGCGTTGTCATGCGCAGGACTGTCAAGAGCGCTCCGGAGAGCATTTGGTACGTTTTCCATTTCTTTTTTTTTTTTCTGGGAATTACACATACATATACATGTCTTTGCTTCTCTTTAAGTTACAGTTTTGAACTGAAACAGGTACGGCCCCGACCGCCCAAAGTACTTGGGTCCATTCTCGGAACAAACTCCATCTTACCTGACCGGTGAGTTCCCGGGCGATTACGGATGGGACACTGCTGGATTATCAGCAGACCCAGAGACATTCGCCAAGAACCGTGAGCTCGAGGTAATTCACTGCAGATGGGCAATGCTCGGTGCTCTCGGCTGTGTCTTCCCTGAAATTCTCTCAAAGAACGGTGTGACATTCGGCGAGGCCGTTTGGTTCAAGGCAGGATCTCAAATCTTCTCGGAAGGCGGCCTTGATTACCTCGGAAACCCTAATCTGATTCATGCGCAGAGCATCCTTGCAATCTGGGCATGCCAAGTAGTTCTAATGGGATTCGTGGAAGGGTACAGAGTTGGAGGAGGACCATTAGGTGAAGGACTTGATCCACTTTATCCAGGAGGTGCTTTTGATCCATTAGGATTGGCTGATGATCCAGAAGCATTTGCAGAGTTGAAGGTGAAAGAGATTAAGAACGGAAGGTTGGCTATGTTTTCAATGTTTGGATACTTTGTGCAGGCTATTGTTACTGGTAAAGGACCTGTTGAGAATCTGTATGATCATATTGCTGATCCTGTTGCCAACAATGCTTGGGCCTATGCCACTAACTTTGTACCTGGAAAATGAATATCAATATGAATAATTATTGTGCTTTTCTTGAAATTTCTAATCCTATTGTTCATCATCTCCTTATTATGTTATGTGGAAAGAAACTATTTCTATCTATTTATGTGCTTTTTGCTTCAACCTATGCATTTCCTTGGAATGTCTTTTACGCTCATTTGCAACACAATTAATTAATTTTAGACAAAACTGAACATATGTGTGCAATGAGTAATTTCCAACCTTGAAAAGGATGAGGAGTACCTGAATACAAAGACCGATGCCCTGATACTAACGTTTGGTGGTGCATCTGTCAGCACAATGACGTGTATCACCACAAAGGAAACAGCTACTGCGCATCTCCTTAACTTTAGAATTGTTTGAGGACGGTGTAATAGACTTTGTAGTTAGGTTGGCCATAGGTAATGGATCAACACTCTTCTGAAGAAGTTCATCATACTGTTTATATAATTCAACATGAGATCCTCTGCGGACATTGAGGGATGTCAGAATATCCTGGTATTCTGGACCAAGATGTTTGAACATAGTTGCAATAAGTTGAGTGGTACTAGCAGGAGTACCTACAGCACCTAGTTCATTTATAAGGATCTTGAGCTTTTGAAGGTACTGAACCATTGGCAGATCATTCTTCTTAAGATCATTGAGTTCCAGGGTTAACTGAATGCACCTATTCTTAGAGATATTTCTATAAATGCACTGATGCGCCTAACGATGTTGGCCCGCTAAGCTCGCTAAGGGATAAGTGTATCCCGTCGTTATTAAGTAATAAAATCTGGACAAAGTCCAGGTATCGAATCCACGGGATTTATTCATGCAAGTATCAAGCTACTCGGTCTCTAGTGTTATCTAGGCTTTGGGGGGGGGGGGGGGGGGGGGGGGGTTGAGATTGATTTTGATTAAGTTAAACTACTCCTAATTAAATCATTCTACTCCTAGCTAAGTTATTCTACTCCTAGGTGATCCTTTACTAATGTAATTGCCCGGAGGGACATGGAATGATACGATAATAATGAAGATAGATTGTTTAGATAACTGATTTAAAACCTAATCTAAGTCACTTGTGTCCGAGACGATTAACTCTACTTATCCTTTTGAGGTACCTAGTTCGTGATTCCCTTGTAAGGCCGAAACTAGCTCTAAAGCTCAACAATTTAGGCTTAATCATCTATAGGGTCGTAAATCCTATAGGCACTAACTAGGTTAGATTCAGCTCGCAATATGTGTCAACTTAATGTTTGGATTTATGAATGAGTTAAACCAATCAGACAAAGCGTAAGACAAAGATAAAAGCAATAAACCAATTGAAGAAAACAAAACTATAATATTATTAAAGATGAAAAGTATTGTCACGAAGATACAATGAGCCTAGAATTCATAACATGGATCAGAGGCAAACAGAATATAAAAGAGAAGAAAAATCCCTTTCAGGGAACCTGCCTACCAATGCAGGCGTCTTCCTAAGACTTAAGGATGAACCTTGAACAATCCTCGGTGAACGGAGCTTCGGAGGTTCTTCAATGGAGGATGAAGGAGATGGAGGAGGTGGAGAGGATTCTTCAACAGGAAGGCTAGGGTTTTTACAATAATAAAAGGATATCTAATTTACAAGATGAAAGTCTTATTTATAGTTGTGGTTCGGGCCCCGTATCTGACCTAATTCGTTTCCTTTTGCAGGTGGGAAGCATGGGACTTGATCGTGGCATCGTGGGGTCGGGAATCGGTCTTTTGACTGATTTCAGCAGGTCACCTCGCCCGAGTTGGCCTCTAAGGGCCAGCTTGGCGAGCTGGCCTCTGAGCCAGCTCACCGCACTAGCAGTGCCAACTCACCGAGCTGGCCTAAAAAGGCCAGTTTCGACGGGCAACATGCCTAGATGCCCTGCGTGACTGTCGGGTGTCCCTGCGACGCGATTTTCGCCCGAACTCGTTCTTGTTTTGACTTGCACACGCACGCAAACTCCAAACGACATTAGTTCTGAGGCTAAATTGACCCACCAATCGCTTGTTTTGAGTAAATACTCCGTTTGGTGCGACTTTTGGTAGATCACTTAGCCATAAAAGATAATTGAAAGTTAACGTACATGCTAGTTTTGCCATATTTGCCCAAAAGTGATCAAAAAACGAGCTTAAACCACAAAAGTAAATAAAACATATACAAATTCTAACTAACACATACACAAATGCATATAAATGCGAGAATTGCTCGCTTATTGGCAAAAAGTAAACTAAAACCGTCCTAAAGCCGTACCTAAAGATAGGGGTTTTTGACCCCTATCAAACCTCCTCGCACTTAAAACTTTACTTGTCCCCAAGTAAACTAAAAAACTAAACCCGCAATCACAAGCCAAGCTAGAAAACCTCCTGGTTTTACTAGGTGCCTGACACAATTTCAAGCATCTGTAATTACATTCATTCGAAAGTACAAAGTAGAGACACAATATCCAAAAGCCTCATTTCAATTATCATAGTTCATATTCTTAAGAAAAGGATACATGTTTAATTAAACGAGCTTAAGGGGATAGCTAAGTAAAACACCTCACCATGGGTAGTTCACTCAATTCACACAATTTTAGTGGCTAAAGTGTTTACTCTCGGCTTATGTTCTTGCTTAGGATTACGTTGACTTTGCACGTTCATCTGAGTTCCTTTACTATGCTACATGACTCCGATGATATCAAAAACAACCTCGAATTGGGGTTGTAATATGGTTAGAAAGGGTTAAGGGTACAACAAAGGTTAGGAGTTCTAATGCTAGAAAAACAAAGTTAAAATGGCTTTAGCAAATATGAAGTGATTGAGCTTTTTATTTCTTTATTTTTTTTCTGAGACGTTTTGATTTTAAGAACTGGGGAATGAAGTTCTCCCCTTTTTATTCGTCTCTTTTTTTCCTTCTAATAGTGATGCTCATTCACCTCTTAGCCTTTTGGCTTGCTCTTATAATGCCATAAACAAGAAAAAGCGCTAGAATAAAACAAAGGCTCAATGTGAGCTTTGCAAAAAACTCGGGTTAGGTAACAAACTAAGTGATAGTTTGCAAAAATAAGGGTTAGAAAGAAAGAAAGAAAAACTATAAACTACAAAATTAAGGCTCAAAGGGGCTTCCTAGAGTGGATGAAAAAGATAAAAATAAGGTAAAGAAAAGGTTAGTTCTAATGAGTCTGATTCATCGTTTATCATCTCAAATCAGTGCATGCAGGTTCAACTCAGTATTAGGTGCAAAATCTGTAATCTTCCACAAGTCAAAGTATTCACACAAAAATGTCAAGAAAAAGAGCTTTTTGATGTTCGCTCTTAGGCTCAAATTCAACTCACAATTCTTTGGGATTCAGTTTTGTGTTTATTAGTTCCCCCCAAGCTCAAATTCAATATCACATGCCTTCAATCCTTAAGTTATTGGCCTAAGTACTGATTTTAGCATTTTTTCAAAAGTAGGGTCTAAATGCAATCTTTAGCTCATGCGCTTACAGATACAAGGGTTGTGTCCCGCACCTAAACTAGTTGTCATGCAATTCAAGATTCGGTTCTCAGCCCCAGAAACAAATAACGAAGTTTAGCTTCGAAGGAAGTTTCGGTTTTTAGGTCATAAACATGCCAAAACAGAAAATAAAACCCAAAAATGTTAAACTAAACTAGACACGACGCAACAAAATTTTTAAAATTTGTACAATTTTTGTAAGTTTGTCTACCCCTTCTCCTCACACTTAAATCATGCAATAAGTTCCAACATTGCATATAAAACAATGAACACATGTAAAAGGAGTTAGGGTGGAGAAGACAACTTATTGATTACCTTGCAATTGCCAAAAACTTGATGATTGGCGTTGCCAATTTTTTTTTTTAGAGTTCGGGAAAAATTCCCGAACTCGGCCCCGTCTCGACCGAGCAGCTCGCCCGAGCTGGGGTGCTAGCTCGGCGAGCTGGGCACCTAGGGGGCGAATCGATTTTTTTTTAATAAATAAACAGAAATCTATAATTGAAAAAAAAACAAACCTGAAAAAGCTTAATCCAGACTTGGGTTGCCTCCCAAGAAGCGCTACTTTATAGTCGGTTAGCTGGACATAGAATTCCTTCTTAGGTGTAAGCTTCTATTCGTGTTATGAATTCAAATTCCTTAATAAATAATTCGTACCTACAAAACGGATTAAGAGCCTCAATTAAGTTTAATGAAAATAAGAGGCCAAATTTAAACATATTATGAAAAAGTTTGGTTTGCTCCCTTTTGGATTCTCTCAGTAGGTCGAAGAGAATGAAAACTTCTGAGCATGAAGAAAACCTAAACTTTTCTAACTTTTGAGGAAAAGGTAGTTGCGATACACAAGTTTTGATTTGATCTTTTATCTCTATCACATGATTTAGAATTTCAGATTTTGAACCGGGGTTGCTTACCGCTTCCGGTTCCTCACTTACCTTGAGTGATGCATGTGACAGTGGACTTGGTTCTACCTTTTTGTCGTTCCTCAATGAGATGGCTTGAGCTGATTCCCTTTGTGGGATTCTATGTTTTCCTTTATGCTTGGGAGAGCATCTCGGGATTGCTCTTGCATCTCATGGTTTATTTGAGCCAATTGGTTGCTCAAGTTCATGCAAAACTCCTCATTGATTGTAAGTCGGGCTAACATTTCTTTCAAAAGGGACAACACCTCATCTTATGAGCTAGAGGGTTGTGAGGAACTTGGCTTGCTTGTTCGTAAGGAAACATTCTAAAATTCCATAATTTTCTAGAATTGAAAATTCTCAAATTCTAGAATTTTCTGAAATTTTTGAAATTTCAGATTTCTAGAATTTCAAAAATTCTGAAATTTTAAAAATTATTAAATTTTGGAAATTTGGAGCTTGAAATTCAGAAATTATGACATTTTGGAAATTCTAATATTTCGGAGTTTCGAAAATTTTGGAATTCCAGAAATTCTCGAATTTTGAAAATTCTGGAATTCCAGAATCGAAAGAATTCCAAAATCCGGAAATTCTAAAATTTTAAAAATTCTGAAATTCAAGAATATGAAAATTCGAGAATTCAAAAATTCTAGAATTTTAAAAATTCTGTAATTTCAGAAATTCTAAAATTTTAAAAATTCTAGAATTTTGAAAATTCTGGAATTCTGGAATTCCAAAATCTGGAAATTCTAGAATATCAAAAATTCTTAAATTCCAGAATATGAAAATTCTGCAATTCCGGAATTTGAAAACTCTAGAATTTCTAAAATTCTGAAATTCCACAATTAGGAATTTCAGAATCTAGAAATTCCAGATATTCTGAAATTTTGGAAATTCTGAAATTTCAGAATCTGAAGAATTCCAGAATCTGGAAATTCTAGAATTTCAAAAATCTCGAAATTCCAGAATATGAAAATTCTCGAATTCGAAAATTCTAGAATTTCAAAAATTCTGGAATTTTAGAAATTCTAAAATTTTGAAAATTATAAAATTTTGAAAATTATAAAATTTTATAAATTCTGAAATTTCAAAAATTCTGAAATTTCAGAAATTTACAAATTCCAGAAATTCTGGAATTTTAAAAATTCTTGATGATTTGGATGATTACTACATTGTTGTTTGTTGATATTCTATTGAAAACTTTTTAATTTGATTGAATGTTATTTTAATATAATATTGTTATATTTTAATTTGATAGAACATTACATTATTTGGACTAATAGTTTTTACGTTTATGTTAATTGAAATTCAAGTGAACAAATTTCTAGTTTTTTTGAAAAATTTGGAGTTATTATTTTAATTGATATTTTAGTTAAATTTATTTTTTTTGGAAATAAATACCTTTTATTGAGTAGGAAGATGAATCTCCTTACGAATTACACCAGAGAGCCAATGTGGCGCTTCTGTCGAAAAGAACTCGCTAGCATTGGAACGGGCATGCCTAGCCGTAAGGTGGGCTGCCTCATTCGCTATACGAGGAATAAATGAAATATTGAAATCAGAGAAGCTACTTAAAATAAATTTGCAATCCTGTATTAAAGAGCCAAATTCAGATAGATCTTCAGATGATGAGTTGATCTTATCCGTGATGGTTTTCGCATCTGTTTCAAATAGGACTTGCCTGAATCCCATCCCTGCCATCCATAGTAAACTTGTTCTAAGAGCAAGGGCTTCGATAACCTTCGGTTCTTTCATGCCACGGATGAAGCTACTACTGCAACAGATTAGATGACCTATTGAATTTCGAACAATAGCACCAACGCTACATGATCCTTCTGATTCAAACAGTGCTCCATCAACGTTGCATTTTACCCATCCGTGTGGTGGGGGACTCCAGCGAACCTTGACTCTTCCTAAATCCCGATCTGAGTTTCTGATATGTGATCCCTTATTCTGATATGCCTTCCAGTCACGAACTAGTTCTCTTATCCCGTGTACCACCTGTATAGCCGACAACAGGTTTCCCGTCCAGACCAGATGGTTCTTACGATACCATATGGCGTGTAGAGCAATTAACAATGTTTCCTTCACTTCTTTTACTGTTTGACTCATTTGTGCTAGCAGCCATTTGCCTACTGTCATATTAATCAGTTGTGGGGCAGCCATTCCAACTTCGCCCCAAATCTCAGTTGCTGTAGTGCAATCGGTGAAGAGATGAACATCATTCTTGGTGCTCAACCTACAAAATGGACAAACATTAGATAAATTGATTCTTCTCTGCACCATCCTATCACGAGTTGGAAGACATCCTCTACATATTCGCCATAAGAACGATCTCAATTTAGGAGGGACTGATAGGTTCCACAATTCCAACCACCCTTCACTATTAACACCCGGATTTACTCTCTCCCTCCCCGCCTTATATCCTGATTTGACCAAGTACGTTGCCTCCTTAGTCCAAGGCCAAACCTCCTTCGCTTGATAAGGTAAAATTATAGCTAAGATGGCTTCAGCTTCCGTTTCATTAAAACAACCCATGATCCTGCCCCTATCCCAAACTTTCGATTCTTCACAGATTAGGTCCGCTACTAACATATTCTCCAACCCTGGGATTCGATACGAATTGATACGGAACCCCTCCAAATTCGGGACCCATGGATCTTCCCAAACATTAATTGATTTACCATCTCCAATTTTCCATCTCAAACCAAGACGCAGGATATCAATGCCTTCCTAAATACTTCGCCAAATAGCACTAGGGTTATTTCCTAATTTAGCAGACAGGAGAGACTCACTCGGATAGTATTTTGCTTTGAATATTTTACTCACCATAGTATTCAGAGACCTTATCAATTTCCATCCCAGTTTTGCCAATAGAGACAAATTGAACATGTGTAAATCCCTAAAGCCCAAACCTTCTTGTTCTTTCCCTTCACACAGCTTAGCCCAATCAAACCAGTGAATATTCTTTTTGCCCTCCGGCTTCGAACCCCACCAGAAGGAGTTCATCAATTTCTGTAGGTCCTCGCATACTGAGATTGGAAGAAGAAACATACTCATACAGAATGTTGGTAACGCTTGAGCTACCGATTTTATTAGAACCTCCTTCCCTGCACTTGACAAAAATTTATGTCCCCAACTACCAAATTTCTTCCTTAGTCTGTCAATTAAAAACATGAAAATACGTCTTTTGGATCTTCCAATTAAAGATGGAAGACCCAAGTATCTCCCAGTATCAAGCGGATTATCAACATTCAAAATACTTTTTATGCTGCTTCTTAGCCTGGCATTCACATTAGCACTAAAGAAAATTCCGGATTTATTAAGGTTGACTGCCTGCCCAGAAGCCTGTTCATAATTATTTAAGATCTGTACAATCATCCCAGCCTCTTGATCAGTAGCTCCAAAGAAAAGAAAGCTGTCATCTGCGAAAAATAAATGAGTTACTGAAGGCGCTCGTCTACATATCTTACACCCTATAATTTGATTGTTTATCTCTACCTGAGTAATCAATCTAGATAACACTTCTGCACATAGGATGAATAAATAAGGAGACAAAGGATCTCCCTGTCTAAGCCCTCTCCCCGGAACAATTTCTTCTGTAAGTTCATTATTCAATGCAACTCTATACTTTACTGTTTTAACACACATGCTAATCCAATGAATCCATTTCTCATGAAAGCCCATTTTCCGCATTACACTTTCTAGAAAATTCCAGTCTACCCGATCATAGGCCTTGCTAATATCAATCTTTAGAGCTACTTCTCCTTTCTCCCCACGATTATGTCTTTTCATATAATGAATTGCCTCAAACGCTATCTGCACACTATCCACAATTGATCTTCCCGGCACAAAAGCAGATTGTGTATCACTAATAATCATTGGAAGGATTTTTTTCAGCCTATTTGCCAGAACCTTTGCCAGGATCTTATACAGAATGTTGCACAGAGCAATTGGGCGAAAGTAGAGGTGGCAATTTCCGTGTTCGTGTCGTGTTCGTGTCGTGTCATTTTCGGGTTAGTGTCAAAAAACCCGAACACGAACACGACACGAAAACATTTTCGTGTCAATATCTGAAACCCGAACACGACCTGCTCTTGACACGGATAACACGACACGACACGAATTTTATATGAAAATAGATAAACATATTAATTTGACACAACTCAACCTATTTGACACGACACGACCCGACCTGCTGACACGATCCGACCTGCTGAAGAATCCTAAAACTCATATAACAATCAATATAAAAGTCTCCAAATTTTTCATAAAAACATCTACTACAAACATTCTAAAATATCCATCAAATTCATCAAACTAGATCCAAAACATTCATCAAATTCAAAGTAAGGATATTAAGGGTTTACAGTTAACATCCAGTAAATAAAAAATTCAAGTAGATATTTCAATCTAATTGTATTGCACTTGAACCAGAAGCCACTGCAGCAGAAACATTATCAATTGTATCATCCATCTCCATAGTATCTTCAAAAAGTTCATCTTTGCTCAATTCTGAAAATTATTATGAGAAGCGAAAAATATCAAAAAATTGCATATGAAACTGAAAATGGACAAAGACATGTTACTAAATATTACCTAGATCACCAAATAACCAATCTCGTGTACAAATCAATGCCTCGACTGTGTGGTGTTTTAGGGAACTTCGGTATTGATCTAACACTCTTCCTCCTATACTAAAAGCACTTTCTGATGCAATAGTAGAGACCGGAATGGCTAACACATCACGAGCCATTGCTGCAATTTCAGGATAGCGAAACGAATTGGCCTTCCAATAGGACAACACATCCAAATCATTAACTTCTAGTCTCGGCTCATCCAAATATTGATCCAATTGTGATCTTTGTTCAGCAGCCTCCTTATTGTCAAAAAAATTCTACAAAAAAGAACAACATTTCAGCAACATATATTAAATAATACAAGGCTAATAAAAATTTCAAAAACATATATTAAGGAATACAAGGCTAACAAAAATTACCTTCAAAACATTTTTTTGCTTGATAGAAAGAAGATTCTCCCGCACTTCTTGATTATGACTTCTCTGTAGTGATGATGCTGTTGAGTTGCTCTTTGATGTCACATTTGCTTTTGAATAGCAATTGAAGAGAGTGTACAACTTGTTTTTCAAACGCATTGTCTCATAAGCCCCATCATTATCATACACTTCTTTGTAGCACCACTCAACAAAAGTGAACTTATAACATGGATCTAGGATAACCGCAATTGCTAATATGTCACTAAAAGCTTTCCAATACTTGTTGAACTTTTCAAACATTCGATTAGCCATTTCTTTTTTGTATATATCATCACTCTTCAATTCTTGCATCAAAGTCACATAAATGGTAAAAACTCCAGGAAAGTACAAGTTTGCAGTTGGATATTTGGTCCGTGAAAATACAAGAGTAAGGTCATAGAAATGTGACAAAAACTCACTTATTTTCTCCAACTTATCCCAATCATCCCTATCTGGACAACTCTTATAGCTCACATCACTAGCAGTCATAAGCATAAATGCACGACGAAAATAAAGGGCATTATCAAGCATAATAAAAGTCGAGTTCCATCTAGTAGGCACATCTTGTCTCAAACCCTTCTTAGAATCAAGATTGCAATTAGCAACACACTCAAAAAACTTTTGCTTCCTAACTTGTGAACCTCTCACATACTTGACACTATCCCGAACTTTCTGAATTGCAGAATCAATTTCTTTTAACCCATCTTGTACAATCAAATTCAGAATATGGGCACAACAACGAATGTGGAAAAAATCACCATCACACAAAAGGGCATCCCTTAAAGTCAATTGAGTTCTTAACATGTCAACACAAACATCATTGGCACTAGCATTATCCAACGTAATTGAAAAGATCTTCTTATCTATCCCCCAATTAGACAAGAAAGAGTCAATCTTTTCCGACAAACAAATACCAGTATGTGGTGGTGGCATGAAAGAAAAGTTCAAAATTCTTTTCTGCATTTTCCAATCTTTATCTATAAAGTGAGCAGTTAAAGAAATATATCCATCAGTGGTCAAAGAACTCCAACAATCAGAGGTTAAACTAACTCTACCAGGAGTGTCACTCAACATTGTTTTTATCCTAGCTTTCTCTTTTTTATGTATCTTAAGACAGTCAGCTTTGCAAGTATTTCTAGAGACAAGCTTTACATCATTACGACAATATTCAAAAGCAGCCCTAATTCCATCCCACTCAACAAATTGAAAAGGCAAATTATGCTTGATAACAGCCGTGTTCAAAATCTCCCTAAACTTTTCAGGCTCAAACTGAGCACCTGAAGACATAGAGCTAATATTTCGAGATATAATTAACTGACCTATATCTTTAGTGTCTCTCCTTGGACACGTTTTTGTATGACGAAGCAAATTTCCAGTTCCATATTTGCTTTCTGCAATGTAGACAGATCCACATTTCTTACATTTGCATTTTTGTCGCTCGTCGTCTTCACTAGTCATAGGTAAAAGCTCATAGTTTTCCCAAACTGAAGACAATAACTTTCTACTGCGTTTTGCAGTCTGTTTTGTTTGCTTTCTCGGTAGCTTCTTAGATTTAGCATCATCTCGTACCTCCAACAACTCATCATCAAGATTTTCTCCAACTTCACCAAATTGATCAACATCAAATGGTTCTTCCATTTCTGTGTCAAGGAATGCAAAAAAAAAAAAAAATGAAACAGAAATATCATCTAAGAGTTATATATGCCTTAAATATAATGCAAAGTATATAATATCACTTTTTAAGGAAAAGAAAAATGACCATTGGCTACAAATAATATAATGCAAAAAATATAACATGAGCAAAATCACTGCCCAAATTAGCACTAACATGTTACTTTTTACAATGTACTATCACGCACTGACATGAAAACAATGGAGATCATGACAATTTGACAAATATGCATTAACAACACAACCATAAGTAAGATCAGGACAAACCTTTTAATGTTTAATTTCGGTTTTAATTTTGAAATTTGCAGCAAAAGAGAGCAGCAAAAGGTTCCAAATAGGGATTGAAGAAGCATTAATTAATTGGTCTATAATTTTAGTTACTTCAGTATAAAATCCCCAATTTGCATAAACATCAATTAATTTGGAAACTATTTGAATGTTAGGGATTGAAGAAGTGTTCAACGTTTCCTCCCAAATCACTTAAGCTTGAGGAAAAATGTCCATTTTCAGCATAACAAAGCATCATAACAGAAAGAGTAGAGCTATAGGGTGAAAGACCTTGAGATTTCATCTCTAGAAAACATTCATGAGCAGATGAATCATTCTTTTCTCACTTAATTTATGTACTAAAGATGCAAAAGTGACAGGAAAGGAGTGCTAGCAGATTTCGAACCGACATCGAAAAAAAATAAACTATAGCCGGCAAGTTCTTACTTCTGAAATTTGATTAAGACTATAGCCGGCAGATTTCGAACCGACATCGAAAAAAATAAACTTCAAACTCACCTAATGATAATGGTAAAACTTAGAAACAAGTGAGGAATAAAAGAAGTTCTTACCTCGAAAGAGGAAACCTCTGAGATTTGAGTAAGGCTACAAAGGTCCTTTGGCTTCAGCGGAAATATAGACGATAATGGTGATGGTGGTTGCGTAAGAAACTGTTGAAATGGGAGAAAGATGGGAGAGAAAAGAAGAATGTCGGCTGCTTAAGAAAAATTTAGATTTTATACCTAGTCAAATGTAATATAAACCTAAGGGTATTTTTTGTAATTTCATATTTTCGTGTCATTTTCGTGTTTTCAGGTTGACCCGAACACGACCCGAAATTTTTAGTGTCATTTTCGGATTGACCCGAAAATGACCCATTACCTATTAAGCTCAACACTAACACTAAAAATCCGTGTCGTGTTCGTGTCGTGTAATCGGGTCGTGTGTCATTTTGCCACGTCTAGGCGAAAGTCTTTCAAAGTATTAGGTGAGGTACATTTAGGAATTAGCACAATGATGGTGTCATTTAATCTGTCCGGGAATTCCCCCTTCTCAAGCCACTCGACACCAGCTTTAAAAACATCATTCCCGATATGCTCCCAAAATTCTTGATAAAATTTCGGGTTCAGTCCATCTAGACCCGGTGATTTATCAGGGTGCATCGAGAACAGTGCCTCAGTAAATTCTTCGAACGTGAAAGTTTCTACCAGCTCATCGTTCATATTATTCTCAATTAATGTTGGGATCACATTCAGGGTATCAGATGTAGCAGAAAGAGATGAAGATGAAGAGAAAACAACAGTAAAATACTCACAGACAAGTTTGAGTAGTGAATTAGGATTATCAACAAACTGACCTGAATCTGATACTAGTCCACTAATCCGATTTTGCTTCCGTCTATTCTTCACACAAGCTTGGAAGTATTTCGTGTTGTGATCTCCATCCCGAACCCAGAACATTTTTACACGTTGCCTCCAATAGCTATCTTCCTTTTCCAACGTGTCATTCAATTTGCACTTCGCCAGATAGAACCGAGCAATAGCTGAAGGATCTGTTTTATCTCGTTTTAACTCCATAGCTTGTCTCCATTTCTCTACCTGAATTGGAACCTGGTATTGAACTCTCTTCCCCATTTGTCCATCAAATATACACAGGTGTCAAGCCTGCCCATGAGAGGTTTCGAGTTACCTGTCATCCAGTATGTTTTAACCATCTCTTTAAACCCCTGCTCTTTTTATCCATGTTGTCTCAAACCGGAATTTTCTCCTCCCAACCAAACAGTTCTGTCGCACAAGTTGTAGTCGAATAGGTGAATGATCGGAATAACCTGTTGTCCCATTGGTTAACTGATAGTTCGCGAACATATCCAGCCAGTCGGTTGATGCGAATCCTCTGTCGAGCTTCTCACGCACCCACGCTATAGTTCCCCTTCCCCTCTCCCAAGTGAACTTGCTTCCTTCCATCTTTAATTCTAACAAACCACAATCAGAGATCGCCTGAGAATAGTCCCTCATCAGTCTACTTGGGTAAACAGCTCCTCCATACTTCTCTTCATTGTTTAAAATACAGTTAAAGTCTCCCATCACCAGCCAAGGATCGGTGTTGTCCTCAGCCAAAGCCCTCAAAAGGTCCCAAGATTCCTTATGTTTATTCCTCTCTGCATAACCATAAAATCCCACAAATCTCCATTTACTTGAGTCAGCATTCGTAATAATAGCCACTATATGATGATCTGAAAACCCCAGAACCTCAACATCCATACCTGCCTTCCATAGAAGGGCCAGACCGCCACTTCTGCCTCTTCTGTTAACAACCACACTATTTTCAAACTTTAACTGTTGTCTGGTATACGTTATTCTACTTTCCTCCACTAAGGTCTCCATTAGAAACACTATATCAGGTTTTAGGGAATGGATTACATCCTTTAACGTACGAATTGCCCGGTGGTTCCCTAACCCACGGCAATTCCAACTTAACAGACTCATAATGCTCGGCGGTCCTATTCCCCAGGACTCACCGCTTCATTGTTACCCGAACCTTCCTCATCTCTAGGAGAAATGGAATTGTTCGCTTGTTGCTGATAGTTCTTCCCCTTACCTTTACCTGCTACTTCCCTGCATATTTTCCGCGCTTCCGATAACTCTATCTCGCTCTCCTCCCCCTCCTACATCTCCTCATCAACCTCCTGAATATCATCTGCAGTGTCCTTCCTTACCGTGTCTCCTAACTGGATATTCACCCGTGGACCTGCCAAAGGTGAAATAATAACATCCGGTTGTTTAGCTCCATCCTCAATCCTTTTATCTCCACTTGTATTCCCCATGTTTACAATATTCTGCAGAACTGACGAGCTAGGCTGCCCCCTCCATCTATTCCCTTTTGTAACAAACTCTCTACCCACCTCGTCTGTATCCTCACGCAACCATTTTGCACCGCTCATATCCCCTCCTTTACGGATTGGAGCTTTTAACCACTCTCCCCACTCCCTACTCACATCATCCTTCCTGAACTCAAACAATTTTTCACAAAACCTATCTGAATGCCCCAATACACCACATAAGTAGCAGAATACCCCCAACCGTTCATACTTAAATATTACTATTGACCATCCCTCCTTCCCTCTTTTAATCTTTTTATATCTTTTTAGTGGCTTTCGAACATCAATGGCAACACGGATACGCATATAAGCCCTTCTCATCCCTACCCCATTTTTGTTATCATACTCTAAAAATGTTCCAATAAAATTACCCAATTGCTTGCCTATGCTTTCTGACATTGCACCAAGAGGCAGATCATGAATTTGAATCCAAATTGGCATGTTCACCAATTCTATCAGTTCCGGATTCGTCCCGTTTGGCCACTCATTCATAACCAATGCAAAATTGTCAAAGGTCCAGGGACCCCCAGCCAATACTCTATCCCGGTCAATTGGATGGAAAAATTCAATTGAGAAGAGATTGGGACTGATCTCTTGAATTTTAACCCCCCTGCCTGGTCTCCAAAGGGTTGCAAGCCTATTCTTCATAACCAAAAAATTCAATGGTTTCTCTGTGAGAAACGTACCAACCCATTTCAGCCCTTCTTCCACCACCACTTCATCTGATTGTTGAACCTCCAATTCAATGATTTCATCTTCTTCCTCCACAATCACCATATTCGCCATATCTCTCTCCATTACCACACCCAAATCCTATCACTGAATCTTCCATAATAAATCAACGCAGACTTACCTCAGAGCTTCGCCTGAGACACCTCTCACTGGAAGGAGAGACAACCCTCACCGGCGACCCAAAACGAAGAGCAACTAGGAGACGACGTCGGAGAGGAGCGAACCCTAATCGCAAATCGCAGAGGATTTGCCTGGAGCGGAAAAAGTCTTTTCTTAAATTATAATTATTTTTAGTTAAATTTATTAAGAATTAAAATAGTTTTTTAATTTTTTTAAGTTAAAGCTAATGTTTTAGTTGATATAATAATTAATATTCTCAAAGTTATAGTTTTTTTTATATATAATTGTCATTTTGAATTATTTGAATTAGCATCCAACCCAACCCAATCCAACCCAACCCAACCCAACTCTTTTAATTTGAATATTTGATGGATTGGGTTGATTTTAACAACCAATCCATGAACTATTTGTTCTAGTAGGTTGGATTGAGTTGGGTTCCAAATACCAAAAAATTATTCATTGTACACCCCTATATATAGTGAGAAGATTAATCTCAATATAACTCTAATGAGAAGTATAACCCTAATGAACTAGAATAATATACAATATAAGAATGAGTTATAGGATCATAATATCCCATTAGAACTCTAAGAGTAAATAAGTGTTAACATTGAAAGGTTTCGGTCAATTATATATATATATATATATATATATATATATATATATATATATATATATATATATATATATATATATATATATATATAATTTAGAGCATCTCAAATGCAAACAATCTCAAAAGTTGATAAAATTTAACGCATTATTTCAAAATATAATATTTTATTCTCTCAATCATTTTGACAATTTTTATTAAAAAAATGCTTCAATGTTAAGAACATCTCCAACAACCTTTTAGTTGGGTTATTAAGTTAAAATTTGAGGGGAGGGAGTTAGAAACCAACTCCAACAGCCTCTTAGTGACTCCTCGAATCACTAAGAGTCTCTACATCCTCTCTATTATTGAGGAGCATCTCTCCACTCCTAGTCCCCTCATTATTTCAATTTTTATTAATAGCTTATTATTGAGTACTCTCTCTCCTCTTACTGTTGGTAAATATAACAATACTTAATAATTTTAATAATAAAATAATAAATAACGAGTGAATATGAGTATTGTTGAAGATGATATTTATTAGTCACTTCTTAAATCACTAAGAGTCAATTGTTTATAGGGAAAAGTATAAAAATAAACCTTGTGGTTACACATGTTTTCGATCGGCACCCTTGTGGTTTAAAAATTTACAAAATGGTACCTTGAGGTTCATTCCGTTAGCAAAAACATGTCAAATTGACTAACGGTGTTAAAAAAAGTCAAAGGAAAATGAGTTAATTTTGTCCTTATATTTATTTATTTTATAAATTAACCCCCCTTATTATCTAATTATCACAAACAAACCCTAAAATAAAAAAATAAAAATCAATTACACCATCTTCTCCATCCGATATCAAATCAGCAATTTCAGTTTTACTAACTTCAACTTCAACATGGGTGTTAAGGGGTTTCTTGCGGTGGAATTTCTTCAATTCTTGTTGGCTAAACAAATTGAAGAAATTAACATAATAAAACTTAAACATAAACAAATGTATGGATGTTTAGGGTTTAGTGATTCAATTGAAAATTGTTTATAATTAATTTGTGCCAATTGAATTGAAGGTCCAAAATAGAAGTCGACACTTCCCCAGTACATATGCTTGAAATCTCTGAGTCCAAGCATCGCCGTCGACATCGTGGGCTTAAGAAGCCACTTAAAAAGAAGACAGTCAAACAGTAGTTTCTTCTCTGTTTTTCAATTTATCTTCTCCATTGATGTTAGGGTTTGGATCATCATAATTAGTATATTTTAATTTACAATGTGTTTAGCCTGAGTATGGTAATTCCTTTTAAGAACAGGTCCCCCCTTCCTTTCTGATGTTCAATATGCTGAACATGTTTTAGCTTGCTATGAAAAACTAAATGATTCAGAATTTGCCTTTGCTTGCTACGAAATACAACCTAATGTTGCAGGGGTTTGAATTAATCTTATCCCTCTAAAATCTGATGGCAGTGATGCCTCTCCAGTCTTGTTACATTGGCTGACTAGGGTTTAGGGGTATTAGAACTTGTGCTCTTTCGAAAATCACAGCCTGACGATTCTGGTAATGCTCATATATCCTTCTCTGCGTTCTATTATGTTAATTGTTGATTTGATATTGGACGGAGAAGATTGTGTAATTGATTTTTATTTTTTATTTTGAGGTTTGTTTGTGATAATTAGATAATAAGGGGGGTTAATTTATAAAATAAATAAATATAAGGATAAAACTAACTCTTTTTCCTTTGACTTTTGACTTTTTTTTAACACCGTTAGTTAATTTAGCATGTGTTTCCTAACGGAACGAACCTCAAGGTACCATTTTATAAATTTTTAAACTACAAAGGTGCCGATCGAAAATAGGTGTAACCACAAGGTTTCTTTTCGTACTTTTCTCTTATTTATATTATTGTTAGAGAGTGGACCAAGCAACTCCAAAAATTGCCATAAAAAAATAAACACTCATTGTTCTCTAATGCATAATAACACTTTAAACATCTTTCACCTCACCAAGCACTCATCTAAGCACCTCTCATTAGAGATGCTCTTATATACAATTAATAGAAGTTGTGAATATAGTTCTTATTCTTCTTCCTCCTCCTCCTCCTCCTCCTGGGCATTTTTTTTTCTTCTTCTTCTTCTCTCCTCTCCCCTTCTTCTTCTTCCTCCATTCTTCTTCCTCCATTCTTCTTCTTCCATTCTTCTTCCTCCTCTCCCCCCTCCTTTCTTTTCTTCTTCTTCTTCTTCCTCTCTCTCTCTCTCTTCTCTTCTTCTTACTCCACTCTTCTCTTATTCTTCTTTTTTCCTTCTTCTATTTTTTTTAATTTTGATTCAAAATTTTTTGGAAATTTCCAGATTCCAGAAATTCTAGAATCAGAATTTTAAAAAAATAGAAGAAGGAAAAAAGAAGAAGAGAAGAGAGGAGGAAGAAGAAGAGAGAGAGAAGAAGAAGAAGAAGAAGAAGAAGAAAAGAAAGGAGGAGGAAGAGGAAGAAACAGAATGGAAGAAGAAGAAGGAGAGAGGAGAGAAGGAAGAAGAAGAACCATGGAAGAAGAAGGAGAGAGAGAGAAAGAAAAATAAAAAAATAAAAAAAATTGGGTTTTCCAATTTTACCCTATGCCACGTCATCCAATTTAACGGTGTTAAGCCATTTTTTGTTTTTTTGTTATAACGGCGTATAACACGGTCCTTTTTTTGTCAAAACAAACCACATGAGTTTTTTTTTTGGAATTTACCCTTAAAAATATGCAGCCATACATTGACATTCTAGTTGACGGAACCGCAGGGTATAGAGTCTATTCCTTCACGGATGTTAAATCCAGCTATCATCAGATCCAGATGGAGCCCTCGGATAGAATCAAGACTTCCTTCGTCACACACCAAGCCACATATTACTTTAAGGTGATACCATTTTCACGGATGTTAAATCCATCTATCATCAGATCCAGATGGAGCCCTCAGATAAAATCAAGACTTCCTTCATCACACACCAAGCCACATATTGCTTCAAGGTGATACCATTTGGGCTAAAAAATGCAGGCGCCACATATCACAGGAAGATGAGCAAGATATTTAAAGATAAAATGGCAACAATTTCTCCGTATATGTGGACGATATGATCGTCAAGAGCACCGCCATGGAAAGACATACAACAGACATCAAAGAGGTCTTAGATGTGCTTCCCAAGTATAATATTAAGCTCAACCCTGAAAAATGTACATTTGGAGCAACATCGGGAAAATTCATTGGCTATGTCACTAGTAAAAAAGGAGTTGGTGCTATTGAAACACCTTTCCATGAGATTTTGATTTGACAAAATAATCCATGATTAAGAGGCAGTTAAATTTAAGTGTTTTGATTTAATTGTACTAATATGTTTGTTCAATGTTGAGTATAAGTATATATATCAAAAAGTAAGACAGGACAAAGTCAGCATGATATCACAGCACGAACTGAGTGGAGTATAACTCAGCACAATAGAAGAAAAGTCATCTTCAGGAGAAACGCATGAAGATGAAGCTGAGTAAAACGCAACTCAGTATCAAAGAAGAAAAGTCTTCTAAAAGCTTGCAGACGAAGATGACCACGGAAGCTGAGTAAAAATATAACTCATGAATAAAGAACAAGAGCAACATCAAAGAAGTCAAGCTGAGTGTTCGTCAGGACAGCACGAATGATCCGTTTGCTAGAAGACAAGATCCGACAACTGTCTGCACCAATAATAGAAACCTTGGAATTACACACAAAGACAATTTCGAGATGCATGGGTCAACTGTCCGTTAGCTAAAAGACGAACTGACACTAGAAGATGAACCTGCAGGAAGAAGACAAGCCTGACGCCTGCCGAATTCAGACGACATGATTGGCCTGCAAATCTGAAGCTGACCCGAACCTTGTCGCTGGAAAGAGCCGTTTGGATTTAACGGATAGATCCATAATTCAAATGATTAAGTCTTCAGATTACAACTACAAAAGGACATGATCATTCTTGGATCACTTGCCGTTTTGCCGAATAACAAAAAGAGAAAAATACATACATCAAAAGCACATCAAAACAAGAAAGAGATCTTACACCAAATTTCTATTCCTGTGTAAAAGCTAGATTGATTTTGTAATCATCTAAAGTGTTCTTCGTCTGAAAAGAACAAGTTTGTATCAATTGTAAAATTGAGAGTGTTGTGCTGAGTACTCGGTTTTAAGTACTCAGTGGTAGAGAAATCTAGGTGTTCGGTTATAGCACTTAGTAGGAGTTGAGTAGACGAATAGAGGAAGGTACTCTTGCATATTCAACTGCCTTGTAAATGGTTTGTGCTCTACCTTTAAAGAGCTCAGTATTGGATTGAAAACGCCCAGAGAGACTCTGGGGACTGGATGTAGGTGGAGAGGCCGAACCAAGATAAGTCGTGCTGAGTAATTTCTAACTCTCTCAATATATCTATATATATATGATGACCCGCGAAGCCAAATCGGGCCGAATTCATTACACGGGCCCAGCCTATACTTAGACCCGTGGTCTAGGATCGGATGGGACCCGAATAGAGCCCGAATAGAGGAAGCAGGTGAAGTAAGTAACTGCCCCGAATTCCTAAATGGAGCATCAAAACTCCCACTCAGAACAAACGATACCACGTTTGTTGCCACGAAAGCCACGAAAGGGACATGGCCTAAAAAGGAGTAACCGCCCTCGGAACGTGGCCTGGAAGGAGTAACCGCCCTCGGCGGTTACTTAAGAACACTTATAAAAAGCCATAAGGCCAAAGGGGAGAGGTACGTTCACATTTTTTCCCCGTAATGCTATTATTACCAACCTTCATACAAAGAACTGACTAGATCGTCGGAGAGTTTTCCCGGAGATCCCGTCTCCGGTTCTGTTTTGCAGGTAACTCCGACGGAGATCATCAAATCGGATTCAGCAAGTTATCATTGGTGCGGTGATCGTGGACCTTTTTTACCAACATTTGGTTAAAGGTACACAAAGAACATGTCAGAACCATCACGAACGACCGGCGTTACAACCAGATCAACTAGTATGAACTCAAGGGGTCCACGAACTGCGAATTCGCGGCCTGCGAGTACACAACCTGTGGTGCCTAGCTCGACGAACCCTTCGGGACAATTGAGTCCATTATTGGAAGTCCAAGTGCAAACTGAGATGGAGATGTCCAATAGTGATTTCGTCCAAATGGCAGGACAAGTCTTGGCTTCAAATATGAGCCAAGCGGCGGGGGATCGGATGATTGGTTTACTAACCGCAATCGCTGATCACAATAACGTCGTGGCGGCTGCTCCTCAACAACCTGTTGTCATCTCCACACAACCATCGACTACTGCCACCATATCTACGCTTCCGCAGCCATCTCGAGAGCCAAATCAGATAGGTCAGAGTAGTCGCATGAACCCACACAGCCACCCAGGCAACTACTCGTATCACGATCCTAGTATGACGATCCATCCGACCTGGCAAACATCCCAACCGACGTCGGGCATACCAGGAATCCTTTCACTATAACACACGGAGCCTTTGGTTTGCGGGCATTCAGAGTTAATGATGTCTGGGCAGGGGCACACTTGGAACTTTGATCCTATAACCGGACAGCGGCTAGAACCACGGCGAGAACAAATCTCAACATCAATTGGCGGGTGGATGTCACCCAGAGTTCACCAGCAGCGGATGGAGGAGATTCGGCGAATACCCCATCCTGAGTTGGAAGATCAACTACGGAACATGATGGAGCGAATGGGGTACACGCCTAGGGCGAGAGCAGAGGTGCAGAGTGATTCGCCTTTTGCTCCGTCGTTGCGGGAATTTATACCAGATCACAGGATAAAGGCGCCGGCGATACCTAAATACTATGGGGATCCAAATTCTGATCCTGAGGCTCATGTCAGGAACTACAGAGAATTAATGGATGTTGCCGGAGCGAGTGAAAGCATAATTTGCAGATTATTCTCGACCATTTTGGGCGGAGCGGCATCTGATTGGTTTCGGTCTTTACCTGCTGAATCTATTTACAACTGGAATCAATACAGTCGTGATTTTTGTGCAAAGTTCGTGGGCTGTAAAGCAGCGGATGTGACGGATAGGCAGCTGAAGGAGATCAAACAGAGGAACTATAATTCCCTAAGGGAATTTGTTGTCGCATTCAATGATATTCTGGTGCGGTTGCAGAACCCGGATATCGTGAGCATTCGCAACATCATGGCGGATGGAACCACGGATTGGAGCATGCGGGAGGAAATCATCCGCAACAAGCCGCGCACAGTGGCCGAACTCATGAAGATAGCAAAGGAATTCATGTAAGTGGACGATGTCAACAGAGAACATAGAGCTCAAACCCGGAGAGAGAGATGCTGCTAGATCCACTTCGGACAATCGGCGCCTGACCCAGTCCAAGGGTAATTTTGTTCGCAGAAGCGATCGCTCCTTTCAAGGGGGAGGATATCAAACACCATTGAATACGACTCACCAGGAGGTGTTACTTTGGATCGAAAAGAACCCCCTGAAGAAGGATGTGCGGTTCCCCGAGGCGAAAGGCCGAACTAGTTATCCTAACAAATATTGCAGGTTCCACAGATTGAACGGCCATGACATGAACGATTGCTATGAACTGAAGAAGGAAATAGAAAAGCTAATTGAGAGGGGCAAGCTAAGCCAATTCGTAAGAAAAGAAACGATTGATGAGAAAACAACGCTCCTGCATGAGGGAGAAGCAAGGCCCGAAAAGAAACAGAAGAAAGGGGTGATAAACGTGATAGCTGGCGGGATCTATGAGCCGCCAACAAAAAGGGCTCGCCGTGAACAGCGAAAAAGCAACACGCATAGGGGGGATGCCCTCAATTACTCATTTGCGCGAATCACGGAGCCGCATGCGGATGCCTTGGTGATTACGATGGCCGTAGAAGGATGGGACGTTAAGCGGGTCCTTATTGATACCGGCAGTTCTTGTAATGTTATTACTCGGACTGCATTCAACAAGTTGGGAATTAATGACGAGCGAGTGGAACATACATTCATGGATGTAACTGGTTTTGGGGGTCAATCATCTCAAACAAGTGGACAGGTGGTGTTGGAAGCAGAAATGGGCGATAAGAATCTAAAATGGCGAGGTGATCTAGAATTCGCAATTGTTGATCTCCCGTTGGCCTACAACATAATTCTAGGGCGTCCGTTCCTATCGGAAACGGAGTCGCTCATCTCAATGAAGCATTTGACATTGCATTTGCCAACACACCAAGGGCGAGTCATAGTTGAAGGAGATCAACTTGTGTCTCAACAAGCCTATACATTGTCACTTGAACCAAAGCCAGATGAAGATGATAAAGTTGATGAGAAGTTGCCGGCAGAAGCATTAGGAGAAACAGAACTATTCGCCATCTCAAATGACAAGAATGTACGAATAGCGGCAGGACTCCCCGAGGAAACGAAGAAAGCCATTACTGAGGTGTTGATCCAATGCGAGTCAGCATTCGCCGCTCCGAATGAAGTGCTGAAAGGAATAAGTCCAGATATAGCAACCCATCGGTTGAATCTGGACAAAGGTGCAACCCCAGTGTGACAGAAAAAGAGAGGACACGTTCCAGAGTGGCAGAAGGCGATTGAAAAAGCAGTGGCAGATTTGCTAAAATCGGATGCGATTCGAGAAGTCACGTATCCGGAGTGGCTAGCCAATGTGGTGCTAGTCAAAAAGCCAAATGGAACGTACAGAATGTGCGTCGACTTCAAAGATCTGAATAAAGCATGTCCGAAGGATATGTATCCGCTGCCTAACATTGATATATTAGTAGATGGAACTGCAGGATTTGAGGCTTTATCGTTCACCGATGTGAAATCCAGCTACCACCAGATACCCATGGAGAAGGCGGATGAAATCAAGACATCATTCATAACTCATCAGGCAACTTATTGCTTCAAGGTGATGCCCTTTGGACTGAAAAATACGGGAGCAACATATCAACGAATGATGAACAAAATATTTTCAGACAAATCGGGCGAGAACTTCTCGATCTATGTGGATGACATGATCATTAAAAGCAAGAAGATGCAGAACCACCCGAAGGACATTAAGGAAATCCTGTAAGTGCTAATCAAATATGGCCTCAAATTGAATCTAGAGAAATGCACATTTGGGGCAAGAGCGGGAAAATTCCTGGGGTTCATTGTTAGTGGCAAAGGAGTCGAGGCAAATCCCGAGAAAGTTAAAGCGGTAATGGAGATGAAGACACCGAGGAACATAAGGGAAGTACAGAGACTGAACGGGCGGCTGGTGGCATTAGGGCGATTCATATCATGCTCAGCTAGGAGATGTCTACCTTTTTACAACGCCATCAAAAAGTCTAAGTCCTTTGAATGGACGGCGGATTGCCAAGAAGCATTCGAAGGGATAAAGCGACTGCTATGCTATCCGCCCCGAATGAGCAGGTCGGAGGATGGAGAAGATTTATTTCTTTACGTATCCGTCACCAGTATGGCGATATGCACTGTGATGGTGCGAGAAGAAGAGGGCCAACAATATCGAGTTTACTATGTGAGCAAAGTCTTGAAGGATGCAGAACTTCGGTATTCGAAGTTGGACAAAATGGCGGCTAGGCTAAAACCATACTTTCAGGCGCATACTATCATTGTGAGAACCGGAATTCCAATACGGAAGGTACTGCAGAAACCTGACGCATCCGGCCGATTAATGGAATGGTCAATTCGCCTGGGGGAATTCGATATTCGCTACGAATGAAGACCAGCACTAAAGGGTCAAGTACTTGCCAATTTCGTGAATGAATTCACGTGGGATGAAGATGAACGTCCAAAGGCACAAAAAGAAGAGTGGAGCATGTTCACAGATGGGGCATTGTCCACGGATGGAGCTGGACTAGGAGTCGTCATCAAAGGTCCGGAGGTTATTCGTTTGTACTATGCGGCAAAGTTAACATTCGAAACTACCAATAATGCCGCAGAGTATGAAGCAATGATATGCGGATTGAAGCTGCTTAATGAACTTACGCCAGAAAGAGTGGTGATTTACAGCGATTCTAAACTCATGATAAATCAGATCACAAAAAACTATCTGGTGAAACAAGAAGATCTGGTCAAATACCATCAGGTAGTAGGCAGATTGACGCAGGAGTTAACACACAAGGGAGTCATCTGGGAAATGGTGCATGTTCCAAGAGGCCAAAACACAAAGGCTGATGAACTGGCAAAAGCAGCGGCGAGTAGAGAACCATGGAATCAAAAAGCATGCAATTTAGAGATAAGATCTGCACCGGCATTTGAAGTCGATCAGATTATGGTCATTGAAGAGCTGGAAGATGATGAAGATTGGCGGATACCCATCCGCCAATATCTGGAGCAGGGAGATTTGCCGGATGACAAAAGCCTAGCCAGAAAGCTAATTGGACAATCAGCGAGATACTCAATTCGAGATGGAACTTTGTATCGAAAATCATATACATGTCCATGGTTGAAATGTGTTAGCCGCAATGAAGGAGACTACGTACTGCGAGAACTCCATGAAGGAATGTGCGGCGCACATGAAGCATCCGCGGCGTTGGTAAGAAAAGTCAAGCTAATGGGATACTATTGGCCAAAGGTGATGGAGGATTCCCAGAAGATGGTAGCGGAATGTCACAGCTGTCAAATCCATGCGAATGAAAAGCACGTTCCCGGAGCCGAACAAATCTCTATAATGACGGCATGGCCATTCGCAACATGGGGAATCGATATAGTGGGTCCATTCCCAGAAACGACAAAGAAAAGGAAGTACTTGGTAGTCGCAGTTGACCACTTCAGCAAATGGGTAGAAGCGGAGGCAGTAACCGCTCAAACACCTGAACGAATGATCGAGTTCTTACGAGAGAACATTATCATGCGATTTGGAATCCCGCAAAAGCTTATAACTGACAACGGCACCCAGTTCAACTGTGTCAAGTTCAAAGCATACTGCGAAAGCATGGGGATCAAGAATCATTTTTCTTCCGTAAACCATCCCCAATCGAATGGTATGACAGAGGTTACCAACAGGGCCATGATTCAAGGGATCAAGAAGCGGCTAGGCGATAAAAAAACAGGTTGGGCGGATGAGATACCCCATATGTTATGGGCATACAGAACTTCTGTAAAAGCAGCAACTGGCGAAACACCTTTCTCGCTGGTTTATGGAGCCGAAGCAGTCATACCTGTTGAAATCAAGTCGCCTACAGATCGAATAATTTATTATTGCGACACACAAAATCCTATCAACATTAGAGATGCATTGGATTCTGTTGAAGAACGAAGAGAAAAAGCTTACATGCAAATGGCAGTATACCGCAATAGGGTCAAGAAATATCATGACAGAAGGGTGCGAAAAGTGATAATCAACGAGAATGACTTAGTCTTGAAAAAAACGGATAAAATACAATCCAAAGATGGCAAAGGCAAATTAGGCGTCAACTGGATCGGACCATACAGAGTATCCAAGAAGCTGGGACCATCAACTTTTGAAATAGAAGAAATGAGCGGAAAAAAGCTCCCACGCACCTGGAATCTAGAAAATCTGCGCCTATATAAACGGGCCGTGTAGTTCAGGGAAATGACGAGTACTCTTTTTCCTTTTATGAGTTTTTTCCCACTGGGTTTTCTGATAAAAGGTTTTAATGAGGCTTTGATCCCACACATTTTATATACCAATGTAACAAAAAGTCTTTTCTTTTATCAATAAAGATATTCAATTGTTGCATACAGCGTCTGAGTACGGATCCTTTTTAGGACAACCACTTCAGTGTGTTATCTACAAACAAAAGGCGGGTAAATCGCGCAAAAACCTTATGGTTAAACTTAAAAACACATAAATGTGTTGCCTATTAAGAAAGGCGGATGCATGATTACGCATCACTCGCAAAAACCTTATGGTTAAACTTAAAAACACATAAATGTGTTGCCTATTAAGAAAGGCGGATGCATGATTACGCATAACTCGCAAAAACCTTATGGTTTAAAAACACATAAATGTGTTGCCTCTTAAAGAAAGACGGATGCATGATTACGCATCACTCGCAAAACCTTATGATTATATTATTTTCGAAAGAAAAATTATAAGATAAGGCATAAAATTAAGCGAATTAACGAGTACTCAAAAAAAAAATTGCAAAAAGGGTCTGGCCACCCTAGCGGAAACGAAACTAAACTATGAGGAAATACAAATATGGAGTCGGCAAAAGGCAAGGGTCACGTATGAAAACAAAGGGCAATAAAGAATAAAACAACAATCGCACGTGTAGGTAAAGCGGCAAGCAAAAGAAAATATATATATACGGGCAGTTTGTTACATACAACAGTCCAGATATAAATCAAACTATGCTACAGCTTCCTCTCCTTCACCCCTATGGCCCTCCTCGCCTTTAGCGGCTCCCTCATCTCCTCCAGTGGGCGGATCTGCTTCAAGCGAATCCTCAACCCTCGAATCAGTAACCGCTTCAGAGGGCGGTACCTCTTGCTCAGGCTGAGAAAGGTCTTGTGGTGCCTCTTTTTCCGCGTTCTGAGTAGGGATCTCGTAGCTAATTGGAGAGTTCTGAAAAATCTGCCAATCTAAGAAGAGTACCTCATCCATATCAGCATCCTCGGCTTCCAGCTTGTCCCACTTCTCAGTTAGATCCTTTTCGGGGATGGGAACCTTGGGGCGGCTAAGTACTCGATCTGGATGCCCATGCTCATAAGCGGCATGAATTCGCTCCCCATACCAATAGATGCGAGCACCATCTTCGGCTAGAATCTCCTCAGCTTTCTTCTTTTGCATCTCCAGAGCCTCCTTGGATGAATTTAGATCATCAAGGACCTTTTGCAGCTCGTCGGACTTAGCCTGGAGGGATCTGAGAGCTTCCTCCTTCTCGCTCATAACCTTCTGACAAGCGCCTTCAAGAGCCTTTACCTTCCCTTGGACATCATCATAAAGCGACTTCTGAGTCGCCAATTCAGTACCAAGGTTCTCCAACTCTTTGGCTCGTTCAGCATCCCTTTGGAGAGCGCCCTCCGCGAAATTGATAATCTGCATATAAGACGGCTCGTGAATAAAAAGGGCGAATAGAAACATGCGATTACTATGGACACAAGATCCTTGAAAGGGAATGATAAGCCTCTACCCCCAAAACAACAATATACCTCTATGGCACGCTTCTCAATCCCCTCCATTGCAGTAGGAAGCGGTACTTGTTCTCGCACATGGGAAGCAGAGGGGAGCCGCCCAAGGACATTGCATATGGAAGAGACAATGTCCTTACAAGAAAAGCTCACGGCCATACCAAAGGTCCTAGTCCACCACCCGCTGATGTCGGGAATCGGCTGCGAATGCATAAGGAGAAAGATCAGGAGAACAGTAGATAACTCATGAGGAAAAGTTAACAACATAAAAAAAGGGGGGAATGGATTGAGATACCTCGTGAATTGGAGTACTGCTCTTTCCTTTGGACGGGGCGGATACGGGTGTACCGCCAACAGTGAGGGACACAGAGGTGTTTTTCTTCTGGGACGAGAAGACTCTGTATCCGCATTATGCTTCCGCTTCCTAGTTAAGGGAAGGTCCTCGGAAGCAGAAGCTGGACCTTGTGAAACGGAGGCCCTTATGGGAGAAGCCGCCTCAATAGAAGTAATCGCCCCTCCAGGAGAATTCGCCCCTGCAACGGAGGTGGTCCCCTCCATCCGCCTCTTCCTTCTCGCTAGGGCTTTCGCCTCCCGATCTGCATCGAGTTGAGATAAAGGATCACCCCTGCAAAGGGTTAAAAGAAATCATCAACTTGGAAATAAAAAAAATACCTTGAACAAAAACGCGATAAGGGATATAGACAACGCGATCTCCCTCACGGTAGGCAATCGCTACTCGGCTCCTTAGCATATGGAAGGCCTGATCATATGTCCATACGAAAGGAGGCGTACTCTTCAAGAACTTTGTAACAGCGGATTCTTCCTCACTGGGATAACCGAAGTTCAAACTCTTTACATTGGGCCGGCCCCAGCAGCGAAGGAAGTTTGGATTCCCTTCATTAAACTTGATAAAGAAGTAAGATCGGTCCCACTCGCGGATCTTGTTCAGCTTCTCGTCGAAACCATAGTAACCGCTCTGACGGATGAAAGTGAAATACCCCGCCGAACTTTTGAAATGATGAAGCTTGGAGAAAATTTTGAGCGAGAAGGGAACCTCCAGACAATCCGCCAGAAATTTGTCCAGAGTTAAGTCGGCCCATCCGTTGGGATGCAATTGACCAGGTGCGATTCTGTAACCGCCAAGGACGGAGGCAATCTCATCCGCCAGCGGATACGTGAAACCGCAGATAATCTGGGCGACAAAAATGGTGAAATACCCCTTTGGGTAGTCGCCCGATCCTCTATCCTCCCCGGGAATGAGGGCTTCGAGACCTTGAAGCCAAGAATACTGCTCCCGCAAGTCGTCAATTGTCTCCTGACAAACTAGGCTTCCCGATCTGTCCTTCTTCGGTAGCAAACGAGGGGTTGGGACAGGTGGCGGAATCAACTTTTTAGGGTCAAAACCTAAACCCTCATCGGATGTATTCGCTAGGTGGAGGAAGTCGATGGGATGAGAATCAGACCCAGGAGAGCTGGTTGAAGCTTCATCAACCATCTCATCGACCTCATGAGATACCTCGCGGACGTAATTTTCGTCGAACGATGCGAAGTCGAGGTCAGGGTTCGACATATTGATGAAGAAAAATGAACAGAAGTAAAGAGTCGAGCGAGGTACAAGTTGTGGAAAGGAAAACTTACATATGAAAGACTACACAGAGAAGAATGAACGCGAAGAGGTTGATGCCGGAAAAGAAACGACGATGCCGGAAAAGAAACGATGGACAAGGAAATTCACAATTTTTGAATTTTGAATATCCAGACAAAAACGAAGAGTCCCCTATAAAAAGACCCTAAAGGGCTCTTGCCAAACTAAGGGGGAGGCATGTGATGACCCGTGAAGCCAAACCGGGCCGAATTCATTACACGGGCCCAGCCTATACTTAGACCCATGGTCTAGGATCGGATGGGACCCGAATAGAGCCCGAATAGAGGAAGCGAGTGAAGTAAGTAACTGCCCCGAATTCCTAAATGGAGCATCAAAACTCCCACTCAGAACAAACGATACCACGTTTGTTGCCACGAAAGGGACATGGCCTAAAAAGGAGTAACCGCCCTCGGAACGTGGCCTGGAAGGAGTAACCGCCCTCGGCGGTTACTTAAGAACACTTATAAAAAGCCATAAGGCCAAAGGGGAGAGGTACGTTCACATTTTTTCCCCGTAATGCTATTATTACCAACCTTCATACAAAGAACTGACTAGATCGTCGGAGAGTTTTCCCGGAGATCCCGTCTCCGGTTCTGTTTTGCAGGTAACTCCGGCGGAGATCATCAAATCGGATTCAGCAAGTTATCAATATATATATGTGTAGCTTGATTAAATTGCTCAGGATATAAACTGTAAAAGCTGACACTGAGTAATTGTGGTGCTGAGTTGGAAGCTGACCTCAAAGTGTCAATTCCCAACTTATAAGTAAAACAGTTCTAGTCAGCATCTGACTAAAGCTGCCTTACGTCTCTTGGCCTTGCTGACCGAAACAAAGTTAAATAATTGAAAGAATCAATTAAGTCAGCATTATTTTAACGAAAAAGTTACATTAGTTCCTAACCCCCCCTTAGAACTAATCACACGGGACCAACAGGTGCCAATCTAGACAAAGTAAAAACAGTGCTAGACATGAAAGTGCCTCAGAACGTGAGAGAAGTGCAACGTCTGAACAGGCGGATCATAGCCCTTGGGAGATTCATATCATACTCCGCTAGGAGGTGTCTCCCCTTCTACGAAGCGATAAAAAAGTAGAAGGCATTTGACTGGAATGAAGATTGTCAACAGGCCTTCCAAAGAATAAAGCTATTCTTGATAGAACCGCCCTTAATGAGCAGGCCAGTTAGAGAAGAAGACTTGTAAGTTGTATCTATATGTGTTTGTCACAGATAAAATTGTATGCACCGTGATCATTCGAGAAGAAGAAGGGCAACAATATCCCATCTACTACGTGAGTAAGGTGCTAAAAGATGCTGAGACAAGATATTCAAAGCTGGATAAGATGGCTTTGGTGGTCGTAACAACCTCCATCTGCCTCAGACCATATTTCCAAGCACATACAATTGTGGTACGAACAAGTATCCCAGTGAGAAAAGTGTTACAAAAACCAGAGACATTAGGCAGATTGATGGAATGGTCTATATGCCTCGGTGAATTCGACATCCGATATGAAGGAAGATCCGCTCTTAAAAGTCAAGTCTTGGCGGATTTCATTAATGAGTTCATAGAAGAGTTCATCAATCCGCCCAAATTTAAGCTAAAAGAGTGGACCATGTACACTGATGGTGCATCGTCCGCCAAAGGCGCGGGAGTGGGAGTTGTGATCAAATGGCCATAATATATCAAAATCCATTATGCTGCAAAGTTAGATTTCCAAGCAACCAACAATGCAGTAGAATATGAAGCCTTGATACTTGGATTATGCATGCTGAAAGAAATCACGCCAGTAAAGGAACGAAGCAATAAACTGAGAAGACGAAATGAAAGCTCAAACAGAGAAATGAAGAAGTAAAAAACCCATAAAGGTAGAAAAAATCACCTTTATAGGGTAGGTGATGACGACGCCTGGAGATTTGTGCCCCCAGGGTGCCACTTGTCTCCATACCAATAGTATGGAACGGCGGGCCCGTTAGAAGCAAGAATAATGCCAGCATGCGCGAAAGGCGAAAAGCCCTAAATGACTTAATTGGTACTTTTTAGAGGGGCTTCTGATAACATCCAGATTATTCTCGGTGCAAATCCATAAAAATCCATAAGTAAAAGGATTAATTGGTGAACAAAGATCCGCCTTTAGATGAGATCCGCTGGGTTAAGGTAGTGGCGTACGCCAGAAGCCATACGCCGTAAAGACCTTGCCATGTGGATACGCCTCATAAATGCCCTACGCCATAAAGGACCTACGTCCGCCAGGCTGACATGGACATGCCATCCAAGGTAGATCCGCCTATAGTGTCACTAAGCCGTTACCAGGAAACTGCTATAAATAATGGATTTATAGCATTAAATGGTTCCTTAAAGGCACTAACGGCCCGACATAAATAATGTATCATTAAAGGGCATTAAAGGGCATTAAATGAATGACTACTTCGATGGTTATGGAATCTAGTATAAATATCCCACTACGAGGTATTCAAGGTACACTTTCTAATTCCCAATTTGTGCTTATAGTTATTCTCTCAAGAATTCTTACTAAATTAAGCATCATATGTCTCCGACCGAACCCAACGGTGCCTCACAGGGAAGAATTCCAGTGGAGGAAATTCTGTAAGTTATCAAAGACTTTGGTTTTCGGTATAATGGTGGAATACTATCATGCTTTATATACAGGTTTATTTGTGACTTTTGGATTTTCTTCGCTTTGTGTTTTTTCGTTTTCTCTAACTCTTACTTTCTTTTATTACTTTAATTAATGAGGTAGTAATTGACAACTTTTTATTGTTATTACAAATCATAAATATATATAAATGGCTTTTCAATTTTGCTTTTGTTATTATTAATTAATTAAATCTTTTTAATTTTTATTTTTTTACTACATTGACAATTCATCAAAAAGACCTCTAAAACACTTCTTCTCATTTCTCTATACTTCCACTATTAAATATAATATAGATAGATACCGTAGATTTTAACATGCATATGAGTTTTTGTGTTTTTATATTAAAAAATAATTTTTTCGGACCAAAATACCCCTCCAGACCGTCTTTATTTGCTACATCATCAAAAATTATGTTGTGAATCATTAAAAAAAAATTTAGTTTATTTCATTGAAATGTAATCAATTTTTTCCACTTTTCAATTGATTTTTAAAAATTTAGAAGTGTTTATTTTAAAGTGTATTAAACGTTATCTTTTATGCTCTATCAATTTTTTAAAGGGTTTGTGACTAAGCAGAACCGATTTCATTTGCTTTCATAGACTTTTCTTGATTTTAATTCAATGTTGAAATTGTGTAATAATATATGAAATTGGATGTTGTTCTCGTTTCTATTTATTTAGTTACTTATAGTTTTTATGTTTCTAATTGTTTTAAACATTTTTATACTTTTAGATGATCTTACTTTTTACCTAGATGAGAATTGCGATTGTATTTTTTTTTTTTAAACCAAATAACTTTTATATTAATTTAAATCTGACTGTAAAACATCAACCAAAAAAGTAGGAGGACTGTCTCACTCACTACGTACAGACTTAGACCTGACCGCTCTAGCTAGCGCATGAGCTGCCTGGTTCGCTGAACGTTTAACAAAAGAAATAGCTATAAAATCTAAATCTTGTATAATAGAAAGACAATCTTGAATGATATCAGATAAGTAAGAAAACTACCTCGAAGGTTATGTGATTGCCGAATCTTGAATTGCGATTGTATTGTTCTACTTGTTTCGGTTTTTAAGTATCTGAGCGTTTTAAATTGGATTTTTTTTTTACATTATGTTGAATATCTACCTTTCAAATGGAAACATCAGTTATTTTAGCTTGTTGTGGTATTCCAAAGATTTGAATTTCAATGAAAATATCGTAAATAAAAATTCTTTTTATGTGTATATATTATTTATTATTTTATGAATGTTTGAAAAATAATATTTTTGGAATGTTTGAAAAACAAATATTTTAGGAATTTTTAGTATTTTTATAATAATTTGTGTTTTGAAATTTTATGAATAAAAGTGTTGTTTTTTTGTTATTTAAGTGATTTTTTTGAATTTTTAGCACATAATTCTTATTTTTACCGACTAAAAAAAATATAGGATAAAATTACTTTTTCTCTGATTTATAATGGGTTTTGCTATTGACCGCCTGCAAATTACTTATCACTGTCCCTTCTTGGATATTTTTGCCCTTTTCATTTTTCCATTCAAAAATTTAATATCCTCTCTCTCCCGAGTCAAAAATTAGATTTATGAAAAATATACCCGAGAACGTTGAGGAAATCGAATAACTACCGTTCCTATTTACACTAATTGAAATTCGTCTTCAAAAACTAACCGATCCAATCAATATATATAAAAAATTCATTCAAAATGTGCTAAACGGGTGATTCACATCATTCCGCCTAGGCAGAAATGGGTGGATCACCTGTTTCTGCCATTGCGGAAAATCACACGTTTAACACATTTTGAATGAATTTTGTCTCCGAATCCGGAGATGAACCCGTGTTTTCGATTCGATTTTCAAATAAAAATACTCATCCGATGAATCATTAGTCTTTTTCCTTTACCGTGTTTAAGTTCCATGAATATTGTTCGGGTTTTTGAATTTCGAAGAAATTTGAAAGAATTTTAGTTTTTGAGTTTAAAAAATAAAAAGGGTAAAAATGTCCAAAAAAAAAAGATGATAAATAGCAATCCACTCTATAATAATAGATGTATTTTTTTTGAAGGATGCACACAAAAATTTAAAAATATAGTGAATTTAATCAAAATACTTTATTACTATTATTCAATAATAATTATGTCAACGTGCATTTTCAAAAAAAAAAAATAGTTAATGTGTAAAAGCTCATGGATTATGAAAAAAAAAAAAAAATCTAGAAACATCTACTGCGAACCGAGCGAGTAACTTTCAAGAAAGTAAATTTCAAGAAGTATTTACAGTTACGGCGATGTTGATAACGGTGGAGCTCGTGTTTGCTGAACAGATTTTGTAACCGGATATCTGCGATTCCAAACTTTATCACCGGAGATCTGCTTGTTCATCCCTCTGATCCTATCTCAGACGAGAAATTACAATGACCAGTACATTTGCGATTCCCAGGACCGAGTCAACTCACCATCGTCTCTATGAGTTCGCCAAATTGGCCCTAATAAAGATTTTCGTACACCCATATGCCACGGTATGTGATTTGATCCATCTCTTTGGCTCTTAGAAGCACATACATATTTTTTATATATAATATGAATTGGTTTTGATACTGTTCAAGGTGTGCGATTTATATTGTGGAGGATTTGACGCAGAGAAATGGGACACTGCTCAAATTGGCCATTACATTGGAATCGGTATTACATTTTTCTTCCTTTTTTCTTTTGTTGGTATATAATTTTTAGCTTGGTTGAAATTACAGGTTTTATATAATATTTTTGTAGATGTAGCATCATCTACTGTTAGTGAGATGAGAGAAGAATGGGAAAGTCAGAGGAGAAGTTACACTGCTGAATTCTTTGAGGCTGATCCTTGCACAGTATGCTTCTTCTCAATCTTCGTTACTATTTATTTCATATTTTTTTTTTGGACTTTTTGTTGGTCATTTCATTTCATGTTCGAATAAGGTTATGCTTCCTATTTTCCATTTTAATATATATCTGTTAGTTGTTTTTGCACTCCTCTAACCATGTTAGTGTTTCTTGAACTTGGTTTTGTGTTGAATTTACAGGAAAACTTCGAAATGCAGCTGAAGGAGAAGGTTAACCAGGCTGATTTAGTTTGCTGCTTACAGAATTTGCAGGTACAAGACTAATTTTTGTAGCATATCTTCCGATTATCTGGAAAAATGATGAGTTTGCACATTTACTTTGTTTTAGGGTGTTGAAGTAGTTTTATCTGTATTTACAGCTGTCCTTTGAAACTGAGGAAAGCGCAAGGAAACTTCTGCATAATGTGTCATCATTGCTGAAACCGGGTGGCTATTTTTTTGGTATTACTCCAGACTCATCTACCATATGGTATGGATGATGATCATCCAAGACACGCTAAGAAATTTTGTTTCGTATTTATTATATTGGAAGTCATAATTTGCATCAGCAATTCATTGTTGTATCTGAAATTAATTTCACATTGCTGTCTATCTTATTGAAGGATGTTTAGATATGTGGTTTTGTTATTTTAATCATATTCCAAATAAATAGCAATTGGAAAAAGGCATCTTCTGATCTTTTCTATTTTTTCACATTGAGTATTTTAATTTGACACATTGAGCCCTTAATCTATCATAGTTGCACACAATGGTAAACAGGACAATCAGTTTTGAACATCAAACTTGGTCAACGGCTGATTCATCTACGTTTTACATGGAATTTTACAGTTACAAGTAAGGTTTTTATGTCTAATGTGACTACAGAGGAGGGATAACAGATCATACACTGGATCTCATTCTTTCTCCAGACGCGGAGGATGATCTCTCAAAAATGAAATGTGAGATGAAGATGAAATAGGCCACACACTTTTAGTTGAGTTTTATGTCCGTCCTATTAATCAGGGGCTTAATATGTGTGATTATAATGGATTGAGAATTTAATTTTTCAAATTGATAAGTCAAGGGCTTAATGTATAAAATGTGAAAGATTTGGGGCCTCAGGATTCTTTCTCCAATAGCACTTTGGAAATTGTTGGATAATTTACATGGAGGACAATGTTACATGGAACAATAACAGAATAATGTTCATTCGTTTCTTTTGGATAAGAAGATAGTGCATTAACATAAACGTTACTTGTTGATTGAAATGTCTGTCTACCTCTATCTTACTCCTTCACATGCAAATTTGTTCTAAAAACTAGTCCTCACTGTTCATCATTTAAACCCAGCATGATGTGATTGGGAAATTAAATTTTAGAAGGTTCATGTTGCTTCTGTCTCAGGAAACTTCTGGCAGTTTAGTGATTTTTTTTTTTTTTTCCTAAAGCATTTTTCTATTTTCAGTCTGAAATTAATGTTCATTCTGACATATCCTATCTATTTGTTATCTGGCTTAATGCTAATTCTCAATTTGCATGGCAAAGTTTCACAAGTGGAGCATCAGAATGTTTGATGTCGATTTCTCCTTATTGTAGAATATTCAGAGGCATCCATATTTTTATCTGTCAACATGGTCATGTATCATGTTGTAGAAATAAAAAGCTTTCCTTTTTTATATTATATGACATCTTGGTGTAAGTAAGAGTCATTTCTATTTTTGTGCTTGAACATTTTGTAGATGAGTTCCCGTTTCCATTTTCTATTTTAATAAATAGGAGGCCTAGGAGATGTTTCTGTCGAAAAAAAAAATAACTGAAATCTATCATACAGGGCAAAGTATCAGAAGAATGTTGAAGCATGTCACAATCGAAGTGGCAGCATGAAGCCAAACATAGTTCCCAATTGTATACGGTCAGATAGCTACATGATCACCTTTGAAGTCGAGGAGGAGAAGTATATAATCATTGGATTTAGTTGGTATACTTGCTTAGTTTATCCTTAATTTTAATCTGAATTTCTTATATTTTCCCATTTGATTCAGGTTTCCTTTATTTGGAAAGAAATACCAGTTAAAGTTTGCTCATGACCTTTTAGCTGAAACCCATTGTTTGGTCCATTTTCCTAGCTTGATCAGGTTGATATCCACCTTACTTTTCAGTTTATGTTCCTTATATGTTGTTTTACTATATGGTTTTATTTACATAATGCTTCATGAATTTCAGATATAATTCCACATGCTTAATGCTAGAATCTGACTGAGATTCAACTTGCTACTGCCTAGCTATTGTTTAATGCTTGCATCATGCTAGAATCTGATTGAAATTCTTGAACATCAATCATTTTAATGATTTTCGATAATCTTTCTGTAAAACTATTAAGTTCCTGAACTTTTTGTGTGGTGTTGTTTGAGTCCTTGTACTTTTATTTTTGTTGGTTAGGCTCAGGTATTTTCATTTTTTTATTTGATTGGACCTTTTACACTTCAAAACAAATAATAGTGCAGCTACCCGATTAACTAAAAGAAATTTGAACTTACACGCTTAAAAACGACTCAATTAAATGAAAAATTAAAGTATAGAGGCTCAATCAATAAAATAGAGAAGTATAAGAACCCCATCAAGAAAGCGCAAAAAAGTAAAGGGGTCTAATAATATGTGTTCTACCAAAGCAAATTAGTTACAGAATTTACTAGTAGAAAAGAATTATCCCCTTATCCCTTGTTTTAAATACTTTTCAGAACTTTTATGTCAAGGCTGGATTTAAAAAAATAAGACAAAAAGCATCCTGAAGCCCTTGATCTTTTCAATTTTTGTTTATCGCTTTAATTTAGCACATTGAGTCCTCAATCAATTATTATCACACATATTAAGTCCCTGATTATCATAAAAGTTAGATGTGAACATAAAACTCGGTTAGAATATTGTTATTTCATTCCCTGTGCATTTGAAATTGCATTTTTTAATAGTTTGAAAGCAACTTTTTATAGGTTGGCACGGGAGGCTGGTCTAGAGTATGTCGAAATTCAGAACTTGACAGAGTTCTATGATGACAACAGGTATTGAATAGCGGGACTGGATTTCATTGTTTAAACACTCGAAATGGTTTGGGGCCTTTGTGCTCTTTGCGTATCATGCATTTGTCTTGTATTTTTTCCCCTTTGAGTTGTTCTGTTCTGATCTGTATTGTTTGTATTCTCAAAGAATGCATATTGCAGGGATGCTGATGAATGCCGGTCCCAACCTAGTTGATCAAAGGGGGAGACTTCTTCCTCGATCATTTGATGTATTAGGTGGTGTTTTTATCCCTCATTAGAACAACATCCATCCTAATATAATTGCTAATTTTAGATATTCCCACCTGTTTCGTTTGGATTTGGCATCTAATATTGCAGGTTTATATACAACATTCATATTTCAAAAGCCTGATCCAGATGTTGTTCCACCTATTGCAACCCCGCTAGTGTTGCAAGAAGATGTGTATAGTAATGAAGAGGCAAGCATTTATTTTAATTTAATTTAGTTACAAAGTGTAGATTTATAAGTAGAGAGTAATTTAATAATTTAGTTTGGGAGGTGCAGAGAGAATGGCAGGCAAGTGTATGGAGAGAGGATGAAAAGACAAGTATAGAGGCACCAACAATGGCTCTTGGGCTGGGAAAGATAAGTGAACAGAAGGGGATATTGGGTCCTGGTCCTGCGGATTTACGTTTCGCTGAGGCACTCTGAAAAGAATGTGCTTTCATGGCTTATTAATTAGTGTATATTCTATGGTTCCATTCTCTTCTTTACCCTCATTTTAGGAATAATGGATCCCTTTCCTACTTAAAATTTGTCTTTATGTTTTCTATGAATGTGTATATTAGCACAATTCACTAATTAAAGAAGTTAAAACGAACAAATAGAGATTAAGGTTAAATAATAACTCCTTTATAGATTTTACTCATTTTTGGTTCATGCGATACACCGATTCCTCGAGCATGTAAATGTTAAAATCTCTCACAAGATGAATGGTTGCACTTTTTTTTTGTGTCCCAACCAGACTAAAATAGCATCGTTTTACTTGAGTAGGGGAAAAAGTTTTTAAAGTCCAACATTATGAAGTGGGTAACAAAAAAAAAATATTAAAATTGCATATAAAAAAACTCATATTTCATTCACAAGACTTCAAATTACACCGTCTGGTAAAGTTAGGTTTAAGATTTAGCTTTATGATATTAGACCGTCAAATTTCAAGTCTCAATTTTATTTTACTAACAGAAGATTGGTTAGAACGCTCGAGGTTGGAAGATAGTTAGAAAATTAAAATTACATGTAAAAAAAAACTTTATTTAATTAATAAGACTTGAAATTGCACATAAATGAAGTTTAAAATTGAATTATTTTTTCTTAAAAAAACTGAATCATAGTTGTACTAATCATAAGGGTAAATTATAAAATTGACCCAACTGAGAGGCCCGTTTACATATTTATATCCATTACGCTACCTCTTATCAAACTAGACACTTTTAATGTTATTTTTTCCGAAATACCTTTAGTATATATATTATGACTTAACCAATTCTTTTTGGTTACAAGGAAGGCATAGCCCGAAAGACGAAAAAAAAAACTTAAGTTAATTCTATTCTTTTGGTTGACCTACCTAGCCGGTCATCTTCAAGAATAGTCTAGAGGCCTGCAGGCGGCGCATCATACTCATGATAGCCCAAAACACGTTGTCCTGCGAATCTTGCCATCCAGTCGGCAGTCTGGTTTCCTTCCCTATAGACATGAAGGATTCTAATTTTCCAATTCCTTTCTCTGAGTTGTCGACATTTTTGAATGAGGCAGGCATGAGGGTGTTGATCACTCGTTTCTTCCTCCAAAGCCTTTATCACATTTATGGAATCAATCTCTAGCTGAATTTGTCTGAAGCCCTTTCCCCATGCCAGCGATAGTCCGTAAAAGACACCCCATAACTCGGCCAAAAACGCGGAGCATATCCCGATATTCACACTGAATCCACCACACCATCTCCCGTTCTAATCTCTTATTATGCCGCCCGCCGCTGTCTCACTCGGGTCTCTTTTGCTGGCCCCGTTAGAATTTATTTTTACCCAAGCGGCCTCCGGAGGGTGCCATTTGATCCACTGTTCTGTTCTCAGGGCCGCACAATTTGTTGGACGCTGATCCATTGCCTTTCTAAATTCCTCAGCTTTATTCATTACAAACTCTGCCTTCCTTCCTCGAAATATCTCCTCTCCGAACACGCATTGGTTCCTCCATCTCCATATCCACCAAACTGCAAAAGCAAAAATTCTCTGCCATTTAACTTCCTTGAACTTTGTCTGCTCATTCATATTTTTATTCACCCAATCATCATGACTCAACTCGAAGAACCTAGACACCACGATGTTTGGTAACAGCTCAAGCCAAACAATGCGAGCCTCGGAACAGTCCCTTAGGACGTGCATCACTGTTTCCGTTTTGCCACATTCCAGACAGTCTCCTGAATCCGCCATTTGCCTTTTATACCGGGTTAAATTCGTCATGATGCTATTATGTTTTATCATCAAGATAAAAGTTTTTATTCGTTCTGTTGTCTCCATTTTCCATATTTTGGACCATGTTTCATCTCCCACATTCGAATTCCGCCCTCTCCGACTGTACTCATAACCCGTTTTGACAGTATACTTGCCCGTGGTGGTGAATCGCCAGCTCCATCCGTCACTTCGATTAACCCCAGGCTCAAGTGTTTGTGCTGCAAGTTATAATCGGGTTGTCTGTGGTAAGTAAGCTTCAATTTCCTGCCAATTCCATCCTTCATTTGTCCAATACTCAGACACTAATTTTTGCAGCATGCTTTTCGGGATTGGGGCTAGCACCACTTCGATGAAGCATTTATCACCACACCACAGTGTTAGGGATTATTGCCAGTTAATCAACTGTAGTGCAGCGGAATTGCGGTTTAAAATTTATTTCTAATCCCTTATAGTTTGATCTTTGTCCGTTAACCATTAATTGAATAAAACCTTTTGATCCGTTTAAGGATATAAACATACCCGGACTGTCTCTTCTAGAGACGGCTGAAGAATCCACAAGGTAGTAAGATCTCCGTAGTCAGGTGCACGAACAGCTATTGAGTTAGAACCGGTGCTAGCCGAAGAACGAAGAAGAACTGGAGAGATTGTGATATTTTCCAAATCCAAATCCCACTTTTCAAGTGGAATACAAGCCAAAATATAGTGATGGCCGAATTCCTGTAGTGATGGCCGAATATGAATGTGAGTTCATTAGGTTTTAGTGTTTTAATTTATATATATAGTGTATTCCTAAACCTAATTAGTTTAGGGTTAATTGGTTAATTACAAAACTAATCCAATCCTAATCTAATTACATAAATAAATACCAATAATATTTATTCTATGCAATTACTTATGATTAGATTAAATTTAATTACCCCAATTAAATGAATAACACTAATTAATAAATTGACGTATTAATCTAATTAATTATTCACCGAATGCAATTTTATTAATTTACAAATTAATTAATTACATCCAACAAACTAATTAATCAATTAAATACTCAACACTTAAGACCATTAATCAATTACCTTGATACAAAGTATCAATTAATTAACCACCAATTAATTACCTTGACATTTTACTGTCAATCAATTAATTAATTCTATCTCTCCAATGTACCGTTCTATAAGTTCTAACTCAGATGTTCGATGTGCACGATCCTATGGGACTGTCCTTAGCTAGCAGTGGGCTTATGGCTCACAGACAGTAAGTGGGTTCTAGCAAACCATTACTGCCCCTAACTAAGACAGAGTTTCAGCAGTCTAAAGATGCAGAGACCCTGTGGTTATCTCTTAACGTCTTTTACCATTTGATATCGATATTATAAACTAGAGGCATGGCGGCTGTCATCCTCTCTGATGTTTATGATATTTCTTGATCTTAAGCAGATTGATGAAACAGATAAGTAAACCACTTATCAGGGTGTGGCCACACACTTATCAATCTCACGTATCAAGTGGCCTATGATATCATCTCACTATTACATGAGTGGTAATTCCATCACTTCAATATCAATACCAACGTGTTCACCTGTTCACCCAATCATACCCGTATTTGGCATCCTGTTACAGACCTGTTAGGCGTATGTCAAAGTGAACCGGATCCCACATTGATATTATAATGAAATCTGGTCTGAAGACAGTTAGAGACCTACTTAAGAAAACTAATGACACAACCACCATGTAGTTTTCTCGGGCGGATCGATCCAGTCACATGTATACAACATGTACCCATATTCACAACTGACTTATCAAGTGCTATGGCTAGTATCAACTACTACCATACAGTCGTCGAATATACAAGCCTGTGGTCCTAATCATTCCCATGATAGAATAGACTTGGGATATGGTTTTACGATTATCAATCAATGGATTCTCTATTCATATTATAGCACAAGATATAAATGAACTAGATTAATGCCTTTATTAATGTGACACAAATACATTTTATAAGAACCAATGCCTATGAACTAGGGCACACCAACACACAGGTCAGTCCAGAACCGCGTGTTTACTCCATTGAAGACCGTGCTGCTAATTCCTTTTTGGATTACTTCATTTCCGGCAACAATACCTCGCCAGGCCGCTGAAGCAAATTGACGCGCAGGGATCCAATTCGTGTGCAGGCCGTTTGGGCAGTATTTTGCGCGTAGCACTTGCGCCCAATGCTGTCCCGTCTCCGTTATGATTTTTCAGGTCAGTTTCGCGATCATTGCATTGTTGAAATCCCTAGTTCTTTTTATTCGTAACCCACCTAAATGCTTCGGCTGACAAACTTTATCCCAATTCACCAAATGGATAGTCTTGCGTTCTTGTGATGAACCCCAAAGAAAGTCTTGATTGCACTTATCCAATTTCTGACAAGTTCTCGTGGGTAATGATATTGTTTGCATTGCATAGGAAGGCATTGCTGATGCAACAAATTTGATCAGCGTGACCCTTCACGTGAAAGATAGGCACCGACCCTTCCATCCCGCAAGTTTGTTATTTACTCTTTCAACTAGTCTCTGGTAGGTATTTTTATTGATCCTCTGATGCAGAAGGGGCATGCCCAGGTAAGTTCCCAAATCCTTAGCTTCTTCAAAACCAAGGATATTGCATATACTACGCCGAGCATTGGTTGGGATGTTAGCTGAGTAAAACACTTGTGATTTCGCCAGGCTCACTCTTTGGCCCGAGCATTCGCCAAAGAAATTGAATATATTTCTAATTACAGCAGCTTGTGTTTCTGATGCTTCGGAAAATAAGACAATATCATCAGCAAAAAACATATGTGTTAAAGTCGGGCCCCTACGTGAGAGTTTGATCGGTTTCCAATTTTTACACAGAACCTCATCCTCAATCATGTGACTCAATCTCTCCAAGCATAGCACGAACAAATATGGTGAAAGTGGGTCCCCTTGGCGAAGGCCCCTGGTCGGAGTGAGCCCTGTCAATTTCTCACCATTCTAGAGAATATGCATCGATGTAGAAGCTACACACTTCATAATTAGATCAATCAAATTCTTCTCAAAACCCGCAATTTCTAGTGTTTCTTTGAGGAACCTCCAGCTGATTCGATCATAAGATTTTTCTAGATCAAGTTTGAGGATCATAGTCCCTTTCCAACCTTTTTTCTTGTTGAAAGAGTGAATTACTTCTTGAACAATAACGATATTGTCAGAAATGCTCCGTCCAGGAATAAAACTATTTTGGGAGGGACTAATTAGATTATTAAGTAGTGGCTTGATCCGATTAACAATGCACTTCGTGATTACTTTGTACAGAACATTGCACAAACTGATAGGGTGGAATTGAGAGGCATATTCCGGGTTAGGCACCTTCGAGATAACCGTAATCAACGTTTCATTCAAATTAGCCTCAAAGACCCCAAGGTTTAGAGCTTTTAGTACAAGATCACTTACTTGGTCGCCAACTTTGCTCCATAATTTTTGGTAGAAACCCGCCGGATACCCATCAGGTCCAGGAGCTTTAAAGGGAGCCATGCTGAAAAGAGTGAGTTTAATTTCCTCTTTGTTGAAATGGCGCTGCAGTCTTGCTCTATTTTCTTCAGAAATCGGGGGGAAGGAAGAGATGGTATGTAGATTACCATGATTCTGACATTCCTCAATATATAGGTTACTGAAATAATCTAATATTTGATGCTTAACCTCTGCCTCCTGCCAGTTCCATATCCCATTCACATCACGCAAGACGTCAATTCTGTTTCTTCGCCTCCGGATGAGGGTTGACAGGTGAAAAAAATAGGTGTTTCTATCCCCATAGCAGAGCCAGTTTACCCGGGATTTTTGGAACCAAAGTATTTCCTCTTGTTGAAGGATTTCATCCAGTTCCGATTTGATTTTTGCCTCAAGGCGTAGCATTCCCCTTGTCACTTGGCCATCTAACGCCCACTGAATACCGCTCAGACGTCTGTATGCTCGTGATTTCCGCCATCCCAAGTGACCAAAAACTGAGTCATTCCATTCCTTTAGTTTTTCAGACAATTTATTGCTCTTCGATTCGATCAGGCCTTGTTCTGACCAATTCGACTTAAAGAAATTTTGAAAATCCGCATGCAAGAGCCACGCTGCTTGGAATCGAAAGGGTTTAACAACTACAGGTGGATCTGATCCCTTTACACACAGCATGATAGGGCAGTGATCTGATCGGTGCCTAGGGAGATGTCGCACTATAGCTTTTGGAAAGAGAATACGCCAGTTAATGGAGCACAATCCCTTGTCCAGCCTACAGGCCACTCTGGTTCTGGGTTGCGTTCCTCTGAACCAAGTAAATTTGGGACCCTGGAATCCCAAATCCAAAAAATCCATTTTGTTAATCCAATCAGTGAAGAAGGAACATCTGTTAAGGACCCTGCAAGAGCCTCCCTGTTTTTCCTTTGACGATTTTATGCAGTTGAAATCTCCAATAACCAGCCAGGGGAGGGTGCTTTGATTTTTAAGGGCGAAAACATCTTCCATAAATTGGCGCTTAAACTCCATTTGGGGGAGGACGTAGGAAAAGGTTGTAAGAAAGGTCACACCAGCCAGTTTGCCCTCCAGAATTGTCACCTGAGCATGTAGGAATTGTCTGTTCATGTTTCTGACATTCAGTAAGATCCTTGTGTCGTGCCAGAACACCCAAATTCCACCACTGAAGCCTTCAGCTTCAACAATCTCCACCTTGGTGAAGTTCAGTTTCTTACAAAGTTCTGAAGCTCTTCCCCCCCAGACGCCTTGTTTCAAGTAGAACCAAGATATCAGGGTTATTTTTGATACACATATGTCTACAGGATCTTAGAAACTCAGTGCCTCCCGCTCCAAAACAGTTCCAGGATATGATACGCATAATCAATATGATTGTATGGGGGCGGATCCAGAAACCTTATTGTGGCGGGAGATTTTCCCCTCCAGATGTTGACGCTTTCCCGTTTAGGATTTCCTGTTCATTAACCTGTTTGGTCAGAACTTTTAACCTTTGTTACCGATTGGATCTGTGTGTTGTGTCAGCTGGTTGTTCGTTGCACCAAATATTATAACTGGATGGTTCTTTTTATCGATCCGTTTTAGAATTCTCGGAGGGCGTTCTGCACGTCTACGTTTGACACGGAGTTGTAGAGAAGTTCTTTCTTCAAAAGTGGTATTAGGATTCAAGTTTTCCTGGTTGAAAGCCTCGAATGGATTTTGCAGCTCGAGCATAGTGTTGCGTTTTAGGGAAGGTCCCTGCGGGGCTTCTGATCCGTTATCAGCACGGTGCCTGCTTCCTTCACCAGTCTGAACCCATGATTGCTCCTTTTCTTTTTCCTTTGGTTTCTCGGTTGTGATCCCTCCCTCTTTGTTCTTCCCTTTGTCAGTTATAGTGTTTATTGCCTTTTTCTCTTCCGTAATGACTTGGTTCGCTTTAGGTGTATAGCGCCGGCGTGGCACCATCATCCATAGTCCGTAGCCCTCATCTTGTTTTTCTGACTCCTCCTGGTTTCCCTTTGCTGTCATGTTTCCTTGTGGATCCACTTGAGTCGTATTTGTCTGTCGGTTTAGGTTGTTCGTTGCGTTCATATTTTTCTCTTGTGTCTGAATGATAGGATTGGAACATGAACCTTTCGAGTGCCCGTATCGTCCACAGTTTGTACACGCCACATGTAGTCCCTCATATTTGACTCTATAGGCAACATTGTTCACTTCAAATTCAGCGATCAGCGGTTTCTGGAGGTCGACTTCAATGCAAACTCTAGCGAATCTTCCCCTGGTTGCTTTCAGTGTGTTTTTATCTACTCGTATGGCTTTACCAATTGAATTAGCCACATCCATGATAAAGTCTGCATCATACAGTTGCACAGGTAGGTCTGGGAATCTGGTCCATACCATTGTTGAGGCTATTATTGCTGTGGCAGCATTGAAATCAGAGGACCAAGTTCGAACCACTAAGTAATGTCCTTGTATGGTCCATGGTCCTTCCCTTATCACCTTGTCTTTGTCTTAAGGGTCTTTGAATTGTACGATGTGAAATCCGTAGCCTACGTCCATAATTTCCACGTCCCCTTTTGGTTTCCACAGTTCTAGGGCTCACCTTTGGAGGGCAATGTCTCCAACATTACGACCGAGGACTTTGATGATTAGAGCAGATTGCCATGGAGTTGCCCATGTATCGAGAAGTTCGGGGGAAACCATGAAACTTGGTTTTAACAGGTTTGAAAAGGATACTGACAGCAGGCCATCAGCCATTAGATCTTTGGGGATATATTTGGTTTCACCAGTCTTCTTGCCCATCAGTGAATCTCTATAGGAGGTTATGTTTTCGGTATCCATGAAGACAGTCTCTCCTCCGCCGTCGTCCGGCGCTTTCAACGGTGGCGTACTCATCAAGGAAGGTGGCTTTAGGGTTTCGGCCACTAGAGAGAATATTACTGGTATTTTTCAATTTTTATCTATAATTTATTGAAAATATATTTTACTAATATAACCTTGTTATGAGTGTGACTTAACCAATTCTTGCGGAACATTACTTGTGCGAAGACAAACTGCGGAGCTTGTTTGTGCAATTTTTGCTACATTTTGTATGCGATTTCTACTGCGATTTTGGTGCCATGTATTGTTGTAATTCGATGGTAAAGGTCGGAAAGAAGATAAGTGATAATCTCATATCATGTTTATAGTTAGTTTAGGGTTTTGTTGCGATTGAGGGTTTACTGGTTTATGGTTTTATTGCGATTTAGAATTCATTGGTTTAGGGTTTAGTAATATTTTCAGTGATTTATTAGATTATTAGGGCTATAGTTATGTTAGATACTTATTGAATGTTATCTGTGATGTATTTTACGTGATTAAATGTTAGAAATCCTCTTATTTCACCAGGAAGTTAATTTCACAATCATGAAAATCTTCCCCAGTGAAAGCAACTACGAAGGAAATTCATATCATTCATTTGAATTTTCTCCGCAGTTGCTTCTACTGCAGAATGTTTCTATGATTGCGAAATTAACTTTGAGTGGAGGAGTGCCTTCACAGTTTGTCATCTATTTCGCAGTTGCGTCAATTGTGGATTATAATTTAACTGTTTTTATTTCGCAGTGCGAAGTAGTTTTATTTTCTCGTTTCCTTTACACTTAGTTCCATTTTTGTGAAGTTTGATGCTAGTTTTAAATTACATCCATGGCCACTGAACTTTACCCATTTTAACATTGTGGTCACTGAACTTCAATTCTTAACGATATGGTCACTGAACTTTACATTTTTTTAACACCGGTGGCCACTCAATTTTAACCAACTCTTCAAAATGACCGTAAACGACCTTAAAATGAAATATTCAAGAATTAAAGTTGTTCAGAAAGATATTTACCATGAAATCACATTTTTTATTTTTCAAAATTACATTTTTTTTTGGATCTTTCCCACTTTAAAAATTCACTCTCTCTCATAACCAAACAACACCTAAATAACCTCAAAACAAAAAATTTCAAGAATTAAGCTATTAAAATATAATTAACTCTTCGATTTTTTTTTTATTTTGAGACCGTCAACGGTCGTTTTGAAGCGTTGAGTGGCCACCGATATTAAAAAGTATAAAGTTCAGTGGTCATACCGTTAAGAATTGAAATACAGTGGCTACAATGTTAAAATAGGTAAAGTTCAGTGGTCATGGGTGTAATTTAACCTTAATAATAATAAGGGTAATTAATTTATTAGTCACTATATTTTGACAAAGCACACTGTTTAGTCCCTGTATTTTCAAAAACACATGGTAAGGTCCCTAACATTTTTCTCAATGAACTGTTTAGTCATTCCGTCTGTTTGTTAGATTTTTTACCATTTATGACTTCGGAAATGACTAAATTACCCTTTACTATTTACCTTCAAACTTTAGAAGAGGAAATCCAATTTAAAAGAAGAAGCTATTTGTATGTAGAACAAGAAAAAGAAAAGACCAAATGCTTACGAATTTGAACGATTAAAAAGAAAATCAAGAAGAACACTCAAAATTGATTTCAGATTCATTTGAGTTTAAAGGAAAGGAAAAGAAGAACACAAATCCAAATTGACTAACAAAATCTTCATGAGAGTCTAACAGCAGGGACTAAACAGTTCATCGAAAAAAACATTAGGGACTAAACAGTTCATCGAGAAAAAGATTAGGAACTTTATCATATGTTTTTGAAAATATAGGGACTAAACAGTGTGTTTTGTCAAAATATAGGAACTAATAAATTAATTACCCTAATAATAATACTAATAAACTGGGAAAAAAATTTATTAACGCTGGTGAAGCAGCTTCGAACATGAAAGGTTAAGAGTATAACCCTAACAGTTAAAGAGTTGTTGAGAGGCCAAAACTCCTCTCTTGCTTTGAGCAGCAGTTACTAGCAATGGTCCTCCAATGAACACGTACACTTCCGATTCGTCAAACTCCTTTATGCATTCTTCAGATCCTCACTTTCTCCTCCTTAATCACTACCCTTCCTCTCCTTCATGAACTCCAATCACCTCCATAATGTTCAAACCCTCCCTTAAATCTCCATTTCTTTTGAAATATCATCATCTCCGTTTCCTCTTCTTCTCTTCTAAACCCAACTTCGATTCCACCAAAAACCCCAACTTAATCTCCAAAGTCCTCGACCTCTTGTACACCGATCCCCACTGGCCCAAAAATCCTAACTTCTGTCGACTCGCTTCTGCTCTCACTCCTTTTCATGTTTCCAAAATCATTAATTCCCACAATAATACTGATGCTGCCCTTAAGTTCTTTTTTTGGATTTCCAGGAGAAATTTTTACAAACATGATATGCCATGTTTTGTTTCAATGCTAAATAGGCTCGTCAAAGATCAATTGTTTGCTCCTGCTGACCATGTTAGGATTTTGATGCTGAAAGCTTGTAGAAACGAGGATGAGCTTAAAAGGGTAATTGATTATTTGAATGGAATCAGTGTTAATGGTGTTTTCCGGTTTACTTTGTACAGTTATAATACTCTTTTGCTTCAGTTAGGCAAATTCAACATGGTTACTTTAGCTCAAAATGTGTATACTCAAATTTTGAGTAGTGGGGTTAAACCCAGTTTATTGACATTTAATACTGTGATTAATATTTTCTGCAAAAAGGGGATGATTCGGGAGGCTATGTTGGTTTTTAATAAGATATTTGAATTTGGTATGCGTCCTGATGCCTTCACATATACCTCATTGATTCTTGGATATTGTAGGAACAGTAATTTAGATAGGGCTTTTGAGATTTGGGATAGAATGGTTAAGGATGGTTGTGAGCCTAATTCAGTCACTTATTCAACTCTGATCAACGGTTTGTGCAACGAAGGGAGGATTTCTGAAGCAATGGCTATGCTTAAAGAAATGATTAACAAAGGGATTGAGCCGACTGTCTACACATATACAGTGCCAATTACTTCTTTGTGTGAGGTTGGGCTTGTGGATGAAGCCATTAATCTTGTGATGACTATGAGGAACAGGGGTTGTAGTCCAAACGTACAAACATATACAGCTCTAATAAGCGGATTGTTTCATGCGGGAAAAATGGAAGTGGCAATAGGGCTATACCATAAAATGATGAGGAAAGGTTTAGTTCCTGGTACGGTTACATATAATGCGTTGATAAATGGATTGTGTATGGAACAGAGATGCAGTATGGCTGTAAAGATATTTGATTGGATGGAAGGAAAGATTACCTTGGCGAATGTTCAAACATACAACCAGATTATAAAGGGGTTGTTTGCAATGAATGATATGGAGAAGGCAATGGTGGTTTTCAGTAAAATGCTTCAGGTCGGTCCATCTCCTAACATAGTAACATATAATACTCTCATCGTTGAAAACCTCAAATTGGGGCATCATAATAACGCAATGAGATTTTTGTTCATCATGAAGGAGAATGGCTGTCAACCTGATGTGAGGACCTATTGTGAACTTATTTCAGGTTTTTGCAAAGGTGGTAAATTGGATGTAGCAACTGAGCTTTTCAGTGAGATGGTTAAATGTGGCATAAAGCCAAACCAGTGGAATTATACAGCTATGATTGATGGTTACTGCAAAGAGGGGAAGACAGATATTGCCTTGTCATTACTTGAGAGGATGGAAGAAAACGGTTGTTCTCCTAGTATTGAAACTTATAATGCTATTATAAGTGCCTTGTCTAATGATAATAAAGCTTCTGAAGCTAGGAAAGTTTGTGCTAAGATGGAAGGGCAAGGATTGGTACCAAACACCATCACATACTCTTCTTTGATTCATGGACTTTGTAGGAATGGTGCAACCGATTTAGCATTCAGGGTTTTTGATGAGATGGAAATGAATAATTGTTTGCCGAATGTGCAGACATATAGTTCTCTGATTTATGGCCTTTGTCACGAAGGCAAGGCCGATGCAGCAGAGAAGTTATTTCACGAATTGGGGATAAAAGGATTGGCTCCTGATGTGATTGCATTCACATCTCTCATTGATGGTTATGTTTTGCTTGGTAATCTAGATCATGCTTTTACACTTCTTCAGCAAATGGTTGAGATGGGCTGCAGACCAAATTACCGAACTTACTCTGTACTATTGAAGGGCTTGCAGAAAGAATGCCAATTACTCACAAGAAGAGTAGTGGCTCAAAATGAGTCAATGTATGATTGCAGTTCAAATGAGAGAGATACTGCCGTTGATTTGATTGGCAACCTTTTATCTAGGTTGTCAGAGAATCGATGTGAACCAACCATTGATGTTTACAGTACTTTAATCAGTGGCTTGTGTCGAGAGGGCAGATCATATGAGGCAAGTCAATTGATACAGAATATGAAAGAGAAAGGTTTGTCTCCTGACAACGATGTCTTCTGCCGACTTTTAGTTGCTCACTGTAAGAATCTAGAAGTAAATCTTGCTCTGAATATATTCAATCTGATGGCTGAAAAAGGCTGCAGGCCTTCTCCTTCTATGTATCAAGTACTCATTTGTGCACTTTGTAGAGTAAGTAGGGTGGAGGAAGCTCAGAGTATATTTGAGAACTTGCTTGAGAAACAATGGAATAATGATCTCATTGTTTGGATAGTTTTGGTTGATGGGTTATTGCAGGAAGGATATTCAGATTTATGCATGAAATTTCTCCATCTTATGGAATCTCGGAAGTGTAATTTCAGTTTGCATACATATATTATATTGGCAAGAGAACTAGCTAAACATGGCAAATCTCTAGACAATGACTGCACAACTAAGAAGTTGAAAGAATTGAGCTCCCCTAAATAATTATTGTGACGCAAAAGCTATGGTGCATTGTCGCAATGAGAACTCAGGAATGGGATCTCTAAATTGCACTCTATGACAGACCAAATAGATGGCATTTCATTTGTGTATATAATTTCTTGAGCTCGCTGTACTTTGCAGCTTCATTCTCCAATAAGGTAAACATCTGATGGTGCTCAACCTTTATCCAGCATTCCTTTTTACATTATCTGTATACAACATAAATTATTTATTTCTGTTGTGTAAAGATTATTTTAGATTAGCTTGATTCTGATAGTGTTTTTGGTAATGCCAGAAATTACATCAAATTTTGTGTCTACTGGAATTCTAAAAATGACAAGATGGGGAAGCATTGGTGACTTGTTTAGAGGTGCAGGTGCTGAAAATTTCCAGGTAAAAAGGAATAACTTAATAGAATTATATATATAAGAAGAAAATTTGACTCGTCTGGTTAATTTAAATTTGTTGCTATGGCTGGCTTTGTACCTGCATGCAACTGAACATTCTTTTATTGTGTACTTGCCATTATGCTTATTTTGGGCCCTTAATTAAAATGACTATCTATATTTTCATTCTTGGTTCCATGCATTAAAAAATTCTTACTTGATTTGCTGAGAACTATTGATAAAGCCCCAATAACTTAGTCCGTGCTTTAGAAGTTCGTATTTCAAATTAATGAGATGCTGATAAAGATTCACCAATAATCCTTTTTGCAAAAACTAATTCAATATATGGTAGAAGAACCTTTGAAATGCATTTTATATGTTTGAGCACTTTAATTGTTCTTCAATATCCAACCTTACAGCTAAAGTTAGTACTGACCAAGATTTTCATCGAGTTAATACTTCATTTGTTGTCCGTAAGAGCCTCCATGACTGAGTAAATAAGCAAATAGCAATGCATGAATACTATTACTTATGAAGAAAGAAGACTAGGAACTGGCCTAATAACTCCGCAGGGTATATGAAAAGGTCACATGAGATCATAAAATTGCTCTCAGAAATTGAAGGGTATATGAAAAGGTTAGATGAAATCATAAAATTGCTACCAACTTATGAATTGCATCAACACGTATCTTTTGAAAGAAACTTAAAGTTCAGTTCTCCTTAAAATAAAGAGTAATAGAGATGGCTCTAGATAAATAAGCATAGTAGTAAAACTATATGTAGGACGTACGATATGATACTCAGTGAGGTTTTCTGCTTTATATATTCTGTGGTAGGACTCAATGCACAAGGTTCAGGCAGCATTGAGGTAAAACCGTGTCACAGTGTCATTCTCTTTTTTGATCTGTCAGAACAACTCCTGCACTTCTGACCTACCATCACCATAGCAAAGTGTCACCATAGCCGATACTTTGATCATGTTGATAACAGTGTCACACTTTTGTAAATATCAGCATTGGCAGCATCTTCCTGCTGTATGAATTTTATCTCAATGCACAATGACAGTTATCATTGATTTTACGGCAATCCTCCCACAAACACTTTGAATTCCACCAGTTCGCAGTTTACCATTGACAACACTTGCTCTACCATATAGTAAAACTCTGCGGTTCTACTATTCTAGGAAAAGTGCATTACTAGACTTGCGAACTTTTTTTTTTTGGCAAAAAGCATAATGAGGCCCCTTATCTCTCATTTTTTGGTTCATTAAGCCCTTGATCTTTTATTTGGATACATTAAGCCCGTGTTCTTTTATTTTTGGTCACATTAAGACCCTGATGATCGAAAAAATCAGCTTTGAATATAAAACTGGGTTAACAAAGTCTTATTCATTTCACCCTTCGAAATTTGTCTTTTTCATAGTTTCAAAGCAGTTTTTGATATGCGTAATGTGAGCTATAAGAAAATGTAAAAACTTATTTCAAACTGTAAAAATATAATTTTAAAATATAATTTTAGACACGGATGAAATGAATAATGCCTTTTTAACTGAATTAGATGTTCATAACTAACTAATTTGGCAAACAAAGACTTAATATGACAAAAATGTAAATGATCAAGGATTAATGTGTCCAAATAAAGATCAAGGGCTTAATAAACCAAAAATTGAAAGATTAGGGGCCTCAAGATGCTTTTTTTTCCTTTTGTTTTTTGTTATTTTAGTCCCTATACTTTTATTTTCAAAAATTGGAGCCCCTTGAACTTTATTTTTTAGTTTCTCGAGTTCTTTTAAAGCATGTGTTTAATTTTTATTTAATTGGGTCCTTGTATTATTACAAGTGTTGAAGTATAAAATGATCTAATTAACCATAAAATAAAAGTTTAAAGGCTCCAATTCACAAAATAAAAAAAAAACTTTTAAGACCTCAATAGATTTTTTTAAATTCAGTGCTCAAAGGTGCATTTTTCCACTATGGAGGCCATTCATCTAATGAGACAATTAATGGAGCACTATTGGAATAAGAAGGAAGATTTGCATATGGTTTTCATTAACTTGGAGAAGGCATATGATAAGATACCAAGGGAATTACTTTGGTGGGTCTTAATAAGGAAAGACATTTTGCGGAAATATATTGACATCATAAGATACGGCAATTAGACCAGCATTGTTATATGGTACGGAGTGTTGGGTAGTGAAACACTGCCACATCCATAAGATGTCGGTGGCGGAGATGCGTATGTTGAGATGGATGTGTGGTCACACGAGAAAGGACCGGGTGCGTAATGAAATAATTAGGACAAAAGTAGGGGTCACATCTATTGAGAATAAAATGAGAGAAAACCGACTAAGGTGGTTTGGCCATGTGAGACGTAGAGCGCTCGATGCGCCGGTTAGGAGAACCGAAGAGTGGCAAAGGGATGTAGTGGTGAGGGGTAGGGGAAGACCTAAGCAAACTTGGAGGAGGGTGATCGAGAGTGATATGAGTTTATTGGGAATTGAGGAAAATATGGTAGTGGATAGGACGGAGTGGAGGGAGCGAATCTGTGTCGCTGACACGACTTGATTTTCACGGTTTTATATGATGGTTCATGTTAGCCGACCCCGAGTCATTTCGAGACTAAGGCTTTGTTGTTGTTGTATATTGACATCATAAAGGACATGCATAAGGGAGCGTGCACGAGTGTACGTACCAGTGTTGGGAAGACCGAAGAGTTACCTATTACGATTGGAGTGGAGTGCATCAAGGTTCCGCACTTAGCTCATTTCCTTTTGCCGTTGTTATGGATGAATTAACGAGTTCACTTCAAGACGGTATATCATGGTGCATGTTGTTTGCAGATGATATTGTGTTGGTTGATGAGACGAAAGAATGTGTGTGGAGTAAGTTGGAATTATGGAGATAAACTTTGGAATATCGAGGCTTTAAGTTGAGCCGAAGTAAGATGGAATATTTGGAGTTTAAGTTTAGCGGCGACAGGAGTAGGGAGGTAGGGACAATCACCCTGGATGGGATGGGAGGGTTATCCAGGGCTCGGATTGCATCTGTTATTTAGGGTCGAAGTGGAAGAGTGCTACGGGTTTCCTTTGCGACCCGGTATGCCTAATTGAAGGGAAAATTCTACCGCACAACAATTAGACCTGCATTGTTATACGGAATAGAATGTTGGGCAGTGAAACACTGTCACATCCATAAGATGTCGGTGGCGGAGATGCGTATGTTGCGATGAATGTGTGGTCATACGAGAAAGGATCGAGTGAGGAATGAAACAATTAGGACGAAATTAGGGGTTACATCTATTGAGAATAAAATGAGGGAAAACTGACTAAGGTGGTTTGGCCATGTAAGCCGAAGAAAGGGATGCAATGGTGAGGGGTAGGGGAAGGCCTAAGCAAACTTGGAAGCGGGTGATTGAAACTGATATGAGTTTATTGGGTATTGAGGAAAATATGACAGTGGATAGGACGGAGTGGAGTGAGAATTTATGTTGCTGACACGATTTGATTTCACGGTTTCGTATGACGGTTTATGTTAGCCGACTCCGAATCATTTTGGGACTAAGGTGGTGTTGTTGGTGTTGTTAGTGCATCCTTGCAATACCACAATCTTAGTCAGCAGTGTCACCGTGTCAGTCTCTTTACAAACATGAGTAAATAGATAGCTTTACTACAGAAGAAGATTGAACAAGCAAAGCTCATGTGGAAGCTCTGACCTAGGATAGATTTATAACTTATAATGCAGTAGAAGCTTGCTAGTGGGATTTAAAATGCAATAAGCCATACTTATTATATTACTCATTATCTGCTATTTCCGTTGCTGAACGCCGATTATGAAGTATCTTCTACTTGATGTGGCTGTTGAAGAAAAAATATGTTGGAAGCATATTAAAGTTTGTATTCCATTGATGGCATGCTATCTTTTGTTTAGTCTTCCATTCACCCTTAGACTTTCAATTTATTCAGTTGTGTCTGTTCATTAAACTAGACTGCTTAATTTCTTATGGAAATCACATGTGGACAAGGAAACAAAACTGTGCAGACATGGCTTAATGATTATAAAAGAAAACAACTAATCTGTCTTCTTGATTATTACTTCAAATGATAGACTGCTTGTCCTTGCTACTTTTGAAACAGTGAAAGAACAAGAAGAAAAAGAACAATCTCACATGCCTGATGCCTGGTCTTCCTTTCTTTGGCAGGAAATAGCATTGCATTTGGATGCAGCAATCCGGCAAATTCAAACTTTGTAGAGTGACTCAAGAACTCGATACAAAGGTACATAATACGAGGGAATATCAACTTAGTTGTACAATTGTATACCTTATTTTATTACTGTAACCAGCAGTAGATCAATTGCTTTATTCATTTACTTATGGGAAGACAATAAATGCATTGGAAAACCTTTGGTAGATCATTTAACAGGAAGATAATCCATTGTATACATAGCAGCTTACAATTTGATCAAATAAAAGAAGAAAGGCAGAGTGAATTTGGTTTTACTGTTCCATGATGAAGATGGTTTAGTTGATTTTTTTTTGGGATTGAGAAAGCAAATTAAATTTGAATTATTCATCAGTTTTATATTTGTTCCATATACATGAAGTTTACTGCAAAGTAATTTGAATTGAATTATAATAGTTGTTTGCACTTGGACAGTCAATTATGCATCTCAGTAGCATAGTAGGCATACAGAGAAGTCCAAAAAGAAGAAAGAATTAATAAAAAGAGAAAACGACTTTGGATTCTCAAATCATTATCCAGCTACCTAATAATGAGCAAGAGCCTTGTCAATACCAGAAATAGCGTGGAAATGGGTTGCATTCTCTCTTTTATTATTTATAATGCATAATATTATTTTGTAACATGCATAAACATATAAAATAGGGACATTTTTAAAAAAATGTGTAGCACAATCACACTTTAATGATTGTGGAATTTTGTGACAAAATGTTACATTTTTTTTAAAAAAAAAATGTCTGATCATTTCAAGTTGCCATTTCAATTGGAAAATTCTATCAATTGAATTTTATTTATGCTGATATTTAAAAATTCTACTAGTACACTAATTTTTTTAAATGAATTACACCAGGGAAGGACAACAATTCCTTTTTGCCAAACTTCAACTGTAATACTAAAAATGCCTTTTGATTTTAATAATGCTGCCTGCTAATTGTTATTTATTTAGTGAGCCGCTAAATACCGCACTCAAATTACTATCACCGCCTTCATTTGGACTTTTTTGCCCTTCTCATAATTTTGATCAAAAACTAAAAATTCTCTCTTCAAAATCATAAACCCGAAAAACAATAATTGAAATTATGAAAATAATTGATGTGTAACAACCTGAACCACGAAAATGGACGATTACGAGTCGGAAACATTAAAATTTATGTTTTTTTTATCAAAGAACTCATGAAAATAATACATATTTTTCATGACGATTTTGTATTTTTTGTCACAAAAAATTGGGGAATTTTGCATTTTTCGTCATAAAAAATTGAACGATTTAGTATTTTTCGTCACTAAAAATTTTACGATTTTGCACATTCAAAATTTGGCCTAAACGGATGCGGCATCCGTTCGGCCCATGGTGGGGGCGGACGTGGCACTCCGCCCCACCAATGGTGAGAATGGATGGCGCATCCGCCCGGCCCATGGTGGGGGCGGATGCGCCATCCGTTCTTTCCATGGGTCGGTCGGAGTGCCACGTCCGCCCCCACCATGGGCCGAACGGATGCCACATCCGTTTAGGCCAAATTTTAAATTTTTCTCTCAAATTTTTTTTCTCAAATTTTGAATCAAAAATTATGCAAAGGGTAAAATTGTCAAAAGATGGCGGTAGTAAGGAATTTAAGGGCGATAAATAGCAATACTCTTTATTTATTTATTATTACTGTTTTGTTATAAAAGGTCAGTGTCAACAGTGCTAAACTATAGATTTTTTAAAATTACTTTTCCCTATAAAAGTATAAGTATCTGAATCAATAAAAGAAGGGAACAGTACAAGAGATCTTAGGTTTAATCAGTTTTGAGTGTGGAAAGAGATCTTATGTTTAGAGTGTCATGATATTCACGGTTTTTCTAAAGTAAAATAATTAAGAAATTATCTAACATGAACGATTTGTATATCAATTGATATGTTAAAACAATGACATTCTATTAGCATTATGTTAAAAACAATGATATACTAATAGTTTTATTTGTACTACATATGATTTAAAAATAAATAAAGATAAATCTGAGAAGGAACAATTTAAACACTGTATGTGGAAAAGGTAGGAACTGAACAAGAAAAGCATGGAAATAATGCATATTTATTTTGTTGATATCCAAGGAATAATAATAAAAAGAAAGATAGGAGCACTAGAAATTACTACAGTGAACTGAATATAGGTAAAATTGGAAGATTGCTTAGGATACTGTATGCTCTTCTATCTCACAAATGGACGAATTGCACTCGCAAATTAAAGGGACCACCAAACCATCTAATTCACTTTCTCCACCAAAATAATTGACACTTTACTTCTCTAATTCAGGGACTTGTTCTTTTCCGGTCAAAAACATAACTCATAAATTGCATCATGCTAATTGAAGTTTCCCATGAGTTGCAAAACTTTAATTTATTTCAATACAATCATTATCTTTTCTATTTTAATAAATAATTGACACAATCTGCCATATTTTTAGCAATTCCGAGACGGGGACTCCTTCCTTCAAGGCTGAGCACATGTTTTTTAATGTGGTGTCGAAATGGATGCGACGGAAGTAGATCAAGCAATTCATTTATGCATCATAGACCTCTTTAAATTTAGCTCTGTCATTAGTTCTTGTCAGCTTAGTCTCTCTACATGGTTCAGTCTCTCTATGTTCTGTCACTTCTATTAAAAGGAATATCAACATGATGACTCATGTGTTTGCTTGTGTTGTTGTATGTCAAACCTATTTTTTGGCATTCTTAGTCTAAGAGCATCTCCAAAAGACTATTAGTCCACTTTCTAAAAACAATATAAACAATTGAGGAGTGACTAATACATATTATCTCCAACAATACTCTTCATATTAACTCCTTATTTATTATTATCATTAAAATTATTAAGTATTGTTATATTTACAAATAGAGAGATGAGAGACTCTTTAATAATAAATTATGAATAAAGATGAAATAAAGAGAGACTGTGAGTGAAGAAAGACTCTTCAATAATAGAGAAGATGTGGATGCTCTTAATGATTTAGGAAGTTACTAATGGATTGTTAGAGTTCGTTTTTAACTTTTTCTTCTCAAATTTTAATTTAGCGGTTCAATTAAGAAACTCTTAGACATGTTAGGAGTCTAATCCATAGTAATGTACTCTCTCCGTTTCATATTACATGTCTTTTTAGAGAATTGTATAGAAATTAAGGATATTGTAAAAAAGACATTGTTGCTCTTTATTTATTGATTCCAATATTTATTTATTCAATAATAAGTCTATTATTCTAATTAATTTATGTAAACCCGCGTTTAATAGTAGAAAAAAAGATGACTTAACATTTACTGATCATATAAAATGACATGTAATATGAAACAAAAAACAAAAAACAATCTCTAAAAAGACATGTAATATGAAACGGAAGTAGTAATTAAGTTAATAAATATGGTTTGTTTTTTTTAAAAAAAAAAAAAGAAAAAGAAAAACGAGGGTGAAATACCTACTACAATTAAAAAAGACTAGGTGGTGACGTCAAACATAAAAAACCAAGATTGGTTTGTCTTTTTAATGAGAGAGGTAATCTTTGAAATCATTAGCGATAAGCATAGAGAGAAAGTGGCTTTACTCTTTTGGCTGTTCAAAAAACCAACATGCTAAAGGCAATTCGGTAAAAATCCATTTTTATTTGTGGGTTTCCTTTTCTTCTCTTCATTTCATGGACTAATCCAAAAACATCACATTCCCCAAAAAAAAGTTTCTATTCCCAACTTTGTCGTTTACCCCTCACTCATCATACTAAACGACATGCCAACTCCCAAAGGCAAAAAGAATAGGTTTCAAATAAAATTAGTAAACATCAATCCACCATTCGCCAAGTTATTTATAGGCAAAAAAAAAATAATAATAATAATAATAATATCATCGGGTTTTTCATTTTTGGTGATCTTTTATTTAAGATATATTATGTCTTTCTTTTTTTTCTTTTATCACATTAAGCCTCCTAAATTAATGTTAAAAAATCAATTTCCAATCTAAAATTCGGTTAACAAAACGTCATTCATTTCACATACGTTTGGAATTTGCATTTTTCACGTTTTAAAAATAGCTTTGACATGCGTAATGTGATTATAGAAAAATTGTAAAAAATTTAATTCAAACTGTAAAAAATTACAGTTTCAAAGACAAATGAAATGAATAACGTCTTTTTACCTGAATTGATAGATGTTCAAAATTAACCAATTTGCCAAGCAAGAGCTGAATGAGATATAAATAAATGATCAGGAGTTTATGTGTCCAAATAAAAAACGAAGAGTTTAATGAACAAAAAAAATGAAAGATTGGATGCTTCAAGATTATAAGCATAGCTTTTATTAGTCCATATATTTTTAACTGACTATTTAGTTCTCTTATTTTAATAATACAATATTTAGTCCTTAATTTTTACTCTATTCAACAGTTTACAAGACTATACTCTTTAATAATTCAAATACTGTAAGAACTAAACTGTTGAATATAATAAAAGTTAAGGACTAAATAGTATATTGTTAAAATACGAGAACAAAATAGTATATTAAATAAAAATATAAAGACTAATAAATTATTTATCCTAAATTTAGTACTTTAATAATATAAAGGATAAGGTCCAAAAGCCTCAAAGTTTTGGTGAGAGCTAATTTAGCTCCCACATTCAAAATAATGTGGTCACAACATTTATCAAATGGAGCAATTAAAGCTTTCACTAATAGAAATTGATAAATTGGATGTTTGTGGAAGTATGACGTGACACCTAGATATAGAGGGGTCAACGGCACCAATATTTGATGTGTCAATTTCTATTCATGAGACATTTAATTGCGTCGTTTGACAAATATTAATATTGAAATGATATTGTTTTATATGTGAATGATAAATTAACCATTCCTGAATTATTTTTTTGAGGCTATTTCAATACCTTATCTCATAATATGATAATATACTTTATTGTTAACTAAGTCAAGAGGAACGATGATGGTCCAAAAATAGAAAAGTACGTGAATAAAGTTGTTTAGAACCAAATTTTATATGGAACTACCTTTTTTTTAAAAATAAAAATTTGCGCAATACGCTTACATTAAAGAAGAAAGAAAATCCCCACCAAACCCGGATGTGATTTGAACCCATGACCTCCCAAAGCATAGGTAAGCTCTCAACCACTAGACTAAGAGCTTCACCACAAAAAAAAAATTCTCTTTTAATCAAACAACACTTAAATTATCTCATAACCAAAAAATTTAAAAATTAAAGTTTGTTAGAATATTATTTCCACCATTTCTATGATGAAAAAACCCTATTATTATAGTGGTCATTTTGGTGAAAGTTAAAATGATATCATTATGTTACGTAAATACTTCATCCGTTCTATGATATTTGTCTTTCTATTTTTTTTTATTTTATAATGTTTGACGTTTTGATTCAATCCATGTACATTAATCGATGTTTTACCAAATATATCTCTATTTAAGTTTCATTTTTATTTTAAAAATAGATAAAAATTAATTAATAGATGTAATTAATACAAGAATAATAAAGTGTTTTAGTTAACATTAATTATATTTCTTAATTCTTATGTCTTAATCCTAAAAGATAAATATTACGAAACAGATGGAGTATCAAATTCATAAGCCATATTTATTTGATTTTAAAGATAAAAAAAAATGGGTTACTAAACCCATCCACTAATTTATACTTCTAGCCCCGGGAATAGACCGAACTACCCTTTGCACTAAATTTGAAAAACCCAAAACCTCTCAAGAACCCTATACGATTTTTGCTCAAATCCGGACAAATTAGTGAACCGAATCATGGATGGTGACAAAAGCCGTAAAGGGAAAGCTAAAATGGTAAGATTTACCGTTTTATTTCATTGATTTTAGCTTTGATTTGAAACCAGTCGTTCGTTTTCTGAAATCGCCGGAATCGCAGTCGGGCGTATGAACATCACGCCCGACCTGTGGTTCCGGCGTAAGGGAATCACGCCCGACCAGTGGTGCGGGCGTGATAGCCACATGCCCGCACCACTAGTCGGCGTGATGCTCGAACGCCCGAACCATAGGTCGGGCGTGATGCGCTTACGCCCGCACAACTGGTTGGGCGTAATGTTCATACGCCCAACCAGTGGTGCGGGAGTGATTCCCTTACGCCCAAGGTTTTTTTTTATAAAAATTTACATTATTTACAATTTTATTAATTTAGTGTAATTTTATAATTTTAGTATAAATTTAGTATAATTTTAGCATAATTTTTACAATTTTATTAATTTAGTGTAATTTTATAAATTTAGTATAAATTTAGTATAATTTTAGCATAATTTTATAATTTTAGTATAATTTATTATAATTTTATAATTTTAGTATAATTACAATTATTTACAATTTTATTAATTTAGTAGTATTTTAGCATAATTTTATAACTTTAGTATAATTTACATTATTTACAATTTTATTAATTTAGTGTAATTTATATGTTACCATTTTTTATTAACTATATGTAATTTTTTTTGTAGACGGAGCGGCCTACTAGGGGTGGGAAATCCATCCAGTCATCTGCTCGTCGTCTAGATATGGACGGCGAGGATGATACACCACGTCATACGAGATTACGTGGTATTGATATATCCGGTCGTAGGCGTAGAGGGGCTGCGACGGACCAGTTGAGGAGGGGACCGATTGTGGAGCAACCCGATATTGATGGATCGGAGGGGGCGGAAGATTTTGATGATAGAGAGCCTAATAGCGATACTGTGGAGGACTACCTAGATGTGGCAGCCCGGACAGTGCGACAGTCTGTAGTTGCACGTGATCGCGAGGTTGAGGATAGCGATGAGCAGCCGACCCCGAGGAGACAGCCGACCCAGCACGTAGGAGGTCATTTTGCGAGTACAAGTATTTTTTAGTATTTTAGTATAATTTTGTATAATTTTAGTATTTTAGTATAATTTTAGTATTTTAGTATAATTTTAGTATTTTAGTATAATTTTAGTATAATTTAGTATATTTTAGTATAATTTTAGTATTATTTTAGTATATTTTAGTATTTTAGTATAATTTTATAGCTTTCAGGGACAAGCAAACGTCCCAAAGCTAGTGAGGACGAGAGCTGGCTAGTTACTGGACCGGTGGATGGTGGCCCCGTTGATGGTTCCGTGATTCCTAGTTTTCTAGGACATGTTGCCTCACGGATGCTGGGAGGAGAGATTCAGTCGTTTCTAACATGCTACAACAGATCATCAGCATGCCGAGATTTGTGTCAGTGGTTTTCTGGTGTGTCACCCGAGGTAAGAATAATATAGTGTGTCAACATTTATTGTAATTTGTATTTTTAACTATAAACATAAAAAAAACATTCAGTAATTGTATAAATTATATATGTGTCATTTTACAGCTGAAGGAGATGATCGAGAAGACTGGTTTGTCTCACCTTCCACATGCCATGTTTAAGAACCTCGACACTCCGCTGTTGACTGCGTTCGTGGAGCGGTGGCAGCCCGATACGAACTCCTTCCACATGCCATTCGGGAGATGACTATCCAGCTGCATGATGTGTGGCAGATTCTTCGGATCCCGATCGACGGACCGATGGTGTCCGAGTCTACCACTACTGACGGGCTTCATGCCATGTGCATGATGATGTTTGGGGTGGATCAGGTTCAGCTTCTGTTGCCGGGCCGACATTTATGGGGTGGTGGAGGTGTATTTGTTCAGGCTGTACACGGGCTTGTCATCCAGGGTAGGGATGACGCTACTCGGGCCACAACGTGGATGTGGCTTATGCTTGGATCCACTCTGTTTGTTGACAAGAGTGGAGATAGGATTAGGCCGGCCCATCTTGCTGAGGTTTACGGCGGTGTCAGCGGGGCAGCTGGACTATCATGGGGGTCTGCTACACTTGCCATGTTATACCGGTAGCTGGGGATAGCGAGCAGAGGAGACTGTTCAGGTATATGCGGATGTTTGACCCTACTGCAGGCATGGATATACGAGTATTTTTCGGTGTTCCGGTCGCATAGAGGAGCTCACTTGATCCCAGATGACCATGCCCATGCACTGAGATGGGAGGTCGGGGTACCAGGCAAGACGACCACCCGACTAGATACCATACACGGGCAGCTGGACCGTATGACGGCAGCAGAAGTATTTTATAAAATTTTAGAATTAATTTAAGTATTATTTATAGTATATTATTATTTTTTATTGAGTATTATTTTTTTCAGGTGACGTGGTTGCCTTATGGCCCTGTCCCCGATGATGATCGGCTTCGAGTGTCCTACGCCGGTTGGATACGGTGTAGAGACATCGTCGAGCCGTATATGCCCGATCGAGCGCTGCGACAGGTCGGATATACTCAGCCTATCCCAGCTGAGCGTATTAGACCTGATAAAGCAGTACGACCATGGAGATCTATAACGTATAAGCTCACGCATTCCTTAGTCACAGTTGAGGATACCTGGCGGAGATTTCCATCGGCTCGGGGCATTGATCGGAGGAGATGCCGACCAGTTGGATACGATCCCACTGCCTGTGATCCTGCTTATATGGACTGGTATATGCGATATTCGCATCCTCATCTCCTTCATGCACCACAGGCTGGACCGGTACAGCATGCTCGCGCCAACAGCGAATTTGTAAGTGCATTATTATTTAATATTATTATTTAGTATTAGTTTATATGTGTTTAATTTTTAATATTTATTTTTTTTTTTTTTTTTGCAGTGGGTTAGCTGGTTGTGGCGTGTCACCCAACTATCGGCTACCCACCGATCTGACGAGGATGCTCCACGCATTAAGAGGGAGATGGATGAGTTTATGGATGCGTGGCGTCGGGCGAGCTAAATTATTTTTGTAGAACTTCATACATTTTAACACTTTTAATATTATATTTACTCTTTCATGTTTATAAATTTTTATGTTTATTAATTTTTATTTTAATGTTTATGATTTTAAATTTTATTTGCTAAAGGGTAATACTTGTTAAAATGCCATAATTTTATTTCTAAACGGATAATTCGAGTTACCACAATTATGAACTTTTTTTTGTGTGATTTATTCATGCGGGCGTGAGGTAATCACACCTCACCATGTGGTGAGGCGTGAGGCTATCACGCCTCACCGTAGGTGCAGACGTGATAGTCCCACGCCTCACCGTGTGGTGAGGCGTGATTACCTCACGCCCGTGTGCCGGGAGAGGTTTTTCCCCCAATTTCCGACCTCAAAGCCTGAAAGGGTACTTTCGTCCTTTCACAGGCTAGAGGTGAGAAATTGGGGCTGGGTTTAACAACACCCATAAACCATAATAAAAGCAAAGAGCAAAATTGAAGAGCCAAAAGTGTAAATTACCGGTTTTTTAAAGGGAAAAACGACATCGTATTAGCTAAGGAAGTTATTCCCTTGAAAACATTGTTCCAAATGCTATTCTCCATTTGATGGTTTGGCAATTAGTGAGCGGCACTCTTCCTTCCCTTAAAAAAGTCCGTTTGCCCTCACATCCACCAACTTGTCCTTTTTCACTTTGGATCTTTCCTTCTTACTTGCTTATTCTTATTCATATTACATCACTCTCATTTTGGGTAAACTATACACATGCTCCCTCAACTTTCATTATACTTCTTAAACTTCAAAAACAAATATTATCACTTATCAACTTTACACTTTACTAAACCGTTTCTATTATTGAATAAGTCAAAATAACCAATAATGATTTCAAAATAAAAAAGTTTAAGAATTAAAATGGTTTAGAACTATATTTCTCATGAAACTACCATTTGCAACTTTTCAAATCTCTAAAAAGTTCAATAATTAAAGTTGGTTAGAATATTATTTTTATACAGTCAACAATGGAATTGGAGTTGTCATTTTGATCTAAAGAGTAATGTAAAGTTTAGAGGTGATGATGAAAATAAAGGAAAGTTGAGGGAGCATGAGTGGAATTAAGGCATATAATTAATAAAAAGGAAATGATTATAAATAGCCCTCCCTCCTCCTCATCATCCTATTCCTATACCAAAAGAAAAAGGAAAATGGGTAGACAAAATGGTGATGCAAAAGTGGCAGCTTCATCCATAGCTCTTCTGCAAGAGAGATTCAGAGAGTTACAGAAAATAAGGGAGAGGAGACAGGAGAAACAGCTTCTGAAGCTGTTTTCATCACAATCTGAAACAACAACTGCAGCAGCTATGCGTTTTGAGGGAAACAATTCAAACATGAATCATCAAGAATCTCTTCTCTCGCTTGGACTCAACAATCATTATGGTGCTAATTCCATCAATAATTCAACATCATCAACTCTCACTAGCTTTGAAAATTGTGATGTTGATACATCTCTTCATCTCTAAATAATATGTATCTATGTATGTATGTATGTATTTGCCTCCTGTAATGTAATGTAATTTTGATCATATATCATCATCATCATCATCATGTCTTATGTATAAAATGGGAAGAGTTTAATTAATTACTATGTTTATTCTAATATTTCCCTTGCTATTTTGATAATATTAATATTAAAGTAGGTATTATTGGATTGGAGGAAGGAATCCAGATTAATAGTTTTGTGTTTGTTGTTTGTAATTATTTATTCTTCTTCTTATTCTTTGGAAGTATGTAGATATAGTGGGGTGGGTGGTTTTACCTCCTTGTCTCATTGCATTTTGCTTCTTCTCTTTCTTCTTTGCATTTGCATTTGCATTTCTATTTCTTTTTATCAATTTCTATTTTCACCACAAAACACCATTCCTTCAATTCAACTAAATTATAAACTTGATCATCCATCCTACTAGCTCCTTTGATGCTAACAATATGTTTCTCTATATGTTATATTTGGGGTTAGAAGAAATCTATTTGAAACTAGATACTATTTTAAAAACAAACACTGTTTCAAGCACTTAATGCCCAAGTGGTCACCACATTTCAATATGCTAAAACTATCTCTCTCTACTTGCATGGAAGGTTCACGGTTTCCACTCTTCTTGGGATCAAATACTACACCCTTCAAACCATAACAACCTTAATTATATATATATATTATTGATACGAGGTGTAAAAATAACTCTCACAATGAGAGTAATTCTATATTTAACGTTTAAACGATGCAATTTTACTTTTAAGATTGACAACAAAAGAGCAAATTTACCCAAACCCGTCTTAAACTTTTCGGAGGCCATGTGCTAAACTTTTATCAAGACTCTTGATATTAAATAGAATTTTGTATTAAGACAATACAGAGAGTTTGAAAATATATGAATTTTGAATGGTTGAATATCTAAATCACATATACACTCAGTACTTTTAGAATATCTTTGTTATTGATTATGATGGTTCAATACTATTTTAATTAGGACTCTCGCATATTCGACATTAGTTTCTTTATTAATGAAATTGATTACACACAATGTATCATATCGAACACATGCAGTTGAGGAGGTTATAACCGCCTATACACATGGACCAATGAAGGAAGCACGTCGACTCATAAAGTTTTGCCATTAGAATGCACTAAATCCCAATGGCCCGTCAGAACCTGAGTTCTGGCTTTTGAGAAATTGCAGAAATAGTAGAGAGAAAAGATAGAAAAGAAAGAGAGAGGGAAGATTTTAGGAAAGAGGAATATGAATTACTTCATTAATTAATAAGATACCCATCCTAGCCTAGTACAATGTGTGATCTCTTTAAAAAAAAAAAAAGGGCGGCCCGGTCGCATTACGCGGCCCCGCTGAGCGAGGGTCCGGGGAGGGGTCCCACCACAAGGGTGTATTGGGGGCAAGCCTTCCCTTGCCAATTTAATTGGCAAGAGGCCGCCCCTAAGACTCGAACCCGTGACCTCTGGTCACACGACAACAACGTTTTACCGTTGCGCCAAGGCTCGCCCTCTAATGTGTGATCTCTTTATTAAAAAAAAAAAAAGAGGATCAGAATTGGTTAGTATTATGGTGACATCATACCACAGCCGTCACTACAGTCCAAAATGTAAGAAACTTGTAGCAACTAGCTACTCCTAGCTCACGGGAGTCTTTTAGGGGGAAATAACCGAATAAAGAAATACAATCAGCTAAGACAATAATAGAATTCTCAAACTAAATTTACCAAATATCACCTTTGATACCTCAAGTTTTTCCCCTCCTAGCATATGTGACAATACCCCCTCCATTACTGCATTCTTGTCCCCAAGAATGAAAAATTCAGGGATTTGAGTTGCAACAGTAGTTTGATCTTCCCAAGTAGAGTCAATGGAGGGTAACCCAACCCATTGAATAAGAAGTTAAGGAGCTGCTTTGTCTTCTACTATGGCATAGCGGGTATTTAAGACTTTAGTAGGTTAGATGATGAATTCTCCAACCGAAGTGGGTGGTAGGATAGTTAAAGGAGGATGTGTTGGATCAGGCTGTTTCTTTAAGAGAGACACATGAAAGACATGTGAATTCGACAAGTGGCAGGAAGTTGAAGCTTGTAAGCCACTTTCCATAGTCTTTCAAGAATCTTGAAGGGACCATAGTATTTGGCAGTAAGCTTGAGGGAATTGCGGAGAGCCAAGGAAATTTGTCTATAAGGTTGGAGCTTGAGGAATACATAGTCTCCCATTGTGAATTCTCTATCAGGATGCTTAGCATCTACAAGCTGTTGCATTCTGTTTTGGGCAGAGGAGATGCAGTATTTGATTTGAGTAGTTAGCTTAGCTCGCTCCTGTAACAATTCCTCAATAGAGGCCACATTAAAAGACTACAGGGGAAGAATAGGCAATTTAGGAGCTTCACCATAAAGTGCCTGAAAAGAAGACATCTTCAAGGCACTGTGATAAGAAGAATTATACCAGAACTCATCTAAATTGAGCCACTTAAACCACTTCTTGGGATGGAGAAAACACATACTCCTTAGATAATTCTCCATACATTGATTAAGCCTATCAAATCGCCCATCCATTTGGGGATGATAGGCACTACTGGATTGCAGTTGGGTGCCTAATAATTTCATCAACTCCCTCCAAAATACTCCTGTAAAAATATGATCCATGTTAGAAATAATGGACTTAGGCATTCCATGTAGTAAAAAAAATGTTATCCAGAAAGGCTTGGGCCACATGAGTGGCATTAAATGGACGAGAAAGGTCGACAAAATGACCAACTTTAGAGAACGATCCACTACCACAAGAATAGTGTCATACCTTCTAGAGCTACTCGATTAGCTACGGCGCCCGGCGCATCTCTCCAAGGGTGTCCAAAAGTTCTTTTATAGAAGGGCTTTGGCTTCATGCGACAAAATGACCAGCTTTAGAGAATGATCCACTACCACAAGAATAGTGTCATACCTTTGGGATTTGGGCAATTTTTATATAAAACCCATTGCTATATCCTGTCACGCCCCTGAGGGAATTGGGAGAGGCTGGAGTAGGCCTAGATAGGTAGAATGGTCTGCTTTACACCTCAAGCAAGTATCACAAGTTGAAATCCATATAAAGACTGAATTAGACATGTGAGGTGAGTAAAAATGTTGATGCAAACTGATGCGGATTCTGGAGAATCCTCACTAAGGGATAAGTGTACCCCGTCGTTATCAAGTAATAAATTTCTGGTTTAAGTCCAGGTTATCGTCCACAGGATTTATTTCTGCAAGTATCAAGCTACTCGATCTCGGATGTTATCTAGGCTTAGGGGGTTTTGAGTTTGGTTTGTTTAATTAATCTACTCCTAGGTTGAATTATGCTAATCCTAGTTAAGTTATTTGATTCTAACTAAGTTATCTAATTCTAGCTAAGTTATTCTAACCCTAACTAAGTTACTCTACCCCTAATTGATCTTTTACCAAAGCAATTAACTGAATGAACATGAAGGAATACGATGATAACAATGATAGAATGTTTAAGCAATTGAATTGAAACTAAGTCGCTTGTGTCCAAGGCGATTAACCCGACCTATCCTCCTAAAGTCCCTAGTTCGTGATTCCCTTGTAAGGCCGAAACTAGCTCTAAGGCTCAGTAATTTGGGCTTAATCTTCTATAGGGTCGTCAATCCTATAGGCACTGACTAGGTCAGATTCAGCTCGCAATATGTGCCAACCTAATTTTGGGATTATCGAATGAGTTAAACCAATCAGACAAAGCGTAAGACAAAGATTAAAATATCAAAACAATTGAATGAACAAAAACTATATTATATATCAAAGATGAATGTATTGTCACGAAGTTACAATAAACCTAGAATTCATAGCATGTATCAGAGGTTAGACAGAATATAAAAGCAGAAAAATCCCTTTCAGGGAACCTGTCTACCAATGCAGGCGTCTTTTTAGGATTTAAGGATGGAGCTTGAGTAATCCTCGGTGAACGGAGCTTCGGAGGTGTCTTCAATGGAGGTTTGAAGGATATGGAGGAGGTGGAGAGGATTTCTCAAGGTGGAAGCTAAGCTAATTACAAAAGTAAAAGATATCTAATTTACAATTGAAAATTCCTATTTATAGACGCATCTCGAGCCTCGTTTTGACCTATTTTCATGTCCTAGTTGGTGTAGGAAGACGTGGGGCCGAACGTGGCTTTGTGGGGGCGGAATTGGTCTTTTTGACCAATTCCCGCAGGGTTGCTCGCCGAGCAGGAAAGGCTGCTCGGCGAGCAGGGCTGCTCGCGCCGAGCAGCCCCCTACTCGCCGAGCAGGCCTCTAGCGGCCTGCTCGGCGAGCAGAAATGGCCCGTGGGGCCCTGCTCGCCGAGCGTTTTTGCCTGAAGCGCGCTCGATCCAAGCTCGATAAGTTCCGCGACCTTTTTCGTCCGACTTCACACCTGCACACGCATAAAAACTCCGGAAAACATTAGTCCAAAAGCCAAATTGATCCGTCAATCGCTTATTTTGAGCAAACGCTTCGTTTGGTGTGACTTTTGACGGACCAATTAGCTTCAAAAGATAACGGAATTCTAATACGCATGCTATTTCGGCCGTATTTGCCTAAATTGATTACAAAACGAGCCTAAACGACGAAAAGTAAATAGAATGTTTTCAATTCCTAACTAACTCACACAAAAGCATTTAAATGCGAGAATTGCTCGCTTATTAACCAAATAACCCTAAAAACCGTCCTAAAACCGTACCCAAAGATATGGGTTTTTGACCCTTATCACAAACGCGTAAGAGTACCTTTAATACCAGAATGACCACCCAATGGAGAATTATGACAAAACTCAATGATTTTCTCTCGTAAAGTGGTAGTAGAACCAATGTATAATCTAGAATGCTAACTTAGGCATCATAGTGGAGTTGTCGGTCTCCGGCTACTCATTTAACTTTTTTTTCTGTCTCATCTTAGGCGATCGATTAGTTGATAACTCATCCTAAGATATTCTCACATCAAATTAGAGCATTGAGCATGGATCGAATATCGTTTATAGCTCGTTTGAGTAACATCACGAATCCCGTCACTTTAACCCCTCAAGTCATTGAGCTCCCTCGTCCAAATGAGAGCTCTTTTCGAGAGCCTAAAACTCCCCAAGATGTCAATGACAATCCTCTTGGCTTCTTAAAATCACTCATGATCGAGATAATCGTATGGACGAATGTCTAGGTTTAGTAGACCCAAAGAGTAGGATGTTCATGGATGGGATCATCAAAAAACCCATCTACAATAGGGGAACATCTAGAAATTGGTAAAACGTAATTAAAGGTGATCATGCCACAAAGATGGCACACGTCAGGGCTCAACTCAAAGAGGCAGAGAAAGCCATCAATCGGTCGAGCAATCAAGACTGGGGTGCCTACTCAATCGAACATCACATCATTTATAGATGTCCTTACCAGAAGGAGATATTTCATACGTCTAAATGCGAAAACTCAATGGGAAGATCCAAAAAGAAGGAACCCAGTTCGCTTAGGCATCGAAGGAACCCAGTTGGTTTAGGCACCAAAGTCATCAATCTAGATCACTCTCTTTACCTTATGATGAGAGCAGCTAAAAGATACCTGAAGTAACCTACTCCCCTCCACCAAATCACTCACTCTAGAAACACCTCATCGAGCTTATATCTCCTCGAGACTTTAATTTTGAGAAGTCAAGTCAGACGAGTGTGATGATTAACAAGTCAGAAAGCAATAGTTTTAGAAAATTGTGGATATGTCCAACCAAATAAGTGGAATTATACTAGTGCGTTGAAACGTGAGACAATAAAGAGATCCTATTAGATCTCATTAATGCAAATATCGGTGAAATGAGAGCTTGGTCAAAATTGATGGAGGCAGACTTTAGAACCATTGGTGGCAAAAACCGGGGGTTTTTAGTTTTGGGTTTCAACTTCAACTTCAAACTCATTTCAAGCGAGAAGAGGAAGCAACCCAATTATGACAGTTGAGGCAGAAGTTAGAGACAAAGAGAGGTATGAAATGAAGCAAAGTTTGAACCTTCGACGGATAAGTCCAAGCTTACCTTGTGGTTCCTCATCAACCTTTACGACAACAAATGAAGTGATATAGTAGTATGATAAAGATCAAAGGATTTCGAATAACAACAATAGTAGTATGTTGGTCAAACAACTGGTTTAACGGATTCTACCTAGCAGAATTTCATCAACTTCAGTATTTTGGTAAGTCAAAGAATTTTAATAATTGATAAAATCGTGTAAGAATTCTTCCATTTGTCTTGTGAATAATGATTGTGGTATTATTTTCTTGATGTTTTGTTTCATTTGTGAATATTGATATGGTTGCATTAAATATATTCAGATACCAACATTCACATTTTATATTATGAATATTGTTGTATTTTTTTTTTTGTTCATTTTGCAAGGTGCATATTTGAAAGAGAAAGTAAGGGTCAAAGCATTGAGAATGTGAACAGGCAGAAACTAGAGCAAATATCAGCTAGTTAGAGTTTTGTGAAAGATTTGTTTGGCTAGTTAACATCAATGGTCTTCGCCGACGTATCAAACCCCTTTCCCTCGATCACCGGAGACGGCGATCCCTTAAGTGGGGGAGAGTACATTGGGGGGGGGGGGGGGGGAATGGGTCATATATGAACCCTCTTATGGTATATTATGGTAGATATATTAAAGAGTAAAATAGATTATGATGAATTATATAAAAAGAATGGGATGAAAGACATTGATTATAAGAGAAGAGGGGTTAAAACCAATTTGGTGCTTTTTGGAGAAATGATTACTAGTATGGTATTGGTTAGGAAATATTTCTTCGAAATGAGCTATTTTATATCTCAGTTAATAAATGTCTCATTACGGTGCTAAATGCACCATAATGGAAAAGAAAAAAATTGCAGAATCCATTTATTTAATATTGCAGGAATCCTTATACTACCTTTAAAAGAGGAGAATATTTTTATATTTTTATAAAAGTATATAAAATAATTATCTATAAATACTAATATCAAACAAAAATTATTGGGGTAAAGGTCAAATGTGACCCTAACTTTTTTTTGAAGTACATATTTGACTTTAACATATAAAATAGTCATAATTTAATATTATTATTAAACACTTGGTCTTCCATATCACTTCGAGGACCATCAATTCACATTTGGACACGTGTATTGTGACTCCACTTAATAATTAAAATAATGTGACCTTTTATAATAATTGTGGGTCCATGTTACACGTGAAAAAATATGTATAGAAGGTCTTCTGTTTAACATAGAGAACCGAATGCTTCTAATAATTTCTCCATAATTTAACCCTGAAGTTTCAAAGCAAGATCAATTTTAGCTTGCATTACCGAAATTTTGAAAAAACCGGTTTGACTGTTATTCAACTATCACACCAGACTTCCAAATATAATTACGATTAAGATATTTAATATATCATCAATATAGTTATAAAAAAATCTGTTAAAATGCTAACAATTAAGTCCGCCACATACAAGTTAATCACAATTTTTTTTATTAAATATGTTTAAAATATATTATGCTACTAATATAGTTACAAATAACCAACAAAAAATTTACGAAACTGTTTCAATTTATCGACAAACCCAGTCAGTGGCGAATACATGATTGGTCCATTTGGGCGGTCAATTTTACACATGCATACATTTTTTTTTTTGCTAAATCGAACTTGCTCAATTTTTTTTCGTGTATATACGTGTTATAATCTGAATGATCCATATCTAATTTTTACATACCACTATAAAACTTCTCAAAAATCAAGCTAGAATTGGCTTATAACAGTATGATTGAGTCGTTTTGAACAAACTTAGAGAAATTTATCGTCTATCATATATAAATCAAGCTGGATTTATAAATAAATACAAGCTCAATGAGTTAATTAACCATTCTGAACCTTAATTTTTCAGAATAGGAGACTGAAACCATCAGCTCCCCCCCCCCCTTATCTCCGCCCCTAAACTAATTTATTCTGTAAAAAATTATTATCGTGACTATTTACCCTATAAAGCAATTTTGAGTAATTAAAAAGACTAATTTTTACAAATTATTCAAAATACAAGATATAAATTTGCAAATTAACTGAACCACAAGTATTGTTTGATTGAAAAATTGACTAACATATCCTTTAACTGAAAATTTCACAAACCACATAACTTATATTTGCGGACTTTTAAACCACGGAAATTGTTTTTACGAATCAGTTAAACCATAAAAAGTTTCTCAAAAAAAATTAAACCATAAAATTTATTTTTGTATTTTTTTCTAAAATTTATTAATATTGAATTTTCTATATTTATATTTCATGATATAATTACTTAATATCTAAGTTTATGTTTTTCATATATTTTGAAAAAAAAAACTATACATAATTTTATATCCTCCCTTTAAAGAGTTGGGTAGTGGCTTTGTTCCCTTTTTCTTTCATTATAGTATATTTAGCACCATAATGAGACTTTATTTAATTGGAGGTATAAACAGTCCCTTTCAAGAAAATATTTCCTAATTAATACCATATTAATAATACTTTCTTCAAAAAGCACCAAATTGGTGTTTAACCGAAAGAAGAGTGGGATGAAAGATTCTGAATAGAGAAAGAAGATTCACATAAAGATCCTTAGAGTAGGAAGACCCGGAAGAAGGTCCATAGAAAAAGAAGACTCAGATGAAGATCCTTGATAATAGAAAAGGTTTATTCAAAATTTCAAAAAATTTCAAAAAGTACTTTGGTTATTGTTGAGGAATATGTTTACAATTGTAACACACGAAATGTTCTTCGATCGAAGACGTTCAAGTTGCAGATTGTAGAAACAATGGAATGATGGTTGAAGTTGAAACCATTTCTAGAGACAAGCGAGCAGCATGGAAACTCAAGCAGAGTTGAAGTGCGACCTGAGATCAATTTGGGAAACAAGAAGCGGACAACTTGGCGGAACCTCAGTAGCTTTCGAGTAGAAAGCAAATCCCTCTACGGAGGAAATGAGCCTGATCACGCGGACGTTGATCCTCTAAGTGTGGGAGAATGTTATGGGGGAGTTTGGCCATAGGCAAACTCAACCCCAAGCATTGATAAGGCTACAAGAAGGCTTCGACACAGAGTGAAGATTGGAACATAAAGATGTACGCTGGAGGGAGAGACCGAGTTGGTATAAGAAACACTACACGGGACATGGACTACATCTGAGATTGGATCCCCGTCACCCCCTAGGCCAGTTGTCAGTACTGGCTTAAGTGACCCCCCTCGTCCACTAGGGACATGAGAATCAGTCAGACATTCTTTATGAAAGGAGGCGAATATTGTTGAAACACCTTTCCACAAGATTTTGATTTGACAAAATCATTTAAGCTTAATCCATGATTAAGAGACAATTAAATTTAAGTGCTTTGATTTAATTGTACTAATCCGTTTGTTCAATATTGAGTATAAATATACATGCAAAAAGAAACAAAGATTAAGACAGGACAAAAGTCAGCATGAGAACACAACACAAGCTGAGTGAAGAGCAACTCAGCATAAGAGAAGATAAGTCATCTTCAGAATAAAGCTGAACAAAGAAGCTGAGTGAAACAAAGCTCTGTATAGAAGAAGTCTGCTCCAAGTAATAGATTCTACAGAACGAAGCTGACCATGAAAGCTGAGTAGAAAAAGAACTCAGTATGAAACTTGGTGAAAATCGAAGACAATGATTATCGAAGTGAAGCTGAGTAATCTCCAGGACAACATGATTAATCCGTTAGCTAAAAGACAAATTCGACAACTGTCTGCACCAATAGTAGAAGTCTTGATTTACGCAAAAGCCAAATTCCAAGATGCATGGCTTAACTGTTCTATGCTACAAGACAAACTGCCGCAAGAAAACAAAGTCTGTAGGAAGAAGACAAATCTGACATCTGAAGAATTCAGAAGACAGGATTGGCCTGCACATCTGAAGCTGACCAGAGGTTTGTCCCCCTAAAAGAGCCGTTTTGGAATCAACGGACAAATCAAATTCAAATGATTTGTTCCTCACATTTCAACTATAAAATGGACAAGGATATCATTTGGAAGATTGCCGATTTACAGAAAATTACAAGTGAGAAAGATACAAATTCAAAGCACTCAAAACAAAAGAGAAAGCTTACACCAAATCTTCTATTCTTTGTGTAAATGCTAGATTGATTGTTTGTAATCATCTAAAGTGTTCTTTATCTTAAAAAGAACAAGTGTGTGATCAATTGTAATATTGAGAGTGTGCGTGCTGAGTACTTGGTATTTAGTACTTAGTGGTAGAGAAATCTAAGTGCTGGGTTGTAGCACTTAGTAGGAGTTGAGTAGACGAATAGAGGAAGGTACTCTTGCATATTCAACTGCTTGTAATCGATTTGTGCTCTACCCTTAAAGAGCTCAGTATTGGATTCTGAAAGCCCGGAGGATTCTGGGGACTGGACGTAGGCAGAGAGGCCGAACCAGGATAAGTGATACTGAGTAATTTCTAACTCTCTCAAATATATATATATATGTGCTTGTGTTGGTTGTAATATTTACTCAGCATATCAACTGTTAGAAGCTGACACTGAGTAAATTGGAGTGCTGAGTTGGAAGCTGACCACACAAGTGTCAATTCCCAACTCACTAGTAAAACAGTCTTAGTCAGCATCTGACTAAAGCTGTCTTACATTAAGTTCGGCCAAGCTGACCAAAGGCTGAGTCAATAAACTCACCAAAATTATTAAGTCAGCAAGATTAATTAGCGAAAAAGTTATATTAGTTCCTAACCCCCCCCCCCCCCTTGGAACTAATCACACGGGACCAACAAGTGGTATCAGAGCCTAAGCTCACTACTCAAAGATATAACTATCTTGAGCGGATCCCCATAAATGGCTGAGAACAGCACTCGTTTCCTTCCAGGGAACCAAACAACACATATACTCCCTGAGGGATTATCTATTAGTCGGCCTCCCCTATTCTTTGGATCTAACTATACATTCTGGAAGAATAGGATGAAAAACTTTATTCAAGCTACAAACATGAGTGCATGGCTTGCAATAGTTCAAGGCCCATACGTGCCATATAAAACTGTTAACAATGAGAAAGTTGTTAAGAGTGAAACTGAGTGGTCAGAAGATGACCTTAGAAAACTTCAAAATAATGCTTCGGCTATCAATATGCTTCATTGTGCTTTAGATGCTGCAGAATACAATAAAATATCAGGTTGTGAGTCAACACATGAGATATGGAAAAAGCTCGAGGTGACCTATGAAGGCACAAGCAAAGTCAAAGAGTCAAAGGTGAATCAACACATGAGATTGTATGAGCTGTTCGAAATGAACGACAACGAGGACATCTCCGGAATGAATGAGCTAAAAAGACTCGGCAAGAACTTCACTGAAGAAGAGCAAGTGAAGAAAATCTTGAGAAGCTTACCCAAGAACTGGCAAGCTAAGAAAACTGCAGTAGAAGAAGCTCAGGACCTGACTACATACAAGTATGACGAGCTAATTGGGTCTCTGCTGACTCATGAGATCTCAATGCAAAACTTTGAAGCTAAAGAGAAAGAAAAGTCAGAAGACAAGAAACAAAAATCACTTGTCATGGAAGCTGACTCATCAGACGATGAGGAGATGGCCATGTTTACACGAAAAATGAAGAAGCTGTTTAGGAAGAATGAGAAGAACAGTAGAAGGCCATCCAGAAAAAATGACAGATACAAAGCTGAGTCCAGTGACAAATACAAGAAGGACAGCTCCAAGCCTGTCACATGTTTTGAGTGCCACCAAACTGGGCACATTAAGTCAAGCTGCCCAAACCTCAAGAGAGATAAGAAGGGAAACAAGAAAGCAATGGTAGCAACATGGAGTGACAGTGATGAGTCAACATCATCCGAAGCTGATGCAAATGAAACGGCAAACATATGTTTCATGGCCGATGATGCTGACCACTCTCAATCTGAGCAAGCTGACCTCTCTGATGAAACTGACCAGGAGGTACACAACAATGAGGTAACATCCTTACTTTTTCTTAGAAATGAGATGGTAAATGCCCTGAGTGATTTATATGCACTAACTAAAAAGTGCAATAAGAAAGTAAAGGCACTCAGCAGGCGGTGTGATGAGATTGAAGAGGTCAAGCTGAGTGACCTCCGATATCTTCTCCAAGACAACTCAACTTTGCATAGCAACATGGAAATTATGCAAAAGTTTGTCTCGGAGGTCCAATCAGATTCAAAGAAACTGAAAAAGGACGTCACTACCTTACAAAGCCAAATAAGAGGCTCAAATAAAAATAAACCCCATGCTGAGTACTCAAGTACTAGTCAGCATAAACAGTTCACACAGTATGACTATTGCGAGAAAAAGGGACACACAAGAGAAGTGTGTTGGTACAATAAGCGAACTGTCCAATGTGACTTCTGCGGAAAGAAAGGACATACCACAAAGGTATGTTGGCATGCTCAGCACAATAATGCTGACCACCCCCAAAGGGTAATTCATTGTGACTTCTGTGGCAAAAGTGGCCACACTATCAAAGTATGCCGTCACAAATTAAAATACGACTTTGCACCTGTTTATGCTAACAAACGAGGACCTAAAAAGAATTGGGTACCTAAAGATGAATAGTCTAAAATGCAGGTGAGCCTGAGATGCGTGGAGAAATCAAAACTGTGGTATATAGACAGCGCATGCTCGAGGAACATGACTGGTGATGAAACTCAGTTCATCACACTAGAGCTTAAACGAGGTGGAAGTGTAAGCTTTGGAGACAATAAGAAGGGTAAGATAGTCGGCTCAGGTACTATCGGAGGTAACCCAACTATTGAGTCAGTCTCCTTAGTTAAAGGTCTCAAATACAATCTGCTGAGTGTAGCTCAGCTTTGCAAGAGCGGCAGAAAGGTTGTATTTGATGATACTAAGTGTCAAATACTCGAGGGAAAAACAAACGAATTAATTTTAACTGCCCCTCGTCTAGACAGTGTATACATGCTGAGTTTAGAAAAACAGTTTTCTAAAAATATATGCTTAGTGTCTAAAGAGGATAACTCCTGACTATGGCATAGAAGACTTGGTCATGTAAGCATGGATATTCTTGCCAAATTAGCTAGAAAGCAACTAGTTGAGGGATTACCCAAACTTAAATTTGAAAAAGATCATTTATGTAAAGCTTGTCAGCAAGGCAAACAAACTAAGAAGTCATTTCAAAGTAAAAATATTGTCTCAACCAAGAGACCATTGGAATTACTACACTTGGATCTTTTCGGACCTATCCAGCCACTCAGCTTGGGTGGTAAGAAATTTTCCCTAGTCATTGTAGATGATTTCTCTCGGAACACTTGGATCATCTTGCTGAGTAGCAAGGATGAAACATTTGAGATGTTTACCACATTGATTAAAAAGCTTGAAAATGACAAAGACCTAAGAGTAGCTCATATTAGAAGCGACAATGGTGGAGAATTCAAAAACCAACAGTTTGATGAATTCTGTGAAACCAGTGGTATTGACCACAATTTCTCTGCTCCTAGAACACCTCAACAAAATGGGGTTGTTGAAAGGAAGAACAGAACAATTGTTGAAATAGCTAGGACTGTGCTGAGTGAAAATAGGCTTCCAAAGTATTTCTGGGGTGAAGTTGTCCACACAGCATGCTACATTCTGAATAGGGCTTTAGTTAGACCTATTCTTAAGAAACCCCCATATGAACTTTGGAAAGGACGAAAGCCCAACATTGGCTACTTTCGTGCCTTTGGGTGTAAGTGTTTTATACTCAACACAAAAGATAATCTTGCAAAATTTGATGCCAAAGCTGACGAAGCGATCTTTTTAGGGTACTCAACTAACAACAAAGCATATAGGGTATATAATAAACGAACTCAGATTGTAGAAGAGTCTGTCCATGTTGAGTTCGATGAAGCTGACCCTGCAGGAAAGACAACTCAGCTCACTGAAGATGAACCAAGCTCAGCTTCCACTGATCAAAATGAAGCCTCTGAGTCATCAATACAAGGGCTAACCAAAGGTAAGCAAGAGAATGAAATAACCTTTGCTGACCAATCTATTCCTGCAGAGATTGTAGAAACAACTGTTCCAAACAACTCAACATTACCCAAAGAAATAAAAATTCCAACAGGACACTCGGAGAAGTCCATTCTTGATGTTGCTGACAACAAGCTGATGACAAGAGATCAGCTTAGAAAGTATCTCAGCAATGTTGCCTTCGTCTCAGTACATGAGCCAAAGAATTTTGCTGATGCTGAGCATGATGAATATTGGATCAACGCTATGCAAGAAGAGCTTGATCAATTCACAATAAATGAGGTATGAGATTTAGTACCTAAACCTAGGAATCAAAAGACCATAGGAACTAAATGGGTCTTTAGGAATAAACTAGATGAGCAAGGCAATGTAGTCAGAAATAAAGCCCGACTCGTAGCCCAAGGCTATAGTCAGCAAGAGGGCATAGACTACGGGGAAACCTTTGCACCCGTTGCTAGGTTAGAAGCTATATGAATACTGTGTGCCTATGCTAGTTTTATGAACTTTAAATTATATCAAATGGATGTTAAGAGTGCATTTCTTAATGGTTTTATAAACGAAGACGTATATGTTAGTCAGCCTCCTGGTTTTGAAGATCCAAAATTTCCAGACCACGTTTATAAACTCAAAAAGGCTCTATACGGCCTAAAGCAAGCACCAAGAGCTTGGTATGAGAGGTTGACCAACTTCCTGCTGATCAGGAATTATGTCAGAGGCAAAGCTGACACAACCTTGTTCATTAAGAAAAAGGGCAAAAATACCCTACTTGCACAAATTTACGTAGATGACATAATTTTTGGTGCTACTGATGATTCTATGTGTAAAGAGTTTAGCAAACAGATGCAAACTGAGTTCGAAATGTCTATGATGGGCGAACTCAACTTCTTCCTTGGACTTTGTAGATACCCATTTTTGTCCGGACCAATTTTTAAGTTTTTAATAAATTTCATTCAAAATTTGAACAATTCATGAATTATCCAGAATATATGGTATTATCTCGAAAATAATTTATTTGGGAAAAAATTGTGCTATTAAGGGTAATTTGTCATATTTCGGTATAAATCGGTAAAAATATCGAATTATATTCAAAATGCGACTTAATAGAATTAAGGTATAATTTTGACCTATTATGAATTTTATTCGAGATATGTTCCTCATATTTTGAATAAAATTGAATTTGCTTGAATTCGAGTTATAATTTATTAATTAAAGGTCAGATGTCAATCAATCGAATTAACATTTCAATGCGTATTTATTTGTCGTAAACTATATTTAGAAACGTCTATAGTCTGAATTGCGAATTATGATGTAACATCGAATATTAAAGTTAAAGTTAATATTGACTTTGGTTACGATTTATATTATAATTAAACGTTTAGAATATAGTTGATTTCTAAATAATGAATTATGACAAATGGATTAAAAAATTGAGAAGTTAATAAATTAACGACAATTGAACGCTTAAAATGAAATTTTCGGTAATAAATAAATATTGCATTATTAATATAAATATTTCTCTTATTATTTTTTGTTTTTACAGTAATTTTGACGGATCTAAAGACCCGCTCACCAATGTCTGAGATACCCAAAAATTCCCGCTATCCCCGAAAAGCAAGATCAGAATTATTCGTACGAGTCCAACAAAATCCAAAGCACGGGTTATTGTAAGTTCAAGCCTAACAAATTCCAAAGCTCGGGATTTTGTCCGTACGAGTCCAACAGAGTCCACTCGGGTCAAAAATAATTCAAATTCAATCCGGGTCCGTATCAAATTCAGGTCAGAATTCAGTCCAACGGCGTCAGTCTGCAAAAAATCACAATTACAGGGACCAAATGGCATTTTTGCCCCAAAAAATCAATAATTCAACACAGCATGGATGATATCATTCAACAGGCATCGAGAAGTGAAAATGGGAAAGCAGATTAACAAAACAACCCTCAAGGGTACAGTAGTAAATAGGGAAAAATGATGAAACTCAATAATTCACAGTAAAATTTTACTATAAATAGGAGAGTTTCATCACTGTAAAGAGAAAAGGGAATTGAGAGCCAAAAACACAATGTAAGGGGAGGGGAGAAAAAGATCTGTAATCGCAATGTAAAGGGGAGCAAGAGATTGAAATTTTGATCAGTGTAATAGGAAAGCCTCAATGTAACAGCAAACAAAAGTGAAGGATAACACACTTTTGTAACAGCAAGAACAAGTTCTTCATCAATATTGTAACAACAAACAATCAATCAAAAGAGCAAGGTTAATCCGTTTTCCAATTTATTCACAATATTTTGTATCTATATAAACTACCTCCTTATCATTGTTCATCATCATTTCTATCACTTTTTCATCCTATAGTAGCATTATATCAAGAATAGAGAGTTACGTTTCGTGCCGAGTGAATCGGTTCGAAGGCTCAGAACGCCCTCCACAGTCGATAATGGCTCCGGTTGCGTTTCTGAAGCCGGTTTGAGAGCCCTAAAAGGCTCGCCTCACAAAGAACCAAACTCGGGCAAGTAGAACAGAGACTAGAACAGGGGATAAACATAGCAAAATCGAACGAGCATGGCAAATAAACTCATAGGTATCCCAAACACAGTGAATATAGCCAAATACCCATCCCAAGCCAAACAAGCACAGCAAAACACCCCATAGTTATTTCAAACCAAGCAAACTCAATGAAAACCCATCTCTATCCAAGCCAACGCAACAAGTATCTCAAATCAGAGGCAATAGAATAGAACTCGCAAAAAGACCCGAATAGAAACCGAGGTCGGAGAAAGAAGAGAGAGAGAGATAAAAAGGAGAACACCAACCTTGTGATTTAACCTTGCATGTAGGATTCCCGTAACCCGAGTCGCCTCTTGAGGAGTTTAGACACATCACCAGAGGCGAGGGACGACAACCGTCTCCGAATCGCCCGAAAACGGACCCAACGGTCCGAACTATGTCAAAACACAGAGATAGCCGAAAATCCCCATAGGAGGACCAAGAGGACCTAAACGGTAGGAGAGGTGTCCGGAAATCACGAATCGGGGAAAGAGAGGAGTGATCGGAGTAGGAGAAAGGGGTGAGGAGAAGAACATCCGAGAAGATGAGGGGAAGAAGAGAAGATGAACTTTGTGGAATATATTAAAATGAATGGAGGGTGGTTTTGGGCCTAAATATAGGTATTTTATGTTAATTTTGGACCTTTAAATTGGGTTAGAACAAATAAGCCCATTTAATTTAATCATTTCGGTTCAAGTCTAATTGTCCGGTCCCGGGTGTCGTTAACCCGAGATAATTAATCGTATAACCCGAACATCATCCGCTAAACAAATGTTAAAAATATACAATTAAAATTCCTTTTGTCCTAAGATTAAAACATGGGTCAACTCGGGTCGAATACAATTCATTAAAACTTTACGGAAAAGTGGTCGCTCTAAGCTCATTTTTATTATTAAATTTCTCGAGCTGATTTAGCCTAACAAAAATCATTTTTCCGTTTTGTTTCGTTGCAAATTAATTACACCCCCCCTCATTTCATTATTATCATTTATTTCTTTGATCTAGTCCTTTTACGTGACACGGGCATATTTCGTTAAGTTTAATAGTGATTTTATTTTATGAATTTATGTGCATATAATCCGTTTAATTCGTTAAATAAATAAAGTACAAATGCGTCGTGTATATGTGATATGCGCGACTTCAAAAATAAATCAATTCGAAATGTTATTTCGGATCAATAAAATTCATAGCCATATCAATTCGGATCGATGTGAAAACGTCATCCGAATCTATAACCAAATTAATTCGGATTGATGTGAAAACGTCACTCGAATTCATAATTAAATTAACTCGAATTGATGTGAAAACGTCATTCGAACTCATAAACCAAGTTAATTCTAATCGATGTGAAAACGCCATTAGAATTATGTATTAAACCCGATAACCCTAAAAACCCGCAAGTGCCTAGTTTATATCGACAATTCAAAGCAATACGAATAGCAAACACATAATATCACAATAGTACCGATACGTCGGGCGGGGTAGGGTGAGATCACGTCTCTTCCCTACACGTAACCGGAAAAACGAACCTAAATCTCTCTGAAGACCATGCTTACCAAGCCTAAACCATACAGAGTCAATCCAAACAGATAGGGCGACCAATCACGCCCGCACACACGTATTTTCAAGTGATGATTGGTGGCGACTCGAAACCTTAAAACACGAGAAAGGCGGATCGAGCCGACCACACACCCCGACCTGCGAGAAAACCGGAAGCCAGGGTGCGACAAACTTCAAATCAAGCAAGGTAAGAATGGCATCTTCATAAGTTAGTCTAAGTACGCCAAGGAAATGTTAAAGAAATTTGATATGGAAGAATGTAAGCCCATATCAACCCCAATGGGTACTGACACGGTCCTTTGTGCTGACGAGAAAGGTAAGTCTGTAGACAGCAGGTTATATCGAGGTATGATAGGCTCTCTACTTTATCTTACTGCCAGTAGACCTGATATTCAGTACTCAGTATGTTATTGCGCAAGATATCAAGCTGACCCCAGGGAATCTCACTTAATAGCTGTAAAAAGAATTTTCAGATATTTGCAGAGCTCAGTTAATGCAGGTTTATGGTATCCAAATACAAGTGACTTCACACTGATTGGATATACTGATGCTGACTATGGACGAGATAAGCTAGACCGAAAAAGCACTTCAGGAGGATGTCAATTCCTAGGAAGCTGTCTGGTTTCGTGGTTTAGTAAAAAGCAGTCATCAGTGGCCTTGTCTACAACTGAAGCTGAGTACGTTGCTGTTGGAAGCTGTGTGGCTCAAGTCCTATGGATTCAGCAACAGCTTGAGGATTATGGTGTCAAAACAGAAACAATAGAGGTCAAATGTGACAACAAGAGTGCCATTGACTTATCTAAGAATCCAATCCAACACAGCAGGATGAAGCATGTCATCATAAGACATCACTTCATCAGAGATCATGTACTCAAGGGTGAGATCAAGCTGACTTATGTTTCAACAAATGAACAGCTTGCGGATATCTTTATGAAGCCTTTGGCTCGTGAGCAATTCAACATACTAAGGGAAGCTATCGGTATGTCTAATCCTCTTCAATAAATTCTATGTGCTAAATTGAATGTTGAGTGATTTCCATGATGAGTGATTTGTGAAAAGTTAGTAACTATTGCATGCTGAGTTAAGAATTACATGAAATCACCCTAAGCTGAGTAGACATACATGCTGAGTGATTTTTCCTAAGCTGAGTTACTAAAGTCCACACACAACTATCCTACGTAAAACTGACTACTCAGAATCGCAAACGTTTGACATTCTTAATGCTGAGTAAAACACATTTAAAACATTAAATGCTGGCACGCGCATTAATAGCCACCTAGGATAACGTAAGCAATAATGAGAAATCCCATGCGCCGAACGTGTCATAAATGACAGAATCCCTGTCGGTTGATAATCTCGAGGTTAAACAGCTAGTTCAACGTATAGGATTCATTAGCACCTCTATAAATAGTGGAAGTTTTCCCACTTATCACTCTTTACACACGAAATCTTTGGCATTCGAATTCATCTCTCTAAATCCCAGAAAATTCTCAAAGAATTTATAGAAATGGCGAAATCCCAAAGTCCTTCCGGTGGCGGTAACAACGATGACCACGCCGATGAAAACCCTAAGTCTCATCCTCAACAAGGTCAGCATGACCTAACTCCAAACAGAAACCCCAAAACTGACCCAGGAACCTCTTCAAAGAAGAAGAAGAAGGATAAGCAGCCGAATGAGAAATTCTTCATCAAGGTATACCCAAGTGTGAAGAATCATGAGGTTCTTCGATGTAGGTGGTTCTCCCCAAGTTTCATAACACATGAGCAACCGTTTTGTGAATGGATTGCGAAAAACGGATGGGCTGGACTCTTTTCGCTTCTTGGAAAAACCTACCCTAGGTTAGTATGTGAATTCTACTCCAACCTCTGCGTTGATGGAAGTGATGCTGACCATCTAGTCACTCACGTTAAAGGTAAGAAACTCACCATTACCCCATTCCTATCTCGCAACCTTGCTAAACCTTCCAAACACCGGAAAGGAATTTAGGACCACTAAGGAGAAGTGTGACCACACAGTCACTTTCTGTAAACCTGCTGGACACAAAGGGGAAATACCTAGCACGTGCATGGGGAAAAACCAAAAGATGGCGCACTATATACTAACCAACTTCATCTTCCCAAAGTTCAACGCAGCATCATCCGCTTCAAACTTCGAGCAGTGCTTCATTTGGCATATGCTGACCTACAGCCCCCTCAACATGCCCGTATTTCTGGTAGGAGCACTCCAACGGAGTACTATCAAGCTCAGGCTGGGTTCTCTTATTACCCGAATTCTTGTAGACCACCAAGAAGGGAAAAGGGGTCATTGAGGCAGCTCAAGGGGAAGCTGAGGGTGAAGCTGAGGAGGAAGCTCAGGAGGAAGAAGATGCTGAGCTACCTCAGGACGAGGATATCGCTGTAGTCGAAGCTGCTGTCCAAACCAAGCAAGAAAAGAAACGCAAGGCAATCCAAACTAACTCAAAGGATGTCGATGCTGTCCCCAAGAAGATTCGAGTTTTATCTAAGGGGAAGAAAATTGATGCTGACCAAGGTAAGTCAGTAGAGAAAAGAAAGAGGCAAGATGAGCCTGAGGAGCTAGAAAGTGTGGAAACCCCTCTGAAGAAGAAAAAGAAAACTGCGGAGCTGAGTCCAGTTGAAGTTGTTCCTCTTGGTTTTTCTGTTCCTGATGATGCTCACTTCATCAAAAGCCAAGAGATTGACCTTGAGCAAAATCCAGCTGATCAAGAAGAAGAAGAAGAACAAAGTGACAATGAAGGTCAGCATGATTATAATGAGGATGTTGAGCAACATCAAGAAACTTATGCTGAGCAAGAACAAACAGAGAATGCTGAGGAAGTTGAAAGTCCAGCTGAACAGAATGTGACAGGTGATGCTGAGCTCCCAGAGCAAGAAATAGTCAGGGAAGGGCTCAACACTGATCTTGGAATTGAATCATCACTTAATTCCATTCCTGCTGACTCACCTCCTCCAAAAGCAAGAAAGTTAAGAAGGCTTAAAAAGAAGGCCTACAAATCTCCAGCTATTGACCTCCTAGAGGATTCACCCCCGATGGATGAACTCACAGACCTTACAACTACTCACTTTAAGTTCTTCTCATCACATCCTGAGCCATCCATACAGGAAAACCAAGCCTCTGTTACTCATACCGAGCAACACGCCAAGACTCCAGAAAATCCAAACCAAGCCGAGCAAGATCTCGAAGTCCTAGCTGCTCAAGGAGACAAGCAAGCTAAAGAAAATCCTGCTCAACCTGAGGTGCCTCCTCCTGCACCAACTCAAGTTGATATTGAGCAGGTAACTATCTCTGCCGATCCACCTACTTCCCATCCTGTTTTGCAGAACATTGAGCAGACAGCTCCTGCTGCTCATTGATAGGGGTCAAAAACCCCTATCTTTGGGTACGGTTTTAGGACGGGTTTTAGCGTTATTTAGTCAATAAGCGATCAATTCTTGCATCTAAATGCTTTTGTGTGAGTTAGTTAGAAATTTGAAACGTTTTATTTACTTTTCGTTGTTTAGGCTCGTTTTATGATCAATTTGGGCAAATACGGCCAAAATGGCATGCGTGTTATAATTCCGTTATCTTTTGAAGCTAATTGATCCGTCAAAAGTCGCACCGAATGAAGCGTTTGCTCAAAATAAGCGATTGGCGGGTCAATTTAGCCTTTGGACTAATGTTATATGGAGTTTTTGTGCATGCGCAGGGATAAGTTTGGGCGAAGAAACGCAGGTTTGGCATTCGGCGACCGCGTGGGGGCGTATCGGGCAAGACTGCTCGACGAACTGGCCTTCGTAGGCCAGCTCGTCGAGCAGGCTGTGCCTGCTCGCCGAGCAGGGCCTTAGAGGCCTACTTGGGTGAGCAGGCCCTCAGAGGCCTGCTCGGGCGAGCAGGGAGCCTGCTCGCGACGAGCAGTGCCTGCTCGCCGAGCAGCTCGCCCTGCTCGACGAGTAGACCTGCAGGAATTGGTCAAAAAGACCAATTCTGCCCCCACGACTCCACGACCGGTCCCACGACTTCCCACCTGCATAAGGACACGAAATAGGTCAAGAAGAGGGCCCGAACCACGTCTATAAATAGGATTTTTCCAATGTAAATTAGGTATCTTTTATCTTTGTAATTTTCTTAGCTTTTCATCTTGAGAAATCCTCTCCACCTCCTCCATATCCTTCAAACCTCCATTGAAGACACCTCCGAAGCTCCGCTCACCGAGGATTGCTCAAGCTCCATCCTTAAGTCCTAGGAAGACGCCTGCATTGGTAGACAAGTTCCCTAAAAGGGATTTTTCTTCTTTTATATTCTGTATAGCCTCTGATCCATGTTATGAATCCTAGGCTCATTGTATCTTCGTGACAATACTTTCATCTTTGATATATATTATAGTTTTGTTTATTCAATCGTTTTATTGCTTTAATCTTTGTCTTACGCTTTGTCTGATTGGTTTAACTCATTCGATAATCCCAAAATTAAGTTGGCACATATTGCGAGCTGAATCTGGCCTAGTCAGTGCCTATAGGATTGACGACCCTATAGAAGATTAAGCCCAAATTGCTGAGCCTTAGAGCTAGTTTCGGCCTTACAAGGGAATCACGAACTAGGGACCTCAGGAGGATAGGTAGGGTTAATCGCCTCAGACACAAGTGACCTAGATTAGGTTTTAATTCAATTGCTTAGACAATCTATTTTCATTATCATTGTATCCCTTCGTGTTCCTTCAGATAATTGCATTGGTAAGAGATCAATTAGGAGTAGTTTAACTTAATTAGGGGTAGAGTAACTTAATTAGGCGTAGAATAACTTAGTTAGAATCAGATAATTTAGCTAGGAATAGTATAATTCAACCTAGGAGTAGATTAATTTAAGAAAAACAAACTCAAACCCCTCTAAGCCTAGATAACACCTGAAACCAAGTAGCTCGATACTTGTAGAAATAAATCCTGTGGACGATACTTGGACTTTCCAGAATTTTATTACTTGATAACGACGGGGTACACTTATCCCTAAGATCGGCCTCATTCGCGTGAGGCCGCGTCAAGTTTTTAGCGTCGTTGCCGGGGATTTATTTCTTCTGCAATATCGAACCAAAGGTCGATTTGTTAGTTTAGGCATTCATTGTAAATATCCTTTGTTTATATCATTTATACCTGTTTATATACTTGTTTATATTCATACTTGCATATACAAATACTTGTTTATTCATCTATACCTAAGTATATATGACCTTTCTATACTTGTTTATATCTACCATGTTTTCGTATAACATGCGTAGTTGTACATACCCATTCTTATTCATACTTGTTTATATAAACGTATATTTGTATCTGTTAAATTCATCTATACTTGTCTGTCTGTACCTGTTTATACCTTTTATACTTGCTCATTCTTATAGTTATGTTTGTTCATATTCTGATTCATACTTATACATACTTGTTATCTCTACTAGTCTGTACCATGTACATCAATCTATATCTGTCAATATAAACCAATAGGAATACCTGTATAAAACTGTGCGACGTTGTATGATGTGTATAATTTTCTTTCATAGGAAAAATTTTTGTTTTCATTTATTTCTTGTATTTATTTCTTCTCAGCATATGCCTACAAGATCAGCAAGAATACCGTGTGTCCCTCTTAACCCTGAACTTGAACGTACTCTTCGCATGAGCAAACAGATTGGAAAACTGAAGCAAGATGAGATCATCGAGCCTATCAAGATGACTGACAATGAACGGAACACTGAGAACACCGGGCCAGAAAATGACACTCGTCTGATGAGTGAGATCCTGGCACCACACCGACACCAGCACTTGTCCGGCATTGCCGCTCCGAATATTCCGGCCAATACATACGAAATCAAGTCCGGTATAATTCACTTGATCCAATAGACCGGATTGTTTGGAGGGGAAGCACATGAGAGCCCGAATGATCATCTGGATCGCTTCCTAATGTGCGCAGACACCGCGAGAACAAATGGGGTTCCCCAAGATGCTTCTAGACTGAAGTTGTTCCCGTTTTCTCTAACTGGGCAAGCTTTGGAATGGCTAAGAACACTGGAGCCCGGATCAATCACGACTTGGGCAGGATTGGAGAAGGAATTCTTGTCCTACTACTTTCCTCCCTCGAAGACAGCAATGCTCTGGGGTGAGATCACATCCTTCCACCAACCCGAGCACGAAGCGCTCCACACATCTTGGACCCGATTCAGGAAAATGTTGCGCATGTGCCCTCATCATGACATACCCAAGCATCAATTGGTGAGCGTCTTCTATCACGGATTGACACCCACCAACAGGGCTATTGTAGACTCCGCAGCGGGTGGAGATTTGTTCAGGAAGACAGCAACAGAGGCGTATGATATGATTAATGAGCTGACTAGGAAGAGCGTGCAGTGGCAAGAGGAGAAACTCGCTGGCCCCACAAGGCAGCGGGTGTTTGCTGTGGAAGAACAAGAACAAAATCCAAGTGTTGCGGATATAAGTAGGAAGATGGACGTCCTGTTGGCTAAATTCAGCCAACCTCCCACCTGTGTGCACTGTGGCGGTGACCACCATGGAAAGGACTGTCAGGCAGGGAGCCCTTTCGCTGGAGATGGGGTGGAAATGGTCAATTATGTTGGGGGGCAACCGAGGTACAACCAGAACTATAACAACTACAACCCCAACAACCACAACTCCTACAACAACAACAACAACAACTATAGGAGGCCTCAGCACCCGAACCTATCTTACGGGAATTCAAATCAGAATGTGCTTCGACCTCCCAGCGGCTTTGTTCAGGAACATAGAGAGCAGGGGCTTGGCATGCCCCCATATCAACAGCAGAACCAAGGGCCAATGCAACCTCCTAAGGAATCTGACGAGGTGGTTACTCTCTTAAAGGAGATCTCGGCTAGGCTTGCCAACAATGAAGCTTTTTGCAAGGATCTGAGCAATCAGGTAGCCCAGATCAATAGGGACAGGCAGGAAAGGCCACAGGGTTCTCTCCCAAGCACAACGGAGAAGAATCCAAAGATCCTGAGAAAGGATTGAGTAAGGGGGAGAAATCGAGTTCTCCTCGGTTTAAATTCAAAGCTTGAACAATTATTTCTGCATTTTTCTTTTCTTTTTATTTTGGTTAAATTTGGTTGTTAGTTTTTAATTTGTATTTTTATTATATTGTCAAGCTTTGCACCCCATACTCGTTCTAAAAAAAAAAAAAAACGCCCCAGCTCGGGCGAGCAGGGCACTGACGCCCTGCTCGACCGACACAGGCTGCTTGGGATTTTAATTCAGAACTAAAAAAAAAAAAAATATATATATATACATAAAATAAAGATAAGGATAGGGGATATCATCCCCTTCCTTACCTTCTTCTTTCTTTCTTTCTTTCTTTTTATTCTCTTCTTTCTTTCCTTCTCTTTTTTTTTTTCTTTTTCACAAAACCTAAAACCTCAAATCCTCCATACTAACCCGAATTCAACAACCAAGGTATGTATTCTTACCTATTTGTGATTTCTAAACATGTTTCTAGGTTTAGATTTTAGTTTAGGGTGTTAATTTTTGAGATTTGGGACAAAACCTAAGTTTTGGGTTTTTATCTTTTTTCTCAAATAACCTTTTACTTGCTTTTTAATTCTTGATATTCTTGCAATATATAGTTACATTATGATCAATATGTGGTTTGGGTATGATTTTTGTTCTTAATTTGTGAATATTTGGAGAAATTGCTCAATTTGGGTAAAATCTCCATTTTAGCTCAAAGTTCAACTATTCAGTTTATAGTTGACAACTTGCCAATAGAATTCTATATCACATTCTTAACACATTTTAGTCACTGGGTATCTCTAATTTTGCACGAATTTAGAATTACGGGTAAAATACTTAGGGACTGAAAGCTTATGGTTTTGGTCCCTAAGTTTCTAAACTATGGTTTTACCTATTTATTGGTTATTTGGAGGTTTATGTTTATGTTTGTGAAGAAATTCTGACTAGTCCGTTTGGTCTATCTCTCAGGCACTATGGGAAGGAAAGGCAAGGCCAAGATCACAGTTGATAATGAAGCCGACTCTGACATCGAATTCAGTGACGCTCTGCAAGTTAAGTATAACCCACCTTTTGGGCTAGTCGATGAGAGAGAGGGGATGTTGTATCATTGGTTTTCTAGGCAAGAACTTGCCACTCTAATCATTGTTGACCAGAAATATCTAGCATCTATAGGTCTGGAAAAGGATTTCAATGAAATCCTAAAATTCCACGGTTGGCATAGACTGGCCACAAAAAGGACCCTAGTATATTACAACTTCACTGTAGAATTTCTGACCACCTTGAAAAAGGAGTTGCCTGTGGGGTGTGGTAAGCATTCTTTCAGACTGAACGGTGTACCCTATCGTCTCAGTGACACTACGTTAGCAGCCTTGATGGGAGTCTATAACCATCCAGAGGCAGTCTCGGGTTTTGAGGAACCCATGACAAAAGATAAAGCTTGGGAACAATTAACAGGCTTATCAGAATTTAACTCCCGCACTGCTAGCCCAATCCACCTCTTAGACCCAGTGTTGAACCTTGTACACAAGTTTGTGGCTCACAACTTGTTAGGCAAAAATGAGAGCAATAAGATATCAAAGACAGAATTGCTCATACTGTGGTGTGTGGCCAACCATAAACCCGTTAATAGTATCAAAGCCATCTTTGAAGGCTTTTCAAGCCAAACAAGTAGAAAACGCGGGTCCATTGGCCTTGGACATTTGGTTACCAACTTCATTGATAGCCAATTCAAAGATTTGGACATTCAGGAAGATGGTTTCCACCCCACCTTGCTTAACTCCACATTTCTGGGAAAATCTACTTTCCATTCAGTTTTGAACAGGAACTCATTTGGAGGAGCAAGCTCAAGTGGGAGGGCAAGAAAACGGGCAAGAAACCCACCACGACAAAGAGAGGGAGAGCACGACGAACCTGAGGAAGAAGAAGCTACAGCAGCAGATGACCAAACAGAACACCAAGGGCCGGGGACGGAGGCCCAATTCCAAGCCATTAACTCCATGATGGCAGAAATGAGAGACCTTAACCTTCGGACCTTCAATACTGTTCAGCAAATGGACCAACGGTTCATTACCTTCGAACAGAACATGGATCGGAGGCTCACGGGCCTTGAATATGTAGCGGCAAACTACTACGAGCGCTACAACATGCTGTGGCCACCTCCCCCGGCCGATCAGTAAGTTGTCTTCTCCACCCTAACTTTTTGCACTTGTACTTTATGGTTTGTGATGCAATGTTGGAACTTATTGCATATTTTTAGTGTGAGGAAGAGGGGTAGACAAACTTACAAAAATTGTATAAATTTTTAAATTTTTGTTGCGTCGTGTCTAGTTTAGTTTAGCGTTTTTCGGGTGTTATTTATGTTTTGCATGTTTAGGACCTAAAACCGTGAACCTCCTTCGAATCTAAACTTCGTTATTTGTCCTTGAGAGCTGAGAACCGAATCTAAGATTGCATGACAACTAGTTTAGGTATAGGACACAATCCTTGTATCTGTAAAAGCATGAGCTAAAGTTTGCATTTAGACCCTACTTTTGAAGAAATGCTAAAATCATTACTTAGGTAGATAACTTAAGAATTGAAGGCATGTGATATTAAACTTGAGTTTGGGGAGAACTAGTAAACACAAAATTGAAACCCAAAGAATTGTGAGTTGAATTTGAGCCCAAGAGCGAACATCAAAAAGCTCTTTTTCTTGACATTTTTGTGTGAATGCTTTGACTTATGGAAAGATTACATATTTTGCACCTAATACTGTGTTGAACCTACATGCAATGATTTGAGATGGTAGACGATGAAATCAGCCTCATTAGAATTAACCCTTTTCTATACCTTATTTTCTCTTTTTCATCCACTCTAGGAAGCCCCTTCGAGCCTATATTTTTGTAGTTTATAGATTTTCCTTTCGTTCTAACCCAATTTTTGCAAACCATCACTTGGTTTGCTACTTAACCCTAAGTTTTTGCAAAGCTCACATCGAGCCTTTGTCGTTTCTAGCGCTTTATCTTTGTCTATGGCATCATAGTAGCAAGCCAAAAGGCTAAGAAGTGAATGAGCATCACTATCCCGAAAAGAAAAAAAAAAGAAAAATAGAAAAACAGAAAAAGAAAAGAAAAGAAAAGAGACGAACAAAAAGGGGAGAACTTCATTCCCAGTTCTTAAAATCAAAACGTCTCAAGAAAACGTCCTGAAAAGAGAATAATGAATGAATAAAAAGCTCAGTCACTTCATATTTGCTAAAGTCATTTGAACTTTGTTTTTCTAGCGCTAGAACTATTAACCCTTGTTGTACCTTTAACCCTCTAACCACATTACAACCTCAATTTGAGGCTGTTTTTGATATCATCGGAGTCATATAGCATAGTAGAGGAACTCGGATGAACGTGCAAAATCAACGTAATCCTAAGCAAGAACATAAGCCGAGAGTAAACACTTTAGCCACCAAAATTGTGTGAAATGAGTGAACTACCTATGGTGAGGTGTTTTACTTAGCGATCCCCTCAAGCTCGTTTAATTGAACATGTGTCCTTTTTCTTAAAACATATGACCTATGATAATTGAAATGCGGCTTTTGGATATCATGTCTCTACTTTGTATTTCCGAATGCATGTGATTACAGATGCTCGAAATTGTGTCAAGCACCTAGTCAAACCGGGAGGTTTTCTAGCTTGCTTGTGATTGCGGGTTTAGTTTTTTAGTTTACTTGGGGACAAGTAAAGTTTTAAGTGCGAGGAGGTTTGATAGGGGTAAAAAAACCCCTATCTTTGTGTACGGTTTTAGGACGGGTTTTAGCGTTATTTAGTCAATAAGCGAGCAATTCTCGCATCTAAATGCTTTTGTGTGAGTTAGTTAGAAATTGGAAACGTTTTATTTACTTTTCGTTGTTTAGGCTCATTTTATGATCAATTTGGGCAAATACAGCCAAAATGGCATGCGTGTTATAATTTCGTTATCTTTTGAAGCTAATTGATTCGTCAAAAGTCGCACCGAATGAAGCGTTTGCTCAAAATAAGCGATTGGCGGGTCAATTTAGCCTTTGGACTAATGTTATCTGGAGTTTTTGTGCATGCGCAGGGATAAGTTTGGGCGAAGAAACGCATGTTTGGCATTCGGCGACCGCGCGGGGGCGTATCGGGCAAGACTGCTCGACGAACTGGCCTTCGTAGGCCAGCTCACCGAGCAGGCTGTGCCTGCTCGCCGAGCAGGGCCTCAGAGGCATGCTCGGGCGAGCAGGCCATGCCCGCTCGCCGAGCAGGCCCTCAGAGGCCTGCTCATCGAGCAGACTGTGCCTGCTCGCCGAGCAGGCCCTCAGAGGCCTGCTCGGGTGAGCAGGGGGCCTGCTCAGTGCCTGCTCACCGAGCAGCTCGCCCTGCTCGGCGAGCAGACCTGCGGGAATTGGTCAAAAAGACCAATTCCGCCCCCATGACTCCACGACCGGTCCCACGACTTCCCACCTGCATAAGGACACGAAATAGGTCAAGAAGAGGGCCCGAACCACGTCTATAAATAGGATTTTTCCAATGTAAATTAGGTATCTTTTATCTTTGTAATTTTCTTAGCTTTTCATCTTGAGAAATCCTCTCCACCTCCTCCATATCCTTCAAACCTCCATTGAAGACACCTCCGAAGCTCCGCTCACCGAGGATTGCTCAAGCTCCATCCTTAAGTCCTAGGAAGACGCCTGCATTGGTAGACAGGTTCCCTGAAAGGGATTTTTCTTCTTTTATATTCTGTCTAGCCTCTGATCCATGTTATGAATCCTAGGCTCATTGTATCTTCGTGACAATACTTTCATCTTTGATATATATTATAGTTTTGTTTATTCAATCGTTTTATTGCTTTAATCTTTGTCTTACGCTTTGTCTGATTAGTTTACCTCATTCGATAATCCCAAAATTAAGTTGGCACATATTGCGAGCTGAATCTGACCTAGTCAGTGCCTATAGGATTGACGACCCTATAGAAGATTAAGCTCAAATTGCTGAGCCTTAGAGCTAGTTTCGGCCTTACAAGGGAATCACGAACTAGGGACCTCAGGAGGATAGGTAGGGTTAATCGCCTCAGACACAAGTGACCTAGATTAGGTTTTAATTCAATTGCTTAGACAATCTATTTTCATTATCATCGTATCCCTTCGTGTTCCTTCAGATAATTGCATTGGTAAGAGATCAATTAGGAGTAGTTTAACTTAATTAGGGGTAGAGTAACTTAATTAGGCGTAGAATAACTTAGTTAGAATCAGATAATTTAGCTAGGAATAGTATAATTCAACCTAGGAGTAGATTAATTTAAGAAAAACAAACTCAAACCCCCTAAGCCTAGATAACACCTGAAACCAAGTAGCTCGATACTTGCAGAAATAAATCCTGTGGACGATACTTGGACTTTCCAGAATTTTATTACTTGATAACGACGGGGTACACTTATCCCTAAGATCGGCCTCATTCGCGTGAGGCCGCGTCACTCATCCACATCAAAGTCCAATTGCTGACCACACTGGCACCTCAACTCAAGGACAGCACCAAACACCTCCTCAATCTAGTGAAACTAGAATTCCGGCCACTGAGGTACATCCTGAGGCACAATTTGCCTATCTTAATGCCACTGAGTCCGGCCGTCGCATCATCGACTCGGCTCAACATCTTCTCCAGGATATAAACACTTCTCATGCCGATGCTGCTGGGTTTGCAAATGCTGAATCACCAGAGTTTTCATCTGTCACTCAGCTTCTCAATGAGATCAAGCATCTCAAAGATTTAGTAAGTATCATGACTTCCGTCCAACTCCAGCAACCCAAGCAAGAATCCTTTGTCAAGCTGACTGAACTGATATTGATGATGGTGAACCACATGAATTCACTTCAAGGACAGATAAATGCCTTGCCTACCATCAACACGGGCTATGCTACCTCTGCTGAGTTAGATCATTGCTTCACCAAACTGACTTCTGAGCTGATTGGCGCTCGTGATCTTCTCTCTTCATCTTCCTAATGCACGATGGATGAAATAAGTGAAGCTGTCCGTCTTCTGAATCCGAGCAAAGAGGAGATGGAAACTGACATGGTCAAAACCAATACCATTCTCCAAACCACTCAAAGCCTATTTCTCCATGTGCGTCATACAAACGCTCAGCGTGATATCTATGACAAGGCTATCATTAGAATGTACCATCAATCCTATGCCCAACTCGCGGAAGCAATGTCCTGGTTTGCTAAGTCACAAGAATACATGCTCAGCATGATCAACTCCTCCATTCGCGTCCCAGGTTCAGTTCTGGATGATGGCGTTCCAGTGCTTGATGGGTTGTTTGAAAGCACAAAACGTCTCAAGGCATACTCCGTCAAACTAACTCGTGCTGCTCTCAATGATACCTTCATTGCTCCTCCGCCTGATGGTGGCAAAACGGGGGAGAAAAGCCAAGCTGATGGAACTCAGCAAGACACAGGTGAAGCTTCTGCAAGTAAGCAGCAGAAAGCAAAAGGCAAAGGAAAATTGTATCAAGCTGCCCATAGAAAGTAATAGCTTAGTCAGCTTAGGACTTAGCTTATTCTGTATGTGTGTTTGATAACTTGAATATATGTTAAGTATCTTTTCTTTCAAATTGACTTAACTATTTGCGGTGCTGACCTGTCTAAAAAATTGAACAAACAAAATAACTTCAATTTAAAAATCTCAGTACTCACTATACCAAAATAATCATGTATCAAACTGAGTAAACATTTAAACTCTTCTGCAAATTGAACTAAGTCGGGATAAACATGTCTTCTCTAATGTTTAGAGTAAAGTCAAGACAATATATGCAACCCTTACGGGGGAGTAATTTCAGAAGAATAAAATGTAATTCAATCATGGGGAATTTCAATACTGAGTTCCATAAATTAAATATTTTGCCAACATCAAAATGGGGGAGTTTGTTGAAACACCTTTCCACAAGATTTTGATTTGACAAAATCATTTAAGCTTAATCTATGATTAAGAGACAATTAAATTTAAGTGCTTTGATTTAATTGTACTAATCCGTTTGTTCAATATTGAGTATAAATATACATGCAAAAAGAAACAAAGATTAAGACAGGACAAAGTCAGCATGAGAACACAACACAAGCTGAGTGAAGAGCAACTCAGCATAAGAGAAGATAAGTCATCTTCAGAATAAAGCTAAACAAATAAGCTGAGTGAAACGAAGCTCATCATAGAAGAAGTCTGCTCCAAGTAATAGATTCTACAGAACGAAGCTGACCATGAAAGCTGAGTAGAAAAAGAACTCAGTATGAAACTTGGTGAAAATCGAAGACAGTGATTATCGAAGTGAAGCTGAGTAATCTCCAGGACAACATGATTGATTCGTTAGCTAAAAGACAAATTCGACAACTGTCTGCACCAATAGTAGAAGTATTGATTTATGCAAAAGCCAAATTCCAAGATGCATGGGTCAACTGTTCTATGCTACAAGACAAACTGCCGCAAGAAAACAAAGTCTGTAGGAAGAAGACAAATCTGACATCTGAAGAATTCAGAAGACAGGATTGGCCTGCACATCTGAAGCTGACCAGAGGTTTATCCCCCTAAAAGAGCCGTTTTGGACTCAACGGACAAATCAAATTCAAATGATTTGTTCCTCACATTTCAACTATAAAAGGGACAAGGATATCATTTGGAAGATTGCCGATTTACAGAAAATTACAAGTGAGAAAGATACAAATTCAAAGCACTCAAAACAAAAGAGAAAGCTTACACCAAATCTTCTATTCTTTGTGTAAATGCTAGATTGATTGTTTGTAATCATCTAAAGTGTTCTTTATCTTAAAAAGAACAAGTGTGTGATCAATTGTAACATTGAGAGTGTGCGTGCTGAGTACTTGGTATTTAGTACTTAATGGTAGAGAAATCTAAGTGCTGGGTTGTAGCACTTAGTAGGAGTTGAGTAGACGAATGGAGGAAGGTACTCTTGCATATTCAACTGTCTGTAATCGGTTTGTGCTCTACCCTTAAAGAGCTCAGTATTGGATTCTGAAAGCCCGGAGGATTATGGGGACTGGACGTAGGCGGAGAGGCCGAACCAGGATAAGTGATACTGAGTAATTTCTAACTCTCTCAAATATATATATATATATATATATATATGTGTGTGTGCTTGTGTTGGTTGTAATATTTACTCAGCATATAAACTGTTAGAAGCTGACACTGAGTAAATTGGAGTGCTGAGTTGGAAGCTGACCACACAAGTGTCAATTCCCAACTCACTAGTAAAACAGTCTTAGTCAGCATCTGACTAAAGCTGTCTTACATTAAGTTCGGCCAAGCTGACCAAAGGCTGAGTCAATAAACTCACCAAAATTATTAAGTCAGCAAGATTAATTAGCGAAAAAGTTATATTAGTTCGTGCACATTCTAGGACGAGGTTTAAGTACAGGGAGACCCTTCGGGATGGAATACCGATGAATGCATTGACGAGACGCTTACAAGGGGATATACCATTTTGGTAGGAGTTGGCTGGCTGAGACTTGGGGAAAGTCTTGGCGCCGCATAGAGTTTTAGCGTAGCTCAGACCTGGTCCCGTGACATTTGGTATAACCTCATCTGAGAAGAATTAAAGAATGTCATGCCAGATGCTGAGATTGATAATTGAATTTCGGAAATAACAAACACCATATCCACACTTTGCACATGCATTCTAAATGAGTTGATGTGTCACGTGTTCAAATATCCTCCCTTAAAGAGTACACGAAGTCGGAGATCCCACTATGCATGTAAATAACTTCAAATTGTCGTTAGAGACTACGACGATCACTAATGTCGTTATGTGTCGAATTTCACCTCCATATCAGGAGCAAAACAATGTAAGACTCAACTACTTAGTTTTGGAGAAAAATGAAAGCCTTTGGGAATGGGTAGAGAGAATCTAGAAGACTATAATCCATATCCAACACCTTAGCATCAAGGTGACAATATACGCAATGGAAGCAAACTGTCGAGGAAAGACATGTCCAAATATATCATACACAACGGCCCAAGACTTTTCTGGATCTTATGTGACGGACCAAAGATTTTGTCAAATGGGACAAACACGAGCTCTGAAGGACAATTTGGGTCTGAATAATCATCGGGAGTAGCATTTTCACGGAGACGGAGATCACAAAAGACCACAAGATCAACTGGAGCATGACTTTGCACCGATCAATGCTCCTATAAAATAGGCCTAACCGAGTTATCCCCCTCCCCCACGGCGTCCGAAGCTTCAGCATCCGGGTCACAAAAGCAATGAAGCATAGTATGATTTCTATTAGAGTTTGGTTATTTCCTATTGTCATCGTTTTGTTGCTCAATGTTTTGATATCTCTGTCAAGTTTTTTTTTAAAAGGACAGTCAACAAGGTAGCTCATGCGGTAGTGTTGCGCTATCTATGGCTAGGTAGGTCTATAGTTTGACGTTTTGAGCTGGCTTCTATTACTGCTCTTATGTATCATTTGTGAATTAATAAAATTTTCTGAACTTCTTTAAGAAAAAAGAAAAGAACGATAGAAAACTAAATTGCAAGCGTTGGGCTGGGCTGGGCTGCAGGAAAAAATCGTTTGACCGAGCAATATTGGTTCATTTCCAGAAGCTTCACAAACCCCTATATCAAAAACCCTACTCTAAACCCTTGTTCCAATCAACTCGCTTTCCCACTCACAGAGTTCATCTCTCTTCTTCCACTTTCTCTTGTCTGCTTCGGGTTATCAAGGCTTTTCTTTTTTTCCAATCATGCACAGGCTATCAAGGCGCTCAGTTTCTACTGTCTTCCGCAATTCTGGCTCACGTTGCAGGAGCGCAGCAGCAGTCCCTATCTCCAGCTCCCTTCACCCGGCCGATTCAGTACTCTATTCTTTCCTTTTTGCGTTTCATTTCTTGCTTCTCTATGTCTTTTCATCTTTGTTCTAAAGGCCTGAGTATTCGTATTCTTTTGATTCTTTTATTTTTTATTTTTAAACTAATGTTGATGATTTGAAATTATGGGAATCAAATGAAGTTCGTAATTGTCATGATCTGCTCTTTTTCTATTTCCCCCCACGTATTCATGGTAACTAAATTGGCATTTTCTAAGTAAATGATTCTTCTCTGTACTTCAAATAATCATGTATCAAAACTGTATGTTTTGGGTAACGGCTTTTACTAAATGTTTTTTCTGTTTTTCGTTTACTGAGCTCAAGCTTGTTTATGCAGTTCCAGTAATCAACATTTTTTGTTAACCTCACCCGCAATGGAGTGGATGAGGTTAACATTCTATTACTTGTAACGATTTGCAGTTGGTTTCCTTATACGGGTTTTGTAGACTTTAGTTTTCTTTTATTTATGAAACTTCCTATATGTTGCACAACTAAAAGGCATCTTCCTGTTGAAGATATTGTTGGGTACACTTACAATAAATTTATTCAATTATCATGCTAGGTCTTTAAGCTATATTGCTATGTTTATGTTGACTTTGAATTGCAATTGAGCAGGTTGTGGACAATGATAGCAAAGTCAGATGGTACTCAGTGTTGAGCACTGGTAAAATTATACATTGTCCTCCACGTCAGTTAAATTTGAAGAATGATTTGTTTCTGCAAAGCCGTTTTGAGTCCACTGCAGCAGAATCTGATGCATCATCTCCTCTGCCGCCAGTGGGCGAAAAGTATGAATATCAAGCTGAGGTATGATGATTTTGGAGTAGGGTTAATTACTTTATATTTGGATGAACAAAATGATTCTAATTTGCTACTTTTTTTTTTTTTTTTATTTTTTATTTTTTTTTTTTTGTATCATTGGCAGGTTAGTCGCCTTATGGACCTTATTGTTAATAGTTTATACAGCAACAAAGAGGTGTTTCTTCGGGAGCTCATCAGGTGTGTTCTGGCATTTCTCTTCTTTAATTCATATATCATTGTTTTACTTATGAATGATTGGTGACTAGTCGCTTAATGTTGATGGCACTTGGTGATTTCTGATTCGTGAATTAGAGTTTCACTTTTCATAACTGCTTTAATGGGAATAGGGCTGAAAATTGTGAGATCAATTAATTTCAAGAATAGTAGATAAATCTCATCCCATTATATCACAGTTTTCGGACTTCACTTAAGAAATTTTAGTAGATATATGCGCATGAGATGTTATTGCTCAAACCATCTCATTGAGAGTAGTGTTCAAGAAAAAGGCTGCTTTGACTGCCTAAGCCCTCAAGATTGAGAATCCGATCTGATTTTTCCTGCCTAGGCCCTTTGGGCGTTTTTTGACGCCTAGGCCCTTTGGGCGTTTTTTGACGCCTAGGCCCTTTGGGCGTTTTTTGACGCCTAGGCGACAAAAAAGTATTTGTTCATTATTATTTTGATATTTTTTTGCTTTGTTATAATTTACTTTTGAACTTTGTCACATGGTTGGTGAATTGTGTTTATTATTTTCGGATATTTGTTATAGTTTCATTCTCTACTTGTTTGCATGATATGGTTTAAGACTAAAAACATTGTTTCATAGTTTAATTATGAATTTAAGTTGTTTCAATGATATTGTTGTTGAAATGTTGTTTTTGACTCATTTTTAAGGATAATGTTACAAATATACATGTTTTCTATATTAAATCACTTTATATTATTATTTTTAGATAATATAATACATTTGCATTTATATAATAATTTGTTTAATTACAAATAAAAAATACAAAAATACAAATCTGATTAATCTCCGACCAATCCTCAAGGGCCTTGTCAGCTCGATTAGCGCCTAACGTTTTTTACAACCATAGTTGTTAAAGGCGCAGGGAGCACTAAGGCGCGTGCCTGAGCCTTGTGTAAGGCATGCCTTTAACAACTATGTTTACAACCTCAATGATTAGCATCAATTTTGTATTGTTTACCTTAATATCTTTTGCATTTCAAAGCTGCTAAATTCTAATTCTGTGCTGTTTCCTGAATGTAAACATCTTGCATTTCACATGAAGTATTTTCGGTATTAGTTTGCTAAACCTGTGGGTTTTTGCATTATATGCTGCTCTATTGGGTTCAAATTCTTGTTTTCTGCTGTTTTGGCTGGATTAATTAAGGCTATGTTTGGTGAAGGGGATTGGAGGAAGGAGAGGGCAGGGGAGGTGGGCACAAATTCCAAATCATGTATCTAGATTACATTAGCTCTGTTCTTTATAGCTGAAAAAAACTGAACTGAATTGAACTGAACTGAACTGAATACTACTGAATACTGAACTGAATTTAACTGAATACTACTTAATACTGAACTTAACTGAATGCTACCGAACTTAACTGAATGCTACCGAACTTAACTGAATGCTACCGAACTTAACTGAATGCTACCGAACTTAACCGAACTTAACAATAATGATGATATTAGACTTTAAAATAATTTTCATGATAATATTGGACATTAATGAACTTATAATAATAATAATGGTTCTAATAAATTTAATAATATCAATAATAAATATATTATTAAAGATAAAACTAAATTGAATATCAAATAAAAGCCCGGGTTGATAAAATCTTGGCTCGATAAAAGCCTATGAAATTAAATAAAAATAAGTCTAATTTAAATTAAAAATACAAATTACATACAAACACAAATTTATATATAATTTAAAGCCTATGAAATTAAATACAAATCTTCATATGAATACAAACTCATAACTTTTTATTTTAATTAAGGGTTAAAGTGCAAAAATAACTCCTTTGGGTCAGGAGTAATTTTACCTCTAACGTCTAAAATGGTGGAATTTTATCCCTAACATTGATAAATTGAATAAATTTGAGAAATAATTCATAGTATGGATGCAATTCCTAATTTTTAAATATGGATGCATACTTTAGTTTTATTTTTTTTCATTAAAACCATATATACTTTAATAAACTATCATTTCTTGACTTTTATCTAATTTATAGTAATGATAAATTGGCAACGGTAAAACGTTGTTGTCGTGTGACCAGAGGTCACGGGTTCGAGTCTTAGGAGCGGCCTCTTGCCAATTAAATTGGCAAGGGAAGGCTTGCCCCCAATACACCCTTGTGGTGGGACCCCTCCCCGGACCCTCGCTCAGCGGGGACGCGTAATGCGACCGGGCCGCCCTTTTTTTTTTATAGTAATGATAAACTATAAATAATAATAATAATAAATAATGATAAATTATAGATAAATAATAACAATAATTATAATAAATTATATATAAATAATTATAATATAATAAATAATGATAAATTACTGAATACTGAAACTGGATTCTGAAACTGGATTCTGAAACTGGATTCTGAAACTGGATGCTGAAATTGGATGCTGAAACTGAATTGAACTGAACTGATTGTTACTGAAATTAAGTGATAAAGAACATGGCCTTAGTCTATGCACATTATTTGGAATTTGTGCCCACCTCCCCTTCCCCCCTTCAATCCCTCTTAACAAACATAGCCCAAAACTTTGGATGTTGTTACCTGCAGTCTGATCAAAGGGATATTAATGTGCAATCTGAAGACACACTTTACCTTTTGACCTTTGCTTTTTATGTTTGTCATGAAATTTTACTTTTCATGGAAACTGCATTTAATATGATTGTCATTTTTACTTGGTTTTAGCAATTAGTTAATGTTAGTTTCACTGTTGAACTTCAGGCTCCATAAAACCGGAATCATAACATTCCTTTTTATTTCTTTGTCAGAGTATATTGTGTCAATATCTCTAGCATGTAAGCTTCATTTTTTTTTTCTTACATTCACAGCAATGCAAGTGATGCCTTGGACAAACTGCGATTTCTTGGTGTAACTGAACCTCAGCTTTTGAAGGACGCTGCAGACCTTGACATCCGTATTCAAACTGACAAGGATAATGGGATTGTGACCATTACGTAAGGCTTACCGAACTTTTATTGATTATTGGTCATGACCTTTCTTCACATTCAGTGATATCAATCCACTGTCCACTCTTGCAGTGATACTGGCATTGGTATGACTCGTCAGGAACTAATTGACTGTCTTGGAACAATTGCGCAAAGTGGAACTGCTAAATTTTTGAAGGCGTTGAAGGTCAAAAACATCTTTAACTGTTATCTTGTTGGTTCAGGTCTTTTTGTTTGGGTTATTTAATGAACTTGGAGGTTCTATGCTCTTCAATAGGATAGCAAGGATGCTGGTACTGACAACAATTTGATCGGTCAATTTGGTGTGGGCTTTTATTCAGCTTTTCTGGTTTCAGATCGGGTATGTTTGAACTGAAAATATGAATGATTCTTTAACCTTGAATTTAGCAATTTCCTGTGCCTTTGGGCTGATTATCTTTTTATGTTAAGGTGGTTGTCTCCACAAAAAGCCCAAAATCAGATAAGCAATATGTATGGGAAGGAGAGGCCAATGCTAGCTCCTATATTGTTCGAGAAGAGACAGATCCAGAGAAGCTCATTCCAAGAGGAACTCGCCTTACATTGTATCTTAAGGTCTAGTTTCTTTATATGAAGTGGCATGTTGTCGCTGTTAACCCATTTAATGTCAAGCTTACCTTCGTTCATTGTTTTGCCTTTTTTTCAGCGTGATGACAAAGGCTTTGCAGACCCAGAGCGGGTTCAGAAGCTTGTGAAAAACTACTCACAGTTTGTTTCGTTCCCTATATATACCTGGCAAGAAAAAGGATTTACTAAAGAGGTATCTTTTGTTATGAGAATAAAAGGCTAAATCCTATGCGTTCTGGCATAATACATTTCATAGAGGCTGACGTTTGTACAGACCAATGTCCATGACTCTGCCAAGTCGCCCTTCTATATGCAAAAAATAGTCATCTGATTTCTGAATTTGTCAAATCTTTTTAAGTGATCACCATCTCATTGTAGCAGTAACTTTAGCAGTAATAACTAGTATTATGTTTGGAATCATCTATTGTATCTTGCTTTGTTGTAGGTTGAGGTTGATGAGGAGCCAAATGAAGCCAAGCAAGGTGAACAAGATGATAATGTTGAGGTATTATTGTATTAAGCAAACATGCTTGTGTATTTTGAATGATTCTCCCCAACATAAATTTTCTTGCTTTGTTCTGATAATGTTGTCATTCCTCCATTGTAACAGAAGAAGAAGAAAACAAAAACTGTAGTTGAGAGGTACTGGGACTGGGAACTCACTAATGACACTCAACCATTATGGGTGAGTGAAATGATTTACATATTTTGATGGATTGTGTTACATAGATATTATTCTCGTAGAAAAGCCTGACATTAGTCCTGTGTTATGTGCAGCTCCGCAATCCCAAGGAAGTATCTACAGAGGAATACAATGAATTTTACAAACAAACATTCAACGAATACTTGGAGCCATTAGCTTCCTCACATTTTACAACAGAGGTAAAATAATTTGTAGTTCTGTATGCGTGATAGTGTGTGCAGGTTTCCGTCTCTTCATTATGTAGGGTCTCAACTTGCTTCTTGCTCATAGAAGGGCAATAGTTTTCTTACAGTAAAAACCATAAAAAGTTGAATAACTTGTAACCAGGGAAAAGTATATCGAATGCCCTTCTTACATATCTGATGAACAATGTTCGACATTAATGTCTTGTATCCATTCTCACATATCACCTGCTATATATTTCTAACTAACTGCGCCATCACTGGTTGTTATTGCAGGGTGAGGTTGAGTTCAGGTCTGTTCTCTATGTGCCATCTGTACCTCCCTCTGGAAAGGATGACATAGTTAATCCCAAGACAAAAAATATCAGGCTGTATGTCAAAAGAGTATTTATTTCAGATGATTTTGATGGAGAGCTGGTAAGTAGATTGAGATCCTCCATCACCCCCATCCGTGCCCAAGATATTTAAGACTGATGTACTCATACTGATTCTTATTGTTGTTGCTTTATTAGTTCCCCCGATATCTAAGTTTTGTGAAAGGTGTGGTCGACTCAAACGATCTCCCTCTCAATGTTTCACGTGAGATTCTTCAAGAAAGTCGCATTGTACGTATATCCAGTGTGAATATGTTTTCTAAATGCTTATGAGATGTAGCAATTATTATTTACTAACAAATTATATCTTTCTGGTTTTACTGTGTGTGCTTACAGGTACGGATCATGCGTAAACGCTTGGTTCGAAAGGCCTTTGACATGATTTTGGGGATATCCATGAGTGAGAATAGAGAAGTATGTCCTCTTCTTTTAAGCGACTCTCTCAATCTCGTCTATATAGTTATAAACTAGATATCTCCATTCCCACTCTTTAAATGTTTATGATTGGAAGTTCTGTCTTCTTGTTGTCTTCTTTTTAAATAATATATTGTCCTTTTGTTGTTGTAGGATTATGAGAAGTTCTGGGATAACTATGGAAAGTACTTGAAATTGGGTTGCATTGAGGACCGTGAAAACCACAAGCGTATTGCACCACTCCTTAGATTCTTCTCTTCAAAGAGTGAAGAGGTGATGATCAGTTTGGATGAGTATGTCGACGACATGAAACCTGATCAGAAGGATATTTATTACATTGCTTCCGACAGCGTGACCAGTGCCAGAAATACACCTTTCTTGGAGAGACTTATTGAGAAGGATCTTGAAGTATGTTAATGTCTTATTGGAGAATCATAGAACTTGTATCTGTTTATGTCGTGTGACGCTCTCATTGGTCATGATGCTCTCTGGTATTACTTTTGTAGGTGCTGTTCTTAGTCGACCCCATTGATGAGGTTGCCATCCAAAACCTGAAAGCATACAAGGAGAAGAATTTTATTGATATTAGCAAGGAAGACCTGGATTTGGGTTGGTTGAGATTTGTTTGAATTAATTGCTATGCTTCGCTTTCCTCATATATTAAATTGCCTATTTTTCTCAATTGAAGTATTGACCTTGTTTGCTTCGTGAGGTTGCTATATTTCCATTCAGGACAATTTCATTTATATGCTCAATTTTTCAGGTGATAAGAATGAGGAGAAAGAGAAGGTGGTGAAGCAGGAGTTTGGCCAAACCTGTGACTGGATTAAGAAGCGTCTAGGTGACAGAGTTGCCAGCGTACAAATCTCAAACCGCTTGAGCTCCTCACCTTGTGTTCTTGCATCTGGGAAATTTGGTTGGTCTGCCAATATGGAAAGGTACAGGCGTCTCTTGTTGATTACATGTATCATTGAATTAGCAAATCATTTTCACATCAATGTTTGACCTAAATAAAATTTCTAGGCTAATGAAGTCTCAAACAGTTGGTGACACGACAAGCCTTGAATTCATGAGAGGCAGAAGGGTGTTTGAGATTAATCCTGATCATGCTATTATAAAGAACTTAAACGTAAGGATCTTGTTACCTCTTTTCCCCCCCTCACATATGTACAGAAACTGTTATTCAGACCTGATGGTTTGGAGATTGCTTACAGGAGGCATGCAGGAGTAACCCAGATGATCAAGATGCTCTGAAAGCTATAGATCTTCTTTATGATGCTGCTTTGGTATCCAGTGGATTTACTGTAAGTTTATTGTACCATTTTTATAAAGAATATGAAATTAAGGCGGTTTGTTGTATTGTGACTCATAATTTATAAATATGTGATTGTGGCAGCCTGATAATCCAGCAGAGCTAGGAGGCAAGATATATGAGATGATGGGGATGGCAATTGGTGGAAAATGGGGAGCTCCTGCAGAGATGAACTATGCTTCTCAACAACCAATGGAAGCTGAAATAGTTGATCCAGTTGCTTCTCAACAGCACTATGAACAACCAATGGAAGCTGAGATAGTTGAGCCTGTTGAATCAAGTACTAGTAACAAGTGAAGATGGCAGTAGCACCAACCATTTCGTTGTTTCCGTGCACAAAATTTAGGGAAAGTTTTAGGGCATAGTGATAAATTGATTGTAGAACTGAGCTTTTGAGGCTGCTTCATTTCATATATAAATGATTAAAACAAATTTTGGAGTAATGAACTTTTCATGTTTTTCCCAAGCGGAATTAGCTAGAGTTTGAGGTGTTTGGTTACAAGAACAGGAAACCCCTGCTTTGGAAAAGCAACATTTTCCTAAGACTTGAACCCGTGACCTCTTAGTCACATGACAACAACGTTTACCGTTGTGCCAAGGCTCGCCCAGTTTCAAAATAGATGTATTGAAAATAAATTAGTTTGATCAATATCTATACATAGTATAGATATTATATAGTAGTGGAAATAACTATATTATATATGGCAGTGGAAGCAGAGAAAATGAGATAAGGGATAATTATAGAAATTGTAAGTATACTTTTATTTTAAAGTCAATAGCTTGTTATATTTAGGCTTTGTTTTTTATCGCTGAAAAAAACTGAACTGAATGCTACTGAATTTAACTGAATGCTATCGAATTTAACTGAATGCTACCAAACTTAACAATGATGATGATATTAGGTTTTAAAATAATTTTCATGATAATATTGGACATTAATGAACTTATAATAATAATAATAATGGTTCTAATAAATTTAATAATATCAATAATAAATAAATATATTATTAAAGATAAAATTAAATTGAATATCAAATAAAAGTCCGGGTTGATAAAATCTTGGCTCGATAAAAGCCTATGAAATTAAATAAAAATGAGTCTAATTTAAATTAAAAATACAAATTACATAAACATAAATTTACATATAATTTAAAGCCTATGAAATTAAATACAAATCTTCCTATGAATACAAACTCTTAATTTTTTATTTTAATTAAGGGTTAAAGTGCAAAAATAACATTGGGTCAGGAGTAATTTTACCTCTAACGTCTAAAATGGTGCAATTTTATCCCTAACATTGATAAATTCGGTAAATTTGAGAAATAATTCATAATATGGATGCAATTTCTAATTTTTAAATATGGATGCATACTTTAGTTTTAATTTTTTTATTAAACGATATATACTTTAATAAACTATCATTTCTTGACTTTTATCTAATTTATAGATAATGATAAACTATAAATAATAATAATAATAATGATAAATTATAGATAAATAATTATAATAAATTATATATAAATAATTATAATATAGTATATAATGATAAATTACTGAATACTGAAACTGGATGCTGAAACTGAATGTTGAACTGAACTGAATTGAACTGAACTGAACTGATTGTTACTGAAATTAAGTGATAAAGAACATGGTGGTTAAGCAAGTCGTGCTATCTATCACTTGCAAATTGAATTACATAAGATAGAATCCAGATTTTCTTTTCGATAATTATAGAAATTATAATTTACTATATTTGTGTTAGCGATATTTTCGAAATATGCTAATTTCAACCTTGTCACGTGTGATTAGGGTGCGGGCGTGCCAGAGAAATTATTTCTCAAATATGAAAAACGGTTACGTTTGTGAAATTGTGCGCCAAAAACATGAATTCTAATCGAAACGATTGGCGAGTGACGCAAGGATTGAAAAAGTCCCTCTTGGGTCTCTAGCGCCGTTATAAAAACCTTGCTAGATTAATTTTTATTTAAGCTAAGCATATGAATTGAAGACGGGTAAAATAAAGAAATTAAATGTGCGAAATTGACACGAGATTTGGTGAAAAAATTGGTATTTTATTGATTTGGTCAAGGTTTGAATACATATGTTCAACAAGCATGAAATTGGATAATGAATTACAATTGAAAATTTTCTATACTAAACATATAGACAATCAATTGAATTGGGAAAAGACAAATCAATACAAAGAATTGAAATGCAATTAAAATGAAATTGAAATTCAACGACAAACTCGGAGCCACAATAGCTATCTCGGCTGGACGTTGAATTTTGATGTCGGCTTGAAGTTCTTGGAGCAATGCGGTCGGTCGGGCCCGTATGGTATACGATCTTGGCAATGTCAAAACGTGTGGTAGGCAAATGTGGCAGATTTGACCTTTGACTTCGGTGGGCTCGTTTGAGTGCTTAAGAACACGGAATTGGACGAGTAAATAGGCTAAATTTAACTTCAGGAGGTCAGAAACAAACTTCTATAAGGGATCGAAGGCTAAAACAGACTCTAAATGGACGAAATTGAGTTTTGAAAACAAGTGGACGAATCTGGAAAATTCTGGGAACAGACTAGCTAAAAGAATTTGGACTGTAAAGATTTGCTTGTAACTGTAGTTTCTGAGCACGGAATTGGGAAAATAAATATACTAGATTGAAATTCAAGATGTCAGGAACAACTTTGTTGAAGGGATCGAAAGCAAAAAATGAATTTAAATGGACGAAATCGAGCTTTGAAAATACTTGGACGAATCTGGAAAATTAATTTGGAAACAGAATTCTAGCTAATGATTGAGCAAATTAAAGGCTTAGGAATGCTAAATTGAATTGAAAAACTTGGAAAGAGGCTATTGGAACTTGGATTAAAGCTAAAGGAAGCTAAAAGAAGGAATTAAAACTAAGAACTTGAAGAACAAAAACAAAGAACTTAAGAACTAAGAACTTAAAAAGAGAGCATTGGAAAGAACCTTTAGGAAGGGGTTTTTGTTGTGTTGAGTGAGTGATTTTTTTATGAGAGTGAGAGAGTCTATTTATAGTTTTTTGGAATGGCATTTTGGTAATTAATTATCAACTAACCTTTATTTTTCTCTCTAACTTTGCCCACTAACTTGCCACATCACCAACTACCTCAACTTCCACCAACTACCACTAACTTCCATGCCACCTCACCCCACTACCTTGTGGTTAGAGAGAATTTTAAGGCTTGGGCCTAGATGTGGGGATGGGCTAGGCTTTGTAGGTTAGCTCGTGGTTGTGTTCGGGTGCGTTTGGAGAAGTCGGGTGGACCGAAACGGGCTCCGAACGAGGACTGATCTCTCGTTTGTCGTGCTGACTTCCAGCTCGTCGAGATGGAGGTTAGTTTACATATATATATTTATTTTTATTTTCCATTAATAATTGTTATTTTTTTTGAAAAAATATAAACTATATCCTAAAATTAAACCCAAGCTTTCTATATACATAAAAATAAAATTTATTTATTTTGAACGAACAATTTGTTTAATATATTTTAGAATTTTATCTCACTAATTGAATTTTCTAGTCTCCTAACCAAATCCAGTGTCTCGTTCATGTAATATCCATTAAGATAGAGTTATATCCTTGCAAACACTTGAAACAATTTGTTAGCGATATTTTCGAAATATGCTAATTTCAACCTTGTCACATGTGGTTAGGGTGCGGGCGTGTCAGAGAAATTATTTCTCAATTATTAAAGACGGTTAAGTTTGTGAAATTATGCGCCGAAAACATGAATTCTAATCGAAGCGATTGACGAGGGACGCAAGAATTGAAAAAGTCCATCTTAGGTCTCTAGCGCCGTTATAAAAACTTTGCTAGTTTAATTATTTTGATTTAAGCTAAGCGTATAAATTGAAGACGGGTAAAATAAAGAAATTAAAGGTGTGAAATTGACACGAGATTTAGTGAAAAAATTGGTATTTTATTGATTTGATCAAGGTTTGAATACATATGTTCAAAAAGCATGAAACTGAAAATGAATTACAATTGAAAGATTTCTATACTAAACATATAGACAATCAATTGAATTGGAAAAAACAAATCAATACAAGGAATTGAAATGCAATTAAAATAAAGTTGAAATTCAACGACAAACTCGGAGCCACAATAGCTATCTCGGCTGGACGTTGAACTTTGATGTCGGCTTGAAATCCTCGGATGCACCACAGTCAGTTGGCCCCGTATGGTATACGATCTTGGCAATATCAAAACGTGTGGTAGGCAAATGGGGCATATTTAACCCTTGAATTGATGGACTTAATTGAGTACTTAAGAACACGGAATTGGACGAGTAAGTAGGCTAAACTTAATTTCAGAAAGTGAGGAACAAACTTCTATAGGGAACCGAAGGCTAAAACGGACTCTAAATAGACGAAATTGGGAGTTGAAAATAACTGGTCGAATCTGGGAAATTCTGGAAACAGAATATCTACAAGAATTTGGGCTGTAAAGATTAGCTTGTAACTATAGTTTTTGAGCACGGAATTGAGAAAATAAATATACTAGATTGAACCTCAAGACGTCAGGAACAACTTTGTTGAAGAGATTGAAAGAAAAAAATGACTTTAAATGGACGAAATTGGGCTTTGAAAATAATTGGACGAATCTGGAAAATTAATTTGGAAAATAATTCTAGCTAAGGAATTGAGTAAACTAAAGGCTTAGGAATACTAAATTGAATTAAAAAACTTGAAAAGAGGCTTGAATTAAAGCTAAAGCACACTAAAAGAGCTAGAAAAAAGGAAAGGAGAACTAAGAACTTGAAGAACAAAGAACAAAAACTAGGAATTAGGCATTGGAGTTTTGAGAGAGGGTTTTGTGTGTTGAATGAGTGAATAATTATGAAGAATGGAGGGTCTATTTATAGCATTTTGAGAGGACAATTTGAGTAATTAATCACCAACTAACCCTTATTTTTCTCTCTAATTTTGACCACTAACTTGCCACCTCACTAACTTCCTCAACCTCCACAAACCACCACTAACTTCCATGCCACATCACCCCACTACCTTGTGGTAAGAGAGACTTTTAAGGCTTGGGCCTAGGTGTGAGGATGGGCTAGGCTTCGTAGGTTAGCTCGTGGTTGTGTCCGGGTGCGTTTGGAAAAGTCGGTGACCGAAAACGGGCTCCGGGCGAGGACCGACCTCTAGCTCGCCGAGCTAGAGGTTAGTTTTTATATATATTTATTATTTTAATTTTTCATATTTTTCATCATTTTTATTTCTTTTATTTAGAAAAATGGAAACTATACTCTAAAATTAAATATAAGCTTTCTATATACATGAAAATAAAATTTATTTATTTTGGGCCAACACAATTAAAAAAATCTTTAGTTTCAAAATATATAAATATAATAGATATAAAATATGAATAGGGTTAGTTTCAAATAAAATCCATCTGGTTTCACTCGTTTTTTTGTTACAAAACAAATCTTGTGGTTGATATCGTTAGACATTTTGGTTTGATTTTACCAAATTTAGCCGATAACAATATCAAAATGAAAATTTTGAAGAATTAAATGATATATTAAGTAACTTTAAATTCTTCAACTTTTTAGATTTGAGGTTATTTAGGTGTTGTTTTTTTGAAGAGAGAGAAGAGAGAAAGTTAACGTTGAGAGAGAGAAAACTCTAAAATGATGATTTTGAAAAATAAAAAATGTGGTTCCATAATAAATATGTACCTAAATAACTTTAATTTTTTTTTTTTTTTTTTTTTGAAGTTGCTATCGGCCAAATTTGTCAAAGCCAACCAAAATGGTTAACGATGTCAACCACAAGGTTTGTTTTGTAAAAAAAACCACAGATACTCATCTGCAAAAACGTGAAATCACATACGAATTTTTGTGGGTCTTCCATTTTAATTTTCTAATTGTTGATTTTTGGTATGTGGAATAAACATTTTAATTTCTGTAATTAGTGGCTCAAGTGTCTCTGTAGGCTCAAGTATATACTCGACCAATGAATATGAAAAATAACAAAGCAAAAAATGTAAAATAAATGGGTGCTAAGTAAAATAATGGTAATAAACACTGTTGTTCCCTCTGTTCGCTCAAATTGGTGCCAAAAACTTATTAAGGAATTTCCATAAGTACGTGGTTCCTTGTAGTAATAAAAGATATCGACCGATTAGGCCCATTATTACTCACTATTTACTTAATTTGTTTCTTTTGTTTACAAAAAAATTCATAATTGGTGTTTTGAATACTTACCATATAAAGTTAATTTCAAATAAAATTTGCCGTGATTTTATGTTTTTACATATTAGTACCTATGAATTTTTTTGTTACAAAACAAATAATGTAGTTGGCTTCGTTAGTCATTTTGGTTTTATTTTGCTAAATTTGATCGGAAACGACCTCAAAATGAATTTTTTTAAAAATTAAATGATATTTTAAGGGGTAAATTACAAAAGTAGTCCAATTTGAAAGTCTATTTACATATTTAGACCCATTGCACAACCCATTACACATCTAGATTATTTCAATTAGAACTTTCGCAAAATCTCTTCATATATATATAACAACTTAACTTTTTCTTCCTCTTTCTTCTTTCTTTTCTTTCTGCGAACTCGAAGTCTTACCGTTCTTTGCGCGAATTCGAAGTGTTTCTATGATTTCAAAGTGTTTATTGGTGATTTCAATGGTAAAAAGCGGAATGAAGGTAAGTATCTAACTTTGTTTCTACGATTTGAGAGTGTTTAGGTTTTTGTTGTTTCATTTTATCTTTTACTGTGATTTTGGTTTAGTTATGTTTTTTCATTCTTTTTTAAGTATATGTTGCAAAATGGAACTTAGAAATAGGCATATATTATAGTTTGTAGTGTTGTGTGCTTAGAAAACTACTCCGCGGTTGTCGCAAACTGCGAAGCAAAATCACCGCGGTTATCGCAAATCGCAAAGCAAACTCATATCTGTGCAGCAGTTTTACCCTTCGCGGTTGAGTTAAACCGCGAAGCTATTGAGTGAATTGTGGATTCACTATTTTACTCGGCTTCGCAGTTTCACTCAACTGCGGAGGAAAATGCACATGATTTACTTCACTGTGCAAAGTATCTTATACATCTGCAAAGTGATTTTCTTTAATTATTTCCTTAAAATGAGCTACAGTTTTGTGAAGGTTGATGATTTTAAGAAGGATTCAAAGAAGAGGAAGAAAGTAGCGATTGATGATAGTGTGAATGGCATAAAATTCAAGCATATTTTTAGCTTGAATACAAAAGCATTAATAACAGTGAGGGATGATTGTGATGTGATGAAGATAATGAAGAGTAAATTAACTAAAGATCAAATGTTGATGTTTAGGAAATCTGCTTTTGTGCATTTAGCAGATATGGAGGTGTGCACATTATCCATTCCTTTATGCCATGGGGTTAATAGTAGAGAGATTGCTCCACCAAATCCAAAACATAGAGAGATGTGGTTCAATGTCAAAGGATTTGAACTCAAATTCAGTGATTTTGAGTTTAGACTTATCATCAAATTGAGATTTGTTGATCCGACACAAATTTTGTTGAGAATGAGTAAGTTAAAGAAGGCAAACAGATTAAGAAATCTGTACTTCGGATGAAGTCGAAGCTTAGCACACAAACACATATATGATACCTTCGAAAACACAAATTGGAGCGATAAAGAAGTTGGTGATGCGGTCTTCATGGCTATGTTGTATGTTATCCACAGGCTCCTATTCACTATCGATCCATATCATTCGGTTGATCCTAACATCATCGACCTAACTAACTTTCTGAAATTGTTTGTGAGTTTCCATGGGGTGTACTTGCTTGGGAGGAGACGTATAAGACGATGCAAATGGCCATAATTGGTTCGACCAGGAAGGAGAATTTTGAGAAATTCAGTAAGGTTAAGATCGATATTGCCGTTCCATATCAGTTAGTTAGTCTAGCACAAGAATTACAGGTATGCTTCAAATATATATATGATTTACTTAATTTTAGATTTTCGTTGTATTTGAATTGAATTGAACTGTTTTACAGGTTTGGATACTCGAGGTATGGAAGGCGCATCGTAGATTCTATATGCGGAAATACAATAGCGTACTCCCATGCTTAAGTAGATGGACAACTTCAAAAATCCAACATTTAAAGAAGCATCAAACGTTTTTATTGTAAGTAATATGGTTTTCGATATTGGTTTTGTGTTTATTAGTGTTGTATCGGTTTTGTGTTTTTCAGTCAGCCGATGGGCCAGAATCTGCACTTATGGTTGATGAAATTGAAAAAGTATACGAATGGTATAAGTCACTTTAGGACTATATGAGACGTATAAGGAGAATCTGGAGGATGAGGAGGAGGAACATGATGTCGGAGGGGGAAGAAGAGGAGGAGGGGGAGAGGAGAAGCGAGAGGAGGTTTAAGAAGAACGAAGATGTAAGTGAGAAAGCCCAAGCAAAGATTAAAGAAGAGAAAAAGGCAAGGATGTGGAGTCATATACTGAAGTTGAAGGCGAAGGTTGTGTTGGTCCCGTGTAACGTAGTAGGATTAGTTCCAGGGGGGTTAGGAACTAATGTAACTTTTTTCGGTTTATAATGCTGACTGAATTAAATGTTTGACGATTTAACTCAGCTTTAGGTCAGCAAGGCTAAGTGAGGTGTGAGACAGCTATAATCAGATACTGACTAAAGCTGTTTTAATTGTGAGTTGGGAAGTAACACTTTAGGTCAACTTCCAACTCAGCACTCTGATTACTCAACGTCGGCTTGTACAAATTATTTACTGAGCAATTTAAGCAAGCAACACATACATATACATATATATCAAGAGAAAGGGTTAGAGATTACTCAGCAGACTTATCCTGGTTCGGCCTCACCGCCTACGTCCAGTCCCCAGAATCCCTCCGGGCTTTTTTAATCCACTACTGAGCTCTTTAAAGGTAGAGCACAAACCGTTTACAATAGCAACTGAGTATGCAAGAGTACCGTCCTCTATTCGTCTACCCAATCCTATCTACCACTGAATACTATAACCGAGTATTCAGATTTTCTCTACCACTGAGTACTATAATCGAGTACTCAGCTTCACTCTTCTAACCTTTACAAATGATACAAGATTGTTCTCACAAAATAAAGAACACTTTAGATGAATAAAATCCACTCTAGACTTTTACACAATGATTGGAATTGGGTGTAAGAACTTGCTTTTTCTATTCAGACAGCTTCTCTTTTGGATTTTTGACTTTGTGAAGATTTTTCTTGTCTGTTTCTCTCTTGTATGTGTGCGGCGATGATCTAAGTCATGAACTTGTCCATTTATAGCGAATTCTGAAGCTTCAATGATTTCAATTTAGACATATCCGTTGAGAATAAACGGTCTTCTTTCGTCATTGATTGGTCAGCTTCCAGAATTGCAGGCCAATCCTGTCGTATGTTTTTAGCAGGAGCCAGATTTCCAGTTTCGTCTTCTTGCACCAGGTTCGTCTTCTAGCGCCAGGTTTGTCTTCTTGCCAAACGTCAGATGGTCCATGCGTCTCAAAAAGGTCCTTGAAACGGATTTCCGAGGCTTCTGAAATGTGTCAGACTTTGTCTCACAAGTTGACGGATAATTGGACACTGACTTGATTATCACTCAGCTTGACTTAGCGGCGACTTGAATATTGCTCAGCTTGACTTCGCAGCTTCGCCTTCAAGCTTTCCTGAAGAAGATGTTTCTTTCGTAAAGCTGAATTGCATTCTACTCAGCTCTGATGTGTGACTTGCTCATGCTGACTTTGCTCTGTCTTTCTTTTATAGACTTTAAGTTCCTGTTCTAGTTAGTTAACTTACTCAACATTGAACAAACACATTAGTACAATTAAATCAAAGCACTTAAATTTAATTGTTTTAATCATGGGATTAACTTAAATAATTTTGTCAAATCAAAATCATGTGGGAAGGTGTTTCAACAGGTTGTGCTAGAGTTGATGGAAAAAATGGCAGAGCTGAAGGAAGAGCATATGGGAGAAATGACAGTGTTAGGGGAGGAGCATAAGAGAGAGATGAGATTATTGAGGGATGAGCATAGGAGAGATGTGGCGAAGATGATGTGAAATGGTTTGAGACCCTTGAGACGTCTGGCACCTATTGGGATGGGGAGGTAAGGAGAATTTCAAATTAGATGTTGTATATATTATATTGTCTTATATGTTGTTGTCATCGATGGACTATTTTTTTTGCTTGAATTAGCACATCGATGCATCCCTTTTGGCTATTAAAGCGTCAGTCGGTCTCTTGCACGGCGTGTGGAATAGCCACACGGCGTGTGATCGAGTCCCTGTCCCAAAAGAAAAATCAACCTTCACGACGTGCGAGTTTATTTTCAGCACAAGACATGCACGAAGACAAGTCGCATGACGTATAGGTTAGACCGCACGAGGTGTGACAGAGTCCCTGGCTCAAAAAGTGCTTATCCTCCACAAAGTGCGAGTCGATGTTTCAGCGCAAAGCACACGACATGCCGTGTGGCTTGCATTTTCAGCAAACATTGTTTCGGTTCGACTTATCCTACTTCTCTAACGCACACCAAACAACACTAAAGGCTAACCCATAAAGTCTAACCTTCTACTCACACCTATTTCTAGCCCTAACCCATCTCTAACCACAAATTAGTTGGGTGATGTGACATGAAAGTTAGGAAGAGGTTACTGATAGTTAGTGGAAGTTATGGAGATTATACACTTGTCAAATGGTGAGACATTTTTGAGAGAAAATTAAAGAAATTAGGTTGAATTATTTACCTCAAATGTCCTCACAAAATGCTATAAATAAAACTCATCTCGTTCATAAAAAATCACTCACTCAACACATCAAAACCTCCCCTCAAAAGCTACCAATGCTTGGTTCTTAATTCTTCTTTTGTTCTTTCTAATTATTAGTTCTAATTTCATTTCCTAGCTTGTTTTAACTTCAATTCAAATTTTTAATAGCTCATTTTCAAGTTTTTTTTTTCATTTAATTTAGCCTTCCTAAGACTAGAATCATCAATTCATTAGCTAGAATCACACTCAAAATTATTTTTTCCAACTTTTGTCATAATCTGCCCAGTTATTTTCTAAGTCCGATTCCGACCACTTAGAATCTTTTTTTTTTGTCTTCGATCCCTTCTAAACATTTGTTCATGACTTCCAGAAGTTAAATTTAGCCTTTTATTTTACCTAATTCCTTATCCAAAAACTTCATTTACAAGCTAATCTTTGCACCCCAAATCTCTTTATAATTTCTATTTCCAGCTTTCCACACAATTTGTCCCGTTTTTCATTTTCACGTCCCGAAGCTCCTAATGCTGGTTTTTGTCCCAGATTTTTGCATGAACTCGTTTTAGACTCCCTGAATTTAATTTTAGCCTTTCACTTTGCTCAATTCCATGTGCGTAAGCTCTCATATGGCCCTCCAAAGTCAAGGTCAAATCTGCCCCAAAATTAAAAGTGTGCTAGATCAATTTCATCCTCACCAACCGACCATCTTGCTCATGGATCTTAAGCCGACATCGAATTCAATGCCTCACTGAGATAGCTATTGTGGCTCCGAGTTTGTCATTGAATTTCAATTTATTCTTATTGCATTTTAATTCATTATGTATTGATTTATTTTTTCCCAATTCAATTAATTTATCTATATGTTTAGTATAGAAAATATTTCAATTGTAATCAATTTCATTCTTTTTTTAATTTGAATACATGTAATCAAACCTATATTCATATCAATAAATACCAAATTTTCACCAAATCTCGTGTCAATCTCAAATATTTAATTTCCTTCATTTACTTGTCTTTAATTTACTCGCAATAGCTTAAATAAAATTAATTTATCTAGCAAAGTTTTTATAACAGCGCTAGAGATCCAATAGGGATTTTTTCAATCATTGCGTCCATCACCAATTGCTTCGTTTAGATTTCAAGTTTTGGCGCGTAAATTCCATAAACTTAACCCATTTTAATTGAGAAATAATTACGTTAGCACATCCGCACCCTAATCACACGTGACAATGTTAAAAATTAGCATATTCGTAAAATATCGCTAACAGATTGGATTGTATTATATCATTGGATTGGTTTGATTTTTTAATAATCCAGGGTGTAAAAACTTTAAGAAATATATCTGCACTTTCTTTTTTATCTGTGAAGTAACCAATGAATTATATAAACAAGTGAAGGACCAAAAGAGTAAATGTTGGCAGACATGGCAAGAGCACTGAAAGCTCCAAATACAGAACATCCTAATGGAACTCTATGCCATGGCCATAATGGTATGAGTGTTCTTCAGCAACATATTGCCTTCTTCGGCCTAGATAAAAATGGAATTGTTTATCCTGGAAGACTTTTTCTGCTATTTTCTATTCTTTTACTTCTTATACTTGTTACTTGTTTGATTTAAAGGAATGCATCTGGAAGAATTTCAATGGGGAGAAAAAAGGGAATCGGTAGGACACAGAGATTTGAAAGAGAGAGATTGAAAAGGAAGAGAAAAGAGAGACAATGAGTTTAAATTTTTAATTTTATTTTGAAGTTTGTTCGTGATAATTAGATAATAACGAGATTAATTTATAAAATAAATAAATATAAGATAAAATTAACTCATTTTCTTTTAACTTTTGGTTTTTTCTAATATCGTTAATCAATTTAGACTGTACTAACAAAATACATCAAATACCTATTCAACAACTTTTAAAACACATAATTTATTTTTAAAAATGATCCAAACTACCGAATTTATTTTTGTACCTTATGATTTACCCAATATTTTTTTAATGGATAATTTGCCCAATAAGTTAATTAATAATTGCCCACCCATAATTAAACGACACAGTTCTGACCCTCCAACGTTCTATTTGACAGGTTACCTGTTGGACTGACTACAGACACGTCAACGCGCTTATGCAGTCCACCACAACAAGAAAATGACCGGTTCAGCCGGTCGTTTCATCCATCCTTCAAATATTGTATTAAAAACACCGCCGTCTTTTTACATTCCTCTTTTGTCCACCCGCCTGCTCCTTGTTCCCCTCAACTCGCAGGGGTATAATAGTCAAATTTCCTGCTCTCTCTTACCCAAGTTGAAAATTTTCCCCTTTTCTTCTTTCCTTGTCTCTACCTCTTCTTCTTCTTCTTCTTCTTCGATCTCTTTACTCGGTTATCATCAGGTCTGCTTTCTTTTCTCTACTCTTGCTTGTTTGGTTTCTGGGAAAACAGTTGAAAATTAGAGGAAATTGTTTACTTCCTTTTTCTATTTTATTATTGCACTTTATTTTCTTGTTTTAGGTTTCTGAGTAAGATTATGTATAAATGTTATCAACTTTAGCTAAAAATTATTCTACTTAGATCTTGAGTAACGTTTTTTTTTGGGTTAGAAGGTCTTTAGGTTCATTAAATTTTACTTCCTGCCTTTCAATTTGTTAGTTGCCAAACGGATACTTCTGTTAGTTTGTGCTAATTCTATTCCCTCTTTGATTGACTGTTACTAAGACTTCTAATATTCTGATGTTATAATTTTTTTTTTTTTTTTGGCGTAAAGAAGAAAATCTAATTGATACTGCTATTGTACGATTGTTGATATTTCTTCGTTTTGCAACCTGGGTTTTTTGTTTTGTTTTAGATTAGTGATAGTTGATCTGGTCTCCTTGTTTATTGAGGTTCTTAGCTTAGAATTTTATTTCAATTATGCTCTTTTGGTAGGAGTATCAACCTTTATTTTAATGTTTTTTTAGTGTTAGCTTCTTGATGGGTGGAGGATATCATTACTGGAATCTGTATAAAATTGTTAATTAATGTTTTATTTGGTGGAATCTGTATTTCTTTACGGTGATCATGATCACTAATGATTATTGTTGTTCATATGTGGCAATTGCAGATTGAGCAACATTGATTGATGGGAACATCATCTGGTTCTAACATAGACCACCAGCCTGCATCAAAAATGTTACCTCCACGTCAGCAACCCCGGCCAGGAGGACTACAAACATCTCTATCCCTGGTTACCTCAGATCCTCGCTTGTCTCCTGATGCCCCGGAACCCAGATCAAACTCAGATAATATTCGTGAGTCCCCTACTGAGAGTGCTAGTTCTAGAGAAACATGGCCTACTGCTGATGCTGTCATGGCAAAGAAGATGGAAAATGGAAAAACAGAAAACGATTGCCCTGAACAGTCTGTCATTCGACGTGTATCTAGTGCTGATAAGATATCTCTTCGTGACATAGCTAGAGAGCGGGTTGATATTATTTCGGAAAGGATGCATCGCTTGCCTGATGAGTTTCTAGAAGCACTAAAGAATGGATTTCGAGCTATACTTGAAGGCAATGGTGGTTCACAACATAGAGAGGAATTTTTGATTTTGCAGAAGCTTGTTCAGAGTAGATCTGATTTGACAGCTAAGACATTAATTAGAGCACATAGAGTGCAGCTTGAGATCCTTGTTGCAATAAATACTGGAATTCAAGCATTTTTGCATCCAAGCATAAGTCTTTCCCAAACATCTCTCATTGAGGTCTTTGTTTTCAAGAGATGCAGAAATATAGCATGTCAAAATCAACTTCCAGCAGATGATTGCACTTGCGAAATATGTACCAATAGAAATGGTTTTTGCAATTTGTGCATGTGTGTGATCTGTAACAAGTTTGATTTTGAAGTCAATACTTGTCGTTGGATAGGATGTGATCTGTGTTCTCATTGGACTCACACTGATTGTGCTATTCGCGATGGACAAATTTGCATGGGCCCCTCAGTGAAGAATGGAGCGGCCCCGACTGAAATGCTTTTTAGATGCCGTGCTTGCAATCGGACATCTGAGCTCCTTGGGTGGGTAAAAGATGTTTTCCAACATTGTGCACCAGCATGGGACCGAGAGGCTTTAATGAGAGAACTTGATTTTGTGAGCAGAATCTTCCGTGGAAGTGAAGACTCTAGAGGCAGGAAACTTTTTTGGAAATGTGATGAACTTATTGATAAAATGAAGGGTGGACTTGCAGATTCAACGGCCTGCAGAGTAATTCTGATGTTTTTCCAAGGTATATATTTTACTGAGCAATGAGCTGTGAAATATTTTTGGCCTTGCTGAAACATTAGTGTTTGCATACTGCCATACTCTTCTTTTTTATTATTATTATTTTTGCCAATCGATATTTAATTATCCATGGGGATTCTCACATGTACTTTCCCATAATATTGGCATATTCTTACAGTTTCATGTCAACCTAATAATTCTGCTCATCTACTGTTCTTATTTGTTTATTTCCTTTTCTTCCTTTGCTCTACATTGTATATTGAACTTGGGAGTTACGTTGTAGAACCTGAAAGAAGTTCTTTTACTATTGGAGGAATGTCCTACTATATAGAAGGGACTTTGTAGGTCTTTCATTACAGTATGCAGATAAGACATCAGTACATTTCTTTTGTGCTTCACTGTTATGCAATTGTTGATCTCACTTTGATTGAGGACCAATTTTGACTGGTTCATTTTATCTCTTAAAGCCGACATGATTTCAGTTTAATAATGTCACTGTATCTTTTACTTCTAGTTATTTGATGAGGTTGATAGTATTGTAGTTTTGATTGAATTAGTGGAAACTTGTAGAATTCTTATTTTCAGTCTGCACTTTCTGAAGTATAATTCTCTTTTTCTATCTGTAAAGTCTGCTTTTGCTGCATTTTAACTATGGTCCTACAAGAAGTTATATATATTGCTTTGTACCAACATGGTTGTATTTGACCTGCATTATTGGACATGTTAATTAATTTAGAAGGTATCAGTTGCTTTGAAGTTGAAAGTAAGTAATTTCTTTTGATCTTCCATGCATTGTCTTGTTAGAACTTGAGGTAGACTCTTCAAAGAGTTTGGAAAATGGAGATGGTGGAAGACTGATAGCCCCTCAGGAAGCATGTAACCGAATTGCTGAAGTGGTACAAGAGGCCATAAGGAAGATGGAGATGGTGGCTGATGAGAAGATGAGAATGTTTAAGAAAGCACGAATGTCGCTCGAGGCTTGTGATCGAGAACTGGAGGAAAAGGCCAAGGAAGTGTCAGAACTCAAGCTGGACAGGCAAAAGAAGAAGGTACAAGTAGAAGAGCTAGAGAGAATTGTTAGGCTTAAGCAGGCAGAGGCTGATATGTTCCAGCTGAAAGCCAACGAGGCAAAACGTGAAGCTGAGAGGCTGCAGAGGATTGCTCTTGCTAAGACTGACAAATCAGAGGAAGAATATGCCAGCAGTTACCTCAAGCTTCGTCTTAGTGAAGCTGAAGCCGAGAAGCAGTATCTATTTGAGAAGATCAAGCTGCAGGAGAGTTCGCGTGCATCACAAAGCAGTGGTGGAGCAGACCCTTCGCAGGTGTTAGCATATTCTAAAATTCATGACTTGCTCAATGGCTACAATGGTCCCTCGAAATCTGAATTGCAGCCAAATGAGCGCCACCATTTCAGGACAAATCCCTGAAGAAGGCTTTCTGATTTGTTATATATTAAATTAACTATTTGATTTAGGAATGTCACTCTGTTTATGAACAATTGTGAAGGAAATGCTAGTTGGTTTCATTTTGATCTCGACTTTTAACCAGCAGCTTCACTAAGAATTTGAAAGCTGATGCTAAACTGTAAGTGATTTTTTTATTTATCTGCAGAAAAATGTATTATGCATTTGTAGTTTCTGCTTGCTTATGTTTGATATGATGTGTATGTTCAAACTGATATTCCCATGCATTTGCAGTTGCTACTATTATCCTTCCATGAGGTTGTGAAGAAATATAATGCTAGTAGCATATTCATATGTATAAATTTACATTTTCTATTTCACCCGTACTTTTGCTCCCACTTTGTGTTGAGAAGGCATACTAACATCAATTTCAAGCACTGTGCTGTATTATTTTTTCTTAATTTTTGAATTAATACTGTTGTGTTAGATAAATTCCTCAATTTTAAGAACATAGCATGCGAGGTTTCTGCAGTGAGAATGTGCTGCACAAATATGTTTATGCCTCCTAAACCTGGTGAAGCACACAAATGGCATTTATTTCCCAAACATAAACATAACTTGAATTGAAGACTGTAAAATTTAGTGAGGTGCAGGGCTTCTATTCTCAACAGAAGATGAAGAACTTGCTTTGTTTTGAGCGTCTGCAGAACCGACGAATCTTTGAAGAAGGGGATTGCGATGTTGATGCTGGTTGCCAGCGGAGTATTGAGCCTTATCAAAAGTCATGGTAGTACTGATTCCATGACACCGTATCAGAGAGTTGAGACAAACATTTGGAGTTACAATTCTTGCATTGTTGAGGAATAGACCTGATTTCTTACTTTTGGTGATCCTGAGCATCCTATTGGGAAGACTGGAGGGAACAAGAGATCCATTTGGGAAATGTAAGAGATGGCTGATGAGCAAGGCACTTGGGATGGAGTGACTGAGAACGAGTTCTTGAAGACCGTCTGGCCTCAATGCAGCCTTGGCTAGTTCCTGGTCAGTCGGCATCAAGAAAGTGATTTCACCATTTTGAAGTGAATCGGGTGATGCGTCAATGAGCTTGAGAAGGATGACAAATCCATTGTAAGAAGATGTTCTCATATCATCCATGGCTATCTGGAGGTCAGTTTGGTTGATAGGATTTATGGTTTGTGATTCTACTCCAATAGCTAAGAATGAAACAACGAAGAGAAACAAAAGAGCCATTTGCTTCTAAGCTTGTGCTGGTGTAAGTTGAAGGTAATCCGTTTCAAATTTATATCACAAGAATAAGATTTTTCTACTTGAGCACACATTGTATCCCTAAATGTTGGTTGGTGGGTAGTTAGTGCATGAGGTCTGTTTTTTATTATCTTTTCTGATTAACGAGACTCGTAGTAATTGGATAGCTGCTATGCCTACTGCAGCTTCTTCTGTTTCAGGTAATTATGTCCAACAGTTGAGGTATAATATTTGGTAATTTGTGTTTCTGAAACATCTAATATTTGTTTAGAAATTGATTATCAATGATGAAAACTTTCGTTGATTGCTAAAGACTGATACTGCTCTTGGCCCAATGATTATGTACATTGTCAAGGTACGGATAATACCAATACCCATTAGATCCGTGGCATGCATTAGGGTCGGAGCTTGTGTGCTAGTATGTGGATGGCGGTGGATCAGTAAATAATCCTGTTTCATCTTAAAATATTTCTATCTTAGAAAGTACAATCACATCTCATAAACATCTAATATTAGGTTTTATTTATTTATAATATCTGATACACTTCACGTATGGGTTAAAATGTGTAAAAACACTCATTTCATGAAGTGAAATTCGATTAATAAATAAAGTTATCAAAGATTAAAATCTCTAAGAGATTCTATATGAAATAACGGGTTAGGCTATGCTTATTTGTTTTTGACAAAGTAAGTCTTATTTTGTTTTTTCCACCATTAGATGGTGATGAACTTTGACAAAGTAAGCTCATGAAATAACGATTTAAATTAAGGGTTTGACTATGCTTACTTTGTAACAAAGTAAGACTTACTTTGTTTTTACCACCATTGGATGAATTTACTTTGTTAAAGTCTACCATCATCTAATGGTGAAAAAAACAAAGTAAGTTTTATTTTGTTAAGAAAAAAGTACCCATATAAGACACTATTAAAATAATAATTAAAATCTAATAATAGCTTTTATTAGAATATGGAGTATGTTGGGATGAAAGTCAAGTTGAGGTGTAAATAGGAAGTCAATAATTGTTGATTATAATATCCACTTTTTGAACAAACACATCAATAATACAAATGTACTTCAAACATACAAGATTCCTGTCAACACCTCAAACAAAAAACCTGCTCATTCAACCATTTTTATTATTATTATTTTAAAAAACAAATGTTATTAGAGGAGAAAAATGATCCAAACCCTTAGGTAATATAATAGCTAAACTTTGTCATCTCTTTTATAAAGATTACTGAATTTTATATCATTTTAATAAAATCATCAAATTTTTATTTTTATTTTAATAAAAAAGTCATTTCCATAATTTTAAATAGAAAAATCACCGATATAATGAAATGATAGTTACATTGACATTTTATGTATATCATGACAAAAAAAAAAGTTATTTACTAACTTCTTTTGGATTATCACATAACAAAAAAATACTTATTCTTTTGATTGTCACGTGACATATGTATGACTGACTGTCATGTTATATGTGAAAGTAAATTCTTTTAACACGGTTGTTAAGTCGCTATTCATTTAACTTCTTTTTTTTTTTTTTGTATAATTTTCCTTGGAGCTTTTAGCAATTTTACTTTAAACAATTACAAATATAGTTACAAAACTGCAGCGATTAATTGTTTAGGAGCAAACTGCAACCGTTCATGAAAAAACTCTAATACAAAACGTTGTTTTTAATCGTTTAGTCTTTTACAAAATTCCCCAGCCTTTTTGTATTTAAAAGTTTATATTAGACTTATAATTCCATTTTTTTGCATTAATCAACTTACAGTTAAACCTCTATAAATGAATATTCGATAAAGTAATAACCTCGTTTATATAATAAATTTTTTCGGTCCCGACTTGGGCCAATGGACTAAAGTAATAATCTCGCTAAATGCATTAAGTAATAAAAATATTTAAATTCTTAAGGGCCCAATGAAAATATAAATTAATAATTATTGAATTACATACAATATATATATACCAAAACCTTTAAATCAATCAACTAGAAGTCATTTCTTGTGAAAAAAATAATCTATAGTTGATTGTTTTTTCTTTCCACCTAAACTAAAATGAGCACCATCCTTGCTTGAAAGGATGTTTAAGGTGATCATTGCTTGAAAGACCTCTTTTGACGATATATTTGTGACAACGCAACTATAAAATAATAAATATTGATTTATTGATAAATGAATAATTTATTAATTTATCGATAAATAAATAATCTCGCTTAATGAATATTTTTTTCCGATCCCAAGGATATGCATTTATCGAGGTTTTACTGTATTTATTCGTTTAAAAAACAGTTAAAAGCAATAAAACAATTTTGTTTTCAAGTAAACTAACAAAAAGTTATATATAAATATTACAACTTCTTTATAACATCAAAAGTTGCTTGGTTTTTTATTCTTTCTTTAATAATATAATGTTTATTTCTTAATTTTTTTTGGTTCATTTAACAATTTAGTCTCTTATAGATTGAATAAAATTTTAATAATTTAAACATTTAAGAAACTAAACTGTTCAAATTAAAGATTAAATAATGTATTATTAAAATACGATGAGTAAATAATGTTTTACGTAAAAATGTAGGGACTAATAAATTATTTACTCATTTCATATTGATAAATAATATATTAGTCTTTTCACATGTTAACTACAACAACTCTTTATAAGTTTATCAAACACTAAGAGCCGGTTTGGTTCAGCTGTTAGCTAATAGATGTTGTGATTGCTATTTGAACTTGCAGTAAGTTGTTAGCTGTTTGTTATTAGTTGTTTAATTACTAGTGTTTGGTAAAATTATATTGAACTGTTGTTATTCGGATTTAAAATGTCTAATGTGGACATGTTTTAAATTAATCAACGAAGAAATTATAAAATGGAAAATGTGAAAAAAATACCCATAACGTTTACAATTATGAATAATTTTACTTTTAACGTCTAAAATGGTGCAATTTTATTCATAACACTGGTAGGTAAAAGCAATTTTACCCCTAACATTGGCAAGTTGGGCAATTTCAGATATTATTAGAAAACATAGATATTTTATTTCTTATTCTACACCAATTGCACATATATCAATAGTTCTAAAAAATAAATTTCATATTTTTTTATGATTTAATAATAAAATTGAAAATTAATATTTATAAAATCGGTGAAATATTTGAAATTTTTTGTCCAACTCGTACAAAAGACAATATATGTTTTTATTTTCTAAAAAAAAAAATTCACGTCTAATAATATGTTTGTGATCTGTTACTAACAATGATAAAATAATATACATGTGAAGTATAGATGACAATATTCATGAACAAGAAGACAGTTTGATAACTTATTTCTCAAATTGACCAAACTCATCAATGTTAGGGGTAAATTTGCTCTTCGCGGACAACGTTAATGGTATAATTGCATCATTTTAAATGTTAAGGTAAAATTGCTCCTAGCTATAAATGTCAGGGGTATTTTTACATTTTATTCTATTATAAAATAAAAAATGTGCAAATTAATAAAAATAATCTATATAAAAAATAAAAAATATATTGAACGCAACAAAATTTTGTTCTTCCGGTAATTATGTTGTAGATATATAAATAATGTTAAAGAATAAACATATTTTGTGGAAATAAGAAAGATAATTTTGTCCATAACAAATAACTACAAACATTTGTTTATGAAAAGCTCCAAATATGAGCTTTTCGTGAAAAACTCCAAAACGGTGTAGTTATATAAACCTAACCAAACTTTATATTTCCTGCGGTTTGGAGTGAAATTCTAAACGTACATCTATAAAAAGCTGAAACAAACACCCTCTAATTATCAATTATTAGCTAACAATAACAATTATAACCCAACACCTGAACCAAACCCACCCTAATTTTATTACAACAAATTTTCCTCATTTTTTTTTTAATGGTAACCTCAAACTTTAAACTTGAATGATCATAGATTCAATTTATCGAAACTCTCTCCGTATATATAGGAGTATTATTTTTTCAACATTGGATTTATTAGGAGTCCAGAGACAGGAATTGAACCCGCACATGGTCGATTCACAATGCACTGTTTGTTTTTAATATATTTTGCCAAATACCCCCTAAAATAATCATTACCTTATAACTCTATCTATATTAATATTAATGGCAAAAAAAAAAACATAATTAAGCCTTTGAACTTTACATGTTTTAAGGATTAAGCCCCTGATCAATTATTTTTCCACATTGAGCCTTTGATCATTGATTTTGTTATGGATTCGATCATTGTTTAACTTTTTCGTCGAGTTTAGGAGATGAGAAGATCGATTTGACGATTCTAATGTTGAAAATCACAAAATGGGAGAGGAAAAATCGAGTTTGGAAGAATATACTGGAAATTAATTTCTATAATTTCTTTTTAGTTTTTAATTTTAAGTCAAGGAATTCTTATTTTTATTTGTCCATGTCAACAAGCCGAATCGCCCTAACGATGTATGCAGTCCAAACTCGACGAAACAGCTAAATAAGGACCTAATCCATAATAGACTCAATTATCAAGGGCTCAATGTGGAAAAATAAATGATCGAGGGCTTAATCCTTAAAATAGCCAATGTTTAGGGACTTAATTATGTTTTTTTTGGTATATAGCAATACCCTATTGATAGTGAGCTGCTAAATACCACCATCAAATTCCTTTTCACCGCCACTTTTGGACTTTTTTGCCCTTCTCATAATTTTGATTAAAAACGGAAATTCTCTCTCCAAAATCATAAATCCGAACAACAATAATTGTAATTATGAAAATAATTGATGTGTGACAATCCGAACCCATTTTTTGTGACGAAAAATGGTGCGTAACCCCTTAAATTGTAGATTTCGTGCAATTTAAAGGAAGAAAGAAAGATCAAAAGTCTTGAAATCATTAATGGAGGAGCCAACTTTTTGCGTAACGAAGGAGATGGGGGGGAGCGGCAGTTCGCGTTGTGGTGGGAAGTGGGAAGGTTAGGGGTATTATGGGAAAGTCACACAAAATCAGTCTAGATATGTAGTAGTTTGAGTAAATTGGTTAAATATGTAAATAAGCCTCCCATTTGACCCATTTTTGTAATTAACCAAATCAAGAAGTTCCAATATACCAAATTTAGTTACATGTCCTTCCAATATAATTTTATCCAATTGTGAAAATAACCAAGTAAGGCTTACTTTGTCAAAAACAAAGTAACCATAGAAAGCACATTTTATTATATTTTGTTAACTAAATTTTTTTTCCGAGTTCTTGTTTTTTTAGTTTTCGTTTTTGTTTGTTTTTTCAATTTTCTGCTTTTTTTTTCTTCAATTATTTTTTTCCTTCTTTTTATTTTTGTGTTTTTTTTTTTTTTGTTGACTTGTCTTTTTTCTCTTAATATGACTATTTATATCCCATGAATGATATTATTTACGGTTATATTTTAAAGTTAAATGGGTAAATATAACTGATTTATGATCCAACCTATTTATTTAATTATTACGCGTGTTAGTTGCGTCGACTCATCTATAGTCCAAACACATTAAACCTCAATTCTAATTTATTTAATTGTGAATTATACAAATTGTTTATTGAGTCACTTCTCTATCCATCAAAACCTCTTTATTTTGTTTGAATTGGTTAATAACTTATTAAATTATTTGATCCATAGGAAATATATTAATTTAGTTAAAAACAATCAAATAAATAAATAAATAAATAGAGATTTTGATACAAAGCATAGAAAACCACGTTTTTATTCCCAAAAAGCAACACTTAAAATAGCATTACACAGAGAGAGTTTACATTCCTAAAATAGCAGTAGTTTTTGACATTCTTAAAATACTAAAAATGTTTTTTCTCATGATGGGTTTCCTTCTCTTCTCATTTCATTTATACCAACTTTAGCATATTAAATTTATGAAGTTTATAGCACATCAGACCATCATTGCATTGCACCTCTCTTGAGCTTTCTGTAATTAAACATATATTAACTAAGAATTAGCAATTACTAATAAAACTTTGAACAAATTCTAGGTGTTTTGAACCACCTCGATCATACCATTTTCTCTAGCTCACATTAATCATTGTTTTAATAGGGACCAAATAATCCTCAATTCCTCTAATTAATACTTAAATACGACTAATCAATTTAATGTACACATTATGTTTATTTTTTTTTTTAAATATCTTTACTAGTTTTAAAAAATAATAATAGTAACATTGCAATAAGTTTTATGATAAAGCATTTCAAACCAATCAATTTAATACACTTCCTTTTTAAATTATTTTTCAAAAAAAAAAAAAATCTATCTGCGGTTGGTCTCTATGTAAAATAAGCATATACAAATATAAATAAACTCGGAATATACATAGGCTAAATCAAATCTTGATGAATGAATATATAGGGAAGGTAGCTAGATATGTGAATAAACTATCCATTATTCCATCATGAAATGCGAATTTGCATGTAATTTATTATTTTAATAGAGGATATCATGATTAAAAATAATGGAGGGATAGGGGAAAGTTATGATTATCATTATCCTTCAAATGAAAATCTTCCTTGGGCTAAGAAATTGTCACATACTCATATTCGCAGTGTAGCTTAGTTTAAAAGTTCAAACGGATAGTTAAATGTCAACTTCATATTAATATATAATATTATTAAAGATACTTTGTAAAAATGATAGATATTATTGTATAAGTATAGCTAACGTGGTTTAGACAATTTTCAAATATAAACTATGTGGTTTAAAAGTTTATAAACAGGTAATATGTGGTACTTTCTGTTAGCAAAAACAATTTAAAATTATAACACCATTAAAAAATACTGACGTGGCAACATTAATAAAAAAAAGTTAGAGGGTATTTTTGACATTTTCAACCCACTAAGCATCTTTTACCTTTCATCATCTTTTATTTCTCTCTCTATGATCTTCTTCTTCCTCTAGCCATGGTTGTGGAGCTCCAGAAGATGAATCATTATTTTATATGCATAAGAAGACGAATCATTTGAAAGTCCTCAACTCTTCATATGTATACCTGATTTTGTCGTAAAACTTATTGCAATGTTACTATTATTATTTTTTATGAAATTATTTGAAACCAGCCAGTTGCTGATGTTTGGTCTTATTGGATTCTTTTCTATGTTCTTCTCGTCGGATGATATAGCATCAAATAAATGGCCTCAAGTTCTTATACAAAAGCCCAGCAACCGAATCCAAAGTATGGGAACAATCCAAGAAGCCCATACCAAAAGAGACTACAAAAGCACATGTACATGAAATCCTCTTCAAGGAGCTGCCTAAGAGGACACATGGACTAATGGTTGTTCCAAACTTCAAAGGCATGTTCCTAGTTTTCATATCAGACCATGAAATGAGGAATGAAATAAACAGATGAAGTCTGAAGCCAATTAAGAGCTGACACGTGTAGAAATACATAAACTATTTCAGGTATGCAGTTATCTATAAATAGTCTCGAAATCTAAGCTTCAGGTACGTCATCCATTCACTGTCTACCAGTTATTTGCTTTTAAGTTATTCTGTAATTTCCCGTACTTTACTGACTTAAGCATCGGAGAGAGGTCGCCAGAATTTGGCCCCTCCCTAACAGTTTATTATGCATTCGGGCCATCAGAAGTAGACCAGAGATCATATTCAATATGGAAGACATCATTTGGTGTAGTGAGCGTGGACGTTCTTCGTAGCAATGGTTCATATTCACAGTTTTGTGGTTCAGCCTAGTCCTCAAGTTGAGGCTATCCCAAGTACATCAGTCGCACCTAATCGTGGCTTGGTAGATTCTAGTAATCATCTGTTAACGCCATTGCATATCACTCCAGCTTTGGTTCAAATGATTGATGCCTGTTTGGGGTCATTAAATCCTGAGCAATGTAGTTTTATGGATGGCTTAACAAAGCAATTAATATACAACATCAGATCTGTTTAGGAATCTATGAATGTTCTTAGGGCGGAGCATGCTACACAGATGGAGATAATACGAATAGAGTTGAAGGAGGCAAAGAAGCTGGTAGATATAGAGAAGGAAGAGGTTCAATACTTTGATCTACAGGACATCATGACGTCCTAACATGTCCTAAAAAAACAAGGACTTTCTGAGGAGTCTTAACCAAAAATAATCCGAGGGAGGCCTAAAGAAAAACATGTAATTCCTCTATACTGAAGACATTATCATTCGCCTTCACCTGTTGTGAGCACCGACTTTTTTCGACCTTAATTATGAGTCTATGTTACACTCTAGCTAACAGTTTGTGTAGGTGGGCTTCACACGATGTGTTGTGCGAGATACGAGTTAAGACTTGGATCATGTTTTCCGAGTTGTTTAGCTTGTTTTACCTTACTCTTATCAAAATATTCTTATATTTATATTTTCTGAGATTTAAAAATACTCATCTGCTATGTAGGTCCTTGATCGGCTACCAAGTCCCCGATCAGGTACCCTGGTCGCCGATCGGTGACCTTTGGCGATTTTCGAGAAATTTTTAGTTAGTTTTCTGGCAGTTTTGTCTCTTTTCCACTATTAAAAGGGGAAGAAACTAACGACTACAAGGAGGAGAACAATTTTTCAAAGAAAATAAAATCATTTTTTTTAGAAAGAAAGTGAGTGGAAACTTAGTGAAAGTGAGTGAAAATAAGAGGTCTTTACACCATTTCTTACCAAATAAACCATTTTTTAAGGTTCCAACACCCAAATTCAACATCATTTCAAAGTTATTAGTTGAGAAAACACGTTCACTACAATTGTTCCTCACTAATTATCAATTCTGAAGTCACTAAACTTTCAGAATTGATCTTTTGGGTCAAAAACTCTCCTAAACCGGTGAATTTCGGTTCAAGTTCATGGAATACCACATTCTGATCATATTAATTCCTGGCTGCATGCGTCTGGGTTGTTGATCAAGTCATAATCACACGTACGTTGGCCTACTTTGCACTAAAAACTGGAAAAGCGTTTCGGAGGTAACTTCTGAAGGGTTTTAAAATCTCATCCCTACTGTTTGCAATTTGTTTTTTACTTTTTCTTCTTATTTCCTTGTTTTTCTTGTTTTGACACGTAAAATAAAAGGTCTGGCCGAAAGGCAGACACCGATCGAAGACGTAGTCTTCGATCGGGGACCCTTGTTATCGACCGGGGACCACCCCAGATCAGTAACAGAGACAGACGAGCAGACCCATGTTTTCTATCTGGGTAGGTTAGTTTCATTTTGGTAAGTTTATTATTTCTATTTTTATTATTATAAATGAGGATAAATTCAATCTTGGGATAAAAGGGTATTTTAGTCATTTCTATTAAAATCTACTAGATGAATGGATTAGGCTTCAGAATAAGTGCATGCTGTTGTGGTAGATCCGAGGATTAAATGAGTCCTATTTGATTGAGTTTGGCGTCATAGTTAAAGCCGAAAGATGGGTCCCAACGTCCCGCAACTAATGTTTATTGTCTTGCAGGTTTAATAGATTTATTTTCATATGGCTAGATTTGATGTATTAGGGCAGAATGGTGTCATTTGTGAAAAGATGTACTAATTTTATACTTCCGTATTTATTTATTGCTTCTGAACACTAAAACGATATTTAACTGAATTTGGAGTAGAAATATTATGGCATTTTAATAAAGACAAGTCTATGTGTTTATTAATCAAACCATTGAACCGTTTAAGTCACGAACCTAACTCTGAAGAGATGGCATGTTATGGGCCCGTATGCCATCTAAACTTTTGACATATTCCCGAGCATTAAAATTCGGGTGGCGACTCTGATATAAATAATCTAACCTTAAAACGTGATAAAAAAGGGTTAGAAAATAGTCAAAAGAATGCATGCACCGGAAAGGACACCCTAAACATCATCCTTAAAAACGGTAAGTGACGGTGTCATATAAAAATGGAATCCCATTTGCCGAAATCACACCCTTCCGGAAGAGAGTATGGTAGTCGGGTTCCACGAACACTCACACCTGTCAAACACGTTCCAAAGCCTAAAGGATCCAAATCCCCGAAGCGGCGTCTAGGCGTACGTCATCATTCCAATGAATCCTTGATTCTTCGTTATGAATCACATAGAAAGAGGCAGATGTTCTAGATCCCCATATTATCAAAATCGAAGGCAGTAGCTGAAGCCAAAGGAAGAGGAACGCTGTTTGAAGGAGGAGGTTTATAACCTCATTTAGAAGGAGCTTCGGCATGCTATAAAAGATGAAGGATTAGAGTCCAGAATGCCAAAAACTACGGATGTTGATACTCCTTTAAGTGCTAAGATAATGAGTCAACTGATGCCAAGAGGATTCACGTGTCCTCTCTTAAAAGATTACAATGATATGATAGATCCAACTCTCCATGTGAAAAACTTTCTTCAAGCTCTTAAGACCACTATGGCGATGAATGCTCTTATGTGCCGCGTGTTTTCAACAACTTTAAGAGCTTTGGCTGCCTATTGGTATGGTCAGCTCCTTCTGGGATCCATTAGATCTTTTAAGTAAATGTCTAATTAATTTGCAGATCATTTCATCACTCCAATTCTAGAAAGTAAAACAATGCAGGATCTAAATTGCTTGGTGCAAGAACCAAGTGAGTCATTAAAGGAATGGGTGGAGCGTTTCCAGCAAACGGCCATCTAGATCAAGCATCTCAACATAGATGGAGTTGTTGAAGCTATGATAAGCAATTGCCAAAGTAAAATTCTCTCCAAAGAATTAACTATAAGGCAGTCGAAGACGTTCCCCAATTTGATGAGAAGAGCCAGAGACTTTGTCAAATGGGACGGTTATAGATTGAACCCTTTACTCAAGGAAAGGTTAAGTTCGGTGCACCAGCCGAAGGAATCTAGACACGACCGGAATAATGATGACCATAAGCAATCTAAATAAAACACAGATCAGAACTATGCTCATTTAAATGCTTCTCGCAAAGAGATCCTTTATTGGCTGGAGTCTAACATGCAACACATTCAGTATCCTCCCAAGTTTGAAGTCATCCTGATGAAGAAATAATGGGTTATTTTGTGAATTTCACAAAAGTGAAGGCCATGATACCGAAGATTGTAGACAATTAGTAGACGAACTGAATAAGCTAGCCAAAGTGGGAAAATTGGATAAGTTCTTAAAAAATGACAGTAAATCCAGAGAGTTGAAGGACAAACAACATGTGGAAAGAGCTCCTAGAGGTGTCATTAATGTCATTATTGGGGGGGGGGGGGTCCAGAGGAAGGTCATTCAGCAAAGAGATGAAGGGTGCATAAAGATTAAGAAAGAATAACTGATTCCAAATCTGAGTCTTCTTTCGGTAATTTTAATCGACAATCACATAGTGATGCTTTGGTTATTGAGATTCTGTTGGAGGAGTGTAAAATTCGTAAAGTCTTTATTGACATTGGCAGTTCTATGAATATTATTACCCGTAAGGCATACAATGCATTATGTCTCAGCTATGAAAGACTAGTTCCAACTCTATCACCTTTGGTGGGAATATCGGGTCATTTGGTGCCCCTACTTCGTAGTACACATATGAGAGTTTCTATTGGAGATGGATCAGTCAAATGGCATTCAATGGTTGAGTTTTTAGTGATTGATGTAGTTTTACCTTACAATGCCATCATAGGGGATCTTCTTGTTAGGGATTATAGCCAGTTAATCAACTGTAGCGCAGCGGAATTGCGGTTTAAAATTTATTTCTAATCCCTTATAGCTTGATCTTTGTCTGTTAACCATTGATTGAATAAAACCTTTTGATCCGTTTAAGGATATAAACATACCCGGACTGTCTCTTCTAGAGACGGCTGAAGAATCCATAAAGTAGTAAGATCTCCATAGTCAGGTGCACGAACAGCTATCGAGCCAGAACCAGTGCTAGCCGAAGAACGAACGAAGAACAGGAGAGATTATGTAATTATCCAATGATTCCTCCACTTTCTTTTGGAAGTAGGCGAACTCAATATTGTTCAAAGAACAATATATGTTGGCCGAATGTGTATGTAGGTTAATTAGGGTTTTAGTGTTTTAATTTATATATATAGTGTATTCCTAAACCTAATTGGTTTAAGGTTAATTGGTTAATTACAAAACTAATCTAATCCTAATATAATTACATAAATAAATACCAATAATATTTATTCTATGCAATTATTTATGATTAGATTAAATTTAATTACCTCAATTAAACAAACAACACTAATTAATAAATTAACGTATTAGTTTAATTAATTATTCACCGAATGTAATTTCATTAATTTACAAATTAATTAATTACATTCCGTAAACTAATTAATTAATTAAATACTCAACACTTAAGACCATTAATCAATTACCTTGATACAAAGTATCAATTAATCAATTAATTAACCACCAATTAATTACCTTGATATTTTACTATCAATCAATTAATTAATTTCATCTTTCCAATGTACCGTTTTATAAGTTCTAACTCAGATGTTCGATGTGCACGATCCTATGGGACTGTCCTTAGCTAGCAGTGGGCTCACGGCCCACAGACAGTAAGTGGGTTCTAGCAAACCATTACTGCCCCTAACCAAGACAGAGTTTCAGCAGTCTAAAGATGCAGAGACCCTGTAGTTATCTCTTAACTTCTTTTACCATTTGATATCAATATTATAAACTAGAGGCATGGCGGCTGTCATCCTCTCTGATGTTTATGATATTTCTTGATCTTAAGTAGATTGATGAAACAGATAAGTAAACTACTTATCAGGGTGTGGCCACACACTTATCAATCTCACTTATCAAGTGGCATGTGATATCATCTCACTATTACATGAGTGACAATTCAATCACTTCAATATCAATACCAACGTGCTTACCTGTTCACCCAATCATACCCGTATTTAGCATCCTGTTACAGACCTGTTAGGCGTATGTCAAAGTGAACCGGATCCCATATTGATATTATAATGAAATCTGGTCTGAAGATAGTTAGAGACCTACTTAAGAAAACTAATGACACAACCACCATGTAGTTTTCTCGGGCGGATCGATCCAGTCACATGTATACAACATGTACCCATATTCACAACTGACTTATCAAGTGCTATGGCCAGTATCAATTACTAGCATACAGTCGTCGAATATACAAGTCTGTGGTCCTAATCATTCCCATGATAGAATAGACTTGGGATATGGTTTTACGATTATCAATCAATGGATTCTCTATTCATATTATAGCACAAGATATAAATGAACTAGATTAATGTCTTTATTAATGTAACACAAATAGTGTATCTATGCAAGAATAATAAAAAAAGCATAATACAATATACATGAACCAATGCCTAAGAACTAGGGCACACCAACAGTCTCCCACTTGGACTAGTTCCAAGCAGGCATTGCCCTAATCCCTATAGATCTAGTATGACCATCATGTAGGCGATGTGCAAGTGCCTTGGTAAACGGATCTGCGACATTGTTCTCGGTGTCAACTCTCTATAATGTAATGTCACCTCTTGCCTGGATCTCCCGGATGAGGTGAAACTTTCTAAGTACATGTTTGGATCTCTTGTGTGATCGGGGTTCGAGTGCTTGTGTTATGGCACCGTTGTCATCACAGAAAACATCAACTGCACCTAGGATAGTAGGAACTACACCTAAGTCAGTTATGAACTTCTTGATCCAAACTGCTTCCTTTGTAGCGTCGCATGCAGCTATGTACTCAACTTCCGTTGTAGAATCGGCAATGGTAGGCTTATTTGATGATTTCCAACTAATGGCACCGCCATTCAAGAGAAAAACATAACCAGACTGTGATTGTTTCTGGTCCTCATCAGTCTCGAAACTTGCATTAGTGTAACCTGATACTGCCAGCTCCTCTTGCCCACCAAAAACTAAAAAGAGATCCTTAGTACGCTTAAGGTAATTTAGGATAGCCTTAACTGCCTTCCAGTGCTCCTCGCTGGGATCTGACTGGTACCAGCTAGTCATGATAAGTGCAAATGCAACATCTGGCCTTGTACATAACATAAAGTACATGATAGATCCTATAGCTGACGCATATGGGACCTTTTCCACGTTCTCTCTGTCCTGCTTTGTCTGAGGACAATCTTTCTTACCAAGTTTCAACCCATGGCGAATAGGCATTAATCCTTTCTTAGCCTGGTCCATGATGAATCTTCTAAGAACTTTGTCTATGTACGTTGCCTGACTCAAGCCTAGAAGTCTGTTGGATCTATCTCTATAGATCCTGATCCCTAAGATCGTTTCGGCTTCTCCTATGTCTTTCATTCCGAAGCATTTACTCAACCACTGCTTCACGCCTTGCAGTGTTGGTATATCGCCTCCAATGAGCAATATGTCATCGACATACAATATCAGGAAAGTGGATATGCTCCCACTGAATTTCATATACACACAAGGTTCATCAGGATTCTGCACGAAACCATATTCAGTTATGGCTTCATTGAATCTCTGATTCCAAGACCTAGATGCTTGCTTCAATCCATAAATGGATCTTTGAAGCTTACATACTCAGTTATGATACTTCGGATCGATAAAACCCTCTGGTTGTGTCATGTAGACATCCTCCAGTAACTTCCCATTCAGGAAAGCGGTTTTAACATCTATCTGCCATATCTCATAGTTATACCATGCAGCTATGGCCAGTACTATCCTAATGGATTTGAACATAGCAACTGGTGAAAAGGTTTTATCATAGTCAATTCCTTGGATTTGTCTATAACCTTTTGCCACCAGTCGCCCCTTGAAGGTGTTATCGGCTTTTAATTTGAAACACGACTTGCAGCCAATTGTTTTAACACTCGGAGGTGGATCCACCAAGTTCCACACCTGGTTATCACGCATAGACTGCATTTCAGCCTCCATAGCTTTACGCCATTGATCTGATTGTGGGCTTTCAATAGCCTCTTGATAAGTCTTGGGCTCATCCTGGTCATCGACCATTATGTCCCCATCATCAGTCACGATAAAATCGTACCTTTCGGGTTGATGACGTGTTCTATCAGACCTTCTAGGTTCTTGTGTAACTGGTTCAGCCTCCTTAATTTCTTGAGGACCTAAATCAGTTACCTGAGCATCCTCAGCATCTGTTGTAGGAGTCGGTGAGTCTTGAATCTCAGCGAGATCAATATTGCTCCCACTGTTTACTTTGGAAAGGAATTCCTTTTCCAAAAAGACTGCAAACCTAGCCACAAATGTTTTATTCTCGGCTGGATTGTAGAAGTAATAACCCTTAGTTTCCTTAGGGTAACCCACGAACTGGCATTTGACAGATTTGGACTCTAGTTTGCCACTCATCAATTTCTTAACATGTGTATCACAGCCCCAAATCTTCATGAAGGAAACGTTGGGCTTTCGGCCCGTCCATAATTCATATGGTGTTCCTTCAACTGCCTTGCTCGGTGTATTATTAATTATATGAGCAGCAGTTTCCAAAGCAAATCCCCAAAAGGAGATAGGGAAAGAAGCTTGACTTATCATTGAGCAGACCATGTCAAGCAAGGTCCTGTTCCTCCTTTATGACACTCCATTCCATTGGGGTGTACCAGGAGGAGTGAGTTGGGATACAATCCCACACTCTCTCAAAAATGAGACAAACTCTTGGCTCAAGTATTCACCCCCTCTATCAGACCGGAGCGCTTTTACTTTCTTGCCAAGTTGATTTTCTACTTCATTTTTAAAGTCTTTGAATCTCAGAAGAGTTTCAGATTTATGTTTCATCAGATACACATACCGTATCGGCTATAGTCATCTGTGAAGGTAACAAAGTACAGAAAACCAGATCTAGCACTAGTGCTCATTGGACCGCATACATCTGAGTGTATCAGCTCCAATAGCTCTGTGGTCCTTACACCAGTTTTGGTGAAAGGTGCCTTTATCATCTTCCCTCTTAAACAAGATTCACACGTGTCATAAGACTGCATGTCGAATGACCCTAGCGCTCTACTAGAGTAAAGCCTAGTTATACATTTCTCATTTATGTGGCCAAGACGACAGTGCCAGATATATGTAGGATTTAGTTCATTAGTCTTAATCCTTTTAACGCTTATGTTATAGATTGATTCACTACGTTTTAGATCAAGGATATACAAATCATTTTCTAGAAATGCGGTTCCATAAACAATATTGCCACGATGTATAGAAATCCTACCACGTCCAATATTAAAATTAAAACCGGAAATATCCAACATAGAAACTGAGATAATATTCCTGCGCATTGCAGGTACAAAACAACAATCTCTAAGTTCTAAAACTAAACCAGTAGGCATCTCTAAAGTGTAATCTCCGATCTCCAAGGCCTCTACACGAGCACCATTGCCGACTCGAAGATCCTAACAACCTCCTATTTCTCAGTCCCTGCACATTTGAACAAATGTGAGTACCACATCCAGTGTCTAAAACCCAAGATGTAGAAATAGCCAGATTTATCTCAACAATATAAATGCCAGAACCAAAAGGTTTAGCCTTCTGTTTCTCCCTTATCTTTGGACACACGTTCTTCTAGTGTCCCTTCTCATTACACTCGTGACAGATATCATCTGTCGAGGCTAACCTACCCTTAGGAGCTGCCGCCTTCCTTATCTTTGACTTGGCCTTTTGGGCGTTCGCCTTGGACTTGGACTTGGCCTTTCCCTTAGGCATGTTCCCTTTGTTGGCTGGTAAGGTAGCATTTAGTACAGATTCCTTCCACTCGTGTCTAAAAACCTTTTGCAAGTGCATAGAACAGTCAAGGAAATCAGTTCCTAAAAGTTTTTCCTTTTCCAGGAGTGGTCTGAGTGAGTTGTTTCTTGTTGCAGTCATTATTTCTTTTATGTAATTTGGTGATTTTTATCTACATGGAAAAATTACATTAGAGTTAGAACAAAGGGTTTAAGCCAAAGATCAAATTAATAATCCATTTTAATTCATTATTGATGATATTTATTTGGCTATCTTGACCAAGATCCACAATCCATCAACAATCGACCGAGCTAGGGCTCCGCCGTCGACTATTGACGATTTGGTAGGATAAACTATCCAATCCTCCACGAGGACTCTTGGTTTGATGGGCTTTGTGACACTTAGCCCATCTGTGCTTAGGGCCCGCTCTGAGCTAATGCTACCCACGTTGAGTCTAACCACCATACACACGTTAGCCATACCGAAGTATCCTAACCCTCAACGGCCCACTAATTACTACAGCATACCTGCTAGGGCACGTCATATACTATAACACTACCTGGGAGGAAGAGGTGTGAATCTGGAAAGCACTTTTAAACGACTCAATATTTCATTATCTGGATTAATTAAGTGATACGGCTTTAACATATAATTATCGCGGGTGATGATTTGGTGATCGTTGCTACTTATATTTCATGTTTTACTAAGCAATTATAAAACCAAATAAACATAGAGACTCTATGGGCCTTATAATACATCCTAGTGAAACTAGATAAACTATCTAATCTTCACGGGCTTGCTTTAAGTCTCCTTGAGCTCCCACCATGGGCTTGGACCATCTCGGCTTCTTCACGATCAATTACAATTTTATAAATAGAATTTATTCTAAAATTACATTAATAAAAGAATGGCACGTAGGCCATATTTTCCAAAATAATTAAATTACAAACCGACTTTAATTTTTGGGCCCATAGAACTCTATAACACGTTGCTGCATGGTAAGACATACAAATATAATGCATGATCATGGCATTCCAAAATCATCTAATAAAGTTAAGCCGAGTTACTTAGGGTGAAATCGCCAATTTTACCATATGTGACTAAGGCCCATAAAGGCCCAAACGGTTAACATCCATTTAAATGCAAAATTACATTTCGCTCCCACTGAATTTTTAGGGTCGTCACATATCTAAAATTTAGCCATCCCAATTTAAACCGGTGTCACGGTCTATTGGACCAATTTCACAAATTAACCATATTCAATTTTATACAAATTATCAATTCGATTAAAATTAAATATGCATGCCAAATAAAAACATTTTAATACCAATTAATTTTTATTCAGAACATGTTTAATAAATTAAACGATATTAGGGTCCTGATTTTATTAAATTACCCATAAAAAATTTAAAGATTAAAATCAGTCCCGTTAAATCCAAAATTAGAGTAATTCTGAATTTTCAACGGACCCGGGACAGTGATAGGGCTGTTGTCCGTGGACAGCAGCCCCGTGGCTGCTGTCCGCCCAACAGCAGCCGCGGGGCTGCTGTTCACGGACAGCAGTCCCGTGACTACTGTTCCGTGTCCGAAACTATTTTTTTTTCTTTTACTGTTTAAAAATTGCTGCTGTATTTTTTTTTAATTTTCAATTATTTCAAAATTAATTTCAGAACCAAATAATACAAAATACAGACAGAAATAATAAATAGAAAACTTCCTAGAACAATTTCTACACGAGGAATTAATAGGAATTCTCAAAACTGATTTGGAAAAATAATAAAAACCAAATCTTATTAATTTTCAATCAATCAAAGCGGACTAAACCATGGCTCTGATACCACTGTTAGGGATTATAGCCAGTTAATCAACTGTAGCGTAGCGGAATTGCGGTTTAAAATTTATTTCTAATCCCTTATAGCTTGATTTTTGTCCGTTAACCATTGATTGAATAAAACCTGTTGATCCATTTAAGGATATAAACATACCCGGACTGTCTCTTCTAGAGACGGCTGAAGAATCCACAAAGTAGTAAGATCTCCGTAGTCAGGTGCACGAACAGCTATCGAGCCAGAACCGGTGCTAGCCGAAGAACGAACGAAGAACATGAGAGATTATGTAATTATCCAATGATTCCTCCACTTTCTTTTGGTAGTAGGCGAACTCAATATTGTTCAAAGAACAATATATGTTGGCCGAATGTGTATGTAGGTTAATTAGGGTTTTAGTGTTTTAATTTATATATATAGTGTATTCCTAAACCTAATTGGTTTAAGGTTAATTGGTTAATTACAAAACTAATCTAATCCTAATATAATTACATAAATAAATACCAATAATATTTATTCTATGCAATTAATTATGATTAGATTAAATTTAATTACCCCAATTAAACAAACAACACTAATTAATAAATTAACGTATTAGTTTAATTAATTATTCACCGAATGCAATTTCATTAATTTACAAATTAATTAATTACATCTCGTAAACTAATTAATTAATTAAATACTCAACACTTAAGACCATTTTTTTTGACAACCAATGAAGCATATATTAAGAATCAAGAAGAAGCATATTACAAATAAAATCAGGGGGTACAGAAAACCACTCACCCTGATGTAAAGGTAAAATACTACTTCTAGCTAACAAATGAGCAACAGAGTTTGAAGAACGACAGACAAAATGAATAGAGCAATTAAAAAGCTCGTTCAATGAAAAATGACAATCATTGGCTAAGACGTTAAAAGGAGATGAAACCTCTAACGGGCAGGCCATAGACTGTACCACGATCAAAGAATCTGATTCAATGATTACATCCTTCCATCCGCGATCTTTGATCCAACTGAGAGCTTCACAGACCGATAGCGCTTCAATGAACGATGCGTCTTGATAATTCTGCAAGATACCATTTTTAACCGCAACAAACCGGCCCAACTCATCCCGAACGATACACCCAAACCCAACCACATTCTCGTTCGCAAATGACGCACCATCCATATTTAGTTTTAGAAAGCCTATTGGAGGACGCTGCCACACCGTCGGGCTTGGCACAGCCGAATAGCCTGAAGGAAAAACCGATGCCTGCGCTTTCCTCCATGCCTGTAGAAAGGAACTGGCCGAATGGTACAAGATCGAGGCGTGTGAATCCTTTCGTTTCCACACAATGTCGTTTCTATAACACCAAATAATCCACCATAAAACCGCTACTAGCTCAACAAGCTCCACCGGTTTAGAAAAGATCCAGCCCCAATAATAAAAAATGTTATAAAATTGGGTTCCCACATCCCCAATAGGCGAGAGAGTCCAAATAGCTCGAGCCATAGAACATTTGAGAAAAATATGATAAGAATCTTCCACCGCCCCATGACAGAGCTCACATAAATTTGAGATAGGAACCTTCCGGGCTTTCAGCGCGACTTTAGAAGGGAAACAGCTAGCAAGAACCCGCCAAAGAAGGTTCTTAACTTTAGGGGGCACTTTAAGATTCCAAACTTTATTCCAAACTGGAGAATCAACGAACCAATTTGTTCCAAATCCAGCCATAAGCTTTCGGTACCCACTTTTAACAGTATAGTTGCCCCGTCGGTCATCCTTCCAGTACCACCCATCATGATCAATCCGATTAGATAAGGGGATACGGAGAATAAGTTCTACATCTCGAGGGACAAAAATGCCCGAAACTAACCCAACATCCCATGCCCGCCGACCCTCCTCCATAAGATCAGCCGCCACTTCCACCCCTAAACCATCCAATTTTTCACTTACAATATATGGAAAATGATCGTCAGGGAGCCACGGGTCATCCCAAATCCGAACCTCGCCACCCGCCCCTACAAACCTGCGAATACCAGACTTTAACAACTCTTGAGCACCCATAATACTACGCCAGATAAAGCTAGGCCCAACAGATAACGATGCATCAAGAAAAGAGCTATTCGGATAATACAGAGCTTTAAAAACTCGTGCCACAAGAGACTCAGGATTTGAGCTAAGTCTCCAACCTTGTTTAGCCAGTAAAGCTAAGTTGAAATTATGCAACTTTCTGAACCCCATTCCACCAAATTTTTTAGGACAACACAACTTATCCCACGATTTCCAGTGTAAACTACCTTTACCTGAATTATCCGATCCCCACCAAAAAGAATTCATCAACTTCTCTAGATCATCACAGATATTCATCGGAAATAGGAAAAGACTCATAGCATAAGTAGGAAGCACATGCACAACAGATTTGATCATAATCTCCTTTCCTGCTCTTGATAGAAACCTGGCTTTCCAACTCTTTAATCTAGACCGCACCATATCCTCAGCAAAGCCAAAAACCTGTGACCTATTCCTTCCTACCACCGAAGGAAGACCCAAATACTTATCTGGGAGGGCAACAATGGAAACACCCAAGATATTACTAGTTTCTGCACACCCATCATCTGGGCAGTTTCGACTGAAAGATATAGAGGATTTTGATAAATTTATTTTCTGTCCGGAAGCACACTCATAGTCATTTAGGGCTTGTTTAATTGCTGAAGCTTCTGATCGATTGGCTCCAAAGAAGAAGTAACTATCATCAGCGAAGAACAGATGAGAGATTGCTGGCGCTTGGTCCGCAACAACACAACTTTGGATCCGACCCTCTGACTCCAGCCGAGATAAGTAAAGAGAGAGACCCTCCGCACAGATAATAAAAAGATATGGTGACAGCGGATCCCCTTGACGAAGTCCCCTCTGTGGAACAATAGGGCCCACTACATGCTTCCCACGGACAACCCTATATTTAACCTTTGTAACGCACTGCATTAATAGGTTAACACAGCTTGATGGGAAACCAAGTTTCAATATCATCTCCTGAAGAAATTTCCATTCCACCCTGTCATATGTTTTAGACATATCAAGCTTAAGAGCAGTCATACCACTTGAAACCCTTCTAGTCCTCTGATGGAGATAATGATTCACCTCAAATGCCAGCATAACATTATCAGTGATAAGTCTACCAGGGATAAAGGCACTCTGGGATGGAGATATAAGAACATGAAGGACTTTCTTTAACCGATTAGCTAAGACTTTAGAAAAAATTTTGTAGATCACATTACAAAGAGCTATCGGTCTCAAGTCAGAAACCATCTCAGGTTTTGATTTCTTAGGGATTAATACAATATTAGTTTCATGAATCTCATCAGACAACACTCCAGAATTTAACCATAACAAACAAGCTTCAGTAACATGACCTCCTACTACATCCCAAAATTTCTGATAAAATCCGGGGTTAAAACCATCAGGACCAGGGCTTTTGTCAGGGTGCATTGAAAACAAGGCTTCTTTAATTTCCACAGCATTAAAATCACCACAGAGCATATCACAATTTTCCACAGACACCTTCGGCTCCACATTTTCAATAATAGGACCCAAAACACAACCATTCGAGGTAAAAAGCTGGGAAAAGTAAGAGAGAATAACAGAATCCAAACCTGCACCCCAGCTGCGCCATTCTCCATCTGCATCACGAAGCCTCTCAAAGCTATTCTTTTTCCTCCTATTATTAGCAGTTGCATGAAAAAATTTTGAATTCATATCACCGCCAGCCAACCACAATTTTTTTGCTCTTTGCTTCCAATACAATTCCTGTTGGTACAAGATATTTTCTAGCCTTTCCCGAGCTTCAATGAGTAACGCCTGATCTGCCCCGTCGACGCGATTCTGCAGCCTTTTAATCTCAGCTCGACAGTCTACAAGTTTGGAAGAAAACCAACTGCGCAGCTCGGTTCCCCACTGATACAGCGCCTGCCCGCACTGCTCCAGCCGAACCAAAATGTCAGCCGAGCCATTCACATTCCAGGAGCTTACAATCCGATCACGGCAATCAGGTTCTTGAGTCCAGGCAGCTTCGAATCGGAACCGGCGAACAAACACCCCTTCACTAGAGGTCGGACACAGCACAAGAGCTGAATGGTCAGAGGCCGAAGCTTCCTCATTAATAACTTTGGCCGAAGGAAACAATTGAAACCAACTGGATGACGCTAATCCCCGATCTAACTTCTCTTCAACAAAATTATGAAAGCCTCTGCTCTTTTCCCAAGTAAACGCATGCCCAACCATAGGGATCTCGAACAGATTACATTGCTCAATCACATCAGAAAAACCATTAATTAAACTAGGTGGATGTTTGCGACCCCCACTCTTCTCACTCTGTAAAGCCATGTCATTAAAGTCTCCAATAATTACCCAAGGCAAAGAGTGATTACTACACAGATCCCTGATCATGTCCCAAGAAGCTGACCTTCTAGAGCGCTCAGGAAAACCATAAAAATCGGTTAATCGATACTCCGGCAAACCCAGTAAAGAGACTTTGACATCAATAAAATTTCTAGAAGCACGTAACAAACTGACTGAACCATTAATTTTCCAAAGTAAAGCCAACCCCCCACCTTGGTTAATAGGATCAATGAAAAAGAGACCAGAATAAGAAAGACTACGCTTTATTATCTCAACTTTCTCGCGGTTGCATTTCACCTCAATCAGAAAAATAAAGTCGGGCTTGAACCTAGAAACTAAGTTCTTTAACATACGAACTGTTCGAGGGTTGCCCATACCTCGACAGTTCCAGCTTAACGTACTCATTCTCCTTGGCGGGTCTGGTCTCCAGAGCCCGCCTGCTGTAAGTTTTTTGAACAAGTCACCATTGGTGTTGTATCCACCACCATATCCGAGGTTTTATTCTCAAGAACCTCCTCTTTTCTTCTCCTCTTTGTCTCCATTACAACAAGGCTATCATTCTTGTCTCCTTGCTTTGAGACAGTCCCTTTATTATTTTCAAACAAGGAAACAGTATTCATCACTGTCTTTGTTCCAACTCCTTGTTTCATAATCCTTCCAATAGGACTTTCCGGGGCCGCAATAATCTCCATCGGACGAGCAGTTTCAGGCGGCTTTGTCAAAAGCCACTTCGACTGTGGTGGGGGTTGCAGTCTGCGGGGCAGAGCACGTAATTCGACCGAGAATGGCCGTATGACAGTAGCCGGATCAAGCACATCAAGCAATTTCAGACAAAATCTCTCAGCATGCCCTAAACAACCACAGAAGAAACAGAATATAGGCAGGCGTTGATATTTGAACGTAATGGTTTGCGGAGTCTCACCCGCTCTGCCGATAGGCATGGAAGCACACAAGCTCTTCCGAACATCAAGAGAAACCCTAACCCTCATACATGATCTGCCGATGCCATTGAAGCTGTTCGGATCCGATTCAACGAAACTCCCTAAAGTATTGCCAATCAATACAGCCACTCTCTCTGACATAAAACCACTCGGCAAATTATGAACTTGAACCCACATTTCCGTATGCATCAGTTCTTCATCACCACGTACAACATCCCCTTCAAGTTTCTGCATGATTAAATGATGTTGGTCAAAAGTCCAAGGGCCTCCTTTTAAGATCCGTTCACGCTCCCATGGATGATATAGATCAAACCGAAACAGATTAGGACCCAGTGGTTCCACCGTCAAACCTTTTGCCGGCTGCCAGATATCAGCCAAAACACTCGACATTTTTTGGGTCTTTATAATCCTCTCCGTCAAAAAACGCCCAAGAAAGCTCCAACGTTGAATCGGCGCCGTTTTTACCACATCATCTGCTTCAAGCACAAGCCCCAACTGCAGATTTCTCTCCACCCCATCAATCATATCATGATTATTCGAAGACGCCATTGAAATGAATATAAAGTCGGGATCGGAAAGCAGGAAGAAATTACAGTAAAATTGACCGGTAAGATACTCAAGTCCTAACCCTACAACTCCTCATACGGGAGACATTCCTAATTCTTACTTAATTCTTACTGTTCAAAATAGATTTGTTCAATGACCAATTAAATGAAAGCAAACCCTTTTTTTATCTTTTTACTTGTACCAATATCTTTTTACTTGTACCAAAGGCTTAATATAATTAATGTTCATTCCATGATCAAAATAAACTCAACTTAATTATTCCCAAAGAGCCGCAGATCCACAATTACGGATCGGACCGGCGCCGGAGAGCAGCGAAGAGAAACGGTGGCAGGGAAACAACCACATAAGCGAACTTAACAATGTCAGGGAGAGAACACATAGATCCACGATCCAAAGAGAAGGGAACGGCGGTGAATAACCTTCACGATTCCGGATCGGAATAGCGCGGTAACAGATCTGTGAAGCTAAGTGAGGATACAGCGGCGAAGAGATGGCGGCGGACAGGAGGCCAGATCCGCGAATCTAATCGAGGAGACGACGACGAGGAGGGAGCGGTGGCGGAGAAATACAAACCCCTAACAAAGCCATTCTTTACCTCTGTTTCGATTTGTTATACCGATTACAATTGTCTGAATATAAGCGAGGAGACGGTGGCAAAGAGAACGGCGGCAGACGGGAGATCAGATCGGCGAAGCTAATTGAGAGGACGACGGCAAGAAGGGAGCGGCGACGGAGAAATATAAAACCCTAGCAAGAAGGGAGCGGCGGCAGCGGAGCTCATCTCATTCGTGGAGCTCAATTACCTTGATACAAAGTATCAATTAATCAATTAATTAACCACCAATTAATTACCTTGATATTTTACTATCAATCAATTAATTAATTTCATCTCTCCAATGTACCGTTCTATAAGTTCTAACTCAGATGTTCGATGTGCACGATCCTATGGGACTGTCCTTAGCTAACAGTGGGTTCTAGCAAACCATTACTGCCCCTAACCAAGACAGAGTTTCAGCAGTCTAAAGATGCAGAGACCCTGTAGTTATCTCTTAACTTCTTTTACCATTTGATATCGATATTATAAACTAGAGGCATGGCGGCTGTCATCCTCTCTGATGTTTATGATATTTCTTGATCTTAAGTAGATTGATGAAACAGATAAGTAAACTACTTATCAGGGTGTGGCCACACACTTATCAATCTCACTTATCAAGTGGCCTGTGATATCATCTCACTATTACATGAGTGGTAATTCCATCACTTCAATATCAATACCAACGTGTTCACCTGTTCACCTAATCATACCCATATTTAGCATCCTGTTACAGACCTGTTAGGCGTATGTCAAAGTGAACCGGATCCCATATTGATATTATAATGAAATCTAGTCTGAAGATAGTTAGAGACCTACTTAAGAAAACTAATGACACAACCACCATGTAGTTTTCTCGGGCGGATCGATCCAGTCACATGTATACAACATGTACCCATATTCACAACTGACTTATCAAGTGTTATGGCTAGTATCAATTACTACCATACAGTCGTTGAATATACAAGTCCGTGGTCTTAATCATTCCCATGATAGAATAGACTTGGGATATGGTTTTACGATTATGAATCAATGGATTCTCTATTCATATTATGGCACAAGATATAAATGAACTAGATTAATGCCTTTATTAATGTAACACAAATAGTGTATCTATGCAAGAATAATAAAAAAGCATAATACAATATACATGAACCAATGCCTAAGAACTAGGGCACACCAACACTGCTCTTATCAGAATCCGCAGGAGCCTTGTCTATACATCACTTAGCATGGCAGATACCGATGAAAAAAGGCATGTTGGTGGCTCAAGGTGACCATGTTATTGCCCATGAAACTTATATTGTGTCTTAAATATGAAACATGTGCAAGATGATGTAGAGGAAGAAAGAGGGAGGACGAAGCTAGTGGGAGCCTTGGAGACCATATGGTTAGAAAAAGGAAAGTCTATCTAGATTGTTGTGGAGATCCCGAAGGAGCCAAAGGTTGATATTATAACAACTTTGAAAACAAATATGCAGGACTTTTCCTAGTCTCATGCAGATGTCATGGGTGTGTCTCCTTATCTCATGATGCATTCTTTAAATGTGAATCCCGATGCCACTTCGATCATTAAAAAATTAAGGAATCATGTGACGGAGAAGCAAAAAATTAAAATGAAGTAAAAAATTATTGGATTGTCATCACATCAAGGAGGTAATTTATGCAAAATGGATTGCCAATGTGGTCATGGTAAAGAAGGCCAATGGTAAGTGGCGCATGTGTGTTGATGTCACTGATTTAAATAAGGCATGTCCTAAAGATTCATATCTTTTGCCATGCATTGACATGCTCATTGATTCAATGACGGGATTTACAATTTACTCACTTCTAGATGTGGTGATCGACTACCATCAAATTCTAATGAATCTAGACGATCTCTTACAAACTTGTTTTCGAACGGACGAAGGCACATACATATATAATGTTATGCCATTTGGATTAAAGAATGTAGGAGCAACATACCAGTGACTGAGAAATAAAATTTTCAAGGATAACATTGGGGATAAGGTGGAAATTTACGTGGACGATATGATAGTCAAAAGAAGATTAGTGGAACAGAATGCGACAGATATAGCCACAATATTCGCTACTTTACAAAAGCATAATTTAAAGCTAAGTCTAGAGAAATTTACATTCGGGGTGTCTTCGGGAAAATTCTTGGGTTTCATGATTTCTCAAAGAGGCATTAATGCTAACCCAGACAAAATCCAATCTATCATTAATATGGAGCCTCTGAAGAAAATCAATGATGTACAAAAGCTGAATGGAAAATTTAATGCGCTGGGGCATTTTATTTTATGTTCGGCCAAGCGACGTATGCCATTTTACAAGAGCCTCAAAAGTGTTAAAAACTTCAACTGGATGGCAGAATGCCAGACATCTTTTGAGCAGTTGAAACTTTTCCTAGCTTTACCTCCATTTCTTAGTAGACCTTTGCCTGGAGAAACATTATACTTATATATTAGTGTGGCAGAGGAGTCAGTAGGGATTGATTTAGTTCAGGAGGAGGGAATGAAGCAATTCCTAGTTTATTACGTCAGTTGAGTCTTGCGAGAGGCGGAGGTTAGATATCCAAAATTAGAGAAACTGGCTTTTGGATTCGTTATTACTGAACAAAAACGACGACATTACTTCCATAGTCACTTAATAGTGGTAAGGACAGACATGCCTCTTCGAAAAATATTGCAAAGAACTAAAACTTCAGGGGTGATAGCGGAATGGGCCTTTGAAATTGAAAGAGTTTGATATTTGATATGAACCTTGGAAAGCTTTCGAGGCGCATCCCTTGTCTGATTTCTTGGTAAAAATACCTGAAGAGAAAGGTCTTGTCCCGAAACTCTCTGAAGTTTGGGAATTTTGTTTGGATGGAAGCTCAAACAATGATGGTGCATGGATTAGAGTTTTTATACACGGACATCAGGGAATAAAGCTTCAGTATGCATCCACTTTAGATTTCATGGCATCTAATAATGTGGCTGAACATGAGACATTACTGCAGGGCCTTCAGATTCTTAATATAATTAAATTTGATAAGGCTGTTTTGAAAAGTGACTCAAAACTGGTAGTCTGTCAGGTTACGAAAAATTATGAAGCCCGTAGTTTGGAGGTTCAAAGGATTTCAAGGGAAGAAAATGATGAGGCCGACCATTTAGCGAAGTTAGTTTCGACTCCTAATGGGTCTCGTCTTTGTTCATATCGCATTGAAAGAATCTCAACCTGCCAACATTAATTAATCGCGAAGAAATTTTGGTGATTGATGTCACTCAATAATGGTTTTTTCATGTTGTCTATTATCTTATCACGTGTGTTCTTCTAGAGGACAAAAATGAGCAGACAAGAGTCTTGATAAAATCAGGAAGATATTTAGTGATAGAAGGCACCTTGTACTGAAGATCCTTTGATCGGCTGTGGCTGAAATGTTTGGGATTTGAAAAAGGTCAGTTCATTTTGTGAGAAATTCATGAAGGGCTATATGGAGCTCATAAAGGTAGATATGCATTGGCTAAGAAAGCACAATTGCAAGGTTTCTACTGGCCTAAAATGGCTAAAGATGCAGCGGAATTTGTGCAAAAATGTTTGGTATGGCAACATTATGCACCAATTATTTAGTCCCCAGCAGCAGCTATGAGAGTGATTCAACCAGCTTGGCCTTTTGCAACATGGGGCATTGACATAGTGGGAGCTTTTCCAACTGCTAAATGCCAAAAGAAACTTATGATTGTAGTCGTGGATCATTTTTCCAAGTGGGTAGAAGATGAAGCAGTTGAGACAATCACTTCATCTCAAATTATTTCATTTGTTGACAAGATGATCTTATGCAAGTTTGGGATCCCCCACACATTTATTACTGACAATGGAAAACAGTTTGACTATAAGGCATTTCAGTTGTATTGTGACAACTTACGCATCAAGCTTCATTTTTCTTCAGTTGCTCACCCACAACCCAATGGGATGTCCGAAGTGACAAACCAGACAATTGTGTATGGATTGAAGAAAAGATTGGGTAAAGCAAATGGCTTTTGGGTAGATCAACTTCAACATGTCTTATGGGCATACAGAACTACCCCATGGCCAACTATTGGAGAAAGACCATATTCTATAACTTATGGAGCAGAGGCCTTCGCTCTAGTTGAAATTGGGGTGCCTAGTCCTAGAGCAACTTACTATTTAGTCGATGGAAATGAAGAAGGTATGCACCAAAGGCTAGATTTTTTGGAAGAAATGATGGACCAGGCTTCAATTAAAATGGCTGCTTACAAGTAAAAGATCAAGGCAGCTCATGACAAACGAGTACGACCTTGCCAAAATGTTTAGGGATATTTGGTGTTAAGAAATGTTGAAGAAGCTTCTCAATCTAAGGAAGATAAAAGGAAAGCTTGGCCGCAACTGGGAAGGCCCATTTCAGATTGATGAATGTGTTAGTGCATATACTTATCCACTTCTAGAGCTTTCAGACAGAGCTATTCCATGAGCTTAGAATGCAGTTTCATTAAGAAAATTCTACCATTAAAATTGTTTTAAACCTGCCATTTGGTAGTAGAAGATTTCCTTTATTGTAAATCCTGCCATTCGACATTTGAACGTAATGAAAGTTTATTTTGTTTATTCAACATCTTACTTGGGATCCTTTTTTATTATATTAAAGGTTAATCATATGCATACTATAAGGATTGTAATCACAATCATTAAGTTTGATACATTCTAAAAGAGATACTGAATTTATCTAACATTCGAACAAATAAATAAGTAAAATTTTATATCAATTAAAATGCTTACACATATATTCGCTGACGATACAAGATAAACAAAAATATTACAATAAAAAGAGTTTAGAAAGCTTCGGGAAATTCTCACATTATGGAATTTTAGGCACATCTTTTGTATCTTCGAGTGGCAAAAGCTTCACCCTGAAATCAAAATCTGCATCCGGATAAACTTGCCTTAACGTACGTAGAAATACAACCCTAAACTTTAGAGATCGGCTAACTCCTAAGGCTTGAGCTTCTTTGGTCACTTTAGTAAGGTTATATTCATCTGATCCTTCAAATCCCTAAAAGACTGCATAAAGGTAGCTTCGGTTGTGACCTTTTAGGTCTCTAAGGATTCCACTTTTTCGCGCAAAGAAGCATTGGATTCTTAGGCAACAACCAAGCCTTTGTTTAGCAGATCATTCTTTTTTCTTTCTTGAGCAGTTTCAGATTAGGACTGAGTCAAGAGGAATTCTAAGTTGGTGACTTTCTCTTTTAGAGCAAACACATCAGCTTCCAATTTGTTTCGGACCTTGAGAAAATTCTTTGTTAGGTCAAAGTCAGCTTGAAGAGTTTGAAGATTTTTCAGTTGATTTCTTATCAATTCGCCCTTGTTCGAATTATCTGCTCCAAATCTGAAACACATGTAGCTTGCTGTAAAGCAAGCTTTTCACTACGTTTAGCTTCGGCCTCGACATCACGAGATTTTTCGACTTCATTTTTTGCTTTAGCCAATTCAGTCCTTACACGATCTGGCTCTTTGATAGCTCCGTCTCTAACTGAAGCTTGGTTGGACAATTGCTATTGATGTTTGTGATATTGCACAACTAAGTTGTGATATTGATTGCACAATAAGGTGGTAGAAGATAAATCCTGAAATAATAAGTGTATTAAAGGATAAAGGCGTGGAACGATTAGGTAAGAATATAAAGGAATCACAACTTACATCGAATATATGCTCCAAAGTTTCTTTAACAACGGAATATGCAAATAGATTTTTGAAATATTCAGCGTCATTGGGCATAACCGTCAATTGGGCAATGTTCAGTAATTCTGGGAATTCGCAAAGATAAGCATTCCCCGAAGAGTTTGCACCATAACTGCAAGGCTGGAGGAAGAAAGGTCAAGAAATTATTAAGTATAAAGATATAAGTTGAATTAAAATTAAAAAGCACATAACAAAATATCTCAGGACGATCAAACTTCATGAAAGTTTCCAACATATCTTGGGTAACTACAACAGTAACTTGGTTAACGGTCTTAGGACCCACTCTTGGAGGAATAATGTTTTGATTACTTGCCTTTCTTCGTGCTCTTTCCTCTTTATACACTTGTTATGTTGTTATTTAATAAAATACTTGTTAGAGACATATGGAAATCCCAAATGTTACCTCTACCCTTAAAAATCTAAATTCGGTTTATGGGAAAGGGGAGGGGCTTGTGATAACATATGCGACATTGGAGATTTAGTTATAGATCATACTAGATCTTCCTTTCTCGCCATCTGGATGTCCTATTCGAGCTTCTTGAAGCTTCCTTCCTATTTTGTCGACGTAAAGATTTCTCTCCTATTTAGGAGTCTCTAGCGCTCGTAGATAACGCCGCCTGATAAGAGATCTCCATCTTTTCGAATTTAGAGGCAATTTTCTCCTATTTAGATTAGGAGTCATCGCTCTTATAGTTATTTTGCTAAATTCTCCCTTTGCCTCTCTAGATTATAACTGACTAAAGCGTCAGTGTATCTCTTCTTGGAGTTTCGGCCAAGTCATATTTTGCCATGGATGTTGTTATACATTTACTATTTTAATATACAAATTTTCTCTCTCTTTTAACTATAAATAACTATTAATTATTTCTAAAAAAACAAATAACTATTAATTATCTAATATATCTATATTTATTATAAGTTACAATTATTTAATTTAGAATATATTAAAGTCTCTATTCATTTAAGCATTTTATTAGTAATTGAGAGTATTAAAATAATAATAATCATATTTAAGGTTAATTTTTTTATGAAATTGTATATTGTCTATACTTGTAGAGAATAGACAAAGAGAAGAGGGTCAAACTAATCATGGCTTAGTTTAGAGTGATTAAAGTTAATGCGCTTAGCTTTAATGAATCTCATGATTAACAGTTGTTTAATGAATGGTCGGTAAGCTAAAGATTCCCAATAAAGTGCGCAGACTTGGCCACTGCGCATGTTAGCCAGGGCGAGTAATTGGCGATGTATTCAAGAGTCAAGACGAGTAGGAATAAATTTGTATAGAATCTATAGATGCCTTTCTCTTTTCTTATTTATATTATTTAGGCTAGCCGAACTGAAAGTCTGAAGCTCTCTGGCCCCTGGAAATGTCAGAAATACCATTTTGGACCTTTTTTTTTTAATATAAAAAGAAAATATTAATAATTGAAAAAAAGACAGAAAATTGTCTGGCTATGCTGTGTGCGTTAAAAGAGCCCGTATAGCTGCACAGAAGAAGCAGGAAACAAATACACTAATCTTTAAACACTGAGCTGAGCTGGGCAGATCAGTCGCTTTCAAGACAAATTACAAAAAAGCAAAATATCAATTTTAATTTTTCAAGAATTTACTCAATTCCCTTAAAAAAACAAAAAAGAATTTACTCAATTCTATATGGTATTGCAAGTTTGCAACTGTAAAAACTAAAAAGTAATGGTAAATAAAGAAACCATTTCAAATAAAAGATGCGAGGTTGCAAGTTGCAAAGTTATTATCTTTTTTTTTTTTTTTTTGAAACAAGAAAGTTATTATCTTTTGATAATAGAAAATTAGGGGAAAAGGTAAAGTTGAGATTTTTACAATATAATATAATATAATATTAGTATAATGGTGAATTATGATCTTGGGTTTTGCTTACTTCCTTCCCCCACTTAGATGATGAGATAATGATGTGCTCGGACCTCAAATTTCAAATGCAGGACAGCAGAATACTGAACCCACAGCCACAGCCACAGCCACAGCCACAGGGGAAAGAGAGAGAAAGTGTGTGTGTGTGTGTGTGAATATTGATTGAGGAAAGAAAGTAAAGGGGGAAGAAAGAAGAAAGAAAGAAGAGAGGACAACCGCACTTCTGATCATTCATTCCACAAGCCAATTGGGTCTGATTTGGTTTTACTTCTTGATTTAGTAATACCTATTCTTTGAAAAGTTTTCACCCCTGCTTTTGGGTACACCAAATCGTAAGAGCTAGAAACAACTAGTTTTAGAAAACAGCCAAATTTTGCCTTACCTCATTCAATGATTCCCTTACTGCTTTCCATAAATAACAAACTTTCTTTGCTTGCCCTTGCTATTTTACATGATTACTTGATTTTTTTTGTGCTCTATAAAGGAGGTTTTGGTGGATTTAAATGCTTCCATTAAGGAACTTAGTATTGAACCATAAAGTGGATTGCTAAGAAGAGATCAGAGAAGGTGGACCAGTTTGTTTTCTTGGTTTCGTGCCTAATTAGAGTTGTTTTTAATGCAATTTAAAGATTGTTGCTTCTAGTCAGTCTTGAAGTGGGTTCTGCTTATAAACCGTTGAATTTTGACTAGTTTGGGATTTAGCAATTTTTGCCACTCGATTTGAATTTATCGTTGTGGGGGTTTTCTTGGAGGTTCAAGATTGATGAGTTTTGGTCCTGAAACTGGGGTTTTTCTCAAGCTTTCAAGCCTCTTTGTGAAAGTACACAGGTGGGCTTGGGTTAAAATGTCTATGAATTCCAAGCTTTCTGGTTCAAATGGGACATCGTCAGCAAGTTTCAAGTTGAAGAAGCAAAAAGATCCTTTGCATGGGCCTAATTCTGTTAGGAAATGGAGGAGAAAGCTTTTGTTTCTTGGGCTTTTGGGTGTTCTCACCATGGCTAGCATTTTGTTCCTCTTTAGCTTTCAAGATGGAGGAGCCTTGGGGGGAAAAGCCAAAACTTCAGATTCTTGTGAAGAAAAAGCTCGAGTCTTGCTTCAGCATTTCAACGTCAGCAAGACCCAACTTCATGCTTTGGTTTCTACGTTCTATGAATCAGATCAGGTGCAGTACTGTTTATATCTGCTGAATTCAATATTTAGTGGTAGTAGAGCCTTTTAATAGATGTGTTCTTGTTCTCTTAATTTTAGACTTTTTTTAAGGAACTTGTTTAGGGTCCAATATTGTATTTCCAATGGTGAAAATGATTGCAATTCAGATAGACTATAGTATGTATAATGCAGATTGACATGAAAGTGCAAATGGGATGACATGCCTTCCTGCTGTACAGCTTAGATATTGAATTAGGGCGGGAGAGAGAAGAATTAATCAAAGCTTCTATTCTTGTTGAAAGTTCAAATACGTATATTGCTGTCCATTTGGATATGTGACTGCTATATGCTTGATGCTAAAAATTTATTTTTGATTATTATTGGCAAAAATAGCTACCATATTTATTAATTGTGCCATTTTTTCCAGAATTCTAGTGGAAGCAAAGTAAGCTAGGCTGGCATATGTCTAAAAGATGTTTGTTTTCACAATCTGACCAACATTTAGAAAATTCTGGTTTGTATATAAATAGGGATGGTGATATGGCATCATGCAGAATTTTATTGAGTTTTTCAAGAAATTGATACAAGGGTCTTCGTGGATCTCATGGTTGGACAAGTTTGTGAGATAGCATATTGAGCTCGAATAGGGAATCCTGGTCAACTGGATACAAGTTAGGTTTCATGTGGATTCTGAATCTACCTTCAGGGTTTTGTTATTTGTATACCATCTGCACTTATTGAAGATGGAAAAATACTTCCCTTATGGTTTGCCCTTTAAATTCAATCCTTTTATCCATAATGTGGATTCGGACTTGCTAACTAGGGCAACTGTTATGGTTAACTGATTTGGCCATTTAGATGCATGAGTACGAAAATTAGATTCCGAGGCAAATCACAAAATGTTCCTCAATCTATACGCAAATTGCTACTATAGTCTGTGTACTTCAACTATGAGGTGCAATTCTGGTCAGGCCATAACAAATTAGCTTATAACATGGTCATGAAGTGCGTATTCCAAAAAAAAAACAGGAACAAAATGATTGACCTGTTGATAGATTAATGCTGCTCTTTACATAACCTTATGCAAGCTAATTGTGGATGTAAATGAGTTTTGTCAATAATTCTGTTATTATCCAATTCGTTATATTGGCCGTTATTGCACCCAAAAATCTAAATTGTGCTTAATTGGCTACTTCATATGCGCCAGAAGTGTAAATTGAGCAACAATTCTGTGTCTTTGGGTGTGTAATTCTAAACTAGTAGGTAGCTCAAGACAGTTGGACTGTTTCTTCTGTTTAACTAGTCTTTTCATATCCTTTTGCACTCCACTCCAGATAATTATATAAAAGCTTCAAGAAATAGTTTATGGAAGAATTTTATTGTTACTCCCTCTCTCTACAAGAATATTAAAAAGAAGGCTTAATTATAAAACTTCTCCGTATCAAAAGAAAAAAGAGAGAAAAAAGTTTTCGCATCTATTCACGTAGTCACCATTTTTTTTTGTGCATCACAGATAACATCCATTGAGTGCACCAAACAAATGAGACCTGAAATGGCAATGAAAGATGGTATTGCTTGTGCTCTGAAGTTACTATGTCAACCACAAGACAAATGGATGTCTGAACGAGCAGAACCTAATGATCAATGCCCAGCTCAAGATGAGAAAATCCCAAGGAAGATTGAAGAATCATTGATAGATGAATTGGTATTATCTCGTTTTGCAATTTCCTTCTTGAGATTTAATGACGATTGAGCATCAATGTCTTGCCTAGAAGTTGTGTATTTCATTTTTCATTTTTCATTTTTTTATTCAATGCCTAGAATTTTGTGCAATAGCCTGCAATCCTTTATGAACACACAAAGATCGTTATGTAAGAAAGAAGATTTAGGTGGCTAAATTGTTGATACAATGGGTATCCATGTATGTACTTGCTATATTCAGGGCTCCTTTCAACTTCTAGCCACATGAGATATTGGGAAAAGAAGTTCTATCTTTGGCTTTGAGTAATACTTAACCCTAAATTGCTGCATTAGTTATTTGTTTCTTATGTTGATTTTGCTTTTACTAGAACTTACTGCGGAAAAGGAAAGTGGAGGAGTGTGCAGAAGATCGCTGCAATATTTTACCTTTCAGTTTGGTGCAAGTATATTGGTGGATTCTTGTTGCAATGATCCTGATCTGCATATCATCTGAGTTTCATTTGAAATTTTGGAGGAAGAAAAAGCTTAAGCCAATACATCTGGAGGCAGTGCCTCAGCAGCGGCAGCAATTGCTGCAGCTGAAGCAGCAACATATACCCCCCAGTCCTCCTAGAGGTGCTGGGAAGTGGAGGAAGAAGCTTCTTATTATTTTTGTCCTGCTTGGGATTCTTACCTCTGTTTGGTTATTTTGGCATTTGACTGCAAAAATAAACCTGAGAAGGGAAGAGACCCTTACTAACATGTGTGATGAGCGAGCACGAATGTTGCAAGATCAGTTTAATGTGAGCATGAACCATGTTCATGCCTTGGCTATTCTTGTATCCACCTTTCACCATGGAAAAGATCCTTCTGCTATTGATCAGGTAATGTATTTTTCTTTGTCCTCCTATCTTTTATCATTCAAAAAACTTAAACTTAGGAAATTGCTTTTGCTTGTGGATTTTCAGCTCGTTGTATACTGGAGGCCTGTGACAATTGGCTGATTCTCATCTATATGATTCTGTTTGTATAATTTTTGTTTGGGTACATACATTCATATAGCCTCGAGACAACCTAAATACACTGACACAAAGTTTATTGGTCTAATGTTATTTGTGTTAATCCAATTCTTAACCTTTGAAGACACCAATTCATTGAGTCAACTTATACGCTGTTGAGACAATGCATGTTTCAACTTAGTTTGCCCTCTAATCTGTTTTGGATTTCTGTGAAAACATTTGAAAAATTAATTCTTGCTGATGCATGTTTCTATTTTCTATCTTATTGTCACAAAAGAGTCAAATCATGGGAAACCTGTACCTAAAAGCAGGATATGCCAAACTAATGTTTGAGATATGAATTACCTGTTACTTAAAGAAACGTTTTATTGTAACAATACGAATTTCCAGACGGCTGAATCATAATGTTATATGCTTTCTTTAATCTGCAGAAAACATTTGGTGAATACACTGAAAGGACAAATTTTGAGAGGCCACTCACTAGTGGTGTTGCATATGCTTCGAAAGTTCTACATTCAGAAAGGGAGCAATTTGAGAAGAAACATGGATGGACAATTAGGAAAATGGAAACTGATGATCAGACTCTTGTTCAAGATTGTATTCCAGAAAAATTGGATCCTGCACCCATTCAAGATGAATATGCACCTGTTATATTTTCTCAAGAAACTGTGTCTCACATTGTCTCTATAGATATGATGTCTGGAAAGGTGAACTCCATTCATGCTTTTGTTTTCCTTGTTCAGTTTTCTTTTTCATCAGCTACATTCTTTCTTGTTGGACCAAATAATTCTACATACTTGTTTCGGTTTTGTCATAACAGATCAAATGTATTAGTTCATGAAAGTATTTATATTTGAAAACACTTGTTCATTGTGGATGTAATAAATCCTATAAGCTGATGATTCTTACAGTTATATTTGTATGTATTTATAGGAAGACCGCGAGAATATCCTACGAGCTAGGGCATCTGGGAAGGGTGTATTGACATCTCCTTTCAAGCTTTTGAAATCCAATCACGTGGGAGTTGTACTTACTTTTGCTGTTTACGATGCTGATCTTCCTCCGAATGCCACACCAGAAGAACGAGTTCAAGCTACTGTGGGGTAAGTCATTTGCTTTGAAATCCATGAGTTCCTGTACACGAGTTTATATTCTTTATTTATTGTACCATGATCTATTAAGGAAGCTGAAATCAAATTTAATCTGGTGCTTACTTGTTGTAAAGGTACCTTGGTGCATCTTATGACATGCCATCTCTGGTTGAGAAACTTCTGCACCAGCTTGCCAGCAAGCAAACAATTGTTGTGAATGTTTACGACACAACTAAAACATCTGCTCCTATTATTATGTATGGCTCTGATTTTGCTGATACTGGCCTCTTGCACATCAGCTATCTTGACTTTGGGGATCCGTTGCGGAAGCATGAAATGCATTGCAGGTCAGTGTTGGAAAATAAGGACGTTTACTTCTTTTCTCAGTGGATAAAGAAGTAGTCTTATTTTCTTTGGTTTTGTTTTATTTTCCTGGGGGTTACAGGTTCAAGCAAAAGCCTTCATTGCCTTGGACAGCAATAAATGCATCAGTTGGTGTCCTTGTTATTACGCTTCTTGTCAGCCATATCTTTCATGCAGCCATAAACAGAATTGCAAAAGTTGAGGAGGATTATCATCGGATGATGGAGCTCAAAGTTCGTGCTGAAGCTGCAGATGTGGCAAAATCTCAGGTATATTTCCTGGTCTTGGATGGGCTTCCACTTGAAAATTTGACTTGCACATAGCTTTCTTTCTTTATTTGAATTTGAATTCTTTTGGAATATCCTAAGACTGAATTACCCTCTATCTTGCAGTTTCTTGCAACTGTCTCCCATGAAATCAGAACCCCAATGAATGGTGTTTTAGGTAATTGAGATATCCTACCTACTGTATATTCTACCGATATGAAAAGTAGTAACAAGTGCTGTATCCGATCATATTTTAGGTATGCTGCAAATGCTGATGAATACAGATCTTAACGCTAACCAATTGGACTATGCTCAGACTGCTCATAATAGTGGAAAAGAACTGATTTCCCTCATAAATGAGGTTCTTGATCAAGCAAAGATAGAGTCAGGCCGGCTAGAACTTGAAGCTGTTCCTTTTGATTTGCGGTCAGTCCTTGATAATGTGCTGTCTCTATTTTCAGGAAAATCCAATGAAAGAGGGATGGAGGTGAACATCAACATGACCTTATTTTTTAACTTCATATGTTTTAGTTGTGTATGTTTCTTACATGACTTGCTTTATGTTGCTGTTTTGGCTGGGAGCAGTTGGCCGTTTATGTCTCAGAGCAAGTGCCTGAAGTTGTTATCGGTGACCCTGGGCGGTTCCGGCAGATAATTACTAATCTTGTTGGAAATTCAGTAAAGGTTGGTATCAGCAGATAATGACAATTATATCATTTATAGGAGAAGCAAAATGAAGTTAAAGTACAACTTCAATAGCTTAAAGGCGCATTGCCTTTTACTAATGTGAATAATGTTCATGAAAAGTATAATCCTTTTCCAATCCTTAAATCTATGCTGGAATTTTTGTTCTGTTTAGATGTTGCAGTAATAGCCTTGTAATATTTACGGAGTTTTCATTTGTGTAAAAAGATTTGAGGTTGCATAAATGTGGTTGTCTAACATGTTACATGTTTTAATTTCAGTTCACACGTGACGAAGGACATATTTTTGTCTCAGTTCACCTGGCAGATGAAGTACGAAACCCACTTGATGTTAGAGATGCTGTGCTGACGCAAAGCTTAAATTTATTGCAAGATATGGTCAAAGAAACAGATAATACTTTGAGTGGCTGTCCAGTAGTTGACAGATGGAAAAGTTGGGCGGACTTTAAAAAGTTGAACAACTCTGATACGATGGAGGAACCTGAAATGATTAAATTACTGGTTACAGTTGAAGATACAGGTGTCGGAATACCATGGGAAGCACAAAACCGCATTTTTACACCCTTTATGCAGGCAGACAGTTCGACCTCACGAACATATGGGGGGACAGGAATTGGATTGAGCATCAGCAAATGTCTAGTGGATCTCATGGGAGGTGAGATTGGGTTTGTTAGTGAACCTGGCACTGGCAGTACCTTCTCATTCACAGTTTCTTTCAGAAAAGCCAAGTTGAATTCTTCGGATAAAAAGTGGCAGCCTTATGATCCCAATGTTTTGGAGTTCGGAGGATGGAGAGCATTAGTAATTGATAAAAGAAGGATCCGAGCTGAGGTCACTAGATATCATCTTCAGAGGTTGGGCATAGCTGTGGATAGAGCTTCCAGTCTGCAATCTGCATGTACTTATCTGTCTGGAAGTCACCACACAAGGTATGTTACTGTGTTCAAACTTTAGTAGTGAGGTTGTACAACATGTTGAGATTCACTTGAATTTCATATTAGTTTTGTCATAGATAATAATAATAAAAGTTATTCTTGAGCCTTACCTATCAGATTAAGCTTTTTGGGTCAAATGGTTCTTTGACATAGCATCATAGTTTCTTAGACCAAGTGATCAAGGGTTCAAATCCTAAAAACTATTTGTTAATAGAATTTCAACACATGGTAAGATAGGCATGTGCGCTACAAGCCCAAGGGGCATACATGTACAGGGATGTGTGAGAGGTAATAATAAAAGTTGGTCTTAGGTCTTACCTACCAGCTTAAGCTTTTGGATCAAATGGTTCCTGGACAAGTATAAATAATTCAAGCCTCTCATGTTATTTGTGAATTCAGACACCGTTTTATCATAAAATTTCATTCATTTTGTCGTCACTGGATATTGTTGTGCATCTCAATTCTGTTTGATATTGCTGATGTGTTAATTGTTTTAAACAGTGCCCCACAAGATTGGGCTATGATTCTTATTGACAAAGATGTCTGGGATAAAGAATCTGGTATTGCTTTCCATAATCTTTTGAAAGAGTCCAAGTATAATGGTGGAACAGAAATCCTAGTAAACCTTCCAAAGATTTTTATTTCGGCTACATCCCTCGACCCTGATGAACGTCAGGAACTTTTATCATCTGGTTTAGAAGATAATATAGTTATAAAGCCTCTTCGATTGAGTGTCTTAGTTGCTTGTTTCCAAGAAGCCATGGGAAGTGGCAAGAAGAGTCAAGTAAGTAGGAAGAAACCAACGACTCTTCAGAATCTGCTTAGGGGAAAAAGAATTTTGGTGGTAGATGACAATAAAGTTAATAGAAGAGTGGCAGAAGGAGCTCTGAAAAAGTACGGTGCAATTGTTACCTGTGTCGAAAGTGGGAAGGAGGCTTTGGAACTACTACAACCGCCACACAACTTTGATGCCTGTTTCATGGATCGGCATATGCCAGAAATGGATGGGTAATCTCTTTATGACCTGTGAATTCTTTTGATTATTTACTTCTCTTTCGCCAGGTTCCTTTAACATGTGCTGAGATTGATTCTCTCTTTGGTTATGTAAGTTTTGAAGCTACCCGACAAATCCGGTCTAGGGAGAGGCTCTACAATGAGCAAATTGCATCTGGAGAAGTATCAAAGGATATGCATGGAAATGTAAAACATTGGCACACACCAATACTAGCAATGACAGCTGATGTGATGCATGCAACAAATGAAGAATGCAGGAAGTGTGGAATGGATGACTATGTGTCAAAACCATTTGAAGAAGAGCAGCTTTACAATGCAGTGGCTCGTTTCTTTGAGTCTGCTTGATAGAGTGGATTGGAAGTCAATTGCTGTGCATCTGTCTCTCGCCTTGCTTGATGATCTCTACTGAATTACTTGGATTCCAGAGGATTTGAGTGGCTGGCTAATGGAAAGCCCCATATCTGAGATCGCAGACAGGATAGTCCCCATCAAATTTTACTATCTTTCGAGATTGGTAAGTTTTGCATAAACTCTAAATCTTTTTTTTTCCCCTTTTAGAGCGTACTTCTTTGGGTGTCTGCATAAGTAGATGATAGATGCAACTACTCAAGTAGTCCCATAATCTTTTACTTCCTTTCATCTATGCTTCGTATGCATATTGAATTTCTCTTTGAGATGGAAATTCTAAATAAGGGGTGAATTCTGTATGCATCAGGAATTATATTAGTATTTGCGAATGAATCTGTTCAAGCTTGCGTGGATCTGGATAGTCAACCTAATGCTCGTGGCTAGCTAGTTTCTTGTTACTACTTCCCACCTGTATGGTCAGTTGAAGAAGATGGTGTCTGATGGAGGTTTTGCTTCTTTCATTTGTCCCACTCTTCCATATTTGCGGCCATTAGTAGTTCCCGGGGCTCATTCAATGCAGACTAGGCAGATGACCGATTGATGGAAAAAATGTTTGAATGATAATGACATGATAATCTGAACTGACTTGTGCATGAAATATATGCACAGATTACTGAGGGTAAAACTTATCCTGAGGAGGAGATGAACATGAGATTGGGTCGACACATAGAAAAATTGTGGCATGGAGGCTCAAGGATAAGGTGTATCACAAGCTTTGTTGGAAGATGTGAATAGAGATTGTTTACATGATATCTGGAGGAGAGTGAAAAACTGTATATCAGTAATTGTCTATATGTAATAGAGATCTGTTTGTTGTATGTAACTAATTCTTTTTTTTTTCTTCACTGTACATAAACTGTAGCATACATGTCCATAGGCTGAATAAGTAGCAAGTTTCTCAATTAGATTTGATGCTCTTTATGCTGTTTTAGATTGATATTGATTGGTTGTATGCACAAATTTGATTCCTTATCAAACTGTTATGAGAATATGTACAATGACTGGATGGGCATCTTACAGATAAAAGATGCCCTTTGAGTTTGTCTTCTATACTTGAATGTTGTTATAGTATGAACAAATGTGAACATAGCTAGCTGTCACAGAAAAATTTCAGGAAGCAATCAAAGGAGTAATTATAGGGATTAGCATATTTGTCCACTTCCTATCCTCATTCTTGTGTATATATATATATATATATATATATTCTTGTGTATTACATGGTCTTTCACAAATGTGAAGTGTCGTCTTCCAAATAGCCCGAGTGTTTTTGATTAATATATTAGGAGCCTTCTATACTAAATGATCTATTAGCTTTCCGAACTTGCTTAAAATAATACACGTTTTAATTTGTTAACACCTTTTCTTCTCCAAACTTATGGGGGCTAAAGGGACATCTACAAACAAGGCAGGTTTTAATTTGTTAACACCTTTTCTTCTCCAAACTTATGGGGGCTAAAGGGACATCTACAAACAAGGCAGATTTAGATTTAGATTTAGATCTAAAGGTTAAAATGGAGATGGTAAGATTCTTCTGGCATCAAGTTGTGGTCTTGTAAAGTATTATTTAGAAACACACAACTTTTGATGGGATAACTGCATCATGTGCTACCCCACAAGATAGTCACTTTAAGTGTATATATAGCAACTAAATCTCAAAGATAACATTATCTTTTTGATTTTATTTTATTCTATCATATATATAAAGGAATTGTGTTTCTCACTCCGTTTCTTAGAGCAAGATGTCAAAATTTTGGCTAAGGATAACGCTTCCGGTGCTACTTGTTATCATATCAGTAACTCCTAAAAAATCAGGTAAACTCAAATTGGGTATGGTTGAATAGGCTACTATATAATTAACATTTATGTGTTGATAGATGCAGAATTAGAGCAATGGTGTATAGCAGATGAGCAGACACCGGACGATGAACTGCAGATGGGATTAGATTGGGTATGTGGGAAAGGGGGTGCAAATTGCAGTATGATCCAACTAGACAAACCTTGTTATTTACCTAACACTGTTAAAGCTCATGCTTCTTATGCTTTCAATGACTATTTCCAAAAGTTCAAGCATAAAGGTGGATCTTGCTACTTCAGAGGAGCTGCTATTATTACTGAGCTTGATCCTAGTAAGTTGTGCTTTTTCTATATAAATAACACATTTGAAATGAATAAACAAATCAATTCAATGATATGAGAATTGTATGTAGTTGATATCCAATGTATGTTCTTTTAATAAAGGGATTGATTTTATATACCATTAACAAATAGCTTTGGGTTTAAATAGATACAGTGGTGTAACCTGGATTTTGGATTATTAGAGATTATAATAAAAATTATTATTAGGCATTAACTATCAAATTAAACTTTTAATTCGAATCCTCACAATTTTATTTGTTGACTAAATTTCAACACATGGTAAAATGAGTATGAATTACATTCACGTGTTTTAAATCCAATATTTAGTTCAAACCTCTTTGGCACAAGATTTTATTTTTTTTTTTGGTTCATATGCAATTTTATGTTTCTGACCAGCTCAAACTTCCATCTTTTGACCAACAATAAAACTTGATATTGCACTCTTCATTTTTTTTTGTGTGTGAATGATGTAAAACTCATATTCCTTTAACAACTTCTAGTAACTAGTAAATTTGAGCTTACATTTACACTATTTTACAGGTGGAAGCTAAATCTGGTTTCCCCAAATTTGTACTTTATCTTTTTCATTTTCTTGGTCGAAATTATTTTAAACCAAATTTGGGCATAGTCTGAGCCCCTAATTAGTAACTGAATAAAAAAAAAAAAAGCAGGCAAATGCATGTGCCTAGGAAGTATATATGGTAGTGAGATTGGTGAAGTTTGAAAGAGGTTGCAGGTTGTCCTTGTACTCTCTCCAAAAGTATCCCATGTGATGTGCACAGCTGTATAAGTGGAAATACTTTTTACTTTTCTTTTATATATTTATTTGGAGACTGACCTTAGAACTTGAAATTTATGTGCAGGTTATAATTCTTGCCGCTATGAGTTCATTGATTAGTGAAGAAGAATAAACATTTTGGTTCAGCATTCTCAAACTAGATGTTTTCTTCATACTCATTTTGAATTCTGTGAAGTTGTTTCCAACCATGATTATGCCTTAAATTTAATAGCAAGACATGACTTGTGAATTCTTTAAATTTCGTTCAACAAACATGATAAAGTCTTAGTATCTTGAGATATTAAGCCGACTAGGATTAATTAGCTGTTTAGTTACCATAATAGCTGTTTAGGCAAACTGAAAATACAGGTCTAATTCTTGTTCCAAGCAAGAATTATATTTCCTAGATTCGAGCTAAGACAAAACTTGATTTCATACTCGAGGAGAATTCCGAACTAGAGAAAGACTCGGAAGTTGACAGCCTTGTGTTTCCATATATCATCAAGGATTCATGAATGCAACATCTGCTTGTTCCTTGTTTTTAGAAATTCAAGCACTGATTTGAAGAAAATGATGAAATTATATTCTTTCATTTCAAGCCAGAAAGTTAACTCCATAGTTCAAGCTACTCTTTTGGTCACTTCAAAGCAGACGAAAGCGTGGGATGAAATGGCTACCATAACTCATCCTATTATAAACATAAAAAACCTAATCAATTATTACAATTCCACCGAAACCACAACATGATCAAATAAAGTGCATTGCCTATTAAAAACTTATTATAAAACAGGCTATACAACCAATCAAATAATTGCACAGATGAATAAAAATTCATTTAATTTAAACAAAATAATCTAATTCAATAATGTATTAATCCTAATAAATATGTATATAATTGCTAATAGGAATGAGATGTTTGTACTAGCCAAACTGAAACTAATAAAAACTAGTAAACAATAATCTTCTAAACCTAGCCTAAAAATTTCAGTGCAAGGGGTGAGCTGCCTACTCAATAAACATAATTACGTATATGTATATATAAATATATACATACACATATATATAATTAATTTCACGTATTTTATATTTAATTAATCAAATAATAAATTACAAACATAGCATCTCGTACATGATTCGATTTACTTCAAACAATAAAATTATAATTTATTATCTTCGTTTTTAAAGGCCTATCTAGTCCCCTTTTAACTTCATAATGATTTTCTCAATCGGAACTGGCTTAAACGATTCACTCTCGTCCGCTAGAGACAGAAAAGTGGGGGCATACATCATTCGTGAAGGAAGATGAATGTCTCCATAAAAAGAACTCTATAGACAGTATGAGACCGGCGAGAGCCCACAGTGCGTGCCCATTCTAGGACGAGGTTTAATCACAAGAAAATCATATAATTTGAAATAAAAATTATTTAGGAAGTATTTTATTTTATGAATTATATATGTAATTTTCATACGTATTTAATAAATTATTATTTTATATTTTCAGTGAGTCTTAAAAAAAATTATTTTATTTAAACGGGGATATTATTTTATCCCATTGGTTCAACTTGGGACCGTAGAAAATTATTATTATTAATTTATTGAGATTTATCAAATCTAAACTGCATTTATCGGTTCGGTTCCGATTTTCCATTCGAGTAATGGTCAGGTCCGGTTATTTCCCACCTATAACCGTTTGCAGAGGGAGTCAATGGTTGAACAAGAGGGACAATTAGTGTAACATTCACGGACTTATGTTACTTTTCTTTTTGAAGTTAACCATTATGGGAAAATGTGGAAAGACATGGGTGTAATCTACCCATTACCTTATCTTTGAAAAAAACCCCCAAAACAAACAAATAGGGTTTCCTCTTTTTCTCAAATTGATATTCTTCCACAGCAGCCATAACTCATAGGCACTGTGTAATAATGGAGGCAAGCGCTTCATCGATTGATGACAGTGAGGATGAAAGTAGCGGTGCTTCATCGGTTGATAGCACTAAGGAAAGGGAACGCAAAAGGCTCAGATTGCAGAAGAAAGAAGACCGAATCAGTGCTTTGCCAGATTCGCTCATTCACCATATTCTCTCCTTTTTGGCCTCAACCAAACTAGCTATTCGGACTGGCATTTTATCCAAACGGTGGAAGAATCAATGGGCTCGTGTTCCTGTTCTCATTTTCGAACCTGCTGAAATGCCTATAATATTTGATCGTAAGTATAAGAAAGATTTCGTTAGATTCATTGGCAACACCTTACTTCTATACGACTGCTCGAAGATTAAAAAATTTCATATTTCTTTTAACTTTGAAACTGATATTAATTTTACTTCGAAACTCTGTTTTGCCACAAGAAGAAATGTGGAGGAGTTAATTTTGGATTGCTGTCATTCTCATGATCCGTACAGGTTGCCAAAATTCATTTTCGATAATGCTTGCTTGGTTAAGTTGCAGATTTTAAAAGTATAGATTTATTCTCAGTGTATAAATTTTAAACTTAACGTTTTCAAACAAGATCAAATTAAACCCTATTTAACAGAAAATTTGAACAAATCGTTTTTCTGTTATCGATAATTTATTTAATTGTCACATTAAACCTTCCAAATATTAAATTATGTTTAAAATATTTATTGTATTATTAACACAATTACAAAAACCCTACTAAAATGTTAATAACCAAAATCTACAACAGATAAGTTAATCACAAGTAGGGCTGTAAATGAACAGAGCCGCTCATGAGCAGCTCGGTGATCGGCTCGACTCGGTTCGATTTGTAAACGAGCCGCTCGTGAACACGATTTACTGGCTCGGTTCATAAACGAGTCAAGCTTGAGCAGGTCAAAGCTCGGCTCGAAAGCTCGCGAGCAGACTCGATTAGAACATTTATGAACAAATTTTAGTTTTGTAGAAAACTATATAGTTTTGTGTTAGTTCACAAATATCTAAACTTAATATTATTTTATTTGCTATTAGATGAGTTCGTTCACAAACATAATAAATGAGTAATAGACGAACTATTTGTAAGCATCTTGTTTATGTATATAATTAAAGAGTTATTTGCGAGCAAACTTCACAAATATAATTAACAATTTACTCACAAACAATTTATAGTTAGATAATTTTCTTAATGAACCAAGTCCAAAAGAGGATTTTGGGCTCGAAACAAGCTCGAAGCTCGGCTCAAGCTCGTTGAGAAAGCCAAAACTCGGCTTGGGCTCGGCTCGTTAATTTTATAGCAAGCTCGGCTCGGGTTCGAGCTCGTTAATTTTATAGCGAGCCGAGCTTGAACATGCCAAAGCTCGGCTCGGCTCGGCTCGATTACAGCTCCAATCACAAGAAACTCATAATATTTACTATATTATTAATATAATTATAAACAATTTTCTAATTTGCACGAATTTATTTCAGCCCATCGAAAAAATGTATTTGGAATATCAAATGTGGCCATTCAAAATTTCTGCTAGGTTTAGATTTACTGAGATAAGAGATAAATTTGAAACTTATCATTTTTATTTTCATGAAAGTGAAATGGTACCAACTTAAATAAAGTAATTAGAAAGGACATGTGAGACCAATTATTGGAAACAAATAATAATTTGCATTGTGGATATATCCAATAAAACAATACTTTGCATCCTCGCAAATAAAAAAAAATTGGCATAATACTCATTTGCTACCCAAACTAAGGTTTCAAAAGTCAATTAAAATCTTAAACTATCAAAATTATCAATCAGGTCCTAGAACTAAACAAAAATCATCAATTGAATCCACATTCTAAACAAAAATCATTAATTGAGACCTCATCGATTAGTGACAATTTCTGATTTTAGGATAGAAATGAGACTCAATTGATGATTTTTACTTAGTTAGGGAACTTGATTGATGATTTTAATAGTTTAGGATCCTAATTAACTTTTAGGGAGCCAAATAGGTGTAATGCCTAAAAAATATAAGGGTATTGCTAAATACCGCCCTTAATTTCCGTTTCACCGCACTGTTTTGACCATTTTACCCTTGCCACTTTTTTTCCCCCTAAAACCTTAAAAACTCTCTCTAGTTTTCTCTCCCGAGCACAAATCCCGGATTTGAAAAAAATGGATCAAAACATTCCCGAAGACAATGAGTTCGAACACGAGGTAATATTACGAGAATTAAAAACGTTATTAATCATTTTTTTATTTTTTTTTATTCGAATTTTGCCTGGGCGGGTGGCGATTACCACCCGTTCCTTAGGCCGATCGGATGAACTACCCGATCGGCCTAAGGAACGGGTGGTAATCGCCACCCGCTCCACCCATGGAACGGGTGGTACGCGCCACCCGTTCCACCTTTGGAACGGGCAGTACGCGCTGCCCGTTTCCACCTATGGTGGAACGGGTAGCCTGCCCGTTCAGGCAAAAGTGGGCAGAAATTGCCCCGAACTAATTTCGAACGGGAGAAATAGGCCCGAAGTATTTTTTTTTTGTAATTTTAATGTAAATTTTTCGTATATTCATGTACCGATAGAAGATTGGAACCCCGATAACATTGATTATAGTTCGCGTTTTATAACGGATACCGTTTTCCCCTCCAGTCAGGATGCTATTGATTGGGCAAAAAAGATAGCTATTCAGAATGGGTTTGAGCTTGTAATATCTTCGCACAAAAATGGGGGTAAACAGAAGTTGCTGCGCTGTTCACGGGGGTGAACGATATAGAGGTGTTGTGAAAAATGATGAAGATCCTGCAATTAGGAAAAGTAAAACTAAAGCATGCCGATGTAAATTTCAGATTAAAGCCTATCAACATGCAGACCTTTCGGGATGGGGGATAAAGGCTAAGGCTGGGTTAACTGGAATGCATAACCATACAATGCGTATGTATCCAGAGGGAAGTCGGCAAATGAGCGGACTCAGTATCACATCTAAACAAATTGTGCGTGATATGTCTTCAGCTCAAGCAAAGCCTTGTGCTATTTTAGCAGCAGTTAAAGAAAAACACCCAGAGGACAACTCAGTAATTAAACACATATATAATTACAGGGACAAAATGAGGAGGGACGCGTTTGAAGGTAGAGACCTGGCTAGTCAATTCTACCATATTGCTGTGGAGAACAAATATGTCAATTACACACAGGCTGATTCAGGTGTGATAACGCATGTGTTCATGGCACATCCAGAGTCAGTTGATATGTTCAGGACTTACCACTGGTACATCGGCATTGATTCAACGTACAAAACAAACAAGTACAAAATGCCGTTTGTTGAGATTGTTGGGATGACGCCATGCAATAATAACTTCAAGATAGCGTATGCTATTGTTAAAGACGAGACCGAAGGGAGCTATCGTTGGATTTTGCAAAGGCTGAAGATTTTGCTTGGGGATGATCTTAACCCGACCGTTGTTGTTAGTGACAGGGAGCTTGGGTTATTAAAGCCGATACAAGAAGTTTTTCCACAAGCAGCGCACTTGCTATGCACTTGGCATATTAATAAGGATGTGGAAGATCGTGTGTATAGAATCATTGGAGATAAAGGCCTTGCCTCTAAATTCAAGAATGGCAAATGGAGAACAATATTAGAATCATTAACCATTGAGGAGTACGAGACCAATCTTATGATGATGAAGGAAAAGATGAGCAGGTTCAAAGGAGTTATCTCGTATGTTGAGGAGACGTGGTTGGTGCATAAGGAGAAGTTTGTTGTTGCTTGGACAAAGGAGTTCCTACATTTTGGTAACACAACTACTTGTTGAGTGGAGAGCGAACATGCTAGTCTAAAGCAATGGCTCAATACGGCAACTGGGTCCCTTGACACGGTATGGCAGAAGGTTCACAAGCAGATTGAATCACAAGCAACCAATATAAGGTATTTGCAATTTCTTCTACTGCGATTTTGGAATTTGCATTTAGGGTTGTATCATTTCACTAACTAATAATAATTTTGTCTTCGTATCAGGTACATGCTTGAATAGTCGCGGCTTCGTCAAGCAGTCACTTTCACCGGACGCCCATTAAGCCAACTTGTATTCAAAGTCTCTCATTATTGTCTGCAGTTGTTGAATCAAGAGTTAGAGCGTATGAGAGGGTTGAGCCATGAAGTGTACGTGCGTTGCGGTTGTGTATTGAGAACATCGCATAAGATACCATGTGCATGTGAACTGAAACGAGCTTGTGATCTGGAACAAATGATCAGTTCTGAGAGTGTTCACGTGTTTTGGAGAACACTTTTAATCAATCATGGTCACACTGATGAAAATGACGGGCATAATGATCTGAACGAGGAGCAGCGATATTTTAAGTCCTTAGTGGACCAAGTCTCTAAAGCCGACCCATCCGTAATGCGTAATATTTCAATGTTTATCCATGATCAACTACACCCTGATCAAGCTCAGTACACCGAACCCGATGTCAAAATTAACGTGCGGGGGCGACCTAAGGTGAGCAAATCCACAAAACGTATGCCGAGTTCTTGGGAATATAATGAAACTCGTCGTGGACGGGCTCGTTCTACTAGTTCATCTAGGAGTCGTGGTAGAAGTGGCAGAATTAGCTCGTCATCCTCGGTACATAATGCTGTCTCATCAGGTAAATTATATCTGATAAACCTAACTTTTTTTTATAACTGTTTTGCAATATAGAGTTGTTTTACACTAATATACATGAATGCAGATGGAAAAACGTATCATGGTTCTGAATTCGTACATTCCGATAAAATAGTTGGCATAATTAAACCATACGTCGAATCATACTACGACGTTGTAGGTGATGGAAATTGTGGTTTCCGTACGGTAGCAACTTACATTTTTGGTGACGAAGAAGCGTGGCAGACAGTTAGGCATCACATTCGAAATGAAGTAATTGCTAACCGTTGTTTGTATCAAAGAGTGTTTGTTGATACTGTTGATGCAGCTCTTCATAGAGTAAGTTGGGACGGTGCAGGTTGTACGCCGGATTATTGGATGATCGTTTGGGATGACTTGTGGCCGGTTGCTACCATGTACAATTCTGCTATCATGTTATTTGGCTTCTCAGGTGGGGACACATTAGCGTTGTGTGGTACTATCTTACCATTGTATGCCGCATCGACTGCTACAAGACCATCACGTGAGATTTGTATAGCTCATTTAGGGAATCACTGCCAGCACTACATACGTTTAAATTTATCGCCTAACTTTCTGGTGCCCCCTATAGTACACTGGTGGTTTGTGCACCGAGGCCAAAGCGTTGTAGGATGGGAGCGCTTCTATCAGGATAGGGTGACACAGTGGACCAGATTGGCCCAACTTAGGGGATATTAGTGGTTGATATTCTGTAATGTTACAGGTGAATTATGATGAATTATGTGTGGTTCTGTAATGTTACAGGTGAATTGTGATGAATTATGTGTGGTTCTGTAATGTTACAGGTGAATTCTGATCAATTATGTGTGGTTCTGTAATGTTACATGTGAATTCTGATGAATTATGTGTGGTTCTATAAGGAATTATGTCTGGCTGCCACCGCTCAACAAATGCCGTGATCAGTGCAGCATCTATGTGACTGTGCATAATACCAGGTAAATGGAACAAGCCAGATGACTCGATACGCGACTGAATCGTCCGGGAAGAACCACTGTACCATAATCTCAGCTTCGTGCAATACCCTGATCTGGTATGACACCTAAGGACGCCCCTGTCCTGACCGGCCCATATAGCACATGCAATATGTCCCAAAAAGCTCGGGATCACAGCACCATCAAATGGACCCCCGGGGACGGGGTCCTTCACAACCCAGTCATCCTTTACACTCCTCGATCGCTTGCTGCTACCTGAAATTACAGCAAACGGTAGACATTAATTTTTTAGTATATTTTTCAATAATCACGATTAACACAAATACAAATAAACACATTTTTTAATTTCTCTTACCAGAAGAAGATGCTGCGGTAGAAGAAAATCGTCCGTCTCGACCCCTCGTCACAACGCCACGATCTATGGGGATAGTATCAGCACTAGGACGATGCATAGAAGCATCCCCGTCCATGTCTATACCAGCCGCCTCATCCCGTCCCTCAGCACGCTCCGCCTGTGCAGCATGTGCCCTCCGGGCGTCCGCCATAAACCGCTGCTGCTCCTCCCGGTCCCGCCGAGCAGATGCAGTAACAGGATGTGAAGACGTGCGTCTAGGGTCAGCTCCCTCCTTATCCTGTAATATTATTTATTTATAAGGTATATTCAATTTAACATAATTTTTTTTTCTATACGTTCGGGTTTGCCTACGCCCGGTCCGTGCAATTTTTTTTAAAAAAAATTCAAAATTTGCCCCTTTTTGGCCTGGACGGGTGGTTTACACCACCTGCCCAAGGGCCAAACGGGTGCGGCGCACCAGTCGGCCTTAGGGCCGACCAGTGCGCCGCAAATGTTTGGCCCTTAGGCCAAACGGGTGGCGCATGCGCCCCACCATAAGGTGGAGCGCATGCGTTGTACGCGTTCCACCTTAAGTGTAACGCGTACGTCGAGCGATCCACCCTAAGGTGGATCGCATGCGCCGCGCGCTCCGCCTTACGGTGGAGCGCGTGCGCCGTGCGATCCACCTTAGGGTGGATCGCTCGACACGCTGCATCTCCACCTACGGTGGAACGCATAGTTCATGCATTCCACCGTAGGTGGAGATGGATTCCGGCGCCCGCCTAGGCGAAATTCTGGGATTTTAATCCCGAATTTCGGCCCGATTACTCACGATTTTGATAATTTTTTTTATGGAAATACTTACCGTAATACCCATGTATCCTTTGCCGATGCCTCCTCTTCGTGCCATCTCGTTTTTGGTCGGTTTTTTTAGAATGGAAAAGATGTTGAGAGGATTTGGAATTTCAAAACTTATGTTTGAAATAATGAGAATGGCAAAAAGGTCAATACAGGGCGGTGAACCGGAATTTTAGTGCGGTATATAGTCGCCCACAAATATAAAGATGTATGAGACTATAATCATAGTCAAAAGTCTTATTCCTAATTGATTTTAGGATTTGAAGAGAAATCTTCCACCATTGTTGTCATAAAAGGAATTTATACTTGAATTGAACCGATCAAGCAACCATTAACTTTGGTAAGAGGCATAATAAGCTCTGAAAAAGAGATGCTGGATTTAATAAGTACCACCAAACCAACAATTTAAAGAATAAAATCTTCTCTCTAACATATTCCAAATTTCATTTACACACATCTTAAGCCTGATAGAAGCTTGAGCTGACCTGACCTGACCTGACCTTATTGGGAATACATAACTAGTTTTCATTCAAATAAATTGCTTTGAATTCATCACAATGACATACAATTCCAAGATTAATTTACACAAAATAAGTATCTCAGAAAAGCAAGCTTCCCCAAGCAGCAATGAATGCAAAGCCACCAAATGGAGCCAAGGTAGAATACTTTCTGTCCTCAAGTAATGCCACAGTATAACACCTACACATAATTCCATTTTTAAAACATAGCTGCATTTCTACTTGTTGAGTAACACAGTTATGCTGAGCTTGTTGCTTCCTATATTTAAGTTAAGAACACAAGAGAACTTGATCATAGAGAAAAATACAATTCCAATGTCTATCACCATAACAAAGATATCAAATGCAATACTCTAGATATAATAGCTATATATCAGTGGAATAATTGATTAGTTTAGACTCATTGCATCTGTATATATATTCTTGAATCAAATAAAGAAAATCCTTCTCCATTGTCAATTACAATATCTAAGCTAAATTAGCATGAAGTCTCATCACTTATAAAGCATAAGAAACACTGTAATTACTAATGTTATGCTCTTTGGTCATCCCTAGACAAAATGAACTATGAACATTATTGATCCCAAATATTTGCAACAAAGCTGCATATGATTAACAAGTAATTCGTCACAAGTTCAACTTTAGCTTAAGGCTGTGTCTAATCTAATGTTGCAACTTTTGGACAAGAAATAATAAAGAAACTTTCAAAATAAAAAAGAAACAGCAATTTCTTAATGCCTATATGTTTACATATCAGCAATTCTGTTGTCATGCAACATTAAGCATTATAGGTATGTCAATTTCCAAGGTGTGTTCTCGGGCACAGAATATATTAATGTTATATACATAGAAAAGGTATAAAGCTAACATAGCAGTAAACAATTGATTCCCTAAAATTTAGTAAATATCATCTGAAATTCCATTATTGTCATGTTGGACTACTGAAACAGAAACTTGTTTAAGGCAGATAAGGGTTCACTTACGTTCCAGAGAAAGCAAGAATCCCAGTAGTCAAAAGGCCTCCGAACTGCAAGAGAAGAGAATAAAGTTGAAAGCAAGAATCCAGAGTCATATGAATGAATGCATAAAAATTGGAAAACTTACAATGTGGGGATGCTTTGTGATAGGGGCAGCAAGAAGAGCAGCAGTGTGAACAAGATGGTACAGAGATGCTGTTTGCCATACCTACACTACACAATATAATTGCTAATTATAACCCAAAAAAAAAATGAAATTGGCATCATTTTATCAAGGGAAAAAGACAAAGAGACCTCCTTGTAAGCTGGATTCTTTGGCTTCAAAACATGAGCACCATAAGTGCCCAACCCAAGAGCTGCTACTCCTGTGTTTCAAGTCAATGTCAAATACAAGTTGAATCAAATAGAATATGCAGACTGTAAATAATAGCAATACTAGTACCGGATAAAGCAGCTACTTTGTGCCATGTATAAGCCTCCATAGTCTTTCCCTGTTGATTCTTGATTCAATTCAGATTTAGGAGACGAGACGACGATGCTCGGGTGTTGGAGCTTGTGATTGCAGATGTCCCTTCTCTCTACTCTATTCTCCAAACAGGCCTTAATCATCACATTTGGATTTGGCCCATATTTCTTTATCAAATGGGCACTGTCGGTTTAAATCTTCACATTATATTTATTTATTCATTTGTTTACAGTCCGATTGCTGGTTCGAGGCTCTTCACTATGGTTGTCAAAACCGAATCGGCTAAAGAACCGGAAAAGATAAAGGATTAAAAGTTAGAAGTTCAACCGTGGTTCAATTTTTTTTTTTTTTTTTTTTGTGAAAATGATATATTTATTCATATTTAATCTTATAATATAGTAAAATATTAACAAAATCAATAAAAATTATACTAATAATAATATTTTAATACCAATAATTAATAAATTTAATATGATAAATAATATAAAATTTATATATTGAAAAATAAATATATGCTTTTTTTAATCTTAAATAGTTATTATTATTATTAAACTTTTTTTGAAGAATATATTAATAAAATTAAGTAGAATAAAATAGTAGTGTATATTTTATAACACAATTTATATTGTTTTAAATTTTATTTTGTATATATTTAAATTTTAAATACAAAAATATATTTAAAGTATAAAATAACTCTTATAGAAATATAAAACAAAAGGTAAAAAAACTGATACTAAATAATATATTATTATTATAAGATACAATATAAAAAAGCTATTGTAAATAATATGTTAAATATGTACTTTGTGAGATAAGTTATATTTATTTATATTATTAATAGACAATATATCGTGATGGTAAGTGTCACTTCTATACAGGAAAGCTGGTGTTTCACCGAGATAATGCAAAGAGAACCGACCAAACTGCTCAATCAAGATCAGATCAAACGGTTTATGGTTAACCAAATCGATTCGAGCGAATCAGTTCGGTTTTCAATTGTATGAAAAAATAGCTTCAACCGAATCATAATCTTAACCGGTTTCGGTTGAACCGGATTGAACCAGCGATCCGATCCAATTCATACAAACATGCTCTTCAGTCATCCTTTAACTTAATCCCTGAAGTTATTAACCACTCAAATCAAAGAAATTACAAAACATAAGCTATTTTCCAACTTATTCCAATCAATAGCATCAAATCTATGATGCATTTTTATAATATCATGTGTTGAAAAGAAATTACTATTTTTTAAAATTCTAATATTCTTCCAAAAATACCTTTTATATCTTTTCTTTTTCAAACTACTATTTTTTTTTCTCGATCACTTTTTTTCTATTCGTTATGGTTGTATTTTTTATTTTAATTTTATGTAATGTTCTTTGTTTTTTTCTTCCTTTTTAACCAATGTTTTGATATTTTAAGATTAGATTTTGGATTTTATAAATCTGATTTTTTCCAAAGTTATCGATGAATTTGCAACAAAAAAAAGTTTGTAATGTGTTGAGATGTGTTTATTTAGCCATGAGTTTGATTTGTTTCAATATTATGTAGTAAAAAATGATTCATGTGCTTGAAACCTTAACAAATTTGTAAAAATTGCTAAAATTAAGCTTCACATCAGATTTTAGAAAACGTGAAATCTAATGAAAACTTTGTGATAATGTTTCAGAATAGTTTTTTATGAGTTTCTCATGAATTTCACATGAGTTTTTTAAACTGTGAAAATTGTTAAAACTCCCGTTAAACTCGATAAATACTTGTTGAAACTTAATAAAAATATTTGTGTTAATTTTTAAATATTTAATCAGTTTCACATGAGTTTTATATGAGTTTCACCCTATTTCACAAAAATTGGAATTTGTTGAATTGTATGAGTTTCATTGAGTTTCACTGAATTTCACAAAAGTTGCTATGTGTAATTACGAGGGAGTAGATTTTGATAGTTTTCGGTAGTTCTAGTATAGAAAAAAAGATTTGGTTATGATTTTGGTTGTTTAATATTTTATATAGGATTGAGTAGCTAATTAGGATATTAGAAAATCAATATTTCAGAAATGTTGGTTATATTTTGTCGATTAATTTAGAGTTTTTTTTTTTTGAAAAGAATTTGAGATCATTATATTAACTGGACACATCAAACACATTACAAGCAAACAAAGGAGGGTGTTTGACCCCCGCTCAGACTCCGAGACCACAGCTCTTGCAAACACATGAGCACAGTGATTCGCTGAACGACGAACAAAAGAAACTTCGCAGTTACCTATATGTCCAATGAGAGATTTACAATCACCTATGATATTGTCAATGACGGAATTGCGTGTAGAGATTCGTTTCAAAGCATAAACTACTAATTGAGAATCCAGTTCCACCATTGCATGATCCCAGTCATTATCTTTTATCCAGCTCAGGGCCTCTCTACATGACAGGGCCTCAACCAGAAACGGATCCAGGGGGCAAAGGAGTTGTCCATTCTTCGCTGCAACAAAACGACCCATGTCATCACGAACGGTAATACCGAACCCTGCATATCCCTCCTGTGCAAAAACTGCTCCATCCACATTAATTTTCAGTACACCCAGGGCCGGTGGAAGCCATCCCGAACCAGGAGCAGGTCTAGCTGTGTGCACTCTTTGCTGGGATTGAGCCGCCTTCCAACTCGTAAAAGCCGAGACTGCCGAGTTAAACACAACTGCAGCCGACGCTATGGACGAGTTCCACACAACGTTATTTCTATTCAACCAAATGTACCAGCAGACAACGCCTACAAGTTCGACCACCTCCTGATGCTGGCTCTGCACTATGTACGCCCAGAATGCCGGGAAGGAAGCCTGTCTCGACCCCATATTACCGATAGGCGAGAATGCTCAAACACGTTGCGCATGCAGGCACCCCACAAGAATGTGATATGCGGATTCCTTCATATGGAAACACAGCGGACAGTTTGATACAATCGGGACATGGCGTTCTCGCAGGGCAGACCAGGTAGGCAGACAATTAGACAGGACACGCCATTTAATTTAGAGTTATTTAATATGTTTAACATTTTAGAAATATATATATATATATATATATATATATATATATATATATTTGTGATAGTTAGGTAAAGATCCTTGAATTTATGGTTTATTATATATTCCATTAAATGGTAGTGGATTTTACATATTTGATCAAAAGAAATATGTTTAGATTTATATAGTTGAATTATCATTTTAATTAGGCAAGAATAAATATTAGTAGAATGAAGAGTAGAGTTGACATCGCCAAGCATCTTATCTACAAGATAAGGGAGGGAATACGAATCCCTTTTCTCATTTTCTTTTTCTTTAAATAATATATTTAAATGTTACTACTACTATTGGTTTCTGATTATAAAGTTACTGATATCATTTCTGTTTTTAGTTTTATATTTATATTAATATTAAATTTAAATAAAAAGTTAAAATTAGAGGGGAAAGGTTAGGAATTCCAACTCATCCTCCTAACAAAAATAATCAAATGATAAAACTTTTTTTAGGTAATCATTTTGTTAATTTTTAAAAAGAAGTTTTTTATGTGAATTTTAATGTTAGTATAATACACATTTATATTATGAAATATTGTTTAGAAACGAGAATATAATTTAAGAATCATAAATTTCACCTCAGGAAATTGTTATATTTAGTGAAGGAAAATTAAAATGTACAAAGATGAATTTTGTAGAAATATGAGCCTGAGGGTCCTGGCCACCAGAATCACTCCATTAGGAATGATTTTGACTTTCTATTTTTAAAAATTAGAGTTGGAAATGTCAAGATACCATAAATTTTTTTTGTTTACATATATGCAAATGTAAAATTGAGTTAACATAATACTAATAGTCAATACATGGTTAAAATATAATCCTTTTGTTTTGTATAGTTTCTTCCGGTCTTCATTAATTAAAAATCAATTGGTATTTATATTAGGAAAAAGTATAAAAATAAACTTTGTAGTTATATTTATTTTCGATTGGAAGTTTTGTGGTTTAAAAATTTACAAACTAGTAGCTTGAGGTTCATTCTATTAGCAAACACATGCTAAATTGACTAATAATGTTAAAAAAAAATCAAAAGTCAAAAGGAAAAGAATTAATTTTGTCCTTATATTTATTTATTTTATAAATTAACGCCATTATCATCTAATTATCACAAATAAATCACCCACATAAAGTGATAGTTTATATGGTGAAGCCGCTATTGATAATTAGATGATAAGAGCATTAATTTATAAAATAAATAAATATAAGGATAAAATTAGTAATTTTTTTCCATTTGACTTTTAATTTTTTTAAATATTATTAATCAATTTAGTATATGTTTACTAACAAAATGAACCTTAAAAGTACTAGTTTATAAAATTTTAAACTACAAAACTTCCAACCAAAAATAAATATAATCATAAAATTTATTTTTATACTTTTGTCTTTATATTAAGATTACTAGTTAGATAGATAGAGAGTGAATTAATTTTAAGGAAAGCAACTTTTTAAGTAGCTCAATCGAATAGTGGGATGGATGATGTGATGATGATTAGGACAATAATATGGTCCATCGCAAACTAAAAGATTAAGGCAAAAAGCATCCTGAGGCCTCTGATCTTTCATTGTTTAGTGTATTAAGTCTTCGATTTTTTATTTAGACACATTAAGCCCCTGATCTTTTACCATTTGGTGCATTAAGCCTTCGATCTTTCATTTAGACACATTGAGCCCTTGATCTTTCATATATAGGTGTATTAAGCCATTCCGTAAATCAATTAATATATAGGTTTATTAAGGGCATGTTTGGTTAGGTTTATATAACTGCAGCGTTTCACATTTTCTCTGGACACTGCAACATTTTGGAGCTTTTCACGAAAAGCTCTTTTCATGAACAGTTTTTTTTGTAGTTACTTGTTATTGATAAAATTACCCTTCTTATTTCCACAAAATGTGCTTCAATTTTAACATTATTTTTATTTTTAGAACATAATTATCGAAAAACAAGGTTTTATTGTGTTCAATAAATTTTTTATTTTTTATTTAAATTATTTTTATTAATTTGTATAATATATTTTTTATTTTAGAATTTGTTATTTTTAGAACATCATTTGTTGTCACACCAAACATGCCCTTAATAAACCTATATATTAATTGATTTATGGAAGGACCTAATACACCCATATATGAAAGATCAAGGGCTCAATGTGTCTAAATGAAAGATCGAGGGCTTAATGCACCAAATGGTAAAAGATCAGGGGCTCAATGTGTCTAAATAAAAGATCAAAGGCTTAATACACCAAACAATGATAGATCAGGGGCCCCAGGATGCTTTTTGCCAAACATTAACACATGGGTTGAGTTGTCACTTTCATATTTAGTACTCTATATGACATCATATCAATCCTTACTTTATGTAAATTGTTTTTTTTTTTTTTTTTAGATAATTAGATCTCTTATAATTATGCTAAATTAGTGGAGATATTATTTATTCCAATAATAAAGATATTTCAGAGTTGGGTGATATAATTAGTCAGCGTCGATATTTACTTGATCAACATGATTTTTACTTAGTCCAATTCGTTACGAACAAGGTAACAAGATGACTCAAGATAACTCATGTTTTTGCTTAATCATTCATCTTTCCTCTTGTCCATATCTTTTTCTAGTATCCGGGGGTTTTATTACGTCGTTAAATATGCATTGCTTTATAGTATATTCTCAAGTAATACGAGAGGAAGTAACAATTAGTCAAAGAGGGATCAGCATCCACCGAACGCGCTCCAATACTTAAATTAGCAAAAGTTGAGGAATGTTGAAGAGAATATGAATATTCGTGATTGTGATGTTTACATACCTTTTGAGGGGTGCTTATATTATCTATAGTAGCCACTATCTTAGGAATGTGTCCTAATGGCTAATTAGACAAGTGTCCTCATCTGATTGGTTTTGAAACCTTCAGACTGTTATGATGTCATGTGGTGCACCCTGCCATATAGCAGGCGTCTTGACATGTATTATCGTCTGATTGGTCCTAAGGTCTTGGGACCGTTATGACATCAAGTGTCGCACCATTCCATGTAACAGTCGTCCTTTATGTAACCAACTCCTATAATCTAAGGGCTCTCTTTCTTCCACTGCATTGATACTGGATGAATAGTGGATATTGATCCACATGGCTGGAAAGTACTGTCAACATCTTCAAGGGACATTCCTTACTTCAAATCAGACGGTTCTTATGAGTCTTCTTAATCTGAATGGTGACATTGATCTACGTGTAAGAGATATTTTCTAGGAATATTCCTTAGGGCATCATATGTCCTCCCCTTTCGGTTTGTGTTCGAGTTCTTTAGGGCTCGATGCTTACTTAAAACCAATGTTATCAGGCTTGGATCGGACCGGCCGGTCCGACCGGTTCAACCGGGAATCGGCCAGGAAGCCGGTCCGAGCGTAGGCGGTTATATGAATGCTGAAATAACCGGTGAGACCCGGGATTGGACCGGGACCCGGCGGTTGGCCCGGGAACCGGTGTGACCCCGGGTCTCTGGAATAAAACGCAAAGGCGGGCTGTTTGAATTTGAATTTTTTAGGGCGGGATGGAATGATCAGGGATCTTTTTTTAGGGCGGTGAGGTGGGAAAAATAAAAATATTTAAGGGATTGAGCTGAAAAAAATAAAAATATGTAAGGGATTGAGCTGAAAAAAATAAAAATATGTAACCTTATTTCGGAGCGGCATTCGCGTCTGGAATAAAACGCAAAGGCGGGCTGTTTGAATTTGAATTTTTTAGGGCGGGATGGAATGATCAGGGATCTTTTTTTAGGGCGGTGACCTTATTTCGGAGCGGCATTCACGTCTGGAATAAAACGCAAAGGCGGGCTGTTTGAATTTGAATTTTGTAGGGCGGGATGGAATGATCAGGGATCTTTTTTTAGGGCGGTGAGGTGGGAAAAATAAAAATATTTAAGGGATTGAGCTGAAAAAAATAAAAATATGTAACCTTATTTCGGAGTGGCACTCGCGTCGCCCACGTCGTGCGGGTGCGCCCTTAACCCGATGGATAGTCGATTGCACCCCTCCCCCCTGCGCGTGAGAGAGCTTTTTCCCTAGTAATTAGTTAAAGGCTTGTAAAGCCCATTTACTTATAAACTAGTTAAGTTTCTCATTTCTTTCCTATGTGGGATGTAAGTGTTTAATTTCATTTTATCTTCTTCCAAACCATTTCAAGTGGTTCACTTTGAACATCAATTTCTCATTCATCATTTGTCCGTTTTGAGTTTATAATATATTTTTAAAAAGATCTTATGGCATAGAATACGTTGATATATTTCAATTTAGTCTGAATTTAATTTATTTGTTATATTTTAAGACTCAAATTAACAAAAAAAATAACAAACCAAAAGTTTTTTATAATTTATTTTAGATATATATAATGTATAAAAATATTTTTAAATTAATTATATATATTTAATATATATAAATATTATTTATTTATTTATTACGTCATCCGGTTCGACCAATCCGAGCCATCCGGTCCGACCAAGTGACCCGTGGCCCAGTCATCAATCCGGTTTGTGTCCGGTCCGGTTCTGATAACATTGCTTAAAACATGGATTTTGGCAACCAGGCTTGGTGGGACCTTTGAAGGGCATCGTTCTTGATTTTTAAGGGTTTGATGTGTTGCATGAAGGTACCCTCTAGCTTTTGCGTGAGGTAGTTGACTACGGAAAATCACATCTTTTCCCTTTACACATGCCACGCCAGGTATCGATTGAACTCTTCCTCTCTCATTTTGGGATTAGTTGGGACTCTTCGGGTCTTGAACCCCATCATTAGTCTCATTTAATGATGGTTACTATAGCGCCATCGTGGTTTCGAATGCTTAGGGATGCCTATAAATACTAGCTTTTACCCAATTTTTTTACCTGCATTATTTCTCTCTAAACCCCTGCTACAATTTGCTCTTATTTATTCTTCTCTTTGCCTTCTTTTTTCTTCTTTCTGTTTTGGCCTCTCCAAAAGCTTGATCCCTCTAACAAACAAGTACAAGCAAACCCAAAAAAAACGTGTGCGTAAACCTAAAAACTCCGAGCAGGTTTCTTTTATGGATGTCTTGTCATTGGCTACTGATAGGGGTATTTTACCCCTATCTCTTAGTACAATTTTTGGGATTATATCATATCGTTTTGAGTCTTTTTATATCATTTTAATTATGTTAATCTCTTTTTCATCAACTTTTAGTTTTTATTTATTTTATAGCACTTTTTTTATGTTTTCGCTTAATTCATGTCATTTTTAATAAAAGAATGCAAAATTTAGTTTAAGTTTATTTTTATATAATATCCATATAATCAATTTACCAAAAGTTGAATTTGGTTTGGTATTTAAAGACTTTTTGATTAATTAATTAAGTGGATACTGGGCTATTTTAATATGATTTTCTTGGAGATTTCAGTGGAGTATTTTCAAGGATGTTTCAGCCAATCAAGGACCAAAGCATGGACCAAAGACCAGCTTCCGCTGAGAGCCAACTCGACGAGTTGGACCCGTCAATCAGTCTAAATTGACTGATTCTTATTCTTTTTGAATGAGGTTATAACTAGACCTATTCATGGATTGGGACCGGACTGAGTCTAACCGGGTTTTACATATAACTATTTTATCCAAGTCCAGTCCAGCTCGCACTATATTTACATTGGGTTCGGATCGGGTTGGGCCATACTAGAAAAACTAATTCCCAAGCCCAGCATGACCCGATCCATCTACCTAATGTATTTATATTAAAAAATAAATTAAAACATAAAATTAAATTGTCATTATAAATAATAAAAAGGTAAAATAATAATAATTATGAACTATAACTATATAATGGTTTGAAAAAACAAAAAGTAGTAGTTTATATACATAAGTTGTAACCTTTTTTCAACAGATTAATACATTGTATAAATGGAAATAATACAAAGATGGAAATAATACAAAGAGAATACATACAACTGAAAATAATTTAAATGCACGGAGAGAGGTACGAATAAAGCACCACGAATAAAATGAAAATAATAAAAAATTAAATTTAACATTTTAAATACAAAATAAAATACTAAATGTAATTAAATTAAATATAATTATTTTATAGTTTGGGCCGGTTCGGGCTAGATTTGAGTTTTGAGACAAATCTCAAGCACAATCTATTTTATGTTTGGGCTTTTATGAGTTCTGATTAGACCGGGCTAAATACTAAATATGCATGTCCAGGCTCAACGTATTAAAGGCGGGTTTGGACTGACTGGCCGGATCAATGGGCTCATGAATAGGTCTTGTTGTAACCCCTTGAGATATTCAAGCTGTATATTTATTTGAATTTCATAATTAGGACTGTTTCTTTACATATTTAAAGACCTTGGATATTCATTCTAAAGCATCGAGAGTTATATTTGTAAAATCTCTATCACCTTGAGAATAGTCTGAGCTTCCCACATTCTACCATTATCATCTGCAAGAGCTCCGTCCATCACCGACCACAAGTTCTCAAGTTGCCACACCAATTTCGGAAAGACAGTCGCTTGAGTCTGCAGGTTCCAAAAGGGATTTTTACCCTCTTACTCTAGTATATTGATTGACTGATTCAAAAGTCCAAATATTAATTGATGGTTCATATTATGAGTCTAATCCGACTGTCTATAATGAAGACTGCAGATATTGACAACACAACAGACTCGAGTTCCTTAGAGTTAGTTACGACCTTACAAAGAAATCATGTACTAAGCACTTAAGAAGGATAAGTTGGTTCAATCTTTAAGTATATCTATCCCATTTTGAATTTCTTATCATCATAAATGGAATGTTGTTTGAACATTTGTTCACCATTTGCGTTATTGGAAATTTATGAATTGATTTGGATCACCTTAGTAGTAGGTTAATATAGAAAACAAACTCAAATCCACTTATCACCGCTTAAATAACGATCCAAAACCAAGTAGTATGGTAGTTGCAGTACAAATCATATGGATTTGATACATGGACTTCTCCAGATTATTACTTGATAACGACAGAGTACACTTATCCCTTAGTGAGTCATTGAGTGTCAGCTCGAGGCGCATCAGCTACCCTCACCACCACCAAGTACCCTGAGTTTGGCCAACTAGAGACGGTGTTACCTAGCGAGAGCTAGATTATTACATGTGCTCTAGAAGGTCATCTACCTGTTATAAGATTTTTCCAGAGCAATGGATGTGACTCCCTTTAACGGACAGCGTCGTGAACGTTTTGAACAAATTTGATCTTTGCCATGCCCAAATCTCGCCAAGTGGTTGGCTTGACCTCCTTTCAATAGTTAAGATTTGTATTAATAAATGCCCTTTTAAAAGAAATACCTTTATCATGAATAAATCCTCCAATATAACAGACTTCAAGCTCTACTGGTTTTAGATGTGGGTTTTACGAGATAAGGATGGAAAGCCCTTTAATAGAGCCATGTATCCCGAGGGGTTCCCCTTTCAGACCTCTTAAAACCCTTTCCATGTTGAGAAGGAGTCGTGGGAACCATTAAGGGACCTTACGGCTGATGAAGAAATGACCGGGAACTACCTAATTTCCATTAAGTTATCTTTTACCCGATAGGAGTTTCTGGAACACTCGCGGGAGGACATTCCCTTCCTTCTCAGGGATAACAGAGGGAATATGTAGTTTGAGGGGGAGACTGCATATGATAAATTGCTTGCAGGTATCTTTCTATTTTTACTTGATCTTTGTTGATTTATTCCGCTTTTTGTTTGTGTAGGTGCTAACATGTCTTCTCTGTGAGAATCGATGTGATGCAAAGAAGACTGCCTCTTTAGGATTGATAACCCCAAGAGCTTCCATGTTATCGACTATTGTGAAAGGAACTCCTTTAAATTTTTTTCATGGCCCGAGTCCTCCCCTTCCTCCTACAGGATCGATCTAGAGTTCCGAACAGCGGGGAGACTCAATACCCTCAACAATCAATCCTTTAATTAGTAATACTGCTTATGTCATATTGTCTTCTTTTTCATATTCCTCTTCTAGCTCAGTTCCAAACATCCAACCCCTCTTAGACCATGTAGAGGAAGTTGTTCAACAGGCTCGGGGGGTCGATGGTTCGGCAACTTGCTTGTTTTTATGTGCTTCTCAATCAGCCACTCAAGATGTTCCTCAATCTAGTGTTCCTCTTTCCATGATCATATCGAATGGGGCGGGTGCCACTTGCATACCTGCAAATACTAACGAATCGGTTAGGCCGGTGCAGACTAGCAAACAATGAACGTCACTTGAAAAGGAACCAATAATGCCTTCTAAGAGAGCTAGTTGTGCTACTGAACAGGGCCAAGGGGACAAGACGTTAAAGGTTGTGCCAACCTCAACCACTAAAAGAGGGTCAGAAGTGGTTCCTGCTATTCCAAAAGGTATCATGGTACCTATTCCTTCCACCCCGAAGGTCCAATAGTGGGTCCTGCTACCTAAAAGGGGACGGTGGCATTCGCTACCCAAAAGAGTCATATGGTTCCTGCAGCTTCTGTCCAAAAGGGGGCCAACAGTGTCCGAGGCTTCTTCTTAGAATCCTCATTCTTGGCCTCTGGTAGCCGAAACTATGAGAGAGAGAGAGAGAGAGGAAGGCTCTAGCCATCATTCCTTGTTGGTCTGAACTGATCCCTGAACCAATGATCATCGATCTGCATGAGCTAGCTTTGTATAATAAGTACAACACTCGTAACATAAGTCCTTTAAACCTTTTATGTTTTTTTGTTGTGTTATGCACCAACTATAGATCACACACAATTGACACTTACCCCCATCCCACAACCGAACAACACCATTTTTAGATGCAGTAACATACATGCCCCCATGTGGATGAATGCCTTACTTGCATAACCAAGTAGATGTTTTCTGGTTGATTTTCTATGATCCATAAAATTCTCCCTTGTTCATATGCTACATTCTTGTAAGTTTTATGCAATTCCAGTACATTTTCTTATTCAGTTTCAATTACCAACTTAGTTCTGATCATTTCAGTTTCTATTCTCCAAGTTTATTTCTAGTATAATTCCAGTTATTTTTGGTGCATTATTTCTCAATTAATCTCAGTTTCGTAGAATTAATTACGAATTTAAAGGTTTTAAGTTCCTTTCAGCTTTAATACAATTGTCTGATTCGAGAAGTTTTTTTATTAACATGGAAGGCACAAGACCCCAAAAGAAAAAGGGGGGAGAAGAAATGAAAAACAATTAAGTCTTAAACACGAACAACTCTACTGCCAGCCGAACCCTAACAATCTTCATTGAGAGAGTTCCCTGGAGGTATGCAGGGGGTATATCAAATTCATGAAAACCCAATTAACAAGAACCTGTGAAGTTTGTCAACCAGTCAATAGCACATTTACCTTCCCTATAAGTATGTTGAAAAGAGATAGACCAATCTCTATCTTGTAATTCCCTGCATCGAGTAATAATCCATGAGTACAGATGATGGATCCCTACTAAATCCATTAATAGCTTGATTACCTCACACGAGTCCACTTTCACCACGACCTTCCGGAAGCCTTTATCCCAAACTTGCCTCATCCCAAGATACACTTCCCATAGCTGAGCCAAAGTAACAATGCACCATCCAATTTTCACCCCCAAAGCCACCCAGCCAACCTCTATTACTATTACAATTTTTTTTTGTAAAATCTCTGACACGCTTTATACAGAAAATAAAAAAGTGAATCAATATATTATACTAATTATTGGTTATTATATTTTATTAAGGGATAATTACTAATCTGACCCAATCAAGGACCCCAATTTACATATCTAACCCACCTTGCCTCCAAGTTACCAAATTAGACACTTTCACTCATTTTGGACAAAATTACCCTTATTCTAGTTTGAAGGTTCATCTCCTACCTCCCGCTGCTTCCACTTCGACTTCCTCACCTGACCTTTCCCATTCAACTTCATTGTGGTTCATCTTCTTCAGTTTCAGTTCGTTTCAACTGCATTATACGTTTTATTTTCATCACTATATATAATCCGGTCCGTTCTTCTCTGCATTTTCATTATATTTTCATCTCCTACCTCCGGTGTGTTTTCATCTACTGCGGCGCGGCGAGGATGGCAAGAAAACGGAAGGCGGCGACGACGGCAAACGAAGAGGAAGGACAGACGAAACATAAGGTAAGCATACTTCATCTTCTTCTTTGTTGTTTGCGCCATTAATGAATGCGCTCGAATGCGACGTTAATGGCTACCGTGGAAATCTTGTCGCATTCGTCTGTGAATGCGCTCAAATGCGAGCATTGTACATGTATATAAACCTGTCGCATTTGTTACCTAAATGCGCTCAAATGCGACAAGCTATTACCTTAAACCTTGTCGCATTTGAGCGCATTCACAGACGAATGCGACAAGGTTGTAAGTAAAACAAAGAATTATACATAGAATATGTCAGATTTGTTAGTGAAACAAGGAATTATACACCATCGAAATGGATCAGTCATCCTTTTCATTCTATCTTCATCACCATCCTCATATGGGATACGTTGGACGCATTCAGATTGCTTAGCTGTTTCATGAACACTTTTAACAGGAATTTCATTCCGAGTGATATCTTCATTTTCCACATTGTCACCATTATCGTAACAATAATCATTATCATAATGCTCATCACAATGATCATGATTATCATTATTCAGATAATCATCATTATTGTAGTTCTGATAATCGATACCATTTCCACCATCGTTATCATCATTACCATGTGTAGGAGCATCCATTTCGATGGTGGGATCATTACTTACTACTTCCGTTGGTTTGCTTTGACCAACATGTCCATCATTGTTAGGTCGCAATGCTGAAGCTTCTGTTGTTCGCATATTTAGAGTAACATACAGTGGAATCAAATCGGTCGGATTCATTCGGCAATACTATATGAATCCCATGACATCTTCATCGTCATCAATATGTGCTATCCCACCACGCAGTTTATTTGGACCATATGTTGCCTGCATGGACATTTGGAGATCATACGAGGTTGAATCAACGCGAAGTGCACCATAAACTTTCTCTTTCAACTTTTGCAAGTCAATCTCTGTTGGCAAAACCAACAACTTCGCTTTACCACCCACGTATGTCATCACAGTTCCCTCTGTGCTCCACAGTCCGTTCTAAGACAAAAAACACGTACACCTCTCTTTGGTTGACATACTTCTACATTTAGTAAAATGGACACGTGATCAAAACATAATAAAGCCAATTCATATGTAAATGCGACTCAAATGCGACAAGTTATATCAAAATGCGACTCAAATGTGACATCTAATGCGACATGCTATATCAAATGCGACCGCAAATGCGACATTCTATATCAAAATGCGACAGCTAAATGCGACATGCTACATCAAATGCGACCGCAAATGCGACATGGCTCTGAAGGCGACAAGCTATAATTGTCGCATTTGATTCTTTGTGTCGCATTTGAGCACCAGAATGCGACACATCGGGCGACAATGGCGGAATCGGAAAATGTCAAGATTCAAGCAAATGCATTCGAATAGCAACTGTGTATTTCTAGTAATGTGTATGAAAAATGAAGAAATGATACTTACATGAACTTGAATGGTATATGGATGTGCTTAGATCTTGGGTTGAGTTGATGAATTTTGCTGTGAGAATGTGAAAATAAATGAAAGGGAAAGAGTTATATACAAATAAGGGTAGTTTTGTCCAAAATGGGTGAAAGTGTCTAATTTGGTAACTTGAAGGCAAGGTGGGTTAGATATATAAATTGTGATCCTTGATTGGGTCAGATTAGTAATTATCTCTTTTATTAATTGATCTAAATGGGCCGCGAGACGTTAGCATTAGTGGTAGTCCATCTTTTGTTGAGGAAATTACACAGAACCTCGGATTTTATTTTAATTTTACAATTAGGGAGTGTTTGGTTAGATAGTTTTACACCATGGAATGGGAATGAGAATCAATTATTCCCTTTGTTAGTGTTTGATTAAATAGTTGTAGCTTAGGAATGAGAATCCCATTACCCCAACTATATAAATAATTGATTCCCTCCTCTCTCCACATCAATCAAATTCCATTCCCATTGTTATTAATTTTTATAGAAACCGCGATTTTTTCACCATGAACCCACGTTCCCTTACCACTAATTTATAGTAATATTATGTTATAATGTATACATTGATACATATATACTGTATAAAAATGCTTCCGTTGATGAGATTGTAATGCAATTTCTTTTATTTACAATAATAATAAAAGGTATGAATATGAAACCATTCCCTTTATCTTAATTTATTAGTTTTTTCACATAGTATTGTAACATCTATTTTTAGAATAATTTGATTTTTTTTCATATTTTCATATTGTAATTTTAATTATTATTATTTATTAAACTATTTTTAATAAATATTATATTCATTCCGTTTTCGGTCATTAAGGAACCAAACAACTATAAAGGGAATTAAATTCCGTTTCCAGATTGAACCAAACATAATAAATAAATACTCATTCCGATTGTGATTCCGCCACATTCCGTTTCCAATTCCGTTTCCGATTCCGAAGTTTAAACCGAACGCCCCCTTAAATTAGTTAGTTTTCTTTTGTTTGTCAATAAAACAATTTTGTATAATAATATTATCAATAACCTATAAAATATACTGCTTTTGTCATACTCAAACGGTTATGACAATAAAATACACAAAATTAAACATTAAATAACTAAGGGTTTTTTTTATAAATTCACTTTCCACTTTTCCTTCCATCTTCTTCTTTAATACCCCATTTTCTTCTTGTTCTTATATAGACGTAGTTCTTCTTCCTTCCTCAATTTATTTTCTTTCATCCTCCTCTAAATACTCTTAAAATATATTCCAATTCAAAGAATATTAAATTTAACATTCTTGGAATTATTGAAAATGGAAATAATATTTTTATCAACAAAATTCTATTTTTTATTATTCAAAACTTAAATGAAAGTTAATAAAATTCAAGAAAAATATAACAATTACTTATTAATCAAAAATTAGAAAATTCTAATAAATATATTAGCAAAAAAATATTCATTTTAATACTCATGGAACCTTTGGAAATAAAATAGGATTTTTACTTATAATGAATCTACTTGTTATGTTTGCAATATTTCTACTAATTCCCTTAATCAATCTTATAATTCCTTTTCCCTTTTGTGCATTTTTTTTTTGTAATATAAAATGGAACAGAAGATACACAGGAAAAGAATGTAAAAAATTACTATTCCGGATTCAATGCATAAAAATTTGAACAATCTGGAACTTTCACAAATGTTTAATACAGTAGGAATATAAGAATAGGAAGGATGAGTAAAATACACCTTAACACTAATTTATATCTGTTAATTTTGAAGACCATCTACATCTATCATATATTTAATCAATTAAACTGATATTCATAAAACTGGAATATCAGGAGGTTCTCCTATAAACAAAATTCCCAAATTCATTGAAAATCCATGGAAGGTTTAAATATCATGAATTTGAATTCCCAAATCATGGGAGAGGAAGAGAAGCATGCCCAATCTTCTGTCTATTTTTATTCAAAAAAAAAAACTCTGAGAAAATCCATGGGAGGTTTAATATTTATTCTGCAAAAATCCATGAGAGGTTTAATATTTATTCTGTGAAAATCCATGGGAGGTTTAATATTTATCTAAAATGTATTTAAAGATAACTCTCACCTTATTCTTAGGAACGGTTGCATCTTAACATTTTGAGTATTATGTTTAGAGTGTTTGACAAGATAAGAATTAATCTTATTAGAATGAGAAAAATATATTTATTTAAACCTATTGTGAGTTATATGTAATTAGCCCTTTTTTGTTTAACAGTAAGTGTATACAAAATTTGATTTTGTGTAAGAGCATAAAACAAACACTCAGTTTGAATTCAATTATGGTAGTTTAATTAGCATCTGAATTAATTTTTGTGTTTCAATTCAATTCAATTATCATCAAAACATACACTTAATTGCATATTCCACGCCGATGATAAGTGAAGTATATAATATAAGGTAAGGTCCCATTGAACTCCAACCTCATAAAAGTAAAAAGTAAAAGAAAAAAAGAGGTCCAAAGAGAGACAAACAAGTGTATGAATTGGACCCACAGAAGTTTTCATCTTCATGGACCCATTTCAACTACATACCATAGATGCTCTCACCCCCTTCAACTTTGCCTTTATCTTCTTCTTCATCCTTAAACTTTTAAAGGAGACATTATCACATCTAAATCTAATCTTTCTAATGGGATGAACTTCTAATGAAGAATAAGGAGCCAAGAGCGATATCCAGCCCAAAGCTACGATATAACCTATTTACTCCACCAACAACCCCTCACTGCCAGGAGAACGCGACTACTACGGCTGGACTATGAGTCACACATTCCATAGACAACAATGATAATCTATAAACAAGAGGAATTATCTCCTAGTACGATGATGCTTTTTCTCTTGCACTTCTCTATACTTTCTCTAACTATATTACTACGTTGATAGTATTATGGTAATAAAGTGTAAAATTCAATATAGATTTTTAAAATTGAAAGGAGTATATTGAAAGTGAAGACAAAGTTGAAGGTGATGCATAAAATATAAATTACCCAATAGATGGGTTATTAATAAAAGATAGAAAAACAAATGTCATGAAAAGGTTGTACATTTGGTCGGCAAAGGAGACACTAGTCTTCCCCATATTTGCATGCTAAAGTCAAAGTCTCATTATATGTTTTTTTTGGTTTGTTTCATCAAAATTTGTAGATTTGGGGTTGAAAATTAGGGAGAATAATGATATGGATATCTCATGTGCCATGCGCACAATTTTATTTATTTATTGAAACTGGAAGTGAGTGACACCTATACCAAAGCCTTTGTCCTTTCATTATTTTATTCAATGCTTTGATTCTATCTCCATTTTATTTCTAAACAAATGAATAATTAATCATGCCTTTTATGTATGTTTGGACAATCTATCATATCATCTATGCATATGGTTTTCCAATTTCAATTTTCAAATGATTTTGTTTTTATAATTCAAGTTTCAAAGAAAACCTTCACTTAATATAGTTTTCCTTTTGTGTTTGAAAATTCTTAGACTCAAAGTATATATTCACTAATTCTAATATGAAACCAATATGATCAATAAAAACATGCATATCAATTTATGACAAATAAAGATATACAAATTACATTTTATTAATAGAATCTATTGAGTTATATTAGCTAATTACCGTTAGTTACTGTTATGCATTAGTTGCCGGTTAAGCATTGTATCTTTTATTCTCTGCTTCTGTTTGTACACAATCCTTTCTCTTCTTCCTATTGCAATAACTATATAAGCAGTGAATAGTTCATTAATACAATTTGATTAGATTGGTTCATCTTAATTCTCTTGTAATCGCTATATGATAAAAGGCTCCTACCTACGCATACTGACAAATGAACCAGAGAACGACGAGAGTGAAAGATCGTATTATTTTATAGGATCGCAATCATCCAATTCAACTAAAGAAAACGATTTTGAGATGAATCACAACACAGAAAACGAAAACGATTCTGAGACGAGTTGCTTCAAGGAAGGTTCCTTACAAATAGATTCCTTTAGATCTACATAACAAACTGAGAATCCGGGCTTAATTCTTGTTCCGGTGTTGCTCACCAGTAAGAATTACATTTCCTGAAGTCATGTTATGATTCGAGCATTGAGAGCAAAGAGAAAACTTGATTTCTAAAGGAGGATTTCGAACTAGAAAAGAGTCATAAGGAATATAATAGCTGGGAAAAGGTTGTCAGTCTTGTTTTCTCCTAGATTATCAACAGTATTTCTAAAGAATTTGCTGAACAATTTCTATACGCAACTTCTACTCGTTCCCTCCAGAAGGATATCAAGCACATAGTGAAAATGATGGAATATTATTCTTTCATCTCAAATAAGAGGTTAATTCAATTGTACAAGGTACTATGTCTGCTACCTCTTATTTCACTAAACAGAAGAAATTGTTGGTCCCGTGAAATGTAATAGGATTAGTTCCAGGGGGGTTAGGAACTAATGTAACTTTTTCGCTTAATAATGCTGACTTAATTAAATGTTTAATAGTTTAACTCAGCTTTTTAGGTCAGCAAGGCTGAGTGAGATGTAAGGCAGCTTTAATCAATTACTGACTAGAGTTGTTTCAATATTGAGTTAGGAAATAACACTTTAAGTTAGTTTCCAACTCAGCACTCTGGTTACTCAGCGTCGGCTTTTACAGATTATTTACTGAGCTATTTTAAGCAAGCAACAGATACATATAAATATATCAAGAGAAAGGGTTAGAGATTACTCAGCAGACTTATCCTGGTTCGACCTCACCGCCTACGTCCAGTCCCCGGAATCCTTCCGAGCTTTTTCAATCCTCTACTGAGCTCTTTAAAGGTAGAGCACAAATCGTTTATAATAGCAACTGAGTGAGATGTAAGGCAGCTTTAATCAATTACTGACTAGAGCTGTTTCAATATTGAGTTGGAAAATAACACTTTAAGTTAGTTTCCAACTCAGCACTCTGGTTACTCAGCGTCGGCTTTTACAGATTATTTACTGAGCTATTTTAAGCAAGCAACAGATACATATAAATATATCAAGAGAAAGGGTTAGAGATTACTCAGTAGACTTATCCTGGTTCGGCCTCACCGCCTACGTCCAGTCCCCGGAATCCTTCCGAGCTTTTTCAATCCTCTACTGAGCTCTTTAAAGGTAGAGCACAAACCGTTTACAATAGCAACTGAGTATGCAAGAGTACCATCCTCTATTCGTCTACTCAATCCTATCTACCACTGAACACTATAACTGAGTATTCAGATTTTCTCTACCACTGAGTACTATAACCGAGTACTCAGCTTCACTCTTCTAACCTTTTACAATTGATAAGAAACTGTTCTTAATACAACAAAGAACACTTTAGATGATAGAATCAATCTAGACTTTTACACAATGATTGGAGTTTGGGTAAATTGCATCAATGGTGTACAACCTTTGCCTTATTTCACACTTTGGTGTACAACCTTCAATTTGTCTCACTAATGTGTACGAACTTATAAGTGACCTCCCACTTTAGTGTATGGCCGGTTAAAATGACCGGTCAACGTCAGTCAACGCGCCACGTCATCATTTTTTCATCTCTCTCATTTAAAAATGTGGGACCCCTAAAATTAAAATGTCTAAAATACCCTTATTACTTTACCCCTTCATCTTCCTCCATTTCTTTCTCTCTCTAATCTCTTCCTTCAAGATTTATATTTAATAAAATCTCATCTTCTTCCCTCATTTTCTTTCTCTCTCTAATGTATTTTTTTTGTTCTTTCTCTTCTTTTGATTGTTTATGTCGCCGAACATATAGTGATAAAACCACCATGGTAGAAAAAATCACCTAGAAGCGAAAAAAAAAAAAAAATCCTCAGGTTTTTTTTGGATTTATTTTACGCAATTAATAGATCTTAGAACTTAGTAGATCTTGAAGAAACCTAGCAATTAAAAAATTAATTGCAAAACCTTGCTACCCTTTATTCATCCAGTATTCTAGATCCAATCAATAAATGAATTTGAATATGGTAACCCAAAAAAGAAAAATACTATAATATATAAATGGAAAGGTGTAATGGTTAATCTCCATTCTCATCATTAACCATTAATTACACCGTGAATATGAACTAAGGATCCAACGAGAACAGTACAAAAACCTCCCCATCTCTCTATTTTCTATTCAAACGAACAAATTCCAAAGCTTTTTGCCGTCCACGAATATTATTGCTCTCAAACTTCATCTTTTTTTATGATTCTTTCGTGTGAAATGACACTGAGACCAAACATTCTGCAACTTGCATGCTTCCGCAACAAAACTCTTAGTAGATTCATCGTAAATCTGAACTAAAGATCCAACGAGAACAGACGGTAACAGCTGAAGAGTTCCACAAAAGGACTGGATCTTTGAGTTTGCACTTGAATTGGAATGGGTCGATTCTATTCTAGTTGGATTTTAGTTTTTCATCCTTCAATTAAGAAAAAAAAAATACAGTAGAAAGAAAGGAGATGAGGGAGGAAGATAGAAGAGATTTTATTAAATTTTTATTAAATAAGGTTATTTTAGACATTTTAATTTTTATGAAATGAGAGAGATGAAAAAATGATGACATGGCGCGTTGATTGGCGTTGACCGGTCATTTTAACCGGCCATATACTAAAGTGGGAGGTCACCTATAAGTTCGTACACATTAGTGAGACAAATTGAAGGTTGTACACCAAAGTGTGAAATAAGGCAAAGGTTGTACATCATTGATGAATTACCCATTGGAGTTTAGTGTAAGAGCTTGCTTTTTCTATTCAGACAACTTCTTTTTTGGATTTTCGACTTAGTGAAAATTTTGCTTGTCTGTATGTATATGTCTTTTATGTGTATATGATCCAAGTGATGAACTTGTCTAGTTATAGTAAGCTCTGAAGCTTCAATGATTTGAAAATCCGACATAGCCATTGAGAAGAACGGTCTTCTTCGTCATCATGTGGTCAGCTTCCAGAACCGCAGGCCAATCCTGTCTTCTGATTTGCGCAGGAGCCAGGCTTGCCAGTTTCGTCTTCTTGCGCCAGGTTTGTCTTCTTGCGCCAGATTTGTCTTCTTGCCAAAAGTCAGACGGTCCATGCATCTCGAAAAGGTCCTTAAGATGGATTTTCGAGGCTTCTGATTTGTGTCAGACCTTGTCTCCCAAGTTGACGGATCATTGATGCTGACTTGATTATTACTCAGCTTGACTTAGCGGCTTCGCCTTCAAGCTTCTTTGAAGAAGACATTTCTATTCTGAGGCTGAGTTGCATTCTTACTCAGCTTCTGCTGTGTGACTTGCTTATGCTGACTTTGTTCTGTCTTTCTTTTATAGACTATCAGTTCCTGTTCTCGTTAGTCAACTTACTCAACATTGAACAAACTCATTAGTACAATTAAATCAAAGCACTTAAATTTAATTGTTTTAATCATGGGAATAATTTTGTCAAATCAAAATCATGTGGAAATGTGTTTCAACAGAAATTATGTGATGAAATGGTTAAGTTAAGGCCATTACCTTCATGTAAGTGTGGAAAGGAATTCCAACATGTTATAAACCAAATCTTGCCACTTAATCCATATTCAGGTTTGAACAAAGATTTTCCAACGATTTTAGCGAGCAGAAAATCAAAATTGATCAATTAGTTGATTTCTCTCATTCAACTATGAATGAGGTGTTCAATCAAAAGAACAAAAGCATTACTTTTAGTGTTGTTTCTAAAGAAGACAAATAGTGTACTAATTGTAAACGAAGTGGACATAGAGAACTGCTTCAAGATTATGGCTATCCATAGTGGTTTAAGTCAAATAAGAAGAAGAAACCTCCACAAGCAGCTTGTGTGATGTATGAGAATGAATCACCATGTGATTTCATATCTAGCAAGAATTCTAGTATTGACCAATCCAATATAGAGTACATGGAGAAATCAATACATGACATAGTGTAGAAAGAGATGCAACAATATTTTGCTAAAGAAAAAGAAGCAGACTCAACTATGCCTGATTTTACAGCCTTGGCCAAAAGCGATTGCAGTGGTACATTTTATATTTATCTTTATGATAATTTAACTGCTACTGCTTCTTCTTCTGATATTGCAAGCTCCTCAATCAACACTTCTTGGATGGTTGATTAAGGAGCTAGTACACATATGTGCAATAATGCACACTTATTACTAGCATAAAAAAGTTGTATACACCTATAAAAACGTATTTACCAGATGGTTCTGCACAATTTATTACGCATATTAGTGTCATTGATGTTAATGAGGCACTATAATTGCGACATATTCTCTACATTCATAAATTTCAGTATAACCTACTCTTTGTAGATAGGTTATTAGTAGACTATAACTATGGAGTACATATTGTGGTTGAGAAATGTATTTTGAGGGCTTGGATTCTAGCAAAGTTCTTGCTACATGATTCTTGACGGGTGGACTATATCAACTGTAACAAGATGTGTCACTGCTTAGGAATAGAAAGGTTTCTATTACTGTTACTTTGAATACTCTTAGTAATACTGAAGACATGCTTGTTTGGTATCATATATTAGGTCATATATCTCAGCATAAAGTAGTTCATATACCTAATTTTCCTTGTAAAATCGCTGGATTTACTTGTGCTACATGTTATAAAGAAAAAAAAACATATGTTATCTTTCAATAATAGTGAAATCAAGTCCACTAAGCCATTTAAGCTGTTACACATGGATGTTTGGGGCCTTTACAAGCAAGTTTCATTTTTTAGAGCTCGGTATATGTTGAGTGTGGTGGATGACTATACTATACTTACTTGGACCTTTTTGTTTAAATATAAAGATCAAGTTCCAACCTTGATAGACAATTTTGTTCAATCGGTGAAAACGCAATTTGCAACTGTTATTTGTCTAGTTCGTACAGACAAGGGCACAAAGTTCACAGGTCACCTAACTTAACAGATTTTTCACATGTCTAGGATTATACACAAAAAATATTGTATACATACACCTCAACAAAATGCACTTGTGGAGAGAAATCATAGGTTCTTAGCGAAAACCGCGAGGGCCTTATTATTCCAAAATGACTTGTCTAATAGATTTTGGGGGGAGGCAATGCTCCATGCCACCTTACTTATCAACATCTTACCTACCATGATTTTGGATTAGTCCATTCCCTATTTTAGACTGTACAATAAATAACCCGATTATACAACTTTGAGGAGTTTTGGTTGTCTCTGTTATATTACAGACACACGAGCTCATAAGGATAAATTTTTAACTAGAGCTTTTAAAGGCCTTTACTTAGGACTTTCTCTTAGTTAGAAGGGTCACAAAGTTTATAATGTTGATGCATGTAAAATTTGTGTATTAAGGTACATTCAATTTTATGAAACTACTTTCCCAGGTGATAAGAACTGATTTATTTCCACATAAAATACACTTTCCATCTTACCTTCTTTTGAAGTTCAGATAATATTTCCAATCCAAATGATATTTCTAGACCCACACATCTTACAACACCTATTATCTCAATATCAATTGAATCTTAAAATCAGTCTCACCCTTTTTCTCCTGTTTTTTCTGAAAATTATTCTTCTATTTAGGAACTTATTACGTCAGTTTCTTCCTTATTGCCTACACAACCACCCAAAAGAGTTAGGAAACAACCATAATAGCTCAATGACTTTGTTGTGAATCTAGTTGATAGTTCTATTGTTTGTACAAATTCTTAAATTACTTATTTACAAACATTTCTAGAGTAAAGGAACCAACAATTTATTCTGAAGCTAGTACTCAGCCTGAACAGCAAGCAGCAATGCAAAAGGAAATACATGCCATGGAAGCAAATGAGAATTGGGTTTTAACTACCTTACCAGATGGGAAGAAGCCTACATCCTTTAAATGGGTGTTTAGAATTAAATATAATATAGATGACAGTGTGGAACGATATAAGGCAAGATTAGTGGCACATGAATAAGATCAAAAGTATGGTCTTCACTACACTAAAAGCCTTTCTCCAATTACTAAGACAGTCAAAGTTAGACTTTTCATTGCTATAACAACAATAAATTCTTAGCCAATACATCAAGTTGATGTTAATAACACATATCTCCATGCACTACGCCAAAACCCTCTTCAGATGACGGTTAAAAACCGTCGTCCCGCGAGATATAAATCTGTCACGGGGCTCACTACCGTCTATTGCACCTTCAGACGATGGTCAGGTTCTGTCATGTTTCATCATCACACATGACATTAGCCTATTTGCTTAATGTCATCTTACCCTTATTACGATGCAGCTTATTTATTACTGTCGTCACCTTTAATGTCATCACGTGATATTTTAACAATTAGAATCATCAGGTTAGCGTGTGGGAAATTGGCATATTTAATTTGAGATGACAGTTCGTATAATAATTTCTGTCGTTATAGCCTGTTTAGATGGCACAAGTCTTAATCAATCATGTCAAAGGATTTTTTTCATATGGCAGATACATTTATTTTAATGTCTTTTTATTGCTGTTTAGATGATATTTTTAAAAATTAAAATGTCACTTTATGCTTCTTCTTCGTTTGAATTTCTGGTTTTTATACCTGAATACTGAAACATTCTAAAATATGAAGATGAAATTCTGTATATCAATGGTTTTAATTTTATTGGAGACCAATACTCATAATATGTTTACATTTGTGCCTATAACGCCAATCCATATCTTGAATAACCAATACATTTCTGAATTAAAACACAAAAAAATAACCAATTAATCTTCCATAAGTCAATCCATATCTTGGAGTAATAATTAGGCCTATAATCCCAAAGGTCTTGGTATCTGCAAAAGCCAAGCAAGTCATTAATATTACACACATCCATAAACTCAGTAGTAATTACGTGACCCTTCCTCTTTCATGGCCTTTCACTTACCACAATCATATCACTATAAATATATGCATCATAAACGTTCAGAATCCATACCTTCAAGAACTAGAAAACTTACCCTGTAACAATAGATCCCTTTGTTGAAACTCCACAAGAGATAATTGCTGACTTGGAGAAATTATACATGGAGAACCCAGAGTGGCTTCTGGCCATAGATGGTACATAATGTCAATCCATAGTTGTTCTGTACTCTTCCTGGTATCTTCTGTGTATTTCTAATGTCTCTTCTTGGATGATAACGCACATGTCCTCTCAATGGTAACTTCTTCAAATGGTAGATCATAATGAAAGGCCCCCAATGCACCCCATATGAAAGGGGTGTATTTGAAATCAGAATCAGCTACCCTCCGAATTTCCCGGACAGTCCTGCAAGAGTAAATATTAACTCAGATCAGTAAGATATAATCACCTACATGAAACATACACTAATAAATCTCTCCTCTTATTCTCAGTTTTGCTTCTGGAATAGGATATATCATCCTAACGTGGCTCCTCATGGGTTGATTCATCTTCCCCGTATCCTTAATAACCATCGCTTTTCCACTGCCACGGTATAATGCAACCATTTATCTATTTCATTTGATAAACATACACCATCATATTTTTATTCTAATTATTCTATGCATTTTGTAGTGTTTGTGGCACCTATATGATCTACTTCTACAGCCCCACATTGAGGAGCCATATCCTGGGCAAGAAGCAGTTGATGAGCAATACCGCAGCAACAGGGAAGAGTATGAGGGGCTCGCCCGGATATGGACTGAGGAGTATGCAAAGTGGATATGAGGGTGTCCAAATAAACTATCTTGAGTGAGGGAAAGGAGAATCGAAAGGCAATGCGAGCTCCAAATGTGGTTCTCATTCCAATTCGAAATTTCCTTTCTCCACTCAAAATAGTTAAGGAGATTTGGACCTTTAATTCTCCCCCCTTTTGTAATATAACGTAGAGCTTTGTGCTCCTAAACTGACCCTTTTGCTCCTTCCACTTGGGTTGTACTCGTTGTACTCTGAACTTGGTAATGAGGGTTATGATGCTGTCACCATAAGGGACTCTGTTTGTGATGAATATGAAGGGTGTTCAAATCTCCTAAGCTGTCCTGACTAAGTGAAAGGAGAATCAAAAGGCAATGTGAGCTCCAAATGTGGTTCTCATTCCAATTCCAAATTTCCTTTCACTAGTCAGAACAGCTAAGGAGCTTTGGACCATCAATTACAACCGAAAGGCAACACTCATCCCCCCTTTTGTAATATAATGTAGAGCTTTGCTATTCAGTTCATATGTATGTGCAAGTAGACTAAACTGACCCTTTTACGATGCTTCTTCCACTTGGGTTGTACTCGTTGTACTCTGAACTTGGTAATGAGGTTTATGATGCTGAAACCACAAGGGAATCTATTTGTGCTGAATGCATCATAAACCTATCACCATGTTTAATGTTGTTGTTACGATATCAAACCGAGTGGAAAGGAACATAGTAAGAGTATGGCCAATACACATACATAACCCTTTACGTAGAGCTTGTTATTCAGTTCGTATGTATATATATATTCAATCTAATCAAAATATATCTTATCATTTGCAAGCCATATCAGTACATGCAATTAGCCTAAATTTACCCTTTAATACATGCTTCATAAACGAATTGCATTCAGAATCCTTACTTATCAGTATAACTCATGTTCAAATAAAAATGAGTCAATTGAGTTCATAAAATTTTCAGTTTTAAGAGTATGCCTAACATGCTATAACAAGTAGACAACTTATTCAAGTAGACATATGTATATTCAAGTGAACATGCTATAACAAGTAGACAACTTATTCGTGCATGTCTATTCCTTACTTATTCAAGACAAATTATTCCTTACTTATCATCATAAGTCATGTTCAAATAAAAAGGAGTATGGTGATATATCTTGTCATTTGCAAGCCATATCAGTACATGCAATTATCCTAAATTTACCCTTTAATACATGCTTCATACATGCTCAATGACCCTTTTACAATGTTCCTCTAATACTTGATGCATGATTAATAAGCTACATGCCCAAATGAACAATCGTACACATACTCATACAGAACATCAACATAACATCAAACATAAACATGTTTCATACACATACACATACACATACTCAATCACTTCTAGCAGTATAACTCATAGGTGTAAGAGTATTGCCAATCACAATGAACATTCAAAGCTTTAGAGTATGCCTAATCAGCCACATGCTTAATGATCATTCATACATAAACTCTATGAGTCCTAGCTTCCTAAACAGTTATATCTAACCAATCAGTTCATACCAATCATTTCATCATCACCCACAACATCATACATATATGTAATCGTTCAGTTCAAACCCACATAACAATATATATACGAAATCAGGCTAGTTTCCTAAATCAATGAGTTCTATATTCCTAAACAGTACATCAAACATACTCAATCACTTCTAAAGGCATGACCAATCAGTTTAAACCAACATAAGATTAATATATATTCATTAAGTTAAAGAAATCTTCCCATATGCTAAAGGCATGAACCGATTGACAATCTCTTCAGTCAGCCTTCCCATGTACTGAAGCATTCTTACTATCCCTGCAAATATTATGTTCAAATAAAAAAGAATCAGATGAGTTCATACCATCTACTGTATCAGGCACTATCTTGCCCTAGATTAAAATAGATAAAGACCCAAGCTTTTCAGCAGTGAATCTAAATATAATAAAATTAGTGTAGCTAAGCGAGAGATCTAAACCTTTCAATGATAGGTCTGAAAATCACAAGATCCTTATACCAGCTGCTGAAATCGACATACACAAAAGTAAATCGAATGAGGAAAATATAGAGTAAGGAACAATGATACTCTAATACATCTAGGAATGAAGAAAATATGGCTTACCAGTACCGTGTTTCGAGCTCACCCAGTGATTGCATGTTCAAATCAACCATGGAGATAAAGAGGGATGAGAGGGATGAAGCTCTTGCGTAACCTAAACTGGGGTTTGGGATTGAGAGAGGGTTTATATATCAGCTGAAATTTCAGTCAAACGATATAGAGCGCCTAAAATTTGGTATGTCCACGTAAGTGAAATTTCATTTGCCGCTTTTTTGTTTTCGGCATACAATGACATTCATTTATTAGAGGTGTCATCTGTTGAGCGCATCAAATTTAACAAAAACGCGTGTTTTCTTTGGATGTCAGGATTCTGTAATCGTAATATCATCTGAGAATCGAGCACATTTTTTATTTCGCCTTCAGATGACATACAGTTAAAATACTGTCACGAAAAATATTCACACGACACAAAAACAAATGTCTGTCATGTATCTTGTGTCATGTGAAAGGGAAAATGGCATAGTGATGGTTATGTGGATGAAGACATATATATGCTACCTCCAGCTGGTTACATGAAGGAACAAAAGGGTCGAGTCCACAAATTATCCAAATCATTGTATGGCCTCATGCAAGAAGGTCGTCAATGGTATAAGGCTTTTACTCATTCTCTACATCAGCTGTGTTTTATCAAATCAATACATGATACTACCTTTTTACAAGAACATTGGAGGGTTAGTTTCTTGCAATTGTCATCTATGTAGATGATATGTTATGTACTGGGTCTTCATCAGAGCAAAATTTAAGCAGTCAAACAAGCTTTGCACAAGGAATTCACTATTAAGGATCTTGGAAATGCTAAATATTTCCTCGGGGTGGAATTGCATAGTTCAGATTCAGGGATTTTCTTATCTCAGAGTGGATATATATTTGACTTTGTTCATTGATGTAGGGCTTGCTAATGTTATTGTTGTTCATTGTCCTTTTCCTTGTGGTGTACAATTGGACACACCAGATGTTACTTCTCTTACTTTTCATGAGATTGATAAGTATAAGAGAATTATAAGTAGATTTCTATGCATGGGTTTCACACGCCCAGACATAGCTTTTGTCACACAACAACTTAGCTAGTACATGAATGCTCCAAGGAAAATACATGGAAATGTTGTAGTCATCATGTACTCAAGTATCTAAAAGGTGCAAAATAGTGGGGCTTGTTTTATTCAATGGACAATGATTTTGTGTTTTCAGCATATTGTGACTCAAATTAGGGTCGTTGCAAGATCACAAGGAAGTCTTGTCACTCAATATTATATTTTGTTTAAAAAGAGTTTGATCTCTTGGAAGTCCAAGAAACAATCTACATTTAGTAAATCATCAACAAAAGCTGAGTATCGTGCCATGGCCATGCCAGCTTGTAAATTAACGTGTCTTAGTTACCTATCGCTTGAGTTCTGTTCAAGGTTGCTTTACCTATTAAGGTGTGATAATCAAGTAGCAATCTGCATTGCACCCAACCTAGTATTTCATGAAAAGGTAAAACACGTTGACATTGATTGTCATGTGGTCAGAGAGTATTTGATGCAAGGGTTTGTTTCTACTCATATTTCTTCTCAAGATTAACTTGCATATTTATTAAGCAAGAATCTATCAAGTGTTCAAATACAATCAGCGTTGATCAAGTTAGGATTGCTTTCCATCGCTTTCCTAACTTAAGGGGAATGTATTGGGATATATTAGCTAATTGTTATTAGTTACTAGTATGCAATCGTTGTCAGCTAAGTATTGTATCTTTTATTCTCTATTTTTGTTTGTATACAATTCTTTCTTTTCTTCCTGTTGTAACCGCTATATAAGTAGTGAGTAGTTCATTAATACAATTTGATTGGATTGGTTCATTTCTATTAATCGCTATAGGATCTAATACATACTAATCTGATATATATATATATATATATAATTTTTTCTAAGTTTCATATGGAAGAATAATTTAATCTCTGTAACTTAAAATGGTAGCGTTGATTACATGACAACAACATTAACTCAATTTTATCATAATATGTTAATAATTTTCAGTAATTTTTTATGATAAAGTAAAAATTACATCATTTCATTTCAAGGTTAAATGGCTCACTACTAAGAACTTTAGGCTAAATTAATTTAGATATTCATTCCTCAAACTTTATTTATAACTTCATCATTTGTTTTACATTTAGTAATTTTGCAATTAGAGTTTTAGTGATTCAAAATTCAGATTAAATTTAAATATATATTTTAAATTTTGGTTTAACTTTTTTATTAAATTTTGTAACTTATTCTATTTCAGAAATATATCTTAAACACATATAATTACTTTTCATTTATAAATCACAATATTTCTAGATATAGTGAATTAATGTTAGGACTTGATTTGTAGTTGAATAAGATTTCCAATCTAATAGTATTGCAACACTTGCTTTCATTAGATCATATATTACAAATAGCCTTCTCACATCACGAAGGAACGGAAATAACTATAAAGAGCAAAATACAAAGCTATAAAAAGTATAAAAAAAAAACACACAAAAAAACAAAAAAACATATATTTCTTGGAAATTCAAATCCATAGAAGAGCAAATGCAATCCACACCACATCATCTAGGTTCTTCCAAAATAGTCGGATCTGAGTCATTTCTTTTGATGCAACCACAGAGATCTATTGATCTACGGGAAAAATAAATCGTTTCCGCCTCTTGCTAAATTCGGAAAAAGGCATAAATAAAAGAATTATAGAGAGAGGATACAATTCAGATAGAAAAAGAAATCCAAACAAATATATGAATGCCAACTTAGAAAAACAACAAATAAAAACACAGAAAACCTAATCTGGTGGGAGAAGAAAGAAGGAATACAAATTTCATTCCTTAAAGCAGATCTATAAATGAGGAAAGTTTAAAGTATATTATGTGAAATTGAACAAGGAAAACACATATATGAAATCCAAACAAATATATGAATGCCAACTTAGAAAAACAACAAATAAAAACACATAAAACCTAATCTGGTGGGAGAAGGAAGAAGGAATACAAATTTCATTCTTTCTCCTTAAAGCAGATCTATAAATGAGGAAAGTTTAAAGTATATTATGTGAAATTGAACAAGGAAGACAATGAGGGAGAAGGCGGGAATATTTGCGGTTATTATTCTTCTTGTTACAATTTGATTTAGATCACTAACCTCTCGAAATCCTCTTAATTCCTTATGATAGAATGAACGTCCATTTTCTATTTGGATTTTGTTTGCTGATGTATATCCGAATCGAAATCTCGGTTTTTGTTATTTTAAACAAATATAAATAATTTGAAAATTACAGAAATATTAGCCTAATAACAAAAAAGAATTAATACAATTGAGTTTATGCATAAGAGATGCCAAGCAAATTCGGCTGCTCATTCCTTAACTGTTGCACGTTCTCTTTCCTATTTAAAATTTTTTATCGAAGATTTTCCAATTGTATTTCAATTTATATTCAGAATGATTTTGGTTCGTTTCTTTAATAATATATGGTTCTGTTTATAAAAAAACAAAAAACAATTAATATTATATGTTTTCAATTTTTTCTTCAAGTAGACAACTTTATATAAATATTAGAGGTGACAATTTCTGACACGAAAACACGATTACATAGCCAACCCGACTGACATGACACGATTGACATGAAAATCATTTTTCTAGCATTTATAACATATAAAACCATATGGAACATAAATATGAGATAACACGATTTTGACACGAAACACGATAATTGTCAGGTCTAATAAATATAGTAATATTTTGTTTATGAAATAATTATAGTAATGTTGTATCATATGTATGAAAATGAAAAATAAATACTCCCTCCATTCTCAAATAAGTGTCGTTTTAGAATTTTCACACAAATTAAGAAACACAATTAATATGCACTTAAATTAATAAATTTACATAGATTAACTAAATAAAAACTCTCTCTCCTGTAATGGTTGGAGAAAAAACTTTGAAAGTTTAAAAAACACATAAATCAAGATAAAATTTAAATGCTTAGACCAAAAAACTATACTAAATTTTATTGAAAAACGAAAACGACACTTAAGAAAGAACAAAAACAATTATCTAAAACAACACTTATTTGAGAACGGATGAAGTAGTAAAGTAGCATCTAGGGATGTAATCCAGCCGAGTCGAGTTTTGGCCTGTTTAAGTTCGGCTCGCTATAAAATTAACGAGCTCAAGCCCGAGCCGAGCTTTGGCTTGCTCAAACTCGGCTCGGCTTAGCTCAGCTCAGCTCATTAGAAAATTAACGACTTCGAGCCGAGCTTGTTTCAAGCTCAAAATCCTATTTGAACTTTGTTCATTAAGAAAATTATCTAACCATGAATTATTTGTTAGTAAATCGTTAATTATATTTATGAAGTTTGCTCGTAAATAGCTCTTTAATTGTGTATATAAACAAACTCACAAGCAAAGTTCATGAATAAATAAACAAGATGCTTACAAATAGTTCGTTTATTACTCATTTATTATGTTTATGAATGAACTCATCTAATGGCAAATGAAATAATATTAAGTTTAGATATTTGTGAACTAACACAAAATTATATAGTTTTCTACAAAACTAAAATTTGTTTATAGATGTTATAATGGAGCCTGCTCGAGAGCTTTCGAACCGAGCTTTAGCCTGCTCAAGCTCAACTCGTTTACAAACTGAGCCAATAAATCATGCTCACGGATGGATCGAGTCGAGTCGAGCCGAGCTTTTATCGAACCGACCACGGCTCAGGCTCATTTACACCCGTAAGCATCACAGAAGTGATTCATATGCGTTTTTCTTATTTTTAATTGTAAGAGTGTTCTATTTGAAATAATTAACGAGTTGGAATTTTCCGGGAAGAATATATTTAGAGATATTTGAATGATAATTAGCTTATATTCATCCCTCCTTCCTTCAAGATGAAGACACAGAAAAACCATGATCAATCTCATCGAAATCATTATTATTGTCCTAGTTTTGCTGCATATAAATATTAATCTCAATTATTAGTAGTAATTAATAAAGTTGATTAGGTTAAAATCCAATCACTTTTTAACTTGGAATGATGCATGCAAATGCAATGATTTCACTCACAAACTCATGAACAAAAGGTAACCCTTTTATTAATTTCACTAATTAATTATTCATTAATCATTGCCAGATACCTTAATTTTATGATTGGATCATATTAATTGATTAATTTATATGATTCCATAAAACCGTTTGATGCATATATATTAGCTATAGTATCCACATATTTTCCATATATTTTTCTTCTAATCGATCAAGCTCTCTTTATAAGATCAATTTTTCTATATATTATTCTAACTTTTATAATATCAAAAAGTGAAATTAATTAATTTTTATGAAATTTTTGTATATTTTTTTTTTAAGAGAATGGGTTCAAATTATATAAGTTTTATGAAATTCTATAACCGCCCATTTATTTTGGTAACGGTCATGTGAAGGATAATCTTTAACTTCTAAAAGGAACGGGTAATGGATCCGGATCTATCAATAAATATATAACTAATATAAGCTTACCTCTTGTAGCACAGATTCGTTGATTTGCAGCAGAAAAAACGAAATGTGGCTTCTATCACCGATCTATATGAAGGCTACACTAAAGAAGCAATCATTATAAGTTCACGAACTAAGAACGCACACCGAGACTAGGGACAGGGGATTGAGAGAGAGAGAGGAGACAATTTGCATTTTGTGTTAGTTTTCTGTTAGGCTTAATATTAAGTAGTTATTTAATTATAACTACGCTAAACCCTAATCCCTAACCATTAAGGTTAAGGGCGGGCTTAATAGATCGGTGTTGGGCCAAGGTTCATTCGTTCCATTAATTCCTACATCTCACAGTCGCACGTAACGAAAAGACATTCCATTACTCTGTCTGGTTCATACTCGCAACTAGTTCGTGCGATCGGTATACTATTGAGAACTCAAACGTTGTATACTCATTGGAGACATATAACCTCTCATATTACATGTGTAAATAAGAAAATGGTATGTTTATCCTAGACTTCATATCACATCCACTGTGACCATTACCATCTCAACAGTTATCTATTTTCACAAGTGTGCACAAATGCACAACTATTCGGATCATTAAACATAAAACCTCAAGATGTGTACTTAATAAAGTATTTCCCTCTTACTACGTTCTTTCCATAATAATTCAATTTACTTGCCTAGTTGGCCCCTTTTCCAGCTGAATTAGCACCTAGCTCTTGAGAGCATCATTCTAAGGTAGCCAAAGTGAATTACACTTCTTGAACTAGTTAAGGGTATCAAGAATAACGTTTCAAGAAAAACATAGTTTCACAAAGTGAGTCTCACACTAGGAAAAATGTGAGATTGTCTCTTTTTCCATCTCTTGATTGCTAAACACACATGTCATGAAAAACGCGTGTTATGGTGTTCAATTCCTTCCATATGAAAGAATCACATGTTTGTGCTCAAAGCAACACAATACGAATATTTTAGTTCTGATGTGCCATAACATCCAACCTTTGTCTCTCTCATTATAGTACTACCTTCGGATGTCTAAGATAGAAGATTTCATTAAATGACTCTGATTGAAATCTCAGATTATGAATAATCTTTTGTATACATACTTATCTAGGGGTGAGCATCGGTTCAGTTTGGTTACTAACCGAACTGAACCGAAGTTTGTGCTATTTTCATAACTGAACCGAACCGAACCGAATAAGATTGGTAACCGAATTTTATTTAACCAAAATTTTTTGGTTCGGTTCGATTACCGATCGAATAACCGAAAACTCATAATATTTAATTTTTGTATATTTTTGTTTAATTGGTTTTCAAATAATGCTATTATATAAAGAAATTAAATACTAATGAACCAAAATTTATATATAAAGCTAAAAGTATATTTTTTAGGGGTTGGATTTTATATTTTATAAGTTATTTATATATGTAAAAATAAAATTATATTTTTTATATTTACATAATAAGTTCGGTTCGGTTTTTCAGTAACTGAACCGATAACCGATTACCAAACTAAGCCAAAATTAAAACTGAACCGAACCAAGAGTTAAAATAACTGAACCAAACTAAAACTTTGGTTCGGTTACCGGTTATTTTGCTCACCCGTATACTTATCCACTTGTATGTATATATCTATCTTTACAATCTAACGAACTCAGATTCATTATTACAGCAAAACAGCCTTAATTATTGAGTAAGTTCTCGGTTACTTAAAAATTAGCCTCATCTTTATCTTTGTCACCACAATACTAAAATAAGGGTAAACACTCGTGTGAGTGAGCTACTTCTCTGTCAGACATGCTTAATAATAAACATTCACATACAACATTTACATCGGATATCATAATAAATTCAAAAGTGCTTTATTGAATTAGCAATATATGTTCAAAAAAATACATGTAACAAAAGTACAAATAGATCCTTAACAATCCTTAAACATTAATATGTTCACAAAAAATCTCTCTTGACAGGTTTTGTTAGAGGGTCAGCAACCATATCATGAGTTGAAACATACTTCATACAAACTTCTTTGCGTGCAACTAAATCTCTAACAAAAGTGATACTTAATCTCAATATGTTTTACCTTGCTATGAAATCTTTGATCCTTAGAAACACCAATATCAGACTGACTATCACTACTAATTATTATTGGAGAACTTGCAAACGTGTAGGTGATCAAGAAATCTATTCAACCAAACAGTCTCCTGGGGTAGGCTACAGATGAGTAAGACACATACTCAAATTCCAAGGTGGATAAGGCTATACAAGTCTATTTCTTGTTGCTCCAAGATATTGCACCATTTCCGAGTAAGAAGACGTAGCCAAACGTGGATTTCCGCTCATCCAAGTCTCCGACCCTGTCTGCATCTATCCATCCTCTTAGTGGAGGATTTTTTCATTAGTAACACATATAATAGGATGTCGTTCCTTTGAGATATCTCAGTATTCTCTTCACAGAAGACCAATGTGCTTATCCTGGGTTGTATTGATATTTTCTTACCATCCCGATGGAAAATATTATGCCCAGTGCATAACATGGCATACATAAGGGTATCAACTGCATTTGCATATGAAACATTTTTCATTTTCTGGATTTCTTGTTATGTGTTTAGGCACATTTCTGAGCTTAGACTATGATCTTTGCTAATGGGCTATCAATGGCTTTGTAGTTTCGCATATTGAATTGCTAAAGAACTTTGTTGATGTAAATCTCTTGAGACAGGGCCAACAATTTCCTAGAATGATCCCTTGTGATCTTGACACCAATAATATATGTTGCTTATCCCATATCGTTCATCTCAAAACTTGAACTAAGCCAAGCTTTGGTTTGATTTACATAAGTTTTGTCATTCCTGCAATTAGGATATCATCAACATACAATGATAGAATGACAAACTTATTTTCGGAGTGCTTGATATAGACATATTGGTCTTCTTCAATCTGATTAAATCCATTCGATTTCATCTCATTATGAAAACAAATATACCATTGCCTTGAAGACTGTTTAAGGATGTGGATTGATTTGATCAGTTTTCAAACCTTTGTTCACTGCCTTTTGTTCGCATGTCAATTTCTTCTTCCAATTCTCTATTGAGAAAATCAGTCTTAACATCCATTTAATGTAGCTCCAGGTCCAAACTTGCTGCAATCGCGAGTATGAGCCTTATGGAAGTAAATCTCACAATAGGGGAAAAAGTCTCCTCGAAGTCTATTCCTTCTTGTTGTATATAGCACTTTGTGAAGGCGGGCCTTATATCTTTACATATTGTCATCAACGTTTAGCTTAATCTTGATAATCCACTTGTTCCCAATTTCCGTTCTACCCTTGGGTAAGTCAACCAATTTTCAAACATGAATGACTTGCATGGAAGCCATCTCCTCTTCAATTGATTCTAATCCATTATCCTTTTCAAGACATGAGAGAGCCTCTTGAATATTTCTCGGCTTCACATCATCATTAAAAGTTACTAAAAGAGTTGAGCCTTCGGTACTGAATCGTCGTTGTTCAACTTTTTATCTTTTAATATGAGATAATTCTAAATCTTGATAGACAAACTTCATATATTAATCATAATTCAGTATGTTCCCACTCGGACCAAGTTCCATATTTTCATAACAATTAGGAATAACATTCCCACTTGTATCCGGATCTAAGAGTATTTGTAACGTTTTGAGATACATTGACATTATCTTGTTCCTCGAATTCTTGAGGGGTTTGAACATTATCAATTTCCTCACAAATACTCCCACTCAAATCGAGAGGTCCGTTAAGACTCTAATTCATCATATAGGGTGCTATCTTGGTTAACATCGCCTAATTTTGGAAACTCATTTTCTAGAAATATGACATCTCATTATTTCTATAACCTTTCTGTCTTCATTTTCTCCCAATAGAATATATCATTTTGATAGTTCTGGATACCTTATAAAGATACACTTCTTACCCATTGACCCTAGTTTTCCAAACTTGCTCAAGGTATCACTGGAGAAAGTGGTGCGACCCTATGGTTTTAAATAATTTAAAACGGGTTTGCTACCGATCCATAACTCATATGGAGTGGAAGTTGCAAATTTGGAGGGCACTCGGTTTAGGACATAAGTTGTCATGAGCAACGCATCTCCCTAAAATGAAATAGGTAAGTTGGCCTCAGGCATCATCGACCTAACCATATCGAGAAGAGTTATATTCCTCCTCTCGACAACACCATTTTGTTGCGGAGTGTATCAGATTGTCAACCGATATTCAATACTTTTTTCATCACATAATGCTTTGGATTCATCTGAAAGATATTCTCGACCCCGTTCGGTTCTTAAATTTTTTATTTTTCTATCTAACTGATTTTTAGCTAAGTTCATGAACTTTTTGAAATAGCTTTGATAACATACCGAATCATTCTTTCTAAAGTGAGGAATAAGGGAACATTAATATAAATAATGGCAAATTGTTATTCCTTCTAGAAGAATGTTTAATGATGATTAATGCATGATTAATGTAGAGTTAATGATAATTAATGCAGGGGTAAATACGCAGTAATGAATAAAAAGAATGAGCCTTCAAACATTATGTCATGCCATCTAGATCGAACGTGAAAGATACGCCATAAAACTAAGATACGGTGAAAGTAGTTAGAACCAAGAGATCCACCAGTTGACCTGTATCCGCCATCGTATCCCGTCTTAACAGATTTAGAGAAAATCAAAGGACTCCACTACGCTAATAAACCTTCAGACGACGGTTCAAAACCATCATGCGAAAGAAAATAAAACTGTCACGAGGCTCATTATCATTTGATGTCCCTTTAGACGATGGTTGCATTCTATCATTTGAACCGACCTCATATGACATCATCCTATTAGTACATTGTCATCTTACTCATATTCCAATGACGATGTATTTATTATTACTGTCACATATATTACCCTTGAATGACAGTCTACTGAATAAAAATGTCAAATTTTTTATTATGGGAAATTGGCTTATTGGTTGACAGTTTTCATAATGATTTATGTCGTTGTAGCGTGTTAAAGATGACATATGTCCTAATCAATTATGTCAGGGGATTTTTGTCCAGATGACAGATTCGTTTCATTATTTGTCTTCATATTTTTTTTATATGACATTTTTTTAATCCGAATTGGCTTGCTTTCTTCTTTGCTTGGTATTTCATTTGAAAGTTCTGGGTTTCATTTAGAAGCCAATTCATGTATCACTATGCCATTTTCCCTTTCACATGACAGACATTTGTTTTCGTGTCGTCTGAATTTTTTTCGCGACAGTATTTTAACATTATGTCATCTAAAGGCGTAATTAAAAAGGCGTTCGATTCACATGTGGCCTTCCAATGACACAATCATGTCATCCAAAGAAAACGTGCGTTTTCATTAAATTTCACTTGCTCATCAGATAAAACCTGGAATAAATGACTAGCATTGTATGCGGAAAACAAAAAAAATGGTAAATGAAATTTCACTTACGCGGCCATATACCAAATTTAGGCGCTCGATCGTTTGACTGAAATTTCAGCTCATATATAAACCCTTTCTCTCATCCCAAACCTCATTTTAGGTTACACAATCTTCATCCCTCTCATCCCTCTCTATCTCCATGGTTGATTTCTACATACAATCACTAGGAGTGAGCTCGAAACACGGTATTGGTAAACCATATTTTCTTCGTTCCTGGATGTATTAGAGTTTCATTGTTGCTTACTCTATCTTTTCCTCATCCCATTTACTTTTGTGTATGTCGATTTGAGCAGCTGGAATAAGGATCTATTGATTTTCAGACCTATCATTGAAAGGGTTAGATCTTTCGCTTAGATACACTGATTTTATTGTATTCATTGTTAGATTCACTGCTGAAAAGCTTGGGTTTTTATCTTTTTTAACCTAGGGCAATACAGTGCCTGATGCTGAAGATGTTATGAACTCATTTGATTCCTTTTTATTTGAACATAATATTTGCAGGAATAGTAAGAATGCTTAAGTACATGGGAAGGCTGACTGAAGAGATTGTCAATCAGTTCATGCCTTTATCATATGGAAAGATTTCTTTAACTTATTGAGTATATATTATTGTTATGTTGGTTTGAACTGATTGGTTGCATGTATGATGTTGTTGTGGGTGGTGCTGCTGAGATAGATTTACAATATATCTTCCACTTGGCTTGTTATCTGATTGAGTATGTGTATGTGTATGAAGCATGTTGGCTTGTTTATACTTGATGTTCTATTTAAGAAGCGAGAACTGATTGAGTATGTGTATGCGTATGAAGCATATTTATGTTTGATGTTCTGTTTAGGAAACTAGAACTCATTGAGTATATATATGGTTATGTGGGTTTGAACTGAACGATTACATGTATGATGTTGTGGGTGATGCTGAAATAGGTTTACTATATATCTTCCACTTGGCTTGTTATCTGATTGAAACCATCCAGAATGGTGATGGGTTTTCGATGCTATCAGCATAAGTTATGAAACTTTATCACCGTGCTCACTTTTCAACTAGTACAATCCAAGTGGCAAGTATATTGTAAAGGGTTTTTATGTGCATTGATATTAACTGATTGGTTGAATACCTTAACCATGCATGAAGTGATTGGTATGTGAGTTGTATTGTTATGAAATGATTGGTATGAACTGATAGGTTAGATAGAACTGTTTAGGAAGCTAGAACTCATTGAGTTTGTGTATGAATGATCATTGAGCATGTGGCTAATTAGGCATACTCTTAAGCTTTGAATGTTCATTTTGATTGGCAATACTCTTATACCTATGAGTTATACTGCTAGAATTGATTGAGTATGTGTATGTGTATGTGTATGAAGCATGTTTATGTTTGATGTTCTGTTTAGGAAGCTAGAATGATTGAGTATGTGTATGAATGTTCATTGGGCATGTAGCTGATTAGGTATAGTCTAAAGCTGAAAATGTTATAAACTCACCTGATTCCTTTTTATTTGAACATGAATTATGCTGCTGAGATAGGTTTACAATATATCTTCCACTTGGCTTATTATCTGATTGAAACCATTCAGAATGGTGATGGGTTTTCGATGCTATCAACATTAGTTATGAACTTGTGGTTAGAGCATCGCAAACTTCATCACCGTGCTCACTTTTCAATGAGTACAATCTAAATGGCAAGTATATTGTAAAAGGTTATGTATCTGCATTGCTATGAATGTTCATTGGGCATGTAGCTGATTATGCATAGTCTAAAGCTATGAACGTTCATTGTGATATGGGAATACTTTTACACCTACGAGCTATACGGTTAGAACTGATTGAGTATGTGTATGTGTATGAAGCATGTTTATGTTTTATGTTATGTTTAGGAAGCTAGAACTGATTGAGTTTGTGTATGAATGTTCATTGGGCATGTAGCTGATTAGGCATAGTCTAAAGCTATGAATGTTCATTGTGATATGTGAATACTCTTATACCTACGAGCTATACTGCTAAAACTGATTGAGTATGTGTATGTGTATGAAGCATGTTTATGTTTTATGTTCTGTTTAGGAAGCTAGAACTGATTGAGTTTGTGTATGAATGTTCATTGGGCATGTAGCTAATTTGTTACATGTATGATGTTGTTGTAGGTAATGCTGAGATAGGTTTACAATATATGTGCATTGTTATGAATGTTCATTGGTTGAATACCTTAACCATGCAAGAAAGCTAGAACTGATTATGTGCATGCATGAAAATGTTCATTGAGATTGGTCATACTCTTATGATGTTCCTTTTCACTTGGCTTGTTAACGTAAAAAAAAAAAGCATTCAGCATGGTGATATGTTTATGATGCATTCAGCATAAAGAGAGTCCCTTGTGGTGACAGCATCATAAACCTCATTACTAAGTTCATTGTTTAACGAGTACAATCCAAGTGGGAGCAACATTGTAAAAGGGTCAATTTAGGCTACTTGCATGTTCTGATATACCTTGCAAACGATAAGATGTCTTTTGATATGACTTGAATATATATATACAAACGAACTGAATAGCAAGCTCCACGTTATATTATAAAGGGGGGGGGGGTTGAGTGTTTCCTTTCGATTCTCCTTCAAATTCCAAATCTCCTTTCTCTTAGTCAAGATAGTTTAGGAAATTTGGAATTTAAAGGAGAACCACATTTGGAGCCCCTCATATCCACATTGCATACTCCTCAATCCATCTCCAAGTGGGCCCCTCATAATCTTCCATGTTGCTGAGGTATTGCTCAGCAACTGCTTCTTGCCCAGGAAATGACGCCTCATATGGGGTTGTAGTAGTAGATCATATATGTGCCACAACAGCTACAAAATGTATAGAATAATTAGATCACAAACATGATTAAGTGTTTATCAAATGAAATAGATAGATGGTGGTATATCTATACCATGGTAGTGGGAAAGGGAGGGTGAGTAAGGAGAGGGGGAAGATAAATCATCCCCTGAGGAGCCACGTTAAGATGACAGATCTTATTCCAGAAGCGAAACTGAGAATAAGAGCAGACATTGATTAGTGTATGTGTATACCATATCATGTAGGTTCATATATCTTAATGACATAAGTTAATATTACTATTGAAGGTCTGTTTGGGAAATCCATAGAGTAGCTGATTCCGATTTCAAATACACCCCTTTCATATGGGGTGTACTGGGGGCCTTTTATTCTGACCGCCCATTTGAAGAAGTTATCATCTAGAGAACCTATTATCATCCAAGATAAGAAGAATCATTACAAGTAGACAGAAGAAACTAGGAAGAGTTAAAGAACAAAATATGGATTAACATACCATCGATGGCCAAAAGCCACCCTAGGCTCTCCATGTACAATTTCTCCATGTCAGCAATTACTTGTGGCTGAACAAGCGCAAGGTGATCCATTGTACAATGTAAGTTTTCTGGGTTGAATGTATGGACACTGAACGATTGTGATGCTTATTATTTATAGTGATATGATAGTGGTGGCTAAGTGATGCTAGTGTATTAATGACCTGCTTTGGGTTTTGCAGATATCAAGACTTTGGGATTATAGGCCTGATAATGACTCCAAGATATGAAGATACGTCAAGATCGATTTGATTCAGAATTTGGATATGTGTTGGTTTTTTTTTTAAGTTTTAATTCAGAAATGTATGTGTACAAATGTAAACAGATTATGTGTATTGGTCTCCAATAAAATGAAAACCATTGATATAAAGAATTGCATGTTCATATTTGAGTATGTTTCATTATTCAGGTAAAAACCAGAAATTCATACAAAGAAGAATGCAAAAAGTGACATTTTAATTTTGAAAATGTTATCTAAACAACAATAAAAAAGACATTAAAATAAACGAATCTGTCATCTGAAAATAAATCCTTTGACATGATTGATTAAGACCTATGCCATCTAAAACAAGATATAACGGCATAAATTATTATACGAACTGTCATCGCAGATTCAATATGCCAATTTCTCACACGTCAACTTGACGGTTTTAATTATTAATATGTCATGTGATGACATTAAAGGTGACGGTAGTAATAAATAAGCTTCATTGTAACAAGAGTAAGATGACAGCACGCAAATAGGCTAATGTCATGTGTCGTGTCGTAACATGACAGAACCTAATCGTCGTCTGAAGGTGCAACAGACGGTAGCAAGCCTTGTGACATATTGCCCCCTGAACTTGCTTAGAGTGATCCATTTGCCCCTTAAACTTGTTTAAAGTGATATACATTGTAATTTGTCTAAATCTTTAAGAAAATTTTAAAACTTCAAAAATAAAGGTCTAGTTCGTGATTCTAAGTCTTTAAAACAAATTAACTTTCTGTTTTATATATTTTTATGGTGTTTTTATAGATTTAGGGACTTAATAATGACATTTTAAGCAAGTTTTTGGGTTAATGAGACATCATATAAATTCAATGAGCCAATCAAACATTTTCGACAAGTTCAAGGGGCTTTTGATGTATTTAGCATTTAAGATTTTAAAAAATTATATAATTTCATTGAACTTTTAGTAATTTCAAATTAATAATATTTGTTTTTCTATTTTTTAGATTTTTAACCAAACACATTTTAGCTTTTAGAACAACCACAATGTGATAGAAAATGATTCTGTTACTCTGTTATTTTTTATCTGCATGTTTATGCCGAATATAATGGTTAAATTTAAAAAAAAAAAGACAGAATGACCTAAAGATTAACAGTAACAAATGAGAAGGACTTTATAATATATTTTTTAAAATAGAGCACTAAAAAGGTATGTTAAATAAAAAGGAGATGACTAATAAAATATTTACTCTTCGAAACAATGACCAAATTTGACCCTAACATTTTGGTTGAAGTGTCGATTTAGTCTTAACGTACGAAATTGTCTAAATTTAACCATAAAGTTTCTAAGCAAGATAAATTTTAGCCATATATTATCGAAAATTAGAAAATGCTGGTTTGACTGTTATTTAAGTGTCAAACCGGACCTTTCAAACATAAATTACGTCTAAGATATTTAACGTGTTATAACACAGCTACAAAAAAAACTTTTAAAATATAACAACTAAGAGCATTTCCAACCGTTTATTAATTACACTCTTAAATTAAAAACCAATTCCAACAGTCTATCATTGAGGAGTATCTCCTCACTGCTAGTTATTGATGAGTCTCTATTCTCATTAGAGGTAAATATAACAATACTTTTTTTTCTAAAATAAAAATCCCCACCAGACCCGGATGTGATTCGAACCCATGACCTCCCAAGGCATAGGTAAGCTATCAACCACTAGGCTAAGAGCTTCACCACAAATATAACAATACTTAATTTTAATGATAAAGTAATAAATAAGAAGTCAATATGAATTGTATTGGTAGAAATGACATGTATTTTTTTTATGGAAATAGTTGTATTTTTAATAGATGAACAAACAACAAGTACAACAAACAAACATAAGGAATAAAAACCTTACAATATCCATAAAGGCACTAAAATGACTACACATAGCAGAAATAACTATAAAAGGTATTAAAAACATAAAAGAACAAGAAAAAATATACTTCTCATAAATCCAAATCCGTAGAATAGCATCTGCAATCCACTCATCATCATTTAAGCCATTTTGAACAATCGGATGTAAATCCTTTCTTTTGTTGCAACCACGTAGATCCATTGATCCACGAACAAGATAAGTCGTTTCCGCTCGTGCTAAATTCAAAAAAGGTATAAACACAAGAATAATAGAAAACTGATACAATTCAAGCGAATAAAGAGATCATATGAAGTATATGAACACAAACAAAAAAACAACAATAATAAAAAAAAACACAGTAAATCTAACCGAGCGGGAGGAGGAAGAAGGAAGACAAACTTCCCTCTTACTCTTCAAAGTAGATTTACAAAATAAGAAAAATTGTGTATTTAATAAATGAGAGGGTTTTGAGAAAAGAGGAAGAAAGAGAAGAGAAAAAAAATGACATGTATTAGTCCAAGTACAAACTAATTATATTTTTTTTATCAATGTATCTAAAATATTTAACATGTTAATAATATAGTTACAAGTAACTAACTAAATATATAGGAAACTACTTCAGTTTATTGATAAATTTGTTTCATATGACAGTTAAATAATAATCAAACTAGTTTTTTTTTTAATTTTTTAATAATATATAACTAAAATTGATCTTGTTCAGAAATTAATTAAATTTATAATATTTTATGGAATAATTACTAATCTGACCCAATCAAGGACCCCAATTTATATATCTAACCCACCTTGCTTCCATTTTACCAAATTAGACACTTAAACCCATTTTGGACAAAATTACCCTTATTTTAGTTTGAAGGTTCATCTCCTACCTCCCGCTGCTTCCACTTCGACTTCCTCACCTGACCTTTCCCATTCAACTTCAGTGTGGTTCATCTTCTTCAGTTTCAGTTTGTTTCAACTGCATTATACGTTTTATTTTCATCACTATATATAATCCGGTCCGTTCTTCTCTGCATTTTCATTTTATTTTCATCTCCTACCTCTGGCTTGTTTTCATCTGCTGCGCGCGGCGAGGATGGCGAGAAAACGGAAGGCGGCGGCGGCAAACGAAGAGGAAGGACGGATGAAACATAAGGTAAGCATGCATCATCTTCTTCTTTGTTGTTTCCGCCATTAATGAAGCTTGAATGAGCTCGAATGCGACGTTAATGGCTACTGTGGAAATCTTGTCGCATTCGTCTGTGAATGCGCTCAAATGCGAGCATTTTACATGTATATAAACCTGTCGCATTTGTTACCTAAATGCGCTCAAATGCGACAAGCTATTACCTTAAATCTGTCGCATTTGTTACCTAAATGCGCTCAAATGCGACAAGCTATTACCTTAAACCTTGTCGCATTTGAGCGCATTCACAGACGAATACGACAAGGTTGTAAGTAAAACAAGGAATTATACATAGAATATGTCAGATTTGTTAGTGAATTTAATATGTGTATGTTTAAAATTGTTACAGCATGATCCCAGGGAAGCCAAAAAGGGCAAACATAGTTCCATTTTCAAATATCCCAAGGCGTCTGATTCGGATGCTTAAATAATAGTGAGGTTTAATATGGATTCTGGGGTCATGATAAAGAAGTACTTGAGTGAAAAGCAATTAGAAATCTATAGGAAAACATGTTTTGGTCAATATTTGGATATGAAAATTTCTAGTTTCTCTTCTGCAATAGTTCATTATGTCCTATCGCGGGAGATTAAACATAAAGAAAGTAAACATAGGGAGATGTGGTTCAGGGTGAGAGGAGTTGATATGAGGTTTGGAGATTGGGAGTTTGGCATGATAAGTGGTTTAAGGTTTGGGATAAACATGGGAGAATTCATGGAAAGGATGAATGAATTAGAGATGCCGCAAAGGCTGCGAAAGAAGTACTTCAAGCAATATAAGACAATAACGATAATTAACTTCTTAGAAGTTTTGAAAAGTATATAATGGAAGAAGAAGGATGCGACTGGCAGATTTGACCAAGATGCTGTGATGATTGCCATGTTGTACTTTATGCATGGCAATGTACTGGACAATGCTAACGATAGGCATGCAAGGGATTGGATTTTGGATCTTGCAGATTATCCAAAACTGTTTAATGAGTTTCCATGGGGTACGTTGGCTTGGGAGGAGACATATAGGACATTGGACTGGGCCATTAGGAAAAGAATGAAGTTAGTCAAGGCAAATGCAGTAGGAGATAGGGGACGTGTTCCATATCAACTTATTGGATTTGCACAAGTATTCCAGGTATGGTTTTTTATTTTTATATATGGTATTGATTTGGTGTATGATTTGTGTATATATATATTTGGTGTATGAATGCGCCCGAATGCGATTATTGCGTGTACATCTGTGTCGTATTTATTGTTGAATGCGCTCAAATGCGACAATTTCAGCAATATAACCTTGTCGCATTTGAGCGCATTCAAGTAGAATGCGACAAGGTTGGGTTGCTAACCTTGTCGCATTCGAGCGCATTCAAGTAGAATGCGACAAGGTTATAGTGCTTATCAAGGGATACCTCTTCTTTGTAGAGTTGGATTCTTGAGTTGTGGAAGGTGACTCATGCATATTACAGCAGGAGAAGTGGCAACCCACTTCCACGTTTGCTGAGATGGACCCAGAGAATAATCCCCTCAAACCAAATAGTTAGAGAAACGTTTACTGTAAGTGTAATGAGATTTCTATGTTTTCCATTTATTTTGTATTTGTTTACCAATACATCGCTATTTTTTTACAATGTAAGGTTGCTGATCCTCTAGACGTGCGTCTTGTGGTCGAGGATGAAGAGAAAGAGTTCAATTGGTACACGTATTTGGTGGACCATGTTGAAGGACGGGAAGCTGATATAGATGCAATATTTTCCCAAGTAGGGAAAGGTAAGGAGAAGGTGGAAGATGATAAGGAGGGAGGTGATGATGAGGAGGGTGATGATGAGGAGGGAGGTGATGATGAAGGAGATGCTGGAGAGGGAGGTGATGATGAAGAGGGTGGTGAGGGAGCTGAAGATGATGAGGAAGGGGATGATGAAGTTGATAGATATATCATTGCATCACGAACACAAACGGTCGAGATAGATCAACTCCAGAAAGTTCTGATGGATGTGCTTGATAGGCATCATAGGTGGTGCAAGGGAGAATTTAGCAAGGTCAGTAGTAGGTTGGGCAGCCTAGAGGAACGAGTATCATTGATTGAGGGGGATATAAAAGACTTAAAGGCGACTAGTCGACCCAATACTAATCAGATCGATGAAGACAATGCGAATGAGGTTGAGAAGGTTCGGGAGAATGAGGAGGCTGAGACCAGTATTGTTCGGGAGGAGGTAGACATGGTTCAAGAGGAGCCAAGTAAAGATGGAAAGGAGCAAGAGGCAGCTATTATGGTTCAAGAGGAGCCAAGTAAAGATGGAAACGTTCAGAAGGAGGTAGATATGGTTCAAGAGGATTTGGCCAAGGGCGATGAGGTTAATATGGGTGGAAATCGAGAGGAGGTTCAGAGTGTTATTGTTGTATTAGACGATTCTGTGCCCGAAGATGTTGTCCATCTTGATGATTTTGTTCCTGAGGAAGTTGCCCAAGTAGGGGAGGTTGTCCATGAAGTGCCAAAAGAACAAGTCAAAGAAGTTGCACCAAAGTTGTAGCAAGTCCAAGAAGTCCAAAAGGTAGAAGTCATGCATTTATACATGAAATCATATCTCTGGGTCGCATTTTGTTGTGGAATGCGCTCCAATGCGACAAGCTATTACCTTAAAGCTTCTCGCATTGGAGCGCATTCACCTCCAATGCGACAAGCTATTACCTTAAATCTTGTCGTATTGGAGCGCATTCACCTCCAATGCGACATGCTATTACATTACAGCTTCAATGAGATAAGCTCATTACCATGTTTTTCCTTTTATAGGTGGTTGCCATAAAAGAAGATAAAGGTCCAACAAGGGGTAGAGGGACTGGGAAAGGTGAAGATAAAGGTCCAACCCGGGGAGGTAGAGGGACTGGGAAAGGTAAAGATAAAGGTCCAACCCGGGTGGAGGCACAGTTAGAGGTAGAGGGAGATCACGTGGATGAGGTAAACGGGTTCCTAAAGTGAGAAAGTATTTGAATTCACCGTTCACCGATCCATTACATTACACCAATCTATTAGCCTTATATGGTGGCCAATACATTGATGGGTTTAAGGAAAGACCAGTGATTTGTAATGTTGATGATCAGCGCCACCGAATAGATGCATGTTTGATAGAGGAGCTAGAAGCATGGATCAACGGCCCTGACTCAACTGAGGGAATATATTTGGATGGTTTAGATATGTACCAGATTGATGGAGTGTGGTTCAATACCGTTCGGCAACAAGGGTCGTATATATTCAATGAGGTAACATTAATCCATCCAATATTCCCTTTTCATTTGTAATTATTTGTCTTTTACTATAGTATTAAAAGGTTTACATAATCATTGTTGTAGCATATCACCGGTTGGCTGTATTTACTGAGGCGACAGTCATTTAAAACTGAGGTGGATGCAGAATGGACTACAGTTGATACAGATTTTGTTGGATTAATGGGCCAAGTTATATATGTGAAAGGGTTCAATGAACCAGGGTGGGATAGTGCACACTATTTCATACAAAGGGTAAAAGGTGATGCAGATAATTTTGTTCGCCCTTGGCACACAGTGAAAAGAGTGTTTATGCCGATCAACTACAAGCAAGAGCACTGGATCCTAGGAGTGTTAGAGTTGGGGTCTATGCACCTTCACATATATGACAGCCTTATCTCAAACATGTCGGAGCAACCTTTGGATGCGTTCCTCAAAACACCCTTAGAAGTCATTGTTAGAGTCATGGAATTGAGCGGCTATTTTGTAGATGGACGTGAAAATGTGAGACGGATGATCACTTAGAGTAGAGTTCCAAGGGTGCCACAACAAATGTCCGGCTCAAATGACTGTGGTATTTGGACTTGCATAAACGCACAATTCTTAAGTGGATCACATGATCTCTCGCATGATGACTCATATGTATATCCATACAACTCTACGGATGGCACTTTCTTCCATTTGCGCCTTGCAGTTGAGTTGTTTCATGGACGGTTGTTAGATTTCAAATGATATTGTAATAGTACGTTTTTTGTTATATATTATGTTTTATTTATGTAATTCTATTGTGTTCTATGTTCTTATTTCAAAACCTTGTACAATGTTCTTATACAATGTTGTTTAAAAACCTTGTCGCATTTTGCTGTAATGCGCTCAAATGCGACAAGTTTGATTCAACAATGAATTTTCTGAACCGCATTTGAGCGCATTCAACACTCAAATGCGACAAGGTTTGTAAACAACATTGTCGCATTTGACTGGAATGCGCTCAAATGCGACAAGTTTGATTCAACAAGGAATTTTCTGAACCGCATTTGAGCGCATTCAACACTCAAATGCGACAAGGTTTGTAAACAACATTGTCGCATTTGACTGGAATGATTCTGCAACATTCGTGGTGATAATGTTATACCGACGACCATAGAAGAATGCACGTGACCATTTCTCTTTTCCAGCTTGCAGTAAATAGTCGGCAGCACCAGAATGTAGTGAACAAAGTGTCGCAAAGTTTTCCTCAAAATCAGATACCCGATAGGATTTTGCACATTTCCAAAACGCCTCATTTATCTTACGAATTCCACGAAATGTGGCCTTGACATTTTGTTGTAGATGACAAGCGCATACCCCATGTACAGCATTAGGAAAAACCAAATTAACTACATGTATAATGCTCTGATTTCGATCTGATATAATGGCTAGATCTTCAACATCGTGCAGACACTCTTTCAATTTATTTATAAACCAAAGCCACGATTCATTAATTTCTTTCGGGCCAACTCCAAATGCAATAGGAAAGATCATTTTGTTCCCATCAATGGCAACTGCAATGTATAATATGTCGGGATATTTACCTTTTAGAAAAGTTCCATCAACGGCTAAGACGGGTCGAATATGTTGTTTAAAACCTCTCAATGAAGCACCCATAGCCATAAAGAAAAATCTAAATTGATCATCATCATCTGTCTCGATATGTGTCACGGTTCCTGGGTTTGTACTCTTCAACATCTCACAGTAGTCCGGTAACAACATAAACGATTCCTCTAGCGAACCACTCTGAGATTCCAATGCCCAGTGTCTTGCTCTCCAAGCTTGCATATAAGAGAGATTAACAGAAAAATCTCGTTCAAAATCGAAAACAATATCCTTTGGTCGATGCACCCGATTTTCCAAATCAAACCTGTTTCGGAGTAGTATCCCTGTAACACGTTTCCCCGCTTGCCTATGGTGCGGACATATCTGATCTCTCCCACAAGTGTGCATGTCCATACCATCCATTCTTGAAAGCCTGAACAAATTGGAACCTGGAATGACGATCCCTCTAGCCCTCCATTTACATTTGTCCACATCCTTACATTTCACCTCAAACAAAGACTTGTTTGATTTGTAAACCTTCCATTCAAACGAATTTTCAATTGCATATTTTCCAAGTGAATCTTGCAATTCAACTTTGTTTGAAAATATATCATTGACCCTCAAAGTAGTCCCTCCGTTTGATTGCTTAGGTGCAATCATATTCACGGGCGCATCACATGGCTTTGGACACCATCGAAATGGATTGGTCATCCTTTTCATCCTATCTTCATCACCATCCTCATATGGGATAAGTTGGACGCATTCAGATTGCTTAGCTGTTTCATGAACACTTTTAACAGGAATTTCATTCTGAGTGATATCTTCATTTTCCACATTGTCACCATTATCGTAACAATAATCATTATCATAATGCTCATCATAATGATCATGATTATCATTATTCAGATAATCATCATTATTGTAGTTCTGATAATCGATACCATTTCCACCATCGTTATCATCCTTACCATGTATAGGAGCATCCAGTTCGATGGTGGGATCATTACTTATTACTTCCGTTGGTTTGCTTTGACCACCATGTCCATCCTTGTTAGGTCGCAATGCTGAAGCTTGTATTGTTCGCATGTTTAGAGTAACATACAATGGAATCAAATCGGTCGGATTCATTTGGCAATACTCTATGAATCACATGACATCTTCATCGTCATCAATATGTGCTATCCCACCACGCAGTTTATTTGGACCATATGTTGCCTGCATGGACATTTGGAGATCATACGAGGTTGAATCAACGCGAAGTGCACCATAAACTTTCTCTTTCAACTTTTGCAAGTCAATCTCTGTTGGCAAAACCAACAACTTCGCTTTACCACCCACGTATGTCATCACAGTTCCCTCTGTGGTCCACAGTCCGTTCCAAGATAAAAAAACACGTACACCTCTCTTTGGTTGACATACTTCTACATTTAGTAAAATGGACACGTGATCAAAACATAATAAAGCCAATTCATATGTAAATGCGACTCAAATGCGACAAGTTATATCAAAATGCAACTCAAATGCGACATCTAATGCGACACTTTATATCAAATGCGACCGCAAATGCGACATGCTATACCAAAATGCGACCGCTAAATGCGACATGCTACATCAAATGCGACCTCAAATGCGACATGGCTCTAAATGCGACAAGCTATATGTGAATCCTTGTCGCATTTGATTCTCTGTGTCGCATTTGAGCACCAGAATGCGACACATCGGGCGACAATGGCGGAATCGGAAAATGTCAAGATTCAAGCAAATACATTCGAATACCAACTTTGTATTTCTAGTAATGTGTATGAAAAATGAAGAAATGATACTTACATGAACTTGAATGGTATATGAATGTGCTTAGATCTTGGGTTGAGTTGATGAATTTTGTTGTGAGAATGTGAAAGTAAATGAAAGGGAAAGATGAGATGGTTGTTATATAAGAATAAGAGTAGTTTTGTTCAAAATGGATGAAAGTGTCTAATTTAATAATTTGGAGGCAATATGAGTTAGATATATAAATTGGGGTCCTTGATTGAGTCATATTAGTAATTATTTCATATTTTATCCGTTAAGATAAAATCTGCCCTTATTTTAAAAATGTTATCAAATTTGATATTTACCCCGTTAATGTTATTTTTACCGGCGTAATTAGAAAAGAACGCAAAAAGGAGAATGGGACCCAGAGAGAAGGGATGACGTGGGAAGAAGTGCCTTCCACTTCAACACAATCCTACCCCTTTTTGTCTTTTCCACACTTTGTATTACCTTTTTCGGATTCTAATCTTCTATCGGGATAATCATATAAAATTAATGTGTCTATGATATAAGTATTAATAATAATGGATTTGGTAAGTGAGATAAGTGCTTTGAGATTTGCATCTACAACTCCACATTTCTTTTGTAGTTTTACTTTTTATTTATTCTATACTTTTTTTTTAAATTATTTATCGTATACTTTAATCAATTTTTTGTTATTTGTAAAATTCAAATTTAAAAATAATTACTAATTAATTTTAATACATCTTGTTTTAGTAAAAAAAAATTTTAATAATTTATGTGATTGTTCAGTTTGATTTTAAAGGATCTACGCTACAATAAGTAAGTTTAAATCTGTTGATTTACTTATTGATTAGATTCAGGTTTATTTCCCGTCTGTTAGGCTTCTCCACATACATATAAATTAATTAATAGTAAAAGGATAAATTTGTCATTTATATAAAATTTATAAATAGAAGGACCCAATAGTTAGTTTTGTTAAAACTCAGGGATTTTATAGTGTGTTTTTAGAAACAGATGGACTGACGAGTGTAATATATACATGCTCAATTACTAATGAATTATCTACCCTAATTTAACAAGGGATAATTTTAAAAAGAATTGATGTGATTTCGTTGATTATAGATGGATATCTATAAGTTTTTTTTCGTAAAAAGAGGAGTAAAGTTTTCGTTGTTAGCAAAACTAATAATTTTTAGATTGACACTGTCAGTTTGATAGTTGATGAACTCAAAATAAAATTCGTAAAAGTTAAATTTGTTTAGTACTATATTTATTATGAAACTGTTTTTTTTATTTATTTTGCAAAATCACAATTTGTTGAGGTTTCTCTATCTAAACATAACACGTTCACTTTCTCCCTACTAACCAAACAACTAGAGTTGACAAAGTGCACGTGACTCGATTACACAACACGAAATCGATATGCAGTTTTAGTGTTTGAATTTAGCTTAATATGTAATGTGTCATTTTTTGGTTGACAATAAATTAGAGCAAATGATTCAAAAAAAAAAAAAATTAGAGCAAATTTTTTTGGGTTGGATTAGGGTTGATATGCTAATCCGGAAATGACACGAATATTCAAAATTATTGTTATATTCTCTCATGTTTTTACATGTTACATTTATTAATAAATGTAATAAAATTATAATTATTACTTGCAAACACGATTTGGACCTCCTATATTATTGTAAACACATTACATGACCTCCAACATGATATTAACGTTCTATCAAAAAAAAAAAACATGATATTAACATACTTTTGAATGGTTAGTGTTAACACACTAGTCTAAAAATGATATAATATTTAAAAATAGTACCATATTCTCTTATATTTTTAAAAGTCACCATTTTTCAAACCAAAAAACTGAGTCAATTTATAAATGAAGGAACATTATATCAGAAGACAGAAGGGATCTTAAAAAAGCAAGCTCTAAATGTGAGATTATAGGTGTAGCCAAGGACCAGACTTCACTAGCTAATGAGTGAGCAACAAGGTTAGCTGGCCTTCAATTAAAAATGATAGAAACATCAATATACTCAGCTAATAAACGTCGACATGACTCAATAATAACCTCAAACTTAGTAAAATTCTCAATTTGAGTCAGCATTGCTTATACTACCTCCTCTACATAAAAAAACATCATTAATATATGTATAGTAAAATTACATGTGACCGAAAAACATAACACGAAATTGACACTAACACGATTAAATTAACACGAGTATGACATGGAAGTTTTTGGGTTGGATTGGGGTTGACTCATTTTGACACTAACCCGAAGTTGACACGAACACGATAAGAACTTGATAATTTTCACCTCTACAAACAACACTCAAATGTTAAAAAGAATCGCAAGCTTAGTGTGTGTGTGTGTGTTCATTTTAGGGATTTAAATAATACAACAAATAAGGATGTTTATGTTATGCATATAATCGATATGTTGATAAATAAAGTGTCTAAGAATGATATTGTGTCATTTTGAGATGAGGTTTCTAGCTATAATCGAATATTGATTTCCTTGGAGAATGTTTTTAAGACTGCCTTTAAGTGTCAAGGGGCTTTAGGTACTTTTGAGTGGCTAGTCATATATATGGCCTTAAGAATGTTGGTGCCACTTACCAACAGATAAGAATGCCATATTTTCATGATATTTTAGGTAGATTTATTGAGGTTTGTATTGATGATATTGTGGTAAAGTCTATGAAGGAATGTGGTCATGTAGAGCACTTAAGGAAAGTTTTTTTTTTAGAATGAGGGAACATAAATTAAAGACGACTCTGCTAAAATGTTCATTTGGGATAAAGGGAGGCAATTTCTTTAGTTTATTAGTCCCCCAACAAGGGTTAGAGGTTTATAAGAACAAGGCTAAAGTTGTACTTGAAGCTCAGTCTACAAGGGATAAGAAGGAACTTCAGAGATTCCTTAGATTGGTTAACTACTTGAGAAGGTTTTTTTTGCCAATCGTACTTGAAAATCACAAGTTTTCTCAGAGTTATTGTCTTTGAAAGGAAAAGAAGAGTTTCGGTGGGATTGAAGAATCGACAAGCTTTTTGAGAGAATCAAAAGGTATTTTCCTAATCCCCTTATACTAGTTCTACCTAGAGAATGGGTTCCTTTAAAGCTCTACCTATCTGCTATGGAGAATTCTATTGGATGTCTCCTTGCTCAAAACAACCAGACTCATGAACAAACAATTGACTACTTAAGTATATGCCTAAATAAAGTGGAGACGAGATACATGACCATTAAGAAATAATGTTTAGCATTGTACTTTGCTTGTACAAAAGCAAAACACTATCTAATATAGTCATGACTTTTTTATATTTCGTAAAAAAATGTACTCAAGTTCGTACTCAATCAACCTCTTATAATATGAAGGATTGGCAAATGCGGACTTATCTTATAGGAGTACACTCATGTTCACTTACCTTAAACAACACTGAAGGGTCAAGTTTTGACAGATTTCTTAATAGATCATTCTTCAACCATGGAAAAAGAAGTTGAGGTGGAGTTGTCTGTTTTTGAAATCAACAAGGTTCTTTAGACTTTGAAGTTTTATGGGTGAAGGACAAGCAAAGCAACTGGAATAGGTGTTATGAATATCTCTCCCTCTGACACTAAGGCAATTTTATCTTTCAATCTTGACTTGAATGCACAACAATCAAGTTGAGTATGAGGCTTTGATCATTGGTTTTGATATTTTGAAAGATTTAAGTGAAAAGTAGGTTGTGATTATGGGAGTTTCTCAGTTGGTTCTTAAACAACTGAGTGAAAAATTCAAGTGTACTAGTGTGTATTTGGTTCTATACTTCACTATGGCTAGACAACTACAAGATGAGTTTGAAGATATATCTCTAGTGCACCTACCAATAGAGTCTAATTGGGAGGCAAATGAGATGGAACAAATTGCATTAGGCTTAGAGGTTTCAGAAGAGATGACTCACAAATGATCCTAATTCAGGAAAGATGACATCAATTGTATTCTAGAAAAGGGTTTACAGATGGAGAATTTCAACATAAACGTTTACTTGATCAACGATCGGAGAGAACCATTGAAGATATACTTGAAAAACTATTCCTAGAAAGCTCCATATGCAATTAAGACGAGGGTTCAACATTAAATGGTGCTTGAAGAGGATATGTACAAGAGACTTTGAAATATTGAACTCTTTAAGCAATATCTATGCTTTTTTAATAGGCAATCTCAACTTGATTCATGTCTTGTGAACTCTACAAGCACCTTCATTCCCTTGACTAATCAGTTTCAAAGCTTCTCAGAATTGCATCAATTAAGCTAAGGGGTATTTACAATGTAAGAGGTTCGACGGGTAAATTTTATCAATGGTGTACAACTTTTACCCCATTTCACATTTTGGTGTACAACCTTCATTTTGTCTCACTAATATATACAACCTTATAGGTAACCTCTCAATATGGTGTACAGTAGGTAAAAATGACCGGTCAAACCTGCCATGTCACATTTTTTTCAACCCATTTCTTATAAAATGTGGGACACATCTTATATTTAATTACCATTATATCCCCATCTCCTTCTTTTCTTCATTTCTTTCTCTCTCTCTCTCTCATTTCTTCCTTTCTTTCTCTCTCTTCCAAATGAAGCATCTCCTCACCTTCTAGTTTTAAATCCATCGACAAATGAAAACTCTTTACTCTTTTTCTACTCAAACACCATTACTCAGAAATCAATTTCAGAAATATCCAATGTCATTGTCCCTAACTTTAACTCTCTCCTCTGCTTTTCTCGAAAAGCCAGACACTGAGATGATAAGGAATTTGATTCTTGTGGGTTTTTCAAAATAATAGAGAACCAAGTCGATTTAGAGCTCCGCTCGGATCTGATTATGCGGTCGATTTCTATGTTTATTAAGTGCTTTCCAGAAAATTCATGTTTTATGTTTCTTTAATTGTTTGTTGTTTGTTTTAGGCCATTAGAGATAAAGGATGCAGTGATGAATTGGGAGAGAAACATGATGAAGTAAATTTGCCTAAGATATTTTACCTCTGCAAAATAGTTGTAATTAGAAGAAATCCCAAACAATTTGAGAGAAGAAGAGGAAGAAGATGGAGTGAGGGGTGGCTAGGTTAATCTTTAGGATAATTAGACAAATTGATGTAGAGGGAGAGAGTTGATTTCTAAGAAATCTAATTTATGAAAGCATTAGAAAGAGAAAGGTAAAGATGGAGAGGAAGAAAAGATGTATTTTTATTTTTATTTTTTTTAAAGGATAGGGGTATTTTAGTCATTGTGCATATGATGGGGCTGAGGTGGTGCGTTGACCAGGCGTTGACCGGTCATTTTTACCTATTGTATACTATAGTGGGAGGTCACCTATAAGTTCGTACATATTAGTGAGACAAAATGAAGGTTGTACACCATTGATAAAATTTATCCGAGGTTCGACCCTATCTCGAAAGTTCTAACATTCCATCAACTGATGATATATATATATATATATATATATATATATATATATATATATATATATATATATATATAATCATTAAGTTACCGTCTTCTCATAATTGAGCTATTGACTTGATTGAAAAGATTCATTCACTATCAGTAGAATGTTATTATTTTATTATAGTAGCTATTAACTATTTTCTAAGCGGGTGAAGGCTATTTCAATAAATATAGATTGTATGGGTAAAAAGGGAAACAATAAAAAAAAATATTAGTAATATTTTGAAGAGAGAAAGATCTAAATTCATAGTATCATTTATCAAGAAGAATGACTGATAATATTTATCGGAAAAGAATAGATTTAAGTTATGGTATATAGTGTGAGACAATATTGACTGATTTTGATGATAAGACTAAATTTGATATTTTGGTTAAGAATTTTAGATTTTTAATTGAGTTACAAGTAGAGTGGACCAACGAGACTCACCTCACCTCTTTCTTTCATTTGAATCCAAGTGTGTGAGGGAACCACAAATTCAACGTTTCTACTCTTTTGATTTTCAACCTACAATAAACTATATAATATTTACATTTTTCCAAAATTAAAATAAAATAATCAACTCAAATTCCTTCAGATATCAACTGATTGGGATCCAATCCAATATTGTAGAAATAGATTATTATATACCCAAAAAAAATATAAAGACTTTAGACAGAAAAAGAATCAGACAGAGGAAGGGCATATTTGTCAATGAAGAAACATAAGACAAGACAAGATTCCATAAGACAGCTTGTTGGAAAGACAAAGAGAGGCGTGGTGTTGTCTTACCATTAAAGATGTTAATTGTAAAAATAGGAATGAAGTTTCGAATTAGGATAACTCTTGCGGTAGACCATTGATGTAAAAAAAAAAAATTATACCATTATCATTTTTCTATTAATAATTAATTATTAATAGATTGAGACTATAATAGGAATTAGTTTAAACGAAGTATAGTTATTAAATTTTTATTTTTAATAAAATTATTTCTGTTTGTTGAAGTGATTAACTTATAATGCCAGAACCTGGCTAGTTGTATCGAGGAAATTTGTTTTAATCATATTCCGCGACAAGCAAACTAGATTGTCTATTGCATTGCAAGAACGGTCCGGAACCATGCTAGTCCTTCATACTGGAACTATTGTCCTTCTTTTGTTTTGACAGTAATCCAGAACGATGTTCTTTAATTCTTTGATTCATTAATGATATTCTTTATTCTTAAAAAAAATTATAATATTATCAATCAAATTACACACAAAAAAAATATTATTTATTATTCAATTAATTCAACTATCAACAAAAAAATATATAAAAATATAAATTTTTATTTTTTTATTTTTTTATTTAAAGAAACAAAAATATATATTTTTATTTATTTTAATTGTCACGTTGTATGGTTGGCTATGTGTACAAACAAACAGAGTTATTTTCCGGGTGGGTTACAAGCCATTATTCCAATTATTATTTTTGTATGAATTGATTAGAATTATTTTATTGAAATAATAAAAAATAAAATTCAGTGATTTTTATTAAAATAAAATGAAGTTAACTGACCTGATTGTAAACTTTAGTGACTATTTGTGCAATTTACCTTTAATAATGAGTATTTTCTTACTTTAACACAAAATTAATTACTAATAAATATATGAATTAATCCTCTGATCTCTCTCTCTTACTACACTCTGTCATCTCTCTCTATCTCACCCACACCCACTGCAACTACAAGCCTGAGTATTTCTCAAACCAAAGTGGCTTTATTTACATTTTCCATGTCAAATTATTGGAATAACAGAGTAAATTTCACCTCTTTTTCTTGTTTCTTTTTTGTTCTCTGTTTGGATTCCAAGTTTGTTGTTTTTCTTGGAAATATATTACCCAGAAAATGAATTTCCATGGATGATATGCTATTGCTAGAATTGGGTTGCTTCTGGATCTGTTTTAGATGGGATTTTTATCTAATGTTTGCAAGGTCCATCCCTTTTTTGCAAAGTTAAGTTTTTTTCATATGATGGTTGTTTGGGGTCTCTTGTCATTTTTATGACCCAAATCTTAACATTTTGGTCTTAATTCACACAAAAATGTGTAAGTGGACCTCAAAATTAAGTTGCATGATGTTGTCCAGAGAAGAAATTGAAACAATTTTATGGTTGTGTCTTCTCAATTCTGTGTTTTTTCTGGTGATAGGTATTGATTATGATGTTCTTTTAGCAGTGGAATTAGTAGGTAAGAAGAAGTAGGAAGTAGTTAGCAAATCAGGTTTAGTAAGTACTATTACTATATGGTTGAGCCTTAAATAAATATCTTCCTTCCTTGATATGAGAATGAGATGCTGGAGCTTTCACAACTATGTCTAATCTGTAATATAGCCAACCCCTCTTGTATTGTATTGTATTATTATTATCACTGCCTCCATAACTAGCTCTTAATTGGTCTGAATCTCAATCATATCCTATCCTATGTCAAACTGCTTCTCTTTCGGTTATAGAAATGGGGTTTAACTTTGGAATTTCAGTTCCTATTATATGAATATGAACAACTGCTGTCTATGCATTTCTTGAGTGCTTATTATCATCAATATTCTCTCTTGTTTTTATTAATTTCTTTTGCTCATCTTGTCACAGATTATGTTGTTACTTAGCTTCAAACGGCAGAGATCTCGTCTAGATTTAAAGAAGTGATCTGGCTGAGATTAGATTACGCCTGGTCTGGTATACTGATTAAAGTTCAATGCAAGCACCGGACCACCTCAGAAGTAGAGGAGGCATGTCGAGCAGATTCTTGTACCAGCCAATGAAGAATGTTGAGTCCTACTGTATGCCTCAGTTCCAAACTTTAGACCACCAGCTGCACTATGATGGCAGCAGCCAAGGTAGTCATTTATCCATTTTGAATTCGCACGAAAAATATTGCACCTTGGAGTCATCTTCAGCAAATGGGACATATGTTAATGTTGCTTACAACTCTCCCTCAACTGTTAGTTTCTCTCCGACTGGAAGCCCCATCTCGCAGCAAGACTCCCATTCCTATCCATGTGATCCACACCATTCTCCTGACAATAACTACGGCTCTCCAATAAGTGGTTCCTGCATAACAGATGATGCTAATGACTTTCGAAACAAGTTGCGGGAGTTAGAAAGTGATTTGTTGGGTCCTGATTCTGGAATCTTTGACAGCATCGAAAGCACCTTTCAGAATGGGACGAGCAATGATTCACCCGAGATGGATAGCTGTAGACAAGTTATGGAGGCAATTTCTAGAGGGGACCTTAAACTTGTTCTAATTGCCTGCGCCAAAGCAGTGTCGGATAATGATCTATTGATGGCACAATGGTTAATGGATGAATTGAGAGGAATGGTTTCAGTTTCTGGCGAACCGATGCAAAGATTGGGTGCATACATGTTGGAAGGGCTTGTTGCTCGACTGGCCTCTTCGGGGAGTTCGATCTACAAAGCTTTGAGATGCAAAGAACCGGAGAGTGCTGATTTGCTCTCTTACATGCATATCCTTTATGAGGTGTGCCCCTATTTCAAGTTCGGATACATGTCAGCAAATGGTGCTATTGCAGAAGCCATGAAGGATGAAAACAAGGTTCACATCATTGATTTCCAAATCGGACAAGGGAGTCAGTGGGTTACTTTGATCCAGGCGTTCGCTGGTAGACCTGGTGGGCCACCTCACATCCGGATTACAGGTATAGATGATTCAACATCTGCTTATGCTCGAGGAGGAGGACTTAATATTGTCGGAAAGAGGTTAGCGAAGCTTGCTGAGTTATTTAAGGTCCCATTTGAGTTTCATGCTGCAGCCATGCCAGATTGTGAGGTTCAGATAAAAGACCTTGGCATTCAAGCCGGGGAAGCCCTGGCTGTGAATTTCGCATTTATGCTTCACCACTTGCCGGATGAAAGTGTGAGCACTCAAAATCATCGAGACCGACTACTGAGGCTGGTTAAGAGCATGTCTCCGAAGGTAGTAACCCTTGTTGAGCAGGAATCGAATACGAATACTGCAGCATTCTTCCCGCGGTTCCTTGAGACGCTAAACTATTATATGGCTATGTTCGAATCAATTGATGCAACTCTCCCGAGAGAGCACAGGGAGAGGATCAATGTTGAGCAGCATTGCCTAGCAAGGGATGTTGTTAACATAATAGCATGTGAGGGAATGGAAAGAGTAGAACGACACGAGCTGCTTGGGAAGTGGAGGTCAAGGTTCAGAATGGCTGGGTTTAGTCAATACCCATTAAGCTCCTTAGTAAATGGGACAATTAAAGGTCTGTTAGAGAATTACTGTGAGAAATACAGGCTTGAAGAAAGGGATGGAGCTCTATATCTTGGATGGATGAACAGAGATTTGGTGGCATCCTGTGCATGGAAATGAAAACTTTGTCCACTTTATTTTATTTTATTTTCGTTTTTAATCTTTTATTTCACCCTTTGATCTTGTAGTGTTTTTGGTGGCCTCAGCTGTGTACTTTTTATTCTAAATATGGTAAGGTGTTGAGGCCACCATATTCAATGCCTTGCACCTTGTAGGGAGAAGTAAACTAGAAATTGGTGCTTTTAAATGGCTAGATTGTATTCACATTCTAAGAGTGAGAGGATTAGGTATTGGATTCCCAAATGTTATTCTGTAACCGTTCAAGTTTCCCAATGGAATGTTAGATATTATCTATGCTCTCTCTCACTTTATTAGAGCAAAGATTCTCTGCTTTCCACTAACTCATGTTGGAAGTGCAAGTTATTTGCCTTCCACCGCCTGCCTTTCTTCCAATACTAAAGCTCTAATATATCTTTAGCATCTTTATTTTTTCAGAAAAGTAACTGTAACTGTATACTTGTCCTTGTATATTTTAAAAACTTCTCTGAACTTGCTTAAAAATTATTTATTGATCACCTAAAATTCATGTGGTGAGCAGCAATGAAAGCTTTTAGACAAGTTGAAATGTAGATATCAAGCTAAAATTAAACTATAACTTTTCAAAGCTCATAAACTATAAAATTTTATAATGTAAATGTTATTCGTTTTGGTAAGCTAACTCTGTGCATGTATTAATAATACACTTTATTATTATATCTCAATAACTCTTTCTCATCCCGTTTTGATTCAAATACAACTTACTCTCACGACTTTAAAACTCATACATGTATTAAAAATAGACTATACATGCCCTATTGACATTCTTTAGGATCGTTCCCGTCTCATTATCATTTTGAAGAACATTTTCCATCCCAACATCACTCACGATGGCTACATTAGATTTTGTATTTTAACCTCGTTAATTGCACCATTAAGCATGCATCACACCCCTAAGTAGTTCATATATTTCAATAATCATAAAAATACATGAACTAAAGATTACCAAATTAAAAGGCTATATAACGAAATTTTGTTGAGGGCGAGCCTTGGCGCAACGGTAAACGTTGTTGTCGTGTGACCAAGAGGTCACGGGCGGCCTGGGAAGGCTTGCCCCCAGTACACCCTTGTGGTGGGACCCCTCCCCGGACCCTCGCTCAGCGGGGACGCGTAATGCGACCGGACCGCCCCTTTTTTTTTTTTATAACGAAATTTTGTTAAATTAACAAGCAAAAATAAGATTATGACATTTCCATCTCAGCCAGAACAAATTTTTCTGTGAAAATTATATATGCATGGCGGATAGCTGCAAAACGAAGCAGTAAAAAATGAGTATACCTAATACTATTAGATAAGTCATCTGTAAAAGTGATTTGATCTAGTGTAATAATTTACATGACTGAATCTAGCATCATCCCATCTGCTACTAGAAATGAATCTATTTCAATCAACTTTGAACAGGCTCTGCATTCTTTATGTGTTGTTCATTTGGATTACTCTCAAGACCTGGAGTAATAGTTTGAGCGCTGCAAGCAGTACAATTCACTTTCATTTCAGTTCTCAACTCATCATCATTCTGCTCATCTGATCTACCCTTAGAAACCGAACTGCTATTCACGACTGAGCCTGTTCCAGTAGCATTGTTTCCTTCTGCAGCATTTGATTTCCGATCCTGTATCTCGTTTGAAAAGGTAGCAGCATCCGAACCACAAATATCACCTGCTTTAGGTTTACCTGTTAAAGAGCTATTCAGTTGCTCATTGGAGTTTCCACAGGGACTCAAACTTTTAGCCTCGACCACATCAGTTGGCTCTGGTTTTGAGCCTGAGTCACCATTGTGGTTTAGACCACTTGCATTTTGAGTTATAGTCCTTGAAGGAGGCATATTGTGATCATGTTGTCCCTCATAACTGGTTATAACTACTTTAGGGTCATGAGATGCCCTTTCCACATGTTTCTTAACTGGGCATCCAGGGCTTGAACACCTGTAGTAGCTCCTACATGATGCACAGACAACTGGATTAACTACAGTGCTTAAATATTATATGACATCAAATAAGGGAGATTGCTCTCCCTGGAAAGTAACACGAAGATAACTCCTGAATTTGTTACTAACACTAGACTGTTCTCTAAATGTATCTGTAAGTTGTTCTGAATTTGTTACTAACACTAGACTGTTCTCTAAATGTATCTGTAAGTTGTAACCAAGAAGACGAGAATGCTGGTGTAAGTTGTAACCATACGTCAAGAGCCTAACCATTTGAATGAGTATCATAAGATAAATAATTGACATTTACCTTGGATTTGGATTCCCTTTAACCGTTTTCTGCCCATATTTACGCCAACGATACCCATCATTCACAATATCAACTTCACTTAAAGTTTGAAGAACAACACGTGGTTCGCTAGCAGTAAGCTTATCTACATGAGTTGATTCAATATTTTGGATGCTTTTCTTCCTGTTTAATTTATGGGCAAAACAAGAACAAGGGTTAGTTCATAAAAATAACCAGTGAAGTAAAACTGCATGCAGCTGTTCTATTAACATACTGTCGTTTTGAGGGAACCATGTCATCATCATGAACCTCATCTCTTATCCTATTTGATTCTGGCAGCACATCTTTCACATCTTCATTTGATGCAACTGTTGAAATCTGAGAGGTAGTTGATGACTTAAGTTGATGAGGTGAACAAGCTTCTGCATTGTATTATTTTGTTTATTAATAAGGTTAAAATATGTCACTTATCACTAAAAAGAGAGTAAAAATCGGTTATAGTTCCTCAATCACCTCCTTTTCCTATTGACAAAGGCTCATCAGCTTTTTCTTCAACTGGTAACACTAGGCCAACAGTTTGCGGAAGATGGAGTTCAGGTTTAGGATGATCATGATGACCAAAGTAAACAATATCTGAAATCTTGCCATCTTGTGAACGTTCCAACTGCTTTTTCACCAGGCAGCTTGGATGGGTACATTTGTAATAGCTTCTAATGAATTCATTTCCTTTGACAAGTTTCTGCCCATACTTTCGCCAATGATATCCATCCTCCGATACTTTTTCGCGTATAATAGGAGATCTTCCTGACTGACCAGATTGCAAGGCACTGGAAATAGTTCCAGGAGTTTGCGGGACTTTACCTGATGTTATGGAGGAAATACTTCCTTCTTTATCCAACTTTGATATATGGAGCCCAACAACAGGATCCTGTAGAGACTTCTCAGATTTAACAGGAGTGACTTCTTCTGGAATTTGTGACTTGTCAATTCCAGTATCATCAATTTGTTGGATCGTGTGTTTACCATTATCTGGGCTCTGCTTTTTATGCAATTCACCAGAAGCAAATGCATCTGGATCTTCTCCTGAAGAAACCATGTGATCTTAAGAAGTTATAACAGAAAGAGAATAAGATTGTCTACGGGTGCTGTTGCTGGCTTGCTGCAATCAACCACAAATTTGAACTAGTCCTAGATGCTGCTGGCATTTCATACCTGAAGAAGCATCAAATGGTTCAAATTTTACTCCCTCTTAAAAAGCATTATTATAATCTACCTATGCAAATAAAAAGTCACCATTCTGAGTTCATGAAAGTTTACAGACATTGTAAACCAAATAAAAAAGAAGCCTTAGAAATGTTTATTTCATATAATGTAATCTTATGAATAACTTTGGCATCTGTAAGTAAGTTCATATTTATTAAATTACACTGCATCAGTTTGCTTGTTTCCTGGTTGATCAAAACTTTAGGTATAATCAAGAGCCACTCCAAACAGCTAGCAGGTGGTTTATTTCTAGAGTATTTCATCCAAACCAAGACAAATGATGAGCTTTACTTATCAAGTTCAAATTCAGCACAAGGCAACTCTCAGTTCTTCAAATCAACAAGTCAGATTACATGGTGTCCATAATTGTAACTCTATCAATACGATTAGATCTTTATCATTAAAGCTCAGACCAAAAATTCAGCTGCAAATCTAAAGATCAATTTATTTCAATTTGAATATTGAACTTCTATTTTCTCTATAATTTGGTCACTGTCACCTTAATTTCTTTCTAGTAAATCACCTTACTTGCTTTCTGACAATAACATGGATTGTCAGTTAAACGCACATACATGCTTTTATGTCTTTTGAGTATTACTGATTCCCAAACTTCTATATCCAATTTCCCATGATATTAATTTCACATGTTAAAAGTAAATTTGGGTGTAGTTGATTCTTCATATGACCAAATTTATGAAAATAAATTCATCTTGGAAATGATTATCCCACTCCAATAGTTTATGTCCACTCAAGTTATTATCGTTAAATTTACTTTTTGGAGCCAACCGGTTTTGGAGTGTAAAATAAAAATTTCCCCATGGATCTTTAGTGACAACCATAAAATAGGCCTGAACCAATATTTGATCAAAATACTGAAACCAGAGACTCCCAATGATCTAATTTTATGGACTTATTTTTTCATCCTAAACCAGAGTATATTTCCAACACAGTAAAAGAGCATTCAGATCGTCTAAGACGTGTAATTTTAAGTACTATGCATCTAATTCAGTAGTTACATCCCCCGCAACCAAGAGGAACACTGAAAAAGTGTTTTTTTTTAATGCCTAGAAAAGTAACAAAAGTAGAGAATTGAAAATCAAAGTGCTTTTTTTCTTATTTTTGCAAATGATTCATCTCAGCTAATTAAAGCCAGTGTTAGACTTAAAAATTGAACTACTGTTCGTTTTGTCACATTTCTCAGCAGCCAAACACCATATAGCAGTGACTGGTAGCTCCAAATTCCGGAACTAATAAACAGCGAATCGAAATCAATTAACAGAACAAAACAGTCAGGCCGCAATTATATTAGAAGAATATTTCGAAATCATACTAGAAATTAAGGAAAGAGAAACCGGACATCTATATCTAAAGAAATACCATGAAGAGACGAGTCTACAGCTTCGAGGTTAGAAAGAAAAAACCCCAGAACAGGATGATCAGGTGGACTCGCGTCCATGCTAAATCGGGAGGCGTGGATCACGTCGGAGTCCGATCAAAGCCCCGAACAACTTATGGCTAGTAAAAGATTGGTAGTTTAGCTAAGCGCGAGGATTTCGGGGCTCACAGAAGTGAAATTAAGGTCAAATCCATAATCAGGAAGTGAGGAGAGAAAGAAAGAGAGGAGAAAAAGAAGAAGAAGAGCAGAGGGAGTGATTGAATGTGGGGAGAAACAGTAGAAGAATAAAATCAGTTTTGTTGGTGTGGTTAAAGAGTAGCGATTGGGTGGTGGGTACTGACATGTCTGTGTGTTTCGTATTGCGTGTGAGACGTTGGATGGGGATCTGCGAATAAGGATCTAATGAAGCTGTAAGATGCCACGAATATAGCGCCGCGGAATTTAACCTTTGCTAAATTACACCCATGCTCCTTTAACGTTTTCTTTACTTTTATTATACCCTTTAAACTTTAAAACCAGACACTAGTATTTTTTTTTTTTTAAGAAAAATAAGTTTCATTAAACGGAATCGATATACAAAGAATGTAAAATAAAATTTGGAGGGACAGTACTGCACTCCACAAGTTTTGACAAGGAATGAGACCTAGTTAAAGAATAAGTCACCCTCATTCGCAGAACGATCTATAAATGTGACAGAAATGTCATTGATACTAGAAATTCATCTACCAATCGATAAAATCTGAACTTGTTGTGTACTTTGTTGAAATGTTTGTACTGGAAACTATGTTTGATATGTTGAGAGAGCATCAACTCTATGTGGATGCTATGAAATGTAACCTTGTAGTGAGGAGCTTGATGTTATTGTGGCATTTGGTGAGTGGGAATGGTATCGAGTGGATAAAGAGAAGATGAGAGCAATCCAAGAGTTGTAGAATAATGTTTGAGTTAGTGAAGAGAGATGGTCAACTCAAAGCAACATAGGAGCTTCAAAGAGTGTTTATGGGATCGCCGCGAAATGGGTTGAAAAGTGTCGACGAGACATTCCATTTGATGTCGGCTATGAGCAGAGTAGTATCCAAGTTAGTGAAGCGGAGGATAAGAAGGTTTGCGGTTGGTTCACTCAAAATAATGTAGAGATTTTGAAGAGTGCTCATAAGATTGCTAAGGAGTGGTTTGACAAACTTCACCGTAACATTCCATTCGATGTTGGTGAAGAGTGGAAGAAGTATGTCAAGATGAATGCTTATCAAGCTGTTATCCCGAAGTGGTTGGAAACAATGACACTTTTGTTCAATATGAAAGCTTTGAGTTTGTTCAAAACGGATACATACTTTACCAACTTGAACTTAAGTTCTTTTCAAGATAAAGTGTATGATAAAGGTATCAAGTGGACTAAAAATGAAAAACATGTAAATGGGATGACTCAAGTAAAAAGGTTCAAATCGAAGCAACATGAGAGCATCGAAAATCATAACGAATTTATTGATCCAGAAAATGGCATTCAAAAGGACAATCGAAAACTATTGGAAGATTCGGAAAGTTCGGAAACACAACGTAAAACCTTGAGGGATTGAAAAACAAAGCGAGAAAGTGCAATAGAATTTAGGGTCACTGACCAATCCTTTAGGTGGATGTCCCAAATGGTCTATGCATTTTTTAGTTGAGCGTAATGGGCAACCATGAATCCCTCCCCCCTCTTTTTTTACTTTTTAGTTAGATTTCTTATTTTGGATATTTTAGTTTATTTATTATTATTTTTATCTTTTCTTTTTTCCGTTAATTACAATTAGGACCTAAATTTTATTTATTTTATATAATTCACACTTTTATCCTTATTATTACTTTTTTTTTTTTTGTGTGTTAGGCTTTTATGTATTTGAACTTTGATGTAGTTTTACCCTTTAGATTAGAGGGGTTTAAATTCATCTCTCTATGTAATGTGATGAATCTTTTATCAAATCATATTGAAAGTTACTCCTTTGAGCTTAAAAATTATCTTTGTTGATTTAGGGTCGAAACCTTCAACTATTTGTTTCTCTTAACCCCTCTTTACATCACATTAGAGAGTGAGGTTTAACACATGGTATGGTGCATTTCATATTTTTAGCCATTTTTTGATACATTATCTTTAAGAAACTGAAGGTAATGTTGATCTTGGATGGATTTTCCAGGTTTATGGATGAAAATAACATGAAAAGGGAAATGGAGATGGAGATAGGAGGTCTGTTTGATTCCTTTAATGGGAGCAGAAGGAAGCGATCACCAATTTCAATTTCAATTTGAAGTAGATGAAGAGTTCCAAATTTTTCATACCATAGAGATTGATTCTTCAGACTGAAACATGATTCTGCATGCATACACTTTATATTCTTAGGAAAAAGCATAAAATTCATCATTAATCTCAACACAACACTAGATTAGCTCGCAATGCATTAATAGATGAGATAATGATATTATTTATTTTATGTTATTATATTAGACACATGAGTAGAGCCTTATTTTAGTTTTGGTAATAAATTGAGTAGCTGATATGCATAATTCAATTGGTAAAATCAAATCAGTTATTTGCTTTGAAGTGTGCAAAAACAAACAAGAATTAGTGATATCATAAAGAGATATATTCATGAAGAATCCATTGTTTTGTTTTGTTGCTTATCAGAAAAGAAAAGGACAGTTTGAATGAAATAGAGTGATATGATAATGTCATGTTCCCCATCTTGAAAGGATGAGCAAGGCAACAACAGTTAAACATAAGGCAGCTATAATTGAGACAACAAGAGCAAATGCGTATGCAACATTTGGAAAGTTTAAATACTTGTGAATTTTTCTTAATCCTTTGTCAATGACAGGTGCTAATGCAGCTGCTCCACCCACTCTAAATGGTCTTGTGATGTTGTTCCCACTCCACATCAAGATTACAATCTGAGATTTCAATTTAACAACACAAACTCAGTTTTAGGTCTTCTTCTGTTTCCTAAGTATACTCCAAATCAACTCAAGTTTCTATTAACTAACAACGTCTTCTTCTGATATAGCAATGAAAGGCAAGCAAACTGAATTTTGATGAATGAATCTAAGGTACTGTACATTAAAAAAAAAAGGAAAGTTAAAGGTAATCTTACCCCTAATAGAGCTTGGAGATTGGCAGCAGGATTCTTGCCAGTACTCTTCTCATAGCCAAGGAAGGCAAACACAAAGAAACTGGTATAAGTAACGGCATCAAACAACCCATAAGCAAGAACAGCTGCTAATCCAAGCTTTGCCACTTTTGAACGCATTTCCGCTGAATTTACCTACATATCATATCCAAATGGATTTTTAAACTTAAATTCCACGAAATTATGGTATAAACTACATTAATCTCGCAAAATTTAATAGCAATTAATCCGAATAAGAACCATAATCTCACCTTCCACTGGTTCCAAAATCCTTTGCCCTGTTGATCTTGAGGGAGACCTTGTTGATTGAGGGAGCAGTTGAGAGAAAAGGTTGTTAATTTTGGTAGAATGTAGGGTGGCGACAAAAACTGAGCTTGATATTGTAAGGACGGGCGAAGGACGGAGCTATTGTTGGGTCTGATCTGCGCACAGGGGCTCCATGGAAGCAGCAAGGCATTAGCCTGCATCTTCACAACTTCTGCTTGCACAGAAATGCAAATGCGCACTCCACTTTCCTTTTCCAACATTTATTTTCGGTAATAGATAAAAGGTTATCCATTTTTATAATATATGCATTTACATTTTTTTTTAATCAATCCAAATAATGATAGATATACGGACGTTGTTATTCATTTGGCTCCCTAAACTAAAGCTTGATAGTTAATTTCGATTTTAAACTATCTAAATCATCAATTAGGTCTCCGAACTAAATAAACATCATCAATTGAGTCCTCATCCTATTCTAAAATAAAAAAAAATGTGGCTATTTGATAACTATTTCTGTTTGGAAAAGAGTCTGAAACTGTTCAAAACGAAGATAGTTTGAGGATAGAGTCCGCAAAAGTGGATAACCTAAAATTGAGAAAGACGTGGAGATTGAAATTGAAAGTAGCAAAAACTTCTCATCACGATTGATGCTAACACTAAAATAATCTTAAATTTTGTAAAAATTACATGTTAGCATCTATACTTCTATACTATATATCTGTAGACAGATTTGCCATGTGCCATTCTTAAAGTATATGTTTGCTGATGTGTCAAATGCAGGAAAGCGGTTTATCTTTGAGTTTTATTTTTTAAAAACTGCACTGGAAAGCAGTTTATCTTGAGGTTTTTTTTTTTGTAAACTGCACTTTTTATAAATTGCTCGTCAGTTTTGCATTATCTATCTCTTTATATGTTGTTCTGTATTATCTATTGAAATAACCGTAATCTACAACTCCAGACCGTAATCTACAACTCCAAAGAAGAGTTTCACGTCCCTTTCCTTCAGAGTCCATTTGTATGTTGCAGATGCTTTCAATCTCAAATATAATTTTCACATTGGTCTGCTATTTTGATCAGGTCTGCCTGTAATTCTCAAACCCTATCGTTTTCATTATTTTGAATCATTAATATCCTCATGTGTTTGCAGTTTAATACTAACATGCGGTGATCTAATACTAACATGCGGTGATTTCAGAGATCGATGTTGCTATCTGAATGTTTGTTATTCTTTCATTTTGTTGATTTTTTCCAGTCTTTGTTATGCTCTGATTCTCCTTTTATTTGATGTTGATAATTTTGACTGTTAAATTGAAATTTAAACTTCATTTTCATTCCGAATTCTATTCGAAAATTAAGGGTTAGTTGATAAAATATCAACAAATAATATGCACTGTGTTAATAAATCTGAGCATTTACTAACCTTGGCAAAATATCCCTATCTTAATGTTGGTTCAATGTTGCATCTGCTCAATCACTTTCTTTTACCCTATCGATTTTCTTATGAAATTCAATTTCATCTGTTTTCCAACTGAAAAGCCTTAAGTGATTGAGCAGTTCCTATAATTGAAGATGGGGTTATCACTATCTATCTTGATTGAAATCCTTAATCACAATTCCTCTCATTTTTAGATCAATTTGAATAGTTGTAATAATAACTAATGAGCTTCATGCAAAATTGATAGAACCTCGAGCAACCATAAGATGTTACTCATCCTTAATCACATTTCCTCATTTTCATGCTACAGGTGAGATTTACTGTCTGATGCAAAGCTGAATCTTTAACCAAATTACACATTGTTTTCTTATGCAAACCTATTCCCTTTTTCTATTTTTGTTTTGCATTATCAATCATGGAAAAAGTAAATGTTTGTGAAACATGGCTTGGTTTTTTTTAGCATAAACAGATATAATTACTATTGTCATTTCTTATAACTTTTTATTATTCTTAATTACTATGGTTGCAGATACTGATTTACTGAGGTTAATAGCTAGTTTTGCCCTTATTGCTTGGTCCGGCTTCTTTTCAACAACTGCTGGACTTAAATGTTTTATAAGTGTAGTTGATATGTGTTATATAGTTCATTTAGCTAAATTATTGTAAGCCTGCATTATCAGATTATACTATTTTGTCTGGTTATGCAATTTCTTCTCGAATAAAATAAATTAAAATTTTTGTGTTATATCATCCAATATGTATATGATTCCTTGAGTGAAATTTAATATATTTATGCTACATCTTTAATTTAGCATTTTTACATACTATTAATAGGCTAATTTCCTTCTCGAAAAAACTCTCTGTTATTACAAAGAGTTTTGAAGGAGAGCCCCTGGTTCACCCCTCCCCGGTTAAAGAGGTCCAGTTAGTTGGTTGGAGGAAGCCCAGGGAAAGGGTTGTCAAGTTGAATACGGATGGCTCCTGCTTTAGTAATGGCAGAATTGCTGCTGGTGGAGTTCTTCGGGATGCTGGTAGCGCCTGGCTGACTGGGTTTACCCATAACTTAGGTACGGGCTCCTCCTTTACTGCGGAGCTCTGGGGGATCTTGTCTGGCATTAAACTCGCCATTCGCATGGGTGTTAAAAGACTTTCGATGGAGTCTGACAATTTGGAGGCTATCAACAGGATTTCGGATAGACAGGCTGTTTGTCTTAAGAGTCAGAATCTCATTAAAGCCATCTTGAGGCTTCGTCCTGCCTTCGATTCTCTTACCTTCTCCCATATTTATAGGGAGCAAAACCGCGTGGCGGATCGCTTGGCAGCTGCTGGGCATGGGGGGATGTTAGGTGTTTCTACCCTTTCCGTTCCTCCTTCTTTTCTGTTATCTTCTCTTCTTGAGGATAGGATTGGGGTCAGTCTTCCTAGACTGATCCCGGGTTAGGTTTTTGTTTGTTTGTTTTTTTCCTTCCCTTCTTACCAAAAAAAAAAAATAGGCTAATTTCCAAATCAAGAGTAACAAAAATTGATACTCTATTATATATGTCATGTTCTTTATAATGTATGTACCCTCCTCTGATTAAAAAAAATGATGTTGGAAATGCATTACTAGGTGATGTTCTGGATCTGATGTGATTATAGATGAGTATTATATTCTATATTTCATGCAATGTTTTCCATTTTGTATTGATCCCCCCATATTAGTATGGTTTTTTTTTATAGGCCCATATGATTACTTTGTAATTAGATTGCACATTTTTTTTCATAGTTATAGAAACAGTCTCTGTTATCTAATAATGGTTTAATCTTCATATTAGTCTCTTCTAAGTCTTAATAGTAATAACATGTTTAAAATCTGTTAAAAAAATAGGTTTAAGATTGGTTCCTTTATTAAAAAAAATTAGTCAATATAAGTTATTTATTTACCTCTTTTTAATTATTTAACATAGCAAGAACAAATAAATCTTTTACCAACGCCCCCAGCTCCTAGCCCGGCTTCTGGTATCACGTCTGGCAGTACTGTTCCGCCACCAGTCCCGCCGCTGCACTCAATTCTATGAGCTCCCCCATCCACATCAGTTCTGAACCGCGGTAATAATAAAAACCTTGATACAGGCTCAGACGAAGGAAATACGGGTAATGAATGTGCTGATGGTATTGAATTTTCTGATGTGAAAAGGAGGCGTCAGGATCAGCCACCCTCTTCATCCGTGGCAACTATAGGGGGTCAGCCCCGACAGGATCAAAATATGGTGGGACCTGAAACTCAGGCTCACATAGAGCCATGAGTACTATTAGCTGGAACTGTCGGGGAATTGGCAACCCTCGCACAGTCCGCATGTTAGTGGACCTCGTGTCCAGGTTTCAGCCAAATTTTGTTTTCTTGATGGAAGTTAAATGTAAGCGAGCAAAAGTTGAATTAATAAAAAGAAAGATTGGTTATTCTGGCATGTTTTTCATTGATCCTGTGAATAATGGTGGAGGCTTAGCCTTTCTATGGAAGCTCCCTAATACTGTCCGTTTGCTTGGTTACTCTAATCATTTTATTGATGTTTGCATTACTATTCAAGGTTTGCCGGAGTATCGATTAACCGGTTTCTATGGTCCTCCTGAGAGAGGTCGTCGTCAGGAATCTTAGCAGTTGATGAAGCAGTTTGCTTCGTCTCATCAAAGGGCTTGGGTAATTGCTGGGGATTTCAATGACATGGTTTCTCAGGCAGAAAAGCGCGGGGCCAACCGTCATCCATCTCCTCTACTTAAGGGCTTCGAGGATACGGTTATAGCTTGTGGTTTACTCGAGGTTCAGATGCTTGGCTACCCTTTTACATGGGAAAAGAGCAGAGGCTCTAGCGGTTTCGTGGAAGAAAAATTGGATCGTATTTTAGCAAATTTTGACTGGCTAAATTTATTTCTGGGGGCGCAGGTCCAAAACAAAGAAGCTCACTGCTCCGACCATACAGCGTTAGTCCTTCAGCTGTTCATTCCAAGACAGAATAACGTGAGACAATTCTGGTTCGAAAATGCTTGGCTTGTCGAGGAGGGATGTCAGACTCGAATTCATAATGCTTGGACCAGCTACTTGGCGACTGATATTTTGCAGCGTCAGAAACAGTGCGAAGAGCGGCTGTTTGCGTGGGGAGAAGATTTGCGAAGGCAATTCCGTGAAAAAATGCATCAGCTCAGAAAACAGATTGCTCAGCTCTGGTATCGACATTATCGTAGGTCGCAGCATGAACTGATTGCTGTCCGCAGCCGTCTTGATGTTGCGCTTCATCAGCAGGAGCTCTACTAGGCTCAGAGAGCGACAAAGCAATGGTTGGCTTCAGGGGATGTGAATTCAAAGTTTTTCCACGCAGCGGCAAATAATAGAAAGAAGAGGAATTGTCTGTCTCGGCTTCTAAATACCTCTAGTGTATGGGTTGGGTGGTACAATGGGGTGGAAGATCTAATTTTTAATTACTACAAGGATCTTTTCACATCCAACGGCAGCAATTCTGATCTGATACTCCGACATATTATGCCATGTATTACAGTAAGCCAAAATGCACAGCTATGTTTGCCGTTCACTGCCCCAGAAATCAAAATAGCTCTCTTTGCAATGCACCCGAACAAAAGCCCGGGACCAGATGGTTTTAACCCTTGCTTTTACCAGAAACAATGGGATTTGGTGGGTCCAGAGGTCATGGCTTCGTGTTTACAATGGCTAAATGATGGTATCCTTCCGGATGAATTGCATGACACTTCGTTAATTCTTATCCCAAAGAAGAACACCCCGCGGTATGTTGCTGATTTAGTCCTATTGCACTATGTAATGTTATCTATAAAATTCTATCCAAAGCTATTGCCAACAGACTTAAGAAGGTCCTCCCGAGTATCATCTCCCCAGCACAGAGTGCCTTTATCCCTGACAGGCTTATTACTGATAACGTGATGCTTGCATTTGAAGTAAATCACTATCTGAAAAGAAAGACACAGGGCAAGGTTAGCTATGTAGCCCTGAAACTGGATATGGCTAAGGCCTACGACAGGATTGAATGGGATTTTCTCAGGAAAATGATGTTGAAAATGGGATTTGCAGAGAAATGGGTCCAACTTGTTATGAAATGCGTTACTAAGCCGCGTTATCATTTTATTAATGGCTCTCAATCGACAGATATCGTCATTCCCCACCGGGGACTCAGACAGGGCGATCCTATCTCTCCATATCTATCCTTAATTTGTGCTGAAGGCCTGTCTGCCTCTCTATCGGCTCTAGAGAGCCAAGGTCTGATACACGGCTGCCGTGTCGCTCGGAATGCCCCTCCAATTTCTCATCTTCTATTCGCTGATGATTGCTATCTCTTCTTTAGAGCCACGTCAGATGAGAGTCAAACAATCAAAGACTGTCTCCAACGATATGAACTGGCATCTGGGCAACAGGTAAATCTGAATAAGTCTTCAATCACTTTCAGCTCCAACTGCTCCCATCAAACCCGTGATTCGATCAGTTCCTTTTTTGGTATACCTATTTGTTGAAACACCTTTCCACATAATTTTGATTTGACAAAATTGTTTAACTATAATTAAAAACATATTCTAAACACACTAAGTTTAAATGCTTTGATTTAATTCTACTAATGTGTTTGTTCAATGTTGAGTTAAAGATTGCTTATAAGACATAAGGATTAAAAGGCCCAAGCTCAATACAAGAGTCAAAGCCCAAGTCAAACTGTTCAAGGCAACTCGGCCCGTGAATGTCAAAACATTGTCGTTGTGGACAAAACGCAACTCAGCGGAAGAAGGATCTAGAAGACCTTCAGGGAACAACTTCGGAACGAAGCTGTTGAGTTGATTTGACAAAGCGTACAAGACAGCGGCTGGCTAAGGAAAACTTCCAGACAAAGTGTTTCCACTTTAGGTAAAGTTCAAACGACACAGTATGCTGTCTAGTTGACATTACCATAAATGGAGAGACACTCTGCCGAGCTGACCAAAAGCTGACCGAGGACAGAAGATACCCAAATCTGATTAGCCGAGAGCTCTGAGCAAGTCAGGATGACAACGACAAGAAGCCGTTTCCCTCCAACGGTTATTTCAAAATTCGAAATGACCGATGCCTCAAGACATCTCTATAAATAGTGCCATCAAAAGCTTCATTCAACACAGAACTTGATCAAGCCATTACGCTGACCAAATTTCTATGCAAGTTCTGCAAGCAAAAAGCAAAGTAATCTTACACTATATTTCATATCTTTTGTGTAAAAGTCTAGAGTGATTATTCAATCATCTAAGGTGTCTTAGCAATCATTGTTTAGGACAAACACTTATCATTTCTAGAGATTAGAAAGGAGAGGCTGAGTACTCGGTTATAGTACTCAGCGAGAGATTAGGATTGAGTAGAGGTATAGAGGAAGGTACTCTTATTATACTCAGTTGCTAAGATTGTAAAAGGTTTGAGGCTCTACCTTTAAAGAGCTCAGTAGAGGATTCGAAAGCTCGGAACGTGTTCCGGGGACAGGACGTAGGCTTAGAAGCCGAACCTGGATAAATCTGCTGAGTAACGTATTTCTTACCTTAAACTCCTTATATATATTGCTTGCTTAAATAACCAAAAACTGACCAAGTAAAGAGGTCAAGCTGAGTTGTGCGCATCAAACATCTGAGCTCAGGAATAGACTCTAAGTGCTATCTCCTGACTCAAGTCAAGAAACTGACCTAGTCACCAGTTGACTAAGCCAGTATCTTGTTGTTTACTCAGCGCCGCTGTTAAAACCTTTTCTCTTAAGAAAAGAAGTCTGCCCTAAGTTTTAAAAAGCTTAAATAGTTCCTAACCCCCCCTTGGAACTATACTTGTAACATTATAAGGGACCAACAAGTGGTATCAGAGCCTAAAAGCTCACTGTAAAAGGTTTAACAACCTTGAGCTGATCCCCACTATGGGCGAAAACAGTACTCGGTTTCTCCTAGGAAACCAAACAGCTCAGATATTGCCTGAGGGGTTGTCCATCACTCGGCCTCCCCTATTCTTCGGGTCTAACTATACCTTCTGGAAGAATAGGATGAAAAATTTCATTCAGGCTACAAATATGAGTGCCTGGCTATTTATAGTGCAAGGCCCATTTGTACCTGTCGAAGTTGTGGTTGGCCAAATAGTTGTAAAAGCTGAGGCCAAATGGACAGAGGATGATCTCAAGAAGCTTCAAAATCACGCTTCGGCTATTAATATGCTTCACTGTGCGCTCGATGTTGCAGAATATAATAAAATTTCAGGTTGTGAGTCGGCACAAGAGATCTGGAAGAAGCTGGAGGTCACCTACGAAGAAACCAATAAAGTAAAGGAGTCCAAGGTGAACCAGCAGATGAGACTGTACGAGCTGTTCGAGATGAACAATGATGAGGGCATATCTGACATGAATGCAAGGTTTACCAACATCATAAATGAGCTCAAGAGACTTGGGGAGATCTTCACTGAGGAAGAACAAGTCAAAAAGATACTCAGGAGTCTTCCTAAAGACTGGCAAGCAAAGAAGAGTGCTGTTGAGGAAGCTCAGGACTTAACCACCTACAAATATGACAAACCCATCGGCTCGTTGCTGACCCATGAGATATCAATGAAAAACTTCGAGGTGAAGGAAAAGTCTGAAGATAAGAAGCAGAAATCTCTTGTCATGAAAGCTGACTCCACTGATGGGAGCTCAACAGATGATGAAGAGATGGCTATGTTCACAAGGAAGATGAAAAGGCTGTTCAGGAAAAATGACAAATATTCTAAGAAGCCCTACAGAAAGTTTGATAAGTATAAAGCTGAGTCCAGTGACAGCAAATACAAGAAAGACAACTCAAAGCCTATTACATGCTTTGAATGTCATCAAACTGGCCACATAAAGTCGAGCTGCCCCACGCTGAGGAAAGATAAGAAGAACGGCAAAAAGGCAATGGTGGCTACATGGAGCGACAGTGATGAGTATTCATCAACAGAAGCTGAGGCCACCGAGTCAGCGAAGATATGCTTCATGGCTGACGAACTTGCTGAGCCGTGCGTCTCTGAGCACACTGACCCCTCCGTTGCATCTGATGATGAGGAGCAATCAAATGAGGTAATACCACTTTCCCAGCTCAGAAACGAAATGGGTAATGCCCTGAGTGATCTCTATACACTTGTCAAAAAGTGTAATAAGAAAATTAGAGCACTCAGCAGGCGCTGTGATGAGGTTGAAGAGGTCAAGCTGAGTGACCTCAGATACCTTCTTCAGGACAACTCAACTTTGCATGATAACATGAAGATCATACATGAGTCTGTCTCTGAAGTCCAATCAGTTTCGAAGAAACTGAGAAAGGACGTCACAACTATCCAGAACCAATTAAAGGTTCCAAATAAAAGAAACATTCCTCTGAGAACTCAGTACCAAGGTACTCAGCAGAGATGGAATCCCCTGCGGAATGTCCAGTGTGACTTCTGTGGGAAGAAAGGTCACACCACAAAGGTGTGCTGGCATGCTCAGCACTGGGGTGCTGACCAGTCAGTGAGACAACCTAAACAGAAGGTCAGCTGTGACTTCTGTGGAAAGAATGGCCATACTGTCCATGTATATCGCCATAAAATAAAATATGATGCTTTACCTGTTGCACCTAACAAGCAAGGACCCAAAAAGAATTGGGTACCTAAAAGTAACTAGTTACAATGCAGGTAAGCCTGAGATGTGCTGAGAAGTCAAAGATGTGGTATATTGACAGCGCATGCTCGAGGCATATGACTGGTGATGAAACTCAGTTCATCACGTTTGAGCGTAAACGAGGAGGAAGTGTAAGTTTTGGAGACAACAAAAAGGGTAAGATAGTAGGGTCAGGAACCATCAGAGGTAATCCTACTATTGAGTCAGTCTCCCTAGTCAGCGGACTCAAATATAACTTACTCAGCGTAGCTCAGCTATGTGACAATGGGAAAAAAGTTATATTTGATGCTACTGGATGTAAAATATATGAGGGTAAATCAAATGAGTTAATTTTAACTGCCCCTCGCATAGATAATGTCTTTATGCTAGACTTAGAGAAAAAGTTTTCAAAAACTGTATGCTTAGTATCAAAGGAAGAAAATTCCTGGCTATGGCACAGGAGACTTGGTCATGTAAGCATGGACCTCCTGGCCAAATTAGCAAGAAAGCAATTGGTTGAGGGACTGCCTGAACTTAAATTTGAAAAAGATCAATTATGCCACGCTTGCCAAGCTGGAAAACAAACCAAACAATCTTTTCATAGCAAAAATATTGTCTCAACTAAGCGTCCGTTAGAATTACTACACTTGGATCTCTTCGGTCCAGTCCAGCCGCTGAGTCTGGGTGGAAGAAGATTTTCCTTGGTCATTGTAGATGACTTCTCTCGGTACACTTGGGTCATCTTGCTGAGTAGGAAGGATGAGACCTTTGAGACATTTTCAAATTTGGTTAGAAAAATTGAAAATGATAAAGACCTAAAATTGGCTCACATCCGAAGTGATAATGGTGGAGAATTCAAAAACCAAAAGTTTGTTGAATTCTGTGAAGCCAGCGGCATTGACCATAATTTTTCTGCTCCTAGAACACCTCAACAAAATGGGGTTGTTGAAAGGAAGAACAGAACTCTGGTTGAAATAGCCAGGACAATGCTGGATGAGCATAGGCTTCCAAAGTATTTTTAGGGAGAGGCTGTTAACACAGCGTGCTATATTCTTAATAGGGCTCTAGTTAGACCTATATTAAAGAAAACCCCCTATGAACTTTGGAAAGTATGAAAGCCCAACATTGGATACTTTCGTGCCTTTGGCTGTAAATGTTTTATTTTGAATACCAAAGATAGCTTAGCAAAGTTTGACTCAAAAGCTGATGAGGCTATCTTTTTAGGCTACTCAACAAACAGCAAAGCATACAGAGTCTTCAATAAACGAACTCAAGTTTTAGAAGAGTCAGTACATGTTGAGTTCGACGAGACTAACCCTGCAGGTAGATACCAGCCACTGACCGAGGATGATCCACACTCACTAACCGCTGACCAAGAACCAGCTGCTGAGTCATTCACTAAAAGGCTGACCAAGAGTAAGAGTGAACCTAAGATTACTTTCACTGACCAGTCTACTTCTGCAGAGATTGTTAAAACACAGACAGCATAATACATCAATCTACCTAAAGAGATAAGGATTCCAAGAGGGCACTCAGAAAGTGCAATCCTTGATTCTGCTGGGAATACCCTGATGACGAGGAATCAACTCAGGAGGTACCTCAGCAATGTAGCCTTCGTCTCAGTTCAGGAACCTAAGAACTTCGCTGATGCTGAGGAAGATGAATTCTGGATGAGCGCAATGCAAGAGGAACTTGACCAATTCAGAAGAAATGATGTATGAGAGCTAGTGCCACATCCAAGGAGTCAGAAGACCATTGGAACAAGATGGGTCTTCCGCAACAAACTGGATGAGCAAGGAAATGTAGTCAGGAACAAAGCAAGACTTGTAGCTCAGGGCTACAGTCAGCAAGAAGGTATTGACTACGGTGAGACCTTTGCCCCAGTGGCAAGGCTAGAAGCTATTAGGATCTTATGTGCATATGCATCTTACATGAACTTTAAATTATTCCAAATGGATGTTAAGAGTGCATTTCTTAATGGGGTTATAAACGAGGAAGTTTATGTTAATCAACCTCCAGGGTTTGAGGATCCAAAATTCCCAAACCACGTTTATAAACTCAAAAAGGATCTGTACGGCCTCAAGCAAGCACCACATGCCTGGTATGAGAGGCTGACCAGTTTCCTGCTGACTAGAAATTATGTCAGGGGCAAAGCTGATACAACCTTATTCATTAAGAGAAAGGGTAAAGATACCCTGCTGGCTCAAATTTATGTTGATGATATAATATTTGGTGCAACTAACGAATCAATGTGCAAGGAATTTAGCAAACAAATGCAGACTGAGTTTGAAATGTCGATGATGGGAGAACTCAACTTCTTCCTCGGACTTCAAATAAAGCAAGGAAAGAATGGCATCTTCATCAGTCAAGCTAAATATGCCAAGGAGATATTAAAGAAATATGACTTGGAAAATTGCAAGCCAATATCCACTCCTATGGGCACTGACACTGTCCTCTGCGCTGACGAGAATGGTAAGTCAGTAGACAGCAAATTGTATCGAGTTATAATAGGCTCTCTACTTTACTTAACAGCCAGTAGACCGGACATTCAGTTCTCAGTATGCTACTGTGCTAGATATCAATCTAACCCTAAGGAATCTCATTACATAGCTGTAAAAAGAATCCTTAGATACTTGCAAAGCTCAGTGAACGCAGGTTTATGGTATCCCAACACACATGGCTTTACACTCGTTGGATACACTGACGCTGACTATGGTCGAGACAAGCTAGAACGAAAAAGCACCTCTGGAGGATGTCATTTCTTAGGAAGCTGTCTTGTATCTTGGTTCAGCAAGAAATAGGCGTCAGTAGCCTTGTCTACCACTGAAGCTGAGTACATTACTGCTGGTCACTGTGTTGCTCAAGTCCTATGGATTAAGCAACAGCTTGAAGACTATGGTGTTCAAACAAAGACAATTAAGGTCAAATGCGACAATAAAAGTGCAATTAATCTATCAAAGAACACAATTCAACACAGCAGAATGAAGCATGTCAACATAAGGCATCACTTCATTAGAGACCATGTACTCAAAGGTGAGATAAAGCTGACCTACATCCCAACGGATGAGCAGCTTGCGGATATCTTCACAAAGCCACTGGCTCGTGAACAGTTCAGTATACTGAGAGAAGCCATTGGTATGTTTAATCCTCTTCAGTAAATTCCTGTTCTAAAATGTAAATTTATGTTGAGTGAATTACTATGCTGAATGATTTATGCACTTGCATGCTGAGTGATTGTTATGCTGAGTACTTAACACAAAATACACATCAATACTGAGTCAATATGCACACCGAGTAGTAATCTTAAACTGAGAAATCATCCTTTCATATACTACTGACCACTCAGAATCCAAATCGCTTAGTATTCTAAACGCTGAGTGTTAGATCCGTTGCATTAAATGCAAAAGCACGTGTATAGCCACCTAGGATGACGTATGCGCCGAATGTGTCATAAAAGCCAGGATCCTTGTCGATTGACAATCCCAAGGCAAAACTGACACATGGATTCGATAAGATCCACACTTCACCGCTATAAATAATGGGTAAATCCCCATTCTTTATTTTCTTTACACCTACCGAATTCTAAGGCAAAGCTTTCTCTCTAAAAACTCTCAAAGCTTCCCAAACTTGTTCTGAACTATGACTAAAGTTTCCGTCAACATCTCCGGTGCCGGTCACCCTAAGGCCAGCTCCGATGAACCCTCTAGGCAAACTTCTGTGCCTGAAACTACCAAGGTCACTACGCCGAGTAAAGGAAAAACTGGGCAAGCTACCTCCTCCAAAGGAAAACCGACCAAGACCAGAACCTATACCAAGGTTTTTGGTAACATTAGCGAATGGAAGGTGGACTTCTCTCGATGGGTCTCTGAGTCCTTCGTGACTTCCGAGCAACCCTTCTGCGAATGGATATCGCAAAATGGATGGACCGAGCTGTTCTCTATTAGGGATCACACCTATCCTGACCTAGTAAGGGAATTCTACAAGAACCTCCAAGTCGCTGATGATAACCAGGACTATCTGGCAACAGCAGTAAAAGGGAAAACGATTTTCATCAATCCCTCCTATTTGGCGAATTTGCTGAAGTTGAAAAATGAAGGAGCAAAGCTGAGAAGATCTGGAGATCATGAAGGTACTGGGTACGAAGTCACCTTCTGTAAACCTGAAGGTCACTCAGGAGAAGTCTCCAGTTCCTCTATGGGTCAGCATCAAAAGATGGCTCACTATCTGCTGTCCTACTTCATTTATCCAGAGATCAACTGCACAACCTCAGCAACGAACTTTGAGAAATGCTTCATATGGCATATGCTGACATATAAGCCGATTAACATGCCAGTATTTCTCATTGCTGGCTTCCTACGAAGCACTGGAACTCTAAGACTGGGCTCGCTAATCACCAGGATCCTCATTGACCATCAAATAGACCTAACTGATGAAGTTAAAGCTAGAGGATCTGAAATCATAACAGCTTCGCTGAGGGCTTTGAAGTTCAATCAGCCTCTGAAGAAAGGAAAAACTGCTGCTACTGGTGAACAACAAGCTGAGGAAACAGCTGTCCCAAAGAAAGGGAGAAGAACTAAGGCTCCAACTGCCCGCAAGAGGAAAGCTGTTGAGACCACTTCAAAGAAAGCTGAGCCTAAGCCCTTGTTTGGGAGGAGGTTAATGGGAGTAAATGGAAGTAATGGAAGGTTAAGTATTAAGTTAACCTTGTTTGGGAGTTATTTTTTGAGAGTAAATGGAGGTTAATGGGGTTAAATCTTTACTTCCTCTAACCTCCAAACTCTAACCTCCAAATTGGAGGTTAATGGAGTAACGTAAACTTTTTTAAAATTTATTGTCTCTGCATGGTAAATTTAACCTTCCTTCCCCTCCAGATTTAAACTCCCAAACAAAGTTAAACATTTAACCTCATTTACATCCTATAAACTCCCAAACAAGGTTAATTTTTAACTTTCCTTTCCATCACTTCCCTTCCCTTTCCATTACCTCCTTTAACTCTCACCTCCATTAACCTCCAAACTCCCAAACAAAGGCTAAGGCAAAGAAGCCTAAGTCAGTTGCTGAACCAGGTCAGGAGAGACCTAAGTCAGCTGAGAAAAGGAGTAGGCAAGATGAGCCTGAAATCGAGGAAAGACAAGATGCTGATGTGCAGCCTCAAAAGAAGCAGAAGTCTTCTTCACTAACTCCAATTGATGCTATCCCTACTGACGTCATTGTTCCTGGTGACTCTCACTACACACAGTGTCTAGGAACTGTAGCTGAGCATCAAGAAGATGAGGTGCATTTGGACGATCAGTTCATTGCACAAGTTGAGGAAGAGCTAGATGGTGACAGTTCAGAAGATGACGAAGAAGAAGAAGAAGAAGAGGCCAGCGGTCAGGATGACGATGAGGACAATGAGGAAACAACCAGTGAGGTTGAAGCTGAGCAAGCCAATACTGAGTTGGCTGCTGGAGAAGAACAAGAACATGACCAACACAATGTTGATCAGGTACAAGAACAAGCTGACCAGCTTAATGCTGATCAAGAAGCTGATCAAGAAGAAACTTCTCCATCTCACTCAGGAGAGTCTATTCAAGCTGACCCTCCTCCTCCTCACAGAAGAAGATTGGTTAAGGCAAGTCAAAAGACAGTCAGTGACATTCCTGTTCAACCACCAACCCTTCCTGACTTTTTTATTCAGAAGCCAACCCAAGACCCTTCTAAACTCAAGCTGAAATTTTTCAAAAGCCAACCAACTTCTACTACATTGGCTTCCATTGAAAAGCAAGCCTCTATTTCTTCACCAAAGGAACACGCCGAATTGAATGCTTCCGCAAACTCAACAAGTCAAGTTGAGCCGATTCTTGTCAATGCTGTTACCACAAGCATTCCACTGACTCAGGACATTCCTGCTCAAGTCAGCACTGACAGCATAAGAATTACCTCTTCTCCACTCAACATATCTGCCGATCAATCAGTTCTACCAGAACCTCAAGTGCAGATTGGAACCACACTTCCAGTCACTGACCACGTCATTCCCTTGACTCCTCTTCCAACAGGTCATACTGATGTCACTGGACAACTTAATGAAGGCTCTCGAACCTACTTAAATGCCACTGAGTCTGGCAAAAGAATAATCGACTCAGTGCAAGCATTGATCAACGACCTTCAACAAACTACTCCTCCTGCTGCTGGGTCTTCCACTATTGAGACAACTCAGCTTTCCCAAGTCACTCAGCTTCTCAACGAAGTTAAGGGATTCAAGGATTTGCTGAATTTCATCATTACCTTTCAAGCATAGCAAGCTAAGCAGGATTCCATTGCAAAGCTGGCTGAGATCCAGCTGACAACAGTTCAACATCTCAATGCTCTTCACGAACAAGTTCAGACTTTGTCAGCTGCGAACACACGCTATGCTACTTCTGATGAAGTTAAAATGCTCTTTGCTCAGCTTCACACCAAGCAAATCAAAACCAACGAGCAAATGGTCTCCTATTCTCAGTGCTCAGTGGAGCAAATTGGTGAGGCCGTTCGACTGCTGAATCTGAACAAGCAAGAGATGGATACTGACGCTATGAAGCAAAATGAAATGCTGTCTATCACCAGACAAACCTTCAACCACATACGTCACAGCAATGTTCAGCGTCAATACTATGACACCTACTTACTCAAAACATTTCATCAAGTCATTGCTAGTCTGACCGATGCACTTACATAGATAGGCAAATCTTCAGCTGAATAGTTTTGCCAACATCAAAATGGGTGAGTTTGTTGAAACACCTTTCCACATAATTTTGATTTGACAAAATTGTTTAACTATAATTAAAAACATATTCTAAACACACTAAGTTTAAATGCTTTGATTTAATTCTACTAATGTGTTTGTTCAATGTTGAGTTAAAGATTGCTTATAAGACATAAGGATTAAAAGGCCTAAGCTCAATACAAGAGTCAAAGCCCAAGTCAAACTGTTCAAGGCAACTCGGCCCGTGAATGTCAAAACGTTGTCGTTGTGGACAAAACGCAACTCAGCGGAAGAAGGATCTAGAAGACCTTCAGGGAACAACTTCGGAACGAAGCTGCTGAGTTGATTCGACAAAGCGTACAAGACAACAGCTGGCTAAGGAAAACTTCCAGACAAAGTGTTTCCACTTTGGATAAAGTTCAGACGACACAGTATGCTGTCTAGTTGACATTACCATAAATGGAGAGACACTCTGCCGAGCTGACCAAAAGCTGACCGAGGACAGAAGATACCCAAATCTGATTGGCCGAGAGCTCTGAGCAAGTCAGGATGACAACGACAGGAAGCCGTTTCCCTCCAACGGTTATTTCGAAATTCAAAATGACCGATGCCTCAAGACATCTCTATAAATAGTGCCATCAGAAGCTTCATTCAACACAGAACTTGATCAAGCCATTACGCTGAACAAATTTCTACGCAAGTTCTGCAAGCAAAAAGCAAAGCAATCTTACACTATATTTCATATCTTTTGTGTAAAAGTCTAGAGTGATTATTCAATCATCTAAGGTGTCTTAGCAATCATTGTTTAGGACAAACACTTATCATTTCTAGAGATTAGAAAGGAGAGGCTGAGTACTCGGTTATAGTACTCAGCGAGAGATTAGGATTGAGTAGAGGTATAGAGGAAGGTACTCTTGTTATACTCAATTGCTAAGATTGTAAAAGGTTTGAGGATCTACCTTTAAAGAGCTCAGTAGAGGATTCGAAAGCTCGGAACGTGTTCCGGGGACAGGACGTAGGCTTAGAAGCCGAACCTGGATAAATCTGCTGAGTAACGTATTTCTTACCTTAAACTCCTTATATATATTGCTTGCTTAAATAACCAAAAACTGACCAAGTAAAGAGGTCAAGCTGAGTTATGCGCATCAAACATCTGAGCTCAGGAATAGACTCTAAGTGCTATCTCCTGACTCAAGTCAAGAAACTGACCTAGTCACCAGTTGACTAAGCCAGTATCTTGCTGTTTACTCAGCGCCGCTGTTAAAACCTTTTCTCTTAAGAAAAGAAGTCTGCCCTAAGTTTTAAAAAGCTTAAATAGTTCCTAACCCCCCCTTGGAACTATACTTGTAACATTATAAGGGACCAACACTATTGACACTGCGGCTGGGAAATACTTAGGGTTACCGAGTGTGGTTAGCAAAAGCAGAACTGCTGTTTTCGGCTATGTGGAGAATATGGCTTCTTCAAGGCTTCAGGGGTGGAAGACCCGATTCCTATTTAGGGCAGGCAAAGAAGTTCTGCTAAAGACTGTTATCTAGGCCCTTCCCTCTTATGTAATGAGTTTATTCCTGTTGCCAAAAGTGATCTGTTATGACATTGAAAAAAGAATGAACTCTTTCTGGTGGGGTTCTGACGGAGTGGAAAAGAAGGGAGTCTGTTGGAAGTCGTGGGAGCGCCTCTGTGTGCCTAAAATTTTTGGCGGAATGGGGTTCCGTAAACTTCACCAATCTAATTTAGCACTGCTGGTGTAGACACCGGGGTCGGAGGACCAATGAAGAAAAATTATAAAAAGGGATCCAAATCAGTCGATTGAAATAAATGATGAGTCAATAAAAATAATAATGAAAAAAAACGTTGTTCGAAGGAACCGTGGAGACCGGTTTGATCGAATTCGGAAATCGAATCGAGATGACGGGCGAATCGGTTCCGCGAGTGAAATCTTAAATCATCTCGCCGAGTTCGGGGTATTTCACACCCTTTCCTTACTAATTTTATTATTAATAAAATCTCGGGATGATAGAGGGTTTTATTTTGGTATTCAAGCAATCCAAAGAATATATATATATATATTTGGTTTTGTAAAAGGATCAATTTTATAAGAGCTAATAAAATCGGTTTTGACGAAAATCAATCGTTATTGATTTTGGTTGTTTTTAGATGTATTTTATTTAGTTAAACGTATTTATTTTTTTTAGTATATATAAACGCGGCCCCGCCGGGGCCGGTATTTACGTCACGGGCCGTTGGACGGCCCCTGACGAGGGCTGGGCAGCCCTCCCTGCACTTGGCATTCGACCAAGTGCAGCAAATGCACTTGGCCGAATGCCAAGTGCATTTGTTAGCTTTTATTTAAAAATAAAAAATAAAAAAATAAAAAAATGAAATAACAAATAATAATGATAATGATAATAATAATAATCATAACAATAAAGCCATCTAGCTTACCTTTGGCTCCAAGTTGGCTTGGAGCCAAAAATAAATTATGTTTGGGGCTCCATATGCCTATAAATAGGATGGAGTCCCAAGGCATTAGGGAGGAAGAAAAAAACCCAAACCCCTGGAGAAATTCGACGAGATCCGAATTTGCCCAAAAACCCAAAAAACCGACTCAAAACACTATCAATCGACTTGATTTGGCATCTCCATTACCGATTGAGAGGTAATAATCCGAGGAACTAGACCCGTTTACTCTTTCATTTCATTCTTTATTACGTTTTTATTGTTTAGATCTACTCATTTACTCTTTTATTTGCACTTTTATTGCTTAAACTTGTCAAATTAATTTTCTCCTTTCATTCTACAAACACTTGAGTTTGGATCTAAAATAAAAACCTCGTTTTATGTCCCAATACGAACCGTGACCCCATTTAGGGGTAGTTCAGGACTAAAACGTTGTAGATCTAGATTTAGAAAATGTTTTAATTAACGTTTTAAAATAAAACATCGTTTTGGGAGTTTCCGTTATAGACTATGACCCGATTCGGGTAGTTCGGAGGCCAAAAATGATAGAATAGATTAGATCTAAAGCTTTTGAATAAATTTGGAAACTGTTAAGAGCTGTTTCTGTAATTTCACTTTTTTTGTCGGTAAAGGCGGTTTACTGACGGATTTTCCGTCGGTAAAGCTGCTGGAATTCGGAAAAAAATGCATTTTTAACCCTTTTTTCTTAACTTTTTGATATTTGGTCCCTAATATATGTATATATAATTATGTAATTATTTTATTAAAATCATTTTGGCGTATATAACTAATAATTATCTATTATATATTTACTCATTTTGTGTTTGGGTATTATTTATATTAATCTAACTTTGTAAAAATATATATATGTATATATAGGTTTTCTTTAAGCCCATTTAAGCTATATCTAATTATTATTTTTGTGGATCATTTGCTTGGCCCATTTGGAATGATTTATAAATGCTTTTGGGTTATTATATATTATTTTGGGTATTGATATTGGGATGTACTTTTAGGTGGGTTAATTTCCATATAGCTATTGTGTAAAAACTAATTTGGGGTTAAATGTTATTTTCTCATTCATGAACTTTATTCATTATTTTTACATGTTTTGAATTAGGATAAAAAGTATATTATACTGAGTGTTATTTTCCTTTTTATTAGCATATATCAATAACTATAGTACATATTATGTTTTTACTTTATTTTTAATCTATAGGTGTAATCACCATCTTTTACTAAAAAGGTATATACATGTATATATTCCTTTTTTATTCTTTAGACATTTATATGTATATTTTAAATTGGTTTTGTTTGGTAATTGTGATTTAATTTGTTGTGATTATGATAAGTAAAGATTCAATTGAGTGAAAAAAAGGGAAATAAACCACAAAAAAGAGACTTCAATTTGATTATTTAAACTAAAGAGTTTTTCAGAGATTCTTAATGTAAATAAAAAGGTTTTTCGTCGTTTTAAATCGCTTTCTAAAAATATCACGTTTTAAAACCTTAATTCGTTCCAATGACGGATTAAGCGAACCTTGTAATTAAAATCGTTTCTTTTCATTGTAAATAATGAAGTTTTGAATCGTTTTCCTAACTAAACAGTTTTATACAAAATAAATGAACTTGTATGCTTAATCACGTTTTTGGTTAAAACTTCTTGTTCAAACGTTTTCAAACGCTCGAGTCGTTCCAACGGCGATTCGAGTCGATGTCATGTAAATTAACGGGGTTTTGAAATGTACCTAAATCGTTCCAACAGCGATTAAGGTACGAACCATGTAAATAAACTCGTTTTTCGGGGAGTGAGATTAGCTTAGAGTTAGTGTATAGTCTAAAGCATAAAATCACACTGTGAATAAATCAATTCTCTCTTCTCCCCCTCTCTCTCCTGTATACTTTAAATTTATGCAAAATGGGTGATTCTTTACTAAAATGGCTTTCAATAACATGCTCAAAACGGTTTTCAAAGCGAGAAAGAAAAGGTTTCAAATGAATTTTAAACTTAAAGAAATATGCGATTAGTCCGTTATCGCCTAACACGCTGAGTAGGAGGCCGGTGGTTCATAACCGGGCGATGTCGGGGTGCCTAGTAGCCTTTCTCCGGAAAGGAGCTAGCCTTCTCGGCTCGTATCTAAGTTTCCCGAACCCTCACCGGTCTCCCGCAAGGGATCGGTGTTCATTTTCCCATTCGTGGGTGCGACTCTTCCATACTCCGAGCTCCGGTCCTGCCGAGCAGCTTAATTCCACGATTGGTTGCTTTCGGCGCCAATCACCGCTTACGTCGCCATGAGGTGTCCACACCCCGGTACGTCCGGGAGAGGCCGTTCGGCACCTTGTCTAACAAGTGGCGACTCTGCTAGGGAAGCGAGAAATTTGATTCCGGAAGGCGTGTATTAAGCCCTTAACGTGGACGGATCGTATTATTTCTTTTCGTATGCATTCATAAGCATTATTGCAAACCTTTTGGGTAATTTCCGCGAAACCTCTAGCGAGAGTCCATTCGTCGCTCGAAAGAGGCTAGTGTAAGTTCCCCCTTAGAGTAAGGCGCCAAAGGGTCCCCATCCATTCGTTAGGGGAGAATTTGTGCGGTCCTGTGAGGTCCCGCGATCAGCCATGTCAGCATATAGTAGCCTTAGAAGTTGCCATAGGATTACCCGTTACTATTTTTGGTGTGATGAATGAATCAGTTCGTGTTTTCAAATTGCCATGATACGTGTCTAAATCCTAAAATATATAAAGAAAATAAAACGATACGTTAATATATACTCTTAAACCGATATACAAACTACCCCAAAACATCGAAACGATTCGAACTAAAGACGACTTAGTCATATCGTATGAATGAACTTGTGCGACCCGCCTGGTCCCTTTCCGTGTCCTGAAGAAGGCACATGTTCAGGAAATACGTTGTGACGTAAGCACGTATTAATACGAATCGGTTTTGGTATTAAGGATAGTTATATCTCGATTCAAAAGACTATATTAACGATAGTCGTTATTTACATTCTTTAGATACGTTGGGATAAAACGAAATTATGACAAAACAAAAACAAAGAACATTTCTGTTTAGAATGACCCCGTTGTAACGTAAAGAGTTTAATAAACGTGGCCCGTCCCTTCTGAATAAAAAATGAACTCTTACGTTACGCCTTGTGTTGTTCTTAAGAGAAATGGGTGTATCCGCGAAGGTGATTAAGAAAATAAAAGCAAAATAAACAAACGACCAAAATCATTCCGTATCTACGATGTATATCAATCTTGAGAGTAGTTAAAGAAAATGAACCAATGTCGTTAAATATGTGCCTCAAACTGGTATATACGCCGTTTAAAATCACGAAGCCGAATTAAGCTAAAAAACCGCATTATCGCACCATATGGACGAGACTGTGGGTTTGACTAATGGCTCGATCATTTCGACCGTTACCAAAACCACAAGAAATATGGCCCGATTGGCGTGTTTGCTCAATTCGTGTCTAAATGAGGAGAGCGGTAATATCCCTGCTTCGAATAAGCATGCGATTCAACGAAACGTTGATTTTCTATAACCACACTAGGATAGTATATCCCGTAAATTGGAAGAAATAAAGAGTTGTTAATAGCCGAAGGATTATCGTGCGCTCGAATAAGACTCGCCGTCTTTTTCACGTAGCCAAAACGAGCGAGCGGATCCTTGACGCTAAAAACAAACGCGTTACGCGATGAGTCCGTTCCCTAAGGAAAAAATCCGAAAAGTGATTTCATCATTAAACAAACACGTGGTTGCGTCTCTCGATAGATCCAAAAGATCCCGTCGTAATCCAAAAATCGAGACACGAACCCACGCGAATAAAAGGGAACGAGTCATTGTCAATAACGAATGATTGAACTAGAAGAATAGCTTGTACCACGTCTAAAATCCGAGATGCGCTCAAAGGGAGTCAAAACCCAAACTAATGCATCTCGCAAAATGACAAAAGACGAGTTATTCTGAAAGGACAATCCAACTTGGTCGATATCTTAGTCACTAAACGTTGATATGTCAAAACGAACTGTATTGTCTGATGAATGATTTACTTTTCCGCAATAATCGACGGCATCACGCGTCCCCTGGATCACAATGTGGGCCCCAAACGAAAGTCCTAGGAAAGAGACTTGGACCAACGAGTGTGTGGAGGAATAAGGGTGGAAGAGAGATGTTGTGATACGTGTAATTAGACTAACGTTTGTTCTTCTTATCTTATATATCCGTAAATAATAAACGCACACACCACGAATCATGCATATAAAATCATGCATACATACTAATGGATACCGTTCGCGCAGACTTCATCATTAAGCGGTTGTGGTTTTGCGAGAGTAACCGGCTAGTCAGGCAGTTTGATCAGCTACAAATTGACAATTCCGAATCGGCAGTTGTGGCTTCTGAATCATCTTCGTCCGAGTATACTCAGTCTTCTGCCAGTATGTCTGCGACCGACGAAAAGGTGGCCGAATTGGAAAACTCTGTGAACAACATTAATGATCAGTTGGCCGCAATTTTGGCCCAGCTCGCTGAGCTAGCATTGAAGCATAACAAGAGTGGTAGCAAACGCACTGAGAATGAAGTGAACACCGATCCCCGCTTCGGGAATGAGGATGACTATCAGGATTATATCCAGAAACAGCTTGAGAAAGAGAAGGCTAAGGAAGAGGAGTGGAAGCAGCACATCACTCAGGAAGTGCAGGATCTGCGTGGGGGAAGTTCCGGGAGTCAAGACTTTTATAATTTGAAGAACTGCTTGTCGGCAACGGCTTTGACCTTGAAATTCCGGCTCCCGGACATGAAGAAGTTCGATGGAACCGGGGATCCCACGGCTCACATGAATCAGTATGTCGCAGTAATGAAGCACACGATCCTAACTGAGGATCAAGTCCTGGGACTATTCAATACCTATCTGGAGGGAGCGGCCCTCGTATGGTTTCATGCATTGCCGCTGGTGACGAAGAGAGATTGGAAGGAGTTGGCAAAGTCATTCATCGCCCAATATAGTTTCAACACTATGCTTGAGGTTACTCTGAAGGAGCTGGAGAGTACTAAGCAACAAACTGGTGAGTCTTTTTCCGATTTTGTGAGGAGGTGGAGAGCCAAGGCAGCAATCATGAAGCAGAAGCCGCTTGAGCAGGATCAGATCCGAATGGTAGTTGGTGACACGTTTCCGTATATTAAGAATGAGCTGCGGTATATGCCTTTTACCGATTTCAATCAGATGTATAGTTGTGCCTTGACAGTTGAGGGGGATGGAGAGCCGAAGAAAGCTTACACTAAGTGGACGAAGTCTGGATATAGTGCCGGAGGGCCAAGTGCGAGTACAGAATCAGCCGCAGTGAAAGTGCTTGAACTTAACGCTATCGAGAAGAGGCAGTTCACCAAGTTTGATCAAAGCTACGCAAAAGTTTTCGAACGATTGCAGAAAAGGGGATTGTTGAAAGCCCTCACTACTAATGGCAAAGCACCGTCTACTCCTCAGATGCAAGCTAGGGGGTACTGTGAGTTCCATAGCAACTACGAGCACACTATTGAGAACTGTGAGAGGTTGAAGCATGAGATTCAGAATTTGATTGAGGAGAAAAAGATAGCTGATCCATCATCAGCAAACCCTTCCACTAGGCGCAATCCATTTCCTAATCATAGGGTAAGTATGATCGAATCCGGGCTCGAGGAGAGTACGGTGGTAGAATCCTTTGAGGAGGATGAAGAGGAGTTGTTGGACTTCGATGAGAAAATGATGATAGGAAGCGGATTGTATGTGTCTTTTCTGGGAGAGGAAACAGCGGGCGAGATGATAGATGAGGAATTGGGCGATGGAGCACCATATGACGAAGATGACACCGAAGAGACCGGGCAGGGGGTCATCTCGGAGAATTATTCTTGAGTTAAAGATATTCAGTGGGGTGGAGGACCCTGAGGTCCACTTGTATGAGTATATGTGTGCTATGTTTGTTGAACCGTTTGGGATTAATGAGATCGCTCAGTGGTTCCACCCTTCGTGGATAGGCGAGCCTTTGGAGTGGTTCCGATCCTTGCCTGATTCCATCAAGGGTGATTGGTCACAATTGGCAAGTTTATTCTTGGAAAAGTATAAGAAGGCTAAAGAGAGAGCGGCAGAAAGTAGCGCAATGCAGGTTGGGCCCATCAAGCGCCCGTTGCCAGCAGTTAGTAAGTATAATGGCAACAAAGACCCTATGGAGCATTTGCACTTCTACTTGTCAGTGATGGGGCCGTTGGGCTTCAAAGGGGAGGAAATCATGAGTTTGTTTTACAACTCGTTGGTAGGAGAATCGCTGGTGTGGTATATGTCTCTTCCGATGAATGTTAAGGTGAACTGGGCTGAAATGACTAAGAGATTCATCAAGAAATGCACCGCATGGGGACATCCAGAGGAAATGCCTGAGTCACTCGATGAGGAGACACCTGAGGCAGTATTAACCATGGCTAAGTACAAGGGAGATGAGAACCCCATCGATCATGTAAACCGTTTCCGTGCCTACATGTTTGACGCGGGACTCTATCGAAGTGAGTTGGTTCAGCATTTTCCAAAGACACTCATAGAAGAAGCTTTGATGTGGCACCGAATGCTCTCGGCAAAGACAAAAGGGGACTGGGGGTCCCTCATGGAGGCCTTTGTGCAAAGGTATGAGATGTACATTCCGTGGACGGGGTCGTTGGAAGATTTAGAAAGGATCAAGCAATTTCCCGAAGAAACATTTGTGGATTACGCAAGAAGGTGGAGGTTCAAGTATGCTTCACGTCAGGTCACCTTGAGCGATCAGGAGCAACTCATGTGCATCTGAAAGGGTGCTATTCCACTTGTGGCAAAGAGGTTGAGTAGGGTGTTCTTGAAGGATTATGATGAGGTTATAGGATGGGCTCGGTATGGATCGTCGGACCCTTCCTACGTAAATCCGAACGTCCCTCACGTGATGGATCTGATTGTTGTGGATATCTGGGGAAGTTCCTCGGAAGAGGAAGGTATCAATTAGAAAGCTCCAATCCATATCTGGGATGAGTCTAATGACGATCTGGAAATTTCCGTAATGGTAGAGTCGGGCCGAGGCACCGAGGGAAAGAATCTGCCCGGATTTAAGATCTTCAACGATGTTACTGACTGGGGCAAAGGAAAGCCAAGTTGCTTCATAGAGGGGATCATGATGCTTGACCTAAATGCTGAGGAGCAGGTGATCACTATTGAGGCCACTGTGGGAGCGGTGGATGAGCCCAGTACCTCTAAGACTTATGAGAAACTCGAGAACCCTGTTGATGACAACTAGATTACCGCTTTGTTTGAATCTGATGATGTACTCACCAATACTATCAATGAAATGAATTCTGATTTTGCTTACTTGCTTGATGTTGATTCTGATTATTCCATGCATTCTCATTCATATAACATGCCTACATTTGAAATCAATACAATAGAAATGTCAACTTTCAATCTTGGAACGGATGAAAATCCTAAACTTATACAAATTGCTCAAGAATTAACTATTGAAGAGAGGAAAGAATTTGAGAGAATAATTAAAAAAAAAATACGAAATAGTGTTTGCTTGGACGTAGAAGACATGCCTGAAACCAATAAATCCATCGTAGCTCACCGTATTCCAAAATACCCCGATGCTAAACCCGTAAAGCAAAAGCTCCGATGCATGAGGCCAGAATGGGTAGATAAGATCAGGGAAGAAGTGAAGAAACAGTTAGAGGTAGGTTTCATCAAAGTAATTGAATATCCGCCGTGGGTGGCAAATGTAGTGCCAATCGCAAAGAAGGATGGTAAGGTGCGAATGTGCGTCGACTATAGAGATCTCAACAAGGCTTGAAGATGAATTCGCATTGCCTCACATCGATGTATTGATCGACAGTGCAGCATCAAGCGTCTTGCACACGAATGTGGATGGCTTCATGGGCTACATGCATGTTCAGATGGCCGAGAAGCACAAAGCAAAGACCTCGTTCACTACTGAGTGGGGGACATGTTGCTATAGAGTAGTGCCATTTGGTTAAAAAAAATGTCGGGGCAACTTATCAGCAAATGGCTACGACACTGTTCCACGACATGATACACAAAGAGGTGGAGGTCTATGTGGATGACATGATGGTCAATTCGGATACAAGAGAAGGGCGCTTCGTAGCACTTGAGAAGTTTTTAGCCCGAATCGCAGAATGCAAGCTAAGGTTGAACCCGAAGAAGTGCTTCTTTGGCGTTTCATCGGGGAAAATCCTAGGCTACGTAATCAGTAACAAGGGGATTGAGGTGGATCCCGATAAAGTGAAAGCCATACAGGAAATGTTGGCACTGAAGAATGAGAAAGAAGTGAGAGGATTCCTGGGGCAGGTTCAGTATATCAGTCGATTCATAACATGACTCACCACAATCTGCGAACCAATCTTTAAGCTGCTACGGAAATATCAACCCACGGTTTGGAACGATAAGTGCCAGCAAGCGTTGGAAAGTGTCCGGACCTATTTGAATAATCCACCGGTTTTGAGGCCGTCTAAACTCGGAAAACCACTTCTCCTCTTTGTAGCGATTGAGGAGCGATCCATTGGAGCAATGTTGGCCCAGGAAGGGGACACCGGTATGGAGCATGCGGTGTATTATTTGAGTAAGAAGTTCCTGGAATACGAGCTTAAGTATAATATGATCGAAAAGACATGCGTGACAGTAGTATGCCTAACGAAGAAGCTGCGACACTATTTTCAGTCTTACAAAGTGATCATTATTTCCCGGATGGATCCCGTGAAGTATCTGTACCGAACTCCATCCTTAATCGGAAAGCTGGCCCGATGGTTGTTGCTTCTGTCAGAATTCGACATCGAATATGTAACGAAGAAGGTTATCAATGGGAGAGCCGTAGCAGAATTTCTGGCCAATCAGCCCCTAAGTGCGGAAGAAGAGGAGACGAACTATGATTTCGCCGACGAGCATTTGAGCGCCATAGAGGTTATACCGTGGAAAATGTTCTTCGACATCGCAGTTAATTTAAGTGGAGCAAGGGTAGGAGTGTTACTTATCTCGCCAGAAGGGGAAAGGATCCCAATGGCAAAGAAGTTATCGTTCCCTCTCACTAATAATACGGCCGAGTATGAAGCGTGCGTCTACGGGTTAGAGTCTTTAGCAGCATTGGGAGCATCGTACGTTGAAATCTGGGGCGACTCAAAGCTGATTATCAAACAAGCACAAGGAAACTGGGAAGTAAAGGAAGAAAGGTTGCGCCCATACCTAGACCAGCTGGAGGGGTTGGCACAGAGATTCAGCGAGTGCCGCTTTTATCACATTCCCCGAGCACAGAACCAAGCAGCGGATGCTTTGGCCACCTTGGTGTCGGTGTGGGATAATCCACGGAATCTTGCCTCAAAGCCTTTGGTGCTAAAAAGGTCCCACAAACCGTGCTATGAAGATGTAATGTTGTTAGGAGTAGATGAGAAGCCTTGGTACTTCGACATTGTGAATTTCATGAAAAACAGGACTTATCCAGCAGAATCAGAACTTAAGGATCAGGCTGTGATCAGGAGGTTAGCTCATCAGTTCGTCATCCACAATGATTTGCTTTACAAAAAGCATACCGATGGATTACAATTGAGATGCTTGGACGAGGGAGAAGCCCGTGAGGCAATGGAGTCGGTACACTCAGGAATTTGTGGAGCCAATATGGGAGGAGCAAGTGACTCTCCTCGCCCGATCGCCACGCCCTCCTGTACTCTTCGGCCCATAGAATGGAGGCCTCCCTGTAAAGAAAAATAGGAGGGAAGCAATGTAAAAAAGGAGAAAGAAAAAAAAGAGAAAATATATATACATTCATTCATAATCATGTGCATACATATCACTACACTAGGTTATACAATACTCACCAAATGATGGGCGTGACTTAAGTCAAGCCGCACGCAGAAATACTTGGATAGCTCCATGAAATTTGTGCAAGTCTAGGCAGGCTTCGATAGGCAAATTAGGATTCGATCTATGGGCACAGGCCCCGCTACAGACTGCGGTCTCCGGCATTATCAATGGGCACAGGCCCCGCTACGGACTGCAGTCTATGGCATCATCAATGGGCACAGGCCCTACTACGGACTGCGGTCTACGGCATTATCAATGGGCACAGGCCCCGCTACGGACTGCGGTCTATGGCATTATCAATGGGCACAGGCCCCACTACGGACTGCGGTCTATGTCATTATCAATGGGCATAGGCCCCGCTACGAACTGTGGTCTATGGCATTATCAATGGGCACAAGCCCCGCTACGGACTCCAGTCTACGGCATGAAGCGACTGCAGTCACAACCTCTCGGACAAGTGATAAAACCCAAATATCAAAGCGACTGCGGTCAAAACCTCTTGGACGAGGTCTCAATTCCAACTCTCGGATGAGTAATAAAGCCCAGCTATCATCAACGAAGAGCACCTGCGATCGATGTAGAGATTAAGGTCGAACGGTTAATTTGGAGATATGCGAAAGAAGCAAACGCCTGCGATCGATGTATAGATTAGGGTCAGATGTTCGATTTGGAGATCTGCAATACAAGGAAACGCCTGCGATCGATGTAGAGATTAGGGTCGAACGATGGATTTGGAGATATGCAAACGAAAGGACGCATGCGATCGATGTATAGATTAGGGTCGAATGTTCGATTTGGAGGTCTGCAATACATGAAAACGCCTGCGATCGATGTAGAGATTAGGGTCGAATGATGGATGTGGAGATACGCAAACGAAAGGACGTCTGCGATCGATGTGGAGATTAGGGTTGAATGATTAATTTCAAAACGAAAGAGTACCTGCAGTCGAGATAAAGACTAGGGTCGCTAGAAAAAGCAACTTTACCTGCGGTCGAGATAAAGACTAGGGTCGCTAGAAAAAGCAACTTTACCTACGGTCGAGATAAAGACTAGGGTCGCTAGAAAAAGCAACTTTACCTGCGGTCGAGATAAAGACTAGGGTCGCTAGAAAAAGCAACTTTACCTGCAGTCGATGTGAAGACTAGGGTCGCTAGAAAAAGCCATTTACCTGCGGTCGATTTAGACTAAGGTCGCTAGAAAAAGCTATTTACCTGCGGTCGATTTAGACTAGGGTCGCTAGAAAAAGCCATTTACATGCGGTCGATTTAGACTAGGGTTGCTAGAAAGAGCCATTTTACCTGCGGTCGATTTAGAGACTAGGGGCCCTAGAGGAGCGTTCGCCGACAGCCGATTCAGAGGCAAGGACAGGACAGCCAAAGTGAAGATTGAAGACAAGATAGGAACTTGCGACATGGAGATCAGGTATTTCTCCTCCCACTCTATAGGTGTCTTTTACTTTAATATATTTCGCATTGCATGTGTTGCATTCATGAAAAAGTTTTTTTTCAAAAAGCACACACGTCACTGTCAAAAATAGAAAGTAGGGGCAACTGTAGACACCGGGGTCGGAGGACCAATGAAGAAAAATTATAAAAAGGGATCCAAATCAATCGATTGAAACAAATGATGAGTCAATAAAAATAATAATGAAAAAAAAACATTGTTCGAAGGAACCGTGGAGACCGGTTTGATCGAATTCGGAAATCGAATCGAGATGACGGGCGAATCGGTTCCGTGAGTGAAATCTTAAATCATTTCGCCGAGTTCGGGGTATTTCACACCCTTTTCTTACTAATTTTATTATTAATAAAATCTCGGGATGATAGAGAGTTTTATTTTGGTATTCGAGCAATCCAAAGACTATATATATATGGTTTTGTAAAAGGATCAATTTTATAAAAGCTAATAAAATCGGTTTTGACGAAAATCAATCATTATTGATTTTGGTTGTTTTTAGATGTATTTTATTTAGTTAAACGTATTTATTTTTTTTAGTATATATAAACGCGGTCCCGTCGGGGCCGGTATTTACGTCACGGGCCGTTGGACGGCCCGTGACGAGGGCTGGGCAGCCCTCCCTGCACTTGGCATTCGACCAAGTGCAGCAAATGCACTTGGCCGAATGCCAAGTGCATTTGTTAGCTTTTATTTAAAAAAAAAATTAAAAAATAAAAAAATGAAATAACAAATAATAATGATAATGATAATAATAATAATCATAACAATAAAGCCATCTAGCTTACCTTTGGCTCCAAGTTGGCTTGGAGCCAAAAATAAATTATGTTTGGGGCTCCATATGCCTATAAATAGGATGGAGTCCCAAGGCATTAGGGAGGAAGAAAAAAACCCAAACCCCTGGAGAAATTCGACGAGATCCGAATTCGCCCAAAAACCCAAAAAACCGACTAAAACACTATCAATCGACTTGATTTGGCATCTCCATTACCGATTGAGAGGTAATAATCCGAGGAACTAGACCCGTTTACTCTTTCATTTCATTCTTTATTACGTTTTTATTGTTTAGATCTACTCCTTTACTCTTTTATTTGCACTTTTATTGCTTAAACTTGTCAAATTAATTTTCTCCTTTCATTCTACAAACACTTGAGTTTGGATCTAAAATAAAAACCTCGTTTTATGTCCCAATACGAACCGTGACCCCATTTAGGGGTAGTTCGGGACTAAAACGTTATAGATCTAGATTTAGAAAATGTTTTAATTAACGTTTTAAAATAAAACATCGTTTTGGGAGTTTCCGTTATAGACTATGACCCGATTCGGGTAGTTCGGAGGCCAAAAATGATAGAATAGATTAGATCTAAAGCTTTTGAATAAATTTGGAAACTGTTAAGAGCTGTTTCTGTAATTTCACTTTTTTTATCGGTAAAGGCGGTTTACTGACGGATTTTCCGTCGGTAAAGCTGCTGGAATTCGGAAAAAAATGCCTTTTTAACCCTTTTTTCTTAACTTTTTGATATTTGGTCCCTAATATATGTATATATAATTATGTAATTATTTTATTAAAATCATTTTGGCGTATATAACTAATAATTATCTATTATATATTTACTCATTTTGTGTTTGGGTATTATTTATATTAATCTAACTTTGTAAAAATATATATATGTATATATAGGTTTTCTTTAAGCCCATTTAAACTATATCTAATTATTATTTTTGTGGATCATTTGGTTGGCCCATTTGGGATGATTTATAAATGCTTTTGGGTTATTAGATATTATTTTGGGTATTGATATTGGGATGTACTTTTAGGTGGGTTAATTTCCATATAGCTATTGTGTAAAAACTAATTTGGGGTTAAATGTTATTTTCTCATTCATGAACTTTATTCATTATTTTTACCTGTTTTGAATTAGGATAAAAAATATACTATACTTAGTGTTATTTTTCTTTTTATTAGCCTATATCAATAACTATAGTACATATTATGTTTTTACCTTATTTTTAATCTATAGGTGTAATCACCATCTTTTACTAAAAAGGTATATACATGTATATATTCCTTTTTTATTCTTTAGACATTTATATGTATATTTTAAATGGGTTTTGTTTGGTAATTGTGATTTAATTTGTTGTGATTATGATAAGTAAAGATTCAATTGAGTGAAAAAAAGGGAAATAAACCACAAAAAAGAGACTTCAATTTGATTATTTAAACTAGAGAGTTTTTCAGAGATTCTTAATGTAAATAAAAAGGTTTTTCGTCGTTTTAAATCGCTTTCTAAAAATATCACGTTTTAAAACCTTAATTCGTTCCAATGACGGATTAAGCGAACCTTGTAATTAAAATCGTTTCTTTTCATTGTAAATAATGAAGTTTTGAATCGTTTTCCTAACTAAACAGTTTTATACAAAATAAATGAACTTGTATGCTTAATCACGTTTTTGGTTAAAACTTCTTGTTCAAACGTTTTCAAACGCTCGAGTCGTTCCAACGGCGATTCGAGTCGATGTCATGTAAATTAAGAGGGTTTTGAAATGTACCTAAATCGTTCCAACGGCGATTAAGGTACGAACCATGTAAATAAACTCGTTTTTCGGGGAGTGAGATTAGCTTAGAGTTAGTGTATAGTCTAAAGCATAAAATCACACTGTGAATAAATCAATTCTGTCTTCTCCCCCTCTCTCTCCTGTATACTTTAAATTTATGCAAAATGGGTGATTCTTTACTAAAATGGCTTTCAATAACATGCTCAAAACGGTTTTCAAAGCGAGAAAGAAAAGGTTTCAAATGAATTTTAAACGTAAAGAAATATGTGATTAGTCCGTTATCGCCTAACACGCTGAGTAGGAGGCCGGTGGTTCATAACCGGGCGATGTCGGGGTGCCTAGTAGCCTTTCTCCGAAAAGGAGCTAGCCTTCTCGGCTCGTACCTAAGTTTCCCGAACCCTCACCGGTCTCCCGCAAGGGATCGGTGTTCATTTTCCCATTCGTGGGTGGCGACTCTTCCATACTCCGAACTCCGGTCCTGCCGAGCATCTTGATTCCACGATTGGTTGCTTTCGACGCCAATCACCGCTTACGTCGCCATGAGGTGTCCACCCCCCGGTCCGCCCAGGCGAGGCCGTTCGACACCTTGTCTAACAGCTGGCTAAACAGGCATGTCGCCTTTTAAAGTACCATGCATCCCTTGTTGCCCGTTTATACAGAGCTAGGTATTATCCTAATTCAGATTTCGCCTCTGCAGAATTATCTCACAATCCTAGTTTTATATGGTGGAGCATTATGACGGCTAAAGATTTGGTAATTTCCAAAGCTAGGAAAGTTGTCGGCACAGGCTCACAAATTGACATTTGGCAGGACCCTTGGCTTCCGGATCCTGACAACCCTTATGTGGAAAGCGAAAGGCTTGATGGAGTTGAATTAGAAACTTTTGCTGATCTCTGGGTCCAGAATGGGACCTCTTGGGATGAAAACTTGATATCAGGACTCTTCACGGATCGAGATTGCAGTCTGATCAGACAACTGCCTTTAAGCGGCAGGCAGGTGGCTGACGCCTAGGGTTGGTTTGGAGATAGGAGGGGGCGTTACAATGTGAAGGATGGTTATCATGAGCTCTGTCGAATTAGTCCGGTGCCTACTACTTCGTTCCCATGGCAGAGATTGTGGGGCATTCAAGCTCCTCCGAAAGCTAAGCATCTTGTTTGGCGAGGGCTTACGGATTGCTTACCTACATGGGAAGCGCTCAGACTCAAACACATAGTCGTCTACAACGGTTGCCCCCTTTGTTGTGGTGCTATGGAGGATAACTATCATGCCATTGTCGATTGTTATTTTGCCAAAAAGTTTTGGAATCATACGTCTATTGGTGATCAAAGCGCCCGCTTCAGTAACCTTGGGGATTTTTCATCATTTTTGCTAGAAAATAAGTCAAAGGAAGAGTTGGGCTTAGCTGCGTTGATTTGCTGGTTCATTTGGATGAATATGAAGGATTACATATGGAATAATAAAATAGCTACAACAAAAGTTCTGGGAAATAGTTCTGTTTCTTTGATTGAAGCTTGGTCCCGTGCCCAGGTTCGTGTGCCTACTCATGGCACCAGTAGAGTAAATGAGCGTTGGTACCCCCCCAAACCTGGTTGGGTAAAGCTTAACTTTGATGCTGCAGTTTTTTCTGGTAATGGCTCGGCTGGCTGCGGTTTCGTGGTGAGGGATCAGGAAGGTTTCGTTGCTGGCGGGAATGCTTTGCTAGGCATCTGTTCTGATCCGTTTTTAGCAGAAATTATGGCGTGTCGGGCTGCTTTGCAATGGACCATCTCGCGTGGCTGGCCTTCCGTCGAAATTGAATCGGATTCGCAGCTGCTGGTCTGCGCTATCCAATCTGCTCGTCCTATTTCATCTGATCTCGACCTTATAATAGAAGATTGCACTTCCTTGTTGCAGCACTTTGGTTGTTATTCTTTTAGCTTTATTAAGCGATCAGCGAATAAAGTTGCCCATGAGTTAGCTCGGGCTTCCTATTCAACGACTAATCGTGAGGAATGGGTAATTGTCCCACCTCCTTTCATTTGTAACGCGTTATACGCTGATTACAATTGAATAAAGTTTCTTCCTCTAAAAAAAATAAAAATAAAGGCATGCTTTAGTATTGAATAATCATATGTGTTTTAAGCATTGGACCTTGGATAAAATGTAAAGATTTAATCATTATTTTAAATCATTGAATCCGAAAATCTAATCTTATTATAAGTGTACAGTAGTGCTCACTAGGTGTAATAGTTCTCTACCCTTTTATCCAAGACCACACAAGAGATAACTTGGTAGGGATGCAACTGGGCCGGAGAATACCCGTACCCATCGGAGCCCCGCCCCGACGGGGCAGGACCAATATGGTCCCCGTAGGCAGGTACGGGGCGGGGCTGGGAAATGGTATCCCTGCCCCGCGGGGATCCCCCGTACCCGTAATGCCCCGACGGGGATTCCCCATTTAGATATGAAAAATGTATACTTAAAATGTGAATAAGGAGGCTTGAACCTCTAACCAATTGTTACACAACTAAACGTCTTAACCATCTGAACCAATTCTATTTCTTATCAACCATTCTCTAATTAATTAAAACATATTAAAAACTTTAAATATTATAATTTTGTTAACCTAAAAACAAAACACCAACAACACGATTCCTCCCTCTGCTTTCTCTACCCACACCATTTCTTCTCTTCTGCTTCCAAAAAAACGACTCCATCGCCGCCGCCGCTAACCTCCACATCGCGCACGGCGCCACCCCGACCTCGCACCACCACCACCACCCCGACCTCGCACCACCACCACCCCGACCTCGCACCACCACCACCACCCCAACCTCGCACCACCACCACCCCGACCTCTATGTAACTGTCTCTATGTAATTATTTCTGGGTTCTTGCTTCTGCTTGTGTTTCTACATTGAATGATTTTTCTAGGTTCTTGCTGTTAGAGATAATACCAAGCTTCTGCTTGTGTTTCTACATTGCTGGAAAAATTATTTCCCCTATGTTCAACTCTTGAAAATGATAAGAGGAGAAAATGGGTAAACGGGGATTCCCCGTACCCGCGGGGATCCCCGTGGGGCGGGGACGGGGACCGTTTTTGTCCCCATTTATTTGACGGGGACGGGGACAGGGAATCCCCGTTTAGGCGGGGACGGGGATAGGAAACCAAATCCTCGCCCCACCCCGCCCCGTTTACATCCCTATAACTTGGCATATATATATAGGAGATGGGTCTTGTGAGAACCCTTTCCTAGATGAGAACTCACCTTAGGTGAGAACCACCCAAAACTACGTAGTTTTGGGTAAGGAAATTTAAAAAAAATGCTATCTAGGGGGATCGAACCTGAGACCCTGCATCTATACTCCACATTACTTACCACTAAGCTAATTATCTTTCTTGTATATTATGTGTCGCGCTGCTTAATATATTACGACCCTTTTAGCTTCCATTGTTTAATATTTGATGCATGCACTTATTAATATCAATTAAATGTGCATAATAATAAATTATTAATAAAAAAAGAAATATGCATAATAATGAATTATTAATAGAAAAAAAATGCAAAAACATGCTCTAATTTCTTATTTATTTAATTCCTCTATATTTTTGTAATTTATATTTTAAAATGTTAAGGACGATGTTCTAAATATTGTTACATATATTCTAAACTTTATAATTTGTGTTCTAAAAATTAAGTATAATGTTAAAAAAAAAAAAGTAAATATATGGACCATTTTTACATTTGTTCTATAATATAATTTATAACACTCATATTCTAAATAACATAATGTATGTTCTAAAAAACATAACACATGTTCTAAAGTTTATATTTTGTGTTCCAAAAATTAAATATAATGTTCTAAAAAAATCAGTAGATATCTCGATCGGTTTTTCATTTGTTCTATAATATAATTTATAACTCATGTTCGAAAAAACATAACACGTGTTCTAAAAAACATAACGTATGTTCTAAAAAATATGTCATACGTTCTAAACTTCATAGTTCCTGTTTTAAAAGTTAAAATATATGTTCTAACGTTTGTTTTAAAAAATATATAGTTTGTGTTCCAAAAATTTAAGTATAATGTTCTAAAAAAATCAGTAGATATTTCGATCGTTTTTTCACTTGTTCTATAATATAATTTATAACTCATGTTCGAAAAAACATAACATGTGTTCTAAAAAACATAACGTATGTTCTAAAAAATATGTCGTACGTTCTAACTTCATAGTTCGTGTTTTAAAAGTTAAAATATATGTTATAACGTATGTTTTAAAAAATATATAGTTTGTGTTCTAAAAATTAAGTATAATGTTCTAAAAAATCAGTAGATATCTGGATCGTTTTTTCATTTGTTCTATAATATAATTTATAACTCATGTTCGAAAAAACATAACACATGTTCTAAAAAACATAACGTATGTTCTAAAAAATATGTCATACGTTCTAAACTTCATAGTTCGTGTTTTAAAAGTTAAAATATATGTCCTAACGTATGTTTTAAAAAATATATTTTCCTATGTAACATAAATTACAAAAATATAAAGGAATTAAATAAATAAGAAATTAGAGCATGTTGTTAGATTTTTTTTTTATTAATAATTCATTATTATGCACATTTTTATTTTTTTTATTAATAATTCATTATTATGCACATTTCCTTTTTTCTATTAATAATTCATTATTATGCATATTTAATCGATATTAATAAGTGCATGCGTCAAATATTAAACAAAAAAACAATAGAAGCTAAAAGGGAGATGATATATTAATCAGCGCGCGAAATAATATACAAAAAGAGCAATTGGCTTAGTGGTAAACAACATGGAGCCTAGATAAATAGGTCTTAGGTTCGAACCCCTCTAATAATCAGTAGCATTTTTTCTTAATTTTCCTATATATATATATATATATATATCTCAATGGGTGAACCTTAATTATATTCAATATATTAGTGTTGAATATATAACAAGACCGTTAGATACAAGATTGTTTGGGAACCAATTGTATTGTTTCATCAAGGCTCTCTCAACAAGAGCTAAATCATGGGGTTTTTTTTAATTTTTGTTTTGCTTTAGACATGTTTAATCTTAATATATGTATTTCATTAAATTGTATTTTTACTTTACCTATATTTCCATTTGTTTATTAAGTTGTATTTTTATTTTATTTTATCTATACTTCCGTTTGAACATTAGTTGTCTTCACAAGTCTTTATGTTTTATATAACTGCCTTATATTATTTAGGCTGCTTGCCACTAAAAAACAATTATGAGATATTAATTGTTTGTAATTCATTTATTCAAAAAAAAAAATTGTTTGTAATTCATAAAAAGGATAAACTGAAGTAAGTTATTACTAAAAGATAGGGTCCATTTGGTTCAGCTGTTAGCTAATAGCTGTTGCGGTTGCTGTTAGCTGTTTGCAGTTGCAGTAAGCTGTTAGCTGTTTACAATTGCAGTAAGCTGTTAGCTGTTTAATTACTAGTGTTTGGTAAAATTATATTGAAATGCTGCTGTTCAGATTTAAAATGTCTAAAATGGACATTTTTAAATTAATCAACGATGAAATTATAAAAGGGAAAAATGTGAAAAAAATACCCATAATGTTTACAACTAGGAATAATTTAACTCTTAACGTCTAAAATGGTACAATTTTACCTATAACACTGGCAGTTAAGAGCAATTTATCCATAACATTGACAAGTTGGGTCAATTTCAAATATTATTAGAAAACATAGATATTTTATTTCTTATTCTACACCAATTGCACATATCAGTAGTTTTAAAAAAGAGATTTCATATTTTTTTTGTAATTTATTAATAAAATTGAAAATTAATATTTATAAATTCGGTGAAATATTTGAATTTTTTTTGTCCAACTTGTACAAATATTTTTTTTATTTTCTTAAAAAAAATTCATGTCTAATCATATGTTTGTAATCTGTTACTAACGACGATAAAATGGTACACATGTGAAGTGTAGATGATAATATTCATGACCAAGAAGGCAGTTTGATAAATTATTTCTCAAATTGACCCAACTTATCAATGTCAGTGGTGAAATTGATTTTGATTGCCAATATTAGGTGTATAATTGCACCGTAAAATTGCTCCTAGCTATAAATGTTAGGGGTATTTTTGCACTTTATCCTATTATAAAATAAAAAATGTGTTACGCAAATTAATAAAAATAATCTATATAAAAAATAAAAATTTCATTGAATGCAATAAAAAAAATATTCTTCCGGTAATTATTTTGTAGAAATATAAATAATGTTAAAGAATAAACATATTTTGTAGAAATAAAAAAGATAATTTTGTCAATAATAAATAACTACAAACAGATGTTTATGAAAAGCTCCAAATAGGAGCTTTTCGTGAAACGCTCCAAAACGCTGCAGATTTCAGAAAACATGCTAAACGTTGCGGTTATATAAACCTAACCAAACACTATTTTTCCTGCGGTTTGGAGTGAAACGATAAACGCTCCTCCGAAAAGCTAAAATAAACACCCCCATAGTGTGTAATCCATGAAATTAACATTTACATCATGTAAATATTGAGAATATTTCACCAGTTGATAACAAACAAGTACACCAATGAAAGTAATTCCAATTACATAATGTTAATATTTTATCTCTTTTAAATAGTTTTTTTAGTTAATAATGGATTTTAAGAAATTAAGAATATAATAGAGGCACCATAAAGAATAAATTAAAAAAAAGAAAGTAACTTTGTTTGTATAGATTAGGTTTCTTTGTTTAGTTTTTAGTAATCCTAGTGTTTATAGGGACAATTACAAAACTAGCCCAATTTTATAACCCATTTACATTTTTAGTCTAGTGCTCCAACTTTTTACAAATCTAGGCAGTTTTAGTGTATTTGGACAAAAATACCATTGTCTTCCTTATTCCCCCTTCTTCCCCATCAAACACATTCACCATTACTCATTCATCACACTTGCTCCACACTTTCCTTCTTCTCTTCTTTTTTTCTTTCCATTTTTTACAACACTTCATACAACAATCAAGTGAACAACAATGAAGTGAATAATCCAAGAGTTAAAGCTTTGTTCATTCATGTAAGTATGGTGTTGGGTTTGACCTAGATTTCAATTTTAATCTCAATACAATATCATATGTGTTTAATATGATGTATATGTCAAATTCAAACGAAAATAGTCTAGGGTTATGTATTTCGGACCCATTCAACCCATTGAAACTCTATATTTTTTCAATTTTTCGTGAACGTTTTTCTGGGATTTCCGACTTTGTCGTATCTGTCGCACCACGAAATAGTGCGACAATGGCCTGGTGCTTTAATGTTGTCGTATTTGTCGTATTTTTTCACAGTGCAACAGAATCCAGAAATATGATCATGTCGTACTTGTCGCATTTTTTTAGGGTGCGACAAACTCTCTTAGTATAAGCTTGTCGCTTTTATCGCATTTTTTTAGGGTGCGACAGACTCTCTTAGTATAAGCTTGTCGATCTTGTCGCTTTTGTTTGTTAATATGTGTTTTTTTCTCAAATGTAGAAGTATGTCGTTTGGAACTGTTCCCTGCATGTTATTGTGGCACGACCATTAGAAAACCGTTCGAGAAGATATGACATATGTGGGCGGTCAATCGAAGTTGTTCTGTCGATTTGCAAATGTTAAAAGCGAATGTGTACACTTCAGTAAGTATTGATGCAACCGATTTTGAACTACATATCTCCATGAAGTCGACATATGGTTCAAACAAAGTTCTTGGAATAGTAGCACCAATTCAAGATGATGAGGATGTTATGGTTTTTATAGACTATTGTCGTATGAATCCGACTGATTTGATTCCTCTATATGCTACCTTTATACCATGAAGAAATGATGAACAAAAAGACATACAAGGTCAGGAGACGAGGAAGCCCCAAGAAGAAGAGACACGAACAAAAGTTGTGCTTGTACAATCAAACCATGCTTCTACACACGAATTTGACGCCCATGGATTAGATGATATAATGGAGGATCGAATTTGGAATGATGATGATGATGAAGTACCTATTTGGCAGAGTGAAGCTAGCAGTGTCAAAATAGAGCCGCAAGTTGATCATGTCCCAAAATATACTGAGGATGATTCAAAAAGGCAAAGAAGAATGACTGATCCATTGCGGTGGATTCCAGAGGCCCCCAAAGCACCCGCATTGGCTATATAAAAACTTACAGATAAAGGTGCCTTTAGTTTAAAGGTGGATGATATTTTTGCCAACAAAGTAGAACTGCAAGATGCACTCGAGAAACATGCAATCTTGAATGTGTACCAATGGAAGGTATACAGATCTAACAAGTCAATGTTTGAAGTAAGAAGTACATATGTTGAAAAATGTAAATGGCGGGCTAGAGGTATTGTGATACCTGGTTCTGAAATGTTTAGACTTCGAAGAATGGATGGTATCGATCAACACACTTGTCCAAGAGATTAAATATTACCACACCATAGACAGGCGGGGAAACAAGTTGCTGGCAAACTGCTTCGAGATAAGTTTGATCTCTCGAATCGAGTGTAGCGACCAATTAACATTGCTGAAGATTTTCAAAATGATTACAAAATTAACATCTCTTACATGCAAGCCTGGATAGCAAGGAATTGGGCCATAGATGCTCAAAGTGGTTCACCTGAAGAGTCATACATGTTGTTGCCAGATTACTGTGGGACATTGAAGGCTAAGAACCCCGGTACGGTGATACATATTGAAACTGATGATGATGACCACTTCAAATGCTTTTTCCTTGCTTTTGGTGCTTCAATTAGAGTGTTTAAAGAACACATCCAGTTCTTTATGTTGATGGAACCTTTTTAAAAGGTAAATATCCTGGCACATTATTTGTTATTGTTGGTAAAGATGGTAACCCCTGGAGAAATTCGACGAGATCCGAATTCGTCCAAAAATAGGCATTAAGGGAGGAAGAAAAAAACCCGAACCCCTGGAGAAATTCGACGAGATCCGAATTCGCCCAAAAACCCAAAAAACCGACTCAAAACACTATTAATCGACTTTATTTGGCATCTCCATTACCGATTGAGAGGTAATAATCTGAGGAACTAGACCCGTTTACTCTTTCATTTCATTCTTTATTACGTTTTTATTGTTTAGATCTACTCCTTTACTCTTTTATTTGCACTTTTATTGCTTAAACTTGTCAAATTAATTTTCTCCTTTCATTCTACAAACACTTGAGTTTGGATCTAAAATAAAAACCTCGTTTTATGTCCCAATACGAACTGTGACCCCATTTAGGGGTAGTTCGGGACTAAAACGTTGTAGATCTAGATTTAGAAAATGTTTTAATTAACGTTTTAAAATAAAACATCGTTTTGGGAGTTTCCGTTATAGACTATGACCCGATTCGGGTAGTTCGGAGGCCAAAAATGATAGAATAGATTAGATCTAAAGCTTTTGAATAAATCTGGAAACTGTTAAGAGCTGTTTCTGTAATTTCACTTTTTCTGTTAAAGGTAGTTTACCGACGGATTTTCCGTCGGTAAAGCTGCTGGAATTCGAAAAAAATGCCTTTTTAACCCTTTTTTCTTAACTTTTTGATATTTGGTCCCTAATATATGTATATATAATTATGTAATTATTTTATTAAAATCATTTTGGGGTATATAACTAATAATTATCTATTATATATTTACTCATTTTGTGTTTGGGTATTATTTATATTAATCTAACTTTGTAAAAATATATATATGTATATATAGGTTTTCTTTAAGCCCATTTAAGCTATATCTAATTATTATTTTTGTGGATCATTTGCTTGGCCCATTTGGGATGATTTATAAATGCTTTTGGGTTATTAGATATTATTTTGGGTATTGATATTGGGTTGTACTTTTAGGTGGGTTAATTTCCATATAGCTATTGTGTAAAAACTAATTTGGGGTTAAATGTTATTTTCTCATTCATGCACTTTATTCATTATTTTTACATATTTTGAATTAGGATAAAAAGTATACTATACTTAGTGTTATTTTTCTTTTTATTAGCATATATCAATAACTATAGTACATATTATGTTTTTACCTTATTTTTAATCTATAGGTGTAATCACCATCTTTTACTAAAAAGGTATATATGTATATATTCCTTTTTTATTCTTTAGACATTTATATGTATATTTTAAATGGGTTTTGTTTGGTAATTGTGATTTAATTTGTTGTGATTATGATAAGTAAAGATTCAATTGAGTGAAAAAAGGGGAAAATAAACCACAAAAAGAGATTTCAATTTGGTTATTCAAACTAAAGTTTTTCTAGATATTCTTAAAGTGTAAATAAAAGGTTTTTCATCATTTCAAACGATTTCCTAAAACATCACGTTTTAAAACCTTAATTCGTTCCAACGACGGATTAAGTGAACCTTGTAATTAAAACCGTTTCTTAAATTGTACATAATGGAGTTTTGAATCGTTTTCTTATCCAAATGGTTTTGTACAAAAATAAATGGACTTGTATGCTTAATCACGTTTTCTTGTTGAAGCTTTTTATCTCACACTTTCAAACACTCGAATCGTTCCAACGGCGATTCGAGTTGATATCATGTAAATTAACGGGGTTTTGAAACGTACCTAAATCGTTTCAACGGTGATTAAGGTACGAACCATGTAAATAAACTCGTTTTGTGGAATGAGCTTAGCTTAGAGTTAGCGTATAATATGAAGTATAAATCACATTGTGAATAAATCAATTCTTTCTTCTCCCCCTCTCTCTCCTATGTACTTTAAATTTATGCAAAATGAGTGATTCTATACTAAAATGGCTTTTAATGACATGCTCAAAACGGTTTTCAAAGCGAGAAAGAAAAGGTTTCAAATGAATTTTAAACTTAAAGAAATATGTGATTAGTCCGTTATCGCCTAACACGCTGAGTAGGAGGCCGGTGGTTCATAACCGGGCGATGTCGGGGTGCCTAGTAGCCTTTCTCCGGAAAGGAGCTAGCCTTCTCGGCTCGTACCTAAGTTTCCCGAACCCTCACCGGTCTCCCGCAAGGGATCGGTGTTCATTTTCCCATTCGTGGGTGGCGACTCTTCCATACTCCGAGCTCCGGTCCTGTCGAGCAGCTTGATTCCACGATTGGTTGCTTTCGACGCCAATCACCGCTTACGTCGCCATGAGGTGTCCACCCCCCGGTCCGTCCGGGCGAGGCCCGTTCGGCACCTTGTCTAACAACGCGCAGGCCCTATTTCAAAAATACCAAAAGACTAAAAGAGGGTCCAAATATGTCCATAACTCCAAACATGCATAGACTCAATTAAATAAATTTAATTGGTTGATTACATAACTATTTTATGTAATATTTAGGTTAATCACATTAACTTATTAAATTAACTTTCATCCAATTTTACTTCTAATAGTTTCGTATCTTTATATTAAGGGTAATTAATTTATTAGTCCCTACATTTTAACAAAACACACTGTTTAGTCCCTATATTTTCAAAAACACATGATAAAGTCCCTAACTTTTTTCTCGATGAACTGTTTAGTCCCTAACGTTTTTCTCGGTGAACTGTTTAGTCCCTGCCGTTAGACTCTCGTGAAGATTTTGTTAGTTAATTTGGATTTGCGTTTTTCTTTTCCTTTATTTTCCTTTCCTTTAAACTCTAATGCATCTGAAATCAACTTTGAGTGTTCTTCTTCTTGATTTTCTTCTTAATCGTTCAAATTTGTAAGCATTAGGTATGTTCTTTTTCTTGTTCTCCACACAAATAGCTTCTTCTTCTAAATTGGATTTCCTCTTCTAAAGTTTGAAGGTAAATAGTAAAGGGTAATTTAGTCATTTTCGAAGTCATAAACGGTAAAAAATCTAACAAACAGACGGAAGGACTAAACAGTTCACTGAGAAAAAGGTTAGGGACCTTACCATGTGTTTTTGAAAATACAGGGACTAAACAGTGTGTTTTGTCAAAATATAGGGATTAATAAATTAATTACCCTTAGATTAATATAACTATACAAAACGTCAATTATGCACGTCCCAATTATTTTGATTTCAATTCATTTAATATTTTGATTTACAAATTGGTAAAACAAACTTTTAAACAAATTTTCATTCGATAATCAAAACTAGAAAACTATCAATTTTCGAAACATATATATTTAAAATATATTTAAAACTAATTTTAACTAATTAAAATTAAGTGGGTTTCGGGCCGGGGCCCGGGGTCGGGCTGTTGCCGTTTGGCAGCAGCCCTCTGGCGGTTGAAACGTCGCTGCCTTGCTGCAGCGGCGGCCAGATGCCGCACGCGGCTGCTGCCTCGCGACAGTGGATGGTCAGATCCGAATGGTAGTTGGCAACACGTTGCCGTATATTAAGAATGAGCTGCGGTATATGCCTTTTACCGATTTCAATCAGATGTATAGCTGCGCTTTGACAGTTGAGGGGGATGGAGAGCCGAAGAAAGCTTATACCAAGTGGACAAAGTCAGGATATAGTGCCGGAGGGCCAAGTGCGAGTACAGAATCTGCCGTAGTGAAAGTACTTGAACTTAATGCTATCGAGAAAAGGCAGTTCGCCAAGTTTGATCAAACCTAGGCGAAAGTTTTCGAACGATTGCAGAAAAAGTGATTGTTGAAAGCCCTCACTCCTTATAACAAGGCGTAGCCTACTCCACAGATGCAAGCTAGGGGGTACTGTGAATTCCATAGCAACTACGGGCACACTATTGAGAATTGTGAAGGTTGAAGCATGAGATTCAGGATTTGATTGAGGAAAAGAAGATAGCTGATCCATCGTCAGCCAACCCTTCCACTAGGTGCAATCCATTGCCTAATCATAGGGTAAGCATGATTAGATCTGGGCTAGAAGGAGGCTTGATAGTAGAACCCTTCGAGGAAGATGAGGAGGAGTTGTTGGGCCCCGATGAGAAAATGACGATAGGAAGTGGAGTTTATATGTCTTTTCTGGGGGAAGAACCAGTGGATGAGAGGATGGATGATGAATTGAGTGATGGAGTGCCATATGACGAGGACAACACCGAAGAGACCGGGCAGGGGTCATCTCAGAGGATTATTCCTGAGTTAAAAGTATTCAGTGGAGTGGAAGATCCTGAGGTCCATCTGTATGAGTATATGTGTGCTATGTTTGTTGAACCGTTTGGGATTAACGAGATCGCTCAGTGGTTCCACCATTCGTTGATAGGCGAGCTGTTGAGGTGGTTCCGAGCTTTGCCTGACTCCATTGAGGGTGATTGGTCGCAATTGGCAAGTTTATTCTTGGAGAAGTATAAGAAGGTTAAGGAGAGAGCGGCGAAAAGTAGCGCAATGCAAATTGGGCCCATCAAGCGCCCGTTACCAGCAGTTAGTAAGTATAACGACAATAAAGATCCTATAGAACATTTGCACTTCTACTTGTCGGCAATGGGGCCATTGGGCTTTAATGAAGAGGAGATCACCAGTTTGTTTTGTAATTCACTAATGGGTGAACCATTGATGTGGTATATGTCACTCCCGATGTACGTCAAGAGCAATTGGGCCGCAATGACGAAGAGGTTTATCAAAGAATATACGGTATGGATGCTTGCGGAGCAAACTCCGGATTCGCCCTCCTATGAGACCCCTGAAGCAGTAATGGCAATGCCCAAGTATGGTGGATATCGAAATCAAGTTGAGCATGCAACCTCATTCCGTAATCACATGTATAATGTCGAGTTCCCCCAAAGTGAGTTACGCGAGCATTTTCCGAAAACTCTTACCAGGGACGCTCTGTTGTGGCACCAAGGGTTGTCGGAGGAAGAGATGGGACATTGGATACCTCTTCGTGATGCGTTTGTGTTAAGATATGAGATGTATATTTTGTGGACGGGATCCCTAGAAGATCTGGATAGGATCAGGCAATTCCCAGAGGAACCATTCGTGGATTACGCTAGAAGGTGGAGGCACCACTATGAACTGTGTCAAGAAACTGTGAGCGATAAAGTGCAGCTCTTGTATATACAAAGAGGCGCTATCCCGATAGTAGCAATGAGGATGAACAGGGTGTTCCTCAAGAATTATGACGAGCTGATAGGTTGGGCGTTGTATGGATTGTCAGACCCCTCCTATATTAATCCGAATGTCCCTTATGCGATGGACCTGATGGTTGTGCATATTTGGGGAAGTTCCTCGGAGGAGGAGGATGCCGAGCAGAGAACTCCTATCAATATTTGGGATGAATCTGATGATGAGTCGGAAGTTGCTGTCATGATAAGATCAGGTCGTGTGGCCGAGGGGAAGGCACCCATGGTTGAGACAGAGGTAGGAGAAGGATCAGCTCCCAAGCCCGATGATCAAGTCCTTGAGCAGTTGAAGAAAACACAAGCTAAGTTTACTGTGTGGGAGGTCTTGTGCCATTCCAAGTACCACCGTGAGAATTTGATGAAAGAGCTGCAGAATTTGGTCATTTCTACCAATACTGAGCCGGCGGCATTAGTGGGGGCAATCATGGCCCGGAAGAGGACTAAAATCACCTTCACCGATGAAGATCTCCCGGAGGAGGGGAAGGCTCACAACAAGCCTTTGTATATCCGAGCCGAAATTAACGGGAAGAAGATTAGCTGTGTGATGGTCGATGATAGATCGGCTATCAATGTATGCCCGCTGAAGCTCTTATCCAAGTTGGGAGTGGAAAGAGGAGATCTGACTGCCTCAAAGACCATGATCAGAGCCTATGATGATAGCCGCCGTCACATCGAGGGAGTTTTCAAGGCTAAGCTGAAAGTGGGGCCGCATGAGGAGGAAACTGAGTTCACGGTGCTAGATATACCGGTAACTTTTGAGGTACTGCTGGGACGCCCATGGTTCCACAAGCTCGGAGGTGTGCCCTCCACGCTCCACCAGATGATCAAGTTCCCCTATGGGGACGAAATAGTGACGATCAGAGCTGAGAAATTGAGTTCCGTGGTTACATTGAGAATTGAGCCTCAACTTTTCTCCGGATTTCAAGTGTCCGGGATCTACGAGTCTAGCATGACCACTGATGTGATAAAAATGATGAAAGGGGGTTTCATCCCCGGCATGGGCTTGGGTGCACACCATCAGGGGATGCCAGAATCACCAGATTTCAAGAGTCAGAAAACCTGGAGGGGTTTAGGATATGAGCAGGGAGGCCCGTCCAATGAAGGTTGCGAGGGGAAAGTGGGCCTGAAGAAGTATTTTGTGAATGAGGGCCACGGGAAAGTTTACTCCGGAACTCCTAAGTCGTGGACTAGCACCGAGGGAAAAATTCTGCCGGGCTTCGAAATCTTCAACGATGTCACCAGCTGGGGCAAAGGAGAGGCAGGCTGCTTCATAGAGGAGATCATGATGTTGGATCTGAATGCCGAGGAGCAAATTATCACCACTGGGGCAACCGTGGGAGCAGTGGGTGAACCGAGCACCTCCAAGGCCTTTGAGAAGCCCGAAAACCCCGATGATGACAATTGTATTACTGCTTTGTTTGAATCTGACGATGTACTCACCAAAACTATCAATGAAATGAATTCTGATTTTGCTTACTTGCTTGATGTTGATTCTGATCATTCCATGCATTCTCATTCATATAACATGCCTACATTTGAAATCAATACAATAGAAATGTCAACTTTCAATCTTGGCACGGATGAAAATCCTAAACTTATACAAATTGCTCAAGAATTAACTATTGAAGAGAGGAAAGAATTTGAGAGAATAATTAAAAAATACGAAATAGTGTTTGCTTGGACGTACGAAGACATGCCAGGAATTGATAAATCCATCGTAGCTCACCGCATTCCGACATACCCCTATGCTAAACCCGTAAAGCAAAAGCTCCGACGCATGAGGCCAGAATGGGCGGATAAGATCAGAGAAGAGGTGAAGAAACAGTTAGAGGCAGGTTTTATCGAAGTAATCGACTATCCCCTATGGGTGGCAAATGTAGTGCCAATCGCAAAAAAGGGCGGTAAAGTATGAATGTGCATCGATTACAGAGATCTCAACAAGGCTTGCCCCAAAGATGAGTTTGCGCTGCCTCACATCGATGTATTGATTGACAGTGCAGCATCCAGCATCTTACACACAAACGTGGATGGTTTCATGGGCTACATACAGGTTCAGATGGCCGAGAAGCACAAAGCAAAGACCTCGTTCACTACTGAGTGGGGGACGTACTGCTATAGAGTAATGTCGTTTGGTTTGAAAAACGCCGGGGCAACTTATCAGCGAATGGCTACGGCACTGTTCCACGATATGATACACAAGGAAGTGGAGGTTTATGTGGATGACATGATGGTCAAGTTGGATACGAGAGAAGGGCATTTCGTGGAACTGGAGAAATTTTTGGCCCGAATCGCAGAATTCAAGCTAAGGTTGAACCCGAAAAAGTGCTTCTTTGGTGTTTCATCAGGGAAGATCCTAGGTTATATAATCAGTAACAAGGGGATTGAGGTGGATCCCGACAAAGTGAAGGCCATACAGGAAATGCCAGCACCGAAGAATGAGAAAGAAGTAAGAGGATTCCTGGGGCAGGTTTAGTATATCAGTCGATTCATAGCACGACTCACCACGATCTGCGAACCAATCTTTAAACTGTTACGGAAAGATCAACCCACGGTTTGGAACGATAAGTGCCAGCAAGCGTTGGAAAGCATCCGGACCTATTTGACTAATCCACCGGTTTTGAGACCGCCTAAACTTGGGAAACCGCTCCTCCTATATGTAGCAATCGAGGAGCGATCAATTGGAGCGATGTTGGCCCAGGAAGGGGACACCGGTGTGGAGCATGCGGTGTATTATCTGAGTAAGAAGTTCCTGGAATACGAGCTTAAGTATAACATGAACGAAAAGACGTGCGTGGTAGTAGTATGGCTAACAAAGAAGCTGCTGCACTATTTTCAGTCTTTCAAAGTGATCATTATTTCCCGGATGGATCCCGTGAAGTATCTGTACCGAACTCCATCCCTAATAGGGAAGCTAGCCCGATGGTTATTGCTATTGTCAGAATTCGACATCGAATATGTAACGAAAAAGGTTATCAAGGGGAGAGCCGTAGCGGAATTTCTGGCCAATCAGCCTCTAAATGTGGAAGAGGAGGAGATAAACTATGATTTCCCGACGAGCACTTGAACGCAATAGAAGTTATACCGTGGAAAATGTTCTTTGATAGAGCGGTTAACTCGAATGGAGTGGGGGTAGGTGTTGAGCGATTTCCGCAAGTGCACGGTATACGCTTGTAGTAATAAAAGATATCGATCCCACAGGGAACGCTTTTTCGAAACAAAACTTATTTATAATCGGTTAAATTTACTTTAAGGTTTATAATATGGAAAATCGTTTAATCGGTTTTGGTTTTGAAATTGCTAGAATGAGAATTAGGTTAGAGTATGAAAATGTTAGAAAATACTCTGATTTAAAAATGAATTTGCAAGATAGGAACGTTTAGTACTTTTTAGAAAAGTAAACAAATGTATTTGTTTGCATTAAGCAAAGAAAACAACTTTAAACTTTGTATGAATTATAAAGATGAAATAAATGACGGAACCTCTAATTATTTGGCTTTGAACATGACAAAACCCTATCCGGGATAATTGCCCTTAATCAAATTAAAACTCTTTCGAGATAATAATTTGCCTAAGTGTTCAACAAAGTTTCCTTGTAAAGATTTTGAATTAAATACGTTTTAATGAAAACACCAGCATCCACTTCGGGTCCTTTACCAAAGTGCTGCATAAAAATCTATCGAATAGAACGGACTTTATTAGATGAAATATAAATTGATACAAGTTTACAGAGCACATGGAGCATGGAAACATTCGACGGCTTGCAAGTGAACGGGTTGTCAATGCTTTCCTTGTGTTTCGTTAGAGTTTGTCAGGCTCAGGGGCGGATCCTCTACTCAATCTTCTCGTTGAATCTTCGTAATAGAGACTAGGTCGGTCTACTACCAAAATGAAAACTAAATTGGAACAATGTCTAAACGCTACTAAACTTGTTATTATTGAATAAACAATGTGTGTACATCATATTGCTTTGTACAAAAATGAAATCTAATCTGTGACTCATTTCTGAGTCAGAGTTTCTGCATAAACTCTGCACTAATCTTAAAATCTAACTCTCTCTATATTCATCTCAACTCTCAAATCAACTCTTTATTTATAGATGTTGAAGAGTCGTGATTGAAGTGTCGTGTCCGTTGTGGAGAGTCGTGTCCGTTGTGAAGGGACGTTCTTATCCACCCGAACGAACGCGTTTCTTGGATTTTAAACATGTGTTTGTTGTGCTTGGCATAATTTCTGCTCTTACCGAGAATGGAAATTCTCTGCCGAGAATGGGGAATTGATTTTTCAGCCTTCAGACGAAAGGGGGAAGGTGACTGGCGACGCGTGTCGCGACCAAGAATTTGAGATTCTCGGTCGCGGCCCCTAAATTCTCTACCGAGAATTTTGGATTCTCTACCGAGAATTTGCATTTTTCTCTGTTTCTGACTTCGTCTTTGTCCTCGTTTTGGTGTAATTGATCTTTGTCGTTTTTGACTCCTTTTGTAGAGTTTTTCTTCTGTTTTTGAGCTCTTTTTGTTCCTATTTGGATTTTACCAAATATTTATGTACCTTGCATGAAAGAAACATATTCGAGAGTAAAAGCTTTCTAAACAGATATAAATAGCACAAATTCGTAGCAATATTGATGTAATTATTGACAATATTTTAGGTATATTTTGGGCTTAACAGTAGGAGTGCTACTTATCTCACTAGAAGGAGAGATGATCCCAATGGCAAAGAAGTTATCATTCCCTCTCACTAATAACATGGCCGAGTATGAAGCGTGCATCTACAGGTTAGAGTCGTTAGCAACGCTGGGAGCATCGTATGTTGAAATCTGGGGCGACTCAAAGCTGATTATCGAACAAGCATAGGGAAACTAGGAAGTAAGGGAAGAAAGGTTGCGCCCATACCTAGACCAGCTGGAGGGGTTGGCGCAGAGGTTCAGCGAGTGCCGTTTTTATCACATTCCTCGAGCACAGAACCAAGCGGCGGATGCTTTGGCCACTTTGGTATCGGTATGGGATAATCCACGGAATCTTGCCTCAAAGCCTTTGGTGCTAAAGAGGTCCCACAAACCGTGCTATGAAGATGTAATGTTGTTAGGAGTTGATGAGAAGTCTTGGTACTTCGACATCGTGAATTTCATGAAAAGTGGGATTTATCCGACAGAGTCAGAACTTAGGGATCAGGCCGTGATCAGAAGGTTAGCCCAGCAGTTCGTCATCCACAATGATTTGCTTTACAAAAGGCACGCCGATGGATTACAATTGAGATGTTTGGACGAGGGAGAAGCCCGTGACGCAATGGAGTCGGTGCACTCGGGAATTTGTGGAGCCCATATGGGAGGAGCAATGTTAGCAAAGAAAATCGTAAGGCAAGGCTTCTATTGTCTCACCATGGAAAGAGATTGTAACGAATATGCGAAGAAATGCCATGATTGTCAAATCCATGGAGATTATAATCATCTGCCACCTATGGAGCTACACGGTTGGCACATGTTTGGCCGTTTGCAGCTTGGGGCATTGATATCATTGGTGAGGTGAGGCCTAATGCATCAAATGGACACAAGTTCATCGCAGTTGCCATTGATTACTTCACCAAGTGGGTAAGGCAGAATCATATAGTAAGTTGGGATCAAAGCAGATGAGGAAGTTTATTGAAAAGCACCTAATCACTAGGTTTGGGGTGCCTCATCACATGCTCACGGATAACGGGGTCCAGTTTCAGGGAGAAGTGAAAAATCTCTTCCAGGAATATGGTATTGAGCATCACAGATCTTCCCCATACCGTCCGCAAGCTAATGGGGCAGTAGAGGCAGCAAATAAGAACCTTAAGAGGATTCTCATAAAGACCGTAGAGTCACATCGGAATTGGCACGAACAGCTTCCACTTGCATTGTGGGCCTACCGTACGACTATTAGAACATCTACTAGGGCAACACCATTCTTCTTAGTATATGGGGCAGAAGCAGTTCTGCCGATTGAGATCGAGAAGCGATCGTTGAGAATTGCGGTAGAAGTGGAGATTCCTGAAGCGGAATGGGTGAAGAAACGATATGAATAGTTGGCATTGGTCGACAAGAAAAGGATGGAGGCCCTTTACCACGTGCAGCTATATCAAAGGAGGAGGGCCCGAGCCTTCAACAAGAAGGTTAAGGCTAGTCCTATTAAAGAGGGAGACATGGTGCTGAAACAGATCTGGATGACGCACACTGACCTTAGGGGCAAGTTTAGGCCAAACTGGGAAGGACCGTTTCTCGTAAAGAAGATGCTAAGTAAAGGGGCGGTGAAGCTAACTACTATGGAAGGCATTGAGTTCTTTGAACCTACCAATCTGGATAGGCTTAAGAAATACTTTTCGTAATAAAAAAAAGAAGAAAAAAATTCCTGATAGGTTGAAAAACCGCAAAGGGCGATCTATGCAACAATAAGGGACATCCCAATGAGTGAAAACCCAAGAGGGTGCTCATTTGAAAATTCCGGGATAATAAAAAGAGAGTTGAAAAATCACTGGGACCTGAAAACCGAAAAAAGGTGGGTCCTAGTAACAGTGGTTATGTCTTGAGCAATTACAAAAGTAATGTATAATTGGCTAAGTATTTCTGTTGTTTGTAAATAAATAAAGGCATGAATATATTTGAAGAGAATGATTGGAATCGTTATAATCGACTGAACGCATTGTATTATGAATCATGAGTTATACATTTCCTATCTCTATCACATAAAAAGCCTATACCTCTATCCACCCATCTCCCTAGATACAATGTATACATCAGGGTAATACTAATAAAAGAAAGCTACAAATAACGGGCCTATCAAGGAGGAAACGACCCAAAATCCCAGAAGTCCTCAAAGCCTCTCGTATGTGAAGCCCATTCCGCAGCTAAAGCCTCCTCGGCGATCTGGCGGCCCTCCTCCGCGGTCTAGCGGCCCGCCTCGGCAGTCCGACGTCCCTCCTCAGCAACATGACGACCCTCGATCTCAACCCGCATCCTCTCCCCCCAGCTGGCATCCCTCTCCCGGTAGATATGTCTGACCCGAGCATCAGTGTCCCGCTGTAACTTGCTGACTCTCTGATCGACAGCCTGAATATCGCTCTGCAAATAAATAAATAAAAAAAACAAAACAACAAAAGTTATACATACATATGTGCATCACATGCATACATTTCACTACACTATAACAGAATGAGAATACTCACTAGGTGGCTGGCACAACGCAGGTCGAGCTGCTTTCGGAAGTAATCAGATAATCCCACGAAATCTGTGCAAGTCTCCCTCGAAGTGTGAAGAGACTAAGGGGGATCGAAAGGCACCACCGAGGTAAAGACTGGAGGGGCAGTCTCGACGCCAGAATAGGCCACACCCGCCTCGCCATAGCGGATCACCGAGTACTCTCTCCGGGGGGCAGGGAAGGGTACGCCTAGGGAAAGCTGCTCGGGTCAGGCGGCGCCCGAAGACTCACCTGCATAGTATGAAGGCTCGCTCGCAGGGGACGCTCTGGACGCCCGGGCCCGCGTGTCATCAAAGAAGACTGACGTCCGAGCACTCCTCGAAGAACCCTCCTGCAAACAAAGGCAAAAATAAACACGCCTAACCATCTCACCAATAGAGAACAAGCAAAACTGGGTACTCACCGGAACCACCTCAAGGCCAAAGACCCTAGCGACAGCCGCGGTCGAGAACACATCCGCCGCAGGATCAACATCCATCACGATTTCGGGAGGGACCGTCAGAGTCAGGAGCATCGATAGATAGCGAGCTCGACCCCTCGCGCAGTCCCATATGTCCCGAGGTGCTAATCGGCGGACCAGGTCATGACGTATCGTCCGCAAGGGCATAATCCTCACCGCAAACATGGATACGGGGATCTCGCCCGGAGTCCAATAAGTGACGTCAGCTCTGGTAAAGCTCTGATCACCCAAATACCATGCCCGCACGCACGGGCCGGTAAGTACGCACTGCTGCCTCTGGATGTGAGTAACATATGTGTAATCACGACCGAAGTCAAGGTCGTCCCATCCAAAGGAGATCTGAAACGCAAAGAAAATCAGACAAGAACAAATAAAAATCCAGCATAATGAGGAGACGCTCACCTGTCCCAGGCTCCGTGTATCAATCCATGATAGCAATCGTGCCACCGTCGGTCTCCCCTCTGTGCTCAAATCAAAGTCCCTCCACCTCGCCATAAGCGGAAGCGTAGCCCCGCGCGGACTGCTCCCACGGACACTCAGGAGAATCCTCCTCTCGTAGGCCCAAACCTGCTCATAAAAACATGCGTCAGAAGTGGAAGTCATGAAAAGAATGAAAGACAAGATAGTGATAGAAAAACACCATGAGGGCGAAGGTATAACCACCGAAGTCCTTGCGCTTCCGGCAAGTCAGGTCCAAGAATCGATATAGGTATGCCAAACTAGCTCCGGCCCAATCATAGGAAGACACCGCGTCTAGGTCCTGGAAGGCCTAGACGAGGCCCGCGTGTATGGTCCCGCTCTAGGTATGGAAAACTGTCTCACCTAGAGCATATAGGAGAAAGCTACGAGTGGCCCTGTCTGTATCGTCTTGATCACAGAAGTCTCCACGACTCAGCATCCCAAAGGTAGTGACAAACTTCGCCGGGGTAGATCTAACGCCTGTATAGACTCCGGGACCAAGCAAAGCATCCATCTCATCAAGGTTAACCTCGGGACGCACCATATCATAGTAAAGGGGGACCGGAGTGTTGCTACCTTGTAATCCGGTCAGCAAAGAAAAGTCCCGGGGTGAGATCATCATCTCCCCGAACGTAAGATGAAATATGTGGGTTGAATCCACCCACCTCTCGCAGAGGGCGCGCAGGGCACTCCTATCACACATGCCGTTGGCACGAGGCAGTGCTAAAATAAAGGGTTCGAAGCCCAACTCCCGCATGCGGACTCTAACCGCCATAGGAAGCAAAGCGTACTAGGAATGGATGCCCTCGGTGGATCCCGAGGTGGTAATAACCTAGAGGAAACAGTACAGATAAGAGTGGGACTTAGCTAGAGTCATTATTCCTTAAGGGCCTCACTTCTATATACGTTTGATAGAAATTCAATTTAACTAGTTATTCTTTAAATTTCGTCTAAATTTAACTTAAAAATTCTTTTTGTTAAGATCGTCATTCTTTAGAGTTTCGTCCGTATGATCATTCGTATAGGATTTAATTTAATTCGTTATTCTTTGGTGTTCCACTCTCCCGCGTGCTTGTGGGGAGCTTAATCCAATTCAAGTTTTTTTGATAAAGGTGGTTTAGTATTATTCACGCGCATTATTCGCGTCGTTTTACTATTCACGTGCATTATTCATGTCGTTTTACTGTTCACGTTTTTACTATTCACATTTTTACTATTCACGTGCACTACTCGTGTTTTACTATTCACGTGCATTATTCACGTCATTTCACTATTCATGTCGCTTTACTATTCACGTGCATTATTCACGTTTTATTATTCACGCTGCTTTGGCTATTCACATGTATAAACTTCACATTCTTTCCAAAAATCATAAAGTGTCGTTCACATGCATGAAAAATTCGCGTTTTCTAGCTAGAGGACTCATAAGCGGTTTAAATGTTAGCATGCAAATAACGTTCAAACGGGGTTGCTAAAACCTAGAAGTCTTGACAAATAAAAAAGCAAAGAGGTACTTACCCGATTGACGTTGGTCCGACTTAGATGAGAAGCAAGTGTTAGACAAGGTGCCGAACGGCCTCGCCCGGGCGGACCGGGGGGTGGACACCTCATGGCGACGTAAGCGGTGATTGGCGCCGAAAGCAACCAATCGTGGAATCAAGCTGCTCGGTAGGACCGGAGCCTGGAGTATGGAAGAGTCGTCACCCACGAATGGGAAAATGAACACCGATCCTTTGTGGGAGACCGGTGAGGGTTCGGGAAACTTAGGTACAAGCCGAGAAGGCTAGCTCCTTTCCGGAGAAAGGCTACTAGGCACCCCGACATCGCCCGGTTATGAACCACCGGCCTCCTACTCAGCGTGTTAGGCGATAACGGACTAATCGCACATTTCTTTAAGTTTAAAATTCATTTGAAACCTTTTCTTTCTCGCTTTGAAAACCGTTTTGAGCATGTCATTAAAAGCCACTTTAGTAAAGAATCACCCATTTTGCATACATTTAAAATACATAGGAGAGAGAGGGGGAGAAGGAAGAATTGATTTATTCACAGTGTGATTTAGGCTTTAGGCCGTATATTACATCTACGCTAATCTCACTCCCAAAAACGAGTTTATTTACACGGTTCGTACCTTAATCGCCGTTGGAACGATTTAGGTACGTTTCAAAGCCCTGTTAATGATGTTCACTCGAATCGCCGTTAGAACGACTCGAGCGTTTGAAAACGTTGAGCAAACAGTTTTAATCTAAAAACGTGATTAAGCATACAAGTCAATTTATTTTGTACAAAACCATTTAGTTAGGAAAACAATTCAAAACTTCATTATTTACAACGAAACAATTTATAATGTTCGCTTAATCCGTCGTTGGAACAGATTAAGGTTTCAACACGTGATGTTTTGGAAACGGTTTAAAAATGACAAAAAAAACGTTATTTGCACTTTAGGAATATCTAGAAAAGCTTTTAATTTAAACAATCAACTTGAAACCTCTTTTTGTCTTTTATTTTCCCCTTTTCACTCAATTAACCTTTATTTGAACATAATTACAACAGTTAATGAATTAAACCCAAATTCACCCAACCAAAACACTTTCAAAACATATATATATATATATATATATATATAAGAAATTTAAAAGGAAAAGAAGAAATAGGTACATATGCATATATTTTTAGTAGAAATGGTGATTATACCTATAGATTAAAAAGGAGGTAAAGAGAAGATATATATATTATGATTATCAATAGGTAAAAATAATAATGAAAATAATGCTAGATATAATATACTTTTATTTTAATTAAGCAAACATGTAAAAAAAATGAATAAGATTCATAAATAAGAAAATAGTATTTAACCCCCAAAATGGTTTATAATAAGTATGTATAGAAAATAACCCCAAAATAACAAATATGTATAGTTTAAATGAATTAAATGGAAAATCTATAAATATACATATAATTTTATCAAATCAAGTTGATGAAAAATAATATCTAAACATGTTAAATAAATATATACCGAAAAATTAAAAATAATTTGAATACATATATTACATAATTATACATATATATATCAAGGACCAAAAGTCTAAAAGTTGAGAAAGAATGACCAAAACAGCATTTTTTACATTCCAGCAGCTTTACCGACGGAAAATCCGTCGGTAAACTGCTTTTAGTGACAGAAAATGGAAAATTACAGAACTACTCCAACAGTTTCCAGATTTATTAAAAAGCTTTAGATTAGATCTATTCTATCATTTTGGGTCCCCGAACTACCAAAATTGGATCATAGTCTATAACGGAGACTCCTAAAGCGATGTTTTATTTTTAAAACGTTAATAAAAATATTTTCAAAAACTTATAACTACAACGTTTCTTAATCCCGAACTACCTTTGAATCAGATCACGGTTCATATTGGGATGTTAAAACGAGGTTTTTTTTATTTCAAAACAAAACCAAACGTTTATTTAATACGAGACAAAAATTAAATAAATACGGAAGATTAAATAAAACGTGATAAATAAATAACTGACTAAGTAAATAAAATTATAACATAAAAATAAATAAATAAAGAAAATAAATAAAATAAAATAAAACGAGTCTAGTCCTCGGATAATACCTCAAGATCGGTATTGACAGTTGAAGTCGGTTGATTCCACGAATCGTGATTTTTCGGTGTTTTTTGTGTTTTTGGTAAAATATTGAACTTTGGAAAATTTGGATTTTTTAGGAAAAAAATGTTTTTTCCCAAAAAAATGACTTTCTCTCTCTAAAAAATGTTTTAGAGTGAGAAGCTCCCAAAAATCCACCCTCCTTAAATGCATGGGGATCCGTGCCTTTTATAGGCACGGATCCCAAAAAAATTTGGGCGTCGCCCGAAGGGCGTCGGGCTACGCCCAAAAATTTTGGGCCTACGTCCAAAATTTTGGGCCCAACGGACGTCGGGCGTTCACCCGACGGATGTTGGACGCACGCCCAACATAGGTTGGGCGTGCGCGCTCCGCTGCCGCTGGGCGTGCGCCCCGCGCTGCCGGGCGCGCGTCCAACTGCTTTCGGGCGCGCGCCGGCTGCCGCTAGGCGCTCGCCCAGCGCCGCTGAGCACCCGCGAGCCGTCCACTCGACGACCGCAACCCCTACAGACCCTCTCGTGATTCTTATTATTATTTTTGCTTTAAATTATCGGAATCGACCGCTTCAACCGTCTTGTTATGGGTTTTCGTCACAGGTCCTCCGACTCGGTTTCTACAGTTGCCCCTACTTTCCTATGTTGACAGTGATGTGTGTGTTTTGAAAACGTTTTTTGCCAACGCAACACATGTAATGTAAATATATTAAAGTAAAAGACACGTATAGAGTAGGAGGAACAATACCTGATCTCCATGCCGCATGCTCCGGCTTCGTCTTCGATCTTTGCCTTGTCCGTCCCGTTTTTTTGCCTTTAAATCGGCCGCGGATGGACGTTCTTCCTGGGGAACCCAGTCTCTAAATCGACTGCTGGTATAGCGGCTCAATAGCAACCCCGGTCTCTGGATCGACCGTAAAATGGCTTAAAAGCAACCCTGGTCCACGACCGTGGGTAAAACGGCTCAAAAGTAACCCTAGTCTCTAAATCGACCGCAGGCAAAATGGCTCAAAAGCAACCCTGGTCTCTAAATCGACCGCAGGCAAAATGGCTCCAAAGTAGCCCTGGTCTCTAAATCGACCGCAGGCAAAATGGCTCAAAAGCAACCCTGGTCCACGACCGCGGGTAAAAATGGCTCAAAAGCAATCCTGGTCTCTAAATCAACCGCAGGCAAAATGGCTCAAAAGCAACCCTGGTCTCTGAATCGACCGCAGGCAAAATGGCTCAAAAGCAACCCTGGTCTCTAAATCGACCGCAGGCAAAATGGCTCAAAAGCAACCCTGGTCTCTAAATCGACCACAGGAAAAATGGCTCAAAGGCAACACTGATCTCTAAATCGACCGTAGGCAAAATGGCTCAAAAGCAACCCTGGTCTCTAAATCGACCGCAGGCAAAATGGCTTAAAAGCAACCCTGGTCCACGACCGTGGGTAAAATGGCTCAAAAGCAACCCTGGTCTCTAAATCGACCGCAGGCAAAATGGCTCAAAAGCAACCCTGGTCCACGACCGCGGGTAAAATGGCTCTCTCTAGCAACCCTGGTCTCTAAATCGACCGTAGGTGAAATGGCTCTCTCTAGCGACCTTGGTCTCTAAATCGACCGCAGGTAAAATGGCTCTTTCTAGCGACCCTAGTCTCTAAATCGACCGCAGGCGTGTAGTGATGCATATAGATGGGTGAATGTAGCCTAGTCTATGGATGCGTGTAAACCCCTATGTGTGTGTATGCAGGTGATAGTGCGTGTGTTTAAATGTATGTAAGGGTGGCATATGCGTTTTGCTTTATGCGGATGTATGGACATGTGTGTATGCAAACTATGTATGCGCAGATGAGCTGGTCGGATGGATTCCCTTTTCATAGGCTTAAGGGTTTTGGTAGTTTCGGATCGAGAAACGATGTTTCAGTCCATCCCCCAGGGTGTGCAAGGATGAGGGTGAGGATAAGTTTGAAACCAAGGGTTGTAAGGATGGGGATTTGGTTTTGATGAGCTTGTGTCAAAGGGGAGGTATGTAGTGATTCATATAGATGGGTGGATGTGGCCTAATCTATGGATGCGTGTAAACACTTATGCGTGTGTATGCAGGTGACCTGTGAGTGCGTTTGAATGTGCATACGTGTGGCCTGTGCGTTTTGCTTTATATGGATGGATGGACATGTGTGTATGCAAACAATGTATGTGTGGATAAGATGGTCGAATGGATTCCCTTTTTCATAGGCTGGAGGATTTTGGTAGCTTCAGATCAAATAATGGTGCTTCAGGCCATCCCCTAGGTGTGCAAGGATGAGGGCGAGGATAAGTTTGAAACCAAGGGTTGTAAGTATGGGGATTTGGTTTTGATGAGCTTGTGTCAAGGGGCTCTCACCTTTAACCAGAGATTGACGCATTCATTTTTTCCTAATTTTGCTTAAGCCGCCCTTTTCGGGTTTTCGACTCAACGGGATTTCTCCGATATTCTCTATCTCTCCTTTTGCATGAATCGCCCCTAGGGGTTTTCAATTCATCTTTTCTATATCTCACCGATTTTCTCTATCTCTCCTTTTGCCTGGATCGCCTCTTTTGAGGTTTTCAATCCAACTTTTGTTCAGTTTTTTTTTATTATTGTAAATGATACCGGATAGCACAGGGGGTTCATATCCACGGGCCACTTCTATGCTGAGCATTTGACGATGAGTTCATGCCTGGTGCCTTCGTTAATGGAGAAGCTTCCGGGTCGAGATGGACGGTGATCTGATTGCATGGTCGTGCCCCCGATTAAAGTTACCGTCTTGGTGTGGGTTAGAAGTTGATGCGAGCGCATGCCCCTGCCAATTTGAGGTGAGATTTCACGTGCGCTCAAGCTAGGGATACTGCCGTTGGGAGTAGTTATGGAGGAGAGATGCTTCGGTCGAAGTTTGACTCTTGAGAGGACCACATAGGAGTGGAGGAACCAGACTTCATGGGGCATGAGAGAGAGGAATAGTCTCTTTTTTTAGTTTTTTTTTTAGATTTTGGATCGGTTTATGGGTGTGATTTTAGTTGAGACGGGGTGCCTATTGATGCGGGTGTTTTCATTGCAAATGCAACCGTCTAGCTTAAATAAAGCACTTGGCAAACATAAATTGAATTGTTTACTGCTCAGTTCATTAACCACTGTCACCAAAGTATGCCCTTTCGGGTTTCCACATTTCAGTTATTTTAACGCTCTCCTTTTACCCCCCGGAATTTTCAAATAAGCGCCCCATGAGGTTTTCACTTATTGGGGTGTCCCTTATTGTTGCATAGGCCGTCCTTTGTGGATTTTCAACCTATCGGGATTTTCTTTTTTTTTTTTTTTAATTCTCATGAGAAAGATTCCTTGGGTTCCTTTAAGATTGACCGTAGTTCTAAACTTCGTCGCCACCTTTGTCTTCATTCGACTACGCATTTGATCTTTCCTTGCTAAAGTGAGCTTTTCTCGTACATTAGATCACCCATTTGCTGGGCAATGTCAACCGCTCTTGTCCTCTTGACGCCCCTCGGCTAGTTACGTCTGCTTGATAATTTTCTCTTACTTCTGATTGGCTTGTCTTTGCCCCTCAGCCTTTTCAGCATTGCCCTTCTTTTTTTTTTTTACTTTGAGTCATCATAGATCTGAAACTTTTCATTGATCCTGGAACAGGGTCCTTTATCGTTGATAGGTTAGTTGCCCCCGTCTTGTTCTGAATGGTGCACTCATGCACTGGTGTCCCCTTTGGGGGGGAGGAATTTTTGTGGATGCCTTAGTGCTAGCATGGTTCTGAGGGCTTGTTGCTTGCCCCTTCTTTTCTTTTCTTTTTCTCTCTTTTGGACTTTGTTGATTGTCGCTCCGTCTTCTTTTTGGCAAAAGCCGGTGAGAACCCTTCATTTGATGGGTCTATGCCCGACTTATCATCGTAGAACCAAGGAATCGCTTCTCATGATTTGTATTTTTTTTTACTCTCTTAGTTTTCTCTCTTCAGTGGTTAAGTACTGAGCAACAAGTATATTCTAGAGCTTATGTCCGTGCCATGATAGAAGCGGGAATATCTCAATTGAGTAGATATCAAATGTAAGTACGTATGTTTAGGATAAATTTGCGGAAACAAAATTTCATTGAATTCAAAAGGAGGTTAACAACATCTTGTGGAATAGAAGATAAAATAAAAGACAAGGATAAAGACTACAAGTGCAATCCTCTCTCTCATGCTACTTCAGGAAGCTTCAGATTCTTCCACTTCATAAGTGTCCTCAATCTCGAGAACTTCTTCTTTAGCTCATCCTGATCCGTTGTAGACTTCACCGTTCAAGGAACCAGTCGAAGGCTTCATCTGCTGAGAAGGATCTGGATCACTTATCTTTCTAGCTTCGATGAGATCTTGGATTTCATGCTTCAACCTCATGCAAGTACTTGTTTCGTGACCATATTTCTGGTGGAAGTGGCAGTAGCCCCTACGTTTGGCTAACTCAGTGGTTTGACCTCCCGTGGCTAGTAGAGGATGAAGTATGTCATGCATTCGTAGACCCTCCAACACTTCAAATAAGGGTTGAGTGAAAGTGGAGAACTCTCTTCTATCCCCTCTATACTGAGCGGGTGATGGAGAGCGAACGACCCCGGCAATCTCATGTCCCCGATGGTGTGGAGCTTGTTGTGTTCGTGAAGCATGGTGTGAGGCTACCCTTAGAGGAGTGAATGTTTGTGGATTAGCTTGTGACGTGAGCTGGAACATAGGTTTCTCCACAGCAGCTTTCGGGATCTCCGCAACCAGTGACTCGCTCAGGACCTCCCTGACCAACCTTTTCAGCTCTATCTTGAATTCATCTGAAGCAAGGATATCGGGAAGAACTTGCTTGATTTCTGCTCTGAGATTGAAATCTCCTATCATCTCTTGGGAATTTTCAACCCCCTCATGCTTAGTAGCCTCCGGATCATTAAGAGCACGTTTGAACTCATCAGAAAAGATGTATTTAGCTAAAGCCCCTTGCACACGGCTCTCAAGATTGTGGTTTGAATTGCTGGACTGGGCCATGAGTTGGGTTTCTAATAAGGAAAGAGAAAGGATCAGTGAGTGGAGCATTTTAGGCATTATGAATTTTAATGATGCGATGCACGTGTGATGCGAATGCCAGAGCTATCTACTTGTGCCTCCTATCGATGGATGTATGATTTATGCATGATTCGTGGTGTGTGCTTTATTTCTTACAACGTAAACACGATTTGACTGGAGCTATACCCATTTTTACCAGAGCTGTCGACAGCGCTTCGATCGTCTGTGCTAACTTACCTGTTTGGAAGTGCGGGTGCCCGAAACCATTTCAACTATTGTACACACATTAGTATGAACCCTACGAGTTTACTATGCAATGCTTTACAAGATGTACAATGTTGAATGATGCTCGACACGATAGACGCTTGTGAGATTGAGACGACCCTCATGATAAGTAAAATTCCCTAGGACGCTAGGTAGATGAGAGTGTACCCCGATGATATCCGTGACGTGTAGATACATTCGAGGGGTAGCGACATGAGTGGGGGGAAATGACATACTTGGTACATCAACACGACTCACGACCTAAAAAAACAACATAAGCAACTATGCATGAGGTGCATGTGAGGGATTGTCATCATCGGTTGTGATGACATACTTCGAAGATCCAAGGCATTACACGGGCTGATGTGATGCTCATGGTATGTTCGAGACTTAAACAGACCATGACGGAGACATGCGGGGCACTTGTCCATAGTTTACTTGGTATCGATACTGATAGCAGGGAACCGTCTTTCTGGGAAACACAAGTTTCCTGAAACAGGCCGACATAGAGGGTGTGTCCTAAACTAGAAGCAAGTGGGACGAGACCACCACATATGGGGTGTGGGTCAATGGTTAGTTTAAACCCAAGATACAAATACGTAGACGTATCAACGGAACCTTGGCGTGCTATGTAGAAAGTGGTAACACACGGGGTGTGCCCCAAACAGGTTAAGGCATAAGGAAGACGCGAGTAACATACGTGATGTGCGCCAAATGTTCAGCTTCTCTCAGAAAGCAACTATTACAATGATGGGTATTATTTAACGGGACAATGAACACGGAATACCCGATACTCGAGGTCCGAATAGGATGCATATGTCGACATACGAGGTATGTGCCAATTATTAACTCCTACTTGGCTCACTAGTATCATGACAACGTGGTTTGAAACATGGTGCATTTAGGAAGTACGATGACGTACATGGTATGCCTTAGAGGTAGCCAAACGGCATGATGGGAGTCACACTTGATGTGCCCCCACGATTGACTTATACGCAACTCACGAACGATGTGATGGTTTGATTTTGGGATTTCGACCATCACGGGGGAAATCCGACATATTGGGTACGAGACACGAATAAGATACACATATGACACACGTATTATCTGACCAACTTTGGACATAGATGAAGCATAGGGATGACTCAAGAGGTACCTCCTAACAACATTGGAGGTGTCAGCTAGACACGACATCGACACGCAGGCTGCAATTTAAGGATTAACTCAAGCTAGAGACACAAATACCTCAATGTATTCGCGGATATTGGTGCGTTTGGTAGAATGAGGGGTGTCCTAATCCGATCGAGGTACCAACGAGACGGAAACGACGACTTACCTGGTATGTGTCAAAGGTCAATTCGTTTCATAGCGCAAATCCGACGATAATATGTTTTATGAGAACCCCTAAAGATCTTACGTGGATACCTATGACATACTTGGTCCATCACCGATATTTGAGATACCAGCAATGACACACAGGGTAGACATCGATAGTTCGATTGGAACCAATCACTATGAACAATTCGAGGAGCAACGAAGGCGTAAACCAAGATCTTCGAGGTAAGCGCCAAATGTTGGACTTAGACGCGGTACGAACAACTCGATACTACTGATACGAATGAGACCCAAATAGCGACACATAGGGCATATGTCTTAGGCTCGTGAATAAGGAAATTCGGAGTTTGGGGGCGCATGGACAATGGTACCAATGATGTAGGGGGAGCGTGTTGAGGATTTGACAATATAAACCAACCGATGTTTGAGGCGTACTCAAGACATGAGTGACGATTTACGGGACGTACGTCAAGAGTTTGATAGGAGCCTCATGACATGAACGACTCAGTGTGTCAAGGTATGAGTGGGATGCTCGAGACGGCCCATAGGGTACGTGCCTAAGGGTATGACTTAGACTCGACGACATGAATCACTTATATGACATGTACGTGCCAAAAGTTCAACTCGAACTCGACGATACAAATGACTCGACATTGGAGATGTAAGCGAGATGCACGTGATGACATATATGAACTTGCCCTAGATTCGACTTGAACTCAATGACATGAATGACTCGACATTTGACCTGCGAACAGGACGTACCAAACCGTGTATGGGGGTGTGTGCCACAAACTTAAACCTGACTGGATGGTATAAACGACTCAGTCTTTGATATGTGAGTAAGGTGTGAGGGATGACACACGAAACGTGCGTCAAAGGTCGGTCCAGAATTGGATAGCCTAATTACATATTCGTGGACTACAAATATTGCCGATGATAAGGCGACATGTGGGGCACGCTTTGACAAGGCCCAACGTATGACTAAAGCGCAAGCGGTGACATACGGGATATGTACCGAAAGCGGATATGTGTTCGAAGCACTAGTGTCACATGTTTGGAATACTGACGTGTTATGATATACGGTGACACACCTGGTACGTCTCATATCGATTTTGGCTGTTTTGAAGATGCGACGGGGTGTCTCAAGAAGACCAAGGATGCGCGGGTTACCCTAGTACAATGACATGTCGACATACAAGGTACGACCGTGGGTACCAATGGGGTGTGACGACGACCTACTAGCCAAGAGGTTAGTACAATGATGCATAGATTCATTAGATGTGACGAGGCGACATATAAGGCGCCAGTTAAAGCGCGGACGTGACGCCATGACTTCATGTGAAGCATGCGTCAGAGGGTCAATGTGAACCTGGGGTCCGGACAGTGGGATGATGTAAATACGAGGGGGCACTATGACGACCCTCGTGGCACACCTAAAGGTACAAATGGGAAGCGTGGACAACACACCAGTCAAGGGTTTGTTTCGAAGCTCAGGGTATTGCCCATAATTCTAAAATACGGAGGTGCTACATATGGACTACCTCCCCAGATGCGAATGACGATAGGTAAGCGAGATTCGTGGGAAACAGTTAACTTGGCCCTTAGGTACCGATCTTATAACAACGTAACTTTGGAGTATAGGTGTATGGTGCGCCGACATGCGTGGCATGTCTTAGCGTACGAAGGTCATGATGACAACTTACGAGATGAGAGGTACGGATAATATAACGACGTAATTTGGAATCATATGGGCATGGCGACATATGTGGGTATGTTTTGAGATACAAAAGGGAGGTGACGACGACCCGGGAAATTATGGTTCCATTCGAGTCCAAGGTACCGGTCGTAATCTTGAGATATGTTGACTAAGGCGTAGAGACATACATGGTATGTCTTGAGGCATAAGTAGGACGTGTATGAGACATGTGACGAATGGTTAATTCGAATCTCGGGGGAACTGATGTCGTGACAATGTTTCTTATTTTTTTTTGGAACTATCGATATGTTGTCAGCGACGTGGCGACACACATAGTATGTCTCGAGTCGACCATGCGGAAAGTGAACGGAATTTGCCCCACGATGCGAATGTTAAGACAAACGAGGTATGACCACCAAGCAGTTTGGATCTAGCAAGGACGCATATCCAACGAACAATATTCCTAATCATGATAGAGGGAGGCGGAGTACGTCGTGACACATGGGACATGTCTGCGGATAACTTAAACACGGTGGTAAAGACGCATGTGATATGTCACGATGCACATGGTATACCCCCTAATGGTATAAACAGGACGATAAAGATGTGCGCGACGTATCCCACACCAAGCATAACACAACGAAGACATAGGGAATACCTCAAGGTCTAAAGGTGCTCCTCCGGACTAATATATGAGACACATCATAACACGCGGGGTAGACCTTTTGACGGGCATGCGAGACATGGTGAAGACGCGCGAGATACATTGTGATATATGGGCATGTCTTCCGTTAGGAACCCAGCAAGGCGAGAACTCAGGTCATGATATACTGGGTATGGCTCTAGACTAGCGTATCTGATACGGAAGACGCATATGCGACCTATCGCGATGTACGACCTTGACAATACTCTGTGATAGGAGATGCATGGCGGCGCATCGAGTACACGTCTTGACTAGCGTATAGCTGACGTGATGGAGACGCATGGGACACTTCACGATATGGAAGGTGGGATGAGGCAAGGACGTATGGGGTGTGTCCCGGCTCAATTGGTATGCCTTTCGTCTAACGTATATAACATGGTGAACAAGCACCTGATATGCCATGACATACATGGCGTGCAACTCTTGCCCCTCGCTTGGCGCAGGGAATGAGGCGAAGATGTACAGGATGCGTTATGACACATATAGTACACCTTCTGACCGGTGCATAATGACATGGTAGAGACACAAGGAATGGGTCATAATATACGAGGCACAATAGGGAAAGACATATGGGATACGTTACGACATAACAGGTACGCCTCTTGATCGGTGTCTGAATGATTAATGGAAGATGCATGGGGTGCGTTACGTCTCATGGAGTATGACAAAGTAAAGATGCAAGGAATACATCACCACATGACAGGCGGGACTCATGACAGGTGGACACGTGATGACACGATGCAGCAAGGATATAGCGGATACGTCACCAGGGAATAGTACGCCTCTTGACAGGGTAAGGACATATTGGAGGTGCCGCAACATACGGGGTACGCCAAAACAAAGGCGTAGGGGATACGCCATGACATAAGGGTTGTACCTTCTGACTAGTGCCTACAATATTAGGGAAATTACGAGGTACGCTACCATACGTACAGTATGCTAAGGCGAAGACGCATAGGATACGTCACGACATAATGGACATGCCTCCTCGCTAGCATACAAACAACACTGTGAAGACGCCCGAGATGTGCCAAGGACGTATAGGATGCGTCCCAACACACAGGCATGACAAGGCAAAGACGTATGGGATACGTCACGACATAACTGGTATGCCTCCCGATGAACACGCGACGCTGGGGTCGATTCTTTCTCACATTCCTAACAAACACGTCCTAAGTCTACAAAACCTAGAATGGCTGCACGCAATTCGGTTAGCATGGGACACTCTATATGGTATGACTGTAATGATTTGTTAAGCATAGGATGCATTATGACTTAAATCTGACTCGACTGATGTACAAACAGATAGAAATCCATACGAACAAACTAGTTAGCGAAAATCGTACATAACGCGTAATTAGATTGCAATGAGAAAACGTTAGATAACAATCACAATCATCACATTATCTCTCTTCCATCCTTATTCCTCCACACACTCGTTGGTCCAAGTCTCTTTCCTAGGATTTTGGTATGGGCTCACATCGTGGTCCAGAGGACGCGTGATGTCGTCGATTATTGCGGAAAAAAGTAAATCATCCATCAGACAATACAGTTCGCTTTGACATATCAACGTTCAGTGACTAAGATATCGACCAAATGGATTGTCCTTTCGAATAACTCGTCTTTTGTTATTTCGCGAGACGCATTGGTTCGGGTTTTGATTCCCTTTTGAGCGTATCTCGGATTTTAGACGTGGTACGAGTTATTCTTTTCAGTTCAATCGTTCGTTATTGACAATGACTCGTTCCCTTTTATTCGCGTGGGTTCGTGTCTCGATTTTTGGATTACAACGGGATCTTTTTGGATCTATCGAGAGACGCAACCATTTGTTTGTTTAGTGAGAATATCACTTTTTGATTTTTGTTAGGGAACGGACTCATCGCGTAACGCGTTTGTTTTTAGCGTCAAGAATCCGTTTGCTCGTTTTGGCTACGTGAGAAGACGGTGAGTCTTATTTGAGCGCACTGTAATCTTTTGGCTAGCAACAAATTTTTATTTCTTCCAATTTACGGGATATATCATCCTAGTGTGGTTATAGGAAATCAACGTTTCGTTTAATCGCATGTTTATTCGAAGCAGGGATATTACCGTTCTTTTTCATTTAGGCACGAGTTAAGCAAACACACATGTCGGGCCATATTTCTTGCAGTTTTGGTAACGGTCGAAATGATCGAGCCATTAGTCAAACACACAGTCTCGTCCATATGGTGCAATCATGCGGTTTCTTAGCTTAATTCGGCTTCATGATTTTTAAGCGGCGTATATACCAGTTCGAGGCACATATTTAACGACATTGGTTCATTTTCTTTAACTACCCTCGGGATAGACATATATCGTAGATACGGAATGATTTTGGTCGTTTGTTTATTTTTGTTTTTCTTAGTCACTTTTGCGGATACATCCATTTCTCTTAAGAACAACACAAAACGTAACGTAAGAGCTCACTTTTTATTCGGAAAGGACGGGCCACATTTGCAAAACTCTTTACGTTACAACGGGGTTATTCAAAACAGAAATGTTCTTTGTTTTTGTTTTGTCATGATTTCGCTTTATCCCAACAGATTTAAAGAATGTGAATAACGACTATCGTTAGTATAGTCTTTTGAATCGAGATATAACTATCCTTAATACCAAACCGATTCATACTAATATGTGCTTACGTCATAACGCATTTCCTGAACACGTGCCTTCTTCGGGACACGGAAAGGGACCAGGCGGGTCGCACAAGTTCATTCATGTGAGATGACTAAGTCGTCTTTAGTTCGAATCGTTTCGATGTTTTGGGGTAGTTTATATATCAGTTCAAGAGTATACATTAACGTATCGTCTCATTTTCTTTACGTAGTTTTAGGATTAGACACGTATCATGGCAATTTGAAAACACAAACTGATTCATTTATCACATCAAAAATAGTATGGGTAATCCTAGGGCAACTTCTAAGGCTACTATATGCTGACACGGCTGATCACGGGACCTCACAGGACCGCACAAATTCGCCCCTAACGAATGGATGGGGACCCTTTGTCGCCTTACTGTAAGGGGGAACTTACACTAGCCTCTTTCGAGCGACGAATGGACTCTCGCTAGAGGTTTCGCGGAAATTACCCAAAAGGTTTGCAATAATGCGTATGAATGCATACGAAAAGAAATAATACGATCCGTCCCTGTTAAGGGCTTAATACACGCCTTCCGGAATCAAATTTCTCGCTTCCCCAGCAGAGTCGCCACTTGTTAGACAAGATGCCGAACGGCCTCGCCCGAGCGGACCGGGGGGTGGAAACCTCATGGCGACGTAAGCGGTGATTGGCGCCGAAAGCAACCAATCGTGGAATCAAGCTGCTCAGCAGGACCGGAGCCTGGAGTATGGAAGAGTCGCCACCCACGAATGGGAAAATGAACACCGATCCCTTGCGGGAGACTGGTGAGGGTTCGGGAAACTTAGGTACGAGCCGAGAAGGCTAGCTCCTTTCCGGAGAAAGGCTACTAGGCACCCCGACATCGCCCGGTTATGAACCACCGGCCTCCTACTCAGCGTGTGTTGGGGTTTAGTGTCCTATAGACAATTGTTGCAGGATACAAACTTAATGTAAATGAATTGTTCTTTATGTCATTTGTTTTAATGAGATATATGTTTTATAACTATATAAAGGCAATCCCTTTTAAGCACTAAATAAAGTCTAATAAAAGGAAATCCGTAAGTTTGTTTAAAGTGATTATAAAGTGTTCATACAAGCATGAAGTGAGACAAAACTTTATAATAAACTTAAAACCACCCCAAGTCAAGTGATATGTTTAGGATTGATATATCACTGTTGAGACTTGTATGTAACAATGTCTTCTGTCCGACAGAAAGCTGATCTCACAAGCTTCATATATATAGATATCTGGACAGTTACATAGATCCGATGAAACGTTGTTCATTAGGATTGGGGATCCGATTTGAGATAACAGGATGGGTAGATTCATCATTGTCACCTGTTCATCTCATTGGTATTAATAGGTATAAGTAATCCTTAGACTCAAAGGAATGTTAATTGGTCATCCTGAATTACTGAATGTGAGACTTTGATCCTGTGGTCCCACGATCCTTAACAGAGATGACTCTGGGGTGTGAACTGCAAAGGTTGGGTGTCACAGGAGGTAATGTCAGGGTAGTTATACATTGGATTGAGCATTTATCACTCCCGATTAATGGGAGATATATCCAAGGATCGCTTGTGGAAGACTCGACTCTAAATCCTTGCAAGGTGATAGCTTAAGAGTAGAAATACAGATTTCACTTAACCTATCTATTTGAGTTGACTCGGCCTGTACAAGTAAAACGAACGTCTCGCTATATGTGACTTGACATCACCCATAGTCATAAGATTCAGTTCAAGGATATAGTTGATAAAGGATCGAATTATACTGTAACTAATACGGAAGGGTTAACGACAGAATCAACCTGTCTTCTTAACGAACTCTGGGGGAATGATTACAGACTTGCCAATAACATACTCAGTACATCATTCCGTTATGTAAGGATTAAATATAATTCTTGAAGAAATTAATTTAATAGTTGCATACGGCCAGAAGTAGTAAGAACCTAATGGATCACACATAAGACTTGGAACCAAAAGAGAGATGGATGTGATTAATAGATGGAAGCCCAATTGAGCCCAGTAAGGCCCGTTTAAATGGAGGGGGCCGAAATTTATATATAGAAATAGGGAATTATTTTAATTCCATTAATCCTAATTTGATTAGGTTTGTGAATTAAATTAATTAAGAGATAATTAAGTTAGGAGTTTTAATTAGATTAATATACTCCTATTATTATCCAATTATGTTATTTATTATTATCCTAAATGTATTTGATATATTATAAGATAATAATTAGGAATCCTATTCCGAATGGAATTCCTATTAAGTAACCTATTCCTATCTAACTAGGGTTTAGATACAAGCGACTATATATACCCCCTCCTTATGAGAATTTCGACTAAGCCTCCTAACTCCCCTTTATGTGATTTTCGAAACCTACATTAAAAGAGAGAGAGTGAATTCGCATCCCCTAGTTCGTGGACAAGAATTCATACGGCTTCCGTCAATTGATTAATCTCATTCATCTCCTTTTCTCTTTGATCTTGTGTTGGTTAATTAGAGGCAATCTATTTTGATTGCATCTCATAAGGGTTGATTTCATCTTAACCTCACCGTGTTATACTTTGTGGTTGGAATCTCGGAGAAGAATTGTGGGCGCTTCTTTAACAACGGTAGATTGTTCATCGAAAGGTATTCCTTCTTATTCCTCTTTATATGAAATAACGATTAACAGATCCTATGGTTAAAAAGGAAATAGGCTAAAAATTTTATATTTCCGCTGCTATACCTTAGCCTTAATTTCCTTTAGTGGTATCAGAGCCATCGTTAAATCCGTTATTTCATATATGAAAATTTAGAAGTTTTTTCAAGAGGATTGAATAAATATTTATGGTTAGGATTAATTAACAAATTGTTTGGTTAATTAATTCTAAAGATAAATAAATTTTAGTTAATTGTTAATTAAAATTGATTATGCGTATGTTCCTAATTATTTCGTTTGATAATCATTATAACAAAATCTATTTGTTTTATAGTTAGGTTAATAAAATTAGTTTTATTAATTCTAAAAGATAAAACGGAAATCTATTGTAGTTTTTCTTATTTCTGAAAAACGTTTTTAAAACCGTTTTAAAAACTGATATATATATATTTATATTTTATAAAAAAAATATATATACGACAGCGGCTCGGGTCGCGCCTCACGGCGCGACCAGCCGCTGTCGCGCTGCTGCCTCGCGGCAGCAGCCGCGTGCCCAGCCGCGGGGCTGCTGCCAAACGGCAGCAGCCCAGTTTCGGGCCCAAGCCCGAATCCCACTTGATTTTAATTGTTAAAATCGGCTTGTAAATAATTTATATATATATATATATGTGTGTCGGAAATCAATAGTTTTCTGTTTTGATTATCGAATAAAAAATTCGTTTAAAAGTTTGTTTTTACCAAGTTGTAAATCAAAGCGTTAAATGAATTGAAATCAAAATAATTGGGACATGCATAATCGACGTTTTATATGGTTATATTAATCTAAGGGTTAATATAAAGATACGAAACGATAAGATGTAAAATTGGATGAAAGTTAATTTGACGAGTTAATGTGATTAACCTAAATATTACATAAGACGGTTATGTAATCAACCAATTAAATTTATTTAATTGAGTCTTTGCATGTTTGGAGTTATGGACATATTTGGACCCTCTTTTAGTCTTTTGGTATTTTTTGAAATAGGGCATGCGCGTCCTGCCTTTCTACTATCTATTGTAATTTCTCCTCTCATCTAATTCCCTCCAATTCAGTTGAAGTTTTCTTATGGTAGTATAGAAATTAATATGTAATTTCAAGGCGCCATGGAGAAGACGGAGGACCTAAAGAGAAATATGTAATAGTTAGTATTTCCTTAGGTTTGGCCTTTTTATTCCGTCTCTGGCTCGACGGAATAATTTAGATGATATGTCCATAACGCCAATGTATGTATGTATGTGTGTCTGATGTATGCTAAAGCAAATCAAGACTAAGTTAGATTATGAGACTTAAATAAAAATCCCTCATCAAAAAGTTAAGTAAATAAGCAAGTTATTAAAATCGGTTGCCCCTCCCTAATATTATAATTCAGCCGGCAGTACTGGGGGCCTTTGGGTTGTTGGCTAAAGTCAAGCTCGGGGTCTTATGGTAACACCTGGATTATCGAAAATCGTTCTTTCATGAATATGGGGTAGTACTTAAATTAGATTATGATAATTGGATGAGCAAACTCATGTTGTCATAAACTAATGGGCAAGATGGTTGGGATTAATATGAATGACATATTAGTTACTAATGTGGTTAGTAACCCAATAACCTAGGAATCACATTCAAGATGTGATTGATTGCATGAATCTACCTAACGAATGGGACTAGCTTGTTGGCTAAAGTCAAGGTGAAATCTCAGGAGTTAGGATCCTAGCTCACTAAAGGATTTGTGAAATTCTTCGAATTAATATGGAGGGTTATTAATTTGGCAAAATAGTGGGAGCAATCTGAAATAAATTAAAAGTCCTATAATTTTAGATTGTTATACTTTAAAGCAAATGAATGACATACGTTTACTCTTTCTCACTCTCAGGTTTTGTTTAAACACACACTCTTAAAATCATGACTAAAACCAATCTGCAAAACATTCTTACCGATAACAAACTGAATGGTTCAAACTTCACCGACTGGTTTCGCAACCTCAAAATTGTTTTGAAGTTCGAGAAAATTGGGTATGTACTTGATACATCGATACCCCCTGTCCCTGAAGATGATGCTCCCATCGAGGAAATTCATGCTTACTAGAAGCACAAGGCTGATGACGATCATGCCGGATGCATCATACTTGCATCGATGACATCAGAATTACAAAGGCAACATGAGGAGATGAATGCCTATTCCATCATCATGCCCCTAAAGGAATTGTTTGGGAAACAAACCAGGTGCGAACGCTACGAGATATCCAAGCTGTTATATCATTGCAGGATGCAAGAGGGCACATCAGTCATGACACATTGTGTCAAGATGATTGGCTACATTACCAAACTTTCTAGTATTGGATTTGCGATGGATAACGAATTAAGTGTTGACTTAATTCTTCAATCCCTCCCAGAAAGTTATTCACAGTTCATTATGAACTATCAGATGAATGACTTGCAAACCTCTCTTGAAGAGCTTGCAAACATGCTCAAGTCAGTTAAGCCCAATATGAAGAAAGACAAGACCATACCGGCTCTTGTAATTGAGGGATCGAAGAAAAGGAAAGGGAATTTTCCCAATCCTAAACATCCCAAGAAAGGTAAGAAAGCTGTGTCCAAGGGAAAGGAAGTGAAGAACCCCAAAGGAGAATGCCACTTCTGTGGTAAAGATGGGCATTGGAAGAGAAACTGCAAGGAGTATCTAGCCACCCTCAAGAAGGGAAAAGGCGGTGCTTCTACATCTGGTATGTTTTATATTGAAATAAATACAGTTTCATTGTCTGAATCTTGGGTACTTGATACCGGATGTGGATCTCATATTTGTACAAATATGCAGGAGCTAAAACAGACTAAGGAACTTAAGAAAGGAAGCATAAACTTGCGAGTGGGAAATGGAGCAAGAGTTGCTGCCCTCGCAATTGGAGATTATGTTTTACTTTTGCCCTCTGGGCTTGTAATAGAATTAAGGAATTGTTTATACGTTCCTGAGATGTCTCGAAACATTATTTCTATTAGCCGTCTTGTTGACGACGGTTTTCATATTTCAATAAAGAACAATAGTTGCAATTTTTATAAAGATTCGATCTTTTATTTTTCAGGAATATCACAAATGGGATTTATGTGTTAGATGATAAAACTCCTGTTTTTGCAATTGATACCAAAAGACATAAGATAGATAATTCAACTTACTTGTGGCATTGTCGTTTAGGCCATATAAACAAGAGACGCATGTTAAAGCTACATTCAGATGGGCTTATAGATCCAATCGATTCCGAATCATTGGAAACATGCGAATCATGTTTAAAAGGTAAAATGACAAAGACACCCTTTAGAAATAAAGGTGAGCGTGTATCAGACACTCTAGGACTCATCATTCAGATGTATGCGGTCCTATGTCAGTCCAAGCAAGAGGAGGATTCAGATACTTCATAAGCTTCATAGATGACCATACTCGATATGGTTACATCTACTTGATGAGGCACAAATCAGAAGCTTTTGACAAGTTCAAATGCTTCAAGAATGAAGTGGAAAATCAATTAGGAAAGAAAATAAAGACGCTTCGATCCGATCGAGGTGGCGAATATCTTTTAGATGATTTTCTGAATTATCTAACTGAATGTGGGATATGCTCACAATGGACACCTCCCTATACACCACAACACAATGGTGTATCCGAGAGGAGAAACCGTACCCTATTAGATATGGTACGATCCATGATGAGCATGGCCTTACTTCCAAAGTCGTTCTGGGGCTATGCCTTAGAAACTGCCCTCTTCACCCTAAACCGAGTACCAACTAAATCCGCTAGTTCCACACCATATGAATTGTTCGCTGGTAGGAAACCTGTGTTCTCATTTATGAGAGTATGGGGTTGTTCAGCATATGTCAAACGCATAGCGTCCGACAAATTAGATTCTAAATCTGATAAATGTTTCTTCATTGGATATCCCAAAGAAACCATGGGGTATTACTTCTATCATCCAGATGATCAGAAAGTAATAGTATTTAGACACGCAACCTTCTTAGAGAAAGAGTTTCTCGAAGAAACACAAAAGGGAAGCGTGATTGAACTCGACGAAGTTCAAGAGGAAGAAACGCCGACTGAAACAACAGAAGCGGTTGAGGTACCCGAAGAAGTCCCATTAGATGAGACAACAGTGGCACCTATTCGTAGATCACGAAGAGTTCGTGAACTCCCAGTTAGATATGGTTTTCTAGTGGGAGATGATAACGAGGTTCCCGTATTAGACGACGAACCCGAAAACTACGAAGAGGCTCTTACTAGTCCAGATTCTAAAGCATGGCTTGAAGCCATGGATTCTGAAATGGATTCCATGTATACTAACCAAGTGTGGACTTTGGTTGATCCACCCGAAGGGATAATTCCCATTGGGTGCAGGTGGATCTTCAAAAAGAAGACTGACATGGATGGAAAGGTTAGCACCTACAAGGCTAGGTTGGTAGCGAAAGGATATCGTCAGAAACAAGGTGTTGATTATGACGAAACCTTCTCTCCTGTTGCTATGTCCAAATCAATCAGAATCATGCTTGCAATTGCCGCTCATTTTGATTATAAGATTTGGCAAATGGATGTGAAAACAGCTTTCCTAAATGGAAATCTGCTTGAGGATGTATACATGATGCAGCCTGAAGGTTTCATATCAAAGGATGCAAATAAAGTTTGCAAACTTCAGAGATCCATTTATGGACTCAAGCAAGCATCTAGAAGCTGGAACAAGCGTTTTGACGAAACCATAAAACAATTTGGTTTCGAACAAAATTGTGAAGAAGCTTGCATTTACAAGAAAGCAAGTGGGAGCTCTATAGCATTTCTCATACTATATGTGGACGATATACTGTTAATGGGAAATGACATTGCTCTATTACAATCGGTGAAAGTATGGTTATCCGGTAACTTCTCAATGAAAGACCTTGGTGAAGCAGCCTATATACTTGGTATAAAGATCTACAGGGATAGATCGCGTAGACTGCTTGGTCTTTCACAGGCTACATACATTGAAAAGGTGCTAAATCGGTTTAGCATGCTTGAATCGAAACGAGGTAACTTACCCATGGTACATGGAGTAAAGTTAAACAATCATCAATGTCCTAAAACTGATGATGAAAAACGACGCATGGCTGTTGTCCCGTACGCCAGCGCGATCGGTTCGATTATGTATGCTATGCTATGCACTAGACCTGACGTAGCGTTCGCGTTATCTGTAACGAGTCGTTACCAAGGGAATCCGAGAGACGAGCATTGGATTGCCGTCAAGAACATTCTTAAGTACTTGAGAAGGACTAAAGATATGTTCCTAGTGTACGGAGAAGGAGATCTGAAAATTGAAGGATTTTCAGACGCTAGTCATCTCACAGATGAGAATGATTTTAAATCCCAATCAGGATACCTGTTTATCTTGAATGGGGGCGCGGTCAGTTGGAAAAGTTCCAAGCAGGGAAGCGTAGCTTTCTCTACGATCGAGTCAGAGTACATCGCTGTTGCGGAAGCAGCAAAGGAAGCAGTTTGGATTAGAAAGTTCATTACAGAACTAGGTGTGGTGCCTGACATTGTCAATCCCATTACTCTGTACTGTGATAACAATGGAGCCATTGTGCAAGCAAAGGAACCACGGTCTCATAATGCATCCAAGCACTACCTAAAGCGATACCACATCATTAGAGAGATTGTGGCTAGAGGAGATGTGAGAATAGAAAGAGTACCTACAAAGGACAACGTTGCAGATCCGTTGACAAAGTCTTTAACCCAGAAAGTACATGATCGTCATTTAACTTCTACTGGGATAAGTTTTAGAAACAATTGGCTTTAGTCCAAGTGGGAGTATGTTGGGGTTTAGTGTCCTATAGACAATTGTTGCAGGATACAAACTTAATGTAAATGAATTGTTCTTTATGTCATTTGTTTTAATGAGATATATGTTTTATAACTATATAAAGGCAATCCCTTTTAAGCACTAAATAAAGTCTAATAAAAGGAAATCCGTAAGTTTGTTTAAAGTGATTATAAAGTGTTCATACAAGCATGAAGTGAGACAAAACTTTATAATAAACTAATAAACTTAAAACTAGACCTGGCAATTGTCGTGTTTCGTGTCAAAATCGTGTTATCTCATATTTATGTTCCATATGGTTTTATATATTATAAATGCTAAAAAAATGATTTCCGTGTCAATCGTGTCATGTCAGTCGGGTTGGCTCTGTAATCGTGTCAGAAATTGCCACCTCTACTTAAAACCACCCCAAGTCAAGTGATATGTTTAGGATTGATATATCACTGTTGAGACTTGTATGTAACAATGTCTTCTGTCCGACAGAAAGTTGATCTCACAAGCTTCATATATATAGATATCTGGACAGTTACATAGATCCGATGAAACGTCGTTCATTAGGATTGGGGATCCGATTTGAGATAACAGGATGGGTAGATTCATCCTTGTCACATGTTCATCTCGTTGGTATTAATAGGTATAAGTAATCCTCAGACTCAAAGGAATGTTAATTGGTCATCCTGGATTACTGAATGTGAGACTTTGATCCTGTGGTCCCACGATCCTTAACAGAGATGACTCTGGGGTGTGAACTGCAAAGGTTGGGTGTCACAGGAGGTAATGTCAGGGTAGTTATACATTGGATTGAGCATTTATCACTCCCGATTAATGGGAGATATATCCAAGGATCGCTTGTGGAAGACTCGACTCTAAATCCTTGCAAGGTGATAGCTTAAGAGTAGAAATACAGATTTCACTTAACCTATCTATTTGAGTTGACTCGGCCTGTATAAGTAAAACGAACGTCTCGCTATATGTGACTTGACATCACCCATAGTCATAAGATTCAGTTCAAGGATATAGTTGATAAAGGATCGAATTATACTGTAACTAATACGGAAGGGTTAACGACAGAATCAACCTGTCTTCTTAACGGACTCTGGGGGAATGATTACAGACTTGCCAATAACATACTCAGTACATCATTCCGTTATGCAAGGATTAAATATAATTCTTGAAGAAATTAATTTAATAGTTGCATACGGCCAGAAGTAGTAAGAACCTAATGGATCACACATAAGACTTGGAACCAAAAGAGAGATGGATGTGATTAATAGATGGAAGCCCAATTGAGCCCAGTAAGGCCCGTTTAAATGGAGGGGGCCGAAATTTATATATAGAAATAGGGAATTATTTTAATTCCATTAATCCTAATTTGATTAGGTTTGTGAATTAAATTAATTAAGAGATAATTAAGTTAGGAGTTTTAATTAGATTAATATACTCCTATTATTATCCAATTAGGTTATTTATTATTATCCTAAATGTATTTGATATATTATAAGATAATAATTAGGAATCCTATTCCGAATGGAATTCCTATTAAGTAACCTATTCCTATCTAACTAGGGTTTAGATACAAGCGACTATATATACCCCCTCCTTATGAGAATTTCGACTAAGCCTCCTAACTCCCCTTTATGTGATTTTCGAAACCTACATTAAAAGAGAGAGAGTGAATTCGCATCCCCTAGTTCGTGGATAAGAATTCATACGGCTTCCGTCAATTGATTAATCTCATTCATCTCCTTTTCTCTTTGATCTTGTGTTGGTTAATTAGAGGCAATCTATTTTGGTTGCATCTCATAAGGGTTGATTTCATCTTAACCTCACCGTGTTATACTTTGTGGTTGGAATCTCGGAGAAGAATTGTGGGCGCTTCTTTAACAACGGTAGATTGTTCATCGAAAGGTATTCCTTCTTATTCCTCTTTATATGAAATAACGATTAACGGATCCTATGGTTAAAAAGGAAATAGGCTAAAATTTTTATATTTCCGATGCTATACCTTAGCCTTAATTTCCTTCAGCATGTTAGGCGATAACGGACTAATCGCACATTTCTTTAAGTTTAAAATTCATTTGAAACCTTTTCTTTCTCGCTTTGAAAACCGTTTTGAGCATGTCATTAAAAGCCACTTTAGTAAAGAATCACCCATTTTGCATACATTTAAAATACATAGGAGAGAGAGGGGGAGAAGGAAGAATTGATTTATTCACAGTGTGATTTAGGCTTTATGCCGTATATTACATCTACGCTAATCTCACTCCCAAAAACGAGTTTATTTACACGGTTCGTACCTTAATCGCCGTTGGAACGATTTAGGTACGTTTCAAAGCCCTGTTAATGATGTTCACTCGAATCGCCGTTGGAACGACTCGAGCGTTTGAAAACGTTGAGCAAACAGTTTTAATCTAAAAACGTGATTAAGCATACAAGTCAATTTATTTTGTACAAAACCATTTAGTTAGGAAAACAATTCAAAACTTCATTATTTATAACGAAACAATTTATAATGTTCGCTTAATCCGTCGTTGGAACGGATTAAGGTTTCAACACGTGATGTTTTGGAAACGGTTTAAAAATCACAAAAAAAAAACGTTATTTGCACTTTAGGAATATCTAGAAAAGCTTTTAATTTAAACAATCAACTTGAAACCTCTTTTTGTCTTTTATTTTTCCATTTTCACTCAATTAACCTTTATTTGAACATAATTACAACAGTTAATGAATTAAACTCAAATTCACCCAACCAAAACACTTTCAAAACATATATATATATATATATATAAGAAATTTAAAAGGAAAAGAAGAAATAGGTACATATGCATATATTTTTAGTAGAAATGGTGATTATACCTATAGATTAAAAAGGAGGTAAAGAGAAGATATATATATATATATATTATGATTATCAATAGGTAAAAATAATAATGAAAATAATGCTAGATATAATATACTTTTATTTTAATTAAGCAAACATGTAAAAAAATGAATAAGATTCATAAATAAGAAAATAGTATTTAACCTCCAAAATGGTTTATGATAAGTATGTATAGAAAATAACCCCCAATAACCCCAAAATAACAAATATGTATAGTTTAAATGAATTAAATGGAAAATCTATAAATATACATATAATCTTATCAAATCAAGTTGATGAAAAATAATATCTAAACATGTTAAATAAATATATACCGAAAAATTAAAAATAATTTGAATACATATATTACATAATTATACATATATATATCAAGGACCAAAAGTCTAAAAGTTGAGAAAGAAGGACCAAAACAGCATTTTTTACATTCCAGCAGCTTTACCGACGGAAAATCCGTCGGTAAACTGCTTTTAGTGACAGAAAATGGAAAATTACAGAACTACTCCAACAGTTTCCAGATTTATTAAAAAGCTTTAGATTAGATCTATTCTATCATTTTGGGTCCCCGAACTACCAAAATTGGATCATAGTCTATAACGGAGACTCCTAAAGCGATGTTTTATTTTTAAAACGTTAATAAAAATATTTTCAAAAACTTATAACTACAACGTTTCTTAATCCCGAACTACCTTTGAATCGGATCACGGTTCATATTGGGATGTTAAAACGAGGTTTTTTTTATTTCAAAACAAAACAAACGTTTATTTAATACGAGACAAAAATTAAATAAATACGGAAGATTAAATAAAACGTGATAAATAAATAACTGACTAAGTAAATAAAATTATAACATAAAAATAAATAATTAAATAAATTAAATTAAATAAAATAAAACGAGTCTAGTCCTCAAATAATACCTCAAGATCGGTATTGACAGTTGAAGTCGGTTGATTCCACGTATCGTGATTTTTCGGTGTTTTTTTGTGTTTTTGGTAAAATATTTAACTTTGGAAAATTTGGATTTTTTAGGAAAAAAAATGTTTTTTCCCAAAAAAATGACTTTCTCTCTCTAAAAAATGTTTTAGAGTAAGAAGCTCCCAAAAATCCACCCTCCTTAAATGCATGGGGATCCGTGCCTTTTATAGGCACGGATCCCAAAAAATTTTGACCGTAGCCCGAAGGGCGTCGGGCTACGCCCAACTTGGTTGGGCGCGCGCCCAACCAACGTTGGGCGTGCGCCCAACGTTGGTTGGGCGTTCGCCCAACGATGTCGGGCGTTCACCCGACGGATGTTGGGCGCACGCCCAACGTAGGTTGGGCGTGCGCGCTCCGCTGCCGCTGGGCGTACGCCCCGCGCTGCCGGGCGCGCGTCCAACTGCCGTCGGGCGCGCGCCGGCTGCCCCTAGGCGCTCGCCCAGCGCCACTGAGCACCCGCGAGCCGTCCACTCGACGACCGCAACCCCTACAGACCCTTTCGTGATTCTTATTATTATTTTTGCTTTAAATTATCGGAACCGACCGCTTCAACCGTCTTGTTATGGGTTTTCGTCACAGGTCCTCCGACTCGGTGTCTACAGCAGGGTTCTGGAAAGGAACGACGCTAGCCAAGTCCTCGAAGACCACCTCCATGCCTTTCGTGCCATCGTATCTGCTCGACACCATCGCGAAAATGCTCAAATGTTAGTAAAAAATGGAGAAGAAGAGAGAGAAGGTGTGGGGTTGGAAATGAACCCCACCACCCTTTTATATGGGTAACAAATGGCATTATGGTAATAAGAGAAAAAGGTACAATGTGACGTAAAGGTAAAAAATAAATAATTAATTACCAAGTGCACAAACCTCCGATTCGCAGTCCGTTTCAGCCTGCATTTTTACCAAACAGTGACCATTGTCCAAGGAGATGACTCCAGACGACAGTCAAAATTTACAGAACAGTGGCGCCAGTCAAGATACAGACAACGGTCATCAGGAAAATAATTTTTAGCCCGAAAAGATTCTAGGCGAAGGGATAAGGCCATTCCTATCAACGACTTCAGCATGCGAGACAGTAACTCTAGTGGGAACGCAGACGACGGTAGGTCGAAATCCAAAATCACCCGAGGGCATGCACTGTAGGGTGGCTAGAAAGAGCAATATTACCTGAGGTCGATTTAGAGACTAGGGTCGCTAGAAAGAGCAATATTACCTGCGGTCGATTTAGAGACTAGGGTCGCTAGAAAGAGCCATATTACCTGCAGTCGATGTAGAGACTAGGGTCGCTAGAAAGAGCCATATTACCTGCGGTCGATGTAGAGATTAGGGTCGCTAGAAAGAGCCATATTACCTGCGGTCGATGTAGAGACTAGGGTCGCTAGAAAGAGCAATTTACCTGCGGTCGATGTAGAGACTAGGGTCGCTAGAAAGAGCCATATTACCTGCGGTCGATTTAGAGACTAGGGTAGCTAGAAAGAGCCATATTACATGCGGTCGATTTAGAGACTAGGGTCGCTAGAAAGAGCCATTTACCTGCGGTCGATGTAGAGACTAGGGTCGCTAGAAAGAGCCACTTACCTGCGGTCGGTTTAGAAATTAGGGTCGCTAGAAAAAGCTAGGGGAAGACGGTCGATGAAGAGACTGAAGACAAGGAAGGAACTTGCGACATAGAGATCAGGTATTTCCCCTCCCACTCTATATGTGTCTTTTACTTTAATATGTTTTCCATTGCATGTGTCGCATTCGCGAAAAAGTTTTTTTTTAAAAAGCACACACGTCACTGTCAAAATAGGAAAGTAGGGGCAACTGTAGACACCGAGTCGGAGAACCTGTGATGAAAACCAATAACAGACGGTTAAAGCGGTTGATTCCAATAATAAAAAATAATAAAAAAACACGAAAGGATCCCGAGGAATTGCGTGTCGGTAAATAGGCGGCTCGCGGGCGCCCAACGAACATGGGGCATCGTCCAACGCATGCCGAAGGCGTTGGACGCACGCCTAGGGATCGTTGGGCGAGTGCCCAGCCGCGTCAGGCGCACGCCCGATGGCAGTTGGGCGCACGCCCAACGGCAGCTGGGCGCGCGCCCAACTTGCGCTGGGCGTCCGCCCAGCGCCTGTTGGGCGTCGCCCCAACTCGAGGTTGGGCGTCGCCCAACTTAAGGTTGGGCACCATGCATTCAAGGAACGACGCTAGCCAAGTCCTCGAAGACCACCTCCATGCCTTTCGTGCCATCGTATCTGCTCGACACCATCGCGAAAATGCTCAAATGTTAGTAAAAAATGGAGAAGAAGAGAGAGAAGGTGTGGGGTTGGAAATGAACCCCACCACCCTTTTATATGGGTAACAAATGGCATTATGGTAATAAGAGAAAAAGGTACAATGTGACGTAAAGATAAAAAATAAATAATTAATTACCAAGTGCACAAACCTCCGATTCGCAGTCCGTTTCAGCCTGCATTTTTACCAAACAGTGACCATTGTCCAAGGAGATGACTCCAGACGACAGTCAAAATTTACAGAACAGTGGCGCCAGTCAAGATACAGACAACGGTCATCAGGAAAATAATTTTTAGCCCGAAAAGATTCTAGGCGAAGGGATAAGGCCATTCCTATCAACGACTTCAGCATGCGAGACAGTAACTCTAGTGGGAACGCAGACGACGGTAGGTTGAAATCCAAAATCACCCGAGGGCACGCACTGTAGGGTGGCTAGAAAGAGCAATATTACCTGAGGTCGATTTAGAGACTAGGGTCGCTAGAAAGAGCAATATTACCTGTGGTCGATTTAGAGACTAGGGTCGCTAGAAAGAGCCATATTACCTGCGGTCGATGTAGAGACTAGGGTCGCTAGAAAGAGCCATATTACCTGCGGTCGATGTAGAGATTAGGGTCGCTAGAAAGAGCCATATTACCTGCGGTCGATGTAGAGACTAGGGTCGCTAGAAAGAGCAATTTACCTGCGGTCGATGTAGAGACTAGGGTCGCTAGAAAGAGCCATATTACCTGCGGTCGATTTAGAGACTAGGGTAGCTAGAAAGAGCCATATTACCTGCGGTCGATTTAGAGACTAGGGTCGCTAGAAAGAGCCATTTACCTGCGGTCGATGTAGAGACTAGGGTCGCTAGAAAGAGCCACTTACCTGCGGTCGGTTTAGAAATTAGGGTCGCTAGAAAAAGCTAGGGGAAGACGGTCGATGAAGAGACTGAAGACAAGGAAGGAACTTGCGACATAGAGATCAGGTATTTCCCCTCCCACTCTATATGTGTCTTTTACTTTAATATGTTTTTCATTGCATGTGTCGCATTCGCGAAAAAGTTTTTTTTGAAAAAGCACACACGTCACTGTCAAAATAGGAAAGTAGGGGCAACTGTAGACACCGAGTCGGAGAACCTGTTATGAAAACCCATAACAGACGGTTAAAGCGGTTGATTCCAATAATAAAAAATAATAAAAAAACACGAAAGGATCCCGAGGAATTGCGTGCCGACAAATAGGCGGCTCGCGGGCGCCCAACGAACATGGGGCATCGTCCAACGCATGCCGAAGGCGTTGGACGCACGCCTAGGGATCGTTGGGCGAGCGCCCAGCCGCGTCAGGCGCACGCCCGATGGCAGTTGGGCGCACGCCCAACGGCAGCTGGGCGCGCGCCCAACTTGCGCTGGGCGTCCGCCCAGCGCCTGTTGGGCGTCGCCCCAACTCGAGGTTGGGCGTCGCCCAACTTAAGGTTGGGCACACGCCCAACTTTGGGATCCGTGCCTATAAAAGGCACGAATCCCCATGCATTCAAGGGGCAGGGGATTTTCTAGAGCTTATCACTCTAAAACATTTTTTAGAGAGTGAAAGTGATTTTTTTGGGGAAAACATTTTTTTTCCTAAAAAATTGAAAATTCCTAAAAGTTGAATATTTTACCAAAACACCAAAAAATCATAACTCGTGGAATCAACCGACATCAAGCCGTCAATACCGATCTTGAGATATTATCCCAAGGACTAGACTCATTTTATTTATTTCGTCTATTTATTTTATTTATGATTTCGTTTCTTTATTTATTTATTTAGTTAGTTATTTATTTATCACGTTTATTTATTTTCCGAATTTATTTAATTTCCCTCTCGTATTAAATAAACGTTTGGTTTTGTTTTGAAATAAAAAACCTCGTTTTAAGTCCTAATATGAACCGTGACCCGATTTAAGGGTAGTTCGGGACTAAAACGTTGTAAATATAGATTTTAAAAATATTTTCAAATGACGTTTTAAAATAAAACATCGTTTTAGGAGTCTCCGTTATAGACTATGACCCGATTTGGGTAGTTCGGAGGCCCAAAATGATAGAATAGATTAGATTTAAAACCTTTTAATTAATCTGGAAACTATTGGATTCATTCTGTAATTTTCCGTTTTCTGTCACTAAAAGCGGTTTACCGACGGATTTTCCGTCGTAAAGCTGCTGGAATCTTAAAAATTCTATTTTTGAACCTTTTTCCTAACTTTTTTACATTTGGACTTGTATATACATGTATATAACTATGTAGTATGTTTGTTAAAATTATTTTTGGGGTATCTAACTAATAATTATTTATGTATTTACTTATTTTGTACATTTGGGCATAATTTACATTAATTTGGTTTTGTAAAGATATTTGTATATATATATATGTTTCCTTTGAAATCATTTAAACTAGATTAATTATTGTTTAGGGGGGTTATTTCCTAAGTATTTATTATGTATAAAAGCTATTTTGGGGTTAAATATAGTTTCCTTATTTATAAGCTTTATCCATTATCTTTACATGTTTTCAAATTAGAATACAAATATATTATATCTAGCAGTATATTTATTACCATTTTTACTTATTAATAACACTTGTATATATATTATTACTATTTTTCTTATCTTATTTTCTTTGATCTATAAGTATTATTATTATTTTTACCATAATGTATATTTATATTTATTCTCCTTTTGAATTTCCTATATATATATATATGTTTTAAAAGTATTTTGGTTGGATGAATTTGGGTTTAATTCGTTAATTATTGTAATCATATTCAAATAAAGGTTAATTGAGTGAAAAAGGAAAAATAAACCACAAAAAGAGACTTCAATTTGCTTAGTTAAACTAAAGGTTTCTAGAGGTGCTTAATGTAAGTAAAAGGTTTTTAGTTCTTTGCCATTTCAAATGACTTTCTAAAATCCCACGTTTTAAAACCTTGATCTGTTCCAACGACGGATTAAGCGAACCTTGTAATTAAAATCGTTTTCTTTGTAAATAATAGAGTTTTGAATTGTTGTTCTATCTAAATGGTTTTGTACAAAATAAATTGACTTGTATGCTTAATCACGTTTTTGAGTTAAAACTTCTTATTTCACGTTTTCAAATGCTCTAATCGTTCCAATGGCGATTCGAGTGAACATCATGTAAATCCACGGGGTTTTGAAACGTATCTAAATCGTTCCAACGACAATTAAGGTACGAATCATGTAAATAAACTTTCTTTTCGGGGAGTGAGATTAGTTTAGATTGAATGTATGGCTTAAGACACAATTCACGTTGTAAATAAACTAATTCTTTCTTCTATCTCCCTCTTTCTTCCATATACTCTAAATTCATGTAAATGGGTGATTCTTTACTAATATGGCTTTCAATAATATATGCTCAAAAATGTTTTCAAAACGAGAAAGAAAAGGTTTCAAATGAATTTTAAACTTAAAGAAATGTGCGATTAGTCCGTTAGCGCCTAACATGCTAAGTAGGAGGCCGGTGGTTCATAACCGGGCGATGTCGGGGTGCCTAGTAGCATTTCTCCGGAAAGGAGCTAGCCTTCTCGGCTCGTACCTAAGTTTCCCGAACCCTCACCGGTCTCCCGCAAGGGATCGGTGTTCATTTCCCATTCGTGGGTGGCGACTCTTCCATACTCCGAGCTCCGGCCCTGTCGAGCAGCTTGATTCCGCGATTGGTTGCTTTCGGCACCAATCACAGCATCTGTCGTCAACGGTGTCCACCCCTCGGTTCACCCGGGCGAGGCCGCGGCACCTACACCAGCCTTCCTCCTTGTAGCCCTTCACACAACAGTCTTGAGACATGTAACCAATGAACTCTGAGTTGACGGTAGTCCATATGTTAGTATGTGTGTAAGAACAGCGTCGGAGTAAAGTAAACCACCCACTGACATGTTGTTTAAATACAAATAAAACAAGTAAAAGACAAGTTGAAAAACAGTAAAGTAAAATAAACAATTCAAGTAATCGAACTACATACCGAAATTGATGCTGCCTCCTGCACAATCTTTTCATCTCCTCCATGATTATCTTCAATTTCAGATATCTGGGCTTCTTCATCGTCTTTCTCCTCACCTTCTGCTCTCTTCTCACCTTCTTTCTGCTCTCTTCTCACCTTCATCTTGCTTCTCATTACATTCTTCTTTCTTATTCTCATCACCTCCTTCTTCATCACCTTTCTTCGCGTCCCTATCTTTCTCCTCCTCTCCTTCATCATTTTTATTCGCATCCCCATCGTTAATTGTATCATCTTTCTTCGCATATTGGAGTTCACCCTTTAGGCTCTTAACATCAGCCTCTACCGATGATAATCGACTCCCTAAGCTTAAAAACTGCTCGCTGCACCACTCTTGATGGGTGGTCATCATGTGATTGACCCTTTCCATAATTTCATCCACAAGTCCCCTTCTCCTATGCATTCTTGGACGGATTACAAACTGGTTATCATCATCTGCTTCTTCCTCGTCCACCTTAACTTCTTTTGTTCCCTCTTCATCTTCTTCATTTTCTTCCTCTTCATCATATTCTCTGTCGTCATCTTCATTATCTTCCCCTGCCTTGTCCTCGTCCTCATCTTTTGCTTCCTCCTTCAAATGGTCCATAAGTTGTTTAAACCAACCACATTGCTTCTCTCCATCTTCTGGTTCAATGGTTGTATGTTCAGGAGGATCAACTTCCTACAAAACAATTCCCAAATGTAATAAGTGAAAAAGCTTTCCAAATATAGCAACTCGTACAACTTGTTCACTTAACTCAAACAATGTCTGTATTTCAGACAATTGCGCGGTCTTTAACTGTGTCCACCGAAGCATGCGGGGAATGGTAGATTCACATTCGAGTCTTGTATAAAAGATATTGGTAGCTTTCCATATCTCACAAATCCAAACCTATCATCAAGCAACAAGTATACATAAATATTCTATACACTATAACAAGTACACATAAAGCAGACAAGTATACAAAAATTTCATACCTGGATTGCATGAGTAAAACCATAAAGTTGATATGGAATCCGGCCTTTCTCCTTTTTCCCCTCAACCATATCCTGAAAACTTCTCTTATCTAGAGCCGACTTCAAAGTCTTCAAGCTCTCATTAAAAGCCACCACACCCCACGGATACTTGTGGAACAACTCTGGGAACTCAGCAAGGGTCATAATGTAAGGACAAACCTTTCGTGTGCGCTTGTATTCCAAAATGTTGCCATGTATGAAATATATCATTGCCATCAAAACTGCATCACCATCGTCTTGCTTGGCCCAATCCGTTCCCGTGAACTTCCCATACATGTCTTCGTGTTTTACATTAGTTTGCCTACCAAAAAACTTATTCTTAAATCCTTCCTTAGTCTTCATCTTCTTCATCCCTTTCGTTATTGCTTTTGTTCTTCCAAAGGGCAATCCTATAATTATCCCAAACTCCTTTGCAGTGTATCTCAACTCCAATCCCCTCACATTGAAACATATCTCCTTATCACATGTTTCAACTAGAGTAATCTGTCTAGTTAACGTGTGGATAAATAACCCGGACAGAGAAGGAAAATCTCGTCTGAGATAAGCTCCGAAACAGCATGCCCTAAATAAGTCTAATTGTTTAGGAGTCAAATTTTTTCTGATAACTGCACGCACGGACGTGTTAAACCTGTTAGATACTTGAGTGGATGAATTTAGGGCAAATGGGAATTTGAACTTTATCTCAGTCTTTCTCCTTTTGTTCTGTTGTGATACCCTTTGATGATGCTGCAAAAAAGACAAATAATCAGACAAATACAAAGAACATAATAGAAAATATACGTCAAATAACAGAATCTATAGGCTGTCGTACCTGTCGTATTTTAAAAAAATGCAACATGCGACAGATTATATAGTCTGTCGTACCTGTCGTATATTCAAAAAATGCGACAGACGACATATTATATAGTTTGTCGTACCTGTCGTATTTTTAAAAATGCGACAGGAGACAGATTATATAGTCTGTCGTACCTGTCGTATTTTTTCATATACAATACAACTGATCTCCTTCTAGTTCATCCAATCACAATCATAACACCACAAAGTCAATATGAAATACAAAAAGAGCCACAAAGTATCGACAAACATATGTCAAATATCATTTATAAGAATTCCAAATGCAGACATAGTAATGTAATATACGAATTCCAAATACAGACTTGTTATGATGCAAAAGCATGATTTCAAAAAGGATCCAAAAGCACTGATATGGGGTAAGCCACCAAGGGTTATCGGCGGAAAGCTCCTCACTTCTGGTTATTGGTAAGAATTTACCTGATCATAATTATGAAAATTTTCTATCCTTGTTATTAAGCGGTGGTATTACTAATTGACTGGTGTGCAAATCGTTGGAAAATTCAGTTTGTCTGAATGATATAAGCTGAATCTGTATAGGAAACGTATAAACTGTATGTTTCAAACAAATGGAAAACTTAAGGGAGACAATTAATGATGCAAATAAAAGCAACCTAAATGCCGCAGCAAGGTTTAGTAGTTGAACTCAATTCTTCAGCAATGTTTATGCTATGTCAGTTAGAATATTGAGTGAGGGTGTCAAGTTTTGGAAGTTAATGCAAACAACAGAGAAAATAGATAGGATGAAGGGTGTTTAAGAAGAAGCAAGAACGCCAAGTGTTAATGAAGGATGCATGCAATGGACTCATAAATCTTGGTGAGTTCAAAAACCTTGACGCTGCAATTGTTACATTTTATAATATGCCTCTTTTATTCCATTTGCTTATGTTTCAAACAAAAAAGGACATGGACACGAAACAGACACAGATATGAAATGAAACACAGAATGCACAGGTATCAAACATTCAGAAAGGTATTGAAAAGAAAGGTATGAAATGTGGTCAAATTTACAGTTCATATATCTATTTGAGTGTCCAGAATCATCAATTCAAAATCCAACCCTAAGATTGTGCCTATCATGAATCTTAAAAGTTAAAAAGAAATGAAAATTTAAGATTGTTTACCTTTGGTTTGCTCCGGGATTCCTTTTTACCCTTACCCATGGTGGAACGAGATTGCCGCAACGAGATTCCTCCTCCTCCTCTCACCGAGTTGTAAAATCACCTCTTCCCCTGCACATTTACATTCGCATGCTTCGCTAATTTTCATTTCGCGAAGCCAAAATCGTCTTTTTTCCTAACTAACACGGTTAATTTTTTCTGTAGATGGTTGAATACGTAACATCCCTTTCTGGAAGGCGGCGTACTGGGCTGCAGGGGAGATGATTTTCCTTCCTGTATAGGGATGAACTTCCCCAAGATTGACACATTCACTCCTGAAATGATTCGTTAGGAGAGGTTGTGTCAATCTCGGGGTGCACCATGGGACACGTCCATCCTATGGTGCCAATCTTCAAAGTGGACCTAACTTAATCCGGTGCCAATTTTGAAGCGGATGCGTAATCTTGGTACCAGATTAGTTAGTTTCACTTTGAAATGATTAGTTAGTAGAGTTCATTGTGGCAATCTTGTTGTAAATTTTGATAATGTTATGATTTTAATGTTCGAATCCGTTATTGTTTGCCAATTTTTGTTATATACCACTTCGCGTATTAGCTTCAAATCATATCTAGCATTCGCATATGCGAACTAAATTCATCAAGCAAAACAAACTTCAGCTTCGCAGGCTTCGCATATGCGAACTAAATTCATTAAGTAAATTAAAACATTAACTTCGCAGGCTTCGCATATGGTGAATATGCGAAGTCAGACGGGATGGGGCGAGCTCCACGTAAATATTGAGGGTATTTTTGGAAAGTCGCACAAAATCGGTCTAGATATGTAGTAGAATTAGTAAATGGGTTTAATATGTAAATGGGCCTCCCATTTGACCCAGTTTTATAATTTTTTCTAATTTTAAAAGTTACAAATAAATAAGATTAAAATAATGAGCAAAATAAAATAAACAAAAAATTATATCTAAGATGTCCTTTTTAGTAATATTAATTGAATTGTAAATATATTTCTTCACAATATTTTATTATTGTTTCATATTATATATACAATATTGTTCTAATAGAATAAATATATTTTATAAAAACAAATAGAATAATAATATTAATAGTGTAATATAAAATAAAATAAACATTTATTAAAAATCTAAACAAGAAAGCCGTGCAGTGCACGGGTTTAAAACTAGTTTAAGCTCTAAGGGGGTGTTTGTTAGAAGGGATATAGGAGGAGGGATAAGGATAAAAAAAATACGTGATAAGTTATTCCATGTTTGTTTGTGAGATAGAAGAATGAGACATGTGAGGGATAAGTCTCTTATCCCTCAAATCCTATACCCAGGAGGGGGTAGTATAAGGAGGCGGGATAAGATTCTGCAATTTTAATAGGATGGAAAAGTCCATCATATCCCTCAAATTAATGTTATTTAGTTTAAAGGGAAAAGTACAAAAATAAACCTTGTGGTTACACCTGTTTTCGATCGCAGCATTGTGTTTTAAAAATTTACAAAATGGTATCTTGAGGTTCATTCCGTTAGCAAACACGTACCAAATTGATTAACGGTGTTAAAAGTCAAAGGAAAAAGAATTAATTTGGTCCTTATATTTATTTATTTTATAAATTAACCACATTTATTATCTAATTATTACAAACAAACCCTAAAATAAAAAAATCGAAATAAAAAACACTATCTTCTCCATCTTTTTAATTTTTTTTCTTCTTTCTCTCCTTTTTATTAATTTCTCCCTTTAATATCAATTGAATTTCCATTCCTTTCTAAATCTAATTTTTAACTAGCTTACTATCTATGATCAAATTAACCCAATTTTTTTTATTAGAATGAACCAATGCTGATGCTGATGATTGATCGTGGAGATTTCGCTTCTTACAAGGTCAAGGGTGGAAGCAAACTTAGAGCAAAAGAACTCAAATTTGGGGGAAATGAGTTTCTAGGGATTGAATGATAGCATTTCTGGGAACTTTTTGATGATTATGAAGATTTGGGGTTTTGAGAATCATAGTTGATTGAGTAGGGTTTCTGTGATTTTTCAAATTCGACGTTTTTAGAAGCTATTAAAGCTTCTTTTGGAGACAACCCGCAAAACTTGATGAGGTATGAAATAGCAAAAGTGTTTGGCTTTGGATCAAAAGAAGAGTATTTAAAATGTAATGGTACCACCATTGATGGTTTATGAGCTGTCACAGACACAGTGTACCTATTTCTAGAATGGAGAAGAACAGTTTTACAGAGAAAACTAATTAAGCACAATTGAACGGAAAAATCATGCTCCCAATTTTTTTATTGCAATCCAATTGCCAATGCTGATGCACTAGCATAAAGGGAGCCTAGAATCATAGAATGTCATTATCTAAAAATTTGGGTTAATTTGGTAATAGATTCAGAGTAGTAAGTTAATTAAAATTTAGAGTTAGAAAGAGATGGAAATTCAATTGGTTCTAAAAAGAGAAATTAACACAGAGAAGAGAGAAAGAAGAAAAAAAAAAGAAATTAAAGAGAGATGGAGAAGATGGTGTTTTTTATTTTGATTTTTTTTTTATTTTGGGGTTTGTTTGTAATAATTAGATAATAGGGGAGGCTAATTTATAAAATAAATAAATATAAGGATCAAATTAACTCTTTTCTCTTTGACTTTTAACACCGTTAGTCAATTTGATATGCGTTTGCTAACGGAATGAACCTCAAGATACCATTTTGTAAATTTTCAAACCACAAGGCTGCGAAACAGTGTAACCACAAGGTTTACTTTTGCACTTTTCCCTAGTTTAAATAAGGTTAAAATAGTAAAATGTATTTTTTTTATCCCTATCCCTGTCCCACGTACCAAACATTGAATCTCGCACCGTAATTACCAATATTATAAAACCCGGACCGGACCAGCCGATTTGACCGGTCGAACCATGAACCGGCTAGACTTCCGCTCTGAGTTACATCGGTTTTTTTAATGTACAAAAAACCAGCAAGAACCAGAATTAGACTAGAAACCGGCGGTCAGACCGAAAACCGGTGCAACCCCAGTTCTTTTCTATTAAAAAAAAAATTCAAAACTTATCTGTACCCAAGCCTTTGATGGATCACTTATTGACTCTTGGTTGATCCACTTGTATTTATAGTTAGTAAACCTATCCCATTCTCATCCTATAATCGATGTGGGACAATATTGCGGCTCCTTATAACTGGATTATTATATCCAATTGTTATTCCTAGAACTCTCATCTTAGTTGTATCCCTCCTCTTCTTTTTCTTTATTTTTTTTTTATTTTTTTATTTTTCTTTTTTCTCTTCCTTTCATTTTCGATCAAAAAAAACCATTTACTAATTACGTTGTATTTTTAATTTATTATCATAGTTTCATCAATTACATTTATTGTAAGTTTTTTTGGAAGCACATTTATTGTAAGTTTATATTTACAATGAACTATAGTTTATATTTATAATTTTAAATTAATATATAATTAATATATTTTTTTATTTATTACGTCATCCGGTCCAACCATTCTAAACCATCCGATCCGACCAAATGATCCGTGACCCAATTATAAATCCGGTTTGATGTTCGATCCGGTTCTGATAACATTGGTAATTACTTATCACATCGATCTCGCACCGTCGTTCCTTCTTGCACCACTGTCGTTCCGTCTTGCATCGTCCTAGTTTTGTCTCTCATCGCATCATTCCAATCTCGCACCACCCTTCGTCTCGCACCGCCGTCGTTGATTAAGGTAACTAGCAATGTCACAAAACAAAACAAAATATAAATTAGTTACTATTTTCTTATTTCTCTTCTACATCTACAGATATCACGCCGCCCCCATCCACAAAACAAAACCCTATCTTCGTCTCAGTCTTACTCACCACCACCGCCGACCCCTGCTCTCATCTTCTTCCTCGCAACGAGTCTCGGCTGCTTGGCTCCGCCACTGCCCTAATTCTCCGTTTCGGAAATCTGTTCGGATCTTTCTCACTCAGGTCAGAAACTGAATTAAAGGAAGATTAAAATCCGGCGGCAGGAAGCCGATTCTACACAAATTTATATATTCTAGCTAGAAGAAGAAAAAGAGGGTAGAGAAGGATGGGAGAAAGAAAGGTTTTGAACAAGTATTATCCACCGGATTTCGACCCGTCCAAGTTGCCCCGTATACGGAGGCCGAAGAACCAACAGATTAAGGTTCGAATGATGCTTCCTATGAGTATTCGATGCAATACTTGCGGCAATTACATCTATAAAGGAACTAAATTTAATTCTCGTAAGGAAGATGTTATCGGGGAGGTATGTTTTTGTATCTCAAATTATCGATTTTGTTTTTCTATTGATCTTAATTTGACTTCTCATTTCAATAATTTTTGTTATGGATTTGATTTCGTGCAGACGTATTTAGGAATTCAAATTTTTAGATTTTACTTTAAATGCACCAAATGCTCCGCTGAGCTTGCTATGAAGACAGATCCTCAAAATTCTGATTATATCGTTGAGAGTGGTGCTACGCGGAATTTTGAACCCTGGCGCGCTGAGGATGAAGTATGAATTTAAGCTCTTGTTCGTTGCAGGATTTTATTAGGGCTTTTTCTAATTTTTTTGGGGCTAATTTCTTGCTTGTAACAGGAAGTGGACAAGGAGAAACGAAAAAGGGATGCTGAGGAGATGGGTGATGCAATGAAATCCTTGGAGAACCGAACTTTGGATTCCAAGAGAGAGATGGATATTCTTGCTGCACTTGATGAGATGAAGTCAATGAAGGTATTTGGGAATTTTGTTTTTAATTGCTTCTTCCTTTAGTTTTATAGGTCTTGCTTTCTTATGTTTCCATGCTAATGCAGTTCTTTGTTTATGTTTTTCCAGTCTAGACATGCAACTGTGAGTGTGGATTCGATGCTTGAGGCCTTGCAGCGCACATCTGCAAACAAGGTAGATTCTTTCGTTGTCTCTTTTTACTTTCTTCAACTCATTTGATACAGTTATACTTGGAAACATGTTTGTAATTGAGTCTAAAAGTGGCATTGGTCGCAATTTTTGTTTCTTTGATGCTATAATATATGATGTAGTCAGGCGATTGTTATTATCAGTAAATGCTTTATGAGTTGATATTATATAAACTAATATCAGTAAATGCTTTATGAGTTGATATTATATAAACTAATTCAGATACTATAGTGCTTGAACTTCCTACGTTTCTTGTATTTTTTCCAAGCTTGTTTTGTGTTTACTTCTTAGGATATTTGTAGATTTTAGGATGGCCTTTCTGCTAATTTTTTGCAACAATCATAAATAAAAGTGTCTTTGTACTATCAAACTGGCCGTGTCCTAGAATATGATGTTAAACTGATTTCAATGTGGTAATTTTCTGGACCTTTGAAGTCTGAATGTAATTTTCTTTGACTTGCTGACTGTTTGGCACTAGCTAGTTTGGCTAATGCTTTTTGTCCTGGGGTAATAATTTTGTATTGAATGTGTCATTGTCATTGTATTCTGACCCTTTAATTGACAGGAGAAGAAGTTGGAAGAAGAGGATGAAGCACTTATAAAATCCATATTTGAGGTTAGTATTCTTGTCTCTTTATGATTAGGTTTCTTCCAGTTTCTACTACCTCTCCCTTTCTCTTCTTGGTTTCCAGTTTTGTCATTGACTTTCTAATTTTTCAGCGGCGGCCAAAAGAGGTTGTTCGGAGGATTTCTGATGAAGATGTTGATGAAGATGATGATTTCAATCTGCTTTCAGATGGCAAAGGTGAAACATCGAGTGATGATCCCAAGGTTTGATAATCTTATGCTATATAATTTACTTTCTATTGCCTCAATGAAGCAAACTTTTCCTTTTGTTTACACTTTCCACACTTTTTACTTTTGGATATTTAGAATTAAAAGGTTGGTATATTTCTGTATTGAAGTTGTCAAATTTGCTAATGGTGTTTTTACAATCTACAATTATTTTGTCAATGTGACATGATGGATATTATTTTGTTTCGATATAAGGACATTTTCTACAAGAGGTCACAAGTTTGAGTCTTGGCGCAACGGTAAACGTTGTTGGCGTGTGACCGAGAGGTCACGGGTTTGAGTCTTAGGAGTGGCCTCTTGCCAAAAAGAATTGGCAGGGAAGGCTTTCCCCCAATACAGCCTTGTGGTGGGACCCCTTCCCGGATCCTCGCTTAGCGGGGCCGCGTAGTGCACCGGGCCGCCTTTTATATGCACGTTTTCTACGAATTGAATTTATATGCACATTTTCTACAAATTGAATTTATATGCACATTTTCTACGAGTTGAATTTATGATGGAATTTCAACAATTAGCTTGGGAGGATGGATGAAGACTGGGGTGCATGAAATTCTTTTTATCTGAAAGGCAGAACAATGGTTGGGGAAAAAGAATGACCTCTGCAGTGATATGCTTATTATGGAAAAGTAGAAGAAAATAAAGCATGTGGTAATTTAGTCTTTGCTGTCAATAAATGTGAAACGAGTGAGTTCCTTCTAAAATCTAAACCAATCACTCTCCCATTTTCCACTCTGTTTTCTTATATAGTTTCAGCAAGAAATGGATGTCATAATTAGCCCTCTCTTAAGTGACAGAAAATAGTTCGAGTTTTCACCCTTGATTTTCTCCCTTCGGGGAAAATGTTTATCGGTAGTTCTGTTTCTTTATAGCATACAAATTTAAGTGAGAGTGTATGTAATTTTGATATAGGACTTTCCTATCTATATTCTAGGATGCTTTTGACCTTTTCATGTTCTCGAAAAATCTAAATGATACATTTAACATGTAAAGGTTTCAAGTGCTTCAAGAATCCAGTGTGCTCTAAGCCCTACTGCTAGCTACTAACTTATGCATTTTCTTTTGTTTTTTGCAGAGGAGAAAAGTTTCTGATGAAGTTGATGGAAAACCCAATATCCGCTCCCCCATAGTGAGAATTGCTGTGATTAAGAAACCAGCTGTGACAAATGAGAGTAAAAAGCCGGCTATTGCAGAAGGCAATAAACAAGTAGAGAGCAGTGGACTTTTATCCTTGTGCCAGAACTATGACAGTGATGACGACTAATTAGGAAAACATTGATTTGATTTGTTGTAAAATGTTATAGTTTTTGGACATTTTTACATTAAGATGTTGGAAAATGAGGTTGGTTTTCGAGCATATGTGAAAAATTCAGGGATTTATCTGACTGGTTACATATAAATTAAGCTAAGCTGGTGTGGTGTGGTGTCCCTTATATATGTCACGATTTTACAAGACAAGGAGATTACCACTTCTTATTTCAAAGCAAAAGATAAATAATTTGACAATGCTTCTTCAGGAGCTGATCTATATGATCCAAAAGAATTAAGAACAATTAAAAGCATAGGAACTAAGTACTAGAATTAGAAAAAAATCCAAAAGAAGCTGCAATTTCAAAATTATGGAGATACAGACCACCGCTTCCTCTTTTTCACTCTTGAATAATGGTCTTCTTTTTTCCCAGGGCGCCAAACTAAATTTTTATATATGCATTATAACTTTGATCCATACAAATTAATTTTAAGTTCAATTTTTAGTAACTCTGATATTTTTATAGGGTAAATTACACCCATGGCCACTGAACTTTACCATTTTTACATTATGGCCATTGAACTTCATTTCTTCCCGGTATGACCACTGAACTTTACACTTTTTAACACCGGTGGCCACTTAACGCCTTAAAATGACCGTTGATGGCTAAAAATAAAAAATCCAAAAGTATTAATGATATTCTAAGGAACTTTAATTCTCGAAAATTTTTGTTTTGAGGTCATTTGGGTGTTGTTTGGTTAGGAGAGATAAAGTGAATTTTTAGAGAAAGAAAGCTCCAAAAAATGTGATTTTTGAAAATAAAAAATGTGGCTTCATGGTAAATGTCATTCTGAACAACTTTAATTCTTGAATATTTTCATTTTGAGGTCGTTAAGGTCATTTTGAGAAGTTTGTTAAAATTGAGTGGCCATCAGTGTTAAAAAGTGTAAAGTTCAGTGGCCATACCGGAAAGAAATGAAGTTTAGTGGCCATAATGTGAAAATAGGTAAAGTTCAATGACTATGGATGTAATTTACCCTATTTTTATAGTTTAACATAAAATAGGCTTGTCAATGAATGGGTAATGCCATGCTCATTGGATCTTGCCCCATTTTAGGGTTGGAGAATTTTCAATACATATCATTTCAAGAACAAGGGATGAAGAAAAAAATTATTCTCATTTCCGGGATTGAGTTGGAAAAGATAATATCTATCTTGGTTCCATGAGACCCTTGCTCTTTCGAAACTCAATCTCGGTTCCATGAGACCCTTGCTCTATCATCGTTAGAGTTATTCATAGAATACCAATTAATATATAAAATTATATATTAATACTAATTCAATTTTTGATTTAATATATTGATTACACCTTAAATATCAAAATTATTTAATATAAATCTAAATTTCTCTTTCAAAAAAAAACAAAATCTAAAATTCTAGAAACTTTACTAAAATAAAAATCCAATTTAACATATTAATGAGAATATTCTAAAGGCATAAGGCATTTGTTTGTGCGTAAACTATATATATATATATAGGGGTGAGATCCAGTGTGATAATGGGTTAGGGTGTGACAATGAGCTTATTTTGTGACATAACAAAACGTTTTGATAATAATTGAAAAGGGCAAGGTGACAAATTTGTAAATAAAAGGAAAGAGATGATAGAAAAAATTGTTTTATTTCTTTTCTTTAAAATACATTTTCCCGAAATTTCTAACCTCGTTTTTCAAAATTTTTTATACTATTAGACTCGTCTAAATTAGACGGTCATTTTAAGATCCCTGAAGCTCAAGTAAAAAAAATTTCGGTGAACGGAATCCGGGTGGGCGTTTTTTGGCGAAACAAAATTGCCCAGAAAATTCTCAAAAACTTCTAGAACATGTAAAACATTATTCTAAGAAACTTTAATTCTTGGGTCAAAGCGAGATTTCTTACGGTTTAGTCCCAATAAAACTTGTTCCTTAATTTTATCCATTTTACATGCTTCAACAATTTGTTGGGTCAAAATCGTAAGGAATCTTGTTTTGAGCCAATAATTAAAGTTTCTTAAAATGGTGTTTTACATGTTTTGGAATTTTTTGATAATTTTCTGGGCACGTTTTTTTGTCCTACTTACATTGTTCCGACAGTGTACGAAATTGTTCCAAATCAGTGTACCATTTGTTCCAACATAATACTTATATTGTTCCAACAGAATAAATCAGCGTACGAATTTTTCCAACAAAATAGTTCTATTATTCCAGCATAATACTTATATTGTTCCAACATAATAAATTAGTTTACCAATTGTTCCAAATCAATTTTATTATCTATGTCTTCAATTTCATTTTTGTTTCTTAGTATTTAATATAGTATCTTCAAATTTATATTAGTTATATTATTTAGAAAATAATTTTAATTCTTATATTCTTCCAACAGAATAATTATATTGTTCCAACAGAATAGTTATATTGTTCCAACATAATACTTATATTGTTCCAACAGAATTGTTATATTGTTCCAACAAAATATTGCAACACATAGTGCTGAAAGGTAAAACCAAAAAATGTCCAAAAAATTATCAAAAAATTCTAAAATATGTAAAACATTATTTTAAGAAACTTTAATTCTTGGCTCAAAACGAGATTTCTTACGGTTTTGACCCAATAAATTGTTGAAGCATGTAAAATGGATAAAATTAAGGAAATTATTTTATTGTGACTAAACCGTAAGAAATCATGCTTCAACCTAAGAATTAAAGTTTCTCAAAATAATGTTTTACATTTTCTGGAATTTTTTACGAATTGTCTGGGTACTTTCGGTTTTCTCGTCGGAAAACACCCACCTAATCGCCGGATTCCGTTGATTTGGGACTAAACCGTAAGGAATATCACTTTAAGTCAAAAAGAATTAAAGTTTCTCAGAATTATGTTTTACATTTTTTAGAATTTTTTGAAAATTTTCTGGGCATTTTGTTTCTCACAGAAAAACAAATCGTCGAATTCTATTCACCGAATTTTTTTTTACCTGAGCTTCTGTGATCTTAAAATGACCGTCTAATTAAGACGAGTCCAACGGTATAAAAGTTTTTGAAAAACGAGGTTGGAAAAGTCGAAAAAATGCATTTTAAAGAAAAGAAATAAAACAATTTTCTCTTTCCTTTTATTTACAAAATTGCCACTTCCCTTGGTTAATTACAAAATTGGTCCTTATCACACAATAAGGTTTGTCACACCATAAGAAATGTGTCACATCTGATATCTCATATATATATATATATATATATATATATATATATATATATGGGTGAGATCCAGTGCAACAAGGGGTCTAGGTGTGGCAATGAGCTTATTGTGTGACATAACAAAACTACGTAGTTTTGGCAAGAAAAATCAATTCAAAAACACGCGTCCTTCCCTTCCTGAAACAAAAAAACTCGCGAAATCAAGTTCGTTCTTCACCATTGTTGATCGATTTTCTGCTCCTCAACATTATCGATCGATCTGTAATCTGTATTCAGATTAATCTCCAATTTCCTTCTCACCATTAACGATCGATTTTCTTCTCCTCAGTGTTATCGATCGATTTTCTTCTCCTCTGAATTATCAATCGATTTTCTTCTCTCACCATTACTGATCCATTCTCTTGTCCTCACCATTATCGTTGATTTCTGATCTGTATTCACATTAAATATGGAATCCGAACACAAAGATATGGAATTTGAAGACCATAATCAGTACAATATGATACAAAAAAAAAACAACATCATCTTCTGGTAATTTACTTATATCTGGAAGTCGAAATTAATTTGATATATATTGAAAATATTGAGATCTGTTCACTCTAATAATAGTTGTTCTAAATTTATTCTCTATCTTGATAATAAATTACTTACACTAATTATTCAAAAAGGCTGTAATCTGAATTGTGACAAATTGTACCACTTGTTCCATGTAATTATATCATTTGTTCCAACTGAATGTATGGTTTGTTCCAACTAAATGTATGATTTGTTCCGAGTGAATTATATCTGCAAGTCGAAATTAATCTGAACTATATTGAAAATATTGATATCTGTTTACATTAATAGTGGTTGTTCTAAATTTATTCTCTGTCTTGATAATACATTTCTTACATTAATTATTCAAAAAAGGTTGTAGTCTGAATTGTGACAAATTGTACCACTTGTGCCATGTAGTCTCAATCTCGATTCTCTTACCTGTTTTGTAGATTTGCTTTCGCCTAGTTGCTCTTCTACTGCAATTGTAACTTACACACTAGAAATAATTACAAGACTCAGTCCTAATGGAACACAATTATGGTTGCCTACTTGTTCAAATGAGTTAAAACCTGCTCTTGGAATGACATTTGAGAATTATGATAAAGCTCAAGAATTCTACAAGTCATATGCATGTTCTGCTGGATTTAATAGTAGGGTATCAACATCAAGAAAGAAACAGGGTGTTATAAAAGAACAATTTTTTGTATGCAATAAAGAAGGTTACAAATATAAAAAAAAAGCGACAACCAGTGATATAAAAATCAGAAAAAGGACACTCAGCCGTGTAGGATGCAGTGCTAGAATGATTATCAAACTTTCTGACAATGGAATTTATGAAGTGACACAGTTTAAAGAAGAACATAATCATATACTTTACACTCCAGGATGTATACAATATCAAAAAGAGGACAGGAAGATGAACCTTCTACTCAAAAAGATGGTAGTCAATAATGCAAAGGTAAACCATCTTCTTCATAATAGTTATGCATTATAAATACTAAACTGTTTAGCTATAGAATATTGTTCATTTCATCTAAAAAAAGTGTTCTAATTTGATTGAATAGATGAATGTTGGTCCTCTGAAAACTTATAGACAAGCAAAGGAACTTTATGGAGGATATGAAAATATTGGTGCATCAAAGATAGATTTTAAGAACTTCCAGAGAGACCTGAAAGCCTATATTAAGGATTCAGATGCACAAATGTTCGTAGATAATTTTGAGAAAAAAAAGGAGTTATGGAGTGCATTATTTTTCGAATTTGAAGTAGATCAAGACGGCATACTATGTAGAGCTTTAAGGGCAGACCATGTATGTATCAAAAACTACGCTCTTTATGGTGATATGGTCTCATTTGACACCACATATAGCACAAACAGGCACTACATAATAATCTTTGACATAAAATTAATGGTTTTTGCCCTTCATATACTATTGTTCCAACAGATAACTTATGTTGTTCCAACACAATAGTCATGTTGTTCCAACAGAAAACTTATTTTTATGCTACACTGAATAGGTATAATATGATATTTGGGCCATTTACTGGGGTTGACAACCACAAAAAATGTATTACATTTGCAGCTTGTTTCGTGGCTAACGAAGATATTGCATCATTTGAGTGGGTTTTTAAAACGTTTCTCAAAGCAATGGACAACAATGAGCCAACATGCTTGATAACAGACCAAGATCCAGCAATGATAGTTGCAATAAAAAATGTTTTCAACAAAACAGAACACAGATTTTGCATGTGGCACATTATGAAGAAGATGTCTGACAAAATAGGTACGAAAAATCATTCTATGCTCTTTATTTTCTATTATCCCATTCAATAAATAAAATGTTCCAACAGAATACATGTGTTGTTCCATAAGAATACATAAATTGTTCCAACAGAATACATGTGTTGTTCCATAAGAATACATAAATTGTTCCAACAGAATACATGTGTTGTTCCATAAACATACATTCAAATTCTTCTAAACTCTTTGTTACTAATACATGACGACAAATAATGCAAGAAACATATTTTATCACAAAGATAAATTCATGTGTGTGGAGTGTAGAATTGGAACCAGAAGAGTTTGAGCAAAAATGGATGGGAATTATTTTGGAATTCAATTTAGAAGAACATGGATGGCTGAAACACATGTATGATATCAGATCAACATGAATTCTTACTTATTTCAGAGACTCAGTAGGCTTAATGAGAACAACCTCAAGGTCATAAAGTGAAAATCACTTATTCACTTCTTTCCCAAAAAGTCATTTAACTCTTGTTGAATTCCTCCTCCGGTTTGAGGGTGCAATGGAAGCACAAAGACATGCACAAGGTAAAAATGACAGTGATTCCAAACACTCAATACATGTGTGTCAAACACCAATTCATATTGAAAAGCATGGATCAGAAGTATTTACAAGAACAATCTTTTATGAATTTCAAAAACAAGTGTTTGATCCTTCCTTTAATTATGGAGTTGATGATATACAGAAATACAATGACAAATGCAGAATCATTGTCAAAGAAAAAGGTAAAAAAAATAACTGCCTCTATGACCAAGCCCAAAGAGCTCATGAACAACCTCTATAACTGCCTCCATAGTCAACTGATAGGTTTATTGAGGTTGAGGGTGTTGAAACACCTTTCCAACATGATTTTGATTTGACAAAATTATTTAAGTTAATCCATGATTAAGACAATTAAATTTAAGCGCTTTGATTTAATTGTACTAATGCGTTTGTTCAATGTTAAGTATAAAAATATTTATAAGAACAGGAATCAAATTAAGACAGAACGTAGTCAGCATGATAACATAGCACGGGCTGAGTAAAGAATGACTCAGTACGAAAGAATGAAAGTCTTCTTTAGGACCAAAGCCTACAGAACGAAGCTGACTGCAGAAGCTGAGTGAAAAGCAACTCAGCATAAAAGAAGAAAAGTCTTCTTTAGAACTATGTCTTGCAAACCGAAGCTGACCATGGAAGCTGAGTGAAAGGCAACTCAGTATCGGAATTGGCAACAATCAAAGACAACGGCTATCAAAGTCATGCTGAATAATTTTAAGGACATCATCAATTATCCGTTTGCTAAAAGACAAGATCCGACAACTGTCTGCACCAATAATAGAAACCTCGGAATTACGCACAGAGTCAATTTCGAGATGCATGGGTCAACTGTCCGCTAGCTAAAAGACGAAACCTGTACAAGAAGACAAACCTGCGAGAAGAAGACAAGCCTGGCGCCTGTCGAATTCAGACGACAGGATTGGCCTGCAAATCTGAAGTTGACCAGAACATGTTGCAAGAGAAAGCCATTTGAATCCAACGAAAAATTCTGGATTCAAATCATTGTATCTTCAGATTTCAACTATAAAAGGACAAGTACACTTCTTGGATCAAAAAGCCGAAATACAAGAGAAAAAGAGCATACATACAAAGCACATCAAAACAAGAAAAAGATCTTACACCAAATTTCTATCTCTGTGTAAAAGCTAGTTTGATTCTGTAATCATCTAAAGTGTTCTTTGTCTGAAAAAGAACAAGTTTGTATCAATTGTAAAATTGAGAGAGTTGTGCTGAGTACTCGGTTTTAAGTACTCAACGGTAGAGAAATCTAGGTGTTCGGTTATAGCACTTAGTAGGAGTTGAGTAAATTAATAGAGGACGGTACTCTTGCATATTCAACTGCCTTGTAAACGGTTTGTGCTCTACCTTTAAAGAGCTCAATATTGGATTGAAAAAGCCCGGAGGGATTCTAGGGACTGGACGTAGGCAGAGAGGCCGAACCAGGATAAGTCGTGCTGAGTAATTTCTAACTCTCCCTCAATAACCAAAACTGAGTTGTGAAACTTAACAAATCATATTAAGTCAGCATAATTAAAATGAAAAAGTTATATTAGTTCCTAACCCCCCCTGGAACTAATCACACGGGACCAACAAGTGGTATCAGAGCCTAATAGCTCACTACTCAAAGACATAACTATCTTGAGCTGATCCCGATAAATGGCTGAGAACAGCACTCATTTCCTTTCAGGGAACCAAACAACACAGATACTCCCTGAAGGATTATCAATTAGTCGGCCTCCCCTATTCTTTGGATCTAATTATACATTTTGGAAGAATAGGATGAAGAACTTTATTCAAGCCACAAACATGAGTGCATGGCTTACGATAGTTCAAGGCCCATATGTGCCGTATAAAACTGTTGACAATGAGAAAGTTGTTAAGAGTGAAACTGAGTGGTCAGAAGATGACCTTAAGAAATTACAAAATAACGCTTCGGCTATCAATATGCTTCACTGTGCTCTAGATGCTGCAGAGTACAATAAGATTTCAGGTTGCGAGTCAGCACAGGAGATGTGGAAGAAGATGGAGGTGACCTATGAAGGCACGAGCAAGGTCAAGAAATCTAAGGTAAACCAGCACATGAGACTCTACTAGCTGTTCGAGATGAATGAAAATGAAGACATCTCGGAAATGAACTCAAGATTCACAAATATCATAAATGAGCTCAAGAGGCTCGGGAAGAATTTCACCAAAGAGGAACAGGTGAAGAAAATCTTGAGAAGTCTACCCAAAAGCTGGCAAGCTAAGAAGACAGCTGTAGAAGAAGCTCATGACTTGACCACGTACAAATACGACGAGCTAATCGGGTCTCTGCTGACTCATGAGATCTCTATGAAAAACTTCGAAGCAAAGGAAAAGTCAGAAGACAAGAAACAAAAATCACTTGTCATGAAAGCTGACTCAATCGAAGCTGACTCATCAGACGATGAGGAAATTTCCATGTTCACAAGGAAGATGAAGAAGCTATTTAGAAAGAATGAAAAGAACAGCAAGAGGCCATTCGGAAGAGGTGATAGGTACAAAGCTGAGTCCAGTGACAAATACAAAAAGGACAGCTCCAAGCCTATCACATGCTTCGAGTGCCATCAAACTGGGCACATTAAGTCAAGCTGTCCCAACTTAAAGAAAGAAAAGAAGGGAAGCAAAAAGGTAATAGTGGCCACATGGAGTGACAGCGATGAGTCAACATCATCTGAAGCTGATGCCACCGAGTCAGCAAACATATGCTTCATGGCCGATGATGCTGCTGACCACACTCAATCTGAGCAAGCTGACTTATCTGAAGAATCTGAACAGGAGGAATACTCAAATGAGGTAACTTCCTTACACTTGCTTAGAAATGAAATGGTTAACGCCCTGAGTGATTTATATACACTGACTAAAAAGTGTAACAAGAAAATAAAGGCACTCAGTAGGCGGTGTGACGAGATTGAAGAGGTCAAACTAAGTGACCTTCGATATCTTATCCAAGACCACTGAACTTTGCATAGCAATATAGAAATCATGCATAAGTTTGTCTCGGAAGTCCAATCAGATTCGAAGAAACTGAGAAAGGATGTCACAAATCTACAGAACCAAATGAAAGGTTCAAATAAATCCCATGCTGAGTACTTAGGTACTGGTCAGCGTAGACAGTTCACTCAGTGTGACTGTTGTGGGAAAAGAGGACACACAATAGACGTGTGTTGGTATAATAAGCGGATTGTCCAATGTGACTTCTGTGGAAAGAAAGGTCATACCACCAAGGTATGCTGGCATGCTTAGCACAATGGTGCTGACCAAAAACAAAGTCACCCCAAAAGGGTAACATTTTGTGACTTCTGTGGTAAAGCTGGCCACATAATAAATATATGTCGTCACAAACTAAAACATGATATAGCACCTGTTTATGCTAACAAACCCAAAAAGAATTGGGTACCTAAAGATGAATAGTTTAAAATGCAGGTGAGCCTGAGATGCGTGGAGAAATCAAAACTGTGGTATATTGATAGCGCATGCTCGAGGCACATGACTGGTGATGAAACTCAGTTCATCACACTTGAGCTTAAACGAGGTGGAAACGTAAGCTTTAGAGACAATAAAAAAGGTAAGATAGTAGGTTCAGGTACTATCGGAGGTAACCCCACTATTGAGTCAGTCTCCTTAGTTAAGGGTCTCAAATATAACCTATTGAGCGTAGCTCAGCTGTGTGACAGCGGTAGACAGGTTATATTTGATGCTACTCAGTGTCGGATACTCGAGGGAAAAACAAATAATTTGATTTTAACTGCCCCTTGTGTTGACAATGTATATATGTTGAGTTTAGAAAAACAGTTTTCCAAAAATATATGCTTAGTATCTAAATAGGATAACTCCTGGCTATGGCATATGAGACTTGGTCATGTAAGCATGGACCTCCTTGCCAAATTAGCTAGAAAGCAACTAGTTGAGGGATTGCCCAAATTGAAATTTGAGAAAGATCAATTATGTAATGCTTGTCCGCAAGGTAAACAAATGAAAAAGTCTTTTCAAAGTAAAAACATTGTCTCAGCCAAGAGACCATTGGAATTACTACATTTGGACCTTTTTGGACCTGTCCAGCCACTCAGCTTGGGCGGTAAGAAATTTTCCTTAGTCATTGTAGACGATTTCTCTTGGTATACTTGGATCATCTTGCTGAGTAGCAAGGATGAAACATTTGAGATGTTCACAACATTGATTAAAAAGCTTGAAAATGACAAAGACCTAAAAGTAGCTCATATCAGAAGTGATAACGGCGGAGAATTCAAAAACCAATAGTTTGATGAATTCTGTGAAGTCAGTGGCATTGATCATAACTTTTCTGCTCCTAGGACGCCTCAACAAAATGGGGTTGTTGAAAGGAAGAACAGAACAATAGTTGAAATTGCTAGGACAATGCTGAGTGAAAATAGGCTTCCAAAGTACTTCTGGGGCGAAGCTGTCCACACAACATGTTATATATTGAATAGGGCTTTAGTTAGACCTATACTCAAGAAAACCCCTTATGAACTTTGGAAAGGACGGAAGCCCAACATTGGCTACTTTCGTGCTTTTGGGTGTAAATGTTTTATACGCAACACAAAAGGTAATCTTGCTAAATTTGATGCTAAAGCTGACGAAGCGATCTTTTTAAGGTACTCAACTAACAGTAAAGCATATAGGGTGTATAATAAACGAACTCAAGTTGTAGAAGAGTCTGTCCATATCGAGTTCGATGAAACTGACCCTGTAGGAAAGACAACTCAGTCCGCTGAAGATGAACCAAGCTCAGTTTCCGCTGATCAAAATAGAGCCCCTGAGTCATCAGTACAAGGACTGACCAAAGGTAAGCACGAAACCAAAATTACCTTTGCTGACCAATCTACTCCTGCAGATATTGTAGAAACACCTATTCCAGACAACTCAACATTACCCAAAGAAATAAAAATTCCAAGAGGACATTCGGAGAAGTCCATTCTTGATGCTGCTGACAACAAGCTGATGACAAGAGATCAGCTTAGAAAGTATCTCAGCAATGTTGCATTCGTCTCAGTACATGAGCCAAAGAATTTCGGTGAAGCTGAGCACGACGAACACTGGATCAATGCTATGCAAAAGGAGCTTGATCAGTTCAAAAGAAATGAGGTATGAGATTTAGTACCAAAACCTAGGAATCAAAAGACCATAGGAACTAAGTGGGTCTTTAGAAATAACCTAGATGAGCAAGGCAATGTAGTCAGAAACAAAGCCCGACTTGTAGCCCAATGCTATAGTCAGCAAGAGGGCATCGACTATGGTGAGACCTTTGCACCCGTAGCTAGGTTAGAGGCTATACGTATTTTATGTGCTTATGCTAGTTATATGAATTTGAAACTATATCAAATGGATGTTAAGAGTGCATTTCTTAATGGCTTTATAAACGAAGAGGTATATGTTAGTCAACCTCCTGGGTTTGAGTATCCAAAACTTTCGAACCACGTTTATAAACTCAAGAAGGCCCTATATGGCCTAAAGCAAGCTCCAAGAGCTTGGTATGAGAGGTTGACCAGTTTCCTGCTTACCAGGAACTATGTCAGAGGCAAAGCTGACACAACCTTATTCATTAAGAAAAAGGGTAAAAATACCCTGTTGGCACAAATTTATGTAGATGATATAATATTTGGTGCTACTGACGAATCCATGTGCAAAGAATTTAGTAAACAGATGCAAACTGAGTTCGAGATATCTATGATGGGTGAACTCAACTTCTTCCTTGGACTTCAAATCAAGCAAGGGAAGAATGGCATCTTTATTAGTCAGTCTAAGTACGCCAAAGAAATGTTAAAGAAGTTTGATATAGAAGAATGTAAGCCCATATCAACCCCAATGGGTACTGATACTGTCCTTTGTGCTGATGAGAAAGGTAAGTCAGTAGACAGCAAGTTATATCGAGGTATGATTGGCTCTCTACTCTATCTTACTGCTAGTAGGCCTGACATTCAGTACTCAGTATGTTATTGCGCAAGATATCAAGCTGACCCCAGAGAATCACACCTTATTGCTGTGAAAATAATTTTTAGATATTTGCAGAGCTCAGTTAATGCAGGTTTGTGGTATCCAAACTCAAATGACTTCACACTCATTGGATACACTGATGCTGACTATGGACGGGACAAGCTAGAGCGTAAGAGTACTTCTGGAGGATGTCACTTCCTTGGAAGCTGTCTAGTGTCTTAGTTCAGCAAGAAGCAGTCATCAGTTACCCTGTCTATAACTGAAGCTGAGTACATTGTTGCTGGAAGCTGTGTGGCCCAAGTCCTATGGATTAAGCAATAGCTTGAGGATTACGGAGTTAAAACAGAAACAATTGAAGTCAAATGCGATAACAAGAGCGCTATTGGCCTATCTAAGAATCCAATCCAACACAGCAGGATGAAGCATGTCAGCATAAGGCATCACTTCATCAGAGATCATGTACTCAAAGGTGAGATCAAGCTGACCTACGTACCAACAGATGAACAGCTTGCGGATATCTTCACTAAGCCTTTGGCTCGTGAGCAATTCAGCATATTAAGGGAAGCTATCGGTATGTGTAATCCTGTTTAATAAATTCTTGATCAATATTGAGTGATTATACTATATACCGAGTAGTTATTGCATGCTAAGTAACTTACTCAAACTGAGCTAAACCGAATAACATAGAATCACCTTATGCTGACTAGACATACATGCCGAGTGATTACTACAGGCTGAGTTACTTTTGTATGAAAATTTCTTCTACGTAAAACTGAGCACTTAGTATCTCAAACGTTTGGAATTCTAAATGTCGAGTAACGTTCACTTGGACATTAAATAGCACACACGCATTAAATAGCCACCTAGGATGACGTAAGCGCAATAATTAGAAAACAACTGCACCGAACGTGTCATAAATGCCAGATTATTATCGTTTGATCATCTCGAGGTAAAACGGCTACTCCAACATTCCAGATCAACTCGACCCTCTATAAATAGTGGACGAATTCCAACTCACATCTTTTTACACTTTGAAATCTCTGGCAAATTGATTTCTGTCTAAATCCCCCGACCTTCAAATACTCTCAAAGAATCCCTAAAAATCATATCGGATTCCCAAAACATCTCCGGAGCTGGTTATGATGGTAATCACTCCGATGAAAACCCTCCATCTCCTGCTCAGCAGGAATACATCGAGACTCCCACTAAGTCTCAAGGAAAAGGTCATCATGACCAAACTCCAAGCAAGAGCCCCCAAGCTGACCTCTCAACCTCTTCGAAAAAGAAGAAGAAGAAGAAGGAAAAGGAAGAACCAGAAAGAACCTATTCTCCAGTTTTCGGCAGCGTTAGGGGATGGAAAATTGATCGCTCCCGCTGGTTCTCTAAAGGGTTTATCGAAGCTGAAAAGCCCTTCTACGAATGGATCTCTAAAAATGGCTGGACTGGGTTGTTCTCTATCCATGAAGCCACCTATCCTCAGTTAGTAAGGGAATTCTATGCCAACTTGCGAGCTGCTGACGATGATAGTGACTATATGGTCACTGAGGTCAAGGGGAAGAGGATCTTTGTTAACCCTCCTTATCTCGCTACACTGCTAAATCTAAAGAACGAAGGAGCCGAACTCAGAACCACAAACGATTCCACCAAAATTGACTATCCCGTGGAGTTCTGTAAACCAAAAGATCACAAGGGTGAAATTGCCAGTACGTGTATGGGTCAAAATCAAAAGATGGCTCACTACATTCTGACCAACTTCATCTATCCCAAGATCAATGCTCAATTCTCTGCTTCTAACTTCGAGCAGTGCTTCATATGGCACATGCTGACCTACCAGCCACTCAACATGGATGTATTCCTTATCGGCGGATTTCAACGGAGCACAGGGACACTCAGGTTGGGGTCCCTTATTACAAAGATCCTTCAAGATCACCAAGTGAGCTTAGCAGAAGAAATTCAAGTTTGGGGTACGGAGATTTCTGCAGGTATTCTATTTGGCTTGGCCTATGACCAACCAATTGTACCTAAGAAAGGAAAAGGAGCGGCGGTTGAAGAAGCACAAGCTATGCCGACCAAGAAGGGAAAGAAGGTTGTGGAGCAACCTCGTACTGACCGCACTAGGCAAGATAAAAAGCGGAAAGCTGACCAAGCCGCTAAAGACATCAATACTGTCCCGAAGAAACTTCGGATTGTATCTAGCGTGCAGAAGGCTGCTGCTGAGCAAGCCAAGTCAGCAGGAAAAAGGCCCGCTGAGCCTAAGGAAGAAGAGAAAGAGGAAACTCCTGAGACACCTCTAAGGAAGAAGAGAAGAACATCTGATCTGAGTCCCATTAATGCTTCCCCTCTTGACTTTGTCGTCTCCGACGATTCCCAATTCGTGAGAAGTCAAAAGATTGATCTTGAGAAGACACCGTCTGAACAAGAAGATGATTTGAGAGATTTTGGAGGACAGTTTGATGTTGAGCGAACAGCCAATGTTGATGATGAGCAAGATAAGAATGCTGTTGGGCAAACCAAATCAGTTGATGCTGAGCCAACTGAATTACAAGCTGACCAAACGATAAGAGTTCAAACTGTGAGAAGCCTTAATGCCGACCTAGAGCTAAATTCTTCATCTGAATCTCTAGACTCGATTGCTGCTGACCAATCACCTCCAACCAACAAGGTCAGTTCTGAAAAGCGTTTCAAGCACAAAGCTCACAAGTCCAACTCTCTAGACCTACTGGCTGATTCTCCACTTAGAGAACCAATTACTGACCTAACCGGACTACAGTACGAATTCTTCTCCTCCGTCATCGAGCCAACTCCAGATCAATTCACACAAAAGCAAGCCTCTGTTACTCATACTGAGGAACAAGCCAAGACCCCTGAAAATCCAATCTCTGCCAAGCAAGAGCTCGAAGTTCAAGCTGCTCAAGAGGGTGAGCGAGCAAAGGAAAATCCTGTAAGTTCTGAAGTACCTCCTCCTGCACCAACTCAATTTCAAACCAATGTTGAGCAGGTCAATATCTCTGTCGATCCTCCTCTTCCTAACCCAACATCGCAGAATATTAAACAGTCAGTTCCTGGTGCTGACTTGAATAAAAGTCCAGTTGTTGATCATACTGGCCCATCTAGTACTAGAAAGCAACCTACTCAAAAACCGGCTGCTGAGCGAACTCCTGAGGCAACTTATGCCTACCTAAATGCTACTGAGTCTGGGCATCGAATCATTGACTCAGCTCAATCCATTCTCCAGGATTTGACTTCCTCTCATGCCAATGCTGCTGGGTTCGCTAATGTTGAGTCAACACAACTTTCTTCTGTCACTCAGCTCCTGAATGAAATCAAGGGTCTCAAAGATCTTGTGAGTGTCATGACAACTGTTCAATCTCAACAGCCCAAGCAAGACTCCATAGTGAAGCTGGCTGAACTGCAGTTAATGATGGTGAATCACATGGATTACCTCCAAGGCCAAATAAATGCTTTGTCTGTAGTAAACACGGGATATGCTACTTCTGCTGAGGTTGACCATCACTTCACCAAACTCCACTCTGAGCTGACTGATACTCGTGCGCTAATTTCCTCCTCTTCCCAGTGTTTGATAGAGAAAATTAGCGAAGCTGTCCGTCTACTCAACTTGAGTAAGGAAGAGATGGATACTGACTTGGTGAAAACAAATGAAATCCTGCAATACTCCCAAGCCACCTTCAAACATGTGCGCCACATGAATACTCAACGTCAGTTCTACGATTCAGCCTTGCTCAAAATGTATCATCAAGCTTATGCTAGGCTAACTGACACACTGACCTGGATTGGGAAATCACAAGAATATATTCTGAGTATGTTTAGTGCATCTATTCGAGTCCCTGGATCCATTATAGACGATGGTGTGCCTATTTTCGACGGTCTCAGGGAAAGCACGAAACAGCTTAAGGCGTATTCGGTGAGATTAACTCGTGCTGCTCTCAATGACACTTTCATTCCTCCTCCACCTGATGCTGGCAAAACGGGGGAGAAAGGTCAAGCTGATGGAACTCAGCAAAAATCAGGAGAAGCAGGAGAAGCATCTGGTAGTCAGCAGCAACAAAGAAACGCCAAGGGAAAAGGCAAAGTTAATCCTGCCCACCAAGCCCAAGTCAACAAGAAGAAATAGATTAGTTAATCTTAGAATTTGACTTGTAGTATTTGTCTGGCGTACTCTATCTGTTTGTTTGCTGACCAAACTATCTATTTTAAAAGCATCTTTTATTTCAAACTGACTTATCTACTTGTGATGCTTAATTGTTGTGCTATATGCTGAACTATCTTAAATGAACAAACAATCGAACTTAAAAAGGGAACATGCATGTGAAAAACTCTCAACACACATTTACTCTGATACATAAATTCATAGATATAATCTCTCTGATACCTAAAAATGACCGTGTATCAAACTGAGTAAACACATGTTCCAACATATTGACCTCTTCTGAAAGCTGATCTAGGCTCATCTGAATTAGATCTTAGAATGTCTAGAATTGAACTTAGTCAGTACAAGCATGTTTTGATTTTTCTCAATTAAATCTTGGAAGGTTTAGAGTTAAATTAAAATCAAATAGATGCAACCCTTGCGGGGGAGTAATTTCAGAAGAACGAGAGACAATTCAATCATGGGAATTTCAAAACTGAGTTCCATAACTAAATATTTTGCCAACATCAAAATGGGGGAGTTTGTTGAAACACCTTTCCAACATGATTTTGATTTGACAAAATTATTTAAGTTAATCCATGATTAAGACAATTAAATTTAAGTGCTTTGATTTAATTGTACTAATGCGTTTGTTCAATGTTAAGTATAAAAATATTTATAAGAACATGAATCAAATTAAGACAGAACGTAGTCAACATGATAACATAGCACGGGCTGAGTAAAGAATGACTCAATACGAAAGAAGGAAAGTCTTCTTCAGGACCAAAGCCTACAGAACGAAGCTAACCGCAGAAGCTGAGTGAAAAGCAACTCAGCATAAAAGAAGAAAAGTCTTCTTTGGAACTATGTCTTGCAAACCGAAGCTGACCATGGAAGCTGAGTGAAAGGCAACTCAGTATCGGAATTTGCAACAATCAAAGACAACGGCTATCAAAGTCATGCTGAATAATTTTAAGGACAGCATCAATGATCCGTTTGCTAAAAGACAAGATTCGACAACTGTCTGCACCAATAATAGAAACCTCGGAATTACGCACAAAGTCAATTTCGAGATGCATGGGTCAACTGTCCGCTAGCTAAAAGACGAAACCTGTACAAGAAGACAAACCTGCGAGAAGAAGACAAGCCTAGCGCCTGCCGAATTCAGACGACGGGATTGGCCTGCAAATCTGAAGCTGACCAGAACATATCGCAAGAGAAAGCCGTTTGAATCCAACGGAAAATTCCGGATTCAAATCATTGTATCTTCAGATTTCAACTATAAAAGGACAAGTACACTTCTTGGATCAAAAAGCCGAAATACAAGAGAAAAAGAGCATACATACAAAGCACATCAAAACAAGAAAAAGATCTTACACCAAATTTCTATCTCTGTGTAAAAGCTAGTTTGATTCTTTAATCATCTAAAGTGTTCTTTGTCTGAAAAAGAACAAGTTTGTATCAATTGTAAAATTGAGAGAGTTGTGCTGAGTACTCGGTTTTAAGTACTCAGTAGTAGAAAAATCTAGGTGTTCGGTTATAGCACTTAGTAGGAGTTGAGTAGACGAATAGAGGACGGTACTCTTGCATATTCAACTGCCTTGTAAACGGTTTGTGCTCTACCTTTAAAGAGCTCAGTATTGGATTGAAAAAGCCCGGAGGGATTCTGGGGACTGGACGTAGGCGGAGAGGCCGAACCAGGATAAGTCGTGCTGAGTAATTTCTAACTCTCTCTCAATATATATTTGTATGTGTTGCTTGCTATATTTACTCAGTATATAAATTGTTTAAACTGACACTGAGTAAATCAGAGTGCTGAGTTGGAAGCTGACCACAAAAGTGTCATTTTCCAACTCGCAAGTAAAACAGTTCTAGTCAGTATCTGACTAAAGCCATCTTACGCCTCACTCGGCCGTGTTGACCAAAACTGAGCTGTGAAACTTAACAAATCATATTAAGTCAGCATAATTAAAATGAAAAAGTTATATTAGTTCCTAACCCCCCCCCCTCCCTTGGAACTAATCACACGGGACCAACAGAGGGTATACATGCCTCCAAACATTAAAGGTTGAAGGTCGTATGGAGGTAGATAAGCAGGTATGCCATTTCTAGCCCCTCTAAAGTTGCCCCCCCCCCCCCCCCCCCCCAAGTCTCCACCTCATTGATAACCTGTGTTTTCATAAATTGCAGGATTAGAGATAAGGTTAGTATTTCCAAATATTTGAGGCACAATCAACTTACTTGCCTTAAAACTGTTAACATTAACGACCTTATAAGGTGTAGATTCTTCCCTTAGAGGCGGGATTTCGTTATGCTCAATTTGAAGAGGTCCCTGACCTTCTGGCGCCTCAAGGGATTTTTTTAGGGAACCTTTATCAGTAGGCATAAACAATGGCTCTTCAGGAACAGTATTAACCTCCTTTACTACAAGCTCAAGTATCTTTTGAGAAGAGCTCTTGGCAGCAGGATTGGGATCCTCTGCAGTAAGACTAATCTTGTTATATGTAAGCTCAGAAAGTTTTTGAAGGATCTTCTACATATCATGTTTCACATCTCTGATATGCCTTTCCATGGAAGAAAAACGTTCTTCCAAGTAAGGGGAATTTTGAATGTCTGCTGAAATCCAAGACTCTTCTCTTGTGCTCCCATTCGTCATTTCTTCTATAGCTTCCACCATTTGAGGAACTTTTCCTATTGGAGGCAAATTCTCTTCCTCCTCTGAACTGCCATTCATAGGATCTTTGGATTTAAAATCATTCTTCTTCGACGATATGGTGATTGAAGGTCCCATTGAGTGTGCTAATTTTGTTGTGACCATTTTCTAGTGAAAATGTAAATTATAAGCGTACCATTGATTTATAGTACCTATGAACTTCGAATCTGACTATCAAATGATCGTTAGGAATAAAAGGGACTGAATAATTACTTAAGGTCCGGATTATCAAGAGTTAAGCCAAAAGAAAAATAAATAAATTGCAAAAAAGCTACGAAATTGTAAGAAGACCGGAAATGTAAAGTGTAAGAACTAAAATTTGATTGATTGAATAAAGTAAAACCTAAAAGGAAAAAGGATAAAAGGAAAGGAAAAATGTTAGAAATCGAAATTGTAATTAAAATTATGTAGAATTTTGGGTTGATTTTGGATTTTGTTGGTTGTCCTTTACAAATGAAGAGGAGATTAGCTTTTAAAGGTTTCCTTTGGTAGCTTTCTTATCCATGATCTTCAAGTGTCTTCTCATGATATCAACCGACACTAACTCCCTTGAGTAACTTCTAGAAGGCCTCAACAGAAAATGACCCTCTCAATTGATTTCAGACTTCTTAAAGACGAAAAGACTACTAACTTGAAAACTACACATTTAAGCATAAAAAAAAATTAATTTAATTTAAAATAATTATTAATGGGCTTGTTTTAATTAATTAACCTGCACATATAATAAAAATTTAATTAAACTATACATTACGTACAATAATATAAATAATAAGAAATGGGTGTAAACAACTCGTAATGTTGCTAAACAAGATCAATTTTACCCCTACCTAACAGAACATTTAAACGAACTGATTTGATAGTTATTCAACAACAACATCAAAGATTTCAAACAAGTTTATCGATAAACCGAAATAGTTTTGTGTATTATGGTAAGTTATTTATAGTTGCTTTAATAACATAATAAACATTTTAAACTGTTTTATGATTAATTTGTACCTAAAAGACTTAAACAGTTCCGTTCAATTGGACCCTAATAACCAAACTCTATTTGGTCCTTCATTGGATTAATATGTAATCCAATCCTACGGTTATAGGGAATTAGATAATTAAATAATTAATTAATAGATTTTGTTATTTTTTAATCCAATAATCTGTAATTATCCCTAAAATCTGCAAAGAGGGAGAAAAAGACAGCTCTTTGCCTTCTTCCATTTTATCCGGTGTATTCTAGAAGCGAAAGATCCAACTCCAGAAGCAGAAAATTCAACAGATGTAAATAGAGAAGGTGTATGAGTTATTTCTGCGAGTTATTTTGGGAAATCAATGAAATTTCTCAATATAAATTTGTTTATATACATTTGTTTTGAGAAAAGTGCATCAATGGAATTAATCAAAACCAATTTGTAGGATCTTTCATATTTATTTCCTCATATCTTTGTGTTTAGGGAATTGCGTTTTTTGTGTTCAACAGATATACAAAGGACAAGAGGAAGAACCCGGAGGAATATAAAATGCGCAAGAGGAAGAAGGTTAAACTAGACTGAGGATTCAACTGTTTTTTTTTCAGCGAAGAAAAAGAACGAGTTGTCTTTTTCTCTCTCTTATACATGGTTGTAGACAACTGCCTTTCTCTCTCTTTATCTACGTAGGTTCATGTTTTTTTATCAATAATTTAAAAATTTAAGTTGATTAAAAAATAACAAAATATGTTAATTAATTGTTTAATTATCTAATTCCTTCTAACCATAGGATTGGATTACATATTAATTCAAGAGTGAAGGATCAAATAGACTTTAGTCATTAGGGTCGAATTGAGCGGAAGTGAAAACTCAAATATTGATATTTTGAAAAGTTGTTTGTAACTGCAATGATAAAATAAATAAATAAATCTTATACGATGCTTTAAAAAAATAATAATAATAATTGAGAGTTTTGAGATCTATCTCTTCTCTTTTAGATCTTTCTCTCTCTTTTAGATCTATCTTCTCTTTTTCAGATCTGGCTTCTCTCTCTCAGATCTGTTGTCATGGTGAAGAATTTTTATGAAGATGGAGAATTTTGAGATCTATCTTCTCTCTCTCAGATCTATTTCTCTCTTTTAGATCTTTTTTCTCTCTTTTAGATCTATCCTCTCTCTCTCAGATCTATTTCTCTCTTTTATATCTTTTTCTCTCTTTTAGATCTTTTTCTCTCTTTTAGATCTATCTCCTCTCTCTCTCTCTCTCTCTCGGCTAGGGTTCATGGTAAAGCGTGTTAGGGATAGATCTAGGGAGAGGGGGGCTGTGGCCGGCGAGGGGGGGTCGGATCTGGAGGGGATTTGCGGCAAGGAAGGGGGCGGTGGCCTGGTGGTTTGGGGCGAGAAGGGTGAGGCAAGTTTTGTTGGCGGCGAGCGTGCACCTGGTGTAGATCGGGGCGGGGCGCTTGGCGGGGTGGAGGCAGGGGAATCCAGGGGCGTCGGTAGGGATCTCGTGGGCATGGATGGTGCGTCGGCAGGGTTCTCGCGGGCGCCGCCCGTGCGGCTGGGGACGGATCTTTGCGATCCACAGGCGGCAGATTCGACAAGGTTGTCGCGGCTGGGTGCGGATCAATGGGAGATACGGGCGGCTGGGTTTTCTGATGCCGGGGGTAAGGCTCCCCCAATCTCGAGGGGAGAAGTGGGGCCGGGGGTGCCTGGCGCAGGGCTATGCGCCGATAGTGCCGGGCACTGCCCAGGCGCTGCCGGCTCCTCGGTCGGGCAGTGGGCTGGGGCTGTCGGCGCAGTGCCTTGCGTGGGATCCTCTTCTCCGGGCTGTGAGGGGCAGGCAGGGGCTACGACGGGGAGGCAGGCTGCCTCGGGTCTGGATGTTTCTAATAATTCGGGAAGGGTGGGTGTTGTAGGAGTAGCTCATGGGAAGACGGTCTCCCCCAGACCTAGGGTTCAGATGAGCGAGATTGGTAAAAACTCTTGGAAGGACACGGTCATGGGGGTGGCTGAGGAAGAGCCGGTTTTAGAGGAAGTTTTAATGGTGGGAGATTCTGATGATATGTTCTCGGATTCTGATGAGGAAGATAATGGCCAGGAGGATCCTCTCTGTCCGGTCATTAGACTTTCCGCTGCAGAGAAGCGTGAGCTTAGAGAGAAGTGGAAGGTGTCTTTGATTGTTACTGTCCTGGGTAAGCGAATTAGTTTTAACTATTTTGCCCAAAGAATACAAGCGCAGTGGGCAAGGAAAGGTAAAGTCAGTATTACTGACCTGGAAAATGACTACTATGTCATTAAATTTACTAGGGTTGAGGATTATAATTCGGTTATCAAGGGAGGCCCATATATCATTTCCAATCATGTTTTGGCCTTAAGGCCTTGGGTTCCTAATTTTAATCCTCACGACTGTTCGGTTAACAGGATCTTGACTTGGGTAAGATTCCCGGGCCTTCCCATTGAGTACTACAGTGAAAACTTTCTGAGTAAAATAGGAGGTTTGGTTGGTAAGGTCCACCATGTGGACAAGACTACAATTGGGGCCATTAGGGGTAAGTTTGCTAGGGTATGTATAGATGTTGATCTGGCTAAACCTTTACTTTCTAAGTTCTGTGTTCAGGATAAAGTGTTCTTTATTGAGTATGAAGGTTTACATAACATCTGTTATGATTGTGGCATGTATGGTCATTCTCAGGAGGGTTGCCCTAAAAGGGAGAGGGTTGTTATAGAGAGGGTTGAGAGTAGTGTGCGGATTACTGGAGGGAACCAGGGGTATGAAGGGAACTTTGGTCCCTGGATGGTGGCAAAGAGGCCCGCTAGACGTAGGAATCAACCTGCAGTGGTTCACAATCGTCCTCCTGATATCAACACAAATTCTAAGTCCCTTTCTCCTAAAGCTACTGTTATTCCAAATGTCAAGGAGAAGCCTGTCCTCAAAGCTAGAAAGGAGGCTGGGGTTTCTTCAGTAGCCTTGCCTGGGTCCAGATTTGGGGCCCTGATGATTGAGGAAGTTCAAGAGTCAGACCAAGATGAGAATCATATGGATGAGAGTATTCCAGGATTAGAGTCTGTAGATCCAGTCGAGAAGGTGGTTGAATCTGTGAACCCACTTTTTGTCTCTAAGGATGAAGCCCAGGGGGGGACCCTGACCCTTGCAGCTAGAAGGATGAAGAATTCAAATGAGGTTAGTATTCCTGTTCCTGGTATTGATCCTGGGATTGGGAAATCTATGGGAGTTAACAAAACTAATATGAAAAAGCTTAAAGGAAAACAAAAAAGTGGCCTTAACACTTTGGCGTTTCCAGATAAGAGGGGGCCCGGGGGTACCTCGGTAAGGCTCTCAGGAGCCCCTAGTAAATACCTAGCTTAGGGTAGGGGTGTGGTCAGTTGTCCTCCTTTCTATGGATTTGTTATTTTGGAATGTTAGGGGTGCGGCTAGCAAGGCTACCCGTATCCATATTAATGATCTTATTAAGCAGTTTAATCCATCTTGTTTTGCTCTTTTGGAAACTAAGATTAGTGGTGAGAAAGCAGATGAGGTGGTTAAGAAGTTTAAGAACTGGCACTGTGTTAGATCGGAGGCAACTGGCCGGGCTGGGGGGATTTGGCTTTTTTGGAGGCCAGATCGGATTCATTTTGATATTCTTAGCATGGATAAGCAGTTCATTCATTGTAAAGTGAGTATTTCCGGCAATACTTCCTTTTTTATTACCCTTGTGTATGCTGACCCTATCTTGTCTAATCGAAAACGGCTCTGGGAGGTTCTCTATTCTATGAGTGTCAGCATTTCGGAGCCCTGGTTTGTGGCGGGTGACTTCAATGATATCGCCTTTATGAGTGATCAGAGAGGGGGATCCAATCATTATGTTAATCGCTGTCTGCATCACAAGAATAGTATGGATTTATGTGGGCTTTCCGATCTGGGGGCTTCTGGTCATAAATTCACTTGGAAGCGTAATAATACTTTTGTTCGATTGGACAAAGTCTACGCTAATGTTTTAGCTCTAACTTCCTTCCCCGAGTGCTCTGTGTTGAACCTCCCGTTCCGTCATTCGGATCATTGTCCTATTTTGTTTAGACTTTTGAGAGGTAAGCACCCTAGGGGTAAGAGACCGTTCCGGTATCAGTTGGCTTGGGAGTCCCATCCTAAGTTTAAAGAGTTCGTTCATGAGAGTTGGAGACCTCATTCGTATGTACTGCAAGCTGCTGAAGGGTTCAGGAATAAGGTGCAGGGGTGGAATAGGAATGTGTTTGGGCATATTATCAGAAGGAAGAACAAGTTATTAAAGAGGATGGAGGGAATTCAACGCAGGTTGGAGGGGAGGTTTGATCATAGCCTTGAGGGCCTCCTCAGAACCCTTCAGAAGGAGCTGGAGGCTGTGCTTAGGCAGGAGGAGTTCCTTTGGTTCCAGAAGTCTCGGAAGTCCTGGATTAGAGATGGGGATCGTAATACCAAATACTTCCATCTCTCTACCCTGATCAGAAGGCAGAGAAATAGAATTGAGGCCATTAAGGATTCTAATGGTGATTGGGTTTATGAAGATGAGGTTATTCGGAACTTAGCCCTGGATTTCTACAGAGAGCTGTTCAAAGAGGAACCTGTTCTTTTGGAGAGGGCTCACTCTATTGCTACATTTCCTTTAATCAGTGAGGATTGTAGTCAGGAGGCCTTTCAACCTATTTCCCGAAAAGAGATTGACCAAGCTATCTTCAGCATTGGGGCTTCTAAAGCTCCTGGGATTGATGGTCTTCCGGCGGGCTTTTACCATAAGCATTGGGATGTAGTGAAGGAAGGCATCTATAATTTTGTCTTGGGGGTGTTCAGTGGTTCGAAGGATATTGAGCTGGTTAATAGAACCCTCCTGGTTCTGATTCCTAAGATTGATAAGCCTTCTTCCTTTTTGCATATGAGACCTATCAGTCTTTGTAATGTTCTTTACAAAACTGTTACAAAGATTGTGGCTAATAGAATCCGTGGCATTCTTCCTGCGATCATTTGTCAGAATCAGGGTAGCTTTGTGCCTGGTAGACAAATGATGGATAATGTGGTGATCGCCCAAGAGATGGTCCACACGATGAAGATTAGGAAGGGGAGGAAAGGCATTGTGGCTCTGAAGCTGGATTTAGAGAAGGCCTATGATCGAATTAATTGGGATTTCTTGATGGAGAGCCTTGAGAGAGCTAGAATCCCGGACAGTTGGAGAAGTTTAATTAAGGTATGTATTTCTTCTCCTGTGTTTCAAGTTATGGTCAATGGGGATATGTCGGAGGAATTTTCCCCGGGCAGAGGAATCCGTCAGGGGGATCCTATGAGCCCTTTCCTTTTTGTTATTGCTATGGAGAGGCTCTCTCACCTGATTCAGGATGCGATTGATAATGGGAGTTTCCACCCTGTGGCGATCAACAGCTTCTGTCCCCAGGTGACTCACTTATTCTTTGCAGATGATGTCCTTATCTTTCTTGAGGGTAATGAGGAGCAGTTGAGAGTCATTATGGATATTCTGGATTGTTTTTGTTCGGCCTCTGGGCAGAAGCTTAATATCCAGAAATCTAGGATGATGTGCTCTAAGAATATGAATCAGAGAGTCTGTAAGAGATTAAGTGATCTCTCAGGTATTCCTCTTACTGATTCTCTTGGGAAGTATCTGGGCGTTCCCCTCCATAGTGAGCGTGTGTCTAAAGGCTCCTTCAAAGAGACTTTGGATAAAGCTAATTCGAAGTGTGCCATTTGGAAAGCCAAGACTCTGTCTCTCGCTGGCCGCCTCACGTTAATTCAATCTGTTAATTGTGCTGCTCCCAATCACATCATGCAGGCTTGTAAGCTTCCGGATCCTGTGCTTAATGATCTTGACAAGATTAACCGTAGGTTCCTGTGGGGGGAAGCTGCGGAGGGCAGGAAGATCCATCTTGTGCCTTGGAGTGAGGTTTGCCAGCCTAAAGATTCTGGGGGTCTGGGTATTAGGAAAGCAAAGGACAATAATAAAGTTTTATTAATGAAACTCCTTTGGCGTATGTGGCAAAACCCTTCCTCTCTTTGGGTTCGCCTCCTTTGTGGTAAGTATCGGAAAGACAAAATCTTCGGGGGCCCGAAAGAGAGAGTTGCTAATTGTTCCTTCCTCTGGAAAGGACTTAGTGCTGTGTTTGATGAGTTCTGCTTGGGAGTTGGCCTGGAGGTGGGGAATGGTAAGTCCATTAGTTTCTGGTTTGATAACTGGATTGGGGATAAACCGTTAATTGAGGTGTGTTCTTCCCCCCCGCCTAGTGATATACGCAACTGGAGGATTGCCGATATGGTTGACTCGGAAGGGGACTGGATCTGGTCAAAGTTTGATACTTTCTTTAGCCTTGAGACTCTCCTTAGAATGCGGGGAGTGAAGGTGAGTAATCAAGAGGAGGACTTGGATAGGCACTGTTGGGCGCTGACTAACAATGGAGTTTATTCTTGCAAATCGGCCTTTGAAGCTTTCTCTCTCTTTAGATCTGATCCTCCCTCGGATGTGTGGAAGTCGATTTGGACCCTTAAAGTTCCTTTCCGTATTAGGAGTTTCCTGTGGCTGGGCGTTAAGGACAGGCTTCTTACTAATTCGGATAGGCACAGAAGGCACTTGGCTGATTCTGGAGCTTGCAGTAGATGCAGAGGCCATGTTGAGACTTTGTGCCATGCTCTTAGAGATTGCTCTAATAGTAAAGAGGTTTGGAGGAAAATTCTCCCACACCATATTTTCTCTTCCTTCATGGCACACTCTGAGGTCGACTGGTTCTCTGATGGTGTTAGAGGAAAGTTGCTTCCATACATGGAGCATGGTGACATTTTCTTTGCTATTATCTGTCACCAAGTTTGGAAATGGAGAAACGAGGAGATTTTTGGAGATAAAACTGTTTTTATGACAAACTTAGTTGATTTCTTCTCGAAAAAACTTTTCTCTATTATCGATAGTTTCAAAGGAGAGTCCCTTGCCAGAGCCTCTCAGTGTTGTGATGTCCATCTCGTGGGATGGAGCAGGCCAAGAGAGGGGGTTGTGAAGCTGAATACTGATGGTTCCTGCCTCAGTAACGGTAAGATTGCGGCTGGAGGTGTGCTTAGAGATGTAGGGGGCGTCTGGCTTTCTGGGTTCTCCCAGAATTTAGGGTTGGGTTCTTCCTTTTCTGCGGAGCTCTGGGCTATTCTTACTGGAATCAATCTTGCTAAAAGGCTGGGTGTTAAGAGGCTCTCTGTGGAGTCTGATAATTTGGAAGCAATCAAAATGATTTCTGAGAATCATTCTATGGGTCTTAACAGTCGCAACCTCATCAAAGCTATTATAAGGCTTTGCTCCTCCTTTGAGTTCGTAGAGTTCAGACACATTTTTAGAGAGCAGAATCGTGTTGCTGATCGCTTGGCGGCGGCGGGCCATGAAGGGACGTTAGGCGTTACTACCCTTCCTGTTTCCCCTAGTTTCATCTCTCATCTTCTCTTAGAAGATAGGATTGGGGTTAGCTTCCCTAGGCTAATTCCTGGGTAGTTTGTTGTTATTCGTTTTTCTTTTCCTTTTCTACCAAAAAAAAAAAAAAAAAAAAAAAAAAAAAAATAATAATAAAGAATGATTATATTAAAGAATAATCTCAGTTATAGAACTCAAGAATGGAGGAGGGGTAATAAACCATTCTCCTCGCTGATCTATAATAGCTGCAGCTCGTGCAAGAGCGTGAGCTTTTGAATTAGAAGTACGACTAATGCAACTAACATAAACATTCTGAAGCTCTTGTAGAATTGCTAGGCAGTCCCGAATTAGTAAGTAGAACGGGGAAGAGTCTCCCGGGCTCTCTGCCAAGGCATGAACAACAAGTTGCGCATCCGTTTCGACGAGCACGTTCTGCCACCCGTGCGTCTGAATCCAGATCAAGACCTCCCGTAGTGCGTTGGCTTCAGCTAAGGATGAGTCTGTATTCCCTGGTAGGATCCTGTTGAATGCAGCCACAAAACCACCGCCAACATCTCAAAGTATGCAACCAAAACCATTTATCCCTAGTTCAGAAAACACAGCAGCATCAACGTTTAGTTTTGTAAAGCCCACCGGTGGGCACAACCACGATGTTGCAGTAGGGGGACTCTTTTGTGGCTGATGCGGATGTTGCTGGGCATCTAGCCATGATACTAGGTATTGATCAACTTCCAACACGAGTCTTATTGCGGGTGTGACATGGTTGTTCCAGGTAAGGTCATTACGGTTTTGCCATAGAATCCAACATATCATTGTAGCTTGGGCAATTGTATCACGGGGAGCTAGTAGAACAGTATGCCAGAATGAAAAGAACGACTGAGCAGTAGCAGATAGGTCCAAGGAGTGATTGTTGACATACATTACAAGCCTCAGGGTAGGCTACTAGAGTGTGAAAGCTATCTTCACTTGTTTGACCGCACAGCTGACAAAGGCCTGGCAGGTCCACATGGCGTGATCTTAATTCTACCCGTGATGGGAGGCAGTTTGACAGTGTCCTCCGAAGCAGGTTCCGTACTTTTGGGGGGATGGCTAAATTCCATTTTCATTTCTAGAGAGGATCCGGTTCCTGCAAGTGGATCATACTAAACTCGCGCATCAGGCATCTGTATCCGCTTTTCACTGAGGATGCACCCTTTCGCTCTTCACACCAGTACCAGGAATCAGTAGTAGGCATGCGGCTCAGGGGGATACTAGAAATGTGCTGCTGATCGCGTACTGTAAATACGCCCCTTATGAGATTTTGATTCCAGGACCTTCCGTCATCGTCTAGAAGATCCGCTACCAACGAGATATCCATCCCAACAACCCGAGGGGTTTCAATAAAAGGATCCGTAAAGTCTGGCAACCAAGGATCATGCAGATGCTAGTTTCAGTCCCCGATCATATTAACCGACGTGATCCTGATGCCAATAACTGTTGTGCCGCGAGGATGCTTCGCCAAATGTAACTTGGATTTGTCGGGAGAGGGGCTTTAAGAAAATTGTAGTCCGAGAAATAACAGGCTTTCAGCACACGAGCAATAAGGGTTTGTGGGTTTGACAATAGACGCCAGCCTTGTTTCGCCAGGAGAGCAAGGTTGAACTGATGAAGCTTTCTGAACCCCATACCCCCATATTTCTTCGGATAACACAACTTATCCCATGATTTCCAGTGAATACCTTTCGCTTCAGATCTCCCAGAACCCCACCAGAAACCATTTAAGGCCTTCTCAAGTCGTGTGCATAAAGAGTTAGGCAGCAGAAACTATTCATAGCGTAGGTGGGGATTGCTTGTAATACCTGTTGAAACACCTTTCTACATGATTTTGATTTGACAAAATTATTTAAGTTAATTCCATGATTAAAATATCCAAACAATTAAATTTAAGTGCCTTGATTTAATTGTACTAATAAGTTTGTTCAATGTTGAGTAAGTTAAATACCAAGAACAAGAACTGTATAAGAGAAAGCAAAGCCAAGTCAGCGGATGAAATTCACACAGCCGCAGCTGAGTAGAATGTAACTCAGCTTTGCAAAAGAAAATGTCTTCTTCAGAAGAGCTTGAAGGCGAAGCCGCTAAGTCAAGCTGAGTTGTCGTCAGGTCAGCGTCAATGATCCGTTAACTTGGAAGACAAGGTCTGACAATTTTTTGAAACAATCAGAAGTCTCGGAAATCTGTCTGGAAGACTTTTTCGAGAAAGAGCATGGACCATTTGACATTTGCTAGAAGACAAACCTGGCGTAAGAAGACAAGCCTGGTTCCTGATGAAAACAGAAGACAGGATTGGCCTGCAGCACTGAATGCTGACCAAGTGATGATGAATGAATACCGTTTCCCCACAACGGCTATGTCGGGATTCAAATCATTGGTGCCCCAAAGATCACTATAAAAAGACCAATCCATCACTTGAATCAATACAAGAAAAACAAGACAGACAAGTAGATCTTCATCAAGTCAAACTATTGAGTGAATACAAATCAGAAGCTCTGTCAAAAAGAAAAGCAAGCTCTTACACCAACTCCAATCATTATGTAAAAGTCTAGAGTGATTTTATTCATCTAAAGTGTTCTTCACTCAGTGAGAACAAGTTTTTGTATCATTTGTAAAAGGTTAGAAAAGCTGAGTACTCGGTTATAGTATTCAGTGGTAGAGAGAGCCTGAGTACTCGGTTATAGTACTCAGTGGTAGAGATAGGATTGAGTAGACGAATAGAGGACGGTACTCTTGCATACTCAGTTGCTATTGTAAAAGGTTTGTGCTCTACCTTTAAAGAGCTCATTAGAGGATTGAAAAAGCTCGGAAGGATTCTGGGGACTAGACGTAGGCGGAGAGGCCGAACCAGGATAAGTCTGCTGAGTAACTTCTAACCCTTTCTTTTGATATATATATGTATTGCTTGCTTAACATTACTCAGTAAAATAATCTGTACACTGTGAAGCTGAGTAATCTGAGTGCTGAGTTGGAAACTAACTTAAGTGTTACTTCCCAACTCACAATTGGAACAGCTCTAGTCAGTATCTGTCTAAAGCTGTCTCACACCATACTCAGCCGCGCTGACCTAAAACTGAGTTAAAGCATCAAATCTTAAATTAAGTCAGCATTAATTATCAAAAAGTTATAATAGTTCCTAACCCCCCCTGGAACTAACTCTACTACGTTACATGGGACCAACAAGTGGTATCAGAGCCTAACAGCTCATTATTCAAGATAAAACTATCTTGAGCTGGTCCCTTTAATGGTGGAGAACAGCACTCGTTTCCTTCCAGGAAATCAAACAACTCAGATACTCCCTGAGGGATTATCTATTAGTCGGCCTCCGCTGTTCTTCGGGTCAAACTATACATTTTGGAAGAACATGATGAAAAACTTCATTCAGTCAACAAATATGAGTGCATGGCTAGCTATAGTCCAAGGCCCTTTTGTTCCCTATGAAATCATTGACGGAGTAAAAACTGTCAAAAGTGAGGCTAAATGGTCAGAGGATGACCTTAAGAAACTGCAAAATAATGCTTCGGCTATAAACATGCTTCAATGTGCTTTAGATGATGCAGAATACAATAAGATTTCAGGTTGTGAGTCAGCACAAGAAATCTGGAAAAAGCTGGAGGTAACCTATGAAGGAACCAGCAAGGTTAAAGAGTCCAAGGTGAATCAACATATGCGGCTGTACGAGCTGTTTGAGATGAATAACAATGAAGACATCTCTGAGATGAATGCAAGATTCACTAACATAATCAACGAGCTCAAGAGACTCGACAAGAACTTCACTGAAGAAGAACAGGTGAAGGAGATTCTAAGAAGTCTTCCCAAAAGCTGACAGGCTAAGAAGACAGCTGTCAAAGAAGCTCAAGACCTGACCACCTACAAATATGATGAACTCATTGGATCTCTGCTGACCCACGAGATTTCAATGAAGAATTTCGAAGTAAAAGAAAAGTCTGAAGACAAAAAGCAAAAATCTATTGTCATGAAAGCTGACTCAACTGATGCTGACTCATCAGATGATGAGGAAATGGCCATGTTCACCAGAAAAATGAAAAAGCTATTTCGAAAGAATGACAAATACAGCAGGAAGTCATTTAAGAAAAATGATAAATACAAAGTTGAGTCAAGCGACAGCAGACACAAGAAAGACAGCACAAAGCCCGTTACTTGCTTTGAATGCCATCAAGCTGGTCACATCAAGTCAAGTTGTCCTACCCTGAAGAAAGACAAGAAGGGCAGTAGAAAGGCAATGGTGGTCACGTGGAGTGATAGTGATGAGTCAACCTCGTCAGAAGCTGATGCCACTGAGTCAGCGAACATCTGTTTCATGGCTGACGAGTCTGCTGACATCTGTCACTCTGAGCAAGCTGACCTCTCTGGTGGGTCTGACCATGAGGAACACTCAACTGAGGTAATGTCTCTACCTTTGCTTAGAAATGAAATGATTAATACCCTGAGTGATCTCTATACACTTATCAAAAAGTGTAACAAGAAAATACGAGCACTCAACAGGCGGTGTGATGAGATTGAAGAGGTCAAACTCAGTGACCTCCGACATCTTCTCCAGGACAATACCAGGCAAGATGAAAATTTAAAAATCATGCATAGGCTTGTCTCTGAAGTCCAATCAGATTCTAAGAAACTGTGGAAGGACATCACATCCATACAGAACCAGCTGAGTTCATCAGCAAAGAAAAGGTTCTATCCAAAAGCTGAGTACTCGAGTACTAGTCAGCGAAGATGGAATACTCAGCAGTATGGTCAATGTGACTGTTGTGGAAAGAAAGGACACACCACAAAGGTGTGTTGGTATGCTCAGCACCAACGTGCTGACCAAAAATGGAAATACCCTCAAAGGGAAGTTTATTGTGACTTTTGTGGGAAAAATGGCCACACTACAAATGTATGCCGTCATAAAATTAAGTATAATGCATCACCTGCTGACCCTAACAAACGAGGACCCAAAAAGACTTGGGTACCTAAAGATAACTAGTTATATTGCAGGTAGGCCTGAGGTGTGCTGAGAAGTCAAAGTTGTGGTATATTGACAGCGCATGCTCGAGGCATATGATTGGTGATGAAACTCAGTTCATCACACTTGTGCATAAACGAGGAGGAAATGTAAGTTTTGGAGACAACAAAAAGGGTAAGATAGTAGGGTCAGGTACTGTTGGTGGTAATCCTACTATTAAGTCAGTCTCCCTAGTCAGAGGACTTGAATATAACCTACTGAGCGTAGCTCAGCTATGTGACAGCGGTAGAAAGGTTGTATTCGATGCCACTGAGTGTAAAATACTCGAGGGTAAAACAAATGAGTTGATTTTAACTGCACCTCGTGTTGACAACGTTTTCATGCTAAACTTAGAAAAGAAGTTTTCAAAGAATATATGCTTAGTGTCAAAGGAAGATAATTCCTAGCTATGGCATAGGAGACTTGGTCATGTAAGCATGGACCTCCTTGCCAAATTAGCAAGAAAGCAATTAGTTGAGGGATTGCCCAAACTTAGGTTTGAAAAGGATCAATTATGCAATGATTGTCAGCAAGGAAAACAAACTAAGAAATCTTTTCAAAGTAAAAATGTAGTCTCAACCAAGCGTCCATTAGAATTACTACACTTGGATCTTTTCGGACCAGTCTAGCCGCTGAGCTTGGGTGGTAAGAAATTTTCCTTGGTCATTGTAGATGACTTCTCTCGATACACTTGGGTCATCCTGCTGAGTAGCAAGGATGAAGCGTTTGAGATGTTCTCAACATTGGTTAGAAAACTTGAAAATGATAAAGACCTAAAATTAACTCACATCCGAAGTGATAATGGCGGAGAATTCAAAAATCAACAATTTGATGAATTCTGTGAAGTCAGCGGCATTGACCACAACTTTTCTGCTCCTAGAACTCCTCAACAAAATGGGGTAGTTGAGAGGAAGAACAGAACCTTAGTCGAGATAGCTAGGACAATGCTGAGTGAGAATAGGCTTCCAAAGTATTTCTAGGGTGAAGCTGTCAACACAGCTTGCTATATACTCAATAGGGCTCTAGTCAGACCTATACTTAAGAAAACCCCTTATGAACTTTGGAAAGGACGAAAACCCAACATTGGATATTTTCGTGCCTTTGGTTGCAAATGTTTTATTCTAAATACTAAAGACAACCTTGCTAATTTTGATTCAAAAGCTGACGAAGCCATATTCTTAGGCTACTCAACAAACAGTAAAGCATATAGGGTGTTTAATAAACAAACTCAGGTCTTAGAAGAGTCTGTACATATTGAGTTCGATGAAACTGACCCTGCAGAGAAGATAAGTCAGTCTGCCGAAGATGACCCATGCTCAGTTTCCGCTGACCAAAATGGAGCCGCTGAGTCACTACCTCAAGGGCTGACCAAAGATAAAAACGAACCTCAAATTATCTTTGTTGACCAATATAATCATGCAGAGATTGTTGAAACACCTACCCCTGAAGACACTATATTACCAAAAGAGATCAAGGTTCCAAGAGGACACTCTGAAAGTAGCATTCTTGATGCCGCTGAGAACACCCTGATGACCAGAAATCAACTCAGGAGATATCTCAGCAACGTAGCCTTCGTGTCAGTTCTTGAACCAAGAAACTTCTCAGAAGCTGAGAACGATGAATTCTGGATAAATGCGATGCAAGAGGAACTCGATCAATTCAAAAGAAATGAAGTATGGGATTTAGTGCCTAAACCAAGAAAGCAAAAGACCATAGGAACAAAATGGGTATTTCGTAATAAGCTAGAAGGTATTGACTATGGTGAGACCTTTGCTCCTGTAGCTAGATTAGAAGCTATAAGAATATTATGTGCATATGCTAGCTTTATGAATTTTAAGATGTTCCAAATGGATGTCAAGAGTGCATTTCTTAATGGAGTTATAAATGAAGAGGTGTATGTTAGTCAGCCTCTAAGGTTTGAGGATCCAAAGTTCCCAAACCACATTTATAAACTCAAAAAGGCTCTGTGCGGCCTGAAGCAAGCACCACGTGCTTGGTATGAAAGGCTGACCAGCTTCCTGCTGATCAGAAACTATGTCAGAGGAAAAGCTGACACAACCTTATTCATTAAGAAAAAGGGTAAAGATACCCTTCTGGCACAAATATATGTTGATGATATTATTTTTGGTGCTACTAATGAGTCAATGTGCAAGGAATTTAGCAAGCAGATGCAAACTGAGTTTGAGATGTCTATGATGGGAGAACTCAACTTCTTCCTAGGACTTCAAATTAAACAAGGTAAGAATGACATCTTTATCAGCCAGACTAAGTATGCCAAGGAGATATTGAAGAAATTCGAAATGGAAAACTGTAAGTCAATATCTACCCCAATGAGCACTGATATTGTGCTTTGTGTTGGGGTTTAGTGTCTTATAGACAATTGTTCTAGGATATGAACTAAATGTAAATGAAGTGTTCTTTATATCATTTGTTTTAATAAGATATGGTTTCATAACTATATAAAGGCAACCTCTTTTAAGAACGAAATAAGTCTAATAAAAGAAAATCCCTAAGTTTGCTTAAAGTGATTATAAAGTGTTCATACAAGCATGAAGTGAGACAAAACTTTATAATAAACTAATAAACTTAAAACCACCCCAAGTCAAGTAATATGTTTAGAAACAGGATTGACATATCACTGCTAAGACTTGCATGTAACAATGTCTTCTGTCGAGACAGAGAGCTGATCTCACAAGCTTCAGATATGCAGATATCTGGACAGTTACATGGATCCGATGAAAGGGAGTTCATTAGGATTGGGGACCCGACTTGAGATAACAGGATGGGTAGATTTATCCTTGTCACCTGTTCATCTCATTGGTATTAATAGGTATAAGTAATCCTCAGACTCAAAGGAATGTTAATTAGTGATTCTAAATTATGGAATGTGATGCTTTGATCCTGTTGTAACACGATCCATAACAGAGATGACTCTGGGGTGTGAACGGCAGACGTTGGGTATCACATGAAGTAATTGCAGGATAGTTATACATTGGATTGAGCATTTGTCACTTCCGATAAATGAGAGATACGTCCAAGGATCGCTTATGGAAGACTTGACTCTAAATCCTTGCAAGGTGATAACTTAAGACTTGAAATGCAGATTTCACTTAACCTTTCTAATTGGAGTTAACTCGGCCTGTACAAGTAAAACAAACGTCTCGCTATATGTGACTTAACATTGCCCATAGTCATAAGATTCAGTTCAAGGATGTAGTTGATGAAGGATCGAATTATACTGTAACTAATACGGAAAGGTCAACGACAGAATCAACCTGTCTTCTTATAGCTCTGGGGGAATGTTTCGGATTTGCTAATCACATTTCGCGTACTCATTCCGTTATGCAAAGATTAAATGTAATTCTGAGAAAATTAATTTTAATGGTTGCATACGGCTAGAAGCAATAAGAACCTAATGGGTCACACATAAGACTTGGAGCCCAAAAGAGAAACAGATGTTAATTAATTGATGGAAGCCCAACTGAGTCCACTAAGGCCCAATAAATAGGGGGACGATTTTATGTATAGTAAATACATAAATAATTAATTTGATTTTTAATAATTCTAATTAGATTATGATTGTGAATTAAATTAATTAAAGGATAAATAAGTTAGGAGGTTTAATGAGATTAAATTGCTCCTATTATTATCCTAAAAGGTTATTATTATTATCTTTATATTTAGATATAATTATAAATAATAAATAAGAATTATATTCTGAATTAAATTCTTATTAAGTAACCTAATTCTATCTAACTAGGGTTTAGATACAAGAGAGTATATATACCCCCTATATGTAAATTTTGGCCAAGACATAGTCTACCGAAGAGAGAGAATTTCGACCCCTGTTGAGGACGAGATCATTCACCGCTTCCTTCCGTTTCAATTGATTATTAATCTCTTTCTCTATTCCTTGATCTTGTGTTGATTAATTAGAGGCAATCTATTCTTGATTGCTTTCATACGGTTGAATTCTACTTGGTTTTGAATTGTGTTTTTGTCTTGTGCTCGGGAACTCGAAGTAAGAGTTGTGGGCACTTCGATTGCAACGGTAGATAGAACATCAAAAGGTATTTCCTTCTATCCCTCTTTATATGAAATAACGATTAACGGATCTTGGGTTAATGGAAAAAGGTTAAAAATTTTATATTTCCGCTGCCAAACGTTTGCCTATTTTCCTTCAGTGGTATCAGAGCCTGCGTTAAATCCATTATTTCATATATGAAAATTACAAGGTTTTTCAATCAGATTGAATAAATATTTATAGTTAGGTTAATTAACGAAACCGTTTTGATTAATTAATTCTAAAGATAAATAAGTTTTAACTAATTGTTAATTAAAATAGATTATGCATATGTTCCTGATTATTTTGGTTGATAATCATTATAACAAAAACTATTAGTTTTATAGTTAGATTGATAAAAGTTAGTTTTATTAATCCTAAAGATAAAACAGAAAATCTTTGAAAGGTTTTCCTATTTTCTGAAAATCGTTTTAAAACCGTTTTAATACTGATATATATATATTTATATTTAAAAAAACGGAACATTAGTCCGGATTGCGCCGCGAAGCAGCAACCCGAACTATTGTTCACGGTTGCTGCCTAGCGGTAGCAACCGTCTGGCGACTGGACGTCGCTGCCTAAGGCAGCCGCGGCCAGCCGCGGCGCTGCTGCCAAACGGCAGCAACGTATCTTAGGTCTCGGGCCCCTTTGTGGGCCCGACACGAGTAAAACCCTATTTTTTTTAAAACAGTTTTAAAATAAAATAGATTTAAATATATTTATATATATAAGTTTCAGAAATTAACAGTTTTCTGTTTTGATTATCGAATGAAAAATTTATTTAAAAGTTTGTTTTACCTATTTGTAAATCAAAAGTATTAAATGAATTAAAATCAAAATAATTGGGATATGCATAAATAAAGTTTTGTATAGTTGTATTAATCTAATAGGTTAATATAGAAGATGCGAAACTGATAGAATTAAAATTGGGTGAAAGTTAATTTGATGAGTTAATGTGATTAACATAAATATTACATAAGTATTTTATGTAATCAACCAATTAAATTTATTTAATTGAGTCTGTGTATGTTTGGAGTTATGGACATATTTGGACCCTCTATTTAGTCTTTTGGTATTTTTGAAATAGGGCCTGCGAGTCCTGCCTATCTACTATCTATTGTAATTTCTCCTCTCATCTAATTCCCTTCAAGTTAATTGAAGTTTTCTTTAGTAGTATAGAAATTAATATGTAATTTCAAAGTGCCATGGAGAAGACGGAGGACCTAAAAGAGAAATATGTAATAGTTAGTTTTTCCCTAGGTTTGGCCTTTTATTCCGTTTCTGGCTCAACGGAATAATTTAGATAATATGTCCATAACGCCAATGTATGTGTCTGATGTATGCTAAAGCAAATCAAGACTAGGCTAGATTATGAGACTTAAAATAAAAATCTCTCACTAATTAAAAGTTAAGTAAATAAGCAAGTTATTAAAATCGGTTGCCCCTCCCTAATATTATAATTCAGCCGGCAGTACTGGGGGGCCTTGGGTTGTTGAGTAAACTCAAGCTCGGGGGTCTTATGGCAACATCTGAGTTATCAAAAAATCGTTTTTCATGAATATGGGGTAATACTTAAATTAGATTGTGATAATTGGATGGGTAAACTCATGTTATCATAAACTAATGGGCAATATGGTTGGGATTAATATGAATAGCATATTAGTTACTAATGTGGTTAGTAACCCAATAACCTAGGAATCACATTGAAGATATGATTGATTACATGAATCTACCTAACAAATGAGACTAGCTTGTTGAGTAAACTCAAGGTGAAATCTCAGGAGTTAGGATCCTAGCTCACTAAAGGATTTATGAAATTCTTCGAATTAATATGGAGGGCTGTTAATTTGGCAAAATAGTGGGAGCAATTTAAAACTAAAAGACCTATAATTTTAGATTGATGTACTTTAAAACAAATGAATAACGTAGGTTTACTCTTTCTCACTCTCAGGTTAAATTAAAACACTCTTAAAATCATGACTAAAACCAATCTGCAAAATATACTTACCGATAACAAGTTGAACGGTTCAAACTTCACCGACTGGTTTCGTATCCTCAAAATCGTTTTGAAGTTCGATAAGATAGGGTATGTACTTGATACATCGATACCCCCTATCCCAGCAAATGATGCTCCCATCGAAGAGATCGATGCTTACTAGAAGCATAAGGCTGATGACGATCATGCGGGATGCATCATACTTGCATCGATGACACCAGAATTGCAGAGGCAATATGAGGAAATGGATGCCTATTCCATCATCGTGCACCAGAAAGAGTTGTTTGGGTAACAAACTCGGTGCGAACACTACGAGATATCAAAATTTCTATATCGTTGCAGGATGCAAGAGGGCACATTTGTAATGACACATTGTGTCAAGATGATTGGCTATATTACCAAGCTTTCTAGTATTGGATTCGCGATGGATAACGAACTAAGTGTAGACTTAATTCTTCAATCCCTCCCAGAGAGTTATTCACAGTTCATCATGAACTACCAAATGAATGACTTGCAAACCTCTCTTGAAGAGCTTGCAAACATGCTCAAGTCAGTTGAGCCCAATATGAAGAAAGACAAGGCAATACCGGCTCTTGTCATAGAGGGATCAAATAAGAGGAAGGGGAATTTTCCCAATCCTAAACATTCCAAGAAAGGCAAGAGGGCCATGCCCACTAGAGCTAAGGGAAAGGAATTGAAGAAGCCCAAAGGAGAGTGCCACTTCTGTGGTAAAGATGGGCATTGGAGAAGGAACTGCAAGGAGTACCTAGCCTCCCTCAAGAAGGGAAAAGACGGTGCTTCAACATCTGGTATGTTTTATATTGAAATAAATACAATTTCACAGTCTGAATCTTGGGTACTTGATACCGGATGTGGATCTCATATTTGTACAAATATGCAGGAACTAAATCGGACTAAGGAATTGAAGAAAGGAAGCATAAACTTACGAGTAGGAAATGGAGCAAGAGTTGCCGCCCTCGCTGTTGGAGATTATGCTTTGAGTTTGCCCTCTGGGCTTGTAATAGAATTAGGGAACTGTTTGTATGTTCCAGAAATGTCCAGAAACATTATTTCTATTATCCGTCTTGTTGACGAAGGTTTTCATATTTCAATAAAAGACAAACATTGCGAGTTTTATAGAGATGGGATTTTCTATTTTTTAGGAATATCACAAAATGGGATTTATGTGCTAGATGACAAAATTTCTGTATTCGCAATTGATACCAAAAGACATAAGCTAGATAATTCGAATTACTTGTGGCATTGTCGTTTAGGCCATATAAACAAAAGACGCATGCTTAAGCTACATCAAGATGGGCTTATAGATTCAATTGATTCTGAATCATTGGAAACATGCGAAGCATGTTTAAAAGGTAAAATGAGAAAGACACCCTTTAGCAATAAAGGTGAGCGTGTATCAGACACTCTAGGATTAATATATTCAGATGTATGCGGTCCTATGTCAGTCCAAGCAAGAGGAGGATTCAGATACTTCATAAGCTTCATAGACGACCATACCAGATATGGTTATGTTTACTTGATGAAGCACAAGTTCGAAACTTTTGAGAAATTCAAATGCTTCAAGAGTGAAGTAGAAAATCAATTAGGAAAGAAAATAAAGATACTTCGATCCGATCGAGGTGGTGAATATCTTTCAGATGATTTTCTGAATTATCTAACTAAATGTGGAATATGCTCACAATGGACACCTCCCTATACACCACAACACAATGGTGTATCCGAAAGGAGGAACCGTACCCTACTAGATATGGTACGATCTATGATGAGCATAGCATTACTTCCAAAGACATTCTGGGGCTATGCCTTAGAGACTGCCCTCTTCACCCTAAATCGAGTACCAACTAAATCCGCTAGTTCCACACCATATGAATTGTTCGTTGGTAGGAAACCCACATTTTCATTCGTGAGAGTATGGGGTTGTTCAGCATTTGTCAAACGCGTAGCGTCAGACAAACTAGATTCTAAATCTGATAAATGTTTCTTCATTGGATACCCTAAGGAAACTATGGGGTATTACTTCTATCATCCAGATGATCAGAAAGTAATAGTATCCAAGCACGCAACCTTCTTAAAGAAAGAGTTTCTCGAAGAGACAGAAAAGGGAAGCATGATTGAACTTGATGAAGTTCAAGAAGAAGAAACACCGACTGAAACAACAGAGGTGGTTGAGGAACCCGAAGCAGTCCCATTGGATGAGACTCAAGTGCCACCTATTCGTAGATCACAAAGAGTTCGTGAACTCCCAATTAGATATGGTTTTCTAGTGGGAGATGATGATGAGGTTCCCGTGTTAGACGATGAACCCGAAAACTACGAAGAGGCTCTTACCAGTCCAGATTCTAAAGCATGGCTCGAGGCCATGGATTCTGAAATGGATTCCATGTACACCAACCAAGTGTGGACTTTGGTTGATCCACCCGAAGGGATAAAACCTATTGGGTGCAAGTGGATCTTCAAGAAGAAGACTGACATGGATGGAAAGGTTAGCACCTACAAAGCTAGGTTAGTAGTGAAAGGATATCGTCAGAAGCAAGGAATTGATTATGACGAAACTTTCTCTCCTGTAGCCATGTCCAAATCAATCAGAATAATGCTTGCTATTGTCGCTCACTATGATTACGAGATTTGGCAAATGGATGTGAAAACTGTTGAAACACCTTTCCACATGATTTTGATTTGACAAAATGATTTAAGTTAATCCATGATTAAGGGGAAATTAAATTTAAGTGCTTTGATTTAATTGTACTAATATGTTTGTTCAATGTTGAGTATAAGTATAGATGAAAACAGAAATAAAAAGTAAGACAGGACGAAGTCAGCATGAGAACACAGCACAAGCTGAGTGGAGTGCAACTCAGCATAATAGAAGAAAAGTCATCTTCAGAACAAATGCTTAAAGTTGAAGCTGACCAAAGAAGCTGAGTGGAACGCAACTCAGAGAAGTCTTCCTCTAAACTAATGCTTGCAGACGAAGCTGACCATGGAAGCTGAGTAAGAGGATGTTTGTTAACCTCCGTTTTAGCTGCTATTTGAGACCTTTAACTAAGGAGACTAACTCAATAGTAGGGTTACCTCCGATAGTACCTGAGCCGACTATCTTACCCTTCTTATTGTCTCCAAAGCTTACACTTCCACCTCGTTTAAGATCTAGTGTGATGAATTGAGTTTCATCACCAGTCATGTGCCTCGAGAATGCGCTGTCTATATACCACAGTTTTGATTTCTCCATGCATCTCAGGCTCACCTGCATTTTAGACTATTCATCTTTAGGTACCCAATTCTTTTTGGGTCCTCGTTTGTTAGCATAAACAGGTGCAAAGTCATATTTTAATTTGTGACGACATACTTTTATAGTGTGGCCACTTTTACCACAGAAGTCACGGTGAATTACCCTTTGAGGGTGATGTTGAGTGTGGTCAGCATTATTGTGCTGAGCATGCCAACATACCTTAGTGGTATGTCCTTTCTTTCCGCAGAAGTCACATTGGACAATCCGTTTATTGTACCAACACACTTTTCTTGTGTGCCCCTTTTTCCCGCAACAGTCACACTGCATGAACTGTTTATGCTGACTAGTACTTGAGTACTCAGCATGGGATTTATTTTTATTTGAGCTTCTTATTTGGCTCTATAGGGTAGTGACATCCTTTTTCAGTTTCTTTGAATCTGATTGAACCTCCGAGACAAACTTATGCATAAGTTCTATGTTACTGTGCAAAGTTGAATTGTCTTGGAGAAGATATCGGAGGTCACTGAGCTTGACCTCTTCAATCTCATCACACCGCCTGCTGAGTGTCTTTACTTTCTTATTGCACTTTTTAGTTAGCGTATATAAATCACTCAGGGCGTTTATCATCTCATTTCTAAGCAAAAGTAAGGATGTTACCTCATTATTGTGTTCCTCCTGGTCAGTTTCATCAGAGAGGTCAGCTTGCTCAGAATAAGTGCGGTCAGCATCATCGGCCATGAAGCATATATTTGTTGTTTCATTTGCACCAGCTTCTGATGAGGTTGACTCATCACTATCACTCCATGTGGCTACCATAGCCTTTCTGCTGCCCTTCTTGTCTTTCTTCAGCATGGGGCAGCTTGACTTGATGTGCCCAGTTTGGTGGCACTCGAAACATGTGACAGGCTTTGAGCTGTCCTTCTTATATTTGTTGTCGTTGGGCTCAGCTTTGTATTTGTCATTTCTTCTGAATGGACTTTTGCTGTTCTTTTCATTCTTTCTGAACAGCTTCTTCATTTTTCTTATGAACATGGCCATATCCTCATCGTCTGATGAGTCAGCTTCTGTTGAGTCAACTTTCATGACAAGTGATTTTTGTTTTTTGTCTTCTGACTTTTCTTTTTCTTTTGCTTCAAAGTTTTTCATTGAGATTTCATGAGTCAGTAGAGATCCGATCAGCTCATCATACTTGTATGTAGTCAGGTCCTGAGCTTCCTCCACTGCCATTTTCTTAGCTTGCCAGCTCTTGGGTAAGCTTCTCAAGATTTTCTTCACTTGCTCTTCTTCAGTGAAGTTCTTGTCGAGTCTCTTTAGCTCATTTATGATGTTGGTGAATCTAGCATTCATTCCAGAGATGTCCTCATTTTCATTCATCTCAAACAGCTCGTATAGTCTCATGTGTTGATTCACCTTTGATTCCTTGACCTTGCTTGTTCCTTCGTAAGTTACTTCAAGCTTTTTCCAAATCTCTTGTGCTGACTCACAACCTGATATTTTATTGTACTCTGCAGCATCTAGAGCACAGTGAAGCATATTGATAGCCGAAGCATTATTTTGTAATTTTCTAAGGTCATCTTCTGACCACTCAGTTTCACTCTTGACAATTTTCTCACCGTCAACAGTTTTATAAGGTACATAAGGACCTTGTATAATTGCAAGCCATGCACTCATGTTTGTGGCTTGAATAAAGTTCTTCATCCTATTCTTCCAGAATGTATAATTAGATTCAAAGAATAGGGGAGGCCGACTAATTGATAATCCCTCAGGGAGTATTTGTGTTGTTTAGTTCCCGGGAAGGAAACGAGTGCTGTTCTCAGCCATTTATCGGGATCAGCTCAAGATAGTTATATCTTTGAGTAGTGAGCTTAGGCTCTGATACCACTTGTTGGTCCCATGTGATTAGTTCCAAGGGGGGGTCAGGAACTAATGTAACTTTTTCGTTAATTAATCTTGCTGACTTGATAATTTTGGTGAGTTTATTAACTCATCTTTGGTCAGCTTGGCCGATCTTAGTGTAAGACAGTTTTAGTCAGATGTTGACTAAGACTGTTTCTCTTGTGAGTTGGGAATTGACACTTTTGTGGTCAGCTTCCAACTCAGCACTCTAATTTACTCAGTGTCAGCTTTAAACAGTTTATATGCTGAGTAAATATAACAAGCAACACAAGCACACACACACACACACACACACATATATATATATATATATATATATATTAAGAGAGTTAGAAATTACTCAGTATGACTTATCCTGGTTCGGCCTCTTCGCCTACGTCCAGTCCCCAGACTCCTTCGGGCTTTTAGAATCCAATACTGAGCTCTTTAAAGGTAGAGCACAAACCCTTTACAAGCAATTGAGTATGTAAGAGTACCGTCCTCTATTCGTCTACTCAATCCTACTGAATGCTATAAGCGAACACTCAGATTTTCTCTACCACTGAGTATAAAAACCGAGTACTCAGCTTGACTCTCTCAATCTTTACAATTGATACAAAAACTGTTCTTTCTAGAAGAAGAACACTTTAGATGAATACAAATTCACTCTAGCTTTTACACAGAATATGAAAGTTGGTGTAAGATCTCTCTTTTGTATTTGTGTGCTTTGGCTTTAGCTCTTTTTGGCTTTCTATGATCGGCTGTCTATTGTACTTGTACATTTGATCCAAGAGTGATCTTCGTCCTTTTATAGTTGAGATCAGAGGTTCAAATGATTTGAATTTGGATCTCTCCGTTGAATCCAAACGGCTCTATCTTCAGACAACGTTCTGGTCAACTTCAGTGTGCAGGCCAATCTTGTCGTCTGAATCAGGCAGATGTCAGGCTTGTCTTTTTCTGCAGGTTTGTCTTCTAGTGGCAGTTTGTCTTTTAGCAAATGGCTAGTTGACCCATGTCTCTCCAAACCGTTACCTTGCAAGATTCCGAGGTTTCTATTATTGGTGCAGACAGATGTCAGAATTTGTCTTTTAGTAAACGGACAAATCTGTTGGGGTTTAGTGTCCTATAGACAATTGTTCTAGGATACAAACTTAATGTAAATGAATTGTTCTTTATATCATTTGTTTAATGAGATATATGTTTTATAACTATATAAAAGCAATCCCTTTTAAGCACTAAATAAAGTCTAATAAAAGGAAATCCGTAAGTTTATTTAAAGTGATTATAAAGTGTTCATACAAGCATGAAGTGAGACAAAACTTTATAGTAAACTGATAAACTTAAAACCACCCCAAATCAAGTGATATGTTTGGGATTGACATATCACTATTGAGACTTGTATGTAACAATGTCTTCTGTCCGATAGAAAGCTGATCTCACAAGCTTCATATATACAGATATCTGGACAGTTACATAGATCCGATGAAACGTTGTTCATTAGGATTGGGGATCCGATTTGAGATAATAGGATGGGTAGATTCATCCTTGTCACTTGTTCATCTCATTGGTATTAATAGGTATAACTAATCCTCAGACTCAAAGGAATATTAATTGGTATTTTGGATTACGGAATGTGATGCTTTGACTCTGGTGTAACACGATCCTTAACAGAGATGACTCTGGGGTGTGAACAGTAGACGTTGGGTATCACAGGAAGTAATTGTGGAGTCGTTATATATTGGATTGAGCATTTATCACTCCCGATAAATGGGAGATACATCCATGGATCGCTTGTGGAAGACTCGACTCTAAATCCTTGCAAGGTGATAGCTTAAGAGTAAGAAATACAGATTTCACTTAACCTATCTTTTTGAGTTGACTCGGCATGTACAAGTAAAACGAACGTCTCGCTATATGTGACTTGACATCACCCATAGTCATAAGATTCAGTTCAAGGATGTAGTTGATAAAGGATTGAATTATACTGTAACTAATATGGAAAGGTTAACGACATAATCAACCTGTCTTCTTATAGCTCTGGGGGAATGATTACGGACTTGCTAATCACATACTCTGTACATCATTCCGTTATGCAAAGATTAAATATAATTCTTTGAAAATTAATTTAATAACGTTGCATACGGCTAGAAGCAATAAGAACCTAATAGATCACACATAAGACTTGAAACCTAAAAGAGAGATAGATGTTAATTAATTGATAGAAGCCCAATTGAGCCCAATAAGGCCCATGGACATAAGGGGGTCGAAATTCATGTAGTGATATACATGAATAATTAATTTGATTTTGTTCATCCTAATTAGATTAGGAATATGAATTAAATTAATTAAGAGATAATTAAGTTAGGAGTTTTAATTAGATTAATATACTCCTATTATTATCCAATAAGGTTATTATTATTATCCTTAATATATTAGATATATAGTGAGATAATAATTAGGAATTCTATTCCGAATGGAATTCCTATTCAGTAACCTAATTCTATCTAACTAGGGATTAGATACAAGAGATTATAAATACCACTTCCCTTGAGATTTTCGAAATCCAAGCAAGCCATACCCTACTTGTGATTTTCGAAATTCACCTAGTCCAAGAGAGAGAAAATTCGACACCCCTAGTTCGAGGACGAGATTTCTCTACGGCTTCGTTTGATCAATTGATTTTCATCTATTTCTTTTATCCTTGATCTTGTGTTGATTAATTAGAGGCAATCTACTTTGGTTGATATTCAACGGTTGATACTAAATTAATCTTCCCGTGTTTTATTTCGTGTTTGGGAACTCGGAGAAGAAAAACAAACAAAATGGAGAAATTCGTTTTACTACTCCTACATCAGGTCAGTTCACGATTTCGTGGATTTCCGGAGATTGAACCGTCGGATCGTCGCGAATTTTGGACAGGAGCTTTTAGACATATTCCTCCACGTTTCCACCGAAGGGATTGTCGTTCGGAGGTCTGGAAGGTCTGTTTCGGATAGGGGCAGATTGGTAGACAGTTTCTATCTCTTTTGAAGTTGTGGGCACTTCGTTTGCAATGGTAGATAGAACTTCTAAAAGGTATTTCTTCTTATCCTTTTTATATGAAATAACGGTTAATGGATCTTGTGGTTAAATGGAAATAGGTTAAAATTTTTATATTTCCGCTGCTATACCTTAGCCTAATTTCCAACAAAATCATGTTGTCCTGAAGAACACTCAACTTGACTCTGTCGTAGCTTTTTGTTCTTTCTTTCTGAGTTGCCTTTACTCAGCTTTCGTGGTCAGCTTGGTCTGCAGGCCTTATTTGTATAGAAGACTTTATTCTTTTGATACTGAGTTGCGTTCCACTCAGCTTCTGTATCTAGCTTTATCTTTAGACTTCTGTTCTGAAGGTGACTTATCTTTTACGATGCTGAGTTGCTCTTTACTCAGCTCGTGCTGTGCTGTTTGTGCTGTTTGTGTCCTGTCTTACTTTTTATTTCTGTTTACATCTATATTTATACTCAACATTAAACAAACATATTAGTACAATTAAATCAAAGCACTTAAATTTAATTGCCTCTTAATCATGGATTAATTTAAATAATTTTGTCAAATCAAAATCATGTGGAAAGGTGTTTCAACATCATCCACTCAGCTCATGCGCTCATTCAAGAGATCAATCAGTCTCAAGTCGCTGATGCTGGGTCCGCTCCTACTGAGTCTACTCAACTTTCCTCCATCACGCAACTTTTGACCGAACTCAAAGGTCTTAAGGAGCTGATGAGTGTTATGACATCCTTGGTCTCTCAGCAGCCCAAGCAGGAATTTATGGTCAAGCTGGCGGATCTTCAGCTTATGATGGTTCACCATATGGACTCAATCGTGTTGAAACACCTTTTCCACATGATTTTAATTTGACAAAATTATTTAAGTTAATCTCATGATTAAGACAATTAAATTTAAGTGCTTTAGTTTAATTGTACTAACTAGTTTTTTGCCCGTGCGATTCACGGATTCATCTTAACATATAAACTAGTTTTTGACCCGTGCGATGTACGGATTCATCTTAATATATAAATATTAACAAAAAATATAATTTAATAATTACAATTAATGATATAAAGGTGTTATATAAATTAAATATTATTATTTTATTTTCACATTTAATTTAAATAATATTTTTATAGATAAATATAATAATATAATTAAAATTAATATATTATATATTATATTATATTTTTTATCAGTAAAAAATAATGAAGTGACACCTCAGCTCCATCGTTAATATTTTATATTATATATTTATATATATATATATATATATAGATATGCAAAGAATTAGAGAGATTTTAGGGATTAATTTAAATTATGTAGAACTTTTAGATATAGATATACAGAGAATTAGAGAGATTTTAGGGATTAATTTAAATTCTGTAGGACTCTTAGATATAATACGGATAAAATAATCTTTTTATAAATAAATATAATAATATAACTAAAGTTAATATATTATATATTATATTATATTTTTTATCAGTAAAAAAGGAGGAAGTGACACCTCAGCTCCATCGTTACTGTTTTATATTATATATAGATATAGATATGCAGAGAATTAGAGAGATTTTAGAGATTAATTTAAATTATGTAGAACTCTTAGATATAGTACAGATAAAATAATCTTTTTATAAATAAATATAATAATATAACTGAAGTTAATATATTATATTTTATATTATATTTTTTATCAGTAAAAAAAAGGAGGAAGTGACACCTTAGCTCCATCATTACTGTTTTATATTATATATAGATATGCAGAGAATTAGAGAGATTTTAGGGATTAATTTAAATTATGTAGAACTTTTATATATAGATATGCAGAGAATTAGAGAGATTTTAGGGATTAATTTAAATTTTGTAGAACTCTTAGATATAGTATGGATAAAATAATCTTTTTTATAAATAAATATAATATAACTAAAGTTAATATATTATATTTTATATTATATTTTTTATCAGATAAAAAGAGGAAGTGACACCTCAGCTCCATCGTCACTGTTTTATATTATATATAGATATGCAGAAAATTAGAGAGATTTCAGGAATTAATTTAAATTATGTAGAACTTTTAGATATAGATATGCAGAGAATTAGAGAGATTTTAAAGATTAATTTAAATTCTGTAGAACTCTTAGATATAGTATGGATAAAATAATCTTTTTATAAATAAATATAATAATATAACTGAAGTTAATATATTATATTATATTTTTTATCAGTAAAAAATGAGAAAGTGACACCTCAGCTCCATCTTTACTGTTTTATATTATATATAGATATAGATATGCAGAGAATTAGAGAGATTTTAGGGATTAATTTAAATTCTGTAAAACTCTTAGATATAGTACGGATAAAATAATCTTTTTATAAATAAATATAATAATATAACTGAAGTTAATATATTATATTTTATATTATATTTTTTATCAGTAAAAAAGGAGGAAGTGACACCTCAGCTCCATCATTACTGTTTTATGTTTTATATTATATATAGATATAGATATGCAGAGAATTAGAGATATTTCATGGATTAATTTAAATTATGTAGAACTTTTAGATATAGATATGCAGAGAATTAGAGAAATTTTAGGGATTGATTTAAATTCTGTAGAACTCTTAGATATAGTACGGATAAAATAATTTTTTTATAAATAAATATAATAATATAAATAAAGTTAATATATTATATTTTATATTATATTTTTTATCAGTAAAAAAGGAGGAAGTGACACCTTAGCTCCATCGTTACTGTTTTATATTATATATAGATGTGTTTGTTCAATATTGAGTATATTAATTAACGAAGTGACACCTCAGCTCCATCGTTAATTAGCTGAGTGAAATACAAACTCATCATTATAAAAAAAGAAGTCTTCTTTAGAAAAACGCTTAAAGGCGAAGCCGACCGAAGAAGCTGAGTGGAATGTAACTCAGCATAGATAAAGAAATAGATTGAAGGCAAAGCCGAACAATCAAGCTGAGTATTTGTCAGGACAGTGATGCTCGTAAAGTATATAGCATTTAATAGGACAAGTGTATCCTATCGCAACAAGTAATATTGTGCTAAGCACGAGATCGAACCACAAAGACTATTTGTTATAACTAGCAAATCTACCTAGAATGATATAATTGTTTAGAGGGTTGAATGATATATTGGGTTTTTGATAACTAATTAAAGCAATTGAAAGCAATAAAGATAACAAAATAAAGTGAACAATTGACAGGGTAGAAGGTGAATTAATGGATGACACAATCTAGGCTGAGGAATCCTTTGATTAAATCCTATGTATGGGTTTAGGGAGTTCAGATTTATGTTTTACCAATGATTGAAGGTAATTGTCCTAAGTGAAAGACTAATGTGATCAGTATTATCCTTCCTATTCACATGCATTCGGGTGATGGCTTGATTAGGCATATACCCTAGGTCATGCAAAGCATTAGGTTTATTGACAACTAAGGCTAAAGCCGTAGCCCAGCCACAAAGCCTCATTCCTAGTGGTCTCTAGCGAAGTCAGGTTAATACAAATTCGGTATAGACGATTCCGTGGTCAGATTCTCATCTATCTATAATCCTATTTAACGTCAGGGTCACAGGCATTAGGCACATTATATACATAAACAGGCTAGTTGACCATTATCAATGCTCATTCTAGCATAAATCCTGTTCCTAACATCATCTAGGCATTAAGCATGCATAAACTGATCAATCAAAAGGCCCTAGTTCCCTAATCATACATATTCATATAATCAATTTCATCCCCATCCCAAATTGGATGGAGATTAATTCATAGACGAACTAATCATAGCAATAGGAAGTAAAGGAATAATGGAAAAACATCTTCAATTGAATATAAAAGCAAAAGATAAGAGAGAGATAGAAATCTAAAACCCGCTTTGTCTGATCCGATTACAAAAATAGAAGATCTGGAGCTTCTCCCATCAATTTTTCTTGAATAAGAAATAAAAACTGAAATTAATCTAACCTAGAAAGCTAGAAATCTAATCTAAAAAGCAAAAAGAACTATTCTGAAATTTAAGCCTACATTATGACGACTCTCCCGGAATAATGAAGATTAGCTCCCTATTTATAGAGTTAGGGAGAAACCCTAATGTCTCCGGGGGCAAAATGGGCTATTATAAAGTGTTTTAGTGGGCTTTTGGGCCCTGATCCGCGCATTCCAGCAAGGGGAAGGCGCTGGTGCGCCTTTCCCCGCCTCGTCTCGTCGAGACAAGGAGTGTCTCGACGAGACGAGGGCCTGTCTCGACGAGACAGGTCCTAAATGGGGCGATTTTGCTCCGGCTTTTATCTGTTTAGGTCCCTGGGCTTCCGAAAAGTGCTCTAATGGTCTCTGATGAATCCCAAAAGTGCTCTGATGGTCCCTGAAGAATCCGGAAATGCTCCAATAGGCTTGGGTCTAGTTCGGAAATGCTCAAATAGGCCTAAAAACACCTGAAAACACATAAAACGCCATAAATACTAGAAATTGCTAATTTAAACTAAAAGCTAACAAAACAATAACAAAACTGAAAGGAAATAAAGCAAAAGGAAGCTAAAAGGGGCCTAAAAACCCTATACAAATGGGAGCTATCAACCTCCCCACACTTGAATCTTGCTTGTCCTCAAGCAAGACAGAATCCAAAACAGAGAAAAATCAACAAATAGCTCCCTTACAAAAACAAGAATCTACTACACTTTATTATTCACAACAGTTCAGACTACTCATTTTGCAATTAAAAACATAATGAACCTCAAACGAGTCTCCAAAACTGATTAATTTGGTTTTATCGATCAACACTTCATGAAAACGAAAGAAAAGGACTAAAATTGATAGCTCACAAGTTGTCACTCTAATGCTCAAGTGTTTGGGTGTAATTTTTTTTTATAAACGCTCTACATTTAATTGCACAAAGTGGTCACGTTGGGATTGCATCATCCATCCAGTCAAAATTAATGCATTAAAATTAAACAAAATCATAGGTCTTTAAAGGGTTGTAACATTGGCTAAAGGTTGGGGTAGGAAAAAAACAAGAATTTTAGGCAAAAAGTTAATGACTCAAATAGTTAAAACTTTTGCAAAAAGGACACATTTTTCGCATTAGGGAGCTATAAACCACCAAAACCTCCCCACACTTGAATCTTGCTTGTCCTCAAGCAAGTCAGAATCCAAAAGGGACACATTTTCCGCTAAGTATATGAAGGTTTAAGATCAAGGTTGTTTTTGTGAATTCGGGAAGCAACTAAAATATAAACACGTCTTTTATCATTTCCTCTATTTTATTGTTTTTTTTCTGATTTGGTTTTTAACCATTTTTTTTAATAGAGGGGATAAAGAGTGAAAATTTAAATGGGTAAAGGTTGCTTCTTCTATTAAAAGTACAACCTTTTAATGATTGCTAGCGAGAATTTGAAGGATAGGTGTGTCTAAGGATTTATCAAAACTAAATTGAGTCAATTAACTTGGGTGAGAAAGGATATTTAAGAAGGCTAAGGTTTGTAACAGGGTTGATCAAGAAATGGGTAAAAGGCTCAAAGGGGCTTATCTAGTGGAATTGTTAAAGGATTTTGGCTAAACAAAGAAATAGGCTAAATTTCACAAAGGGCTATACCTAGGTTGCCTAATCATTTCAAGTTTAATAAAAACAAAAAATTCAACCAGTATTGGATGCAATTCCTATGAGCACAATGATAATAAATGTAATCCCACACCTAAGAGATCAATTGTTCCTAAATATGAGTTTAAAAATATTGATCTTTCTGGCTCTAACTCACAATTTAAGGGTTATTTGTATCAACCCTAGCCTCAACTAACGTTCTGTTCCATGTCAATTTTAGGCAAATAATACTATTTGGAGACTCAAACGTTGTTCAAGATTTTTCGCATGCATCAATTTCATTTAGAATGTGCAAATTTTTAAGCGCATTGTCAACTGTATTGCGGGATAGCTAAATGTATCAAATTCAACTGCCTAGGATTCATTTTATTCCTAGAATTAAAAAGCAAACAAAAACAGAAAGCATGAAATCCTAAAATTAAAACTAAAACATGCAACCTAATATAGAAAAATTTAAAAACAAAAAAAAAATTAAAAACATGCAAATGGCAGAATCAAAAATCATCATATCCTAGTATCTCCTCCCCACACTTACAACATCATTTACTTCCAAAACGCCATAAAAGTAAAACATAAAATAGAGTGCGACAAAGAAATAGAATAAGAAAACTCCCTCAGGGGTGGCTGTCAATCCAACCCCGAATGTCCGATACTAAATTGTTCAATTCCAAGCTGCAGTCTTGAAAATCAATCCGGCGTCGATGAGTATTCCGATTAGAAGGTTCTGCCAATAGAAAAAAAAAGAAACAAACATAAGAATAGAGAAAGCAAAAGAAAAAGAAAACGTTTAATTTTTTTTTTTTAATTTTGTTTTTTTTGTGTCCGTCTCGGCGAGATGAACAGTGTCTCGCAGAGACGAGATGGAAAAAAAGTTTTTTTTTGTGTCTCGTAGAGACAGCCAGGTGTCTCGACGATACGACACGAAAAACCCGGAAAAAAATATATATATTTTTTAATTTTTATATACAAATCTAAACAATTATTTCAACCTATTCAATTTAATCTAATTATAAATGAAATAGTCCCCGGCAACGGCGCCAAAAACTTGATGCTCGTAAAGTATATAGCATTTAATAGGACAAGTGTATCATATCGCAACAAGTAATATTGTGCTACGCACGAGATCGAACCACAGAGACTATTTGTTATAACTAGCAAATCTACCTAGAATGATCTAATTGTTTAGAGGGTTGAATGATATATTGGGTTTTTGATAACTAATTAAAGCAATTGAAAGCAATAAAGATAACAAAATAAAGTGAACAGTTGACAGGGTAGAAGGTGAATTAATGGATGGCACAATCTAGGCTGAGGAATCCTTTGATTAAATCCCATGTATGGGTTTAGGGAGTTCAGATTTATGTTTTACCAATGATTGAAGGTAATTGTCCTAAGTGAAAGACTAATGTGATCAGTATTGTCCTTCCTATTCACATGCATTCGGGTGATGGCTTGATTAGGCATATACCCTAGGTCATGCAAAACATTAGGTTTATTGACAACTAAGGCTAAAGCCGTAGCCCAGCCACAAAGCCTCATTCCTAGTGGTCTCTAGTGAAGTCAGGTTAATACAAATTCGGTATAGACGATTCCGTGGTCAGGTTCTCATCTATCTATAATCCTATTTAATGTCAGGGTCACAGGCATTAGGCACATTATATACATAAACAGGCTAGTTGACCATTATCAATGCTCATTCTAGCATAAATCCTGTTTCTAACATCATCTAGGCATTAAGCATGCATAAACTGATCAATCAAAAGGCCCTAGTTCCCTAATCATACATATTCATATAATCAATTTCATCTCCATCCCAAATTGGATGGAGATTAATTCATAGACGAACTAATCATAGCAATAGGAAGTAAAGGAATAATGAAAAAACATCTTCAATTGAATATAAAAGCAAAAGATAAGAGAGAGATAAAAATCTAAAACCCGCTTTGTCTGATCCGATTACAAAAATAGAAGATCTGGAGCTTCTCCCATCAATTGTTCTTGAATAAGAAATAGAAACTGAAATTAATCTAACGTAGAAAGCTGGAAATCTAATCTAAAAAGCAAAAAGAACTATTCTGAAATTTAAGTCCATATTATGATGACTCTCCCGGAATAATGAAGATTAGCTCCCTATTTATGGAGTTAGGGAGAAACCCTAATGTCCCTGGGGGCAAAATGGGCTATTATAAAGTGTTTTAGTGGGCTTTTGGGCCCTGATCCGCGCATTCCAACTAGGGGGAAGGCGCTGGTGTGCCTTTCCCCGCCTCGTCTCGTCGAGACAATGAGTGTCTCGACGAGACGAGGGCCTGTCTCGATGAGACAGGTATTGTCTCGACGAGACAGGTCCTAAATGGGGCGATTTTGCTCCGGCTTTTATCTGTTTAGGTCCCTGGGCTTCCGAAAAGTGCTCTAATGGTCTCTGATGAATCCCAAAAGTGCTCTGATGGTCCCTGAAGAATCCGGAAATGCTCCAATAGGCTTGGGTCTAGTTCGAAAATGCTCAAATAGGCCTAAAAACACCTGAAAACACAGAAAACGCCATAAATACTAGAAATTGCTAATTTAAACTAAAAGCTAACAAAACAATAACAAAACTGAAAGGAAATAAAGCAAAAGGAAGCTAAAAGGGGCCTAAAAACCCTATACAAATGGGAGCTATCAGACAGCACCAATGATCCGTTGACTAGAAGACAAAGTCCGATAAAGGTCTGCACCAATTCAGAAGCCTCGGAATTACACCAAGAGACCTTTTCGAGATGCATGGATCAACTGGCGTTTGGCAAAAATACAAACCTAGCGCTAAAGGACGAAACCTAACGCAAGAAGAGGAAAGTGGCAATCCTGGCGCCTGCTAAATTCAGACGACAGGATTGGTCTGCAATTCTGAATGCTGACCAATGAATGACGTAAGAAGACCGTTTGAATTCAACGGATATGTCCGAATTCAAATCATTGAAGCTTCAGAAATTGCTATAAAAGGACAAGTTCATCACTTGGATCCTTTGTCGAATTACAAAAAGAGAAAAGACAAGCAAGATCTTCACTAAGTTAAAAGATCCAAAAGAGAAGCTGTCTGATTAGAAAAAGCAAGTTCTTACACCCAATTTCAATCATTGTGTAAAAGTCTAGAGTGAATTTGTATCCATCTAAAGTGTTCTTCATTTAGAGAGAACAATCTTGTATCAACTGTAAAGGTTAGAAGAGTGAAGCTGAGTACTCGGTTTTAGTACTCAGCGGTAGAGAAAATCTGAGTGTTCGGTTATAGCGCTCAGTAGGGTTGAGTAGACGAATAGAGGACGGTACTCTTGCATACTCAATTGCTTTGTAAACGGTTTATGCTCTACCTTTAAAAAGCTCAGTAGTGGATTGAAAAAGCCCGGAAGGATTCTGGGGACTGGACGTAGGCGGTGAGGCCGAACCAGGATAAGTCTGCTGAGTAATCTCTAACCCTTTCTCTTGATATATATATATATATATATATGTGTGGTGCTTGCTTAAATTACTCAGTATATAATTTGTAAAATCTGACGCTGAGTAATCAGAGTGCTGAGTTGGAAACTGACCTAAGTGTTATTTCCCAACTCACAAGTGAAACAGTTCTAGTCAGCTTCTGACTAAAGCTGTCTTACATCACACTCAGCCTTGCTGACCTGAAACTGAGTGAAGTTATTTAAAGGATTAAATTTAGTCAGCATAATTAAGCGAAAAAGTTACATTAGTTCCTAACCCCCCCAGGAACTAATCATATTACATTACACGAGACCAACAAATCGAGGGCAAGATTAATGCTCTATCTGCCGTGAACTCATCAACCGCTACTTCTGCTGAGGTCACTCAACATTTCACCCAGCTGACCACTGAGCTTACTCAGGCTCGAGAACTTATCTCCTCCACCTCTCAATGCTCCATCGAACAAATTGGTGAGGCAGTGCGCCTAGTTAATATGAGTAAAGAAGAAATGGAAATTGACCAAGTCAAGACCAACGACATCTTGCACTGCACACGATCAACTCTTGAGCACGTTCACCACATAAATGCTCAGCGTCATATCTATGATGCTTCCATGCTCAGGATGTATCATCAATCATACGCAAGGATGATAGACTCAGTCACCTGGATGGGGAAGTCATTGGAGTTCATACTCAGTGTCATTAGTGCACATATGAACATTCCTTCATCCAGCATGGCTGGTGGTCTCGAGATCTTTAAAGGTCTTCAAAGTATGAGTCAAATACAACATTATTCATCCATACTGACTCGTGCTGTTCAACGTGGTCAGTTTTATGCTTCTTCACCTCAGCCTGGTGATCTGGAAAAATGGGGGAGAAAGATAAGCATCGAGCAGAAGGAACTCAACAGCAGACTCACCCAGGCTCAACTTCTGCTGTCCCGGGCAAACAAACTCAGCAATAAGGAACTGCCAGGCCGAGCCAAACCAAATCCAAAACTAACCAAGTTCAAGTCAACATCAAGAAATAGAACTAGAAATAGTCTTTGCTTGTAACTTGCGTTTTTATACATGGCATGTCTTTTGTTGGGCTGAGTATATATGAAAGAATCCTTATTCATACTATTTTCTATATATATACATGTGATGCTTTATATGCTGTGTTTTTCTATGTGCTGACCTTTCTCATATAACTACTCATTGAACAAAATAAATTAAAACTTGTGAACATAAAAATTATATAAGTACTTGGCCACTGAGTTAAACTACTCAGTATCAAATCAATCTACTCAATTTACCTTAACTCTGATACCTGAAATTTTATCTTCAACTTAACTAAGGGTTAAAACTGAGTAATGAAAAATGTTCCAAGTACTGACCAACTTCTGAAGCTGACCTTAGCCTCATTGCGATTAAATCTTAAAAGGTTTAGAATTGAACTAAGTCAGTAGATTCAAACCTTAGTCTCACTCGATTAAATCTTAGAAGGTTTAGAGTTAAACTAAGCTAAGGAATTCAACCCTTACGGGGGAGTATTTTCAGAAGTGTAAACAAGGTCAATTTTCATAGGGGAGCTCAAAGCTGAGTTCCTTACTGAATACTTTTGCCAACATCAAAATGGGGGAGTTTGTTGAAACACCTTTCTACATGATTTTGATTTGATAAAATTATTTAATGTAATCCCATGATTAAAATATCCCAACAATTAAATTTAAGTGCCTTAATTTAATTGTACTAATAAGTTTGTTCAGTGTTGAGTAAGTTAAATACCAAGAACATGAACTGTATAAGAGAAAGCAAAGCCAAGTCAGCGGATGAAAGTCACATAGCCACAGCTGAGTAGAATGTATTCAGCTTTGCAAAAGAAAATGTCTTCTTCAGAAGAGCTTGAAGGCGAAGCCGCTAAGTCAAGCTGAGTTGTCGTCAGGTCAGCGTCAATGATCTGTTAACTTGGAATACAAGGTCTGCCAATTTTTTGAAACAATCAGAAGTCTCAGAAATCTGGCTGGAAGACTTTTTTGAGAAAGAGCATGGACCATCTGACATTTGCTAGAAGACAAATCTGGCGTAAGAAGACAAACCTGGCTCCTGATGAAAACAGAAGACAGGATTGGCCTGCAGCACTAAGTGCTGACCAAGTGATGACGAATGAAGACCGTTTCCCCACAACGGCTATGTCGGGATTCAAATCGTTGGCGCCCCAAAGATCACTGTAAAAAGACCAATCCATCACTTGAATCAATACAAGAAAAACAAGATAGACAAGTAGATCTTCATTAAGTCAAACTATTGAGTGAAAACAAATCAGAAGCTCTGTCAAAAAGAAAAGCAAGCTCTTACACCAACTCCAATCATTGTGTAAAAGTCTCGAGTGATTTTATTCATCTAAAGTGTTCTTCACTCAGTGAGAACAAGTTTTTGTATCATTTCTAAAAGGTTAGAAAAGCTGAGTACTCGGTTATAGTATTCAGTGGTAGAGAGAGGCTGAGTACTCGGTTATAGTACTCAGTGGTAGAGATAGGATTGAGTAGACGAATAGAGGACGGTACTCTTGCATACTCAGTTGCTATTGTAAAAGGTTTGTGCTCTACCTTTAAAGAGCTCAGTAGAGGATTGAAAAAGCTCGGAAGGATTCCGGAGACTAGACGTAGGCGGAGAGGCCGAACCAGGATAAGTCTGCTGAGTAACTTCTAACCCTTTCTCTTGATATATATATATATATATATATATATATATGTATTGCTTGCTTAACATTACTCAGTAAAATAATCTGTACACTGTGAAGGTGAGTAATCTGAGTGCTGAGTTGGAAACTGACTTAAGTGTTACTTCTCAACTCACAATTGGAACAACTCTAATCAGTATCTGTCTAAAGCTGTCTCACACCATACTCAGCCGTGTTGACCTAAAACTGAGTTAAAGCATCAAATCTTAAATTAAGTCAGCATTAATTATAAAAAAGTTATAATAGTTCCTAACCCCCCATTGGAACTAACTCTACTACTTTACACGGGACCAACAATACCGACTTGATCATTATCTCCTTTCCAGCCCGTGATAAGAAGCGCGATTTCCATCCCCTCAGCCGCTTGCGGACAGTGTCTTCAATATATTCGAATACTCGAGTTTTGCTTCTACCTAATATAGATGGCAGTCCAATGTATTTTTCTGGCACTGTGACAGACATGATACCCAGGATAGCACTCACGGAGTCGCGCTCGTTGGCCGGGTAGTTTTTACTAAAGGATATTGATGACTTTATGAAGTTGATTTGCTGACCTGACGCTAGCTTGTCGGAGATTAATATAAGATATATGATTGGGCCTTAACTATCAGTTCGAACTTTTAGTTCAATCGGTTCATGACATGGTATCAGGGCCTCTTCGATCAAACGATCAAGGGTTCGATTCTTGGCAACCTCATTAATTTGTGGAATTAAAACACATGGCGGGATGGTAAAACTCCGATTTTATGAGTTAAATTGCACTAATAAAATGGCTGGCGCATATTTATATCTTATCCCACCCAACAATTAATTAGTCCAATTGCTAGCAGCACAATATGCTAATATTCCATATTTTTCCACCGCCTCTACCGCCTCCCCCAAATCTTGATTTTAAATCTCAATCTTCATCCAAAACCCTAACCTAATCCAGAATCACCATGCTTCTATCTCCAGGACACTCTCCTCGCCATCTCTCATCCCCATCCCCATCTCCATCTTTGAATCCCGATAAAGCTCTTCAAAGCTCCGATAAGTCCTCTGTAACCGCGCCTTCAAACCCCAGAAAACGTTCCCATGTCCTCGACGAAGACACCTACGTCGAAGCCATCGAGAAAATCATCGAACGCGACTTCTTCCCTGACATCGCTAAACTCCGGGATCGTCTCGATTTGCTTGAAGCGGCAAAAACCGGTGATCCTGTTCAAATCCGAGATGCGCAGTTGAAGATCATCGAGCGCCGGGGTAGAAGTGCAAGTAATTCGAATGTTGATGGCAGTACTCGGACCAGAAACAGAACGCAAACTCCAGGTTCTACTTTCATGCGTAATTTTACTCCCTTTGATGAATTTGAAAATAGAACGCCTAGCGTTGTAGATGGAGAATTGTTTGGTAACAGAAAATCTATTGAGAATGAAGGTGCTGTAGATGATTCCCTGAGCTTAGATCAGTTTTTTAGGAGATATACTAGTGAGGATAATGATAGTTTTTCTAAGATATTGGAGAAAGTGAATAGGAAGAGAAAGGAAAGATATGTGCATTTGTTAGAAGGTGAAAAGGAAGATGCCAAGTTATTGGGTGATGCAAAGCGAGATAGGATTACAGATGGTTATGGAACTTCTGATCAGCCACCAAGCACATTGGAGGGTTGGAATTACACTGCCAAAAATTTGTTGATGTATCACCCAGCGGATAGGGGTGAGGCTCCACTAACTGAAGAGGAACAGGCTGTTAGATTGAAGGCTTTAACTAAAGAAATCAATAAGTCAAACACCCGGTTTCATGGTAAAGTGTTGGATTCTAGGCCTAATGATGATGGTACTGTTGAAGTTCTCTATACTCCAGTTGTGGGGACTACCCCTCATCCTGTATCTGGCCGGGATGGAGATAAGATGGCAAAGTATGATTTGGAGGATTTGAGGAGAACACCAAATAAGTTCTATCTGGAATCAGAGAAGAAAGCAGAAAATGGATACAATTTTGTGAGGACACCTTCACCGGCCCCTGGTGTTGATGAATCACCTTTTATTACATGGGGTGAGATTGAGGGTACACCATTGAGGTTGGAGCCTGAAGACACGCCCATTGATATTGGTGGTAGTGGTGAGGGGCCACATTTTAATATCCCAAATCCACCTGCACGAGATGTTAAGGCTCACTCATTGTCAAGGGAAGCTGCACGAAAGTTGAGGCAGAGGTCAAAGATGTTTCAAAAACCACCATTGCATTCTCCAGGAAGAGGAGGGAGTGCAAGTCCAAGTGCACGTACACTGTCGCCTGCTGCTCAGAAGTTTGTGAGAAATGCAATTTCTAAGGCTTCGTCTACTGTTGATGAATCACTTCGTGCCAGTTACAGAGGGGCAAGCCCTGGAATTGCTACTCCAAAGAGTACAAGGAGTGCCTCAAGATTTGGAAGAGATGGAAGCATGATTTCCAGGTCACCATCTCTAATGTAGGTTTCTAATCCTCCTTGGTAAAAATCTGTATATTGTTCTTGTTATATTATTTCATATGAGCAATCAAGGGTGATATTATGGTATGTAGTAATCAATTATGCTTCTTTTCAAAGGATGCATGCTGTGATTTCAGCTTGTGCATGGTTTGTATTTGGGAATAATACATATTTGTTCTTGGTTTGCATGGTTCTTTATAATTTTTAGGATCCTCAAATCTACCAAATGTGCTACCATTACCTGCTTAATATCTTGGGAATGCTAGTTTTCTTGTTGTTAGGAAATTTTTCGTAGTAGTTTGATGGTCAAAGGCGGAGGTCATGCTACCAAGGAGAAAGGCACTGTTTGAACAGTGCCATATGCAACAAAATTATCAATCATGTAAACTCCTACCTAGTCATTGACTATAAGCAGCTTGGGTGGCTAGAAATGGATAGATCTACTAGGATTGGGCCATCTCATCCTCCTCCCTAAACCAAAACTAGATAAATAATAGTTATGTTAACTTGTACAATTATGTCTTCTAAGTATAGATGTGGCAACTCGGTGTGGATTCCCTGATTCCCTGATTCCCGCGGTGATCTGAACCAACAGAGATGGGAATCCCTGAAATAGTCCTCCTTATTTCGTCCATGAGGATAGGGACAGAGGACGTTTTCTCTCAAAGCTGAAATGGGGATTGGAACAGGGGGTACTATTCCCGCCCCATGGGGATCTGAAAAATCCCAAGATCCTAAAAATTGTTGTGGGGATCCCTTATATCCTTATATTTTAAATGTATGTCTACCTTTTATCTCAATGCTGGTTGGTTGTCTGTTGGATTGTATTTCGATTTCGTTAGACTTGTATTCTATCTACCTTTTTTAAAAAAAAAAATTATGTTTCTATTCTCTTTCAATTGTAGTCACTTGTCTTGGTTGTTTTAAGCGATTCCTTTCTAATTGATGCCTTGGAATTGCACGTAGAAAATATTTGATGCTGATTTCGAATGGCATTTTATGGTAAATGCAAGGATTGCATTTACCCTTCCTATCACAACTTAGATATGCTTGCTACATTCCTTCTCTCTTTCTTCCTGGGTTCAAGAGTTATGACTGGTTTTACATGAAATTTGTACCTTGTATTTTATTATGTTTTCTAGTTCATCTAATACTAACTTTTGTGCCTTCCTAGCTAATATTATTAATTATGAAAAAATAGAATTAAGTTTTCTCATACGTACATAATATCATTTACATGAATCTCATAAAGTATCCTGATTGGTTAACAGGCTTAATTTTTCCTTTGAAAAGGAAGTATTATATATCTCATACAAGTGGGTTGATGTGAAGATTATTTTTAGAATGTGAGAAAACCAAACCGAACTGAAATGTGTTTGGTTAGCCTTTATTTGTAATTCAATTTGGTTGTCTGTATGTTTTGGTCTTCAGTTTTTAAGCTGGATCAACCGCTGTTCACCCCTAGACTCTTGCATTTACTGGAGTATAGCTAGTGAACTGATTATATATATAACCTGTAAACTGGTTTTAAGTATAATCAGTTTTTTATACATAATTAATAACCAGTATTTTGTTTTGTGGTGATGGGGGATTCCCCATTTTCCATGGGATCCGTGAGGAGAGGGATGTCAAATTAAAAAATCTCTGTAAGTTTTTAATGTGGATTTCCCGTATTCGTCCATGCAAGTGTTTCATGCCCCGTTTTGCTCTTCTTTCCACATTGAACAACTTCATCAGTGATAATAAGCTGCCATGAAGAGATGTGTAGAGGAGATTTTCGTTTAACTTCTTATTTAGACTGCTACATGAATTGATCTAGAGGCCATTCAAGTAGACCACACTGCTGCATGATGATCAATCAGGAATCTAAGATGAGTTATGAATAAAGCAGCATTCATACACCATGCATCATCAGTGTTCTCCCGAATAAGCCAAGGCTACAAATTGCATTATATGATTTTATTGTACTTCAAATATGCTACTTCATCCATATATTTCATATGGCTTTCCCAGTTGCTGTGTTTTTATAAGTTGATTCCAATCCAACTGATGCATGTTTAAACAAATAGTAATGGGACATTGTTAGCTTTATTTTGCTAATATTGAAGTCGCTGAGTGGTGGTGGACAATGTGATGTCTAATGTTAAGGGACCAATTGAGTGTTACACATACATAAGCTTCTGCAGTTGCTGCCGCTCAAGAGCAAAGATAACAACTGGGCGAGCTAGCTCTTTGCTTTGTGTAATTGAGTTCTTAATTTCATTTAACCTTGTAAAGAAGTTATATGAGAATACCTAAAGCTAGCCCAGCTTTTAAAGAAGTTTTTTTTTTTTTTTTTTTTTTTTAACCAGAACCCAAATATTACGAAACCAATGGAATAACATCATTCTGAAGATAAGATGGAATGTAAAGTGGCAAATCTTCAATAAAAAAATTCATATGTGACAGAGATTGTGCTCATGCAGTTAAAGAATGAGCAACAGTGTTTGCTTGATGTCTTTTATAGATAAATTTGGAGTAAATTTGTTATTTTGATGGTTTTAGTAACAATTAACCAATAAAGGGATAACGAAAAAATTTAGTTTGTTACAAAATATTTTAACAAATAGGGATAAGGTACCAAAATAGGTCTAAGGTTTTTGGGAAAGTACCAATTTAGACTAACGTTCAAAATAGCACCAATATAGGCTTAACGTTTATAATATAATATCAATTCAGGTTTAATGTTTATAACATAATGTAGCATCAATTTAGAAATTACTAACAGAACGCGACATGTCATCTGTTAAGTCTGTCAACTTAGCGTCACGTCACATAAGGTATCAAAATAGGCATAAGGTTTGTAGAAAGCATCAATTTAGGCCTTATGTACAAAGTAGCACTAATGTAGCCTTAACGTTTATAAAATATATCCAATTTAAGCTAAACGTCACAATTAATCATATTATAGTTTTCCCTATTAACTTGATATGTTATCTTTTTATTTAGTTCTATATTCTTATTTATTATAATACAATTAATTAGTATTCTTGTCCATTAAGACTTTATTTGTTTTTCATCCCGCCTCGTTTTGGTTCTAATATATTTGTCAATTCACACAAAATTAGTCCTTAATTTTTCCGCAGCAAGATCATAACAATTTCAATCTCAAAATCACTTCATCCCTGTTGTTTGTTATTGAACAATATTCCTGCCATCTTTTTGTTTTTTAAAATCTCAGTTTCAGGTCTGTCCAAATTAACTTTAATGAAAAACAAATATAAGGTCTTTTTTTTTTTTGAAATCTCAAATATAAGGTCTTAATAGACAAGAATACTAATTAATTATATTACAATAAGTAAGAATATCGAACTAAATAAAAGGATAACATATCAAGTTAATAGGGAAAGAATATAATATGATTAATTGTGACGTTTAGCTTAAATTGGATATATTTTATAAACGTTAAGCTTAAATTCGTATTATTTTGTAAACGTTAAATCTACATAGATTTGTATAGAAATATTATTTTCAGTCCCTTTTACTAATTATTATATTTTTTTACTTCATAAAATTTTGAGAACTACGGGATGTTATTAAAGTTACTACCTCATAAAAAAAATTGTGGATGCTCTAAAAGTATTTAAAGTTACAACCTAGCCTAATGCAGTGCAAAATTGTCCACTCAAATTTTCATGAAACATATAAGAATAGTTAATTAATTATCGAGTTATTGACTAATATAGTAATAATAACTCTTAATATGAGATTTGCTTGAAACTGTATTAATCAATTAATTAGTAAGTTGAACTTAGGATTAATATAGTAATTCCTCTGTTTTATTATATAAGTAATTGTAGAGTACTTACACAAATTAAAAAATACAAAAAATAATTTATAAAATGGAATGAAGAGAGTAAGTAATATAATTTTTAATTTGATTTCTTTTTTTTTTATATATAAAACTATTGAGTATGAATTATATATATATATATAAGAAAAGTTAAATCGTTAGAATCTATCAATATGTAATTGGCCTTCCGCTTTAATGGTGCAATCAGCCGCCTTGTCTATTTTGACTAGATCCAGTTTATTCGGCCGGTACGCTCTGGTTTTTACAATCTCAATTGGTACAATTAATGTAAGGGTAGAACCAGATGTCACCCTTGAATTTCTTCCCATTTATATAGTATATTTGTTTTAGTTGTCAGTACCTTAAAATGATGTGGTTTTAGTGATTGTTTTTGAAAGGTGGGACATAAAAATATGGCCCTGAAGCTGATAGGATTAGTAAGATTTGATTGTTGATTAAATATTTCCCATTCCATAGAAGTGATAGTGGGTGTGGGGTGGTATTCAATGTTTGTTTTTTTTAATGCACGAGAGTCATGTCTAATTTTATTTGCCCATCATGAGAAGCGTGACTAGCAGTTGAGATTATTTCACAAGCTTCACATTTTTAATTAACTAATTACTGTCTAATACCTATTAGATGGCGGACCTAAAACCACACGTGTCACTTGTCCCTTTTATTCATTTGTCTGTTAGTTTAATGTGATATATTGATTTTAAATGATGTATTAAAAAGTCTCTTGAAATTGAAATTGATTAAAATTATATAGTTTTTAATTTGTCCAGCTACTTTAATCATGTCAATTTAAGTAAATAAATTTAGAGACCCTCTCTAAGTTTAGAGTGAAGGGACCAAATTATTTTTGAACCAAATTCAAAAGGCTTTAATGTATTAGTTTATTATAAATAATATTTTAATTATTTTATTTTATTCTTCTAGATTATGAGATTTATTTCTGTTTAATTTTTAATATGTATATTCAAATATCCATGCAGTAGAATACATTTTTCATTTTTTTTCCAATCCTTAATTATTTTATCTCAAAATTGTCTTCATTATTTTTGGATTAAAAAAGAAATAAAATCTTAAATATCGTTTCTACAATTTATATAAAAATAATAATTTAATCTCTTTTCATCATTCGGGGAGCTAATAATGTTTAAACCTAAATATAACGAATAAAAAATTTTAAGTTTAATTTCTTTTTATAATATAATATACTTATATAATGATATTAAAAAGGAACGGATAATGAATTACAATATATGTTTTTTTAAGCAGTCTTGATCACATGCACCTTAATGAGTATGTAAAATTTGCTCATTCACCGTTAGATTTCATGAGACTTAGATTTAATAAGCTTATATCTAACGGTGAATGAGCTTAAGGTGAATGTGAAAATTCCTGTTTTTCAAGAATCACTCGAAAATAATTCTTTTTTTTTTCTGAAAGAGAAAATAATTCTACTTAATCCGTCAGAATTGGTTAACTGTTGTTAGGGTCTGTTTGGTTCAGTTGTTAGCTGTTGCGGTTGCGGTTGCTGTTAGCTGTTTTCAGTTGCAGTAAGCTGTTTTCAGTTGCAGTAAGTTGTTAGCTGTTTAATTACTAGTGTTTGGTAAAATTATATTGAACTGTTGCTGTTCGGATTTAAAATGTCTAAAATGGACATGTTTTAAATTAATCAACGATGAAATTATAGAAGGGAAAATGTGAAAAAAATGCACATAACGTTTAAAATGGTGCAATTTTACAAGGAAAAATGTGAATAATTTTACTCTTAACGTCTAAAATTGTGCAATTTTACCCATAACACTGGCAGCTAAGAACAATTTTACCCCTAACATTGGCAAGTTGGATCGATTTCAGATATTATTAGAAAATATAGATATTTTATTTCTTATTGTACACCAATTGCACGTATCAGTAGTTCTAGAAAAGAGATTTCATATTTTTTATGATTTAATAATAAATTGAAAATTAATATTTATAAATTCGGTGAAATATTTGAATTTTTTTTGTCCAGCTCGTACAAAAGACAATATATATTTTTTTATTTTCTTAAAAAAAAAATCACGTCTAATCATATGTCTGTGTCTGTTACTAACAATGATAAAATGATGCACATGTGAAGTGTAGATGACAATATTCATGACCAAGAAGACAGTTTGATAAATTATTTCTCAAATTGACCCAACTTGTCAATATTATGGGTAAAATTGCTTTTGACTGCCAACATTTGGAGTATAATTGCACCATTTTAGACGTTAAGAGTAAAATTACTCCTAGCTATAAATATTATGAGTATTTTTACACCTTATTTTATGGAAATAAAAAGGATAATTTTATGAATAACAAATAACTACAAACATCTGTTTATGAAAAGCTTCAAAATGCTGCAGTTTCCAGAGAAAATGCTAAACGTTGCGGTTATATAAACCTAACCAAACACTATATTTCATGCGGTTTGGAATGAAACGCTAAACGCTCATCTGAAAAGCCGAAACAAACACCCTCTTAGTCATTCAATAACTTTTTATAATAGAGTATTTCAAAATTATCAACTCCAAATCTGATGGGTAATTACTTAAATAAAATTCAATATTACTATCATCGATAGATCTTGTAGTTTCTTCTTTATTTAGTTTTTTAATCTATTTCTTTACATGAGTGGTTGTGTTTTGTCTTTCTATAGAAGTGTTATCATGTTTTCATTTGTGGAGCAACAAATATTTTTTGTCTATCATTATATAAATCTGGTTCATTCAAAGATCATAAAGTTATTCTACTATAAATTGGAGTAGTGTATTTCTTGTTGTTGTGAAAAAAAACAGCACCAAAACTGTTTGCTATTACTCTATCACGATCTATAATATTAAAAATGTATATTTAAGTTCTGTCGTACACTTCTGAATGGTAAGTTTTTATTTATTTAGATTGAGATGTAGTATTTTTCCAATAAATAAAATAATTATCTTTCTTCTTTAAGAAAAATTATTAATTATAGTATTTATTAATTATTTTTCAGTTAAATTTTAATGGAATAAGGTGTAAAAATACCCTTAACGTTTACACCTAAGAGTAATTTTACCCCTAACGTTTAAAATGTTTTACCCTTAACATTGGCAACCAAGGACAATTTTACCTCTAGCGTTGACAAGTTGGGTCAATTGGAGAATTTATTCATTAACTTGTCTTTTCAGTCTTGAATCTTGTCATCTACATTTCACATGTGCGTCTTTTTTATCATTCATTAGTAACAAATCACAAACATATGATTAAACGTAAAATTAAAAAAATTGAAAAAATATATTGTATCTGGTACGAGTTGGATAAAAAAATTAAAAATTTCACCGAATTTAAAAATATTAATTTTCAATTCTATTATTAAATTACAAAAAATATAAAATCATTTTTAGAATCAATTTACGTGCAATTATAATGTAGAATAAGGAATAAAATATCTGTATTTTTTAATAATATCTAAAATTGATCCAACTTGTCAACTTTATAGGTAAAATTGCTCTTATCTAAATAGTAAAATTACACGACTTTAAAAGTTAAGAGTAAAATTACTCCAATCTATAAAGGGTTATCTCAATTTTAATTTATCTTTTCCAATTTTTATATTATTTTGCTAGCAATAGGTGTAGTTGAAAGCCTCTCCTAAAATTACACACAGCCAATCATACACTGTTTTACACGTGAGAAAAAGCAGGAAAAAGAAGATAGTAACGATGTCGTTTTCACTAACAGAATACCCGCGTAAACAGAGTTGGATATAAATCTGGCCGTCTTCTGGTTACTCTTCCTTCCTTCCCCCATATTCAATACTCTGTGTTTCGTTTCTCTGCCGATTTCTCTCTTCTCCTGTTCGTTCCAACTATCTCAAGGTAACTCTCTTTCTCCCAAATCTTTTCAATGTCATTTTGGATTTCAGCTTTATAACCTCAATCATGGATTACCTCATGATTAGAGCTACACCTTCAACACTTTTTTTCTTTTCTAATTTTGCTGATATATTTTAATTAGAAGGAGAATCGAGTACTTGATGGATCACCGAGTGTAAGGTCATTTGATTTTATTTGTTTGTGCTTCGAGATTAGCTTATTGAAGATCATGATTAGAATTCTACACTTCTGTGATCGTGTCTTTCCTCAAAAATATTTTATGCTTCAACACATGGCTTTTACTTTCCAATTTTAGAATTTTTTTCGGTTCTGATCGTTTCAACTTTTCTATCTCTACGGATGTTCGGAAGCTGTTTTATTGTAGGTCTCCTTTTTTTTTTTTTTTTTTTTTTATTCTGTTTCCTAAATTTCTAGGGAATGACCTTATTAAAGTTTGGTGTGTTGTGGTTAGATTTTTATTCGCTTTTATATTGATCCGCGACTGGATTAAGCTAGTTGGGTTTCACGAAATTGCATGCTAGCTTCATTTCAAGGCTATTTTTGGGGGCCAATATAGGTGTTCTGTTTATTGATGAAATTTGACTAAGAGACTCTGAAAATATAAATCATTTTCAACTTTTCAGTGGAATTTACTAGAATCATAGTGGCAGTCATAGTTATTAAGTTTCTTCCTTTATTTAGAATGATTTATTTGTTTGAATCCGACTCAAAGTTGAAACCCCTAAACACTTCTCCAACCACAGACAATATCAATCCTGAGCCACTTGTAATGCTATTGATTTACATGGTATCATGTGAGCGACAGTCCCGTCCCTTGATAATCCCTTTTGTGCAAGAATGCATTTCTATTCTCAATCATGTACAACATTTGATTGTCAGAGCTGAAGTTTTGGTTGCATATGACCAGAGAGATATATTTTGGATATAATGACAGTAATTTGAAAACACTCCTCATTCCTTATTATGTTGCTGGATTTTGACATTGTTTCAAAATTTCATGATTATTATTCTATTTTTTCTAATCATAAAATTTATGGTTGCACTGATATATGAAGATGCCGGCTGCAAGGCCCAATGTATCTGATAAGGATGGTGAACCATTTGTTGAAGTTGACCCTACTGGGCGGTTTGGGCGGTATGATGATTTGCTCGGTGCTGGTGCTGTGAAGAAGGTTTACAGGGCGTTTGATCAAGAGGAAGGTATAGAAGTGGCCTGGAATCAAGTGCGACTGAGGAACTTCGGTGAAGATCCAATTCTCATGAATAGGCTTCGCTCGGAGGTTCAGTTGTTGAGATCATTAAAAAACAAGTACATCATTGTTTGCTACAGTGTCTGGTTGGATGAAGAGCATAGCAAACTGAATTTCATTACCGAGATTTGCACGTCTGGAAATCTAAGAAACTACAGGAGAAAGCATCGCCATGTCTCCTTGAAAGCCTTGAAGAAGTGGTCAAAGCAGGTCCTTGAAGGTTTGGTGTATCTCCATACACATGACCCATGCATTATTCACAGAGATCTGAATTGCAGTAACATCTTCGTCAATGGGAACATCGGCCAGGTAACTATAGTTAGTGTTGTGTTTCTGCATTATCTTATTATTTTGTTGAGGTCACGTATGTCCATGTAATGGTCTGCACTGATATTTACCTAGTGAAATTATATTATTTATGCCTACCATATCACAGTTTGTTGTAGAATCACAGAAATAAGAGTTGGAAGTGACAAGTATAGTCTTTTGGATTTTGTTTGTATTATCAGGCGACCTTCTGATTCCAGAAATTGGCAGACTATTGGTTGAGGCAATGAGGCAGAATGAAATTATGGTGTTTCTTTGAAAAATTTGAGTTGCAGATTCATTGTATGTCCCTCTGGCCAGCTTCTATAGAGTAGCATATCCTAGGATCTAGAACTAAACAAAATTTTATGGTCTCTAGTTTTGGATTTAAGAGTCTTTTGGGATCTACAAATGTAGGAATGAAAATACACACTAGTATAACTTGTCCTAATAGAGTTGGAATTTTAAAAATTTGATGTCCTATTATGGATTGATTGTTTGTATAGGTGAAAATTGGTGATCTTGGGTTTGCAACAATAGTGGGGAAGAGCCACGCAGCGCATTCAATCATAGGCACACCAGAGTTCATGGCACCAGAGCTGTATGAGGAAGATTACACTGAGTTAGTGGACATATACTCATTCGGAATGTGTTTGCTGGAGATGGTTACAATGGAGATACCGTACAGTGAATGTGACAGTGTAGCGAAGATATACAAGAAAGTAACAACAGGAGTAAAGCCACAATCCTTGAACAATGTAGAGGATCCAGAAGTGAAGGCTTTTATTGACAAGTGCATAGGTGAGCCTAAGGCAAGACCTTCAGCATCTGATCTTCTCAGAGATTCCTTCTTCTCTGAACTCATTGATAATGAGACAGATGTCACACACCCAGATGCTTGACAACAATCTAACATCACCCATGCATTACATATAACTCAAGTGGGTTAGTGGACATAACATGCCTTTGAATTAGTGCAAATACTACTAATAATTCTCCCTTTCCAGTACTTTTCTACTTTGAAATATATCCTGTGTAAATAAGTACCTGTGGTAATGCCTTCAGAGAGGGTAGATAATACAAGGATTTCAATGCAAATCTGTTCCACTCGGTAATTGTCTGCTGCTAATTTTCATATTTCTTTTTGTGATGAGTATTACCTTTTCTTCCATTAAGGCTTTTTAGTTTCAGATATAGTTGTTTTTAGGGTTAATTTAAAATAAAAAATAAAAATTGTGGTTTCACATTTTCTCAGATCCGTACCTGTGATTTTTTTTTTCCCTAAAAATAACATTGTGGTTTGCACCGTTAGCAAAATCAAGATAAATAGCTTGACACCGTTAGATTGCTGATGTGCCAGGAGTACTTTTGTAAAAAAAAATACATTGAAAAGTCGAAAGACCATTCTCTTCTTCTTCTTCGTATCTACCGTGATTGATCGGACAATATTACACTTCTTAGATTGAACAGTTAGACTATTAAGTAAATTGAAATAAAAGAAAAACAATTTGATAAAGTAATCAAGAAATACCAAATATATATAGAACTGGCAGAACACAGTTAGAATAAGTAGTTCGTAGTTATTCACTTGTTCAAAAGCATGATTTTTAAAAGTATCTTCCTATTAAAATTCACCCGAGTCAAGTCTCATGTTTTCCCATGATCCATTAATCACTTACCAACTAAGTCTTCTTTCATGTCTCCAATCCTAGCATAAATGTAATTAGTAAGTTTTCTACTTCTTACTCTAAGTGTCTTTGCAATTAATTAGCTTTGATATGAATGGGCCAGTTTTGTACATTAAGTTCATCATTAACTAATCTTTTACTAATAATTATGCATTTAAGAACAAGGAGAATGGCATAGCCCTTGGTTGGTTTGCAACCTACTTCTCCGTGGAACCGGTTATCAATGGAGCAATAAGCCATATATAAAGAAATAGGATACAAAAAGTAGTTGAAGAAAATAAATGGTCAAATTAATTATGGTTCTTTATAAGCTGAAATTGTCTTTATATAGAAGTAAAGAAAAACTAATAAATTATTACAATTTACATGAAGTAAATTGAATCTATCCAAATCTGCTTCTAAATCAGGATCTTCCTTGCAGAGATTGCATTTTGCAAACCTTCTGCAGCATTGTTTGGTTCAACACCAATTAGATACAAAAGCTACAAATTTTCACATTATTTTATTAATCTTAGAGCAAGTGGATCATTCACTCAAGTGCTGGAACAGGTGCAATGTCATCTTTCATTCTCAAAGCTATCAAAGAAAGAAGATGAGTTGAGATGAAATGAATAAAATATTCATTTAGGGGTTGCATCTACTTTTTGTTTTGTCTGAATTTCAAAGTTCTTTGGATCAGTTCAATGCACTAATCACATTCATGCTTCCATTCCATGATTTTTCTTCGATTTTCCTCATTTTTTATGAGAATATCTAAAATGGGCACAAACAGTCTTTGATCCTGCAAAACAGAAAAGAAAAGAAGTATGCCCTGAACAATATTCTATTGTCATAGAACAACCATAAAATAACTTGATATAACTAGTATATAATTTCCTCTCATCATGTTTCTTGTCACTCAAATGCCACTTGTTAGCTTGGATGCTTGAGGGTAAAAGGTGACTTTTCTAGATGGGGACGCGTGGTTTGTCGTACTAACATTTTTGTTGGTGTAATTATGATGGAGCACTAAGAAAAATTATGACGGTTTGAAGGGCATATATATTATAGATCGTTTCATTGGTTTATTTTCCCTAGTGAGATGATCGTGCACTCATTTTGGAATTTTTTTTGGAAAGATGGTTTGTTGCTCTTCCCTTGTTTCTGTATTCTCTAAAAAGACACTTGTTCTCTTAATAGTAAGTAGTTACCTTTTTTGTTCTTATTATTTTTCTTTTTCACTTTTTTTCTTTGACTTGCTTTATAATGGATCACAAGGAAGTGTTTTTAGCTTGCAAGAATGCATTGAAAAGGTCTGTTGCTAATCCTAAACCCCTAATCAGCACATCGAAGAAATGTATATCACAAGGTATAGGGTCAGTTGTCTTTAATACCAAAAAGGTATAAATTGTTATTTTGATGGAATGATTCATAGAAATTGAAGTTGAAATTGATTCTTGAGGAAATTATGGTGATTTTTTGGTTTAATAGATATTGTAATGGAAGGGTTTACATAAATTGAAGTTGGCTTTGATTCTTGGTGAATTCTTGGTTTAATTGGTATTTTAATTGAAGGATTTATAATTGATATTCATACTTTAAATGTTTATTATGGAAAAAAATGTTTAATATCCATCAGGAGTAGTCCGGGCAGGTGTTTCGGTATTAAAAGACCATGTTCGCGAGGAACATGTTGTTGGAAATTGGTGCATGTATGTTTTTATGTGCATAATAAATGAAGCATTTAATATCAAGAAGATGGAGGATTATGCTTTGAACCTAGTCAAGAAGTGAAAAGGTTACCTTGATCTCTACAACACATTAATTGAAGATTAATATTACGAAGCATCACATTCTATTTATAGGGTTCTTTGTTCCTATAAATAGAGGCTCCATATTTCTGGAGAATTAAGGGAGAAGAGTTGTAAAAGGCTGAGAGTGTTTGCTTAGAAGTATTGCAGGAATTCTCGCTATAATTGTGTGTGTGATCAAAACTGAGTAGGGTGTACTTGGGTTTTGGGTAGTGAGTGAGTGATTGAGTGTTGTAATACTTGTACTCCATTCTCCTATAATGCAAAGAGCTTCTTGCAGTAGCTTTAATGATTAGCCACTATTTTGTGGTGAACCTTGTAAAAATTCTTGTGTTCTTTCTTGTTTGTTCATTTCTATATTCCGTGTTTTATTTCCGCGTTTTGTCGTTGTGTTCTGGAAGAGGAATTTGGTTTTGTGATCGTTTATTTTATAAATTCCTAACACATGTCATGTGACACAGTCTAAAGACCTATCGGATATGGCAGCGAAGTGTTGCATAAGACCATAGAGGATTAAGCAATGTTAAAGAGACATAACGAATATGTTTATGTATTATGGATTGATTTATGAGGGCATATACTCGGTTTTGGATACAATATTGAAGTTTGATTTGAACTTTAATTTTAATAAAGTGTTTGTATAATAATTTTTATGTTTTGATTATATTTTATATACGAAGATATTGGTTATAGTTATGGTTTAGTGGGTTAATCGAATAAAATGTTATTTACAAGTTATAAAATTTAAAGTTTGATTTGGTTAATGTTATTTATAAATGTATACGTGTAGCTATTTTAAGTAAAACTAGTTTCTATAATTGATAGTTGCTTACTGAGATTTCTGTATCATATTTTCAAATGTTTTAATGTTGTTAGGCGAAGAAATACGAGGTACTGAATGAGGTATTCGACAGTAAGACGAGGATAAGATATGGAAATGATCGTTCAAGTTGTCTTTAGAATATTGCATATCATTCTCTCTCTCTCTCTCTCTCTCTTATATATATATATATATGTGTGTGTTTAGTGAATAGTTGGGGACTTGAGTTGCCACGTTTGAAAATGTGCTCTTAGGTAAGAAATGTTTATTAGGTGTATTAAAGTTGAATTTGATGCCAATGTAACCCTGAAGGGTTAATTGAATTGTGATATGCATAATTTTTTGGTTTGAAATGTTGAACGATGGTATTAATTTGTGAGTTTGGATGGGTGCAAACTTAACATGTTAGAATTGCACGTATTTTCTATGTTTCAAACTCTTTTTAGCAAAAAGAAAACAAATGGATTCGATCTAGAACTTATAAGTCATTTTTCAACCTATTCTAGGGAGAACCATCTATTAAAATATAAAAGTAAGATCGAACCAAGCTTGTTCATTTATAATCAAGTTTGTTCATGAATTTATAATCGAGCTTACTCGTGAACTTTCGATCGAAATTTCGTCGTTATCAAACTCGGCTCCTTTATAAATTGAATCGAACATGATTGAGCCTTGATCGAACCAAATATTGAGCCATTCATGAATGGCTCGGCTCATTTGGAGCCCTAATTGTAAATCCATATGGTCTGAAATTATTGATGATTATGATTGCATGTGGATATTTTTACAAAATTAATCACTCTTAAATTTAGACTTAGTAGATGTAAGTGTTAAAATAATTATAATTATCACATATTAATGTGTACCTAAAAATATGATGATCCAAAGAGGAAGTATTATATATATAGAGAGAGAGAATAGTATTATAGTATTTCAAGTAGAGGTTATTAATAAATAAAAAAGCGAATTGGGATTGAAGAGTAAAGTTGTAAAAAACTGGAAAAGTTACCATTCTACGGGTCTGAAGGAACTCATATCATTGCTTCTAATCTAAGAAACCCCATTATCTAATATCTATGCCTGCCTTAATATTAAAAACCTTTGTTTCCTCACCTCTATACATTCATAATTACAACTTTATCCCATTAAATATTTCTGCAAATTAATTACCAATTAAAGTTAGTTTAAATGGTTAAAGAACTCAAATTGCTTAAACTAGGTTTTGAGTTCAAGTCCTAGCGTACGTAAAGACAAAGATTCCACCTAAAATGTGTCTAGTGAATCTCGGTCTGAGAAATTGCACAAACTATATAAGAAAAAAAAAACTTAAATTAATTAAATAGTTTTTCAACTCCCAAATTATACAAGTTTGATTTAGTTAGGGTGTGAATATACTAACTTTTCTACACACGTGTTATATATAAAATATATATATTGGTCATAGATAACATAAACTATGCGTATACTTTTCCTAATAAAATTCATTTTGTGGAATTAATAAATAAATAAATAAATTGGAAGAGGAAATTAAGAATAATTAAGGCAAGAAGGCGTGGCGTGTTGGGAGTTAGTCATAATATAATATGTTCCAATTCAATCCAAAGCTTCATCCGCACTTCATCTACAAGCTGCCTGCCTATTTTATTCCCCTTTCTCTTTCTCTTTCTATTTCTATTTCTATAGTTTCGAAATAATTTGTAGTAATGTTTTTAAATAATATCAATTTTATTCTTACATAAAAACAAGTGTAGCATGCATAATGTAATGGACGAGGTTAAAAATGTTGCAGTAGAATTGAACCTTACACCACTCGAGGAACGTTGTTGAAGCCTTAAAAAATGGAAATCGATTTGTTCACTCGTGTGCATTTTGACCTTTGACTAGTATATATTCTAATATAAATATATGCAATGCACACAATCTTGTACCCACTGGATTTTGGAGATGGGTTTCAAGCATTTATGGTCATTGAATGACAAAAATGAAATCTCAAGCATATGTTTGTAGATGCAGTAAAATCATCTCTCATTTACTCAAACTCACTCCTGCTCTCCTCACCAATTTTACAAGCTATTCATTTTAATGGAAGCTGCAACCTCCAAAGATAGTTCTGTGGCTTCAAGTCCTTTCCTTTCTCCCAATATCGGAGCCCTGCTCAAAATCAGGATCATATCATGGTCAGTACTTTCTTTCACCAAACTTAACTTTTATCCTATGTCTTACATCTTCTTGGATCTTATTTCAGGAGTCAAGAAACCGGTTTGCCTGTCACTGTTCGTGTTCGAATTGCTGATCGAACGTTCAACCTTCATAAGGTAACATTATCAAATTCAAAGGCAAAATATGCCACTTTTCAATTCAATGCACTTTTCAATTCAATGCTCTCCGTCGGGAGTAGACCTTCATATTTATTTCTGTTACTTGTAGAATCTGTTATGTTCAAGGAGTGGATATTTTAAGAAAAGATTGATCGAAACATCCGAGGTTGAGCTGCCACAAGAATTCCCTGGAGGGCCAGAAAGTTTTGAGATGATTTCTTTATTCATATATGGTTCTTCCACTTTGATTGACCCTTTCAACGTAGCAGCTCTGCGATGCGCAGCAGACTTCCTCCAAATGACAGAAGAGTATTGTTCGAGCAATCTCTGTGACCGGTTTGATCTCTATTTGAACCAAGTTGTCTTGCAAAGCTGGGATGACACCTTGATTGTTCTTCAGAGATGTCAAACTCTGATTCCACTATCTGAAGAGCTTTTGATTGTTGGCCGCTGCATCGAATCTCTGGCCTTCATGGCTTGTATGGAGATTCTTGACCCCGAGAGGAGAAGGGACAAACCGGTTGTCACGTTGGACGCGTTGGCTGCCCATGCTTGGAGCTGCGAAATGTCGAAGGAGATGGTGATTCATGATCTCTGGATCAAAGATCTCATTGCACTACCATTTGGATTCTTCAGAAGAATAATAGGATCTTTGAGGAGACAAGGAATGAAAGAGAAATATGTGAGTCCAATAATTGTTTTCTATGGGAATAAATGGCTACTCTCTAAGAAGACAAAACAGTTCTGGGAAAACTCCGGTGACAGATTTCCAAACATCGATGATAACAGCAGAGTTTCGGTACTACTACAAGGTATTCTTGATTTGCTGCCAACAAGAGAGAAGGCTAGAAGAGTAATACCTGTTGGCTTCTACTTTGCATTGCTTTCTAAATCTTTGGAAGTAGGATTGAGAAGCGAAAACCGGACAAAGTTGCAAGATCAGATATCATCCCTGTTACACTTTGCCCAAGTGGATGATTTTCTCATGCCCAAAACAGAACCAATTTCTTCAAGCATAGAGTTAGCTGTAATGGAAAGCATATTTTCCACTTATGTGACACTTAACATGGATGCAAACCATACTCCTCCACCCAGCAACCCAGTTGTTGCAGAATTATGGGATACCTATCTGTGTCGTATAGCTTATGATCCGAAAATGGAGCTCAAAAGATTCATGAAACTAATTGAAACAGTACCGATATCTTGCAGACAGAACCATGATCAACTCTACCGAGCTGTAAACATATTCCTGCAGGTAAGCTAGCCTTTGACAAGTAAGATTAACTTTTCCTATTTACTATAAATTCGGACTAATGACAAGCATTGTACTAATTTTCTTCAGGCTCGCGTAGATTTATCGCAAGAACAAAAGGGAGCAGTCTGCAAATACCTTAACTGTCAAAAACTGTCGCAAGAAGCATGCATTGAAGCAGTTCAAAACGAGTTGATGCCTTTACGCTTGATCGTCCAGGCACTATTCGTTCAACAGCTGAACACACACCAAGCTTTCAAAGAATGTTCAGACTCATTTAGATTTATGCCATCAGGAGAGTTTTCCGGAAGCCTCTCAAGCTCAAGGTGCCCAAACTCCAGAAACCTAAATGTAGCTGAGAGCTCATATAGTGATGGGGTAGAGCCAGTGAGTAGAACACTCAGCTTCCTGCTGCAAAAAGACGTTGCAGCTCAGAGATACGAGCTATCGAGGAAGGAATACGAGTCTACAAGCTTTAGAATTCAGAACCTTGAACAAGAGCTCTCATCTTTGAAAAAGACACTTCACTTGCAAAGTAGTTTAAAAAGGGCAGAAATGTCAACCAAATCACAAAACACAAAATCATTTGGCATGGAAAGTAGATCATTAAGCAAGAGAAACCCACTCGGACAAGTTACGGGTTGCATCAGTTCTGTGAATCTAGCTTCACAGAGAAGGTATGTTAGTAGGATACTGCGAGTCTTCCGCCGAATTACATTGTTTGGGAGTAAAAAATCAAAGAGAAAACCAGGCACCCCTGGCATATCAACCAAACCAGTGTAGCAGCAAATCCAGACATAAGATGTACAATAAGATAGTAAATGATATATACATGTAAAGTGCAGTACCTCTTACTAAAGGGTGGAAAAAAGATTATCCAAGCATAAAGTAGCTGCTTGACAGAAGCCATTAGTTCAATTTTGAAGAATCTATAGACCAAAAATATTGTATATATTTCTTTCTTTCTTTTTTTATAAACCACGAGTATCCTCATTGAGAAAATCCTTTTCAGGGTTTGGTCACAGTTAAAGCTTCCCACTCCCCTCTCTGGATGTATTTAGTGAGAATCGAATCTAAAATCTCTTCTCACAAACTCAATTTGTGTTGCCAACTGAGCGGTTGTAGATAAAATATTGTGCATCTGAAAGCCAATTTTGAAATATAAGGGGGCACATAGAGAGGTGGGTTGCTAGAAATTTGCATTTAGGGTAATAACTGTCAAGCAGTTTACAAGTGCTTGCAGAGCCTCCATATGATCTTCCTGACTAATGACTATACTAAACAATCTTTCTCTATGGAAGACAATGAGAAGGCTGAGCTGGTGACAAAGTAGCACAATACACACTTTTCCCAATAAATGGCACTTCCGCTAATCGACAATCTTCTTCTTTGTCCAATGACAAAGGGGAGGTTAATATCTGAAAAACTAAATCAAAATACATTTAGACCAAAGAGATCTGCAGCCTAAATTCAAATTATACTACTGCAATGCAAATAATTATCCTATGGTTGGGAAACTGCCAGCTAAGATCAGTTCGATAGACCACCTTGTAATATGAATGAATACTTGTATATTGAATTGAGAAGGAATATATATATATACACACACACACACATACACACTCGAAGGACTCCTAAACTAGGAAAGAATCAAGTGCATTAACTCTAATTCCTATAGTTAAAGAGATCGATCAAAAGCTTTTCCATGTGACCTGGTTAATTTATTCATTTAAGAAACCTGAGAATTTCCAACCATAAACCAATTAATATATTACTGTCAGTAGCATGCTAACAGTAGGTAAGCATCTTTGAAACAAAACTTTCAGTCTCAGATGAAAAATGAATTTCCAACATCAACTGCATTCCTTATGATGCCATATAGTAAAATCAATAAATGTATATGTTGATTCTTCTTCTAGGACTGCTTACTTCTGTTGGTATCAAAACTTACGATGTCAGTCCTGAGATACCTGTCACAACAAAATGAAAATATTGTTTCTTGAGTACACTGCAAGCAGATGCAAGACAACAAACACATCTATATGATGCCATTATGTGCTAATGAACACAATTAGCAAAAATTACCTCAAAATATTGACATGATAATGCCCTCATTTTACACTAACACGTTTGTCAGCCTGTTTTGTAACATCGTCAACAATTTCAAGAGTTGACCCTGGGACATCCTTGTTTGCTTCTTTGGCTGCTGAAGAATCACCATCATCAGCTGAACGAGAGAGCATCAAGTCATTTGCCTCATCCGTAACATCAGGAAGCTGTAAGTCATCGCCTTGCAGAGTTGCATCAGGAAGTTGCAAGTCATTCCCCTCTTCAACTGCCTCGGGAAGCTGTCTCTCACCCCCATCTTTAGTTGCATACAAAAGAGTTGCCTTGTTCCTATCTTCAGTAGTATTAGATAGTTGCGAGTCGGTCCCTTTTTCTGTTACATCTGGAAGCAGCAAATCCTGGCCATTTTCAGCCGCATCTGGAAGCAGGGTATCCTTTTCCTCTTCAGTAGGATCAGGAGGCTGAACATTCTTACTCTCTCCTGTTGAATCAGGAGTCTGAGAGCCCTTCTCCTCTTTAATTGCATCAGGATGCTGTAAGCCCTTCATCTCTTCCATTGCAGCATGGAGCTGGAAGTCATTCCCCTCATCAGTTGAGGCAAGAACCTGTGATTTACTGGCCTCTTCAGTTGCATCAGGAAGCTGAGTGTCCCTTGCCTCTTTAGTTGAATCAGAGGGAAGCAAGCTGTTTGCCTCTTTAGCTGCATCCGGGACCTGTGATTCATATGCTCTGTTAATTGTTGGTTCTTGCAGTAGTTGGTCATTGACAGTGTTCGATGCATCAAAACCCTCATCAGCAGTTACCTGACAGAGATCTGTGTCATTTGCAGCATTAGTTGGTTCACAAGTCTCAGAATCAACAATCTCTTTAGTTCTAGCATCGCAAAATTGCGGGTCCTTGACCTCATTATTTGAATTACAAGGCAAACAGTTATTAGAGTCATTAGTTGCATCAATAAGGTGAGAATCATCGATTTTGTTCATCACAACATTCAGCTCCATAGCATTTCCCTCATGAGGTGTAAGACACATCTGTCGCGGATCAACCTCATCATCTTCCTGATGCAACTGTAATTCATCCATTTCCTCTTCTCCCTGGCGTAAGTGCAGTGGATCAACCTCAATAACTGCATCATAAAACTGAGATTGGTCATCCTCACTAGCTTCATAATATTCCAGGAGATCATCCTTTCTCCGGCGTTTCATGGCACCCTTTCTTCTTACCCTCTCCTTCCCCCTTGTCCTTTTCCCAAGTTCTATTTGTGGGGCAGGTGGTGGTGAAACTGGGCTTTCCGATTGGTCCCTCAAGCAGTCCTGTGCAATAAACCTTATCCTCGTAATGGATTCAAATTGCTGACCATCCAATCCTTTTGTCGTAAATGAATCTGCTAAGTAGGCAATTTCCCTTAAACCAGATATCTGCAACAGTAAGATCATTAGAGAATGCTTGTAATGCAACTGTAAAAGGTAGTAAATGTGAATATAACTTTGATCATAGCCTCACTGTTCGTTGGAACTCAGATGATAGAGATATAGGCCTTCCTACAACTTTTCGAGTAATCTTTATGAACCATTGCATGTATTCACATTCATCAGCACCATCATCAACATCCACAATATGCAGTCTGCGATCCATCCATTCATTAAGTTCTGACTCCATTTTCCCAGATAAATCCACCCCGCCATCAACTCCTCTGCTTTTTCGGACCCATCGCACCACATCTTCAGGGATTGGTTGAAACATGCCATATTGCCTTAGGCAGCGATCAGGGAGATGTCTCTCTGCCTTGTCAAAGCATATAAGCATTGTCTTTGATCTTCCCAAAATCAAAGTATCTTTAATGGTCTCTGGTATCACTGTACTATCCATTTGTTTATATGGAAGCCACTCCACCTACATATAAACAGCATACCAACTATTATATATATTATTCCGTGATCAGTAAAAGAGGAACAAGAAATTAAAGGAAGAACAGAAAATGAAAAGGCAGCATCCAGAACCTACATCGCTTGGTTGCAATGAATCCAATGCCTTACGATAAAAAACAACATCTCGGTTTGTTGTTGGCCCACTTTGTTTTCCCTTCCACCTAAGAACAAATGGAAAATGATCATGGATGGGATCCCGATTGAGCTTTGGTCGACCAATATTCAGATGAAAGTAACTCCAACACTGCAAGGAGCAAGAATTTAGTCCAATACCATCATTCTAGTTTAAGGGTTATACCATAGCCTGAGATTAGTTGTCTAAAAAAGAAAATCTCCCACCATCTTATTTCATCTGAAAGACAGGGTATACAATTTTCCAAGACAGTAAATAAACAAACTAGTTAAGAATATAACCTGTAGCAGTGTCAAACAGCCACAGATGGTACTTTGGGATTTAACACATGCATTGCCAAGTGCTCTATATAAAAAGGCTAAAGCTGCTGCGCCCCAGGCATAGTTTCCAGCTTCTTCAAAATTTTCAAATAATGGGAGATACATAACAGGAACTTTATTCCCAGTGGTTGTGGAGAATATTGTACTTCCCACAAGGTACAAAAGATAAGCACGTGTGCATTGCTCTATCTCTTCTGGCAAAGCGTCTTCAGGACATTGAGAAAAGAACTCCTTCAACCAACTTAACTTCACCATTCCACCACTTGCATAGTTCGAATCAGGTGCTTTTCCTAGTAAGGTTTCACAAACTTTGATACAAGTAGTATGTGTTATTCCAATAACAGGCTTTCCATCAATCGCCAATCCCAATAATAATGCAACATCTTGAAGAGTCACAGTCATCTCACCAACAATAAAGTGAAATGTATTAGTTTCCCTCCTCCACCTCTCAACTAGTGCTGAAATGAGAGGATTGTCTAGACTAATAGCGGGAATCTTTCTTAAGTAACCAAATCCAGCTTTCTCAACCAATTCTATCTGTTTTGGATTAAGCTTCCATTCACCCAATTTGGAGGTGTGCTCATGGCATCTAAGCGCACCACGTTCCTAAAAACACAATTCAAATCAAACTCGTTACTTGGATAATCAAGAGCTTTACTCTAAATATACCATGATTATCCTACTTTTTCTTTTACATAAATTTTTTACCAGGAAAATAGTGCTCATAAATATGAAACAAAATGAGATGCATATCCCCCAAACCTCTACAAGTATAAATATTTTTCTCTAACAGTAATAAATGAACTCACAACCACTCCCCTGCTCATCAATTAAACATCAACTGGTATAAATAAACTAAATCGAGAAAAAAAAAAAACTGCTATACAACCTTTTGAAGACAAGAATAAGATCAAAACACCCTCCTAAAATAAAAATCATTAAGTTCATTCCTCTATTGTCCATATGCGTATGTGAACATACTAACACGAGAAGTTAAGTGATTGCAAGTCACCTGACCATCCCAAACAGCAGCAGAAACATGTTTGTCTTGATCATAAAGAATAGAGCCATCAATTGGTCCAGGATTAGCCTCCATTCACTTGTTATAGGTAAACACTGCCACAATTGGAAACCTTTCTCTTTTCCTATCGCAAGGAAACAAAACAAAACAGAGAATTTTTTTAGCTTTAGCCATGTAAGTGAAGTCCATGAAATAGTAAAAAAAAACAATTTCAATACGATAACCAGAATAACACAAGAGGATGAATCACTACTATTTACCCAAAATCAGGTAATATGTAAAGGAAATAAATTTAGGCATCAGATATCATCATCTCTTTTAGTCGCCAAAGATTTCTGTAAACTTAAAATTTATGTCCAAATAGAATTCATATACATTACCCAAATCTATCATTATCCATCAGTGTTCAACTCTGATGAATCCAATTATGTTATTTAAACTTAAACAAAATCTCATCAATTTAAACAAAAGAAGAAAATGAAGATACTGTTAACATTCAAACCCTGATTTAAAACTTGGCTATGCTTGCTGCGAAAACGGAGGAAGACAGAGCAAAACGACGACGGAAAGAGAAGAACGGATGCATGAAAGAAGTAGTAGAAAGGAGGAGGAGAAAGTACCAAACGAAACGACGACGGAAAGATCGGTATTTCTCTACCGATCAGGAAAACTCAAAACGACGGCTAATTAGGGCGTAGCGATTGATGTGCAGATGCTCACCGTTTATGAGCGGATCTCTTTTTCTTTCCGCTTTATCTAACTGCTTGCCTACACGTGGCATATTTTGAGCATCCTACTTCCTATATTTGATCTCTCCCCAAAATTTTACTAAAGAAAATAAATATGTAAACAATAATCAAATACTACAATTGAGACCTAAATTTAACCACCAACAAATTTTCATCTTTTTCATTCATTTTTTTTAGATTTTATTTCGAATTTAGCCAGAAGATAAGTCTCTTTTTACTTTATTTTTTCTTTATTGAATTTATTTTTTCTATTGATCTACTATACTAGATATGGTAGTTTCTTAATTTTTTGTTTTTTCTCAATTTATGGAATTTATGGATGGTTGTCGTTGTTGAATGTATAATAGATATATGGTGAGAATACATATATAATGGAAATAGAGAGAGAGAAATATAGAAATGTAATTAATTCCCTTTATAAGGATTAAGGGCCCGTTTGTTTTACCTACTGTTTGTTGTTGCTGGTTGCTGTTTACTGTTACGGTTTGCTGTTTGCTGTTACGGTTTGCTGTTGCTGTTGCTGTTGCTGTTTGCTGTTTGCTGTTAGAAAAAGCTGCTTTTCGAAAAAGCAGAGATTCTCTGCTTTTGTAAAAGGCTGCTTTTCGGATGTAAAAGGCAAACAGGAGACCATTAACCAAACACGTAATGTTGCTTTTCAATTGTAAAAGGCAAACAGGAAGTTACTAACCAAACACCTAAAACTCCACCTTTTAAAGTGAAAAGGCAAAAGGAGCCTGAAAATGAGCAATCAAACACCCCCTAAGCCTAAAACCTTCTATTTATAGTGGTAAATATATGAGTTAGTGTAGGATTAGGATACACAATAAGTGTTGAGGATAATTATAAACACTAACTAGATATGAATCTAATTAAGAGAGAATGTGTAACATTATCTCTAACACCCTCTCCCCTCAAGCCGATGGTTAGCATGAAAAAAAAGGCAAGAGCTGAGCATAACAAAGCGAGCAGTAACAGTAGCTAGCAGTTTGGTGAGAATATCTGCAACTTGATCATCAGTTGGAATGAAGCAAACACTGAGAACTCCACCTTGAACTTGTTCACAAACAAAATGATAATCAAGCTCAATATATTTTGTTCGAGTATTAAACATTGGAGTTGAAGTGAGATAGATTGCCCAAGCGTTATCACACCAAAGTTGAACGGGTGTAGTTAGTGGAAAATCCAAGTCTGAGAGCAATGATTTAAACCATAGAAGTTCAGCTGTGGCGTTGGCAACATCTTTATATTCACTTTTAGTTGAGGATCGAGCAATTGTTGGTTGTATACGAGTGTGTCAGGAGACAATGTTTGAGCCAATATAGACAGAAAATGCACCCGTTGATCTGTTGCCATCAGGGAACCCACCCCAATCGATGTCAAAGTAACAATGAATTTGATCTATTGGTTTAATGGACATGAATATCCTAAACTTATATGTTCCTTGAATGTAGTGAAGAACCCATTTAGCCCTTTTCCAATGCTCATCAGTGGGACAGTGAAGAAATTGACATAACTTGTTGACTGCAAATGCAATATAAGAACACGTGAATGTTAAATATAGAAGTGCTCCCATAATGATTCTGTATTCATCTCTTGAAGTCAAGCTGGTGTTAAGATCTTTGGAGAGAGTTGGTGTAGTAGCCATTGGTGTTAATATGGGTTTAGAGTCAATCATCTTAACTCTGTCAAGAATGTCAGCCACATACTTGGCCTGACACATATGAATGCCGTCTTTCTCATATTGAATCTCAATGCCTAGAAAAAATTTTGCCTTACCGAGATTGCGAATGGGAAATTCCCGTTTAATGGTTGCAATAGTGCTGGTAATATGTGCAGGAATATTGCCTGTGATGATGATATCATCCATATAGCACAGAAGGTAGGTCTTCTCAATTTCCGTACATCGAATGAAGAGAGAGTGTCAGCCTATGACATCTTGAAACCAAGTGAGAGTAAGAACATTTGGAGACGAGTAAACCATTCACGTGGTGCCTATTTTAATTCATAGAGACTCTTATTGAGAAGACAACCATTTTTCGGGTTGTCATGATCTTTGAACCCATGTGGTTGTTCTATAAAAATGGTCTCAGACAAGTTTCCATGAAGAAACGCTTTTGAGACATCAAGTTGATTAATGGACCATCCATGAGCTATTGTAAGGAAAAAAACCGATCTAATTGTTGTAGCTTTGACCACAGGACTGAACGTCTCCTTGTATTCGATGTCTACTTGCTGAGTGAATCCTCGTGCCACCAGGCTAGCCTTGTGTTTATCAATGGTTCCATTAGAATTCTTCTTTGTGTGAAATAACCACCATGAAGTGATGACATATTAATGTTTAAGACGAGGAACTAGTTTTCAGGTGCCATTGTCAATAAGTGCTTGAATATATTCAGACATTACCTTGCACCATTCTAGTAGCTTGTTAGCCTTGCTAAAACAGGTGGGATGAACTGCGCCACTAGGATGAGTGGCAAGAAGAGCCTTAAAACGCCCTCTGGAATGTAATATGGAATGACAAAGTTGTTGGTCCCGTGTAACGTGACAATATTAGTTCCAAGGGGGGGGTTAGGAACTATTTAAAATTTTCACGTATGGCTAACTGTTAATTTCGAACTTAGACTTTCTCGAAGTCTTTTAGCACGGTGAGACTGAGTAAGTTTTAGATACAAGCTTAGTCAACAGGTGACTAAGACTGAATCTATCCTTGAGTCAGGAGATAGCACTTGAGTCTATTCCTGAACTCAGCTTCTCAGTTCACTCAACTCAGCTTATGTTCTTTTTAGCGTTTAACTAGGCAGTGTTATAGCAAGCAATAATTTAAGGAGATAAGGGTTAGAAAGATGTTACTCAGCAGACGTATCCTGGTTCGGCCTCTCCACCTACGTCCAGTCCTCGGAAATCCTTCCGAGCTTTTTGGAATCCTCTACTGAGCTCTTTAAAGGTAGAGCATAAACCTTTTACAATAGAAAGCTGAGTATACAAGAGTACCTTCCTCTATACCTCTACTCACTCCTATTTCTACCGCTGAGTACTATAACCGAGTACTCAGCTTCTCCTTTCTATTCTTCTAAAAATGATAAGTGTTTGTTTGTCCTAAACAACAATTGCTAAGACACTTTAGATGATTTAGATCACTCTAGACTTTTACACAAAATTGGAATTGGTGTAAGATTTGCTTTGCTTTTCTCAGAGAACTTCAAGTAACAATTTGGTCAGCGTTTCGACTTAATTGAAGATCTGCATCGAATGAAGCATTTGAGTGGCCTATTTATAGTGACACTTGATGCACTGGTTATTTCGAATTTCGAAATAACCGTTGGAGGGAAACGGCTTCCTGTCGCTTTCACTCAGTACGTGCTCAGCGTCTTCGGCCAATCAAAACCTTGTATCTTCTGTCTTTGGCAGTGCTCAGCAGCTTTTCGTCAGACCGAAAATAATGTTTCGACATTTATGGTAAAGTCTTCTAGACAGCTTTCTACGTCTTCTGAGCTTTACCCGAAGTACAAATACTTTGTCTCCAAGTTTATTCAGGCCAGCTGCTGACCTGACTATCTTGTCGCTCAACTCAGCAGCTTCGTCTTGAAGCTTTTGTTCGAAGGCTTCTGGATCCTTCTCATTGTTGGGCTTGCGTTTTACTCAGTACGACTTGCGTTTTGATCTGCTTGGGCCGTGAGGCATTGACACGTTGACTTGGGCTTGACTTTCTCTTGTGGGCCTTTGGGCCTTATCACTTGGTGTCTTATAGATTTAAATAACTCAACATTGAACAAACACATTAGCATAAATAAATCAAAGCATTTAGATTTAATGTGTTGGAATATTTTTATCATGGAGATTTAATTCTTGTTAAATAATTTTGTCAAATCAAAATCATGTGGAAAGGTGTTTCAACAAACTCCCTCATTTTGATGTTGGCAAAAATATTCAATAAGGAACTCAGTGTTGAGCTCCCCCATGATGATTGACCTTTTCTTAACTTCTTAAGATTCTCCCCCGTAAGGGTTGAACTACTGACTTGGTTTTGCTTTAAACATTTCAAGGTTTAATTAAGTAAGTCTAAAGTCAGTTTTCAGAGTAAGGTCAGTACTTGGATCATTCTCACTTTACTCAGTTTTCGATATTGAGTTAAGCGGAAGATTGAGTTCAAATATCAAAGCAGGCTGAGTGAGTTAGTTGAGGCTGAGTACTTTTACTCAGTGGCCAAGTACTTGATTGATTTTTTATGTTTACAGGCTTTAGTTATTCTGTTCAATGAGTTTGAGTAAGAAGATATATGAGACAAGTCATGAATCTAGATCAACATAGCAGATAAGCATAGAGCGATAGACAGATAACACAGATGCTTAATAGAAGATACGATAATCTATTAACTCAGCAGAGGAAGAAACATGTAGTCAGCAAATACTAAGTTTACACAAAATAAAACATTTATCGTCTAATGTTGACAGAAACTTGGTTCGATTTGGGTTTGGTTTACTGACTGGACTTCGTTGTATCTTGTCACTGAGGTTGTGTGCTGGGAGGGACAGCAGAAGTGGAACCAGGATGAATCTTCTTTTGAGTTCCTTCTGCCGGTTGTTTGTTTTTTCCCCCCATTTTTCCAGCATCAACGGGCTGAGGGACAGCAGCATAAAACTTCCCTTGATCTACAGCACGAGTTAGCAAGGTTGAGTACTGTTGGAGTTGAGCCGTACTGTGCTTAAGCCCGTCAAATACTTGGATCCCACCAGCCATGTTTGACGCTGGAATGTCCATATGGGAGCTGATGATGCTGAGTATAAACTGAAGTGACTTGCCCATCCAGCTAATGGAGTCCGTCATTTTGGCGTAGGACTGATGGTACATCTTGAGCAGTGCAGCATAATAGTGATGGCGCTGATTTGATTGATGGGTGATATGCTGATAAGTAGACTTGGTGAGTTGAAAGATTTCAGATGACTTCACCTGGTCGGTTTTCATCTCTTCACGGGATAAGCCGAGCATACGAATAGCTTCAGCCATTTGCTCGATAGTGCATTGAGAAGAAGATGAAACCAAGTCTCTAGTGGTAGTGAGCTCAGCACTGAGTTGAGTGAAGGCTTGGGCTACTTGTACTGACTGAGCCACATCAGAGTTTGCGGCAGATAAGGCGTTCAGCTTTCCTTCAATGGTATCCATGTGGTGGACCATGTGCAGATGAAGGTTAGCCATTTTTGTAGCAAACTCCTACTTTGGCTGCTGAGCAACCATATCGGTGAGCACACACAAAAGCTCCTTAAGACTTTTGAGTTCAGTCAGAAGTTGCGTTATGGTGCTCAGTTGAGTAGGCTCAGTAGAGTGATACTCAGCATCAGAGGCATGAGTTCGTTGTATGTCTGCGATCAGTTCTTGAGCAGCTTGGAGGATTCTTTTTCCAGAGGCAGAAGTAGTAAGGAATTTGAGTGGATCAGCTGATGGAATCTCAGGAACTGAATTCTGGTTGGCAGCGGGTGTTTGGACATTGGGTAGCTCACCAGAAATGGAGGTGCCCTCTTGATTATGTGAAGGTTGAGGAATTGGAGTGGCAGACTCAGTGTTGAGGCCAACAATAGGCGCTGACTGGTTTGCTGACTGTTCAGTAAGAGGATTGGTTTGCACGGAAGCAATATCTACCTGCTCAGTATCATTCTGGAGCTGAGTATTGACTTATGGAGGAGTCATCTCGAGATTGTCCTGAGCAGGAGTTTTCTCAGGTACTTGTTCATTTTCTTGAACAGTAGGTTCTTCGATCACTTACTCAGTTGAGGCATGAGCAGCGATGTCGGTAGACTTCTGACCTTGAGGAGCGTCAGCTTCGGCATGTTCCTGATAGTGAGAAACAGAGGCTTGTTTTTCCTTGACTAGCGAGGACTTGGCAATAGGTTTGGAGAAGAAATTGAACTCCAAGTCAGTCAAATTAACAATAGGATCATGCAGAGGGGAATCATCAAATATATCAAACACTGGTGGTTTGCGTGATTTCTTTTTGAATCTCCTTTCGCTGCCATCTTTAGATTGTTTTGGAGACGGAGTTTGATCAACAGTGATGATGTTTGGAACATCCTCAGCTTGTTCTTCAACAGTCGTGGTATTTGCAGGAGACTCAATTTCCGACTCAGCAACTGGTTCTTTAGCAGTTGAGTTGGTTGGTGCTTTCTTCATTGTCTTCTCAGCAGAGACAGACTTTTCTTGTTGAGTATTAGAGGTGGTTTCAATGTTATCAGTTTCCTAAGCTAGCAGGAAGAAGGAGTCCTTTGGAACAGCAAAACTAAGAGGAATTGCGTTCAATGGTGTATCTCTAGAGACCTTCTTCCTCTTTAGTGGTGGCTCAGTTTCCTCATGCTCATCCTCAGTTTCTTGGACAGCAGCGGGTCGTTTTTGGGAAGGCTTAGAAGGGTCAGCTTTCTTCTTAGCAGGCTCAGCTTGAGTGGGTTTGGCTAGTACCACTTTAATTCTTTTGGCAGTTTGGAGTGCCGGCATAGTCTTTGGTGCAGCTGATGTGTCTACCTTTCTCTTCTTCCCTTTACTGGGGAAGCTCAACCTCCTCTTCATCTTCTATCATTGTTTCCTTTCCTTTCTTTGATTTTGATTTGAAAGGAAGACTGTGTGTTAGTCCAGCTAGAATCTCAACGGTGATTTCTGTCTCTACTACGCTCTCTTCACATTTGAAGTTGTTCTTATGATCCTTGAGGATTTCGGTGATGAGTGATCCCATTCGAAGAGCTCCAGTGCTTCGTTGAAATGCTCCGATCAGAAATACAGGCATGTTTAGAGGTTTGTAGTTCAGCATATGCCAGAGGAAGCACTGCTCGAAGTTGGATGCGGAAGATGTGGCGTTGACCTTTGGGAACAGGTAGTTGGTCAGGAGGTAGTGAGCATGTCTTTGATGCTGACTAAGTGAGGTGCACGATACTTCACCGACGTGACCTTCTGGCTTACAGAACTCAGCTTTGTACTTAACTCATTTATAGTCATTGGTTTTCCTTAATTCAGCTCCTTCCGCCTTTAGGTCTAAGAGAACGGACAGGTATGAGGGGTCGATGATGATTTGTTTTTTGTTTACATATGTGACCATGAAATCAACATTGTCTTTAGCGACCAATAGGTTTGTGTAGAACTCAGTTACTAGCCTTGGGTAAGTCAGGCTGATGAGAGAGAAGAGTTTGGTCCATCCGTTCTTGGATATCCAGTCGCTGTAGGGTTTCTCAGCTTCTACGAAGCTCTTGGAGAACCATCGTGAAGGGATGACTTCGAGGTTCTCAACATCAGAGAATACAAATAGAAAGGTCCTCTCCTGAGGCTTCTTTCCCTTGTCCTTCTTCTTTTTCTTAGACGGAGTTGAGTGTTCCGTGTTGGGGTCAATTCCGAGGATGCTGACTTCACCCATAGGTTTTTCGTGCTGACCGTGACCGGTTTGATTTTCATCATCAGAAGTTTCTTCATACTCCTGCTCAGTTGGAGAGCCAGGATTGATATCTGATAGATTGTCTTCGTATTGGTCATCGGAGAGATTCTGGGAATCAGACATGGTGTTCTTGAAGACTTCTTTGGAAATGCTTAGAGATTTGGGATTTGAGATAGAGAGAGAGAGAGAGAGAGAGAGAGAGTGCGAAAATCAAGCGTAGAAAGTAAATAGTGAGAAATCTTTCACTATTTATAGCTGGTAAGCGTTGATTTGATAGGTCGGGGAGAACGATGGGAATTTGAACCATCGATAGTCAGTTATTACTGACATTAATTTTGAGAAACGGCGCGTGGTTTTACTAATGATGACGCTTACGTCATCCTAGAGGCTACTTAAATACGCGTGCAAACCCTAATTGTGCGAGTTGCTTTACTCAGCAACATAGTTACTCAGCAGTTCAAGTGCTGAGTGTATAGGTCAGTTTTATAAGTTTGCATAGTAAAAGCACTCAGCATGCATAGCCACTCAGCATTTAATCAAATCACTCAGCATGAGTTATACTTAGAATTTATTGAAGAGGATTGAACATACCGATAGCTTCTCGAAGTATGTTGAATTGCTCACGAGCCAGTGGCTTGGTGAAGATATTAGCAAGCTGCTCATCCATTGGGACATAGGTCAGCTTGATCTCCCCTTTGAGTACATGGTCTCTAATGAAGTGATGCCTTATGCTGACATGCTTTATCCTGCTGTCCTGGATTGGGTTCTTTGATAGGTCAATGGCACTTTTGTTGTCACATTTGACTTCAATCATTTTGGTCTGAACACCATAATCTTCTAGCTGTTGCTTGATCCAAAGGACTTGAGCAACACAGCTTCCAGCATCGATGTACTCAGCTTCAGTGGTTTACAGGGCTACTGATGACTGCTTCTTACTGAACCAAGACACAAGACAGCTTCCAAAGAAATGACATCCTCTTGAAGTGCTTTTTCGCTCCAGCTTATCTCGTCCATAGTCAGCGTCAGTGTATCTGAGAAGTGTAAAGTCATGAGTGTTGGGATACCATAAGCCTGCATTCACTGAGCCTTGCAAATATCTAAGGATTCTTTTTACAGCTATATAGTGAGACTCCTTGGGGTTAGATTAATATCTAGCGCAATAAAATACTGAGAACTGAATGTCCGGTCTACTCGCTGTTAAGTAAAGTAAAGAGCCAATCATACCTCGATATAATTTGCTATCTACTGACTTACCACTTTCATCACCACAGAGGACAGTGTCAGTGCCCATTGGGGTAGATATTGGCTTACAATTTTCTAATTCATATTTCTTCAATACCTCCTTAGCATACTTCGATTGACTGATGAAGATGTCATTTTTTCCTTGTTTGATTTGAAGTCCAAGGAAGAAGTTGAGTTCTCCCATCATTGACATTTCAAACTCAGTCTGCATCTGCTTACTAAACTCCTTGCATATAGATTCATTAGTAGCACCAAAAATGATGTCATCAACATATATTTGAGCCAGTAGGGTGTCTTTACCCTTTCTCTTAATGAATAAGGTTGTATCAGATTTGCCTCTGACATAATTTCTAGTAAGCAGGAAACTGGTCAGCCTCTCATACCAAGCACGTGGTGCTTGTTTCAGACCGTACAGAGCCTTTTTGAGTTTATAAACATGGTTTGGGAATTTTGGATCCTCAAACCCTAGAGGCTGATTAACATAAACTTCCTCATTATAACTCCATTAGAAATGCACTCTTGACATCCATTTGAAACAATTTAAAATTCATAAAACTCGCATATGCACACAATATTCTAATTGCTTCAAGCCTTGCCACTGGGGCGAAGGTCTCACCGTAGTCAATACCTTCCTGCTGACTGTAGCTCTGAGCTACAAGTCTTGCTTTGTTTCTGACCATATTCCCTTGTTCATCTAGCTTGTTGCGGAAGACCCATCTTGTTCCTATGGTCTTCTGACTTCTTGGATTTGGCACCAAGTACCAAACTTCATTTCTTTTGAACTGATCAAGCTCTTCTTGCATTGCACCCATCCAGTACTCGTCGTTCTCAGCTTCTGAGAAATTCTTTGGTTCCAGAACTGAGACGAATGCTACATTGCTGAGGTATCTCCTGAGTTGATTTCTTGTCATCAGGGTGTTCTCAGCAGCATCGAGAATGGCGCTTTCAGAGTGTCCTCTTGGGATTCTGATTTCTTTCGGTAGTGTGATGTCTTGAGATGGTTGTGTTTCAACAATCTCTGCAGGTATGGATTGGTCAGTGAAAATAATTTGAGTGTCTTTCTTACCTTTGGTCAGCCCTTGAAGTGGTAACTCAAAGGCTCCACTTTGGTCAGCTCCTGTTGAGTATGGATCATCCTCAGTTGTTTGACTGACTTTCCCTGCAGGGTTAGTTTCATCGAACTCAATGTGTACTGACTCTTCTAAGACCTGAGTTCGTTTATTGAAAACTCTATATGCTTTGTTGTTTGTTGAGTAACCTAAAAAGATAGCTTCATCAGCTTTTGAATCAAACTTAGCAAGGTTGTCCTTAGTATTTAAGATAAAACATTTACAACCAAAGGCACGAAAGTATCCAATGTTGGGTTTTCGTCCTTTCCAAAGTTCGTAGGGAGTTTTCTTCAATATGGGTCTGACTAGAGCCCTATTGAGTATATAACAGGCTGTGTTGACAGCTTCACCCCAAAAGTACTTTGGAAGCCTATTCTCACTTAGCATTGTCCGGGCTATTTCAACCAAGGTTCTGTTCTTCCTTTCAACTACCTCATTCTATTGAGGAGTTCTAGGAGCAGAAAAGTTGTGGTCAATGCCGCTGGCTTCATAGAACTCAACAAACTGTTGGTTTTTGAATTCTCCACCATTATCACTTCGGATGTGAGCTAGTTTTAGGTCTTTATCATTTTCTCAAAGGTTTCATCCTTCCTACTTAGCAGGATAATCCAAGTGTACCGCGAGAAGTCATCTACAATGACCAAGGAAAATCTTCTACCACCCAAGCTCAGCGGCTGGACTGGTCCGAAGAGATCCAAGTGTAGCAACTCAAGTGGACGCTTAGTTGAGACGATGTTTTTACTGTGAAAAGATTTTTTTGTTTGTTTTCCTTGCTGACAAGCGTTGCACAATTGATCCTTTTCGAACTTTAGTTCGGGCAGTCCCTCAACTAATTGCTTTCTTGCTAATTTGGCCAGGAGGTCCATGCTTACATGACCAAGTCTCCTGTGCCATAGCCAGGAATTTTCTTCCTTTGACACTAAGCATATATTTTTTGAAAATTTCTTTTCTAAACTTAGCATAAAGACATTGTCAACGCGAGGGGCGGTTAAAATCAATTCATTCGTTTTCCCCTCGAGTATTTTACGTCCAGTGGCATCGAATATAACCTTCCTACCGCTATCATAGAGCTGAGCTACGCTCAGTAGGTTATATTCAAGTCCTCTGACTAGGGAGACTGACTCAATAGTAGGATAACCACTAACGGTTCCTGACTCTACTATCTTACCCTTTTTGTTGTCTCCAAAACTTACGCTTCCTCCTCGTTTAAGTTCAAGTGTGATGAACTGAGTTTCATCACCCGTCATATGCCTCGAGCATGCGCTGTCAGTATACCACAACTTTGACTTCTCCGCACACCTCAGGCCGACCTGCAATATAACTAGTTGTCTTTAGGTACCCAAGTCCTTTTGGGTCCTCGTTTGTTAGGCACAGCAGGTGATACATCATATTTCATTTTATGACGGCACACATTGGTGGTGTGGCCAGTCTTGCCGCAGAAGTCACAGTGGACCTTTCTTTGTGGACGCCTTATTGGCGGGTCAGCACCATTGTGCTGAGCATGCCAACACACCTTGGTAGTGTGGCCTTTCTTCCCACAAAAGTCACATTGGACATTTCGTTGGGGAGTCCATTTCCACTGACTAGTACCTGAGTACTCAGCGTAGTGATGGACATTTTTCTTATTCGGAAACTTTAGCTGGTTCTGAATAGATGTGATGTCTTTCCTCAGCTTCTTAGAGTCTGATTTGACCTCAGTGACATAACTATGCATGATTTTGAGATTTTCATCTTGCCTAGTATTGTCCTGGAGAAGATGACGAAGGTCACTGAGTTTGACCTCCTCAATTTCATCACATCGCCTGCTGAGTGCACGCACTTTCTTGTTACACTTTTTGACAAGTGTGTAAAGATCACTCAGGGCGTTAATCATTTCATTTCTGAGCAGAGGTAGAGTTGTTACCTTAGTTGGTTGTTCCTTATTGTCAGATGCACATGATAAGTCAGCTTGCTCAGAAAGACAGGGGTCAGCAGACTCATCTGCCATGAAGCAGATGTTTGCTGACTCAGTGGCTTCAGCTCCTGATGAGGATGATTCATCGCTATCGCTCCATGTGGCCACCATTGCTTTTCTCCCACTTTTATTGTCCTTCTTCAGGGTAGGACAGCTTGACTTGATATGGCCAGTTTGATGACATTCAAAGCATGTGATAGGCTTTGAGCTTTCCTTCTTGTACTTGTTGTCGCTTGACTCAGCTTTGTATTTGTCATATTTCTTGAATGGCTTTCTGCTGTATTTGTCATTCTTGCGGAACAGCTTCTTCATCTTTCTTGTAAACATGGCCATTTCTTCATCATCAGATGAGTCACCATCAGTGGAGTCAGCTTTCATGACAAGAGATTTTTGCTTCTTGTCCTCGGCTTTTTCTTTCACCTCAAAGTTTTTCATTGATATCTCGTGGGTCAGGAGAGATCCAATGAGCTCATCATACTTGTAGGTGGTTAGGTCTTGGGCTTCCTCAACGGTTGTCTTCTTCGCTTGCCAGCTTTGGGGAAGACTCCTCAGTATTTTCTTCACTTGTTCTTCCTCAGTGAAGATCTTGCCAAGCCTCTTGATTTCGTTGATATTATTGGTGAATCTTGAGTTCATGTCAGAAATTCCTTCACCATCATTCATCTTGAACAACTCGTACAGCCTCATGTGTTGGTTCACCTTGGATTCCTTGACCTTACTGGTTCCTTCATAGGTGACCTCCAGCTTCTTCCATATCTCCTGTGCTGACTCTCAACCTGAGATTTTATTGTACTCTGCAGCATCTAACGCACAGTGAAGCATGTTTATAGCATCAGCATGATTTTGCAGTTTCTTGAGGTCATCCTCTGACCACTTAGCCTCAGCTTTCTGCGTCTTCTGAGCTTTACCCGAAGTAGAAATACTTTGTCTCCAAGTTTATTCAGGCCAGCTGCTGACCTGACTATCTTGTCGCTTAACTCAGCAGCTTCGTCTTGAAGCTTTTGTTCGAAGGCTTCTCGATCCTTCTCATTGTTGGGCTTGTGTTTTACTCAGTACGACTTGTGTTTTGATCTGCTTGGGCCGTGAGGCATTGACACGTTGACTTGGGCTTGACTTTCTCTTATGGGCCTTTGGGCCTTATCACTTGGTGTCTTATAGATTTAAATAACTCAACATTGAACAAACATATTAGCACAAATAAATCAAAGCATTTAACTTTAATGTGTTGGAATATTTTTATCATGGAGATTTAATTCTTGTTAAATAATTTTGTCAAATCAAAATCATGTGGAAAGGTGTTTCAACAAAAGTTGCACGTTATGCTGACAAAATAGACCAGTCAATGTTGTGGAACTAGACTGAGTACCAATAGTAGGGAGGTGAATGTGTGATGGAGTTGGTACAACTTTGTGGACTGTAGATTGTGTCGTGATAAGTGTCACATGGGCGATTGAAGTATTCAGTTCTGGTTTGTAGATGAATTAGTTGTAGCTGATGCTGTGAGGTCTGGAGAATCGATAAGTGTGGCAAGCATGTTATCCGACCCATAGATTGGCATGAGTGTGGATGGCATAACAGGTGATGAAGTCCTTAGCGGAACCAGATGAGTAGTTCACAGGTGTAGTTGGATGTGAAGAAGAAGAATAAGAAGTAGAAGAAGAGGGTGTAGGACTGGGAGTAGAGAGATTACCTAGATACGGACTGAGTAAAGATGGAAGTTGACATGATGTGCTTTCCACCGGGATGCTAGTAGATGATGTTGATGAAACAGCTAACAAGGCAGGAAAGACATCTTTACTATACTGAACAAATTTGCAAATGTATACTCTACCAGTAGCAAAATGAAGACATATATCCCCAGAGTGATTTGGAGAGGGACCCATATAGACATACAACTTAGATCTAAAATCAAAATTGTGTTGGTTATATGGGTGAAGTAGAGGATAAATTACACTTCCAAAGATACGCAATGATGAATAATCAGGTTGTTTGTTATAAAACATGAGATATGGTGATTTGTTTTTTAGAACTTTAGTAGGTAGACTATTGGTTAATCGTATATTGTGAAGCATGGTATAGTTCCAAAAATTTAATGGTAGAGATACATTGTCTAATAGGGTAAGACAAGTGTCAACTACATGCCTGGTTTTTCTTTCAGTAATGCCATTTTGAGCATGTGTGTAAGGATACGCAATTTTGTGCACAATGTCATGGCTTCTAAGGAAAGGTTGTAAGTTTTGAAATCCTCCACCCCCCAAAGATCAGAATAGAAGTTTTTAACTCTTGCACTATACTGATTAGAAATCATGGCATAAAAATCACAAAAGGTAGGAAAAAACCTCACTCTTATTTTTTAAACAGAATACCCATCCAAATCTAGTGAATTCGTCAATGATAATTAAAAAATACGGTAGCCAAGATAAGATAACACTAGAGCTGGCCCCCAAACATCAAGGTGTAAATTTTCAAAAATAAATGTACTAAGAACGATTAATGGAAGGTAAAGAAGTTCTAGCTAGCTTGCCTAAAGGACAAAAAGAACATCTACTAACTGGACTTGAAGAGGATAAATTGTTTTCTTTGAGAACTGTGCTGACTGTCTGATTCTAATAATGTCCAAACCATGCATGCCACCTTTCAAAACACCTTTTCTCCTATAAGCACCTCCTTTAGGGTGGGTGGAAGTACATATAACACATCTTTACTCGGGTCGTGTAACAGGATTTCCCCAATAGTTTGGTCATTTACAAGAAAATGGATCATTGATTTGAAGATTATTTATGCGAGTATGTCCAAAGTGAAAAAAATTCAAACCTTGACCATTGCCGAATTGCACAGTGTCATAACCCTGATAAGGATGCATCTGTTGGAGCTGAGCTGGATCACCTGTCATATGATTGGTGGCACCAGTGTCAGGATACTAGGGCTGAGGAGGGCCATAAAATGGATTCTGAGGTTGCTGCCATGCCATATGTGCTTGAGAACCTAGGTTATAGTTCTGAGTAGAAAAATTCTTCAGATGTTTGCACTTGTAAGCCTAGTGAGTAGGATCTCCACAATTAAAGCACGTATCACCCCTCCTCTTCTTCTAATTCTATTTCTTTGGTTGAGGTGATGCAATAATTGAAACATCGGCTTCCCGAGGTGCAGATATACCAATAGAAGATATCAACTCATATTTTTTTGTAGTTTGAAGCATGCACTCAATAGTTTTTAAGCTATTCAGGAGTTCATAGAAATCAATATGTGTGACCTTCTGAGTGATGGAATTCTGAATAGTGAAGTAGTATTCTTCACCCAAATTTTTGAAGAGGAGAGCATGTAACAAATGCATAGGATATGGATTACCCGAAGCATCCAGATCATCTAAAATACCTTTTAGTTTTTACATATAAGTAGTTACAAACAACCCATCCTGTTCTAATTCATATAGTCCAAAAATTAACGGAAACTGTTGAGTTCCTGATATAATGTCATAGGTGCGCTCAAGAGCCACCTAAATATCATGTGAAAAGGTAAAATAAGTAATAAAAGGAAAAATCTCTTTAGTGATGGAATTTAAAAGCAATGTCTAAACCGCATTTCCCAAATCATCCCATGTAGTAAAATATGGATTTAAGATTAAATCCGCAGAAGATGTCATATAGCTAATGCGGGAAATAAATTGAGGTGGAGGAGGGACTGTGTAGTAATATGAGTAAAAAGATGATAAGATATTAGGGTAGATTCAATAGACATCCTCTATGCTTTACAATTATGTGGGGTTAATTTGATATTAATGGTAATATTAGCTGGAGGAACCCTAGGTAAATTAAAGAGAGGTGCAACAGGACTCGTATAGACAGAATGAATTGTATTGGAGTAATTAAATGGATAAACTGGAAGAGGTACAAGGTTAGATTGAAATTGCATGGGAGGGATTGGTAAAGGATTTCTAACCGTGTTTGAGAAAAAAGATGGCAATGGACCAAAATTAGGCCTATCCTTATTAGGATACACAAACGAATATGAGTCAACGACTGATTGAGGGGTTGCTATTGATGTGTACCGATCTACCGTGTGGAGTTGGTTATTAACGGAGAGGAAAACAAAATTAGTGGAATGGCGGACGGTGGCCTACTCGATGACCCGATATGCTACCAGCGCTACAAGCGTTGATAGAGGCATGGGCGACTCCGACGGGTTAGCGGACGCTGGAGCCGAGTGGAGCGACTTGTCGGTAGAAGGTTGTTGTGTCATTAGAGGCGCATGGTTCAACAGAGCGTAGGGAGCGGTTGTTGCTGATTCCACCATCTGTCATTGTGATGCGGCCTCACTAGCCCTGCAATGGGCGTTTAGGACTGACGCCGGGAGCGAAAGAGCAACTACAGTCAATGTCGATGGTGCAGTCGGTTCATTGAGATTTGCTACTGCAGTTTGATTTGGATTGAAGGGAGAATCAAATCGCCAACCGGAACTCGGTTGAAGGGAAGAACCTGAGTTTGTGATGTAAGTATATACAAGTTGAAGTAGGAGCGGTGGATGCCGGATGATAAGAGGTAGACATTGGTAAATCGGTTGATTTAGATGATACAGAAGTAAAGACTATTGATACTATGTTGAATGTATAATAGATATACGGTGAGAATATATGTATAATGGAGATAGAGAGAGAAGTATAGAAATATAATGAATTCCCTTAATTAGGGTTATGCATAAAGACTTCTATTTATAGTGGTAAATACATGAGTTAGTGTAGTATTAGGATACACAATAAGTGTTATGAACAATTATAAACACTACTGTTAGACAAGGTGCCGAACGGCCTCGCCCGGGCGGACCGGGGGGTGGACACCTCATGGCGACGTAAGCGGTGATTGGCGCCGAAAGCAACCAATCGTGGAATCAAGCTGCTCGGCAGGACCGGAGCTCAGAGTATGGAAGAGTCGCCACCCATGAATGGGAAAATGAACACCGATCCCTTGCGGGAGACCGGTGAGGGTTCGGGAAACTTAGGTACGAGCCGAGAAGGCTAGCTCCTTTCCGGAGAAAGGCTACTAGGCACCCCGACATCGCCCGGTCATGAACCACCGGCCTCCTACTCAGCGTGTTAGGCGATAACGGACTAATCGCATATTTCTTTAAGTTTAAAATTCATTTGAAACCTTTTCTTTCTCGCTTTGAAAACCATTTTGAGCATGTCAGTGAAAGCCATTTTAGTAAAGAATCACCCATTTTCATAATTTAAAATATATAGGAGAGAGAGGGGGATAGAAGAAAGAATTGATTTATTTACAATGTGATTTATGCCTTGAACTATACACTAACTCTAAGCTAATCTCATTCCCAAAACGAGTTTATTTACATGGTTCGTACCTTAATCGCCGTTGGAACGATTTAGGAGCGTTTCAAACCCCGTTAATTTACATGATGTTCACTCGAATCGCCGTTGGAACGACTCGAGCGTTTGAAAACGTTGAACAAAAAAGTTTTAACCAAAAAAAAACGTGATTACTCATACAAGTCCATTTATTTTTGTACAAAACCGTTTAATTGGGAAAACGATTCAAAACTCTATTATTTATAAGGAAAACGATTTTAATTACAAGGTTCGCTTAATCCGTCGTTGGAACAAATTAAGGTTTTAAAACGTGATATTTTGGAAACGGTTTAAAATGACAAAAAAAACCTTATTTACACTTTAGGAATATCTAGAAAAGCTTTAATTTAAATAAACAACTTGAACTCTCTTTTTGTATTTTATTTTCCCTTTTTCACTCAATTAACCTTTGTTTGAATATAACTACAACAATTAATGAATTAAACCCAAATTCACCCAACCCAAATACTTTTAAAACATATATATATAGGAAATTCAAAATCGTGACACTTTTAGAAACCGTTTGAAATAGAAAATGAAATTAAAACACTTTATTTATCTTTTTGAAAACATTAAAAACCTTGAGTTAAGAAATCAAATTAAACCATCTCTTTTACAATCTAACCCCCTCCTTGAAGTTTATTAACTAAAAACATGGTTACTTCTTCCAATATACAACACCCCAAAAGGACCCCTCCTAATATAGTTAGGTATATATACATATATTCAAATAATTAGAAAACATATACTTTTATAAGAAAATAACTATTATACTATACATAATAAGTGGATTATTATTAAAAAATAGTTAGAAAGACAAAAGGTATAAAGACTATATTTAATGTCCCAATATACTCCTATATACATATATGACCTCTAATTTAACACAAATATATCTATAAACACAAATAATATATTAATGACCCAAAAACTCCCCAAAATAGCCCATAAAGTCACCAAATATCAAAACAGTCCCTACTCTTACCGAAACTCAAAAAAGAATCCCAAAACAAATAGCCAAAAATAATACTCTATATAATACCCCAAAATAATTACCTAGGTTATCTAAATAAACCAAAATGATACCATATTATATACCATCAAACAATTAGCCCAAAATAGTACCCTATAAATACATGTATATATATATATATAAATTAAAATTATTTAAAGCACATAAATATAAATATGCCTATAAATTAAATACTATATATAATGAATAATTTACTAGTGACGTATATGGACACAATCCCTAAATTAGAATAAAATACCCCATAATATAATATCCCAACATACCCGTATATAGATATCCACATCCCCTAATACACCTACCTATATAATAAATTAATTTTAAAACTATTAAAATAACTAAATAAATATATATATATATCTATACCCATGGCCCCAAATGTGAAACCAAAAGCAAAAGTTCAAAAATGGTATTTTAAAAAAGTTCCAGCAGATTTTGTGACGGAAAATCCGTCGCTGATCTGATTTTAGTGACAGAAAAATGGAAAATCTCAGAAACAGTCCCTTTGAAATTTCAGATTTATCAAAACTTATTAGATCTACTCTATTTTATCATTTTAGCCCCCAAACTACCCCAAACCGGGTCATGGTTTGTAACGGAGGATTTTAAAACAACATTTTATTGAAAATAATGGTTCAAAACACTTGTAAACACACGGATCTACGACGTTTGGATCCCGAACTACCCTTAAATCGGGTCACGGTTCGTATTGGGATCCAAACGAAGTTTTTATTTCAAAACCAAAACCAAATACTTGTTCAAATGCAAAACAAAAAATTAACTTAACAAATCTAAACCATAAAAGTGTAAAAAAACAAATAAATAAATAGATCTAAACAATAAAATTGCAATAAAGATTAAACGGGTCTAGTTCCTCAGATTATTACCTCTCAATCGGTAATGGGGATGCCAAATCAATTCGATTGATATTGTTTTGAGTCGGATTTCTTTGTATTTTTGCTTTGTTCGGGTCTCGTGAAATTTTCCCAGAGGTTCGGGTCTTATTTTCCTCCTCCTCTTGTGCATTGAGCTCCATCCTATTTATAGGCATGGAGCTCCCAAATTTTCTTTATCCTTGGCTCCAAGTAAACTTGGAGCCAAAGATTAGCTAAATTAGCCAAGGAAACTCTCTCCTCATTTCCTCTTTATTTACTTTTATATATATATATTTTTTTTAATAAAATAATAAAACAACAAAAAAAATTAAAATAAAAAAAATAAACTAAAAAAACAAATAATAAAAAAAAAGTAAAGCACTTGGCTTTTGGCCAAGTGCAATTGGGCTGGGCCTAGGCGCCCGGCCCCTATCACGGGCCGTCTAACGGCCCGTGACGAACATAGCGGCCCCCGACGGGACCGCGTTTGTATATAAAAATATTTTAAAAAAAACCCCTAAAATTAACCAAAATCCAAAAAAATGATTTTTATTAAAAAAGATTTTTTGTCAAAACTAATTTTATAAAATTAGCTTTTATAAAATCGATATTTTTACAAAACTATTTTTATTGTTCGAATTCTAAAACAAAACCCCTATCGACCCGAGATTTTATTAATAATGAAATACTCCGAATTTGACAAAATGATTTAATATTTCATTCGCGGAACCGATTCGCCCGTCATCTCGATTCGATTTCCGAATTCGATCAAACCGGTCTGCACGGTTCCTTTGAACAACTTTTTTTATTTATTATTTTTATTGACTCATCATTTATCTTAATCGACTGATTTGGATCCCTTTTTTATCATTTTTCTTCATCGGTCCTCCGACCCCGGTGTCTACAGTTGCCCCTACTTTTCTATTTTGATAGTGACGTGTGTGCTTTTTCGAAAACCTTTTTCGTGAATACAACACATGCAATGTAAAACATATTAAAGTAAAAGACACATATAGAGTGGGAGGAGAAATACCTAATCTCCATGTCGCAAGTTCCTTCTTCGTCTTCAATCTTTACCTTGGCTGTCCTGTCATTGCCTTTGAATCAGCTATCGACGGACGCTCCTTCTGGGGACCCTAGTCTCTAAATCGACAGCAGGTAAAATGGCTCAATAGCAACCCTGGTCCATGACCGTGGGTAAAATGGCTCAAAAGCAACCCTGATCTCTAAATCGACCGCGGGTAAAAATGACTCAAAAGCAACCCTGGTCAACGACCGCGGGTAAAGATGGCTCAAAAGCAACCCTGGTCAACGACCATGGGTAAAATGGCTCAGAAGCAACCCTGGTCAACGACTACGGGTAAAATGGCTCAAAAGCAACCCTGGTCCACGACCGCGGGTAAAAATGGCTCAAAAGCAACCCTAGTCCACGACCGCGGGTAAAAATGGCTCAAAAGCAACCCTGGTCTCTAAATCGACCGCAGGCAAAATGGCTCAATAGCAACCCTGGTTAACGACCGTGGGTAAAATGGCTCAAAATCAACCCTGGTCTCTAAATCGACCGCAGGCAAAATGGCTCAATAGCAACCCTGGTCTCTAAATTGACCGCAGGTAAAATGGCTCTTTCTAGCGACCCTAGTCTCTAAATCGACCGCAGGTGTGTAGTGATGCATATAGATGGGTGAATGTAGCCTAGTCTATGGATGCGTGTAAACACTTATGTGTGTGTGTGTAGGTGACCGTGCATGTGTTTGAATGTGCATACATGTGGCCTATGCGTTTTGCTTTATATGGATGTATGGACACGTGGGTATGCAAACTATGTATGTGTGGATGAGATGGTTGAATGGATTCCCTTTTTCATAGGCTGGAGGATTTCAGTAGCTTCAGATTGAGAAATGATGCTTCAGGCCATCCTCTAGGTGTGCAAGGATGAGGGCAAGGATAAGTTTGAAACTAAGGATTGTAAGGACGAAGAATGTTTGAATGTATGTAAGTGTGGCCTATGCGTTTTGCTTTATGCGAATGTATGGACATGTGAGAATGCAAACTATGTACATGTGGATGAGATGCTCGGATGGATTCCCTTTTCATAGGCTTGGAGGATTTTTGTAGCTTCAGATCGAGAAATGATGTTTCAGGCCGTCCCCAAGGAGTGCGAGGATGAGGGCGAGGTTAAGTTTGAAACTAAGGGTTGTAAGGATGAGGATTTGGTCTTGATGAGCTCGTGTCAAAAGGGCTCTCGCTTTTAACCAGAGTTAAATGTATTCATTTTTTCCCTAATTTTTGCCTGAGCCGCCCTTTTCGGGTTTTCAACTCAACGGGATCTCTCCGATATTCTCTATCTCTCCTTTTGCATGAACTGCCCCTAGGGGTTTTCAATTCATCTTTTCTAAATCTCACCAATTTTCTCTATCTCTCCTTTTGCTTGGATCGCCTCTTTTGAGGTTTTCAATCCAACCTTTTTGTTCAATTTTTCTTTTTTTTTTCTTTCTTGATTGTGAATGATACCTGATAGCGCAGGGGGTTTACATCCACGGGCCACTTCTATGCTGAGCATTTGATGATGAGTTCATGCCTGATGCCTTCGTTAATGGAGAAGCTTTCGGAGCGAGATGGATGGTGATCTGATTGTATGGTCGTGCCCGCGATTGAAGTTACCGTCTTGGTGTGGGTTAGAAGTTGATGCGAGCGCATGCCCCTGCCAACTCGAGGTGAAATTTCGCGTGCGCTCAAGCTAGGGATACTGCCATTCAGGAGTAGTTGCTTCGGTCGAAGTTTGACTCTTGAGAGGACAAGAGAGGAGCAGAGGAACAAAACTTCATGGAGCATGAGAGAGAAGAATAGTCTTTTTTGTTTTTTTTTATAGATTTTGGATCGGTTCATGGGTGTCGAGGCGACTTTAGTTGAGATGGGGTGTCTATTGATGCGGGTGTTTTCATTGTAAATGCAACCGTCTAGCTTAAATAAAGCACTTGGCAAATATACATTGAATTGTTTACTGCTCAGTTTATTAACCACTGTCACCGAAGTATGCCCTTTCGGGTTTTCACATTTCTGTTATTTTAACTCTCTCCTTTTATCCCCGGAATTTTCAAATAAGCGCCCCGTGGGGTTTTCACTTATTGGGGTGTCCCTTATTGTTGCATAGGTCGTCCTTTGCGGATTTTCAACCTATCGGGATTTTCTTTCTTTCTTTTTTCATGAGAAGGATTCCTCAGTTCCCTCGAGATTGATTAAAGTTCTAAACTTTGTCGCCGCCTTCGGCTTCATTCGCCTACGCATTTGATCTTTCTTCGTTAAAGTGAGCTTTTCTCATACATTTGATCACCCATTTGCTGGGCAATGTCAACCGCTCTTGTCCCCTTGACGCCCCTCGGCTAGTTACGTCTACTTGATAATTTTCTCTTACTTCTGATTGGCTTGACTTTGCCACTGAGCCTTTTCAGCATTGCCCTTTTTTTCTTTTTCATTTTTTTTACTTTGAGTCATCATAGATCTGAACCTTTTCATTGATCCTGGAACAGGGTCCTTTATCGTTGATAGGTTAGTTGCCCCCGTCTTGTTCTGAATGGTGCACTCATGCACTGGTGTCCCCTTTGGGGGGGAGGAATTTTTGTCGATGCCTTAGTGCTAGCATGGTTCTGAGGGCTTGTTGCTTGCTCCATATTTTCTTTTCTTTTTCTCTCTTTTGGACTTTGTTGATTGTCGCTCAATCTTCTTTCTGGCAAAAGCCGGTGAGAACCCTTCGTTTGATGGGTCTACGCCCGACTTATCATCGTAGAGTCAGGGAATCGCTTCTCATGATTTATTTTGCTTTTTTTTTACTCTCTTAATTTTCTCTCTTCAGTGGTTAAGTACTGAGAAATAAGTATATTCTAGAGCTTACGTCCGTGCCATGATAGAAGCGGGAATATCTCAATTGAGTAGATATCAAATGTAAGTACGTATGTTTAGGATAAATTTGCGGAAACGAAATTTCATTGAATTCAAAAGGAGGTTAATAACATCTTATGGAATAGAAGATAAAATAAAAGACAAGGATAAAGACTACAAGTGCACTCCTCTCTCTCATGCTACTTCAAGAAGCTTCAGATTCTCCCACTTCATAAGTGTCCTCAATCTCGAGAACTTCTTCTTTAGATTATCCTGATCCGTTGTAGACTTCGCCATTCAAGGAACAAGTCGAAGGCTTCATCTGTTGAGAAGGATCTGGATCACTTATCTTTCCAGCTTCGATGAGATCTTGGATTTCATACTTCAACCTCATGCAAGTGCTTGTTTCGTGACCATATTTCTGGTGGAAGTGGTAGTAGCCCCTGCGTTTGACTAATTCAGTGGTTTGACCTCCCGTGGCTGGTAGAGGGTGAAGTATGTCATGCATTCGTAGACCCTCCAACACTTCAAATAAGGGTTGAGTGAAAGTGGAGAATTCCCTTCCCTCCCTTCTATACTGAGTGGGCGACGGAGGGCGAACAACCATGGTAATCTCATGTCCCCGATGGTGTGGATCTTGTTGTGTTCATGAAATATAGTGTGAGACTACCCTTGGTGGAGTGAATGTTTGTGGATTAACTTGTGACGCGAGCTGGAACATAGGTTTCTCCACAGCAGCTTTTGGGATCTCCGCAACCAGTGACTCGCTCAGGACCTCCCTGACCAACCTTTTCAGCTCTATCTTGAATTCATCTGAAGCAAGGATACGGGAAGAACTCGCTCGATTTCTGCTCTGAGATTGAAATCTCCTATCATCTCTTGGGAATTTTCAACCCCCTCATGCTTAGTATTCTCCGGATCATTAAGAGCACGTTTGAACTCATCAGAAAAGATGTATTTGGCTAAAGCCCCTTTCACACGGCTCTCAAGATTGTGGTTTGAATTGCTGGACTGGGCCATGAGTTGGGTTTCTAACAAGGAAAGAGAAAGGATCGGTGAGTGGAGCTTTTTAGGCATTATGAATTTTGATGATGCAATGCACGTGCAATACGAATGCTAAAGCTATCTACTTATGCCTCCTATAGATGGATGTATGATTTATGCATGATTCGTGGTCTGCGCTTTATTTCTTACAACATAAACACGATTTGACTGGAGCTAAACCCCTTCTTTTTTCTTTTTCTTTTTTACCAGAGTCGTCGGTAGCACTTCGGTCGTCTGTGCTAACTTACCTGTTTGGAAGTGTGAATGCCTGAAACCATTTCAACTGTTATGCACACATTAGTATGAACCCTACGAGTTTACCTCGTAATGCTTCACAAGCTGTATAATGTTAAATGACGCTCGACACGACTGAGACTTGTGAGATTGAGACGACCCTCCTGATGAGTAAAATTCCCTAGGACGCTAGGTAGATGAGAGTGTACCCCGATGATATCCGTGACGTGTAGATACATTCGAGGGGTAGCGACATGAGTGGGGGGAATGACATACTTGGTACATCGACATGACTCACGATCTAAAAAAAACAACATAAGCGACTATGTATGAGGTGTATGTTAGGGATTGTCATCATCGGTTGTAATGACGTACTTCGAAGATACGCGGCGTTACACGGGCTGATGTGACGCTCATGGTATGTCCGAGACCTAAACAGACCATGATGGAGACGTGCGGGGCATGTGTCCATAGTTTACCTGGTAACGATACTGATAGCAGGGAACCGCCTTTCTAAGAAACACAAGTTTCCTGAAACAAACCGACATAGAGGGTGTGTCCTAAACTAGAAGCAAGCGGGACGAGACCACCACATATGGGGCGTGGGTCAATGGTTAGTTTAAACCCAAGATACAAATACGTAGACGTACCAACGGAACCTTGGTGTGCTATGCAGAAAATGGTAACACACGGGGTGTGCCTCAAACAGGTTAAGGCATAAGGAAGACGCGAGTGACATACGTGATGTGCGCCAATTGTCAGCTTCTCTCGGAAAGCAACTATTACAATGATGGGTATTATCTGACGGGATAACGAACACGGAATTCCCGACACTCGAGGTACGAATAGGATGCATACGTCAACGTACGAGGTATGTGCCAATTATTAACTCCTACTTGGCTCACTAGTATCTTGACATAGTGGTTTGAAACGTGGTGCGTTCAGGAAATACGATGACGTACATGGTATGCCTTAGAGGTAGCCAAAAGGCATGATGGGAGTCCCAACTTGATGTGCCCCCACGATTGACTTATACGAGCGATATGATGGCCTAATTTTGGGCTTTCGACCGTCGCGGGGGAAACCCAACATGCTATGTACGAGACACGAATAGGGTACACATACGACACACGTATTATCTGACCAACTTTGGGCATAGATGAAGCACAAAAATGACTCAAGAGGTACCTCCTAACAACATTGGAGGTGTCAGCTGCACACGATACCGACACGCAGGGTGCAGCCTAAGGATTAACTCAAGCTAGAGACATAAATACCTCGATGAATTTGCGGACATCGGTGCGTCTGGTGGAATGAGAGGTGTCCTAATCCGATCGAGGTACCAACGAGACGGAAATGACGACTTACCTGGTATGTGTCAATGGTCAATTTGTTTCATAGCGCAAACCCGACGACGATATGTTTTATGAGAATCCCTAAAGATCTTACGTGGATATGTATGACGTATTTGGTCCATCATCGATATTTGAGATACCAGCAACGACACACAGGGTAGACTGGAACCTATCACTATAAACAATTTGAGGGGCAACGAAGGCGCAAACCAAGACTTTCGAGGCAAATGCCAAATGTTGGACTTAGACGCGGTACGAACAATTCGATACTACCGATACGAGCGAGACCCAAATAGCGACACATAGGGCATATGTCTCAGACTCGTAAATAAGGCAATTCGGAGTTTGGGGCGCATGGACAATGGTAGCAACGATGTAGGGGGAGCGTGTCGAGGATTCGACAATATAAACAAACCGTCGTTTGAGGCGTACTCAAGACATGAGTGACGACTTACGGGGCATACGTCGAAAGTTTGACAGGAGCCTCATGACATGAACGACTCAGTGTGTCAAGGTGTAAGCGGGACGCTCGAGACGGACCATAGGGGGCGTGCCTAATGGTATGACTTGGACTCGACGACCTGAATCACCCTATACAACAGGTATGTGTCAAAAGTTTGACTCGAACTTGACGATACAAATGACTCGATATTGGAGATGTAAGCGAGATGCACGTGATGACATATATGAACTTGCCCCAGATTCGACTTGAACTCAATGACATGAATGACTCGACATTTGACCTGCGAACAGGACGTACCAAACCGCGCATGGGGGTGTGTGCCACAAGCTTAACCCTGACTGGATGGTATAAACGACTCAGTCTTTGATATGTGAGTAAGGTGCGAGGGATGACACACAGAACGTGCATCAAAGGTCGGTCTAGAATTGGATAGCCTAATGACATATTCGTGGACTACAAATATTGCCGATGACAAGGCGACATGTGGGGCACATTTTGACAAGGCCCAACGTATGACTAAAGCGCAAGCGGTGACATACGGGATATGCACCGAAAGCTGATACGTGTTCGAAGGACTAGTGTCACATGTTTGGAATACTGACGTGTTACGATATATGATGACACACCTGGTATGTCTCATATCGATTTGCCCATTTTTGAAGATGCCACAAGGTGTCTCAAGAAGGCCAAGGATGCATGGGTTACCTTAGTACAATGACGTGTCGATATACAAGGTACGGCCGAGAGTACCAATGGGGCATGAGGATGACCTACTAGCTAAGAGGTTAGTGCAATGACGCATGGATTTATTAGATGTGACGAGGTGACATATAAGGCGCCAGTCAAAGTGCGGATGTGACGCGATGACTACGTATGAAACGTGCGTCCGAGGGTCAACGTCAACCTGGGGTCCGGACAGTGGGATGATGTAAATACGAGGGGGCATTATGACGACCCACATGGCGCACCTAAAGGTACAAATGGGAAGTGTGGACAACACACCAGTTAAGGGATCATTTTGGGGCTCAGGGTATTGCTCACAATTCTGAAATGCGGAGGTGCTATGTATGGACTACATCCCCAGATGCGAATGATGACATGTAAGCGAGATTTGTGTGAAATAGTTGACTCGACCATAAGGTACCGAACGTAACTTTGGAGCATAGGTGCACGGTGCACCGACATATGTGGCATGTCTTAGCGTACGAAGGTCATGATGACGACTTACGAGATGAGAGGTCCGGATAATATAACAACGTAATTTGGAATCACATGAGCATTGTGTATAGCACGGTGACATACGTGGGTATGTCTTGAGATACGAAAGAGACGTGACAACGACCCGTGAGATTATGGTTCTATTTGAGTTCAAGGTACCGGTCACAATCTTGAGATGTGTTGGCTAAGGCGTAGTGACATACAGGGTATGTCTTGAGACATAAGTAGGACGTGTATGAGACATGTGATGAATGGTTAATTCGAGTCTCGGGGGAATCGATGCCATGACAATGTTTTTTTTTTGAACTATCGATAAGTTGTCGGCGACGTGGCGACACACATAGTACGTCTCGAGTCGACCATGCGGAAAGTGAACGGAACTTGCCCCACGATGCGAATGTTATGACAAACGAGGTATGACCCCCAAGAAGTTTGGACCTGGCAAGGATGCATATCTAACGAACAGTATTCCTAACCATGATAGAGGGAGGCGGAGTACGTCGTGACATATGGGATATGTCTCCGGATGACTTAAACACGATGGCGAAGACGCATGTGACAGGTCACGATGCAGGCGGTACACCCCCTATCGGTATAAACAGGACGATAAAGATATGTGCGACATATCTCACACAAAGTATAACCTGGCGAAGACGTAGAGAACACCTCAGGGTCTAAAGGTAGACCACTTGACGGGTATGTGAGACATGGTAAAGATGTGCGAGATACATCACGACATGCGGGGTATGTCTTCTGTTACACGGGATATGGCTCTGGACTAGTGTATCTGATATGGAAGATGCATATGCGACCTATCGCGATGTACGACCTTGACAATACCCGAACGTATATGATGCACGGTGGTGCATCGAGTACACGTCTTGACTGGTCTATAGCTGACGTGATGGAGATGCATGGGACACTTCACGATATGGAAGATGGGACGAGGTAAGGACGTATGGGATACGTCACGGCCCAAATGGTATGCCTTTCGTCTAACGTATATAACATGGTGAACAAGCACCTGATATGCCATGACATACGAGGCATGCAACTCATGCCCCTCGCTTGGTGCAAGGAATGAGGCGAAGATGTACAGGATGCGTTATGACACACATAGTACACCTTCTGACCGATGTGTAATGACATGGTAGAGACACAAGGAATGGGTCATAATACACGAGGCACCACAGGGAAAAGACATATGGGATACGTCACGACATAACAGGTACGCCTCTTGATCGGTGTCTGAATGATTAATGGAAGATGCATGGGGTGTGTTACGTCTCATGGAATATGACAAAGTAAAGATGCAAGGAATACATCACCACATGACAGGTGGGCCTCCTGACAGGTGGACATGTGATGACACGACGCAGCAAGGATATAGCGGATACGTCACCAGAGAACGGTACGCCTCTTGACAGGGTAAGGACATATTGGAGGTGTCGCAACATATGCCACGACATAAGTGTTGTACCTTCTGACTAGCGCCTAGGATACTAGAGAAATGTACGAGGTACGCTACCATACGTAAAGCATGCTAAGGCGAAGACACATAGGATGCATCACGACATTATGGACATGCCTCCTAGCTAGCATATAAACGACATGGTGAAGACGCACGAGACGTGTCAAGGACGCATAAGATGCATCCCAACACATAGGTACGACAAGGCAAAGACGTATGGGATACGTCACGACATAACTGGTATGCCTCCTGATGGACACGCGACGCTGGGGTCGACTCTTTCTCACATTCCTAATAAACACGTCCTAAGTCTACGAAACCTAAAATGGCTGCACACAATTTGGTCAGCATGCAACGCTCTATATGGTATGACTGCAGTGATTCATTAAGCATAGAATGCATTATAACTTAAATCTGACTCGACTGATGTACAACAAGATATAAATCCATACGAACAAACTAGTTAACGAAAATCGTACATAACGCGTAATTAGATCGCAATAAGAGAAAGAAAATGTTAGATAACAATCAGAATCATCACATCATCTCTCTTCCCTCCTTATTCCTCCACACACTCGTTGGTCCAAGTCTCTTTCCTAGGATTTTGGCATGGGCTCACATCGTGGTCTAGAGGACGCGTGATGCCGTCGATTATTGCGAAAAATTAAATCATTCATCAGACAATACAGTTCGTTTTGACGTACCAACGTTTAGTGACTAAGATATCGACCAAATGGATTGTCCTTTCGAATAACTCGTCTTTTGTTATTTTGCGAGATGCATCAGTTCTGGTTTTGACACCCCTTTTGAGCGTATCTCGGATTTAGACGTGGTACGAGTTATTCTTCTGGTTCAATCGTTCGTTATTGACAATGACTCGTTCCCTTTTATTCGCGTGGGTTCGTGTCTCGACTATTGGATTACAACGGGATCTTTCTGGATCTATCGAGAGACATAACCACGTGTTTATTTAGTGATGAAAGCACTTTTAAGGAACGGACTCATCGCGTAACATGTTTGTTTTTAGCGTTAAGAATTCGTTTGCTCGTTTTTTCTACGTGAAAAGACGGCGAGTCTTATTTGAGCGCATGGTAATATTTCGGCTAGCAACAACTCTTTATTTCTTCCCATCTACGGGATATATCACCCTAACGTGGTTATAGAAAGTCAACGTTTCATTGAATTGCATGCTTATTCGAAGCAGGGATATTACCATCCTTTTTTCATTTAGGCACGAGTCGAGCAAACACGCAGATCGGGCCATACTTCTTGTAGTTTTGGTAACGGTCGAAATGATCGAGCCATTAGTCAAACCCACAGTCTCGTCCATATGGCGCAATTATGCAGTTTAGCTTAATTCGGCTTTATGATTTTAAACGGCGTACATACCGGCTCGAGGCACGTATTTAACGGCATTGGTTCATTTTCTTTAACTACCCTCGGGATGGATATATATCGTAGATACAGAATGACTTTGGTCGTTTGTTTATTTTTGCTTTTCTTTTATTTTCTTAGTCACTTTTACGGACACGTCCATTTCTCTTAAGAACAACACAAGGCATAACGTAAGAGCTCGTCTTTTATTCGGAAGGGACGGGCCACGTTTGCGAAACTCTTTACGTTACAACGGGGTCATTCGAAACAGAAATGTTCTTTGTTTTCGTTTTGTCATAATCTCGTTTTATCCCAACCTATTTAAAGAATGTGAATAACGGCTACTGTTAATATAGTCTTTTGAATCGAGATATAACTATCCTTAATACCAAACCGATTCATACTAATACGTGCTTACGTCATAACGCATTTTCTGAACATGTGCCTTCTTCGGGACACGGAAAGGGACCAGGCGGGTCGCACAAGTTCATTCATACGAGATGACTAAGTCGTCTTTAGTTCGAATCGTTTCGATGTTTTAGGGTAGTTTGTACATCGGTTTAAGAGTATATATTAACGTATCGTTTCATTTTCTTTACATATTTTAGGATTAGACACGTATCATGGCAATTTGAAAACACGAACTGATTCATTCATCACATCAAAAATGGTAACGGGTAATCCTATGGCAACTTCTAAGGCTACTATATGCTGACACGGCTGATCGCGGGACCTCACAGGACCGCACAAATTCGCCCCTAACGAATGGATGGGGACCCTTTGGCGCCTTACTGTAAGGGGGAACTTACACTAGCCTCTTTCGAGCGACGAATGGACTCTCGCTAGAGGTTTCACAGAAATTACCCAAAAGGTTTGCAATAATGCTTATGAATGCATACGAAAAGAAATAATACGATCCGTCCCCGTTAAGGGCTTAATACACGCCTTCTGGATTCAAATTTCTCGCTTCCCCAGTAGAGTCGACACTTGTTAGACAAGGTGCCGAACGGCCTCGCCCGGGCGGACCGGGGGGTGGACACCTCATGGCGACGTAAGCGGTGATTGGCGCCAAAAGCAACCAATCGTGGAATCAAGCTGCTCGGCATGACCGGAGCTCGGAGTATGGAAGAGTCGCCACCCACGAATGGAAAAATGAACACCGATCCCTTGCGGGAGACTGGTGAGGGTCATGAACCACCGGCCTCCTACTCAGCGTGTTAGGCGATAACGGACAAATCGCATATTTCTTTAAGTTTAAAATTCATTTGAAACCTTTTCTTTCTCGCTTTGAAAACCATTTTGAGCATGTCAGTGAAAGCCATTTTAGTAAAGAATCACCCATTTTGCATAATTTAAAATATATAGGAGAGAGAGGGGGATAGAAAAAAGAATTGATTTATTTACAATGTGATTTATGCCTTGAACTATACACTAACTCTAAGCTAATCTCATTCCCAAAACGAGTTTATTTACATGGTTCGTACCTTAATCGCCGTTGGAACGATTTAGGAGCGTTTCAAACCCCGTTAATTTACATGATGTTCACTCGAATCGCCGTTGGAACGACTCGAGCGTTTGAAAACGTTGAACAAAAAAGTTTTAACAAAAAAAAAACGTGATTACTCATACAAGTCCATTTATTTTTGTACAAAACCGTTTAATTAGGAAAACGATTCAAAACTCTATTATGTATAAGGAAAACGATTTTAATTACAAGGTTCGCTTAATCCGTCGTTGGAACAAATTAAGGTTTTAAAACGTGATATTTTGGAAACAGTTTAAAATGACAAAAAAAACCTTATTTACACTTTAGGAATATCTAGAAAAGCTTTAATTTAAATAAGCAACTTGAACTCTCTTTTTTGTGTTTTATTTTCCCTTTTTCACTCAATTAACCTTTGTTTGAATATAACTACAACAATTAATGAATTAAACTCAAATTCACCCAACCCAAATACTTTTAAAACATATATATATAGGAAATTCAAAATCGTGACACTTTTAGAAACCGTTTGAAATAGAAAATGAAATTAAAACACTTTATTTATCTTTTTGAAAACATTAAAAACCTTGAGTTAAGAAATCAAATTAAACCATCTCTTTTACAATCTAACCCCCTCCTTGAAGTTTATTAACTAAAAACATGGTTACTTCTTCCAATATACAACACCCCAAAAGGACCCCTCTTAATATAGTTAGGTATATATACATATATTCAAATAATTAGAAAACATATACTTTTATAAGAAAATAACTATTATACTATACATAATAAGTGGATTATTATTAAAAAATAGTTAGAAAGACAAAAGGTATAAAGACTATATTTAATGTCCCAATATACTCCTATATACATATATGACCTCTAATTTAACCCAAATATATCTATAAACACAAATAATATACTAATGATCCAAAAACTCCCCAAAATAGCCCATAAAGTCACCAAATATCAAAACAGTCCGTACTCTTACCGAAACTCAAAAAAGAATCCCAAAACAAATAGCCAAAAATAATACTCTATATAATACCCCAAAATAATTACCTAGGTTATCTAAATAAACCAAAATGATACCATATTATATACCCTCAAACAATTAGCCCAAAATAGTACCCTATAAATACATGTGTGTATATATATATATATAAATTAAAATTATTTAAAGCACATAAATATAAATATGCCTATAAATTAAATACTATATATAATGAATAATTTACTAGTGACGTATATGGACACAATCCCTAAATTAGAATAAAATACCCCATAATATAATATCCCAACATACCTGTATATAGATATCCACATCCCCTAATACACCTATATATATAATAAATTAATTTTAAAACTATTAAAATAACTAAATAAATATATATATATATATATCTATACCCATGGCCCCAAATGTGAAACCAAAAGCAAAATTTCAAAAATGGTATTTTAAAAAAGTTCCAGCAGATTTTGTGACGGAAAATTCGTCACTGATCTGATTTTAGTGACAGAAAAATGAAAAATCTCAGAAACAGTCCCTTTGAAATTTCAGATTTATCAAAACTTATTAGATCTACTCTATTTCATCATTTTAGCCCCCAAACTACCCCAAATCGGGTCATGGTTTGTAACGGAGGATTCTAAAACAACATTTTATTGAAAATAATGGTTCAAAACACTTGTAAACACACGGATCTACGACGTTTGGATCCCGAACTACCCTTAAATCGGGTCACGGTTCGTATTGGGATCCAAACGAAGTTTTTATTTCAAAACCAAAACCAAATACTTGTTCAAATGCAAAACAAAAAAATTAACTTAACAAATCTAAACCATAAAAGTGTAAAAAAACAAATAAATAAATAGATCTAAACAATAAAATTGCAATAAAGATTAAACGGGTCTAGTTCCTCAGATTATTACCTCTCAATCGGTAATGGGGATGCCAAATCAAGTCGATTGATAGTGTTTTGAGTCGGATTTCTTTGTGTTTTTGCTTTGTTCGGGTCTCGTGAAATTTTTCCAGAGGTTCGGGTCTTATTTTCCTCCTTCTCTTGTGCATTGAGCTCCATCCTATTTATAGGCATGGAGCTCCCAAATTTTCTTTATCCTTGGCTCCAAGTAAACTTTGAGCCAAAGATTAGCTAAATTAGCCAAGGAAACTCTCTCCTCATTTCCTCTTTATTTACTTTTATATATTTTTTTAAATAAAATAATAAAACAACAAAAAAAAATAAAATAAAAAAAATAAACTAAAAAAACAAATAATAATAAAAAAGTAAAGCACTTGGCTTTTGGCCAATTGCAGCGAAATTGCACTTGGCCAAAGCCAAGTGCAATTGGGCTGGGCCTAGGCGGCCCAGCCCCTATCACGGGTCGTCTAACGGCCCGTGACGAACATAGCGGCCCCCGACGGGACCGCGTTTGTATATAAAAATATTTTAAAAAAACCCCTAAAATTAACCAAAATCCAAAAAATTGATTTTTATTAAAAAAGATTTTTGCCAAAACTGATTTTATAAAATTAGCTTTTATAAAATCGATCTTTTTACAAAACTATTTTTTATTGTTCGAATTCTAAAACAAAACTCCTATCTACCCGAGATTTTATTAATAATGAAATACTCCGAATTTGGCAAAATGATTTAATATTTCATTCGCGGAACCGATTCGCCCGTCATCTCGATTCGATTTCCGAATTCGATCAAACCGGTCTGCACGGTTCCTTTGAACAACTTTTTTTATTTATTATTTTTATTGACTCATTATTTATCTTAATCGACTGATTTGGATCCCTTTTTTATCATTTTTCTTCATCGGTCCTCCGACCCCGGTGTCTACAACTACCTAGATAGGAATCTAATTAAGAGATAATGTGTAACACTATCTCTAACAGTCGTATGTCTCTCTATATCAGTGTTATCATCATATTTTCCTTCATGGAAAAACATATGAGTTTTGACTATCATCATATAGATCTGGCTCATCGAAAGATCGTGAAGTCATTCCAAGAAAAAAAAGACTCTGAAGTCGATTCTGGATGGATTGTGTTTCTCGCAGTTGTATCAAAAATAGTTTCAGGAATCTACTATTGTTCTATCATGATGGATGATATTGGAAATGCAGATTTAAGATTCTCTAATATACTTCTTGATTGTAATCTTTTAATTAGTTATACTATTTTTCTAATATCCTTAAAAAATAATAATAATACATTTTATGCATTATGAAATAATTAAATAATATAACTTTTTTTACGATCATTAGAAATAAAATATTAAATTTATAGGTATTAAACATTTAATGTATACAAATTTATCTTATAAAAGTTAATTTATAAATATTTAATTTTCTTTAAAATATTTTTATTATTGAGGTTTCAACTTGATATAATTATGTCAAAAGAATAGAAAGTCGTATCTTTTAGTATAACATGCTATACCCGAAGTTTCTATCCATCTAAAAAGGAGATTTCACCTCTTATTTTCTAAGTCCAGAAGGAAGGTGAAAACTAAGGTTGGTACAACTCATACTAGATGAAACGAATTGTCTTTTAAGATACGACATATTATACCAAAATCGAAACGAAAACCCCAATAGAGATTTCAATTCTATCATAAGGGTAATTTCTAAGTAAGGTTGATATGACCTATCCTAAAGGATATAAGTTTTTTAAGAATAGTCGTTACTATGTGTGAATCTCATAATTTTCTATGAGGAGGATTAAAACTCAAAATATTTAAATCAGTGAATCTCCTAAGACGTGATTAGTGTCATTTATCCCGAGAAGCCTTTAACCGCCATAATGTTCATGTGTCGTCATACCTTGTGATTATCCAAAATTTGCAAGGTTGATACATAATTTTTTAAGGATTAATTGAGGTGCACACTATTTGATACTTGATGTACCACTTTAAGAGATATACATGTCGTGGTTTTCGTATTGAGGATGGGTTAATGAGGTCGTTTAAGGAAAAAAATCTTGTAGAATAAGAAGAGATCCGGATCAAACAAATGATCATCAACTTGAGTTGAGTCTTATAGGATTCTGACAAATGAGCAAGCCCCTGTTGTAGCAAAACAACTTTTTAGTGTTGAACAAATGATGAATTTGGTAAATGAGGACAATACAATTTTGGTAGACATATGGGAAGACTCCTTCAAAGAATTCATTGAGTGACAAATAAGTTAATGTATGGTTTAGCTCTAACGATGAAAGTGGACCCCAAATAGAAGGTGAAGTTGAAGAGGTGTCCATATTAACAAGGTTAAGATACCTAACTTGTGACAAGACCCCGAAGCCAGCTGACATTGTTCTTAAAGCAGCTGAAAATGACACAAGCCAGGACATGGTCTAGGAATGGCTCTGTTATTCCAAAACTAACAGAGACATTAATGTAATCTTTGCAGAAGTGTTATGGAATCATGCAAACTTCCGGATTATTTTCACGGAATAAATGCATTTGTTATTTGGTATTAACAATTATATCTGTGACAGATATAATTGTTAATACCAAATAACAAATGCATTTATGGCTATTGAGCATTTGTATAATATATTCACAAAAAGCATGATTTGCAATAGCTTCAACTTCCTTCATCCTCGTTTCAACTCTTAATTTTTTTTGTTTCAATTGAATAAATTTATCAAATATCTTTTGATATGTTTAACCCAATGAAAAAATGATCATTTTTTACTTCTAATGCTTTAGTTTATTCTTTGAAACGAGTTTCTTGTTTCTTTTTAAATTTTATTTTCTGAAATCTCATATTTTTTAGTGAAAGCCGAGGAAAAATGATTTTCATTCAAATGATAAATCACACAAACATAGTAATTATTGAGTTGAATAATCAAAAGTTAAAAATTCAAGGATCCGATCATCATACTCCAAAGAAACACATGATAGATTTGCATCCTCGATCTGTCTTTGAATTGGAGCGTTATCCGAATATTTAGCAAAATCTTTCAACGTATGTTAAACGGACTTGAATCCACATTTAAATTTTGTATCTATCTTCATATTAATTTAATTTTACCTTACAAAAATATAACATTGTATATATAAATTATAATATACATAAAGCACAAGTATAATTGTTCAGCAACAACCATAAAGTACCATATGAAACACCGGACTATAACTATACTATATAACTTATTTCAGAAAAAGAAAAAACTATACTATATAACAGAGAAGAGATCAGATAGAAAGTGCCTGGCAGGAGAAACATAATAACTTAAGTAGTTAAAGAATTAGAAGTTGGGGCAGCATTAATTGCAAGTTGCAGGTAGCTCAGACTGAAGTTTGCATGATTCCAGAACACTTCTTGCAGCTTCCTTGACTACTTGTCCATTAACAAAGTGTTGACGGCAGACTGGCATATAAACATCAGCACCAGCAATGAGTTCAGTTTGGGTCTCCTCTGTCTTCCTCAGTGTGAAGAAGGCTCGTTTCCCACAAAGTTCACATCTTGCAGTCAATTTGGTTACACTGTCAGCAAGTGGAATTATGCCCAAAACTGAACCAAAGCTCCTCCTGCCAAACAAATGTCTTCCTTTAAAGATTACAGTTTAACCAGGGCCGAGGAACACAGGGTCACAAAGCCTCTTTCGAACTATTTGACTCCAAGGAGAAATAAAATATAATTATTTACCGATGTATGTATAATTTCCATCTATAATTCCCTCCTATTCTTTGTACTAAATTTGGCATCACGACAGAATTTGAGACGAAACTAAGCATCGTTGATACTAATTCCCAACAGAAATAGATATGTAGTGTTTTATATATTTTCCTCCATTGACAACTCAACTATTTGTTTCTTGCTCCATCATTATCCAAAAACTAAGTCACAAGTTATACCAATTGCTCAAAATGTAGCATATAGCTGTATAGACTATAAACTGGATTTCACTCAACTACTACTGGATATTCAATTTAAAAATTACCTCAAATAATCGCCATCAAGACCAGCTACAATTACAGTCTTCCCATCAGTTTCAACAGCCTTGCAGCAGAAATCATAAAGGTCTTCAAAAAATTGAGCTTCATCAATGCCAATAACATCAATCTGTCAACAGGAAAAGATTGAGAATACTACAATAAACGCTTTATCAATACCCAATTAATCATAGACTCATAAATTCAACAACACTATAGCGAGTAGAAATACATAAACAAGTCCAATCCTAAATTGCTCAAACAAACAGTGTTTTGCCTTCTAATTCAGATAAAATAAATGTACTATTTTGAAAATTGCGCCGGAATTGTTGAGACAGAAAGAATAAAAAATGATTGTATCCCTATATTTCTTCCTTATCTATCTACAGATCAATGATAATAAAAAAACCGAACGAGAAAAATATATCTTCAGATAATTTATTTAGTGAAAATTAGATACCTTTTGGTAAGCATCATCACCAAGCTTCTTCTGAAAGGAAGTGAGATCCGGCAGTGCCAAGCAGGGAAACCTCAAGCCGTCGTGAGAAACCACTGAATCTATAGCATACCTATTGTCCTTGCTTGATTTTATCATTGCCACATTTCTACAAACAACATCAGATAGTGAAAACAGATGACAAACCCCCACAAAAAAAAAAAAAAAGAAAGATAAAAATGACAGACCTTCCATTATTGGCTTCGGAGTTGACTCGACGGAGAAGAGCGGTGGTTTTGCCGGCAAACATGGGGCCCAAGATGACGTGAATTTCACCGGCAGGTGACTTATGGTGACCCTCGATAGAGTTGAAGGAAATAGCAGATCTAAAAGCAGCCATGGATTGGAGTGAGGGAAAGAGAGAAATAAATGGAGGTGAGATTCGTGCTTGAATATAATGGAATGAGATGTGACCTTTTTAATGATTCCATTTTTGAAAAACAAAAAGAAGAGAATAATTTGGAGGGAGTTCAAATTTTGGAGGGAATTTTCATATATAATATAATATAATAAAGGAACCGAATTTTGGTGGTATGCCTCCCCACTTTTTGCTCATTATCACGTCGACACTGTTTCATTCCACACCCTTTGTTTGCTTTCTTCCCCTGTTCGATTAAATTTGTAGTTTAAGATAGTGTTTTATAAAAATGAAAATTAAGTGCCGATAAAATTAGTGTTGAATATTATAAGTGTTAAAAATATTGAGTGATATTATTATTATAAAAATATCAGTTGATAATGTTTAACTTAAAATTCAGTACTTATTTTTTCAGCACTTAATTTTCAGTTTTATCAAACAGCATCTTAGTCTAACCTATAGTATAAATTTATTTCTAATATTTTTAAATAAGATCAATTTTAGTTTTATATTATCGAAATTTTGACAAAAAAAAATAATTTGATTGTTATTTAACTTCTGCATTAAACCTTCCAAACAAATTTAAATTGAAGTAGTTTCGTGTACTTTTTGTTTGTTATTCAGTAACTATATTAGTAACATAATAAATATTTTACGCATTTTTATATATAAAACTGTGATTAATGTGTGTCAGACTTCATTTTTATCATTTTAATAAGTTTTTTATAATTGTGTTGGTAATATACTACATATCTTAGACATAATTGATTTTAAGAATGTATGAATTGATAGTTAAATAACAAGCAACCAGTCTTTTAAATTTTCGGTAATGTAGAATTAAAATTGATCTTACTTGAAAACGTTAATATTAACTTTATCTTATTTCGTATGTTATAGATAAATCTGCACTTTCCCTAAAACGTTTGAGTTCAATTTGACCGTTATCCGCTTTAACGGAAATGATAAAAGTCAGTTTTACCTATTAACGATATATTTGAGATCATAACTTTAAACCTCTTAAAAAACCTAGAATTGCTCGAACCATTCGAGTTAATATCAAACCAAATCTAATTAGGGGAATCAATATGAAATGTCATTTTTATCGATTAGATTTGAGCATATAATTAATGGTATTTCCATATGTGAATGTGCTTTGTTTTTTAAGTTTTATTTCATTTTTTGTGGCTTTATTTATATCATTTTATTTATATTATTTTATTTTCTTGTGTGTTTTTAATATATACTTTGATTGGTATAGTACTAGCATGAACACCCGTGCAATGCACGGGATATTTGAATTTAGCTAGTAACAAAAAAATCGACAACTTTGCTGTAGTTGGCAACTTGTGCCTAATAGGTAATCAAGTAACTTTAATATCAAGGTGGTTAATATGGACAACTTACAAATCGTGTGAAATAAGGAAAACTATTAGAAGAATTCAGTTTTCTATGTCAAATGAAGAACTTCTCATACATATTTTGTTATGTGTAATATGAATTCACGCATATTATAAGAGACCTAATTATTTTTTATGGAATAAGGTGTAAAAACTACCCTTAACATTAGCATCTAAGAGCCATAATACCTCTACCGTTAGAAAAGATACAATTAAAGATCTAATGTTGATAACTTAGTCCAATTTTAAACTCCAATAACAAATTTCTTTCATACTATTAAAAATTAATTTTCCCTGTCCACACGTATGTAAGTTCATACAATTTATGTGATTAAAATTGTAGCCATCTCCCATACAAAATTCAATAAAATAAGGTTCCGTTTTTTACTGATTAAAACGTTGAAGAAAAATTCAAACAAGTTAAAACGGATAGAAATAAAAATAAAATTCGGGCCCAGTCCAGTCAGGACGGGCGGGCGTCGCGCGAACGAACGAGCGCGCGCGTGTGGTATATTTGTTAAAACCTTCTTAACACAATTTAAAGGCTTCTAAAGCCCAATTCTATATATACCCACTCAAAGGGTTGTTTGTTTCCCATGTGGGATTGTAAATGTGTTCTTGAGAGCAAAGAGGTTAATGACAAATATACCCACACTTTTAAAGCTATTTCTTATTCAACACTAAAGCCATTTTATCTAACAATCCCCCACAAATGGCTTTATAAAAACATTTAAAATAGTACAAAGGAAATAATTTTCTGGGCAAATAAAACGAGTAGGACAAGGTTATGAAAACTTAAGTATCAATGTCTTTCGATTGAATTGATACGTAGTGAGATGAGGCAACAGAGTGACGTTTTGGAAGTGAATTGCTCTTGAACTTCTGAAACTTCATCTGAGACCCCCACAACACGTAAATAACCTTAAAAAAACTTTTGTTGTTCCGCGATAAAACTTTACAACGCTTTTGAAGGCCATGCGTACACCTTGGATCTTATGAGTGCTCTAGAAAGACTGCCTAAGTCTTTCATAGAAGGCGGCCCACCTCCACACTCAAGTAGGTGATCTCCAAAATGAGATCATTAAGAGTTTCTCGTAACTCAACCTTCAAAACACATCCATCAAGTCCATGAACATGAACCACCACTTAATCGGGCTATGGATTACACAATCACTATTATTTGCCATAGGAATGGGAGAGATATAGTGCATATCGAGGACAATATGGCTTCGTTTGACCACGAATGGTGTCCACCATATTTCCTTTATTCAACAGGCTTTAGTCCCATTCCCCTCGACGACTCAAGTACAACTCTTCTAGGTAATCCTTTGGTAAAGGGATCTGCTAGATTCTTTTCCGACCTCACATAGTCTAGGGCAATTACCCCATTCTTCAAGAGTTGTTTCAAAATTCCATGTCTAATGCGAATAGGTCTTCTCCTTCCATTGTAGACACTATTCTTTGCAGTACCGATAGCTGCCTGTGAATCACAATGCATTGAAATGGGTGCAGAAGAATTCCCCCACAATGGAACATCTGCTACTAGTGCCCTCAACCATTCTGCTTCTTGACTAGCTAGTTCAAGAGCTATAAATTCAGATTCCATGGTTGATCGAGCAATGCAAGTTTGCTTGGATGATTTCCAAGACACTGCACCACCACCTAGAACAAAAACATAGCCACTGGTGGAACTCACCTTATCATTGTTAGATACCCAATTTGCATCAGTATATCCTTCTAAAACAGCAGGAAATTTAGTAAAATGCAAACAATAATTCATGGTACCTCTTAAGTATTTCAATAAGCGATAAAGTGCACTCCAGTGTTCATTATTTGGACAGTGAGTATATCTACTCAATCTACTAACAGCATAAGCTATGTCCGGTCTAGTATGATTCATTAGGAACATTACACTGCCTATGATCTTAGCATATTCCTCTTGGGAGACACTATTTCCTCCCTTATTGCTTGTTAAATTTACACTAGGATCATAAGGAGTTCTAGCTGGAACTACATCAAAACTGTTAAACTTTTTCAACAGTTTTTCAACATAATGTGATTGTCCTAATGAGTACCCATTTTCTGTCTTAGTAATTTTGATGCCAAGAATTACATCCGCTTCTCCCATGTCTTTCATGTCAAAGTGAGAAGAAAGAAAGGATTTTGTGTCATTAACCACATCTAAGCTTGTCCCTAAGATAAGCATATCATCTACATATAGGCATATAATCACATAGTTCGAATCACAAGATTTAGAATAGACACATGTATCTGATCCATTAACCACATACCCATTGGAAAGTAAAACACTGTTAAATTTTTCATACCATTGTTTGGGTGCTTGTTTCAACCCATAGAGTGATTTTTTCAATTTGCACACTTTGTCCTCGTGTCCATGTATGACGTGTCCTTCTGGTTGCTGTATATAGATCTCCTCTTCTAAATCCCCATTTAGAAATGCCGTCTTTACATCCATTTGATGTATCACCAAGTTATGAATTGCTGCAATTGCAATAAGAACTCTAATAGTAGAGATTTTAGTAACAGGAGAATATGTGTCAAAATAGTCAAATCCTTTCTTTTGACTATAGCCCACTACAACTAATCTAGCCTTAAATTTTTCAATGGATCCATCAGGCCTCAATTTTCGTTTAAATATCCATTTACACCTTATAGGTCTAGAGCCTTTTGGCAGATCAACTAATTCCCATGTATGGTTGGCCATAATGGAATCTATTTCACTCTTAATAGCTTCTTTCCAAAAATCAGCATCTATAGAGGTAACAGCTTCTTTATATGTTTTTGGGTCTTCTTCTATTAGATAGGCAGACATAATCTCATCAGTAATGTTATCTGGATTTTCTAATAGAAAGGCTGAAATGAAGTCTGGTCCAAAGCTATTTTCTATTCTTCTCCTTTTGCTTCTCCTAGGTTCAAAAGCAACATCATTTTCATTCTCATCCTGAGGTAGAGATGAAGCAGACACAATTGGAGTAGGAAAAGGTAATGGAGTAGAAGCACTAGTTGCCTCGCACTGTTTGTCTTTCTTTAGGGGAAAGGTGTTTTCAAAAAACACTACATCTCTAGATTCACATATGCTATAGTCGTTCAGATTCATGAACCTATAAGCGGCACTATTTGAGGCATAACCAATGAAAACACAATCAAAGGTCTTGGGTCCTATGTTAGGCTTTCTAAAGGATGGAAATGCAACTTTAGCAAGACAACCCCAAACTCTCAAAAAATTCAAATTTGGTGCAAACCCCTTCCACAGTTCATAAGGAGTTTTATCTAATTTTTTATGAGGAACCCTATTCAGAATATAGCATGCAGATAGGACAGCTTCCCCCCACATGTTATCAGATAACCCAGAACTAATTAACATGGCATTCATCATTTCTTTAAGAGTTCTATTTTTCCTTTCAGCTATACCGTTTTGTTGAGGTGTATACGGTGCACTAGTCTCATGTACAATGCCATTATTTTCACAAAAGGACTTAAGGAAAAAAGTTCCATATTCTCCTCCCCTATCGGACCTAAGCCTTTTTATTTTCTTATCTAATTGATTTTCTACCTCTGATTTAAACTTAATGAACATATGCTCAGCCTCATCTTTTGATTTCAATAAATACACTTTGGTATATCTAGAGAAGTCATCAACAAAAGTAATGTAATATCTTTTGCCACCTTTGCTAACAGAATTTTTAAAATCAGCTAAATCAGAGTGAATTAAACCAAGCAGTTCTGTGCTTCTATTCTCAACAGGTAAGAAAGGTTTCTTTGCAAATTTTGCTTCCACACATATAGAGCATTTGGAGTTAATTTCAGAATTAGTAACATTTATAACATGCATATTTCCCAATTTTTTAATGGAGGCAAAATTTACGTGTCCTAATCTACCATGCCACAAATCAATGGATTCACTCAAGTAAACGGAAGCAGATGTAGTTGCATTAATTCCAACAGAATTCACATGGACATTGTTCAAAATAAAGAGGCCATCAGCTAGGTACCCTTTTCCCACAAAAGTCCCATTCCTAGTGAGAATAACCTTATCAGCCTCAAAGATAATTTTTAAACCAGCCTTGTTTAGTAAGCTACCAGAAATAAGATTCCTACGAAGAGCAGGCACATACAACACATTATTTAAAGACAAGCTTTTTCCAGAAGTTAACTTAATTAAAACTGTTCCTTTACCGACAACACCAGCAGTAGTGGTGTTTCCCATGTAGACGCATTCCCCATCGGCAGCGTCCTCAAAGTGATTAAACAGGTCCTTGTTTGAGCATAAGTGCCTTGTAGCTCCAGTATCTAGAACCCAGTCCGTTTTGTTTTCCACCAGATTAGCTTCAACCACAACAGCAGCAATAATTTCTTCATTTTCTACTAGATTGGATTGTGGAGCAGCTCTGTTGTTTGGATTATGATTGGTGTTCTGTTGGTTCTTCCTTTGGTAGCACTGAAATGCCTTGTGGCCAGGTTTACCACACACAAAGCATTCCACTACTTTCTTCTTCTGAATTCTTCCATTCTTCTTGAAAGGCTTGTTTTGGTTTGAGCCTTTTTGGAATTTGGTTGAAGGTCCTTTGTTCCTGTCTTTTGGCACCACAGCAGATTCAACAATATTAGCATTAATTGAAACAGACTTAGAGGAAAGTTGCTTATCTTTCATTCGATTTGCTTCTTCAGTTCTCATGTGGCTGACAAGCTCCTGAAGACTGAAGTCCTTTTTCTTATGCTTCAGATGGTTTCTGAAATCACTCCAGGAGGGTGGAAATTTTTCCAGGAGGACATTTGCTTGCAGCAAATCAGACATTGTCATGCCTTCACCCAGAACTTCAGCAACAAGATTCTCATATTCATGAATCTGATCAATGATGGGTTTTTCATCAACCATTTGATAATTGAGCCATCTTCCAACCACATACTTACGTTTTCCAGCATCATCAGACCCGTATTTTTCTTTGAGGGTATCCCAGATTTCTTTGGCAGATTTCTTATTGACAAAAATATCGAACAGTGGGTTCGACATATGATTCAGCAGATGACCCCTAACAGTTTTGTTGTCTTTTTCGTATTTTGCAGAACGGGTGTCGTACTGCTGAACAATCAGAGACATGGCAGGAGCGTTTGGGTCAGTGGGTGGTTCCTGGACAACAACATAGTCCAGTTCGAGCTGTTCAAAGAAAATTAGAATTTTCTGCGACCATCTCTTATAGTTAAGACCGTCCAGAGGTTCAAGTTTGGAAAGGTCAGGAAGGGATTTCGCAATTAAAGCAGACATGATTGCGAAATAGAAATTCGCTTTCAAATTGAGAGAAAATATATAAGGGTTACAGAAAATACGATTGGAATGAACAGAAATCGAGCTGTGCCGTGGCGGTTGCCACTGCCTTGAAAGCGATTTCGGCAGACCGAGGTGCAATCTGTAATTCCGGTCGCTCCCCAAGGTTAACACAGAAGCCTCCGAACCTGTGCACTCAAGGTCGAAGATAATAGAACAGCAAAAGGTTATTTTAAGTGCCCAGAAAGTTTGATTAAAGAGGAATATCGAAAAAACTGTGTGTTCAAGAAACTGGAAACTCATGTATTTATAGCCTTCTGAAATAAGAACGTTGGAACGTTCACTTACACGTTAGAAGGTGGAGTAAGACCAGGAGAAAAATAAGGTTCTGTTTTTGACTGATTAAAACGTTGAAGAAAAATTCAAACAAGTTAAAACGGATAGAAATAAAAATAAAATTCGGGCCCAGTCCAGTCGGGCGTCGCGCGAACGAACGAGCGAGCGCGCGCGTGTGGTATATTTGCTAAAACCTTCTTAACACAATTTAAAGGCTTCTAAAGCCCAATTCTATATATACCCACTCAAAGGGTTGTTTGTTTCCCATGTGGGATTGTAAATATGCTCTTGAGAGCAAAGAGGTTAATGACAAATATACCCACACTTTTAAAGCTATTTCTTATTCAACACTAAAGCCATTTTATCTAACATGACAATCTTCAATTTTAAAATTCAAAAACCATAATGAAAATGAAAGCAAGATCATAAGTATAATTTACCTTATATTTCTAATTAAGGTTTACATATGGATATATTTTTAAATACTGGGAAAGCCTTAAATTTAAAACTCGGCATGGTTATTAATTACCAAATTTGTTCATTAACCACAAATTCGTCATTTCATTAAAGTAAGCATTTGAAGCATAGCGTTTACCATTAGTTATAATTTTTTTTTTTTTTTGATAATCACCATTAGTTATAATTAAACATCAAGTAATGCACTCATTTTTCTATTTAACCTTTAATTATAAAATTGTGCTTACATTAACTTAAATTGTAAAGTTGTTCTCATATTAATTCCAAGTTCTCGATTATGATAAGTACAATCAAATGTATATATCTAAACAATTTGATTATCGTGATACAATAAATGTGAAAGAAGAAAAAAGTTTAAATTAATCCATATACATCAAAAGTTCAAAAATCCATACATCTAATTATTTCAATTATCGTAGGCGTTGTCCATAAGCATGGGTAATGACAACATAAACAAATGTAAACAAAATAAACCAATAAATAAGTTAAGACAAAGACAGAGGAAGACAAAGCCACTGGAAAAAAGAGAGTGTGGCAAGGAGAGATCGATTACAAAGTAAATTAAAGATCATATAAAGAAATTGTAGATCATATAAACTTGAAACTTGAAGCCAAATACATCTCAAATTATAATTTTTTGCGTAATAATGAAAGTTCTTTAACCAATTATTTCAAACTGCTTGTAACTGCGACATGATTTGGATTGACATTAGACATTTGCATCTCCTGTAAAAGAGAAATTGTTCTTTCTATCATACCATTTTGGGTATAACGTGATATCATGGCATCCAAGAAGCTAAAGTTTTCTCGAGATTCATAAAACAGCTGTCGTGCTGATTACATTCCATTTAATTTAATGCATACTATAATCACAAATACAAAAAAAATATTAAATATCAAAGCAATTATACATCAACCTATTTTATTTGAGGTGCAACTAATAATTATGAATTAGATGAGTATAATTCTAGTTTGATTAAACTATAAAACTTATTTCCAGACCTGTCAAAACATGCTACATCAGATACAAAGTCGAGAAACGGCTCCATTTCGATCTTAAGCAAGAAGCTCTAATTCTTTAGCAACAACTACCTCAACCATGCTTTTCTTATTCTGAACTTGTCAACTGATGAACAGGCTTAAGTGACATGTTCCAGAAACCATTAATTCTACTAAGTTCAAAGTGGTTGAAGGTTGAACAATACTTTTTTTTTTTTGTATTTTGGGTTATTCTAAAGAAACAGATTAGGTTGAACAACAATATATGATTCCTAAAGATGCTCACTTACAGGGAAATTAATAATAAAGAAAAGTTACCTAGCCACATAAAGATAAAAGAATGTTTTCTCATGGAAAGAGGCATTGCAACAGAATTTCATAAGCAAAACGATTTGTAAAAAAAAAAAAAAACCAAGCAATTGCAAATTTTAGGGAAATAAAAAAAATCATAATATATATGAATTAATGTTGAAACTCATGGAAGTAAGGAAATGTACAATATATTAACCATTAGTGTTTACCTTGATATCCCTGCAACAACTTTGTTTTGGAAGACTTCTTTGATTCTCCAAAGTTGTCTATTTGAGAAACATTACCTTGACCACCTTTACCTATACAGGAGATTCAGTGAGGGAATATAGATATGAAAAGTTGAACTTTAGCAGCAAGATGAGAGGCAAAATAGCCTGAAGCTGATAAGTATATTAGCATTATACTTTTTAGGGGAGCTCCTCACAAAATGTAGCCACACTAGTTATGTGCATTAACTTCGATGATTCATGATTGCAATCCAATTAAAAAAAGCATCAAGAGTAAAATTAAGACCATCATGACTATCATTATTATCAATAATATTTATCATTTCCAGCTTCAATGAACTTGTATATTTCTTGTATCAAAAATATGTAACTTAAACTAAGATATAGCTAATTGAACTTCTTATTATTGGCATAAGGAGAAACAATCAGGTTCAGGAACATACTACCATTACTGTTCATGGAACTGCTCCTTGCATGAACCATAACCAAATCATAACCAAAAGAGGAAAGAAAAAATCAAGAAAGGGAACAAACCTTAGAGCTTCATTTTTCAGTTTATACTCCAATGAAGACATTCATTGCAAAAATATGATCCAAAAGCATAGAGCATAAATTATGAACATCAAATGAAGGGATAAAAGTAAGAACAAAATTGAAGGAAATAAACAAATGATCCGGAATTTCAAAATTGTTTGATATTCCAACATGCAATTCAGAAATGAGAGGCTAAAATTTGAAAAAGAATACGTTAGTGATCCTTGAAATTAATTATGCCTCGATCCATCCCATGAAACAGTTTTGATTGATCGATGAAACAATATGCCTATATAAAAACAACCATATCCTAATCAAAAATTAATAATAATATCATTAGGACTGCTCATTAAATAGTCTATAAGGACTTAGGAAATTGAAAATATGATTAGAGGGAATCTGCAAATAAACATAATTGGTGCATAAACTACAACACCTAAATGGCAAAGGACATTACAACATGGAAGCTGGTTAAAAACAACATAGAAGCATTAAATTGAAAAAGGAACAAAGCCAAACTTTCATCTTAAAAAAACAGATCAACTTTTTTATCAAACAATTGAGCCCAGATACAATCTCCTAAACAAAAAAATTATATCTTTTAAATCTTGTTATAATCATACAAATTCCTACAAATACAATCACAATGGTGGTTTCAGTTCTTTACCGTGTCAAAATGAAAAACCAGCTGATGAAGACACTAATCGTAGTCTGCGCATCAATCAATTTGTCAACTAAAAACCATTACGGCTCTCCCTCTATCAATGCGATCAGCTTGGATGTTTTGCAGGTGCCGAAAGAGAAGACACCATCACTGATGAATTTCTCAAACAGAAACATGCCTAGGGAAAACTAATAAGAAATGAATTTCTCAAACAGAAACATGCATAGGGAAAACTAATAAGAAAGAGCGGCACAAGGAGTAAGTATATACTATAGAAGGACATCACGAGAAACTCAAGGGCATTATATATAACAAAAATTGAGAGAGAATGAATCCACAAGAATCCTCTATTGTTGGAAATTGAATAGAAATTGAAAGTACTCAATTTTCTCACAAAAAAAAAACAATGTACCAATAAATGACAACAATTAAAGAATACCACAAATAAGAAGCAACCAAAAGACCAAATAAGAATACCACACATAAGAAGCAACCAAAAGACCAAATATAATAAAATCGCACCTTAAAACGGCCTGGAATTTTTGTCTTAAAATTCTGGGTTGGCTTCCTCAATTAGAGTTCATGTCCATGAAGTTGTCGTTTGCGATGCGTGCAGCTGCAAAATTTAATTAGATCGTTTCTAAACGAACACTTATTAGTGCAAACAAAATTAACCCCAAAAGAATGAAATCTAAAACGAAAGTTGAGAAAATATAATGATGATGAACTGAAGAGAAATCCAATGATGATTAACTGAAGATGAAGATGGAGTACGAACCAATGATGGAGGATGAACGGATGAAGGAGAGTGAGGGCGGAAAGAACTTGCGGTTATAGTGATGAATCAGAAATTACCGTCTGATTTGGATTGAGAGGGAGTTTGCAATCGAGGAGAGGGAGACTGGAGCAATCGATGAAATCAGAAATGAAGTAGCAGTATTAGATATTTGAGAGATAGTTTTGGATGAATTTGAGAGAAGATAGAGAGGGAGAAACAGTTGATGGGAGTGGGTTTTGAAACCGTCAATGAAGAAGGTGGACACGATAAGGGTTTTGAAACCGTAAACCATCAATATCTGTGACATAGATTGGGGAATAAATTAAATAATCATAAAAAATTAGAAAACAATAGATCAACGTTTAGAGAGTAAGAAGATGACACGTCAGCAATTTGTTTACAGCTTTAGTATATTGTAATAGATAGATTTGGCATTTTCTCATTCTTTCGCTCTTACTTTCTCCATATTTCTCTCGTATTATGTTCTAGTTTTTCAAGTTTATGTATTTTCTTATTTTTCACCCGTACAATTTTTTTTCTTGTATTTAGTTTTGTGTTTTATGTAGTTCTTCTTGTCTAGTTAATCGAAATTATTTTAATCTTTCTATGAAAACTGACAAAGCATCGATGTCTTCTGATTTTAGAGGGGTATGAATTGTTTTTGTTTCTTTATATGTGTTGATGTATGCTCTAGTTCCGAGACGTTGGAATATTGATAGTACCCTTAATTTTAAGGCAATAACCTGATAGAGTATCATTGATTAGTGATATGCTCATGTTTGACGGGTTTAGGATCCGTGCAAGTGAAACCGTGAGACAATAATATACCAATCTAAATATCTCTAGTTAGTTGTTATCATGTGTACGATAATAAACTAAAGACTAGTATGTGCTTTGGTTGCTGATGAATGTTTCACCGATCATAGACATTAAATGTCAGTCAAAGGCATGGTCTCCGCTTGTTGTTAAGGGATCTCACAAGAGAAAAGGGAAGTTTCCCACTTCTAGAGATTCCAAGAAGAACAAAGGCGGGAAACCAAATCAAGCCAAGGGAAAGCAAGTCAATAAGCCCAAAGGAGAATGCCACTTTTGTGATAAAGACGGGCATTGGAAGAGGAACTGCAAGGAGTACCTAGATTCTCTCAAGAAGGGAAAAGGAGGTGCTTCAACATCTGGTATGTTCTATATTGAAATTAATTCAATTTCACAGTCTGAGTCTTTGGTATTAATTACCAGATGTGAATCTCATATTTGTACAAATATGCAGGAACTAAGACAAACTAGAGACTTAAAGAAAAGAGACATAAACTTATCGATTGGAAATGAAGCAAGAGTTGTTGCACTCGCATTGGAGATTATGTCTTAGCTTTACCATCTGGACTTGTAATAGAATTAAGGAATTTTTTTTATATATTCCTAAGATGTCTGACAACATTATTTCTGTTAGTTGTCTTGCTGATGATGGTTTTATTGTTTCAATAAAGAATTCGAATTATGATTTCTATAGAGATGGGATTTTCTATTTTCAAGAATATCATTGAATGGCATTTATGTATTGAATGATAAGGTTCATGTTTTCACAATCGATACCAAAAGACAAAAGATAGATAATTCAACTTACTTATGGCATTGTCGTCTATGATATATAAATAAGAGACGCATGCTTAAGCTACATCAAGATGGGCATATAGACTCAATTGACTGTGAATCAATAGCAACATGTGAATCATGTTATGTTTCTATAGAGATGGGATTTTCTATTTTCAAGAATATCATTGAATGGCATTTATGTATTGAATGATAAGGTTCATGTTTTCACAATCGATACCAAAAGACAAAAGATAGATAATTCAACTTACTTATGGCATTGTCGTCTATGACATATAAATAAGAGGCGCATGCCTAAGCTACATCAAGATGGGCATATAGACTCAATTGACTGTGAATCAATAGCAACATGTGAATCATGTTTAGAAGGAGAGATGGTGAAGACACCCTTTAACAACAAAGGAGAGCATGTATCAGACACTCTAAGATTAATACATTCAGATGTATGTGGTCATATACAGGCAAGGGGAGGATTCAGATACTTTATTAGCTTCATAGATGATCATACTAGATATGGTTACATATATTTGATGAAGCATAAATCAAAACCTTTTGAAAAGTTCAAATGCTTCAAGTATGAAGTAGAAAATGAAATGGGAAAGACTATTAAAGTACTTCGATCAGATCGAGACAGAGAATATCTTTTAGATGAATTCCTCAATTATCTAAACGAATGTGGGATTCGCTTATAATGGACTCCTCCATATACACCACAGTATAATGGTGTATCTAAAAGGAGAAACTGTACTTTATTAGATATGGTACGATCTATGATAAGCATGGCCTCTCTTCCAAAGACGTTATGGGGTTATGCCTTAGAAGCTGCCCTATTTACCCTAAATCGAGTACCCACCAAATCTGCAAGTTCTACTCCATTCGAAATTTTCATAGAAAATAAATCCAAATTCTCTTTTATGAAAATTTGGGGTTGTTCAGCATATATTAAACGCATAATATCAAATAAGTTAGATCCTAAATCTGATAGATGTTTCTTCGTTGGATGTCCTAATAGTATCCAGGCATGTTGTATTTTTAGAGAAATAGTTTCTAGAGGAAACACAAGTTGGAAGCATGATTGAACTTGAAGAAGTTCAAGAAGAAACATCAGCTGAAACGGTGGAAGCAATAGTAGAACCCGAACCAGTCCCATTAGATGAGACTCTAATGGCATTAACACCTCGTAGGTTTAAAAAGTTCATCAACTCCCATAGAGATTTGGATTTTTAGTGGGAGATGATGAAGAGGTTCCCGTGTTAAACGATGAACCTAAAACCTACGAAGAGGCGCTTATCAGTCCAGATTCCAAAACATGGCTTGAAGCCATGAATTTTGAAATGGACTCCATGTACACTAACTAAATGTGGACTTTGGTTGATCCACCCAAAGGGATAAAACCCATTGGATGCATGTGGATCTTCAAGAATAAGACAGACGTGGATGGAAAGGTTAGTACCTATAAAGCTAGGTTGGTAGTGAAAGTTTATCGTCAAACATAAGGAGTTGAATATAAGATTTAGCAAATGGATATGAAAACAGCTTTCCTAAATGGAAACCTACTTGAGGATGTATACATGATGCAACTTGAACAAAAGTTTGCAAACTTCAGGGATCCATTTATAGACTTAAGCAAGCATCTAGGAGCTGGAACAAACATTTTGATGAAACCATAAAACAATTTGGCTTTGAGAAAAACTTCGAAGGGGCTTGTGTGTACAAGAAGGTCAGTGGGAGCTCGGTCGTTTTCCTTGTATTATATGTTGATGATATATTACTAATGGGAAATGATGTAGCTATGCTACAATCGGTGAAAGTCTGGTTATCTGGTAATTTCTCCATAAAAGACTTGGGAGAAGCAACTTAAATCTTAGGGATTAAGATCTATAGAGATAGATCAAGAAGACTGCTTGGACTCTCCCAGTCTACTTATATTGATAAGGTGCTAAAGCGGTTTGACATGCATGAGTCAAAAAGGGGTAACTTACTCATGCTACATGGGATTAAATTAACTAATCATCAGTGTCCTAAAACGGAAGATGATAAGAAATGCATGGTTGTAATTCCTTACTCTGGTACGGTTGGTTCAATCATGTATGTCATGCTTTGCACCAGGGCTGATGTAGCATTTGCATTGAGCATGACAATTCGCTATGAAGAAAATCCAGGAAACGATCGCTGGATAGATGTCAAGAACATTCTTAAGTACTTGAGAAGGACTGAAGACATGTTCCTCACATATGGAGGTGGAGAACTGAAAATATAAGGATTTTCAGATGTTATTCATCTAACATATGAGAATGATTACAAATCCCAAATAGGATACTTATTTATCCTAAATAGGGGCTCAGTCAGTTGGAAGAGTTCCAAATAAGGAATCGTTGTTTTCTTGTCGACCGAGTTAGAGTACATCGCAGCTGTGGAAGCATCAAATGAGGCAGTTTGGATTAGGAAGTTCGTGATAAAATTGGGAGTGGTGCTTAACATTGTGAATGCCATTACTATGTACTGTGATAATAATGGAGCCATTGCACAAGCAAAGGAACCACAGTCTCATAATGCATCTAAGCATTTCCTCAAGCGATACCATCTCATCTGAGAGATCATAGCTAGGGGAGATGTGAGAACAGAAAGAGTACCCATAGAGGACAACGTTACAGATTCGTTGATGAAGGCCTTGACCCAAAGAGTTCATGATCGTCATTTGAATTCTTCTGGGATTAGTTTTAGAAACAATTGGCTCTCATCCTAGTGGGAGATGTTGGGGTTTTATGTCCTATAGACAATTGTCATAGGATAAACTATTTGTAAATTAATCGCTCATTATCATTTGTTTTATGAGATACAGTATGCTTAACTATATAAAGGCACTAATCTTTTATTAGAACTAATTAAGTTAAATAAAAGAAATCCCAAGTTTATTTAAGTAATCATAAAGTGTTCCTACAAGCATGAAGTGAGACTATACTTTATAATAAGTCAATAAACTTAAAACAGTCTCAAGTCAAGTAATATGCTCATTGGATTAACATAGTGTTATTGAGACTTGCATGTACTAGTGTCTTCTGTTGTGAACAGATAGCGGATCTCACAAGCTTTAGATATGGAGATATCTAAGCAATTATATGGATTCGATGAAGGAATTCATTAGGATTGAGGACCCAACTTGAGATAACAAGATGGATTTATCTAAATGTCACTCGTTTCATCTCAAATGATATTAGTAGAGGTATAAGTAATCTTCAGGCTTAACTAAACATCAATTAGTGATTATGGATTATGGAGTGTGATACTTAGACTCTGTTTAAACACGATCCATAATAGGGATGACTCTGGGGTGTGCGAGGGGGCATTGGATATCTCATAAAGTAATTGCATGGTAGTTAATGTTAGATTGAGCATCCGTCACTCCTGGTAGATAGGAGATATATCCATGGCCTCTTGCGGAGAATTAACTGGAAATCCTTGCAATGTGATTGGGTTAAGAGTATAAATGGAGATTTCAATTAACCTATCTACTTAGAGTTAATTCTACCTGGACAAATAAAACAGGCGTCTCATTATATGTAATTTGACATAGGCCCTGCTTTTTATTACTTAATTTCAGTAACAATCAATTCAGTTTAACATTCAGTTTCAGCATTCAATAATTTATCATTATTTATTATAATTATTATTATTTATATATAATTTTTTATATAACAATTAGTTCAGTAAAATTGCCAAATGTATTTAGGGTAAATTTGTAATAAATTCACCCACGTTTGAAAATTATGGACGCATACTGATAGTTCCTAATAAATTCACCCACATATAAATTCACCCACGTTTACTAGTAACCATTCAAATTATGGTTTTTTTTTCTTGGGTTCCAAATTATGGTTACTATATATATATATAATGTTTTTTCCTTTCTAATTTATAACATAGTTTTTTTAGAGTTAAGGTGCAAAAATACCCCTAACATTTTGGGTTATGAGTAATTTTACCCATAACGTCTAAAATGGTGCAATTTTACCCTTAACATTGGTAGTAGGGAGCAATTTTACCCCCTAACGTTTGATAATTTGGGTCAATTTCAGACACTATTATAAAACACATATTTTTATTCCTTATTCTGCACCAATTGCATATCTGTTAGTTCTAAAAAAAAGATTTCATATTTTTTTTATAATTTAATAATAGAATTGCATATTAATATTTATAAATTCAGTGAATTTTTAGATTTTTTTGTCCAATTCGTACAAAAGACAGTATATTTTTTATTTTTTCACATCTGAGTTTGTGATTTGTTAGTGATAAAATGATGCACGTGTGAAGTATAGATGACAAGATTCATGACTGAGAAGACAGTTTGATGAATTATTTCTCAAATTGACCCAATTTATCAACGTTATGAGTAAAATTGATTTTGGCTTCTAATGTTAGGGGTAAAATTGCATTATTGTAGACGTTAGAGGTAAAGTTGCTCCTGATACAAAATGTTAAGAGTATTCTTGTACCTTAACCCTTTTTTTACAATAATAAATAAATAAAATATCAGTATGATTTGAATTTTTTCATATTCTTTTTATTTTATTGTAGTTATAATTATTATTATGCATCCATATTTAAAAATTAGGAACTGCATATTTTTTTTTATGAACGGAACTGTATCTTTTTTCCCTTCAATTAATGGAAAAAACTAGATCTATGGGATAGTTAATTGTAATAAAAAGTTAAGAGTTTGTATTCATATAGGAATTTTTATTTGTATTTAATTTCATAGGCTTTAAATTGTATATAAATTTGTGTTTGTATGTAATTTGTATTTTTAGTTTAAATTAGACTCATTTTTATTTAATTTCATAGGCTTTTATCGAGCCGAGCTTTTATCGAACCAAGCTTTTATCGAGCCAGACTTTTATTTGATATTCAATTTAGTTTTATCTTTTATTAATATATTTATTTATGATTGTTATTATTATTATTATTATTATTATTATTAGAATCATTATTATTATTATTATTATAAGCTTATTAATGTCTAATATTATCATTAAAATTATTTTAAACTCTAATATCATAATTATTGTTAAGTTCAGTTAAGTTAGTAGCATTCAGTTAAGTTTCAGTAGCATTCAATTAAGTTCAGTAGCATTCAGTTAAATTCAGTAGCATTCAGTTCCATATTCAGTAACATTCAGTTTAATTTAGTTCAGTCCAGTTCAGTTCAATTCAATTTTTTCAGCAATAAAGAATAGAGTCATATTCCCATAGTTACGGATTCGTCTAAGGATATAGCTGATGAAGGATCGAATTATACTAGACCTAATATGGAAAGGTAAACGTCCTTATCGCTTTGGGGAAATGTTTACGATTCTGCTAGTAACAATCTTCGAACTCATTGCATTATATATTTAGTTGAAATTAGTTTGGCTAGATTATAATAAATATATACGGCTAGTAGCGGTAAGAACCTATTGGGTCACACATGAGACTTGGAATCGGAGGACGAAGTAGTAATTGAGAGGGTGGAGAATAAGGGGCCGAAATTTATATATATATATATATTGGGGCTTAATTAATTTAATTGATAATTATAATCAGATTATAGTTATAGTTAAATTAACTTATTATGTGATAATATTAATTAGAAGGTTTAATGTGATTATATCTCTAATTAAATTGATTTCCTAACATAAATAAATATCTAACTAGGATTAGGATTATTATTTATTTATATTAGATATAGATAAGATAATAATTGTATTTATTTATCGAATAGTAAACGTATTCGGAATATGATTCTAATTAAGAGTTTTAACTTAATGTGATTAGGGTTAATGTTTGGAAGGCTATAAATAGCCCCATATGCCTATGATTTTTGGCCAAAACAAAAACAAGAAAAGAAAAATCTTCTGACCTCCACTCGTCTAATTACTCATTTTGTTTACTCTCTCTTTGATCTCGTGTCGGTTTCTTTAGAGGCAATCAATTTAGATTGCTATTCATTGGTTGATTACTAACTTTTTTCTTTTTTATTGTTTTCTTTATTTGTGAAACACGGTTGAAGTTAGTGGACACTTTGTTTGCAATGGTAGATAGATCATCAGAAAATGTACACTTTTTAAATCTCTCTTTGTATGAAATAATGATTAACGGATCTTGGGAAAAGGGAAATAGATAAAATTTTATATTTCCAATGCGCCTAGGCTTATCTATTTTTCTTCACTTTGCTCACTATACGAGCCTTTACCCCACTTAAACTAGCCATGTTCTTCCCATTGTCACTCCCCTTGGAAGCTTCTCTTCCACCATACGAATATCTTGTACCCGGATAATCATTTAAGTACCAATGCAATCTTGAATGTTGTACCTCAAACCTTTTAGATAGCTTAAGGTCTTTTAGCTTTCGGTTTCCAACAAGTTTGCCCTTGCCAAAAGCCTTAAGAACTCGAGGTATACTCGTGCACACTCTTAGAACCTTGAGAGCATCCACAATATGAACTATAAATATACTGATCCTCTTCTTCTCTCTTCCCTTATATGGTCCCACCAAACTGATGCCCCACATTTTAATCTATAAGCAACCAAACAAACCTTCCGTTCATCCGGAATCCCCGCATACTCGAAAAACCATTCAACTTTTGACAACCAGTCAAGGAATCCTTCAATGTCTAACTCACCCCCAAATGAAGGCAAGTCTATCTTCATTTTAAAGGCATCATCCTAATCATAATTGCTGATATACTCGCCCCTAACATGCATATACACATGGGTTTCCCATAACAAAATTCATATTTCTTTGATCAACCACACCAACATTATCATGATTACCCACATTTCTACCAATTCTATCATGCTCAAACTCATCAAATCCATCACCATCATTGTCATTATCCACATTATAAATAATAACGTGATTGGGGCATCTTTCATCGGGAGCCCTGAGGCCCACTTGTGTTTGAACTACATTTCGCCTTGGTGGTGGATAACATGGAGATGTAGGTTGCCTTTGCGGTTGGGGTCTAACAACTTCCTCTTATATCCGGTGAGGAGCTCTAGCGAGTGGGTGGTGGGTGTTCCGCATCTCAAGCTTGAAATCTTCAAGAGTTACGACTAACTCCCTCATTCCTTGGTTATGCCTTTCATTTTGCTCCAAAAGAGTCTCTTTAAGCTCTCTTAAACTAGCTTCCACATCTTCAAAGCGCTTGTTGGTATGTTGAATATGGACTCTAGCAAGTGTACTAGGGTAGATGTAGTATTGGCAAGACCAAGTGTCGTATTCCACAGGGATTGAAACTAGTTGGTTGAATAGTTACCTTAAGTGTTAGAATTCAAAAGGTTGGTTGGTTTGGTTTGATTAACAGTAACATACATAGACAAAACTAAATGCAATGATAAAATTACTAAACCAAGATGAACAGGCACAGACCTAGCCCTACGCCTACGAATAACTGTATTTAGACTATTCCTTCTCAATGAAGTAAGACCATATTCCTGATTTGGGTATCTTCCTCTTTTATCACTAAGGTCCAGTGTCCCATTTCCAAAGATTCTAAGTAAGTAAAATCAACCAAGTGTCATTGCGTTAATATACAAACAAGCATTAAGAACCAGGAAGCATTCATAAATGAAACCCCAATATATGGTTATTTTTGTGTCCGTCCACTACGATATATACCAAGTAGCTATTTTTATTACGTCGGAGCACCATCGTGCCATCTTCGGTAACTAGAATATAGATTGGATCCTAATCTATTCTTTAATAAGCATGCATAAGCGAAATTTCTTAGTGGTTGTGTAGTTCTATTGAGCTTCATTCAAAGTTTTGCTGGCATAGTGTATAGGTTTGAACTTCTTATCTACTCGTTGTCCAAGAACAACTCCTACACTTATATCCCTGATGTCACACATTAGCTCGAATGGTGCACCCCAATCTAGTGAAATGAGTATGGGTGTGTGTGTTAACATGTCCTTCAACTGTGCGAATGCCTGGTTGCATTTCTCATCGAAGATGAAATCAGCCTCCTTGTGTACTAGTGTAGAGAGTGGTTGTGCGATCTTGGAGAAATCCTTGATAAACTGTCTGTAAAATCCAACGTGTTCTAGGAAACTTCGAACATCCTTGAAAGTTTTGGGAACAGTCAACTTCTCGATCACTTCCACTTTGGCTTTGTCAACTTCCAACCCTTTACTTGATATTTTATGGCCTAACACAATCCCTCTTGTTACCATAAAATGGCACTTTTCCCAGTTGAAGGCTAATTGTGTTTCTGTGCATCTCTCCAGAACAGCTTCCAAATTTTCTAAACAGGCTTCGAATGTCATTCCATAAACGAAGGAGTCATCCATGAAGATTTAAACTGTTTTTTCGATCATGTCATGAAATATGGCCATCATACATCTTTGAAATGTGGCGGGAGCATTGCACAATCCAAATGGCATGCGTTTGTAAGCGAAGGTTCCATATGGCCATGTAAAGGTGGTCTTCTTTTGGTCCTTGGTGGAGATGTGGATCTGATTACATCCTGAATACCCATCCAGGAAGCAGTAGAATTGATAACCAGTTAGTCGCTCCAGCATCTGGTCGATGAAAGGTAATGGGAAGTGATCTTTTTATGTTGCTTCATTCAGCTTCCTGTAATCGATGCACATTCGCCATCCTGTGATTGTTCTTGTGAGGATGAGCTCGTTCTTTTCATTTCGGACCACGGTGGTGAAGGAAAATAGACAAGCCTAGGCGTAGCGGAATAATAAAATTTTGTCTATTTTATCTATTTCCCTTTTCCAAGATTTGTTAATTGTTATTTCATATAAAGAGGGATAGAATGAAATACCTTTTGTGAAGAACTATCTACGGTTGCAAACGACGTGCCCACAACTTCTTAAATTCAATGCGTGAGCAACGAGTGTTTTTGTTCAACACAGAAAACAAAACTAATCAGTAATCAACCTTAAAATATAGCAATCGCAATGACTGCCTCTAACGGAAATCGATACGAGATCAAAGAGAGAGTAAGAAATAAAGTAAATTAGCCGAGACGAAGACGGAACAGTTCCTCCTTCCTTTCTTTTGTGTTGGTCAAATTTTAGGGGTTAGGGTGTCTATTTATAGACTTCTCAAAACCCTAATCCCAGTTGTGTTAGGTAATTAAATAATTAGAATCTCATTCGGAATAGGATTGATAATTAGATAATTAAATAAACACTTTATTATTATCTAAACAATAACTAATTATATCTAGATAATTATTGTTAATCAAACTAATAATTTAATTATTATTAGGGATAATTAATTAGAGTTTCAATCACATACAAAATTTCTAATTAATATTATCAGATAATCCTTTAATTTAATTTATAATCATAATCTAATTACAATTATTAAATCAAATTAATTATTCCTAATATTAATTACAAATTCCGGCCCCTATGTTAGTGTCTCGCTCATTACGCTTTCGTCCTCTGGTTCCAAGTCACATATGCGACCCATTAGGTTCTTTATTGCCACTAGCCGTATATATCATTTGAGATTAATTCATCACGATTATTTCAACATATATATAACGGAATACCGTCGCGAGCTGTTACTAGCAGAACCTATGATATTCCCCCAGAGCAATTAAGAAGTCAGGTTGATAATTGACGTTAACCTTTCTGCATTAGGTATAGTATAATACGATCCTTCATCAACTATATCCTGTCGGTCAATTCCTTATAACCATGGAACGTGTCAAGGTTACATATAACGAAGAGTGCAGTTTTACTTGTTGATTTCACTATGAAAGATAAGTTAAGTGAAATATCCATTTCTACTCTTAACTCTATCACCTTGCAAGGATTTCAGTTAATTCACCACAAACGGCCATTTGGATATATCTCCCACCTATCGGGAGTGACGAATGCTCAATCTCACATTAACTATTCTGCAATTACTTTGTGTGATACCCAACCCTGCTCTCACACACCCCAGGCTCTCACCTATTGGATTGTGCTCACACAGAATCAAAGTACCAGACTCCATAATCCAGAATCACTAATTAACGAATGTTTGAGTCTGAGGATTAGTTATACTTACTAATACCAATGAGATGAACAGTTGATACATCAGATAAATCAATCCATGATGTTATCTCAAGTCGGGTCCCAATCCTAATGAACCCATTCACCGGATCCATGTAACTGTCTAGATATCTGAATATCTAAGCTTGTGAGATCAGCTTTCTATCTCGACAGAAAACACCGTTACATGCAAGTCTCAACAGTAATATGTCAACCCCTGTAACATATTACTTGACTTGGGTTGCTTTTAAGTTTATTGATCTTATTATAAAGTACAGTCTCACTTCATGCTTGTATGAACACTTTATAATTACTTAAACAAACTTAAGATTGCTTTCTTTATGAAAGATTTGTGCCTCTGTATATATAGTTACATTTTAATGCTATATATCTGATTAAACAAATGATTAAATAAACAATTTATTCATTAATATTAATATCCTAAAACAATTGTCTTTAGGACACTAAACTCCAACAGGTGGTTCCTCCCTTCTTTGGAACAACTTGTACAGGACTGGTCCACACACTGTCTGAAATTGAGTAGATAATTCCTGCTTCGATAAGCTTTATAACTTCCGCTTTGACTACTTCCTTCATATGAGGGTCCAGCCTTCTCTGCGGCTGCACAGTTGGTTTGTGATCCTCTTCCATTAAAATTTTATGCATACAGATGGTTGGAGTGATCCCCTTTATATAATACCCCAATTTATATATAATTAAGCTAATTGCTAAAATGAATTAGTTAGAAGGAGTTAAGGTTAAAATATAATTACTTTTGAGAAATTTTTAAAAGATATTAACAATATAGGGACTAGTACATAAATTTTACAATTCTTTTGAAAATAAATCTGCTCAAATTCGCAGATCATCTTCACCATTCCTCCCTTCAAAACACATTTCCATTTCTCAATCTTCTTCTACCTCATTCTTCCTCATTTCTTCACCGTTTTTGACGTTCTTTATACCGAAACGAAGCTCTCAACTCCAGCTACAAGTGCATGTAAGTTTTAAGGTGAGATTTTCAGTTTTCAAAAATCGGTTAGAGAGAGAAAATTCGTCACTTTTCCTATTCTCTCTATTTCTTGGTCCTATGTTCATTATTTTGCAATTCTAACACCAAAAATGGACTCAGGGGGTCGATTTACTTATGGGTATGCTAGATTTTGATGCATGCAAGGAGTTTTGAGGGGTAATCGGAGCTACACCGGAAAAAGTAAGAAATCTAACCAAAGTCTAACTTTCCGATCGATTTTGAGTGTTTTGACATTGATTCTAGACTCCTGAAATCATAAGGAACAAATTGGTATAATTAATTTCGCAAAACAATTAACTTTAACTTTTCCGATAGGTGGATCCCGAACACCGGTGATATTTTCCGGTGACATACGAAATAAGTACATAATAAATAGTTGGTTTACTTCAGAATGTTCTAAATGTTATTTGGAGCAACATTAATTCTTGGAGTTTGACCAAATTCCTTACCGTTTAGTCTCTATAAATTACGAAAGTATATAGTCGGGTGAAATTAAGGAAAATAATTAAGTTGGGTTAAAAATAATTGTTGGATCCTCATTTAAATAAATGTCAGAATATATAATTTTAAAAATAAAGGTCGAAGGGAGATTGGACTAAGCATAATTAATTAATTATGCTCTTAAGATTATTGGTTAGTTAATTTGGTTGATATAGGTATTATGAAAATGAATGATAAATATATATGTTTATATGTTATTTGATTATGAGTAATTTTGGAAGTAAGTATTGGAATACTAACAGTTATGGAACTGTTGGATGATTGATGTCCAACCGGGTTGATAATTGCAGTCTATGGGTACCGGTTTGGACTTTGGATATTTTTTACTATAGAAGTGTATTTTATTGCAGGGTTGACCCTAGTTGTTACTAGGAGGATGTTCGTTTTATAGGGGAGACTCTGCCGAATTTTCGATAGACAGTCCGTAAAACGAGACAAAATAAATTTTAATATTTCCCTAAACTTATATAAATTCTAAAAATAATATTATCTCTTTTAGATATTCAACCAGTAGGAGGAGCAGCAGTACCTGAAAATTAGGACAGTCGGCTAGGAGCAATTTGTGAGTTAATTATATGTTATGCATTTTTAATTTAGCATTTGCATTCATAATAAATTATTTCATGACATTTCTAGTAAAGTATTATTTTCACTTATAAAAGTGTATTATTATTATTTATAATAATTTATACGTGATTATTGGTGGATAAATACGTGTTATGGACATGCTTCCTGGTGAGCGGCATCAGGACCTTGTGCGCACAGGTACTATCGGGTTATTGGATATTGATGATACGAATGTTGTGATATATGGATAAGCTCGGTTGAGATATTCTCGGGCTATGTGATATGTGGATTTTGGATTTAAGTGAGGCTGGGTACGGAATCGGTTGAGTTATTCTCGGTCCTCCAGCTAACTGGGCGTGTGGTCGGTTGAGTTATTCTCGGTCCCCCAGTTATTGGATAAAAGTGATATGGTGATATTTGGTGGATTATTAGATGGGGTATTGAGGTTTAGGGTCCAACACACGTATTAAACCACCTATCTATTTACTTATTAAATGATTTTGTGAAAAGCATATTGTGTGACTATTTATATTATATATATATACATATAATTATTATTATTATTATGTGTGGCATCAATGTTAAATTACTCATGCATTGCATATAATTAATTCACTACGGGAGGTTTGACTCCTTTAATTTTTCAGGTGACTAGAAGTCTGTTGCAGCCTAATTTCTTTCTTCGGGCAGCACATTTATCTTACTATGTATGACTATTTAAAAATTATGTAAAAAAATTTATATTCTAGACCGCGGTACCAGTTTGAGGATTATGTGTGTGTTTATTATGGAATGTTTTAATATTAAATTATGTTGAGACTATTGATAAGGTTATATTATGGCTTGATACGGGTTCCGGTAGCTTCAGCTTACCCGTTCCCTAGCGCCGGTCACGGTCCGTGGGATGGGTCGTGGCACTTTATGTCTTCAATTTTCCATGCTAAAGCTTCCTTGTGCCGCCTCAGGATATTTAGTAATTGTTCTTTCTGATCCTTTGTTAGTGTAGCAGATATAATCACTGGTCTGCTGTTCGGCCGATCCAGGAAGGCATACTCTAAATGATCGGGCAAAGGTTTTAACTCTGGACATCTCGCTTCCTCTTTCTTGCCTATGTTTGGCTCTGGAAGGATATCCTCTTCTTCTTCTTCATCAATGCAGCTTTCAGTGGTTTCCTTATTATGTGCTGATTCGAACAATTGTTCTACTTCTTTATCCTTCTCTGCGTCATATTGTTCCTGCAAAAAGAGACTCTTGTCATGTGTATCGAGGAAGTAACACGCATCATCGAAGGTAGATGCATATCAAACAGCTTCATGCATTTTAAACACTACTTCTTCATTATTGATTTTTAGGATAAGGTGTCCCTTATGTACATTAATGACAGCTCTTCCAGTTGCTAGAAATGGTCATCCCAACATAATTGGAACTTCCAAATCTTCAGCAATATCCATTATTATAAAATCAACAGGTAAAATAAAATTTCCAACCTTAACCAGGACATCTTTGACTATGCCTTTGGGGTATCGGATTGATCGATCAGCTAGTTGAACCGTGACCTTTGTAGGTCTTGGTTCTCCTAACCCCAATTGCATATAAATTGAATAAGGCATAAGATTGATTCGAGCTCCTAGATCACATAGGGCGTTTTGAATAATGAGTGTTCCTATTGAACAAGGTATAGAAAAACTCCATGGATCTTTTAGCTTCTTGGGAAGCTGTTGTTTGGCTTGTAGAATTGAGGAGCTATCTCTGTTCAGTTGTACCATAGCTACACTTTCCAACTTCTTTTTGTTGGTGAGTAGGTCTTTCAGAAACTTGACATATGTAGGCGTTTCGGATAAAGCTTCGATGAAAGGTATATTGATGTGCAGTTTGTCAGTTGTTCCAGAAAGCTCTTGTGTCGCTTCTCGCAGTTTTGCTGCTTCAATCGTTTCAGGTATGGTACTCGTGTTTCGTATTGAGGTGCAACTGGTTCATCTTTGATCAATTGTTTTATCTTTCTTCTGTTGGGGTGCAGCTATTTGCACATTTGGCTCGGCTATTCTTCCTGCAGTAGATTTATCAACAGTATTAGATAATTCCTTGCCTCCTCTTAACATAATAGCATTGACCTCTTCTTTCGAGTTGGTCACTGTGTTGCTTGGGAGTGCGCCTTTCTCCTTTGAAGATATGACCGTTGCAAATTATTGCATTTGAGTCTCAAGGCTCTTTATGAATGATTGTGTCTGCTTCATGAACTGCATCATCATGGACTCCAAATCAGGTTTTCCTTCTTATTGAGCAGCTGGTTGCCTATGATATTGTTGATTAGATGTGCTGCCTTATTATGGCTGATAGGTTGTTCATTGATTAACATGCCTGTATGGTTGTTGAGTAGCTGGTTGCCTTTGATTATCCTGCCATAAAAAGTTAGGATGGTTTCTCCAACCAGAGTTATACGTGTTCGAATAAGGATTAGGTGGTTGTCGAGCGATGAAATTGCATTGTTCTTGCATGGATGCTCCTGGTTTGATTCCCAGACAATCGATTGATCTGTGAGGGCCGCTACAGAAATCACAACCATCAGGTGATAGTATCTTAATGGGGGAAGATGGTTGCGTGTTAACTGTGGAGACATTCATCTTTCCTATTGTTTTGACCAGTAGTTCCATCTGCGTGGAAAGTTTAGTGATAGCCTCGCTGTTTGCATTCTTCATAACCCTCTTTCCATCACTTTGTACTGAGTGCCAGTTATAACTTGTGTTGACAACTTTTTCAATTAGCTCGTATAATGCTTGAGGTTCAAGTTCCTCCAGATTTCCATTAGCAACTGATTCAATGTGGATCTTGTACGCGTTGGTTACCCCGTTGTAGAAGTTTTGAACTTGCATCCACATGAGTATGCCATGATTTGGTACTCTTCTCAATAATTCCTTGTATCTCTCCCATGCTTCGGATAATGATTCATCTTCCTCTTGGAAGAAATGCGAGACTTCATTCCTTAGCTTGATTGCTTGTCTGGGGGGAAAATATTTCATCAAGAATAGTGTAGCATTTCCTCCCAATTTGTGATAGAACCTGGTTATAAATTCTTCAACCAATTCTTCGGCTTATCCTTCAAGGAAAAGGGAAACAACTTGAGTCTGATCACCTCATCACTTTGGTTTCTATGGGTGCGAAATGTGTTGCACATTGTGACAAAGTCTTGAATGTGAGCATTTGGATCTTCATTTGGGTATTCGCCAAACTGCACAGCTGTTTGCAGCATTTGGATCATTGAAGCTTTCACTTCAAATAGGTGGTTTCCTTCATTTGGTATCACAATACACGACGAATGGCCTTCAGTGGATGGTCTGGAATAGTCCTTCATCCGTAACCTCTGGTTGCCATTGTTGTTATTGTTTCCGATAACACCGTTGTTTTCAACATGACCCTCCACATGGTTCCCTGCTTGTTCAGGATCTGGTATTTCATTTTCGCGATTCATTCTAGCACGTCTAGCTTATCTGAGTAGTCTTCTCCTTCTTCTATAGGTTCTCTCAATTTCGAGGTCCACATGGAGAATAGGAATACCTGCTCTTCGCATAAATACCTAGAAATCGAAACACAAAAATGAAGGAAAATAGACAAGCCTAGGCGTAGCGGAATAATAAAATTTTATCTATTTTATCTATTTCCCTTTTCCAAGATCTGTTAATTGTTATTTCATATAAAGAGGGATAGAAAGTAATACCGTCGGTGAAGAACTATCTACGGTTGCAAACGAAGTGCCCACAACTTCTTATTATCAATCCGTGAGCAACGAACGTTTTTGTTCAACAAAGAAAAACAAAACTAATTAGTAATCAACCTTTAAAGTATAGCATTCGCAATGATTGCCTCTAATAGAAATCGATACGAGATCAAAGAGGGAGTAAGAAATAAAGTAAATTAGTGTTAGGCATGAATATGACTGCAATTAAACAGCACGTTAATAACAATTTGTGAGTGTTTTAGGCGAAATATTCCTAAATAAAGAGAACTTATAAGTGTTTTATGCAGATTTGTATTGATTAAGTCAAAGGGCTACCACACAGCCTGTTTTGCAACGAACCTTGAGGAGAAGAGCAACTTTTGATCCAGCGAATCTCCGCTGCGTACCTGATGACGGATAGCGACTGGACAAGTGGCAGGAGCGGCGTGGTAGTGGCAGCAGGCGAAGGAAAGGCTGAAAGCAACATGATGAAAAGATGGATCACCCCCTTGAGTGTTCAAGGGTCAATTTAGAATTAATCATTTCCTAGTATCTTAGCTATAGAAAACAATCTTTTGTAATATTTTGGTGGTACGGCTCGGATTTCTTCCTTTATATAGATGTAGTGGAGGGAAGGAGGCGGTACACCTTTTGACTTCGAATAATAGTTTAACTAGAATTTTTGGCTTCTTTGAGAGAGATGAAGCTCTCTAAGGAAGATGACTCCATCTGTGGAGGTTCGTGGAACTAACTCAGGTTGTTCACTCTATACCATGAGTGAGTAGTCATTTTGAATGGGTTTGGCCAGTTAGGGCCGGTTATGTAAGTCTTCTATTATCTTATTTATGAATGAATGGTGATATATTATGTTGTGCTTGATAAATCTTTAACTCCATTGCTTAAGGCATGTATGTTAGTGTTAGATGCATGATAGGAAACTACTTTCATCTTCACGGAACTATTTGTCAAGCATTCAACCCCGAAACAGAGATGTCAGGAGGTTGTATCAAGGGTTTTCTTAATAGAAATGTTGTTTCGATCGTAATGCAAGAAAGAATCAACTTTAGGGACACTTAAGGTTATAGTACGTCTTAGAATCTTAAGAACACACGAGAGTTGACTTAAGTGAGTATTAAAGTAGAGACCTTTGTTGGTCCCTGATAATTAGTTCCAAGGGGGGGTTAGGAACTAATATAACTTTTTCGCGTTTTAATTGAGCTGACCAGAATTTATATTGGGAGTTTATTAACTCTGATTTTGGTCAGCTTGGTGAGATATATTTGAAGACAGCTTTAGTCAGGAGTTGACTAAGGTTGTTTTCACGTGAGTTGAGAATTGACACTCTTAAAGGTCAGCTTCTAACTCAGAACCACTTATTTACTCAAGGTCAGCTTAGTGAATTTATATGCTGAGTAAATTTAGCAAACAACACATGCAATATAAGAGAGAGTTCAGAAATTACTCAGTATCACTTATCCTGGTTCGGCCTCTCTGCCTACGTCCAGTCCCCAGAATCCTCCGGGCTTTTTGAATCCAATACTGAGCTCTTTAACGGTAGAGCACAAACCGATTACAAGGCAGTTGAATATGCAAGAGTACCTTCCTCTATTCGTCTACTCAACTCCTACTAAGTGCTACAGCCCAGCACCTAGATTTCTCTACTACTGAAATGCCAACAACCTAGCACTCAGCTTTACTCTCTCAATATCACTATTGATCACAGACTTGTTCCTTTTTGAACTAAAGAACACTTTAGATGATTACAACTCAATCTAGCATTTACACAAGAATAAAAACGTGGGTGTAAGATTCTTTTTGTATCTGAGTGCTTTTGAGACTTTCTCTCTTGTACTTTTCTTTTTGATGGATCAGTTCATCGTATCTGTTTAGGTTCTTCGATTGTCCTTATATAGGCTAAATCCTGTGGATTTGATCGTTTAAAATGTCTTAACCGTTGCTACCAAAACGGCTCTTTTAGGGAACATTTTCTGGAAATTTTCAGACTCCCCACCATTTCCTGCTTCTGTTTTTCTTTAGGCGTCAGGTTGTCTTTTAGCGTCTATTTTGTTTGTTTGTGACAGTTGTCTGTTTCCAATAATCCAATGTCCCATGACTCTCGGAATCAGTCTTCTTAGGTATCTTCGAGGTTCCAATTATTGGTGCAGAAGATTGGCAGACTTTGTCTTTTAGTAGGACGAATCCTTTATGCTGTCCTGATGTTTGTTCATGGTTCTTGCTGAGTTCCTCCAAGGTCAGCTTTGTTTTGTTTAAACGCTCCTGACGAGGTCTTTAGCTTTAGTCAGCTTTGCTTTGTTTCTGAATTTTAACTTCACTCAGCTTCCATACTGTCATGCTGAGTTCTTTTCTACTTAGCTTCGCTTTTGCTGTCTTTTGTCCTGTCTTTCACTTTATATAATTTTGTACTCAAATTTCAACAAACATATTAGTACAACTAAATCAAAGCATTTAAATTTAATTGTCTCTTAATCATGGATGATTTTGTCAAATCAAAATCCTGTGGAAAGGTGTTTCAACAAACTCCCCCATTTTGATGTTGGCAAAATACATAATTACGGAACTCAGATTTAAGTTGCCCCATGATTGAAATTTCTGAATTGACTCCCCCGTAAGGGTTGCATTCATTTTATCTTAGGCCTTCTATGATTAGATTTGTTGCTTTTGATTATATTGGCTTAATTGTGGAAAGATGTTGTTTCTTTGACTGGTTAGATCAGGAAAGGGACAAACTGATATTAGATAACTGTTAACAACACACAACAACCATAATTTCTGAACAACAGAACAAAAGCACACTATCCTAAACAGTGGATAATAAAAACAAAACAGGATATGATATGGTGCCAAAATTCTAGACACAAACTCTAGACACAGAATGGCTAGATTTACTTCACTTCTTCTTCCTTAGAGCTGATGGGTCAACATGAGCAATGCCTTTGCCTTTGCTTCCAGGCGCAGATGCAGACGCAGTTCCTTCTAAAGTCAGAGGTTGAGTTCCTCTTTTACTAGTCTCCCCCGTTTTGCCATCATCGGGTTGATAAAGGAAGGTTTTATTCCTGGCGGCAGAGGAGAGGTAATTGGAATAGCGTTGAAGCCTTTTGGTGCTTTCTCCCAAACAGTCAATGACAGGAACGCTATCGTCCTGAACATGTTTGGGGACTCTAAGAGAACTGCTTATCATGCTCGGAGACATTCATGTGCCTTACTCAGACAAGAAATGGAGCTAGTGACCTGACTGTAGGATTGATGGAACAGTTTTAACAACGCAGAGTCATAGAACATTCGTTGTGCATTGTTGATCCTCATGGCTTTCATGATGGCTTGCGAGAAGCCCATTAGCTCTGTGTTGGATACTGGATCAACGTCCATCTGTGCTCGATCAATGTTCAAGAGTCTTACTGCCTCACTCAGTTGATCAATCGTGCATTGAGAGGAAGAGGATACAAGGTCACGGGTACTTGTCAGCTCTGCTTGAATCTTAGTAAAACATTGTTGGAGCTCGGTGGTGGTGACAGATTCTGTATTTCTTGGTGGACTGGATTTAGTTAGCTCAGCATATAGCTTGGTGAAGCAATCATGCAACTCAGCAGATGTTGCAGATCCAGTGTGGGCAGTTGCTTTGGAGGGGGACAGTTCCTCTGCTAGCTTAACAAAATGATTTTGAAGCTCAGAGGAAGTGACGTACCCTGGATTGACTTCAGATAATTGTTGAATTTTTCCTTCAAGAGTGTTCAGATGAATGCCATGGTGAGCACTACATCAGTCAGTTTGGCCATTTGCTCTTGGGTTGGTTGCTGGGTTTGTACTACAGTAACAATACTGACCAAGTCTTTCAGGCTTCGGAGTTCTTGTAGAAGTTGAGTGATACTGGTTAGGTGAGAGGGCTCTTGAGTGGACTGGCTACCTTCAGCTTGAGTAGAATGAAAGTTTTTAAGTAAAGACTGAGCTGAATCAATGACCCTACGGCCAGATTCAGTTGCATTCAGGTATGCGAACTTTGCAGCATTGGACTCAGAGGCTGGTGTAGGATTCTCTGATGGTGGAGGTGTTGGTTCTTTTCCAGACTGAGTACTTGGACTTTTATGAAGTTGTTGAGCTGAGTTGTCATCATTATGTGATGGAGGTGGAGTTGGGGCATGAGTTAGCTCAATTGGTGCAACTTGACTTGGATTTGTAGGGTTCTTGGCATGTTCCTCATGTTGAGTAACATTGGCTTGCTTTTCCGCTAGATCTTCTGGTGGAGATTCAGTTGTAGTTGAGAAATACTTGAACTGAATTTTAGATAGGTCAGCTTCTGGTTCGTCAAGTGGAAAGTCGGTCATGAGATCAAGATGTTTTTGTGCTTTCTTCTTTAATCTCCGCCGAGTCTCAGTTTTGGGTGGAGAATGGTCAAGTTCAAGACCTTCCCTTGACTCAGCTGCAACAGTTCCTTCACCTACTGATTGCTCAATATTACCTTCTTCTCTTGTTTGCTCAGCATCATCACGAGGGCATGCTTCTTCCTCAGTATCACCTTTTTGTTGCTCAGCTTGTTCCACATCTTTCTTTTCTAGGTCAATCCCATGACCTTCAGTTTGTGGTACGGCTTCCATTATCCTCAAGGAGTGTTCTCTTTTCCTTTTCTTTAGTGGGGTTTCCGGAGTCTCTTCGTCCTCATCTTCAGGCACTTCTGGCCTTTTTCTTTTCTCACCGTGCTCATCAACTTTTTCAGCCCTGGCTTTCTGCCTTGATGAAAGCCTTATTTTCTTAGGAATAGAGTGGATGTCCTTGGAGCTAACTTCTATAGCCTTCCTCTTCTTCCCTTTTTCAGGCTGAACTGACTTGGGTGACTCAGTATGAGCCACAACTTCTTGAGCAGGCTCTGCTTCAGGTTCCATCTCTGCATGCTCTTCTTCCTCATCCTCCTCTGCATCTCCAGTACCTTCATACCCTTTCAAGGGTTGATTGTACAATAGTCCATTCAGGAGGACAACAGTGATTTCATTTCCCAACGAACTTACCTCACCCACAGTTTCTATTTGCTTGTCCTGTAGAATCTTTGTAATGAGTGAACCCAACCGTAGTTTACTACCGCCTTGTTAAAGGGCTCCAACTAGGAACACAGGGAGATTGAATGGAGTGGAAGTCAACATGTGCCATATGAAGCACTGTTCGAAGTTAGACGCGGAGGAGGCAGAGCCAAGTTTAGGAAAGATAAAGTTAGTCAGCATGAAATGAGCCATCTTTTGATTCTTACCCATACATGTACTGGGTACTTCTCCTTTGTGATCTTTGGGTTTACAAAATCCTTTTAACTTCTCAGACGTGGCTTTAGGTATCTTTTCCTTTGTTGTACGAAATTGGATTCCTTCGTTTGGTATTTCTAACAGTGTTGCTAGATAAGCAGGGGTAATAACAATTTTCTGACCTTTCACATTTGTCTCCAAGTAATCTGAGTCGTCTGCATCAACTCATAAATTTGAGTAGAACTCTCGAACTAATCTTGGGTAGGCTGTTCCTGGAAGGGAAAAGAGACCTGTCCAGTTGTTTTTGGCAATCCATTCACAGAATGGTGTTTCACTCGACACGAAACTCGCAGAAAACCACCGGCATTTTAATACCTCCATATTGTTAACCTTCGAGTGTACCTTGATCATTATCCTCTCTTTTTCTGTTGAAGGACCAGCGTGGTCCGTAGACGTGTTTTGTGCTTCAGGGGTTTTCTTTTTGCTTGGAGACATTTTTGGCGATTTTGAGATTTTTGGAAAGGAAGAGGTTTGAGTTTTAGGGATTGCAAGAATGAGAAAGGGCGAGTGAGGGTTCAACTATTTTATATAAATCTCTGAGGATCCTAAATTATTACCTTGCCGTTTTTCTCCTAGGGACGTTCAATCGTCAGATACTCTGTTAATTATGAAATCTTCGGCGCATGGGTTTTTGCCATTAATGTGCGTCTTCCCAATGTGTCAGATTTTACACGTGTAAGTTTACTTTTTAAGAATGGTTTATTGCCGATATTCGAAACGTCAATGATATTGAGTACCTATCGTTTGTTAAGGTGATCTTTCTATCTCCTATTGACTCAGCATAGTTTACGCACTCAGCTTGAGTCTTTACTCAGCATGAAGTGATTCGCTTATCTACTCAGCATGGGATGTCTACTCAACCATTATGCTTAACTTAGTGTAATTGCTTACCATGTGTACGCAGGATGGCCATTTTAGCCTAAGCTTGGTGAAGAATAAGTATTTCACTCAACATGACATACGTACATTCATTCAAGGTTCCACTCATATATATTTAATGCAAAATTTAGTTACAGTGGATTTGACATACCAATTGCTTCCCTTAGTGTGTTGAATTGCTCTCGTGCCAAGGGTTTTGTGAAGATATTTGCAAGCTGATCGTTTGTTGGCACGTAGGTCAGCTTGATTTCATCCTTTAGTACGTGATCTCTGATGAAGTGATGCCTTATGCTAACATGCTTCATCCTGCTGTGTTGGACTGGATTTTTGGATAGAGCAATGGCACTTTTGTTGTCGCATTTGATCTCTATTATCTTTGTTCTGACTCCGTAATCCTCAAGCTGTTGCTTTATCCATAGGACTTGTGCAACACAGCTTCCAGCAGCTACATACTCAGCTTCAGTTGTAGATAGAGCTACGGATGATTGTTTCTTGCTAAACCAGGATACTAAACAGCTTCCGAGGAAATGACATCCTCCTGACGTGCTTTTCCGTTCTAGCTTATCACGTCCGTAGTCAGCATCAGTATATCTAATGAGTGTGAAGTCATTTGAGGTTGGATACCATAGACCTGCATCAACTGAGCTTTGCAAGTATCTAAAAATTCTTTTTACAACAGTTAGATGAGATTCCCTGGGGTCAGCTTGATATCTAGCACAATAGCATACTGAGTATTGAATATCTGGTCTACTAGCAGTGAGATAGAGTAATGACCCTATCATACCTCGATAGAGTTTACTATCAACTGACTTACTCTTTTCATCCTTGCATAGGACAGTGTCAGTACCCATGGGAGTTGATATTGGTTTGCATTCTTCCATGCTGAACTTCTTTAACATTTCCTTGGTGTACTTAGACTAACTTATAAATATGCCATTTTTACCTTGCTTGATTTGGAGTCCAAGGAAGAAGTTAAGTTCTCCCATCATGGACATTTCGAACTCAGTTTGCATCTGTTGGCTAAATTCCTTGCACAAAGATTCGTCAGTAGCACCAAAGATTATATCATCAACATGTATCTGTGCAAGTAGGGTATGTTTACCCTTTTTCTTAATAAACAAGGTTGTGTCAGCTTTTCCCCTAACATAGTTCCTGGTCAGCAGGAAGTTGGTCAACCTCTCATACCAAGCTCTTGGAGCTTGCTTCAGGCCGTACAGAGCCTTTTTGAGTTTATAAACGTGATTTGGAAATTTTGAGTCTTCAAAACCAGGAGGTTGATTAACATATACCTCTTCATTTATAAAGCCATTAAGAAATGCACTTTTTACATCCATTTGGTATAATTTAAAGTTCATGTAACTGGCATACGCACACAATATACGTATAGCCTCTAATCTAGCAACAGGAGCAAATGTTTCTCCATAGTCTATACCCTCTTGCTGACTATAGCCTTGGGCTACAAGTCGAGCTTTGTTTCTAATCACATTTCCATGTTCATCTAGCTTATTTCTAAAGACCCACTTAGTTCCTATGGGCTTTTGATTCCTAGGTTTAGGTACTAAGTCCCATACCTCATTTCTAGTGAATTGATCAAGCTCTTCTTGCATAGCATTGATCCAATACTCATCTTGCTCAGCATCAGCAAAATTCTTTGGCTCATGTATTGATACGAATGCAACATTGCTGAGGTATTTTCTAAGTTGATCCCTGATCATCAGCTTGTTGTTAGCGGCATCAAGAATGGCTTGTTCCGTATGGCCTCTTGGGATCTTTATTTCCTTTGGCAGTGCTGAGTCGTTTGAAAGAGGTGTTTCTACAATCTCTACAGGAATAGATGGGTCAGTAAATGATATTTCAGTTTATTGCTTACCTTGAGTCAGCTCCGGTATCTTAGGCATTGTAGCTTCTGGTTGATCGGTGGATGCTGAGCCTAATTCTTCTTCTTCAGGCTGAGCTGACTTACCTATGGGGTCAGTTTCATCGAACTCAACATGTACAGACTCTTCTACAATTTGAGTTCTTTTATTAAATACTCTATATGCTTTACTGTTTGTTGAGGTGTTCTTGGAGCAGAGAAGTTGTGATCAATACCACAGGTTTCACAGAATTCATCAAACTGTTGGTTTTTGAATTCTCCACCATTGTCGCTTCTAATATGAGCTACTTTTAGGTCTTTGTCATTTTCAAGCTTTCTAATCAATGTGGTGAACATCTCAAAGGTTTCATCCTTGCTACTAAGCAAGATGATCCAAGTATACCGAGAGAAATCATCTACAATAACCAGAGAAAATTTCTTACCTCCCAAGCTGAGTGGCTGGATAGGTCCGAAAAGATCTAAGTGTAGCAATTCCAATGGCCTTTTGGTTGAGACGACATTTTTACTATGAAATGACTTTTTAGTTTGTTTTCCTTACTGACAGGCTTTACATAGCTGATCTTTTTCAAACTTTAATTTGGGTAATCCCTCAACTAATTGCTTTCTAGCTAATTTGGCAAGAAGATCCATGCTGACATGCCCAAGTCTTCTATGCCATAGCCAGGAGTTGTCCTCTTTAGATACCAAGCATATATTTTTAGAGAACTGTTTTTCCAAGTTCAACATATATACATTTTCTACACGAGGGGCAGTTAAAATCAATTCATTTGTATTTCCCTCGAGTATTTGACACTTAGTATCATCAAATACAACCCTTCTGCCGCTCTTGCAAAGCTGGGCTACACTCAGTAGATTGTATTTGAGACCTTTAACTAAGGAGACAGACTCAATGGTTGGGTTACCTCCGATAGTTCCTGAGCCGACTATCTTACCCTTCTTGTTGTCTCCAAAGCTTACACTTCCACCTCGTTTAAGCTCTAGTGTGATGAACTGGGTTTCATCACCTGTCATATATCTTGAGCATGCGCTGTCTATATACCATAGTTTTGACTTCTCCACACATGTCAAGCTGACCTGCAGTTCAAACTATTCATTTTTAGGTACCCAATTTCTTTTGGGTCCTTTCTTGTTAGTGTAGACATGTGCAAAATCATGTTTCAATTTATGACGGCATACTTTTATGGTGTGGCCTGGTTTACCACAGAAGTCACAAAAAGGTACCCTTTGTGGGTTAAACTGAGTATAGTCAGCATTATTGTGTTGGGCATGCCAACATATTTTGTGGTATGCCCTTTTCTTCCGCAGAAGTCACATTGGACAGTCCGCTTGTTATGCCAACACATATCCGTTGTGTGTCCCCGTTTCCCACAACATTCACATTGTGTGACTTGCTTATGCTGACTAATATTTGCATACTTAGCATGAGCTCTATTTCTATTTAAGTCTTTCCCTTGACTTTGTAATTGTGTGATATCCTTTCTAAGTTTCTTTGACTCAGATTGGACCTCCGTGACAAACTTATGTAAGATTTGCATATTGGTATGCAAGTCAGAGTTGTCCTGGAGAAGATATCGGAGATCACTCAGCTTGACCTCTTCAATCTCATCACAGCGCCTGCTGAGTGCCTTAATCTTTTTGTTACACTTCTTAGTTAGTGTATATAAGTCACTCAGGGCATTCACCATTTCATTTCTAAGCAAAAGTAAGGATGTTACCTCATTGTTGTGATTTTCTTGGTCAGTTTCATCAGAAAGGTCAGCATGCTCAGACTGCGATTGGTCAGCTCCATCATCTGCCATAAAACATATATTGGCTGTTTCATTCTGCTCAGCTTCAGATGATGTTGACTCATCACTGTCACTCCATGTGGCTACCATAGCCTTTTTGCTTCCCTTCTTCTCTTTCTTGAGATTGGGACAGCTTGACTTGATGTGCCCGGTCTGATGACACTCAAAGCATGTGACAGATTTCGAGCTGTCCTTTTTGTACTTATCGCTTGACTCAGCTTTGTACTTGTCATTTCTTCTAAATGATCTTTTGCCATTTCTATCATTCCTTCTGAACAGCTTTTTCATCTTTCTGGTGAACATGGCCAATTCCTCATCATCGGTTGACTCTGCTTCAGTTGAGTCGGCTTTCATGACAAGAGATTTTTGTTTTTTATCCTCTGATTTTTCCTTCTCTTTGGCTTCAAAGTTTTTCATAGAGATTTCATGGGTCAGCAAGGATCCTATCAGCTCATCATATTTGTAGGTAGTCAAGTCTTGAGCTTCCTCTACGGCTGTCTTCTTTGCTTGCCAGCTTTTGGGCAGACTTCTCAGAATCTTCTTTACTTGTTCTTCTTCAGTGAAGTTCTTTCCAAGCCTTTTTAGCTCATTTATGATGTTTGTGAACCTTGCGTTCATTTCTGAGATGTCTTCATTTTCCTTCATCTCAAACAGCTCGTAGAGTCTCATGTGTTGATTGACTTTAGACTCCTTAACTTTGCTTGTGCCTTCATAGGTTACTTCAAGCTTCTTCCAAATTTCCTGTGCTGACTCACAACCTGAAATCTTATTGTATTCTTCAGCATCTAACGCACAGTGAAGCATATTTATAGCCGAAGCATTATTTTGTAGTTTTCTGAGGTCATCCTCTGTCCACTCAGCCTCACTCTTAACAATTTTCTCATTGTTAATAGTTTTGTATGGCACATGTGGACCTTGAACAATTGCAAGCCATGCACTCATGTTTGTGGCTTGAATAAAGTTCTTCATCCTATTCTTCCAGAATGTGTAATTTGATCCAAAGAATAGGGGTGGTCTGGTGATTGATAATCCCTCAGGGAGTATCTGTGTTGTTTGGTTTTCAGGAAGGAACCGAGTGCTATTCTCACCCATTTTTAGGGATCAGCTCAAGCTTCTTAAATCTCTGAGTAGTGAGCTTTTAGGCTCTGATACCACTTGTTGGTCCCTGATAATTAGTTCCAAGGGGGGGTTAGGAACTAATATAACTTTTTCGCATTTTAATTGAGCTGACCAGAATTTATATTGGGAGTTTATTAACTCTGATTTTGGTCAGCTTGGTGAGATATATTTGAAGACAGCTTTAGTCAGGAGTTGACTAAGGTTGTTTTCACGTGAGTTGAGAATTGACACTCTTAAAGGTCAGCTTCTAACTCAGCACCACTTATTTACTCAAGGTCAGCTTAGTGAATTTATATGCTGAGTAAATTTAGCAAACAACACATGCAATATAAGAGAGAGTTCAGAAATTACTTAGTATCACTTATCCTGGTTCGGCCTCTCTGCCTACGTCCAGTCCCCAGAATCCTCCGGGCTTTTTGAATCCAATACTGAGCTCTTTAATGGTAGAGCACAAACCGATTACAAGGCAGTTGAATATGCAAGAGTACCTTCCTCTATTCGTCTACTCAACTCCTACTAAGTGCTACAGCCCAGCACCTAGATTTCTCTACTACTGAAATGCCAACAACCTAGCACTCAGCTTTACTCTCTCAATATCACTATTAATCACAGACTTGTTCCTTTTTGAACTAAAGAACACTTTAGATGATTACAACTCAATTTAGCATTTACACAAGAATAAAAACGTGGGTGTAAGATTCTTTTTGTATCTGAGTGCTTTTGAGACTTTCTCTCTTGTACTTTTCTTTTTGATGGATCAGTTCATCGTATCTGTTTAGGTTCTTCGATTGTCCTTATATAGGCTAAATCCTGTGGATTTGATCGTTTAAAATGTCTTGACTGTTGCTACCAAAACGGCTCTTTTGGGGAACATTTTCTGGAAATTTTCAGACTCCCCACCATTTCCTGCTTCTGTTTTTCTTTAGGCATCAGGTTGTCTTTTAGCGTCTGTTTTGTTTGTTTGTGATAGTTGTCTGTTTCCAATAATCCAACGTCCCATGACTCTCGGAATCAGTCTTCTTAGGTATCTTCGAGGTTCTAATTATTGGTGCAGAAGATTGGCAGACTTTGTCTTTTAGTAGGACGAATCCTTTATGCTGTCCTGATGTTTGTTCATGGTTCTTGCTGAGTTCCTCCAAGGACAGCTTTGTTTTGTTTAAACGCTCCTGACGAGGTCTTTAGCTTTAGTCAGCTTTGCTTTGTTTCTGAATTTTAACTTCACTCAGCTTCCATACTGTCATGCTGAGTTCTTTTCTACTTAGCTTCGCTTTTGCTGTCTTTTGTCCTGTCTTTCACTTTATATAATTTTGTACTCAAATTTCAACAAACATATTAGTACAACTAAATCAAAGCATTTAAATTTAATTGTCTCTTAATCATGGATGATTTTGTCAAATTAAAATCCTGTGGAAAGGTGTTTCAACAACCTTGACTTCACTTTACGTCATTCATGAATAAATAGGGTGTGTAGAGACTGAAAGTAACCTGTTCCGCTGTGCTTGACCTGTTCTGCCTTTTACCATCATTAAGTACTTCTTTTAATCAACTAAAATCATTGACTCTGTTATTGTTTGAACAATATCTCTCAATCTACAGAATACACACACCACGAACACCCTGTTCTACAAAGTATTTCTCATAAACTTTGGTCCTCAATCCCTGTGGATACGATACTTGACTTATCACTTTATTACTTGTATCTAGTACACTTGCTAGAGTCGATTCAGGAGACAACAAGTTTTTGGCGCCGTTGCCGGGGATTGAAAGCAACAAAGTTTATACGAACTTTTCTGTGAAACAAGGTGTTTTTAATCTGTTTGCTCAATAGTGCAGCCAGAAGAAATCTTTATCGGTTTATGCGCAGAGCTGGACCTCCTTTTTTTCCTATCGATCTTGAATTGAAGAGAACGTGTAGACGAAACAGAGCGAGAGCTCGACATGCAAGACAAAGAGAACGACAAAGAGAGAGAAGAATGGCTGGAAGGGTACCACCCAAACAACCAGTTCAACCAAACTAGGAAGAAGAGGGAGAAAATAATAACCCTTCTGTCATGCGAATCAGAGATTATTCGAGACCAACTACTGAAGGACATTCATCATGCATCGTGTTGCCCAACGAAGGGAACACCATGTTCGAGGTGAAAGCATCTATGATACAAATGTTGCAGGCAGCCGTACAGTTCAATGGATACCAGTCGGAAGATCCAAATGGGCATATTCTTGAGTTTATCACGTTGTGCAACACTTTCAGATCAAACAGAGGCGTTTCTGATGACATAATCCGACTAAAGCTATTTCCTTTTTCTCTAAGAGATAAGGCGAAGAATTGGTTGAAAAACTTGCAACCAGAAATGATTACTACTTGGGAAGAAATGGCCAGCGCTTTCTTAATGAAATATTTCCAACCAAGGCAAGCCATTAAGCTCAGAAACGAGGTTTCCCATTTCGTGCAAGAAGAGGATGAATCCTTAGCCGAGGCATGGGAAAGGTACAAGGAATTACTAAGGAGAGTCCCCAATCATGGCATCCCTATGTGGATGCAAATGCAAAACTTTTACAATAGGGTAACCAATATTTATAAAATCCAGATCGAGTCCATAGACAATGGAAACCCCAAAGATCTGGAGCCACAAGACTTGTACGACCTTATTGAGAGAGTGGTGAGCACGAGTTATAACTGGCACTCTGCCAGAAGTGATGGAAAAAGAGCGGGAAATGAAGATGTTGTGTCAAAATTGACAAGCCAGGTAGAACAGCTTGCTAGACAGCTCGGTAAGATAAATGTGTCCTCGATCCACAACGAACCACCATTCAATGACATTTGTGATTTTTGTGGAGGCCTTCATTTTAGCATCAACTGTCCCGGAGTTAAGCAGGGAAAGGGTGCACAGGCAGAATGTGATTATGCAGGGTATAATCAGAGGAATCCACCTAACCCATATTCTAACACGTATAATCCTGCCATAAGAAATCATCCAAATTTCGGATGGACAGGCCAGTCCAACCAGCAGGAACAACCGAGATATCAACAACAGCAGGGAGGACACTACCAGAGGCAACCTCAGCAGCATTATAAATAAGTTGTTCCACCAAAGGAAGATATCGAGCCAGATATGAAGACGATGATGATGCAGTTCATGAAACAGACACAAGCATCAATTAAAAGTCTGGAAACACAAGTCCACCAATTAGTTGCATCTACGTCAAAAGGGAAGGGAATAATGCCAAGCAACATAGAGCCAAATCCAAAGGGCGATTTTATGGCAATCACCCTGAGATCTGGTAAGCAAACTCAACCCATTATACCAACTGATGAAAATGCTGAATGCGCAGAAACATCCGAAGAAATTGAAGAAGAGAAGGAACTGACTGTTCCTATTCAAGAAGAAACCAGGAAGACAAAATCTACCCTTGAGCAGAATCAGGAGGAAAACGGAAAGATGTACAAGCCACCTCCGCCGTACGTTCCGCCTGTGCCATATCCAACGCGGTTGATCAACAAGAAGCTGGAAGAACAAAATTCTAAGGTGTTAGACACCTTAAGGAAGTTGCACATCAACATTCTGTTCGTCGAACCACTTGCACAGATTCCGCGTATGCAAAATTCTTGAAAGATCTCCCGTCGAACAAGAAAAAGCTGGAAAACATATCCATGATCCAACTCAACAGAGATTGTTCTTCAATACTCCAAAACAAGCAGCACTTACCGAAAAAGCTAAAAGATCCAGGGAGTTTTTCTATATATGTGACCTAGGAGCTAGCATAAACCTGATGCCTTATTCTGTATATGCTAAACTTGGATTAGGAGAACCCCAGCCTACTCGTATGTCAATTCAGTTGGCCGATCGATCAGTATGTTACCCTAGGCGAGTGGTAGAAGATGTGTTGGTAAAAGTAGGAAAATTCATCTTACCTGTTGATTTTATCATAATGGACATAGATGAAGACCTGCATGTTCCTATTATCCTAGGTCGACCATTTTTAGCCACGGGTAGAGCATTGATAGACGTGGGAGAGGGACAACTATTCTTAAGGATTAATGGGGAGGAAGTCATTTTCAAAATGAACGAGGCAATGAGACGAGCTAACAATAATGATGACACATATTGTTTCTTGGATGAGTTTCAAAGTCTTTCTACTTTGCAGGAACAGGACACTCTAGAGACTCTATTGGGAGAAGAAGTGAACTTATGTGAAGGAACAGGCTGTTCCATTGAATCCAACTTACCTACACCTCATTTCGATCCTACTGTTCCTACTCATCAAGACCCACCGGAGATACCAACTGTGCCAGTGTCTAAACCAGAATTGAAACCGTTACCTGCACACCTCGAGTATGCCTTCCTAGAGCCACCCAGCGGGAGTCCAGTTATTATATCCTCAAAGTTAACTCCTGATCAGAAAGTGCAACTCATGGAAGTTCTGCGAAGGAACAAGGATGCAATCACATGGAAAATTGATGATATCAAAGGTATCAGTCCGGCAATCTGTGTCCACAAAATCTTGATGGAGAAGGAGGTTGTGCGAAAGGAGGTGATCAAGCTTCTGGATGCCGGCATTATTTACCCCATTTCTGATAGTGTGTGGACCATCCCTGTTCACATTGTACCAAAGAAGGGAGGAACAACCGTAGTCCTCAATGAGAAAGACGAGTTGGTGCCCACGAGAACAATAACAGGATGGCGAGTTTGTGTGGATTACAGAAAGCTCAACGAAGCCACAAGGAAGGATCACTTTCCTTTGCCCTTCATTGACCAGATGTTAGAACGGTTAGCTGGGTATGCATTCTATTATTTCCTTGACGGTTACTTGGGGTACAATCAGATTGCAATTCACTGTGAGGATCAGGAAAAGACAACGTTCACATGTCCATATGGGACCTATGCCTACAGGCGCATGCCGTTCGAACTGTGCAACGCTCCAGCCACATTTCAAAGATGCATGATGTCTATATTTCATGATATGGTGGAGCGAACTGTAGAAATATTCATGGACGAATTCTCTGTTTATGGAAACTCTTTTGAGAGCTGTTTAAACAACCTCGAAGCCGTGCTTGTGCGATGCAAGGAGACCCACTTGGTTTTGAATTGGGAGAAACGCCACTTCATGGTTACAGGTGGAGTTGTTCTCGGGCATAAAATTTCAGAAAAGGGGATGGAAGTGGACAAAGCGAAGGTGGAAGTGATAGAAAAGCTGGCTGTTCCAGCCAATGTAAAAGATGTGCGAAGTTTTCTGGGGCACGCAGGGTTTTACCGCAGGTTTATCAAAGATTTTTCAAAGATTGCGCTACCCTTGTCAGCATTACTTCATAAGGATGCGGAATTTTCTTTTGATGCAAGCTGTTTAAAGGCGTTCGAACTGTTGAAAAGCAAGTTGATCAACTCGCCTATACTGGCAGGACCCGACTGGGAATAGCCTTTTGAGATGATGTGTGACGCAAGTGATACATGTGTGGGAGCTGTTCTAGGGCAGAGGGTTGATAAGAAATTTCGGCCTATCTATTATGCAAGCAAAACATTAACCGAGACCCAGCAGAATTACACCACGACAGAAAAAGAGCTCCTCGCAGTTGTGTATGCTTTCGACAAATTTTGCCCTTACTTGGTGCTATCAAAAGTCATTGTTCACACAGACCATGCTGCACTGCACTACCTGTTCGCTAAGAAGGATGCAAAACCAAGGCTAATACGGTGGTTGCTTTTACTTCAAAAGTTCGATCTCGAAATTAGGGATAAGAAGGGAACGGACAATGTAGCAGCGGATCATTTGTCAAGAATTCCTCACCAATGCAACCAGCAAGAACAGCCTGAGATTTTGGAGAGTTTTCCAGACGAACATCTTTATATTGCACAGCCTACTCCGTGGTTTGCTGACATTGCCAATTATCTAGCCAGTTCACTTAAGCCTCACAACCTGTCCACTAATCAAAGGAGGAAGTTCTATGCTGAAATTAAATATTATTTCTGGGAGGACCCCTATCTTTTCAGGTTGTGCGCCGACCAAATTATTCGAAGATGTATATCTCAAGAGGAGGGACAGGCTGTTCTAAGCCATTGTCATGACCGAGAAGCTAGAGGACACCATAGTGCTAGCAGAACTACGGCAAAAGTACTTCAATCAGGTTTTTTCTGGCCAACACTCTTTAAAGATGCCAATCTGTTCGTTCGCACTTTCAATGAGTGCCAACGAACAGGCAATATCTCAGCTAGAAATGCCATGCCCCTCAACAACATAGTTGTTTGTGAAATTTTTGATATATGGAGCATCAATTTTATGGGTCCATTCCCTACATCTTTTGGGCATAAATATATCTTAGTAGCTGTTGATTATGTGAGCAAGTGGGTTGAAGCAATGGCTAGTCCCACCAATGATGCCCGTGTGGTTGTAAAATTCCTGAAAAGGCTGTTTGCCTGATTCGGTGTCCCACGAGCGATCATTAGTGATCAAGGAACCCACTTTTGCAATGCCAAATTTGAGAAGCTGATGGGCAAGCTTGGAGTCTCTCACATAATTGCCACACCTTACCATCCACAAACAAGTGGACAGGTGGAGATTTCCAATCGTGAAATCAAAAGAATTCTAGAAAAAACTGTTGGCAGTTCTAGGAGAGACTGGGCAAACAAGTTTGACGATGCTCTTTGGGCATATAGGACGGCCTATAAAACACCAATCGGAATGTCTCCGTTTAGATTGTTATACGGAAAGTCTTGTCACTTGCCGGTTGAAATGGAACACAGGGCCTTTTGGGCGTTAACTTTCTTAAATTTTGAGCAACAGGCTGTGGAAGACTAATAAAGACTTCAACTCTGTAACATGGAGGAGTTCAGACTGTTTTCATATGAGAATGCGGTGAATTACAAAGACAAGACCAAGATGTGGCACGATAGAAAAATCCAGATAAAGACATTTCACGAAGGACAATGGGTTCTCTTGTACAATTCGATACTCAGATTGTTTCCTGGGAAGCTTAAATCAAGATGGACGGGGCCTTATCTGGTAAACAAGGTGTTTGGTCATGGTGCAGTTGAAATTGGCAAGGAGGGTCAGGAACCTTTTAAGGTGAATGGGCAAAGATTGAAACCCTATCTAGAGAACGATCACACAAGGAAGATCGATACAGTTCACTTCCAAGACCCCCCAAGCCAGTAGAAGCACAAACAGGGTGTTCGCTACAAACATCAATTGTAGCACAAGTAACTTTGCATTTAAATTAGTTTGCATTTCAAATTTTGTTAAATTTTGTTAAAGGTAGTTTATATCCATTTTGTGTCGCGCAATGGTCCGTATTATGTGTCTCCAACGCAGGCAAAGATGTAAAACTTACACCTTTCCACAAGGGTTAAGTTTTACGTGTTTACTTGTTCAAATAGGGGGATGATGTACCTTTCTGTGGAAAGGCTATCCTTGGAAACTGGGAGGGCGAACTAAAAGTCTGAAAAAGTGAAATGTCTCATCATAGGTCACTAGGTACTTCTTTCACATGATCTCCTTTCCTTGATACAATCCAACGGATAGGGGAGTCATAAATTCAAATTTTGAAGCGTGACCGTTCATCGCCCTAGGGTCTCTTCGGAGAAACGCGCCTTTTGCCAACCACTTGTACAGGTGGCGTCCTTTGGACCGCTCTCATAAAGGCGGTTTGGCAACAGGACATTTCATTTCCTCTCCCTACTTAAGGAGACCGACCAAAAATACGGCCCCTCGTTCGACTTGTATGATTTTCACACTTTTATTTCACGGTTCACCACATGCTCTGTGCTCTTTATCATTGGGAAACCCTATTTAGACTTGAGCACAGGATGAGAACTCGTGGTTCTGGAAAGCAGGTAAAAGTCGAAGGATCGACGAAGAAAGAAAGGGCTAAGGGAAAAATGACGGGAACAAGCTCAGTTACTTTCGTCCCTGACAAAAAATTGGTGAAAAAGCTATCTCAGTTGAAAGATGCAGCAGTACAGACATACTACGAGGAACTTGCACAACTTGAATTCGGGGCTGTGAGAACAGTTTGCTGGGAGACCTTGAAGAAGCTCAAACTAGACGTACGTGTGCGGAGACTCATGGAGGCAGGCCATTTCAGCTGCTTCTTTGAAATAGCGGAGCCGGCATACAAAGAACTCACGCTGGAATTCCTGGCTACGTTTAAGCACCATTCCGAGATTACTGACCCGGACGAGGAAGGCAAGTTTAGTTTTAGGCTAATGACTCACACCCAGCGGCCTTCATTGAACATGTTCAACAGTCTATTGGGTACCACGGATGACGATGACCTTGAGTCGAAAAGTTACAAGGAGGCATTCACTCAAACCCCTGATGTATTTGACCCACAGGCTTTCTGGCAATCTATTTCGAACCAGCCGAGGTATGACGGTAGTGTTTCCAAGGCTTCAAATATTGATGACTATGCCGTCTGGTACCTCCATAAGCTGGTCTCTGGCACCATCTTTACCCGTGAAAATCAGGCCACTATTCCCCATGCCGACCTTACGGCTTTGTGGAGTATGACAACTGGGCCCAGAATGAATCTAGGCTATTGGTTTGGGGAGTACATTGCCAACTTTGGGAAGAAGAATTCCTCGGTCATTTGTTATGGGAGCATCGTGACTCGGATTACAGCAGAAATTGGAGTCTTTAAGCTAGAGGACCGCACCCGGCTCACTGTTGTAAACCACCCTGACCAGATTGATTTAAGGAGTTTACAGAGCATGTGTTTTGGGAAAATGGTGAATGGGAAGTGGGTCTGGATGGCAGACTTTGTTGAATCAAGGAGAGTCGAAAGCCGAAAAAGGAAGAGTGAACCTACTGTCTCTGTCTCCTCTGAGTCCGAGCAAGTTGAGCACGAAAAAGATCTTGCCTTTTACATGAAATGTGCAAAGCTCACCAATGATGATATTGTCTGTAAGTTTAATGCCCTGTTTACGCAGAATGTAGCTAACCGCGACCAGATCCATGCCCTGGACCATAAAACTGCTATTCTACAAAGTGAGGTGGATATGCTGAAGCACCTCTGTGTAGAAGAGCATGGGCGGGAAAGTCCTTCGGGTGCTTCGGTCAAAAGTCCGGTAAGAGCGAAATCTGCTGCCCCTGAAACCCATGCCGCTACCTCCTCAAAAGGGGATGGTACTGCTCCTGCTAAGGATCGATAGGTTGAGTCCTCTCGTTCCCCTCTTGTCTAAACCATCACACTTGTCGCTATCCAAGCCTCCGGTAACACTTATAACCCTTCTTTACATTTATTGTTGCACTCCAATGCGATCATGTTATGATTCATTTTCTCCCGTTTTGGTGTAACATTGGGGACAATGTTGACTTTAATTTGGGGGTGGGATGTATGCGTTTAAACTACAAAATTTTTGTGCATAACATGATAAAAAGATGAAACATGCTGCTGTTATAAACTGATATGTTTAGCAAATTTCCCTCCAATAAATCTCGACGTCCGCTTTAAGCATTTTGTCTGTTATTTGTTTTCTTGTAATTATCTCATTCTCTTGTCTAACTCCTAGCTGTTAGTGCTTTTGTGATTGCGAAATGAGGTAATAGCTTTGTGAAATTATTTGAACTCCCAAATCATGAAGTTCTAAAATTTTTTAAGTTTTAAATCAATCTTCACTTAAAGAATCTCCTGCTCCAATGCAAAAGCCCTAAAATGTGAGAACTTGAGCCTATGTTAGTATGAAAATGCATTGTTTCTTCATGAGAGGGCTAGTGCATATTGTCCTTAGGTAGGTATTGCTTTGGCTGCCTGGTCAAAATGGTAAATTTGTGGAAGAACATAGGAGGAAAAAGGCATTTAGATCCCAATTTCACTCCACAAAAAGCCTACTCGTGCTTTGCACCCACATTTTTAGGATACCCAACTTGAGCCATAGCCTTTTCTTTCTTAAACACTACGTAATGAAACCAATTCCCTTCACTGAAATCCCAAAATACCTTGAATTTGTCTCATGCCTCAGTACAAGCTGCGCGAGTTAAGGAAAATTACAAATTTTAAGAAATCCTGAGTGGATAAAAATAAATTTGTTGAAATGGTGACATCTGAGGAATGATGATTGAGTGAAATTTTGTTGTATGCTCAGAACATATGTTCATATCTTGAGCCTGAAATGAAATGTTTAAATTGGTTGTCTCTTGTGTGTTTGAAGTTTAGGTTGGCCAATGATGCAAAACAAACTGTGCAAAGTAATAAAGTGAAACAAGTTCACTAAATGTTTAAAATGTAATTAAGTTGAGTCGCTTGGCATGTGGACATAATTCTTACACTAAATAGCCGTTCATTTCCATACCCTGGCCTTAGCTTAACGTTACAACCTATGTGTAAGACCTTTAGACTATGTTCCGGAAACTTTTGATCCATCGAGATAGGGCCAAAAAGCAATGTCATAACCTAGCGATGATTGTTCTAAGCTGAGGAGTGATGATCCCTTCCCTTATTGCAAAAAGGCCATTTGAGAGTGAGTGAATCCTCCTGAACTTAGTGAGGCTTGGAGCAATGTAGGTGGTTTAAATGATGATTGAGGTTCAATTTGAAGCTTTGAGGAACTTCATAAGAAAGGGATAAAAAAATTTAACTCTAGCGAAAAAACCTCATTAGCAATCATGATCTGCTCAAAAAGTCTTCTGTCGTAAACTCTTTCTGTTTGAATCATTTTTCTAAATCTGTTTCGCCCGTTCATCTTTGCTCGATAAATATTCATCCATTATTCATACCTAATCCCTTATGATGTTATTCTTATCTCTTTGTTTACTTGAGGACAAGTAAGGATTTTATTTGGGGGTATTTGTTAGGCATGAATATGACTGCAATTAAACAGCATGTTAATAACAATTTGTGAGTGTTTTAGGCGAAATATTCCTAAATAAAGAGAACTTAAAAGTGTTTTATGCAGATTTGTATTGATTAAGTCAAAGGGCTACCACACAGCCTGTTTTGCAACGAACCTTGAGGAGAAGAGCAACTTTTGATCCAGCGGATCTCCGCTGCATACCTGATGACGGATAGCGACTGGACAAGTGGCAGGAGCGGCGTGGCAGTGGCAGCAGGCGAAGGAAAGGCTGAAAGCAACATGATGAAAAGATGGATCACCCCCTTGAGTGTTCAAGGGTCAATTTAGAATTAATCATTTCCTAGTATATTAGCTATAGAAAACAATCTTTTGTAATATTTTGGTGGTACGGCTCGGATTTCTTCCTTTATATAGATGTAGTGGAGGGAAGGAGGCGATACACCTTTTGACTTCGGATAATAGTTTAACTAGAATTTTTGGCTTCTTTGAGAGAGAGGAAGCTCTCTAAGGAAGATGACTCCATCTATAGAGGTTCGTGGAACTAACTCAGGCTGTTCACTCTATACCATGAGTGAGTAGTCATTTTGAATGGGTTTGGCCAGTTAGGGCCGATTATGTAAGTCTTCTATTATCTTATTTATGAATGAATGGTGATATATTATGTTGTGCTTGATAAATCTTTAACTCCATTGCTTAAGGCATGTATGTTAGTGTTATATGCATGATAGGAAACTGCTTTCATCTTCACGGAACTATTTGTCAAGCATTCAACCCCGAAACAGAGATGTCAGCAGGTTGTATCAAGGGTTTTCTTAATAGAAATGTCGTTTTGATCGTAATGCAAGAAAGAACCAACTTTAGGGACGCTTAAGGTTATAGTACGTCTTAGAATCTTAAGAACATACGAGAGTTGACTTAAGTGAGTATTAAAGCAGAGACCTTGACTTCACTTTACGTCATTCATGAATAAATAGGGTGTATAGAGACTGAAAGTAACCTGTTCCGCTGTGCTTGACCTGTTCTACCTTTTACCATCATTAAGTACTTCTTTTAATCAACTAAAATCATTGACTCTGTTACTGTTTGAACAACATCTCTCAATCTACAGAATACACACACCACGAACACCCTGTTCTATAAAGTATTTCTCATAAACTTTGGTCCTCAATCCCTGTGGATACGATACTTGACTTATCACTTTATTACTTGTATATAGTACACTTGCTAGAGTCCATTCAGGAGACAACAATTAGCCGAGACGACGACGAAACGATTCCTTCTCTTTTTTTGTCTGTGTGTAGGTCGAAATTCCTGGGGTTAGGGAGTCTATTTATAGACTTCTCTAAACCCTAATCCCAGTTGTGTTAGGTAATTAAATAATTGGAATCTTATTCGGAATAGGATTCCTAATTAGATAATTAAATAAACACTTTACTATTATCTAAATAATAACTAATTATATCTAGATAATTATTATTAATCAAATTAATAATTAATTAATGTTAGAGATAATTAATTAGAGTTTCAATCACATAAAAACTTCTAATTAATATTATCAGATAATCTTTTAATTTAATTCATAACCATAATCAAATTATAATTATTAATCAAATTAATTTATCCCCTAATTAACATATAAATTTCGGTCTCCTATATTGTGTCTCACTAATTACATTTTTGTCCTCCGATTCCAAGTCCCATATGCGACCCATTAGGTTCTTTATTGCCACTAGCCGTATATATCCTTTGAAATTATTCATCACGATTAATTCCAACATATATATAACGGAATACCGTCATGAGCTGTTACTAGCAGAACCTATGATATTCCCCCAGAGCAATTAAGAAGTCAGGTTGATAACTGACGTTAACCTTTCTGCATTAGATACAGTATAATACGATCCTTCATCAACTATATCATGTCGGTCAATTCCTTATAACCATGGAACGTGTCAAGGTTACATATAACGAAGAGTCCGGTTTTACTTGTACAGGTTGAATTCACTCTGAAAAGATAAGTTAAGTGAAATGTTCATTTCTACTCTTAACTTTATCACCTTGCAAGGATTTCAGTCAATTCACCACAAGCGGCCATTTTGATATATCTCCCACTTATCGGGAGTGACGAATGCTCAATCTGACATTAACTATTCTGCAATTACATTGTGTGATACCCAACCCTGCTCTCACACACCCCAGGCTCTCACCTGTTGGATCGTGCTCGCACAGAATCAAAGTATCAGACTCCATAATCCAGAATCACTAATTAACGAATGTTTGAGTCTAAGGATTAGTTATACCTACTAATACCAATGAGATGAACAGTTGACACATTAGATAAATCAATCCATTCTGTTATCTCAAGTCGGATCCCAATCCTAATGAACTCCTTCATTGTATCCATGTAACTGTCTAAATATCTGAATATCTAAAGCTTGTGAGATCAGCTTTCTGTCTCGACAGAAAACACTGTTGCATGCAAGTCTCAATAGTAATATGCCAACCCCTATAACAAATTACTTGACTTGGGTTTCTTTAAGTCTATTGGTCTATTATAAAGTACAGTCTCACTTCATGCTTGTATGAACACTTTATAACTACTTAAATAAACTTAGGGTTACTTTCTTTATGAAAGATTTGTGCCTTTATATATAGTTACATTTTAATGCTGTATATCTGATTAAACAAATGATCAAATAAACAATTTATTCATTAATATTAATATCCTAAAACAATTGTCTTTAGGACACTAAACTCCAACATTCTCCCACTTGGACTAAAGCCAATTGTTTCTGAAACTAATACCAGAAGAACTAAGATGTTTATCGTGAGATCTTTGTGGTAATGTCTTGGTCAACGGATCTGAAACGTTGTCCTTAGTAGGAACCTTTTCTATTCTCACATCTCCCCTGGCTATGATCTCCCTAATGAGATGATATCGCTTGAGATAATGTTTGGATGCATTATGAGGCCGTGGTTCCTTTGCTTGTGCAATGGCTCCATTGTTATCACAGTACAGAGTAATGGGATTCACAATGTTAGGCACCACTCCTAGTTCTGTTATGAACTTCCTAATCCAAACAGCCTCCTTTGCCGCTTCTGCAGCTGCGATGTACTCTGATTCAGTCGACGAGAAAGCAACACTTCCTTGCTTGGAACTCTTCCAACTAACTGAACCTCCATTCAGGATAAACTGGTATCCTGATTGGGATCTATAATCATTTTCATCAGTCAAATGACTAGCATCTGAATATCCTTCAATTTTCAATTCTCCGTGTCCATATATGAGGAACATGTCTTTAGTTCTTCTAAGATACTTAAGAATGTTCTTGACAGCAATCCAGTGATCAAATCTTGGATTCCCTTAATATCGGCTCGTCATACTCAATGCGAACGCCACATCAGGTCTAGTGCAAAGCATGGCATACATGATCGAACCAACCGCACTGGAGTAAGGAATTACAGCCATGCGATACTTATCACTGTCCGTTTTAGGACATTGATCATTTGATAACTTGACACCATGGACCATTGGTAAGTTACCTCTTTTCGATTCATCCATGTCAAAACGCTTTAGGACTTTGTCAATATATGTAGACTGGGATAGTCCGAGCAGTCTCTTCGATCTACCCCGATAGATCTTAATCCCTAAGATATAGGCTGCTGCTCCCAAGTCTTTCATGGAGAAATTACCCGATAACCAAACTTTTACTGATTGCAACATTGCAACATCGTTTCCCATAAGTAGTATATCATCAACATATAGTACTAAGAAAACGACTGAGCTCCCACTTGTCTTCTTGTAAACACAAGCCTCTTTTGAGTTTTGTTCGAAACCAAATTGTTTTATGGTTTCATCAAAACGTTTGTTCTAGCTTCTAGATGCTTGCTTGAGTCCATAAATGGACCTTTAAAGTTTGCAAACCATGGTTGCATCCTTCGATGTGAAACCTTCAGGTTGCATCATGTATACATCCTCAAGCAGGTTTCCATTTAGGAAAGCTATTTTCACATCCATTTGCCAAATCTCATAGTCAAAATGAGCGGCAATTGCAAGCAATATTTTGATGGATTTGAACATGGCTACTGGAGAGAAAGTCTCGTCATAGTCAACTCCTTTCTTTTGACGATATCCTTTCGCTACTAACCTAGCTTTGTAGGTACCAACCTTTCCATCCATGCCCGTCTTCTTCTTGAAGATCCACCTGCACCCAATGGGTTTTATCCCTTCGGGTGGATCAACCAAAGTCCACACTTGGTTAGTATACATGGAGTCATTTCAGAATTCATGGCTTCAAGCCATGCTTTAGATTCTGGCTAGCAAGAGCTTCTTCGTAGGTTTCGGGTTCATCATCTAACACGGGAACCAGTTCGTTATCTCCCACTAGAAAACCATATCTAACTGGGAGTTCACGAACTCTTTGAGACCTACGAGTGGGATATGACACTTGTGTTTCATCTAGTGAAACGGGTTCGGGTTCAACTTCTTCTGCGTTTTCAACATGTGATTCCTCTTGAACTTCCTCAAGTTCAATTACGCTTCCATTTTGTGTCTCTTCCAGAAACTCTTTCTCTAGAAACACTGCGTGTTTGGATACTATTACTTTTTGATCATCTGGATGATAAAAGTAATATCCCACAGGTTCCTTTGGGTATCCAATGAAGAAACACTTGTCAGATTTGGGATCTAATTTATCTGACACAATACATTTGACGTATGCTGAAGATCCCTATATTCTCATGAAGGAGAAGATGGGTTTTCTACCAACGAACAGTTCGAATGGTGTGGAACTGGCGGATTTGGTTAGAACTCGGTTTAAGGTAAATAGGACAGTTTCTAAGGCATAGCCCCAGAATGATTTTGGAAGAGAAGCGGTGCTCATCATGGATCGTACCATATCTAATAAGGTGCGATTTCTCCTTTCTGATACACCATTGTGTTGTGGTGTATAAGGAGGCGTCCATTGTGAGCATATTCCACATTCATTTAGATAATTCATAAATTCTTCAGAAAGATATTCTCCACCTCGATCAGATCGAAGTATCTTAATAGTCTTTCCTGTTTGATTCTCAACTTCATTCTTAAAGCATTTGAATCTCTCAAAAGCTTCTGACTTGTGCTTCATCAAATAGATATAACCATATCTAGTATGATCATCTATGAAGCTAATGAAGTATCTGAATCCTCCTCTTGCTTGGACTGACATAGGACCACATACATCTGAATGTATTAATCCTAGAGTGTCTGATACACGCTGACCTTTATTGCTAAAGGGTGTCTTTGTCATTTTTCCTTTTAAACATGACTCACATGTTCCCATTGATTCACAATCAATTGAGTTTATAAGCCCATCTTGATGTAGCTTAAGCATGCGTCTCTGGTTTATATGGCCTAAACGACAATGCCACAAGTAAGTTGAATTATCTAGTCTAAGTCTTTTGGTATTAATTATGAAAGCAGAAACTTTATCATTCAAAATATAAATCCCATTTAATGATATTCCTGACAAAATAGAAAATATTACTTCTATAAAACTCACAACCATTGTTCTTAATTGAAACATGAAAGCCATCATCAACTAGACAGCTAATAGAAATAATGTTACGAGACATCTCTGGAACATACAAACAGTTCCTTAATTCTATTACAAGTCCCGATGGTAGATGTAGATCATAATCTCCAATCGCGAGTGCGACAACCCTTGCACCATTTCCAACTCGCAAGTTTATGTCTCATTTCTTTAATTCCCTAGTCCGTTTTAGTTCCTGTATATTCATACAAATATGAGATCCAAATCCGGTATCCAATACCCAAGATTCAGACTGCGAAATTGAGTTAATTTCAATATAGAACATACCAGAAGTTGAAGCACCGTTCTTTCCCTTCTTGAGAGAAGCTAGGTACTCCTTGCAATTTCTCCTCCAATGCCCATCTTTACCACAGAAGTGGCATTCCCCTTTGGGCTTCTTGACTTGCTTTCCTTTGGCCTGGGCTGTCTTGCCTCCCTTGTTCTTCTTGGGATATTTCGGATTGGGAAAATTCCCCTTCACCTTCTTTGATCCCTCAATCACAAGAGCATTTACCACCTTATCTTTCTTCAGGTTCGGCTCAACAGTCTTGAGCATATTAGCAAGCTCTTCAAGAGAGGTATGTAAGTCATTCATCTGGTAATTCATAGTGAACTGCGAATAACTTTCTGGGAGGGATGTAAGAAGTAAGTCGACACTTAGTTCATGATCCATCGTGAAGCCAATACTAGAAAGTTTGGTGATATACCCAATCATCTTGACACAATGTGTCATAACAGATGTGCCCTCTTGCATCCTGCAGCGAAACAACAGTTTTGATATCTCAAAACGTTCACAACGAGTCTGTTTCCCGAACAGCTCTTTCAAGTGCATGACAATAGAATAGGCATCCAACTCCTCATGTTGCCTTTGCAGATCTGGTGTCATCGATGCAAGTATGATGCACCCGGCGTGTTCATCATCGAATTTATGCTTCTGATAGGCATCAATCTCTTTAATGGATGCATCATCAGTCGGAAGAGCGGGTATCGATGTATCCAATACATACCCTATCTTTTCGAACTTCAAAACAATTTTGAGGTTACGAAACCAGTCAGCGAAGTTTGAACCATTCAACTTGTTATCGGTAAGGATATTTCTTAGATCGGTTTTCGACATGATTGTTTTTAGAGTACGATTTGTTAATAACCTGAGAGTGAGAAAAGTGACGGATGTTATTCATTTGTTTAATTCATTTACAATTTAAATACGTTGGACTTTTATGTTTTTAAATTGCTCCCACTATTTTACCAAATTAATAACCCTCTTATATTAATTCGAAGGATATTCACAGATATCTTAGTGAGCTAGAATCCTAACTCCTGAAATTTCACCTTGAGTTTGCTTAACAAGCTAGTTTCATTCATTAGGTAGATTCATGTAATCAATCACATCAAGTATGTGACTTCTAGGTTGTTGGGTTACTAACCACATTAGTAACTGATATGTGTCGTCTATCAATCCCAACCATATTGCCCATTAGGTTAGAACAACATGAGTTTGCTCATCCAATTATTCTAGCCTAATTTAAGCATTACCCCATATTCGTGAAAACGATTTTTCGATAATTCATGTGTTACCATAAGACCCCGAGCTTGAGTTTGCTCAACAACCCAAAGGCCCCCAGTACTGCCGGCTGAACTATAATATTAGGGAGGGGCAACCGATTTTAATAACTTGCTTATTTACTTAACTTTTGATTAGTGAGGGATTTCATTTAAGTCTCATAATCTAACCTAGTCTTGATTTGCTTTAGCATATATCAGACATTCATACATTCAACATTGACAATTATTGACATATCTCTAAGTTTATTCCGTTGAGCCAGAAACGGAATAAAGGGTCGCCCTAGGGAAATACTAACTATTGCATATTTCTCTTTGGGTCCTCCGTCTTCTCATTGGCGCCTTGAATTACAACAATATTCAATTTCAAAGAAACTTCAATTTACTTGAAGGGATTTGGATGAGAAGAGAAATACAATAGAGAGTAAGAGAAGGCAGGACACGCAGGTCCTATTTAAAATACCAAAAGACTGAATAACTATTATAGAGGGTCTAATATGTCCATAACGCCAAACATGAAAAAACTCAATTAAATTAAATTAAATTGGTTGATTACACAAACTATTTGTGTAATATTTTTAGTTAATCAAATTAACAACTTAATTAATTTTACATCCAATTTTATTCTTGTCAATTTTGTATCCTTTATATTTAATCAAATTGTAGCAAGTACATATTAGATTAATATAACATGTACAAAATCAGTATTATGCATACCCTAATTAATTCGTATAATTCATTTAATGCTTTGAATTACTTATATCAAATATTTAGGTAAAACAAACTTTTAAATAAATTGATTTTGATAATCAAAACAAATTATTATATTCTGAAACATATATATATATATATTTAAAATGGGTCCTTTTTAAAACACTTTTAAAATAAATTTAATTGCAAAAATAGAGTGTTTTAATAAAATAACGAAATAAAAATAAATTCCGTACTTTCGGTTAATTTTCCTTATTTTTGATTAATTTAGAAAATAAAACGTCAAGCTAACTCGGCTTTCGAGAATAGTATTTCAGGTACGAGCAAGGAGTGAAAATCCACCGACATACGCGGGGCGTACCACCCTTCACGCGGGGCATGGAACACTTGGTCAGAAATAATTGTTCAATCCACAGGCACCACGTAGGATCTAGTCACCGATACGCAGGGCGTATCAACCACCACGCGAGGCGTGTGACACATGTCAGAAATGATAAGCCTAATCCTGAAAGTCAGACTGCATGGTCTCCCAGAGTCAACTGCTCCTACGCGGGGCGTGTAAGGAAGTTCTTCGACCTAAAAGACTCAAAGACTTATTTACGCGAGGCGTGCTTCGGCTACGCGTGGCGTAAAGGACCCAATTCAAGCAATAAAATCTCAGAAACTCAACCACGCGAGGTGCACCCCAGTCTACGCGGGGCGTGGTTGAGACAACAAGATCTGGATTTGGTCCACATGCAGGAGATTTCTGACGGAATGGGAAAATATGCAGGGCGTACTCCACCATACGCGAGGCGTGTCATGGGAAATCTGCAGAAAATCATGTTCCTCCATGCTTGTATCTTATGAAATCACAATTCTACCCTAGCTTGATGTGTATAAATAAGAGTGACTAGCACTCATTTAGACACATCTTGATAGGAAGCTTTTGATATACAATTCTTAATATAGTTTAAGCTTTTGTTATAGTTTGAGATTTCAATTTACATAGCAATTCTCTATCACTTTGAGAGCTTGTTCGTTGATTCCGGCATTCCGTCAAAGTTCCGTTCCACCTCCGTTCACCAAGCTCGAAAGTTCCACCTCCAAGTCCTAAGAGACGGCCTTGAGTCTGGTTAGCTAGTTCCGAGGGTGGATTCTTCCCTTTTCACTTGCTAATTAGCTTGTACTCTTCCTATGTACTAGGCTTGGTTGTATGTCATATTTACATTCTCCATATTTATAATTTATGATTCATAATCTCTTTTTCTATATATGTGTTAATGTTTGTTACTTGTTTTGATACTCGTAATTGATTATTGTGTAGGAGAACGCGATTTCCGACGCCATTCGGGCTATCTTTAGGGATTCATATAGGTGTTACCTTACCGGAAGTGACGCTCCGAAAACCGTAGGAATTGACAAACCACGGAACTTACAAGCCCTAATTTCTGGTCCCAAGCATTAGACACGACTTGACTAGGAACCACGTAGTCTAAGTACTTCACGGGTCGGTCACACTACACGTAGTCGTCATTGCAAGAGTAAATCATTAACCGTTTATATATTGAGAGTCATTGTTTGTCATATTTATAACTTATCGTCTTCCATATCATTTCGTAGAGTTTTGTTATATAAATTTGTCTCACCCGTAGTTAGGAGTAGTTTGTAGTTGTTCGCCGAATCAACTCAAAGTATTCACCACTTAGATAACATATAAAACTGAGTCGTTTAATACTTGTAGTTATAAATCCCGTGGATTCGATACCCGGTCTTAACCGGATTATTACTTGATACGACGGGGTACACTTGCCCCTAAGTAGTGACGTCTAGTAGAGATAGAGCATTTATAAGGATCACATCCATAGTCGTAACGCACTTATCATAATACACTTTTAGTCGTCATAGAAACTCTACCGTACGCTAGACCGCCCCATCACTAACCGATTAATTAATTAACCTAATAATAAATTTATTCAATCCGATTTTGGTCGTTTTATTTTCTTTAAGACTCGTACAATACATCTTCCGCATTTAACTTACTTTTTTGCGACCGAGTGATCAAATGATTACATTTTACGCAAGTTCAGAGGGCTAACTGAATATTTTATGCAAGTTCAGGGGGCTATCGGGATACTTTGAAAGTTCAAGGGGTCAATCATGCTTTTTGGACAAGTTCAGGAGCAAATGATGTATTAAGCCTTTATTTAACTAAAACTAACGCACATAGAATTTAAATGAATGGTTTTAATTTATTAATAATTGACAATTTAATAAAAAAATGTTTTTGTTTATGCTCAATCCAAAAAAAGAAAAAATCATTTATAAAGCCATAAATGAATTCGGGAGAAGAAACAAATATAATTAAATTAGAACATTATAAACATTTGAATCAAAATTAAGATTTACAATTTGAAGAACATTTTTACACATAATTACCATTTTTTACTTAAATAAATACTATTTTTTTTCTTTAAAAAAATAAAACCTTATAAACATATTCTTTTAGTTACATATCACTGACCCCTGTTATTTTGAGGTCATATCTAGTATTCAGAGTTTGCCTCGATTTGGTACCGCTCTCGCGGCCCGCACCGAAACAGTGCTTTACCCCTAGATGTCCAGTCAACTGCTGCGCCTCAACGCATTTCGGGGAGAACCAGCTAGCTCTGGGTTCGAGTGGCATTTCACCCCTAACCACAACTCATCCGCTGATATGTCAGTGATAAGTATCAATTAATAAATCTAAATTTACTATTAAGTTTTTGGAATATTCAAAATTATATGAATTTAAATTAATAAATATTATTGAAAACTTTGAGAAGAATATAAAATTATTAGGTTTTTATTTTAGTAAAATATTAAATTATAAATTAATTGGTATATATTACGGATGGTTCCTGCCTTAGCAATGGCAAGATTGCTGCCGGAGGTGTTCTTCATGATGCGGGTGGCGCCTGGCTGGCCGGTTTCACCCATAACCTGGGGTTGGGTTCTTCCTTTTCGGCGGAACTTTGGGGTATCCTCTCAGGTATCAAGCTCGCTATTAGCCTGGGGGTTAGGAGGTTATCTGTGGAATCTGATAATTTGGAGGCGATCAACAGAATTTTAGATAACCAGGCTATTCGTCTTAAAAGCCAGAATCTTATCAAAGCCATTTTAAGGCTTCTCCCTTCCTTCGAGTTCTTGAAGTTCAACCACATCTACAGGGAACAAAACCGGGTTGCGGATCGCTTGGCGGAAGCTGGGCATGAGGGGATGTTAGGTGTTTCTACCCTTTCTGATCCTCCCATCTTTCTCTCATCTCTGCTGTTTGAGGATAGGATTGGGGTCAGCCTTCCTAGGTTGATCCCTGGTTAGGTTTTCTTGTTTGTTTGTTTTTTTCCTTTCCCTACCAAAAAAAAAAGAAACATATTATATAATATCCAAAATAATATTAGCAATCTAATTCTAATTTTTATTATTAAGTATTACGATCATGGATGAAAATCTCATTTTTATTAGTAAAATACTAAGAATAATTTCATTGTTTAAATATATTTGTATGTATTATAAAAGCCTATTATAATATGTGTATATGTCATTTTTTTTAATATAATTAAGGATATGATTTATTACTTTTTCTTCTTACAAAAAATATCAATTTCCTTATTTGTCATTTTACGTAAACAATTATTATCAATCACCTAAGAGGGTGTTTGATTACTCATTTTCCCCAATTTTTGCATTTTATAACTGAAAAGTAGTTTTTTTTCTTATATAAAAGCAGAGAATTCTTGTTTTTTTTTGAAAAAAACATCATTTTCTAATAGCAAACAACAAACCGTAACATCAAACAACAACAACAAACAGTAGGTAAACCAAAAAATCCCTAAGTTTTACCAAAAAACTACTACACAAACAGTCAGTCAAATCAGCTAATAAAAAAAAAGGTAATCAGCTAACAGTTAACAACTATTTGCCAAACATGACCAGCATGTGTTCATGTCTACATTGTTTTTTATTCGATAGTTATTTAAAAATCATATACTTATTTTCTAAAAAATAATTTAAAAGTTTAGTTTGTGTCTGCACCAAAAATAAAATTTTGTTGGTGTATACTTTAGTATACATTTTTTTATGGGAGAAACTTTTCTTTTTAAGAAACTTTTTTAAAAGAACTCTTTAGGAAACTTTTTTTTTTTTTGTGTTTTCCTAGTGCATTGTTCACTTAGAACTTTCTAAAGTGAACCTCGAGTAAAACCAACTTCTATATGAACCTCGAGGGAAACCGACTTCTTTGTTAACCTCGAGGGAAACCAACTTCCTAAAGTGAACCTCGGGAGGAAACCAACTTCTTAGAGTGAAAGCTCGAGGGAAACCAACTTCCTAGAGTGAATCTCAAGGGAAACTAACTTCCTATAGTGTACCTGAGGGAAAACCAACTTCTTATGGTGTACCTTAGGGGATAGTTGACGTAAACCTAGAGGATCATGAGACCATTTAATATTTTTAATGTGTGTTTTGTAAGCCAATTAAAAAGTAGAAAAGTTAGAAAGTGTCAGTATCAATCTATCGTGGAAGTTAAAATGAAGCAGTTACTTAATATGGTGGAGAACGTTGATTGGTGGAAATAACAGAAAGTTACTCCCAACATCTACAAAAGACAGAAATCACGATGAAAAAAAAACTCAACATACACTCAAGCAAAACTCTAGCAAAGTAGCTCTAGACTTCAGTAATTTAATTTTCAAAGTTCAAATTCATTCAAGCTTTCAGTGCAATTTTATTTTGTTTGTTCTTAATCATTTTTGTAAGGTCGGTATCGTTTTGATAATCGAATCCTTTGGAATTTTAGGACTCTTTATTTCTTAGGATCCTTTGTTACTCAAAAATCAGAAAGTGCACTCAAATTAATTTCATAGTTCGAGAATACTATAATTCTCTAGCACGTCCGCATTTTCCACAAAAGGGCGAAACAAAAATTGGCACGCCTAGTGGGACCGAATCATAATATCGCCAAAGAAAAATGATAAGAACAGCAAAGATTATGTAGCGGCCAACTTTAAAGAATAAGAGATTATGGCAACATGCAATGTTCTATATATGGTGGGACGGATTGAAAGGGAAAAGAATATTAGCTCTAAAGGACAATCATGGATCTCTATAGAGATCCAAAATCCATCATTCTTGGAGAGACGTTTCAGTTCCATTGAAAAGAACTTGGAAGCTCCGAGGAGCAACATGGATCAAAAGATGGATAAGATACTTCAAAAGCTATCACAGCTAGGCGTCATCAAGAATGGAGGAAACCATGGTCCTTAAGGCTCCTCAGAGTTTAATGAAGGACATGGTGTGTCCGACGATGATAAATCGCAGATTCTGCCATTGATGGAGGAGGTCATGTCAATTCCGTGTCTAAATTTCTAGAATTTATATTTTGATATTATCTAAATCTTATGATGCATTTTTCGACCAGATAAAGGCCGAATCTGTCATAGAGTCCTAAATGAAAGTTCTTTATTTTTGTCTTACGTTTCCAGGGGTTTTTGAATCGCCTTAATCGGACTCCGTGTGAAGAAGTTAGGCTGGAAACGGCATCTGTTGGTCTTTTTAGCTATCAACCGGAATTTGGTTTTTGTTTTGATTTTTTTTCTTTATTTGAGAGACATTGCTACTGGTTTACATGATAAGTTGGTCTTCTTAGGAATATAGGAAATTGAAGAAATGATAAAGTGATAAATTGAAGATAATAGATATGAGATTGAGAAAGATAAAATATGGAGGTTTCATTTAATGAGTTTGGAAGCTGATTAATGATTGAGAGATTATAACATGAATTTAGTGTATTATAGAATCTTAAGTTGAATAAATGAGATCTAAAATTTAAATTACTGTTTTATTGGTGAACTTCATTGGGTTGAGGTTTAGAATTATTGAGAGTTATATAAATGATGCTTAGAGAGATATCGATGTTAGTGATCAATGAGAAGTAAAGTGGGAGAATATATCAGAGTTCATGATTTGATGATTAAATATGAAAATTTGGTAAGCTTAAATAGTGTTTGAGGAAATAATTAAGATATTAATTTTGAGAACAAGTTTTTCTGATCTTAAGCACAGTTTGAGGTAGGAAATTAAGAGATAAATATGAAAGAAGTTATTTTTAGTTGAAGTTTGTGTGATTATGGTTTCAGTTTATATAAGGATCAAATTGAGTGTTTATAGGTCAAATAAGAAAATCGAATGATACTATAGATTTATTGACTTTTATGGGTGTAAAGATATTATTTGGAGTTTGAAAAAAAAAACATATTAGCTTGATTGATTTTGAGGAGTTAAATGGAGAATTATAAGAGTGATGTTGATCTTAAAAGTTTATGAAATGACTCTTATTGATAGGAAATTGTATCATCATAACGAGGTTTATATTGGTGATGTTGATGTTGATGATTGAAGATTATAATATAAATAATGATTGAAGTGAAAAATTATAGATACAAATATTGTTATTATGATGAAGTAAGATGATATATTGATGCAAATCATTATTCGAATTATTTGAAGTTTAAGAAAAATATTATATCATACATATTAGCGGTTCAAAAGTGATATTTTTGAAGTCTGTAGAACTTGGAGATAGGTGAAATATATTTGATATATATGCAATTGATGGAATCAATTGTGATTTAAATTTATTAAAGTGAGATTTGGTGTATGTTAGGAAGATATGAATGATATTTGAAGTTTTATTGTGGATTATGGCGATGGAATTGACTAGGTTGAAGTTTAGAGTTAGTAAGAGTTATATTTAAATGATTGTTACAAAGATATCGATATTGATAAATCATGGAGTTATTGGAAGGAAAGATTAGAATTTGTGGTCTTATGATGATTATGAGGAATCATGGTTTCAGAAGGAAATTTAGATAGATTAAAGAATATGAATTTCGTGGACGAAATTTCTTAAGGTGGGGAGAATTGTCACGTCCGTGTCTAAATTTCTAGAATTTATATTTTGATATTAGTATATATTATAATTATGGGGTATGTGATATTAATTTGGTGCTATAGAAAAAGTTTGAAGTTAATTCGATGCTTTTATGTGTAAATTAAAAGTTTAGAGTAATTTTTAAAAGATTATATAAAGATGGAGGACCAAACTGGATATTTTTTAAATTTGGGATATATATCCCAAATCTTTCCAGGAGGTGCCGCATCCATATCTCTTTTTCTTTTTATTTTTCTTCATCTTCTTCATCAGTTTCTCTTCGACCGTTTCTCCACTGTTTCTTTGATTTACGGAGATTCGACCGTCCGAATCACTCGAAATTTAAAACATAGCATCCTTATGCATAGTTTTAAGTCCTAACCGAAGAGTTTTTGAGTTTCGGAAGTGTTTAGAAGGAAAACGTCTTAGACATAATTTAGAGGCGAATCGATCGAGTGTATTGTTTTCAATTAGTAGCCAAGGTAAGTAACTATCAACTATATTTTGAGTTTTATGTATATAAATATATATATAATCCAAGAATTTTCAGAAATTGATATTTTAGGGTTATGCAAGAATTTTATAAAATTGGAGTTTTCCATGATTTTGCTTTTTATTGTGAAATTATGGTTCAAATGAAGCTATTGACTATGCTTCTATGTGAATTTCAGATTTTACTTGATTATGTTGATTTAAAGCTTAATTTGATTTATTAGCTTTGGAATTTTTATTGATTAAGGATTGATATTTTGAATAACTGTGGTTATTTTTACAAAAGAGCTAATTGAAGCCAAATAATTTATGGTTATGAAATAGTTTGGAATTTGATTGTGAAAGGAAATTTAAGTACGTTATGATTTTATGATTTTATATCCATCGAGCGTTATCCGGATCGATGGTTTTGTATTTGAAGACCATGTTCAGTGAGGGACATGACCTGGTGTACATAGTCTGAAAGACCTATTGGGTATGGCAAAGAAGTGTCGGGTAAGACCATATGGGATAGGCAATGTTAAGAGACGTCTCGATTATATATGTGGTTATGGATTGATACTTAAGGGGAGAAACTCGAGGATGGATACAATGTTTTAAGTTCATTTGAATTATGTTTTCGGTTATGATTGATTTTGATATAAGGTTTTACGTTTGATTGAATACGAGTTGGTTTGATAAAACACTTATTTGATTACAAGTTGGTTTGATAAAACATTTATTTGATTATGAATTGGTTTGATGAAACGTTTATTTGTTTTGATTCGTTTTGATAAGATGCATTATATATATATATATAAAGTTATATGAACTTAAGTTTTGAGTATATTTTATAAGGTTTTGATTAAATCCCTTTATAAATGTACATATGTAGCTATGTTAAGTAAAGTTGGTTTTTATAGCTGATAGTTTCTTATTGAGATTTTGTCTCACGTTTTTAAATGTTTTAATGTTTTTAGGTGAGAAAGTACAGGATATAGAGAAGGTTATCGACCGTTTAGGCGAGGTTTGGAAGTTGGTTGCTTATTGTTAGAACTATGGTTAGAACTTTGGTATTTCAATTGTAATATAATATAATATTATGATATTGAGATAAATTGGAGACTTCTAAGTGTTGATTATGATCTTTCTATTTCATGCCCGATGCCGATTGAGGTCGTCTAGGGTCGGGTGTGACATGTCATCTTGTAAAAGGCCGTTAATTCAACATCTATCCAAAAGTACTTCAAATTGAATGAAAAGAAAGATCAAGTTTGTGCTAATACCAAGAAAGACAATCTTTTCAAAGTGATTGGGGAACGGTTCAGAATCAAAAGCATAATCATGGCAGACAGTCTCTGTAGTTGATTGGATAGCCGCAAGATAAAAATAAGGAAGTTTAAGTTTGAAAGTCGGGAATTTCGAAAAGGTAGGATTTTGAGAATGAGCTTATTATTGAATAAATAGAATAGCCTACCTAATCAAGGGCAATAATTGTATTCAGTCAAGCCCTGAGAAAATGATTCAAAAAAAAGTATCATGGAGACGTGAGATATTCAGCCAGAAATACAGTAGGCTTTCTGGCAAGCTCATGAGCAAGGAATTGAACACGAATAGAAGTTAGTGCAGTGCGCGCGCGACGGATGAAGGTGAGATTACTTAAACTTAGTCGAAGAGCCCACTTGAACTATTCATTCATTCGTGCATCATCTAAGAGCACATTCAATAGCATCATTCGATGCATCTTCCGTATTCTATCTGTAAACAACCGAGGCAAGTCTTCTTTTCTTACCTGTGACACCCAAGCATATAACCGAAATGCGTTTACTTAGAATGCTTTCTTCAGTCTTCCTACCAAGAAAATTATAGTAAATCACATGCTCCTTAATATTTTGAAAACACTAATCCTACCTCCCATAGAGTTTCATATCATAAAGAGACAGGAGGTCATCATATCATTAGAGAGATGAGGGGCAACTATAGAAGAAATGGGAGAAACACTAGGGAAGTGTTTGGTTGACTCATTTTTCATGTAGGAATGGGAATGAGAATAACTGATTCCCATTTTATTGTTTGGTTTCATAAAAAATAGCATTGAATGGGAATCACATTCTCATACTTTTGGGAATCACTATTTCCACATCTTCTCCCATTAATCAATATTGATTCCTCCTCCAATCCCATGAATTATTACTTTTATAATAATTTACTAACTCCATATTTACACCCACGATTTATCTTCCATTTATAATTATAAAGATAATTCCTACTTAAACAAAATTCTTGTTACATACAAATTTTGAATGAATTAATTACTAGGAAATTGGTTGGATTTTTTTTTGAAAAGATTGGTTGGATTATTTAAACATGCTTAATTTGCAATGCTATCACGTTTTATTTATTGTATGTATACAATTTAAATTGAAAATTACTAATTCATATGAATCCAAATTCTATACAATTTCAATTATAAATAGGAAAAAGTATAAAAATAAACATTGTGGTTACATTTGTTTTCGATCGGCACCCTTATGGTTTAAAAATTTACAAAATGGTACATTGAGGTTCATTCCGTTAGCAAACACAGACCAAATTGACTAACGGTGTTAAAAGTCAAAGGAAAAAGAGTTAATTTTGTCCTTATATTTATTTATTTGATAAATTAACTCTCCTTATTATCTAATTATCACAAACAAATCCCAAAATAAAAAATTAAAATCAATTACACCATCTTCATCATCTCTCTTTAATTTCTTATTTTTCTTTTTCTTTCTTTCTCTCTCTTCTCTCTCTCCTATTTCTTAATTTCTCTCTTTAAAATCAATTGAATTTCCATCTCTTTCTAAATCTAATCTTTAATAACTCAATTGATACAAAAATCAATTGAAAGATTAACACAAAAATACGAAATCAGCAAAATCCAAAACGAATTTCCACAAACCCAGAAGTAATCAAAGAAAGATCTCCAATACTTCTGAGCAAAACCCCAAAACAAAAACATTATAGCTGCACAAACAAAACGAAAACCCAAAACCAGCAAAATGAAAACCCAATAACTAGCTATTAAGCCGAAAACCCCCAAAAAATTAAAGGGGAAAACAAGTAAAAATCAACAGAAAGGAAGGAACTTACTTCGATCGAAGAGGCTTGACTTTGAGATTTGGATGGGTAAAGACATTGTGAAGGCAATACGAAGAAAGTGAAGACAAAGATCGAGTCCTGGAAGAGCAAAAATCGAGTGGAAAAGAGAAATAAAACAAAAGAAAATGAAAATGGAGTGTTGAGAGACCAAAGAAAATTAGCTTACTACTAACCCAATTTTTGTTTAGAATGGTAAGTTAATTAAAGATTAGATTTAGAAAGAGATGGAAATTCAATTGATTTTAGAAAGAGAAATTAACAAAGAGGAGAGAGGGAAGAGAGAGAAAGAAGAAGAAAAATAAAAAATTAAAGAGAGATGGAGAAGATGGTGTAATTGATTTTTATTTTTTATTTTGAGGTTTGTTTGTGATAATTGGATAATAAGAAGGTTAATTTATAAAATAAATAAATATAAGGACAAAATTAACTTTTTTTCCCTTTGACTTTTAACACCGTTAGTCAATTTGGCAACCTCAAGGTACTATTTTGTAAATTTTTAAACCACAAGGGTGCCGATCGAAAACAGATGTAACCACAAGGTTTATTTTTGTACTTTTTCTTTATAAATATACTAAAATGAGATATTGGTAATAATAGTTAGTTTTGTTAAATTTTATTAATGTTGTTAAAAAAATATTTAATAAATTTAGTATTGATTTCGATTCCAATTATTATAGATCCAAACAATATTAATGGAATCTGATTCCATTTCCAGATTGAACCACACAAAATAAATAAATAAATAGTCATTCCTATTCCATCACATTCGATTTCGATTCTGTTTCCGATTTCGGAATTTAAACCAAACGCCCCCTAGAATTCCTCGTGCGTCTTATGTCCACCAACATATTGACATCCTTCAACATATTCCTCTAGTTACTATGGAGGTCATCCGAGAAGCTGTCCAAAAACTATATGAGTATGACCTCTATGAAGTTGGCCACTTTAAGTTTCACAAGCAAGAAAAAAAAGCAGCGATGAAATGCTAAGTTGAGGGAGAAGTAGAATGTGAAGTTGGAGGGAAATTTAAGTCAAAAGATAACATCAAAGTAAAAGTAATCAAAGTGGAATGTTTCAATAAATGATTTCAACTCCAATATATGTATCCATCGTGCCATCTTAGAGGTCGATGAGAATCCTCCAAATGAGAAAATGAGATATTAGAATTAAAGTGACACAAGGCCGACTCCACGGTCTAAATATTTGTGTCACCTAAAGAATTATCGTGCGACACCTTTAAAAGCTGACACCATAGCTTTTTAAGAACCAAGCATGAAATTTACATTCCTCAAATTTATGCTTGAGGGGGCAATTGTTTGCATAAAAAATAAAGTTGGGTTAATTATAAATAACTACCCTGTGGTTTGGTCGATTTACGATGTGGTACCTGTGATATTTTTTTTTTGCAAACACAACCCTATGTTGCAAAATTTTACATGTTTTTTTTACTTTGCCAAATTTGGCCGATAACGACTTCGAAATGAAAATTTTCAAGAATTAAACTTGTTTGGTATCATATTTACTATGGAACCATATTTTTTATTTTTCAAAATCATTATTTTTGGAGTTTTCTCTCTCTAAACATTATCTTTCTCTCTCATAAAAAACAACACCTAAATGACCTTAAACCTAAAAAGTTGAAGAATTAAAGTTGATTAAAATATCATTTAGCTCTTGAAATTTTTTATTTCGAAGTCGTTATCGGCCAAATTTGGCAAAGTAAAAAAAACATATAAAATTTTGCAACCATAGAGTTGTGTTTGCAAAAAAAAAAAATACCACAGGTACCACATCGTAAATCGGCCAAACCACAGGGTAGCTATTTGTAATTAACCCAATAAAGTTTTGTTCATACATACACTAGTGTACACTGAGAAGTTTTTCTTAAAAGAACTCGTTAGAAAAATTTTATTTTTAGGAAACTTTTTTTTTTTATGTTTCTTGGTGCGTTATTCACTTAGAACTTCCTAGTGAACCTCGAGGGAAACCAACTTCCTAAAGTGAACATCAGGGGAACCAACCTTCTAGAGTGAACTTCAGGGAAAACCAACTTTCTATATCTCAGGGCATACTTGAGGTAAACCTAGGGGATCAGGAGACCATTTAATATTTTTAACGTGTATTTTGTGAGCCAATTAAAAAGCAGAAAAGTTAAAAAGAGTCAGTATCAATCCAGCGTGGAAGTTAAAGTGAAGCAGTTATTCAATATGGTGGAGAACGTGGATTAGTGGAAACAACAGGAAGTTACTTCCAACATCTACAAAAGACATAAACCATGATAAAAAAGACAACTCAACATACACTCAAGTAAAACTCTATATATATAATAACAGAAACAAAGAGAAATAAACAAAAGTTTTATAGGTATTTTTGATGAGTTGTCTAAATAGTAACAAAGGAAAATTGAAAAGCTATATATATATATATACACTTATGCATGTATAATTTGTTAAATTGAATCCATGTATTAGTGTTGGATCAAAATTGAAAAGTCATTTATGCAGTTTAATTAAAAATAAAAATAAGGGAAAAGTATAAAAATAAACCTTGTGGTTACACATGTTTTCGATCGGCACCATTGTGGTTTTAAAAGTTTACAAAATGGTACCTTGAGGTTTATTCCGTTAGCAAACACATACCAAATTGACTAACGGTGTTAAAAGTCAAAGGAAAAATAGTTAATTTAATCCTTATATTTATTTATTTTATAAATTAACCCCTCTTATTATCTAATTATCACAAACAAACCCTAAAATAAAAAATAAAAATTAATTAAACCATATTTTCCATCTCTTCTTTTTAATTTTTTTTCTTATTTCTCTCTCTTTTCTCTTTCTAGAATCAATTGAACATAAGAAAACGTACTGTTTACCAAATCAAAATCAACAACAAATCAAAATCACTACCACACTGTTTACCAAATCCATCCCGCCATATGCGTTTGGCTTCATAAACCCCAAGCCCAGAGCCAGAGGTTTAATCAGAATTCGTCCGACAACCCTCGACTGAGCTTCAGAGAATCAGAGGGTACGAAACTGTTCATCAGTACTTTTGGGTTTTCCTCTTCATCTACAACCTAGAGATAGAAATTGATCCATGGAGATAGAGAAGAGGGGTAAAATGAGTATTGTAGGTTTTAGAAGAGAGAAAGGAGAGAGAAAATCGGTCAAAAATGAGAGTCAAAGGTAAAAAAAGCTGGTCAACGGTGATAGTGGCCACCGGTATAACAAAGTGTAAAGTACAATGACCATATCGGGAAGAATTGAAGTTTTTTTTTGAAACAAGTACCCGGATTATATTAAAGAAGATATGAAACGATCATTACAAATAGCGGCTGATAGCCAAATAGGAATAGTAAAGAAAGAAAACTCGTTAGCATTGGAAAGGGCATGTCGTGCAATGACATGTGCAACCCCATTCGCTGAATGAGGAGAGAACGACACCGAACAATCGGTTCTGTTAGAAAGAAGAAATTGACAATCGCTTATAATGGTTCCAAAATCTGATAGATCATCTTTATGAGTATTGACAGCGTCCACAACTCGCTTGGCATCACATTCAAAGATAACATTGCTGCAATTGAGTGAAAATGTCCATATAATCGCTTGGCGCAATGCACTAGCCTCAGCTGTAGCAGCAGCTATATAACCATCATTCCAAGCACTGTAGCAAGCCATAAAAGTGCCATCTAACATACTTGAAGTTCAGTGGCCACAATATGAAAATGGATATAGTTCAGTGGTCATGGGTGTAATTTACCCTTCTAACATACTTGAAATATGAATAGAAAATACAACCTATCTTAAATCGCCTTAATAATTTTAACATACCTTAAATAAGAATAGGAAATATAACATACCTTAAATAAAAATAGGAAATATATCAATTCACTAGATAGGGAAAAAAAAAACTTCATATATAAAATATAAATTTTTAGTTCTTTCAATCTAGTTCGGTCCAACCAATCCAATTCGGTTATCAATCCAGTTTTGGATAATTTCGGTCCAGTTCTTTGACAAAAAGTCAACAGTTCAGTTCGGTCAAGTTCTTTGAAAAAAAGTCTAACAGTTCGGTCCAATTTTGGATTTTTTTCTCGGATATTCGGTAAAATCTAATTTCTCCAGGATCCGTACCAAGCTCTAGAAGAAAATCGTAGCCTTTAAGGAAAAAAAATCAATAGCTATGATAAATATGATGTATAGTTGGAGATAAGGAATGTTATGTAGAATCCAACATATATAATAATTTTTCTCCAATAAGTATATAAATAAGGGTGTTTTTTATGGTTACTTTGTTTTCAACAAAATAAAGCTTTACTTTGTCTTTTTCATCATTGGATGATGATGGACTTTAACAAAGTAAGTTCATCGTGATAAAAACAAAGTAAAAATAAAGTAAACATAGCCTAACCCTGTAAACAACCAATTTTTTTTTAGATGAGATCAATAATAAATAAAAAAAACTCATGTCGTGTTTACGTTTTCACCTTTCACTGCAAGAAATAAAATAAAACTAAACTAAAAACATATTAATAAAAATTTGATTTTCATTTTCCTTTTTCAAAATCTGCTCCTTCCATTTTCAGTCCCTCCCTATATATTCTTCACACCACTCTCCACAAAGCCTTCTCCCCCTTTCTCTTTTTATCTCTCTAAAAACCATTAAAGAAAACAAAACCAAAAAAAAGAAGAAAAACAAAACCAAAATCCTTTCTCTCACTAGAACATGTATGTAAAATTGCAAATTGTTTGATAAGTGAATTTGCATTAGCTGATAAACAATCATAACACAAATTCAAAGAAGAGGGCATATTGTAGAGGAGGATGAGCATGCCCTCTATTTTCATTCTTATTGTGCCTCCTCTCAGATCTTAATTCTTTGTTTACTGGATGAGATTTGGCATCTGGGTTTTCTCTAATCGGTGCGTCTTATAGGATTTTTGGTTTTGGATCTCTCTGCCTCCTCTCAGATCTTAATCATTTGTTTTATTGGTGAGATTTGGCATCCGGGTTTTCTCTAATCGGGTGCGTCTTATAGGATTTTGGATTTGGATCTTTGTTACCTATTTCAATTTTGAATCTTTATTAAATCCGCCATTGAATTTTGTTTTTGGGTCATTTTTGCTTCATTTCAGGTTTATTTCGCTGCAAGTTGGTTGGTTGATTGATCGTTGAAGGATCTGTTAGTTTTTGTTTTTCGTCAAACTATACTTACGACTTACGTTTTTCTTCTAATTGTTCAAATAAGGTATGTTTTTATTGTTTAATTGATTATGTATGGGCACTTAGATTCATTGGCTTATGCTAATTTGAATTACATACATTTGACATTTGAGCTGTCGTTTTGAACTATTATACTAATCGATTGATTATATTGTTTTTTTGTGGATCTAGTGTAATCAAACGCATCCTCATTTGACAAAGTTCAAAGCGCGGTTCAGTTTTGAAAGCAAAGTAAAAGGTGCCACTCCTTTGTGTGCGATTAGTTTGATTGATTTTTTGGCTTCTATTTGAGCACCTTGCATTCATATCATGCTTCATTCTATGTCTAGGTGTAAAAAAAAAATGCAATCGGATAATGGCAAGCTGTTTATTGGTGGGATTTCATGGGACACTAATGAAGAGCGACTCAAGGACTACTTTGGGGCCTTTGGTGAGGTGGTGGAGGCAGTTATAATGAAAGATCGGACCACAGGGCGTGCCCGTGGATTTGGTTTTGTTGTTTTTTCTGATCCTTCTGTTGCAGAAAGGGTCATCAAGGAAAAGCACAACATTGATGGGAGGATGGTAAGTTCTGTTAATGTTGAAGCAACTGCTTTATTATCTACAATGCAGTTCAACTACAAAGTACTGCAGTTAGCAAAATGGGAAAATAGTTCTTCTTATGCCAACAATAATATATCCAATTTTCTTATTGTAGAAATCCATCTGCTTCTCTGTTTAACTATATCTGAAATTTAGCCAAGAGCAAAATCATCTGAGTCACCCACCTTTCTATTTCCTTTAATTTTGTTGGTTCTCTTACTGGCTGATAAAGTTTCGATCTTGATGCCTTTCAATTGTGTTTCAATAGTTTTAAAGTCTCTTCCAATTTGAGATCTCAATGCCTTTGGATTGCATTTCATTAGTTGGAATATTTTTTCCAATATGAGCTTCATTTTCTCATTTTGTGAGTTGTCTATATTCAGGTTGAGGCAAAAAAGGCTGTCCCAAGGGAGGACCAGAACATTCTGAACAGAAACACTGGTAGTAGCATTCATGGTTCTCCTAGCCCAGGCCGCACAAGGAAGATTTTTGTTGGAGGTTTAGCATCTACTGTTACTGAAACTGATTTTAGGAAGTATTTTGAGCAGTTTGGGACAATCACAGACGTGGTGGTGATGTATGATCACAACACCCAAAGGCCAAGGGGATTTGGATTCATCACATATGATTCTGAAGAGGCAGTTGACCAAGTGTTGATGAAAACTTTTCATGAATTGAATGGAAAAATGGTTGAAGTTAAGCGAGCAGTTCCCAAGGAGTTATCTCCTGGTCCAAGTCGCAGTCCACTTGGTGGATATAACTATGGGTTGAGTAGGGTTAATAGTTTTCTTAATGGCTACACTCAGGCTTATACTCCGAGTACAGTTGGAGGCTATGGACTTAGAATGGATGGTAGATTTAGTCCTGTTGGTGGTGGCCGAAGTGGGTTTCCTCCATTTGGCTCTGGTTATGGAATGGGTATGAATTTTGAGCCAGCACTGAGCCCTAGTTATGGAGGTAATGCAAATTTTAGTGGCAATCTCAATTATGGACGGGGAATGAGCTCTTACTACATTGGTAATACAAATAGATTTGCTAGTCCTATAGGATACGATGGAGGTAATGGAGGAAATAGTTCATTTTTCAGCGAGAAGAACTTGTGGGGCAATGGGGGCCTCAATTATAATTCTAACTCTTCAACTTCCAATGCATACATGGGATCTGAAGGTGGAAGCATTGGAGGGAACAATTTTAGCAACAATGGAGTTAATTGGGGTTCTTCATCACTTTCGGCACAAGGTGGAGGAAATAATGTTCCTAACAACAGCCTGACTTTGGGGTATGGGGTTGGTGAAAACAGTTTTAATCTCAACACAGGTGGATATGGTAGGAACAATCAGAACAATTTGGCCACGACATCATCATATGCTGCATCAAATGGTAGCTTTGATGGGGCCTTTGGAGACCTTTATGGTGGAGGTTCAGATTATGGGGATCCTGCCTGGCTATCGTCAAACTCTGATCGAGATGGATCTGGCAACTTTGGTTACAACCTAGGGAATGCCCCTTCTGACGTTGCAGTAAAAAGTTCTCCTGGTTATGTTGGTGGTTATAGTGTTAATAAGAGACAGTCAAATAGAGGTACGAGCTTCTTGTAGCATCTTTCTATAAATGCTTTTGATGTTCTTTGAAATGTGCAAGTGAAAAACATATGCTTCAATCTTCAAAAAAAAAAAAATATATTAAGTCAAGCTATAATTACATTCTACTTTCCTTGTTAATGGGTACTCTTTAGTCTGTAGATGCTCTCATCAGATGTAAAACGAAGTTACACTTCTCCACAAGGCCTTCATCTTTTAGTAGATGGCTTGATCAGTTTCAAATTAGAACACTGTTTCATCTTCATGGTGTAATAAATTAGTCTTGGTTGAGGTGCAAAGTTCTCATCAATAACTGAGTAGGATCAAACTGTAGTTAACTAGGAGTTCAAAAACATTAGTTTCTACACGTGTAGGGCATCAAATATCTCAATCACAACGTTTCACCTGTTTCAGAAAGTTTATTTGGGCCCTCTGAGCTATCTTTTATTATTATTATTATTTAGGTCCAAACAGGCTTTGTATGAGAATTTAGTGCTATTAAAGGAATATATTTTCTTCATTTATTATAAATATAGTGAGGAAAAGAAGTTGGTTTTTTTTTAGCACAATTATACAAACTGCATAATGTTATTTTTTTTTTCTGCTTACTCTTCTGATTTTTCATTATCCTTTGAATGCCATATTCAGTAGTTTAACTGTAAACTATCTGGTGTTTCTCAATCTGATACATGTCCTTTCTATCTTGGTTTGTGACTTGAAGGATTGGAATTAAATGCTCTTTCTTGGCCTTTTTAAGTCTATCCCTGAATTTTTTTACTATTGCGGGCCAAAATCTCAGTTAATTTCTTGCTTGTTACTAAAAGGATTGACATTGAGATTAAATCACTCATTGTTACTGGTGCAAATTATTTGTTTATTGCATCCTCATAATTATTGAGATTTAGAACTGTAAATGTTTCCTCATAATGTCATCATCTCTTTAGAGCTGCATTTTGTCAACTATGTGAACTTGTGGAAACACTTCCTTTTTCCTCTTCAATTCCTTTTTGCGTTGGGTTGATCAACGCATGATCTAGAAACAAATGATGACCGAGATAATCAAACCGTAGGTCCAATTACTTTTAAATTGGTTTTAGTTCTGGCCAGGTGAATGGTATGTGCATGTGTTAATACTCCAAATTGTGGCATGGAATATACAGTTTGCTCTGGAGTTATTTTGTTTTATATAAACACAGTTTTCACCTTTTTCTCTCAGCAATAAAAGTTGTTTCTTTTGACCAAGGTTAATAGTCATTACTATTAGCACAGTAAGGTTTACTTTGTTAAAATGTAATCATTAAAATTTACTGGTATACTTTTTAATCAAAGAAATATAGGTGTGTAGAAAAGAAATTGTAATGCTAGAAGTTGAAAGATACCACCAGAACATTGTCAGTAATTCCGCCCCGCAATCCGCATCTGCCTGGTTTTAATTTTGGTCATGAAGCATGCTTACCAGAGTGGCATTACAGTCATTGGAATGCTACTTCAGTAATCATTATTCTATTTTTAACCAAAATTTATGCCACATCTATTTGGAGTATTGACGTGCTTGCTTAGGTCAAGTTTATATAATAGTTAAAGTGTTCGTGTAAACATAAGCTTTTTGTGATAGTTAAAGCATTCAGGTAATTGGTAGGAGGAAAAAATTGGGCATTATTGAAAATTGAAATTAGTTTGGGCTTTTTGGTTATTAGGCCTGATAAGATTATTCTTTTTCTCAATTTTCACTTTTGCTATTGTTTTGCATAACCTTTATTTTGTTCGTGTTCTTTTGTAGCAGTTCATATTACTTGTCACATGTCAAATAATGTTTGCCATTCAATAAAAGTCAAGTGGTATATGTTTTCTTCACCCTTGCCAGTGTATAGAACAGTTGAGGGCATATCAAATGTTAACATGAAAGATAATGTCCTTTTCTACCAAGGTTATTTCACAGTAAGCAGAGTGAGTTAGGCTTGCATAAGTTTGATTAGGGCTGTCAATGTCTAACACAACCCTGATTTATAGAGACAATCCGCTTCACACGGCTCGCTTGACACGATTATTATTTTTGTGTTATTTATATCATATATAATACTGTAGAATATATAGATTATAGGAGACGATAACCTGTTTTGACACCCCTAAGTTTGATAGTATATGTGGCCGAAAAGGATCCATGGAACTAAGTTGAGTTAGTATTGGTGTACACATACCATGATGAAAGTTGATTCAATAGATCTACTTTGACAGCTTTTGTGTGTTTTGCTAGGTTTTAATGCACATGCTTCATTATTCCACAACTTGGCTTCCCTTATGGAGCAATATTTTATTTCTCTTGATTTTTAATCACTCTCTCAACTTGACGACCGTGATTGAAAGATCTGTTCATTCTATTTGGACTTCTCTCAGTTGCTCAAGTTAATACATTTTGCGTGCATCTTTACGCTGGTTTTATATAGTAATTGAATGTTTGCAACTGTGAAAGTTTGGGTCCTTAAAACTGAACTTGGTTTCTTATGAATTATAAGTTCAATGTGTTGGGACACTTGTAATTGGTGAGAAATCAAACAAGGCATCTTCGTTGGTTTAGGACATTATTTGGGTGCTTTCTCATTATTTTGCTTCTAGGTGAACCTAGGAATGGAACACTTAGGTGGGAGATATTTAAATATGGATATTGCACAATAAGCTCCAGCGATTGATCAGATTTCGGGGAGCCCTAAAATATCTATTGTTGCTAACATTTTATCTTCAATTATGAAGAGTAGCTTTCTATAGAGTTGTTGTAGTGAAAGGGGCGGTTTTTCTTCTTCAGCTTAGGTTTACAGATCCATAAACAGACATACATTTGTTTTTGTTCTTGTGTTGGCATGTCTAATGAGCACATTTTTATGACTTGCATAAATTCCAATTTGAGTTTGTTAATTTTCTTAATGATGAAAGTTGTATGTTGTTTTGATGAAATGATTAAATTGTGGAGGTATTGTTTTAATATATTTCCGCGTTTGGTTTGGTTTTGGTTCAGGAATTGCTGCGTAGGAGGATCATGATAATATTTTAGGTGAAGATAATCTGTTGAAGCAGGTGATCTGTGAAATTTACACATTCGCTCAGTATATTTCAGTTAAAGAAAAACTTGGTTATCTAGAGCTAACTGGATTGCCTGTTTTGAACAATTAAGTTTAGGGATAGAAGAATCTATAAGGAATTTCATGTTACGATTTGATTTTTGAGTTACCTTTTTAGGGTTTTCGGTTTTTTTTTTTTTTTGGTATTCGAGTGAGATGTAAAATCAGATTACGGGATGTAGTCAGAAATGTATCATGCATCTCTGGTGAGGCGGCGATACGAAAAAGTTATAGACCATTTTTTTTTTCTCTCTAGGTTTTGGTGTTATGTAATATCTGGCAAGGGTTGAGGATTCTTGCTGGGTATGCTTTGGTTTTTATTTTTTTGTTGTTCCCAATATTTGGGGGTTTGTTTTTCAGCAGATTGTACCTGAGGGAGGTTCTTTGTTCATCATTTTACTAGTGTGAAACAGTTTAAAGGGTACCCATCTAGGGTCTCCATCAATAAGTTACCACATACATACTTAGATTCTTTTCCTTGGAAATATCTATGTTAATTCAACACCTGAAAAATGAACCCAAAAAGAAAAAATCTCTTGTGATGATGGCCTTTACTCCATGAATTTTGATTTTGTTAATGTTGTACCTTGTATGGATGAATCATCACGTCAGGCATTTACAATGTACTACTTTTTAATACTAAATTGGCCCAAGTTTGTTTGGATATGCTTCACTGAATTTTATAATTACTTTTAATAGTTATTTTTATCAAATTGGTCAGAAAACAATATAAACCCAATTAAGCCTTTGGATTTTAGGCTTTTAAAGATTTGAGTTTTCTTTTCATATTAATAGCTTTGATAGAAGCAAACATGAATTAGAGAGATTTAACTAATATAAAATGTTTGTATCGACTGAAAATGCAGTAGATAAGCGATAGATTAAGAAGCAGAAGACAGAACCTCAGAAGAAACATGAGCCAAGTGGTTTGCTGATAGACGAAGCTACAATTTTCTATTTTCGTCAATAAGGATTTACAATTACCAACTATTCTGTCAAGAATCAAATTACAATTAGGATCTAGACTTTAAAGCATAAACTAGCACTTGCGGATTAGATTCAAGATGAATATCCTTCTACTCCTTAACTTTGATCCAACTGAAGGCTTCACGGTAAAAGAGGGCCTCTACCAACACCAGTACCAGCAGTAAGAAAGGTCTGATAGCATCCCTTAGTAACAAAACCATAACCATCAATTGCCAAGTTTTAAAAATAGTGACATCAACATTAACCTTGATAAATCCCGGAGGCAGAGAGAACTAATTTGCAACATCAGTCCAAGATGGATGAGAACATGAATCATGCTACCTCAATAATTCTACATCACCAAACAAGAATCCAACTGTCCATCCCTATCACACTTCAAACAAGCCTCAAAACTCTGCTTAAGTTTTCTCCACTCATGGAAGAGCACAAGCAAAGTCTCATCCAATTAAGGTAGTTCCAGCACAAACTATGCCTCAATAATTTGCACATTACAACCATTAATTCAATAGATTAGATCTATGCCACTCCACATGAGCATCGAAATCCGAATATCGACTACAAATCTTATAAACCACGAGCATTAGCAATATGAGTATTCATTCAACGTTTAAAATTCACATGCATTAGCAATATTAGTTCCTTTTTGCTGTTTTCGTACTCCCATACATTGGGTAAAAGTCTCGCACAATGGTCCTAGTAAACCATGAGCTTTTTTATCAATACGTAAGGCATCACAAAATATTTTCGGAAAAGCACGTAATATTTCCTTTCATCACCTTGTTAAGATTTTTTTTTACATTGTTAGCCTGCATCACAAGAACTCGCTTACACCATAAAGAACTAGCTTAGTTAAATCTCGCTCACCCACATCACAAAGAACTTGCTTAGTTAATGATCTGATAGCAAATGTCGCGGGACTAGGTTTTGGCTATGTCAAATCTCCTTGTGGCACCGAGACTTCTCAAAGTCCTCGGCTAGCCAACCGATACCGAAGGGGTTTATCCCTTTATATGCGACCATTATTAATCTATTCCGGAAGGTCTTCTTGTGTATCAAACCTCGCACTATAAAGGACATACATTATGGGTTATCTCGAAGCCCAAAGTGTTCATATGGTTCCACCCTTATGGAGACATTTGCCTCTCTTCAAGAAGGCCGAATGCACGACTCTCCTAGTCCCTAGTGGACTTTTGGTGGATCCCTTAAGGCAATATCGACTACTAACTCATGAGGTTACGATATCCAACGCCAAGAGAGTCCACGTCCCCTGTAGTGTTTCTTATACCAAATCGGTCTCCACCGTCAACTGATATTGATTTGTTCCATTTGCCATTGCTTGTCGAAACTTTCTCATAGCCTTGCCTACGCTTGGAGGCGAGTTTGCTTATGACCAAACCCCTACACTGAGCTAACGGATCCATTAGCGAAGGGCTCCATGTGGATGAAAATTAAAGTTTAGGAGGTTAATCTGAAAAAATAAGGGAAAATTACAAAACTAGGTCAAATGGGAAGGCCATTTATATATTTAACCCATTTACTCAACCTATTACATATCTAGACTCATTTTATGTGACTTTCCAAAAATACCCCCAACCTTCCCACTTCCCCCCTATCTCCGCGAATCACCGCTCCCCCCTATCTCCTTGGTTATGCGAAAAGTTGCTCCTGCATTAATGATTTCAAGACTTTTGATCTTCCTTTCTTCCTTTAAATTGCACGAAATCTGCACCATTTCGTCAAAATCACAATGAATTTCTCATTTTCCTCTTTTCATCTCTTGATTCTGCAACTTCCGAAGCCTAGAAAACGAAGCCATGGTTTTTCATCTTCATGTTCCTTGCTTGGTTTCTTTCTTCTTGTTACCATCAAAGAAATGGTTTTTCTACGTTATTTCCTTCGTTCTTCCCATGTTATCATATTGTTATTGTCTCTTTTGGGGGTGAAAGGGGCGAAAAATGTAAGTATCTGTTTTTTTTTTCTGCGTTTTATCATGAATTCACTTCGCAATCGATGGTTTCGCTAAGCTTTGCGAAGAGAACGAGCCTGGAAAGTGATGATCTACTTCGTGTATTGATGATTTCGCGACGTTCTGCGAAGAGAAAGAGTCTGAAACGTATGGATCTACCTCGTGAATCTATTAGTTCGCGAAGTCTGCGAATAGATCCTTACGTTTCAGACCTCGCAGACTTCGCGAAAAAATCGTTATGCGACGTAGATAGTCACATTTCAGACCTCGCAGACTTCGCGAAAAAATCGTTATGCGAAGTAAAATCACCTCTTCCCCTGCACATTTACATTCGCATGCTTCGCTAATTTTCATTTCGCGAATCCAAAATCGTCCTTTTTCATAACTAACACGGTTAATTTTTTCTGTAGATGGTTGAATACGTAACATCCCTTTCTGGAAGGCGGCGTACTGAGCTGCAGGGAAGATGATTTTCCTTCCTGTATAGGGATGAACTTTCCCAAGATTGACACATTCACTCCTGAAATGATTCGTTAGGAGAGGTTGTGTCAATCTCGGGGTGCACCATGGGACACGTCCATCCCATGGTGCCAATCTTGTTAGTAGATTTTGATAATGTTAGTAGAGTTCATTGTGGCAATCTTGTTGTAAATTTTGATAATGTTATGATTTGAATGTCGTTATTGTGGCAATCTTGTTGTAAATTTTGATAATGTTATGATTTTAATGTTAGAATCCGTTGTTGTTTGCCCTTTTTTGTTATATACCACTTCGCGAATTAGCTTCAAAACACATCCAGGCTTCGCATATGCGAACTAAATTCATCAAGCAAACCCAAACATTTACTTCGCAGACTTCGCCTAGTATGGAATATGCGAAGTCAGACGGGATGGGGCGAGCCGCGCGTAAATATTGGGGGTATTTTTGGAAAGTCACACAAAATGAGTCTAGATATGTAATAGGTTGAGTAAATGGGTTAAATATGTAAATGGGCCTCCCATTTGACCTAGTTTTGTAATTTTTCCGAAAAATAAAGGTCATAAACCCAATAAAAGTTAAAGAGTTTAATTATGTGCTTAGCCTTGATTGTATGTCAACTAAGTGTATCATGTGAGGTTAAGGTGCGCTTTATATATATATAGTATTATTACAAAATGTCACATCACATGTTACACATGTGACCAATGTTATCAGAACCGGACCGGACATCAAACCGGATTGATGATTGGGTCACGGGTCACTTGGTCGGACCGGATGGCTCGGATTGGTCGAACCGGATGACGTAATAAATAATATTTATATATATTAAATATATATAATTATTTTAAAATTATTTTTATAGATTATATATATCCAAAACAAATTATAAACAACTTTTGGTTTGTTATTTTTTCTCATCTTGAGACTTAAATATATAACGGATAAATATAATTTAGAATAACTTGAAATATGTAAACGTATTCTATGACATGCGATCTTTTTAACGGTATATTACAAACTCAAAACGGACAAGTGATGAATGAGAAATTCACACTTAAAGTGAACCACTTGAAATGTTTTAGAAGGAGATAAAAATAAACTAAGCATTCTTATCCCACATAGGAAAGAAATGAGAATGTTAACTAGTTTATAAGTGAATGGCATTCACAAGCCTTTAAGTAATTACCAAGGGAAATGCTCTCTCACGCGCAGGGGGGGTAGAGTCGTTCCACCATCGGGTTAGGGGCGCACCCGCACGACGTGAGCGACGCGAATGCATCACAAAAATGGACTCCCTTAACCCGGCCTCCTTTTGCTAAATTATTTCATTAATAAAAAATTTTCCTCCATTAAAATAATTTTTTGCGCGCTTTTAAATTTTTTTTTTATTCAAACCGGTGTGAACCGGGTCGGCCAGTTCCCGGTTCAACCACCGGTCGAACCGGCCCACCGCCGGTTCATTGCGGTTTTCTGAGGGTTCAAAAACCCAATCCAGCTGGGCCGGACTGGCTGGCGGTTCCGGTCGAACCGGTCCGACCGGCCGGTCCGGTCCGGGCCTGACAACATTGCATGTGACTATCACATTTGTGCCAATATTAGTTATAAATGTCACATATATTTAACATGACACTTTGTTATAGTGGAATGTTTCTTGTGCCATGTCAATATAACTCTTATACACCATCTATTGAAATTAAAATATAATTTTAGTAATTTGATCGTATGAAAAAAAGTTTAGAAACTTTTGTAAATGCATTTAAAACTTCAAGAATTGTGGTTGCATTGTAGGTATTTTTTTAATATATAAAACTTATTAGTTTATTCATTTTGAATGTGGAATTTATGATATGTAGAGTTCAATTGTGTGGAGGAATTATAATTATATTTATAAAAAAAAGAAGATAATTAAGGAGAGTGAAATTGTAAGGGATGAATGATTGGAAATGATGTTTGTTGCATTAATGAAAGACAAATCAATCTTCCTTTTTTTGTCACCAAAAGCAAAGAAAAGAAGACTTTAGAATATCAATCAATTTGTAGCTTTTACAGTCTGTCAAAATTAATGAATGCCATATGCGTGATTCATGGAGGCCATATTTCCAATATACTTTTGCTTCTTCTTACTTTCTCTTAATAAATTTTTTTATTCATCTATGCATCAAATTTTAACTTTTAGGGGTAAAGATATCTCAAAAGTTTCAACTAGGCATTGGATGGAGCCACCCCAGAGCCGGCCACTGACTCCACTCCCTAGCAGCGCTCGCTGGTTCTATCTATATATTTTCATTTTACATTGCAACTTAAATATTTTAAGATGCATGATTTATTATAAAAGGTTATGGTTAGGCTTAATATAACATTTATTCCTTCAACTTGTCCTAAAAGTTTGGTTGACCTCTTGAACTTTCAAAGTGTACCGCTAGCCTTTTAGATTTGTATAACATGTAATCAATTAATCAATCGGTTGTAAAAAAAGTAAGTTAAATGCAGAAGATGCGTTGGACGCATCTTAAAAAAAGTAAAACGACCAAGGTCAGGTATGCGATTGTAATATTAGAGAAGAAAATGTTTTATTTTTTTTTAATAAAAAAGAAAGGAAACAACAAAAAAGAAAAGAAACTAACACGGAACCATCCTAGGAAAGCCAACTCCCAGGAGATCATCCAGCAGCAGCCTTCGAATATCAACCGGCGGGAACAGAGGATGAGTAACACATGGTTCAAGAGCATGAGCACTGCTAGCCATAAAATCAGCAACCCGATTTTGTTCCCGGAACACATACGAACAAACTCGAAGTTCATGAGAAGCTGCTTGATACCTTTGAAAAGGTTCCGACCAATACACGCAGTATTCTATCCTCATCAATAGTCGCCACTATCTCGGCATTATCCGACTCAATCTCAATCCATCGACAACCCCTGCTCAAAGCAAGAGAGATACTATAAAAAGTTTTATAGTTGAACAAGTAAGAACTTCCTTTTTAATATGCTTTAATCTATTTTATTAATTATGTAATAATATTCTAGGGAACGTACAACATATATTCTACATTTAACTTATTTTTTAATAACCGAGTGATTAATTGATTACATTTTATACAAGTTCAAGGAGCTAACTAAACATTTTACGCAAATTTAAGAGGCTAGCGGGACACTTTGAAAATTTAGAGGGCAAATATGTATTAAGCTTTTTTTTTATATAAATTTTTTATTTATTTGAAATTTATTTTCCAAAAATTTATATAATTTAAGATGTGTATTACTACCTCATCTAAAACTCTGTTTCTTTTTTATTCTGATTAAAAAACAAAAAATCAAGACCTAACCTAACGTCATTTCCTATAATATAACATCATTTTCTTAAAATTGATTTTGGAGGAATGAACATTGATTCTAAAATGGGCTTGTCCCCATCGTCGAAAGGTTAGATTTTTTAGGTTTCAGATGCAAAAAGAAAAGAGAATAGATTGTGAAGAGAGAAGAGAGGGGAGGTCCAAATTGGGGATAAAATTAAACTGTTTTTATTTTTTAATTATATTTAATTATCTGTTAAATTTAACATTTGTCAAAATATAATTGGAATGACATACTAAATCACTTATCCTAGTTGGTATATGAGGCGCATTGTAAATATTTTCCAGAAGGATAATATGTACTTTCTAAATAAAAGTTTATATTAGTTTAATCTTGTGTTGAGATGTTACCATTGTTGTGCATCTTTTAGAAATAAAAATGTTAAAGATTTAAATTTATATTTCACACCTCGCTAAAAAATATTTAAGACGGGATTGCATCATGAGTTACATAAAACCCTAAACCTAATAAAGAACAACCATCCTAACAACATGAGATTAATAATACTCAATTAGGGGTGAAGAGTTGATTTTTAATCGTGCATTATAAAAATTTCTTATTAATTTCAAGTTTCCAAGCCTATCACATTATTTGTCTCCTCAGCAAGAATGGTCTAAATAATTCAAAGAATTCTTTTGACCTCATGATCAGCTAGCTTCTCAAAATTCTAAAACTATATTTATAAATGTTTTGTTAAATTTGTAATAAGCTATCAAAGAAGGTACTCGGGTAAAAACATATAATGTCATTTTCGTATCTTTACTTGTTTATTATTTGAACTATTCATCTCATTCCATTACTCTATAATAGATATATAATTTAAATCTCATTCCCATTCCATCTAGTTGCATACCCATATCCATACCCGTTAAAAATAAACAGTAAAAATCAAATCCCATGTTGAAGTATTTTTTTTTTTAAATTAGAACCATTGTTTGACTAATTTATTAAAATGAACCATTACATATTATATATTTTAGGCTTAAAGCACTTTTTGGCCCCTGACCTATCCAAAATTTGTGCATTTGGCCCCTGACCTATTCATTGGTCATATTTGGCCCCTGACATATCAAATTAGATAAAATTCAACCCATATTGAATGGAAAATTAACTTTGTTGGAAAATTAACAGCAGTCACCAATATAAAAACGACACATGACACATAAATAAACTTAATTTTCAACTGGAGATGGCAACAGTAACTATTTTACACAGTAAAAAAATCCTAAAAACTTTTTCTAGTGTTCCGATAGAGTGAAAATTAATTTTATTTATGTGTCATGTGTCATTTTTGTATTGGTTACTGTCGTTAATTTTCCAACAGAGTTAATTTTTCCTTCAATATGGGTTGGATTTTATCTAATTTGATAGGTTAGGGGCCAAATATGACCAAATAATAGGTCAGGGGCTAAATGCATAAATTTTAGATAGATCAGAGGCCAAAAAGTGCTTTAAGCCTATATTTTATAAGTACATATTTGAGTTAAAATATACTTATGTCATGACTTAATGAGAAAGTGATAAGATATTAATATTTTAACTTTAATCAAATCGTCAAGATGGCCGAGTTGGTCTAAGGCGCCAGTTTCAGGTACTGGTCCGAAAGGGCATGGGTTCAAATCCCATTCTTGATAAACAGAAAGATTTTTTTTTTAAATTTTTTTAATATAATAATCTTTACTTATGAACCATAAATCTTATAGAAAAAAAAAGTGATATTGAAATGGGAAACAAAAAGAATCAATCACAATTAGCAGAAGAAGAGAAAGTATGAATTCCACTTCCTTTATCAAGAGAAGAAACACTAATCAAGCCTTCTCTTCTAAGCTTTTCTTCCTTAGATTTCCTACAGAAAACAACCCATGAATTCACTTCCAGAGCTATACAACCCCCTATCAATGTCGATACACATAAACAGTACCCCAATTTTGCATATGACCTTTCTTCCCCCATTACATCAAACCCTTGAAACACATTCACAACCCCCAAAACCACACATCCATACCCTACAAAATGGTGATATGACTTCCAATATTTCCTGTACTTATTCGTAGCTCTCGGCCTAAAAAACAATGCCAGTGTCTGCAGAATCCCCAAAATCAACACTGCAAACCCTAATTTCCTATGCAACCCATAACTCACCCCTGCCGATAATTGCCCTAGTTTTATCCCTATTCCAAACCCTACAACTCCTAGTACAACTCCCGAAAGCTGTATACCGGCGTGGGCGTAAAACCACGCTGGCCCTAATGATTCCACATGCCGTAAATATCTAGCCGTCACTGCTCCGGTCGGTAATAGAACACCCCACGAAATCGCATTTATGATTCCGTGCGCTATTTTTAGGGTTTTGGTGTTATCTTTGGGGGCGGCGGTGAAGCCGGATTTGACATCAATGGTGGAAATTGAAGATAAATCGTTCGAGGTTGTTGGGTGAATAGTTGGGGAGTAACCTTGTACATATAATCCGCGATTCCAAACGAAGTGAATCCGGGTTCCGTTTGGGGAAAGTTTAAATCTTGCGTATATTTGGACGGCGGCGCCGTTGTGGATGGTGGCTAATTTTCCGCCGTAGAGGGTAGCGGAGGAGGAGAGGAGGTTGATGTCGAGAGGACGAGAGAGGAGAGGGTTTTTCTGAAGCTTGACGGTTGGGTCTAGAATGTAAGGGGATAAAAGTAGTTGGCCGGAATTGGGGTCAGGGAAGGCGATTAAGGCGCGAGTGCCAGTCATTTGAGGGGAGGTAGGGTTGATACCCCAGGCAACCCAGCCGGAAGGGGAGATGAAAGTGCCGAAGAAAACAAGGTCGAGGGTTGAATTATGGGAGTGAAACGTCCATGCCATAGAAGCTTGTTGAGTTGGAAGAGTGATGCAGTTTTGGTAAGTTTTGGAGGGAGTTGTGGAAGTGCAGTGAGCAGAAAATGCATGCTGGATATGGATATGGATATTGAGAAGCAAGAAGAGGATTATTGTATGCATAATTAATGAAACTGATGAATGTTATTGAGAATGGAAGCAATATATTTATTTATCCTTTGAGTTGAGCAAATCATTACAAGATTTGATTTTGTTGGATTGGCTTGGCTTTGAAGGAAAGGCAAATTTATGTAATGAGTGATTATTTGGTGGATCTAAAAACCAAGCATTCATTCATCTTTTCTTTCTCTTCTGTTGGTGGTTGTCTAAAAGTACACTTATATGTCAAAATGCAATGCTTTTTTTTTTTTTTTTCATTTTAAATTTACATGTAAAATTAATGTCTACTTATTGTTTTTTATAACTATAATAAATTCCAGCTTTTTTTTTTCTTTGACGAAACTGTTTTCCAGCTTTAAATTGTGATGTAATTTTCTTTCTATAAATAATTGAGGAATAATGTGAAGGCCTACTACTCATCATAAAAATGTAAACTTTCTTCGCAAGAAATGTATATAATCATTGTTTAATGTGATAAACATATGTATTTTTTTTATTAAGAAAATGTTGTTTTACTCATGGTTGTAAGAGATTGACCGGTTCGATACGGCACAATTGAGATTGACCGGTTCGATACGGCACAATTGAAATCGTCACTATTCTGATCCAATTCCAACTAAATATCTACATCTCTAAAAACTGGTTATCACCGCTCAAATTAACCTCGATCAATTTGAATCGGTCCCATTTGAATGGTCTAGTAGGATAGTCTTTCACCAATTTTTGTAACTAGGGGAGTAGAACATAGAATGCCTAGCTACAATACAAGCAAATATACTCATCCACTAGGTTAATGTTTAATTTATGGCTTAATATATCATTTGTCCCTAAACTTGTCTAAAAATATTGATTGACTTCCTGAACTTTCAAAGTATTATAGTAGCTCGTTGAATTTGTATAAAATATTCAGTTAGCATCATAAACTTGCGTAAAATGTAATCAATCGATTATAATAAAAAGTAAGTTAAATGAAGAAAATGTGATGCATGCATCTAAAAAAAGTAAAACAACCAAAATCATGGTATGCGATTCTAATATTAAAAAAGAAAAAGTTTTATAATTGAACAAGTAAGAACTTACTTTTTAATATGTTTTAATCTATTTTATAAATTATGTAATAATAACATTTTAAGGCACGTGCAACATATCTTCCGCATTCAACTTACTTTTTTACAACCGAGTGATTAATTGATTACATTTTACGCAAATTCAATTGGCTAACTGAACATTTTATACAAGTTTATGGAGCTATCATGACACTTTAAAAGTTCAGGGGGCCAATCAAGTTTTTTGGACAAAGTTCAAGGGACAAATGATGTATTAAGCCTTCATTTATGGTTTTTATATATATATATATATATGGACATTTTTAATGGAGAGTGGTAAATTATTTCTATCTAGGATAAATTTCATCAATGATATACAACATTTACCGCATTTCATACTTTGGTGTACAAACTTCAATTTGTCTCACTAATATGTACGGACTTATAGGTGACCTCCCACTTTGGTGTATAACAGGTAAAAATGACCGGTCAAAAAATAAAAAATTCTCTTTGGCTTCCATGTCCTCTTCTTCTTTACAACTCTACTAATTTCCGTAAGGGTTCATTAGTTTTCACAAGGGATTTATTGCTCCAACATTTCTCATATCCAATACATTAACATTGTTTTCATTTTTCATGTTTCATTTTTCCCTTTTTGAGTTTTTCGATTTTGTCAACCAAGAAATTCGTATGTACAATCCATTATCTTTATACTGTTGATTGCTTGTTGCTGTGGGCTGGGTGCTTTTCAAACTAATTTGGTATTAAGACAATCCATTGCCTTTATATTCTTCATTTTCTTATGAATAGATGATTTTGCAAATTGGAATATAATACTTGAATCAGACATTTTGGTTTGAGATCATTTTAGGACAATCCCTACAAAAGGTTCAGCAATATCAACTTCAAATTGGATTCATTTTTCTTTTCCTTAATTGATAATCCATTTTTTATTCCCAGGAACAATTGGATTTACAACCATTTCTTCAGATATAATCGGTTTCGATCTCTTCCTTGAAGCTTCTTTTTCAGTTTAGATTTAAAGCGTTCAGTTTTGCACAAAAAGAATAGAAATAAACAATAAAAGGAGGAGAAAGAAGATGGTAATCGCGTGATGAATCAGGAGGAAAAAAATTAATTTGATCCAAGGTATGAAGCCAGATGAAGAGACATTAATTTGATGTTTAAGAGAGAGAAAGATAAGTTACTTTAATGAGTAAATTACATCAATGGTACCTGAATTATATCTCAATTCACACTTTGGTACCTCAATTACATTTTGTCTCAAAAATATACCTTAAGTATTGGTAACCGGACAATTTAATATAGTTGACCGGTGACTGACGGTCAACTCAAAATTGACCAAAATTAATTAAAATTTGGGACCCACAATATACTCAACTAACATATAATTACAAAAATACCCTTTAATTAAATATAAAATAATACTTTCTCCCTCCCTTCTTGATGTCTCTCCCTCGTTCTCTCTCTCCCTGCTGTCTCTCTCTCTCTCTCCTTCCCCCATCTCCATTGACAACCCGAACATCCTGAACCTCCTCCATCCAGGGATTCGATCTTCTGAACCTCCCCCATCCATTGAAAAGCAGTTGAAAGAAATTTCATTATGAAAACCTCGCCACACTCTAAACAATAAAACCTCACCCCGTTATAAATCAACGCTACATTGCCAGGAAGTGAAGAGAAGAAGATACAAATTAAAAGAGAGACCAAATCAAAGGGGGAGGGAGGAACACAATAACCTCAAAATCTGGCATTTAAAACAAAAGGAATAGTGACAGAAAAGAGAAGAGGAATGAGTTTGTCTTGTGGTATTTTCATTTCTCCTCCTACATCTGAGATGATTTATCCATTTTAGGCTCCTCATTTATTAAATCTCTATTTGGTAAGTTCATCCTTGTGGGGCTTAGCTTCTATAAATTGCAGTCAAATTTAGGGAGGTTTCAGAAGGAATTTGCAGATTCTCGCAACACGGATTCAAGATTCTCTCTCGATACAAGAAGGATGGGTGTTTAATCAGAAGAACTTGGGATGGGTATTTAATTGGAAGAACTTGGGATGTGTATCTAATCCCAGTCGAAGAACCATCTAGGAATAACATGGAATTTTAATTTTTAGAAAGAGAAATTCAATTTTAGAGAGAGAGAAAGGAAATGGAAAAGAGAAAAGGATTTTGTAAAGAGGGAGAGAAGGATTACGGGAAAGGAAGATGAATGATAGGGGAAATTAGAATTTGGGGATAAAAAGATTAAGGGTAAATTCCAAAAACAACCCCTGTGGTTTGATGTTGTTCAAAAAAAACCCTTGTGGTTTGTTATTACAAAAAAAAGGACTGTGGTTTACGCCGTTACCCGAAAAATGGAAAATGACTTAACACCGTTAAAATGCTGACGTGGCACAGGGGTAGAGTTGGAAAAAAAAATTATTATTTTTTTAATTTTTCTTTTTTCTTTCTTCTTCTTCTTCTTCTTCTTCTTCTTCTTCTTCTTCTTCTTCTTCTTCTCCTCCTCCCTCTCTCTCTCTCTCTCTTCTCTTCTTCTTCCTCCTCTCCTCTTCTTCTTCTATTTTTTTTTAATTTCTAAAATCCAGACGTTACGTCTGAAATTCAAACGTTGAACACGTCTGGGTTTCAGACGTCCAGAATTCTGGAAAATTTCCAGAATTCTGGAATTTTCCAGAAATTTGTAAAAGTATTTGAGCGTGAGAATTGTGAACTTTGAGACATTGGTGATGCAGGACATGAATCATAATCTTCATCTGTTGATGAATATCCTTCACTTGATACATCAGAATCCACAGAAAGCTCATGAATGAATTTGTTGAACGAAGACGCCCCATTTTCCGATTTGAGAGGAGATTCTTTGGCCACAGCGAGTACGGTGTCAACGAACCGCTGCATGATCTGCCTTCAGATATTTTTTTCCAGATTTAAAATTATCACCTGAAATCTAACTCCGCCAAATCCAAATCTCAGATAAAAAAATCGAAAATTGGATAAGGAAGAGAGAATATAGAGAAGCTGAATTGAAAAATCAGAAATGATAAAGGTTCCGATTTGAGAGGAGATTCCAGAATTCTGGAAATTTTCCAGAAATTCTGGAAATTTTCCGGAATTCTGGAATTTAAAAAAAAAAGAAAAAAAAAGAAGAAAAAAAGAAGAAGAGAATAGAAAGAGAGGAAGAAGAAAAAAGAAGAAGAAGAGAAGAAAGAGGAGGAGAAGAAGAAGAAGAAGAAGGAGGATGAGGAGGAGAAGAAGGAGAAGAAGAAGAAGAAGAAGAAAAAGAAAAAAGAAAAAAGAAAAAGAAAGAAAAAAAATTAAAAAAAATTAAATTTTTTTTTTCCAACTCTACCCTTTGCCACGTCAGCATTTTTAACAGTGTTAAGCCCTTTTCCGTTTTTCGGGTAACGGCGTAAACCACAGTCCTTTTTTTTTGGTAATAACAAACCACAAGGGTTTTTTTTGAACAAAATCAAACCACAGGAGTTGTTTTTAGAATTTACCCAAAGATTAAAGGTAGTCAAAGGGTATTATTGTATTTTTATGTAGGTGGAGTGTATGGTGGGTCTTTTTTTAAGTTAGTAATGGTCAAACAGATGTTGACCAGCCATAAACCGGATAAACGCATATAATTGTCCAGTCACCAATACTTGGGGTATATTTTTGGGACGAAATGTAATTCAGGTACTAAAATATGAACTGAGATATATTTCAGGTACCATTAGTGTAATTTACTCCTACTTTAATGGTGGTTTTAGGAAGAAGACTTAAATAAGGGGTTTTACTAATAACGCATGTGATGGATCAATTTTTTATTTTTTGACCAGTCAAAGCTGATGTGGCACGTTGACTTCGCGTTGACCGGTCATTTTTACCTGCTATACACCAAAGTGGGTGGTCACCTATAAGTTTGTATATATTAGTGAGACAAATTGAAGGTTGTACATCAAAGTGTGAAATAAGGCAAAAATTGTACACCATCGATGAAATTTACCCTTTCTTTCTATGTAAAGTGTTTAATAACCATTGGATCAAAATCAATGGTCTACAATTTAAGTTATAATTTAATATTAAAATGAGTTTTACCTTCTGACATGTAAGTTGTAACTTGGATAATGTGGTTGTAAAAATGTTTTCTCTTTCCTCGATAAATACTATATTCTCTTCTCTTTCTAAATTAATGCACATCGTTTAACTGTAAAAAAATCGCATGATAAATAAACATTTGTATTTATCATACCAATTCAGTTTTGAAATTGAAATATTATGTTTTTTTAGATTTTCACATTACAATCTATAACCATAGAAATAGAGTAAAATTTTTTTATAAGCAAACAAATTGAAATATTTAACACAGATTGTCAAAATATTTGTTTATACACAAAGTATCAACAACAAACTAGTCACAATATCTACTTGAAAATGTATAAACAGTTTATCAAAAGACTTATTTATACAATCAATTTCTACAATTCCTAGCAAATTCAATAGCTTTCGAGAATTTATCCATTCTCTAATGGTTCTTTGGAATTTGAGATTGACCGAAATGGTTAGCCTAGATGAAATCCGCAATGTTATCTGTAGTTGATAGTCTTTCCAAATATTTGACAAAATCTCCTTTCAGGTCTGCAAATTTTATTATTTAGTTAGTTGAACAATTACATGTTGGTTAATAGATTACATAAATATTGACACAAAGCTTCACATGGATAATTGTCCCATTCATTGCTTGGGTCCTATATATTAGGGAAGATGAAATTGTTTTCCTACACATTCCAACCAAATGAAAAATTAGAACATCATCCAATACAAAGTAATTATAATGCAGTTGGTACACTTACAAAATTGCACAGTGTGGTGTATCATTAATTAGCACAGTGTTTGAAGCATTGTAATATGGATATTCATCAAAGACTTGCTTCAAATCTTTAAACATAACAATTTTTGGCGCATGGGGGATCAATTTGACATTCGTTACAATGCATTTCTCTTACTCCTGGAAAATAAAAAAGTACAGCAACATCAAGATAAGAAAAATTAATATTTTGTTTCCTAATACTTGATTATAGAACAAAAATCCTAAAACTTGAAAAGAATTCTTACCGAAACAAACAACAAGTCAACTTTAACTCTAATTGATCTTTTAATGTTTGGAAGTATCTTGTTAATGTTTTTCCTAAAAAAACAAAAAATGAATAAACAAATACATGAATTAATGCAAGAAAAATATAAAAAAGAGAATATTATGTGAACAAGACAATAAAAATATGAAAAGTGTAAGCGTACCTCATCTTTGACGATCAAATTGCTACTTTAAAATTAGCAAAGTAGAATTTCATAAATGCAACCACATGTGGTCGACAGAGACGGGTTCCTGAGCATACAAGTACTCCATTCAAGTCCAATATAAGCAACTTCTTGATTGAACTAGTTGAGGCAGGTAATTCATCTCTAACTTTAATAACCATCTCCTCAACATCTCTTACAACTTCAACTTCTTGCTCCATGATTATCTAATTTTCCGACAACACCATCACCTCAAATCCTCATCCAACATCAACCTCCTGATCCACTTCTTCCATGGTTTCCTCATCTGTTGGCTAATCAGTCTCTAGCTCAACATCTACACCATCCATCTCAACTTCTAAACCATCCATCTCATCATCTCTTGGCTCATCAGTTTCTAGCTCAACATCTACTTCCTCATTTCCCAAGTTCCTTAAATTTGTTTTCTTATAAAAAACAATCTCATCTTCAGCCTTGACAAATTTGAAAAGGATCCAACCTTTATTTCTAGTCATAGTTGTGATACTTAACAAGTATGAAGCATCCATGACAATGGCATTAACCGACCGGTTGTCTTTCCTTGTCATAGGGATATTGAAGTGCTCAAGACTCAGCTAGATGTCAACAGATTACCATAAGATAGATGGATTTTTTACTTACACTCTATATCTATTCAACATGTGGTATATTATCTGTTGGGCAAAATTCATTTGTTTTCCATTTAAAAAATGTCACAACATAATTCTCTCAACCATTGAACATTTTTCTCTACTACAATATTTAGGTAAAAGGTTCTTTATAATCACGGAATGGAAAAATTGAGCATGCGCTTTCATGTTAGTCGTAGCTAGTGGTAAACTAGAGTCTTCTAAGACATACCCTGTTGAAATCTCTATCATTATACCCTTCCCATTCTATCTTTTTGTTAGTAGGGTTTTTTAATGCAAAACTCATTTTCAGTAACAGACAATTCAAATAGTTCTTCCAACAAAGCGCTATCTATTTTGATCTTCACATTCTTATCAGTGGAAAACACCTCAGTGCCTTTAACATTCCTATGAAGGTTGGTGTAAAATTCCTTCACCAATTCATTGTAGGTATTGACTTTAAGAGTCAACAATTTTCTCAAATTCAAACCATCATTATGTATGTACAAACATCAAAATTGACTTTCAGCAGAGATTCTATATCAATTGACATACCTTTAGGCACATGCATACTAGCGATCCTCGCCAAGTTATCCCTAACAGTTGAGGTTTCAACATTGCTACGTTTCCGCTTGAAAAATACTTTGTTAGATTGCACATCGCTCTTTCTTTTGGTTCGTGAAACAGTACCATTGGACTTTCTACTTTTAGCCATTATATAGTTGGATTAAAAAGTGTTGGATTAAAAAGTCAAAACAAGATAAGTATAGCAATAAACATATTATAGATGAATTAAAGAGTTTGATATTTTGTTTAAAAAAAAGGGTTTGATATTTAATATAATTAAGATATTAATAATTAGTTTCTTAAAAAAAGATATTAACAATTATAATGATAATTAATATAGTTAGGTTGGTTTATATTTACTTATATATATATACGAAGAAAATCAATAGGAAGCCCCAAATAGTTAGGAGAAATGTTGTAGTATTCATATCCACAGAAACAAACTACAAGTTGTATTCTTTCATAAATCCATAATTTAAACTTATAAAAGAGAAGATTTTGAAAGGTACAATTGTTATTGCTGGATATAAATTGTCATGGTGTCAATATCTTCCTTTAAGCATTATGAGATTTGTACTTGCAAAATAAATAAAATAATAATAATAATAATAATGGATTTCATACTTGATTTTTCTTTTTATCTTTAACTTATATGAATGTCCACCATAATATCTTATCTAAATTTTTAGGTATATCTATATGTTTTTTTTAAGACTAACGAGCAATCAAACACCAATTAAATTATTAATTTTTACCTTTCTTTAGTTAATGACATTAAAAGAATATACTTATACTAGTTAGAAATAGACATAAAATATGTATCACATAAATTATTAAAGGAGTTTTTTTAGTTTGGCCAATGTATATAGATAGATACATATACAATACATTATCACTCAAAATTAAAGAAAATAATAGTTATTAATAATTACAATAAATGTTTAGTATAGTATCATATTGTTTGAACTGCATTAATAATATTAATTATATTAGGTGATACCGAAAGAGTAAACGGTTAGAGATCGAGACTGAACATTTCGTTGGGGTTACTTGAACTATCAGGTAAGTGATAGTTGATATATATTTGTTTGATTATTGTGTTTATATATATTTTTAACAATTAATTGTCATTGATGGATATAATGAACTTGAAATAGAAGGGATTATGATGTGTTGTGTAATTGACTGTTTGAGATTCTTATGGCGTTGGTGAGTTGAAACATAATTTATGAATGTTATAGACACGTGTGATGATGTTGTGCTTGATTGTCTGATATTGGTTGGATTAGGAGATTAACATGACAAATAGAGAACAATGGTTAATTAATAACTTGTCATAATAGATTTATACTCAATAGTCATTTTGTGATGTTGGTATATATGATATGTTGGAATTAATTATTGGAATTAGGTTCACAAACCACAAGACCATAAACTCATGTAATCTATCAAGATCTAAAGCAGAAGCCTATCTGAATCCATAGCGCAACAAATTGAAGAGAAAAACGCCATAGGTTCATTGATCTTCTAGGACTAGAAACAACTAACACATTTACACTTGATGAGGAAGCCTGTAAACTAAGAATGCTCATGCTCTAGGGACCACAACCTTTTATTTAGATGAGAAATTATACCGTACGCCTGGCACACCACCTCAGATTCTGAGGTGGTGTGCCATGACCAATAGAAAAACCACACTTTAGAAAAAAAGAGTCTAAGGCTTTGATTGGATGGGGAGTTTGGGAGGGTTAGTAAGGGAAAGGTTTAGGAGGGTTTGTGGAAACCCTTGTTTGGAGGAAATAAATTTAGAAGGGTAAGGGTTTGGAAGGGTTTGATTTATGTATTTTTGTTTCAATTATCAAACCCACCGATTTGGAGGGTTTAGAAGGGTTTAAATTTTTATTTCCATTATTATCCTTGCTAAAGTCACCTAATACCAAACTAAACCAGTATTTATTATTTGTTCGAACTTGCTCACTTCCTCCTCCCGATTTCTCATCCCTCACCAGCGGAACTACATCACAGGTCAGTTTTCTTCAATTTTTTTGTGCTTTCTCTCTTCCTCAATGGTTGCTATGTACTTGGGGTTAGGTTAATTTTTGGTTGGCTGTGTTTAGATCTGCGTTTTCTGGTTGGCTGTGTACTTGCGATTTTCTCTGTTTCTGCTTCAATAATTCAAAAGCTATGTGTTTGTCTGGTTCTCTTTCTGTTTTTTCAACTCCAAACAATACCAGCTACTAGCAGCTTGAATCAAACAATACCAGCTCTGATTGGGAAATTATTCTGCTGCCAAATTGCTCATTTTTAAAATGTTGTATAATTTCATTTCCATTGTGCATAGTTGAAACTTTTAGCAAAAGCACGTTACTCTTGATGTTCATCATCCATCTGGGCTTCTCTTCTAATTCTCCTTCACTTGCATATGCCTCTCTACTGGGTCTCCATATCTTTATAAAAAAACACCAATTCAGAAGCTACAAATATGTTATATTCCTTCCTTCCTATAGGTAGAGTATTATGAAGGCATACAAAAGAAGGAAAGATGTGTAAAATGAATGGACCTTGTGGGAGAAAGCATGGGCAAGTGAGTTCTTCCTTTTGAAAGCAATATTATCTTTAGACATGAGTTGAATCACTAAACCAAAAAGCATGGAGGAATAAAAGTGGGAGAATGTATATTTAGTGGATTATAGTTTGGCCTGTAAGTTATAAAAGCCAATTGTACATGTTTTTAATTAAGTAATAAGTAAAGTATTAAAGTCTGAATTGATGTAGATAAATAGATGAGGTAGAATGTAATATGTACAGAGAAATTCATTTAAGTTAAGGTAGGAGATGATATTTTATTTATTCCTTAAAAAGATGAAAAGGATGATGTGGAAGCTCATTTGATGTCCAAATAATCATATGAATCTCATGTTATCATTGGATTTAGATACTACTTGATAATTAATTGGATAACATACAATAAATATTTGGTGTCCTTTTATTAAAAAGATGAAAAGGATGATGTGGAATCTCATCTGATGTCCAAAACTTTCTTTTATTTATTTTTCAAATAAATAATTTAGGAAAGAGAATGTAGTAGCAGTAGCAGTAGAGTTAGTAGACAAGACCATAACCGAAAGATGATGTGGAATCTCATCTGATGTCCTATTATCAGCAGGTTTAACTACCACTTCATTTCTTCACTTTCATACTATACTATACTATATCTGCTATCTAAGTTAATTTGAGCAGGGAAGGGAAAGATTGTTAGATGGTTAGGGAGTTAATTAGAACAAGATGCCATGTCACCAATCTTCTAGTTATACTATAAATGCATTTTGTATACAACTAATATGATTTATGTTATTCTTCTCTATGCTTCTATCATCTTCTTTACAACTTTTAAAAAAATGTCATATTTTCTTTCATTTCTTGAGAGAACTATATTAGCTAAAGAGATGTGTTCTTACGAGGAGCTTAAGCGTGAGTATTTATGTACAATTATTTCACAATCATGGAGGTCACCATTAAGTAGAGTAAGTGTAACAAATAGGATTGTTCCGTAATTGTTATTGATCACTCACTGTGTATTTATACAGATTACAATTGAATTCAAATGCTAAGCTAGATACTAGCCTATAAAGTAGGAGGATTGTTGTGATACATAGTTATCTACAAATAACTGAAAATATTCTCTAATACACCCACGTAGTGGAAAGGTTCGGAGGCCGAACATTGAGACTATTTCTGAAGTCTTCGAACAGCGGTAGTGGCAAGCCTTTGGTGAAGACGTCGGCTATTTGATAGCGTGATGGGACGTGTAAGACATGTACTTGGCCTTTTGATACCCGTTCCCGAACAAAGTGAATGTCCATCTCAACATGTTTGGTGCGATGGTGTTGAACGGGATTACCGCTGAGATATACAGCGCTGACATTGTCACAATAGACTAGAGTAGATTTTGTGATTGGACATCCAAGTTCAAGAAGAAGGTTGCGGATCCAGCATGTTTCAGATACCACATTGGCAACCCCACGGTACTCGGCCTCAGCACTAGACCTTGACAGTGTGGGCTGTCGTTTTTCCGACCATAATATGAGGCTGTCCCTAAGAAATACACAATAACCGAAAGTGGAGCGACGGGTATCCGGACACCCCGCCCAATCGGCATCGATGTAAGATGTCAGTTGAGTAGGAGATGAAGCCAATAAATGAAGACCCAGATCAAGAGTGCCCTGAATATACCGGAGGATACGTTTAAGTGCAGCCATGTGTGATGTTTTGGGATCGTGCATGAACAAGCAGACTTGCTGTACAGCATATGAGATGTCTGGTCTAGTAAGAGTCAGATACTGTAGGGCGCCTGTGAGTTTCCTGTATTCAGTTGGGCCGTGATAAGTGGAGTCAGATGAGATACTGAGCTTCTGCTTGGTGTCGACAGGAGTTGTGGCTGCATTACAGGAGCCAAGACCAGCTTTCTCGATGATTTCGGAAGCATATTTATTTTGAGACAGAAATAGTGAACCGGGGGAGCGGGTGACTGAAATTCCCAAGAAATAATGCAGTGGACCCAAATCTTTCATTGCAAATTCAGAGTTCAATTGGGAGAGAATAGATGTCTGTAGTTTGTCAGAGGAGGTGATGAGAACAATGTCATCGACATATAAGAGAAGATAGGCTGTGTTTGTGCCTTGTCTGTATATAAAGAGAGAATTATCTGAGATGCTGTTGGTAAATCCCACCCTGATTACAAAATTGGTGAACCGCTGATACCAGGCCCGAGGAGCCTGCTTAAGACCGTATAAGGATTTTCAAAGCAGACAGACATGATTCGGATACACAGGATCTCGGAAACCCAGTGGTTGGTGCATGAATACAATCTCATTAAGATCCCCGTGCAGGAATGCATTTTTGACATCTAATTGCCGAATATTCCAATTCTTGGACATGGCTATACTGAGGACAGCTCTAATTGTTGCTGGTTTAACCACAGGACTGAATGTTTCACCACAATCAACCCCGGCCAACTGTCCTGATCCGTTGCCAACCAATCTTGCTTTGTAGCGCTCAAAGGAGCCATCTACTTTGGTTTTGTGCCTGAAAATCCACCAACTGCGAATAACATTAGCATTTTTGGGACGGGGTACGAGTACCCACGTCTTATTTTGAATTAAAGCCTCAAATTCGTCAATCATGGCCTGTGTCCAGTTTGGATCACTTAGTGCAAGGATTGGTGTCTTTGGTATGGGGGAGATGACGGGTTGTGTGGATGCGGATAGGTTCAACATACGACGTGGTTTTTGTATGCCGTGTTGGGCTCGGGTGACCATGTTATGTGTGGTGGGATTTGGTAATGAAGGGGGAATCGCTGTTTGGGATTGTGCAGGTGGACTGTCAAGGTTATTCGACCGTGAGGATGGTGTCGAATTAATTGAATCAAGAGACTCAGGGGACGCGGTGGGCGACACGAACGTGGGAGTCGAAATAAAGGATGAAGATGTAGGAGACGCGATGGACGCGGAAGACGCAGACGACATGGCAGATATGGACGATGGGACTGACACGGATGACGGGACGACTGACGCGGATTTGGACGGTGTGGAAGGAATGACGCACGAAGGACTGATAGGGGGTGAATTTTGCGATATAGGAAGGCGATCAGCGGGGAGCAGACCGCCTTCGGCTACCGGAACTGACTTCGAACTAGAATTAGTGGACGCTATGTTTAACAAAAAGGGAAATTTCGACTCGTCAAAAATAACATGTCGAGAGATTTTAATTTTGTTTGTGGACATGTCGAAACATTTGTATCCGTGGTGATTGGATGGGTACCCCAGGAATACACACGGATGGGAATGAGCCTCTAAATTATGACGTGACACGGAAGGGATTAAGGGAAAACATAGACACCTAACGACACGTAGATGTGAATATGTAGGGTCCTGTTGGTACAGAATTTTAGTGGGAGAGTGATATCCTAAGATTTTGTGGGGATATATATTAAGCAGGTATGTTGCTAGTTCAAGAGCGTGGTGCCAGAATTTAAACGGAACTGATTCATGATTTATAACAGTGCGGATTATGTTATTTATTGTGCGAATCGTGCGTTCAGATTTACCATTTTGGGGAGACGTATATGGGCATGAGAATCGAAATTGCATGCCGTTAGTGTGACAAAATTGGTGAAAGGAATTGTTATTGAATTCACCCTTGTTGTCACACTGAAAAACTTTAATTTCGCGTTCAAATTGAGTGCGAATTAGAGAGCGGAATGCAAGAAAAACATTATAGACTTGTGATTTCTGGGCTAAGGGAAATGTCCATAGAAAGTTTGTATAGTTATCCAGAAATAAAACATAGTAACGGTGACCACCTGATTGGAGAAGTCCAAATATCGCTATGAATTAAATCAAATGGCATACAAGTAAGATTGTAAGAGGAGTGAAATTTTACTTGTTTTCCATTAATGCAAGAGGAACAAACAGAAACATCTGGAACTTTATTACATAAAATGAAATTTTTATTTAACAGGGCATGCAAAACAGGAAGCCCTGGATGTCCTAAACGACTATGCCAGATATCGGAAGACAAAGCAGTAAAAACATGAAGGGAAGACTGTGACGAAGAGGAGCTAGACGCGACAGGATAGAGGTCTCCGCTACTGTTACATCTCATAATATTGGTACCCGTCTGTAAATCCTTCATAGAAAAACCTAAAGGGTCAAATTCCATAGAAACACTATTATGTCTAGTAAATTGACGAACAGAAATGAGGTTTTTGATAAGTTTTGGAGCATGCAACACATTAGTTAACTTCAAAGGTTGGGTTCGATTATTTAACCAAGCAGTGCCAGATCCACAAACAGGTATACAGTGACCATTACCAACAATAATGTTTTCATTGAGGCTTGAATTAAAATAAGAGGTGAGTGTACCTTGTTGGGCTGTCATATTGGAGGTGGCTCCTGTGTCCATGTGCCACTTATCTGGTGGCTGTGTGATAGACATGGTATACATTGCTTCAGCAATGTCAGTCGGTGCATAGGAGGGATGAGTCATGCTTAGGTGAGCTTGCTGTGTGTTGGGACGGGGACCTAGAATGCCAGGTTGCTGTGGTTGGCGACCCGTGTAGGGCTGATTGACCAACTTATTTGTTGGGAATGGACAAGGAGGTGTCGCCCATGGATGTTGCGGAGGCCACAGAAGTGAATAACCCCACTGCTAGTTGTAGCCGCCGTAATGGGGAGGGACAGAATACCGCTGCCCGCCTCTATTATTGTGTCTGCCGCGGTAGTGGTGTCGTCCACCATGCCTACCGTCGCGATTAAAGGAGTTGGGGAGGTGTATCACAGGATGAGCAGGTGGAAATTGGGCTGGTGTGGAATCAGCAGTGGCGACAGTAAGGGCAACGGTGTCTGACTGTGGTGTTGCCTTATGGGCACGAGCAGTTTCCTCAAGTGTGAGCATAGAGCGGGCTTTCTGAAATAAAGGAAGAGGATCTCCGTGTCTGATCTGAGTACCGACTGTATCATATGCATTAGTCAATCCAGAGATAAGTTGCAAAACCATTTGATCATTCGTGATGGGGCAGTCCACATTCGACAGTTGATCAGACAGAGACTTGAGATGTTAACAATAGGATGAAATATCAGAGAAGTTGTCGAGCTTGATTTTGGAGAATTCCTGTTGAAGAAATAGAGCCCTAGAATGCTTGTTGTCAGAGAAAATCTCCTGTAAACGGGTCCAGGCTCTAGCTGTGGTGGAGTCAGCTTCGATAATTGTGTGCAACAGGTCAATTGATATGGTGCTGTAAATCCATTTCAGGACCACAACGTCAATACGGGACCAGAGATCGGGATTGGATTGGTGCAGGTCTGTGTTTGTAGGAGGGGGAATGATGTGGTCGAGGACTTGAAAGGCTTTGGCGTGGAGTTTGAAGAGAGCAGCCCATGTAGGATAATGCCCTTTTTCAATGTCTAAGGTTATTTTGATGAATGTATAAATGTTCGAAACAGTGAGGGAGGGATGGTTGGTGATAGCGGTTTCTGTGTTGTTGGTGTGGGAGTTGACCGTGTTTGTGTTGTTCGGACCGGTTGAGGAATTGTTGGAGTTGTTTGAAGTGTTTGTCATGGCTGTGGTGGGATCGGTGTTTTGGATTTTTGGGATCGGTTTGTATTTTTGGATTTTTTAGGATTTTTGGGATCGGTGAGCAGAGGGAGAGAAAGTGGTTCGATGTTTTGGATTTTTCGGAGGGGAGGAGAAGATCGGTATGTATTTTGGAGTTTGGGAGTGATCGGTGTTTAAGTTTGCAGAAGAGAGGGAGGTTAGGGTTGGTTCGGTGTTTAGGAACAAAAGCTCGAGCTTGGCGAGCAGCGGCAATGGTGGCCGCGGTGGTTGGGATCGGGAAGGAAGGAGGGAGATTTAGGTTTAAGAAATTGAGTTAGGCTCTGATACCATGTAACAAATAGGATTGTTCCATAATTGTTATTGATCACTCACTGTGTATTTATACAGATTACAATTGAATTCACATGTTAAGCTAGATACTAGCCTATAAAGTAGGAGGATTGTTGTGATACATAGTTATCTACAAATAATTGAAAATATTCTCTAATAGTAAGACTAATCAATATTAGCAAGCCCTACCCTTTAAGGCACTTCATACATACACTTGTTAGATTAGAATCATCATACACATGCTTAAATGTGACTAGCCCAAGCTATAAGCCTAAGATATTGGAGATTTGATACAAATTCTATATAATTGAATATTTAGAAATTTGGTAGAGGAATATGTTGAAACACCTTTCCACATAATTTTGATTTGACAAAATTATTCCCATGATTAAAACAATTAAATTTAAGTGCTTTGATTGTACTAATGAGTTTGTTCAATGTTGATTAAATTAACTAACGAGAACATGAACTGAAAGTCCATAAAAGAAAGACAGAACAAAGTCAGCATAAGCAAGTCACACAGCAGAAGCTGAGTGGAATGCAACTCAGCTTTACGAAAGAAATGTCTTCTTCAGAAAAGCTTGAAGGCGAAGCCGCTGAGTCAAGCTGAGTAAGAATCAAGTCAGCGTCAATGATCTGTCAACTTGGCAGACAAGGTCTGACACAAATCAGAAGTCTTGGAAATCCGTATTAAGGACCTTTTCGACACGCATGGACCATCTGATTTTTGGCAAGAAGACAAACCTGGCGCAAGAAGACGAATCTGGCAAACCTGGCTCCTGGTAAAATCAGAAGACAGGATTGGCTTGCAGCTCTGGAAGATGACCACGTGATGACGAAGAAGATCGTTCTTCCCACAACGGCTATGTCGGAATTCAAATCATTGGCACCCCAAAGATTGCTATAAATAGGCCAAATCATCACCTGGATCAATCACACATACAAGAGATATACACACAGACAAGCAAAATCTTCACTAAGTGATAATCCAAAATAGAAGCTGTCTGAAAAGAAAAAGCAAGCTCTTACACCAAATTCCAATCATTGTGTAAAAGTCTAGATTGATTCTGTCATCTAAAGTGTTCTTTGTTGTATCAAGAACAATTTCTTATCATTTGTAAAAGGTTAGAAGAGTGAAGCTGAGTACTTGATTATAGTACTCAGTGGTAGAGAAAATCTGAATACTCGATTATAGTGTTCAGTGGTACATAGGATTGAGTAGACGAATAGAGGATGGTACTCTTGCATACTCAGTTGCGACTGTAAACGGTTTGTGCTCTACCTTTAAAGAGCTCAGTAAAGGATTGAAAAAGCTTGGAAGGATTCCAGAGACTGGACGTAGGTGGAGAGGCCGAACTAGGATAAGTCTGCTGAGTAAACTCTAGCCCTTTCTCTTGATATATATATATATGTATGTGTTGCTTGCTTAAAATTACTCAGTAAATAATCTGTACAAGCTGAAACTGAGTAATCTGAGTGCTGAGTTGGAAACTGACTTAAGTGTTACTTCACAACTCACAACTGAAACAGCTCTAGTCAACATCTGATTAAAGCTGTCTCACATCACACTCAGCCTTGCTGACCTAAAACTGAGTTAAACTACCAAACATTCAATTAAGTCAGCATTATTAAGCGAAAAAGTTATATTAGTTCCTAACCCCCCCTTGGAACTAATCCTATTACGTTATACGGGACCAACAAGTGGTATCAGAGCTCAGTAGCTCACTATTCAAGATAAAACTATCTTGAGTTGATCCCTGTAATGGCTGAGAACAGCACTCATTTCCTTCCAGGAAATCAAACAACCCAGATACTCCCTAAGGGATTATCTATTAGTCGGTCTCCTCTGTTCTTTGGATCTAATTATACATTTTGGAAGAATATGATGAAAAACTTCATTCAGGCAACAAATATGAGTGCTTGACTAGCTATAGTCCAAGACCCTTTTGTTCCCTATGAAATCATTGATGGTGTAAAAACTGTCAAAAGCGAGGCTAAGTGGTCAGAAGATGACCTTAAGAAATTACAAAATAATGCTTCGGCTATCAATATGCTTCACTGTGCGTTAGATGCTGCAGAATACAATAAGATTTCAGGTTGCGAGTCAGCACAGGAAATCTGGAAGAAGCTAGAGGTTACCTATGAAGGAACCCGTAAGGTCAAGGAGTCCAAGGTCAATCAACACATGCGGTTGTATGAGCTGTTTGAAATGAATGATAATGAGGACATATGTGAGATGAATGCAAGATTCACCAACATTATCAATGAGCTTAAGAGACTCGGCAAGAACTTCACTGAAGAAGAGCAAGTGAAGAAGATTCTAAGAAGTCTCCCCAAGAGCTGGCAAGCAAAGAAGACAGCTGTTGAAGAAGCTCAGGACCTGACCACGTACAAGTATGATGAGCTCATCGGATCTCTGCTGACCCATGAGATCTCCATGAAACATTTTGAGGCTAAAGAAAAAACTAAGGACAAGAAACAAAAATCTCTTGTCATGAAAGCCGACTCATCAGATGATGAGGAGATGGCCATGTTTACCAGGAAGATGAAGAAGCTGTTTAAGAAAAATGACAAGTACAGCAAAAGGCCATTCAAAAGAAGTGATAAATACAAAGCTGAGTCTAGCGACAGCAGACACAAGAAGGATAGCTCAAAGCCTGTTACTTGTTTTGAATGCCATCAAGCTGGGCACATCAAATAAAGCTATCCTACCTTAAAGAAAGACAAGAAGGGAAGTAGAAAAGCAATGGTGGCCACTTGGAGTGATAGTGGTGAGTCAACCTCATCAGAAGTTGATGCCACCGAGTCAGCTAATATTTGTTTCATGGCTGACGAATCTGCTGACCACTGTCTCTCTGAGCAAGCTGACCTCTCTGATGGATTTGATCATGAGGAACATACAACTGAGGTAATGTCTCTACCCTTGCTCAGAAATGAAATGATTAATGCCCTGAGTGATCTCTATACACTGATCAAAAAGTGTAATAAGAAAATAAGAGCACTCAGCAGGCGGTGTGATGAGATTGAAGAGGTCAAACTCAGTGAACTCCGACATCTTCTCCAGGACAATACCAGGCAAGATGAAAACTTGAAAATCATGTATGGGTTTGTCTGTGAATTCCAATCAGACTCTAAAAAGCTGAGAAAAGACATCACATCAATACAGAACCAGCTGAGTTCATCGGCTAAGAAAAGGTTCTATTCAAAGACTGAGTATTCTGGTACTAGTCAGCAAAGACGGTACACTCAACAGAACAGTCAGTGTGACTATTGTGGAAAGAAAGGACACACTATAAAAGTATGTTGGTATGCTCAACACCATCGTGCTGACCAAAAATGGAAATACCCCCAAAGGGTAGTTTATTGTGACTTTTTTGGGAAAGATGGCCACACTATAAATGTATGCCGTCACAAAATAAAATATGATGAATCACCTGTTAACTCTAACAAACGAGGACCCAAAAAGACTTGGGTACCTAAAGATAACTAGTTCAATTGCAGGTGAGCCTAAGGTGTGCTGAGAAGTCAAAGCTACGGTACATTGACAGTGCATGCTCAAGGCATATGACTGGTGATGACACTCAGTTCATCACACTTGTGCATAAACGAGGAGGAAATGTAAGTTTTGGAGACAACAAAAAGGGTAAGATAGTAGGGTCAGGTACCATTGGTGGTAATCCTACTATTGAGTCAGTCTCCCTAGTCAGGGGTCTTAAATATAACCTATTGAGCGTAGCTCAGCTATGTGACAGCGGTAGAAAGGTTGTATTTGACGCCACTGAGTGTAAAATACTTGAGGGAAAAACAAATGAGTTAATTTTAACTGCCCCTCGTCTTGACAACGTTTTCATACTAAACCTAGAAAAGAAGTTTTCAAAGAATATATGCTTAGTGTCAAAGGAAGATAATTCCTGGCTATGGCATAGGAGACTTGGTCGTGTAAGCATGGACCTCCTAGCCAAACTAGCAAGAAAGCAATTAGTTGAGAGTTTGCCCAAACTCAGATTTGAGAAGGATCAATTATGCAATGCTTGTCAGCAAGGAAAACAAACTAAAAAATCCTTTCAAAGTAAAAATATAGTCTCAACCAAGCGTCCATTAGAGTTACTACACTTGGATCTTTTCGGACCAGTCCAGCAGCTGAGCTTGGGTGGTAAGAGATTTTCCTTGGTCATTGTAGATGACTTTTCTCGGTACACTTGGATCATCCTGCTGAGTAGCAAAGATGAAGTGTTTGAGATGTTCTCAACATTGGTTAGAAAACTTGAAAATGATAAAAACCTAAAATTAGCTCACATCCGAAGTGATAATGGCGGAGAATTCAAAAACCAACAATTTGATGAATTCTGTGAAGTTAGCCGCATTGACCACAATTCTTTTGCTCCTAGAACTCCTCAACAGAATGGGGTAATTGAAAGGAAGAACAGAACCTTAGTTGAAATAGCTAGGACAATGCTGAGTGAGAATAGGCTTCCAAAGTATTTCTGGGGTGAAGCTGTCAACACAGCTTGCTATATACTCAATAGGGCTCTAGTCATACCTATACTTAAGAAAACCCCCTATGAACTTTGGAAAGGACGAAAACCCAATATTGGATATTTTTGTGCCTTCAGTTGCAAATGTTTTATTCTAAATACTAAAGACAACCTTGCTAAGTTTGATTCAAAAGCTGATGAAGCTATCTTCTTAGGGTACTCAACAAATAGCAAAGCATATAAGGTGTTTAATAAACGAACTCAGGTTTTAGAAGAGTCTGTACATGTTGAGTTCGATGAAACTGACCATGCAGGGAAGATAAGTCAGCCTGCCGAAGATGACACATGCTCAGCTGTCGCTGACCAAAATAGAGCCACTGAGTCACTACCTCAAGGGCTAACCAAAGGTAAGAACGAACTTGAAATTATCTTTGCTGACCAATATAATCCTGTAGAAAATGTTGAAACACCTATCCCTGAAGACACTACACTACCAAAGGAGATCAAGGTTCCAAGATGACACTCTGAAAGTAGCATTCTTGATGCCGCTGAGAACACCCTGATGACCAGAAATCAACTCAGGAGATATCTCAGCAATGTAGCCTTCGTGTCAGTTCTTGAACCAAGAAACTTCTCAAAAGCTGAGAATGATGAATTCTGGATAAATGCAATGCAAGAGGAGCTTGATCAATTCAAGAGAAATGAAGTATGGGATTTAGTGCCTAAACCAAAGAATCAAAAGACCATATGAACAAAATGGGTATTTCGCAATAAGCTAGATGAACAGGGAAACGTAGTCAGGAACAAAGCCAGACTTGTAGCTCAAGGTTACAGTCAGCAGGAAGGTATTAACTATGGTGAGACCTTTGCACCCGTAGCTAGATTAGAAGCTATAAGAATATTGTGTGCGTATGCTAGCTTTATGAATTTTAAATTGTTCCCAATGGATGTCAAAAGTGCATTTCTTAATGGAGTTATAAATGAAGAGGTTTATGTTAGTCAGCCTCCAGGGTTTGAGGATCCAAAATTCCCAAACCATCTCTATAAACTCAAAAAGGTTTTGTACGGCCTGAAGCAAGCACCACGTGCTTGGTACGAAAGGCTGGCCAGCTTTTTGCTGACCAGAAACTATGTCAGAGGAAAAGTTGACACAACCTTATTCATTAAGAAAAAGGGTAAAGATACCCTGTTGGCACAAATATATGTAGATGATATTATTTTTGGTGCTACTAATGAGTCTATGTGCAAGGAATTTAGCAAACAGATGCAAACTGAGTTTGAAATGTCAATGATGGGAGAACTCAACTTCTTCCTTGGACTTCAAATCAAACAAGGCAAGAATGGCATCTTCATTAGTCAGACTAAGTATGCCAAGGAGATATTGAAGAAATTTGATATGGAAAATTGTAAGCCAATATCTACCCCAATGGGTACTGACAATGTGCTTTGTGCTGATGAAAAAGGTAAGTCAGTAGACAACAAATTATATCGTGGTATGATCAGCTCTCTACTCTATCTAACGGCAAGTAGGCCAGATATACAGTACTCAGTATGTTACTGCGCAAGATATCAAGCTGACCCTAAGGAATCTTATTACATGGCTGTAAAAAGAATCCTTAGATATTTGCAAAGCTCAGTGAACGCAGGTTTATAGTATCCCAACATGAACGATTTCACACTCGTTGGATACAATGACGCTGACTATGGACGAGACAAGCTTGAGCGGAAAAGCACCTCAGGAGGATGTCATTTCCTTGGAAGTTGTCTAGTGTCTTGGTTTAGTAAGAAGCAGTCGTCAGTTGCCCTGTCAACTACTGAAGCTAAGTACATTGCTGCTGGAAGCTGTGTTGCACAAATCATATGGATCAAGCAACAGCTGGATGATTATGGAGTTCAAACGAAAACAATAGAAGTCAAATGTCAACAAAAGTGCCATTGACTTGTCAAAGAATCCAATTCAACATAGCAGGATGAATCATGTCAACATAAGGCATCACTTCATCAGAGATCATGTACTCAAAGGTGAGATCAAGCCGACCTATGTTCCAACAGGTGAACAGCTTGCAGATATCTTCACGAAGCCATTGGCTCGTGAGCAGTTCAGCATACTAAGGGAAGCTATCGGTATGTCTAATCCTCTTCAATAAAATTTTGAGTATGTTGAGTGATTATATCATGCCGAGTGATTATTACATGTTGAGTAACTGTCATATGCTGAGTAGATATGAATGCTATAAAATCACTAATTGATAAATTGCTATATATATTGAGTGATTGATAAAACGCTGAGTTACTCCACATGATAAGAACCCCGTCTATGCTAAACTAAGCACTCAGAACACCAAACGTTTAGTATCTTAGATGCTGAGTAGAATACTTGCACGCGTATCTAAGTAGCCACCTAGGATGATGTAAGCATAATGATTAGGAACCCATGTGCCGAACGTGTCATTAATTTCAGAATTAAATGCTGTTGATTGATTCAAAAATGAACAGCCATTCCGACCTATCAGATCAACACGCACCGGCTATAAATAGTGGATGAATTCCCACTAACTTCTCTTTACGCTTGAAACATTTCGCACTCGATCTCTCTCTCATAATTCCCTAATCTTCTAACTCTCTCAAAAATCCTCAAAAACACCATGTCGAACGATTCCCAGAATATGTCCGATGAGCAATACGATGACAACCGCTCCGACATTAATCCTCCATCTCCTATTGAGCAGGAATATCATGAGACTTCCTCGGAGCCTCAGGAACAAACACATGGTCGGCTTGACCAACCAATGCCCGAGGTCAGCATCCTGGGTGAAAACCCTCGCACTGACCAAATGACTCCTTCGAAGAAGAAGAAGAAAACCAAGCAACCCAGGGAAAGAAAGTTTTTCCCAGTTTTCAACAACGTTAAAAACCTCAAAGTTTATCACTCTCCGATGGTTCTCTAAAAGCTTCGTCAAGCTGAGAAACCGTTCTGCGACTGGATTTCAAAAAATGGATGGACTACCTTCTTCTCTCTCCCTGGAACTACCTACCCATAATTGGTGAAGAAATTCTACACGAACCTAAAAGTAGCCGACGATAACGACGACTATATGGTTACTAAGGTCAAGAACAAGGAAATCACCATCACCCCTTCCTATCTCGCCATACTACTTGATCTAAAGGAAGAAGGTGCAGAACTACGATGCACAAATGATTATAAGCGGGTTGAGTACGTAGCTGAGTTCTGTAAACCTAAAACCACAGCGGTGAAATCTACAGTACCAACATGGGTCAGCCGCAAAGACAAGCACACTACATCCTGACCAACTATCTATTTCCCAAGGTCAACGCCTCCTCCTCAGCCTCAAACTTTGAGCAGTGCTTCATCTGGCACATGTTGAACTACAAGCCGCTCAACATGCCTGTCTTTCTCATTGGGTCTTTCCAACGCAACAATGGGATCCTAAGGATGGGTTCTCTCATCACCAAAATTCTACAGGATCACAAAGTCAGCTTAAAGGAGGAAATCAATATGATAGGTACTGAAATCACTACGGGAATCCTACTCGGCTTGGCTCACAGTCAGCCTATCAAACCTAAGAAAGGAAAAGGGGCTGTAGTTGAAGAAGTACCTGCTGAGGAAGATATGGTTGAAGAAACACCTGCTGAGTTGTTTCAGAAAGGAAAGGAAGTTGTGGATGAAGCAGCACCTGCTGAACGACTCAGGAAAGATAAGAAGAGGAAAGCTGACCCCTCTGTAACACCAATAGCCAAAGATATTAATCGAACTGTGAAAAAGATTAGGCTGGTGACAAGGGAGAAGAAAGCTGCTGAGCCAGCTCGAGGGGAACTAGAGTCAGTTGAAAAACAGAAAAAGCGAGCTGAGCCTGAGGAAGAAAGTGATGAGACACTTGAATAGCCTCTAAAGAGGAAGAAAACCTCTGGGATGACGCCGTTAGAAGCTGACCCACTTGACTTTGTGATCTCAAAGGATTCACACTTCGTGCGAAGTCAGGAAATTGACCTGGAAAAGACTCCTCAGGAAGAAGAGCAAGGCTGCACTGACGAACAGCCTCAAGCTGATAAGATGGGTTCTGCTGAGCCAAGTAACACAGCTGCTGCTAAGCAAGCTGATGAGCAAAGAGTTGAGTCACCAGTGAAGGACAAGGTTGTGGAGCACCTTTATGCTAACCTTGGACTTGATCTCTCTTCTGAGTCATCCGAATCTGTTGCTGCTGACCCTTCTCCTCAAACCAAAACTAAAAAGGGCAGTACGGAAAAGCGGTTCAAAAGAAAAGCTCAGAAGCCCAAGGTCATAGACTTGTTGGATGAATCTCCGCTGAGGGACCCCATCACTGACTTAACAGGGCTCCAATTCCAATTCTTCACCGACATGACTGAACCCACTCCGACTCAAGCTAAGGAAAAGCAAGCCTCTATTTCTCAACCTGAGGAACAAGCCGACCCAAAAACACTTAAGGGTCAAGCTTCTGCCGACACCTCTGCTCCACCTTCCACTGAGAAAGTGCTCGAAGTTCCAGCTGCTCAACACAATGAGTTAGCAAAGGAAACTCCTCCTGCTAAAGACGGGTTAATAATTCTGCTGATCAAACTCTTCCAACTCCTATCAAGCAGACAGTAAACCAGTCAGCTCCTACTGCTGGCCTTAATAATACAAGTGCAGCCACTGATCAAGCTGTCACTTCCACTTTCGGGCAGCACCACAATCCTCCAACATCTGGTGTTGACAACGAAACGGCCCTTGAGACCACGCAAAAACAATCTGAAGATGATTCCTACAATTTTCTGAATGCCTCTGAGTCAGGCAGGCGAATCATCAACTCAGCCCATATGCTTCTCCAAGAAATAGATCAATCTCAAGCCGATGATGCTGGGTCCACTCCTGCTGAGCCAACTCAACTTACATCCATCACGCAACTTCTGACCGAACTCAAAGGTCTTAAGGAGCTGATGAGTGTTATGACTTCTTTGGTCGCTCAGCAGCCCAAGCAAGAGTTTATGGTCAAGCTGGCCGAACTTCAGCTGATGATGGTGAATCACATGGACTCCATCGAAGGGAAAATCACCACCCTATCTGCTGTGAACTCATCATCCGCAACTTCTGCTGAAGTTACTCAGCATCTCAACCAGCTGACTGCCGAGCTAACCGGAGCTCATGAACTTATCTCCTCCACTTCTCAATGCTCCATTGAAAAGATTGGTGAAGCCATTCGCCTACTCAACCTGAGCAAAGAGGAAATGGACACTGACCAAGTAAAGACCAATGACATACTTCACTGCACCCGGTCAACACTTGCGCACGTTAGGCACATCAATGCTCAGCGTCATTCGTATGATTCTTCACTGCTTAGGATGTACTATCAATCCTATGCACGGATGACAGATTCCATTACTTGGATTGGGAATTCACTTGAGTTTTTACTCAGTATGCTTAGCGCACACATTAAAATCCCCTCTTCAAGTATGGCCGATGGCATGCAGGTCTTTAAGGGACTTAAGGATAGTACGAGTCACATGCAACATTATTCCACCATACTGACTCGTGCTGTTCAACAGAGGCAATTCTTTGCTCCTCCCCTTCCGTCTGGTGATGCTGGAAAAACGGGGGAGAAAGATAAAGCTAAGCAGCCAGCTGACGGAACTCAGTAGAAGCCTCCTGGTTCAACTTCTGCTGTCACGGGCAACCAAATTCAGCAACAAAGAACAGCCAAGCCCAAAGCCAAATCCAACCAAGTTCAAGCCAATATCAAGAAATAGAACTAGAACTAGACTTAGCTTGAAACTTGTAATCTGTATCTGGCATGTTCTATCTTTGTTGAGCTGACTATCTCTATATATAAGCATCTTTTATCTAAACTGTCTTTATACATACGATGCTTACTTGTTGTGTTTATGTGCTGATCTGTCTCATGTAATTACTCATTGAACAACAACTTAAAACTTGTGAACATAAAAATTAAACAAGTAAAATATACTCAGTATACCTTAACTCTGACATCTGAACTTAACTAAGTATCAAAACTGAGTAATAACAAAATGTTCCAAGTATTGACCTACTTCTGAAGCTGACCTTAGACTCTTCTCGATTAGATCTTAGAAGGTTTAGAGTTGAACTAAGTCAGTAGATCCAACCCTTACAGGGGAGCATTTTCAGAAGAATTAAAAAGGTCAACTATCATGGGGAAGCTCAACACTGAGTTCCTTTCCACATGATTTTGATTTGACAAAATTATTCTCATGATTAAAACAATTAAATTTAAGTGCTTTGATTGTACTAATGAGTTTGTTCAATGTTGATTAAATTAACTAACGAGAACAGGAACTGAAAGTCCATAAAAGAAAGACAGAACAAAGTCAGCATAAGCAAGTCACACAGCAGAAGCTGAGTGGAATGCAACTCAGCTTTACGAAAGAAATGTCTTCTTCAGAAAAACTTGAAGGCGAAGCCGCTGAGTCAAGCTGAGTAAGAATCAAGTCAGCGTCAATGATCCGTCAACTTGGCAGACAAGGTCTGACACAAATCAGAAGTCTTAGAAATCCATATTAAGGACCTTTTCGAGACGCATGGACCATCTGATTTTTGGCAAGAAGACAAACCTGGCGCAAGAAGACAAACCTGGCACAAGAAGACGAATCTGGCAAACCTGGCTCCTGGTAAAATCAGAAGACAGGATTGGCTTGCAACTCTAGAAGCTGACCACGTGATGACGAAGAAGACCGTTCTTCCCACAACAGCTATGTCGGAATTCAAATCATTGGCACCCCAAATATTGCTATAAATAGGCCAAATCATCACCTGGATCAATCACACATACAAAAGATATACATACAGACAAGCAAAATCTTCACTAAGTGATAATCCAAAATAGAAGCTGTCTGAAAAGAAAAAGCAAGCTCTTACACCAAATTCCAATCATTGTGTAAAAGTCTAGATTGTTTCTGTCATCTAAAGTGTTCTTTGTTGTATCAAGAACAATTTCTTATCATTTGTAAAAGGTTAGAAGAGTGAAGCTGAGTACTCGATTATAGTATTCAGTGGTAGAGAAAATCTGAATACTCGGTTATAGTGTTCAGTGGTAGATAGGATTGAGTAGACGAATAGAGGACGGTACTCTTGCATACTCAGTTGCTACTGTAAACGGTTTGTGCTCTACCTTTAAAGAGCTCAGTAAAGGATTGAAAAATCTCGGAAGGATTCCGGGGACTGGACGTAGGCGGAGAGGCTGAACCAAGATAAGTCTGCTGAGTAAACTCTAACCCTTTCTCTTGATATATATATATGTATGTGTTGCTTGCTTAAAATTACTCAGTAAATAATCTGTACAAGCTGAAACTGAGTAATCTGAGTGCTGAGTTGGAAACTAACTTAAGTGTTACTTCCCAACTCACAACTGAAACAGCTCTAGCCAGCATCTGATTAAAGCTGTCTCACATCACACTCAGCCTTGCTGACCTAATACCGAGTTAAACTATCAAACATTCAATTAAGTTAGCATTATTAAGCAAAAAAATTATATTAGTTCGTAACCCCCCCATGGAACTAATCCTATTACGTTACACGGGACCAACAGAATATTGGATTATAATTTGGATGAAATGAAGATGATTAATTTAGTTAGTTAAATACCAGGTATTCTCTAAAAGCTGTCTGATTAATTTGCATCTTCTGCTTCTTCTTTTCTTGTCTTATTATTATTAGCACAATCATGTATTACTGTTTCTTGACTGCTTTGACCCTTCTTGAATATCTATCTTGTTGTCAATATTTTTGTGCTAGTGCTCAAGTAATGATTATCTATTTTATTAGGATGGATGACAAAGTGAAACTTATCATATTAATGCATCATTTGTATAAATTAGCCGGAGCTCAAGTTGTTTGTGTTGCTGCCTGTTGGTATATGAGACGTAGACATCTACTTAGGAACAATATGGCCATATGACACATGAAATTAAGCTTGAAAGTGAACGAGTACGAGGTGAAATATTGGATCATCTATCTTCAAGCAACCTCTGTCATAATGTGATAAGAATAAGTTATAGTGGGTTTACTGGGTTGTGTGATTTATTAATTAGAGAGGGCGGTCTTAGACCAACTATACAAACAAGCGTTGAAGAACAAGTTATAAAAACACTTTGGTTACTAGGACACAATGTATCTCAACGCGAACTTGCACTCTTCTTTCGCCGTTCATCTGAGACAGTAAGTCGACATTTTCATAATGTGTTAGATGCTATAATCGAATTGGAGGAACTTTTTTTTCAAACAACCTGATGGTACACACATTCCGTCTGAAATATTCAGCCACAACAAATTCTACCCATATTTTAAGGTGACCAAATTATCCATTAACCTTATATAAAATTACATATTAGTATATTATTCTTTGAGTGTTAAGTAAAAAATTTAATGTAGGATTGTGTTGGTGCTATTGATGGAACACATGTTCGAGTGAAGGTGTCGAATACAGAAACTCATAGATATCGTGGGAGGAAAGAATACCCAACATAAAATGTTTTGGTTGCGTGCACATTTGATTTGAAATTTACTTATGTGCTAGATGGGTGGGAAGGGACAACATCCGATCCCAGGATAATTAAACATGCATTAAGCAGAGAATTTCCCATAAAAATGCTTGAAGGTGATTCTGAAAATAATTTTTTTGTTAGGCTTTTCTTTATATAGTTTAAATACACTTGTGACAAAATTCATTATATGTTTAGGAAAATATTATCTTGTCGATGCTGGATTCATGTTGAGGAGAGGACTTATTACACCGTATCGAGGGGAACGATATCACTTGAAAGAGTATTCAAGAAATCCACCACGAAATGCACGTGAGCTGTTCAATCTACGACATACATCTTTGCGTAATGCTATTGAGCGGTGTTTTGGAGTACTTAAGAAGCGATTCCCTATAATAGGAAGCGGAACAAAGCCAAATTACTGTGTCAAGACACAAAATAAGATAATTATTGCATGTTGTATTTTGCATAATTATATGATTGGTGTGGACCCAAGTGATGCAATACTTGAACAAGTGGATGAGGAAATTCTCAATCGGAACAATTCAAAAGATGAACAACATAATGCAAGGGAAAATAATGAAGAAACTAGACAAAGAGAGATAGTGAGAGATTTAATAGCAGCTGATATGTGGGTTGATTATATTCGATGAGAGTTTAGTTTTTAAATTGTTGTAGTAACTCATAAGTTGTCTTGGATATGATTGGTGTTATTGAATTTTAAGTTGGTGTTATTCAATTTTAAGTTGTTTGAATATGATTTATCTTTCTTTTTACATTTGTTTAATACACTTATTATACTTATTATTTTTTATGTAGTTGCCAAAATGCCACATGCTCCAAAGGCTCAAATTGTTTGTAATTGGACGGTTGAAATGGATGATGCTCTAATTGATGAGTATGTCCATCAAGATAAAATAGGAAATAGAATTGGTGGAATGTACATTACCCGTGCATTGGAAGACATTGTTAATGAGTTAAAGCGTAAGTTCCTGATAAGCCTATTGATAAGGAGAAAACTCAAAATCGCATGAAAACTATCAAGAAGACATTCAATCGTCGCTATGACATCTTTAAGAACGGAATGAGTGGCTTTTCGTGGAATTCGGTACTAGAAATGTGGGATGCCGAACCCGAAGTTTGGCAAAAATTAATTGAGTTAACATTATTGTTCACTCAGTCAATCAGAGATTTATTTAATTCATTTTTTTTCATGTTTAATTTTGTTCATTATAGGCTTACCCAAGTGCTAGTGAATGGAAAAACAAACGTGTTAGGAATTATGATAAGTTGGTTAGTCTGTATTGGCAAGATAGAGCATCCGGAGAGCATGCTGAATGTGCAGCAGATATTAGGCGAAAAAGAGTTAGAGATGCACATTCGACAACCATAATTGATGGGATTGACTTTATGGTTTCTCAAAATGAGATATCATTGGACAATTCTATGGAGGGTGATAGTGTGAATGTAGGTGAACATGAAAATGTGGTTGAAGAATTCTCGACTCCTAGCGGGATAAGAGAGCAAGAATTATTTGAAAATCCAACTTCATCTAGATCAAAAAAAGGAAAAAAAAAACTGAAATTGATGAAATTGCTTCTATGACTAAATCAATGAACAATGTGGCTAAAGTTATAGCTAAATCGATGATGATTTGGTACGCATTTTCAAACCCAAGGAGCTTACGAAGGATTTTGATATGTGGAAATATGTAGATGAGATTGGAATAGACTCACGTCTATATTATGTTGCTTGTACGTATCTTTTGGACAATCCACAAAGGTTGGACTTCTTGAATTCAACACCTATAGCTCATCGAAAGAATTTGTTGATGTTGTGGATTGGTCAAGGTTGGTTAAAGAGATTTCATTTTATTTTTATTTTTATTTTAATAATACAAAATTCAATTTAACTTTTCTATTTTTGTTTGTAGGTTCTTGATATGAGATGAAATCATATTGGACGTGCTTTTTTCCATGGATCATGTCATTTTGGATCAAATCATATTGGACGTGCTTTTTGCCATGGATCATGTCATTTTGGATCAAGTTATTTTAAACTGTTTTATGAATTCAGTGTTTACATTTTTTACAGACTTGTGTTATTACTTAAGTCATTAGAATACAGTTGTCCGTATTATTGACTTTTAATTCTGGATAATTTAGATTGGAAGACTTCTTTTAAAATAATTTTGGTTGAAAGACATTTTTTGTTGTCAATTATTTATTCTCTACTTAACAAAGAAACAATATAAAAAAACAATGACAAGTAATTTTATAGGAATCCCAGAATTTGTTTGCCGGAAAGAACATGGGTAATATTTTATTTTATAGTAATAAACCCATAATAATATATGAAATTGGATAATTGATTTAGATATATAATTAAAACAATTGTAAATAATATGATTTAATTACATGGAAAGTACTTAATATACATAATTAATTGAATAACAAAACTAATAACACGTCTCTTCTGAAGATTAACGCCGACAACTTTGCTCTCGTCGTTTTTTACCGGCAGCCACCACCACTCCTCCATCCACTTTCCTCTGCCACCACCTCTTCTCGCCTTTCTTTGTCTATTTTTCCTTCTTCCATAGCTAAAGGATAAGTGAAAACTCAATTAAAAATTGACGGCAACGACAATAGTGGTTTAGAAAAGAAAAAGAAAATCATTATATGTAAAGTTTTGAGAAAACCTAAAAATCAATTCAAGTTTTGTGGATCTGATTTTTTTTTTTAAGTTTTTAAGTTTGAGAAAAAAATGTTTCAGAGAAAAACCATTAATAAATTGAAGCTTTTTTTTATCTGAATTATTTTAAAAGTTTTAATTCTATACAACCCAAATGAATTAAAGTTTATACAACCACCAACACTTAGTTTTAATTGAAATTGGCCAGATTTTTTTTACGATCATCTCTCTGTTTCTGAGATAAGTGGAATTCAAATAAAAAGGGAAGGTTGGTGGCGGTGGTTTAAGGGGAAGGGGAAGGACAGATTAGAAAAGTGAATTAATAAGTGAATTCGGTAAAAGAAAACGGAAAAAAGGGAGGGGCAGAATAGAAAAATGAATTAATATCTTTTAATTATTATTTTTAATTAAATCCATGTGTTTTTTTTAATTAAATGTCATTTTTCTATTGGTCATGGCACACCACCTCAGATCTTGAGATGGTGTGCCAGGCATACTGCATAATTTCTTCTATTTAGATAGAATACCTAATTGTTGTAATTACTATTATGCGCATCATAAAATTAGTATATTACAACTAGGTATCTGCACATAAATAAGTTCATACCCATTATATATGCTTTGAGTGAGCCAGCCGCATTGCAATTTTTTTTTTTTTAGATTTAAATTATAGCTTTGAAGTATAGCACATATTTAATTGGTTTCAGGATAATTTTATTTAGAATTTTATTAGTTATTTTTGACCTTAGAATTCAATGTCTGAATTAAGAGTTTTTATTAGTAATTAATGAGACGCATTTATATGGTTTTATGAATAATATATGCTCTTGAGAAACAGATGTTACATTACCGTCATGTTTTTCCCACCCCAAAATTATTTGGAAAAAAGAACGATTAATTCATGAACTAAGAACGAAATGTCACAGACTAGAGAGAGTGTGTGTGGCGCGGAAAATATGAAGAGAAGGTAGATATAATTTTCTATTTTCCTATTTATCTTATTTATTATTTCTGCATGACCCTCTATTAACTTCTTTGTCCTTTACAGATTACATAATAATTAATTCTGGTTTAGTATTTCTAATTAATTAACTAAAATTCCTAATCATCTAATTTCTTAATTAGATAAATATTCGGGTTAATTATAAAAATGGATCAAATGGAATGTCCATTTACATATTTAACCAATTTACTCAACCTACTACATATCTAGACTAATTTTGTGTGACTTTCCCATAATACCTTCAATATTTACGCGCGTCTCGCCCCTTCCCGTTTGACTTCGCAGATTCCATATTATGCGAAGCCTGCGAAGCTAATGTTTGGATTTACTTGATGAATTTAATTAGCATATGCGAAGCTAATGTTTGGTTTACTTGATGAATTTCATTAGCATATGCGAAGCGTGCGAAGCTAAAGTTTAGTTTACTTGATGAATTTAATTCGCATATGCGAAGCCTGGATGTGTTTTGAAGCTAATTCGCGAAGTGATATATAACAAAAAAATGACAAACAACAACGGATTCTAACATTAAAATCATAACATTATCAAAATTTACAACAAGATTGCCACAATAAACTCCTAACAAATCACTTCAAAGTGAACCTAACTAATCCGGTACCAATTTTGAAGCGGATGAGTAATCTCTCTCTACAGGAAGTCCAGACCTTTTGGGATGGATGTGTCCCATGGTGCACACCAAGATTGGCACAATCTCTCATAACCAACCATTTTAGGAGTGAATGTGCCAATTTTGAGGGAAATTTCTCCCTTTACAGGAAAAAAAGTTATCTCCCCTGCAATCCAATACGCCGCCTTCTAGAAAGGGATGTTATGTAATCAACCACCTTCAGAAAAAATTAATCGTGTTAGGCAGGAAAAAAGACGATTTTGGTTTCGCGAAATGAGGATTAGCGAAGCATGCGAATGTAAATGTGCAGGGAAAGATGTGATTTTACTTCGCTAATCGATGTTTTCGCGAGGTATGCGAGGTTTGAAATGTGACGATCTACGTCGCATATCGATGCTTTCGTAAAGTCTGCGAGTCAAATCATGAACTTTTCTACTCGCAGACGTCGCGAACTAATCGATTCGCGAAGTAGATCCACACGTTTCAGGCTCTTTCTCTTCGCAAATCTTCGCGAAATCATCGATTCACGAAGTAGATCGTCACGTTTCAGGCTCTTTCTCTTCGCAAATCTTCGCGAAATCATCGACTACGCGAAGTGTATTCATGAAAAAAAGCAAAAAAAACAACAAATACTTACATTTTTCGCGCCTTTCACCCTTAAAAGCGACAATAACAATATGATAAACTGGGAAAAACGAAGGAAATAACGTAGAATAACCATTTCTTTGATGGTAACAAAAAGAAAGAAACCAAGTAACGAGCAGGAACAGGAAGATGAACCATGACTTCGTTTTCTAGGATTAGGAAGTTGCAGAATCAAAAGATGAAGAGAGGAAAAAGAGAAATTCATTGTGATTTGGCGAAATGGTGCAGATTTCGTGCAATTTAAAGGAAGATAGGAAGATCAAAAGTCTTCAACTCATTAATAGAGGAGCAATTTTTTGCGTAATCAATGAGAAGGGGGGGGAGCGGCATTCGCGTTGTGGGAAAGGGAAAAGTTAGTGGTATTATAGAAAAGTCACACAAAATCAGTCTAAATATATAATAGGTTGAGTAAATAGGTTAAATATGTAAATAAATCCCATTTGATATAGTTTTGTAATTTTCCTGAATATTCCAGATCTAATATCCTGAAATTCAAAGTTTAGAATGGTTTCTCCCTCGCACATATTATATACTATAGCATATACGCATATAGAGGTGGCAATTTCTGACACGAAAACACGAAAACAGAGCCAACCCGACTGACACGACACGATTGACACGAAAGTCATTTTTCTAACATTTATAACATATAAAACCATATGGAACATAAATATGAGATAACACGATTTTAACACGAAACACGACAATTGCCAGGTCTATACGCATATACATACGTCAGCATTTATGCGAGTATGGTAAAATCTAAAACGCATATACATACCACCCGCGGCTCACTCTAGAAGAAGCGTATAATCTAATACGTAAAATACGCCCCCTCTTATCCTACGCTTCCATATATAAATAACCAAAGCACGTACACGAAAATTCCATTTCTTCAATCTTTTTGTCCAATTGTACTGTTTGAATACCTGCAATCCTCAAGAGGTAATAGTTTATTTCATTTCTTGAATTCTCCGTTTGGGATTTATTAGATCATAATTTTCCCGTTAATTCCATGATTGAGTTTGGATTAAGTTCTCAAATGATGCGGAACATGTATTGCCAGCGTTTATTAATTATATTGAGCCTCGTGCATTTGAATTGCTATTCTCTTTGTTTATTTTGTTGATTTTATTGGAAATTCGATGTAAATATAACCATTGGAAGTCGAATTTTGCATATTTGAAGTTGTTTATTGTTGCCTGTATCAGTTTTTGCTGATTTCTTTGGGAATTTCAAGTTGTAGTCGTTGTGGGTATTGTTAGTTTCTGCCATAAATTGGAACATTTATGCATCCCTGATGATTGTTATTTTACTGTCGTGATGGAATGCGATAAAAGGTGCAAAATGGTGGAAGTACTTGCTTGAAGAGGAAGAAAAGTTTAATTCCTATTCTTTTTATGGTCTCCAATGAACTTAGTTAAAGAAAGAACCTGAGTTTTCTTGCATTGAGTTCTTCTACGTAACTCCTGATCAAGAATGCCATCTTACAATTGATGGCATCCACTGGAGATGTATAATTCTTAATATAATTGTGCGGGTCTTTTAGCTATAAGAAATCCATACTAATGAAAATGTTATCATTCCGTTATTCATACTGTTCTCTGACCTTTTCTTCTTTTTTCCTCTTTTCTTTTCTCCTAGGATATGGACAACTTTGAAAGCCTACTCAGCATAATCGTTATATGGAGGGGAAATAAGTATGTTGTAGAAATGAACCCTGATGCATCTCTCAAGAACCTAGGTGATGAACTACAAAAGTTGACTGATGTAAAGCCAGACACGATGCGATTATTTGTGCCCCAAATTTCTAGCAAATGTTCAAAATTGTTGTCTCCTTACTCTAAGGAACACTCCGAGCTAAGTTTGCAAAAAGCTTCCATTGTTGAGGTAATGTTATCTATTCAAGTAGATTCAGAGATATGTATATATTTGTTTGATCTTCACTAGAAAGCCTTTTTTGTAGTTGGTGTTCTCATAAGTTCGTTGCTTACTTGCCCTAGACTCTATGGCTTATGTTTGGCACATGAATTATTGCTTATGGAATATTGATTAGAGAGGCCTTTTGCTTAAATTCATTTACAACATCGAATATGGCACATGTGTCTTGGTGTGGGTTATAAATTTTGGTGCTTGGGTTCTTTAGCTTCAGCTTAGCGTGTGCATGAAATATCTCAAGAGAATTTTTTTTCTCAGCCATCAAATTCCATCCCCCAAAGGGATGATAGCATATTAGTGTATTTTATTATAATTTGGAATATTATGCTTGAAATGATCATACTTCATTTCTTTTTAAACAGTCACTTATATCTTATAAGAAAGCTACTACATTTTCTGTCATTTTCTACACATACCTAATACTACCATTCTCTTGGTAGTGCTACTATGTCACTTGTACACTTTCTTCTATTTCAGGGAAAATCTATCAGAATGATGGGAGTCTCTGAAGATGAGGTTAATACAGTTCTACAAAATGCAGAAGATCATTTAAGAATTGCTGGATTTGATGAAGAAGAAAGGAGAATGAGACAGCGAATGTCAAGTAGATCCAACGCCTTGCTTAAACTACCCCAGGGGCCTTATACCTTCTGTGATTTTCGGACACTTGAACTTTCTGGAATAGAGGTGCATTCAAGTTTGAAATTTATCTTTTTTTTTCTTTTGTAATGCTCTGGAATAAGAGTTTTAAACTTCCTCGAAGAAAGTGCTTCTTTTTGTTATGCCATACAAAACCAAGGAGTTGTGTTTGTAATTTATGTGGACTAGATACATGGATAAAAACACTTCATGTTTGAAAGTGGAACAGGGAAAAGTACGGAGAACTTCATTAAGATTTTGAATGCAACCAAAAAGTCAATTATGACAATAAGGCAATACTTGGTAGGCAATATATATCTGTTCAGTTCAGGTTAATGGATCACATCCTCCAGTTGGCTCTCGAATTACCTGCTTAAGTTCAAGCTGAAGTGATCTATAAATTGGTAATTGGCATATGGTACAGAGATTTTTTCCAAGTGAGATGGACGGAAATCAGAGAAAGCAATCTGCATCTGTTGCTCCAGAAGCAATAATTGGTTTGGATAACTTATTTAAATTACATTCAAATTTCAACAAGTAGAAATGGACACTCTTATGGTACATCTACATTATATCGATAAAATCCACATAATACCTGATTAACATAAACAATATTAGGTTAAGATATTTTAAAGCAACACCGTTTTGGGGATTTATTAATTTCAGAAATAATAGTTTTTCTCTTTTTTCTTTTTTTTTTTAAAATATTTTCACACATGTATATCTATGAAATTTACCAGCATGTGAAGACTTGAATATTAAGGAGTACTTGATCCAGATTTTATAGGTTAACACTGATTCTGATTTGATATAGCTAAATCCGCCAGCTTCAGAAGCATTAAAAAGGATGCATATGCTTGCTGCTGACCCTGGGATTGTTGCAATAATGAACAAGGTACTATCAGATGTGTCTTTCCCTGATTACTATCACTGACTTGATTATTGGTTTTTTTCTATTCTGATGTATTTTCAATTTTGTTTTAATTTTATAAGCATTGTTGGCGTGTTGGAATTATGACTGAGATGGCTCCAGTTGGTTATGTTGGTGTGAGTCCCAAGTGCATTCTGGGGTTCAACAAGGTAATGTCCAAACAAATCGCGTGCGAGCACGGGTGTGTGTGCATTACAACATTTTACTCACTTAACTGCTGTACTGTCAGATCTATATGTTTGTCTTATCAGTTTCTTTTTGTTGCAGAATCATGGAGAGGAGATATCTCTGCGTCTCCGAACTGATGACCTCAAGGGTTTCAGGAAATATGAAAGCATCAAGAAAACACTTCTGCATGAACTTGTAAGCTTTATAAATAACAATTTTTTGTTTTCTTGTTCTAACATCTCTCACATTTGCTTGCTCTAATTATAAGTGACATGATTAATTTTTGAGGGAATGGATTTATTATTATTTCATCTCAGGCTCACATGGTATTTTCAGAGCATGATGCAAATTTCTTTGCTCTGGATTATCAGGTGAATGTTTGTACAATTATATCCTTATCGTAGAGAATATGGTGATGATTTACATCATCATTATGGTTCAGTAAAGTCAAAATTAATTTGTTTGTGTGACAGCTCAACCAAGAAGCTGTTAAATTAGATTGGACCAAATCAAGAGGACACACCTTGGGTGCAGTTAGGAATCTGGACTACGATGAAGAAGATTATGATGCTTCAGACAAAAGATATGTTTCGCAGAAGCTTGGGGGAAATGCTTCAGACCAATTGGCAAGTGCAAGCGAATCTTCAGTGGCTGCTGCTTTCCGCCGTTTAATTGAAGCTGAAGTTTCCAGATTCAATCCTGAAGTTTCTGGAGTTCACGAAGAACCTGTCCCTGATGACTCCAGGTGTAGCATGCATGAGAGACATGACAACATAGATTATGTAAGAGAAGCATATTTAGATGACGATAGTTCATCAGAGGTTCAGTTGAAACAGGATTATGAGCCTGATCCTGATGACCGTTCATGTGATCCGAGCAACTGTGAACCAGATCCTGATGATTCTCAAAGTAATCACCATCAGGTGATGGACACCTTGAACCATGGAATTCAGCTTAGCAAGGCCATTAATGAACCTGATTTAGATGACTTGGAAGCAAAACACATCAAGTCAATATATAGAAACATCCACCTAGAAGGCTATAACGTCCTTGTGAATGAGAGCATGGAAGATAGAGCTTATAACGCTTACAAAGAACCAGATCCCGATGAGTCAGAAACAAAGAGAATTGTGCAGGCAGAGCCTGATCCTGATGATGATCTAATGGTCACACCGGAAATTTCTGGCATAAAAATTCATGAGACAATGGCCCTTGATGAACCTGATCCAAATGACTCAGAAGCAAAACTGATAAGTTCAGGAAATGGATATATATACGAACATTGTCAGAAAAATGCTCAACCAAGTGAAAGCATTGAGAATGCAGCCAGCTCAAATAGGGCTAGGATGGAACCCGGTCCAGATGAATCTCGTACAAACGGAGTTGGATGGGCTGAGCCTGATCCTGAAAATGGTCTTGTGGGCTCACAGGAAACATCCAATATGCCAATTGATGAACCAGACCCGGATGATCAAGAGTTACAAAGAATCCAAGATCCTGTTACTGTCATTTGTAATCGGTTGAATGAGGCTGTTGAAATGCTAAGAAGTGAAGTTGATCCAACAGAAGCATCTACTGCTTTGCAAACTCTTTTCAAAATAATTAGGTTTTAATCTCTTGAATTTCTTTAAGTATTTATGTTCTATTATACCTTACCCTGCAGCATTTCACTCCAGCTAAATGATTTTGATGATGTTTCTACTTTATTCTCTTGAATTTCCTCCATTTGTGCATCAGTTTAATCTGGAATTGTTTCTAATTATTGTCAGGAATGTTATTGAACACCCAAATGAAACAAAATTCAAGAAACTTCGCAAGGTATAAGTTCAGGAAATGTTTCACGTGATTTTTGGTAACTTTTTTTTTCTTTCTAATCTCATAATTGCTGATTGATGTACCATTGCAGGCCAATCGCATGATCCAGATGAACGTTGCCAAATACAAAGGTTAGCAATGTTCTTGTAATCAGTTCAGTTCAAACTTAAAAAGCTTAATACAGTCATCAGGACCAGTTATTCTATAGTTAGTCATGAGGTCTTGACTGCTGGATACTTAAAAGATTCAATTGATATGTGAGAATTTCATAATTTGGTTAACAAGTCAAATGATATTTTGCATTCAAGAGCGAGTTTGAGTGTTTAAACATAAATTTTGTATTTCAGTTTAATCATATTAATATAGTACAGGCTAAAAAATCAATTATGTGCAGTGTGCTCCAAGTCATTCTAAAGGTAACATGGAAATATGATATTTTTCTTGAACCTCGGAAGTTTAATTGCTTTAGTCGTAATAAGCAACTAGAAGCCTGGTAGAATAGACTTGCTATAAGTGGGAAGTTCATAAGAGTAAAAGACATAGTTACATTATGCATTTGCAGGTGCAATGGAAATTCTGCAGACGATCGGATTTGTGGAAGAGGCGGTCTTCGACGGAAGTGGAATAGCAGACACTTATTTAGTGCTGAAGCGGAATGATGTAGGATTGTTGTGGCTTGCAAAGTCATGCCTTGAAGGATATGTAAGTGTATAAACATGCTGAATGTAAATTGTGTGCCATATATAAGATGCTTATAGCTTGTATTTTAAACGAATTGTAACTTTGATCTGGAAATTGATTGTAAAGTGAAAAAATGTTCTGGACAAATTTGAGTGTCAAGTTGAGTTGCATTTCAGTACATGACTGAGCTTCTATCCTTGCTAAGTGAGAAGAAACTCACTAAACATTAAGGTGTTATTCACCTCAGAGTTTGTGATGTTTGGACTGGTTTGGATCGCTTAGGCGTTGGCCCAATTCATATTAATATCCAATATAGTTCCGCATGCGAATGCTAATTGGACTTGAAACGTATAATAAAAATAATATAAATAATTGACTCTTGTTAAAATCGGATCGGTCAAAGATGTAAATATAACAAAAATCTTTATTATTATTAGAATGTTTTGAAAATAATACATTTATTCATATTTATTCATACTTTTTATGTTAAATAGTTAAGTATAAAATAAACATAGAAATTATCAAACAAAAAATAAAAAAACTAATACTAAATAATATAGTTCAGCTAGGTAAGGGGAGGAGGGATTCAAACCTGGAGCTGGGGCATTGAGGGAGTGAACCGCGTGCACAACTACTGTTGGAACACTTGCTTTAGTTTGTTCATTATATAATTTTTTTAGAGTGTTGCTACTTACCGTCCTCAAATTACCTCTTACCGTTCCCATTTGGACAATTTTGTCCTTTTGGGATAAAAAAACGCCAAATTTGGTCTAGGGTTTGTCTGATCCGCCCAGCCAATGGTCAGGGCGGATCCATCACCCGTCCCACCACTGGACTGGGCGGATCCAGCATCCGCCCAGCCAATGGCTTGGGTCGAAATACCACCCGCCCAAGCCATTGTCTGGGCGGATGATGGATCCGCCCAGCCTAGTGGTGAAACGGGTGCTGGATCCGCCCAGACCATTGGTTGGGCGGATCTGGCACCCACCTAGACCAAAATTGGACATAGGCAATCGTAGACTTTTTAGCGACGGAAAATACAAAATTCTTCAATTTTTTGTGACGAAAAATGCTAATCGTCACAAAAAAATATGCATTATGTTCATGATTTTTTTGAGAAAAAAAATGTAAATTTTATTGTTTCCGACTCATAATCATCTATTTTCAGGATTCGAATTGTCACATATCAATTATTTTCATAATTTCAATTATTATTGTTCGAGAGTTTGTGATTTAGGGAAAGAATTTTTAGTTTTTTATCAAAATTATGAGAAGGGCAAAAAAGTCCAAATGGGACGGTAAGAGGTAATTTGGGAGCGGTATTGAGCAATTCACTTTCTTATTTATATATTATTAAGTGAATCTGATGCTAAAAAAAATCTAATACCATATTTTTTAAATAAAAATGCACTTGCTTTAGTTTGTTCATTATACAATTCTTTTATTTATGGTAAAGACTATACTTACTTTGTTTTTTACAAAGTAAGTCTTAGTTTGTGTGTTTTAACCATTGGATTAATTTTATGCTCCATCATCCAATGGTGAAAACACACCAAGTAATGATACTTTGTAAAAAACAAAGTAACCATAGAAAGCACCTTTATTTATATATTATTAAGTGCATCTGATGTTAAAAAAATCTAATATTATATTTTTTTAAATAAAAATATATTATATATTTTAATAAAATTTCATATTAATATTTTTAGAACATATGATATATTTAGAACTTATGACATGAAATTTAGAACATATGTTTTAATTTTTAGAACACAAACTATAAAGTTTAGAACATACAATATATTTTTTTAAAACATACGTTAGAACATATATTTTAACTTTTAGAACATGAACTATGAAGTTTAGAACGTACGACATATTTTTTAGAACATACGTTAGATTATATATTTTAATTTTTGGAACACAAACAATAAAGTTTAGAACATACATTGTGTTTTTTAGAACATGCGTTAACATTATACTTAATTTTAGAACACAAATTATAAAGTTTAGAACATATATAACATTATTTAGAACACCGTCCTTAACATTTTAAAACATAAATTACAAAAATATAGATGAATTAAATAAATAAGAAATTGGATCATGTTCTTGAAATTTTTTTCTGTTAATAATTCATTATTATGCACATTTCTTTTGAGTGTTTTGAGTGTTCTCACCATAAGGGAGTGTTCTCATGCAAAAAAAGTGTTCTCATAAGAGCCCTCCTATATATATATATATATATATATATATGGATTATTTCTCAATGGGCATATGTACTCTTGAAAAATGTGCAATTTATTAAAGTGGCTTGTAATATCAAATTACAAAACATATTACTATAAATACAATATTGGGAATAGGTGTATTATACCTTTCTTCCAACACTTAAAAATTAATTACTCTAAAAATTAAAACCACGGTGGATTGATTTGATGTTGGTTTTCATTAAAATTTAGTAATTACAACACCTTGGAAAAGTAAAGTTTAATTGTACTCAGTTTTAATACAATTACGACAATCTCTTACTAAAAGTATTCATTGTTAAGGGGGCGTTTGGTTCACAAAGGGTAAGGGAAAAGGAATCAAGAAAGGGAAACCAAAGGAAAGGAAATGAATATGCATTAATTCCCTTATGTGTTTGGATATGTTTAGGAAAGGAAATGGGGGTAAAGGGAATCCAATTCCCTATAGAACTTGGGGTAATGGCTTAACCTAAAGTGGGGTAATCCCATAAGCTAAAATGGGTAAAGGGAATGAGTTTTTTTTTAAACAAACAAGAACAAAGGGAATGAAACCCTCCCATTCCCATTCCTAAAGACCCCAAACCAAACGCCTCCTAATTATTTTCAATTTTTTTTGGAAAATAATTACTTGTTTTTTTATGGTGAGAATTGCTTGTTTTCAATTTTAATACAATTCAATATATAGATAATTTAATGGCTTAGAGCATCTCCAATATCCTCTTAAATTGGCTCTTAAGTTAAAATTTGAGGAGGGAGAATGAAAATTCATCTCCAACAGCCTCTTAGTGGCTCCTCAAATCACTAAGAGCCTCTCCATCATCTCTATTAATAGAGAGCCTTTCTCCACCTCTTAGTGTCTCCTAACTTTATTTTTTATTAATAATTTATTATTGATGTGTCTCTCTCCTCACACTATTGGTGATGTAACAATAAAGAATAATTTTAATAATAAAATAATAAATAAGGAGTGAATATAAAGAGCATTGTTGGAGATGATATATCTTAGTCACTCTTAAATCACTAAGAGTCAATTATTTATATTATTTATAAAGAGCTCACTAAGAGTCTCTTGGAGATGCTCTTATACATCATTTTTCCTCAGAACTTGTCCAAAAAACTTGATTAGCTTCATAAACTTTAAAGTGTTCTGTTAGCTCAATCAACTTGTTTAAGTGTATCTTTAGCTCCCTCAATTTGCTTAAAATGTAATCAATTAATTATTCGGTTGCAAAAAAACAAAATGCTAAGCTCCATGTGAAATGTGTATTGCACGTGTCTTGAAAAAGTAAAATGACCAAGGTCGTCGTGGTATAAGGTTCTAATATAAGAGATGAAAAGTTTTACAGCTGAGGAAGTAAAACTTCATTTTCAATATATTTTAATCTATCATGTGAAGGCGCGTGAAACACATCTTTCGCATGTAGCGTACTTCTTTGCAATCAAGTGATTAATTGATTGCGTTTTAAGCAAGTTGAGGGAGCTACATTGACACTTTGAAAGTTCATGGCTAATCAAGCTTTTTGAACAAGTTTAGAGGGAAATTGATATATTAAGCCTAATTTAATATTATATAAACTACAAGCACTAGATGAGGGGTTTGGTGTTCAGTTCGATAAAAGTTCGGTTATCGGTTTTTGAACAAGTTGATGAACAAACTCAATTATAATGTTCATGAACAGACTCGTGAATAAGCTTGGATTGACTATTTTTTTAATGATAGTATTTTTATAAAAGGGGAAATTTAAAATTACGTAGTTTTGTATGAAACTTTAGTTTTGTACTACGTAGCTTGTGAACATAATTAATGAATTATTCACGGGCAAAGTCCATGAACATAATTAACGAGGTGCTTGTGAGAAAAACTCGTGAACAAATAAACAAGATGCTCGCGAGCAGCTGATCAAGCTCGAATAGGATGTTCAGCTCAAATGGAGCTCGAGCTCGAACTTGTACATATTCTAGCATGAGTAGGCCAAATCTCGACTTAGCTCGGCCATGGATCTTGGATTCGCATGGTCCACTTCTCAGCGGTGAAGATATGGCAGAGGAGCTTCGTCCTGCTTAGTTCTCCCAGTATCTCTAGAGTCTCCGGACTGCTTCCCCTTCTCCTCGCGCTTGCAATCTCCTTTAGCTTTGTCTTTTTCAAGGTCCTCATATCCTAACGGTCTGTCACAGTCATCATAGCGGACAAAAGTCTGTGCCATGACCATTAGCTCTTCGAAGGAGCGGGGGAGCTTATGGAAGCACTTCTTTTTTCAGCGGCTCACAAGAGGTTCCCTTCGCTAGGGCATCATGTGCGACTTCCAAGTTGAGGCATTTGACTTGGGAGGCCAAGTGATGGAATCTTGAGAGAAAAATTCTGAGCGGCTCCCTCGACCGCTGCCGCAGGCTGTTGAGGTCTTAACTTATCTTTCTCACCTTGGCTGCTGCCGCGAAATAGGATAGGAAGAGGTCTTTTAGCATATCAAAAGAGTCGATTAACTCAGGGGTCATGCCTCTGTACCAATCTTACACGCTTGTGTACAGAGTGGTGAAAAAGACTTTGTACATTATGTCTTCATCCTTTGAGTATAGGTTGGTAGTACTCATGAATGAAGCCACATGATCGCTTGGATCTTCGATTCCGGAATAGAAAGTGAGCCTCAGAGTTTTCCAGTCTTTCGAGAAACGGGTGTCGATGATGCGGTGCACTAGGGGAATTTAGCTTGACGTTATGTTTCCTCCCATTAATCCACCTAAAGCTCGCTTATCGAAGAACCTTTGGATTTTTTACTCTAACAACTCTTCAACCTCTTGTAGAAAATGTTAGGCATTAGTATTAAGGACAGTGTCCTTAGAAATTAATCGGGAATTAGTCGGAGATTAATCGATGATTAATTAGATTTGTATTTTTATGTTTTGTTATATAAATGCAATTAAAATAGGTATCATAATATCTAAAAATAGTAATATAAAACAGTTTAATATAGAAAAACATAATTATTTGTAACATATATCCTTAAAAACTTATAAGAAAAACATTTCAGTAATAATATTATTGAAACAAGTAAAAAAAATATTACCCATAAGTAATATAATTAACTGAAAACTATGAAATATTGTTCTTAAAGTGTTAAATGATATTATAAAAACAAGTAGAGTACACAATTAAATAGAATATCCAAAAATAATAAACAAAATTTATTAAAAAATATGCAATAATGTTTGAAAGTGAATTATAATAAACAAAAAGATCAAAATTTACTAAAAACAGTGTGACAGTGGATCATAATAATAAAAAAACAAAATAATAATAATAAAAATATATTTTTTTTGTTTTGATCACCGTCCAAACGGTTCTCGAGCGGCCTCGTAGCAGCCTAAACGAAAGAAAACGCTCAAGGGATCTAAGCGGAAAAAGTCGAAATGTATTTTCGATTTTGAGCGTCTAAACAAAATCTAAAAAACCCACACAACCTTATTATTTCTTAACATTAGATAGCATATTTCTTAAATGTTTTTCAACTTATCTTAACAATATATATATTTTTATTTTATCTTAACAATGGTTTATAACTATAAGATATAGGATTTTTTTAGAGAAATTTATTACATGTTTTTTATTTTAATACAATCAAAATTGCAATTATTACCAAAGCCAAAAGTCATGCTTTGGGAAGCATGTGATTTATTTCGGCATGTCATTTATTTAGATTTTGGAAAATGCAATATATATATATATATATATATATATATATATATATGAGAGATCAGGTGTGACCACGAACAGATCATACTCTCAAGGGAGTAATGTAATTGCGATATAACCTAGGAACTTACAGAATACCAAACTTGGATAATCGGTCTACTGTTAGTAGAATGATTGACTAGATCATTTGGTTCACTGCGGAGAACCCTTTCTACGCTACGTTCCCAATAAAAAGCCGTCATCCTTCTGTCGCCTGTTAGCCACACCAAACCAAGATAAGGCAACCAAGACTAAGACCTTTGTAACCTCACGGCAACTTTCCGCCTCACTATGCCTGTGACATATCTCTTATGGTATGACAAGTGACAATGACTAATTTTGTAATTAACCAAAAGGAGGTGGCAAATTTGTAAATAAAACGAAAGAGAAATTTGTTTTATTTTTTTTCTTTAAAATGCATTTTCCCGACTTTTTCAATCTCGTTTTTCAAAATATTTTATACCGTTGGACTCGTCTTAATTAAACGGTCATTTTAAGATCCATGAAGCTCAAGTAAAAAAAATTTCCGGTTCACGGAATCCGGGTGGGCGTTTTCCGGCAAGCAAAAAAGTGTCCAAAAAAATCTCAACAAATTCCAGAACATGTAAAACATTATTCTAAGAAACTTTAATTCTTGGGTCGAAGCGAGATTTTTTACGGTTTAGTCCCAATAAAACTTTTTCCTTAATTTTATCCATTTTACATGCTTCGACAATTTGTTAGGTAAAAACGGTAAGGAATCTCGCTTTGAGTCAAGAATTAAAGTTTCTTAAAATAATGTTTTACATGTTTTGAAATTTTTTGATAATTTTCTGGACACGTTTTTGGTCCTACTTACGTTGTTCCAAATCAATATACCATTTGTTCCAACATAATACTTATATTGTTACAACAAAAAATTGTTTTATTTATTTTCTTTAAAATACATTTTTCTACATTTCTAACCTCGTTTTTCGAAAATTTTTATACTATTAGACTTGTCTAAATTAGACAGTCATTTTAAGATCCCTGAAGCTCAAGTAAAAAAAATTCCGGTGAACGGAATCCGAGTTGGCGTTTTCTGGCAAGAAAAAAAGTACCCAGAAAATTCTAAAAAAATTCCAAAAAATGTAAAACATTATTCTAAGAAACTTTAATTCTTGGGAAGAAGCGGAATTTCTTACGGTTTAGTCTCAATAAAACTTGTTCCTTAATTTTATCCATTTTACATGCTTCAACAATTTATTGGGTCAAAACTGTAAGGAATTTCGCTTTGAGCCAAGAATTAAAGTTTCTTAAAATGATGTTTTACATGTTTTCGAATTTTTTGATAATTTTCTGGGCACGTTTTTTGTCCTACTTACATTGTTCCAAATCAGTGTACCATTTGTTCCAAATCAGTGTATCATTTGTTCCAACATAATACTTGCATTGTTCCAACAGAAAAATGTTTTATTTCTTTTCTTTAAAATACATTTTCCCGATATTTCTAACCTTGTTTTTCAAAAAATTTTATACTATTAGACTCGTCTAAATTAGACGGTCATTTTAAGATCCCTGAAGCTCAAGTAAAAAAAATTCCGGTGAAACGGAATCCGGGTGGGCGTTTTCTGGCGAGAAACAAAGTACCCAGAAAATTCTCAAACAAATCCAGAAAATGTAAAACATTATTCTAAGAAACTTTAATTCTTGGGTCGAAGCGGGATTTCTTACGGTATAGTCCCAACAAATTGTTGAAGCATGTAAAATGGATAAAATTAAGGAAAAAGTTTTATTGGGACTAAACCGTAAAAAATCCTGTTTCGATCCAAGAATTAAAGTTTCTTAGAAGAATGTTTTACATTTTCTGGAATGTTTTGAGAATTTTCTGGGCACTTTTTTTCTCGCCGGAAAACACCCACCGGATTCCGTTCACCGGAAATTTTTTTACTTGAGCTTCAGGGATCTTAAAATGACCGTCTAATTTAGATGAGTCTAATAGTATAAAAATTTTCGAAAAATGATGTTAGAGATGTTGGGAAAATATATTTTAAAGAAAAGAAATAAAACAATTTTCTCTATCCTCTGTTTCATTTTATTTACCAATTTGCCACCTTGCCCTTTTTAATTATCATCAAAACTACGTAGTTTTGTTATGTCACACAATAAGCTCATTGTCACAACTTAAGCCCTTGTCACGCTGGATCTCACCTATATATATATGCATTCATCTGAGCAATGATCGCATAACCTGTAGTAGAATTCGGCTAGTACCATTAGTCGTCCACTGCGCTGGACGGGCACACTGCTAAAGCCGTCAGTCTAGACTTCTGCCCTGCTGTAAGCCGCAATTGTAACAGATCCCAGTGCCAAGATAAATTGTTTTCATTCCAATAGCTAAGGACGGAACCATCTTCATCTTCCGGGGGCCGACTTGATTCAGCACCCAAGGCCACCGGTGAACTCCCACACCATCTATCCTTCCAAAATTTAGTTTCATGTCCCTTATAAATGAGTTTGGCAGCCCCTTTAGCCAAAACTGACCCCCCCCCAGCCACGACACCCCTCCAGGTACTAGATTGCGAGGCCCGGGGCTTGAGTAATTCCAGGCCACTTCTGTTACTCCCATACTTGGCTCAGAAGACTTACAAGTGCAGCTTCCTCTCCCGACCATACGAACCCCAAAGGAAATTCTGGTTATATTCATCAAGCCGACTACAAATACTCTTAGGAATAAGAGTTGTTTGCTGTTTGCATAGCATAAGTAGGAGTTGTTGAGGTAATAGACTTAATTAAGGTGAGATGACCAGTAAAATTTAGACATTTGGCTTTCCACCCCGCAAGCTTCATATGGACACGATCCAAAACATACCCATAGGTTTCCTTAGTTGGTTGTTTATGACTAACATGCATTCCCAAGTACCTACTAAGGTCCACCGTTTTGGCAATTCCCAGGGTATCGCAGATGCTCTGACTACCAGCACTAGAAACATTCTCAAAAAACAGTAATCTGGATTTAGGGAGGCTAACCTTTTGACCCGAGCAGTCCGAGAACTCATCGAGAATCTCGTGAATCAAATATGTCTGATTTGTTGAAGCTTCTAACATTAGTATAATATCATCAGCAAAGAAGATGTGTGACAACTTTGGTCCTCCCCGGGATAGGCGAACGGGCTTCCATCGTCTATGACTGACTGCATCAGTGATTATGTACCCAATCTTTCCATACATAGCACAAAAAGGTAGGGAGAGAGAGGATTCTATTGTCTGAGCCCCCGAGATGGTGAAAAGGAATGAAGTGGTTCCCCATTCCAAAAAACCCGCATAGTAGGCCCTCTGACACAAGCCATTATAAGTCGGATAAGTTGAGCATCTAAACCGAGCACTTGAAGGGTGTCCTGTAAAAAAAGACCAGGAAATTTTGTTGTAGGCCTCCTCTAGGTCCAGTTTCATGACCATAAGGCATCACATACCTCTCTTCATCTTCATAGAATGGATCGTCTCTTCCATAAGAATAATGTTATCCGCAATATGTCTCTCTGGTATGAAATTACTCTGAGTAGGGCCCACAATAGACTGCAACATTGGTTTCAGCTGATTCATAATTCATTTGGTCACAATTTTGTACATCACGTTGTAAAGGCTAATGGGTCGAAATTGGGAAATCAACTCAAGGGAGGCGACCTTAGGAATAACAGTTATGAAGGTCTCATTCAACTACGACGGTATAATCCCAGTACCAAGTGCCTGCAGCACATCTTCAGAAACCTAAGGTCCAATGATATTTCATAATTGTTGAAAAAACCCAGCTTGAAAGTCGTCGGGACCTGGGGCCTTGAACTGTCCTATTTCGAATAAGGCCGAACGCACTATGGTATTCGTAAAATGAGGCGGGATTGCCGCAGCACAGGAGCTTGGGATGGCGGGGAAATAGAAGTAAGATTCCACTAAATGTTTGACATCATACGCATTCCACACCCACTCCCCTTCATTATTTTTTTAGCACTCAATTCTGTTTCTTCTCCTACGGATAATGGTGGAAGTGTGAAAAAATGTTAAATTCAAATCCCCGAAGCATAGCCACTTCACACGTGATTTTTGAAACCAAAGGGTTTCCTCATGCAATAACACCGAATTCAGATATCTTGACAGGATGCGTTCAAGGAAAAAAAGCCCACGGGTTCTGCCAATCGCAATGTCTCGTTGGACCCCCTCAGGTTTTCGATAAAGCCGGTGCTTTCTGTACTGAATATTACCAAACACTTGTTTATTCCATCGTTGTAACTTCGGCACCATCGCTGCTAACCCATGCGAGGTATTCCTAGAATTTTCCCAGGCATCCGCAAAGAACTGAGGGAAGTTGGTGTGCTGAAGCCAAGCAGCTTCGAACCGGAAAGGACGAGTACATGGGGCAGGAGCATGAAGCTTCAACTCAAGCATAATTGGCACATGATCCGACTGGTTTTGGGGAGGGTGGCGAAGAATTGCTTCCGGATAACTAATGCTGAATTGAGTATTATAGAGTGCTCTGTCAAGCCTATAGGCTATGCGGGTTCTCACAGCTCGGCCTCTGTACCAAGTAAAGACCGGACCAATAAACCCCAAGTCCACAAGCTGCATTCTTTTAATCTAATCAGTGAAAAAAGAGCACATAGTAAGCACCCAGGAGGCCCCTCCCTGTTTTTCATCAAGACTCTTTATACAGATAAAATCCCTTATCAATATCCAAGGAGAGGTAATACTATCCTATAAGGCGAGCATGTCAGTCATGAAATCCCATTTAAAGCCTAGCTGAGGGCGAACATAAATAAAGGTAGCAAGAAAAGAGGATCATTGATGTAAACAATTAGTCAAAGTTACTTTCATATGGAGAAACTGACGATCCCGACCTTCAATTGAGAAGGAGACCTGACTTGAGTTCCAGAATAACCAAATACCACCACTGAACCCATCAGTATCGATTACCTCCAAATTTGAAAAATTAAGCTTCCGACGGAGATCCTCAGCCCGACTAGATGGGAGCTGGGTCTCAAGAAGGGCATGCACAGTAGGCTAAGAAACGGATAACACATGTCGAAGAGCACAATGAAATTTATTACCACCGGCTCCAAAGCAATTACAGGACATAATCATGGTGAATAATACAGATAATGGACCCAGGGGAAGTCGTTACTATCCCGGGACAGAAGGTTGTCCATTCTGGAGCTGCAAAACATTTGGATTCTAGGCCGCAAGCGGCTCTTTGGTATTTGTGACTCCCCGTAAGCGTTTATTTTCCCGGGAACCTCCCCAAATTTTACAAATTGAAACCAACCTTTTTGTGCAGGTGAACCCTGATACAGCATCGAGGGAAGATTCAAGGATTGTTGTCTACCTATCATCGCAGACATGACTATACAAAATTATTACCACGTTGTAATCGACACATGTTCAATTTTCTTCATGTGATGATGGATTGTTAGAAAAAATGAAAAAATTATATAAGTAATTTTAAATAAAAAAAAAAAGCAAAACGGTTTGAGAAACTGTTTTCTCCAAAACGTCACACCCTTTCATCAAAGGATGTTTGTTTTTTTATTATATATAACCATAGTTGTAAGAATCGACCCAACCCGATTGATTCAATCCAGTTAGACCAGAATCGGTTACAATTTCAGGTCAGAAATGGTTTGGTTTATTATTCTTTAAAAACCAGTGAGAACCATTCAAAGTGGTTGAGTTAACCATGAACCGGTTGATCCAATATTGGTTGAGTGGTTTGGTCTGGTAAGACATGTTTATTAAAAAAGATTGTAACAAAGATGGAATTCAAGAGTAATTTTACTCTTAACGTGGATAAGTTTGGTCAATTTGATAAATGATACATCAAATTATCTTCTCGGTTATAAATCTTGTCATCACTCATTATTAACAAATCAAAAATATATGATTAAACGTGAAAAAAATAAAAGAAATATAATGTATTTTGTATGAGTTAGGAAAAAAATTCAAATATTCCGCCGAATTTAAAAATATTAATCTTTAATTCTATTATTAAATCACAAAAAATATAATTTTTTTTAGAATCAACAGGCGTGCAATTGGTGCAGAATAAGGAACAAAATATCTGCATTCTATCACCTCTAATAATCTTAGGACAGATTTTGTTGCTATTGATGATCGTTTCCTAAGATACAACAAATTACGTAAGAGAATACTTACCGTATGTAAATTCGTTATCACACAGAGCAAAAAAAATCAGAGAGTATTTACAAATTTGAGAACTTAATCTTGTACAAATAGAAATCGAATGGACATGTCCGTTCACGAATGAAAACGACTTTTAACGAACGAACATGATTGTTTATGAATAAACATGACTGTTCACAAACAGAAACGACTAGTCATGAAAGGAGGTGTTGGTTGGTCTTTAAACTAATTTCATTTATATATATTTTCCAATAGAAAAAATGAACGGTTTTGATTTAAGTTGTTGTAGTATGAACGGCATGGAAACAAGTTGTTGATGAATGTCAATATAAAAATGTAACCGATTTCAAGATTTAGATAGAGTTGCCAAAAGAGGGATGAGGAGAGAGAAGTCCCAATATCCGATCATTTAACCATTTTAATAAAAGTATAGATATATCATGTGGTTATTTGATTAGATTTGACGCATCATCATTTTATAAAATTGTTAGCCATTTAAACTGTTTTTGCTTAGAAGTATTTGTTTATTAACTTTTAAATCACGGGATTGTCTTTACGAATTGGTCAAATTACAGGATTTTTTTGTAGTTTCCCATAAATATATGCTTTATGTAAAATTTTTAAAAAAAATTAAGCTTTCTAGGTGATGATCCAATTCAAATGTGAAAAGCAAAAAAAAGTAAGAATATATAGGGATTGTAGGTACTGAAATAAGGAGAGTAGAAAGAAAGAATGTGATCGTCCTATATGCATGCATTAGACATGAATCTATTTGGAAAGTAAGCACATATTAGAATTGTAGGATAGGGAGTAGCACACATATAATAAATAATTGAAGGAAAACAAAAATGTTCGCCGCAAATTATGTACTTTACCAAATAATCCGATTGATTTATTGAATTTTGGAGACCAGACCAGATGTTTCATATTCATTCTAAATCCTGATAAGCTCACACGGAAAGTTAAATAAACTTTATCTTTTTTTTTTCTTTTTTCTTTAAAGGAATACATATACGCTTGCTTTATGAGATTAATCTTAAATGGGGTAATTTAAAAAAAAAAAAAATTAGTCTATTGGTTGTGGTTGAAAAATATTTTTCTAAAAAGGCGGTTTTCCAACCACAGTTAATTTTTTTTTAATATAATACTTATTACAACACCATATACGCCGTAATGAGCATCAAGGTTGACACGAATCAATTCCTGTCAACTAATATAGTTTGGAATTCCAATATATTGAAATACCCTAGAATGACTTATATAAGGGAATAGAGGGAGTATTTTTTTTTATTATATTATTAAAGTAAAAATAAAATTATATATAAATTATTTATTTTATAGTAATTTAATTAAAATTTAAATTTGAGCAAATTCCATATTTAGCACTAACATATGAAATTGTATAAATTTAATTTTAACGTTTCAAGCGAAGTGCAGATTTATCCCTAACGTTTGAAATTGTGCAAAATTAACCTTAACAATTTCAAGTAATCAATTTCAACCATATACTACCGAAAATTTGAAAAAACTTGTTTGTCTGTTATTTAGTCACACCCGACCTTCTAAACCAGTTTGTCGATAAATAAAAACCTAAATGTCTTTGGTTGTAATCAGAACCTAACTGTGTAATTGTAATACGCTGTTTTGTAAATAAAACTAAAACATACCACAAACATTTATTTATAAACTTTTAAACTACATGCCTCTATTTGCAAATTGCAAACCATGTGTCTTTTTTCATACTTTCCCTTATAAATTAATCATAATTTTTTTAAACTGTCTAAAATATTGTACTGTGTTATTAATGCACTAAATATTTTTGTTAATAATGCACTAAATATTTAGTCTTAATGTTTCAAGCGAAGTCCAGATTTATCCCTAATGTATGAAACTTTGGACAGGAATACATTTAATCCTCCAATATGTATGTGTTGTGCGGAATTAATGAAAGATAAAATAATAAACAATCGAAAAACACAGATTTACGTGGTTCACCAACGTTGTGTTGGCTAGTCCACGGGCAGAAGGAGAATAGTATTATTAGGAGGCGAAAAATCAGATTACAATGATTAGGTTACATAATGGGTATTTATAATACCCAATCTAACCTAATCCCACTAGGAACCCATGATCCTAATCCCACTAGGAACCCATGATCCCAATCCCAATCCAACTAGGAACCGATGATCCCAATCCAACTAGGAACCCATGATCCTAATCCAACTAGGAATCCGAAACCCAATACTACTCCGAATAGGAAACTGTATATACTGATTCAAGGCATTACGACAAATCTCCACCTTGACTTGAATCCTCCTGAAAGCATAACAGATGCACCCATGACACTGCCAGATGAACAGACTTCTCCCTCTACCTCAGATTCGCCCCCACAGGGCAACTAATAATCTCTATTCCCAGAATTTTCGATCTTCACCTTCATCGCAGACATCTTTCTCTCCAGAAAACAAAACCCCGATCGGAAACCGAAAGCTCTGATACCAGTTTGTTGTGCGGAATTAATGAAAGATAAAATAATAAACAATCGAAAAACACAGATTTATGTGGTTCACCAACGTTGTGTTGACTAATCCACAGGCAGAAGGAGAATAGTATATCCAATCTAACCTAATCCCACTAGGAACCCATGATCCTAATCCCACTAGGAACGCATGATCCCAATCCCAATCCAACTAGGAACCCATGATCCCAATACTACTCCGAATAGGAAACAGTATATACTGATTCAAGGCATTACGACAGTATGTATGTGTATATATATATATATGAGGTAATACAAAACTTAACTTGGAAATAAATGGAGAATTCATCAGAGCACCCACAAGCATATGCATATGAATCTAGCACCACCTTCCTTAGGACTTGTTTTAACGGACTCAATGTCTTAACTGGTCTCTCTCTTTCTTTCTTTCTTTCTTTATGTATCCATTATATTATCAATAGCGTCAATTAACTAAAGAAGTTGTTTTTGCAGGCGTGGGATTACTATCAGTTCCGCTAGCAATTTCAGTAGGAGGATGGCTGAGTTTAATTTTTTTTTTTTTTATGGAAATATCAAAAAATCTTATTAAGCGCCAAAAAACTTTTACAACGAACAAAGGACAACTCATACATCTAGGTCCACTTGTTCCACAACAAGCTGGAAGATTGAGATTTACATAATCTCATTTTTACATTTAAAGACACTTGCCTAACAATTTGATCCTTACAAAAAAGACCATTATCAAAAGCAATTTTATTCCTAGTCAACCACACCCAATACACAGTTGCTGCAAAACAACTCTTCTAATAAAAAGATTTAAGAGATTTTACTGTAGCATTCCTTGACAACCAACTTATAAGCCTTCTCCATGGTAGATTATTTGGTACATCACACTTACCACTAATCTCCATCCAGACACTCCCACTAACGGAACAATAAAAAAATAGATGGGGCACTGTCTCCTCCTCCTGACCACATAAACAACACAATTGATTTGTCAAGTTTGCCCACACAGCAATCTGAGTTTTAACATTCAACCGATTTTTTAACGCAATCCATAAGATGAAACTGTGTCTTGGGATAAATTGATGTCCCCAAACAACCTTCCACCAACCCACAATAACTTGAGTAGGCATTAAAGCCTTATACGCAGTAGCCACAGTAAACTGTCCCTTATTATTCCCCTTCCAAACAATCCTATCCCTCTCGTTAGGATAAATTTGTATCTGTTTCACCACATGCCAAGCTTGCTAAGTGAGTTCATCACTTGGGTCAGGTAGACGCCACCCTTGCCTCCCAACAAGATCAGCAACCTTCGTATCTCTAGCAACATCAGTATCAGTATCTGAGTTTAATGCTTCTGTTTATTATAGCAATTGTGTACTGGTACACAGGGTTACTGCTAAAACGTTGTATGGATTCAGACCCACTTATAACAAACTATTTTGACATTGGAGAGAGAGCTTTTGGATACAAGGAAGAGCTCTTGTTACTTTTTTTATGAACCTTGAGATGTATTTATTTGCAGTGGAGTTGCTTATACTAGAAGGTGATAATTTAAACAGATTATTTCCAAATGCGGAGTTCAACATTGGTGCCCTCAATATTGGAGGAAAACAAGGTTTTGTAATCCTGAGTAGCCTTATAATATTGCCAACAACATGGTTAAGGAGTTTAGGTATGTTGGCTTATATATCTGCTGGTGGGTTTGTGTCTGCTGTTGTGTTGGTTGGTTGTGTTTTATGGAGTGGTGGTGTTGATGGTGTGGGGTTTCATCAAGGAGATTATGTTTTGTGGAAGTGGCAAGGTTTGGCTACTACTGTCAGTATGTTTGCCTTCTGTTATTCTGGTCATGCTTGTTTCCCTACTTTGTATCACTCCATCAAACATAAACCCAAATTTTCTAAGGTCAGTTTCACTACCTCTTTCATCATTTAACTTTTCCTCGAAATCACCACAAATTATACTATGCATTTTCAATGAAATGAAATGATGATTTAAAATGGTTTGGTTGCAATAACAAAATAATAGTAAAAAGTAAATGAACAAAAATGTATCTCACTTTAATATTACTAAAAACAATTTTATGCTAATATAAAAAAAAACCATTACCATATTGTCATAATTCACGGTCCTTAAAGTGTCAAATTACAAAACCACAAATTTATTTGTTTTTCCTTGAATGTTTCCCTAAACTTAACCATGACAAAAAAGTTTTGGAATAAAATGAACACTAAGTTTTTTTTCCAACTCTTCTCCGATTGCAGGTCTTAATTGTGATATTTGTTACAAGTAGCAGCATGTATGGATCAATGGCAGTTTTAGGTTACCTTATGTATGGACAACATTTGAAGTCTCAAGTGACCTTAAACCTTCCTATAAAAAAAATCAGTGCACAAATTGCCATATATACTACTGTAGTTGCTCCGTTGACCAAGTATGCAATTATTATGACTCCAACTTTTGAAGCAATTGAAGGTAAATTTCATCTGGGAAACAGTACATCTCTCACTATACTTGTAAGAACAACAATTGTGATAAGCACAGTGGCTGTGGCATTAACCGTTCCATTTTTTGAGTATGTAATGGCTTTCGTTGGAGCTTTTTTGAGTATCAATGGCTCAGTTTTACTACCATGCATTTGCTACTTGAGGATCAACAAATCTACTAGATGTTTGGGATTTGAGGTAGTCATAATTGTTGTGATTATCATTGCTGGAGCTGCTTTTTCTATATTAGGTACTTACACTTCTCTTAAACAAATCATTCACCATCTCTGAAACTACACATGTAATTAGCAAAACTAATATATAAATTTCTTACTTTTGCTACCTTTCACTAAGACCATCTTCTTCTCCTCAACTTCATTGCTCACTGCAATATTATGGATGCTGTTACTCTAAATTGTATGTATTGGATAACACCTTAATGTGATTCAAACACATAAATAAATTCAAACTAGAGGCATTAAGACTCCCTTGAGATTTCGATATAATCAAATTAACACATACCAGGTACAGATTGATTCATTTCCATCTTTCCATTAATCTTAATCCACCTGATCTGTCATGAATGAAAAAGATAATCTCTTCTGTTTGACACACATCACAAGGAAGAGAAGCAGGAGAACCATTAGCTTTCAGTTCTAGAAAATGCTTATTTGAAGCCTGAAATGCCAGAAGACTATTTGCAAAAGGAAATGTGGAAGGGGTAGATAAAGGCCTCCTTACTCCATAGCAAGTCCAATATTCCTCCAATTTGTTACATATACCCTGGATCAAACAATGATTGGCAATCTCAATTAGACATATGTTTATTGATGCAGTAAGCTTGCTGCTAGAATTGAGATCAAAATGGAACTGTGTTTGACAATTGAAGATGAACTACTTCTGAATTTATGGTTGGCAGTCTCAATTAGACATATGTTTAAGCTTGCTGCTAGAATTGAGATTAAAATGGAACTGTGGAACACATATATATAGAGCATTTGTGACTAAGATGAAGTGATCCTTTATGAATTATGAGAGTGACATCAACTATTGCTCCTTTAGGTAATTCAACTTGACAATTTGAAGATATGAACAATAGAGGAAAGTATCTATTATCACAGATGATATCATCTGTTGTGTCAATAATCCTTAGTGCACGATAATGGAGGAGTAAATGTTTTAGCAGTGTGTGGTTTTTCAGTCTTGACAATTGCATGAGCACCAGATCCATAGGCAAATCCCTTAGATGGAATCATGTGGAAGTAAATATAAAATCTGTTGGACTTGCAGCTTAGAACTTATTGAAGGTATGTTGTTGAGGATCAAATTCAGTATTTGTTTCTTCGAAAGATATATATATATATTTTCATAATCATCACAACTTGATTGAGTCAAAGATTGCTGAAAAAAGTAGACCTGATTACTTGTTGAAGCAAGAATCCTCAATACGAGCAGAGTTTGTACAGAGAGAGAGGTAATCTCAAATAACTGACAACTATTCTTGTGATTCCTAAGGATAAATCTTGCTTGTGATTCCCTTCCCTTCCCTACATGAAATTTAGTTCAAATGAAATGACCGAGCGAGCTTCATGTCGAATTTCAGTCCTTACTTGCTTGCAACTTTCCAATTGTGGACTCCCCAACCCAACCAGTTATTTGCTTTGACACATTTACCATCAAAATTCAAACTACAATTCCCAACCATTTTAATGAGCACGCTTCTTACCATATTTGGCGCCCACGGCGAATCAATCCAACACATCTTTGCCAAACCATTAATTTTTTAATATTTTTATAAAATTATAAAATACCTATTTAATTGTGAAAAGGACTAACCAAATTTAACTAGTTAGAGTCATATTAGAGAATACGAATATTTTCTTTACAGTGACAAGGATATCAGAATTCAATAATGTGGCATGTCAGATACAATAAATTATTGAGCTTTACTGCTTTGATCATGTCCAATCTTTTTGCATTCATTACTTGTGAGGATTGCCAAGAAGAATATGAAAGAAAGTACACTGAAGTAGGCAAATAAGAGAACAATAAATATTTGTTTGTATGAAAAACCGAAGGACGTTAGGTTAGACCCATTTTTATCCAATCAACTAACTTAACAACAAAATGTACAATGATGAGGAACAAAAGTTAAAGTGTAATACATTTGTTTTTTGTTCAATGTCTCACAAGTATTCTTGGGTATTTATAACTATTCTCGCAAGCAGCACCAAATACAGTTACAGTACTCTTGCATTCTAATCAACATTTCTCTATACCAAAACAGCACCAACTTCTGCTTCCATACTTGTTTCAACTCCCCTGAATTGTTGATATCGTTGGGTCACACTGGAACTTCACGTGTCCATTGAAATGTCCCCGCTGTTTGGATTTGACGAATTCCCAACAAAGGGGCTCTCAGATGTATTGTTTTGAGGATGACCAGCTCCGAACTGAAACTCATGCGGAGAAGTACCTAAAGGACGGGAAAATATGGACGACGAACTCATACTATTGAAAGCTGGAGCTGGACTTGGATCATTAGCCTTTGGAAACCCGAAGCTAAAGGATGGCACACCTCCAATTTGGAAACTGGACAGGGCAGGACTAATGCTATCAATTGACCCAAAAACCTTTTGCTCATACTCCTGCAACTGCTGGTACACGGCTGAAAATCACCAACACAATTTAAATTATACATGAGACCATTTTTCAGATGAATATGAAATACAATCCATTAGAAAAGAATCAGAGACATTGAAGTTGAATATGGAAATAAGATCAGTCTAAAATGCAATTCAATAGTTTCTTGTCTAGCATTCTGGACTTCCTTAACATCAAGGCCTAACACCAACAATAATATACATAAACAATATGAAGAGATTCACTCCGAAGCACACATTCTCTCAGACGAATGCAACTTAAAAAGAACATGCAATATATCGAAAGCATTTGAACATATATTCTTTCAACTGAACTGGTGCAACATAACTGCATCCTGACAGACACACCTTGGCTCAAGTCAACAACTGGTCTTCGATCCTTCACCCACTGGTAACTTTGTGAAAGCCTCCATCCTTTGGACTTCATCAAATAAGCTATGACAATCGCAGGAGACCTGTCAAGAACATTGTTATCATTCCCCGAACAATCAAATACTGCTAGATTCCATTCTGTTCTAGGCATATTGTACTTGAACAATATAAGGTAAAAAAACCGAAGAGGTGAAATGTACCAATTTCTGAAATTAAACGTACCTGTTTTTCCCTAACATGCAATGCACAAGAACTCGGGCCTTATCCCTTTCGCAGTGCTCTGTGAAAATAAAGATCTCTTTTGTTATGCTCCAAAAGATCCATGAGAAACGAAGATTGGTAACTTAAAAACAGGTGCTAATTTGAAAGAACAACAATGCAATTATCATATTTAACAGAATCTAGTTAGGCAATTACTATAAATTCAAATAAACTATATCAATAAGGATCTCTTCCAATCATAAGCTTCTATTGACATATCATATTAATAAGTTTATCCAAAACATGGTGGTTTTGTTACGAAACTGGGATCGACATCATGTAACGGATCCTAGTTTGCACCCTCAAATCCCACACTTCTTGCTACTTAGAAGTATTCTTTCCTCTGCCTATTTTGGTAGGAATTAAGTAGAACTCGTGAGAGAGAGTTACCCACCTCATAACACAGAAAATTGGGGGATTCAACCTAATTGTTTTCTTGATATTGTGTCTCTAAAATATAACCATTATATACTATAGGCTTTACAAGGCAGAATAGTTTAGATAGGAATCAAAACTAAATAGGAACCTGAAATAATAGAATAACTCAGTCTAAATAGGAATCTAATAATGCACAAAGTACAAACCTATCTATGAAATCCTAAATAGCACAGTAACTGCTCTATTTTTTCCCTAGGGTATCTCATCTGCTATTCAGCTTGCTGGCATTGCCTATTCCCTTGAGAAAGTGTGTGACCTCAAGCACCAAGGGTGGTGCCTCATCCCTTTCCCCGAGCCAACTCTTGGGTTTCTATATTTCTATTTCCGCTGCAATAGCCTCATTCAATCGACTAATAAAAAATTCTACCTCCTGTTCCAACAATATAGAACTAGCACACACAGATAGTTGCTCAAAACGACAATGATATTCCTCCAAGATTCCGGTTGGTCTGAATTTAGACAGTTCTCCCAACTTATTACCGTGAATGGGAGCGGTGACTCGCACATTGCAGGAATTTTTTAAGACTTCCCATGTCAGTTAATGTTCTCGTACCAACTTGATGAACTAGAGCTGAGCATAACCTTTTAGATGGAAGGATGCTAAGCTGACTCTTTCCTCTTCAGTGATCTGTTGATCTCTGAAAAAGTGATCACATCTGTTCAACTAACCGAATGGATCAGAACAGCCATCGTACTTACAAAAATCTAGTTTAGAAAACCTCAGAATAACAGGGCCCCCTTCCTCCATGGAACCTCATTTCACCCTTGAAAGGTGGTGATCTTGTTTGTACTGATTTCGCATGGAAGTTCCTCTAATCCAGCCACCATCTCATTCTGTCTAGCCTAGCCTCACTGCCCTTCTTGTTCAGCCCTGTCCCTAGTGCAATCCTCTTTGTACAACTTCATGAATTTCTCAATTTTCCGCTGCAGGGTGTGGAGGTCATCCACAACATATTTCTCTGATACCAAGTTGTTACATATTGGGGATTATTGGGCTTGAATAATGGGTCTTTGTACCCTAAAATCCCTTCCTTCTTAGAAGTATTCTGTTATGGGCCCACGAATAGGATCACGTCACAGGTCTTTTCACAAGAAAATCCTAGATTTTCCTTGCTTTTCATGTTCTTCGAATCGCCTACCCTTGAAGCTCAATTTGGTGATTTGTAAGAGATCACCCTAACTCCGTAATTCTGAATTTTCTCAAGATTAGCGACTGGTTTCTTATTGAAAAGTTGTTGCCTCTTATAGAAGACATAAAGACATTAAATTAGGAAAGAGTTCTTGCTTAGGAAAGTTACTATTTAGGAAAGTTCTTCCTAAAATAAAATACTATTATACCTATCTAAATAAGATATTACTTGCTAATTGCTAGAAGATAATATTGCCTAAATAATTATGATAAAGTAAATCTGCCTAAATAATATGAAATAACGTTAACTTGATCTCTTTCCATAACCTTACTCCCCTCTTTGACTAGAGCTTGACTGCAAGCTCGAATTGAGGAAGGGGTTCATCTTCATCATCGTCCAGGATCCTCATGATCTAGCCTCTCTTCTATCTTATGACATGCAATCAATTCTACCTTGTCCTTTTTTATTGTCCATTGATTGATGAAAAATTGTTCACATACGTGAAACCATCCCAAAGAATCCTTAATTCCATTATAGGAAGGACATTCTAACACGTATTTAGGGATGACTGCAGCTCCCTGTGCAACAACTTCAACTTGATAAGTTTGGAATGATTTGGCCTGGACTGATTGTTGGCTATCTGTGATCACACACTCTTCAAGTCTCTTTAGGAATGGTTGCCTCTCTCTGCATCGTCACTGGATGTTCATCGAATGATTCTGATTGCACTGGGTTGTGACAGATGTTAGTTGCAGTCCCTTCGCTCTTTTTTTCTGTAATGCAAAAGTGCGCCTCTATCAAGAGCCACAATTTCTTAATTTCATCGTTAATCTCTGCTGTCAATTGTTCGATCTCTCCCATGACGACCAGTTCTGATACCAAATTGTTATGGGCCCACGAATAGAATCGCGTCATAGGTCTTTTCACAAGAAAATCCTTGATTTCCCTTGCTTTCCAGTTCTTCGAATCGCCTACCCTTGAAGCTCAATTTGGTGATTTTTAAGAGATCACCGTAACTCCTAATTCTGAATTTTCTCAAGATTAACAATTGGTTTCTTATTGAAAAGTTGCTGCCTCTTATAGGAGACATAAAGACATTAAATTAGGAAAGAGTTCTTACTTAGGAAAAGCTACTGTTTAGGAAAATGACTAGGATAATTTTCCTAAAATTAAATACTACTATAACTATATAAAATAAGATGTTACTGCTTATTGCAAAAAGATAATATTGCCTAAATAATTATGATAAAGTAAATCTGCCTAAACAATAGGAAAATAATTAACCTAATCTCTTTCCATAACATATTCTGTCCTATACCTATTTTGCTAGGAATTAATTAGAATTCGTTGGAGAGATTGCTGACCTTATAACACAGAAACTTAGGGGAGTCAGATAAATTGTTTTGTAGATAGCAGTCTGTCTCTGTCTCTTAAATATAGCCATCACATAGGATAGGCTTTACAAGGAAGAACAGTTGATTCTATATAGGAATCTAATAATGCAAAACAAATAGGAACCTTACAATGAATAACTAAATAGGATAGAAATTGCTCTAATCTTACACTAGGGTCGGCTGCTATTTGGCCATGCTGCTGACAGGATGTTGCTGATTACTTTAAGAACACAAATAAAAAACAAACTTTTTTCTCTTAACCAGTTTTCCGCAGATTATCACCAACCTGACTCTTTCCTCATTCTTAGATGGTGACAGTTTGATATGCATTAAACCTCAAAAGATTGTAGCATGACAAACATATGATCAACAAGATGTGAATACGATATCATAATCACTAATCTGAGCGTTTAAATGAAATAAGAAAACAATAAATTAATATAGAAATAAGAAAAGCCTTGTACCAATACAAGGAATCGAGGTAATAAATATAAGCATAGTGGTATCAAACAGTTATATCCGGAGTCCTGGAGCATATGTAAACAGTATGACTGATATTTCTTGAGTCCACTGTTAAGAGAAATCCCTTAACAATAGTACTTCAGAACATAGAGCAGGAAGCATGAAAAATAACAAATGAAATTTCTTCATTTACCATAGATCACGCACCTAAAAATTGAACTGCATCATCAAATGGTAAAATTTTGTCATCTTGTAGGCAATGGTAGGTGAATGAATTTTTGTAGAGATTTTGGCAAGCTGGTACTGTCTACATAAAGAGAAAACAATTGATGTAAGAATATGCCAGACCTCTGTATATGCTTCCTATTTAAGAGCCGTCATAAATCAACAACAGAAAACTATTCATTATGAATTGAAAGGGACATAGCTAAAATTTCCCATGAGAATTTCATACAAGTGTCCCAAATGTAAAAAATTTAGCACGCTTATTTAAGATAGCAGTAAAACTAAAGGAGTTTATGCATCAAATATGTTCTCTTGTTTTCTCCATAGTTGTCAAATCGAGATTTGACTCGTGAATCGAAATCCTCATTTTGTGAATTGTGAATCAAAGATTCTAATAACAGTGGTTTTCTCCCAAAGATGCTACTCTTTTTAATATCAATCCACAAGATTGAGAGCAAAAATAAATCACCATCCTATCTGATCATTGTGGATCTCATTAATCGGTTCAAGATTAATCAGGCACCCTTTACCCTTTGTTTGTTTTGAAGTTTTTTAAAGTAAGGTAAGGTAAGTGTATGGGGATGTCTTGTTTGCGATGATGCACGGAAACGGAAATGAAACGGATACCGGGAAACATTATTTCTAAGAAAAATTAGATATGAAACGGTAATGGAAACGGAAACGGACACGAAACATGGAAACGCTAATGAAGAAGAGTTTCCGTGCAACATAGCTTGTTTGTTTTGAGGTGGAAGTAAAGAGAAGGGTAAGTGATGGTAAGATTTGGGTGATGTTACTTACACCCCAATTTGGAGGGTAGCTATGGTTAGAAACTTTACTTTTCCTATATTACCCTCAACTTTTTATTTTATTTCCATCACTTTATGTTTAACATAAATACTTTGTGATAAGGATATAAAAATAATTTAGATACAACCTTACCTTACCCTACTCTCAACCCAGATACAACTAACACTATTAAACCATCACTTACCTTAACTTACCTTATTTCCAAACACAACAAGATATTTCATAGACCATTACCATTACCATACTTCAAACTTTCCTTAGCTTACCATACTTCACTCAACTCCCTGATAGTAATTCATCATGATAATCAGAACTAAAGAAAAATAGACAAGTACAATAACTAAAGTTTAAACCACCATTTACATTTTAGATGTTAGCTCCCAAATGGTTTTCTCCATTCGCATCATCCTCTTGATAAGAGAATACCTTTTGTCTAGAAATGGTAATACATCAACATGCACAGTCGACCTCTCTCCCATGGCATATAATATTTTTACCTCTCCCAATTCCTATATAGCATCTAGTTAAGGGAATATCCATAGCTAAGTCATTGAATAATTGCATGCCTTTAATGCCACTCTCAAAAAACGGGGAACAAAAAAAAGATTTAACTTTTCACTTCTTTATTGCCGTTCTTAATAAGGTCTACCCTGAATCCACTGAGTATTAAATGTACAACAGAAATAACCTTTTTTGTTCCCTAATTACTTCACTTGTATGAGAATACTTAACCATGGAATCGTTTTCAAATTGAATAAGGATAAATCATGAAAAGCAAAGCATGTTGAAGACCTCACTAAGACGAGTGTAATATGAATTAAGGAAGTGGGAAATGAATTAAAGGATCAGCAATGATAAAACTTAGGATATGAATACATTGAGAACGCGAGAAATCCCCTGGGTTTTGAGAAGCTCAGAACGAGAGGCGTTATCATAGCTACCCAAGTAGAGAAATTCAGGGAGGATCTCAGAAGGGAAAGCACTGACATGAAGCGGAGATTTCTGGGCGGATTCGGGCATCCGATGACCGCAAATCCCGCAAACCTCACCTTCCTCGTATTTGTGATAGTGGCCGCAAACCGCACATGGGTTCTCTCTCTCCCTCTTCCTCATCGATCACAAGAATTAAGCAGCAAAATAGATCAAACTTGAATTGCAAATTGGGGAGAGGCGAAACAGGTAGATATATGTATGTAGAGAGAGGGATAGACTGAAACAGGTAGATATATAGAGAGAGATAGATTGGTACTGGTTATGAAGAGTCTGGTGATGGGATGGTGGAGTTGGGATTGAGACGGGTGTTGGAGAAGAGATCACCCGAAATAAATAACTAGTTGATCAAGAATGTTAAGGAAACTTCAGATTGGGTTTTATATTTTATTTGTTTTAGCTGCTCAACTTTCTTTCTTTCTTTCTTTTCCTTTTCCTTTTCCTCTTTTTTTCTTTTAACCGATAACGAATAAAGAGATAAACTATAGATTTACTCTTATAAATAATGAAAATTTATTTATTTTTTTTATTTTTTATTTTTTTTTTCTTGTAGGAAAGGAAAAGAAAAAAACAAAAACAAAAAACCGCTCAACCCGGGATCAGCCTAATGAAAATTTATTAATAGTATTTTCAACAAATCAATTTCATTTAGGGACAATTATAAAACTAGCACATTTTAAGGGGTTAGTTTTCTTTTCTAACACCTTTTGAAAAACTCACCAAAACTAACACATTTCATTAACTAAATTCCAACATTGCCCTCCTCTCTAAAACCCAATGTATATTGTTGCTGTTGTCTTTTCATGTTATTCATGTTCGTTCGAATCCCTAAAAACAGTGACATTGTTGTAGGAAGATGCATTTGGTTTCGAACTTCACCCTGCGATTTTTTCCAGAAATGGTCGATATCCGTCGATATAGTATGAATATCGACAGACATATCGGCGTCGATAGCTGATGAATATCGACGTATATCGACCTCGGTTAAATGTGATTTTCCATTCTAAATCATAATATTCAAACACAAAACACATAAAACATGGATAAGAACAATATTTTTATATTATAATAAAGAAAAATACATAAAACATAAAAAAAACGAACAAAAACACAATAAAACATAAGAGACAAACATAAAACACATAAACAAAAGAGAAACAAACACAAAACACATAATAACAAAAGCACATAAACTAAACATTCAGATACTCAGGCCCCAAAAGGGCGTCAGCGAAGTCCATCTTGGACTTCTCCAACTGCCTTTTGAGGCGCCTAATGGTCCTCTTCAGCCGCCTGTTTTTTTCCCTAACTGACTCCAGATGGTCAGTCATGGCTTCAGCAGCGAAAGACATGGTTCTCGACATGCCCTGCATGAATCGGATAATTTCGTCCGTGTCAGCTTCACGGAATGAATCAGTGAACGAAGCTATAAGTGCTTCGAACTCGGGAAGAGGAGGTGGTGGTGGTGGCGCTTCCATTTTCTGGCTATAGAGTGTTTAAGAGTTTACTAGAATGAATGAATAAACTATGAACAGACAAAGCCTCTATTTATAGGAGAAACAGTTTGGCTTGTTTATGGGGAATCTCAACAGACAAGACCCATATTTAATTGATAGAGTGATATTCGGTGGAGAGTGAAAGTCAAAGTGATCATTACCTGCATTTAGTGATCATTACCTGCATTTAATGCTCATTAACAGATCATTCTAGAACAGAGTCTTTTGATCTTCCGTCGATATATTATCAATATCGACAGCTATCATGAGAATGCATCGTAGATATATATCAGATATCGACGGAGGAGTTAGTCTTATGTGTCGAAATGTGCCGGTAGGTGTCGATATTTAAGTTGTATCGACATATATCGACATATCTCGACGTATATCGATGTATATTATAGTTTGAAATGTGTATACCATGATATGTTTCGGTAGCTTTCTTTGTTAAGTTACAAATAATATATAATTTACTTCTGTTTTTATGATAATGCAGAAATATGTCCACCCCGAATACTTGTCTGTGTATGCTTTCGTGGGATGGAGAATGGAAAAAAGAGGGGCCCATGGACACAATGATATACATTTGTGGTCAATCGAAGGTGCTCCATTTTTCAACGCCAACTGATTATCAAAATTTGAGAGATAGAATTCATGCTTCGTTGAACATTGATGCAAGCTGTTTTGACATACGAATGGCAATGCACACAACATACGATCCAAATAAACTTTTTGGAAGATTAGCAGACAGTGGATGACAGTGATATTGCTGGATTCGTTGAGTTTTGTCGATGGAATAAGCCCGATGTGATGCCATTATATGTTTCTATGATTCCACGAACAAGTGTTGCGGAAGTAAGGTGACCAATTGTTGCTGAAGTACGGAGACCAAGTGTTGCGGAAGTAAGACAACCAATTGTTGCTGAAGTATGGACACAAAATGTTGCTGAAGTAGAGGCAACCAATTCATGCTCTTTCTTATCATTCTCCTCCATCTCCTTTGCATGATCATCCATCTCTTTCTTCTCACTCTCCCTCTCACTATCATACATATGAACCTCTCCCCCATACATCCCACGTTCCACATCCCGTTGTGACTTCAGTTCCTGCACATCACGTTCTACAACGGACAATCTATTTACAAAGGCAGACAAATGGTCATTCATTATCCTCTCTTGCTGACCAAACTGTTCAGTTATTATCTTCTCTTGCTCAGCAAACTTGTCATTCATCTTCTTCTCGTGCTCAGCAAACATCCTCCTCAGTAGTCGTTCCAGACCAGATTGTTTCTTCTTCTGGATAGGTACTCTAGGAGAGACAATGAAGGCATTTTCATCATTATCAGTCTCATATTCACTGTCAACCTCTACATCAACATCTCCCCCTTCATATGTACCCAATCCCTCATGTTCCTCCTTTTCCATGCCTTCATCCTCTTGCTCCCCTTTCCCCTCTTCTTCCACCTCTTTCCCCTTTGCAACCTCTTGCCCCTTTTCCCCCTCTTTCCCTTTTTCCTTCTCTTGCCCCTTTTCCTCCTCTTGGCCCTTTTCCAAATCGGTAAACACTTGGTCATAATTACACGGCAGACCATCCACATGGTTTACTAGATGTTCATACCATGAGCTTTCTTTCTCCATGTCTTCAGTTGTAAGTTGCGTGGCATTTGGTTTTATACCCGACTAAAAATACAAAAGTACAAATAAACAAGTCAGTTAGATGTATAGCACAATAGTGACATATATAGGCACAATGATTGGTCAACTTACTTCAAAAATGGCTAGAACTTTGGGCAATTTAGCGATACCGGTCTTTTTCCATCGTAGCCATCGTGGGATGCGAGTGCCTTTCTTCTCATACCATGCGTGGGTGGCATCCCATACTTCCAATAACCAAGCCTGCAACAAAGTTCCAATTCATTATTTATGCCTATTACCAACATGGCAAATGAAACTGCATCCTGATCAGATTCATCATTCCAAGCAGTTTGCAGCATAATTGTTTCCACGTCTTTAAAGGTTGGTGTAGGGATGCCTGGGAAAAACTTATTCCTAAATCTATATGGCTTATTTATCGCACTAAACCTTTCGGTAAATGCTTCCATATCTCCAAACTGTAACCCACTTAGGAGTCCAAACTCCCAATCCCCAAATCTTAACTCAACACCTCTAACTTTGAAGCAAAGCTCCCTGGATTTGAGGTCTTCACGTATGATCTCCCTTGTTAAAAGGGTATGACAGAAGACTCCTGCAAATACTGTATTGGTCATATCCAAATATTGCCTGAAGCAACTCTTCCTAAATAGATTTACTTGGTTTGGTGTTAAAAACTCCTTTATATATTTTGCTGCTTCTAGGTTACACCTAACTGTGATGACGCTTTCCGTTCCAAATGCTTTTTTGTATTTATATTCAGATTTCTTCTTGGCTTTCTTCTTCGAAGGAGAGCCATGCTCATCTCTCTTCCTCTTGTCTACACGATCATGCTGAAAAATATTGTAGACATATCATCAGGGAACATACAATTAAGCTAATTATAACGTTGAGCTAGAATGAGCTAGCGTATGCTAAAATAAGAGAGTTATCGACAATTAGCTCGTCGATATGAATGTTCTATCGGCAATAGATCGTCGATATGAATGTTCTATCGGCAATAGATCGTCGATATGAATGTTCTATCGGCAATATATCGTCGATATGGATGTTCTATCGGCCATTCGTCTGTCTATATCTATGTACTACCTACAATTAGGTTGCCGATGAACATACACATCAACGAATTTCAACCAAACTGAATGACTTCCTAACACCAGACGAACCTAGATAAACCCTAACACCAGAAGAAGCAAACAAAACAAAACGAAACGAAATATTCCTTCTCAAACACAACAAATGTACATACAATACAAGAGAAAAACGCAAATGTAAAGTCAAGTTATTTACCCTCTTTTTTGTCCTTCCTTCTGAATTCGATTCGTTGTCTAAGCTTCGTGTTCTCGCCATGTCCACTCGAAGTAACAGAGATTCGCCGGATGAAATGTACAGAATCGGGCAATGAATCGCCGGAAAGTTAGAGAGATGAACAGCGGGGTGTTAGGTTAGAGGGATGGATGTTCGAATGTTAAAGAGCGGGAGCGGAGTGTTAGAGAGGAGGGCAAGGTTGGAATTTTGTTAATGAAATGTGTTAGTTTTGGTGAGTTTCTCAAAATGAGTTAGAAAAGAAAACTAGCCCCTTAAAAGGTGCTAGTTTTATAATTGTCCCTTTCATTTATTGTTTTAACCGTCATTTAAGTCCCACATTATGCTTTTAAATAAATTTATTGACAAACTGAAACAACTTATATATTTTGAGTGATGGTTTGTAACTTATTTTTTAAAAGGTTTAACATAGTAAATATTAATGTGATAGATCTAATTGTTATTATGTTAACGAGTTTTTTTATTAATTGTGATAGTATAAGTAAATATTTATATATTTATTTATCTATTTATCTATTTATATAAATGAAAGTTTAAACTTTTGTTTGGGAGTTGAAATGTTAATGGAGGTGGAAGTTAGAGGATGTAATAGAAAGGGGAAAAATTAATGGAAATGAAGTTTAAAATTTAACTTTGTTTATGAGTTGATAGAATATAAATAAGAGTTAAAAAGTTAGTTTACATTAAAAAGTTTCAATTACTCCAATTAACCCTCATTTTGGAGGTTAAGATACAGAGTTGATGGGAGTTAAATGTTAACTCCTGTTAACCTTCCTTTCCTCCCAATACAAAGAGGAAGAATTATTAAACTAGTACATTTTAAGGGGTTAGTTTACATTTCTAGCTCCTTTTAAATAAATGACCAAAACTAACATATTTCAACGGATTCTTCCACATTTTCCCTCGTCATTTACACTCCGCTCTAACACTCTGTTCTCTAACATATTTCATTGCGCGAATCTGACAATTCATTCGACGATTTCCTCCGATGAATGCAAAGCTCAGACAACAAAGCTCGGACAACGCAAAGCTCAGACATGGCGAGAACGTGAAGCTCAGACAACAAATCGGATTCAGAACGAAGGACGAAAAAGATGGTAAATAACTTGATTTTACTTATGGGTTATTGTATTGTATGTACATTTGTTGGGTTCTTGTATTGTATGTACATTTCCTGGGTTTGAGAAGGAATCTTTCATTTTGCTTACTTCTTCTAGTGTTAGGGTTCATCTGGGTTTGCAGTTGCTGATATCAATGTGATATCGACAAACCCTCATTTCCTTGTTTTTTATCTTCTATATTCGTGCATATATTTGTCGATATCAATCGATATCCTATCTGCAATTGGTAAGTGTTTGGTCAATATGTGTCGATTTCTATGTGATATCGACAACCTAATTGTCGATATCTCTCTTATTTTAGCCTATGTTAGCTCATTTTAGCTTAACTTCTTTATTAGCTTACTTGTATGTTAGCTTATGATATATCTACAATAAATTTCAGCATGATCATGGACAAAAGAGGAAGGGAGATGAGCATGTCTCTTCTTCCAAGAAATCCAAGGAGGGTTTAGAATATAAATATAAAAAAGCATTTGGAACGGAAAGCGTCATCACAGTTAGGTGTAACTTAGATGCAACAAAAAATATAATGAACAATTTAACACCAAACCAAAGAAAGCTATTTAAGCAGAGTTGCTTCGGGCAGTATTGTGAGATGGAACTTACACAATTTGTAGGAGTCCTCTATCATACCCTTTTGACAAGAGAGATCAAATGTGAAGACCTCAACCCCAGGGAGCTTTGCTTCAAAGTTAGAGGTGTTGAGTTGAGATGTGAAGATTGGGAATTTGGACACCTATGTGGGTTACGGTTTGGAGATCTGGAAGCATTTAGGGCAAAGTTTAGTGCGCTAAAGAAGCCGGATAGATTTAGAAAGAAGTTTTTTTCACACTACCCTACACCAACTATCAGAGACGTGGACACAATTATGAAGCAAACTAAATGCGATAAGGAAGATGATCAGGATGCAGTTTCATTTGCCATGTTGTACTTTGTACTTGGCAGTGTGTTGGATAACACTGCCATGAAACAAGCTCTTGGAACTTGGAGAATTTCCAACACTATTTAACGAGTTCCCGTGGGGTGTTGTGGCCTGGGATAAGACCTACAGGTCCCTTGTTAATGGTATGCTTGGTGGCAAAGACCAATTGGATCAATTATGTGCTTATAGGGATGGAAAAAGGAAAGCTCGTGTCTCATATAACCTATATGGTTTTGCACACGTATTTCAGGTATGATGCGTATATTCTATATACTAGAAATGTTAATAATAGACATAAATAATGAATTGGAACTTTGTTGCAGGCTTGGTTGTTTGAAGTATGGGATGCCACTCACGAATGCTTTATGAAGTCATCCAATTGCATCCCACGATGGCTTCGATGGAAAAAGACCAGTACCCCTACATTGGCCAGAGTTAAAGCCATGTTTGACGTAAGTTGACTAAACATTATACCGATATCAACAATATTATGTCGATATCAACAATATTATGCCGATATCGACAATATTATGCCGATATCGACATTATTATACCGATATCGACAATATTATACCGATATCGACAATATTATGCCATACATCTGATCGACTCGTTTAATTATACATGTGTATTTTAGTCGGGTAAAGCCCCAAATGCTACCAAACTTGTAGTTGAAGATAGGGAGAAAGAAAGCTCCTGGTACCAACAGCTTATAGACCATGTCGAGGGTCGACCGTCCAATTATGACCATTTATTTGCTGATTTGGAAGAAGGGGAAGAGGAGGAAGGGGAGAAAAAGGAGGGAAAGGAGGCAGCGGTTAGAGATGAAGGAGGAGGGGAGGATGAAGATGATGACAGTGAATCTGAAACTGATAATGAAGAAAAAGGAGATGATGATACTGACACTAATAATGATGAAAATGCCTTCATTATCTCTCTTAGAGTACCCAGAAGAAGAAACAATCTGATTTAGAACGACTGATGAGGAGGTTGTTTGGTGAGCAAGAGAAGAAAATAAATGAACAGTTTGCTGCCTTTGGAAAAAGATTGTCCGTAGTAGAGCGTGATGTGCAGAAACTGAAGGCACAACGGGGAGTAGATGATGTGGAGACCATGGTAGGAGTAGTTGATGTGGTTCATGGGATGGATGAGGAGGTGGTGGATAGGGAGGAGAATGAGAGGGAGAGGGAGGAGAAAGAGAAGGAGGAGAAGGAGAGGGAGGAGAGGGAGAAGAAAGATAAGGAGGATATGGAGAGGGAGAGGGAGTAGAAAAAGAAGGAGGAGAGGGAGAAGAAATATAAGGAGGAGAAAGAGAGGGAGAGGGAGGAGAAAGAGAATGAGGAGAATGAGAGGAAGGAGAATGAGATGGAAATGGAGAGGGAGAGGGAGAAGGAGCAGAAGGAGAAATTGAAGGAGGAGAAATTAAGGGAGATGGAGAGGCAGATTGGGACTACACCTACTGTTATTGAGATTGATGTAAGTTTGTTTTTATGTTTTAAGTTTCTGATGTGTCGATATCCCAGGGATATCGACACATTATCATTTGTGATGTGTCGATATCACCATGATATCGACACATAATCGATTGTGATGTGCCGATATCCCTAGGATATCGACACAATATCGATTGTGATGTGTCGATTTCCCTATGATATCGACACACTATTGTTTGTGATGTGTCGATATCATTTGTATATCGACAACTCAAAATGTTGATATCGACATTATCTCCCTCTACTAATATGTGTTTCTACTTGGTTTGCTGTTTTAACAGAATGAGAGCCATGATGCTGATATAGACTATGGACAGGTTAATATTATGGTCAATCAGGCCATCCAATCATCTTTACATATGCATCAAGACAAAGGAGAAATAGAAGATTTGACTCTTGAGGAGAAAAAGGAGGAGGAAGGGAATGGTAAAAGAGAAGGCAGGGGAAGAGGAGGTAGGGAAGGAAGAGGGATAGAGAAATCAGGTGAAGATTAGGAATGGAAGGGTAAAAGAGGAGGTAGGGATGGAAAAAGGAAAGGGGGAGTTGAAGGGAAAGGAAGACCCAAACGAGAAAGAAAAGTTGGGAAAGTCTGCAAGTCACCATGGACTGATCCTCGGAACGATTTTCATTTTATTGATGATGATGATCAGTATCCAATTCCACAATCGGATGGGCGCAATCGTATAAGAGGACACCTCCTACATGACTACGATGAATGGAAGAAGAATAACCCCATGATGAGATAAGAATGGTAGGTGGATGTGACTGGGGACAAACTGTAGAGTGTTTTGCAAATGCAGAGATAACTGGAAAGTACATAGACAGCCAAGTAAGATACTACTCACTTTGTCTGTTTTGGGGTATATAATCGTTTGTGATGTGTCAATATCCATATGATATCGACACATTGTCGTTTGTGATGTGTCGATATCCCCATGATATCGACACATTGTCGATAGTGTTTTGTCGATATCCTATTGATATCGACAATTCAAAAGGTCATCAATTGGTCCTTACTAATATGTGTTTCTACTTATTTTGTCTTTGTTGTAGCTCGTAAATGCATTTTTTTGGTTATTGAACCACACATATACTGAACAGAGGGCGGATTGGACTGACATCGACACAAATTTCTTTGGATTCATGGAAATGGCAAATTTGATCGAGAATTACGACACACCCAGAGAATGGGAACACGCTTGGATGTTTATACAGCGAATCAATGGAGACAAACGATTTGAGAATCACCCATGGTATGAGGTAAAACACGTGCTAATACCTATCAACTATAAGTCAGAACACTGGATGCTCGGGGTGTTCTATATGGAAGAGATGAGGTTGGAGTTGTATGATAGTCTGGAGTCAAATGCCTATAACGAATCAATAGACAAATGGCTGCAACCCCGGTTTCATATAATGACGAGAGCAATGGAAAAGGCCGATTATTGGAAGAACAGTGGGTGTCCTGATAATGGGATTCAACATATAAAATGGGCAATGGCTCGTGGGTGCCCACAACAGCTTAGGAAATCCAATGATTGTGGCATCTTCTGTTGTATTTTTGCACAACATTATGTTGAAAAAGTTCCATCGAGTACTGACTATGGCTTCTCCGGGTGTGATGGGTGTTACTATAGGTTGCGTGTGTGCTTGGAAATCTTCAACCAATGCTTGTTCGATAATAACGATCAAGTTGTCGGGCCTAATTTGTTTGGATGTGTTTTGGGGCAGCCTTAAATCTTGTAAATGTATGTTGGATATTTGTAAATTGTAAATATTTGTAAATGTTCGTAAATGTTTGTATATATCGGCAAAAATCGACAATACCTGTGATATCGACAATTGCATTATGTAAATATGGAAGGATATCGACAAATATACTTGTGATATGTAAATATGGAAGGATATCGACAAATATACATGTGATATCGACAATTGTATTATGTAAATATGGAAGGATATCGACAAATATACATGTGATATCGACAATTGTATTATGTAAATATGAAAGGATATCGACAACAATTGTCGATATACATGCGATATCGGCACGTATCGACAAATTAGTACATCATATATGTAAAATAACATAAAATGCATAAAATTCCAGATTCCAAAGTCTTCTTACACATTAGTACAACACATATATAAAAAACATAAAATACATAAACTCCCAATTCCAAAATCTTATTACACATTAGTACAACACATATAAAAAACACAAAATACCATTATTTTCTAGCTGAGGTCTTAGAGCAGCTTGCAGAACTTGAGATTGTAGGTGGAAGCCGTGAAGGAATTCGTAACATACTAGTACAATTCGCTTGATTATGACCAGTATTCTCGCACCTGGTACATCTTGTTTGAATTACCTCCTCGCCCCTCAATGGTATTCGGTTTTGACTTCTCGGACGACCCACTCTTGGTGCAACCTTTTTAGGAGGGAGCACCTTCATAAGAGTCTCATAAACTTTCCATTCAGACTGGTGGCCAAGTGGATGTATGGACTCAACGTATGACAATCGTACAGTCTCATTTTTGTAGTAACGATGTACCCACGCATATGGATTATCTAATCGATGCATTGATGCAATTTTACATACGTGTTTGCATGGAAACTGTGACAAGTGCCATTTCCTACACGTGCATGTTCCCGTACATAAATTCACAATTCCGCCCTTTCCTCGATCGCCGATTTGAAAATTTTGATTATCGATGGGGTTATATGAACAACGAATTGATTTATTGACATGATTTTGCATCTTCCTGCTATAAAAATCGGACAAATATGTCTCCCGTTCTCCTGAAAACACATATTTCTTATGTTAGCCGTATATAATAACTAGATCAACTCTTAGTACCTTATAATAGAAATAAGTACCAATATCAAACCTGCTTTTGTGCGTCTCTCATGAAACCATGATTGGAAGATTGTCCTTATATACTCAACCATCAATGTGATCGGTAAACGTCTACCTTCCCCCATTCTAGCGTTGAATGATTCTGATATGTTTGTCGTCATAATGTTATTCCGACGAGCGCAAAAGTACGCACGTGTCCATTTCTCTCGTCGAGCTTCCTCTAGGTAGTCCCCTGCCCCCGGGTATAGTGTACGAAGTCTGGCGAATCTTTCCTCAAAATCAGAGATCCGATAGGCTTTTGCATCTCGCCAATACGCTATGTCTAACTTTTTGTCGCCTCAGAATTTAGCCTTCACATTCTGTTTTAAATGCTGAGCACAACTTCCATGTACCACATTTGGATACACGAAATTGACTGCATAATCAATGCTCTTATTCCTGCCTGATATTATGGCTAGATCTTCAACATCACCAATACATTCTTTCAACTTGGTGAAGAAATAAGTCCATGATTCATTACATTTATTCGGACCAATTTCGAATGCAAGTGGATACATTTGATTATTACCATCTTTGCCAACTGCAACGTACAGTACTCCGTCATATTTAACTTTTAAGCGTGTTCCATCTACACATATAACAGGGCGAATATGTGCTAGAAAACCATGTGCTAGAAAACCCCAGATTGAAGCACCAATAGCCATGAAGAAGAATTTAAAATGATCTTCATCATCAGTTTCAATATGTGTCACCGTACCTGGATTAACAAACTTCAATGTCTCACAATAGTCAGGTAACAACATATATGATTCTTCAGGTGAACCACTAGCATTATCTACAGCCCATCATCTTGCTCTCCAAGCTTGCATATAGGATAGGTTGATTGAAAAATCTTTTTCAATCTTCCAAATAATGTGACTTGGACGGTACACTCGATTTTCCATATCTAACTTATCTCTAAGTATGATACATGTGACTCGTTTCACTGTTTGCCTATGATGCGGCAATAATTGTCCACCCCTATCGCAAGTGTGACTGTCCATACTGTCAATTCTTTGTAGCATGAACATATCCGAACCTAGTATGACTCCACATCTAGCCCGCCACTTGCATGTGTCAAAATGTTTGCATCGAACCTCAAACAATGACTTGTTTGATCTGTGCGCCTTCCATTCGAACATATTATCAATTGCATATCTCCCAAGTGCATCTTGCAGTTCTCGTTTGCTTTTGAAAATATCGTGCGCCTTCAAACCACCCTCCCCTGAAGATCTTGTAATATTCATCAGAATAGTCGGTTCCTCTGGTACCTGTGGAACATACTGAAATGGATCCGTTATACTTCTCCTTCTGGCTTCCTCATCAATCTCATTCAAACTTGGTTGAACATTATCAATCGATGGGTCTAAAACGGATTTACCGCAATCACGATCATCTTATAAATGATCGTCATTATCATATCCATGATCATCATTATCATATCCATGATCATTACCATCATTATCATAACCATGATCATTATTATCATAGTCATGATCATCCCCATTCCCTACATTCTCATACCCAAACATTTGATCCTCAATAATATCGTCTAGCCCAAGAGGAGATTGGGTATATGGATTCATGACATGTTTTTCAAGAGGCCCACGAGTCTCAAGTTCTATGTTGGGAACACAAGAACTTAATCTGGATGGTTTACTTGGCCCAACATGCTCCTTGTTGCGCGGTTGCGGTACTTCCGCAAGACTTGTTCGATGTACTTCTGCAACACTTGTTCACCGTACTTCCGCAACACTTGTTCGCAGTGTCATAGATATAATGGCATCACATCGGGTTTATTCCATCGACAAAACTCTACGAATCGAGCAATATCATTGTCCTCCACTATGGCTACTAATCTTCCAAAAAGTTTATTTGGATCGTATGTTGTGTGCATTGCCATATGTATGTCATGTGAGGTTGCATCAACGTTCAATGAAGCATAAATTCTCTCTCTTAAAGTTTGATAATCAGTTAGCGTTGAAAAATGGAGCACCTTCGATTGACCACCAACGTATATCATTATGTCCATAGGCTCCTCTTTTTTCCATTCTCCATCCCAAGAAAGCATACACAAACAAGTATTCGGGGTGGACTTATTTCTGCGTTTTCATAAACAATGAATTAATTATATATTATTTGTAACTTAAAGAAAGCTATCGAAACATATCAATGGATATAGACATTTGGAAGTATAACTTCGGTCGATATATGTCGATATTGTATTTGATATTGACAAATATCGACTAATATCGACATTGAAGACTATATCCTCGATCGATACATGTCGATATTGTACTCGAAATCGACAAATATCGACATATATCGACATTGAAGACTATAACCTCGGTCGATATATGTCGATATCAAATACAATATTGACATATAACTTCGGTCGATATATGTCGATATCAAATGCAATATCGACATATATCGACCAATGTCGCTACGATGCAATCTTGTCATATCTGTCGATATTGATCAGAAATCGACAGATATCGACAGAAGAGCAAGAGACGTTTTTAAGTGCAGTTATTTAATGATCACTTTGAATAGAAGTTCAACAGTCTTTTTCGAATATCAATCTATCATTAAAGCTGAGTGTTGGCTGTTGAGATTCCCCATGAACATTTTGGTGTTTTCTCCTATAAATATATGATTTTTCTGTTCATAATTCTTCATTCTAGTAACTTTTATTTTACCCTCTAGAGTTTAAGATGGAGAGAGGATCATCTTCTGCATCTCAAGCGCCACCTTCTTCACCACCTCCACCACATGTTGATCTTCCTGAGTTTGAAAAACTCATTTCTGAATTCCATGGTTTTTTCCGTGATGGTGACACGGAAGAAATCATTAGATTCATGAGAGACATGGCAAAAACCATGTATTTTGTCTGTGAATGAAAAGAGAAGACTGAAGAAAGAGGTGAAGGATCTCAAAAGGTAGTTGGAGAAAGCCAAAAAGGACTTTGCTGATGCACTTTTAAGTCCTTATTATTTCTAGGTTTTTTTTAGTTTATGTATTTTCGTTTTTTCTATTTATGTATTTTTTTTGTATTGTTTTTTTATTAATATAAAAAATATAGTTATCAATTTGAATCTTATAGTTTAGAACCAAGATATATTATTAGGAACACAAAATATGGTTTAGAACACAACATATATTATTTGGAACTTCGGTCGATATATGTCGATATTGTATTTGTTATCGACAATTATTGGCATTGAAGACTATAACTTCGTTTGATATATGTCGATATTGTATTTGATATCGACAAATATCGACATATATCGACATTGAAGACTATAACCTCGATTGATATATGTCGATATCAAATACAATATCGACATATAACTTCTATCGATATATGTCGATATCAAATACAATATCGACATATATCGACCAATATCGATACAATGCAATATCATCATATCTGTCGATATTGATCAGAAATCGACAGATATCGACACTGTCGGAGAAAAATTTGAAACTGATGTTCCAACCAAAATGCATTTTCAGATAATAATGTCACTGTTTTTGGGGTTCGCACGACCAGGAAAAACATGAAAAAGGAAGAGAAACAATATACATTGGGTTGTAGAGAAACAAAATGCTAGATCTTAACGATGAATGGACTAAACTTTAAATATTTTCAATGGAACTAAAAACCAATGAAAAACTTACATGATTGTATAAAATCTTATTGTATGAATCGTGGGTTGGATTGATTGTTATAGTATTCGTAGTCGTTCTGTAGATTATTTTGTTCTTTAGAGAGAGAGAGTGCGAGAAAGAGAAATAGTGGGAAAGACACAAAGTTATGTTTAGGAGGAAGACGAGGGCAAATTTGGAAGTTCTCTGTTGAAATATGTTAGTTTTGGTCATTTATTTAAAGGCCTAATACACAAATAACCCCTTGAACTTGTCCAAATGTTGCAACTGCCCCCTCCAACTTTCAATTGTAACAACTTACCCCTCAAACTTGTCCAATTGTAACAACTTACCCCTTAAACTTGTGCAATTGCAAAACACAACCCTAAATTGCTGACATGGACTGCAATTGAAGAAACACGTGAAATACAAAATCTGCAACGCTCGTGGAGTATGATAATCAGATCTTTGGCGTGATACGAATCCGTGAAAACTTTTTTACGGTTGCTTCAATTACGGGATAAAAAAATTTCCAATTTGGGGTTATGTTTTACAATTGGACAAGTTTAAGGGGTAAGTTGTTACAATTGAAAGTTGAGGGGGACAGTTGCAATATTTGGACAAGTTTAGGGGGTTATTTGTGTATTACGCCTTATTTAAAAGGAGCTACAAATGTAAACTAACCCCTTAAAATGTGCTAGTTTAGTAATTCTCTCATACAAAGCTCCAAAAAAGTTAATTTAAAAGTTTGCATTTCATTATATCAATTAACCTCTTCATAAACAAGGACTGAAGAAATTTTAGGTGGTATCTAAAATAAGTATCAACTATCTAAATGGCTTCAATCTCTCTCCCTCTAAAGGAAATAAGAACGTGTTAAGGAATACTTGAGTGGAGGCAGAATCAGAGACATCAAGATGATAAAAAAAGAACATGAATTCCATACCTTCGTCTGAGATCTTCAATTACTTTCAATCTCTATCAACATCTCTAGCAGTTAGTATTACGCTACAACTACATAATTTTTTCTACTTGTTGAGAGTTTTTGGTGTTTTTCTTCTTTTTGAGAGTTTTAGACTTCTTGTATTGATCTCCTTACCGGAATCCTGAAATTTCACTTTGTCTACTCTATCTTCGGCGACCTGAGTGTATCTTCGGCAGTTTCATCTTACTCCAGCGAATGGACGATTTCTAAGCGGTTTGCTTGGAAGAGTTTTGTTCTTCAATTAATTCACTTATATGGAATTAATCTTAACGAATTAATTCACGTTAATTAAGTATTGGTTGCGTTTTTAGTGGAGTGACAATTTTTCTTCAATTAATTCAAGAATTAATTCACTTATAAGAAATTAATCTTACCGAATTAATTCACGTTAATTAAGTCTTGGTTGCGTCTTTAGTAGAGTCTTGACTTGAAATATATTTCTTCATGGTTTCATTCCGTTTCTAGTTGACCAATTAAGTCCTGGCCGGTTCAACTTCTTGTGACTGAGGCTGTTGAATTATTTCGGTCGTTTTTTCCTTGCCTTTAATTCCGGAAGTAAAGTTAGTCGGCATACTCTAGTTTTATCTCATTTATTATTCCCCGATGGCAACTTGTTATTCTGTGGAGCGCAAGTTTATGAAGCTTGGGTTTTAAAGGAGCTCTTGGGGAAGTATGAGGCAGACTCGCGTCAAGCTATTAATTTTCAAAAATCGAGCATCTTTTTTAGCCAAAATTTTTAAGAAAGGGAGCATCAGTCTATTTGAGATATTCTTGGTATTCACAATATTTTAGATGTTAGTCGGTATTTGGGTCTTCCTATTATGGTAGGGTGGAATAAGAAAGCTATTTTTAGGTGTCTTAGAAACTAACTGTGGTATAAGTTTTTTGGATGGCACAGTAAGCTCCTATCGCAAGTTGGGAATGAGATTTTTTGAAGTTAGTTACTCAAGCTATTCCCACTTTTTGTATGTGCACTTTTATATTACCGGTATCATTTTGCGATGAGCTCTAAAAGATGATGAATTTTTTTTGTTAAGAATAATACATAAAATTTTCATCTGAACAAAAATCCATTAACATAATTGATTAAGAACTATGTCATCTGTAACACACTACAACGACAGAAATCAATATGCAAACTGCCATCACTGTTACTAAGACGCCAATTTTCCATAGTTTTTTGACATTTTTGTTTTAGTAGGCCATCATTCAAGGGTCATATAGGTGACAGAAATAATAAATATAACATCATCGGAATACACGTAAGATAACAGTGTACCAATAGGCTGATGTCATGTGAGGTTGATTCAAATGACAGAACGCAACCGTTATCTGAAGTGACATTAGATGGCATCGAGTCCCATGACAGTTTTATATTCTTCGGGATGACAATTTTGAACCATCATTTAAAGAGGTTCTCTGCGTAGTGGCAATTTTGCATGATTGAATGTATTATCTATTATGCAATATTACATGATGTATTATCTATTTATGTTAAATATAAAATAAAATAAATATATTTTTTTAAGAAAATAAAATAAATATTTAATGGTTAAAAAAATATTTAGTTTATACAATTAAAAAGATTTAAATTTTATTAATTAAAACTAAAATAAATATGAGTGCAGATCTAATTAACTATAAAATTTATCTATTTATTGTTTTTAAACATAATTTTATAATTTGTGTATCGTACGACTAGTTTATTTAACGTTTAAACAAATGAATTGTGTTTGGAATTATCCTAAATAAATATATATGGAGATTCTTTATTTGGGAAAATAGAAATAAGGGATAAGGTGTAAAAATAGCTCTAACATTTATAGTTATGAGTAATTTTATTTCTAATGTCTAAAATGATGTAATTTTACTCTTAACGTTGACATCGAAGAGTAATTTTACTACTAACATTGGCATCGAAGAGCAATTTTTACCACTAACGTTGACAAGTTGGGTCAATTTCAGATATTTTGTTCCTTATTTTACACCAATTGTATATCAGTTCGTTTTAAAAATTTCATATTTTCTGTAATTTAATAATAGAATTGTAGGTTAATATTTATTAATTCGATGAGATATTTTGAATTTTTTTTTGTCTTACTCTTAAAATAGGCAGTATATTTTTTTTTAATTTTTTTTTATGTTTAATCATATGTTTATGATCTGTCACTAATTAGTGCTAAAATGACTTATATGTGAAGTGTAGATGACAAAATTTATAAAGACAGTTTGATGAATTATTTCTAAAATTGATCCAACTTGATAACGTCAAGGGTAAAATTGTTCTTGACGGCCAACGTTAGAGGTAAAATTATACTATTTTAAACGTTAAGGATAAAATTACTCCTAAACGGGAGGGATATTTTTGCAACTTATCCCTAAAAATAAAGAGGAGTTAGTGGATTAGAGGAGAATTACTAAATAACCAAAACCCTAAACATAATCTTGTTCCCTTTGTCTGATTGCTTGGGCCATAGATCGTTCAGCTTATATTTTTATGGTTTAAGCTCCTCCATCTCTGACTTTCTACGCTCATGGCAATGGCTGCGACTTTTGCACATTTTACCACTCTCTTTTCCGCCAGAACTTCATCGTTGTTTCTCCATAGTAGAAGAAGAAATGCCTTTAATCACTTCACTTTCTGCCTCCCTTTTTCTTCCTCTTCCTCTTCCTCTTTAGCTGCTACTCATAAAATGAAGTGGAGACAACCTGTGGTTTCTGAGCTCCAACTTTCTGGAGTCAAAATTGCTAAAGATGGTATTAATTTTACCCATTCTCTTACTTTCTCTATTCCTTTCACTACTTGGATTTATTTTTTATTATGTAATCACGAATTCTGCAGCTAGTTGTTTACTAGTATAATATTGCAATTCCAATGTCGTTATTTGAGTGGCTGCTGCTCTCTAGCTTTATCATTTTGTGTTTTCTCTGTATTTCCCTTTGTTTGTAAATGTGTTACAGTAATAATCATATGGTGGAATTCCATTTTTATCACCTATATCAATTTTTATTTTCAAGAATCAATTTGTGTAAATGGGTTATGGTTTTTTTTTACCAAAATGTTATGGTTTTGATGCACTGACCATTTTATCTCTTCTACTTTTTGGTGTTTGTAGCAAGTATTCTTCTTAATTGAGTTATTGCCTATGGCGTGACATATCCATGTTTTTAGGTGATTCAAAGATATATGATAAGAATACCTATTTGATGGTATCAAGTTATTCTCATGATAAAATTATGTTTTTGATGCTGGTGTTTGTAGATGTTGTTAGGGATGATCCTACAAACAATGTGACCGATGCAATCTTTTCGAAACTTGGAATGCAACTTCATTTGCGGAATCAGCACCCCCTTGGAATTCTGAAGAATGCAGTATATGAGTATTTTGATACCACTTACTCGGGCAAGTATGAGAAGTTTGATGATCTCAGCCCACTTGTTTCTCTGAAACAGGTAAACTGGACAATTAGCATTGTGCTGTCTTTCTACGTGCTTATTTAATGATTTATGTTCTTGTAGTACTGCAGTGATTTAAATTATGAGAACACATGTACTTGCAGAATTTTGACGATGTCTTGATTCCTGCTGACCATGTTAGTAGGAGCTATAATGATACATACTATGTTGACTCTCAAACTGTCTTAAGGTGCCATACAAGTGCGCATCAGGCAGAATTCTTGAGGGCAGGTCACACTCATTTTCTAGTAACTGGAGATGTCTACCGCAGAGATTCTATTGATTCAACTCATTATCCTGTTTTCCATCAGGTTGGTTGTATATGATTGTTCATATTTTGGTATTATTATGAACTATTTTTTGAAATCTGGTCCTTTTCCTTTAACAAATTTATTTTTTTACCATCCAGATGGAGGGCTTTCGAGTTATATTTCCAGATGAATGGGAGGCGTCAGGTTTGGATGCCACATCATATGCTGCTCAGGATTTAAAGACATGTCTTGAGGGTTTAGCAAGGCACTTATTTGGTAATCATTAATATTTTTTGAGCAAATTCAAGTGCATAGATAATGCTACCAATTACTATGATGGTAATGGGATTCAGGAATTATTTTTCCTTATTATATACGATGGGATTGTGTCTGTCAAGGAAAATGCTTCACTGCAGGCTGTCCTGTCATTTCTCCAGTCTTGTATCAGTTAGTAATGGGGTCATAGGTTGGCATTGCATAGATGCAGGGTAAGGATGCTTAATTCATAAATTAACCTTGGATTTCAATTTTCTGGTGCAGCCAGCCACCTATTTCTATAAATTTCCGTTGTTGTTTTTTTTGCTCAAGACTACGATGCGTTCTGGCATTGGAAAGATGAATTATTTTAACCTTGAGCAATTTTGTAAAAATGTCAGGTGATGTGCAGATGCGCTGGCTTGATACACATTATCCTTTCACCAACCCTTCATTTGAACTAGAGATATATTATAAGGTATTTTGTGTGTCTTGATGATTCCATATAAAGGAATGACATGCAGTTGCTCTTTTGTATTAATTTGATTTAGTTGACTTCGTCACCCGCTGCTTAATTATTGGTACGAATAACACGAAGAAATATGACCACTCCATGTCTTAAAATTCAGTTCAAGGACTGCTCAAAGTGATCACTGTGAACTTGGGGCCTAAATTAAGTTTAACATGAGAAAAGTAGATAGTAATTTTACAGGATTGAAAGTGAAATGAAATGGGACTTTTGTTGATATGGACAGTATTTGGACAGCATAACCCATAAAAGTTTGTGTAGCACAGAAATATCCTTTCAGAGAAAAAACTGATGTTAATGTTGAAAATATTAGGATTGATTTTATTATGTGCCATAGCCAATAACAATAGGATAGATTGGTTGTGTGTGTTTATGTTAATTTTGCTTGCTATATGTAGGTGTCAGTTTGCTTTGTTTTAACTAAAGCTGCTTTTGTATTCTTATCCAGAGAAGTTATCCTTGAGCTGTCAACTGTCAGTAACTGTAATACAAACTAGAATTATGCATTGTTGTAAAGAAAAGTCTATTAGATCAAAGGGCTCTCTCTAAATGAACCTTTAAGTGAACCAGAAAATCATACCCTTCTCATAACTAGATCCTAAGCCTATACCAACTTTCTTCGTCAAAAAATTTGGACTGCATCTGACTCACTAATTGTCGACCAATGGTTTTCAGGACGACTGGTTGGAAGTCTTAGGTTCTGGTGTGACTGCGCAAGAAATGTTAAAGAAAAATGGCAGACCTAATAACGTTGCTTGGGCTTTTGGACTTGGATTGGAGCGTCTTTCTATGGTTTTATTTGACATACCTGATATTCGGCTTTTCTGGTCAAGTGACGAACGTTTCACTTCCCAGGTCAGTCCTGAATTATAACACTGTGATCTGATTTTCTTTTCCTCCATTGTCTCTATACCAGTCAGTTCATTTCAAGTTTGACCATCTTTAATCATAGTCAGTTGTATATTAAAGAACTAAGATGCATGAGTGACACATTTTTTCACTTTTTTTATGCAGTTTTCTAGTGGCCAGTTGGGGGTCAAATTCAAGCCGTTCTCAAAGGTTTGCTAATGTTTTTCCAATGTCAATATGCATTTCTTTTCTTTTTCTTTTTCACATCCTTCCCTCTTTCACTTAGAAAGATTGGGTGAGCAGTGAACAACATTTTGGACACTTACGCCTAGACATTTTTGCAGTATCCTCCATGTTATAAAGACATGAGCTTTTGGATCAATGAATCCTTCACTGAAAACAATTTATGTGAAATTATAAGAGGAATTGCTGGGGATCTTGTTGAGGAGGTATGCATAGAGATGCTTGCTTTTATCTTAATTTCTTTTTATATAGGCTTAAATACGTCAGGCCGCCCTGAACTCCCTTAAACTTACTTAAAATGGTCTATTGTCCCTGAACTTGCTTAAAGTGATACTGCTTCAACTTGCCAAAATCTCCTCATATTCTGCCACATATCACTTAGAGGTTAATTATGTCATGTAAGCAAGTTAAGGAGGAAATATTGATGAGTAGTATTTGAACCCTGAGTCTTATATTGTGGAATTGGTTATTTGTGGGTCAGGTGAAATTGATAGATAATTTTACCAACAAGGAAGGAAAGGCGAGCCATTGTTATAGGATTACTTACCGATCAATGGAACGTTCACTCACAGACGAGGAAATTAATAAATTACAGGTAATTTATTTAATTAATTCTCATTAGTACGATAATCCAAACATGTTAATAACTTGAAAAATTGGAATGAATGCAGTTGAATGTGAGGGAACAAGTGGAGAGCAAGCTAAAGGTCGTATTAAGATGAGACACTCTTTTGCTGCATCACAAAACATGTTGTTAATATCATTGGTTGTTTTCTTTTCTTTTTTGAATGGAAACAAATTTCAATAAAAAATGAGCATCTATTACAGGATTGTAACATTTCAGATTGATTAATGTAATGTATATTTATGATTTTTCAATAATTGTGCATTGTTTTCTGATCTAAAGGTCTGGATATGTATACTGCTCTTATGCATCATAAACTCTATTTTCTTCCGATTAAATTCTATTTTTCATCTTCTCAAGTTCTATAGTTTTGTAATTTATTATTGTCCAGTGCTGGTTCAGTTAATAATAATTTTCTTTAGTTATTTGCATTTAAAAATACAAAAATTAGATTTTTTTTTGGGTATAATAAAAAAAAATTAGATGCATTGTATTTTTGTGTTCTTAGTTCTTAATGCATTAAATTTATGCATTTCAGTTGCTTAAGTGAAATGGTAGAAGTTATGCTTACTTTGTTTTTGACAAAGTAAGCGTTACTTTGTGTGTTTTCACCATTGAATAAATTTTACACTTCATTATCCAGTGGTGAAAACACATGAAGTAATGTTTAATTTATTAAGCACCGAAATGATATATATATATATATATATATATATATATATATATATATATATATATATATATATATATATAATTAATCAAATGCTCCATGTATCATGTCACTTGTTAATCTTCACTATAAAAAAGTTGTGTAACAATTGAAAAATATATTAAATACAAGTAATTATATAATCTAAAATACCTACTATCTGTGATGAATAGCCTTTTCATTTTAATGAAGTATAGCCAAAGTTTTCCAAAATAATTTATGATTAAACATGTTAAAAAATAATTATTTGCATTTTAATATTGGATATGGTAGAATGTGCAATCCAAGTTAATCTCCTCCATACGAAATGAAATAATATACTCATAATGGCAAAACTGTAGCAGGAATATGATTTTATACAATACTGGGCACAGTTCGGTCCAAGTCGGGGATTCATGAATCTCCAGTATTGGATTGAAATTCGGAGATTAATAAAAAGAAATCTTCAGGATTGGATTGAAAGAATAAATCTCCAGAATTGAATTGCCCTAAAATTTCAGTCCAGTCCAGTTCGGGGATTCGGAGATTCGGTTCCGGTCCAATCCAATATATTTTTTCGGAGATTCGGATAAATATCTAATAGTTTAGGTCCTAAAAAATGAATTAAAAATTTAATTTACAAGATAATAAAATATAAAATTTTATTATCTTACATAACTTGAAATAAATTATATTTTTTTAGAAAGTAAACAACATTCATTAAAAGTTACAGTAGACAACAAGGCTAAAAAAACCCACAAAATCAAAGTATTAAAAGTTACGGTAAACAACAAGGCTAAAAAAACCCACAAAATCAAAGTTACAAAATAACAAATCCATAAAAACAAACAACCTTTAATTCAAAAAAGACAACACTTCATTAGCAAGATCTCTCTAATCATCATCCCAATTTGTTCTTAACACAACAAATTCCTTGTTTTCCAAAGCAAAGGCAGTAAAAGCCAAACATCAACCTAAACATATAAAATTTACCATATTAGTGAATCAACAAATGTTAAATTAATTAGCTTTCATTTCAATAAAATTGATCAATATACTAGCAAAAAGTAAAAGGAAAAAAATATGTTTACCAAAGTGCATTTGATTCGGTTAAAAAAACCTTAGATATCCAATTGAAATATGGATAAAAGAGATGATGTAATTTCAGGATCAGAACTAATTTCTACAAATTAAATAACATTTATATAGTTAGTATTCATAAACATTTAATTAAAATAAAACTATGAAATATAATTGCAAAGTAAATATTACCTTCTTTAATAGCTTCAAGATCTTCAACCTCTTCTTCATGCTTGAAAGCTTGAGTTGAAGTTTTCAACCAATCTTGACAACAAATCAAAACTGCAGCTGTAGCAGGAGTTAAAGAACTCCTAAATTGATCCAAAGTTCTACCACTTGTGCTAAACGTAGATTCAGAAGCCACAGTTGAGCATTGAATTGCAAAAACATCTTTTACAACTTTGGATAAAGCAGGATATCGTATAGCATTAACCTTCCACCACTATATAATAATGTTATACCTTATTAATAAATTATACATTTATATTATTGTAATTAGTTTACCAAACCTTACAAAATATATAATTATATATTATATAATATTTCTCTTTATATAAAGTTAATGTATGAAAAATAAATTTATTATTGCTAAACTTTCGGTTATTTCAGTTCGGTCCAATCCAATCCAATCCAATCCGGTTATCAGTGCGGTCCTGGATAAATTTCGGTCCAGTTCTTTGACGAAAAGTCAACGGTCCAATTCAGTTCGGTTCTTCAAAAAAAGTCAACGGTCCGGTCCAGTTTCAGAGTTTTTTCCTCGGATATTCGGTCCGGTCCAGTATCTCCAGGATCCGCGTCCAGCCCTACAATACACCATGGCATGAATACACAAGTAAATCTAATTTTTAATTCACCTGTATTTCAAAAGCTTTTAACTATGGAAAAAAGAAAGGCAATGATGCCAATGAAATGGGTATTTCAGTAGTCTTCAGCCAATCTAGAGTTGGTAGTCATTTTTATTTTGAGATACAACATAATAAAGTTAAAACAGTGTTGCCTGCATTCTAATGATTAAGTTAGAGGAAGAATAGTATTTAATTAGAGAGAAAAAGCATGAGACTCTCTAGATGTGTGTTTCCTTTAACAATAGGTTCCCCCTAGTGGGTTCTTCTGAGTGTCTAAATGAAAACAGCAGATTGAAGGCGTCATATCTGTCCCTTGTAAAAGGTAGAGCTAGGTCTCTGCATTAATCCACGTACTAGTGGGTGTTATCGGATGCTTCCCTCTTTCCCGATCTTATACCAAGCCCTCTTTATAATTATGCTCGGAATGCTATCAAAATTTTTGGTTTTTAATGGCAATATCGAATGATCTTTTTGTTGCTTCTTGGACTCGGTAGGTGGGGGCACATGAACCATCACTACAGTTTTCTTAATGCAATGATGGGGTTTTATTTTCCAAGACTGTGTGACGTTCTAGAATTAGAGAGGCGGTTCTTTCAAATGATGAACACATGGCACGTTGAGCATCGTGAAACAATTATGACCATTTAAAAAGTCACGTGCATTTTATATGTTGTATAGTTCTACCATAGTAAGATGAAATAACATCGCTTCTACATGAAAAGTTCGATGGTGGACCGAGTGCAATGAACTCAACCAATGAAAAATAAAACGTATACCACTTCATTGCAAAATAATTAGTGTACAAAATAAAGTTACACAATTATCATTTTTCATTTTTCATTGGTAAGATATTTTAGACTGGGAAGTATTAAATTTCTGGCAGCACAAACAGCAGATCAGTTATGAATGCTCCAAAATGTGGTATAGCATTCTTTTTTTTTTTCTAGTCACAATGGTTCTTCACTGTGCTTTCTGCAGATGTATTTAGTAAAGTGTGATAAAAACACTTATATGCTATTTTATTCTTTTCTTTAAAAGGATTTTAAATTAGGTTTTAATTTGGTTTTCCCATTATGCAAAATTTGTTTTTGTGTGAAAAGGATAGAGAGCTACATTCCTATGGTTTTAGATCACTGCTCTTCTATGAAGCATTCTTATGTTGTTTACCTAACTCCAAAATCAGATTGCTGTAAGATCAATATTTTTACATACAAATTACAGAGACTGACTACAATTTTTTTCTACAATTACCATACAGACGGACAATATGAACCTTGAGTTATTTAAGAGTGCGTTGATTTGAAACCTTCGGTTAAAGGAACTACTTTGGCAGATACCTTTGATTGCAACTTCAATGTAGCTTCACGAATTTCCTGCAATTAATATACAACTTTTATTTGTCACAAGAATTAGGATTAAATTCCACATGATGAACTATCCAACTAATTGCAAGATATCAAATGAAAGACCAACATTATTTATTATTGCTAGGATTTTTTAATCCCTTAAAGCATAACATGCAAATTATCCCTGTGTATCTACTACTATGTCTCTTACAAGTTAATTCAATCCAATACTTACCTCTATAGAGTAGCGAGAGGAGAAATGAGTCAACAAAACTGTTTTGTTCCGGATCCATTCAGCGTTTTCAATAATCTGCAGAGGTGATAAAACCTTATTTCAGATTGGAATACACGTTCACCAAAAATGTTGTATGTATCAAAACAGCTAATATATTGTAAAATGAGAGGGAGAACTGCTAATCTTATACCTCAAACAAATGAGTATGACCATGTTTTCTTGAATGTTCAATGCTAAAACCTTCATCTAGGAAAGTCGCCTGTTAAAAACAGTTCAGCATAAGATTTCAACACAGACTCTATGTAAGATACAGAAAAGTTAATATGTAGTTGGAAGTCATTTTAGCATGAGAAAGGCAAAGCACAACTTTTCTAGTTAGGCTGATATTTGAAACATTATATTAGAAAACAATATTCAAATACGAAATCAGCTAGACTGAGGAATTTTCCCTATAGAAAGCCATCACAAGAATTTAAACCTAATAGGGCATCTTGTATAGTGAGGGATCTCTCTATACCTCAGTAATAAGAACCTTTGCTCTCAAAGCATCTGCATTACGTGGATCAAGCATGTATTCTGCTGTGGTATCTCCAGTAAAAGCCACCTCTGGGGACAATATTGTATCTGTAATCTAAAAAGGAAAATGGAAGTTGAATGAATATTTACCACCCGAGAACATAAATCAAAACCATCTTACAGAAGCCGCATACCTCAACACCAGACTTCTTCAGTTTCTCAATCTGCTTTCCTTTGAGATGAACATACTGTTTCTTCAACTTTTTTCTGATAGAATAGATGACATAACCCTGGATGAAACAAATCAAACTTAATCCTTATAACCTAAGCAGTGTAAGAATATTATATGCATTGAATTTTCGATATTGTAATTGACATAATACATGTCGCAGTTCTTGGTCCCTAAACATAAAACAAATTATTCAAAGCCCCTTGTTTGTTAGAGCATAATATTCCTTTCTGAAAGATGAAGAATTTTTTTGAGATATCTATAATGGTCCAATCCCTTCCAAGTCACATTTCCCCCTTTTGTTAACCATTACACTTTCTGAAGAAACTAAAGCAATCTAATTGAACCACACCTGGCTATGTATAACATGCTGAGTTCTAAATGGTCTGACCACAACATCATTCCGCAATTCGTAAGTTTCACCTGAAATTAAGCTTGTGAAGTCTTTTGCAGCATAAACACAAACAGATATCATAGAAACACAAACTTAGGACAGCCAAAATGATGGGTGACATACCCACATCCAATGCAACTAACTCAAGATTCAATTCTACTTGCCCCATGGCTCTGTGAATATCAAGCAACTTCTCAACATCCTCCTTGATACAAGGAGGCACAAACACTGTTGGAGGCTTTAAGTTGTACAAACCACGACTAGCCACATACATCGGCAGTCCACCCTGGAAACATAGAAAAAAAAACACTCAAATGCTATACAAAACTAAATAGCTTTAACAATGGGTAAATAATTTAAAGCTCTTAGAAGTTTAACCAAATAAACTAGCAGTCAATATCCTGTGATTTGGTTCCAATTCGCCTGTATAATTAAGCAAATGCATGACTTTTCAGAAGAAAGGGTGTTTATCATAACAAGATAATAAACATAGGCAAATACAAAATCAAATAATATAAAAAATAAATAAAAACACTAAGCCTCAAAAAGCTAATGGCTTTAAGAATAGTTGACATTCAAGATGAGATAGGAAGATGAAATTTAAGTGAAAAAAAACTCACAATGTGATCGAGATGGGCATGAGTTATGAAGAGAAAATTCTGCTGAATAGCCCTAGGAGGACATCTACCGATATCAAAAGCACATTTGAATTCAGGGATAATTAAACAAGTCTCCTGGCCACCAATGGAAAGACCCTCAATAGAATAACCTTCCAAATCGACTCCTTTACGGATGACCTCAGCGCGGGCCTTTCTGTATTCTTCTTGCTCCTCAATTACGCGGCCAATTGAAGATAAATAGCGGGAGGAATTCAAAGGAGCAGAATTGATGGAATTTGTGATATGGAATTGGCGAGTTGGTTTGTGTTTATGGGAAATGGGAAGTTTGAATGGGGAAATTGATGGGATTTTGGAGGGCGCAAGGGGTACAGATATTTGCATTTTGGGGGTTGAGTTGATAGAAGATTGCATTCACACAAAAGAGTCAAGAAATCGGTGGAGGGTTTTAGAGAGGTTTTTTTTTTATGTTTGTTACAAATTTGAATTACTTAGTAACAGCACTATTTTTTTTTTTTTTTGTGGATTTCTTTTTCTTTTTCTTTTATGAAAATAGCTTTAGATTAAACGGGAATATTGTTCGGCTCACTACGGACTATATTCCAAATAGGAACAGGACAATCCTTAATAAAAACTATTGACGAAGACACCGGGCTTGCCCAAGATGCCATGGAATGAGCTACCTATTTCCTCTCGTGAACAAATAAAAAGAAGCAAGAGCGAGAGATAGTGTTCCAAGCAATCACATCTTTATACATAAATAACAAGATGGACCTTGGAAAGCCCGAGAATGGAGAGCATCCACAACAGTCTTTGAGTCGAATTCTACAATAACATCATTAAAGCTACAGTCGCGAGCCAAGAGTATGCCTTCCAGAATTGCTTGGAGTGGCCTACTCAACCGACGAGTAGGCAGCAATGTGTAACCCCGCTGATGCCATAATTTGTCCTGCAGAGTCTTGAGCAATCAGCCCTACCCCCCACACAAGGCCATTTTCCTAAATTTGGCATCGCAATTGATTTTTACCACGCCGTTTGGGGGAGGACACCATACTTCTGTAGGCCAAGGGATGTTGTTCGAGAAACAGAGGAAATTACCTATGGCAATGCCATGTAGTAATCTCGTGAAGAAATGATCGCACTTGTCGCGGAAAAACCGAAGAAACCAGCCACTCCGCATCATGGACCAACATGTTGCACCTATACTATATCTTCCATAGCGCCATAGTCCAGAGTTGCAAATCATCAGTCGATAATGCAGCAAAGCAAGCCGCCATCCACGACTGTATGTCCAACGCCAGTATCTTGTAAGTACAAAAATTCTAATACTTGTCGGAAACTAAACAAAGTTATACTTTTTTACGTTAAAAAAGAAATTTATATTTTTATTAACAGGGAGGGTAAAGAGGGCTTTTAACAAAACGGGAGAAACTTAAAAAAATAGCAAAAATAAATAAATTATATAATAATATATATGAAATATGTATAAAAAAGTATTGTTTGATAAATATGAGAAGTGATAATTTCGTGTCAAAATCATGATATATATATAACCTAGAAAAATGATTTTCGTGTCAATTTGGTTGTTTCCATAAATCGTGTTTTTCGTATTAAAAATTACCACCTCTAATAAATATGAAAAAATAAGGGTTTAATGGTGTTAGAATTATTCGGTTTATGGACAGAATAATTAATCCGTCCGAAAACAAATCAGATCAAACTCATCTAAAAGATGGAGGATTAGATTTAGCATTTTTAACCTAAAAAGAGGCTATATATATATATGGAAAAGTTCTCAATGGTATGTCTCCATTCATGGAGACTATTATATTCTGAATAAATGACCTGCTATAAGAAGTTACCAATAGGTTATCAGGTTACCTAAAATCACAATTCTCTCATTGTTTTTTCTGTGGCTGTATAGGCCATGCTGATAAGTTCTGTGAACAATTGCTTGATATCCCGGACCCAGATAAAGCAGAAAGAGCTTACTCTACCTTTCTACGTGCTCTAACCTGGCGTGCAGCTCAACAAACTCAATCAACGTATTTACTCTCGTGTCCGCCTACATTACAGGGATCGTCTAATACAAGTCTAAACACAAAATTTGGTAGGGCTAGAGCAACTTCACTCCAAGAAACGAACCCTGGATTTCCAGGCCTAGTTACAAGTCTAGAGGAAAATACAGTTTCAGAGCCCAAAAGAAGGCGACAAGATGATCCAAAAGATTTGGAAAGTGATATGCAAGAAGACTCCTATGTACAGTTGAGGCCAGCAGGCGGTAATAGAGTGTTTATACAGGTTAATAGTAATCAAGAGGCGGGTCCTGGTGTCCAGGCCCGCCCGAGGCTATGAGTACTTTAAGTTGGAACTGTCGAGGGGCGGGCAATCCTCGAACAGTTCGAATGTTGAAGGACCTAGTGTCCAAAACAAAGCCCGAGATTGTGTTTCTCAGTGAAGTTAAATGTAGTCGTGCGAAAGTGGAGGATATAAAAAAGAAGTTAGGTTTTGATGGTGTCTTTTTTGTGGATCCTGTTAATTATGGTGGGGGTCTTGCTCTCCTCTAGAATCAAAAAAATTCGGTTCAATTGCTCCGTTTCTCAAAGAATTTTATTGATGTTGTCATTGCTCTACATGGTCAGGCACCGTGGCGTCTTACTGGATACTATGGTTACCCGGAACGGTCTCGTAGAAAAGATTCTTGGGAGTTATTGCAACATTTATCAACTCTTTCCAATCTGCCGTGGGTTGTTATTGGAGACTTTAATGACATTAGGTCACAAGATGAGAAATCAGGAGGAGTTAGACAAAATCCTGCCCTAATGCGAGGTTTCAACGCATCTATTGAGGTATGTGGTCTTTCTGACATTAAATTGTTGGGTTATCCATTTACATGGGAAAGAGGCAGGGAGTCTGGTAATCTGATTGAAGAGAGAATTGATAGAGCCATGGCTAATTCAGCATGGCATAATCGCTTCCATGAGGCTAAGTTATTTAATGAAGAAGTCATATGCTCTGATCACTCTGCTCTTTTTCTTTCTCTTAAGCAGAATAGTAGGTACAAAAGACAGTGTTTTAGGTTTGAAAACGCCTGGTTGTATGAGGTTGATTGTAAGGATAGGGTCACTGGTGGTTGGCAGGGAGATAGAGACTTTCCTCTCCCGGAACGATTAAGGCTGTGCGGCTCCTCCCTGTTACGGTGGGGCGATGAACTTAGGAACCAGTTCAAACAGAAAATTGAAGAGTGTAAAGTGCAAATCCGTAGAACTAAGAGAAGAAATGATATCGATTCAGTTCAGGCTTACAGAGCAGCAAAGAATGAATTAGAAACGTTGTTGATTCAAAAGGACAGTTACTGGGGTCAGCGAGCAAAACAACTGTGGCTCAAGGGTGGTGACCAAAATTCGAAATTCTTTCATAAAGCTGCAACTGCGCGTAGAAAGAAGAATGTTCTTACTAGATTAAAGGGGTCAGATGGGGATTGGCGGGACTGGGAGGGAGGTTTGGATCAGATTCTACTAAACTATTTTAATGATATCTTTACAGCCAGCCCATGTTTGACTGATCCTATCTTAGCTAATATCTCCTGTAAGTTAACTGTTGCGGATAATGACGAGTTATTAAGGCCGTTTGTCCCGAAGGAGGTAAAAGCTGCGATTTTTTCTATGCACCCGGACAAGAGTCCTGGACCGGATGGTTTTAATCCTGGCTTCTACCAAAAATTCTGGGGTGTTGTTGGTCCAAAAGTAACTGATTCGTGTCTTCATTGGCTTAATACTGGTATATTCCCTGCTGAAATTAATGAAACAACGCTGGTACTAATTCCAAAAAAATCAAGCCCTGAATATGCATCTGATCTGCGTCCCATTACTTTATGCAATGTGATTTACAAAATTCTTTCGAAAGTTTTGGCAAATATACTTAAAATGGTACTTCCTAGAATCATCTCAGAACAGCAAAGTGCCTTTATCCCAGAAAGGATGATATCTGACAATGTGATGCTTGCTTTTGAGGTAAATCTTTACCTTAATAGAAAAACACAAGGAAAAACAGGTTATGCTTCATTAAAATTAGATATGGCTAAGGCTTATGATAGAGTGGAATGGAAGTTTCTTGAGGAAATTATGTTAAAATTGGGTTTCGCCCCACAATGGGTCCAGTTGTTGATGCAGTGTGTCTCTAAAGCAAAGTACAATATCATCAATGGATCTCATGAAGTTGGTCCTATTATCCCACAGAGGAGCCTAAGACAAGGAGATCCAATTTCACCTTATCTGTTCTTAATCTGTGCTGAAGGGCTGTCTGCTTCATTATCTGCTCTGGAAGCAAGGGGTAGCATTCATGGATGTGCGGTTGCAGCACAGGCTCCGGCAATTACTCACTTATTTTTTGCTGATGATAGTTACTTGTTTTTCAGGGCAAACATGGAGGAATGTAATGCAATCAAACAGTGTCTTCAACATTATGAGCAAGCTTCAGGGCAGAAAATAAATTTCTCTAAATCTTCCCTCCATTTCAGCAGAAATGTATTAACAGAGACTGGATCTCTCATTGGTGCATGCCTAGGTGTGGGTGTTGTTTCTAATCCGGGCAAATACCTTGGTCTGCCGTCGTTAATTGGACGAAACAAAAGGGAAGTGTTCGAATATCTAGAGCTAATGATCAGAAAACGTATCAACAGCTGGAAAGTTAGGTTTTTATCAAAAGCTGGGAAGGAAGTTCTTATCAAGTCAGTGTTACAATCTCTTCCTTCCTATGTTATGAGTATGTTTCTTGTTCCAAGCACACTATGTGTAGATCTGGAAAAATTGCTTAATTCATTCTGGTGGGGGTCAGAAGAAGGTAATGGGAAAAAGATTCATTGGAAGTCTTGGGAGAAGCTATGTGAACCTAAAAATCAAGGTGGCTTGGGATTTAAAAATTTCCACAGATTCAACATTGCACTCTTAGCCAAGCAGGCCTGGCGTTTGTTGGTAAGACCTTCCTCCCTAGTAGCTAAAATTTTTAAGGCTCGCTATTTCCCACATTCTTCAATTCTTGAAGCTGAAGTAAGAGCTAATCCAAGTTATATTTGGCGTAGTATCCTTGCTGGTCTTCCATTGTTAAAATCACAAATTCGTATTCTTATCGGTTCAGGGGAGGAGGTGAATGTATGGACTGATCCTTGGCTACCTGCTGAAATTAATCCATATGTTGATAGTATTGCACCACCTGGGGATGAATCGATTACAGTGGCTATGTTGCGATCTGATAGGAATGGCGAGTGGGATCATTCAATCTTACAGAGTCTATTCTTGGTAAGGGATAGGATACTTATTTCTAAGATCACCCTGAGTCAGAGAGAGAGACGGGATCGTTGGTGGTGGAGGTTAGAACGAAATGGGGCCTATTCGGTTAAAAGTGGCTATAACTTCCTGCAAAATAATAATGGTGATGGGCATGAGGTCGAGATGGGTAGAGTTCTGAGCAGCATTTGGAAGATTAAAGTCCCTCCTAAAGTTCGACATCTGATGTGGAGAGCAAGCACTTTGTGTTTGCCTACAAGATCCGAGCTAGTAAAGAAAAGAATCAATATCCCAACACTTTGTCCTCGATGCAATAGTCATGATGAAACTATCCTACATGCATTAGTCACCTGTCCGGAAGCAAGGCAGGTTTGGATGTTATCTAAGGTTGGAGATCTGAGCTATCGGGTTAGTAGCTTCTGTGATTTCTGAGCTTTCATTATAAATCACCATGATAATATATCTGTTGAGATTGCTGCTACGTTATGCTGGGCAATTTGGAATGATAGAAATAGGCTGGTGTGGGAAGAGAATCGACAGCCTCCTGCTGTTTCTTACAATAATGCAAGAGTGTTTCTGAATAGTTGGCAACAGGCCCAGATAGTGAGTGCAGTGGCTGATGGAGAAACAGTTAGGTTGAAGTGGTTGTGCCCGACACAAGATAGTTTGAAGCTCAATGTTGACGCTGCTCTATTCCAGGATATAGGTCATGCTGGTTTTGGCTTTGTGTTAAGGAATCATGAGGGGTGTTTCATTGCTGCTGGTAATGGTGTGATTAATAACTGTCAGGACCCACTATTGGCTGAAGGAATGAGTTGTCGTGAAGCTCTTAGTTGGTTGAAGAAGGAAGGGTTTCCGAATGTTCATCTGGAAATGGATTCTCAGCTCTTGGTTCTTGCAATTTCTGGAACTACAGAACTAGTTTCCCCTTTTGGCATTATTGTTGATGATTGTAAAGCTCTGATTAACGAGCTAAATATTTTATCTGTTTCTTTCATTAGGATGTCAGCGAATAAGATTGCTCATATACTTGCAAGAGCGTCTAGTTCTGTGTCTGATCATGGGATATGGAAACATAATCCCCCTCAGTTCATTTGTAATGACTTAAATGCTGATATTGGATAAGTAAGATTCATTTGATTTCAAAAAAAAAAAAAAAAAAAAAACCAAAATCACAATATTTCTCTCTCATATTAATTGTTACACTTTTGCTAAGTTATGGCTCATTAATTCATTAATTCTTTAATTAAAATAAAATAAAATAAAATTAGATCTTATGTTTTTTAATGTTCACGTTAGAGATACCAAATTATAAACATTAACTTTGCTTATCAGTTTCCAATTTTGAATCAAATCAAAGTTGTCATGGATTATATATATATATATTTGATGAAAATCATGGATTATATTTTTGTTTTGTCTATGCAGCATAAAAAAAAACCATAGAATAAAATAAATAATAAGCTAAGCAGTTCATAACTAATTTGTATTTCTGTTCAAAAAAAAAAAAAAACTAATTTGTATTTGTAATTTAATATAATTTTCTATTGTGCTTTTTTATATATATTTTGACTGCGTAAATTACACCAATGGCCACCAAACTTTGTTTTTTTAACAATATGACTACTGAACTTCATAAACTTAATATAAAAGTCACTCAATTTTACATCTTTTAACATTTTTTACCACTAAACTTTAAATAATTTTTCAAAATGACGTGACGTAATATAACATGACGTGACGTGACGTAATATAACATGACGTAACGTAATGTAACATGACGTGACGTAATATAACATAACGTAACGTAATATAACATAACGTAACATAACAAAGTTGTTCGGAACAATATATTTACCATGAAACCACATTTTTTATTTTCCAAAATCACAATTTTTCAGTGATATTCAAAATGACCCTTAAAGAATTCAAAATGAAAATATTCAAAAATCAAAGTTGTTCGGAACAATATATTTACCATGAAACCATATTTTTTATTTTCCAAAATCACAATTTTTGGAGATTTCTCTCTCTAAAAATTCACTCCCTTTCCTAACCAAACAACACCAAAATAGTCGTGTTGAGGCATTGATTCTTACAAAATTTTACTTTTAGACCGTTAATGGTCGTGTTGAGGCATTGAGTGGCCACAGGTGTTAAAAGCCTAAAGTTGAGTGGTCACGTTAATTTATGTTACTTACGTCGCATTAAGTTATGTTATGTTACGCTACATAACATAACGTAACATAACATAACGTTACCTAAACATATAAGATTTACGTAAAGTTCAAATATTTTACGTAAAACTTGATTTTTCGTAATGTTAATGAATTATTTTTATAAAAATACAACTTTACGTTAATTAAGTCCAACTTTACATAAATTACGTCTAAAGATATGAGATTGACGTAAAGTTCAAATTTTTTACATGAAAGTAATATTTTTCGTGGAACTAAGTGATTTTGATTTTGTAACATAATAACTTTATGTAAATTGAACTTATATTATTATGTTACGTTACATTACGCCACGTTAAGTTACATAACATTACGTCATGCTACGTCACGTCACGTTACGTCATGTCAAGTTATATTACGTTACGTTATATGTTATGTTACGTCACGTTATGTCACGTTATGTTACGTCACATTACGTTACATCACGTTACATCATGTCATGTTATGTCACGTTATGTTATATTATATTATGTTACGTTACATCACGCTACAATACATTATATCATGTTATGTAACATTATGTCATGTCAAGTTACGTTACGTTACGTTATATTACGTTGGGGATTGTAAGCTCAATGACTGTTTATAAATAAATGAAAGCTTAAAGAAGTAAAAAAAACTAAGGATATTAAATTAAGCTTACAATCCTAAGAATTTATAGACTCTGCTTACAATCCTAAGGATTTATAAATTGAGCTTATAATTATTACGTTACGTTATATTACGTCACGTTAAGTTACATTAGATTATGTTACGTTACATTATGTTACGTCACGTTAGGTCACGTCGCTTAATATGATGTTATGTTATGTTACGTCATGTCACATCACGTCACGTTATGTTACGTTACATTATGTTACATCACGTCACGTTACATTACGTTACGTCACATCAAGTCACGTCATGTCACATCACGTCACGTTACGTTATGTCATGTCAGGTTATGTCACATCATGTTATATTATATCACATCACGTTACATTATGTCATGTTACGTCACGTCACGTTATGTTATGTCATGTCACATCGAGTTATGTTCATTACGTTACCTTACGTGATGTTACATTATGTTACACTACATTACGTTACGTTACATCATGTTACATTACGTTATGTTACATTAGATTACTTATGTGACGTAAACATTAGATTACTTATATTACGTCACATTAGGTTACGTAACATTACATTACATTACGTTAAGTTACGTTACGTTACGTTATGTTATATTACATTACGTTACGTTATGTTACGTTACGTTACATTACGTTACGTTATGTTATGTACATCGCGCTACAATACATTATATCATGTTATATTACGTTACGTTACATCACGCTATGATACATTACATCATGTTATGTAACATTTTGTCGTGTCAAGTTACGTTACGTTACGTTACGTTACGTTACGTTACGTTGCGTTACATTACGTTACGTTGCGTTACGTTGCGTTACGTTACGTTACGTTATGTTATGTACATCGTTGGGCGAATTCTGCAAGTGCACAGTTTCGCTTGTAGTAATAAAAGATATCGATCCCACAAAGACGTTGTGATAAAAATTACTGTTCTAATTAAATTCATTTTCTCGAGGTTTATAGAAAAATCGTTAATGGTTTCAATGGTTTCTAATATGGTTACATTCATAATATGGTTCAGTGGTGTTTCAGTTTAGTGGTATTTTAGTTCAGTAATATTTCAGTTCAGTGATGTTTTAGTTCATTAATGTTTCAGTTTAGTAATGTTTCAGTTTAGTAATGTTTCAGTTCAGTGATGTTTTAGTTCAGTAAAGTTTCAATTGAGTAAGGTTTCAGTTTAGTAATATTTCAGTTTAGTGATGTTTCAGTTAAGTGATATTTCAGTTCAATTGATGTTTTGGTTCAGTGATGTTTCAGTTCAGTGATGTTTTGGTTCAGTGATATTTTGGTCCAGTGATGTTTTGATTTAGTGATATTTCAGTTCAGTGATCAGTGATGTTTCAGTTCAGTAATGTTCTAGTTTAGTAATATTTAAGTTCAGTGATGTTTTGGTTAAGTGATGTTTCAGTTCAGTGATGTTTCGGTTTAGTGATGTTTCAGTTCAGTGATGTTTCGGTTCAGTGATGTTTCAGTTCAGTGATATTTCAGTTCAATGATATTTTGGTTCAGTGATGTTTTGTTTTAGTGATATTTAGTTTAGTAATATTTCAATTCAGTGATCAGTGATGTTTCAGTTCGGTAATGTTCAAGTTTAGTAATATTTCAGTTCAGTGATGTTTCAGTTCAGTAATGTTTCAGTTCAGTAATGTTTCAGTTGAGTGAAGTTTTAGTTTAGTAATATTTCAGTTTAGTAATGTTTCAGTTCCGTAATTTTTCAGTTAAGTGATGTTTCAGTTCATTAATGTTTGAGTATAGTAATGTTTCAGTTCAGTAATGTTTCAGTTCAGTAATCTTTGAGTTCACTAATGTTTTAGTTCAGTGATGTTTCAGTTCAGTAATATTTCAGTTCATTGATGTTTTAGTTCATTGATGTTTCTGTTGAGTGATGTTTCAGTTCAGTAAGTAATATGTTAGTTCAGTAATATTTTAGTTCAGTAAAGTTTCAGTTCAATAATGTTTCAATTTAGTAATGTTTTAGTTTAGTAAATTTTAGTTTAGTGATGTTTTACTTCAGTGATGTTTCGGTTCAGTAATATTTCAGTTCAGTGATGTTTTAGTTCAGTAATCTTTTAGTTCAGTAATCTTTTAGTTCAATAATATTTCAGTTCAGTAATATTTCAGTTTAGTAAAATTTCAATTCGGTAATGTTTCAGTTCAGGAATGTTTCAGTTAAGGTTTTTGTTTAGTTCATTGATATTTCAGTTAAGTCATGTTTCAGTTCAGTGATGTTTTGGTTCAGTTATGTTTTGGTTCAGTGATATTTAGTTTAGTAATATTTCAGTTCAGTGATGTTTCAGTTCAGTAATGTTTCAGTTTAGTAATATTTCAGTTCAGTGAAGTTTCAGTGCAGTAATGTTTCAGCTCAGTAATATTTCAGTTCAATAATTTTTCAATTGAATGATGTTTTAGTTTAGCAAAGTTTCAATTTAGTAATTTTCAGTTCAATAATGTTTCAGTTGAGTGATGTTTCAGTTCAGTAATGTTTCAATTCAGTAATGTTTTAGTTCAGTAATGTTCTAGTTCAGTAATGTTTGAGTTCAATAATGTTTCAGTTCAGTGATATTTCAGTTTAATAATCTTTGAGTTCAGTAATGTTTCAGTTCAGTGTGTTTCAGTTCAGTAATATTTCAGTTCAGTGATGTTTCAGTTCAGTGATATTTCAGTTTAGTGATGTTTCAGTTCAGTAATATTTCAGTTCATTAATGTTTCAGTTTAGTAATGTTTCAAATTTGGTAATATTTTAGTTCAATATTATTTCAGTTGAGTGAGGTTTCAGTTTAGTAATATTTCAGGTTAATGATGTTTTAGTTAAGTGATGTTTCAGTTCACTGATGTTTCGGTTCAGTGATGTTTTAGTTCAGTGATGTTTCGGTTCAGTGATGTTTCGATTTAGTGATATTCAATTTAGTAATATTTCAGTTTAGTGATGATTTAGTTCAATAGTGTTTTAGTTTAGTAATATTTCAGTTCAGTGATGTTTTAGTTCAATAATATTCCAGTTGCGTGATATTTCAGTTTAGTAACATTTCAGTTCAGTAATGTTTCAGTTGAGTGATGTTTCAGTTCAATAATATTTCAGTTGAGTGATGTTTCAGTTTAGTAATATTTCTGTTTAGTAACGTTATAGTTCAGTAATATTTGAGTTCAGTAATATTTTAGCTAAGTGATGATTCAGTTCAGTAATGTTTTAGTTCCGTAATGTTTCAGTTGAGTGATGTTTCAGTTCAGTAATGTTTCAGTTCAGTAATGTTTCAGTTCAGTAATGTTTCAGTTCAATAATGTTTCAGTTCAGTAATATTTGAGTTATGTAATATTCAGTTCAGTAATGTTGTAGTTCAGTAATATTTCAGTTCAGTGATGTTTTAGTCCAATTACATTATGTTACGTTACGTTATGTTATGTTACGGTGATGTTTCAGTTAAGTGATGTTTCAGTTTAGTGATGTTTCGGTTCAGTGATGTTTTAGTTTAGTGATGTTTCAGTTCAGTGATGTTTCGATTTAGTGATGTTTCAGTTAGTGATGGTTTAGTTCAGTAATATTTCAATTCATTAATGGTTCAGTTCAGTAATGTTTCCATTTAGTAATATTTCAATTCGGTAATGTTTCAGTTCAGTGATGTTTTAGTTCAGTAATATTTAAGTTGAGTAAGGTTTCAGTTTAGTAATATTTCAGTTCACTGATGTTTCAGTTCAGTGATGTATCGGTTCAGTGATGTTTTAGTTCAGTGATGTTTTGGTTCAATGAGGTTTTGGTTCAATGATATTCAGTTTAGTAATATTTCAGTACGGTAATGTTTGAGTTTATTAATGTTTGAGTTTAGTAATATTTCAGTTTAGTGATGTTTTAGTTCAGTAATGTTTCAGTTCAGTAATGTTTCAATTTAGTAATGTTTCAGTTGAGTGATGTTTCACTTTAGTAACATTTTAGTTTAGTAATGTTTTAGTTTTGTAATGTTTTAGTTGAGTGATGTTTCAGTTCAGTAATGTTTCAATTCAGTAATGTTTGAGTTCAGTAATATTTCTGTTTAGTGATGTTTCAATTCATTAATATTTCAGTTCAGTTATATTTGATTTTAGTAATGTTTTAGTTCAATAATGTTTTAGTTCAGTAATATTTCAGTTCCGTGATGTTTTAGTTCAGTGATGTTTCAGTTTAGTGATGTTTTAGTTCAGTAATATTTTAGTTCATTAATGTTTCAGTTCAGTAATGTTTCAGCTTAGTAATGTTTCAATTCGGTAATGTTTTAGTTCAGTGATGTTTTAGTTCAGTAATATTTCATTGAGTAAGGTTTCAGTTTAGTAATATTTTAATTAAGTGATGTTTCAGTTAAGTGATGTTTCAGTTCATTAATGTTTCAGTTCAGTGATGTTTTATTTCAGTGATGTTTCAGTTTAGTGATTTTTCGGTTTAGTGATGTTTTGATTTAGTGATATTCAGTTTAGTAATATTTCAGTTCAGTGATGTTTTAGTTCATTAATGTTTCAGTTTAGTAATATTTCAGTTCAGTGATGTTTATATTCAGTAATGTTTAGTTCAGTAATATTTCAGTTCAGTAACGTTCAGTTGAATAATGTTTCAGTTCATTAATGTTTCAGTGGAATGATGTTTCAGTTTAGTAATGTTTCAGTTCAGTAATGTTTCAGTTGAGTGATTTTTGAGTTCAGTTATGTTTGAGTTCAGTAATATTTCAGTTTAGTAATATTTCAGTTCAGTAATGTTTCAGTTTAGTAATCTTTTAGTTCAGTTATGTTTCAGTTCAGTGATGTTTCAGTTCAGTAATATTTCAATTCAGTGATGTTTTAGTTCATTAATGTTTCAGTTTAGTAATATTTCAGTTCAGTGATGTTTTAGTTCAGTAATATTTCAGTTCAGTAATGTTTCAGTTTAGTGATGTTTCAGTTCAGTAATATTTCAGTTCACTAATATTTGAGTTTAGTAATATTTCAGTTCAGTAATATTTCAGTTCAGTGATGTTTTAGTTCAGTGATGTTTCAGTTCAGTAATATTTCAGTTCAGTGATGTTTTAGTTCAGTAATAATTTAGTTCAGTAATGTTTCAGTTCAGTGATATTTCAGTTCAGTAATGTTTCAATTTAGTAATCTTTTAGTTCAGTAATATTTCAATTCAGTGATGTTTCAATTCAGTGATGTTTCAGTTCAGTAATATTTTAGTTCAGTGATGTTTACGTTTAGTGATGTTTTAAATTCAGTAATATTTTAGTTCAGTGATGTTTTAAGTTCAATAATATTTTAATTCAGTAATATTTCAGTTCAGTAATGTTTCAGTTTAGTAATGTTGCAATTCGGTAATGTTTCAGTTCAAAAATGTTTCAGTTCAATAATGTTTCAGTTGAGTAAGGTTTCAGTTTAGTAATATTTCAGTTAAGTGATGTTTAAGTTTAGTGATGTTTTAGTCCAGTGATGTTTTGGTTCAGTGATATTCAGTTTAGTAATATTTCAGTCTAGTGGTATTTCAGTTCAGTAATGTTTCAGTTTAGTGATGATTCAGTTCAGTAGTATTTCAGTTCAATGATGTTTTAGTTCAGTAATATTTCAGCTTAGTAATGTTTTAGTTCACTAATGTTTCTTTTTAGTAATGTTTCAGTTTAGCGAGGTTTCAGTTTAGTAGTATTTCAGTTCAGTGATGTTTCAGTTCAGTAATGTTTCAATTCAGTAATATTTCAGTTCTGTAATGTTTCAGTTGAGTGATGTTTCGGTTCAGTGATATTCAATTTAGTAATATTTCATTTTAGTGACATTTCAGTTCAGTAATGTTTCAGTTTAGTAATATTTCAGTTCAGTGGTGTTTCAGTTCAGTAATATTTCGGTTTAGTAATATTTCAGTTAAGTGATGTTTTAGTTGAGTAATGTTTCAGTTTAGTAATATTTCGGTTCAGTAATGTTTCAGTTAAGTTATATTTCAGTTCAGTAATGTTTCATTTGAGTGATGTTTCAATTTAGTAATATTTCAGTTCAATAATGTTTGAGTTCAGTAATGTTTCAGCTTAGTGATGTTTCAGTTCAGTAATATTTGAGTTCAGTAATATTTCAGTTTTAATGATGTTTCAGTTCAGTGATGTTTCAGTTCAGTAATGTTTCAGTTTAGTCATGTTTCAGTTCAGTAATATTTCAGTTGAGGGATATTTCAGTTTAATAATATTTCAGTTCAGTAATATTTCAGTTGAGTAATGTTTTAGTTGAGTAATAATTCAGTTCAGTAATGTTTCTGTTCACTGATGTTTGAGTTTCGTAAAGTTTTCTGTTCAGTGATATTTGCGTTACATTACATTACGTTTGTGTGGGGATATAAATCAATTGCATGAAGAGAGTAGTATTTAATACGAAATCTAAATGGATGACTTTAGACATTTATTATTATCATTAGTGTGGCATTAGAATATATGAATTATAGAGATTGTAAGTTCAATGATTGTTTATAAATAAATGAATGCTTAAAGAAATAAAAAAATTTAAGGATCTACAAATTGATCTTGGAATCCTAAGGATTTAAAAATTGAGCTTACAATCCTAGAAATTTATAAATTGAGCTTACAATTCTAAGGTAATAAATAGGGGGACAACACCATTAATTAGAACATCATTAATATTGTATTTGGTTATCATAAATAATATTGTACATTCTCAATGTCAAGCTTTTTGTGTTCCCAATGAGTAATCATTTATTAAGATTTAATGCATATAACATTGATTAGACGGATACAAAATTACTTAAAAGAAGACGTCTTCTTATGTAAAATAAAAACATTCGGGAAAAAAATTATTTTTTGAAAGTTGGTTATATCTTGAGGAAAGAGAAAACGTTTTTCAAAGCACAATATTCTAAGTTGCAACTGACATGTCATCAGGTAAAACCAATTTTAATATTAAATCACAACTTAAATTATGGACCACTAGATCTTGATCCAATGGCTATTAAACATTCACCATACTTGGAGATAATTTAGTGCTCACCATATATATATATATATAGGTAGCTAACCCTAATGAGTTGATACATGATCCTCCATACTCTTTGTGCATATCCTTACATCCGCGTTAGTTTGTGAATTCTCTGTTTTCACCTTGTGATTAACATCTGTGTGAATGATTCATGACCAGTGATACAAGATCATGATTGATCTGATTCTTCCACTATCTTTCCAGCAAGTTATTCTCTACAAGAGGTAAGCCATAAACTCGTATTTGTATTCAGATTATTTATTTATATAATCCCTTCATTGGTGTCAAATCTCATGTTATGTCTGTTTTGATCCGCGAATATGGAGAAAAATATAGTTTTTGCATACTAAGATAATATTTGTGATAGATTTGTATTAATTGGGTATGCATATGTGCTTTCGAACTGTTTTTGGTAAAAAAAAGGGCACCGAAATCACATAAAACTATGTAGATTTGTGATTTAGGGTTTTCTGATTCGGAATAGTACGAATTTCAGTCGCAGTAAAGAGTGTCAAGCCCTAGTTTTTGCTTGTCATATAGAAAAACGGACTTCACCGTCGTGACTAGGGACTCCAAAAACCTAAGATCAGACCAAGTTTGGAGGACAGAAGACAGTGGGAAGGTGCCAAACGCCTACATTTAGGCTCGGGGCCACATGTCGTGTGTGTGGCATGCGCGCCAACCACGGCGCGACACATGGCCTCCTACGGCCAACCACAACGCACCACGTGGTGCATGTGGACCCCACGCGTTGAGCCCGTCTGCAACGCGTGTAGGCATGTGGGGGCAGCTTCCCAAAGTCGTTTCTAATCCGATTTTTTTCTAGTATGTGTTTTGAAATTTTTTTATTTTATGGTATATTTTTGGTAATTTTGGGACAATGAGAATATTTAGTTTTCTAAAAATCATTTAAAAATAAATAAAAAATGCTTTTCCTTTTTCTAAGAATTACACAAATTTTTATGGAAATTCTATTAATGAAAAACAATTTTTTGGGAGCATTTTGTGGTTCAATCGAAATGCGTTTTGATTAATAAAGACATTTTTATATATGTACATTAACTCTTTTTTTCATTACTTTGTTTTACAGTAATGGCTTTCACCAAACACACTTTTGTGGTTTCTCAGACTCTTACTCAATTCGCTAAGTTACGAAGGTTAACAAAAGAAAATAAGGAGATGCAAGATGGCTCATCATGTCTAGTGGGACGATGCCGATGAAATTGTGTGTCATATAGTCAAGATGCAGAATCTGATGTAAAAGTGCATTTTTAATGGTGGTCTAGCTCAAGTCCAGAAATTCATACTTCTCTTCAACACGTTGAGGAGATCCTTTTTCAGCTCCAAAGCTTAGACACGTGTATGCCTCAAGTTGGATCAGAGCTAGGATGCGTTACGGGTAGTCGGTACCCGATGAATCGGCTGGACAGAATGCTTGTAACAACCGCCATGAGTTATTCTGGTACCGAGCCGAGATTGAGGAGACTCCTTATCGCGGTTTATTATTTAGTAACTCATTCTTCATAAATAATTACATTATCTCAAAAGATATTTATGAATAGAATACCATTAAGATTGAATAATAAATCAAAACTCAATGTTTTTCCATTTGTAATAAGTTAGAAAATTAGTTATATAAGATAACAAAGATTTTCTATGCATACGTATCTAGTTAATTAGATCAAACGCTAGAATGTAAAGGGTAATTTGAGTCATCTCCTTTTGGTCTCAAGTTCGAATAGAAATCTAATGTGAAAACTTCATTAGATAGATATAGGTTACTAAAGATCTATTCTGTGTATTGAAATCTTTACCTTTTTACTAAGTCATGCAATTATATTATAGATCAAATTTGAACAATGGCTTCAGTTAGGTAATTCATAGTAGCTGAAATAAACAAAAACCTGAAACTGAATAGGGATAACTATGAAGTGTGGAGTATTAAAATAAAATATATGTTTGAAAAACAAGAGGTTCTTGAACATGGTCTTCTGTTTGCAGAAAATTGGGATAGTGATCAGAAATTGGAGCAAAAGCATTATAGGAAGATCCATAAGGAAATTTAGCCATCCAATCCTTAGAAGAAAAAGAATGATTTAGCTTCTCTTGAACCTCATTTTCTTTACCACGAAATCTAAACCACATAAAAGGATATCCCCAAAAGATGAATTTCAAACAGACCACAAGCAACCATCATATTCCTGAAACCTTTAAGACACCATTCTAGATAAGGAATAAGTCATTTTTTATCAGAATGGGAGAGCAAGTCATTAAAGGCACCAATAATGTGATTTAATGGAGAAGGAAAACAAAGAACACCGACTTGCAATTTTCCAAAACACACAAATCCCCTCAATGTTCCCAATACAATTTACTGCATAACACCCTTCAAACCAATCTTAGCTCGAATTTCTTCCACATATGAGGTGAAAAACAAGAGTTTCGAATAAAAATATCATATTAGGTCGATGGGCTCGTATGAGCTCATAAAAAATAGGAAATGTCTAGCATTCCCTAGGCCACGACAGTTCCAACTTATTATCTTCATACTTGCTGGCTGACTTGAGTCTCCAGGCTTGTCGACGTTTGGTTTTTTGGATCAAACTCCATTGATGAATTGTCTAATATATTTTCGGTAGCTACAATATGTTGATTTTGTTTGGGACATGGAAAGTTGAGTTGTCTCCCAAATATTGTCAGCTGAGTTACTGTCAGTATCCATTTTATTTCCTTGGGCAAAATTGGAATTTTTCCCTCCACCATTGAGATCCACTATGCCATAATCTAAACGCCTCCTTTTACGATCTTTTGATACTTCCAAAATTGTGTTACCATTAAGAGAATCAGATGGATGGGACAATATTGACTTCCTTTTATCCAAATGATTAGCTCCTAAATTAGTGGAAAGTAGCGGCGCATTTTTAGGCCCCCAAACACAACAGATTTTTGTGCCCCAAAAACATCAACCTTCCCAGAATGAACTTCTACATGAGCCATATATGCCTAGTAGTCAAAGGCCTACAGATGTCGTCTTCCTCGATCAACCAATTCTCTCCCCCCCAAACTAGAGTTACGTTTTGACGGAGCGTGAATCCCTGCATCCTATCCCCTCACAATCTCTTCTTTCAGTTTCTAATAGAACTGTTCACAGTTACGATCAATATGACCAATAAGCCCACAGATAAAACAAAACGTTGGTAACTTTTCATATTCAAAATCACAGGTGGTCCAGTCTCCTCCAGTTTTCCTGACTTCTTATCTTTCTTTAATGGCTGATGAATATCAACTTTAACCCTAATACGCATAATAGGGTGAGCAAGAGACCAACTATGTTTAGCATCATATTGAATGAAGTGCCAATAAAATTCCCAAGCGTCTTGCCCGCTACTTCAGAAAAGAACCTCAATGGTAGACTATAAACCTAGATCCAGAAGCAAACAAGGTATAAAAGGACCTCAAAAGGGTCCTCCCTAGTTTTCAGTTCATGTAGGATCAGGAGATTATTATCAAAAGACTAGGGACCTCCTTCTAAACCCATTTCAGATCATGGCCATGGTAAATGCGGGATAACAGAAGCTTTCCACCAAGTTATTTGACAATGAGACCTCAGTCATGCCTCCAAAGACTCGCCATCATGTTCTTCAATATATTAAAATTGTATGGCCGATTAGTGACCAAAGTGTCTGTCAAACAAAGATCATAATTATCTTCTACTTGATTTCCTTGTAACTTCGGAAATTCAAAACCATCATTTACAATTGTGAGACCACTCAATTGATTTTCCATGGTAAAGAAGCTAAAAGAATAAGAAGTAATAAACCTTAAACCCTAAATCCTAAATTCTCACAGGGAGAGAACATCTCTCATCACACAAAAAAAAAAACTATAACCATATTTGTTTGGTAAAAAGCTTTTTTGGATAAAATTAGAGATTTGAGGCACTTTATAGGTTTTGAGTAATCAAACCTCTAATAGTAGTGTTTAGTGAAGAAATGTTTGAAATAGCTTATTAGGTCCAAAAAGTTAATTTTGAAAAGACTGGTTTTAGAAGCCTTTTCAATTAGCTTATTGCTCCATCTCTTTTGAATTAATTACTACTCTATAACCCAAAATAAAGGTTTTATCATGTACTTATTTGTTATTTTAGATAAACAGCTATTAACAATCAGCTAAGTTTTACCAAACAAGTTTACACAATCAACTAGTCAAATCACCTAATCAAAAAATAATCAGCTAACCGTTATTTGTCAAACAAGATATGTATCTTCTTTTATGTAATATCTATTAACCACAATACTATTAAAATTTTCCTTAATTTTGTAACATGACAGATCATTATTTTTAAATGAAGAAGCTTTACTTACACATCCATTAAAATTTAAAAGTAGAGGGAGTAACAAATATTTTGAAATAAATAAAGAAAAGTTATGATTTATTTATTACATCTAATGGTTAGAGAAAAAAAGTTTAGGGTTGTGAACAAAGCTATTCCCATTGGATGAATAGAGAAAAAAGATCTCCACGAAATGAGTTTTTATCCTTGAAGAAGTTAAGACGAAAATAGAGATGAAGAATATTTTCCTAGGTCCCATCCTGAAATTATTAATAAAATAATTAAAAATATTCATATTAATTTTTATACTTGATAAATCTAATTATAACATTAATTAAATATTTAAAAGATATTACTTTCGTTCAAATAAAATATTAAATTACTTAATTTGATATTTTATTTTACAAAAAGTTTAATTTATAATCTATCTATCTATACATATACTAAAAGCTGGAGATAAAATGCTGATGTGTCAGCTTGAAATAATTTCTGAATTTAATTTCTTATATTTTTATTTTAATTTATTTAATATCTATTAATCGGTTATTTAGTTTATTTTATTTTATTCAGTATTAAATGGTTATTCTCCCACTAAGTCACACTCTCAACCAGTTTAGTTTGATGATGATTTTCCACTAACTCATAACCTCTACCAGTTTAGATTGACGATGACTCTCCCACTAACTCATAACTTCTCAGCGTATTCTATAAACTTATATCCCTAAATTCAGTTTATCTCTTTTAGCTAAAGAAAATTCTGGAATCATTTGACGTTTCCCTTTTCTCTTCTCTCTCTATATTCTTCTTTGATTTGGTGGCTCTTTGATTTGGTTTGTTGGCTGTTCTCAACTCTCTCTTCTATTTCTGTTCGTTGTTCTTGATTGATTTTGTTGTACCCTTTAATAGTACGAGGTAAGGCAAACATTTAAAATTGTACATTTGAGAATTATTAGTTCTTCGGGATTCACATTAATTCTTCTCTCACTTCTTTCTTTGTGCAGACAATTCAAATGATGTATTAAATTGTAAGTTTTTCCATTACTGTTAACCGAATTGCCATTTTGCCTTTGTTTTACCCTTTGTAATAACTCTAAACTAATTTTTGGTTTTCTTCGACTATTAATTTCATATGAATTCCCATTTCAGAATATGCAGGCAGACACTAAAGCAGTTCTGATTTTTTTTGTTTACCATTGTTGATGCTCTTTTAATTTGTATTTAACCATTGTCAGCATTCTGATTCTTGAGATTGATTGGGTTTTTACCACTGCATTCAGAATTTATGGCTGCTTCTCAATTTCAAAGTTGTTATGGTAAATTACTATTCCTCGATTTTGATGTCATGAATTTGTTTTTTTTTATCTGTTATTATTCTATTTTGCACATGTTAGATCTTAGTTTTCAATCACAATCTTAGATTATATTCACAATTTTTCCTTTGTAGATCCAATTGTTGCAAAAGGTGGCTTTGGAGATGATAAAGGCTAATTGAGGAATTGATTACAACTATTGGAATGATCTGGAATGGGAATGAAAGTGATACAGTCTAGGTATTTTTTTTCTAATAGTTGATTTTATGCCTTCTTATCATAATTGTTTTACTGTTCTTAGCAAACCATTTCACTCTGTTTACTGAATTTTGGCTAATTTCTTGCCCGCACTCTTTGCTAGAATCTATTGATAATTGTCACTTTATTTGGGATTTTGCTGTTTTTCCTCAAATTTTTAATCCAAATCCAACAATATTGTTTTTTAGACCTTTTATGGTGTTCTATGTTTTTTTCTCTCTTCAACTATAATCTTCTGTTCTTAATATTCAATTCATCACCAGTTCTTAAACCGCTAATACATAGGTATGTTATGGGTTCAGCCCATATTTAAGGTCCATTTAATATTAATTTTGACTTCTTAGAGAAGCTAAGTTAATATGCATTTAAGTGTATGAGTTGTCATTTATTGAGACAAGTGAAGGAAGAAGAAAAGACTCACACAAAAGAGAAATTCGTTTTTGCTTTTCTACATCAGGTTAGTCCATGTTTTTGTGGATTCCCGAAGATTGAACCGTCAGATCATCACGATTTTTGGACAGGAGCTTCTTGACATATTTTTCCATGTTCTCACCGTTGTGATTGTCGTTCGGAGGTCTAGAAGGTCTGTTCGGAGTTGAGGCAGATTGTAGACTGATTCTTCTCTTTTGTGGTATTTGTTTCTTCTTGTGATCTCTTATTGTTTCTTGGTTGTTGGTGGGTTATAAACCTTTGTAAGACTCTGTTGGGTTTGTTTTGCCCTGGACTCCTCAAACGTCCCGTGGTTTTTACTCTTCACACCGAAGAGGTTTTCCACGTATAAATCTCGTGTTGTTGATTGTGGTTTAGATTTCCATTCTTGTGGTTATTGTTGCTGTTTTGATTTGGAACTTGGGTTGTGCTTTGGTTGATTGTTTGTGAGATTGATCATTGTGGTGTTGTTATTCGTATTCCGCGTGTTATTGGTAACCCGCCTTTTGGGTCCTTCAAGGTAACCATATGACATGGTCCTACCTATGTTAATGTATAAATGATGAAAATTGCTTTAGTATCGCCTTAAATTGTGCATGCTTCAATCTATTTTTGCTTTATCTTGATTGAATTATATGTAGCATGACCTCCAATTGGAGAAATTTTTTTGTTTCGTTATTAGAAAAGTGACATAGAATTTAATTAAAATAAAATTGATTCTGTTTATGAAATTTAGAAATAACTATGAAGTTTATGCTTATTATCTTTTGGGTTTCAAGTTTTCCTTTTATACATTCACAGTTTGCATCATATAATTTTCCATATCTGATTCCTCTTTTGTTATATACAGGTGGATGAAATAGTAAATATGGCTATAGAACTATTTCTTAAAGTATTCCTTTACACAAGTTCTTTTATTTATCAACTTATTTATTTTAGCATGTATATGAAAGAGATCTTCGGGTTTCTTGAACTAAAGATGTTCAACATATGACTAATGTTTGTTTTCCTTTCCTTTTCTTCTTGGGTTTGATTTACAGTCAGATTGATCTATCTCCAACTGCCTTGCTTTCATCATCTTTTTTTCATGTTGTTTCCTAGGATTTTGTTCCTTTATGATCATTTGTTTTTATTCCTACATTATTTGTATTTTTTTTTCCTTGAATTAATAGTTATTAGAAATGTTTATGGTGTTTAATTCAATAATATAGGATTAGTAGTCTTAGCAAATTTAAAACTTCACAATTTTTTCTTTAAAGAAATAACCTTCGCAATCTATTATACTTTAGTTGATGGCATAATAATCTATTTACTTTGATAATTTAATTGCCTTCCCTATTCATATTTTATTTAGTTGGAATTTTTATTAATATATTAATTATGGAAGATGGTGTACTATAGTCAATATTCATTGGGCGCTCTTAGTAAGAATTTTGTGTATCAAGAGTTTTTATGTATGTATATATTTATTCAATGGTAGTTTATGGGCTTTAGAGATGTATTCAAGGTACAAAATGGGCTATACGATAATTTTTAAATTAAAAAATTGATAAGTTGGTCATTAAATAAAGGGATTTAAGTGATAAAATGAGACAAGTCAGAGAAAATAAGTTATTAATATGTTTTTTTTTCCTTTTTATACATCAATAAAGAAATGAGTATAAAAAATTTAAAATTTTAAAAGTTAGAAAATAATTTTTTTTTATGTGATTCTAAGTTTAAATGATATTGAATTGATATATGATTATTAATAAAGTTATCCGCGCAAAAGCGCGGGTTTAAAACTAGTTAGTTAATATTTAAAATAGAAATAGAATCCGGAAGAGATTTTTCTGAGAGCATTGGGTTCCCCAATCCGAGGACATTTAGAAAACTACTGAGGCTCCACATATGCCAGATCACCACAAAGTGTAATCCTTGAATTTGAGAGAATAATTTGGGCCTTCCAGAGAAGGAAACCGTGAATACCAGGCATAACAAAACCTTGCCTCAGCTGTGCATTTGCATATGGCAACACTACGGTTTCCACAACACTCTGCAATTTCAAATTAAGATTAACATTTTTCAGTACCAATATACATATACTCCTTTGCATGATAAAATGAAAACAAACAAAGTACCTCAATAACATGCAAAGGCAGATTGCCTATATTGCTCCACTCCATTGACACCGACAAGTCCTTTAATTTCATACTTCCACCCACTCTCAACATGCCTGGATATTCATCCTCTATGATTTCAACTGAACCTGACCCCTCAATCTTCTGTGTTTCACTTGCACAACAACACATACATACTATTTAATCAATTTTTATGGGATTATTTGAAAATGTATGTTTCAACCACAACTTACCAGAGAAAAACATGCAACACCTACTAATTCCTCAGCTTTCAAGACATTAATTATCAACTCTGCATTAACACTTGCATCAATTTTATCTTCTGAAATTCTTATCATTGGAGGACAAGATAAACTAATGTTTAATTTCATATCATCATTTGGATATAGCTTCTTCACTTCAGGAACTATATCTGTCTTCAGCAGACTATCATCTGGTAATTTATCCACAATCCATCTCATAAATTCCGCCTGCACCGCAACCAAAAATACTTTACAATCATGAATAAGCAAGAATCTAATGATTTCTTTCTAAAACTGACAATGAATATAAATATATGTGCTTTTGATGCAGAGATAAAGAATGAATCAAGTTCAAAACTTACATCATAGTATAGGGCTGATGCAGAATTTAGAACATCCTCATGTATTGAAATCCCAATACTTTTAGATTCTTGTGTGCACAAAACTGAAGGTTGGGAATTCCTGAAATTGCTAGACACCAACGGGACTGCACTCCTGTTCCTTGATAGGAACAACCCATTGATGTCAAAAATATAGGAGGAGTTGCCCTTCAAAAGAGTTACGTTTAGAGAAGAAATCTCATCTATTGGAATTTCTTTCGGAACATCTTGCAGAAAGGAATCAAGCTTTAGAATCTGCTCCCTAATCTTCTTGGAAACAGCCTTTTGTACTGAAACTCCTATATGCCTTTGAAATGAATGGATCATCCTGAAAATAATACAACAAACAAAGATTACTTGGCAACATAAAAAGATATCAAAGACTCAATCTGGCTCAGGGATTGATTCGCTTCAAACTGAATTTCAGGTATGACTTTTAATCAAATCAGTTTAATTTCGTAGGAAATTTGACATGTACATGTATCAGTTTTTTAGCTGTTTAAACCAAGAGCCAAATTGACACCTATACTTAGTTTGGGTCGAAATTGGTCCTTTATCCAGAAAAATTATATACCTTCGAAAGAGCCAAGAACCTTCTTCATTTACTTCCACAGAGATATCACTGTAATTAAAATCTAAATCCACAAGGGACAGCTTCAATATCCCATTATGTTTCTCCAAGTCCAATCTATTCCCCAGTTGCACACCCACAACCTTGCAAACAAGCAGTATCCATTAGATGTTCAAAAAATAAGTAAGAAAGAAGTAAACTTAAGTCTATACCTTAATAGCAGCGCACCCATTATCAGCAAGACGATGATAAAACGGAAGATGAAAATCTACTGTTAGATTACAAACCTCTCCCCAAGCAATCAATTGAAGACCAGCAGTGACTCCAGACTTATTACAACCAGATGAGTAAACTTGAATCTGAGTTATAAGGATTCGAGATAGGTGCATATCAACATCACCCTGAAATGGGATGTTAGCTGTTTGTTCAATCTTGGGCAAAATGAGAGGGGTTATTGACTCTAACACTTTACTCGTCAGCATCGACTTCAAAAAGTCGAGCCCATTTTGCGATAATCGGATTGAAATGAATGCTTCCTCATTGTTTGCAGGTTGCTGACTTTGGGTTTGAGAAGGAATAAACAGTGATGAAGCCAGGAAGAGTAACACAAGAATTTGTGACATTTTTCAGATGCATACTTCAGTTGGTTTCTGGCTATAGACATACGAGTTTTCTTTGACTTTTTTGCCAGCTGTTGAGCAAGGGATTATTCCTTTTTTATTATTTCAGAAGATTATTTTATTTGATCTCATGTTTGACTAGAGTGTGAAACTCCGTGCATTGCAGGGATACATTAAATTTGATTTTTATAGTATAAATTTTACAGCTTTATTCACATTTAAAATAAATAATAAAAATAATATCACATTTTTAAATTCAATATGTAAAAAGAATTTTTCAAAAAAGGTTAAAAGAAAAAAAAAAATTATAAGATTAAAATTTATTATGCAAGTGTATAGATTGAGAAAAAACAATTGACAGAACTCATTTTTTGTAATTTTAGATTGTAATAGAATAGTGTGAATGCATTAGATAGTGTATTTCAAAATGTCATCAAATTAATATCACAACAAAAGTAAATAAATTTCCGATCAAGAAAGTTGAAGAAGTGAACATCAAAATGTACAAATGTAAAATACTTGGTTAAAATATAAATAATAGTACAACATATTCTGATTCATGATTGATATCACTGAATTTGAATAAAAACAAATTGTTTCATTCTGCTTTCATCAAGTCTAGACTCGAATGTTGGATTCCAGTCTTTTTTGGACAAAGTTACAAAGCAACTAACAAAAACTACAGTTACACAAGTTGCACATTACATTACGAATTGCTATAAACGTGACCAAAAGCGCTATAGTATTACATAAATACAACCAAACTTTCATCTCAAAAGAAACAGATCAAATCTTTATCAAACAATTGTCCCCAAATACAATCTCCTTAAGAAAAAAAATTACAATAACACCAAGACAATCAACTCTGTTATCACTAATTTGCAATTAGTGATTAGTTGTATTGGTGGACATGATCATTACCTAGCATTAGACATATTTATGAAAAATAATATATATATATTCATACCTAGAAGTGCAAAGTTGTTTTTGAATGCTTTTAGTGACCTGAAATAAATATTCTTAAGGGGCAAAAGAGCAGTATGCAACTCTTAAATACATAATGGAATGACTTTAAACATACATTAAGCCCCTGACAAAACCAAATTAGTATACCTCAAACTGAACAAGCTGAAACAGCATATCAGTTTGCCAAGACGTCAATGAGCCTGATCTCTGCACAAAAGAAATACGAAAACTAAGATTAGAAACCAAGATAGGGGAACCTTTTTCATGAGTGTTGTATTATATATACACCAATGCAATTATGAGAAACTAGAAACACACAACTAGTAAACATACTCCATATATAAATTAACCAGATCAGTTTCCATCATGTGCAGCTCTAAAAAAATGTTGCAATCAATTTCATTATATATTCTTAAGATATGAGTTTCCTCGTATACTATATACCTTTCCAACTGGGTTCATTCTAAGAAATTCAAGGGCCTTCTTTGATACATCCATTTTAAGTTTTTGACCAATTCAACATGGATGCCAGTATACTCTGCTACAATGGGTGCTTTGAAAGCATTTTTGATCGTGTTAACTGTGAGCGAGACTTGAAAGTAGAAAAACAAATAAATTAGACATTCTATATATTTGAAGACATCATATGCTCAATTATGAAAACAAATAGACGGAAAGGAATCAAAGCCAAAATAGAGTAGGCATTAATAAGAAGAAAGTTGCAAACAACTTACCGTATAAAAAGGAGAGGAAAGCGGAGGGCTATAGAGGAGAAAAGAAGCCAATAATCAACCAAATTTTCAACTAACAAACCTAAATTGAAGTTTATAACTCCGTAGTCATTGCACATCTATGTTTATCTATGCGATTACTTCACATTATTTGTAGGTGCCGAAAGGAAGGGATGGTTATGTGATAAATGTCGCAAAGAGAGAGAATGGCCTCTGTAGGTAAAACTAATACTAAAGAACAATGCAAGAGGTAAGAAAATCAAAATTCCTTTGAAATACACGAAAAAGAAAAGGCATAGCAAAAGAAATAGTAAAGCATACCCAGAGAGAGACCCAAGAAGGAAATCCAGATAAGTTGAAGGAGTTGGAAAGTTAATTAGGATAGGTGGTTCGAAGGAGTTGAGGGAATAAGTTAAAGAGAAGCGGCTGTAATTGCAAAAGAGCAGAGAATGAGAGAGTGGGGGAAGAACAGTTGAGGGGTAATACCGTAATATGTAAAATGTGAAAAGTAAATCGAGAAAAAGAAAAACAATTCACAAAATTCTGTGGTAGCGACAAAATGTAAGCTTCTTTATTAAGTATATAGATAGATCTTGAAGAATGGATATAATGTTTCATAGTAAATATGAGACCTAAACTGACATAATCATTAACTATGATATGATACATAAATGTTGAAACAACTAAAAGGTTGAACCTGTCTGAATTTTTCCACATCATGAAAACAACTTTCTGGTAATGGTATGCATCTTCATGTCCTATTGGAAACTCTACAATCCTCGAATTTTGAGTGAAATCTAAGGGTCTGTGAATTCCACATCACCACAAACTGCAATCTTTGAACCTGAGAAAATTGTTTCCACATTCTTAAGTGTGAAACCGTGAATGATGGGCAAAGGGAAACCTTGTCCGAGGTGAGCATTTGCATATGGTATGAAAACAGTCTGGATGATAGTCCACATCACCGGCTGCAATGGAGGAATGGTAGAAATTGTTATCGATAAACCCGTTTTGCAGGAAAAAAAGGGGAAAATAAAAATTGCATCACTCGAATAGAACGTTACCTGAATAAGATATAAATGAAGATTGCCAATCTTGCTCCACTTCAATGACATTGAAAAGTCATTTAATTTCACACTGCCACCTAGTTTATTCCCTGAGATTCTAACTTCACCTGACCCGCGAATGTCCTGTATAGCACAAGCCAGATTGACATTAATGCTCCATTGGGGTTGGTTGATTGTATTTCTCAAAGGTATCAATGTGGTCATTCAACTTGGCATTTTTGGTCAAATCAGTCCAAAATATATCACAAGTGTCACTTTTAATTAATTTGACCAAAAATACCAAGTTGTGGACTAACTAAATACCCAAAGTTCATTTTGAGGCAAATTGATCCTACAATCCAAGTTGAAGGGCTAAATTGACACTTTATCCTACTTAATTCATATTAATCCAAACTGAAAATGGTTACTTCTTAACATTTAACACCTATTTCAGAGGCAGGAAGGGTGAAATCTGGCAGACCTTAAAGCTAGTGTCTCTAGGAAACTTTTATTGAAAATTCAGAAGACCAAGGATGGCATAAGATGATGTTAATAATGGCTTAGCATATCAAAACATTTCAACATATGGCCTAAAATGAATATAATTGAAGAAAATGATCCAGATAGGGAATCCCCAATACAGTATGATATTGGCTAACATAAAATAAAAAGAAAAGAAAAATGAAATATGAATTGAAAAGCCGCTGACCTAGAAGATTAGAGAATGTTTCATTTCCATAAATAAACTTACCAGTGAAATGCATACAACTGGTATCACTTCATCTCCTTTCAGAACATCAATTATCAAGTCCGCATAAACAGTTGCATCAACGGCACTCTCTGAAATCCTTATGATTGGAGGAGAAGATAACGAGATATTTAAATCCATGTCGTCATTTGGATAATTCTTGTACAGATTAGGAATAATAAACCTCCACCGAGCAGTGTTTAAAAGATTCTGATCTGGAACTTCATCCACAATCCATTGCATAAATTTTGCCTGACCAGAGAAAAAGTCTTCTATTTAACATCAATCAATTACAAATGTAAAAGGAATTATATTTAAGATATGTTTTTGACTCAGGAAATTTGAACATAAAGGTTAAGAAACTGCAGTCAAAAGTTGATTGTATTTCCAAGACTTACATTGTAATACAAGGCAGATGCAGAATTGAAAACAGCCTCATCTAATGAGATTCCGAGCATCTTAGATGGATCTGGGCAGAAAACCAAAGGCTGTGAACTCTTTAAGTAATTCATTGAAACCGGAATCTTTCTCCTTCCTGTGAACAGTCCATTGATGTCGAACTCAATGGAAGAATTACTTAATAAAGGATCCTTCACAAAAGTTACATTTAGAGAAGCATTGTCATCTACCGGAATATCTTTGGGAAGCGATTGCAGAAACGAATCAAGCTTTAGAATCCCTTCTCCCAGTTTCTCAGTAATAGCATCTTCCACAGCTGCCCCTATGTGTCCTTCCAATGCATCTATGATCCTGAAAAGTAATATGAAAGATCAATAAGCAACAGAAGGTATTCTATTGTACATTTAGGCACTATTGGATGAAATTAGGAGAAATTCCTTTCACTTAGCAAAAATTACAGCGTTCCTAGCCTGTCAGAGCTTGATTTTTTATCAGATGTGAGTCTCACTCACTCCACTCGGGGACTAGCAACTTCAAAATTGAGCATGCAAAATCATCAGCTGTTATTTCCTTTTCTTGTTGTTGTTTGAATCACTCATTTTCTTAGCCCCCATTGTCTACAACCCTAATCAAATTCTAAAAGCTCAGATTCCTAGTTATAGTCAAACTCTCTATTGAATAGTCCCACTAGTACTGCAAGTCAAATGTAAATACATCACCTATAAATAAGCACTGCAGCTCATGTATGACCATATATAATCCTCGTTCTACTTCAGCTCATAACGTATGCACGATTATCTGACCTCAAATTAAAGGCTCAACGAATAGCAAACAAAAAGCAGAAAGATAATGCAATAGCAGCATAGTCTTAAAAGCCTACAACTGAATCCATAATTCCATACCCTTGATATAGCCAAGATGCTCCTCCATCCAACTTTATATTTACATCTTCAACATGACAACCATAGTCCATCAGGGATAGCTTCAAAGTTCCGTTCTGGTTCACCAATCCTAATGTAAGCCCCACTTGCATGCCTTCAACCTTTCCCAGAAACAGTGCTCATCAATATGTGTTGTTAAAGGTGCATACTATAGGAACAGATAAACCCAGAGAACCAAAAAAAAAAAAGAATAAACCAGATAGACAAACAAACTAAAGCAAGTAAAAAACACTTGCTGTACCAGAAAGTCACATCTAGAAAAAGAATAAGAATGATGATATTGCTAACTCATATGTGGAACTGCACTCAATACCTAAAAGAAGATATAACAATACGTGATACTAACTCCCACCACAATCCATCATGTGAACTAAGGAGCAAAAGTTAACAAACGAAACTATAACGGTATGTAGAAATTTGAATTAGACCAATTCGTATTATAATTACATCTATTTCCTGAATCGCCAAGAACTTGAATTGCATAATCAACAAAACAAAGCAACTCAAATGACAAATATCTTGTCATATGCCAAACCCAGTTTCATTAACTTATTATACCTGAACAGAAGCTCGGCCTTCATCAGCAATTTCCACAGGCATAAGCCAGGAATAGAACTGATACTGCCAACTGGTGGTTAAATTACAAGTAGTTCCTGATGCAAGAATGGTAATGCCAGAGTCTCCAGGCTTAACAAAGGAAGATAAAACATCAATTTCATATATGGTGAAGTTGGATAGGACAAAATCAACGTTACCCAGAAAAGGGATTTTAGCTACTTTTTCAATCTTGGGCAATCTTAGAGGGGTTATTGAGGAAATAGCTTTAGTTACAAGCAAATTCTTGAGAAAGTCGATACCTTGTTGGAATATTAAGACGGAAATGAAGGCTTCTTGGTCTGTGGTTTGGGGCTGGAGATTCTGGGTATAGGAGGGGATGAAGAGAGAAGAAGTAAAGAGGAGAAGGAAAAGGGTGGTTGGTGCCATTTTTGAGTTGCGAGGTTGAATATCGGTTAATTTATGAACAGAAACTATATACAGAGAGATTGAAAGAGGATGCGTGGCCGCGAATGTGATGATTAGGTGTCTCCAGACAGCGGCTGACGGTTGACGTCATTGTTAAGGAGGATTTTGTTACTTTATGACAGTCTTTATCTTCTCTCCTATTAAAAGAGTTTTAGAAACAATGGATAGGATAAAGAAGAAAAAAAAAAACTCTAGCGTTTATAACAATCAGCAATTTTATCACTAACGTTTAAAATAGTCCAATTTTATTTCTAACGTTGGCTATTAAAAATAATTTTATCCTTGACGTTGATAAGTTGGATCAATTTCAACCATTATTATAAAACACAGATATTTACCCTTTTGTTCCACACGAGGAATTGATGGTCTGACAGCAGGTTTCTTCCAGAAACACTGGAAGGTGGTGGAAGAAAGTGTATACAAGTTTGTGTTGGGTGTGTTTCAGGATATAGATCTCAGCAATCAACGAAACTATCCTAGTACTCATCCCCAAAATCAGCACACCTGAGAACCTTAGCCAATTCATGCCAGTCAACCTATGCTTAGTTATGTATAAAATGGTCACCAAAGTGATAGCGAATCGCTTAAAGGTATTACTACCAAATCTAGTTGACCAGAACCAAAGCAGTTTTATCAAAGGGAGGCAACTACATGATAACATCATTTTGGTCCAAGAAGCAATCCATTCCATGAGAATCCGGAAAGGGAAAAAGGGCTTAATGGCAATTAAAATCGACCTGGACCGACTTCGTTGGGACTTTATCCTTGACACCATAAAACATATTGGAATGCCTCCTAGCTGGATCACAGTAATTGAGAGATGTCTGACAACCTCTTCTTTTTGAATATCCTTCAACGGAGAATTGACTGAATCTTTTCGTCCTAGTAGAGGGATAAGACAGGAGGACCCCCTCTCGCCCTATCTGTTTGTTCTATGCATGGAAAGATTAAGCCATTTGATCAAAGCTAAAGTGGAAGAGGGGAGATGGAAAGGAATTTCTCTTGGGCGACACTACCCCAAACTGTCTCACTCTTTCTTTGCAGATGATCTCATCCTCTTTGTAGAGGCCAATCCAAATCAAATTGAAGTTATTAAAGAGTGTCTGGCCTCCTTTTGCAAACAATCCGGACAGAAGGTAAGCCTCTCAAAATCTAAAATCTATTTTTCAAAAAATGTCTCCAACTCTCTTGCTCGATCCCTGAGTAATTAATGTGGTATTCCTCTTACTACTTGCTTGGGGAAGTATTTAAGAGTGGGTATCTACTAGAAGAGAACATTGGTGAAGGATTTCAATGATGTAGTGGAAAATGTCTGTAACCGGTTAGCTGGTTGGAAGGCTTCTACACTTTCACTGGCAGGCAGAGCCACTATAATCCAGTCAGTCACCAGTGTTGTCCCCTCCCATGTGATGCATACTAATCTCCTGCCAAAAACCACAAGTTGGAGAATTGATAGCAAGAACAGACAATTTCTTTGGGGAAGCAAAGGTGAAAACAGGAAAATTCACCTAATTCCATGGGATGAAGTTTGCAACACAAAACTACAAGGAGGAATCGGTATTCGCCAAACCGAAAACCAAAATAAGGCTCTCTTGATGAAACTGATATGGAGAATCATTAGGGAACCAACTGCACTCTGGGTAAGGCTACTCAAAGGCAAGTATTTTCCCAACACATACTTTTTTGCTGCTCCTCCCTCCAAAAAACGCTCTTATATCTGGCGAAGCATGTAGGAAAATAGACAAGCCTAGGCATAGCGGAATAATAAAATTTTATCTATTTTATCTATTTCTCTTTTCCAATATCTGTTAACCGTTATTTCATATAAGGAGGGATAGAAGGAAATACCTTTTCTGAAGTTCTATCTACAGTTGCAAACGAAGTGCCCACAACTTCTTTTATCAAATCCGAAATCCACGAATGGTTTGTTCAACACAGAAAACAATAAATTCATCAAAAAAACACAGAAAACAATAACCGATTAGTAATCAACCTTAATTAATAAACAATCGCAATGATTGTCTCTAACGGAATCGATACGAAATCAAATAGAGAGTTAGAAAGAATGTAAATTAGCCGAGACGGAGACGGAACGATTCCTCTTACTCTTCTATTGTGTATGTCGAAATTCTGGGGTTAGGGAGTCTATTTATAGACTTCTCTAAACCCTAATCCCAGTTGTGTTAGATAATTAAATAATCAGAATCTCATTCGGAATAGGATTACTAATTAGATAATTAAATAAACACCTCATTATTATCTAAATAATAACTAATTATATCTAGATAATATTATTAATCAAATTAATAATCTAATTATTGTTAGGGATAATTAATTAGAGTTTCATTCCCATTAAAATCTCTAATTATCACATAATCCATTAATTTAATTTATAACTATAATCCAATTATAACTATTAATCAAATTAATTTATCCCTAATTAATATATAAATTTCGGCCCATGTGTAGTGTTTGGCTAATTACATTTTCGTCCTCTGGTTCCAAGTCCTATATGCGACCCATTAGGTCCTTTATTCCTACTAGCCGTATATATCCTTTGAAATTAAATCATCACGATTATTTCAACATATATATAACGGAATACCGTCGCGAGCTGTTACTAGCAGAACCTATGATATTCCCCCAGAGCAATTAAGAAGTCAGGTTGATAAGTGATGTTAACCTTTCTGCATTAGGTACAATATAATACGATCCTTCATCAACTATATCCTGTTGGTCAATTCCTTATAACCATGGAACGTGTCAAGGTTACATATAACGAAGAGTCTGTTTTACTTGTACAGGTTGAATTCACTCTGAAAGATAAGGTAAGTGAAATTTCTATTTCTACTCTTAACTCTATCACCTTGCAAGGATTTCAGTTAATTCACCACAAGTAGCCATTTGGATATATCTCCCATTTATCAGGAGCGATGAATGCTTAATCTGACATTAACTATTCTGCAACCACTTTGTGTGATACCCAACCCTGCTCTTACACACCCCAGGCTCCCACCTGTAATGGATCGTGCTCGCACAGAATCTAAGTATCACACTCTACGATCCAGAATCACCAATTAATGAATGTTTAAGTCTGAGGATTAGTTATACCTACTAATACCAATGAGATGAACAGTTGACACATTTAGATAAATTAATCATACTGTTATCTCAAGTCGGGTCCCAATCCTAATGAACTCCTTCACCGGATCCATGTAACTGTCTAGATATCTCTATATCTAAAGCTTGTGAGATCAGCTTTCTATCTCGACAGAAAACACTGTTACATGCAAGTCTCAACAGTGATATGCCAACCCCTATAACATATCACTTGACTTGGGTTGATTTTAAGTTTATTGATCTTGTTATAAAGTACAGTCTCACTTCATGCTTGTATGAACACTTTATAATTATTAAACAAACTTAGGATTACTTTCTTTATGAAAGATTTGTGCCTTATATATAGTTACATATTAATGTTATATATCTGATTAAACAAATGACTAAATAAACAATTTATTTATTAATATTTATATCCTAAAATAATTGTCTTTAGGACACTAAACTCCAACATTCTCCCACTTGGACTAAAGCCAATTGTTCTTGTAACTAATACTAGAAGAACCAAGATGTCTATCATGAGCTCTTTGTGGTAATGGCTTGGTCAAGGGATCTGCAACGTTGTCCTCAGTAGGCACCTTTTCTATTCTCACATCTCCCCTGGCTATAATCTCCCTAATGAGATGATATCACTTGAGGTAATGCTTGGATGCATTATGAGACCGTGGTTCCTTTGATTGTACAATGGCTCTATTGTTATCACAGTACAAAGTAATGGGATTTACAATGTCGGGCACCACTCCTAGTTCTGTTATGAACTTCCTAATCCAAACTGCCTCATTTGCCGCTTCTGCAGCTGCGATGTACTCTGATTCAGTCGACGAGAAAGCAACGCTTCCTTGCTTGGAACTCTTCCAACTAACTGAACCTCCATTCAAGATAAACTGGTATCCTTATTGGGATCTGTAATCATTTTCATCAGTCAGATGGCTAGCATCTGAATATCCTTCAATTTTCAATTCTCCATGTCCATATACGAGGAACATATCTTTAGTCCTTCTAAGGTACTTAAGTATGTTCTTGACAGCAATCCAGTGATCAAATCCTGGATTCCCTTGATAGCGGCTCGTCATACTCAATGCGAACGCCACATCAGGTCTAGTGCAAAGTATGGCATACATGATCGAACCAACCGTACTGGAGTAAGGAATTACAGCCATACGTTTCTTATCATCGTCCGTTTTAGGACATTGATCATTTGATAACTTGACACCATAGACCATTAGCAAGTTACCCCTTTTCGATTCATGCATGTCAAAACGCTTTAGGACTTTGTCAATATATGTAGACTGGGATAGTCCAAGCAGTCTTCTTGATCTATCCCTATAGATCTTAATCACCAAAACGTAAGCTGCTTCTCCCAAGTCTTTCATGGAGAAATTACCAGATAACCAAACTTTTACCGTTTGCAACATTGCAACATCGTTTCCCATGAGTAGTATATCGTCGACATATAGTACTAAGAAAACGACTGAGCTCCCACTTATCTTCTTGTAAACACAAGCCTCTTCAAAGTTTTGTTCAAAACCAAATTGTTTTATGGTTTCATCAAAACGTTTGTTCCAGCTTCTAGATGCTTGCTTGAGTCCATAAATGGACCTTTGAAGTTTGCAAACCTTAGTCACATCCTTCGGCGTGAAACCTTCAGGTTGCATCATGTATACATCCTCAAGCAAGTTTCCATTTAGGAAAGCTGTTTTCACATCCATTTGCCAAATTTCATAATCAAAATGAGCGGCAATTGCAAGCAATATTCTGATGGATTTGAACATGGCTACAGGAGAGAAAGTCTTGTCATAGTCAACTCCTTGCTTTCGACGATATCCTTTCGCTACCAACCTAGCTTTGTAGGTACTAACCTTTCCATCCATGTCTATCTTCCTCTTGAAGATCCACCTGCACCCAATGGGTTTTATCCCTTCGGGTGGATCAACCAAAGTCCACACTTGGTTGGTATACATGGAGTCCATTTCAGAATTCATGGCCTCGAGCCATGCTTTAGATTCTGGACTAGCAAGAGCTTCTTCGTAGGTTTCAGGTTCGTCGTCTAACACAGGAACCAGTTCGTTATTTCCCACTAGAAAACCATATCTAACTAGGAGCTCACGAACTCTCTGAGACCTACGTGTGGGATATAACACTTATGCTTCATCTAGTGAAACAGGTTCGGGTTTAACTTCCTCTTCCGCTGTCTCAGCATGTGTTTCATTTTGAACTTCCTCAAGTTCGACTATACTTCCATTTTGTGTTTCCTCTAGAAACTCTTTCTCCAGAAACATTGCATTCCTGGATACAATTACTTTCTGATCATCCGGATGATAAAAGTAATATCCTATGGTTTCCTTAGGATATCCAATGAAGAAGCATTTATCAGATTTAGAATCCAGCTTATCTGACACTATTCTTTTAACATATGCTGAACATCCCCATATTCTCATGAAAGAGAAAACGAGCTTCTTTCCAATGAACAGTTCGAATGGAGTGGCACTGGCGGATTTGGTGGGTACTCGATTCAAGGTAAATAGAGCAGTTTCCAAGGCATAGCCCCAGAATGTCTTTGGAAGAGATGCGGTGCTCATCATGGATCGTACCATATCCAATAAGGTTCGATTTCTCCTCCCTGATACACCATTGTGTTGTGGTGTATAAGGAGGTGTCCATTGTGAGCATATTCCATATTCATTTAGATAATTCATAAACTCTTCTAAAAGATATTCCCCACCTCGATCAGATCGAAGTATTTTAATAGTCTTTCCAGTTTGATTTTCAACTTCATTCTTAAAGCATTTGAACTTCTCAAAAGCTTCTGACTTGTGCTTCATCAAATAGATATAACCATATCTAGTATGATCATCTATGAAGCTAATGAAGTATCTGAATCCTCCTCTTGCTTGGACTAACATAGGACCACATACATCTGAATGTATCAATCCTAGAGTGTCTGATACACGCTGACCTTTATTGCTAAAGGGTGTCTTTGTCATTTTACCTTTTAAACATGACTCACACGTTCCCATTGATTCACAATCAATCGAATCTATAAGCCCATCTTGATGTAGCTTAAGCATGCGTCTTTGGTTTATATGGCCTAAACGACAATGCCACAAGTAAGTTGAATTATCTAGCCTAAGTCTTTTAGTATCAATTGTGTAAGCAGAAATATCATCATTCAAAATATAAATCCCATTTAACGATATTCCTGAAAAATAGAAAACGTTGTTTCTATAAAATTCGCAATTATTATTCTTAATTGAAATATGAAAACCATCATTAACTAGACAACTAATAAAAATAATGTTACGAGACATCTCTGGAACATACAAACAGTTCCTTAATTCTATTACAAGTCCTGATGGTAAACGCAAAACATAATTTCCAATTGGGAGTGCGGCAACCCTTGCTCCATTTCCAACTCGCAGATTTATGTCTCCTTTCTTCAAGTCCTTAGTCCGTTTTAGTTCCTACATATTCGTACAAATATGAGATCCACATCCGGTATCCAATACCTAAGATTCAGACTGTGAAATTGAATTAATTTCAATATAGAACTGATAACAACCCAAATTATTCTTGAATAAGGAATAAGGGAAAATTAATAGAAATAATGGCAAACCATTATTCCTTCTAAAAGAGATATTTATGCATGATTAATGTGGAATTAATGATAATTAATACAGGATTAATGTAGGGGTGAATATGCAAATAATGAGGAAAAGGAAGGAGTTTCTAGCATTATGCCACACCACGTGGACCATGGCGAGATACGCCATAACGAGATACGCCCGATGAGAGCAAGTAACGGAGACCTGCCATTGTTCTCAAGGAAAGCGTACATACGCCTTGACGGATCCAAGAATACCAAAATGCGCCTTTATTACCATCCATGAATGGGAATAAATACAATTAAATGGCAATTAATAGTCATTAAAGCGGAATAAAGACTTGATTGTTCGAATACTCCAACTCTGAGGGTTTCAAGGATAAATGCTGGGATTAATGGAGAATTGATAGCAATTAAAAATGAGTAATGACATGACTGTTCATCTACATCTCCATAACATCCAAATATCATACATGGGGAAAAAGGATAATTAGACAAAGAATGAAGGATCCGCCATCAATACTCTTATGGACAAGGATCCACTGGCGAATCTCCAGATGGCGTATAAAGCAGGACTCATAGGTGGCGGATCTATAGATTCTCCAACACGCCACAAAGAGTCAAACGCCTTCGGAGACCCGCCATCATACCTCGATACGCCAACTCAACGGCAGAGCCGATTCCCAATAAAGGCAACTAATAACTCATTAATGTGCTAACGGTCATACTTGAATAAGATCAGTAACCGCCATTAATGGAGCATTAATAGAGACTTTTTAGTTACCAAGGGTTACAACTACATGACTATAAATAGCTTGCATCCCAGGCTATTGAGGTACACTTACTGATCCTCTACTTTTGTGCTTACAGTTTATTCTCAGAAATATTACTGACTTTGGCATCGGAGTGTCAACGGAATAGAAATCTCAATCTCAAACCTTGGCTCAATCAGTACAAACAAATCTATCCAAAGATAGGCTTCTCTATAGATTGGTGGGAAAGAGTTTTCTACATTAAATCTGGAGTTTTATGATAAATAAGATAAGTTTCCTACCCTTTCTTATTCCATTTTTAATTAAAGAAAATTAAAGTTTCTTACCTTTATCAAGTTGCTATGAATATCGTTACATGTTATTATGATAAATCTAATAAACTGTGAAAGATGAAGTCATAGACACAAATCTTTCATTAAATCTTGCATGCTTACTATGCCCTCGTATTTTTATGCATGACAAGTGTAATATGATATTATCATTGAATTAGTACAAACGCATGTATAAGACCCGTAATCTTGGGATTTACAAAAAAATTCATCCATTCAATGTGATTTTGTCATTTGATATTAAAATATCATAAAGGGGCTCATGTAATTACAAATGATTTAGATCTGACCGGTCTTTTGGATGAACATGCATATAACTATTAGAAGAAATTACAAAAAAAATCATATTTGGTTTTTCCTTGTACAATTCACCATCTATATATGGCTTTTCTCCTATATAGTACTTTTAATATCAGAAATTCATATTTTTGAATATTGTTTTGTCAAACAGTTATTTCATTCCCTTTTTTACAAGGATGTGTCTATTCATATAAAAACTGTTTATTTGACATTGTTAGAATTTCTGTTACCAACACAAGAGACTTGAAAATATTGAGTCTATTTGTAATTATCCTGTAATTGTCCCTAATTATTAAGGCCATTATGGGTTGATGAATTACCAAATTGGATAAACAAAACTTTCATGTCCTGAGCTAACTACAAAATAGTGCAAGTGTCGGTTTCGGATCAGAACATTAATTTATGCAAAATTCTTAGGATATACATGAGAATTCCTTAAAGATTGGAGGATTGTATGTGAAGGTAGGTGAGAGTGGATTTTGAGTAATTTTCCTTACACTCCAAATTGGAGGAGAATCATGGTACATGTATTTTTCTTCCAAAATTACCCTTTCTCTTTTATTTTATTCGTACAAATGAAATGATATAAGAGTAATTTTATATATAACTATATTATTAAATCATCACTTACCTTTCTTTAATTACACCTCATTCAAATGAGGCTTTAATGATCTCTGAATGCCATTAATGTATGTATGCACAATATTAATTGCAAGTAAATAGCAACTATGTAAGATATCTTACCCAATATAGAATGTCATAACTTTTATGACGTTTAAAATAAATATGCTATCTTGGATATTAATGCGCATTGAAATACAAAAGGACATTATTCTTAAACCATTCTCATTATGGTTATTTATTAAGAATTCATTATGATATTCATGTGCAGTAGCAATCTTTATGGTTATGACCGTTATATGTGATATTGTTATTAAAACAAGCACGATTAAAATTCTATTATGAATTTGTTTGACATATAATATTTACTCGGTTTTATCCTTTGACTAAGTTCATTCTAGAGTTAGGGACCAACGTGAAGGAATTATTAAGTTGATTCCAAGATGAACTAAAGATTCCATAAAGAGACATTGCATTATACATGATATTTGCCAACAAGGCCAATGCAAACAGTCTTTTGCTATGAAGTATGTTCCATGGATCAAGCCATTGATCCCCCAAGGTAAGTGAATATAGCTTTTTATGCCTTACCACAATCTTTTAATAATGGACAGGGTATGCCCCACTTCTGGAGTTCTTTCAGTGCTAACCCACAGGTACAAGGGAATTGCTAATAATACAACCAGTGTCAAACACCAGCATGAAAAATAAAGCTCAATCCAGAGAAGTGTATATTCAGAGTCACTTCAGAAAAATTCCTTGACTATGTCATTAGCAAAAAAGGAGTTAGAGCAAATCCAGATAAAGTAAAAGCCCTGCGAGGAAAAGGTGAAAAGAGCGCCTAAATGAAAGCCCCACTATGGGTGAGAAAGATCCAGAGGTTGAACGGGCGGATCATCGTACTAGAAAGATTGTCAACAAGCATATCAAGGTATAAAACAATTCCTAGCAGAACCACCCTTGATGAGCAGACCAATCTGAAGGGGAGACCTGCAATTGTATCAATCTGTCATGGATAAAGCTATGTGCACCGTGGTTATTAAAGAAGAAGAAGGTCAGCAGTTCTCCATCTATTATGTTAGCAAAATGTTGAAGGATGCGTAGACAAGATATTCGAAGCTAGATAAAATATGGCTCCCACGGTTGTGACAACATCCATCCGCGTTAAACCATAGCTCCAAGCATAACCTCAATATGATCGAGATCAAGATCAAGAGCCGACTTCACCATCATGATTCAACATTGAACACACGAATGATGAGATTGAAAGGCGAGTGCATGCCACTCTGGATAGACAAGAGAACAATGCAGAAAGATACGCCATCCAGTTAACAGGAATTCACCATTCACAGCGCGAATCATGGGGTACGAGGCGGAAAAAATGATTAAAGCTTCCAACTTGCCACAATATAAAAGAAAAGAATCAATATAAGCGGGACATTACATATCCCGAACCCAAAGGAGGGGAGCATCTAACCGTTGGAAGAAACGCCAAAGCGTACTACAGGTTGGCCACCACACTGAAGCTTGCTGGGAGCTAGCAAACTAAATAGCTTTGTCCAGAATAATAAATAACAAGACGACAAGCAGAAGACAGATCCAAAAAAATAAATTCAAAAGTGTCATTAATGTCATAGCAGATGGACCAGTGTATCAGCCTCCCGTGGAAAAAGCAAAAATATCCGCTCTGGATAAAACATCCCTCAATTGCCCCTTTTGCAGAAACAGGTCCAGTAATCTCTCCACATACAGATGCATTGACAATTGAAGGATGGGAGATGAAATGAAGCGAGTAATGGTAGACACGGATAGTTCTTGCAATGTCATCACCATAGGTGCATTCGCCAAACTAAAGGTTGGTCCGATCCAAATAGAAACAACCATTGTTGACATCATGGGAGTGACAGGTCACACTATCCAGACCAAGGGCCAGGTAACTTTGGAATGCAAGTTGGCGGATGATGATCAAGCGTGGATTGGTGATCTTGAGTTCTCTATTATGGATGGACAATTAGCTTATAAACATCATTTTTGAGCGGCTGTTCATCTCAGAGGTTGTAGCCCTAATTTCCACCCGCCGTCTGGCAATGTACATTCCCACCAACAAAGGAGGAGTAATGATTAGCGGGAACCAAAAGGTGGCTCAAGAGACCTACTCGGCGTCACTATCGATCCGCCCACAATCCAAAGATGACGAAGGTGAGGAAGATGAACTTGTCACTACAGCTTTGGGCGACACAGAAACACTCCTTATTGCTGATGGAAAGGGGGTGCGGATCGCCAAAGGATTAAAACCTGAGATCAAGGAGGATGTTACGAAAGTTCTCATTGAGTCTGAAAGCCTATTTGCATAGGAGAATGAGATCCCCACAGGAGTAAGCCCAGATGTGATTACTCATAAGTTAAACATCATTGAGGATGCGGTTCTAGTTGCTCAGAAAAGACGGAACCATGGGCCTAAAAATCAGTATTTTTACGTATTCTTATATGTGCATTAAACTGTTATATTATCCTATATTTTATAATTTATTCTTTCTCGCCATACTTTTTATATTCATTTGCCTAGCTTTTATTCCTGATATACGCCCAGTGGCTGGTGAATGAAAAGTTCCACAGACGGATCAATTACCTCAAAGATAGGACAATTGATCCCCATCACGGGCGGATCCCCTTTCCACAAAGATAAGAAACACAGACCCTCAAGAGCTTTCAAATGAGCTCAACTCTCTCCTCAAAGACAGGAAAAATATTGGTCACCATCAAAAGCGGGTTAAAATTATCTCAAACACGAGACAATTACACCCTAAACTTTCTCCTTAAAGATAGGAGAACAATAATCTCAGCGGCGGATCGATCTACCTCAAAGATAGGAAATGATTGATCGCCGTCAGGGACGGGTTAAAAATTTCTCAGACGTGAGATCTTTACACCCTCAAGTATTCTTCTCAAAAGGAGAGTATTAAGACCCGCTGGCAGATCGATTTACCTCAAAGATAGGAAACAATCGATCACCTGGGGCAGCTTAACTTCCTCACCAGGAATAAAAGCTTCTAACCTTCACAAAGGTTCACACATTGGGGTACGGCTGGCCACCTACCCTAAACAATCAGAGAAATCCTAAACCAGATTCTAAAAAGTTACTTGCTAAAAGATATAATGCATTAGTAAAAATAGTTCTGGAAAGAAAAGGGTTCATCCAAATAATGAAGCCTCGTCTTCATCCAAACAATGAAGCCTCGTCTTCATTCAATTCATGAAGCCTCGTCTTCATCCAATTAATGAAGCCTCGTTGTTAGACGAGGTGCCGCGGCCTAATCTCTCGGACGGACCGGAGGGTGGACAACCTCATGGCGACGTAAGCGGTGATTGGCGCCGAAAGCAGCCAATCGTGGAATCAAGCTGCTCGGCAGGACCGGAGCTCGGAGATATGGAAGAGTCGCCACCCACAAATGGGAAAATGAACACCGATCCCTTGCGGGAGACCGGTGTGGGTTCGGGAAACTTAGGTACGAGCCGAGAAGGCTAGCTCCTTTCCGGAGAAAGGCTACTAGGCACCCCGACATCGCCCGGTTATGAACCACCGGCCTCCTACTCAGCATGTTAGGCGATAACGGACTAATCGTATACTTCTTTAAGTTTAAAATTCATTTGAAACCCTTTTCTTTCTCTTTTTTTGAAACCGTTTTGAGCATATATTATTGAAAAGCCATATTAGTAAAGAATCACCCATTTATGTTATACATACACAAAGAGGGGGGAGAAAGAAGTGATTTATTTACAACCGTATTTAAAAGTCAGGCCGTGTGTTTATTCTACACTAACTTGTTCCCCCAAAACGAGTTTATTTACATGGTTCGCACCTTAATCGCCGTTGGAACGATTTAGGTGCGTTTTAAAACTCCGTTTGATGAAGTTTACCCGAATCGCCGTTGGAACGACTCGAGTGTTTGAAAACATTGAGATAAAAAAACCTTTGATAAGAAAACGTGGTTAGACATACAAGTCAATTTTATTTTGTACAAATCATTTAAGAAAACGATTCAAAACTCTATTATTCACAAAGAAAACGATTTTAATTATAATGTTCGCTTAATCCGCCGTTGGAACGGACTAAGGTTTTAAGACGTGGTGTTTTGAGAAATGATTTGAAATGTTAACAAAAACAACTCTATTTACTTACATTAGGAAACTCTAAAAATCCATTAGTTTAAATAATTATATTGAAAGCTCTTTTTGTGATTTATTTTCCTCTCTTATTTAATGGACTCTCTACCTATTATACTTGCAATAGTAAACCCATTTAAACCAAGGATCATACTCAAATAAAGCCCATTTGAAATATGGACCCATGAATGGTCCAAAGGAATAAAGAAAGTAATTCTAGCATATATATATACATTTAAATCAAAAATAGAATAAGAAAATAAAAGTTTATACAAAAGAAACTATATGTATATAAAAATAGTAGGTACAATATATCTATACTTTAAAAATGTGAAAATAGTAAGTAAATCCTATAACCAAGAAAATAATATTCATCCAAAAATAATTTCCTTCAATAACCACTAAAATAATCCAAATATCCCAAAACTACATATATACATATCTATTATAGTTTTAAATATAAAAAATAACATATACTAATATATATTAATTATTTCCCAAAATACCCAAGTAAATAATCTTCAAAATAGAATCTAATAGAGCCCAAATGAATAAAAAGAAAGACACATATATACATATACTTATATTGTAAAATAGAATAATAATGAAGAAGCATACAAATATTCTAAAATAATTACATATACTAAAGGTCTAAAATAATTTGAAAAACATATATTACATAACTATACATATATATATTAAGGATTAAAAGCTTAAAAGTTAAGAAAAAGGGACTGAAATGACATCTTTTACGTTTTGGCAGATTTACCGACGGAAAATCCCTCGGTAAACAGCATTTAGTGACAGAAATGACAAATTACAGCAGCACTCCAATATTTTCCAGATTTATTCGAAAGCTTTAAATTAAATCTAATTCAATCGTTTTGGATTTCCGAACTACCAAAAATGGATCATAGTCGAAAACGGAAGTTCCTAAACGACGTTTTTTATTTCAAATCATTATTTGGGAATTTCTTTTAAAAACTTGTAATTACAACGTTTTCGATACCCGAACTACCTTTTTATCGGATCACGGTTCGTATTGGGATATCAAAACGAGGTTTTTTATTTTAAAACAAAACCGAATTTTATTCAACACGAAATGGAAATTAAATAAATACGCTAATTAAATAAAATGTGACAACATAAATAAAAAACTAAATAAATAAAAAACTATAACATAAAAATAAATAGGAGAAGAAGATAAATAAAATAAAATAAAAGAGAGTCTAGTCCTCGGATAATACTTTAAATTCAGTATCTGACAGTCGAAGCCGATTGATTCCACGAACCACGATCTTCCGTTTTTTAATGAAAATTTAGTAAAAATTGAACTTTAGGAAATTTGAAATTTTTGAGAAAAAAAATATTTTTCTCAAAAAAATTCACTCTCTCTCTCTAAAAATGTTTAGAGTGAGAAAGCTCTCTCCCAAAAAATCCTCCTCATCTTGCATGGGGATCCGTGCCTTTTATAGGCAAACGGGTCCCCGAACCAATGGGCGACGCCCAAAGGAAATTGGGTTGTGTTGGGCTACCGCCCGACGACCCTCGGGGCGTGCCTCGCGCCGTCGTGGTTGGGCGCCCGCCCGACGACCCTCGGGGCGTGCCTCGCGCCGTCGGGCGTGCGCACCCCGCGGCAGCCGAGCGCGCATTCCGCGCCGTCGGACGCTCACATGTCGCGGCCGCCGAACGCGCGCTTCGCGCTACCGGGCGCGTGCGCTCAGCGGCCCACGAGAGCGCGCACCGTGCCACCAGACCCGTGCATTGCTCGGACGTCGAGAGCGTGCCACTCGCGGTGCGTCCGACGGACGCCGAGCGCACGTCCCGTGCCGCCGATTTTCCTTCGCTTATTATTCTTTATATATTTTTTCAAAACTTCCGGAATCAATCGCTTCAACCGTCTTGTTTTCAGGTTTTCGTCATAGGTCCTCCGACTCGGTGTCTACAGTTTCCCCTACTTTTCTATTTTGACAGTGATGTGTGTGTTTGGAAAACGTTTTTTGATAACATAACACATGCAATGTAAAACATATAAAAGTAAAAGACACGTAAAGAGTAGGAGGGAGCATACCTGACCTTTGCGCTGCGCGTTCCGGTGTCGTCCTCTGATTCCTTCCATCGTCATCTTCAGAGTGGCCGTCGATGAATGTTCTTTTCTCGGAATCTAGCGTACGTTGACTATAGGTAAGAATGGCTCAAAAGCAACCTCGGTCGTGGACCGTAGGTAAGATGGCTAAAAAGCTACCTCGGTCATGAACCGTAGGTAAAATGGCTAAAAAGCTACCTCGGTCGTGAACCGTAGGTAAGATGGCTAAAGAGCTACCTCGGTCGTGAACCGTAGGTAAGATGGCTAAAAAGCTACCTCGGTCGTGAACCGTAGGTAAGATGGCTAAAAAGCTACCTCGGCCGTGAACCGTAGGTAAGATGGCTAAAAAGCTACCTCGGTCGTGAACCGTAGGTAAGATGGCTAAAAAGCTACATCGGTCGTGAACCGTAGGTAAGATGGCTAAAGAGCTACCTCGGTCGTGAACCGTAGGTAAGATGGCTAAAGAGCTACCTCGGTCGTGAACCGTAGGTAAGATGGCTAAAAAGCTACCTCGGTCGTGAACCGTAGGTAAGATGGCTAAAAAGCTACCTCGGTCGTGAACCGTAGGTAAGAGGGCTAAGAAGCTACCTCGGTCGTGAACCGTAGGTAAGATGGCTCAAGGGCAGAAAAGTTCTTTCTAACGATTCTGAATTCTTTTAAAACACCATTGTCTGGAGCTAGTGTCTCGGAGGTTTAATGGGAACGTGTTTTGGTCTGGAATGATATAGACTAATGATTATTTTTCTATCGACTGTTGTCTGTATTTTGACTGGTGTCACTGTTCTGTAAAAATTGGCTGTTGTCTAGAGTTCATATCTTGGCAATGTTGGTCATTGTCTGGGAGAAATGCAGACTGAAACGGACTGCAAATCGGAGGTCTGGGCACCTAGTAATTAATTATTTACTTTTTACCTTTATGTCAAATCGTACTTTTTTAACTATTTACGGGAATGCCATTCCCTTTTCCTATATAAGGTGGTGGGGTTTCATTTCAACCCCACACCTTCTCTCTCTTCTTTCTCTCACTAGACTTCAATTTGGATTATTCTCGGGATGGATTTAGATGAATGGGATGGCACTAGAGGCATGGACGAGGTTTACGTAAACCTGGATAGAGTGGATACCTTCCACGACCCTACGACGCATTTGAGCAAGACACGCTGCAACGAGGTAAGTAATTTCTCACTTTTATTTGATTCGAACTCTAGGCTTTAGCATTCCTATCCGAACATGATTTGCATGCTAACCCTTAGACTGCCTTAGAGGACTCTAGCTAGAAAACGTGAATTCCTTTATTTACAAGTAGCACTTGTTTATTTTTGTAAGAACGCGCGTTATATGCATGTGAATAGTGACACTGCGAATTTATGCATGCTAACAGTAAAAAACAACGTGAATAGTGAAGACGTGGATAGTGCACGTGAATAGTAAAAACGTGAATAGTGCACGTGAATAGTGAAAACGCGAATAGTGCACGTGAATAGTAAAAACTTAACTAATGCACGTGAATAGTAAACGTGAATAGTAAAAACTTAGCTAATGCACGTAAATAGTAAAACCCAAACTATGCTCCTCGTTCCCGCAGACGAGGGTGGATTAAAGAATTGACTAAACCCTACGTGAATGACCCTACAGGAGAGATTTTTACAGAAAATTGGTCCTAACTGACCGAATGTCTCTATGAAAGAATACCTAGTCTTAACGCGTTCTTATCAATTGCATGCTTTAGGAGCTGTATTTAAATTTTCTTGTCTTGTTCTTTTTAGTTCATTGAGATTTCGGGGACCACCGCCGAGATTCACTCGTGGTACGATAGGCTAGGTGCCGCGGCGAGAGCCCGCGTGCGTGAGTTGGGCTTCGAGCCTTTTATTGCAGCGCTGCCCCGCACCAACGGGGTATGCGATCATTTTGGCCTACGGGCCTTATGTGAGCGGTGGATTGACTCGACCCACACCTTCCACCTTTCCTTTGGGGAGATGACCATCTCGCCCCGAGATTTTTCGCTGCTGACAGGGTTGCGAGGGAGCAACACTCCCGTTCCTTTCCATTTTGGTATGATGCGACCATGGGTCGACCTTGCTAGGCTCGCTGCCTTGATTGGACCGGGAGTTCGCCTATGCGCCAAATCTACTCCAGCGAAGTTTATTTCCACAGCGAGCCTCTTGAGTCGGCGAGATTTCTGCGAGACAGACGATACCGACTTGGCGGTTCGCAGCTTCTTAGTGTATACTCTGAGTGAGACGATTTTCCGCACGAAGGGCGGAAAGGTACACGCAGGTCTCATTCAGGCGCTCAACGATCTGGATGCAGCGGCTTCCTACGATTGGGCAGGGCAGGCTTAGCCTTTCTCTATAAGTTTTTGGATCTGACTTGCCGGAAGCGTAAGGATTTCGGTGGTTACACCTTTGCTCTGCTGGTACGTGACACCTTCTTGACTTGCCCGTCTTATCTTCTTTACGTTTTTCACACTCCTAGTCCTTGCTTTTACCGCAGGTGTGGGCGTATGAGAGGCACATCCTTCCCAGCCGGTCTCGATCTCGACCGAGAGTACCGAGGCCGCCTTTCATGACTCGATGGAGGGATTTTGACTTGAGCGCCGAAAGGAGTCGGACGGTGCCACGACTCCTAGATTGGATCGACTCGCTGACCCTCACACAGGTAGATTTTTCCTAATCATGCTCGGTTTTTGTTTGAGTCTTTCTGACTTTCTCTTTGTGCATTTTTTTAGATTAAGTTCAGGTGGGACGACCTCGACTTCGGCCCCGATTATACATATGTATCGATGATCCAGGAGCAGCAGTGTGTGCTCACCGGCCCCTGCGTGCGGGCATGGTATTTAGGGGATTGAGGCATCACTGGAGTTAGGGACGCTCACTGGACACCGGGTGAGATCCCCGTCTCTATGTTCGTGGTGCGGACCATGCCCTTATCGACCGTTCGTCGGGACTTGACCCGTCGGTTCATTGGTAGAGCGGTGTGGATTCACGCCGGGGGCCGTGAGCCTTACCTATCTACTCTGCTGAGCGTGAGGGATGCCCCGGTGGCAGCGATGGAGGTGGATCCGGTGGCAGATGTATTTTCGAGGGAGGCTGTTGCGGCAGTCTTCGGTCAGGAGGAGGTCCCGGTAAGTGGTTCCACCCCCTTCTTATTTTACCTTTCATTCATGAGATGTTTAGGGGTTTTTATTGTGTGTTTTTTTTTGCAGGAGGGGTCCTGGAGGAGTGCCCATTTATCTGATTTCTTTGACGGTACTCGAGCTCAGACGCTTGTGTGCGAGCAGCCCTACTACGTCGGCGAGTCCTTTAGCGCTGCCCGATCGGAGAGGTCTTCCCTAGGCATGCCCCTACCAGACTACGGGAGAGATTATGCCACGATTTTCTATGACGAGTCCGGGGCAGCTTATGCGGGATTCGAGGCGGCTCCTCCTATCTTCTCCTCGAGGGTCCCATTTGATCCCTCAGACACTTCTCTGACCACGAGGGAGACTTGTACGGATTACGTGGGGCTGTCTGGTTACCTACGAGATCGCCTCAGCTTGCGCTGCACCGATCACCTGGTATGTATCATTATTTTACTTTAGTGTAGTGGAATGTATGCATGTATGTATGATTTATGTTCGTGCCTACGCTGCTTCTTATTTTTATCTATTTTTCCTTTCTTTTGCTTTAGAGCAATCTGCATGCCCACGAGCGGAGGCAGAGCGAGTTGGTGCGGGAGGCCGATGCCCGGGTCGGTCAGGTGTATCAGGAGAGAAATGACCACTGGTCAGGGATGATGCGACGGGAGACTGAGGGTCGCCTTGCCGTCGAGGAGAGGGCGCGTGATGAGTCGATCGGACGCCTCGCTGTCGAGGAGAGAGCACGGGTCGCCGATGAGAGAGCACAAGTTGCTGATGAGCGAGCGCGAGCTGCTGAGGAGGCATTATCTGCGGAGCGGGCATCATACTTGAGAGATTTTGAGGACTATTGGGATTTCCCTCCGTATTAGGCTCGTTATGTATTGCTTTGTAGCTTTCATTATTGCTTTGTAGCTTTTATTGGAGTTTCCCCGCTGTATAGCTGATGTATAGGGAGTGGGGTGGATAGTAGGTAGGCTTTTTGTGAAAAGTAGGATAGGAAATGTATAACTCGTGATTCGTATTACCATGCATTCAGTAGATTATGATGATTCCAATCATTCTCGTCAAATATATTCATGCCTTTATTTATTTACAAACAACAGAAATACTTAGTCTCTTATACATTGTTTTTGTAATTGCTCAAGTCATAACTATTGTTACCAGGACCCGCCTTTCGGTTTTCGGATCCCGGTGATTTTTCTCCTCTCCTTTTACTATCCCGGAATTTTTAAATGAGTGCCCTTTCGGGTTTTCACCCATTGGGATTTCCCTCGTTGTTGCATAGGTCGCCCTTTGCGGGTTTTCAACCTATCGGGAATTTTTTCTTTTTTTTTTTTTTTTTTTTTTACGAAAAGTATTTCTTAAGCCTATCCAGGTTGGTAGGTTCGGAGAATTCCATGCCGTCCATTGTGGTTAACTTCACCGCTCCTTTGCTTAGTATCTTCTTCGCGACGAATGGCCCTTCCCAATTAGGCCTGAACTTCCCCCTCGGGTCGGTGTGCGTCACACGGATCTGTTTCAGCACCAAATCTCCTTCTTTGATAGAGCTGGTCTTGACTTTTTTATTGAAAGCTCGAGCCATCATTCTTTGATATAACTGTACGTGGTAAAGGGCTTCCATCCTTTTCTCGTCAACTAGAGCCAACTGCTCACATCGCCTCTTCACCCATTCCGTCTCGGGGATTTCTGCTTCCACTGCGATTCTCAATGATCGCTTTTCGATCTCAATCGGCAGGACTGCTTCTGTTCCGTATACCAAGGAGAATGGCGTTGCCCCAGTCGAGGTTCTGATTGTCGTGCGATAAGCCCACAACGCGGGTGGGAGGTGCTCATGCCAGTTCCGATGTGATTCCACCGTCTTTACGAGAATCCTTTTAAGGTTCTTATTAGCTGCTTCTACTGCCCCATTAGCCTGTGGTCGGTACGGAGAAGATCTGTGATGTTCAATGCCATATTCTCGGAAAAGATTCCTTACTTCCCCCTGAAACTGGACCCCGTTATCCGTAATCATGTGATGAGGCACTCCAAACCTGGTGATCAAGTGTTTTTCAATGAACTTTCTCATTTGCTTGGATCCCAGTTTGCTAAACGACTCTGCTTCTACCCACTTGGTGAAATAATCGATGGCGACTGCAATAAACTTATGTCCATTTGAAGCGTTAGGCCTTACTTCGCCGATGATGTTAATGCCCCAAGCAGCGAATGACCAAATAGGTGCTAACACATGTAATTCCATGGCCGGAAGATGACTGCAATCGCCGTGGATTTGACAATCGTGACATTTCTTTGCATACTCGTTACAATCTCTTTCCATGGTGAGCCAATAGAAGCCTTGCCTAATAATTTTCTTAGCTAGTACTGCTCCCCCCATATGGGCTCCACAAATTCCTGAATGTACTGATTCCATTGCCTCGCGGGCTTCTCCCGCATCCAAGCATCTTAGTTGTAACCCATCAATGTGCCTTTTGTAAAGCAAGTCGTTGTGGATGACGAACTGACGAGCTAACCTTCTAATCACAGCTTGATCCCTAGGTTCTGACTCTGCCGGATATGTTCCATTTTTCATGAAGTTCACGATATCAAAATACCACGGTTTTTCATCTGCCCCTAACAGCATCACGTCCTTGTAGCATGGTTTGTGAGATCTCCTCAATACCAACAGTTTCGAGGCAAGGTTCCAGGGGTTGTCCCAAACTGACACCAAAGTGGCCAAAGCGTCTGCCGCCTAGTTCTGTGCTCGAGGGATATGATAGAAACGACATTCTTTGAATCTTTGTGCCAACCCTTCTAGCTGATCGAGGTACGGACATAGTCTTTCTTCTCTTACCTCCCAGTTTCCTTGTGCCTGTTCGATGATTAACTTTGAGTCACCCCAAATTTCGACATATGACGCTCCTAGTGCCGCTAATGACTCTAAACCATAAATGCACGCTTCATACTCGGCCATATTATTGGTGAGAGGGAAGGATAACTTCTTGGCCATCGGGATCCTTTCTCCCTCTGGTGAGATAAGTAGTACTCCAACTCCAGCTCCATTCGAATTAACTGCTCCGTCGAAGAACATTTTCCACGGTATGACTTCGATTGCGTTCAAGTGCTCATCGGGGAAATCATAACTTATCTCTTCTTCCTCTGCATTCAGGGGTTGGTTGGCCAGAAATTCTGCCACGGCCCTCCCTTTGATAACCTTCTTCGTCATATATTCAATGTCAAACTCGGATAAAAGCAACAACCATCTGGCTAACTTCCCCGTCAAGGATGGAGTTCGGTATAGATACTTCACGGGGTCCATCCGAGAAATAATGATCACTTTATACGATTGGAAATAGTGCCGCAGTTTCTTTGTCAACCATACTACTACCACGCATGTCTTTTCGATCATGTTGTACTTGAGCTCGTACTCCAGGAATTTCTTACTCAAATAATACACCGCGTGCTCCACACCGGTGTCTCCCTCTTGAGCCAACATTGCCCCAATAGATCGCTCCTCAATTGCTACGTAGAGGAGAAGCGGCTTTCCCAGTTTAGGCGGTCTCAGCACTGGCGGATTAGACAAATAGCTCCGGACGCTCTCCAAAGCTTGCTGACACTTATCATTCCAAATAGCGGGTTGGTCTTTCCTTAGCAACTTAAAGATTGGCTCGCAGATTGCGGTGAGTCTTGCTATGAACCGACTGATATACTGAACCTGCCCCAGAAACCCTCTCACTTCCTTCTCATTTCTCGGCGCCGACATCTCCTGTATAGCCTTCACTTTATCAGGATCTACCTCGATTCCCTTATTTCCGATTACATAGCCTAAGATTTTCCCCGACGAAACGCCGAAAAAGCACTTCTTCGGGTTTAACCTTAGCTTGAATTCTGCAATTCGGGCCAAAAACTTCTCAAGCGCGGCAAAATGCCCTTCTCTTGTCTCTGATTTGACCATCATATCGTCCACATAGACTTCTACCTCCTTGTGTATCATATCATGGAACAGTGCTGTGGCCATTCGCTGGTAAGTTGCCCCGGCATTTTTCAAATCAAACGGCATTACTCTGTAACAGTATGTCCCCCACTCAGTTGTGAACGAGGATTTTGCTTTGTGCTTTTCGGCCATCTGAACTTGCATGTAGCCCATGAAACCATCCACATTCGTGTGTAATACACTTGACGCTGCACTGTCGATCAATACGTCGATATGAGGCAATGCGAACTCATTCTTGGGGCATGCCTTGTTAAGATCTCTGTAATCGACGCACATCCTCACTTTGCCGTCCTTCTTTGCGATTGGCACCACATTTGCGACCCAAGGGGGATAGTCGATCACTTAGATGAATCCTGCTTCTAACTGCTTCTTCACCTCTTCTCTGATCTTATCTGCCCATTCGGGTCTCATACGTCGGAGCTTCTGCTTTACGGGCTTTGCTTCGGGATAAGTTGGAATGCGGTGAGTTACGATAGATTGATCAATTCCAGGCATGTCTTCGTATGTCCAAGCGAATACAATTTCGTATTTTTTAATTATTCTCTCAAATTCTTTTCTCTCTTCAATAGTTAATTCTTGAGCAATTTGTATAAGTTTAGGATTTTCATCCGTACCAAGATTGAAAGTTGACATTTCTATTGCATTGATTTCAAATGTAGGCATGTTATATGAATGAGAATGCATGGAATGATCATGATCAACATCAAGCAAGTAAGCAAAATCAGAATTCATTTCATTGATAGCATGGGTGATTACATCATCTGATTCGAACAAAGCAGTAATACAATTTTCATCATCGAGGTCCTCGGGTTTCTCATGAACTTTGGAGGTACTAGGCTCGTCCACCGCTCCCGCAGTGGCTTCAATGGTGATGACTTGCTCCTCGGCATTCAAATCCAGCATCATAATCTCCTCGATAAAGCAGCTCGCCTTTCCTTTGCCCCAGTCAGCAACATCATTGAAGATTTCGAACCCCGGCAGAATCTTCCCTTCTGTGCTAGTCCATGCCTCGGGGGTCCCCGAATATGCCTTTCCATGCCCCTCGTTCACGAAGTACTTCCTCAGGCCCACTTTTCCTTCACCACTCACGTTGGACGGACCTCCCTGCTCATATCCCAAACCCCTCCGGGTTTTCTGACTCTTAAAATCTGGAAATTCTGGCAACCCCTGATGGTGTGCTCCTAAGCCCATTCCTGGGATGAAACCTCCCTTCATCATCTTCACCACGTCGGTGGTCATGCTTGACTCGTAAATCCCGGACACTTGGAACCCGGAGAAAAGCTGAGGCTCAATCCCCAATGCTGCCACCGAGCTCAATTTCTCAGCTCTGATTGTCACTATCTCCTCCCCGAAGGGGAACTTGATCATCTGATGGAGCATGGAGGGCACACCTCCCAACTTGTGGAACCAAGGGCGTCCCAATAGTACGGCAAAGGTTACCGGGATATCCAGCACCGTGAACTCAGTTTCTTCTTCATGCGGCCCCACTTTCAACTTGGCCTTAAAGACTCCTTCAATATGCCTACGGCTATCATCATATGCTCTAATCACAGTTTCAGAGGCTGTCAAGTCTCCCCTCTCAACTCCCAACTTCGACAAGAGTTTCAACGGACAAACATTAATAGCCGATCCATCATCGACCATCACACAGCTAGTCTTCTTCCCGTTGATTTCCGCTCGGATGTACAAAGGCTTATTGTGAGCCTTCCCTTCTTCTGGGAGATCCTCGTCGGTAAACGTGATTTCAGTTTTCTTTCGAGCCATGATTGCCCCTACTAGTGCTGCCGGTTCGGTATCGGTAGAAATAACCAAATTCTGCAGCTCTTTCATCAGGTTCTCATGATGGTACTTGGAATGGCATAAAACTTCCCACACCGTGGACTTAGCTTGTGTCTTCTTCAACTGCTCAAGAACTTGGTCATCGGGCTTAGGAGCCGACCCTTCTCCTATCTCAGTCTCAACCATAGGTGCCTTTCCCTCGGCCACTCGCCCTGACCTTGTCATGACGGCGATTTCTGGCTCATCATCCGATTCATCCCAAATATTGATAGGAATCCTCTGATTAGCATCTTCCTCGTCCGAGGAACTCTCCCAAATGTCCACAACCATTAAATCCATGACGTGAGGAACATTCGGATTCAAGTAAAAGGGATCCGCCGATCCATACAAGGCCCAACCTATCAACTCATCATAATCCCGGAGGGACACTCTGCTCATCCTTCTGGCGGCCAACGGAACAGCACCTCGTTGTATGCACATAAGCTGCACCTTATCCCTCATTGTTTCATGACACTGCTCATAACGGTGCCTCCACCTCCTAGCATAGTCCACAAATGGTTCCTCGGGGAACTGCCTGATCCTATCCAGATCCTCCAGGGATCCCGTCCATGGAACATACATCTCATATCTTGCCACAAAGGCACTCCTGAGCGGTACCCAATGACCCATTTCCTCCTCTGATAGGCCTTGATGCCACAATAAGGCTTCACCCATCAAGGTTTCCGGAAAATGTTCATGCAACTCACATTGCAGAAATCCGGCGTCATACATATGATTGCGGAATAACCTCGCGTGCTCCACAAGATCCTGGTATCCACCATACCTAGGCATTGCTAACACCGCATCAGGTGTTTGGTAAGATGGAGAATCAGGGGTTTGCTCTGCTAGCATCCATACTATATACTCCTTGATAAATCTCTTCGTCATTGCTGCCCAATCGGTCTTAACATACATTGGCAACGACATGTACCACATTAACGGTTCACCCATCAACGAATTGCAAAACAAGCTAGTGATCTCTTCCTCTTTAAAACCCAAGGGCGCCACAGCCGACAAGTAGAAGTGAAGGTGCTCCATTGGGTCCTTATTGCCGTTATACTTGCTAACCCTCGGTAGTGGACGCTTGATAGGTCCAATCTGCATTGCGAAGCGCTCTGCGGCCCTGTCCTCGGCTCTTTGGTACTTTTCTAAGAATAAATCTGATAATTGATCCCAATCATGCTTGCAAGAGTCGGGTAATGAGTGGAACCATTCCAAAGGCTCGCCTATCAACGAATGGTGAAACCACTAAGCAATCTCATCCACCCCGAAGGATTCGACAAACATATCACGCATATATTCACGCAAGTGCACCTCGGGGTTTTCTCCACCACTAAACAGACCCAATTCTGGCACAATAGTCCGAGACGACCCTTCCTCGGTCTCTTCGGCACTATCTTCATCATACGGTTCTCCACCGTCCAACCCTTCATCCATTAGTTCATTCTCATGTTCCTCGCCAAGGAAGGACACATATAGACCATTTCCCACATTGTTCTTTTCGTCGGAGTCCAACAACTCCTCTACATTCTCCTCGAAGGATTCCATCACTACACTTTCTGTCAGACCCATTCCGATCATGTTTACCCTATGATTAGGCAATGGATTACGCCTAGTGGAAGGGTTCGCTGACGAAGGATCAGCTATCTTTTTCTCCTCGATTAAATCTTGGATTTTGTGTTTCAATCTCTCACAATTCTCAATTGTATGCCCATAATTGCTGTGGAACTCGCAATATCCCCTAGCTTGTATCTGTGGGGAGGCGGTGTCTTGTTATAATGAGTAAGAGCTTTCAGCAGCCCCTTTTTCTACAATCGTTCGAAAACTTTTGCGTAGGTCTGATCAAATTTGGCGAACTGCCTCTTTTTGATAGCATTAAGATCAAGCACTTTCACCGCTGCGGATTCCGTACTCGCACTAGGCCCTCCGGCACTATATCCCGACTTCATCCACTTGGTATAAGCTTTCTTCGGCTCTCCATCCCCTTCAACAGTCAAGGCACAACTATACATCTGATTGAAATCAGTAAATGGCATATACCGCAACTCATTCTTGATATATGGCAAAGTGTTGCCAACCACCATTCGGATCTGGTCCTGCTCGAGCGGCTTCTGTTTCATAACCGCGGCCTTAGCCCTCCATCTTTTCACAAAATCGGAAAAAGATTCCCCAGCCTGTTGCTTAGTGCTCTCAAGTTCCTTCAAAGTGACCTCAAGCATGGTGTTGAAGCTATACTGAGCGATGAATGACTTCGCTAATTCCTTCCAATCCTTCTTCGTCACCATTGGTAATGCATGAAACCATGTGAGGGCAGCCCCCTCTAGGTAAGTGTTAAACAGCCCCAGGACTTGATCCTCAGTCAGGATCGTGTGCTTCATCACAGCAACATACTGATTCATGTCAGCGGTGGGATCTCCCGATCCATCGAACTTTTTCATGTCAGGGAGCCGAAATTTCAAAGGCAAATGTAACATCCCCAAAACCCTAACATATGAGTCTTCCCACATTCATATATATTTTCATGATTGAATACATACATTTTAGATTCATCTCATTGTCAGTAGAAGTTTTGTATGCATAATGCGATTATCGTGCGATTAGTAGGCGATTAGTGTGTCGTTAAGATGTAACGATTGGTTAATTGAGTTAGGACTTAAATGAATGAATTAATGAATTCATATGTCCTAAATTGATTAACTTACATTTGTGGAGGGCTGGATTGGAGGTTTGTGAGCAAGCACGAGGTGTCACTCAAGTAAGACAAAGTATGCCTCTTTGTTTTAAAAATGATTGATACAACTCATTTCTCCTCATTTCCAGCCACAATTTCGACCAAAACTTCAGCAAACCTTCCTTTGATATACCCTAACATCCTCCAAACAAAACTCTTCCAATTTCTTCCATTTTCAAGCCAAACAAGTCAAGTTAGGAAGCATACTAGGTGATAGACACAAGTTGAAGGTTAGTATGCTGTTTTAGCTTGTTTTCTATGAGTTGGAGATTCTGAAAAAACCTAGGTATGATCATAGGATTTGTTGTGGATGAGTTGTGATTGAGCTTGTTGAGTTTTGGTGTTGTTTTCATTGGTTTTAGGCTGTCCAAATGAAAGATATGTATCAAGTGCCCTAAACAGAAATCTAGGGTACTGCTTTCAGTCATTTTGGAGCATGTTTTTCATATTGATATTCTTCGAATTTGAAGATACATAAAGAATAACATATGTTGCTATATGTGTTATGAAACCCTCTGTAAAATATGGGACTTTAATTCCATATATAGATGAAGAAAACCTAGATGGAACATGACTGCCTCGAAATTGAATATCATGTGAGGCAGCCATGTTGATGTAGCATTTTGAGGACCTTAGATTCATAATTTGAGAAAGTTTCTTTATACAAAAGTGTTCCTAACTACTTGAAGTATATGTATGTAAAAGGATTTGGCAATCCATTGTGTTTAGTGTGAGCTAGGTTGAGTGAATTATGGTAGATGCAAATCTGGATAGTCTGTTTCTTGGCAGGAAACAGGACAGAATCATTTTGCATGCCATATATTGTGTAGAAGTGATATTCACATGAATTTTGGATATGTTATACCCATATATGTCTAGTTTCAGTAGGTTCAAGAATCAGGGCATTTGGATTTATATAGAGAGAGTTATGGCAGAATGTGTGCAAGTAGGTCATGTGATGATCTAAGACAAAAGGATTAGATTGCATGAACTTTGTGGCATTAGTGTCTTTTAAATCATATAGCATTCCTTAGTTTATATTTTCATTAAGTTTATGTTAAGGCTAATTGGATCAATGTTATGTGACATTAGGAGGGCAAGGTGCAATTGAACGCACACCCGATCGTGTTGAATAGATCGAACCAAGTGCGACGGTAAGCATATTGCTTATATATGTGTATGACTGTCTTGTGCCTTGTGACTTGTTGAGTGTGAGATGTGGTTGAATCTGATGTGAATGATGTGGATAATGTTTGAGTGTTTATGATACGTCATGATTGATAAGAAAGTGTTATGATTGAGTATGTTGCAGTGTGATGCGTAAATACGGCATGTTAAGCCTTGTGCACATACTGGAACTGAATAATGGTTGGATTATAAATGAATATGAGCTTGCTTAGATGGATATGTGAAATGGTCCAAGTTGAGAGTGCTATCCGAATATTGTGAGCCGGAAGCACATGTGTTGAGATATATGAGTACGTGAGTGAGTGTAACTCCTCCGTAGCACAGATGATTGTATTCCGAATTTAGTGAGCCGGAATACAGATTGGGCCCAAGGACCATTTTATATATATTGTCTAAGTATAGCAAGGCCTTTCTAAAATCAGTATTACTATTCTAAATGAATAAATTCTAACTTGGTACTGATGACCTATTTTGGTTTGTGCTCTTTACATTACTTGTATATACATATATGTGTAATATGTTTATTGAGTAGGCAGCTCACCCCTTGCCAACAGATTTTACAGGTTAGGTGGAGTTCTTCTTGCTTAAGGTCGCACCAGCAGTGTCAGTCCATTCTCATCTAGGCATTTTGGAGTCTTGTGAATGTACTTTTGTTTTGTAAATCCTCTGTGTAGGATAATGACTTAAACGTGTATTGTAAATTATAAATGCTTTCTCTTATGTATAATATGTAAAATTTATATGAGATTGAAGTTTATATGATTGAGAATTGAAAACATGTCTATGACTGATATTGTGTGAGATATCATGTGATCCAAATGAGGGGGTTACAGCAAAGCTGTTGCCGACAAACAATTCTTCAAGTTATAGAAGTCCTGACTTCCGGAACTTCCTCCACGCAAGTCCTGCACTTCCTGTGTGATGTGTTGCTTCCACTCCTCTTCCTTAGCTTTCTCCTTTTCCAGCTGTTTTCGGATATAATCCTGATAATCCTCCTCATTCCCAAAGCGAGGGCCATCGTTCACCTCATTCTCAGCACGCTTACTACCACTCTTATTGTCCTTCAGTGCTAGCTCAGCCAGCTGGGCCAAAATTGCGGCCAACTGATCATTGATATTGTTGACAGAGTTTTCCAATTCAGCCACTTTCTCATCGGTCGCAGACATACTGATGGAGGACTCAGTATACCCAGATGAAGATGATTCAGAAGCCACAACTACCGATTCGGAACTGTCTACTCGTAGCTGATCAAACTGCCTGACAAGCCGATTACTCTCGCGAACCCACAACCGCTTAATGATGACGTCTGCGCGAACGGTATCCATTAGTATGTATGCATGATTTTATATGCATGATTCGTGGTGTGTGCGTTTATTTATTTACGGATATATAAGATAAGAAGAACAAACGTTAGTCTAATTACACGTATCACAACATCTCTCTTCCACCCTTATTCCTCCACACACTCGTTGGTCCAGGTCTCTTTCCTAGGATTTTGGTTTGGGGCTCACATTGCGGTCCAGGGGACGCGTGATGCCGTCAATTATTGCGGAAAAGTAAATCACCCATCAGACAATACAATTCGTTTTGACGTATCCACGTTCGGTGACTAAGAAATCGACCAAGTTGGATTGTCCTTTCAGAATAACTCGTCTTTTGTCCTTTCGCGAGACGTATTAGTTCGGGTTTTGACTCCCTTTGAGCGCATCTCAGTTTTTAGACGGGGTACGAGTTATTCTTCTAGTCCAATCGTTCGTTATTGTCAATGACTCGTTCCCTTTTGTTCGCGCGGGTTCGTGTCTCGATTTTTGGATTACAACGGGATCTTTTGGATCTATCGAGAGACATAACCACGTGTTTATTTAGTGATGGAATCACTTTTGGATTTTATTTTAGGGAACGGACTCATCGCGTAACGTGTTTGTTCTTAGCGTCGAGGATTCGTTTGCTCATCTTGCTACGTGAAAAGACGGCGAGTCTTATTTTGAGCGCACGATAATCTTTCGGCTAATTACAACTCTTTGTTCCTCCCAACCCACGGGATATATCATCTCAGTGTGGTTATAGAAAATCAACGTTTCGTTGAATCGCATGTTTATTCGAGGCGAGGATATTACCGTTCTCTTTCCTTTAGGCGCGAATTAAGCAAACACGTACATCGGGCCATATTTCTTGCAGTTTTGGTAACGGTCGAAATGATCGAGTCGTTAGTCAAAACCCGCAGTCTCGTCCATATGGCGCAATTATATGGTTTGGCTTAATTCGGCCTCGAGATTTTAAACGGGGTATACACTCGTTCGAGGCACGTATTCAACGGCATTGGTTTATTTTCTTTAACTACTCGTGGGATTAACATATATCGTAGATTCAGAATGATTTTGGTCGTTTAGTTCATTTTTGTCTTTTTATGTTCTTAGTCACCTTTTGCGGACACGTCCATTTCTCTTAAGAATGACACAAGGCATAACGTAAAAGCTCGTCTTTTATTCGGAAGGGACGGGCTACTTGTGCGAAACTTTTCACGTTACAACAAGGTCGTTCGAAACAGAAATGTTCTTCGTTTTCGTTTCGTCGTGATCTCGTTTTATCCCAATTTATCTAAAGAATGTGAATAACGGCTACTGTTAATATAGTCTTTTGTATCGAAATGTAACTATCCTTAACACCGAACCGATTTATACTAATACGTGCTTACGTCATAACGTATTTCCTGAACACGTGCCTTCATCGGGACACCGAAAGGGACAAGGCGGGTCGCACATGTTCATTCATACGAGATAACTAAGTCGTCTTTAGTTCAAATCGTTTCGATGTTTTAGGGTAATTAGTATGTCGATTCATGAGTATATATTAACGCATCGTCTCATTTTCTTTACATACTTTAGGATTAGACACGTATCATGGCGGTTTGAAAACACGAACTGATTCATTTATCACATCAAAAATAGTAACGGGTGATCCTATGGAAACTTCTAAGGCTACTATATGCTGACACGGCTGACCGCGGGACCTCACAGGACCGCACAGATTCGCCCCTAATGAATGGATGGGGACCCTCTGGCGCCTTACTGTAAGGGGGAACTTACGCTAGCCTCTTTCGAGCGACGAATGGACTCTCGATAGAGGTTTCGCGGAAATTACCCAAAGGGTTTGCAATAATGCACATGAATGCATACGAAAAGAAGTAAAACGATCCGTCCCCGTTAAGGGCTTAATACACGCCTTCCGGAATCAAATTTCTCACTTCCCCAGCAGAGTCGCCACTTGTTAGATGAGGTGCCGCGGCCTAATCTCCCGGGCGGACCGGGGGGTGGATAACCTCATGGCGACGTAAGCGGTGATTGGCGTCGAAAGCAACCAATCGTGGAATCAAGCTGCTCGGCAGGACCGGAGCTCGGAGATATGGAAGAGTCGCCACCCACGAATGGGAAAATGAACACCGATCCCTTGTGGGAGACCGGTGTGGGTTCGGGAAACTTAGGTACGAGCCGAGAAGGCTAGCTCCTTTTCGGAGAAAGGCTACTAGGCACCCCGACATCGCCTGGTTATGAACCACCGGCCTCCTACTCAGCATGTTAGGCGATAACGGACTAATCGTATACTTCTTTAAGTTTAAAATTCATTTGAAACCCTTTTCTTTCTCTTTTTTTGAAACCGTTTTGAGCATATATTATTGAAAAGCCATATTAGTAAAGAATCACCCATTTATGTTATACATACACAGAGAGGGAGGAGAAAGAAGTGATTTATTTACAACCGTATTTAAAAGTCATGTCGTGTGTTTATTCTACACTAACTTGTTCCCCCAAAACGAGTTTATTTACATGGTTCGCACCTTAATCGCCGTTGGAACGATTTAGGTGCGTTTTAAAACCCCGTTTGATGAAGTTTACCCGAATCGCCGTTGGAACGACTCGAGTGTTTGAAAACATTGAGATAAAAAACCTTTGATAAGAAAACGTGGTTAAACATACAAGTCAATTTTATTTTGTACAAATCATTTAAGAAAACGATTCAAAACTCTATTATTCACAAAGAAAACGATTTTAATTATAATGTTCGCTTAATCCGCCGTTGGAACGGACTAAGGTTTTAAGACGTGGTGTTTTGAGAAATGATTTGAAATGTTAACAAAAACAACTCTATTTACTTACATTAGGAAACTCTAAAAATCCATTAGTTTAAATAATTATATTGAAAGCTCTTTTTGTGATTTATTTTCCTCTCTTATTTAATGGACTCTCTACCTATTATACTTGCAATAGTAAACCCATTTAAACCAAGGCTCATACTCAAATAAAGCCCATTTGAAATATGGACCCATGAATGGTCCAAAGGAATAAAGAAAGTAATTCTAGCATATATATATACATTTAAATCAAAAATAGAATAAGAAAATAAAAGTTTATACAAAAGAAACTATATGTATATAAAAATAGTAGGTACAATATATCTATACTTTAAAAATGTGAAAATAGTAAGTAAATCCTATAACCAAGAAAATAATATTCATCCAAAAATAATTTCCTTCAATAACCACTAAAATAATCCAAATATCCCAAAACTACATATATACATATCTATTATAGTTTTAAATATAAAAAATAACATATACTAATATATATTAATTATTTCCCAAAATACCCAAGTAAATAATCTTCAAAATAGAATCTAATAGAGCCCAAATGAATAAAAAGAAAGACACATATATACATATACTTATATTGTAAAATAGAATAATAATGAAGAAGCATACAAATATTCTAAAATAATTACATATACTAAAGATCTAAAATAATTTGAAAAACATATATTACATAACTATACATATATATATTAAGGATTAAAAGCTTAAAAGTTAAGAAAAAGGGACTGAAATGGCATCTTTTACGTTTTGGCAGATTTACCGACGGAAAATCCCTCGGTAAACAGCATTTAGTGACAGAAATGACAAATTACAGCAGCACTCCAATATTTTCCAGATTTATTCGAAAGCTTTAAATTAAATCTAATTCAATCGTTTTGGATTTCCGAACTACCAAAAATGGATCATAGTCGAAAACGGAAGTTCCTAAACGATGTTTTTTATTTCAAATCATTATTTTGGAATTTCTTTTAAAAACTTGTAATTACAACGTTTTCGATACCCGAACTACCTTTTTATCGGATCACGGCTCGTATTGGGATATCAAAACGAGGTTTTTTATTTTAAAACAAAACCGAATTTTATTCAACACGAAATGGAAATTAAATAAATACGCTAATTAAATAAAATGTGACAACATAAATAAATAACTAAATAAATAAAAAACTATAACATAAAAATAAATAGGAGAAGAAGATAAATAAAATAAAATAAAAGAGAGTCTAGTCCTCGGATAATACCTTAAATTCGGTATCTGACAGTCGAAGCCGATTGATTCCACGAACCACGATCTTCCGTTTTTTAATGAAAATTTAGTAAAAATTGAACTTTAGGAAATTTGGAATTTTTGAGAAAAAAAATATTTTTCTCAAAAAAATATTTTTCTCAAAAAAATTCACTCTCTCTCTCTAAAAATGTTTAGAGTGAGAAAGCTCTCTCCCAAAAAATCCTCCTCATCTTGCATGGGGATCCGTGCCTTTTATAGGCAAACGAGTCCCCGGACCAATGGGCGACGCCCAAAGGAAATTGGGCGTCGCCCATTGGGGTTGGGCGGCCGCCCAACCTTGTGTTGGGCTACCGCCCAACCTTGTTGGGCGGCCGCCCAACAAGAGTTGGGCGGCCGCCCAACAATCGTTGGGCGATCGCCCAACGGCGTTGGGCGAGCGCCCAACGCAAGGTTGGGCGCCCGCGCCCAACCTTCGTCGGGCGTTCGCCCAACTGTCGTTGGGCGTTCGCCCGACGTGGTTGGGCGCCCGCCCGACGACCCTCGGGGCGTGCCTCGCGCCGTCGGGCGTGCGCACCCCGCGGCCGCCGAGCGCGCGTTCCGCGCCGTCGGACGCTCATATGTCGCGGCCGCCGAACGCGCGCTTCGCGCTACCGAGCGCGTGCGCTCAGCGGCCCACGAGAGCGCGCACCGTGCCACCGGACCCGGGCATTGCTCGGACATCGAGAGCGTGCCACTCGCGGTGCGTCCGACGGACGCCGATCGCACGTCCCGTGCTGCCGATTTTCCTTCGCTTATTATTCTTTATATATTTTTTTAAAACTTCCGGAATCAATCGCTTCAACCGTCTTGTTTTCAGGTTTTCGTCACAGGTCCTCCGACTCGGTGTCTACACTCGTCTTCATCCAATCAATGAAGCCTCGTCTTCATCTCCAAATAATGAAGCCTCATCTTCATCCAAACAATGAAGCCTCGTCTTCATTCAATTCATGAAGCCTCATCTTCATCCAATTAATGAAGCCTCATCTTTATCCAAACAATGAAGCCTCGTTTTCATCAAAGTAATGAATCCTCATCTTCATCATAGAAATAACAAAGTCTCGCCTCCACAAAATGCACAAAAGTCCCTAAATGGCTGATCATTCTTACTGATCCCTAAGGGCGGGTCGTTCTCCTCAATATGGCAGAACTGAAGAAAAGAAGTCCCTAAGGCGAATCATAATCCTATGCGGTAGGAACAAATGGTCCCATAAAGGGCGGGTTATTCCCTTTCTAAAGGAAATATAACTCTCAAGAAGCCCCTAGAGGATAACAATGGATACGGTTGGCCACCTATCCACAAGGAAGCAAAAGCCCCTAAAAGTGCATCATATCCATATATGATCCCACATAGGGCGGATCTTGTTCATAAGATCCCGCATAAGGAAGCCCCAAAAGGAGCATCATTTCCATATATGATCCCCCATCTAGGGCGGGTCCACTTTCTTCCAAGATAGAAAAATAAAACACCATTTAGACAGCCCTAAAGAGCTTTTTATACCTTTAGAGGGGCTTCTGATAACAACCCAAATTATTCTTGAATAAGGAATAAGGGAAAATTAATAGAAATAATGGCAAACCATTATTCCTTCTAAAAGAGATATTTATGCATGATTAATGTGGAATTAATGATAATTAATACATGATTAATGCAGGGGTGAATATGCAAATAATGAGGAAAAGGAAGGAGTTTCTAGCATTATGCCACACCACGTGGACCATGGTGAGATACGCCATAACGAGATACGCCCGATGAGAGCAAGTAACGGAGACCTGCCATTGTTCTCAAGGAGAGCGTACATACGCCTTGACGGATCCAAGAATACCAAAAGGCGCCTTTATTACCATCCATGAATGGGAATAAATACAATTAAATGGCAATTAATAGTCATTAAAGCGGAATAAAGACTTGACTGTTCGAATACTCCAACTCTGAGGGTTTCAAGGATAAATGCTGGGATTAATGGAGAATTGATAGCAATTAAAGATGAGTAATGACATGACTGTTCATCTACATCTCCATAACATCCAAATATCATACATGGGGAAAAAGGATAATTAGACAAAGAATGAAAGATCCGCCATCAATACTCTTATGGACAAGGATCCACTGGCGAATCTCCAGATGGTGTATAAAGCAGGACTCATAGGTGGCGGATCTATAGATTCTCCAACACGCCACAAAGAGTCAAACGCCTTAGGAGACCCGCCATCATACCTCGATACGCCAACTCAACGGCAGAGCCGATTCCCAATAAAGGCAACTAATAACTCATTAATGTGCTAACGGTCATACTTGAATAAGATCAGTAACCGCCATTAATGGAGCATTAATGGAGACCTTCTAGTTACCAAGGGTTACAACTACATGACTATAAATAGCTTGCATCCCATGCTATTGAGGTACACTTACCGATCCTCTACTTTTGTGCTTACAGTTTATTCTCAGAAATATTACTGACTTTGGCATCGGAGTGTCCCCGGCCGATCCCAACGGCGCCTCACAGGGAAGTGCTCCGATTAAGGATTTTTTCACAAGTTATCAAGAACATACCAGAAGTTGAAGCACCATTCTTTCCCTTCTTGAGAGAAGCTAGGTACTCCTTGCAGTTCCTCCTCCAATGCCCGTCTTTACCACAGAAGTGGCATTCCCCTTTGGGCTTCTTAACTTGCTTCCCTTTGGCTTGGGCTGACTCGGCTCCCTTGTTCTTCTTGGGATATTTAGGATTGGGAAAATTCCCTTTCCTCTTCTTTGACCCCTCGATGACAAGTGCGGAAATTCCCTGATCTTTCTTCATATTGGGCTCAACAGTCTTGAGCATATTGGCGAGCTCTTCAAGAGAGGTATGTAAGTCATTCATCTGATAGTTCATCACGAACTGAGAATAACTTTATGGGAGGGATGCGAGAAGTAAGTCGACACTTAGTTCATGATCCATCGCAAAGCCAATACTAGAAAGTTTGGTAATGTAGCCAATCAGTTTGACACAATGTGTCATAATAGATGTACCCTTTTGCATCCTGCAACGAAACAACAGTTTTGATATCTCAAAACGTTCACAGCGAGTCTGTTTCCCGAACAGCTCTTTCAAGTGCATGACTATAGAATAGGCATCCATCTCCTCATGTTGCCTTTGCAATTCTGGTGTCATCGATGCAAGTATGATGCATCCTGCATGCTCATCATCAGATCGATGCTTCTGATAAACATCTATCTCTTCAATGGGTGCATCATCAGCTGGAGCCTCGGGTATCGACGTATCCAATACATACCCAATCTTTTCGAACTTCAAAACGATTTTGAGGTTACGAAACTAGTCGGCGAAGTTTGAACCATTTAGTTTGTTATCGGTAAGGATATTTCTTAAATCGGTTTTCGACATGATTGTTTAGAGTAAGATTTTGATTTATAACCTGAGAGTGAGAAAAGGTGATGAATGTTATTCATTTGTTTAATTCTTATACAATTTAAGTAGCAGGACTTTATTGATTTTAAATTGCTCCCACTATTTTACCAAATTAATAACCCTCCATATTAATTCGAAGAATCTAATATAAATTCCTTAGTGAGCTAGGATCCTATCTTGTGAAGCTTACCTTGAATGACTCAAACAAGTTCACTCCTTTTAATAGGTAGATTCATGTAATCAATCACATCAACCATGTGATTCCTAGGTTTGTTGGGTTACTAACCACATTAGTAACTAATGCTTTTGACATTAATCCCAACCATTTTTCCCAACGGCTTTAAATAATTTAGACGACTCGTCTAACTACTCTCAGCCATTTTAAGTCATTGACCTCATTTATTCATGAAAACACTTTTCGATAAGACCCAAGGCCCTGAGACTCTCAGTCGCCCAAGGTCCCCAGATATCGCCGGCTGAATTATAATAATAGGGGGGCAACTGACATCATAACTTGTTTATTGAATTAACCTTTTGATTAGTGAGGGATTTTAATTTTACTGTCTCATAATCTAACCTAGTCTTGATTTGCTTTAGCATACATCAGACACTCATACATTCAACATTGACAATTATGGACATATTCCTAAGTTTTATTTCGTTGAGCCAGAAATGGAATAAAAGGTCAATCCTAGGGAAATATTAACTATCACATATTTTTCTTGGGTCCTCCGTCTTCTCATTGGCGCCTCGAATTACAACAATATTCAATTTCTAAAAAACTTCAAATTACTTGAAGGGATTTGGATGAGAAGAGAAATACAATAGAGAGTAAGAGAGGCAGGACTTGCAGGCCCTATTTCAAAAATTACCAAAAGACTAAATAACTATTATAGAGGGTCTAATATGTCCATAACGCCAAACATGCAAAGACTCAATTAAATTAAATTTAATTGGTTGATTACACAAACTATTTATGTAATATTTGAGTTAATCGAATTAACAACTTAAATTAATTTACATCCAATTTTATTCTTATCAATTTTGCACCCTTTATATTCAATCTAATCAAATTGTAGCAAGTACATATTAGATTAATATAACATGTACAAAATAGCATTATGCACGTCCTAATTAATTCGTATAATTCATTTAACGCTTTGAATTACTTATATCAAATATTTAGGTAAAACAAACTTTTAAATAAATTCATTTTGATAATCAAAACAAAACTTTTAATATTCTGAAACGTATATATATATATATATATATATATATATATATATATGAGAGGGCTCTTGTGAGAACCCTTTTCTAGGTGAGAACCACCCAAAACTACGTAGTTTTGGGGGTTTTTCATTAACCAAAACGTTGTGTTTTGGTAATCTGATTGAGCACGTTTCTGAAGTTGAAGAGTTGAGTCTCTTCGTTCCTCGACTTCGTTCCTCGACTTCGTTCCTCGACTTCGTTCCTCGACTTCGTTCCTCGACTTCTTCCTCTTCTTCTTCCTCATTTCTATCTTCTGTCATTTCTCTTCTAATCTAGCATCGATCAACTTTGGTTTTTATAGAAGATTTCCGCTCTGTATTTCATCGATTCTACCGTGGATTTGTTCCTCTTAAATCTGGTTAGTTGCTCATATCTTTTTCGTTTTTTCTGTTCATTGTTTTTGTTTGCATTTTTTCGTTTTTTGGTTTTTTTTTGTGAATTTGTTCGTCTGAAGGAGGTTTGTTGCTTTATGTGTTTCGTTTATTTTGTTGTTTTATATTCTTTGTTGATTTTGAGTTCGATTTTGTATATTTTTTGATTTTCTAGGGTTTCGTTTGTATGATCTTTATAAAGAAGTTTCTGTATGTTTTTCTTTGATTTTTGTATTCAAATCTATTCAGTTTGAGAATGTTTTTATGTTGTTCTAAAATTATGTTCGTATGTTCTATATTTGCATGTGTTTTGTTCTAAAATATTGAACTATTGTTCTGTTAAAACTATTTTTGTTTGTTTGGTGTTTTCGCTTGTTTGAACTTTCAAAGTTTGTTGTGGTATGATTTTGTATGTTTTTTGTATTCAAATGTAGTTAGTTTTAGAACGTTTTTGAGTTTGTTCTGTTATTGTTTTCTGTTTTTGCATTTTTTGTTCTAAAATATTGATCAAACGTGCTGTTGTTGAGTTATTGCTTTGTTAAATTACTTTATGTTTGGTTGATGAGTTATTCCATTTGTTTTATGTTTCGTTGTATATTTGTTTTATATTTGCATTTGTTTGTTCTAAAATGTTGAGTATATGTTATGTTTTTTAGAAAATGGGCAGGAATGATGGAGAAGAGATTTTTCCCAAGAATGTGGTTGATCAGAAATTGTTGGCTGATATTATGGAAGAATATTGTTCTGATGAAGATAAAAAAAATAAGAAGAAAGGTGAACCTGTTGTTCCTGTTGAAGATAGAAGTGAAAAAAGACATACTTCTAAAAGATTTAAGAGGACTTCGAAAAGACCTTCAATCTCTAAAAGACCTTCAATGCCAGTCATTCCTACTGACAATGATTTGCTGTCTAGTTATGTCGTTACGTCCAATAGTTTGTTGAGGCGGCAAACCAGGAGTCAATCTATGAAAGGTGAGTTTATTCAGCAAACTAGTAGTGAATCTAGGAAAGGTATATTTAGGCGTCAAACAAGGAGTATATCTAGTAAAGGTATTGATTCTTCTCAAGTTTCTGAAGCTTCGGTTGATGCGTTAAAGGAAGATGTTAATGCTAAGAAGGTAAAGGAAGATGTTGATGCTAAGAAGGTAAAGAAGTGAAGTTTGCCAGGAACTTGTCTGTTGCTTCTAGTTTTTTAAAGAAGAGGAAGAATGTTTTGAGTGTAGGTGATGATGAAAATATTTCCAAACGGAATAAGGTTGCTCTTGGTCAAAGAATACCTCCTAAACAGTTTATGGGTATTCTTCATGATATTCCGGAGACTCATAAGGATGCAATTAAGCGTATTGGTTTTGTTGGTTTTTTGCATCTAAGTTTAGATGTTCATAATGCTACTTTTTGTGAAAAACTTGTGAATAGTTTTAATGTTGATAGGTGTAGCCTTATGCTAGATAATAGTGAAAAATTGAAGTTTGTTAAGGATGATTTTAAGGCTGTTTATGGCTTGCCTTGTGGAGGTGTAGAGATTGAGGAGCCACAAGATGTTGGTGAAGACGAGTCTTCAGATTTTTTTGCTCAATGGAGGTCGTATTTTGGTCTTGAGATTGGGAGTCCAATTAATAGTACTGTGATTGCTAAGTTGAATGATCTGAAGACGAAACCGTTGTGTGATGAATTTTTGTTGCATTTTGTATTCTGTGTTGTGAATTGTTGTATTAGTTCTACCAAGAACCAGTCTATGAACTATAAGTTTCTTTATAGTTGTAGGAATGTTAAGGAGATTGCAAATTTGGATTGGTGTTCTTTTGCATATAAGCATTTGTTGGATTCTGTCAGTGAATGGAAAAGGAGTCCTACTTTTTTTTACAGGTCCCCTTCCTTTCTTGTTGGTAAGTTTAATTTTTTTATTATGTGTTTTATAACATTTGTTTGTTGTTTATTTATTAATCTGTGTATAACTTGTTCATTTTTGTTATTTTTTTTGTAGATAAGTTATTTTGATAGGCTTTAACGAGCTAATGTTGTTAATCCAAGAGATTTTCCACTGATAGCTGTTTGGAATAAAGAACGAATACAAAAGAGGATGGTTTTGGAAAAGATGAGGGGCTTTGGAAGTGGGATTGTGTTAGAGAGAATAATGGTGAGAGAAAATTTGGTAAGAGAAAGTATGGATATGGATGAAGGAAATGTGCCAAGAGAAGATAATCAAGATGTTGAAGGAGCGAATAGGAAGGAATGTGGAGAAGCTTCTTCTAGTGGACCTGGTCAAATTTTTGTATGTTATTACATCTTTATCTATGTTTTTAAATTTTAGAACGTGCTTATTACATTTTAGAACATGTTTATTAAAATTTAGAACATGCTTAATATTGTTTATAACATGCCCTGATTTTTATTATGGATTTGTATATGCAGGAATTTCTTGCGAAGTTCCAATCATTAGCTAAAGAATTGGGTTCTAAAGTTAATGAAATGTACTCTATGTTGAAAGAAGCTAATGTTGTTTTTGGTGAAGATGGTACAAGTGTTGAGATGTCTAATCTGATCAACAACTTGTGGAGTAAATATTCTCGAGGCAATGAATATCCGGTTTCTCAAAGTGAAAGAGAGAAAGAAGAAGTAGTTAATGAGAACAAACCGGAAAGTAAAAAAGATTCAGCAATGACTGGAGATGTTGATTGTGATTTGTCTAGTCAAGATAGTCATCCTTATTTTAATTCTGATTTTTTTGATGAGATAGATGCGTTGGTTGAAAGAATTAAAAGAGAGAAGAAAGATCAGAGAGAGAGTAAAACTCCAATGAAGAATTCTGAAGGAAAAAATTCTTCTCCGAATTTTAATTTGTTGAGTCAAGAGTTGCCTGATTTTGTTGGAACTGAAGGTGGATCTACACAAGCAAAAAATTTTGTTGAGAAATCGGATGGTGCAGATATGAAGAATAAGTCTGATCCTGAAGTAATGTATGTGAAAATAATTATTTTATATTTTGTTTATGTTTTTTAATGTTTGTTATATTTTAGAACATATGCTTTATTGTTTAGAAAATATGCTTTATTGTTCAGAACATACGTATTATGCTTCTGATTATGTTATTCCTATTTGATTTTTTAAGTTTGTTTGTTTTGTCAACAGGTTTGTTGTTGATGATGAAGTTGATAACGTGGTGATAGAAGATGCGTTGGATGTAGATTTGCAAGCTTTGCCTAGAAATATTCCAGATAAGTTACGGATGTTGTGCAAATGGGCAAATGCAGAGTTGGTGAAAGGGAATTTTGTTAGCTATGTTGTTTGTGAAGAGTTGTTTGGACATTCTGCTAAAGCATTATTGTTGAGGCAGGATATATATTCTATGGTTCATATGGAAGAGATAACTTGCAACGTTATAATTTTCTATATGAGGTATTTTGTTTTTGAAATGTTATAGTTTTATTTATATTAGTTGTAGTTGATTCTTACTATGTTCTTTTTTGTTTTTATGTAGCTACTTGTTTAATTTGTTGAAGAAAAGAGAAATGGAGAAATTGTTTTATTTCGTTGATCCTCATTACACTTATTCCATTGGAAGTTCTAAAACAGTAAGCCAACGCTCTAATGAGTTGATGAATCGATTGAAGATGTCCACAATGGATAAGTCTATCTTTTTGTGTCCATATAATACAGGGTATGATTGTTTTAGTTATTTTATTTAATATTTTTTTAAGTAATTTTATGTATTTTGAAATAATAATAGTATTATTTTCAGTGGACATTGGACGTTGTCAATTATTGATTTGAAGAATTTTAGAGCTTATTGGTTGGATCCGTTGAGAAGGCGTTTGCCAAAGGGAGATGTATGGATTGATGTTGTGAATGAGTATGTTTTTTTGTTTGTATTTTGTTTATAGTTTATTTTGATATATAACTATGTTTGAATATTAAGATGATGTTACTGATTTTAATGATTTTTATTTTAACAGGGCTGTTCAATTATACTCTGAGAATGATGAAGTTAAAGTCAAATGGACTGCACTTTTGGTAATTCTTAACTTGTATATTTGTTTTGTACATGTGTGAAATTTTTTAGAACATAAAGGTTAGATTGATGTACATTATTTTAATGTTGTGGTTGTTGTGTTGTAGGGTGTGCCAGAGCAAAAAGATCACAAAACATGTGGTTTTTTTGTAATGCGGTTCATGAGAGATATTGTGATGGACAAGGATTTGAAGTTTGCTGAAAAGGTATAGTCCATTTATAATAAATGTGTTTTGTTGCATTATTTTGAAATTATAATTTGTTTTATGGTTTTAATTTTTATATATTTTATAGTGGAAAAGTAGGTGTGGTATGAAATATAGTCAATTTGATTTGGATGAAGTTCGGAAAGAGTTTGTTGAAGAAGTGTTTAGAGTATGGGTTGCTGGGCTTGATGAATGTTTTGCTGATGATGTTTCTGATAGTAATGCAAGGTAAGTGATATTTAAGAAGTTTTTGAATTTAGATCATGTGTATGTGTGTTTGGAACATATGGTTTATATTTTAGAACATGAGAATAGAATTTAAGATTATGTGGTTTCTGTTTTTGAACTTGGTTAATTTTGTTCCCTTTTGTTATTTTCTTTGTGTTGTTAATAGGAGAGTAGGCAAAGATGTAGTTGAGGAAGTGTAAGAAGTTGGTGTTGGAAATCGTTCAAAAAGGATTTCAAAGTTGCCTGGATATTTACAGTCTCCATTTTTGCTTGAGTCTGAGCATTTACTAAACAATATGCTTAGTTCGCGGAGAATGTTGGTTGAATATGCTTTTTCTAATGAAGACCCACAGTAAGATCTTAATTGAATGTTGTTTGTGTTAATTTAAATTTTCTTTAAGTTATACTGATTGTTTTTATTTTATTTTATTTTTCTTTTTTAAGTGAGTTGTTGTATAATGATTGTTTGTCCACAATCAATAGAGAGGAGATTATGAGCTTGTCAGGAATCAATCATTTGGTTAGTAATGTGGTTGATGCGTGGTCTCGAATATTGAATTCTGAAGAGAAGTGCAAGGGTCCAACTTCTGTGCATAGATTCTTCTTCTCTACTCTACCATTTGTATGTGTTTTTACATTTTGATATATTTTTTTGTTAAAAAGAAATTGGATTATATTAATATGAATGTTGTATTTTTGTATAGGTTTTACTGTGTACTAATAAAGGAGTTCCTGGAAGTACCAAGTACAGCGACAGACACTATGCTTTTTTTGAGAGAATTAGTTATGAACTTCATGAGGCTAAAATAAACAGTTTAGAGAGTTATTACTTGGTAATTATATTAAAAGTAAATCGTGTTTTACTTTAATTGTTGTTTGTAATTATTATGATTGCTAATGGTTTTTTTTGTAGGTATTCTTTCCAGTTGTTTATGCTGCCCATTTCTATGTTTTCGTTATTAACCATTTTACTGGAAAGATAGACGTCATTGATAACAAGGCTCTTGATAAAGGCGTAACAGTCCATAGTAGATATAAGGGTTTTGCAAAGGCTTTGGTAATATTACTTATCTGTTTTTTAGTTTTGTTATTGTGTTATACATATTTACTGTCATGTTCAGAAAATCTAAGTGTATGTTCTGAGTAGTTGATGATTTGTTTTAATATTGATAAGATGTTGTTCTATGTTTTTCAAGTGAAAGCATATTATCTTTATATAAAAAGAGAGAGCCCTAATTGCTTGAATGATATCAGTGCATATGGTTCAAAACATTTGAAGTTGAAGTGGAAAGAGTCAAGCAATAATGATGATTGTGGTGTTTTCCTTTTGAAACATATGGAATCCTATTTTGGACAAGAGGAGTCTGAATGGGATATTGGAGTTTGAAATAACAATGTGAGTTTTTTTTAATCTTATTTATTATAGGCTGTTGTTATTATTTTGATAATGTTAGTAATAATGAATGTGATATTGTAGGTTGATCAGTTGAAGAATTTCAGAATTGAATACTGTTGGAAGATTCTGTCAAATTCTGGAAACAAAGAAGTTGCTGTTGTAAATGAGAAGGCCTTAAAATGGAAGAATGAACAATTAAAATAATTGTATATTCTGCAATTGTTGTAATTATATATGTTAGAACGTAAGACATATTATTTTGGAACATGAAATATATTATTTGTAACATGCACGATTTTGTTAACAGTAATGAAGTGTTTGAAACACATATTTTGAATTGGATTGGATGAATTAGTGGTTTCTTTTCTTGGATGTGATATCTCAGTTTTAAGAAGGAAGGATATAATGAGAACCAAATGACAGCAGTAAAATTGATTATGGTGATAATTATGAAGATTGGAAATGGGTACAGGTGATGAATATTGTAATTTACAGAGAATGTTGAAATGGAAGTTAGATATTTAATGGTGGAATCAGGTCTATTGAGCCAAACCTTGAATTGTGATTTTGTTCAACTGAATGTGTAGGATTTGTGAATTTCTTGAGTAGATTGTATATATCTGTTTAAAGTGGAAAGTTGTGTAGGTTAGTGGCTTGTTTAACAAAATATGTGTAATCATATGTAAATTAATCAGAATAGCATTAGAAGGTTGAAGTTAAATTTTAGTGCTATACATGTTTAGATGCAATATAAACATGTTAGATCCAGTTTGTCATCAAAATATTGTACCATATAAGAAAAAATTTATGTTTCAGCTTCTTACATTAGAAAAAAATTATTGTATGTTCCAAAAAAAGATCGTATGTTCTAAAACATGTATCATATGTTCTAAATCTTATATCATATGTTCTAAATCTTATATGATATGTTCTAATCAATATATGAGATCAGTTCTCTTTTTCTGGACAGTTTCTGCTATCATGGTTAGCAAGTTGTTTACAGACTCTGCATAACCTCTTTTTTTTCTGGTTTTCCTCAACAACTTTCTCTCTTTCACCCTTCAATCTTTTATCACTGTTTCCTTTTGGAATATGTACACCTGTACCTTTGTTCTTTGATATTTTCGGTGCTTTGACATTAATTTCTGTTGGTACACTAGTTCCAATCAATATCTCAATGTCTTGATTTTTTGAAAGAGTTTTGTTTTTCTCAGTGTCTTTTTGAGTGTTTTTAGCTTCTAAATCCATTCTGATTGCTTGAAACTTCTTCACAAGATCCTTTATATTTTCCTCACTACCTTGAGCTAAATAGACACAAACATTAATCTCTGACCATAGTTGATTCAGCCATGTTTTCTTATCAATTGTAGCAGCACATTCTTCCATAAGATTTCCTTGCAGATTTATATTTTTTTGACTTGTTGCTAATGTAGTCCATTTGTTAAGCACATACCTTTTTGGAATTTATTCAAGCATTTTTGCCTTCCAAACCCACACCATGTGTCTGCATGGTAAGCCCTGTCTCTCAAACTTCTTGCACGAACATTTTGTTTCGTCTTCAATGTTGCTGTACGTAACCTGAAAGGTTTTTGATGTCCTTTGCTCTTTGATAGTGTAAATTTCAAAAGGAGGTTGTTTATAGAATCCTTCTATTCCATAAAAAAAGATCCATTATAAACCTCTTCCTGAAACTCATAAAAGACAGTGGTTGTATAAACATCAGCTCCATGTGTTTCAATACCCATTGGTGTTTTGCATACAGGTCTTTTATGTTTGGCTTCATTGTCATTGTGAGCTTGGTTATGCCTTTGTGCATCCATTGCACTATCAAATCTCATATAAAATTCTACAAGACTTAGATGAGAATTTGTAAAAGCAGTGAAAAAGTTGTTCTCACTCTCTGACCTTGATGTAGTTCTCATAATTCCTCCTAGGAATAAGTCCCTGAAATACGCTGGAATCCACATTTTTCTGATTTCAAATATTTGACATAGCCATTCATGTTTCTCCAAATTAAACTCTGACAGGATTGCTTTCCATTTTTCATCAAATTCTGCAGGTTCTATCTCAACACTCCAAACAATTGGTTGAATCCTTTTTAAGAAATTGGTTTCTTGCATAATTGTACGACCTATTAAAAGAACGAGTTAGTATTTTCATAATATACAAATATTTTGAACATGCGAATACTATATTGGAACATACAATTTAATACCTGATCAAAACATATAGTAGAACAGTCAAGCAGTAAAAAATTTAATTGTAAACAAAGTTTTAGAATGCTTACCTAATTTATCATTCATCTTTTTCATAATGTGCTACATGCAGAATCTATGTTCTGTTTTTTTGAAAACATTTTTTATTGCAATCTTCATTGCTGGGTCTTGATCTGTTATTAAGCATGTAGGTTCATTGCTTCCCATTGCATTAAGAAACGTTTTGAAAACCCACTCAAATGATGCAATATCTTCTTTAGCAATGAAACAAGCAGCGAACGTAACACATTTTTTTTGTGGTGGTCTACTCCAGTAAAGGGGCCAAAGATCATGTTATATCTGTGGAAATAGTATAAAAAAATTTGTAAATAAGAAAACTTATTAAGAATATAGGAATAAGATTTTAGAACATGCCAATAATATATTGAAATTCATTAATAAATATTTAGAACATTGCAATAAGAAATCAGTACATATAATATAATACCTGTTTGTTTGGTATGTTGTGTCAAAAGATACTATATCACCAAATAGAGCATAATTCTTTCTACAAATTGGGTCTGCCCATAAAGCTCTACAGAGATGATCGTCTTCATCCATATCAAAGTCAAAAAAGAATGCAGACCATAGAAGTTTTTTCTTGTTGAAAATGTCAATAAACATTTGGGCATCTGACTCATAAATGTAAGCCTTTAAATCTCTGTGAAAGTTTTTGAAATCCTGCTTAGATGCACCTACATTGTTGTATCCTCCAACATTTTCTTTTATTTGTCTGTATGTTCTTACGGGTCCAACATTCATCTAAAGAAAAGACATTAAGAGATTTTATAAGGAAAGTAAATACAATTTGAAATATTGTAGATGTTATGTTCTATGTTTCACTATGAACTGTTAGAAATGTACAAGTAAAGATGTTTGTAAACATTTTAAATTTATAATATGACTCACCTTAGAATTATCAACAATCATCTTCTTGTGTAGTATTGTCAGATTTCTTCCCTGTTTTTGAAATTTCATACATCGTGGACTGTAAAGTGGGTGTGTATGTTCCTCTTTTAAACGAAAGACAATATATTTTCCATCATTGCAGTACTTTAAAACAATTTACGCTTGACATCCAACACGTGTTATTAATCTTCTTTTTGGTATGTGTCCTTCAATTTCTTCAACAATTTTTTTCTGCTTATGGCCTGCTTTATTGCACAAACAGTATTGAAAAATGACAAGATTTGAGTTTTTTCTTTTTTTAACTGTAGATTTTCTAATATTAAATCCTGCTTGAGTGGCATATGCTTTGTAAAATTCAATACCCTCATCAATAGTATTAAATTTTGTTCCTACAGTAGGTATTTTTTCTGGAGAGCAACATGGCTTCCATTCTTTTGTTCCTTCAGGAGTCTGCCCAAATTCTACTTGTTGAGTGTAGGATATAATTGCAGTAGTAGAATCATTAGGCTGCTCTTGATTTGACACTGCATTTAAGTTGAATTTTTGAACATATGTGATAATATATAGAACATATGAACAAATATTTAGAACATTAGGTACAGTTTGAAGAATGTATTGAACTATATATTTCAATATACTCAATTTTATTTTTTCAACAATTTTTAGAACTAATTATAAATAAGAAACGAATAATATGTACTATTATCTATAGAACACATGAACAATTATTTGGAACTAGCTTTTTTAGATTATGAAGAATGTTAATTGGGAATGTACCTCTTTCTATAGTTGAAGACAGAGAAATTTGATGATGATCATCATTCTCCTGTAGATCATTGTCTATTATTTCATGCAAATCCATTGTTTCCATCTGGATAGAATCTGAATTATTTCCAATTTGTTTCAGATTTAACGAATTTCTGAATAATTATAAACATAAGAAACAGAACAGAGAATAATATTCATTTATAGTTGTTGGATATTTCATTACCTGATTGATGCTATTGAGATCAATTGCTTTCAATATTTTTGTTTGAATGTAGATCGTCTTTTTAATCTGATTTGCGATTTTTGAATGACAGAGCCATGAGGAAGGAGGAACGATGATGAGGAAGGAGGCTGATCTAACTAACGAAGGAGGATGGATGATGAGGAAGATCTGAGGTTGAATTACAGAAAAATGATCTGAGGTTGAATGACAGAGCCATGAGGAACGATGATGAGGAAGGAGGCTGATCTAATTAACGAAGGAGGATGGATGATGAGGAAGATCTGAGGTTGAATTACAGAAAAATGATGAAGACCGAAGTGATGGAGGAGGTGCGATTGTTGATCGTGATTTTGCGATGATGGAAGAATGATCTGCGATTGTTGATCCTCAATTTGCAAGAGTGAAACGCTGTAGTTTTGTAATTGGGATAGATTGTTGTTTTTTTAATGTATAAAACTACGTAGTTTTGGGGTGGTTCTCACCTAAGGTGAGTTCTCACCTAGGGGAGGGTTCTCACTTGATCCCTCCCCTATATATATATATATATATATTCAAAAACTGGGCTTGTTTAAAACGATTTTAAAACGGTACCCATTGGGTCGGGCCGATTTAATCGGCCCACCCGTCGTAACAGCTGCTGCCTCGTGGCAGCAGCAAAACTCAGGGAGACGCTGCTGTAGCAGCAGTGGCGTCCCTGCTGTTGGTTGCTGCGCAAGGCAGCAACCAACTGCGATAGCCGCTCGGGGTTGCTGCCTCGCGACAGCGACCCCGAACAGCTGTTCGTATATTTATTTTTTTAAATAAATAAATATATACTAATATACATATAATTGTTTTAAAACAATTTCACAACAATTTTCAGAATATCAGAAATCAGTTTTATCTTTTAGATTTAGTAAAAACAAAAGTTTTTAATTATCTAACTATAAAACCTTTAAGTTAAGTTTAAACGATTATCAACCGAAATAATCAGGAACTATGCATAATCAGTTTTAATTATCAAGTAATCAAAACTTATTTATCTTTAGATTAATTAAACTAACCAATTAATTAATTAACCTAACAATAAATATTTATTCAGTTTGATCGAAACACTTTCATTTTCATATATGAAATAACAGATTAACATAGTCTCTGATATCAATGTAGGAAAATAGACAAGCCTAGGCATAGCGGAATAATAAAATTTTATCTATTTTATCTATTTCCCTTTTCCAAGATCTGTTAACCATTATTTCATATAAGGAGGGATAGAAGGAAATATCTTTTCTGAAGTTCTATCTACAGTTGCAAACGAAGTGCCCACAACTTCTTTTATCAAATCCGAAATCCACGAATAGTTTGTTCAACACAGAAAACAATAACCGATTAGTAATCAACCTTAATAATAAACAGTCGCAATGATTGTCTCTAACGGAATCGATACGAGATCAAAGAGAGAGTTAGAAAGAATGTAAATTAGCCGAGACGGAGACGGAACGATTCCTCTTACTCTTCTATTGTGTATGTCAAAATTCTGGGGTTAGGGAGTCTATTTATAGACTTCTCTAAACTCTAATCCCAGTTGTGTTAGATAATTAAATAATCAGAATCTCATTCGGAATAGGATTGCTAATTAGATAATTAAATAAACATCTCATTATTATCTAAATAATAACTAATTATATCTAGATAATATTATTAATCAAATTAATAATCTAATTATTGTTAGGGATAATTAATTAGAGTTTCATTCCCATTAAAATCTCTAATTAACATTATCACATAATTCATTAATTTAATTTATAACTATAATCCAATTATAACTATTAATCAAATTAATTTATCCCTAATTAATATATAAATTTCGGCCCATGTGTAGTGTTTGGCTAATTACATTTTCGTCCTCTGGTTCCAAGTCCCATATGCGACCCATTAGGTCCTTTATTGCTACTAGCCGTATATATCCTTTGAAATTAAATCGTCACGATTATTTCAATACATATATAACGGAATACCATCGCGAGCTATTACTAGCAGAACTTATGATATTCCCCCAGAGCAATTAAGAAGTCAGGTTGATAACTGACGTTAACCTTTCTGCATTAGGTACAGTATAATACGATCCTTCATCAACTATATCCTGTTGGTCAATTCCTTATAACCATGGAACGTGTCAAGGTTACTGACGCGGCCTCACATGAATGAGGCCGATCTTAGGGATAAGTGTACCCCGTCGTTATCAAGTAATAAATCTGGAAAGTCCAGGTATCGAATCCACAGGACTTATTTACCACAAGTATCGAATTACTTGGTCTCAGGTGTTATCTAGGCTTTGTGGGTTTTGAGTTTGTTTTCTTAAGTTAATCTACTCCTAGGTTGAATTACGCTACTCCTAGCTAAATTATACTAGTTCTAACTAAGTTATTCTACGCCTAATTAAGTTAAACTACTCCTAATTGATCTTTCACTAATGTAATTACCCGAAGGAACATGGTATGAATGATAATAATGAAGTTAGGTTATTAGGTCTATTGATTAAAAAAACCTAATCTAAGTCATTTGTATTCAAGGCGATTAACCCTACTTACCCTCCTGAAGTTCCTAGTGCGTGATTCCCTTGTAAGGCCGAAACTAGGTCTAAGGCTCGGCAATTTGGGCTTAATCAACTAAGAGGTCATCAATCTCCTAGGCTCTGACTAGGTCAGATTCAGCTCACAATATGTGCCTACTCGATTTTGGGGCTTTTGAATGAGTTAAACCAATTGAATAAAGCATAAGACAAAGATTAAACAATTAAGCATAGAACAAAATAAGAGCTAAAATATTATTAACGATGAAGGATAATGTCACATGATACAATTAGCCTAGGATTCATAGACTGTATCAAAGAGTACAAACAAGGAAAGGTAAAAGGAGATACGAAAACCCCTTTCAAGGAACCTGTCTACTCTGCAATCGGCTTCCTAGGTCTTAAGGACGGACCTTGAATATTCCTCGAGAACAGCTTTGAAGGAGCTTCAATGGAGGTCGAAGAAGATGGAGGAGATGGAGAGGAAATTCAAGGGGAAAGCTAAAGTAATTTACAAATAATGAAAGATGCCTTATTACATTGGAAAAATCCTATTTATAGGCGTGGCTCGGGCCCTTTTGATGACCTATTTCGTGTCCTTATGCAGGTAGGAAGTCGTGGGGCCGATCGTGAAGTCGTGGGGGCGGAATTGGTCTTTTTGACCAATTCCCGCAGGTCTGCTCGGCGAGCAGGCTCCCTGCTCGGCGAGCAGGCCTCCAGAGGGCCTGCTCGGTGAGCGGGCGTGGCCTGCTCGCCCGAGCAGGCCCCTGAGGCCCTGCTCGGCGAGCTGGCCTACGAAGGCCAGCTCGCCGCGAGCTGGCCTAAAATAGGCCAGTTCGTCGAGCAGTCTTGCCCGATACGCCCCCGCGCGGTTGCCAAATGCCAACAATGTGTTTTTCGCCCGAACTTATCCCTGCGTATGCACAAAAACTCCAGATAACATTAGTCCAAAGGCTAAATTGACCTGTCAATCGCTTATTTTGAGCAAACACTTCGTTTGGTGCGACTTTTGACGGATTAATTAGCTTCAAAAGATAACGGAATTATAATATGCATGCCATTTTGGCCGTATTTGCCTAAATTGATCATAAAACGAGCCTAAACAACGAAAAGTAAATAAAACATTTCCAATTTCTAACTAACTCACACAAAAGCATTTAAATGCGAGAATTGCTCGCTTATTAACTAAATAACGCTAAAACCCGTCCTAAAACCGTACCCAAAGATAGGGGTTTTTGACCCCTATCAAACCTCCTCGCACTTAAAACTTTACTTGTCCCCAAGTAAACTAAAAAAAACTAAACCCGCAATCACAAGCAAGCTAGAAAACCTCTCGGTTTGACTAGGTGCTTGACACAATTTCGAGCATCTGTAATTACATGCATTCGGAAATACAAAGTAGAGACACGATATCCAAAAGCCGCATTTCAATTATCATAGGTCATATGTTTTAAGAAAAAGGACACATGTTCAATTAAACGAGCTTGAGGGGATCGCTAAGTAAAACACCTCACCATAGGTAGTTCACTCATTTCACACAATTTTGGTGGCTAAAGTGTTTACTCTCGGCTTATGTTCTTGCTTAGGATTACGTTGATTTTGCACGTTCATCCGAGTTCCTCTACTATGCTATATGACTCCGATGATATAAAAAACAGCCTCGAATTGGGGTTGTAATGTGGTTAGAGGGTTAAAGGTACAACAAGGGTTAATAGTTCTAGCGCTAGAAAAACAAAGTTAAAATGGCTTTAGCGAGTATGAAGTGACTGAGCTTTTTATTTATTCACTATTCTCTTTTTAGAACGTTTTCTTGAGACGTTTTTTATTTTAAGAACTGGGGAATAAAGTTCTCCCCTTTTTGTTCGTCTCTTTTCTTTTCTTTTCTTTTTCTGTTTTTCTGTTTTTCTTTTTTTTTCTTTTTTTTCTTTTTTTTCTTTTTGGGATAGTGATGCTCATTCACTTCTTAGCCTTTTGGCTTGCTACTATAATGCCATAAACAAAGAAAAAGCGCTAGAAGAAAACAAAGGCTCAATTTGAACTTTGCAAAAACTTGGGTTAGGTAACAAACTAAGTGATAGTTTGCAAAAATAAGGGTTAGAACGAAAGAAAAATTCTACAAACTACAAAAATACAGGCTCAAATGGGCTTCCTAGAGTGGTTGAAAAAGAGAAAATAAGGTAAAGAAAAGGGTTAATTCTAATGAGGCTGATTCATCGTTTATCATCTCAAATCATTGCATGTAGGTTCAATACAGTATTAGGTGCAAAATCTGTAATCTTTCCACAAGTCAAAGCATTCACACAAAAATGTCAAGAAAAAGAGCTTTTTGATGTTCGCTCTTAGGCTCAAATTCAACTCACAATTCTTTGGGTTTCAATTTTGTATTTAGTAGTTCTCCCCAAACTCAAGTTTAACATCACATGCCTTCAATTCTTAAGTTATCTACCTAAGTAGTGATTTTAGCATTTCTTCAAAAGTAGGGTCTAAATGCAAACTTTAGCTCATGCTTTTATAGATACAAGGATTGTGTCCTACACCTAAACTAGTTGTCATGCAATCTTAGATTCGGTTCTCAGCCCTCAAGGATAAATAACGAAGTTTAGATTCGAAGGAGGTTCACGGTTTTAGGTCCTAAACATGCAAAACATAAATAAAACCCGAAAAACGCAAAACTAAACTAGACACGACGCAACAAAAATTTAAAAATTATACAATTTTTGTAAGTTTGTCTACCCCTCCTCCTCACACTAAAAATATGCAATAAGTTCCAACATTGCATCACAAATCATAAAGAACAAGTGTAAAAAGTTAGGGTGGAGAAGACAACTTACTGATTGGCCGGAGGGTAAGTGATTGTCTGTAGGCGCAGAACTTGTACGTCCGAATCATCTTTGCCAAGATAAATCTTAAGACGGTGCCCGTTTACTTTCTGGGTGATCCCATTCTTCCCCTCGATTTCGACCATTCCGGAGGGGTGCGCGTTGGTGACTGAGAATGGCCCGTACCATCTACTTTTGAGTTTGCCAGGGAAGAATCTCAATCGGGAGTTGTATAAAAGTACTTGATCGCCTATTTGAAAGGTTTTCTTTTGTACTTTCCTATCATGCACCATTTTGGTCCGTTCTTTGTACAGCTTGGCGTTCTCGTAGGAATTGTACCGGAGCTCATCCAGTTTGTGCAGCTGAGTTAACCGTAGTTCACCTGAAAGCTTAGGGTCAAAATTTAGATATTTCAATGCCCAGTATGCCTTATGTTCTAATTCAACAGGTAGGTGACAAGATTTACCGAAAACTAAACGATAGGGGGACATTCCTATGGGAGTCTTAAAAGCTGTCTGGTATGCCCAAAGGGCATCATCCAGCTTTAGGCTCCAGTCTTTTCTAGCATTCCCTACTGTTTTCTCAAGAATACGTTTTAGCTCTCTATTTGACACTTCTACCTGACAGCTCATCTGAGGGTGGTAGGGTGTTGCAACCCTATGAGCTATGCCATACTTTTGGAGCAACGTGTCAAATTGTCTATTGCAGAAGTGGGACCCCCCATCACTGATAATGGTCCGGGGGGTGCCGAATCTGGTAAAAATATTCTTTTTCAAAAATCTCATCACCATTCGAGCATCATTTGTGGGTAGAGCTTCTGCTTCTACCCATTTGGAAACATAGTCAACCGCCACAAGAATGTATTGGTTGTTGTGGGACATGGGGAAGGGTCCCATGAAATCTATGCCCCAAACATCAAATAGCTCACACACAAGTATGCCCTGTTGAAGCATCTCATTCCTCCTAGAGATATTCCCTACTCTCTGACATGCATCACAATATTTAATATAGTTATTAACATCTTTATGCATTTGTGGCCACCAAAACCCACTTTGGAGGATTTTTGCCACTGTCCTATCTGGCCCGAAGTGGCCACCTGGTTCCCTAGAATGACACATATTAATCACTGAATCTACCTCCTCTTCAGGTATACATCTCCTAATTATGCCATCAGTGCAGAATCGAAACAGATATGGTTCTTCCCAAAAATATTGTTTGTTCTGAAACATAAACTTACGTTTTTTGCTTGCATCTAAATCAGGGGGAAGAATGTTACCGACTTTGTAGTTCGCGATATCTGCAAACCAGGGGAGAGATCGTACCGAATACAATGTTTCGTCCGGGAATACCTCCTTGATTGCCTCATGTTCTAAGGCTTGTTGATCTGACTCTAACCTGGATAGGTGGTCTGCTATTACGTTTTCCACCCCTTTCTTGTCTCTGATCTCGATGTCAAACTCTTGGAGTAGTAAGATCCAACGAATCAGCCTAGGTTTTGCATCTTGCTTGCTCATCAAATATCTTAGAGCTGCATGGTCAGTAAAAACAATTACCTTAGATAGCACTAAATAAGATCTAAATTTGTCAAAGGTAAAAACTACGGCTAGCAATTCCTTTTCAGTTATTGAATAATTCTGCTGTGCATCATTCAAGGTTTTGCTAGCATAGAAGATTGGGCGAAAAAGTTTATCCACCCTCTGCCCAAGACATGCTCCTACAGCCAGATCACTGGCATCGCACATTAACTCAAAGGGAAGGGACCAATCCAGGCTTACCATAATAGGTGCTTCGATTAATTTCTTTTTCAGTAATTTAAATGCAGACATACATTCTTCATTGAAATTAAAATCAGCATCTTTCAGTAATAATTGAGTGAGGGGTTTAGTGATTTTTGAAAAGTCTTTTATGAACCGTCTATAAAACCCCGCATGTCCTAAAAAGCTCCTAACCAATTTTACACTGGTAGGAGGTGGCAGTTTTTCAATCACCTCAATTTTTGCCGGATCGACCTCGATCCCCTTTCCCGACACCTTATGTCCTAACACTATGCAGTTTTGGACCATAAACTGGCACTTTTCCCAATTGAGTGCCAAGTTTTTATCTTCACAACGTTCTAAGACTCGGCCCAAGTTTTCAAGACATTGGTCGAAAGTAGGTCCTACAACATTAAATCATCCATGAAAATTTCTAGGAACTCTTCGACCATGTCAGAAAACATAGCCATCATACAGCGTTGGAACGTGGCAGGGGCATTACATAATCCGAAAGGCATCCGCCTATATGCGAAAGTTCCATAGGGACAAGTGAATGTGGTTTTCTCTTGGTCCAAAGGGTCCACAGGAATTTGCATATAACCGGATAGCCCATCTAAAGTACAGAAAAATTCGTGCCCTGCCAACCGTTCCAACATTTGATCAATAAATGGTAAAGGAAAGTGGTCTTTACGGGTGGCCTCGTTCAATTTCCTATAATCTATGCATACACGCCAACCCGTAACCTTTCTAGTTGGGATTAATTCCCCCTTTTCATTTTCCATTACCGTTGTTCCCCTTTTTTTGGGCACGCATTGAACCGGGCTTACCCATTGGCTATCATAAATTGGAAAGATGATACCTGCGTCGAGGAGTTTTATAACCTCGGCTTTTACCACCTCTTTCATATTAGGGTTGAGTCGTCGTTGAGGTTGGGCAGATGGCTTAATCTCTTCCTCAAGGAAAATTCAGTGCGTGCAGATTTTAGGGTCGATGCCTTTGATGTCGTGGATTGACCATCCAAAGGCCCCTTTATGCTGCTTCAGCACCTCCACCAATTTTTCTTCCTGTTCAACTGTCAACAAAGAAGAAACAATAACGGGTAAATCTGTGGGAGGTTGAAGAAAAACATATTTCAGATTGTTGGGCAAGGGCTTAAGCTCCAATTCTGGAGGCTCCTCTAGCGATGTTTTGGGTTTAGGTTTGATCTCACGATCAAGGTCCTCTTTTCGACCCTTGACCCAATAACATTTTTCAGGTGGGAGGTCTTCAAATGGTTCATTCGAGGTTTCACATTCCTCACCACCTAGACCGAGTTCTAAAGAGGTATTTCTTATGTTAAGGTCAACTTCCTCAATGCATTCGTCTATTAGTGCATCCACAAAATTACAACTTTTGGAATGCTCTTGAGGAAATTTCATAGACTCGTAAACGTTAAATGTTACCTCTTCGTCCTGCACCCTTAGGACCAATTTACCTCCATGGACGTCTATCAATGTCCTACCGGTTGTAAGGAATGGTCTTCCAAGAAGAATGGGCACGGAGTCATCTTCTTCCATGTCGAGGACCACAAAATCGACCGGGAAGATCAGTTTGTCCACCTTCACCAATACATCTTCAACTATGCCTCTAGGTCGTGCGATTGACCTGTCCGCTAGCTGCAGTGTCATGTTTGTTGGTTTAGGCTCTCCGAGTCCCAATTTCCTGAAAATTGATAAAGGCATAAGATTAATACTTGCTCCTAAATCACATAATGCCCTATCTATGTGCATGTTGCCTATCCTACATGGGATGGTAAAGCTCCCTTGATCTTTAAGCTTGGGGGGCAATTTATGAGTGATTATGGCCGAGCATTGTTTTGTTAAAGCCACTATCTCATTTTCCCTAAACTTTTTCTTTTTCGACAACATGTCTTTGACAAATTTTGCATAGTTCGGCATTTCCTCTAGTGCTTCCATTAATGGAATATTGATTTCTAATCTACTAAGGATTTTCGAAAACCGAGCAAATTTCTTATCTAAGTTGGCCTTTTTCTGTTTCTGAGGGAATGGCAGTTTTGGTACATAAGGCCTAACTACTTTTTCTACAGCTACTTCAGGAGCTGGAGTTTCAGATATGGGACCGGGGTTGCTTACCACTTTCGGTTCCCTACTTACCTGCGGTGATGGTTGTGTTTGCGATTGAGGTGCCATGAGTGTGTCCACTTCCTTGCCGCTCCTTAGGGCGATGGCTTGAACCGCTTCCTCTTGTAAGAGGAAAGCCTCTTGGAATTCCCTTTCCTCCTGTCTGATTGCGGCGAGTTGGTTGCTCAGGGTCCTACATGCCTCCTCGTTGGCTGCTAGTCGGACGGATATCTCTCTTAAGAGGGTCATTATTCCTTCTGAACACTCTGTTTGCCTGCCATAGAAATCAAAATTAGAAGGGGGACATGGAAGGGTATCCATGGGTGCCATGTAGGGCGCCGGTGGATATCGTGTATGCTCTTGATCGTAAAAGTTGTAAGTTGGGGGTTCAGAATTATACCTTTGACGAATACCCAAGTAACTTACATTCTCACCTCTAGGTACGTAGTAGTTGACGTGGCATAACTCACCGGGGTGATTCTGGCCACATCTTACGTAAAACGGTGTCCTTGTTTGGCTATCACGGCTGTACGAAGCCATAAGGAAATCCATTTTCGTGTTGAGATCGTTTATGGACGGTTTTGGAGCTCTGTTGTCCATAATTGCTGGAAGAATGATTTTTATAAGTACAAGTAATGTTACAGAAATGAAGTAATATATCAACAAGTATTTGTATATGCAAGTGTGAATATAAACAAGTATAAATGATATAAACAAAGGATATTTACAATGAATGCCTAAACTAACAAATCGACCTTTGGTTCGATATTGCAGAAGAAATAAATCCCCGGCAACGGCGCCAAAAACTTGACGCGGCCTCACGTGAATGAGGCCGATCTTAGGGATAAGTGTACCCCGTCGTTATCAAGTAATAAATCTGGAAAGTCCAGGTATCGAATCCACATGACTTATTTACCACAAGTATCGAATTACTTGGTCTCAGGTGTTATCTAGGCTTTGTGGGTTTTGAGTTTGTTTTCTTAAGTTAATCTACTCCTAGGTTGAATTACGCTACTCCTAGCTAAATTATACTAGTTCTAACTAAGTTATTCTACGCCTAATTAAGTTAAACTACTCCTAATTGATCTTTCACTAATGCAATTACCCGAAGGAACATGGTATGAACGATAATAATGAAGTTAGGTTATTAGGTCTATTGATTAAAAAACCTAATCTAAGTCACTTGTATTCAAGGCGATTAACCCTACTTACCCTCCTGAAGTTCCTAGTGCGTGATTCCCTTGTAAGGCCGAAACTAGGTCTAAGGCTCAGCAATTTGGGCTTAATCAACTAAGAGGTCGTCAATCTCCTAGGCTCTGACTAGGTCAGATTCAGCTCACAATATGTGCCTACTCGATTTTGGGGCTTTTGAATGAGTTAAACCAATTGAATAAAGCGTAAGATAAAGATTAAACAATTAAGCATAGAACAGAATAAGAGCTAAAATATTATTAAAGATGAAGGATAATGTCACAGGATACAATTAGCCTAGGATTCATAGACTGTATCAAAGAGTACAAACAAGGAAAGGTAAAAGGAGATACGAAAACCCCTTTCAAGGAACCTGTCTACTCTGCAATCGGCTTCCTAGGTCTTAAGGAGGGACCTTGAATATTCCTCGAGAATAGCTTTGAAGGAGCTTCAATGGAGGTCGAAGAAGATGGAGGAGATGGAGAGGAAATTCAAGGGGATGCTAAAGTAATTTACAAATAATGAAAGATGCCTTATTACATTGGAAAAATCCTATTTATAGGCATGGCTCGGGCCCTTTTGATGACCTATTTCATGTCCTTATGCAGGTAGGAAGTCGTGGGGCCGATCGTGAAGTCATGGGGGCGGAATTGGTCTTTTTGACCAATTCCCGCAGGTCTGCTCGGCGAGCAGGCACTGCTCGTCGCGAGCAGGCTCCCTGCTCGGCGAGCAGGCCCCTGAGGCCCTGCTCGGTGAGCAGGCACAGCCTGCTCGGCGAGCTGGCCTACGAAGGCCAGCTCGCCGTGAGCTGGCCGCGCCAGCTCGCCCGAGCAGGCCCCTGAGGGCCTGCTCGACGAGTTGGCCTAAAATAGGCCAGTTCGTCGAGCAGTCTTGCCCGATACGCCCCCGCGCGGTTGCCAAATGCCAACAATGTGTTTTTCGCCCGAACTTATCCCTGCGCATGCACAAAAACTCCAGATAACATTAGTCCAAAGGCTAAATTGACCCGCCAATCGCTTATTTTGAGCAAACGCTTCATTTGGTGCGACTTTTGACGGATCAATTAGCTTCAAAAGATAATGGAATTATAATATGCATACCATTTTGGCCGTATTTGCCTAAATTGATCATAAAACGAGCCTAAACAACGAAAAGTAAATAAAACATTTCCAATTTCTAACTAACTCACACAAAAGCATTTAAATGCGAGAATTGCTCGCTTATTAACTAAATAATGCGAGAATTGTTCCCATTGTTGGGCTCGCTTATTAGCTGACTATGTCAATAATGAAGGAAACTGGATTTGGTTAGAGATAGAGGAGCTATTGCCAACAGAAATATGCCTCACGCTAGCAGCCCATAAAGTTGATATTACAAACACTTACCCTGATGAATTGATTTGGCATGGGACATCGAACGGAAGCTTCTCAACCAAGTCTGCATATTCAATTGTCACAGCGAAAGAAGATGAAAGGGATTGGAAATGGCATTTCATATGGAAGTTGAAAATCCCCAACAGGATCAGAATGTTCCTTTGGCTACTTACACGTGGAAAACTTCTTACCCAGGTAGAGAGATGTAGAAGATACCTAACTGATAATGCCACATGCTACCGCTGCAAACAAGATATGGAGACCAACATCCATCTATTTCGGGACTGCCCTGTAACCAAAACCTTCTGGCAGAAATTCCAAGTGGCAATAAGTGACCAAAATTTTTTCACCACTAGTTGGGATAGATGGCTAGTATCTAATCTGAAAAATGACAAGGAGAGAAACAATGGGAACAACAGGTGGAACACTACTTTCTCGGTCAGTTTGTGGGCTTTATGGAAAGAAAGAAATGAATTCATCTTTGGAAATGTGGCAAATAGTGCAGAACATCAGCTAAAATAGGTCCAAAACTATACTGCGATGTATTGCCAAGCGGATCTAGAGAATGACTTGTTAAAGGTCCGAAATACTGAAGAGATTTTGGTAAACTGGCACAAACCAAACTTTCCTTGGGTGAAATTGAATACGGATGGCTCCTGCAGTGCAACTACAAACTCAATTGGAGCGGGTGGACTCGTGAGAGACTGGAATGGCTCTTGGATCATTGGGTTCATCCAAAACATAGGCATTGGAGAAAGCTTTGTTGCTGAACTGTGGGGGATTTACAGTGGCCTGAAACTAACTATCTCCCAAGGGTACATGCAAATCATTGTGGAATCGGATTCATGGGAGATTATCCAAATGTTGAACGAAAGAGTTCAGAATCTCCAGATTCATCCCCAACGCATTCTAATCCAGGAAATCTTGTCTTTCCAGAACACTGCACAAATCCTGTTTAGACATACATACAAAGAAGGCAACAAATGCGCAGATTGGCTTGTAAATCTGTCTCATGAGGCTTCCGTTGGAGTAAGCTGTCTGAACGACCCACCGGACGATATTCAAAAACTCGTATGGTTAGATTTTATGGGTATTGGGGAGTATAGAATTGTTTCTGCTCCCATAGTTTAATTTTTTTTTCTGCAGGTTCTAACTGATGTGTCTTAGTTCCTACACTTTCTCTTCTATTTTTTTTCTTTCTTTTTGCTGTTGTTTTGTCATCCTTCAGATAAAAAAAATAAAACACAGATATTTTGTTCTTTATTCTCAACCAATTGTATATCAGTTCGCTTTAAAAAAAATTATATTTTGTGTGATTTAATAGAATTGAAGATTAATATTTATAAATTTGGTAAAAAAATTTGAATTTATTTTTTCCTAATAGTATAATAAACAATATATTTTATAAATTTTTTAAAATTTTCACGTCTAATCATATGTTTATGATTAGTTATTAATGAGTGATAAAATAATTCATAAGTGATAAAATGACTCATAGGTGAAGTGTAGATGACAAGATTCATGATCGAGGACAGTTTGATGAATTATTTTTCAAATTGACCTAACTTAATAACGTTAGAGGTAAAATTGCTCTTAGATGTCAACATTAAAAGTAAAATTGCATTATTTTAGATATTAAGAGTAAAATTGCTTCTGCTTGTAAACATTAAGGGTATTTTTGCATCTTATCCCGAAATAATGACAAACGAAAAGAATATCTATTGTATTTGTGATGATTAGGTGACAAATAATACTAGTTGTAAACTTTATTTGAAAAAATAAATATTTGTTTTGAAAATGTTTTTTTAACAGAGAAAAATGACTTTCTTAAAAAAACGGAGAAACAAAATTATTATGGAACGGCTTGCTTATGCGAGCAGCCTCATTCGTTACGTGAGGAACAAAAGAAATTTTAAAATTAGACTTTAGACAAAGAATGTACTTGCAATCTTGAATAAAAAATACCAAAATCAGTCGACGTGGATAAGATCCCTTCCACTGCCAATTTTGCATTTGTTTCGAATTCAACATGACTAAAATTCTCAAAGGCCAATGATGGGTGTCGAATCCACCAAAGATAAATATAATTTTACTTGACCGAAATATGGATTTGTAAAAAGGGTAAGCAAAGGTCGAACCTAAGGGAATATTACTGACTCAAAACAATAATGACTTGATAAATAAACAAAGTAAATAAATAGGGGGTTTTGATTTGTGAGATTTAACCAATTGTGAAGAGAATTTCAAATAAAATAAAATCAGCAAGAGTAAATATGATTTTGTAAACAATGTTTGGAGAAATCCGATCAAGGGGGTTCGCATGTAGGTAATTTACTCAATCGATCACAGACAGATAAAATAGACTCTTATACACATACCTGATCGATTTGGAGTATTCTTCCTTAATGTTAAACTGGTCAAGCACGCGCGAATAACCAGTTCCTAATCAATAAATAATCCTGCCTCAGCGGTCAAGATTTAATCTATTGACAACCTGATGAATTAGAAAAACCCGACCTTAGCCAACTGACACTCAGCGTCGACGATTTAGAAACTAAATTACTTGTTCATTCGACTCAAATAAACCTAATTACTTTTGTATTAATGTCACATAAAAGACAATCTCAGGTTGTCAAATCTGAATCTATTCTTTCAAATACAAAACTAACTTAATTTATATTATCGATTGCTACCATGATTGGTTCATTTCGGTAAAACTCTAACTTTACCAATTCAGCCGTATGACAATCCAATTCAAAGAACGACCTGCAGTTATCATTCGAAGATTGAATAATCAATCGAGAATAAATCCCTAAATGCAATGAACAAATAAATGGTAAGATTAATAAGAATAATTAAAGCACAACAGTCTCACGATAATGAAGAAAAACCTCCTTTGAATTAACCCTTAACCGAATATAGAAGTTTAGCTACGAATAGCCATGGAAGAACACATGTTTTGATTCAAAAAGAGAACAAAATGATACTAAAAAATAAAACCTAAAAAGAAACTATTTTAAGAACGTAAATCAGGCCTTTTGTAGAGAAAAGCCTCTCCTAAAAATTAGCTGACAAAAAGATAGTTTTTCCTAATCACAAATCTTTTCTAATCTGTCATATCTCCTAATTTCGTGCATGCTTAGTCATTCCCAACTGTCCAGGTTCATTCTTGATAGAATACGGGAGAGTCCTGATCAATTTTGGAGTCTGCGATTCCCGAAATCCTTAGTCTTGGGCAAGACTAACTCCATTTTCGTTTCAGCTCCTCTGAATCAGCTCCAAATTCCTTTTTAGTCCAAATTTGTTTCAAGTTAAGTCCAATTCCGCTCCTTTTAATCATTTGAGTCCTGTGGAGGCAAATCATACTAAAACAAGCAATAACATCCAAAATAACACCAAATTAATTAAATAACCTAGCACTAAAGTGGACATTTGAACGTTGAATTGGACACTTATCAGCCAACCAAACCATACTAGTACGTATCGCAAGAGTTTCAATTATTGTTGGGTCTTTTAATCTGTGGTTCAGGCTGCTGCTACAGAATAAAAAAAAGACCCAATTTCATCTCTTTATTCTCAACCAATTGTATATCAGTTCGCTTTAAAAAAAAGATTTCATATTTTGTGTGATCTAATAGAATTGGAGATTAAATTTATAAATTTGGTGAATTTTTTTGAATTTTTTTTGTCCTAATTGTACAATAGACAATATATTTTATATATTTTTTTAAAAAATTCCATGTCTAATCATATGTTTATGATTAGTTATTAATGTGTGATAAAATGACTCATATATGAAGTGTAGATGACAAGATTCATGATCGAGAAGACAGTTTGATGAATTATTTCTCAAATTGACCCAACTTGATAACGTGAGAGGTAAAATTTCTCTTAGATGCCAACATTAATGGTAAAATTGCATCATTTTAGACATTAAGAGTAAAGTTACTTCTGACTGTAAAGGTTAGAAGTATTTTTGCATCTTATCCAGAAATAATGAGAAACGAAAAGAATATCTACTATATTTGTGATGATTAGATGATAAATAATACTAGTAGTAAATTTTATTTGAAAAATAAATATTTGTTTTGATAATGTTTTTTTTAACAGAGAAAAAGGACTTTCTTCAAAAAAAAAATAGAGAAAAAGGATTATCATTAAAATGAGGCATGATTAAACATTAGCATTGGAACGAGCTTGCCTAGCAATTAAGGGAGCAGTCTCATTTGCTACGCGAGGAACAAAAGAAATTTTAAACTTGGAGTTTAGACAAAGAATGTACTTGCAATCCTGAATCAAAATACCAAACTCAGACAAATCAGTCGATATGGATAAAATCCCTTCCATTATCAATTTCGCATCTGTTTCGAATTCAACATGACTAACATTTTGAAAGGCCAACCAAACCATACTAGTACGTACCGTAAGAGCTTCAATTATCGTTGGGTCTTTTAATCTGTGGTTCAGGCTGTTGCTACAGAATAAAAAAAAGACCTAATTTCATCTCTTACCACTGCTTTTATGCCGCTTTGCTCCTCTGCTGCATAAATCGATGCGTTAGTGTTGCATTTTAAAAACCCCAGGGTAGGTGGCTGCCAAAGTGGAACAACTGTTCGTATGCACCCTAATTTGATAGAGCCATATTTGAATGCCTACCTTGATAAGTGGTTGCAGCAATGTCAGTCGAATTGCCCTCTTTATCGGAGTAAGGTGTTGCCGGAGAAAGAAATGTTTAGAGAGAGAAAGGAAATATATTAAAGAGAGATGTGAGAGAAGAAAGAGAGAGTGAGTTTGATTTTTTGTTTTTGTTTTGAGGTTTGTTAGTGACAATCAGATAACTTTTTTTAGTGGGTGATAATTAGATAACAAATGGGTTAATTTATAACATAAATAAATATAAGGACAAAAATAATTCTTGGTCCTTTGACTTTTGACTTTTTTAAGAGTGATTAGTCAGTTTGGACTGTGTTTGCTAACAGAACATAACATATGGTACCTGCTTGCAAATTTTTGAACCATATAGTTTATTATTGAAAATGAGTGTAACCACAATGTTTATCTTTATACTTTTTCCTTTATTTATTTCTAATGTTTATGAAGAACACTATTTAAGTTGGAGAAAATTATAAAATTGGGTCAAATGGGAGGCCTATTTACATATTTAGACCAATTACCCATTACCTATCTAGACTTTTTTTTGTGACTTTTCCAAAATACCCTTCATATATATAACACTTAGAAATTTCTTACTATTTCTTCTTTCTCTCATCTGTCTGACTTCGCATTTTTTGCAATTTGCGAAGCCTGCGAAGATAATACTACTTAAGAACATGATTTTCACTTTGCATTTTTCGCAATTTATGAAGCCTGCGAATGTAATACTACCATGAAATTTACTTCACATTTTTCGCAATATACAAAGCCTGTGAAGGTAATACTAATTCACATAATGACTTTTACTTTGCAGTTTTTGCAATATGCGAAGTAAAAGTCATGTTCTTATAAGCAGTATTATCTTCTTAGGTTTCGCAAATTGCAAAAAAAATGCAAAGTGGTATATAACATTCAAATTTTAACAACAAGAGTGCAATCATAACATTATCAAAATTTACAACAAGATTGCAACAATAATTCTAACATTAAAATCATAAAATTATCAAAATTTATAACAAGATTGCAATAATAATTCGAACCCTAAACCCTAAACCCTAAACCCCAAGATTTACAGAAGCAAGAAAAATCGGCGGCGTCACACAGAATCAATGGCCTTTTGGAATGATAATAGTGATTTTTCTTTTCTTTCACTACATCCCAGAACACCGTCTACTGTGATTGATGCTTTTTTATTCAAACTAAAGGGATACTTGAATTTGATATTTTGTATTCAACCACCTTCACAAAAATTAAGTCATGTTAGCGAAACTGTGAAGCATGCGAAGAGAAATTTAACAAAAAAGGACGGTTTTGCTTCGCAAAAAGAGAAAATGTAATGTCTGCGAAGAGAAAATTAACCCAAAAGAAGGACGATTTTGATTCGCAGAAAGCAATTATGCGAAAAGAAAAAAATCATGCTAAAAATGATGATTTTTCTTCGCAGAGTTCGCATAATCGCTTTTTGCAAATCAAAATCGTCATTTTCAGCCTGTTTTTTCTTCGCAAACTTCGAGAAATTTTTTGCGAAACCATTTTCTAGAAAAAAATGAAGATGAAACATTAGATACTTACAATATTTCCGCTTTTTACCATTGAAATCGACAATAACCATATGATAAACGTAGAAAAACACACAGAATAACGTCGAATAATGATTCCTTCGATTCGCACAAGAAGAAAGAAACCAAGAGAGAGAGAAAACAGGAAGATGAAGAACCATGATTTAATTTTCTAGAAACAGGAAGATAAAGAATCAAGAGAGAAAGAGAGAAAGAAGAGACATACATGATGATGAAGAAAATGGAAGTGATCCCGCAAAATATAACGAAAGGGGGAAGATGAACCGATACACACGAAGGGGGAGATGGAAGGTTGAAACCGATAGAAAAGAAGGGGGAAGATGAAAAATTTGGGGTATTTTGGAAAAATCACAAATATATAGTCTAGATATGTAGTAGATTGAATAATTGGTCTAAATATGTAAATGGATCTCCCATTTGACCAAATTTTATAATTTTTCCTTTAAGTTATTGAGTAAGTTAAAATTCACTTATTTTTATTTAACTTAAGAATTTATGTTAAATATATTATAACTAATAATTTTATATTCAATACTTATTTTTAGTATTTATTAAATAGTTACATCATTTAAAACTTTTATGTAATATCCCAAAAATTAGGCCATATAATTAATTAGGAATAAATGTAATAACCTAAAAATAATGGTTATATAATTAATTATGATTATAATTAATTAGAATTTTCATTAAAGTTTTTACTAGAAATAAATGTAATAATTAATATGTGTGTTGAGAGATAGAAAATTTTACATTCTTTTCTTGTGCTGCCACCTTTTAGAGATTGCAAATAAAAGTTCGGTTTTTTGAGATTCCTATAATTTATTGGAAGAAAAAAGTTTCCTTCATGCGGTAGTGAAAGTCTAGACAATTACTTAGTATTTCGTTGTGAGTGCTTAGATTTTCAAGTAAGTGATAGTTGATATGTATTTGCTTAATTGTTGATATGTTGTATATTTGTTTTTTGTAATTAATTATCTATAATGGATATATTAGACTTTTGAAATTGAGTGGACTGTGATATGTGTTGTGTAAATTGTCTCTTTAGATTTTATGTGCTACTAGTTTGAGTTGAGATATGAATTATGAGTATTATGGACATGTGTAACGATATGATGTTTGATTATATGTTATTGGTTGTACTGGGAGATGAACATGGAAATAATGGTAAATTAATGACTTGTCTTGGTGGAGTAATCTTCAATGGTTCTTTCATGTACATATTGTTATATGTGGATGATTTGAGATTTTTTTTGCTAGACGCTTGTCCTTGAGCGCTAGTGCCGCACTACAAGAAAATCAAGAGTTAATGACGGATTTTAAGGACTAAATGATTTAATTAAAGGCTAAAACTAGTCATTAACCATATCATTGGTCAGTAATCTAGTAAACACGTGGGTCCAACTTTAATACTCACTAAATACAACAATTTGAGTCCCTATATGTATTCAATTAAAATTAAAAAGAAAAAACAAATTATTTATTAATTTTAACTCTTAAAAAGTAAAAACCCCGATCCCCTCTTTTATTCTTACTCCTTCGATTCTTCCTCTATCTAACCCTAACGGGGCGTTTGGTATTCTATTGGGATAGTGATAGGGATACGAGTTGGGATAGGGATAAGGATAAATGGTTGGGATAAGGATAAAAATATGATAGTCGAGAATTATTATTCAATGTTTGGTACGTGGGATAGATATGGGGATAAAATAATATATTTTACTATTTTAACCTTATTTAAACTACATAACATTAATTTGAGGGATAAGATGGACTTTTCCATCCTATTAAAATCGCAGGAGCTTATCCCACCTCCTTATACCACCTCCCTAGGAGGGTATAAGATTTGAGGGATAAGAAGCTTATCCCTCATCCGTCTCACTCTTCTATCTCGCAAACAAACATATGACAACTTATCTCGTGTTTTTTATCCCTATCCCACCTCCTATATCCCTTCTAACAAACACCTCGTAATTCCCTAGAGAGAGAAAGCTTGCTGCAGCCACCGGAGACTCTGCCTGGTGAAACGACGCAGAGGAGGACAAGAGATCAGTTAGGGTTTCCTCCGATGGGCCTAAGGGGTCGGTGGCCAGCAAAAAGAAATTACTGAGTTCCACGATAGATGGAGAAGCATCTACACTAATACACATTGAATCTGTCACTTAGAGCAAGGTATTATTCTCCTGATTTTGAGTTTTAGACCTGGTTAGCATTTAGATTTTTAGTGTTTGGTTAACATTTAGGGTTTACAATTTTCAGATTAAGTAGTATATTATTATTATTTCAGCCTTTTTTGTTTCTGATATTTGCTTTCTCTCTTCTCCTTCAATTTTTGGTCCTCTTTTAGTCCTTTCTAAGATATTGGTTGTTACATATCTTGAATTGAATTCAAGTGGCTCGGAAGAAGATTACAGAGTATGATTCCGAAAGACTTTTCAAGTAGCAATTGATGCATCTTTCTGGAATCAATCTCCCGATCTGCTCTTTACTAGAGGAGAAAAAGGTTCAATTCCTGTAATTTTTTCATTTTCCCCCCCTTGTGTAACTTCCAAGTGTAGTTTTTATCTTAACTTTTTTTTTCAGGAATTTTTTATTCTTCATTGGTTTTTAGAGGTGAGAGAGATCAAAATGTTTGATGATTTTGTTAAAGTTGGTACCTATGAAGAACATTCCCTGGTTTAGGCAAAACGCCACGAATGGCAAACCAGGGAAGACTCCCCCTTGGACAATATAGGAGAGAATTATCTTGGTCAAAGTATTTGGTATCATCTGGGGCAGAAATAAAAGAAGGGGGGGGGGGAGAGAGAATGGAGTGTACATATGTCTCAATTGTTTATTGGTAACAAATTTGCATGAGATAGACATAGTCAGATATATAGAGAAGTATATAAGCAAAGAGATTTAGTTAAGACTGTTAGCCAGCCTGAAGAAGATGAGGACTTGGCTTCTATGCTTGAAAATCAGTTCACTACATAGGTCGCTCTGCTTTTTTGGTTAAGGCATCCTAATATCATCACTGTAACTTTTGTTTAGCTTATGAAACTCTTTTAGTGATTTTGAATTTATGATGCTATTGATTATTTAACTTGTTCAAAAGAGTGGTGTAAAATTTAAATGAATGGTAAAATTGCCTAGGATTTAGGAAAGTTTCAATTTCTCAATAATGATATGCTTATTCAACCTAATGATTGGTTTAATTAAAGATGTCATTTTTATGTATGTCTGAGTGTTGCAGGTTTTTCTTTCTCCCATCTGATAGACATTCATTGCTTCTTGCAAATCATGTGTCTCGATGACAATATGATATTTTCCTCATGTACATTATTTATTACTCAGTGCCTCTCTATCAATAGTGTAGAAAATACTTGCTAGCTTAAGGTAATGTTTTATTGGTCATGATATTAGTTTATTGGTTATGGGTGGGGCTAGGCCAGCTAATGAATAATGGGTAGCATGACATTTTCTTATTAACTTGTATGCAATTATAGGTTGTCTTGATTTTTGCTACCGTTCCTAATGAATTTTTTTTTGGATGACAAGGAAGTTCATGAAAGAACATGTAAAAGTTCTTGTGAAAGGTAGCTAAGCAAATATGATTATTCGTGTGGTAGATGAGAAACAAGATTTAACCAATTTCATGGAAATAAGTAATTATCCTATAAAAAGCTATTTCTTTTCTTCTTCTTGTCAGTTTTTATTTTTAGATTAGATTAAGAACTCAATGAAAGTCAATATCAATCATAGCTAATTATGATGTCTATGTCAAAGGAATAACAATGGCTTAAGGCACCCTTATGCTTATGACATTTAGTTTATTTTTTTTCTAATTACTTTTAGTGAACTGAAAAGTTTTTAATAATCTAATAGTTGCACTTTGATAATGTAATGGGAGTGAATGGAAGCTATAACCAAGTTTGATTTGCTTTGATTGTTATTTCCAAAGGTGCTTGGATTTTATAATTCTACTTTTACCTGTGTTGAAACTTCCTGACATTTGGAAAATCAAGTCATTTGGTGGTTACTCTCACTTTTTTTTTTTGAAATAAAAGACTTTATTAACCAATATCAGAACCAAGAACATCGATTTAACCAATATCAGAACCAAGAACATCGATGAGGAACGGAGGCGGCGATTGCCACTCTCCCCACACAGACACAGATATGACTGCTTTAGCAAGTGCATTGGCAGCCGTATTCACTGAACGGTTTACAAATGAAATAGAACAATCAACTAAATCATGTAACAAATGAATACAATCAACAATCAAGTTCGAACGATAAGAAAGATCATACGTAGGTTGATTAATGGCTTGAACAGCAACCAAACAATCAGACTGAACCTGCACCTTTCCAATGGCTTTAGCCTTAAGCCAACTTAGCGCCTCCCGTATTGACATAATCTCCATAGTTAGAGGATCAAAACACCCCATAAACGCCCCATGAACCGCTGCCAAACATCTTCCCTCATGATCTTTAAGCAGAAAACCGAAAGAGCAGTGTCCTTCAGAACTAAAAATTCCCGCATCAATGTTAAGCACAAAATTACCTTCGACAGGCGGATTCCATTTGCTAGATCATAATGCATGACTCTTATCAGCCTCCACACAACTTGGCTTAGCCTGGGTCCATTCGAACCAAGCTCTTCGTGCTGATAAAACAATACGCGATGAAGAGGTAATCAACGCATTCCAAACAGCATTATTCCTCCTAGTCCATATACTCCACATCAGGAACATCACCTCACAAATCAATGGCTTAGGCGCAACCCGCAACAAGTTCAAGAGCCATTCTTCAAAATTCTGAACTCCAGCCATTCTGTCATCACCAAAAAATTCCGGCCATGCAAGCCGTGCAGTCGAACAGATCAGAAAAATATGGGAAACCGATTCCGATGCATTAGAACAAACAGGGCACAAATCCGATATGGGTACATGACGAAATACCAAATTGACTCGGGTAGGCAGACATGAGCTTAGAATTCGCCATAAGAAATTTTTTATTTTTGGAGGCACCAATAAGGACCATAATGACTTCCAGCATATAACCGTCGGACTCATTGAAGCATATTGAAATGTTTGCATAGCCAAATGATACCCTGATTTAACCGTATAGACACCTCTTCTATCAGGCAACCAATACCAAGAATCATCAGCCAAAAGCCTGCAACGTGGTATGGACAAAATAAGTCGACGATCTCTATCATTAAACCGAGCCATGATATGTTCATAATTCCACGCCCCCTGATGGTCAAGCAATTCAGACACAGGCATATTCCCAGATAAAACAGGGCCCGTTGTAGTAGGCCGCGGATTCAATACATCCGGCAACCAAGGATCGTGCCAAATATCCGTATCCACACCATTCCCCACCTTCCGAATCAACCCTTTCACCAAAAGATCTCTCCCAACCAAAATGCTCCGCCAGATATAAGAAGGATTATGACCAATACCGGCCTGAAGAAAACTAACAGAAGGAAAATACCTAGCTTTAAGAACCTTTGCCACTAGTGAATTCGAATTAAGTAACAGCCGCCATCCCTGTTTTGCTAGCAGAGTCGTGTTAAACTCACAAATGCTTATGAACCCCATACCTCCCAAAGACTTAGGTTTACACAACAATTCCCAACGCTTCCAGCAGACACCAGTAGGTGAATTACAATTGGATTTCCACCAAAATTTGTTCAACATTTTATTAATATCATTACACATCTGGATTGGTAAACTAAAAAGACTCATGATATAAGACGGAATAGATTGCAGCACAGCCTTAATTAAAACTTCTTTACCAGCTCTAGATAAAAATCTCTCTCTCCAATCACTCATCCTTGACCAAATCCGATCTTTAATATATCCAAAAGTACGCGTCCGGCAACGGCCAACAGCAATTGGAGCCCCAAGATAAAGACCCATCTCCTCAATTTCAACAACTCCAAGCACCTAACACACATTGTTCTTATCTTCGACAACCGAATTTCTGCTAAAAAACAATGAAGACTTCTGAAAATTCACGCACTGACCTGAATCAGCCTCATACTTACGCAAACAATCCTGAATGACCGAAGCTTCAGATATATTTGCGTGAAAAAAGATATAACTGTCGTCGGTGAAGAAGAGATGTGTTATTGGAGGTGCCGATCTTGCAATGCTACAGCCATGTATTTTCCCTTTCATAGCACAATCATGTAAGAGTAAAGAAAGTCCTTCCGCACAAATCAAAAACAAGAAAGGCGACAAGGGGTCACCCTGCCGGAGTCCACGCGAGGGAGTAATCGGCCCTAATTCAGACCTATTATGCAAAATTTTATAGCTCACAGTGCGGACACATAACAATAGCAAGTTGACAAAATTTATAGGAAACCCAAGCTTAATAAGCATATTCTCCAAAAATACCCATTCAACCCTATCATACGCCTTACTCATGTCCAATTTTAAAGCAGCCATACCCCTCTTGCCCTATTTGAGACACTTCAGTTTGTGCATCACCTCATAAGCCACAATTATATTATCCGATATCAAGCGACCAGACAGAAAGGCACTTTGATTATCCGATATAATCGATGGCAAAACTTCCTTCAACCTATTAGCAAGCATTTTAGAAGCAATTTTCAACAACACATTACATAATGCAATAGGTCTAAGATCAGTAATTCTCTCCACAACATTCTTCTTTGGAATAAGGACAATCAGTGTATCGTTCAATTTAGAAGGCAACGAGCATGAATGAAGGAAATGAAGACAAGCGTTACTGACATCCTTCCCAATAATGCTCCAAAACCGTTGGTAAAAGGCAGGATTAAGACCGTTTGGCCCCGGGCTTTTATTCGGATGCATGGAGAAACACGCCTTTTTAACCTCATCCTCAGTGAAGGGTGATAAAAGAAATTGACTCTGATCCAAAGTGACTTTTGGGCTCACAAGTGGAATTACCTCAGAGTTATTCGTACCTTGGCTGTGAAAAATATTTGTAAAATAATCCACAATGATACTCTCCAACCCAGCACCAGAAGTGCACCACTCCCCATTATTATTTTTAAGCCGAAAAAAAGAATTCATTTTTTGACGAGCCGATGCATATTCATGGAAATATCTCGTATTCGAATCACCCTCTTGAAGCCAGAATAGTTTTGCTCGTTGTTTCCAAAAATCCTCCTTCTGTTTCAGTATTCTTGCATAATTTGCCGCGGCAGCTCTATATTGTTCTAATCCAAAATTATCATTGCTACCCTTAAATCTCTCAAGAAGTTGACGCGCTGTCCGAAGTGCAACATTATAATTCTGAACTAGAGTATTACTCCAATCACCTAAAGCAGCAGCACATGAAGGAAATTAAGGCTAAGGTATAGCAGCGGAAATATAAAAAATTTAGCCTATTTCCTTTTAACCATAGGATCCGTTAATCGTTATTTCATATAAAGAGGGATAAGAAGGAATACCTTTCGATGAACAATCTACCGTTGTTAAAGAAGCGCCCACAATTCTTCTCCGAGATTCCAACCACAAAGTATAACACGGTGAGGTTAAGATGAAATCAACCCTTATGAGATGCAACCAAAATAGATTGCCTCTAATTAACCAACACAAGATCAAAGAGAAAAGGAGATGAATGAGATTAATCAATTGACGGAAGCCGTATGAATTCTTGTCCACGAACTAGGGGATACGAATTCACTCTCTCTCTTTTAATGTAGGTTTCGAAAATCACATAAAGTGGAGTTAGGAGGCTTAGTCGAAATTCTCATAAGGAGGGGGTATATATAGTCGCTTGTATCTAAACCCTAGTTAGATAGGAATAGGTTACTTAATAGGAATTCCATTCGGAATAGGATTCCTAATTATTATCTTATAATATATCAAATACATTTAGGATAATAATAAATAACCTAATTGGATAATAATATGAGTATATTAATCTAATTAAAACTCCTAACTTAATTATCTCTTAATTAATTTAATTCACAAACCTAATCAAATTAGGATTAATGGAATTAAAATAATTCCTTATTTCTATATATAAATTTCGGCCCCCTCCATTTAAACGGGCCTTACTGGGCTCAATTGGGCTTCCATCTATTAATCACATCCATCTCTCTTTTGGTTCCAAGTCTTATGTGTGATCCATTAGGTTCTTACTACTTCTGGCCGTATGCAACTATTAAATTAATTTCTTCAAGAATTATATTTAATCCTTGCATAACGGAATGATGTACTGAGTATGTTATTGGCAAGTCTGTAATCATTCCCCCAGAGTCCGTTAAGAAGACAGGTTGATTCTATCGTTAACCCTTCCGTATTAGTTACAGTATAATTCGATCCTTTATCAACTATATCCTTGAACTGAATCTTATGACTATGGGTGATGTCAAGTCACATATAGCGAGACGTTCGTTTTACTTGTACAGGCCGAGTCAACTCAAATAGATAGGTTAAGTGAAATCTGTATTTCTACTCTTAAGCTATCACCTTGCAAGGATTTAGAGTCGAGTCTTCCACAAGCGATCCTTGGATATATCTCCCATTAATCGGGAGTGATAAATGCTCAATCCAATGTATAACTACCCTGACATTACCTCCTGTGACACCCAACCTTTGCAGTTCACACCTCAGAGTCATCTTTGTTAAGGATCGTGGGACCACAGGATCAAAGTCTCACATTCAGTAATTCAGGATGACCAATTAACATTCCTTTGAGTCTGAGGATTACTTATACCTATTAATACCAATGAGATGAACAGGTGACAAGGATGAATCTACCCATCCTGTTATCTCAAATCGGATCCCCAATCCTAATGAACGACGTTTCATCGGATCTATGTAACTGTCCAGATATCTATATATATGAAGCTTGTGAGATCAGCTTTCTGTCGGACAGAAGACATTGTTACATACAAGTCTCAACAGTGATATATCAATCCTAAACATATCACTTGACTTGGGGTGGTTTTAAGTTTATTAGTTTATTATAAAGTTTTGTCTCACTTCATGCTTGTATGAACACTTTATAATCACTTTAAATAAACTTACGGATTTCCTTTTATTAGACTTTATTTAGTGCTTAAAAGGGATTGCCTTTATATAGTTATAAAACATATATCTCATTAAAACAAATGATATAAAGAACAATTTATTTACATTAAGTTTGTATCCTGCAACAATTGACTATAGGACACTAAACCCCAACAGCACAAACCTCAAGCTTTTGTGAAATGGACGCAGATTCAACCCTATGCCACGCCTCATGAATTACTGAAGCACATTGTCCTTCCCGCAGCCACGCATTCTCAAATCTAAACCTCTTCACAAACAGACATTTCTGCCAGACTCGAAGCTGTAGAAGTAATGCAGAATGATCAGAACTAATAGTTGCCAAATTACACAAAGAGGAATTAGCAAAGTGACTGTTCCACGTAGCATTAACTAGTGCCCTGTCAAGCCGTTCCTGAATCCAATGACCACCACCCCTTCCAGATTCCCAAGTAAACTGATACCCTTGCATTTGCATATCAGTAAGCTGACTGTCCTCAACCGCCCTCCTGAACCCCTCAATTAACCAATTAGGTTGCCTGTTACCCCCTTTCTTCTCGGTGAATCAGAGTATATCATTGAAATCCCCAATGCAGCACCAAGGGAGATAAGATTGTGTAGCTAACCGACGAAGAGTGTCCCACGATTCACGGCGACGTTGCCTTTCCGAAACCCCATAAAAACCCGTGAGTCTCCATGTTGGTAATTCCCGAAAATGAACATTGACATCAATGAAGTTAATAGTTGCATTAATCACACTAACCGATTCTTTCTCCTTCCACAGCAAAGCAAGCCCCCCTCCATGACCAACTCCTTCAACAACACATGAACCTTCAAACCCCATCTTCCTTCTCACAACTTCAATTTTTTCTTTTTTTACCATAGTTTCCATTAAGAAAACTATCATGGGCTTATGGATCCTAACAAGGTCCAATAGAACACTGACTGTACGTGGGTTGCCCATCCCACGATAGTTCCAACTTAGGAGACTCATTGCGCCGGGCGGGCCTGTATGCCAGGTCCCGCCAATAATCCAATCTTTAAAGACTGGTTGCTCACATCACACTCCATGCTTATATTATCATACATAGGCCGCTTCAGATCCATAATAAGTCCCTCTTCATTCTGTTCATCCACACCCTTGTTCAGTACTTTGGATACAATTTTAGCAGCTTTAATACCCTCAATGCCTTTCTCTGATAGTGACCCTTCGGAAGTGTATTGTGCTAAACGCTTATTGGAATGAGTATTCTCCTGGTTTAAATCCATCTGATGCGTCTCAACCTCCCAATGATTATTATCCTCACTCGACGGATCACGCAACCAATCCTTCCCAATCTGAGGCGTACCTCTGCGTAAGGCCGCCCTTAGGAAAGCCCCAAATCTTCTCCCAGTATTACTCTCAGGCAAATCAAAAAGCACAGGACAAAATTTATCTGAATGCCCAATGATGCCACAAAAGAAACAAAAACCCGGCAACCGTTCATATCGAAAACTAACCCACATCCAGTCTCCCCCACTACGCTTAATTTTCTGACCACATTTGAGAGGCTTTCGAATGTCAATTGATACCTTAATTCGAAGAAAGCTCCTACGTAACCCAGAGAAATTCTTCAAATTAGATTCAAGGAACTTACCAATACGGTTCCCCATTGCCTTACAGGTCTCCTCCGTCTGAAATCCCACTGGTAAATCAAATAATTGGACCCAGATTATCAGTTCAACTAATTCCATCCTAGCCGCTTGAGCCGTTGCCGGAAGCTCCTGAACAATAAGAACGTTCTGGTTAAAAGTCTAGGGTCCATCATTGAGGACTCTTCTAGCATCCAGTTCATGATAAAATTGAAAAATATATCTCCCCTCTACTTCAGTTTCTGTCACAGTAATGGTGGTTACTCTTGTTGAAACACCTTTCCACAAGATTTTGATTTGACAAAATCATCCATGATTAAGAGGCAATTAAATTTAGATGCTTTGATTTAATTGTACTAATATGTTTGTTAAATATTGAGTGCAAAAATATATAAAGTAAAGACAGGACAAAAGTCAGCACGAACGAAGCTGAGTAGAACGGAACTCAGCATGACAGAATAGAAGCTGAGTGGAGTTAAAATTCAGAAACAAATCGAAGCTGACTAAAGTTGAAGACTTCTTCAGGAGCGGTTAAACAAAATGGAGCTGGCCTTGAAGAAACTCAGCATGAACGTTGAACATTCGAAAAGAACAAACGAAGCTGAGTAACAGTCAGGACGGCATGAAGGATCCGTTCACAAAAAGACAAAGTCTGCAAATCTTCTTCACCAATAATTGGAACCTCGAAGACACCGAAAAGACTAATTCCGAGAGTCATGGGACGTTAGATTATTGGAAACAGACAACTGGCACAAACAGACAAACCAGACGCTAGAAGACAAACCTGACGCCTGAAGAAAACAGAAATAGGGAATGGAGGTGCAGTCTGAAGCTTTCTAGAAATTGTTCCCCAAAAGAGCCATTTTGATGTTAACGGTTAGGACATTTCAAAACGATCAAATCTACAGATTTCCTTCTATAAAAGGACAATCGAAAAACATGGACAAATACTGAAGTATCGAAACAAAAATACAAGAGAGAAAGTTTCAAAAGCACTCAAATACAAAAAGGATCTTACACCAACTTTTCTATTCTTTGTGTAAATGCTAGATTGATTTGTAATCATCTAAAGTGTTCTTTAGTTCAAAAGGAACAAGTTTGTGATCAATTGGGAGATTGAGAGTGTAAAGCTGAGTGCTTGGTTGTAAGCATTTCAGTGGTAGAGAAATCTAGGTGCTGGTTGTAGCACTTAGTAGGAGTTGAGTAGACGAATAGAGGAAGGTACTCTTGCATATTCAACTGCCTTGTAATTGGTTTGTGCTCTACCGTTAAAGAGCTCAGTATTGGATTCAAAAAGCCCGGAGGACTCTGGGGACTGGACGTAGGCAGAGAGGCCGAACCAGGATAAGTGATACTGAGTAATCTCTGAACTTTCTTGTATATTGCATGTGTTGTTTGCTATATTTACTCAGCATATAAATTGCATAAACTGACCTTGAGTAAATAAGTGGTGCTGAGTTAAGAAGCTGACCTCCAAGAGTGTCAATTCTCAACTCACAAGAAAACAACTTTAGTCAACATCTGACTAAAGCTGTCTTCAAACATTTCTCACCAAGCTGACCAAAAAGCTGAGTTAATAAACTCTCAAAATAACTTCCAGTCAGCTTAATTGAAACGCGAAAAAGTTATATTAGTTCCTAACCCCCCCTTGGAACTAATTTCCAGGGACCAACAAGTGGTATCAGAGCTTAAGCTCACTACTCAAAGATTTAACAATCTTGAGCTGATCCCTAAAAATGGGTGAGAATAGCACTCGTTTCCTTCCTGGAAACCAAACAACGCAGATATTCCCTGAGGGATTATCAATCACTAAACCTCCCCTATTTTTTGGATCTAACTATACTTTCTGGAAGAATAGGATGAAGAACTTTATACAAGCCACAAACATGAGTGCATGGCTTGTAATTGTTCAAGGTCCACATGTGCCATACAAAACTGTTAACAATGAGAAAATTGTTAAAAATGAGGCTGAGTGGACAGAGGATGACCTTAGAAAATTACAAAATAATGCTTCGGCTATAAATATGCTTCACTGTGCGTTAGATGCTGCAGAATACAATAAGATTTCAGGTTGTGAGTCAGCACAAGAGATTTGGAAGAAGCTTGAAGTGACATATGAAGGCACAAGCAAAGTTAAGGAGTCTAAAGTCAATCAACATATGAGACTCTACGAGCTGTTTGAAATGAAGGAGAATGAAGACATCTCAGAAATGAACGCAAGGTTCACAAACATTATAAATGAGCTAAAAAGGCTTGGAAAGAACTTCACTGAAGAAGAACAAGTGAAGAAAATTCTGAGAAGTCTGCCCAAGAGCTGGCAAGCAAAGAAAACAGCCGTAGAAGAAGCCCAAGACTTGACTACTTACAAATATGATGAGCTGATCGGATCCCTGCTGACCCATAAAATCTCTATGAAAAACTTTGAAGCCAAAGAGAAAGAAAAATCAGAAGATAAGAAACAAAAATCCCTTGTCATGAAAGCTGACTCAACTGAAGCGGAGTCAACTGATGATGAGGAACTGGCCATGTTCACCAGAAAGATGAAAAAACTGTTCAGGAGAAATGATAGAAACAGCAAAAGATCATTTAGAAGAAATGATAAGTACAAAGCTGAGTCAAGTGACAAGTACAAGAAGGACAGCTCGAAATCTGTCACATGCTTTGAGTGTCATCAAACCGGGCACATCAAGTCAAGCTGTCCCAACCTCAAGAAAGAGAAGAAGGGAAGAAAAAAGGCTATGGTAGCCACATGGAGTGACAGTGAGTAGTCAACATCATCTGAAGCTGAGCAAAATGAAACAGCCAACATATGTTTTATGGCAGATGATGGAGCTGACCAATCCCAATCTGAGCATGCTGATCTTTCTGATGAAACTGACCAGGAGAATCACTTTTACTTAGAAACGAAATGGTAAATGCCCTGAGTGACTTATATACACTAACTAAGAAGTGTAACAAAAAGATTAAGGCACTCAGCAGGCGCTGTGATGAGATTGAAGAGGTCAAGCTGAGTGACCTCCGATATCTTCTCCAAGACAACTCTGACTTGCATACCAACATGCAAATCCTACATAAGTTTGTCACGGAGGTTCAATCTGAGTCGAAGAAACTTAGAAAGGATATCACAATGTTACAAAGTCAAGAGAATGGCTTAAAAAGAAATAAAACCCATACTGAGTATGCAAATACCAGTCAGCATAAGCAAATTACTCAATGTGAATGCTGTGGAAAGAGGGGACACATAAAGGATGTGTGTTGGCATAACAAGCGGACTGTCCAATGTGACTTCTGCGGAAGAAAAGGGCATACCACAAAAGTATGTTAGTATGCCCAACACAATAATGCTGACTATACTCAGTTCAACCCACAAAGGGTGTCCTTTTGTGATTTCTGTGGTAAGCCAGGCCACACCATAAAAGTATGCCGTCACAAGTTAAAGTATGATTTTGCACCTGTTTATACTAACAAGAAAGGACCCAAAAGAAATTGGGTACCTAAAAATGAATAGTTTAAACTGCAGGTCAGCTTGACATGCGTGGAGAAGTCAAAACTATGGTATATAGACAGTGCATGCTCAAGGCATATGACAGGTGATGAAACTCAATTCATCACACTAGAGCTTAAACGAGGTGGAAGTGTAAGCTTTGGAGACAACAAGAATGGTAAGATAGTCGGCTCAGGTACTATCGGAGGTAACCCAACTATTGAGTCTGTCTCCTTAGTTAAAGGTCTCAAATACAATCTACTGAGTGTAGCTCAGCTTTGTAGAGTGGCAGAAAGGTTGTATTTGATGATACTAAGTGTCAAATACTCGAGGGAAATACAAATGAATTGATTTTAACAGCCCCTCGTGTAGAAAATGTCTAAAGAGGACAACTCCTGGCTATGGCATAGAAGACTTGGGCATGTCAGCATGGACCTTCTTGCCAAATTAGCTAGAAAGCAATTAGTTGAGGGATTACCCAAATTAAAGTTTGAAAAAGATCAACTATGTAAAGCTTGTCAGCAAGGCAAACAAACCAAAAAGTCATTTCATAGCAAAAATATTGTCTCAACCAAAAGACCTTTGGAATTACTACACTTGGATCTTTTCGGACCTATCCAGCCACTCAGCTTGGGAGGTAAGAAATTTTCCTTGGTTATTGTAGATGATTTCTCTCGGTACACTTGGATCATCTTGCTGAGTAGCAAGGATGAAACTTTTGAGATGTTTACCACAATGATCAAAAAGCTTGAAAATGACAAAGACCTAAGAGTAGCTCACATTAGAAGCGACAATGGTGGTGAATTCAAAAACCAACAGTTTGATGAATTCTGTGAAACCAGTGGTATTGACCACAACTTCTCTGCTCCTAGAACACCTCAACAGAATGGGGTCGTTGAAAGGAAAAATAGAACCATTGTCGAAATAGCTAGGACAATGCTGCGTGAAAATAGGCTTCCAAAGTACTTCTGGGGTGAAGCTATTCACACGGCATGTTACATACTGAATAGGGCTCTAGTTAGACCTATACTTAAGAAAACCCCATATGAGCTTTGGAAAGGACGAAAGCCCAACATTGGATACTTTCATGCTTTTGGGTGTAAATGCTTTATACTTAACACAAAAGACAACCTTGCTAAATTTGATGCTAAAGCTGATGAGGCGATCTTTTTAGGGTACTCAACAAACAGTAAAGCATATAGAGTATTTAATAAAAGAACTCAGGTTGTAGAAGAGTCTGTACATGTTGAGTTCGATGAAACTGACCCTACAGGTAAGTCAGCTCATCCTGAAGAAGATGAACCAGGCTTAGCTTCCGCTGATCAACCAGAAGCCTCTGTGTCATCTATACAGGAGCTGACTCAAGGTAAGTAAGAAATTGAAATATCATTTGCTGACCAATCTATTCCTGTAGAGATTGTAGAAACACCTCTTCCAAATGACTCAACACTGCCCAAGGAAATAAAGATCCCAAGAGGACATACAGAACAAGCTATTCTTGATGCCGCCAACAACAAATTAATGACCAGAGATCAACTTAGAAAATACCTCAGCAATGTTGCATTCGTCTCAATACATGAGCCAAAGAACTTTGCTGATGCTGAGCAAGATGAATATTGGATCAATGCTATGCAAGAAGAGCTTGACCAATTCACTAGAAATGAGGTATGGGATTTAGTACCTAAACCTAGGAATCAAAAGCCCATAGGAACCAAATGGGTCTTTAGAAATAAGCTAGATGAGCATGGAAATGTGATTAGAAACAAAGCTCGACTTGTAGCCCAAGGCTATAGTCAGCAAGAGGGTATAGACTATGGAGAAACATTTGCTCCTGTTGCTAGATTAGAAGCTATACGTACATTGTGTGCCTATGCTAGTTACATGAATTTTAAACTATACCAAATGGATGTAAAAAGTGCGTTTCTTAATGGCTTTATAAACGAAGAGGTATATGTTAATCAACCTCCTGGGGTTGAAGATTCAAAATTTCCAAACCACGTTTATAAACTCAAAAAGGCCCTGTACGGCCTAAAGCAAGCTCCAAGAGCTTGGTATGAGAGATTGACCAACTTCCTGCTGACCAGGAACTATGTCAGGGGAAAAGCTGACACAACCTTGTTTATTAAGAAAAAGGGTAAACATACCCTACTTGCGCAGATATATGTTGATGATATAATTTTGGTGCTACTGACGAATCCTTGTGCAAAGAATTTAGCCAACAGATGCAAACTGAGTTCGAAATGTCCATGATGGGTGAACTCAACTTCTTCCTTGGACTTCAAATCAAGCAAGGAAAGAATGGCATCTTTATAAGTCAGTCTAAGTACACCAAGGAAATGTTAAGGAAATTCAGCATGGTAGATTGCAAACCAATATCAACTCCCATGGGTACTGATACTGTCCTATGCAAGGATGAAAAGAGTAAGTCAGTTGATAGTAAACTCTATCGAGGTATGATAGGTTCATTACTCTATCTCACTGCTAGTAGACCAGATATTCAATACTCATTATGCTATTGTGCTAGATATCAAGCTGACCCCAGGGAATCTCATCTAACTGCTGTAAAAAGAATTTTTAGATACTTGCAAAGCTCAGTTGATGCAGGTCTATGGTATCCAACCTCAAATGATTTCACACTCATTGGATATACTGATGCTGACTACGGACGAGATAAGCTAGAACGAAAAAGTACTTCGGGAGGATGTTATTTCGTCGGAAGCTGTCTAGTATCCTGGTTCAGCAAAAAGCAATCATCCGTAGCTCTGTTTACAACTGAAGCTGAGTACGTGGCTGCTGGAAGCTGTGTTGCACAAGTCCTATGGATAAAGCAACAGCTTGAGGATTACGGAGTCAAAACAAAGACAATAGAGATCAAATGCGACAACAAAAGTGCCATTGATCTATCTAAAAATCCAGTCCAACACAGCAGGATGAAGCATGTTAGCATAAGGCATCACTTCATCAGAGACCATGTACTAAAAGATGAGATCAAGCTGACCTACGTGCCTACAAACGATCAGTTTGCAGATATCTTCACAAAGCCCTTGGCACGAGAACAATTCAACACACTAAGGGAAGTAATTGGTATGTCAAATCCACTCTAACTAAATCTGTATTGAATAAATTGTCACATGAGTTGAACTTTGAATAATTGTGCAAATGCCATGTTAAGTAAAATATCTACTCCTCACTAAGCTTGAAAATGAAAAAGCCACCCTATGCTGAATTGACATATATATTGAGTGATGATACTGAGTAGGCATAAAAGCTGAGTAAACATCCTATGCTGAGTAGATAAACATATTGAGTAATCACTCTATGTTGAGTAAATACACATGCTGAGTGAGTAACGTATGTTGAGTAAATTAGTGATAGAGAAATTATCTTAGGCAATCAATATCGTGGATGCTTCGAATTCTAGCAAAACCTAGTAAAAACCCACTGGCGTAAAGAGAACCTACACGTGTAACCTCTGACACCTTGGGAAGACGCACATTAATGGCAAATCCCATACACCGAAGATGTCATAATTGACAGAATTTGTGTCGGTTGAACCTCCCTAGGTAGAAACGGCTAGTTAATGATTAAGGGCCGTCGCAGATTTGTATAAAGTGGAAGAATCCCCACTCTTCATCCCTTACACCTGTAATCTCCTAAAATCAAACTTTCTTCTCTCTAAAAACTTCAAAACCTTCAATGGCTTCCGGCAAAAACAAATCCCCTAAAACTCAAACCACAGACAAATCCACTGACCACGCTGGTCCTTCAACGGAAATCGAAAGGACAATGATCAAGGTACACTCAAAGGTCAATAATCTGGAGGTTTTAAAGTGCCGATGGTTTTCTCCAAGTTTCGTCTCATCTAAGAAACCATTCTGTGAATGGATCAAAAAGAACAAATGGAAAGGTCTCTTCTCCCTTTCAGGAACAGCTTACCCCAGGTTAGTACGGGAATTCTACTCGAATCTACGTGTTGATGCAGACGACTCTGATTACTTGGAGACCACTATGAAGGGTCAGAAAATAGTCATAACCCCTGCTTATCTAGCCACACTGCTAGAATTACCAGACGAAGGAATTCAATTTAGAACGACAAAAGAAAAAATACCAAAATCCACATCTGAAAAGCTAAAGGGGTTCTGTAAACCCAAAGATCACAAGGGGGAAATACCCAGCACCTGCATGGGTAAAGAACAAAAGATGGTCCACTTTATGCTGACCAACTTTATCTTCCCCAAACTCAGCTCAGCTTCATCCGCATCGAATTTCGAACAGTGCTTCATCTGGCACATGTTGACCTACACTCCATTCAATCTTCCTGTCTTTCTAGTTGGTGCATTTCAACGAAGTGGTAAGTAACTCCGCTTGGGATCTCTAATTACAAAGATTCTTGAAGACAAGCAGATTGAGACGAAAAGTGAAACAAGTAGCTTGGGAAGTGAAATTACTGCAGTTCTGCTGGATGGACTGTTGTACAATCAACCCTTGAAGGGATATGAAGGAGCTGGAGATGCTGAAGAAGATGAAGAAGATGAGCAACAAGAATTTGAGCCTGAAGCTGAGCCTGCAGAAGAGGTTGATGCTTATGCTGAGTCACCAGAAACAGCTCAGCCTGAGAAGAAAAAGAAGAGGAAGATTGTAGAAACCTGCTCCAAAGACATTCATGCTGTCCCAAAGAAAGTAAGGCTTTCATCAAGACAGAAAGCTAAAGCCGACAAGGCTAAGGAGCATGATGAGAAAAGAAAGAGGCAAGAAGAGCCTGAGGATGAGAACGAAGAAACTCCAGAAACCCCTTTAAAGAAAAAGAAAAAGGGTAACTTTTTAAAGATAGTAGAAGCTGTCCCACTAGCCTCTACTCAACCTGAAGGTCATGGAATTGACCAAAAAGATGAGCAACACGTTGAGCACCAACAAGTTAATACTAAAGAGGAAGAATACCCCAATGATAATGCTGAGCAGCAAAAGAAAGAAAGTAACGTTGTTGAGAGCCCTGTTGAGCAACCTGTAGAAGAGGAGACAATTGCTACTGAATCCAGTGAAGGTCTTCGAACTGACCATTCACCACCAAAAACTCAGACCCGGCGAAGATTAAAGAAGAAAGCGCAAAAGCAAATTGATCTCATGGACGACTTTCCCATTGACGAGCCTGAAACTGACCTCTCCATAATCCAGTTCCAGTACTTCTCAAATGAAACTGAGTCTCCACCAGAAGATCTAGTGGAAAAGCAAGCCTCTGTTACTCAGGATGAGGAACATGCCAAAAACCCTGCAGATCCAATTCAAACGGCTCCAATTAAGCCAACTCATGTCTCAAATCCACCTCGAACACAAAATGTTCATAACTCAGCTCATCAAATCCATGAAAGTCCAGGTACCAATCAAGGTACTCAATCTGGCAAGGAACCAACTCCTCTACCACCGTCAAATTCTGAACCAGCCTCTGAGTTTAATGCTGCTAAGTTTGCATACTTGAATGCTACTGAGTCTGGCCGACGGGTCATTACTTCTGCTCAGTCCTTGCTTCAAGATTTTCATCCTACTCAAGCTGATGGTCACCACTCCGCTCAAGCTGAGCCCTCTCACCTGACAGGTATTACTCAGCTTCTAAATGAACTTCGAGGCCTAAAAGATCTGGTTAACATTATCACTGCAATCCAGACTCAGCAACCAAACCAAGAGCAAATGGCAAAACTGACTGAATCAGTACTTACAATGGCCACCCATCTGAACTCTCTTGAAGGGAAAATTCAACAACTGTCAGAAGCCAATCCAGGGTACGTCACTTCCACTGAGCTTCAAAACTGTTTTGTTAAGCTAGCAGCAGAACTGACCCCCTCTAGACCAACTACCCATACTGAATCTGCCACATCTGCTGAGTTGCAAGATTGCTTCTCCAAGCTGTATGCTGAGCTAACCAAATCCAGTCCACCCAGCGATACTGAGTTTGTCACCTCTACCGAACTTCAACAATGCTTCACCAAGCTTCATGCTGAGCTAACAAGTACACGTGACTTAGTATCTTCTTCTTCTCAGTGTACTATTGACCAATTAAGTGAGGCAATCAGACTCCTGAACATTGATAGAGCCTAGATGGATGTTGATCCAGTATCCAACACAGAACTCATGAGCTTTTCACAAGCTATCATGAAGGCCATGCGGATCAACAATGCCCAGCGCATGTGTTAGACAAGGTGCCGAACCGGGGGGTGGACACCTCATGGTGACATAAGCGATGATTGGCGCCGAAAGCAACCAATCGTGGAATCAAGCTGCTCGGCAGGACCGGAGCTCGGAGTATGGAAGAGTCGCCACCCACGAATGGGAAAATGAACACCGATCCCTTACGGGAGACCGGTGAGGGTTCGAGAAACTTAGGTACGAGCCGAGAAGGCTAGCTCCTTTTCGGAGAAAGGCTACTAGGCACCCCGACATCGCCCGGTTATGAACCACCGGCCTCCTACTCGGCGTGTTAGGCGATAACGGACTAATCGCATATTTCTTTAAGTTTTTAAAATTCATTTGAAACCTTTTCTTTCTCGCTTTGAAAACCGTTTTGAGCATGTTATTGAAATCCATTTTAGTAAAGAATCACCCATTTTGCATAAATTTAAAGTATACATGAGAGAGAGGGGGAGAAGAGAGAATTGATTTATTCACAGTGTGATTTCATGCTTTAGACTATACACTAACTCTAAGCTAATCTCACTCCCCGAAAAACGAGTTTATTTACATGGTTCGTACCTTAATCGTCGTTGGAATAATTTAGGTACGTTTCAAAACCCCGTTAATTTACATGACATCGACTCGAATCGCCGTTGGAACGACTCGAGCGTTTGAAAACGTTTGAACAAGAAGTTTTAACCAAAAACGTGATTAAGCATACAAGTTTATTCATTTTGTATAAAACTGTTTAGTTAGGAAAATGATTCAAAACTTCATTATTTACAATGAAAACGATTTTAATTACAAGGTTCGCTTAATCCGTCATTGGAACGAATTTAGGTTTTAAAACGTGATATTTTTAGAAAGCGATTTAAAACGACGAAAAACCTTTTTATTTACATTAAGAATCTCTAAAAAACTCTTTAGTTTAAATAATCAAATTGAAGTCTCTTTTTTGTGGTTTATTTCCCTTTTTTTTACTCATTTGAACCTTTACTTATCATAATCACAACAAATTAAATCACAATTACCAAACAAAACCCATTTAAAATATACATATAAATGTCTAAAGAATAAAAAAGGAATATATACATATATATACCTTTTTAGTAAAAAGATGGTGATTACACCTATAGATTAAAAATAAGGTAAAAACATAATATGTACTATAGTTATTGATATATGCTAATAAAAAGGAAAATAACACTAAGTATAGTATACTTTTTATCCTAATTCAAAACATGTAAAAATAATGAAAAAAGTTCATGAATGAGAAAATAACATTTAACCCCAAATTAGTTCTTACACAATAGCTATATGGAAATTAACCCACCTAAAAGTACATCACAATATCAATACCCAAAATAATATCTAATAACCCAAAAGCATTTATAAATCATCCCAAATGGGCCAAGCAAATGATGCACAAAAATAATAATTAGATATAGCTTAAATGGACTTAAAGAAAACCTATATATACATATATATATTTTTACAAAGTTAGATTAATATAAATAATACCCAAACACAAAATGAGTAAATATAATAGATAATTATTAGTTATAGACCCCAAAATGATTTTAATAAAATAATTACATAATTATATATACATATATTAGGGACCAAATATCAAAAAGTTAAGAAAAAATGGTTAAAAATGCATTTTTTCCGAATTCCAGCAGCTTTACCGACGGAAAATCCGTCGGTAAACCGCCTTTACCGAAAGAAAAAGTAAAATTACAGAAACAGCTCTTAACAGTTTCCAGATTTATTCAAAAGCTTTAGATCTAATCTATTCTATCATTTTTGGCCTCCGAACTACCCGAATCGGGTCATAGTCTATAACGGAAACTCCCAAAACGATGTTTTATTTTAAAACGTTAATTAAAACATTTTCTAAATCTAGATCTACAACGTTTTAGTCCCGAACTATCCCTAAATGGGGTCACGGTTCGTATTGGGACATAAAACGGGGTTTTTATTTTAGATCCAAACTCAAGTGTTTGTAGAATGAAAGAAGAAAATTAATTTGACAAGTTTAAGCAATAAAAGTGCAAATAAAAGAGTAAAGGAGTAGATCTAAACAATAAAAACGTAATAAAGAATGAAATGAAAGAGTAAACAGGTCTAGTTCCTCGGATTATTACCTCTCAATCGGTAATGGAGATACCAAATCAAATCGATTGATAGTGTTTTGAGTCGGTTTTTTGGGTTTTTGGGCGAATTCGGATCTCGTCGAATTTCTCCAGGGGTTCGGGTTTTTTCTTCCTCCTTAATGCCTCCATCCTATTTATAGGCAAATGGAGCCCTAAACTTAGTTTATTTTTGGCTCCAAGCCAACTTGGAGCCAAAGATAAGCCAAATTAGCCTAGGAAATTTCATGGAAATATCCATGGCTAATTTCTATCATTACTATTGTTATTATTATTATTATTATTATCATTATTATTATTATTATTATTATTATTATTATTATCATTATTACTTATTTTAATTATTATTATTATTATGTGATTTTAATTAATTTTTTTTTTAATAAATCCTAAACTAAAATTGCACTTGGCATTTGGCCAAGTGCAGCAAAATGCACTTGGCCGAATGCCAAGTGCAGGGGGCTGGGCCTGGGCGGCCCAGCCCCGTCACGGGCCGTCCATCGGCCTGTGACGTAAATACCGGCCCCCAACGGGGCTGCGTTTATATATACTAAAAAAATAAAAAACGTTTAACTAAACAAAATACATCTAAAAATAACCAAAATCAATAACGATTTTCTTCGAAAATGATTTTCGTCAAAACTGATTTTATAAAATTAACTTTTATAAAATCGATCTTTTTACAAAACCATATATATTTTTTGGATTGCTCGAATACCAAAATAAAACCCTCTATCGTCCCGAGACTTTATTAAAAATAAAATAAATAAGAAAATGGCGTGAAAATACCCCGAACTCGGCGAGATGATTTAAGATTTCACTCGCGGAACCGATTCGCCCGTCATCTCGATTCGATTTCCGAATTCGATCAAACCGGTCCCCACGGTTCCTTCGAACAATATTTTTTTTTATTTATTATTTTTTATTGACTCATCATTTATTTCAATCGACTGATTTGGATCCCTTTTTATAATTTTTCTTCATCGGTCCTCCGATCCCGGTGTCTATAGTTGCCCCTACTTTTCTATTTTTGACAGTGACGTGTGTGCTTTTTCGAAAACCATTTTTGTAAATTCAACACATGCAATGCGGAATATATTAAAGTAAAAGACACCTATAGAGTGGGAGGAGAAATACCTGATCTCCATGTCGCAAGTTCTTATCTTGTCTTCAATCTTCACTTTGGCTGTCCCGTCCTTGCCTCTGAATCGGCTGCCGGCGAACGCTCCTTCTGGGGCCCCTAGTCTCTAAATTGACCGCAGGTAAAATGGCTCTTTCTAGCAACCCTAGTCTAAATCGACCACAGGTAAATGGCTTTTTCTAGCGACCCTAGTCTAAATCGACCGCATGTAAATAGCTTTTTCTAGCGACCCTAGTCTAAATCGACCGCAGGTAAATGGCTTTTTCTAGCGACCCTAGTCTTCACATCGACCGCAGGTAAAGTTGCTTTTTCTAGTGACCCTAGTCTTTATCTCGACCGCAGGTAAAGTTGCTTTTTCTAGCGACCCTAGTCTTTATCTCGACCGCAGGTAAAGTTGCTTTTTCTAGCGACCCTAGTCTTTATCTCGACCGCAGGTAAAGTTGCTTTTTCTAGCGACCCTAGTCTTTATCTTGACCGCAGGTAAAGCGACCCTATTCTTTATCTCGACCGCAGGTAAAGTTGCTTTTTCTAGCGACCCTAGTCTTTATCTCGACCGCATGTACTCTTTCGTTTTGAAATTAATCATTCAACCCTAATCTCCACATCGATCGCAGACGTCCTTTCGTTTGCGTATCTCCACATCCATCGTTCGACCCTAATCTCTACATCGATCGCAGGCGTTTTCATGTATTGCAGACCTCCAAATCGAACATCCGACCCTAATCTATACATCGATCGCAGGCGTCCTTTCGTTTGCATATCTCCAAATCCATCGTTCGACCCTAATCTCTACATCGATCGCAGGCGTTTCCTTGTATTGCAGATCTCCAAATCGAACATCTGACCCTAATCTATACATCGATCGCAGGCGTTTGCTTGTTTCGCATATCTCCAAATTAACCGTTCGACCTTAATCTCTACATCGATCGCAGGTGCTCTTCGTTGATGATAGCTGGGCTTTATCACTCGTCCGAGAGTTGGAATTGAGACCTCGTCCAAGAGGTTTTGACCGCAGTTGCTTTGATATTTGGGCTTTATCACTCGTCCGAGAGTTTGTGACTGCAGTCGCTTCATGCCGTAGACTGGAGTCCGTAGCGGGGCCTGTGCCCATTGATAATGTCGTAGACCGCAGTCCGTAGCGGGGCCTGTGCCCATTGATAATGTCGTAGACCACAGTCCGTAGCGGGGCCTGTGCCCATTGATAATGCCATAGACCGCAGTCCGTAGCAGGGCCTGTGCCCATTGATGATGCCATAGACCGCAGTCCGTAGCGGGACCTATGCCCATTGATAATGTCGTAGACCGCAGTCCGTAGCGGGGCCTATGCCCATAGATCGAATCCTAATTTGCCTATCGAAGCCTGCCTAGACTTGCATAAATTTCGTGGAGCTATCCAAGTATTCCTGCGTGCGGCTTGACTTAAGTCACGCCCATCATCTGGTGAGTATCGTATAACCTAGTGTAGTGATATGTATGCACATGATTATGAATGAATGTATGTATATTTTCTCTTTTTTTTCTTCTTTCTCCTTTTTTACATTGCTTCCCTCCTATTTTTCTTTACAGGGAGGCCTCCATTCTATGGACCGAAGAGTACAGGAGGGCGTGGCGGCCGGGCGAGGAGAGTCGCTACGGAATGATGACGCTCAGATCGTACATCGTTATCGAGAGATGGAGGATGAGTGCTCCAGCTGGGAGGAGCGAGGCCGGGCAACCGAGGAGAGGAGCCGTGTGGATATAGAGGTCCAGCGAGCTACTGAGGAGAGTTTGCGGATTGCGGTAAAGGGTCATCGGGTTGCCGAGGAGGCCTTAGCCGAGGAGTGGGGCACCTTACTTCAGAGGCTTTGATTCGCTTGAGGGCTTTTGGGACTTTGGGGTTCCTCCTCCTTGATAGTCCCGTCATTCTTTTGGTTTACGACTTTATTAGTACTACCGTGATGTATAGTGGGTATATGTGAAAAAGATGTTTGTGTAGGCTTTTTATTTGGTGGTGGGGAAAAGAAATGTATAACTCATGACTTGTAATATCATGCATTCAGTCGATCATAATCATTTTAAACATTCTCTTCGAATATATTCATGCCTTTATTTATTTACAAGCAACAGAAATACTTAGCCACTTACACATTATTTCCATAATTGCTCAAGATATAACTGCTGTTACCAGGACCCGCCTTTTTTCGGTTTTCAGGTCCCAGCGATTTTTCAACTCTCCTTTTATTATCCCGGAATTTTCAAATGAGCGCCCTCTTGGGTTTTCACTCATTGGGATGTCCCTTATTGTTGCATAGATCGCCCTTTGCGGGTTTTCAACCTATCGGGAATTTTTATTTCTTTTTTTTTTACGAAAAGTATTTCTTGAGCCTATCCAGATTGGTAGGTTCGGAGAACTCCATGCCGTCCATAGTAGCAAGCTTCACCGCCCCCTTGCTCATGATCTTCTTCACGAAGAACGGTCCTTCCCAGTTTGGCCTAAACTTGCCCCTAGGGTTAGTGTGCGTCATTCGGATCTGTTTCAGCACCATATCCCCTTCTTTGATAGGGCTGGCCTTGACCTTTTTGTTGAAGGCCCGGGCCATCCTTCTTTGATATAACTGCACATGGTAAAGAGCCTCCATCCTTTTCTCGTCCACCAACGCCAACTGTTCATATCGGTTCTTCACCCATTCTGTCTCGGGAATCTCTGCTTCTACCGCGATCCTCAGCGATCGCTTCTCAATCTCAACGGGCAGAACTGCTTCTGCCCCATACACTGAGGAGAACGACGTTGCCCCAGTTGACGTTCTAACCATCGTGCGATAAGCCCATAAAGCGAGCGGAAGCTGCTCGTGCCAATTCCGATGTGATGCTACTGTCTTTACGAGAATCCTCTTAAGGTTCTTATTGGCCGCTTCTACTGCCCCGTTAGCTTGTGGGTGATATGGAGACGATCTATGATGCTCAATACCGTACTCTTGGAAGAGACTTTTCACTTCCCCTTGAAACTGGATCCCATTATCCGTGATCATGTGGTGAGGCACCCCAAACATGGTGATTAGATGCTTTTCAATAAACTTCCTCATCTGCTTCGATCCCAGCTTACTAAACGATTCTGCCTCTACCCACTTGGTGAAGTAATCAATGGCAACTACGATGAACTTGTGTCCATTTGATGCTTTAGGCCTTACCTCACCGATGATATCAATGCCCCAAGCTGCAAACGGCCAAATGGGTGCCAACACGTGCAGTTCCATAGCTGGCAGGTGATTATAATCGCCGTGGATTTGACAATCGTGGCATTTCTTCACACATTCATTGCAATCTCTTTCCATAGTGAGCCAATAGAAACCTTACCTTACGATTTTCTTTGCTAGCACTGCTCCTCCCATGTGGGCTCCACAAATTCTTGAGTGCACTGCCTCCATCGCTTCACGGGCTTCTCCCTCGTCCAAGCACCTCAATTGTAAACCATCGGCGTGTCTTTTGTAAAGCAAGTCATTGTGGATGACAAATTGCTGAGCTAACCTTCTAATCACAGCCTGATCCCTAAGTTCTGATTCTGCCGGGTATGTTCCACTTTTCATGAAGTTTACGATATCGAAATACCAAGGCCTTTCATCTGCCCCTAACAGCATTACATCTTCGTATCATGGTTTGTGAGACCTCCTCAATACCAAAGGCTTTAAGGCAATGTTCTGGGGATTATCCCATACCGACACCAAAGTGGCCAAAGCATCCGCTGCCTGATTCTGTGCTCGAGGAATGTGATAAAAACGACACTCGCTGAATCTCTGCGCCAGTCCCTCCAATTGGTCTAGGTATGGATGCAACCTTTCTTCCCTTACTTCCCAGTTTCCCTGTGCTTGTTCGATAATCAGTTTTGAGTCGCCCCAGATTTCAACATATGATGCTCCCAGTGCTGCTAACGACTCTAACCCGTAGATGCACGCTTCATACTCGGCCATATTATTGGTGAGAGGGAAGGATAACTTCTTTCCAATTGGGACCCTTTCTCCTTTTGGTGAGATAAGTAGCACTCCTACCCCGGCTCCATTTGAGTTAACCGCTCCATCGAAGAACATTTTCCACGGTATCACTTCGATTGTGTTCAAGTGCTCATCGGGGAAATCATAGTTTATCTCTTCCTCTTCCGCATTTAGAGGCTGATTGGCCAGAAATTCCGCTACGGCTCTCCCCTTAATAACCTTTTTCATTACATATTCGATGTCAAATTCGGACAAGAGCAACAACCATCGGGCTAGCTTCCCTGTTAGAGACGGAGTTCGGTACAGATACTTCACGGGATCCATCCGGGAAATAATGATCACTTTGTAAGACTGAAAATAGTGTCGCAGCTTCTTCGTTAGGCATACTACTGCCACGCATGTCTTTTCGATCATATTATACTTAAGCTCGTATTCCAGGAACTTCTTACTCAGATAATACACCGCATGCTCCACACCGGTGTCCCCTTCCTGGGCCAACATTGCTCCAATGGATCGCTCCTCGATCGCTACAAAGAGGAGAAGTGGTTTTCTGAGTTTAGGCAGCCTCAAAACCGGTGGATTAGTCAAATAGGTCCGGACACTTTCCAACGCTTGCTGGCACTTATCGTTCCAAACCGTGGGTTGATATTTCCGTAGCAGCTTAAAGATTGGTTCGCAGATTGTGGTGAGTCATGTTATGAATCGACTGATATACTGAACCTGCCCCAGGAATCCTCTCACTTCTTTCTCATTCTTCGGTGCCGGCATTTCCTGTATGGCTTTCACTTTATCGGGATCCACCTCAATCCCCTTGTTACTGATTACGTAGCCTAGGATTTTCCCCGACGAAACGCCAAAGAAGCACTTCTTCGGGTTCAACCTTAGCTTGAATTCTGCGATTCGGGCCAAAAACTTCTCAAGTGCTACGAAGTGCCCTTCTCATGTATCCGAATTGACCATCATGTCATCCACATAGACCTCCACCTCTTTGTGTATCATGTCGTGGAACAGTGCCGTAGCCATTTGCTGATAAGTTGCCCCGACGTTTTTTTTAACCAAATGGCACTACTCTATAGCAACATGTCCCCCACTTAGTAGTGAACGAGGTATTTGCTTTGTTCTTCTCGGCCATCTGAACCTGCATGTAGCCCATGAAGCCATCCACATTCGTATGCAAGACGCTTGATGCTGCACTGTCGATCAATACATTGATGTGAGGCAATGCGAATTCATCTTCAAGCCTTGTTGAGATCTCTATAGTCGACGCACATTCGCACCTTACCGTCCTTCTTTGCGATTGGCACTACATTTGCCACCCAAGGGGGATAGTCGATTACTTCGATGAACCCTACTTCTAACTGTTTCTTCACTTCCTCTCTGATCTTATCCGCCCATTCAGGCCTCATGCGTCGAAGTTTCTGTTTTACGGGCTTAGCATCGGGGTATGTTGGAATACGGTGAGTTACGATTGATTGATCGATTCCTGGCATGTCTTCGTAAGTCCAAGCAAACACTGTTTCGTATTTTTTGATTATTCTCTCAAATTCTTCTCTCTCTTCAATAGTTAATTCTTGAGCAATTTGTATAAGTTTAGGATTTTCATCCGTGCCAAGATTTAAAGTTGACATTTCTATTGCATTGATTTCAAATGTAGGCATGTTATATGAATGAGAATGCATGGAATGATCAGAATCAACATTAAGCAAGTAAGCAAAATCAGAATTCATTTCATTGATAGTATTGGTGAGTACATCATCAGATTCAAACAAAGCGGTAATCTAGTTGTCATCAACAGGGTTCTCGGGTTTCTCATAAGTCTTGGAGGTACTGGGCTCATCCACCGCTCCCACAGTGGCCTCAATAGTGATCACCTGCTCCTCGGCATTAAGATCTAACATCATGATCTCCTCGATGAAACAGCTTGCTTCTCCTTTGCCCTAGTCGGTAACATCATTGAAGATCTCAAAACCTGGCAGAATCTTTCCTTCGGTGCTAGCATCCATTTCCAGCACATCATCAGACTCATCCCAGATGTTGATCGGAACTCTCTGATTGATACCCTCCTCGTCGGAGGAACTTCCCCAAATATCCACGACCATCAGATCCATTACATGAGGGACGTTCGGATTTACGTAGGAAGGGTCCGACGATCCATACCGAGCCCAGCCTATCAGTTCTTCATAGTCCCTGAGGAACACTCCATTCATTCTTCTAGCGACGAGTGGAATAGCACCCCTTCGGATACACATGAGTTGCTCCTGATCGCTCAAGGTGACCCGATATGAGGCATACTTGAACCTCCATCTCCTAGCATAATCCACGAATGCTTCCTCGGGAAATTGCTTGATCCTTTCTAAATCTTCCAACGACCCAGTCCATGGGATGTACATCTCATATCTCTGCACGAAAGCCTCCATGAGGGACCCCTAGTCCCCTTTTGCCTTTGCCGAGAGCATTCGGTGCCACATCAAAGCTTCTCCTACGAGTGTCTTTGGAAAATACTGAACCAACTCACTTTGATAGAGTCCTGCGTCAAACATGTAGGCACGGAAACAGTTTATGTGGTCGATGGGGTTCTCACCTCCTTTGTACTTGGCCATGGTTAACACCGCCTCAGGTGTCTCCTCATCGGGTAACATCGGCACTTCCTCTGGGTATCCCCCTGCGGTGTACTTCTTGATGAATCTCTTAGTCATTTCAGCCCAATTCACTTGAACGTTCATCGGAAGAGACATATACCACACTAGTGACTCTCCCACCAACGAGTTGCAAAACAAACTCGTGATTTCGTCCTCTTTGAAGCCCAAAGGACCCATAGCGGATAGGTAAAAATGCAAGTGCTCCATGGGGTCTTTGTTGCCGTTATACTTACTAACTGCTGGCAACGGGCGCTTGATGGGCCCAACCTGCATTGCGCTACTTTCTGCCGCTCTCTCTTTAGCCTTCTTATATTTTTCCAAGAATAAACTCGCCAATTGTGACCAATCACCCTTGATGGAATCAGGCAAGGATCGGAACCACTCCAAAGGCTCGCCTATCAACGAAGGGTGGAACCACTGAGCGATCTCATTAATCCCAAACGGTTCAACAAACATAGCACACATATACTCATACAAGTGGACCTCAGGGTCCTCCACCCCACTGAATATCTTTAACTCAAGAATAATTCTCCGAGATGACCCCTGCCCGGTCTCTTTGGTGTCATCTTCGTCATATGGCGCTCCATCACCCAATTCCTCATCTATCATCTCGCCCGCTGTTTCCTCTCCCAGAAAAGACACATACAATCCGCTTCCTATCGTCATTTTCTCATCGGAGTCCAACAGCTCCTCTTCATCCTCCTCAAAGGATTCTACCACCGTACTCTCCTCGAGCTCGGATTCGATCATACTTAACCTATGATTAGGAAATGCATTGCGCCTAGTGGAAGGGTTTGCTGATGATGGATCAGCTATCTTTTTCTCCTCAATCAAATTTTGAATCGCATGCTTCAACCTCTCACAGTTCTCAATAGTGTGCCCATAGTTGCTATGGAACTCACAGTACCCCCTAGCTTGCATCTGAGGAGTAGACGGTGCTTTGCCATTAGGAGTGAGGGCTTTCAACAATCCCCTTTTCTGCAATCGTTCGAAAACTTTTGCGTAGCTTTGATCAAACTTGGCAAACTGCCTCTTCTCGATAGCGTTAAGTTCAAGCACTTTCACTGCGGCCGATTCTGTACTCGCACTTGGCCCTCCGGCACTATATCCAGACTTCGTCCACTTAGTGTAAGCTTTCTTCGGCTCTCCATCCCCCTCAACTGTCAAGGCACAACTATACATCTGATTGAAATCGGTAAAAGGCATATACCGCAGCTCATTCTTAATATACGGCAACGTGTTACCAACTACCATTCGGATCTGATCCTGCTCAAGCAGCTTCTGCTTCATGATTGCCGCCTTGGCTCTCCACCTCCTCACAAAATCGGAAAAAGACTCACCAGTTTGTTGCTTAGTACTCTCCAGCTCCTTCAGAGTAACCTCAAGCATAGTGTTGAAACTATATTGGGCGATGAATGACTTTGCCAACTCCTTCCAATCTCTCTTCGTCACCAGCGGCAACGCATGAAACCATACGAGGGCCGCTCCCTCCAGATAGGTATTGAATAGTCCCAGGACTTGATCCTCAGTTAGGATCGTGTGCTTCATTACTGCGACATACTGATTCATGTGAGCCGTGGGATCCCCGGTTCCATCGAACTTCTTCATGTCCGGGAGCCGGAATTTCAAGGGCAAAGCCGTTGCCGACAAGCAGTTCTTCAAATTATAAAAGTCTTGACTCCCGGAACTTCCCCCACGCAGATCCTGCACTTCCTGAGTGATTTGCTGCTTCCACTCCTCTTCCTTAGCCTTCTCTTTCTCAAGCTGTTTCTGGATATAATCTTGATAGTCATCCTCGTTCCCGAAGCGGGGACCGGTGTTCACTTCATTCTCAGCGCGTTTGCTACCACTCTTGTTATCCTTCAATGCTAGCTCAGCGAGCTGGGCCAAAATTGCGGCCAACTGATCATTAATCTTGTTCACAGAGTTTTCCAATTCGGCCACCTTTTCGTCGATCGCAGACATACTGGCAGAAGACTGAGTATACTCGGACGAAGATGATTCAGAAGCCACAACTGCCGATTCGGAATTGTCAATTTGTAGCTGATCAAACTGCCTGACTAGCCGGTTACTCTCGCGAAACCACAACCGCTTAATGATGAAGTCTGCGCGAACGGTATCCATTAGTATGTATGCATGATTTTATGTGCATGATTCGTGGTGTGTGCGTTTATTATTTACGGATATATAAGATAAGAAGAACAAACGTTAGTCTAATTACATGTATCACAACATCTCTCTTCCACCCTTATTCCTCCACACACTCGTTGGTCCAAGTCTCTTTCCTAGGACTTTGGTTTGGGGCCCACATTGCGATCCAGGGGACGCGTGATGCCGTCGATTATTGCGGAAAAGTAAATCATTCATCAGACAATACAGTTCGTTTTGACATATCAACGTTTAGTGACTAAGATATCGACCAAGTTGGATTGTCCTTTCGGAATAACTCGTCTTTTGTCATTTTGCGAGACGCATTAGTTTGGGTTTTGACTCCTTTTGAGCGCATCTCGGATTTTAGACGTGGTACAAGTTATTCTTCTGGTTCAATCATTCGTTATTGACAATGACTCATTCCCTTTTATTCACGTGGGTTCGTGTCTCGATTTTTGGATTACGACGGGATCTTTTGGATCTATCGAGAGACGCAACCACGTGTTTGTTTAGTGATGAAATCACTTTTCGGATTTTTTCCTTATGGAACGGACTCATCGCGTAACGCGTTTGTTTTTAGCGTCAAGGATCCGCTCGCTCGTTTTGGCTACGTGAAAAAGATGGCGAGTCTTATTCGAGCGCACGATAATCCTTCGGCTATTAACAACTCTTTATTTCTTCCAATTTACGGGATATACTATCCTAGCGTGGTTATAAAAAAATCAATGTTTCGTTGAATCGTATGCTTATTCGAAGCAGGGATATTACCGCTCTCCTCATTTAGACACGAATTGAGCAAACACGCCAATCGGGCCATATTTCTTGTGGTTTTGGTAACGGTCGAAATGTCGAGCCATTAGTCAAACCCACAGTCTCGTCCATATGGCGCAATTATGCAGTTTAGCTTAATTCGGCTCTATGATTTTAAACGGCGTATATACCGGCTTGAGGCACGTATTTAACGGCATTGGTTCATTTTCTTTAACTACCCTCGGGATGGATATACATCGTAGATACAGAATGACTTTGGTCATTTGTTTATTTTCTTTTATTTTCTTTAGTCACTTTTGCGGATACATCCATTTCTCTTAAGAACAACACAAGGCGTAACGTAAGAGTTTGTCTTTTATTCGGAAGGGACGTGCCATGTTTGCAAAACTCTTTACGTTACAACGGGGTCGTTCAAAACAGAAATGTTCTTTGTTTTCATTTCGTCATAATTTCGTTTTATCCCAACGTATTTAAAGAATGTGAATAACGGCTATCGTTAATATAATCTTTTGAATCGAGATATAACTATCCTTAACATCAAAACGATTTGTACTAATACGTGCTTACGTCATAACGTATTTCCTGAACATGTGCCTTCTTCGGGACACGGAAAGGGACCAGGCGGGTCGCACAAGTTCATTCATACGAGATGACTAAGTCGTCTTTAGTTCGAATCGTTTCGATGTTTTGGGGTAGTTTGTATATCGGTTTAAAAGTATATATTAACGTATCGTTTCATTTTCTTTACATATTTTAGGATTAGACACGTATCATGGCAATTTGAAAACACAAACTGATTCATTTATCACATAAAAATGGTAACGGGTAATCCTATGGCAACTTCTAAGGCTACTATATGCTGACACGGCTGATCGCGGGACCTCACAGGACCGCACAAATTCGCCCCTAACGAATGGATGGGGACCCTTTGGCGCCTTATTGTAAGGGGGAACTTACGCTAGCCTCTTTCGAGCGACGAATGGACTCTCGCTAGAGGTTTCACGGAAATTACCCAAAAGGTTTGCAATAATGCTTATGAATGCATACGAAAAGAAATAATACGATCCGTCCCTGTTAAGGGCTTAATACACGCCTTCCGGAATCAAATTTCTCGCTTCCCCAGCAGAGTCGCCACTTGTTAGACAAGGTTCCAAACGGCCTCGCCCGGGCGAACCGGGGGGTGGACACCTCATGGCGATGTAAGCGGTGATTGGCGCCGAAAGTAACCAATCGTGGAATCAAGCTGCTCGGCAGGACCGTAGCTCGGAGTATGGAAGAGTCGCCACCCACGAATGGGAAAATGAACACCGATCCCTTACGGGAGACCGGTGAGGGTTCGGGAAACTTAGGTACGAGCCGAGAAGGCTAGCTCCTTTCCGGAGAAAGGCTACTAGGCACCCCGACATCGCCTGGTTATGAACCACCGGCCTCCTACTCAGCGTGTTAGGCGATAACGGACTAATCGCATATTTCTTTAAGTTTTTAAAATTCATTTGAAACCTTTTCTTTCTCGCTTTGAAAACCGTTTTGAGCATGTTATTGAAAGCCATTTTAGTAAAGAATCACCCATTTTGCATAAATTTAAAGTATACAGGAGAGAGAGGGGGAGAAGAGAGAATTGATTTATTCACAGTGTGATTTCATGCTTTAGACTATACACTAACTCTAAGCTAATCTCACTCCCCGAAAAACGAGTTTATTTACATGGTTCGTACCTTAATCGCCGTTGGAACGATTTAGGTACGTTTCAAAACCCCGTTAATTTACATGACATCGACTCGAATCGCCGTTGGAACGACTCGAGCGTTTGAAAACGTTTGAACAAGAAGTTTTAACCAAAAACGTGATTAAGCATACAAGTTTATTCATTTTTTGTAAAACTGTTTAGTTAGGAAAATGATTCAAAACTTCATTATTTACAATGAAAACGATTTTAATTACAAGTTCGCTTAATCCGTCATTGGAACGAATTAAGGTTTTAAAACGTGATATTTTTAGAAAGCGATTTAAAACGACGAAAAACCTTTTTATTTACATTAAGAATCTCTAAAAAACTCTTTAGTTTAAATAATCAAATTGAAGTCTCTTTTTTGTGGTTTATTTCCCTTTTTTTCACTCAATTGAACCTTTACTTATCATAATCACAACAAATTAAATCACAATTACCAAACAAAACCCATTTAAAATATACATATAAATGTCTAAAGAATAAAAAAGGAATATATACATATATATACCTTTTTAGTAAAAAGATGGTGATTACACCTATAGATTAAAAATAAGGTAAAAACATAATATGTACTATAGTTATTGATATATGCTAATAAAAAGGAAAATAACACTAAGTATAGTATACTTTTTATCCTAATTCAAAACATGTAAAAATAATGAAAAAAGTTCATGAATGAGAAAATAACATTTAACCCCAAATTAGTTTTTACACAATAGCTATATGGAAATTAACCCACCTAAAAGTACATCACAATATCAATACCCAAAATAATATCTAATAACCCAAAAGCATTTATAAATCATCCCAAATGGGCCAAGCAAATGATCCACAAAAATAATAATTAGATATAGCTTAAATGGACTTAAAGAAAACCTATATATACATATATATATTTTTACAAAGTTAGATTAATATAAATAATACCCAAACACAAAACGAGTAAATATATAATAGATAATTATTAGTTATAGACCCCAAAATGATTTTAATAAAATAATTACATAATTATATATACATATATTAGGGACCAAATATCAAAAAGTTAAGAAAAAATGGTTAAAAAGGCATTTTTTCCGAATTCCAGCAGCTTTACCGACGAAAAATCCGTCGGTAAACTGCCTTTACCGCCATAAAAAGAAAAATTACAGAAACAACTCTTAACAGTTTCCAGATTTATTCAAAAGCTTTAGATCTAATCTATTCTATCATTTTTGGCCTCCGAACTACCCGAATCGGGTCATAGTCTATAACGGAAACTCCCAAAACGATGTTTTATTTTAAAACGTTAATTAAAACATTTTCTAAATCTAGATCTACAACGTTTTAGTCTCGAACTACCCCTAAATGGGGTCACGGTTCGTATTGGGACATAAAACGAGGTTTTTATTTTAGATCCAAACTCAACTGTTTGTAGAATGAAAGAAGAAAATTAATTTGACAAGTTTAAGCAATAAAAGTGCAAATAAAAGAGTAAAGGAGTAGATCTAAACAATAAAAACGTAATAAAGAATGAAATGAAAGAGTAAACGGGTCTAGTTCCTCGGATTATTACCTCTCAATCGGTAATGGAGATGCCAAATCAAGTCGATTGATAGTGTTTTGAGTCGGTTTTTTAGGTTTTTGGGCAAATTCGAATCTCGTCGAATTTCTCCAGGGGTTCGGGTTTTTTCTTCCTCCTTAATGCCTTGGGCTCCATCCTATTTATAGGCAAATGGAGCCCTAAACTTAGTTTATTTTTGGCTCCAAGCCAACTTGGAGCCAAAGATAAGCCAAATTAGCCTAGGAAATTTCATGGAAATATCCATGGCTAATTGCTATCATTACTATTGTTATTATTATTATTATCATTATTACTTATTTTAATTATTATTATTATTATTTGATTTTAATTAATTTTTTTTTTAATAAATCCTAAACTAAAATTGCACTTGGCATTTGGCCAAGTGCAGCAAAATGCACTTGGCCGAATGCCAAGTGCAGGGGGCTGGGCCTGGGCGGCCCAGCCCCGTCACGGGCCGTCCAACGGCCCGTGACGTAAATACCGGCCCCCAACGGGGCGGCGTTTATATATACTAAAAAAATAAAAAACGTTTAACTAAACAAAATACATCTAAAAATAACCAAAATCAATAACGATTTTCTTCGAAAATGATTTTCGTCAAAACTGATTTTATAAAATTAACTTTTATAAAATTGATCTTTTTACAAAACCATATATATTTTTTGGATTGCTCGAATACCAAAATAAAACCCTCTATCGTCCCGAGACTTTATTAAAAATAAAATAAATAAGAAAAGGGCGTGAAAATACCCCGAACTCGACGAGATGATTTAAGATTTCACTCGCGGAACCGATTCGCCCGTCATCTCGATTCGATTTCCGAATTCGATCAAACCGGTCCCCACGGTTCCTTCGAACAACGTTTTTATTTATTTATTATTTTTTATTGACTCATCATTTATTTCAATCGACTGATTTGGATCCCTTTTTATAATTTTTCTTCATCGGTCCTCTGACCCCGGTGTCTACAGCATGTTTTATGATTCTGCTCTGCTAAAACTATTCCATCAATCTTATGGTCAGGTCACCAGCTCAATCTCCTGCCTGAGTAAAGCCCATGAATGTCTCCTCAGTATGATCAGCAGCTCCCTTCGGGTTCCTAGGCACGTCCAGGACGATAGCATTCCCGTCATTGACAGTTTGGGTGAAAGCACAAAAAGGCTTCATCGCTACTCTAACTATCTCTCCTCTGCCGCCAGAAATAAGACCTTCCTTTACCAACCCGATGATGGAAAAACGGGGGAGACAAGTAGAGGAGGAACTCAGCCTGCAGGAAATACCTCTGGAAGCAAAGAGAAAGGCAAAGGAATTGCCCTAGCTGAACCCTAAGCTCAGAAAAAGAAGAAGTAGAACTTGTTTAATCATCCTGTCTTTAAATGTTGTTTGGGTAGATTTTTCTTTTTGGTTGTTTGTTTCTGTGGTTTAAACTCAATATTACAAATAGTTGTTTTCTTTCTGATCTGACTAATCTAGTTTGAACAGAACAAATCAAAAAGGTCAAAAACAATAAACACCAAAAATAAACTAAGAGACAACATCCTTCCAAAACTGAGTCAGTACACTCAAATGTTTTAAGTCTAAATTAGATCTTGGAAGACTTAGAATAAAGTTAAAACAAAATGTATGCAACCCTTACGGGGGAGTAGTTTCAGCATAAAAAATAATTCAATCATGGGGTAACTTATAACTGAGTTCCGTAATTATGTATTTTGCCAACATCAAAATGGGGGAGTTTGTTGAAACACCTTTCCACAAGATTTTGATTTGACAAAATCATCCATGATTAAGAGGCAATTAAATTTAGATGCTTTGATTTAATTGTACTAATATGTTTGTTAAATATTGAGTGCAAAAATATATAAAGTAAAGACAGGACAAAAGTCAGCACGAACGAAGCTGAGTAGAACGGAACTCAGTATGACAGAATAGAAGCTGAGTGGAGTTAAAATTCAGAAACAAATCGAAGCTGACTAAAGTTGAAGACTTATTCAGGAGCGGTTAAACAAAACGGAGCTGACCTTGAAGAAACTCAACATGAACGTTGAACATTCGAAAAGAACAAACGAAGCTGAGTAACAGTCAGGACAACATGAAGGATCCGTTCACAAAAAGACAAAGTCTGCAAATCTTCTTCACCAATAATTGGAACCTCGAAGACACCAAAAAGACTAATTCCGAGAGTCATGGGACGTTGGATTATTGGAAACAGACAACTGGCACAAACAGACAAACCAGACACTAGAAGACAAACCTGACGCCTGAAGAAAACAGAAATAGGGAATGGAGGTGCAGTCTGAAGCTTTCTAGAAATTGTTCCCCAAAAGAGCCGTTTTGATGTTAACGGTTAGGACATTTCAAAACGATCAAATCTACAGATTTCCTTCTATAAAAGGACAATCGAAAAACATGGACAAATACTGAAGTATCGAAACAAAAATACAAGAGAGAAAGTTTCAAAAGCACTCAAATACAAAAAGGATCTTACACCAACTTTTCTATTCTTTGTGTAAATGCTAGATTGATTTGTAATCATCTAAAGTGTTCTTTAGTTCAAAAGGAACAAGTTTGTGATCAATTGGGATATTGAGAGTGTAAAGCTGAGTGCTTGGTTGTAAGCATTTCAGTGGTAGAGAAATCTAGGTGCTGGTTGTAGCACTTAGTAGGAGTTGAGTAGACGAATAGAGGAAGGTACTCTTGCATATTCAACTGCCTTGTAATTGGTTTGTGCTCTACCGTTAAAGAGCTCAATATTGGATTCAAAAAGCCCGAAGGACTCTGGGGACTGGACGTAGGCAGAGAGGCCGAACCAGGATAAGTGATACTGAGTAATCTCTGAACTTTCTTGTATATTGCACGTGTTGTTTGCTATATTTACTCAGCATATAAATTGCATAAACTGACCTTGAGTAAATAAGTGGTGCTGAGTTAAGAAGCTGACCTCCAAGAGTGTCAATTCTCAACTCACAAGAAAACAACTTTAGTCAACATCTGACTAAAGCTGTCTTCAAACATTTCTCACCAAGCTGACCAAAAAGCTGAGTTAATAAACTCTCAAAATAACTTCCAGTCAGCTTAATTGGAACGCGAAAAAGTTATATTAGTTCCTAACCCCCCCCCCTTGGAACTAATTTCCAGGGACCAACAACTCTCACTTAATTGCAGAGTCTGAGTATGACTTTTTCCTATTTTGTGCTTTGTTTAATATTGTGTGTTAATTTTTGGTAAACTAGGCAAGTTGTTTAGTTTTTCCTATTTTGTGTTTTGTTTGATACTGTGTTAATTTTTGGCTAATGAACTAACCATTGGATGCTGCCTAGAATTCAAATGTACTATTACTTAGTGTTGCTTTTCAGAATTCAAACGTAATATTACTTGTGTTGCTTTTCATGTTGATTTTCTAAAATGATACTTGCTGATGTGAATTAGTTTAGTTCCCTCTTCATGAAACATCAACCAAGGCAGTGGGAAGGCTTCTTCTTCATTAAGTTTAAAATAACCCTTTCTAAAATCTAGCTTACGTTAAAAGCATGATTATCTCTCCTTTATGCTTATATTACTTCCTTTTCGTCTTTTATTCTTTTATTTTGTAGCATCAGCACATGATAAATTTGCTTTCATCTTTGCTCTGACCATTGACTGTCCATGATTTTGAAGAGGTGCCCGAGATGTAGGATCTCTGTTGAGAGAACTCATGCTTGCATATTTATGAAATGCATGTATTTTCTGTTTAACATAGTGTCGTTTTTCATAACTTTAAATTCTACCATTAGCATTATTCCTTATTTGTTCAGTTATGACGAGTGATGAAGTTACATGAGAAGACATGGGGGAAATGAGTTCTTAAAGTTTTAGAACCCTGTTGAGCTCCAGAGTCATGATTTTGCTGATGTTGCGAAGCAAGCTAAGGTATATATAGATTTTGGCTTTTAAAGAATTCTATTGGGTCCATGATCAACATAAATGAAAACACTTTACTAAAAGATGGCATGCATGATGCATCTATGTTCTACCAATTGGACCAATTAGTTGTGAAGGTAGATCCTTGTCCTTTTATTAGGGGACTTTCAAGTCAAATAATCCAACATTTGCGGATTTTCTATACCTAAAAGAACTTATAGTTTCTGATCTACATTGATTTGTATTTGGTACTGATATCTTGTTCATATCTAATTCTAGTCATGTTTGCACAACATTAATAGAATGTTGATCCATATGGCGTGTATAGTGGTTAATCAGTGCCAATTTATAGGTAGTTGATTACTTAGATGCATGTGATAGCAAGGACGTGATTGTTTCTTTGTTTGTAGTTGACAGATTCTTTTCCTTATTGTTGAAGGATTTGAAAATATGGAAGCTGAAGACGTCCTCTGTCTCTTATCACTATATATTATTAGTTGTAATGACTAGATTCCTCAGACTCATTTTGATTTGTGTATATGTGAGGCCTAACTTCATCATGCTTAGAGTTGTTGCCTGAAATTTGCTAATCATGTTACTTGAATATTTTATCTCAGATTCCTAAGATTAGGAAAGGTGGTGTAGCATGCCTCGGAGCTAGCCCTACAAGCTCCATTAAGCATGATGGTGGTCGTTGGGAGCTTGGACTTGTTGGTCCCTTATAACGTGACAAGTTAGTTCCAAGGGGGGGGATAGGAACTATTTAAAATTTTGTCCGTTAAGGCTGACTTCTTTTCTTATGAAAAGGTTTACACAGCGTGACTAAGCAGTTTGAAGACACAAACTTAGTCAACTTGTGACTAAGTCTGTTTCTTTCCTTGAGTCAGGAAATAGCACTTAGAGTCTATTCCTGAACTCAGCTTTTTAGTATACTTAACTCAGCGTGAGTTCGTTACTTAGTCAGTTTTATAGCAAGCAATATGTAAAGGAGTTTAAGGGTTAGAAAGATATTACTCAGCAGACTTATCCTGGTTCGGCCTCTCCGCCTACGTCCAGTCCCCGGAACTCGTTCCGAGCTTTTTGAATTCTCTATTGAGCTCTTTAAAGGTAGAGCACGAAACCTTTTACAATAGAAGCTGAGTATACAAGAGTACCTTCCTCTATACCTCTACTCACTCCTATATCTACCGCTGAGTACTATAACCGAGTACTCAGCCTCTCCTTTCTATTCTTCTAGAAATGATAAAGTGTTTATCCTAAACAACAATTGCTAAGACACATTAGATGATTTGAAATCACTCTAGACTTTTACACAATAATATGGAAATTGGTGTAAGGTTTTTGCTTTGCTTTTCTAGAAATTTGGTCAGCGTTTTGACTAGTTGAAGATCTGCTTCGAATGAAGCAAATGAGATGCCTATTTATAGTGACACTTGAGGCACCTGGTCATTTCGAATTTCGAAATAACAGTTGGAGGTAAACGGCTTCCTGTCTTTGTCACTCAGTACGCGCTTAGTGTCGTTGGCCAATGAGATTCATGCATCTTCTGTCCACGGCAGTGCTCGGCAGCTTTTCGTCTGGCAAACAGAATGTTTCGACATTTTTGGCAAAGTCTTCCAGACAGCTTCCTGCGCCTTCTGAACTTTACCCAAAGTAGAAATACCTTGTCTACAAGTTGATTCTTGTCTGCCGCTGTCCTGACTGCTTGTCGCTTAACTCAACAGCTTCCTCTTGAAGCTTTTGCTAGAAGGCTTCTCGATCCTTCTTTATGCTGAGTCGTCGTTTTGCTTAATACGACTTCGTTTCTTCTTCTTGGGTCGTGAGGTCTTGATTATGTTGACTTGGGCTTGACTTCCACTCATGGGCTTTTAGACTTTATATCTTAATGTCTTATAGATAAATAAACTCAACATTGAACAAACACATTAGTATAAATAAATCAAATCATTTAAATTTAATGTGTTAGAATATTTTTTATCAATTACTTAAATAATTTTGTCAAATCAAAATCATGTGGAAAGGTGTTTCAACAAACTCCCCCATTTTGATGTTGGCAAAAATATTCAGTCAAGAACTCAGTGTTGAGCTCCCCCATGATAGTTGACCTTATATTACTTAGTATGCTCCCCCGTAAGGGTTGAGCGGCTGACTTAGATTTACTTTAAACATTTCAAGGTTTAATCAAGTAAGTCTAAGGTCAGTTTTCAGAATTAGGTCGCCTCATGGAACATATTCTTTTTAACTCAGTTTATGCGGAAGATTTTAGATATCAGAGAGCGCTGAGTTTTTCTTTGTTCAATGTGTTTAAGAAGACATGTAAAAGAGGTCAACATCTTGATCAACACAGCATACAGTCATAAAGCAATGTAGACAAATAACACAGTTGATTTAGTGAAGATGCGTTTAACTATCCAATACAAAACATAAGTAAGCATCACATAAGATTGGTTAATTTTAAAAGGATAGATGCATGCATAGTTTTGTATTCAGGTGGTCAGCACAACAAAAATACATAAGGGAAAGACTACAAGTTTTAACAAAATGAAATCTAGTCAATACTAGTCAAGCTATTTCTTCTTGTAGTTGAGTTGGGCTTCATGCTCTTTAGCTTTACCCTTTCCTTTTTGTGTTTGCTGACTACCTGAAGCTTCTTCTGAATGTTGGGTTCTTTGAGCTTGTACTTTCTCCCCCGTTTTTCCACCATCAGCAGGAGGAGGAATGAAAGTGTCTTCAATGGCAGCTAGAGTTAGGCGTTTAGAGAATGCCTTTAGCTTTCGTGTGCTTGTATTTATGCCATCAAAAACGGGAACACCATCATCCAGAATAGCTCGTGGAATCCTGACATCTGCAGCACTCAGCATACTCAGAACATATGCTTGAGACTTTCCAACCCAGTGTATGCTGTCAGTGAGCATTGCAAAAGCTTGATGAAACATCTTCAGCAAAGATGAATCAAAATACTGACGTTGAGCATTGGTGTGTCGCACATGGTTGAAAGTAACTCGAGAGTACTTCAGGATTTCATTTGTTTTGAGCTGGTCAGTTTCCATCTCTTCTTTGCTTAAGTTTAGTAGATGCACAGCCTCACTAATTTGCTCAATGGAGCATTGGGAGGAGGAAGAGAGTTGGTGATTGGTTTTCTCCTGCTCAGTATGAAGCTGGTTGAATAGTTGATGAACTTCGGCAGAAGTTGCATACTTTGTGTTCGCAGCTGACAATTGATGAAGTTGACCCTGTAGAGAGTTCATGTGATCAACCATGGTCAGCTGGAGTTCGGCCAACTTCGTTATAGAGTCCTGCCTGGGCTGTTGAGATTGCAATAAAGTCATGACACTCAGAAGATCCTTCAGACCTTTGATTTCAGTAAGAAGCTGAGTGACAGACGAAAGCTGAGTTGGCTCAACATTAATAGACCCAGCGGCATTGGCGTTTGTTTGATGAAGGTCCTGGAGAAGGGCTTGAGTTGAGTAAATGATTCTTCGACCAGACTCAGAGGCAGTAAGATAATTGAAGGATCCATCATTTGTTGGCCCAGATGCCGGAGGAGGAGTAGAACCGAATAGAAGCGGTGTTTGGTTCTGCTCAACATTAGAAGTGCCAGCATGATCAGCGGCTGGTCTTGAATTAAGATTTCCAGTAGAAGCTGACTGGATTGGATTCTGCATTTGGATTTGTGGAAGAGGAGGATCGGCAGAATGTGTTACTTGCGCAGAGTCAGGCTGAAGCTGACTAGGTGTTGGAAGTTGAGGAAGTTCAGTGTTCACCTGAGTAGGTAATTCCTTAGCTTGCTCAACATTTTGAGGAGCATGATCTTCGAGCACTTGCTCGGCATGATTTTGGCTGGGGGAAGCTGTTAAGTCGGTATGTTCCTTCGGCTGAGAAACAGAGGCTTGATTTTCTTGTTGCTCTGGTTGAGACTCAGGAGGATTAGAGAAGAACTTAAGGTGTACTTCTATTAGGTCAGTGATCTCATCCCTCAGCGGTGAGTCACCCATGAGGTCAATAACGGGGGCTCGATATGCCTTCTTCTTAAGTCTTTTTAGCCTTGGAGGAGTAGGGTCAGCATGAATGGACTCAATAGAGTCAGTAGGTGAAGCTTCCCTTTGAACAGCGGGATGATTTGACGTTGGCTCAGCGTCTTCTTCTTCAATCTCCTCAGTGTAGATTGTGCCATGTTGGTCAACGTCTGATGGCTCATCATCCTCATCCTCCACTGTTACCTCATCATTGAACTGACCACCCATTTCTTCTTCTTCTTCAAACTGACCACCCAATTGGTCTTGTTCTTCCTCTTCAGCTGACTGTTGTTCATTGTCAATGTCTTGACTCTGTATATAATGTGAGTTAGGAGGAACGACGACGTCAGTTGGAAGAGCATCGATGGGTCTTAACTCAAAAGAGAGTTTCTTTTTCTTCCTCAGAGGTTGCTCATCATTGTCCTCTCTCTCTTCTACCGCAGGCTCAGCTCGCCTTGGTCTTTTCTCAGTTGACCTAGGTCCACCCTGACCTTGCTGAATTTGAGGCTTAGTTCCTCTGGACACAAATTTCAGCTTCTTTGGTGTAGATGCAGCTTCTTTAGAGGTGCTTTGAACATCTTTCCTCTTTCTTTCCGTTCTTCCCTTTCGAGTCACCATTCCCCCAGCTTCCTGGACAGCGGCCCCTTTCCCTTTCTTGGGCACTATTGGTTGATCGTAGAATAGACCAAACAGTGCCGCAGCAGTGATCTCTGTCCCTATTGCGTGGATTTCCTCAACTAAGCTCACCTTGTGGTCCTTAAGGATTTTGGTGATGATGGAGCCCAGCCTAAGGGTTCAAGTACTTCTTTGGAATCCACCGATTATGAAGACAAGCATGTTTATCAGCGTATAGGTCAGCATGTGCCAGATAAAGCACTGCTCAAAATTTGTCGCTGAGTTGGTGCAGTTGATTTTAGGGTAGAGAAAATTGGTCAGTATGCAGTGGGCCATCTTCTGATTCCGACCCATGGAGGTACTCGAGATTTCTCCTACATGACCAGGAGGTTTACAGAACTCAGCGGAGTAGTTGGTTTTGTCTTGGTCACCAGATTTATGAAGAATTGCTCCTTCGTTTTTCAGCTTGAGTAGCGAGGCCAGGTGTAGACACCGAGTCGGAGGACCTGTGACGAAAACCCACGACAAATGGCTAAAGCGGTTGATTCCATTGGTTAGGAAATTTTAAAAAATAAAAAAAGGAAAAGGGGGCGCGACGCGTCGAATGCCCGCCCGATGGGCCGGGTGTGAAACATCGCCCGTCGGACGATGGGCGTCGCTCGTCGAGCGTTGGACGCGGCCCGAGGGGTGTCGGCGTCGTCCGACGTTCGATGGGCGGACGCCCCACAACGTCAGACGAAAGCCCAACGACGTTGGGCGAACGCCCAACATTCGTGGGACGAGCGCCCGACGAGGATGGGCGAACGCCCAACGGCCGTTGGGTGCGCGCGCCCAACGGTAGTTGGGCGTTCGCCCAACAGAAGTTGGGCGTAGCCCGACGCCCGTCGGGCCACGCCCAAAATATTTTGGGATCCGTGCCTATAAAATGCACGGATCTCCATGCATTTAGGAGGAGGATTTTTTAGGGACTCTCTCACTCTAAAGCATTTTTTAGAGAGAGAAAGTAATTTTTTGGGAAAAATATTTTTTTTCCTAAAAAAATCCGAATTTCCTAAAAGTTAAAATTTTACTAAAAACACCGAAAAACACAAAAATCGTAACTCGTGGAATCAACCGACTTCATCTGTCAATACCGATCTTGAGGTATTATCCGAGGACTAGACTCGTTTTATTTATTTTAATTATTTTATTTTGTTTATTTTTATTTATTTGTGTAATTAGTTAGTTATTTATTTAAACACGTTTATTTATTTTCCCGAATTTATTTAAGTTTCGTCTCGTATTAAATAAACGTTTGGTTTTGTTTTGAATTAAAAAACCTTGTTTTAAGTCCCAACACGAACCGTGACCCGTGTTAAGGGTAGTTCGGGACTAAAACGTTGTAATTATAAATTTTAAATATTTTGTAAATAACGTTTCGAATAAAACATCGTTTTATGAGTCTCCGTTATAGACTATGATCCAATTTTGGTAGTTCGGAGATCCAAAACGATAGAATAGATTAAATTTAAAGTATTTGAACAAATCTGGAAGGTTAGGTACTGTTTCTGTAATTTTCCATTTTCTGTCACAAAATGCAGTTTACCGACGGAATTTCCATCGGTAAAACTGCTGAAATGTAAAAAATGTTGTTTTGGTCCTTCTTTCTCAACTTTTAGACTTTTGGTCCTTTATATATATATGTATAATTATGTAATATATGCATTCAAATTATTTTTAATTATTTTGTATATATTTTGGGGTTATTAGGGGTTATTTTCTATATATACTTATCATAATAGTTTTGGGGTTAAAAGTTAATTTCTTATCATTTGTGAATATTATTGTCATTTTTTTATCTATTAATCATAGTCTTTATTATTTACCTTTTCTTTTAAATGTATATGTATAATTATCATTTCTATCAAAAATATATATATATATATATGTACATCTTTCTTCTTTTCCTTTTGAATTTCCTATATGTATATATGATTTGGAAAATGTTTTGGTTGGGTGAATTTGGATTTAATTTATTAATTGTTGTCATTATGTTCAAATGAAGGATAATTGAGTAAAAAGGGAAAATAAAAGATAAAAAGAAATTTCAAATTGTTTGTTTAAATTAAAGCTTTTCTAGATATTCTTCAAGTGTAAATAAAAGATTTTTGTCATTTTAAACCGTTTCCAAAATATCACGTATTGAAACCTTAATTCGTTCCAACGGCGGATTAAGCGAACCTTGTAAATAAAACCATTTTCATTATAAATAACCGAGTTTTTGAATCGTTTTCCTAATTAAACAGTTTTGTACAAAAATAAATGGACTTGTATGTTTAATCATGTTTTTTGTTAAAACTTCTTATCTCACGTTTTCAAACGCTCGAGTCGTTCCAACGGCGATTCGAGTCGATGTCATGTAACGGGGTTTTGAAACGTATCTAAATCGTTCCAACGACGATTAAGGTACGAACCATGTAAATAAACTCGTTTTTGGGGAATGAGATTAGCTTAGAGTTAGTGTATAGTTTGAAGCATAAATCACACTGTGAATAAATTAATTCTTTCTTCTTCCCCTCTCTCTCTCCTATATACTTTAAATTTATGCAAAATGGGTAATTCTTTACTAAAATGGCTTTCAAATAACATGCTCAAAACGGTTTCAAAGCGAGAAAGAAAAGGTTTCAAATGAATTTTAAACTTAAAGAAATATGTGATTAGTCCGTTATCGCCTAACACGCTAAGTAGGAGGCCGGTGGTTCATAACCGGGCGATGTCGGGGTGCCTAGTAGCCTTTCTCCAGAAAGGAGCTAGCCTTCTCGGCTCGTACCTAAGTTTCCTGAACCCTCACCGGTCTCCCGCAAGGGATCAGTGTTCATTTTCCCATTCGTGGGTGGCGACTCTTCCATACTCCAGGCTCCGGTCCTGCCGAGCAGCTTGATTCCGCGATTGGTTGCTTTCGGCGCCAATCACAGCATCTATCGTCAACGGTGTCCATCCCCCGGTCCGCCCGGGCGAGGCCGCGGCACCTACAAGTGGCGACTCTGCTGGGGAAGCGAGAAATTTGATTCCGGAAGACGTGTATTAAGCCTTTAACGGGGACGGATCATATTATTTCTTTTCGTATGCATTCATACGCATTATTGCAAACCTTTTGGGTAATTTCCGCGAAACCTCTAGCGAGAGTCCATTCGTTGCTCGAAAGAGGCTAGTGTAAGTTCCCCCTTACAGTAAGGTGCCAAAGGGTCCCCATCCATTCGTTAGGGGCGAATTTGTGCGGTCCTGTGAGGTCCCGCGATCAGCCGTGTCAGCATATAGTAGCCGTAGAAGTTGCCATAGGATTACCCGTTACTATTTTTGATGTGATAAATGAATCAGTTCGTGTTTTCAAATTGCCATGATACGTGTCTAATCCTAAAATGTGTAAAGAAAATGAAACGATATGTTAATATATACTCTTAAACCGATATACAAACTACCCCAAAACATCGAAACGTTTCGAACTAAAGACGACTTAGTCATCTCGTATGAATGAACTTGTGCGACCCGCCTGGTCCCTTTCCGTGTCCTGAAGAAGGCACATGTTCAGGAAATACGTTGTGGTGTAAGCACGTATTAGTATGAATCGGTTTGATATTAAGGATAGTTATGTCTCGATTCAAAAGACTGTATTAACGATAGCCGTTACTCACATTCTTTAAATACGTTGGGATAAAGCGAGATTATGACAAAATGAAAACGAAGAACATTTCTGCTTTGAATGACCCCATTGTAACGTAAAGAGTTTCATAAACGTGGCCCGTCCCTTCTGAATAAAAAAGAACTCTTACGTTACACCTTGTGTTGTTCTTAAGAGAAATGGATGTATCCGCAAAAGTGACTAAAAAAAATAATAAAAGAAAATGAAACGACCAAAATCATTCTGTATCTACGATATATGTCAATCCCGAGAGTAGTTAAAGAAAATGAACCAATGTCATTAAATACGCGCCTCGAATTGGTATATACGCCGCTTAAAAATCACGAAGCCGAATTAAGCTAAAACGCATGAATGCACCATATGGACGAGACTGTGGGTTTGACTAATGGCTCGATCATTTCGACCGTTACCAAAACTACAAGAAATATGGCCCGACCTGCGTGTTTACTTAACTCGTGCCTAAATGAAAAAAACGGTAATATCCCTGCTTCGAATAAGCATGCGATTAAACGAAACGTTGATTTTCTATAACCACGCTAGGATGATATATCCCGTAAATTGGAAGAAATAAAGAGTTGTTGCTAGCCGAAAGATTACCGTGTGCTCAAATAAGACTCACCATCTTCTCACGTAGCCAAAACGAGCAAACAGATTCTTGACGCTAAAAACAAACACGTTACGCGATGAGTCCGTTCCTTAACCAAAAATCAAAAAGTGATGTTCTCACTAAACAAACACGTGGTTACGTCTCTCGATAGATCCAAAAGATCCCGTTGTAATCCAAAAATCGAGACACGAAGCCACGCGAATAAAAGGGGAACGAGTCATTGTCAATAATGAACGATTGAACCAAAAGAATAACTCGTACCACGTCTGAATCTGAGACACGCCAAAAGGGAGTTGAAACCCGAACTAATGCGTCTCGCGAAATAACAAAAGATGAGTTATTCAAAAGGACAATCCATTTGGTCGATATCTTAGTCACTGAATATGGATACGTCAAAACGAACTGTATTGTCTGATGGATGATTTACTTTTCCGTAATAATCGTCGGTATCACGCGTCCCCTAGACCGCAATGTGAGCCCTAAATCAAAATCCTAGGAAAGAGACTTGGACCATCGAGTGCGTCGAGGTATAAGGGTGGAAGAGAGATGTTGTGATACATGTAATTAGACTGACGTTTGTTCTTCTTATCTTATATATCCGTAAATAAATAAACGCACACACCACGAATCATGCATATAAAATCATGCATACATACTAATGGATACCGTTCGTGCAGACTTCATCATTAATCGGTTGTGGTTTCACGAGAGTAACCGGCTAGTCAGGCAGTTTGATCAGCTACAGATTGACAGTTCCGAATCGGCAGTTGTGGCTTCTGAATCATCTTCGTCCGAGTATACTCAGTCTTCGCCCAGTATGTCTGCGACCGATGAAAAGGTGGCCAAATTGGAGAACTCTGTGAACAACATTAATGATCAGTTAGCCGCAATTTTGGCCCAGCTAGCTGAGCTGGCATTGAAGGATAACAAGAGTGGCAGTAAACGCGCTGAGAATGAGGTGAACATTGGTCCCCGCTTCGGGAATGAGGATGACTATCAGGATTACATCCAAAAACAGCTTGAGAAGGAGAAAGCTAAGGAAGAGGAATGGAAGAAACACATCACTCAGGACGTGCAGGATCTGCATGGGGGAAGCTCCGGGAGTCAGGACTTTTATAACTTGAAGAACTGTTTATCGGCACCTGCTTTGCCTTTGAAATTCTGACCCCTGACATGAAGAAGTTCGATGGAACGGGGGATCCTACTGCTCACATGAATCAGTACGTGGCCGTGATGAAGCACACGATCCTGACTGAGGATCAAGTTCTTGGACTATTCAATACTTATCTAGAGGGGGCTGCCCTCGTGTGGTTTCATGCGTTGCCGTTGGTAACAAAGAGGGATTGGAAGGAGTTGGCGAAGTCATTCATCGCTCAATATAGTTCAACACTATGCTTGAGGTTACGCTGAAAGAGCTGGAGAGCACTAAGCAGCAGACTGGGGAGTCTTTGTCCGATTTTGTGAGGAGGTGGAGAGCCAAGGCGGCAGTTATGAAGCAGAAGCCGCTTGAGCAGGATCAGATCTGAATGGTAATTGGCAACACTTTGCTGTATATTAAGAATGAGCTGCGGTATATGCCTTTTACCGATTTCAATCAGATGTATAGTTGCGCCTTGACAGTAGAAGGGGATGGTGAGCCGAAGAAAGCTTATACCAAGTGGACGAAGTCTGGATATAGTGCCGGAGGGCCAAGCGCGAGTACAAAATCTGCTGCGGTGAAAGTGCTTGAACTTAATGCTATCGAGAAAAGGCAGTTTGCCAAGTTTGATTAGACCTACGCAAAAGTTTTCGAACGATTGCAGAAAAATAGATTGTTGAAAGCCCTCACTCCTTATAACAAAGCACCGCCTACTCCGCAGATACAAGCTAGGGGGTACTGCGAGTTCCACAGTAATTATGGGCACAATATTGAGAATTGTGAGAGGTTGAAGCATGAGATCCAAGATTTGATTGAGGAAAAGAAGATAGCTGATCCTTCGTCAGCGAACCCTTCCACTAGGTGTAATCCATTGCCCAATCATAGGGTGAGCATGATCGGGTCTGGGCTCGAAGAGAGCTTGGTCATGGAATCCTTCGAGGAGAACGAAGAGGAGTTGTTGGACTCCGATGAGCAGAGTAATGTGGGAAATGGTTTGTATATGTCCTTTCTAGGAAAGGAGCAGGAAGGTGAACCGATGGATGAAGGACTAGACGGCGGTGTGCCGTATGATGAGGATAGTGCCGAAGAGACCGGGGAAGGGTCGTCTCAAACTATTGTGCCAGAGTTGAGTTTATTCAGTGGGGTGGAGAATCCCGATGTGCACTTGCGCGAGTATATGCATAATATGTTTGTTAAATCCTTTAGGGTGGACGAGGTTGCTCAGTGGTTCCACCATTCATTAATAGGCGAGCCTTTGAGGTGGTTCCACTCATTGCCCGACTCCTGCAAGCACGATTGGGAACAGTTGTCCGACCTATTCCTAGAGAAGTACAAGAAAGCTAAGGATAGGACCGCGGAATATTTTGCGCTCCAAATTGGGCCTATTAAACGTCTGTTGCCAGCCGTCAGTAAGTATAACGGCAACAATGATCCAATGGAACACCTTCACTTCTACTTGTCGGCCATGGGGACTTTGGGTTTTAACGAAGAAGAGATCACCAGTCTGTTTTGCAATTCACTAATGGGGGAGCCGCTGATGTGGTATATGTCTCTCCCGATGCGTATCAAGTGCAATTGGGCCGCAATGACCAAGAGGTTCATTAAGGAATATACGGTATGGATTCTTGCGGAGCAAACACCAGACTCGCCCTCTTACGAGACGCCTGAGGAAGTATTAGCAATGCCCAAGTATGGTGGATATCGGGATCCCGCTGAACATGCAAGGTTATTCCGCAACCATATGTATGACGCTGGGTTCCCTCAAAGTGAGTTACACGAACACTTTTCAGAAACTCTCATGGGAGAAGCCTTGTTGTGGAACCAAGGGCTATCAGAGGAAGAAATGGGTCATTGGATACCTCTTCGGGATGCGTTTGTGTCAAGATATGAGATGTATGTTCCATGGACGGGATCCTTGGAAGATCTGGATAGAATCAGGCAATTCCCCGAGGAATCATTTGCGGATTACGCTAGGAGGTGGAGGTACCGCTACGAGCAGTGTCAAGAGACGATAAGTGATAAGGTGCAGCTCATGTGCATACAAAGAGGCGCGATTCCGATGGCGGCAAGAAGGATGACCAGAGTGTCCCTTAGGGACTATGACGAGTTGATAGGCTGGGCCATGTATGGATCAGCGGATCCCTTGTATTTGAATTTAAACATCCCTCACGTAATGGATCTGATGGTTGTGGACATCTGGGAAAGTTCCTCGGAGAAGGAGGATACCGATCAGAGAATTCTTATCAATATCTGGGATGAATCTGATGACGAGCCGGAAATTGCTGTCATGACAAGATCAGGTCGGGTGGCCGAAGGGAAGGCACCCATGGTTGAGACAGAGATAGGGGAAGGATCGGCTCCCAAGCCCGATGATCAAGTCCTCGAACAGTTGAAGAAGACACAAGCTAAGTCTACTGTGTGGGAAGTCTCGTGCCATTCTAAGTACCACCGTGAAAATTTGATGAAAGAATTGCAGAATTTGGTCATCTCTACCGATACTGAGCCGACGGCATTAGTAGGGGCAATCATGGCCCGTAAGAGGACTGAAATCACCTTCACCGATGAAGATCTCCCGGAAGAGGGGAAGGCTCACAACAAGACTTTATACATCCGAGCTGAAATTAATGGAAAGAAAACTAGCTGTGTAATAGTTGATGATGGATCGGCCATTAATGTTTGCCCGCTGAAACTCTTGTCCAAGTTGAGAGTAGAAAGAGGAGAGTTGACCGCCTCGGAAATCGTGATCAGGGCCTATGATGATAGCCGTAGGCACATTGAAGGAGTCTTTAAGGCCAAGCTGAAAGTAGGGCCGCATGACGAAGAAACTGAGTTCACTGTGCTGGATATACCAGTGACCTTTGCTGTGTTGTTGGGACGCCCATGGTTCCATAAGCTAGGAGGGGTGCCCTCTACGCTCCACCAAATGATCAAATTCCCCTTCGGGGAGGAGATAGTGACGATTAGAGCTGAGAAGTTGAGTTCAGTGGCTACCTTGGGAATTGAGCCTCAGCTTTTCTCTAGGTTCCAGGTTTCTGGGATCTACGAGTCCAGCATGACCACTGATGTGGTAAAGATGATGAAAGGGGGTTTCATCCCCGGTATGGGCTTGGGAGCACGCTATCAATGGTTGCCAGAATCTCCGGACTTCAAGAGTCAGAAAACCTGGAGGGGTTTGGGATATGAGCTGGGAGGTCCGTCCAACACAGGCACTGAAAGAAAAGTGGGCCTAAAGAAGTATTTCGTGAATGAAGGCCATGGGAAGGTTTATTCTGGGACCCCCAAGTCATGGACTAGCACCGAAGGAAAAATTCTGCCAGGCTTTGAAATTTTCAACGATGTCACCAGCTGGGGCAAAGGAGAAGCAAACTGCTTCGTCGAGGAGATCATGATGTTAGATCTGAATGCCGAGGAGCAGGTCGTCACAATGGAAGCCACTGTGGGAGCGGTGGATGAGCCCGGCACCTCCAAGGCCTATGAGAAACCCGAGAACCCCGATGATGACAATTGTATTACTGCTTTATTTGAATCTGATGATGTACTCGCCAATACTATCAATGAAATGAATTCTGATTTTGCTTACTTGCTTGATGTCGATTCTGATCATTCCATGCATTCTCATTCATATAACATGCCTACATTTGAAATCAATACAATAGAAATGTCAACTTTCAATCTTGGCACGGATGAAAATCCTAAACTTATACAAATTGCTCAAGAATTAACTACTGAAGAGAGGAAAGAATTTGAGAGAATAATTAAAAAATACGAAATAGTGTTTGCTTGGACATACGAAGACATGCCAGGAATCGACCAATCAATCGTAACTCATCGTATTCCGACATACCCCGATGCTAAGCCTGTGAAACAGAAACTCCGACGCATGAGGCCGGAATGGGCAGATAAGATCAGAAAAGAAGTGAAGAAATAGTTAGAAGCAGGTTTTATCGAAGTAATCGACTATGCCCCTTGGGTCGCAAATGTAGTGCCAATTGCAAAGAAGGACGGCAAAGTGAGAATGTGCGTCGATTATAGAGATCTCAACAAGGCGTGCCCCAAAGATGAGTTTGCGTTGCCTCACATCGATGTATTGATTGACAGTGCAGCATCCAGCATCTTACACACAAACGTGGATGGTTTCATGGGCTACATGCAAGTTCAGATGGCCGAGAAGCACAAAGCAAAGACCTCGTTCACAACTGAGTGGGGGACGTACTGCTATAGAGTAATGCCATTTGGTTTGAAAAATGTTGGGGCAACTTATCAATGGATGGCTACGGCACTATTCCATGACATGATACACAAAGAGGTGTAAGTCAATGTGGACGACATGATGGTCAAATCGGAGACGAGAGAGGGGCATTTCGCCGCACTTGAGAAGTTTTTGGCCCGAATTGCAGAATTCAAGCTAAGATTGAACCCGAAGAAGTGCTTCTTTGGTGTTTCATCGGGAAAAATCTTAGGCTACGTGATCAGTAACAAGGGGATCGAGGTGGATCCCGACAAGGTAAAGGCCATACAGGAAATGCCGGCACCAAAAAATGAGAAAGAAGTGAGAGGATTTCTGGGGCAAGTTCAGTATATTAATCGGTTCATAGCATGACTCACTGCGATCTGCGAGCCGATCTTTAAGCTGCCATGAAAAGATCAACCCACGGTTTGGAATGATAAGTGCCAGCAAGCATTGGAGAGTGTCTGGAACTATTTGTCTAATCCACCGGTTTTGAGACCGCCTAAACTTGGAAAACCGCTTCTCCTCTATGTAGCGATCGAGGAGCGATCAATTGGGGTAATGCTGGCCCAGGAAGGGGATACCGGTGTGGAGCATGCGGTGTATTATCTGAGTAAGAAGTTCCTGGAATACGAACTTAAGTATAACATGATCGAAAAGACGTGCGTGGCAGTGGTATGGCTAACAAAGAAGCTGCGGCACTATTTTCAATCTTACAAAGTAATCATTATTTCTCGGATAGATCCCGTGAAGTATCTGTACCGGACTCCGTCTCTAACAGGGAAGCTATCCCGATGGTTGTTGCTCTTGTCCGAATTCGACATCGAATTTGTAACGAAAAAGGTTATTAAGGGGAGAGCCGTAGCGGAATTTCTGGCCAATCGGCCTCTAAATGCGGAAGAGGAGGAGATAAACTATGATTTCCCCGATGAGCACTTGAACGCAATAGAAGTTATACCGTGGAAAATGTTCTTTGACGGAGCGGTTAACTCGAATGGAGCCGGGGTAGGAGTGCTACTTGTCTCACCGGAAGGAGAAAGGATTCCAATGGCGAAGAAGTTGTCGTTCCCTCTCACCAATAATATGGCCGAGTACGAAGCATGCATCTACGGGTTAGAGTCGTTAGCAGCGCTGGGAGCATCATATGTTGAAATCTAGGGCGACTCGAAACTGATTATCGAACAGGCACAGGGAAACTGGGAAGTAAGGGAAGAAAGGTTGCGTCCATACCTAGACCAGCTGGAGGGGTTAGCACAGAGATTCAGCGAGTGCCGCTTTTATCACATTCCTCGAGCACAGAACCAAGCAGCGGATGCTTTGGCCACTTTGGTGTCAGTATGGGATAATCCTCGGAACCTTGCCTCGAAGCCTTTGGTGTTGAGGAGGTCCCACAAACCGTGCTATGAAGACGTAATGCTGTTGGGAGTCGATGAAAAACCTTGGTATTTCGATATCGTGAACTTCATGAAAAGTGGGACGTACCCGGCAGAATCAGAACTTAGGGATCAGGCTGTGATCAGAAGGTTAGCTCAGCAATTTGTCATCCACAATGACTTGCTTTACAAAATACACGCCGATGGTTTACAATTGAGGTGCTTGGATGAGGGGGAAGCCCGTGAGGCAATGGAGTCAGTACACTCAGGGATTTGTGGAGCCCATATGGGAGGAACAGCACTAGCAAAGAAAATCGTAAGGCAAGGCTTCTATTGGCTCACCATGGAAAGAGATTGTAACGAATATGTGAAGAAATGCCATGATTGTCAAATTCACGGAGATTATAATCACTTGCCAGCTATGGAATTGCACGTGTTAGCACCCATTTGGCCGTTTGCAGCTTGGGGCATTGATATCATCGGTGAGGTGAGGCCTAATGCGTCGAACGGACACAAATTCATTGCAGTCGCCATTGATTACTTCACCAAGTGGGTAGAGGCAGAATCGTTTAGCAAGTTGGGATCTAAGCAGATGAGGAAATTCATTGAAAAGCACTTAATCACCAGATTCGAAGTGCCTCATCACATGATCACGGATAATGGGGTTCAGTTTCAAGGAGAAGTGAAAAATCTCTTCCAGGAATACGGTATTGAGCATCATAGATCCTCCCCATATCGCCCGCAAGCTAACGGTGCAGTAGAAGCGGCAACTAAGAACCTTAAGAGGATTCTCGTAAAGACGGTGGAATCACATCGGAATTGGCACGAGCAGCTTCCGCTCGCTTTATGGGCTTATCACACGACGATTAGAACGTCAACTGGGGCAACACCGTTCTCCTTAGTATATGGGGCAGAAGTCGTTCTCCCAATTGAAATTGAAAAGCGATCGTTGAGAATCGCAGTAGAAGCAAAGATTTCCGAGACGGAATGAGTGAAGAAGCGATGTGAACAGTTGGCATTGGTGGACGAGAAAAGGATGGAGGCTCTTTACCATGTGCAGTTATATCAGAGAAGGATGGCCCGAGCCTTCAACAAAAAGGTCAAGGCCAGCCCTATCAAAGAAGGGGATATGGTGCTGAAACAGATCCGAATGACGCACACTGACCCTAGGGGCAAGTTTAGGCCAAACTGGGAAGGACCGTTCTTCGTGAAGAAGATCCTAAGCAAGGGGGCGGTGAAGCTAACTACTATGGACGGCATGGAGTTCTTCGAACCTACCAATCTGGATAGGCTTAAGAAATACTTTTCGTAAAAAAAAAAAAATGAAAATTCCCGATAGGTTGAAAACCCGCAAAGGGCGACCTATGCAACAATAAGGGACATCCCAATTGGTGAAAACCCGAAAGGGCACTCATTTGAAAATTCTGGGATAATAAAAGGAGAGTTGAAAAATCGCTGGGATCTGAAAACCGAAAAAAGGCGGGTCCTGGTAACAGTAGTTATATCTTGAGCAATTACGAAATAATGTATAAGCGGCTAAGTATTTATGTTGTTTGTAAATAAATAAAGACATGAATATATTTGAAGAGGATGATTGGAATCATTATAATACATTTCCTACCTCTTTCACATAAAAAGCCTACGTCCTATCCACCCCCTTCCCTATATACAAGCTATACATCGGGGTAATACTAATGAGAAAACTACAAATAATGGGCCTAATAAGGAGGAAAATCCTAGAAGTCCTCAAAGTCCCTCAGATGAGAAGCCCGCTCCGCAGATAAGGCCTCCTCGACAACCCGACGACCCTCCTCCGCGGCAAGGCGCCCCTCGGTCTCCACTCGCATCATCTCCGACCAATGAGCATCTCTCTCTCAGTAGACATGTCCGACCCTAGCATCGGCATCCCGCTGCGACTCGCTGAACCACTGATCGTTTGCATCAAGATCGCTCTGTAAATAAAAAAAAAGAAAAAAAACACCAAAACAGACAACAACAGAAGTCATACATACATATGTGCATCACACGCATACATTTCACTACACTAAAACAGAATAAGAATACTCACCAAGTGGCTGGCGCAATGCAGGTTGAGCTGATCTCTCAAATAATCAGACAGTCCCACGAGGTCGGTGAACGTTTCCCTCGAGGTATGGAGGGCATCGGGGGGATCGAACGGCACCATCGAGGTGAAAACCGGAGGGGCTGTCTCAACGCTGGAGTATGCCACGCCCGCCTCGCCATAATGAACTGTCAAATACTCTCTCCCTAGAAGCGGGAAAGGTGCGCCAAGGTGGAGCCGCTCTGGTCGAGCAGCGCCTGAGGACTCGCCGGCGTAATAAGAAGGCTCGCTCGCGGATGTCCGGGCTCGGGTACCATCGAAAAAGTCCGACATCCGAGCGCTCCTCAAGGAACCCTCCTGCAAGCAAAGACAAAATGAATACACCTAACTATCTCACAAATAAAAGAATAAATAAGTCAAGCACTTACCGGAACCTCCTTTAGGCCAAAGACCCCGGCAATGGCTGCCGCTGAGAACACGTCATCCGCAGGATCCACGTCCATCTCAACCTCGGGAGGGTCCAACGGAGTCAACAGTGTCGATAAATAATGGGTGCGACCCCCCGTGTGGTCCCACACGTCCCGAGGCGCGAATCGACGAGTCAGCTCACCGCGTATCTCCTGCAGGGGCATGACCCTCACCGCGAACATGGACACAGGGATCTCGCCTGGTGTCCAATATGTGGCACTAACCCCGGTAAAGCTCCGGTCGCCCAAATACCATGCTCGCACGCACGGGCCGGTGAGCACACACTGCTGCCCCTGAATGCGGGTGATATAAGCGTAATCGGGACCGAAGTCGAGGTCGTCCCATCTGAAAGAAATCTGAAAAACAAAAGAAAAGTCAGACAAGATCAAACAAAAATCCAGCATAGCTAGGAGACGTTCACCTATCCCAAGCTCCGCGTGTCAATCCATAATAGGAGTCGTGCCACCGTCCGCCTCCTCTCAGTGTGCAAATCAAAGTCGCTCCACCTCGCCATGAGTGGAAGTGTGACTGCGCGCGGCCTACTTTTGCGGGCGCTCGGAAGAATCCGCCTCTCATAGGCCCAAACCTGCTCGCAGAAATCGATGTCAGAAGCAGAAATTGTGTATGGTTCCGCTCTTGGTGCGGAAGATCGTCTCGCCTAAAGCATACAGGAGGAAGCTGCGGGTGGCTCGATCCATGTCATGTCGGTCGTAGAAGTCCCTGCGGCTCAGCAGCCCGAAAGTAGTAACAAACTTCGTCGGAGTGGCCTTGACACCCGTATAGACTCCGGGTCTGATCAGATCAGATATCTCGGCAAGGTCGACCCGAGGACGCACCATGTCGAAGCAAAGGGGGACCGGAATGCCGCTACCCCGCAATCCAGTCAATAGCGAGAAGTCGCGGGGCGAGATCGTCATCTCCCCAAATGGAAGGTGAAAGGTGTGGGTCGAGTCTACCCACCTCTCACATAAAGCGCGCAAGCCGCATCGGTCGCACACACCATTGGCACGAGGCAGCGCCAGAATAAAGGGGTCGAAGCCCAACCCTCGAACACGGGCTTTGGCCGCTGGGCTAAGCATAGAATACCAGGCATGGATACCCTCGATGGTCCCAATAATGCCAATAACCTGGAAGGAACAGTGCGGGTACGACAAGAGGCTAAACTAAAGTCATTATTCCTCGAGAGCCTCACTTCTATACATCTAATAAGAATTCCGTTAAGCTAGTTATTCTTTCGGTTGTGTTTAAATCTAACATAGAAATTCCTTTCGGTTAGGATCGTTACTCTTTGAGATTTCATTCGTAGGATCATTTGTATAGGATTTGATTAATTCATTATTCTTTGGTGTTCCACTCTCCCGCGTGCTTGCGAGGAGCTAATCCAATTCAAGCTTGGGTTAAAAGCATTTGGTTTCTTTTACAATTACTATTCACGTTTTTACAATTCACGTGCACTATTCACGTTTTTACTATTCACGTGCACTGTTCACGTTTTTACTATTCATGCGCACTATTCACGTTTTTACTATTCACGTGCACTATTCACGTTTTTTTACTATTGGCATGCATTGTTCGTATTTTTACTATTCACATGCATATAGTTCACATTCTTTCAACAAACGAGAAAACAAAAAGCATCGCTCACGTGCATAAAAATTCGCGTTTTCTAACTAAAAGGCTTCTAAGCAGATTAAAGGTTAGCATGTAAACGACGTTCGAAATGGGGCAGCTAAAGCCTAGAAGTCTTGACAAGTAAAAACAAGGGAGTACTTACCGGATTGACGTTGGTCCGGCTCAGGTGGGAATCAGGATTCTGAAAGGGAGCCACTCTAGTCAAATCCTCGAAACCCGCTTCCATACCCTTCGTGCCATCGTGCCTATCCGAACCCATCACAAGAATGCTCTAAGGTTAGAGTTAGAGAGAGAAAGAAGAGAGAGAAGGTGTGGGGTTGGAAATGAACCCCACCACCCTTTTATAAAGAAAGGGAATGGCATTTTCGTAATAAGCGAAAAAGGTACGACGTGACATAAAGGTAAAAAGTAAATAATTAATTACCAGATGCACAGACCTTCGATTTGCAATCCGTTTCAGCCTGCGTTTCAGCCAGGCGGTGACTAATACCCCAAGGATATGCCTCCAAACGACAGCCGAAATTTTACAGAACAGTGGCGCCAGTCAAAATACAGACAACAGTCAACGAAAAATAATTTTTAGTCTAAAGTGTTCCCGACAAAAGGATAAGGACGTTCCTATCAACAACTCAAATACCCGAGACGATAGCTCTAGTAAAAATACAGAAGACAGTGTTTTGAAGTTCAGAATTGCTAGAGAGAGCCTTTTTTGCTATTGAGCCATTTTACCTACGGTCGATGACCGAGGTTGCTATTGAGCCATCTTACCTACGGTCGATGACCGAGGTTGCTATTGAGCCATTTTACCTACGGTCGATGGACCGAGGTTGCTTTTGAGCCATCTTACCTACGGTCGATGACCGAGGTTGCTATTGAGCCATCTTACCTACGGTCGATGACCGAGGTTGCTTTTGAGCCATCTTACCTACGATCGATGACCGAGGTTGATTTTGAGCCATCTTACCTACGGTCGATGACCAAGGTTGCTTTTGAGCCATCTTACCTACGGTCGATGACCGAGGTTGCTTTTGAGCCATCTTACCTACGGTCGATGACCGAGGTTGCTTTTGAGCCATCTTACCTACGGTCGATGACCGAGGTTGCTTTTGAGTCATCTTACCTACGGTCGATGACCAAGGTTGCTTTTGAGCCATCTTACCTGCGGTCGATGACCGAGATTGCTTTTGAGCCATCTTACCTACGGCCGATGACCGAGGTTGCTAATGAGCCATTTTACCTACGGTCGATGACCAAGGTCGCTAGAGAGAGCCATTCTTACCCGCGGTCGATGACTAGGGTCGCTAGGAAGAGCCATTTACCCGCGGTCGATTTAGGCTAGGGTCCCTAAGAAAAACATCCACCAACAGCCGATTCAAAGGCAAAGACGGTGAAGACGCAAGACGAAGCTGGAGCGCGCGGCGCGGGGATCAGGTATTCTTCCTCCTACTCTATATGTGTCTTTTACTTTAATATATTTCCATTGCATGTGCTGCGTTAGCAAAAAACGTTTTCAAAACACACACATCACTATCAAAATAGAAAAGTAGGGGCAACTGTAGACACCGAGTCGGAGGACCTGTGACGAAAACCCACGACAAACGGCTAAAGCAGTTGATTCCATTGGTTAGGAAATTTTAAAAAATAAAAAAAAGGAAAAGGGGGCGCGACGCGTCGAATGCCCGCCCGATGGGCCGAGTGTGAAACATCGCCCGTCGGACGATGGGCGTCGCTCGTCGAGCATTGGACGCGGTCCGAGGGGTGTCGGCGTCGTCCGACGTTCGATGGGCGGACGCCCCACAACGTCGGACGAAAGCCCAATGCTCGTTGGGCGAACGCCCAACATTCGTGGGGTGAGCGCCCGACGAGGATGTGCGAACGCCCAATAGAAGTTGGGCGTCCGCCCAACCATTTTGGGCGTAGCCCGACGCCCGTCGGGCCACGCCCAAAATATTTTGGGATCCGTGCCTATAAAAGGCACGGATCCCCATGCATTTAGGAGGAGGATTTTTTGGGGACTCTCTCACTCTAAAGCATTTTTTAGAGAGAGAAAGTAATTTTTTGGGAAAAATATTTTTTCCCTAAAAAAATCCGAATTTCCTAAAAGTTAAAATTTTACTAAAAACACCGAAAAACACAAAAATCGTAACTCGTGGAATCAACCGACTTCAGCTGTCAATACCGATCTTGAGGTATTATCCGAGGACTAGACTCGTTTTATTTATTTTAATTATTTTATTTTGTTTATTTTTATTTATTCGTGTAATTAGTTAGTTATTTATTTAAACACGTTTATTTATTTTCCCGAATTTATTTAAGTTTCGTCTCGTATTAAATAAACGTTTGGTTTTGTTTTGAATTAAAAAACCTCGTTTTAAGTCCCAACACGAACCGTGACCCGTGTTAAGGGTAGTTCGGGACTAAAACGTTGTAATTATAAACTTTTAAACATTTTGTAGATAACGTTTCGAATAAAACATCGTTTTAGGAGTCTCCGTTATAGAATATGATCCAATTTTGGTAGTTCGGAGATCCAAAACGATAGAATAGATTAAGTTTAAAGTATTTGAACAAATCTGGAAGGTTAGGTACTGTTTCTGTAATTTTCCATTTTCTGTCACAAAAGGCAGTTTACCGACGGAATTTCCGTCGGTAAAACTGCTGAAATGTAAAAAATGATGTTTTGGTCATTCTTTCTCAACTTTTAGACTTTTGGTCCTTTATATATATATATATATGTATAATTATGTAATATATGAATTCAAATTATTTTTAATTATTTTGTATATATTTATTCAACATGTTTAGATATTATTTTTCATTAATTTGATTTGATAAAATTATATGTATATATATAGATTTTCCTTTAAATTCATTTAAACTATACATACTTGTCATTTTGGGGTTATTAGGGGTTATTTTCTATATATACTTATCATAATAGTTTTGGGGTTAAAAGTTAATTTCTTATCATTTGAGAATATTATTGTCATTTTTTATCTATTAATCATAGTCTTTATTATTTACCTTTTCTTTTAAATGTATATGTATAATTATCATTTCCATCAAATATATATATATATATATATATACATCTTTCTTCTTTTCCTTTTGAATTTCCTATATGTATATATGATTTGGAAAATGTTTTGGTTGGGTGAATTTGGATTTAATTTATTAATTATTGTCATTATGTTCAAATGAAGGATAATTGAGTAAAAAGGGAAAATAAAAGATAAAAAGAGATTTCAAATTGTTTGTTTAAATTAAAGCTTTTCTAGATATTCTTCAAGTGTAAATAAAAGATTTTTGTCATTTTAAACCGTTTCCAAAATATCACGTGTTGAAACCTTAATTCGTTCCAACGGCGGATTAAGCGAACCTTGTAAATAAAACCATTTTCATTATAAATAACCGAGTTTTTGAATCGTTTTCCTAATTAAATAGTTTTGTACAAAAATAAATGGACTTGTATGTTTAATCACGTTTTTTGTTAAAACTTCTTATCTCACGTTTTCAAACGCTCGAGTTGTTCCAACGACGATTCGAGTCGATGTCATGTAAATTAACGGGGTTTTGAAACGTATCTAAATCAATCCAACGACGATTAAGGTACGAACTGTGTAAATAAACTCGTTTTTGGGAATGAGATTAGCTTAGAGTTAGTGTATAGTTTGAAGCATAAATCACACTGTGAATAAATTAATTCTTTCTTCTTCCCCCTCTCTCTCTCTCCTATATACTTTAAATTTATGCAAAATGGGTGATTCTTTACTAAAATGGCTTTCAAATAACATGCTCAAAACGGTTTTCAAAGCGAGAAAGAAAAGGTTTCAAATGAATTTTAAACTTAAAGAAATATGCGATTAGTCCGTTATCGCCTAACACGCTAAGTAGGAGGCATGTGGTTCATAACCGGGCGATGTTGGGGTGCCTAGTAGCCTTTCTCCGGAAAGGAGCTAGCCTTCTCGGCTCGTACCTAAGTTTTCCGAACCCTCACCGGTCTCCCGCAAGGGATCGGTGTTCATTTTCCCATTCGTGGGTGGCGACTCTTCCATACTCCAGGCTCCGGTCCTGCCGAGCAGCTTGATTTCGCGATTGGTTGCTTTCGGCGCCAATCACAGCATCTGTCGTCAACGGTGTCCACCCCCCGATCCGCCCGGGCGAGGCCACGACACCTACACCAGGTAAATAGGGTTGATGAAGATGTCCTTCCCTTTAACCTTAGTAACCATGCAGTCCCGGTCATCATCCATGACTTTGAGGTTAGCGTAGAACTCTTTAACTAACTCTGGGTAGGTTTCTTCGCGAACTAAAAACAGCTCGGTCCAGCCGTTGTTCTTGATCCAGTCACAAATGGGTTGCTCAGCTTCCACAAAACCCCTTGAGAACCATCTGGAATGGTCTACCTTATACCCCCTCACACTCTCGTAAACTTGAGTGTAGGTGCGTTCCAAAGGCTTCTTTGCCTTATCCTTCTGCTGTTTTCCTTTTGAGGAGCCAGCTTGGTCAGCTTTGGTTTGCTTGCTCGGCGTAGTGACCTTAGAGTGGTCACGCTGGGCAGTAGATGAAGGATTTTCATCGGAGCGATTAACGGCACCGGAGACATTCTGAGAATCTTTCATCATGATTCTTAGAGAAGTTTGAGAAGTTTGGGAGATTTTAGAGAGAATATGAGAATACCAGAAATTTCTAAACGTAAAGAGATAAAAGTGGGAAATCATCCACTATTTATAGAGGTGTCGAATTGATCCTAAGCGTTGAGGTGGCCGTTTGACCTCGAGATACTCAATCGACAAATATTCTGGCATTTATGACACATTCGGCGCATGGGTTTTATAATCATCGCGCTTACGTCATCCTATGTGGCTATTAATTCGCGTGTTATGCATTAAAGTTTGCAACGGATCTTTACTCAGTGTTTAAGAATTTCAAACGTTTAAAGTTCTGAGTAGTCAGTGTTACGCAAAGAAATAATTCTCATGCTTAGTTGCTCAGCTTAAGATAAACACTCAGCATGTGAAAGTTATTGATTTAGCATAAACCATTCAGCATGGTAATTCACTCAGCATGCATACATTCTATACTTGGAATTTATTGAAGAGGATTAAACATACCAATGGCTTCTCTAAGTATGTTGAATTGCTCACGAGCCAGTGGCTTTGTGAAGATATCAGCAAGCTGCTCATCCGTTGGGACATAGGTCAGCTTGATCTCTCCTTTGAGTACATGATCTCTGATGAAGTGATGTCTTATGCTGACATGCTTCATCCTGCTGTGTTGGATTGGGTTCTTTAATAAGTCAATGGCACTCTTGTTGTCACATTTGACTTCAATTGTTTTAGTCCGAACACCATAATCTTCAAGCTGTTGCTTAATCCATAGGACTTGAGCAACACAGCTTCCAGCAGCAACGTACTCAGCTTCAGTGGTTGACAGGGCTACTGACGCCTGCTTTTTGCTGAACCAGGACACAAGACAGCTCCCAAGGAAGTGGCATCCTCCTGAGGTGCTTTTTCGTTCAAGCTTGTCTCATCCGTAGTCAGTGTCAGTGTATCCAATGAGTGTGAAATCATGAGTGTTGGGATACCACAAACCTGCATTCACTGAGCCTTGCAAATATCTAAGGATTCTTTTTACAGCTATGTAATGAGATTCCTTAGGGTTAGATTGATATCTAGCACAATAACATACCGAGAACTGAATGTGCGGCCTACTAGCAGTTAAGTAGAGTAGAGAACCAATCATACCTCGGTACAATCTGCTGTCTACTGACTTACCATTTTCATCAGTGTAGAGGACAGTGTCAGTGCCCATTGGGGTAGATATTGACTTACAATTCTCAAGTTCATACTTCTTCAATATCTCCTTAGCATACTTAGTTTGACTGATGAAGATGCCGTTTTTCCCTTGTTTGATTTGAAGTCCAAGGAAGAAATTGAGTTCTCCCATCATTGACATTTCAAACTCAGTCTGCATCTGCTTACTAAATTCCTTACGCATTGACTCGTTAGTGGCACTAAAAATAATGTCATCAACATATATTTGAGCCAGCAGGGTATCTTTACCCTTCCTCTTAATGAATAAGGTTGTATCAGCTTTGCCTCTGACATACTTTTTAGTCAGCAGGAAACTGGTCAGCCTCTCATACCAAGCACGTGGTGCTTGCTTGAGACCATACAGAACCTTTTTGAGCTTATAAACGTGGTTTGGGAATTTAGGATCCTCAAACCCCGGAGGCTGATTAACATAAACTTCCTCGTTTATAACTCCATTAAGGAATGCACTCTTAACATCCATTTGAAACAATTTAAAGTTCATATAGCTTGCATATGCACATAAAATTCTAATAGCCTCTAGCCTTGCCACTGGGGCAAAGGTCTCACCGTAGTCAATACCTTCTTGCTGACTGTAGCCCTGAGCTAAAAGTCTTGCTTTGTTTCTGACCACGTTCCCTTGTTCATCCAGCTTGTTGCGAAAGACCCATCATAGATTTTCCATTTTATCTTTTAGAATAAATAAAACTGATTTTATTCATCTAACCATAAAACTAATAGATTTTGTTATAATGATTATCAACCAAAATTATTAGGAACATGTGCACAATTTATTTTAATTAACAATTAATTAAAACTTATTTATCTTTTAGAACTAATTAATCAAAACAGTTTTGTTAATTAACCTAACTATAAATATTTATTCAATCTGATTGAAAAAACTTCTAAATTTTCATATATGAAATAACGGATTTAACGATGGCTCTGATACCACTGTTGGAAAAATAGGCTAACGTATAGCAGCGGAAATATAAAATTTTTAACCTATTTCCATAAACCACAAGATCCGTTAATCGTTATTACATATAAAGAGGGATAAAAGAAATATCTTTCTGAAGTTCTATCTACCGTTGCAAACGAAGTGCCCACAACTCTTACTTCGAGTTCCCGAGCACAGAACAAAACAAATATAAGATCAAGTTAGAATCAACCGTTGAATAGCAACCAAAATAGATTGCCTCTAATTAATCAACACAAGATCAAGGATAAAGAGAGAAAGATGAAAATCAATTGAACGGAAGGAAGCGGTGAAATCTCGTCCTCGGCTAAGGGGGGTCGAATTCTCTCTCCTGGAATTCTCTAGTGGATTTCGAAAATCCCTAGTAGGGGGTATTTATAATCTCTTGTATCTAAACCCTAGTTAGATAGAATTAGGTTTCTTGAATAAGAATTCAATTCGGAATAGAATTCTTAAATATTATCTATTAATATATCTAAATATAAAAGATAATAATCAATAACCTTATTGGATAATAATAGGAGTAATATAATCTAATTAAAATTCCTAACTTATTTATCCTTTAATTAATTTAATTCATAATCCTAATCTAATTAGGATTAATAAAATCAAACTAATTATTTATGTATTTACATACATAAATCGCTCCCCCTCTATTACTGGGCCTTATTGGGCTCAGTTGGGCTTCCGTCAATTAATTAACATTTATCTCTCTTTTGGGTTCCAAGTCTTATGTGTGACCCATTAGGATCTTATTGCTTCTAGCCGTATGCAACTTATTAAAATTAATTTTCAAAGAATTATATTTTAATCTTTGCATAACGGAATGATGTACAGAGTATGTGATTAGCAAGTCCGTAATCATTCCCCTAGAGCTATAAGAAGACATGTTGATTCTGTCATTGACCTTTCAGTATTAGTGACGGTATAATTCGATCCTTTATCAACTACGTCCTTGAACTGAATCTTATGACTATGGGTAATGTCAAGTCACATATAGCGAGACGTTCGTTTTACTTGTTCTTGGCCGAGTCAACTCCAATGAGATAGGTTAAGAGAAATCTGTATTTCAATCTTAAGCTATCACCTTGCAAGGATTTAGAGTCAAGACTTCCACAAGCGATCCATGGACATATCTCCCATTTATCAGGAGTGATAAATGTTCAATCCAATATATAACGATCCCGTAATCACTTCCTGTGATACCCAACCTCTGTTGTTCACACCCCAGAGTCATCTCTGTTAAGGATCGTGTTACAACAGGATCAAAGCGTCACATTCCGTAATCCAGAATACCAATTAACATTCCTTTGAGTCTGAGGATTATTTATACCTATTAATACCAATGAGATGAACATGTGACAAGGATGAATCTACCCATCCTGTTATCTCAAGTCGGGTCCCCAATCCTAATGAACTACTTTTCATCGGATCCATGTAACTGTCCAGATATATATATATATATATATATGAAGCTTGTGAGATCAGATTTCTATCGGACAGAAGACATTGTTACATGCAAGTCTCAGCAGTGATATGTCAATCTTAAACATATTACTTGACTTGGGGTGGTTTTAAGCTTATTAGTTTATTATAAAGTTTTGTCTCACTTCATGCTTGTATGAACACTTTATAATCACTTTAAAACAAACTTACGGATTTCCTTTTATTAGACTTTATTTTAGTGCTTAAAAGGGATTGCCTTTATATAGTTATAAAACATATATCTCATTAAAACAAATGATATAAAGAACACTTCATTTACATTAAGTTTGTATCCTAGAACAATTGTCTATAGGACACTAAACCCCAATATTTGGACTAAAGCCAATTGTTTCTATAACTTATCCCAATAGAAGTTAGATGACGATCATGTACTTTCTAGGTTAAGGGCTTTATCAACGGATCTGCAACGTTGTCCTCTGTAAGTACTCTTTCTATTCTCACATCTCCTTTTGCCACAATTTCTCTTATAATGTGGCATCGCTTAAGGTAATGCTTGGACGCATTATGAGACCGTGGTTCCTTTTCTTGTGCAATGGCTCCATTGTTATCACAATACAGTGTAATGGGATTTACAACGTTGTCCAAACTGCTTCCTTTGCTGCTTCCGCAGCAGCGATATACTCTGACTCGGTCGTAGAGAAAGCTACGCTTCCTTGCTTGGAAATCTTCTAGCTGACCGCGCCCCCATTCAAGATAAACAGGTATCCTGATTGGGATTTAAAATCGTTCTCATCTGTGAGATGACTTGCGTCTGAAAATCCTTCTATTTTCAGATCTCCTTCTCCGTACACTAGAAACATGTCTTTAGTTCTTCTCAAGTACTTAAGAATGTTTTTGACGGCAATCCAGTGCTCGTCTCCCGGATTTCCTTGGTAACGACTCGTTATAGATAACGCGAATGCTACGTCAGGTCTAGTGCATAGCATAGCATACATAATCGAACCGATTACGCTGGCGTACGGGACTACAGCCATGCGCTTCTTATCATCATCGGTTTTAGGACATTAATGATTGTTTAACTTTACTCCATGTAGCATGGTTAAGTTACCTCGTTTCGATTCAAGCATGCTAAACCGCTTTAGCACCTTTTCGATGTATGTAGCCTGTGAAAGACCGAGCAGTCTTCTTGATCTATCTCTGTAGATCTTTAGACCAAGTATATAAGCTGCTTCACCAAGGTCTTTCATTGAGAAGTTACCAGATAACCATACTTTTACCGACTGTAGCAGAGCTATGTCATTTCCCATTAGTAATATATCGTCCACATATAATATTAGAAATGCTACAGAGCTCCCACTTGCTTTCTTGTAAATGCAAGCTTCTTCGCAATTTTGTTCGAAACCAAATTGTTTTATGGTTTCGTCAAAACGCTTGTTCCAGCTTCTAGATGCTTGCTTGAGTCCATAAATGGATCTCTGAAGTTTGCAAACCTTGTTTGCATCCTTTGATATGAAACCTTCAGGTTGCATCATATATACATCCTCAAGCAGGTTTCCGTTTAGGAAAGCTGTTTTCACATCCATTTGCCAAATCTCGTAATCGTAGTGAGCAGCAATAGCAAGCATTATTCTGATTGATTTGGACATAGCCACAGGAGAGAAAGTTTCGTCATAATCAATTCCTTGCTTCTGACGATATCCTTTTGCTACTAACCTAGCTTTGTAGGTGCTAACCTTTCCATCCATGTCTGTCTTCTTTTTGAAGATCCATCTGCACCCAATGGGTTTTATCCCTTCGGGTGGATCAACCAAAGTCCACACTTGGTTGGTGTACATGGAATCCATTTCAGAATCCATGGCCTCGAGCCACGCTTTAGAATCTAGACTAGTAAGAGCCTCTTCATAGTTTTCGGGTTCGTCGTCTAACACGGGAACCTCATCATCATCTCCCACTAGAAAACCATATCTAATAGGGAGTTCACGAACTCTTTGTGATCTACGAAGGGGTGGCACTTGAGTCTCATCTAATGGGACTGCATTGGGTTCCTCAATCGCTTCTGTTGTTTCAGTTGGTGTTTCTTGTTCATGAACTTCATCAAGTTCAATCATGCTTCCCTTTTCTGTGTCTTCAAGAAACTCTTTCTCTAAGAAGGTTGCGTACTTGGATACTATCACTTTCTGATCATCTGGATGATAGAAGTAATATCCCATAATTTCCTTAGGGTATCCAATGAAGAAACATTTATCAGATTTAGAATCTAGTTTGTCAGACGCAATGCGTTTGACAAATGCTGAACAACCCCATACTCTCATGAATGAGAATACGGGTTTCCTACCAATGAATAATTCATATAGTGTGGAACTAGCGGATTTAGTTGGTACTCGATTTAGGGTGAAGAGGGCGGTTTCCAAGGCATAGCCCCAGAATGTCTTTGGAAGTAATGCTATGCTCATCATGGATCGTACCATATCTAGTAAGGTACGGTTCCTCCTCTCGGATACACCATTGTGTTGTGGTGTATAAGGAGGTGTCCATTGTGAGCAAATCCCACATTCAGTTAGATAATTCAGAAAATCATCTGAAAGATATTCGCGACCTCAATCGGATCGAAGTGTCTTTATTTTCTTTTCTAGTTGATTTTCTACTTTATTCTTGAAGCATTTGAATTTCTCAAAAGCTTCGGATTTGTGCTTCATCAAGTAGATATAACCATATCGGGCATGGTCGTCTATGAAGCTAATGAAGTATCTGAATCCTCCTCTTGCTTGGACTGACATAGGACCGCATACATCTGAATGAATGAGTCCTAGAGTGTCTGATATGTTGGGGTTTAGTGTCCTATAGACAATTGTTGCAGGATACAAACTTAATGTAAATGAATTGTTCTTTATGTCATTTGTTTTAATGAGATATATGTTTTATAACTATATAAAGGCAATCCCTTTTAAGCACTAAATAAAGTCTAATAAAAGGAAATCCGTAAGTTTGTTTAAAGTGATTATAAAGTGTTCATACAAGCATGAAGTGAGACAAAACTTTATAATTAACTAATAAACTTAAAACCACCCCAAGTCAAGTGATATGTTTAGGATTGATATATCACTGTTGAGACTTGTATGTAACAATGTCTTCTGTCCGACAGAAAGCTGATCTCATAAGCTTCATATATATAGATATCTGGACAGTTACATAGATCCGATGAAACGTCGTTCATTAGGATTGGGATCCGATTTGAGATAACAGGATGGGTAGATTCATCCTTGTCACCTGTTCATCTCATTGGTATTAATAGGTATAAGTAATCCTCAGACTCAAAGGAATGTTAATTGGTCATCCTGAATTACTGAATGTGAGACTTTGATCCTGTGGTCCCACGATCCTTAACAGAGATGACTCTGGGGTGTGAACTGCAAAGGTTGGGTGTCACAGGAAGTAATGTCAGGGTAGTTATACATTGGATTGAGCATTTATCACTCCCGATTAATGGGAGATACATCCAAGGATCGCTTGTGGAAGACTCGACTCTAAATCCTTGCAAGGTGATAGCTTAAGAGTAGAAATACAGATTTCACTTAACCTATCTATTTGAGTTGACTCGGCCTGTAGAAGTAAAATGAACGTCTCGCTATATGTGACTTGACACCACCCATAGTCATAAGATTCAGTTCAAGGATGTAGTTGATAAAGGATCGAATTATACTGTAACTAATACGGAAGGGTTAAGGACAGAATCAACCTGTCTTCTTAACGGACTCTGGGGGAATGATTACAGACTTGCCAATAACATACTCAGTACATCATTCCGTTATGCAAGGATTAAATATAATTCTTGAAGAAATTAATTTAATAGTTGCATACGGCCAGAAGTAGTAAGAACCTAATGGATCACACATAAGACTTGGAACCAAAAGAGAGATGGATGTCATTAATAGATGGAAGCCCAAATGAGCCCAGTAAGGCCCATTTAATTAGGGGTGGCCGAAATTTGTATATAGTAAGTAAGGAATTATTTTAATTCCCTTAATCCTAATTTGATTAGGATTGTGAATTAAATTAATTAAGAGAGATAATTAAATTAGGAGTTTTAATTAGATTAATATACTCCTATTATTATCCAATTAAGTTATTTATTATTATCCTAAATATATTAGATATATTATAAGATAATAATTAGGAATCCTATTCCGAATTGAATTCCTATTAAGTAACCTATTCCTATCTAACTAGGGTTTAGATACAAGTTATTATATATACCCCCCTAATGTGTGAATTTCGACTAAGCCTATCCCCTCCCCTTATTGTGATTTTCGAAACCTACATTAAGAGAGAGAAAGTGAATTCGCATCCCCTAGTTCGTGGACAAGAATTCATACGGCTTCCGTCAATTGATTAATCTCATTCATCTCCTTTTCTCTTTTATCTTGTGTTGGTTAATTAGAGGCAATCTATTTTGGTTGCATCTCATAAGGGTTGATTCTAACTTAACCTCACCGTGTTATACTTCGTGCTTGGGAACTCGGAAAAGAATTGTGGGCGCTTCTTTAACAACGGTAGATTGTTCATCGAAAGGTATTCCTTCTTATCCCTCTTTATATGAAATAACGATTAACGGATTCTATGGTTAAAAGGAAATAGGCTAAAAAATTTATATTTCCGCTGCTATACCTTAGCCTTAATTTCCAACAGTGGTATCAGAGCCATCATTAAATCCGTTATTTCATATATGAAAATTTAGAAGCTTTTCAATAGGATTGAATAAATATTTATGGTTAGGATTAATTAACAAATTGTTTGATTAATTAATTCTAAAGATAAATAAATTTTAGTTAATTGTTAATTAAAATTGATTATGCGTATGTTCCTAATTATTTCGGTTGATAATCATTATAACAAAATCTATTTGTTTTACAGTTAGGTTAATAAAATTAGTTTTATTAATTCTAAAAGATAAAACGGAAATCTATTGTAGTTTTTCCTATTTCTGAAAATCGTTTTTGAAATCGTTTTAAAAACTGATATATATATTTATATTTTATATAAAAAAAATATACGACAGCGGCTCGGGTCGCGCCTCACGGCGCGACCAGCCGCTGTCGCGCGGCTGCTGCCTCGCGGCAGCAGCCCAGTTTCGGGCCCTATCCCGAATCCCACTTGATTTTAATTGTTAAAATCGGCTTGTAAATAATTTATATATATATATATATATATATATATATGTTTTGGAAATCAATAGTTTTCTGTTTTGATTATCGAATGAAAAATTCGTTTAAAAGTTTGTTTTTACCAAGTTGTAAATCAAAGCGTTAAATGAATTGAAACCAAAATAATTGGGACATGCATAATCGACGTTTTATATGGTTATATTAATCTAAGGGTTAATATAAAGATACGAAACGATAAGATGTAAAATTGGATGAAAGTTAATTTGACGAGTTAATGTGATTAACCTAAATATTACATAAGACGGTTATGTAATCAACCAATTAAATTTATTTAATTGAGTCTTTGCATGTTTGGAGTTATGGACATATTTGGACCCTCTTTTAGTCTTTTGGTATTTTTGAAATAGGGCCTGCGCGTCCTGCCTTTCTACTATCTATTGTAATTTCTCCTCTCATCTGATTCCCTTCAATTCAATTGAAGTTTTCTTATAGTAGTATAGAAATTAATATGTAATTTCAAGGCGCCATGGAGAAGACGGAGGACCTAAAGAGAAATATGTAATAGTTAGTATTTCCTTAGATTTGGCCTTTTATTCCGTCTCTGGCTCGACAGAATAATTTAGATGATATGTCCATAACGCCAATGTATGTATGTATGTGTGTCTGATGTATGCTAAAGCAAATCAAGACTAAGTTAGATTATGAGACTTAAACAAAAATCCCTCATTAAAAAGTTAAGTAAATAAGCAAGTTATTAAAATCGGTTGCCCCTCCCTAATATTATAATTCAGCCGGCAGTACTGGGGGCCTTTGGGTTGTTGGCTAAAGTCAAGCTCAGGGTCTTATGGTAACACCTGGATTATCGAAAATCATTCTTTCATGAATATGAGGTAGTACTTAAATTAGATTATGATAATTGGATGGGCAAACTCATGTTGTCATAAACTAATGGGCAAAATGGTTGGGATTAATATGAATGACATATTAGTTACTAATGTGGTTAGTAACCCAATAACCTAGGAATCACATTCGAGATGTGATTGATTGCATGAATCTACCTAACAAATGGGACTAGCTTGTTGGCTAAAGTCAAGGTGAAATCTCAGGAGTTAGGATCCTAGCTCACTAAAGGATTTGTGAAATTCTTCGAATTAATATGGAGGGTTATTAATTTGGCAAAATAGTGGGAGCAATCTGAAATAAATTAAAAGGCCTATAATTTTAGATTGTTATACTTTAGAGCAAATGAATGACATACGTTTACTCTTTCTCACTCTCAGGTTTTGTTTAAACATACGCTCTTAAAATCATGACTAACACCAATCTGCGTTACATCCTTACCGATAACAAATTGAATGGTTCAAACTTCACTGACTGGTTTCGTAACCTCAAAATTGTTTTGAAGTTCGAAAGGAAAGGGTATGTACTTGATACACCGATACCCCCTTACCCAATGGATGATGCTCCCTACCAAGAGGTTTATGCTTACTTGAAGCATAAAGCTGATGACGATCAAGTAGGGGACATCATACTTGCATCATTGACACCGGAGGTTAAAAGGCAACTACATTCAGATATGGATGCCTCTTCCATGGTCAAGCACCTTAAAGAGCTATTTGTGATAGAAACTCGGTGCGAGCGCTTCGAAATAACCAAGGAGTTATATAAAAGCAAGATGCAGGAGGGCACATCTGTGATGGTACATTGTGCCAAGATGATCAGCCTCATAACCAAGTTTTCTAGTATTGGAGATGCGATGGACCATGAACTAAGTGAAAACTTACTTCTACAGTCCCTCCCTGAGAGCTACTCACAGTTCATCATGAACTATCAGATGAGTGGCTTGCAAACCTCTCTTGTAGAGCTTGCACATATGCTCGAGTCAGTCGAGCCCATTATAAAAGAAAACGAGGAAATGTTGGCCCTTGCTATTGAAGGATCGAGAAAAAGGAAAGGGGTCGCTCCCGATCCAAACCATCTTGATAAATGCAAGGGGGCTGTGCTCACCGAAACAAAGGGAAAGGAACCAAAGAAGCCTAAAGGAAAGTGCTACTATTGTGGTGACTTAGGGCATTGGAAGAAGGATTGCATGGAGTACCTAACCTTCCACGAGAAGGAAAATAACGGTGCTTCAACATCTGGTATGTTTTATATTGAAATAAATACAGTTTCATTGTCTGAATCTTGGGTACTTGATACCGGATATGGATCTCATATTTGTACAAATATGCAGGAGCTAAAACAGACTAAGGAACTTAAGAAAGGAAGCATAAACTTGATGGAGCAAGAGTTGCCGCCCTCGCAATTGGAGATTATGTTTTACTTTTGCCCTCTGGGCTTGTAATAGAATTAAGGAATTGTTTATACGTTCCTGAGATGTCTCGTAACATTATTTCTATTAGCCGTCTTGTTGACGACGATTTTCATATTTCAATAAAGAACAATAGTTGCAATTTTTATAAAGATTCGATCTTTTATTTTTCAGGAATATCACAAAATGGGATTTATGTGTTAGATGATAAAACTCCTGTTTTTGCAATTGATACCAAAAGACATAAGATAGATAATTCAACTTACTTGTGGCATTGTCGTTTAGGCCATATAAACAAGAGACGCATGCTAAAGCTACATTCAGATGGGCTTATAGATCCAATCGATTCTGAATCATTGGAAACATGCGAATCATGTTTAAAAGGTAAAATGACAAAGACACCCTTTAGCAATAAAGGTGAGCGTGTATCAGACACTCTAGGACTCATTCATTCAGATGTATGCGGTCTTATGTCCGTCCAAGCAAGAGGAGGATTCAGATACTTCATAAGCTTCATAGATGACCATACTTGATATGGTTACATCTACTTGATGAGGCACAAATCAGAAGCTTTTGACAAGTTCAAATGCTTCAAGAATGAAGTGGAAAATCAATTAGGAAAGAAAATAAAGACGCTTCGATCCGATCGAGGTGGCGAATATCTTTCAGATGATTTTCTGAATTATCTAACTGAATGTGGGATATGCTCACAATGGACACCTCCCTATACACCACAACACAATGGTGTATCCGAGAGGAGAAACCGTACCCTATTAGATATGGTACGATCCATGATGAGCATGGCCTTACTTCCAAAATCGTTCTGGGGCTATGCCTTAGAAACTGCCCTCTTCACCCTGAACCGAGTACCAACTAAATCCGCTAGTTCCACACCATATGAATTGTTCATTGGTAGGAAACCTGTGTTCTCATTTATGAGAGTATGGGGTTGTTCAGCATATGTCAAACGCATAGCGTCCGACAAATTAGATTCTAAATCTGATAAATGTTTCTTCATTGGATATCCCAAAGAAACCATGGGGTATTACTTCTATCATCCAGATGATCAGAAAGTAATAGTATCCAGATACGCAACCTTCTTAGAGAAAGAGTTTCTTGAAGAAACACAAAAGGGAAGCGTGATCGAACTCGACGAAGTTCAAGAGGAAGAAACACCGACTGAAACAACAGAAGCGGTTGAGGTACCCGAAGAAGTCCCATTAGATGAGACTCCAGTGGCACCTATTCGTAGATCACGAAGAGTTCGTGAACTCCCAGTTAGATATGGTTTTCTAGTGGGAGATGATAACGAGGTTCCCGTGTTAGACGACGAACCCGAAAACTGCGAAGAGGCTCTTACTAGTCCAGATTCTAAAGCATGGCTTGAAGCCATGGATTCTGAAATGGATTCCATGTATACTAACCAAGTGTGGACTTTGGTTGATCCACCCGAAGGGATAATTCCCATTGGGTGCAGGTGGATCTTCAAAAAGAAGACTCACATGGATGGAAAGGTTAGCACCTACAAGGCTAGGTTGGTAGCGAAAGGATATCATCAGAAACAAGGTGTTGATTATGACGAAACCTTCTCTCCTGTTGCTATGTCCAAATCAATCAGAATCATGCTTGCAATTGCCGCTCATTTTGATTATGAGATTTGGCAAATGGATGTGAAAACAGCTTTCCTAAATGGAAATCTGCTTGAGGATGTATACATGATGCAGCCTGAAGGTTTCATATCAAAGGATGCAAATAAAGTTTGCAAACTTCAGAGATCCATTTATGGACTCAAGCAAGCATCTAGAAGCTGGAATAAGCGTTTTGACGAAACCATAAAACAATTTGGTTTCAAACAAAATTGCGAAGAAGCTTGCATTTACAAGAAAGCAAGTGGGAGCTCTATAGCATTTCTCATACTATATGTGGACGATATACTGTTAATGGGAAATGACATTGCTCTATTACAATCGGTGAAAGTATGGTTATCCGGTAACTTCTCAATGAAAGACCTTGGTGAAGCAGCCTATATACTTGGTATAAAGATCTACAGGGATAGATCGCGTAGACTGCTTGGTCTTTCACAGGCTACATACATTGAAAAGGTGCTAAATCGGTTTAGCATGCTTGAGTCGAAACGAGGTAACTTACCCATGGTACATGGAGTAAAGTTAAACAATCATCAATGTCCTAAAACTGATGATGACAAACGACGCATGGTTGTAGTCCCGTACGCCAGCGCGATCGGTTCGATTATGTATGCTATGCTATGCACTAGACCTGACGTAGCGTTCGCGTTATTTGTAACGAGTCGTTACCAAGGGAATCCGGGAGACGAGCATTGGATTGCCATCAAGAACATTCTTAAGTACTTGAGAAGGACTAAAGATATGTTCCTAGTGTACGGAGAAGGAGATCTGAAAATTGAAGGATTTTCATACGCTAGTCATCTCACAGATGAGAATGATTTTAAATCCCAATCAGGATACCTGTTTATCTTGAATGGGGGCGCGGTCAGTTGGAAAAGTTCCAAGCAGGGAAGCGTAGCTTTCTCTACGATCGAGTCAGAGTACATCGCTGCTGCGGAAGCAGCAAAGGAAGCAGTTTGGATTAGAAAGTTCATTACAGAACTAGGAGTGGTGCCTGACATTGTCAATCCCATTACTCTGTACTGTGATAACAATGGAGCCATTGCGCAAGCAAAGGAACCACGGTCTCATAATGCATCCAAGCACTACCTAAAGCGATACCACATCATTAGAGAGATTGTGGCTAGAGGAGATGTGAGAATAGAAAGATTACCTACAGAGGACAACGTTGCAGATCCGTTGAGAAAGCCTTTAACCCAGAAAGTACATGATCGTCATTTAACTTCTACTGGGATAAGTTTTAGAAACAATTGGCTTTAGTCCAAGTGGGAGTATGTTGGGGTTTAGTGTCCTATAGACAATTGTTGCAGGATACAAACTTAATGTAAATGAATTGTTCTTTATGTCATTTGTTTTAATGAGATATATGTTTTATAACTATATAAAGGCAATCCCTTTTAAGCACTAAATAAAGTCTAATAAAAGGAAATCCGTAAGTTTGTTTAAAGTGATTATAAAGTGTTCATACAAGCATGAAGTGAGACAAAACTTTATAATAAACTAATAAACTTAAAACCACTGTTGAGCGATTTCCGCAAGTGCACGGTATACGCTTGTAGTAATAAAAGATATCGAACCCACAGGGAACGCTTTTTAACTAAAACTTTATTTAATTCGGTTTAATCACATGTTTAGGTTTAATAAAAGAAATGTGTTTTAATTGATGGAATTGGTTTTGGTAAATTAGGATTAGATAGAAGGATTATATCGAGTTTAGAGAACAATTCCGTTTTGGAATTTTGATTATAAAACAGATACTTCCGTAATCGGAATAAAATAGAACTTATTTTCATAAAGCAAAGAAAGAAACTTTAACTTTGTGAGATTATGGACATGTAACAATATAGCGATATACTCAATTAAATGGCTTCGAACCATAGAAATCCCCCTGGTGTTGAGATGATTCCTACCTTAATCAAACTAGTGTTTTATTTCTGATAAGCCACGATCAGCGATCATGTCATCCATAAAAACTAAATTTGTTAAGTGTTCAATAAAGTTCTTATATGAATAAGATGGAATAGAACGTTTTAATAAAAACACCAATTTATCATTTTGAAAATCATTTTGTCAGAACAATATCAAAATAACAAACAGTAAGAATATATTGAATAAATAAGTATATCATTAATGAAATGTGAATTTTCACAAGTTAACAGAGAAGTAGAAACTTGGATAGCATTGCAACGAAAACTTTGAGATCCGGGTCGTCAATCTTTCTCTCAAACTCCGTAGGTTCGTCAAACCTCATGCGCTTCAGCCGTCAATTCTTCTCGCTGGATCTTCGGAATAGAGACTGGTCTCGTCCACTATCAGAATGAAAACTAAACTAATACTATTTTTATAACTAATCTAAATACAATTCATGTACAACACGATTGTTTACAGAAATGAAATCTAACTTTCTGATTCTTTTCTGAATCAGAAACTCAACATAACAACTTTCTTCTCTAATTTCTCTAACTTTTCCAACCTAACCAACCTTGATTTCTGAAATGGATCACTTATTTATAGTTGTTGAAGGGTTGTAAATGACGGGTCGTGTCTGCTGGTGAAGGGTCGCTTTTATCCGAACGAACAGACACGTTTTTCTGTTTTAAACATGTGTTTAGTGTGCATGGAGGTTCGCTGTCGCGACTGAGATTCTGAAAATCTCAGTCGCGACAGGGGGTATAGGGGCGAGCTTGAAAACTTCATTTCCCCCCGATCTGGCCTCCGCAAGTCGCGACTGAGATTTTGAGAATCTCAGTCGCGACAGAGAGATGTTCTCCCTGGCGTTCGACTGCTTTTCATCCTTCTCGAGCGTTCTTCTGACTGATATGCATTCTTGGTACGTTTTTAAGGTTTTTCCTCCATTTTAGCTCCATTTTAGCTCCGTTTTTGCTCCTATTTGGATTTTACCAAATATTTAAGTATCTTGCATCAAAGAAGTAAATAAAGACGTAAAAGTATTCTAAATGAATATAATTAACTCGATTTCAATGTAAATTTAACGTATTTATATATGATATTTTAGGTATATTTTGGGCTTAACAAACTCCCACACTTAAGCTTTTGCTAGTCCCGAGCAAAAATTTCACTGAATTTATTCTTTAATCAATCTCTTTATAAATAGAACATATATCCATATATTCCTCTTTAAATTAGTTAAACCGAAAGATAAACTTTTCATGGTAAATTTATACGCAAAACATCAAACTAGCTAGTGTAAAAGAGATATATTACTCGTCTTGTATTTCAATTTTATATTGAAGTATTCGGGACGGTGTAAGCACGCATGTTTCCGAATCTTTCGTCTCAAGGCATTTCTAAGCATAAAATTTCCTTTCCCAAACCTAAACTATTAAAAATATAGATTTATTAAGGACTTAGGTTTGATATATTTGCTTAGTTACGCCCAAGATAAGGGTGGTCTCGATCGTAACTTTATACACATTTTATTTGCTTTCGTGTTCGTTTAAGAGGTACCGACCATGCCATGGGTGGACGCAATCGTTACTTAAAACTTTAAACACGTTTAATTTTGCTTTAATTTTTTTAACGTTCCTTTCATACCTCGATCGTGATAAGGGTGGTCGCAATCGTGGCCAAAAGTAAACGGTACTTAATGTTCTTCCCTTTCATACCTCGATTGTGATAAAGTTGGTCTCAATCGTGGCCAAAAGTTAAGAATACGACTACTTGATTTAATTAACATGAAAATAAAATTGGGAAAGAAAAATAGCACATTCATCCTATATTGACTTGAAATTCAACATGTATTATGGCTAAAGTTTCCTTAAAAACTTCAATTGATTTTTAATGTAAGACGAAAAATAATATCGAGCTAAAAGCTAAAGTTGTTAGTTCGATTTATGCCTATAAACCTAATTGAAAATTGAAAATAAGATTTATATTTATCATGAGTTCATGATATAAAGTAGAGATTTGAAACTAAAGAAATTTTACTTATATACATTTACTCGAGACGTTTTTGATAAAATCGTATCGGAGATTTGTAAAAATATTTGTAAAAATATAGCCCGTATAGAAATATTATTTCTATCAATAATGATACCCTTAAAATATGCTTAACATTATTTTGAAAGTTAAAGTGTTTGAAAACATATGAAATAAAAAATATATGTTTATGAAAAATAGCTATTATTTTTGAAAAGTGTTGCACATTATATGAAAATGTTGCATTTCTTGTTTGAAAATGTTGCATATTATATTTTACTTAAACTTGAGTAACAATATGCATTTATACTTTAAATAAATACTTTACGTTTATTCTCATTCGTTGCATTCATTCGTACTTAAAATTAAAAATGAATATGAAATATCTCCTCCCACACTTAATTTGGACCATGTCCCCATTGGTGCAAAAAGCGATAAAACACGAAAAATAGTACGAAATTAAATCATACGAATTAGAATTTGAAGATAATAGAGTACTATAACATTCAAACATAATAATAAAGAAAATTGTACCAAACATAATTTGAAATATTGTACCAAATTGAACAAGACATAATAATAATAATAACGAAAATGAGTTAAAGAAGGAAAGGATAAAACCTATCAAGGTGAAGGTGGTGGAGAAGGCGTAGTCTCAACTCCTTGGCGTCGGAAGAAAGATAGCAACCGGCGATGAGTAGACTTGTGCTCACGACTCAACGTAGTGATCCTTGAACTCATTTCGGCATTGTTGGCAACGACTTCATCTAACCGCAAATTCATGTGACGGTTATGCTCGTTCATTTGTGTCAAAACACGTTGCCAACCAACTTGTTCTTCAACATTCGGTATTACATTTGCTTGCTCGTTGGCATTAACATTCTCCTCCTCTTCGTCATCAAACTCCTCTTCATCATCCTCATCATCATCTTGGGCACCTAAACCTTGAGAACCCGAGGCTTCACTACCCATGGTAGCAAAAACACGTCTTGTGCGATCCGCATAAGAGATAAAGGCGGGGGGTCCCAACTTCTTCAATAAATTGGCTCTTTGAAGTGCCGTGAGATCCAATGAAGGTAAACCAACATGAGACATATTTTGATAATCCGCTAATTCACCTCGAGCGCCCAAAACAATGCCGGTAATTAAATTACCCATAGGCACTTGCTTATTGCGGGACTTGGAAGCTCGAACTAAATTAGTAAATATCATCTCAATACTATCAATTGTCAAACCCTTAAAAAGAGCATCTAACACAACCAAATCACGAACTTGCACTTTGGAACTTTCAACCCGACCAAATAAGGAAAATGATAAAAAACTTGTGAAAGAAGAATAGACAATCATCCTTAATTAGCTTACTAGATGTATTCTTTGGACTAAAAAAACATCTAAACCGGTTAAAGTATTCCAAACCGAGTGTGAATCAAAAGGCGTTGGCTTTGAATAAAAATTCTGAGTAGGAAAACCAAACCAACGGTTCATGGTCGCATACCCAACATCATAACGGACTCCATCATTCCGAAAAGAGATAACTCCTTTCTTCTTGTCATAGGTTAGAGTAACCAAAAACTCAATAATATGCGATTTAAGACTAGGAAAACGCATACTAGAAAATCGTTTCCAACCAAGAACGGAAAGAAATTCATCAATACGCTCGGTAAAAGAAAGTGTGTTTACCGTGTCGGTGTCAAGAAAAAGCATGTCGACGAACTCGATTTGGACATTAGAAAATCGACGATATTTGCGTCCTTCGGCTTCCGTCGCAATATCGAACGGTGCTCCATATTGAACCCATAATCGATTAACTTCGGTGGTCTTAGCTTTGTTAGCAACGGTCTTTTGTCTAGGCATATTTTGTAGTGAAAGTTGGTGAATGGGATGAAGAAAATATGAAAGGATGAAAGTTAGAATAAAAGATAATGGTGGTGAATTGAGGAAGAAGAAGATGAATAGGGTAAATATTTATGGGGAAGATGAGTGAATCGTGGTATTGGGAAGAGAAAAAATGATTGATTGGTGAAAATAGAGGTGATATAAATAGGTGTAAGTAATTGGTATTGATTAGGATAGGGAATAGGTATGTAAAATAGAGTAGGAATAGGATTAAATGCAAAAAACCATCCAAATCCCGTCATAGCAGCCGTAAGTCGCGACTGAGATTTTCAAAATCTCAGTCGTGACAGCAAGTAGGGAAGGGGCGAAATTTCGCTCAAAAATTCATCCTTCGCTGTCTCAACTGAGAATTCCAAATCTCAACTGAGATTCTGAAAAATCTGGGTAAAATTGGGACTGTTTTTGATGATTTTAACACTTCTAAACCAATTCCTCTTAAAATTAAGTACCAAAAATGTGAACATTAATCCCTGAAACTGAGATAAACAAAGCTGAAACATTAAATTAAAGGAAAACCAAAGGTTGTTCCTTAAATAAAAGAAATAAACTAAAGAATTAATGCACTTTTATTTATTATTATCAAAAATAGAAACAATACCTTAATATATAGTACATAAAAACATCTTACTCCTAAAAATACAAAATAGAAACACTCATATATAATAAAACCAAAATAGAAACTCAAATTATATCCCTAAGAATTGGAAAAACGACGTGCATTGGCCCTGTTAATCTTCGTTTGAATGAAGACTTGCCTTTCTGGTGCAAAAAGGAATGTTGGACCAGAACGAAAAACTCGTTTGACAAGCCCCTCGTTCTCCAAGAACTCGTAGTCTAGAATAGGGAATGGTTCCGTATCAGTCCAAGGGACAGAAATGGTTCCCTTGGCTCCTAAAATTATTCCACAAATGATGTTGGCGAACCCAATCTTCCGTTTCTTCGAACGGGAAGCGGCAACTAACCCCTCCATTAGAATCTTCGAGGAGTTCACTGAGTTGCCTTGGAAAAATGTCGCCCAACACATAAAGATCAGTATCTTTCACAACATTGCTACTGACTCGACTCGACCAAAAATACTATGACAGAGGAATTTATGTAGATACAGCATGGAGTTTAGAATTTATTGATTTGTTGTAGGAAAGACTTGGATTGAGTCTCCAAAATCCTGTCAACATTCTCCAAATATCAGTATAAGTCATATCTCTGCCAGAATGATGTGGAGTGGTGTCCCGTGGTGGAAAACCAAACCAAGTATGAAGTTCAGGATATCCAAAAGTGAATATCTTACCCTCACAATGAAAACTAAGACGAACACGCCTCTTATCGATGAAACGAACAGTAGACAGAAACTCTAATACCCAGTTTCCAATAATAGGAAACTTTACTGATGCAAACTTGGTCCATCCCAAATTTGTCAGATAGCGATTCATGTCATCGCTTATCCCGAGTTCTTCGTTCAGGAACTCATCCAGATACAGCATGCCATAGAATTGTGCATATCTAAACTATTAATAGCGTTTCCCCTCATCATGATTGTAGATTGGAAACCATGCTCTATAGCGTGAAGAAATGTCAACACGCTTGCTATGAGCAGAAGTGTGTTTTCGAACATTTTTCAAAGACTTAGTCATGTCTGTGAGAGAGAAGAAAATGATGTCTGTAGGATTGAGAATTTGAGAAAGAAATTCAGAAAGATGAAGTAAAATGGAAGAAGTCTGATCCTACAGGAATATATAAATCCTATAAGTGAAAGGTTGTGTCTGTTAGAAAGAAAGAAAAAAAAAATGTCAAAGTGATACCTCTTCGATTTAACTGACAGAAAATTTTAAAGAAAGAAGACTGTAATCCCTTATAGTTATTTCAAATGTATAAAGACGGAAAATCTCAACTGAGATTTTCGGAATCTCAACTGAGATTTCCAAATCCTGAAACATGGAAAATCTCAATAACACTTAACACTTAATAAAATCATTTTCAAAACATGACTAAATTAAAATTTTAATGTTGACAAAACTCATTTGTACACTAAATAAAAATAAAAATAAAAATTAAAGTAAATAAAATTAAAAATAAAAATAAAATAAAAATAAAAATAAAAATTATGAACAAAAGATAAGAAAAACTAAGAATTAAAGATATGAAAACTAAATAAATTAATTTTCACAGAACAAAAAATATCTTATTATGTGTGTCATGGTCGAGAAATTGGAATATCGATCGCGACTCGTCTTGCCCATTGGCAAGGAATGCTTTGCATAGGTCCTCCCTAGTTCTATAGAGAATTTTAAAATCTTAGTTGAGAATTAAAAAGTCTCAGTAAGTTCAAAAACGTCAAATAAAAATCACTGTAGAGATTTGTTTAAAAATCTCTATACAATCAGAAAATTAAATTATGTGTGATTTTAATTCAATTGAGATTTCTTTAAATTCAATTGAGATTTCTTTAAATCAAAAGACACTTGCCTTAAGTACAAATATTTAAGATACATAGCATATTTTCAATATCTTTCAATGAATTTTTTATTTATTTCTAATCTAAACATTATTGCTAAACTGAAGATGAATATAAAAATTAAACTAAAATGAAATATAAAAATTAGAATATGAAATATTAAAAACTAAAAATGTGATAATCCTTAAGAATTCTCAAGGAGAATCAAAAACATGGACAGAGTCAATTACCTAGACCGGTTCTAAATAATGGTTCTGTTTACTTACCTGGGAATAATATGTTTTTTTTTTATGTTTTCTCAATTTAAGGATCTACTGATTCCGGTTGAATGCACGAACTTCTGGTTTCACGCATGAACAAGAACTACGTGCATGAACTGAAACTGTTGAAACTATGGTAAAAATCGACAATTCCTTCCTGGGGGAAAAGATAATTTCAAGGACTGTATTCCTTATTCCTACTTTCTGATATATCTGTCTGAGAAAAATTTCCATGGTGATTTCTTAGAGAGATAAATGTAGGTGTTTAAGGAAATGGTATGATAAAAGAAGAAATTATTTGGATGTAATGTAGGATTTGAATAATTTTTTACAAAGAGATGTGATGTTTTGGTGAAGGACTAAGTGTATAGAAAAGAGGTAAAGGTTTCTGGGAAGATTTTTTTCATGGGAAAAATTATCTGTCTTGTTCCTGATACTGCAGTTGCGGAACCCGATATGCAATTTGAAAAATTTCCATTCCCTTCTGATGTATTTGCTAGCCGAATTTCTTTTCTGTAGACTCCTTCTGTGAATTTATATTGATGATCAAATCTCCAGGTTATCTTTGAAAAAACTTGGATTTTTTTTTATCTGCAAACATCTAATTGCAAACGTTAAATAACAACGAGGATTTAGTCCTAGTGACCATCCTCAATAAATAAAAAAAAACTATAAAGATAAATAAATATATTGTTAACCAAGGTTCGGAATAAAACACGAAAAATATAAATTTTTGTTAAAAATTTGGCGTTCCCCGGCAAGGGCGCCAAAAACTTGTTGAGCGATTTCCGCAAGTGCACGGTATACGCTTGTAGTAATAAAAGATATCGAACCCACAGGGAACACTTTTTAACTAAAACTTTATTTAATTCGGTTTAATCACGTGTTTAGGTTTAATAAAAGAAATACGTTTTAATTGATGGAATTGGTTTTGGTAAATTAGGATTAGATAGAAGGATTATATCGAGTTTAGAGAACAATTCCGTTTTGGAATTTTGATTATAAAGCAGATACTTCCGTAATCGGAATAAAATAGAACTTATTTTCATAAAGCAAAGAAAGCAACTTTAACTTTGTGAGATTATGGACATGTAACAATATAGCGATATACTCAATTAAATGGCTTCGAACCATAGAAATCCCCCTGGTGTTGAGATGATTCCTACCTTAATCAAACTAGTGTTTTATTTCTGATAAGCCGCGATCAGCGATCATGTCATCCATAAAAACTAAATTTGTTAAGTGTTCAACAAAGTTCTTATATGAATAAGATGGAATAGAACGTTTTAATAAAAACACCAATTTATCATTTTGAAAATCATTTTGTCAGAACAATATAAAAAAAAACAGTAAGAATATATTGAATAAATAAGTATATCATTAATGAAATGTGAATTTTCACAAGTTAACAGAGAAGTAGAAACTTGGATAGCATTGCAACGAAAACTTTGAGATCCGGGTCGTCAATCTTTCTCTCAAACTCCGTAGGTTCGTCAAACCTCATGCGCTTCAGCCGTCAATTCTTCTCGCTGGATCTTCGAAATAGAGACTGGTCTCGTCCACTATCAGAATGAAAACTAAACTAATACTGTTTTTATAACTAATCTAAATACAATTCGTGTACAACACGATTGTTTACAGAAATGAAATCTAACTTTCTAATTCTTTTCTGAATCAGAAACTCAACATAACAACTTTCTTCTCTAATTTCTCTAACTTTTCCAACCTAACCAACCTTGATTTCTGAAATGGATCACTTATTTATAGTTGTTGAAGGGTTGTAAATGACGGGTCGTGTCTGCTGGTGAAGGGTCGCTTTTATCCGAACGAACAGACGCGTTTTTCCGTTTTAAACATGTGTTTAGTGTGCAGGGAGGTTCGCTGTCGCGACTGAGATTCTGAAAATCTCAGTCGCGACAGGGGGTATAGGGGCGAGCTTGAAAACTTCATTTTCCCCCGATCTGGCCTCCGCAAGTCGCGACTGAGATTTTGAGAATCTCAGTCGCGACAGAGAGATGTTCTCCCTGGCGTTCGACTGCTTTTCATCCTTCTCGAGCGTTCTTCTGACTGATATGCATTCTTGGTACGTTTTTAAGGTTTTTCCTCCATTTTAGCTCCGTTTTAGCTCCGTTTTTGCTCCTATTTGGATTTTACCAAATATTTAAGTACCTTGCATCAAAGAAGTAAATAAAGACGTAAAAGTATTCTAAATGAATATAATTAACTCGATTTTAATGTAAATTTAACGTATTTATATATGATATTTTAGGTATATTTTGGGCTTAACAACCACCCCAAGTCAAGTGATATGTTTAGGATTGATATATCACTGTTGAGACTTGTATGTAACAATGTCTTCTGTCCGACAGAAAGCTGATCTCACAAGCTTCATATATATAGATATCTGGACAGTTACATAGATCCGATGAAACATCGTTCATTAGGATTGGGGATCCGATTTGAGATAACAGGATGGGTAGATTCATCCTTGTCACCTGTTTATCTCATTGGTATTAATAAGTATAAGTAATCCTCAGACTCAAAGGAATGTTAATTGGTCATCCTGAATTACTGAATGTGAGACTTTGATCCTGTGGTCCCACGATCCTTAACAGAGATGACTCTGGGGTGTGAACTGCAAAGGTTGGGTGTCACAGGAAGTAATGTCAGGGTAGTTATACATTGGATTGAGCATTTATCACTCCCGATTAATGGGAGATACATCCAAGGATCGCTTGTGGAAGACTCGACTCTAAATCCTTGCAAGGTGATAGCTTAAGAGTAGAAATACAGATTTCACTTAACCTATCTATTTGAGTTGACTCGACCTGTACAAGTAAAATGAATGTCTCGCTATATGTGACTTGACACCACCCATAGTCATAAGATTCAGTTCAAGGATGTAGTTGATAAAGGATCGAATTATACTGTAACTAATACGGAAGGGTTAACGACAGAATCAACCTGTCTTCCTAACGGGCTCTAGGGGAATGATTACAGACTTGCCAATAACATACTCAGTACATCATTCCGTTATGCAAGGATTAAATATAATTCTTGAAGAAATTAATTTAATAGTTGCATACGGCCAGAAGTAGTAAGAACCTAATGGATCACACATAAGACTTGGAACCAAAAGAGAGATGGATGTCATTAATAGATGGAAGCCCAAATGAGCCCAGTAAGGCCCATTTAATTAGGGGTGGCCGAAATTTGTATATAGTAAGTAAGGAATTATTTTAATTCCCTTAATCCTAATTTGATTAGGTTTGTGAATTAAATTAATTAAGAGAGATAATTAAATTAGGAGTTTTAATTAGATTAATATACTCCTATTATTATCCAATTAGGTTATTTATTATTATCCTAAATATATTAGATATATTATAAGATAATAATTAGGAATCCTATTCCGAATTGAATTCCTATTAAGTAACCTATTCCTATCTAACTAGGGTTTAGATACAAGTTATTATATATACCCCCCTAATGTGTGAATTTCGACTAAGCCTATCCCCTCCCCTTATTGTGATTTTCGAAACCTGCATTAAGAGAGAGAAAGTGAATTCGCATCCCCTAGTTCGTGGACAAGAATTCATACGGCTTCCGTCAATTGATTAATCTCATTCATCTCCTTTTCTCTTTGATCTTGTGTTGGTTAATTAGAGGCAATCTATTTTGGTTGCATCTCATAAGGGTTGATTCTAACTTAACCTCACCGTGTTATACTTCGTGCTTGGGAACTCGGAAAAGAATTGTGGGCGCTTCTTTAACAACGGTAAATTGTTCATCGAAAGGTATTCCTTCTTATCCCTCTTTATATGAAATAACGATTAACGGATTCTATGGTTAAAAGGAAATAGGCTAAAAATTTTATATTTCCGCTGCTATACCTTAGCCTTAATTTCCAACATGATACACGTTCACCTTTATTGCTAAAGGGTGTCTTTGTCATTTTGCCTTTTAAACATGCTTCGCACGTTTCCAATGATTCAGGATCAATTGAATTTATAAGCCCATCTTGATGTAACTTAAGCATGCGTCTTTTGTTTATATGGCCTAAACAACAATGCCACAAGTAAGTTGAATTATCTAGCTTATGTCTTTTGTTATCAATTGCGAAAACAGAAATTTTGTCATCTAACACATAAATCCCATTTTGTGATATTCCTGAAAAATAGAAAATTGAATCTCTATAAAAGTCGCAACGTTTGTCATTTATTGAAATATGAAAACCGTCGTCAATAAGACGGCTAATAGAAATAATGTTACGAGACATTTGCGGAACGTATAAACAGTTCCTTAATTCTATTACAAGCCCAGAGGGCAAATTTAAAACATAATCTCCAATTGCGAGGGCGGCAACTCTTGCTCCATTTCCTACTCGCAAGTTTATGCTTCCTTTCTTCAATTCCTTAGTCTGATTTAGTTCCTGCATATTTGTACAAATATGAGATCCGCATCCGGTATCAAGTACCCAAGATTCAGACTGTGAAATTGTGTTTATTTCAATATAAAACATACCAGATGTTGAAGCACCGCCTTTTCCCTTCTTGAGGGTGGCTAGATACTCCTTGCAGTTCCTTCTCCAATGCCCGTCTTTACCACAGAAGTGGCACTCTCCTTTGGGCTTCTTTACTTCCTTTCCCTTAGCTCCAGTGGGCATGGCCCTCTTACCTTTCTTGGGATATTTAGGATTGGGAAAATTCCCTTTCCTCTTCTTTGATCCCTCTATGACAAGAGCTTGTATTGCCTTGTCTTTCTTCATATTGGGCTCAACTGACTTGAGCATATTTGCAAGCTCTTCAAGAGAGGTTTGCAAGTCATTCATTTGGTAGTTCATGATGAACTGTGAATAACTCTCTGGGAGGGATTGAAGAATTAAGTTTATGCTTAGTTCGTTATCCATCGCGAATCCAATACTTGAAAGTTTGGTAATATAGCCAATCATCTTGACACAATGTGTCATGACAGATGTGCCCTCTTACATCCTGTAACGATATAGCAACTTGGATATCTCGTAGCGTTCGCACCTAGTCTGTTTCCCAAACAGCTCTTTAAGGTGCATGATGATGGAATAAGCATCCATTTCCTCATGTTGCCTTTGTAATTCCGGTGTCATCGATGCAAGTATGATGCATCCGGCATGATCATCATCAGCCTTGTGCTTCTGGTAAGCATCAATTTCCTCAATGGGAGCATCATCAGCAGGGATATGGGGTATCGTCGTATCAAGTACATACCCTATCTTATCGAACTTCAAAACAATTTTGAGGTTGCGAAACCAGTCGGTGAAGTTTGAACCATTCAATTTGTTATCGGTAAGAATGTTTTGCAGATTGGTTTTAGTCATGATTTTAAGAGTGATTATATAAACCTGAGAGTGAGAAAGAGTAAACGTATGTTATTCATTTGCTTTAAAGTATATCAATCTAAAATTATAGGCCTTTTGTTTATTTTAGTTGCTCCCACTATTTTGCCAAATTAATAGCCCTCCATATTAATTCGAAGAATTTCACAAATCCTTTAGTGAGCTAGGATCCTAACTCCTGAGATTTCGCCTTGAGTTTACCCAACAAGCTAGTCTCATTCGTTAGGTAGATTCATGTAATCAATCACATCTTAAATGTGATTCCTAGGTTATTGGGTTACTAACCACATTAGTAACTAATATGCTATTCATATTAATCCCAACCGTATTGCCCATTAGTTTATGAAAACATGAGTTTACCCATCCAATTATCATAATCTAATTTAAGTATTACCCCATATTCATGAAAAGTGATTTTCGATAATTCAGGTGTTACCGTAAGACCCCGAGCTTGAGTTTACCCAACAACCCAAAGGCCCTCAGTACTGCCGGCTGAATTATAATATTAGGGAGGGACAACCGATTTTAATAACTTACTTATTTACTTAACTTTTTAATGAGGGATTTTATTTTAGGTCTCATAATCTAACTTAGTCTTGATTTGCTTTAGCATACATCAGACACATAGATTGGCGTTATGGACATATCATCTAAATTATTCCGTCGAGCCAGAGACGGAATAAAAGGCCAAACCTAGGGAAATACTAACTATTACATATTTCTCTTTAGGTCCTCCGTCTTCTCCATGGTGCCTTGAAATTACAAATTAATTTCTATACTACTAAAGAAAACTTCAATTAAATTGAAGGGAATTAGATGAGAGGAGAAATTACAATAGATAGTAGAAAGGCAGGACTCGCAGGCCCTATTTCAAAAATACCAAAAGACTAAAGAGGGTCCAAATATGTCCATAACTCCAAACATGCATAGACTCAATTAAATAAATTTAATTGGTTGATTACATAACTATTTTATGTAATATTTGGGTTAATCACATTAACGCATCATTTAACTTTCATCCAATTTTACTTCTAACAGTTTCGTGTCTTTTATGTTATCTTAACTACACAAAACTTTAATTATGCACGTCCCAATTATTTTGATTTTAATTCATTTAAAACTTTGATTTACAAATAGGTAAAACAAACTTTTAAATAAATTTTCATTCGATAATCAAAACAGAAAACTATTAATTTCTAAAACATACATATATATATTTAAAAAAAAATAGTTTCAAACAATTTAAAACCAGGTGGGAATCGGGCCAGACCCGAGGTCGGGCTTCTGCCGTTTGGCAGCAGCCCTAGGCGTCAGACATGCCGCTGCCTTGCGGCAGCGGCAGCAACCGCGCAACAGTAGTCGGGTCGCGCCGTATGGCGCGACCCGAACTGCTGTTTTTATTTATTTATAATATATATATATATATATATATATATATCAGTTTTAAAACGGTTCTAAAACAATTTTCAAAAAATAGGAAAAACTATCATAGATTTTCCGTTTTATCTTTTAGAATAAATAAAACTGATTTTATTCATCTAACCATAAAACTAATAGATTTTGTTATAATGATTATCAACCAAAATTATTAGGAACATGTGCACAATTTATTTTAATTAACAATTAATTAAAACTTATTTATCTTTTAGAACTAATTAATCAAAACAGTTTTGTTAATTAACCTAACTATAAATATTTATTCAATCTGATAAAAAAAACTTCTAAATTTTCATATATGAAATAACGGATTTAACGATGGCTCTGATACCACTGTTGGAAAAATAGGCTAACGTATAGCAGCGGAAATATAAAAATCTTAACTTATTTCCATAAACCACAAGATCCGTTAATCGTTATTTCATATAAAGAGGGATAAAAGAAATACCTTTCTGAAGTTCTATCTACCGTTGCAAACGAAGTGCCCACAACTCTTACTTCGAGTTTCCGAGCACAGAACAAAACAAATATAAGATCAAGTTAGAATCAACCGTTGAATAGCAACCAAAATAGATTGCCTCTAATTAATCAACACAAGATCAAGGATAAAGAGAGAAAGATGAAAATCAATTGAACGGAAGGAAACGGTGAAATCTCGTCCTCGGCTAAGGGGGGTCGAATTCTCTCTCCTAGAATTCTCTAGTGGATTTCGAAAATCCCTAGTAGGGGGTATTTATAATCTCTTGTATCTAAACCCTAGTTAGATAGAATTAGGTTTCTTGAATAAGAATTCAATTCGGAATAAAATTCTTAAATATTATCTATTAATATATCTAAATATAAAAGATAATAATCAATAACCTTATTGGATAATAATAGGAGTAATATAATCTAATTAAAACTCCTAACTTATTTATCCTTTAATTAATTTAATTCATAATCCTAATCTAATTAGGATTAATAAAATCAAACTAATTATTTATGTATTAACATACATAAATCGCACCCCCCCTCTATTACTGGGCCTTATTGGGCTCAGTTGGGCTTCCGTCAATTAATTAACATCTGTCTCTCTTTTGGGTTCCAAGTCTTATGTGTGACCCATTAGGTTCTTATTGCTTCTAGCCGTATGCAACTTATTAAAATTAATTTTCAAAGAATTATATTTTAATCTTTGCATAACGGAATGATGTACAGAGTATGTGATTAGCAAGTCCGTAATCATTCCCCTAGAGCTATAAGAAGACAGGTTGATTCTGTCGTTGATCTTTCAGTATTAGTTACGGTATAATTCGATCCTTTATCAACTACGTCCTTGAACTGAATCTTATGACTATGGGTAATGTCAAGTCACATATAGCGAGACGTTCGTTTTACTTGTTCTTGGCCGAGTCAACTCCAATGAGATAGGTTAAGAGAAATCTGTATTTCAATCTTAAGCTATCACCTTGCAAGGATTTAGAGTCAAGACTTCCACAAGCGATCCATAGACATATCTCCCATTTATCAGGAGTGATAAATGCTCAATCCAATATATAACGATCCCGCAATCACTTCCTGTGATACCCAACCTCTGCTGTTCACACCCCAGAGTCATCTCTGTTAAGGATCGTGTTACAACAGGATCAAAGCATCACATTTCGTAATCCAGAATACCAATTAACATTCCTTTGAGTCTGAGGATTATTTATGCCTATTAATACCAATGAGATGAACAGGTGACAATGATGAATCTACCCATCCTGTTATCTCAAGTCGGGTCCCCAATCCTAATGAACTACTTTTCATCGGATCCATGTAACTGTCCAGATATCTATATATATGAAGCTTGTGAGATCAGCTTTCTGTCGGACAGAAGACATTGTTACATGCAAGTCTCAGCAGTGATATGTCAATCCTAAACATATTACTTGACTTGGGGTGGTTTTAAGTTTATTAGTTTATTATAAAGTTTTGTCTCACTTCATCCTTGTATGAACACTTTATAATCACTTTAAAACAAACTTACGGATTTCCTTTTATTAGACTTTATTTTAGTGCTTAAAAGGGATTGCCTTTATATAGTTATAAAACATATATCTCATTAAAACAAATGATATAAAGAACACTTCATTTACATTAAGTTTGTATCCTAGAACAATTGTCTATAGGACACTAAACCCCAACAGTCCATTCTTTCCACAGAAGTCACATGTGACCTTCCGTTTAGGATATCTCACTGACTGGTCAGCACCCCAGTGTTGAGCGTGCCAGCACACCTTAGTGGTGTGTCCTTTCTTCCCACAGAAGTCACACTGGACATTCTGCTGAGGATTCCATCTCTGCTGACTAGTACTTTGGTACTGAGTGTTCAAAGGAATATTTCTTTTATTCGGAACCTTAAGTTAGTTCTTAATAGATGTGACATCCTTTTTCAGTTTCTTAGAATCTGATTGGACCTCAGAGACAAAATTTTGCATAATTTCTACATTACTATGCAAAGTTGAGTTGTCCTGGAGAAGATATCGAAGGTCACTCAGCTTGACCTCCTCAATCTCGTCACATCGCCTGCTGAGTGCTCTAATCTTTTTGTTACACTTTTTGACAAGTGTGTAGAGGTCACTCAGGGCATTAACCATTTCATTTCTGAGCAAGGGTAGTGATATTACCTCAGTTGAGTGTTCCTCATCGTCAGATGCAATGGAGGGGTCAGCATGCTCAGAAACACAAGGCTCAGCAAGCTCATCTACCATGAAGCAGATCTTTGCTGACTCTGTAGCATCGTCTCCTGATGATGATGACTCATCACTATCATTCTAGGTTGCCACCATTGCCTTCTTGTCGTTCTTCCTTTCCTTCTTCAAGGTAGGACAGCTTGATTTGATATGGCCAGTTTGATGACATTCAAAGCATGTAATGGGCTTTGAGTTGTCCTTCTTGTACTTGCTGTCGCTTGACTCAGCTTTGTACTTATCAAACTTCTTGTAAGGCTTCTTGGAATATTTATCATTCTTTCTAAACAGCCTTTTCATCTTTCTAGTGAACATTGCCATTTTTTCATCATCTATTGAGCTCCCATCAGTGGAGTCAGCTTTCATGACAAGAGACTTTTGCTTCTTGTCTTCAGACTTTTCCTTCACCTCGAAATTCTTCATTGAGATCTCATGGGTCAGCAACGAGCCAATGAGTTCATCATACTTGTAGGTGGTTAAGTCTTGAGCTTCCTCAACAGCAGTTTTCTTGGTTTGCCAGCTTTTAGGAAGACTCCTCAGTATCTTCTTGACTTGCTCTTCCTCAGTAAAGATCTTGCCAAGTCTCTCGAGCTCGTTGATAATGTTTGTGAACCTTGCGTTCATCTCAGAGATTCCTTCATCATCATTCATTTTAAAGAGCTCGTACAACCTCATGTGCTCGTTCACCTTGGACTCCTTCACTTTGTTGGTTCCTTCGTAGGTGACCTCCAGCTTCTTCCAGATCTTCTATGCTGACTCACAACCTGAAATTTTGTTGTACTCTGCAGCATCTAACGCACAGTGAAGCATGTTTATAGCCGAAGCATGATTTTGTAGCTTCTTGAGATCATCCTCTGTCCATTTAGTCTCAGCTTTAACAACCGTTTGGCCATCAATAGTTTCAACAGGAACAAATGGGCCTTGGACTATAGAAAGCCATGCACTCATATTTGTTGCCTGAATGAAATTTTTCATTCTGTTCTTCCAAAAGGTATAGTTAGACCCGAAGAACAGAGGAGGCCGAGTAATGGATAGTCCCTCAGGTAAAATCTGAGTTGTCTGATTTCCTGGGAGGAAACGAGTGTTGTTCTCAGCCATAGTGGGGATCAGCTCAAGATAGTTATATCTTGCTCAGTGAGCTGTTAAGCTCTGATACCACTTGTTGGTCCCTTATAACGTGACAAGTTAGTTCCAAGGGGGGGGGATAGGAACTATTTAAAATTTTGTCCGTTAAGGCTGACTTCTTTTCTTATGAAAAGGTTTACACAGCGTGACTAAGCAGTTTGAAGACACAAGCTTAGTCAACTTGTGACTAAGTCTGTTTCTTTTCTTGAGTCAGGAAATAGCACTTAAAGTCTATTCCTAAACTCAGCTTCTTAGTATACTTAACTCAGCGTGAGTTCGTTACTTAGTCAGTTTTATAGCAAGCAATATGTAAAGGAGTTTAAGGGTTAGAAAGATATTACTCAGCAGACTTATCCTGGTTCGGCCTCTCCGCCTACATCCAGTCCCCGGAACTCGTTCCGAGCTTTTTGAATTCTCTACTGAGCTCTTTAAAGGTAGAGCACGAAACCTTTTACAATAGAAGCTGAGTATACAAGAGTACCTTCCTTTATACCTCTATTCACTCCTATATCTACCGCTGAGTACTATAACCGAGTACTCAGCCTCTCCTTTCTATTCTTCTAGAAATGATAAAGTGTTTGTCCTAAACAACAATTGCTAAGACACTTTAGATGATTTGAAATCACTCTAGACTTTTACACAATAATATGGAAATTGGTGTAAGGTTTTTGCTTTGCTTTTCTCACAGAACTTCATGTAGAAATTTGGTCAGCGTTTTGACTAGTTGAAGATCTGCATCGAATGAAGCAAATGAGAGGCCTATTTATAGTGACACTTGAGGCACCTGGTCATTTCAAATTTCAAAATAACCGTTGGAGGGAAACGGCTTCCTATCATTGTCACTCAGTACGCGCTCAGTGTCGTTGGCCAATGAGATTCATGCATCTTCTGTCCACGGCAGTGCTCGGCAGCTTTTCGTCTGGCAAACAGAATGTTTCAACATTTTTGGCAAAGTCTTCCAGACAGCTTTCTGCGCCTTCTGAACTTTACCCAAAGTAGAAATACTTTGTCTACAAGTTGATTCTTGTCTGCCGCTGTCCAGACTGCTTGTCGCTTAACTCAGCAGCTTCCTCTTGAAGCTTTTGCTAGAAGGCTTCTCGATCCTTCTTTATGCTGAGTCGTCGTGTTGCTTAATACGACTTCGTTTCTTCTTCTTGGGCCGTGAGGTCTTGATTATGTTGACTTGGGCTTGACTTCCACTCATGGGCTTTTAGACTTTATATCTTAATGTCTTATAGATAAATAAACTCAACATTGAACAAACACATTAGTATAAATAAATCAAAGCATTTAAATTTAATGTGTTAGAATATTTTTTATCAATTACTTAAATAATTTTGTCAAATCAAAATCATGTGGAAAGGTGTTTCAACAGGACTTACAGAAACTCATCAGGTAATTATATTTTCAAGTGTGCAGTAAATGTCACCTGTTTGATTCAATCTACATATGCTTAATCTGTTTCCTCAATAACAATCTTATAAAGACTCTTATTGAAAATGGACTTAGATATAGGGTATTTCTTAGTTAATGGTGGTTTCAAAAGTGGGGTTGATGTCATGATGGCCGCAACAATGGGAGATGATGAATGTGGATTTGGTTCTATAGCAATTATTGCTACCGGATGTGTTATGGCCCCTATTTGTCACAAATAATTGCCCTATGGGTGTTGCCAGTCTGGTACTAATTAGAGCTTATCTGTGGTTTCATGATGTTGTCTATAGGTCTTCAATTATTAACTATTATGCATTGGATTCATTATAGAGAGAAGAATTATGTGTCCGATTTCCTGGTGTGCCTGGAGATCTTGTTAATTTCCTGGTGTGCCCGGAGATCTTGTTAATTACTTTCTATACGTTGCAGAGGAGGTATCTATCTGCTTATGTTTATAACATTTGATAATTAACTGCATTATTGTTCAGTCTGTAGTTTGACATTTCCAAAACAAATTGTAGAAATAACTCATGATTTGGATAATATTTATGTTTTACGTTAATGGCTCCTTCTTTTGGCTAGGTAAGAGGCATGTTTTGCCAAATTGGTTTACGAGATACTAGACGATGTTATTGGAAGGATAGATCCATTCAGACCACCATATTTTCTTTAGTGAAAACTCAACACCTTGATATTTCGACACTTAGTTATTTATAGATTGTTTTTTGTTTGTTTTTATTTGTATATTAGTGAACACTTAGTTATTTATAGATTGTTTTTTGTTTGTTTTTATTTGTATATTAGTGAACAAGTTTGTATATTATAATGAAATTTGATGTTAATTTCAATATTTTACTGATTAATCTTTATGTTTTAGTCCTTTTATTTAATGGAACGAAACTCTCTTCAATCCAAATTTAATTTTCTGTTTTCCTACAAAATTAAATACTTTCAAATGGAAAAATATATTCGGTTTCGCGACGGAATATTTCGTCTGAAAGATATCAAAATCTGTCGCTAAATGAAGGAATGGTAATATCTCTGAAAAGCATTTACTGACTGAATTTACTGACTGATTTTAGGAGTTTGCGACTGAATATATGGTCGGTAACTTAATGACTGCTTTTACGACCACATATGGTTGGTCACGAAGTTTGGGACTAAATCAAAGAAATGGTCATTAATAGGTTACCAACCAGCAAGTTACTGACTGATTTGAATTGGGTCGTAACACTAAAAATTGGCCAGTAATCCCATTTACTGACGGAATTTGCGACCAAATTTCCAGTCCTTAAGTGCTGATTTTCTTGTAGTGCCGGAATATCTCGGGATGCGGGAAATACTCTGTGTTGTTTTGCTAAGTTAGAGTGACATCCTATGCTGTTTATTTTGATATATTACGATGAGATTGAGATTGTGATTGCGATTGTGATGAATTGGAATGACCAACGAACTATTAGGTATATTTCTACTTAGCAAGCAGGGCCTTAATTAATTAAGAAATTAACATGAAAACATGCATCCAGTTGTAGTATTAATTATTAAAGGCTATAAATATAATAATTCTATATACATGTATGATATGTTTTGGTGATTTATACGTTGCATGTGATAAATATATATTATCTATCATTTTATCAAGTAGATAGTTTTAGCGGTTCAATTATTTCTCTTCAATATTTCAGTTTGCCTCATTAATTGTGTTAAGTGAGACAACATGTCACCAAAAAAAATTTGTTGAAAAAGTCACAAATTCTTTTATATTTAGGATATATTTTAGGACTATAGTATATATTTATTTAGATTGAATAATTATTTTTGAAATTTTATTAGTTATTTTGATTTTAGATTTTAATATTTGAATTATGAGTTTTTAATAAGTAATAAATGAGACATTTTAATAAATTTTTATGAATAATAAATGCTATTGAGGATCGGGCGTTATATAAATGGATAATTTAATATGGTTTACAGGTATTAAATACTACTACATCCGTTTCATATTACATGACTTTCTAGAGATTCTTTTTTGTTTCATATTACATGTCATTTTATATGATCAGTACACATTAAGTCATATTTTTTCTGCTATAAAAGACGGGTTTACGGAAATTAATTAGAATAATAGACTTATTATAAAATAAATAAATATTCGAATCAATAAATAAATGGCAACAATATTTTTTTCCAATATCCTTAATTTCTATACAACTCTCTAAAAAGATATGTAATATGAAACGGAGGGAATATTAAGAACCCAATATTACATTTAAACACTTAAAATTTAGTCCTTAATTTTCAATTTTACTCTGTAAGAAAAGTTGAAAACAAACTAACTTTTAAATTCAAAGGCATAAAATTAATTATTAAAAGTACATACACTATTAAGGTAAAAAGTATCATTAGGCACTTGATCTTTCATTTGGATACATTAAATCCTTGATCATTTATTTTTGGTCTTATTAAACTATTGATGACCAAAAAAAGTAATTTTATACATAAAATTCGGTTAACAGATTGTTATTCATTGTATCTGCATTTGAAATTTGTATTTTTTTACTGCTTATAAGCAGTTTTGGATGTATAATGTGGTTGTAGGAAAACTGTAAAAACTTTAATTTAAACTGTAAAAAATATTTTTTTATAATTCCAAATACATATGAAATTAATAACGTATTTTTAATAAAATTAGATATTCATAACTTACTAATTTGGTCATAAAGGGCTTAATGAGATCAAAAATAAATGATCAGAGACTTAACGTATCCAAATAAAAAATTAAGGGATTAATGAATCAAAAAATGAAAGATGAGTATTAATCCCAGTAGAAATTGAAAAATCCACTCCGCTGCAATTGGTGAAAACTCAGGGAAAGTGAAAAAGTAAAAAAGGAAAATCGAAAAAGCTAAGAAAAATAGAAGAGGAAAGAAAGAAAGACAAATACTCCGTCGTCGACACGGAAGACTCGGCCCAAATCAGGCAGGCAGCAATTCATGGCTCTGCAGACTGGCGTCTCCACCTCCAAGGTTCTCATCCTCGCTGGTGCAGGTCTCTCTTTTTCGCTTCATTTTCTTATTTTCACTGCTCATCACCTCCTCTTTTAACCTCTTCCCAATTGCTCTGATTCTCCGTTGTTTGATCTATCGCCTTAGCTGCAACTGCAAATTATTTCAACTCAACTCAATCCAATATCCTATCCTATGATTTTCTTGCAGTTCTCTGTACTTCAATTCATTTAATTTTCTGTTTTTCAGTTGTGTGTGTTGATATGTATTTGCCAAATGAATTATGTATCCTTTATTATGGGCCATAATGTTTGTGGCTTTGATGATTGGAATTCGTTTAACTCTGTGTTTCATGATGTTCTTAAAGGTTTGACTGGTTCAATTATTTTGAGAAATGGACGGTTGTCTGAACTCGTTGCTCAGCTTCAAGAATTACTTAAGGGTGTTGATGAAGTTGAGCTTGCACCCTACAAATATGATAGCGCACTTCTTGCTGCTCAGGTTTTCTTTTCTTCTTCCTTTGCCTTTCTCTTCTTCTTGAATTTGGTAGTCCCGTTGATTGAATTTTCCTTTATGATGAGAAACAGAAGATTACTTATTCAATTAAAATATTTTCCTTCCTGGGGAAATTAGAACGCAGAGGGGAATTCTATCTCTTTTTCGTACATTAGGAGAAACTTTGTTGACATACAACCTAATCTAGGTTCCATTGTCACATTTAGAGTTTTTAATTTAACATATGAAAGCTGTTATGGATTGCTATTTTGTACTGACATAGTTCTAATATAATACTAGGGAGCTTGTATGTTTCAATTTAATTGCTTATGATGACAAACATAGCATGGGCAGTAGTGGCATCATAAAATTTGAAGAATGAGCAGTTAGACTTTTCATTTTTGATTGAAAATGTTGAACAGTGAAGTTCATTGGAAATATGACAGCCATGAAGGTTATTATAAAAATTTGTTGGGAAGATAATACTTGAAGTGCATGTGCTTTATTTTTGAATGGATTTTAAAATCTGAAATTTTTACTTCTAAATGAAGAGACCATTGTTCTAATAAAGTATGCAAGCAGTAACTTTGGAACAATACACGAGGCAATTTTGAAAGAACAATCCCAGCTTGATGGGCATATGAGTTCCCATGCAGCTACGAAGCGGGATAACTGCTTAATTATTTCATCAAAATGATATTGTACATGTTCTCATGAAATTGACAGTTTGGATTTTCATTTAATAATATAGATCTGTAGACCATAAACCCATAACCTCGATCTCTAACACTGCAATTAATATGAGGAAATCATTATCTTGGTAAATGGTAAATGCACTTGAATACAAGACCTTTCTCCATGCATGCACTAGATATTATAAGATTTGAAGTTCATAGCACTTTAATAGAATTTCACAACACTAGAAATAATCAATAAAGGTGGTTTGCTTCTTTCTTTGTGTAGAACTTTTGTTTTTTCCACTGCTTCCTTTAAAGTTTGATCTCTAAGAAGTATCTGAAAAAGACCAGTAACACCAAATGCATTTCTTGGTTAGATTATGTTGACTATCAAATATCTCTGCCATCTGATAAGGTTTTGAGGCCTGTTAGCATTATTGATTTGCATTAAAACTACTTCCTGGGGCTTTATGTGTCCTCTAACCAACATTCTTTTGGGAACATTGGCTTCAAAAAGCATCTTTTTGAAAATGGACAAATTTTTATATTGTTAAAGTCTTATTCAACCCCTATTTTCTAATTAAATACTAAAAATGTTTAAATTCTTATTTATCTTCATAGAAATTGTATACTGTGGTCAGTTTTTATTTGTGTTGTTGCCTCAGATTCGCCAATTGGCACAAGAGATTAAGGACTTGACATTATCCAATCCCGTGACAATCTTTAATGGGAATCCTTCTACTAGTGGTGAGTGTACCATAATTTTGTATAATAATATAGACTCTAAGTACTGTACTCGTGTTATATCCTTCAATTGTTTTGGTTTTGGGTTCCTTTCATTCAAAACTATGTAGTTCCTGTTTTGGGATCATTTAGTTAATACTTTCATGCAAATAATGAACCAGTTAATTCTCATTTTTCTGGTAAGTCTACAATTTATGACAAGGTCCTACAACAGCCAAATTGCCTAGTGGTCCTCATTGGTTAAACCTAGGGCTCCAATAAACATTCATTACTTCTTTTTACTCTTCCAGCAAATCTATTTGGTTAGTGTAGAAGATAATAATAAAAGCTATTCTTGGGCCTTGTCTATTAGCTTAAGCTTTTGGGTCAAATAGTTCAATGACATGGTATCAAAGCCTCTTAGACCAAATGGTCGAGGGTTCAATTCCTGGTAACTTCATTTGTTAAATGGAATTTCAACACACGGTAAGTTGGCCCTGTATTGGACACGCTTCAAGCCCAAGGGAAATCCACGTAAAAGGGTGTGTCGAAGATAATAATAAAAACTATTCTTGAGCTTTATCTATCAGCTTTAGCTCTTGATAAATTGTATCCTTGACAGTTAGCTTTGAGAATGTATTTTGGATGCTTATTCATCAAGACTAAGTTGGTCCTTGCCATTGAGATACAAAGTAGTGCATTAGAAGAACGGCAAAATAATAGGAGATTTTGTTGTCCCTTACATAATTGCCCTCATTCTAGTAGGAAAAAAATAGATGAGACCTGTTCATTGGCTTAGAATCACTGAAGAAATAAACAAAAATCTAAAACTTTTATGATCAACCAATGGAAAGAAGAAAATTGATCATAATTCTGTAACTGCAAAATCTAAATCTAGTGATATTGTTACCTACTTGATGTTCTAAATTGAAGCCATAACAGGGATTAACTAAATTAATGTCTTAGCAAAAAGTTAACAATTTCGATTTCCTTGAATAATTTTCTCTTGATGCTTTACTGCACTCAAATTCACTATGTTTGGGATTTGTTAGAAGTTCATAATTTTCTTGAATGAGAGACTGCATCATAAAATAATTTGCTTTTTAGATAATGGAGTAAAAACATACAAAAGGCTTACACTTTTTCATGTCTGAACAGGGAGTTTTGCATCTTATCTGGTGCCAGCTGCTGCACTTGGAGCAATGGGATATTGTTACATGTGGTGGAAGGCAAGATTCTAATGACTGAAAGTGAATTTTTTGCACTTTGTAACTGCTATATATTTTGTACTTCCAAGTTTATGGCTTCTTCTAGCTGATTGTGGTTGTATTACATAACCAGTTTCTTTTCTACCACAGGGCTTGTCAATTTCTGATGTAATGTTCGTGACGAAGCAAAATATGGCAAATGCTGTAGCAACTGTGTCTAAGCAATTGGAGAATGTATCAGAGACACTGTCTGTAAGTCAGACGGCTTGGTCTGTTGCATAATCTTTGCTTACTCAGATAGTACCTCTTTTCATTTTCATGGTTTGAGGCCCTTAACACTGTATTGTCTATTAATTTTCTCAGTCAACAAAGAGACATCTGACGAAGAGGCTGGAAAACTTGGATTGGAAGATGGAGGAGCAGTTAGACATATCGAATCTCATTTCAAATAATGTATAGGGCACTTTTCTCTTGATACATACTCTTTGTGTGTGAGTGTCAAATGCATGCATGTACATACTATATCTTTTCTATGCAGCTGCTGACCACTTGAAAACACTCAATTGCTTGTACCAAATTTGCCAAAATAATAGAAGTTATTATCAACATAAAATAAGTACTGCCACAATGGCTCTTTTTTTTTTTGTCGGCGTGTTGTGGTTTTGGGGGGGTGGGGGGTGTGGAAAATCATTGAATCAGTTACTGTGAGCAGGCAAGTCCTGCCTTTTATGGAAGGGGTTCACATCCCTTAGCTACTGAATAGACTTCAGACATGGATACTCTCATTGTCATTGGGCCTATTAGAAGTCATTGCAAATGTTCTGGGAACATGGATACTGCTATCTTTTTGTTTTGTCTGCTTCTGCAGATTATTATCAAAAAATAAACTTAGAGAGAGACATGTAGCAAACAGTGAACAAACAGTTATAATCGTTTAGTTTCTTATTTATTTCTAAAATTTGGCAATTCTGAAAAAACTGCATTAAGGAGACTCAAGCTAATCATAATCTAGATTGCAAAATGTCTCAGGGTACACAACTATCAACAACAACTTCATGTAAGGTGGATAGAACCATATTTAGATATCCTTCCCCATCATCATTTTTAGTTGGACAATAGGTAAGTAACAGCCTCCACAATAGGATCTGTAACTGAATATGGATCTCTTGCTGTTTCTGATGATCTAAAACACACATGATACTCCAAATCATCTGTTTTATATGCCTTTAAAATGAAAAATATGCACACTCGTCCATGAATATGTATATGTGAGGGAGAAGGGAGATTTAGCTGGAAACTTCTTAACATGTATTGACTCAACCATACTACTAATATGCAAATATTTCTTGCATGCAGGTAGACGATATGAAAACAAACCTTTCCCAAATTGGATTTGATGTTGAAACAATCCATCAAATGATATCTGGGCTGGTGAGATACAAATACCAATAAATTTCTATTGTACTATGAGTTTCAGTATATTGTTCTGATTTCTTAATTAACTATGCAGGAAGGCAAGCTTGAGCTTCTGGAAAGCAAACAGGTCTTTTTTTTTATTATTCTTTTAACTTGTCTGTATGGTTTCTTTCTAACAATATGTTGTAGCTTATAAGAGTTCTATAGCATTGATATCTTCATTTCTCCCCACATCATGCAGGATGCAACAAACTCTGGCCTCTGGTATCTATGTCAGTTTGCTGGAGGCTTTAAAGATGAGCCCGGTGCAAAAGTTTACCAGGTCAGATATTACATCTATAATCTCTAGAAAATGTATGACAAATAGCCCAATGGAAGATTGCTTGATGCCAAAGGCTAAGATGGGTTGATGATTTGAGTGCGTGTTGTGTGGGATGTGACTAAATTGAATAATAATAATCATAAAAGAATTCAATAGAACGACTTGTAGTATATAAACATGCTATACTGTGAAATTGTAATGATCAATAAAATTTGAATACAATCTGGGTGTTCTCGATTTGGCATGTTTAATAAACATAATTTCATAACCATTGGTAAATCTCACTTTTTTTTGGAAGAGTAAATTTCAATTTTTAATTCATGGGGAGCCCGTTATTTCTAGAGAGGAGATTGAACTGTGCAATTATTTGACTATTAAAGTCCAGGGATAACTCTTTCTTTAGAAATATATTGATTATAAGTATGCATTTTTCTTTTTTTTTTTTAGTTTTATCAGTCATTAGGCCCAAAATATGTGAAATGGATCGTAGTTTGATAGAAACAGAAACAGAAGACAGAACAAACAGAGAAAATAAAGAATTTGTATTGATAAACTTAGTTGAAATTGACAGAAAAGGAAAGATAAAATGAGCTGAGAAAGATCTCAAACTCCTACAGGATATAAATTCCCTTTCTGCTTAAAGACCAGAACCAAAAACACAAATGATGCTTACTAACATAATTCCTCGTAATCCCTCATTCACACTCTACTCCTCTGTCTCTATATATACTACCTAAAGCACACTCTCTCTTATAACTAACTCTCACTAGGCTCCAAATCACATATCCTTAATTCCCCTATTACCCTTTATTATTACTATTAGCATATTCTCTATCATAATTTGGATGGGTTATTGGCACATTTGTGGTAAAATTCCAAACAACTTTCTTGTTTGTGCCGGTTTGGAAACTATTTTTAAGTTTATGCTATTTTAGGTAGCAAACGCCAGTCTGGCAGGCATTTGACAAGAATGCTGTTCAAAATGGCGTTCTTGTCGGATATTCCCTGACATGGAGGGCAGGACGCCAATGAAACTAGCGTTTTAATAATGACAAGAACGACAGAGATTATATTCAAATTTTGTTAATCATGGACTATGATAAATTTGTGATCTTTCTGGTCTGTGGTGGTAGGATCAGCACACTCATAAGTGGCGAAAAATTCAGTATTTTCTCTCTGGTTTTTGTCAGGAACTAGGAACTAAACTAGCAAACCATTCAGCAGTGGAATACGAGAATGCTTCTCTCAAGGTATGTGGAAGCGACGCGACTCATTTTGTGGAATGTAATCCCATGTCTGTTATATGATAGAGGTTCCATAATGTTATTTATTTCAGGGCCTTCGATTTATTGCTGATGTTAAAGAGTTAGTTTCAGTTGAGAAAACAAGAGAACAAGTGGAAAAAAATGAACCTGGTGAAAAAATAAAAAGCATGAAAACAAGAATACAGAGGTCCTATCCAGTTGGTCTATCTTTGACTCGGGACTTAATATGATGGATGTGGCCTGGAACTGCATGTAAGTAGTACTATTTCCAGACATTGTTTTTGTTGGTCATCCTCAACAAGATTTGACTCAGTTCATCATTCAAAAATGTTGATTCATATCACTATGCCGTCGGTAGAGTTTATGAAAAGGCTGCAAAGTTTAGTCTGGTGTAACTTGTAAGGGCCTGTCAGCATTACCTTAAAACAAGGAAACAACCAATTTGATCTGTGCAAACAAAATAGGATTTACTTTATGAGTTATTATATATTCTTTTTTTGTGAATAACAACCTGACCTTTTCAAAAAGTGAGAATTATGTTAGTGGAGAATTTTTTATCATTATAAACTTGTGAAGGTAGAATTCTTGAGAGACGTGTGATGAAAAGAAACAGAATAATTTGGGATGCTCCTTGCTAGTGCTAACAAGGATACATATTTTCATTTTCATGTCTTTCACATCTTGCTTCCTGTTGTATTTGAAGAAAAATAATAATATCAGGTATCAAAATAGTATTACTCTTTACTTAAATCAACCCAACTTTAATGAGTGATGTTTATTTCAGTTGGTTCTCTTTTTTGTTTGATTTCTCAAGGATTTGTGCTTGTTTGGTAATAAAAAAAGGAACAATGTTGCATTTAGGTGTGAGATTGGCGACATTTACCTCATTGAAGGACAAGTTCAAGCAACCTGTTTTTTTTTTTTTTTTTATTATCTAAAATTGTACTTAATGAACATAAATATAAGTCAATTGAGTCCTAAGCAAATGTATTCAACCCTAAAATATCCTTGAATGGTTCAATTCAATTTTGTATCTTTTTATTCTTATTCTGGTTTCGTTTCAAGAATCTACAATCCAAGATCAGTGTTCAGTTCTAGAGGAACTGAATTCCATTGCCACCGTGAGGAGAATTTAAAGAATGTTGTGTCTTGAATCCATTTAATGCTTTTTTTCATAGATGGTGCAATTTAGTAGGGCAGAATAGAGAAATTCAAAGAAAATAAACTTGTTAGAGAGTAGAGAGCTAAACGAACCATAGTATATGGAAGTGGTGGCAAGGAGATGCCACCTACTGCTAACTTGGCAGTACAAGGTAATGCCACTTGGTATTAAGAAGACATATATAAGACTTTATTACCTCAAGTTCATATAATTCAGTATTTTCAGAAAACAGAAAAATTATTAGAAAAATAAAAAAATGTAGATTAGTGATATTAACAAATATATTTTCAATTATAAAAAAAACAAAACATATTTATTTTGTAAATTTTTTTTATATAACATCACTGATAAAAAGAAAAACAAATGACTAGATACTTTTCAAGAAAAAATCTCAAAAAGACATAATTGATAATTTATTAAAGGGATAGGCAAAATATACTCAAAACGTCAACAACCTGGAATAATTTTACTCATATGTTATAAATTGCATAATTACACACTTACCAATTGCAAGTTAGAGTAATTTTATTTTTATTGTAAACTGGATCAATTTCCAATGATTTTTTTTTTTTTTGAAATGGATCAATTTCCAATGATTATGAATAAATCTTTGTTTTCATAAAAAAAATAAATAAAAAAAAAATCTCGTTCTTACACACTATGTCAGTGCGTCATGTTATCAATTGAATATCAAAGTAAAAGGAGAAGAAGGTGAAGCCCAAATATGGAGGAAGGGCCCAATAAGGGAAAAAGGAGGTGCACGTGAGCAGCGTCATCCTATTCCTTTTGGTTTGGTACAAAAAAGCTAGGGCTGGGAAGTTGCAGGATTACATTACTGGCTGATTTCTTCCTCCTGCTTTCGGTCCACGCCATTTCCCAATCGGGTATTTCTTCTTTTTATGCTTTCCTTTCCCTAATTTTCATCCAACGCCTTTTCCTCTATTTACCACGCAACTTTTGGTTAGTTTCAGTTTTGATTTTGCCTCTGCTTCTTTCTTCGGTTTCTTCATGAATCTGAATTTAATGTTTCTTTTCCTGTCTTTGTTAAATGTTTTTGTCGATATTGATTTTGCCTTTGTTCGTAATTCCTTTGGTTGGGAACTTTTTTTTTTTTTATTTCAATTGCTGATTCGTATTTGTTGTCTTGCTATATGTTAGAGAAATAAAAATTGAAAATCTCTTTCATGGATTTATCAGGGATTCTAATTTCGTTGTTTGTTGCTCAAAATGGATTTACCAGAATTTATGCTTTTAGGGTCTGCTTAGATGAAAATTTGGAAAGGTGAAATAATGAAGGGGAGGGGAGGTGAGGTGGAATTTCACCGATTTGGTGGGACTGAAAAAGAAGGTTCTTTAAACTCCCCAATTAACCTTCCCTTCCTAATAACCTTCTTCCCAAGCATAGTTAGATATCTAACTTCCATTATTTGACCTTCAATGACCTCCATCAAAGCAGATCCTTAGTGGATAGCTCCTTTTTTTTCCTCATTAGTTGAAATTGAACTTCCAAAATGCCAAAATTTTCTGGTTATTATTGTTGAAGTGAAAATTTGAATTTTTCATTTGTTTAGGCTTACACCTATAATTTATTGTTTATTTGTTTGATTTATTTTAGTTGAAAACTGAAGTAGAGGGTCTTGAGGTAAGTTTAAATTACCAATTGTTTTTTTGTTTATACATGCCTGTATATTTGGATTTTCATGTGCAGGAATTGTTTGGTTTGAATTAAATTAGGTTTTCAGTTATTAGCTCTACACTTGCTGCAACCTAATATGACTGATTTTCTGTTGGTGTGCAGAAGAGTTAACTTTAAGAAATCATGCCAAAGAACAAGGGAAAGGGAGGAAAAAATAGGAAGAGAGGAAAGAACGAAGCAGATGATGAGAAGCGCGAGCTTATCTTTAAGGAAGATGGACAAGAATATGCTCAAGTGCTTCGTATGCTTGGAAATGGGCGATGTGAAGCCATGTGTATTGATGGTACCAAGCGTCTATGTCACATTCGTGGAAAGATGCACAAGAAAGTTTGGATTGCAGGTGGTGATATAATATTAGTTGGGCTGCGTGATTATCAAGATGACAAGGCTGATGTTATCTTGAAGTACATGCCAGATGAAGCTAGGCTTCTGAAGGCTTATGGTGAACTTCCTGAGAACACGCGTCTCAATGAGGGTATTTCTAATAATCTTGATGAGGAGGATGATAGGCCAGAAGATGATTATGTTGAGTTCGAGGATGAAGACATCGACAAGATCTAGAGTCCAGGAACTGACTCTCCTTCTACCTTAATGATTAGTTATGCAGAGAGATACTTCATGAGTTAATGATGATATCTAAAGCCTAAAAGCGTTTGTGCTTTATAAATTAAATTTGAGATGTTAAACTGGTTTGATGTAATACTTGTTATCCGTTCAATCTTAATCGATCTCATGTTTTCTTGTTCTTGTGAAACCATTTTGATGGGTGATGCTATCACACTTGTTGGATTGCTCAGCCAATGTTTCCTTTTGTTGGTTTTCATTATTTTTTTGGTTTGGTTTGATTGGATGTTGATTTCAAAACATTTGCGGTGTACCAATTGAGCTGTGTCTAATTGGAGGTTTTGATGGTTTTCACCATTCAGATTTTTTGACCTTTGTTTTTAGATAAGTGGTAGTTCTGTAAGATAAGCAGAATGCCAAAGTAGTAATCATAATATCACTTGAATTTCTGTGTAATTATCAAAGGATGGCTGGAGCTTGATGCCAATTAGCTGGGAATGCTGTATGTCTAATTTTTTCCTTATTCCCTTCTTGTTGATGTTGGGTACATGGTTTTGCTTTGAATAAACAATGATATTGGTTAGCTGATTGCTGCTTTCAAAAACATAAGTTGATCATTGGTCGAGTGTATTACATTTTGGTGCAAATTATGATTCAAATTTTTGCAAATATTCAATAAGTTACATTTACACGAGAACTGATGATATCGTTTAAATCCATTACATTATTCATGAAACAGTCTGCAGGTAGTAAGAAATAGTATTCCCTTGGACTGATAGAAAATGCACACAAGATAATACACAGAACTAAAGCATTACTAAGGAGAATTCTTTGGCTCTATTTGTTGCTGTTTGATTGTTTTAGCCTGTTCTCTTCGTCTTGCTCACTCTCCTTTTGGCTCTCCTTCTTGATTTGCTGCTTAAGAGTCAACAAGGAACGGGTGAGCTGATTGTTATTTATCATGTTAATAGAAGTTAAACAACTAAAATTGCAGGTATTTAATCAACCTTACTATTCTCTTTGGGGCATTGGCAGCTAGGCACTGTTTTCCGCCTTGATATTGTTCTTGTGGACTTCAGCGGATTCTTATGAGTTTTTAGCTTATCGTTGTCCTTGGTTTCGGTCATTGAGATGCTATCAAATTGGGCAGAAACCTCATTAGATCCACAGCTCTCCTTTTCTTCTCCTGCATCAAAAAATTTCATCCTAGCTGCAACATTTTGATTTTGATTGCTGTTTGTGGGATCATATTGCTTGCTTGTACGGCTTTCAACTGAGCATTCTGGAAGTTTGTGATTGCTGTGAAGTGGATCAAATGGCTTGCTTGTACGACTTTCAACCGAGTATTCAGGAAGTCGAGTTGCCATCCACCTTTCTAGCCAGCTCCAACCCATGTTGGGTTCTGTACCATCAGATCTGGTTTGTTTTCTCCTTGAACAGATTCTTAGCTAACACATTGAATGAAGTAATAGTACTTGTACATTAGATGCTTGGAACTCAATTCTGCTTTCATCCGAGGAAATGTGTCTAATCTATCATACCTGTTGTGCGAAAGCATAAGCCAGTGCTCGTTCACGTCTGTTTGTTGCTTCCAGTCTGTTCTGAATTCTCATTTTTGATATATTGCTGCTAACTGTGCTATCGTCCCAGTCTTCCTGCAGTAATCTAGGTATAGTAAATCAAATACACTTCTGAATATGTAGTTTTTTAGAGTAGCCAAGGCTCGACAGTTTGCAGTTACCTTTATCTTTAAAACCTGTGTTTTGGATTTCTTCTGCATTTTGAGATGTGCAGCTAAATTTTCCTGTTTAACTGATAGGACTTCCACAGAATGTCCTGTCTGAACTTCCATTGATGTGCCCACTGAATCTCTACTTGGACTTTCAGTTCCCATATTAAGCTCCTGTGTCTCATCCTTAAGTTCTTTATCTTCCCTTCTACGTCTAGCCTGAAATTGAAGCACAAAACTGCCTTATTAAAACCGGAAGTCATATTACATGGAAAATATCTAACTGCAGAATGAGGGAAGAGAAGGCATTTGTTTCTCCAATTTGATCCGACCAGAAAGTTTCGGAATGCTGTCTGAATGACAGTTGCTGCATCTTCTTGCTGAAATAATCTGGAAGTTGAATTATGTTTTTCATTTGGCATACTGTCTTCAGTTTCTTCATATTCCGAGTCTCCTTTACTTGCAGCATCGTCTAGAATTGGCTGTGTAACGGTGGCCTCTGAGCTCTTGACTGAAGCTGAATCTTCCTCTGCGAGAACTGAATTAAACTCATCTCCACACAGGTATACTCTAACAGCACTCCACCTTTTCTTTTCGCTTGCGCTGCTTCTTGCCTGGATTGGTACAAATGAAAAGTTTAGTTAGAAATGAAAAAGAAACCACCATAGTTTCAAGAGATTCCTAACTTACATGGCTTTCATGAGTTCCGGAGCGATTCCGAGAGAAGACGCTCCGGACCAACTCTCCGGTGATACCCATTTCCAAACTTGAATCCAAAGCAAGATTGCTGAATTGGGTTTCTCCAGTTCACTTATATTGAAAACATATAGAGTACTGAGATTCCCTTTAATTATTACTGAAACCTGCAAATGACATGCTTCATTTAGTTATCTTAAGTACAATAATAAAAAAATGTCTAACTGGTGTGCCCTGATATATACTTTATAAGACATAGATATTATCTTATAATTGAGCACATGTTATCTTATATTAAAAGCAAAGAGTTACAGATACTTAGAGCTGGAATTTAGACATTAAATTTAAAAAATTAAACTGGAAAAAGTAAAAAATTAAATAGAAAGGAAACATGAATTTGGGCAGAGCATAATTTTATTGCTTTTTACATCCGCTTTTTGCACATGGGTTGTATCATATTGGCTAATATAAAGTTTGCTTGCTTCAGGAGCTAATGTCTATTCCATTTCCATTTCCATTCTGGTTTGTGCTTCTGCATTCAAGTGGCCCTCCCACCCAATATGGACCTGAAAAACATGACAATAGTTTTTGGAGACTTCTATGTATACGTATAACTGAACATTATGGTAAGAGACTGTTTGGTTTTGATGGTGTTTGTGTTTTAAGATTGTACGACCATATTCTTGTCGTTGACCTTTATACCCAGACCAGACCAGATGAAATTTTATGCAAACAAGCAAATGGGTAAAGTAGAAACAGATGCTTTCTTGCTGGTGATAAAAGGTAAAGATTGATCATCATCATCAGCTTGCTTGTTAAAGGCTAAAGCTTTGATCTTTCTACAAAAAAGAAGAAGGATACCTTACAAGTTAGTTGAATTAAAAAAATAATAATAATTGTTAAAAGTAAAGAAAAAAAGAAACCTTGAATGATGAGTCAAAGGGTGCGGTGGAATTGGCTCCATAATCCATCTGTCTGTCTGTATGAGAAAAATGATGAGTTTGATGGGTTGCAGCTTTTTAGTTTTCAGTCCAATTATTTAGTGTCTCTACCAATCTCATGCTCCACTTTCTTCTTTAATTTCTTTTTCCACTTCTTTTTTCATTATTGTTTTTTTAATATGAATAATTTTCTTTATCTTTACTTTGACCGTGAATCAATAATTTTAGTTTAATGTCCCTAGTTCTATTATTGTTAACTTTGTTTCTATTTCCAGTTAATCAGACTTTTATCTAAATAAGTGTGAGCTGATTGTAAAAAGAAATTCATTTTTAAAGATTGGGAACATAAAAAGCTATATTGCCAAGTCATGTAAATCTACACCTATCTTCCTATTAGAAGAAGATTTTACATTTTAAGTAAAATAATAAAATAAGGGTTAATTTCAAGTAAATGTTTTGTGGTTTTACGTTTTTGTAGATCGATACTTGTGTTTTTTTTTTATTATAAATTAAACCGTTTGGTTTGCAAAATTTTTATTTTTTTTATTGATTTTGTCAAATTTGACTGATAATGACATTAAAATGAACATTTTTAAGTATTAAATGATATTTTAAGCAATTTTAATTTTTCAATTTTTTTGAGGTTATTTAGGGGTTGCTTTTTATGAGAGAGAAAGTTAATGTTTAAAGAGAGAAAATTTCAAAATTATGATTTTGAAAAATAAAAAAATGTGGTTCTAAATATGATACTATACCATTTTAATTTTTGAAAATTTCAATTTAAGGTAATTATTGATCAAATTTGATAAAATCAATAAAAAATAAAAAATCTACAAACTACATGGTTCGGTTTGTAAAAAACAGATGATATGTAAAAATGTGAAATCACATTACATTTATTTGAAATCAATCCATAATTATTTATTAGAAGTACACAAGGAAGAAAGGAGAGATGTCATGATAAAGAACAATTTTAGCAATAGAACGTTTAGGTAATTCCTCTTGTATTTATAATTGTACAAATATACCTTGGTAAATGCAAATTATAACTTTTATTAATCTATTTTCCACTTTATTTAGTTTTGTTTGCTCTTCTAATTGTACAAATGAAAATAAAATCAGAAATAGGCATCCATTAACATTCTCAACTCAACTATACAAGTAACAAATTTTTAAGCTGAAAATATTTTTGTAATGATTAGAAATAGTTTCAAGTCTTAAACAGGAAATCATTATGTGAAAAATACTATTTTTTTCTTTAAAATAAAACCATTATTTTGTTTAATTGTAATATATACTATTTAAAAAAAAGTTTGATTGGAATATAGAACATGAGTTGAAAATTATAAGTGGTTGGAAAATAATTTATTGTACAGTTGTTTATATATATACTACAATACGTATATAAGAGAACAGAATAACATATTTTGTGAAGTTAATCATAACTCTGTATGTGAATTGTGAGATGAAGTTGTGTATTTTTTAATAATTTTTTTTGCAATTCATATAGATATGGTAAAACTTCAGATATTGATTTTATAATTGTTTTTTAAGCATGGTAATGCATGTTTTTATTTATACTCAAATATATAAATAGTCTATGTTTAACCTATTATATTAGTCAATCCATATATATTTTAAAGTCCTTTTAAGTTTTACTTTAAACATATGAAACTGCAAAATTATCATTTGTTATTGTTGGACTATTTATTTATGGCTTAATACTTCTCCCGCCCCCTTAACTTGTCCAAATTAGTCATTTTACCCCTCCAATTCATCGAATGTTCTATTTACCTCCTTAACTCCATAAAAATGCTATTTCTCACCCCCATTAACTTGTCCAAATTTGTCATTTTACCCATTCTCAACTCATCGAATATCCTATTTACCTCATTAACTCTATAAAAGTGGTATTTCTCACCATTTATGATCCTATTTACTTTCTTAACTCCATAAAAATGGTATTTCTTATTCTTTTATAGTAGTAAAAAAAGTTGAAAAGAAAAAGAACGAATAAAAAATACAAATAACAAGAACATTAATATAAACAAGTTAAATACATTATATGTAGGGATAATGTACCAAAATAGGCCTACGATTTTTGGAGAAGTATCAATTTAGGTTCCACTTACAAAATAGCATAAATATAGGTTTAACGTTTAAAAAAAGTTATCAATTTAGGCTTCGATAACGGATTGTAAGGGGGTGAAAAATACCACTTTTATGGAGTTAAGTGGGTAAATAGAACATTCTATGAGTTGGGAGGATAAATGGACAAGTTGAAGGGGTGAGAAATACCACTTTTATAGAGTTAAGAGGGTAAATAGGACATTCGATGAGTTGAGGGAGTAAAATGATCAATTTGGACAAGTTAAAAGGGCTGGGGAAGCATTAGGCCTTTATTTATTAGATAGAGTCTAAATTCCTTTGTTGAATTGAATTATGGTTAAAAATAATTGGAAAGATTAAAGGAAGAAAAATAGAAAATCATGGTTGAGTGGACTATTTTTTAGCATCTTTCATAGGTCTCGAAGAACTTCTGTTTTGGCTCAGATTTTTGCAAGTCGAATTTAGGATTATTGTTCCTTCTAGAGCCAAAACAGAGCTTTATAGAAGAAGTTACAAGTGTTTTTTGGGTAGATTATACAATAATTTCGACTTTAGTGTTTTTTGGCTTCAATTTTATTCTTAAATCTAGGAAAACATGCCATAAGAATAGGGTTAGCGGAGTAGCAGAGAGCCTAATTCTATGGACATTTTGCCTATAAATACCATACTTCACAAAAAAAAAAAAAAAAAAAAAGACATATCAACCAAAAAAATCAAGACTTTTCCAAACTTTTTCTTTCAACTCTCATTTCTTCACGTTTCAATTATTTTTTCAGCTCTTTTTTTCTTCTTTCCGAATACAATTGCTTCCTTTTTCTCGCTAGTATCCAAATACTCCGAGTCCGTGGTCCGATTACACTGCCAGAAGCTTCATTCGTAGCAGCAATTTACAATCTTCAAGCTACTCAAGTTTTTCATTCTTTTAAATACTTTCATTAGTTAGCTACGTGCTAAGAATTGTTCTTCATTCATTTTTGTAATTTCTCAATTATTTGCTCATTTTCTTTCTTGTATTCAAAATTTTCATAATTAATAAGTTTCTTTTGTCAAATCTTTGTGTTTGATTTTAATTTGGTGACCATTACTTAAATTAGTTAAACTTTATGTAGTGGAGTTAAGAACTCAAGAAAGATCTTTCAGTCCTTGAATCTTTCGTCAATTGATTATTTTTTGAAGTAAAAAAATCACAAAAAATGTAAATGTTAATTTAGGAATCAGCTTCTTTGGCACACTCGTAAAAATCGATAAAATCAAGGTTGAAAATGGTATATTCTAAAAATATCGCTAACAATTTTTAGCACGCTTATTTGAACACATTGGCAATGGCGCCACGAAAAAACACTGGCAAAGATCTTGTTCCTTCCGACTCAGAAGAAAATCAAAATGACAGTTTCGTGGCCGAAGTTGTAAACTGGTTATTTTTATTTATATAAAAAAGTAAAACGTTTATTTCTCTGTCACCACTCCTATGAAAATGGGTTTTGGAATATTTAGAAATAACGGGGCAGTACCAATAGTTATGATATTTCCCACCCCCGTTGACAAGCCTCTTAGTCTAGGACCTACAAAACGCCAACGATTGGTAAAGGGGAAAAGTTGAAAAGCAAGTTAACCTTTCCATGATTATATCTCTTTCTTATTTGGAATATGGTTATGATTGATTGAGCTCTTAAAATCTATTTGGTCTTTCTAGTACTCAAAATTGACAAGGGTTTTGTTTGGGGGTTTAATCCTTACAAGCTAAGCATTTGACTTGTGTAAGCGAGGGAGAATAAGTATAGTCCCCAAAGAGACGATACAAGTGATAACTCAGAGTATTGAGATAAAGAATTTGAGTGAAGATGCTGTCCAAGAGTAACGAGTATTGGGATAAACAATTTTGACAAGAGAATGCAATATATTGTAGGAGATTTGTTCAACAAGCTTCGTCCAGATATCCTATTGATACTGGTAAGAAGTGGAAGAAGACTATCAAGGAAGATGAGAACCAGTGCAAGTCACAAGTTGAAATATGGGGTGAAGTTCGCGTGACAAAGGTGAATCCGAAAAGTTGTGGAATGAGCTTTTTGAATTCATTTCGAACAATACCTTGGTTCGATTTGAGAGCTTTGAGTATGCTCAAGACTAACGAGTTTCTTTCATACTCAACTAGTAACTTGAGGTCAAGTTCTTTTTAAGAGGGAGTGAATGATGCATGCATCTTCTTCAAGGATTTGAGTCACAACGAAGGAAGTCGGGTGAGATACGAAGCAAGGGCGGACGTGTGGGGAAAACTGCCCCACACGGTGTGTCACACACCTACACACCGTGTGGAGCTCATGTGACATCGAGGGAGGGGGAGGGGGAGGGCACCTGAGTTAATTCACTCGACATGTGCCTTGCCCACACGCCAAGTGAACATGAACGGCTGGAGGCCACACACCGTGTGGCCTTACTTTTACAGCCAAAATTGGTTGGGAACAAGAAGGACAAAACACCAGCTTTTTCTGTTCAGTCTTGATAATTACTGTTATGCCATTACTGTATTTGATGTTTTTCCATTTAGGTTTAATTCTCTAAATGCCATTTAGGCATCTCTTTCCCATCTTACCCCTATCTTTCTTAGTTGTGTTGTAACCCTAGTTAGGTTATTTTAGTCATTTTCTTTTAATTGGGAGAGCTATATAAGCCTCCTTATTTCTAAGGATGAACATTAATCAAAATTATTATATTCTCGTTGAAGCTTTTTTTTAAGGTTTATCCCTTCAACAATGGGGATTTCACCATTCCTATGGATTTAGTCCGTGAAACCTCGGGATTAACTCCTTCTAATTTAGCTAGAGAAGAAACATCTTTGTTGATTTAAGATTAAAATCAACTTGTTCAATATTAATCCATATCAGTTATTGTGTATATGCATTTTATGGTGCATTAAAAGATTATTTTGAGCCTGTTGTAGCCGAAGCCATTTCAATCTGGAAAGTTCTCTCTTGGTTAAAATCTATGAATCGACGTTACCATTCTTTCTGATTGTTTGTCTGTAGTACAAGCAAGTAATCATCCTACATTTCGACTGTCCTATTTAGGTGATGTTATCACAGAGTGTGTTTCTATTTTTAAAGAGTTAGTTAATATTTCAATCTCTTTTGCTAAACCTTCAACAAACTCTAATGCTTATACCCTAACTCAAGCTGTAAATTCTATGTCTTTTTGAGGGGAGTGAGCTTGTGCACCTCAATTCCTTATCGATGTTCTTCTTTTTGATTTGAGTTAATATATTGCTATTTCTTTCAAAAAAAAAACAAATAATGGGATTCTCCATCATCTTCAATAGGACAAAATCTTAAAGAACCTCACACAAATCTTCCTCTCAAAATACTAGCTTCTACACTTCTGCAAAAGCTTCGACTCCGAAAAGTGTTACAAGTGCAAATGCAATTAACTAGTTTTCTTCTTTCATCTCAATTTGATTCTAGCCTTAATTAAAATGATTGTATATATATGCTGGGAGACCAAACATCCATTGTTGGGAAGTGATAAACTTTGTAAAAGAAGTAGAGAAACTTCTCCAATCCCCTCATAAGGGAATCAAGAAATTAGAAACATTAGCTTACAAAATTTTCTAATTGTCTATTTTTATATTTTAGTTTATTCTCTAAATTGATTAATTGATTGAAATTGCTAATCGAATTAAATATGAACAAGAACTAGAAAATTGGAACCAACTTTTGAAGAAGAAGAAGAAAAAGGAAGAGAAAAAGAAAAGAATATAATAAAGTTAGAAGATGAAGAACAAAAATAAAATCATATTTTTGAAATGCAAATTTTAAAAATAGTTGTGTAGAAAATAAGGTAGTTATGCATGAGAACTCAACCTCAAAAAATAACATAATGGATAAATTTTCTTTTAAAAATGGAAATATTTTATAATGGACTAGATGTAATATATCCGCTCAATAAAAAGGGATACGCATTACTTTATTGGAAAATGATAAATATTTTGTTTTCACTAGCAAGATCCTACTATATTAGCACATACAGAATTTCTCCTTACATCGGGAAGAACCATTATGGTTTCAGACCCGTAGCAAAATTAAGTATAACATTAATTGTGGCTACATGGCGTTGGGTCGAGACTTTCTCTCTCTAAGAAATAGAGAAAGAAAGCTCATTCCTAGCTCTTAGGTACCATTCTTAGCTAGGCTTTATGGTGCTTAGGAACCCTAGGCTTTTTTCCCGGCTTTCCGCTCCGCACCTTACTAAATGGTTTATAGTCTATCCCTTGGTCTAAATATGAGATTTAGAATGCCTTGATATGAGATCTAGAATGCTTCGACATGAGTTTTTGTTTTAGTTTAGGTGTTTTTCTACTCTTTGTGGGGTTTCTTTATACTAACTTTTCTTCTTGTAGTAACTTTTTGTACCTAGTTTTAAGATGTCACCATATGCTCTTCCTTTTGGTTTTTTTCTTCATCATGCTTTTCTCGGATCATAGTGCTAATCAAGTCGTCAGTTCTTAGATTGAACCTCGGGTGACCATAAAGACCGTTCATTGATTTGAGGAGCAGATCCAACTTTGGCCCGACCTTTCGGAACCGTGGAAAGTTGTGGATCAGAAAAAAAAAGGTACATAATAAGAAAATTACATCCATGGTACTTAAAATTTGATCTATTTCATACTTAGATACCTAGACTTCAGTTTTGCACGTAAAAAATATCGAAAAATTAACATGCTAGTTTGCTGTTAGTTTTCTCTCAATACTTATAAATATCTCATCATAGTAAATAAACCGAATTTTTCTTTGGCTTGTTCGAGCATTCCACTCATTGTCACCATTGGATATCTAATATTTTTCTTTTTTTATGGGGACAATTACAAAACTAGCACCTTTTAAAGGGCTAGTTTTCTTTTCTAACTCCTTTTGAGAAACTCACCAAAACTAACACATTTCATTAACTAAATTCCAACCTTGCCCTCATCTCTAACACTCCGCTCCCGCTCTTCAACATTCGAACTTCCATCACTCTAACCTAACACCCCTCTATTCCTCTCTCTAACTTTCCGGCGATTCATTGGCCGATTCTGTACATTTCATCCGGCGAATCTTTGTTACTTCGAGTGGACATGGCGAGAACACCAAGCTCAGACAACGAATCGAATTCAGAAGGAAGAACGAAAAAGAGGGTAAATAACTTGACTTTACATTTGCGTTTCTCTCTTCTATTGCATGTACATTTGTTGTGTTTGAGAAGGAACATTTCGTTTCGTTTCGTTTCGTTTACTGCTTCTGGTGTTAGGGTTTTTTCTGGGTTCGTCTGGTGTTAGGAAGTCATTCGGTTTGGTTGAAATTCATCGATGTGTATGTTCATCGGCAACCTAATTGTAGATAGTACATAGTCATAGACAGCCTAATGGCCGATAGAACATCCATATCGACGATATATTACCGATATAACATTCATATCGTCGATCATTTTGCCGATAGAACATTCATATCGACGTTATATTGCCGATAGAACATTCATATCGACGAACTATTACTGATAACTCTCTTATTTTAGCATACGCTAGCTCATTCTAGCTCAACGTTATAATTAGCTTAATTGTATGTTCCCTGATGACATGTCTACAACATTTTTCAGCATGATCGTGTAGACAAGAGGAAGAGAGATGAGCATGGCTCTCCTTCGAAGAAGAAAGCCAAGAAGAAATCTGGATATAAATACAAAGAAGCATTTGGAACGGAAAGCGTCATCACAGTTAGGTGTAACCTAGAAGCAGCAAACTAGATAAAGGGGTTGTTAACATCAGACCAACTAAATCTATTTAGGAAGAGTTGCTTCGGCCAATATTTGGAAATGACCAATACAGTATTTGCAGGAGTCCTCTGCCATACCATTTTAACAAGGGAGATCATACGTGAAGACCTCAAACCCAGGGAGCTTTGCTTCAAAGTTAGAGGTGTTGAGTTAAGATTTGGGGATTGGGAGTTTGGACTCCTAAGTGGGTTACGGTTTGGAGACATGGAAGCATTTCTCGAAAGGTTCAGTGGGATAAATAAGCCATATAGATTTAGGAATAAGTTTTTTCCAGGCATCCCTACACCATCCTATAAAGACGTGGAAACAATTATGCTGCAAACTGTTTGGAAGGATGAATCTGATCAGGATGCAGTTTCATTTGCCATGTTGTATTTTGCCATTGGCTGTGTGTTGGATAACACTCGCGAAAAAAAAGTTTTTCCTTGGGTGTTGGAACTTGCTGAAGCACCAATGGCCATGAAGAAGAATTTGAAATTATCTTCATCGTCAGTTTCAATATGTGTCACCGTACCTGGATTAACAAATTTCAGTGTCTCACAATAATCAGGTAACAACATGTACGATTCTTCAGGTGTACCACTCGTGCTATCTACCGCCCAACATCTTGCTCTCCAAGCTTGCATGTAAGATAAGTTGATTGAAAATAATTTTTCAATCTCCCAAATGATGTGACTTGGACGGTACACCCGATTCTCCATATCTAACTTCTCACTAAGTATAATACCTGCTACTCGTTTCCCCGCTTGCCTATGATGTGGCAATAGTTGTCCACCCCTATCATAAGTGTGACTGTCCATACTGTCAATTCTCCGAAGCATGAACATATTTGAACCGAGTATGACTCCACCTCTAGCCCGCCACTTGCATGTGTCAACATGCTTGCATCGGACCTCAAACAAAGACTTAGTTGATCTGTGCACCTTCCATTCGAACATATTATCAATTGAATATCTTCCAAGTGCATCTTGTAGTTCTCGTTTGCTTTTGAACATATCATGCGCCTTCAACCCACCATCCCCCGAAGATTCTGTAGTTTTCATCGGAATGTCTACATCCTCTGGTACTTGTGGAACAAACCGAAATGGATCCGTTCTCCTTCTCATTCCTGCTTCATCATCAATCTCATGCAAACTTGGTTGAACATTATCAATCGATGGTTCTGAAACGTCTATTTGGCGATCATCGTTATCATATACGTGATCATCATTGTCAAATCCATTGTATTCGTTATCATATCCATGGTCATCGTTATCACATCCATTACCATATCCTTGATCATCCCCGTTCATTACATTATCATACCCACAATTGTGATCTAATGTAATATCGTCTAGCCCAACATGAGATTGGGTATATGGATTCATGACATGTTTTGCCGGACCACGAGTCTCAATTGCTATGTTAGGTACACAATAACTTATTCTGGTTGCCTCTACTTCAGTAACATTTTGTGGCCATAATTCAGCAACAATTGGTCGTCTTACTTCTGCAACAATTGGTCGTTTTACTTCCGCAACATTTGGTCGCCGTACTTCAGCAACCATTGGTCACCTTACTTCCGCAACACTTGTTCGAGAAGTCATAGTCACATATAATGGCATCACACCGGGTTTATTCCATCTACAAAACTCAACGAAACCAGCAATATCATTGTCATCCACTATGTGTGCTAATCTTCCAAAAAGTTTATTTGGACCGTATGTTGTGTGCATTGCCATTTGTATGTCAAAACAGGTTGCATCAACATTCAAGGAAGCGTGAATTCTATCTCTCAAAGTTTGATAGTCAGTTGGCGTTGAAAAATGGAGCACCTTAGATTGACCACCAACGTATATCATAGTGTCCATGTGCCCCTCTTTTTTCCATTCTCCATCCCACGAAAGCATACACAGACAAATATTCGGGGTGGACATATTTCTGCATTATCATAAACACAGAAGTAAATTATATATTATTGTAACTAAACGAAGAAAGCTAACGAAAATTATATATTATTGGTATACACACTTCAAACTATAAGATATGTCGATATATGTCGATACAACTTAAATATAGACACATATCGGCACATATCTACAATGTATTCTCGTGATAGATGTCGATAGTGATCATGTATCGATTGATTTCGACGGAAGATCAAAAGACGTTTTTCTAGAATGATCTGTTAAGCGGTGCCTTAAATGCATGTAATGATCACTTTGACTTTCACTCTCAGGATTAAATACGTCGATATATGTCGATACAACATACGTTTCGACACCTATCGGCACATATCGACATATAAAGGCACATATCTGCGAAGTATTATCGTGATAGATGTCGATAGTGCTCATATATCGACATATATCGACGGAATATGAATAGACTTTTTTTCTAGAATGATCTGTTAATGAGCATTAAATGCATGTAATGATCACTCTTATTCGCATATGAATCTATAGTCTGTTGAGATTCCCCATGCATATTACAGTTCCTTCATCTATAAATAGACTCGTTGTCTGTTCATAGTTTATTATTCATTCTAGTAAACTCTTCAGCTCTCAAGTTTATCAAAAAAATGGCAGCAACACCACCAGGATCACCACAGTCGCCACCACCACCACCTCATCCTCTGCCCGAGTTCGAAGAACTCATGGCTGCTTTCATCCTTTCGTTCCGTGATGGAGGCACGGCCGAAATAGTGACGTTCATGAGGGGCATGGCACACACCATGTCTTGGGCTGCAGAAGAAACGTCTGACCTTCTGGAGTCAGTCATGGGACAAAACAGGCGGCTGAGGAGGATAGTGAGGCGCCTCAAGAGGGACTTGGAGAAGTCCAGGAAGGACTACGCTGATGCGTTAATGGGTCCTGAGTACCTTTAGTTTATCATGTGTTTTTTTTTGTTTTTAATGTTTACGTACTTTTATTAGGTGTTTTGTGTTTGTTTCTTTTTTTTGCTTATGTGTTTTGTGTTTTTCTATTATGTTTACCTGTGTTTTTTTTCGTTTTTTTATGTTTTATGTATTTTTTTCCTTATTTTAATATAAAAATATGGTTATGTTTTATGTGCTTTGTGTTTGAATTTTATGATTTAGAATGGAAAATCACACATTTCTGTCTGTCGATATTCATCTTATATCGACAAATATCGACACTGTCGGGAAAACCGCGGATTGAAGTTCCAAATCAAATGCATCTTCTTACAACAATGTCACTCATTTTAGGGTTTCGCACGAACAGTAATATCATGAAATGACAACAGCAACGATATACATTGGGTTTTAGAGAAACAAAATGATACATCTTAACCATGAATAGGACGAAGCTTTAAATATTGTAAATAAATGTAAAACTTACATGATTGTGTATAAAATCTTGAAGCACACACTGTGGGTTGGATTGAATGTTGATCGGCGTCTATAAATTGATCCCGTTCTTTAGAGAGAGAGAGATAGTGAGAGAGAGAGCGAGAGCGTGAGCGGGAGGAAAAGAGGAAAATGGGGGGAAAGACAACGTTATAAAAGGTTAGAGATGAGGGTAAGGTTGAAATTTAGTTAATGAAATGTGTTAGTTTTGGTGAGATTTTGAAAGTATGTTAGAAAAGAAAACTAACCCCTTAAAAAGTGCTAGTTTTGTAATTGTCCATTTTTTTTTTTTGTTGTATGTATTAAGTTGCTTGGTTTATTAATGCAACTGGTTATTTTTATGTATTAAAAAAAAAATAAAACGTGTTTTTTTTCTCTGTGACCAGTCCTACGCAAATGGGTTTTGGAATATTGAGAAATAACTGGGCAGTACCAATAGTTATGATATTTCCCACCCCCGTTGACAAGGCTCTTAGTCTGGGAGGGAGCTACAAAGCGCCAAGGATTAGCAAAGGCGAAAAGTTGAAAAGCAAGTTATCCTTTCCTGATTATATCTCTTTCTTGTTTCGAATATGGTTATGATGATTGATTGAGCTCTTCAAATCTACTTGGTCTTTCTGTTGCTCACAATTCACAAGGGTTTTGTTTGGGGGTTTAATCCCTACAAGCTAAGCCATTCGACTTGTGTAAGCGAGGGAGAATGAGTATAGTCCCCAAGGAGACTATACAAGTGATAGCTCAGAGTATTGGGATAAACAATTTGACTGAAGATGCTGCCCTTTTACTTGCCCCTGATGTTGAATATCGCATGCGCGAAATCATGCAGGTTCTTTCTTCTTTTATCTAACTTTTTTCTCTGTATTTTATGAACATAGTTGCTATTTCTTACGACTTATGACCTACCAGGAGGCAATCAAATGTATGCGTCATTCTAGAAGGACTGTCTTGACTGTTGATGATGTTGATGGTGCTCTTAACCTCAGAAATGTCGAGGTAATCGATCTTCCCTTCAATTGCTTTTCTTTTCCCGAATTTGGTGGGCAATGTTTTATCTGAGAGTGGGAATCATCTGAAATTGATGTTACGTAGTCGTTTGGTAGTTGGTTAGTAAAAAAATTCGATCGAAGCTGCAAAATGTATGGAATTTGGTAGAAACTAAGCTGAACTCGTTTTGCGATGTGGGAAACTAGAAGGGGAGAACTTGAGAGAAATATGGACCCATCTCCGAGACACGACCATATGAAACAGAAGGATAACTTTGCACCCTGGGAATTCTTGGAGTATACACAATTGACTTGCCATTTGTTTAATGATAGAACTAAAGACTTTCCTTATATAAAAAGGAGATAGAGAAAACTTTGTATTAAAGCTTTGAACTACGGTTGTGTTTCAGATGTTAGCAACATAATTGTTTCTGAATCTTATATGGCTTTTATTTTATGTTCAAAGCATGAAAATATGGATACCTTGCCATCTACTTTTATGCTCATAGTTGCAATCTGAGTTTAGGGCTTCAATGTTTTTCTGGCCGACATTTTGCTGTAATCCAATGTATTTGAGAGAGAATTGAATGGTTGATGTCTTGAATACTATTAATACAACTAGTGTTGTTGATTTTCAAAAGTTAAAATTCTAAATTGTTCAGGCAATTTCTATTTAATCTTATTATCTTAGTTCGTTTTCTATCAGCCAATTTATGGCAATGCATCAGGGGGCTCTTTGCAGTTCAAGAGAGCCATTGGTCATAGAGATTTGTTTTACATTGATGACAAAGATATTGACTTCAAAGATGTAAGGAATTGTTACTCGTACTAACTTACTTTATCATATAAAATAATATTTTGGATCTCTTTTTATGTTTCAGCATTTTTTGCATGATGTGCAGATCATTGAAGCTCCTTTACCAAAAGCACCACTTGATACTTCGATTGTTTGTCATTGGCTAGCTATTGAAGGTGTACAACCTGCTATCCCGGAAAATGCTCCGTTGGAAGGTTAATCTCTTTTTTTTTTCTAGACACCTTCTTGTTTTACGTTCCTAGTGCCTAATCATAGCACCTATAATATTGTGTATTAGCACTTTTCACAACTATTATAATTCAGCAAATTATATTTCATGATTAAAATTTAAAATGGACAATAGCACTTTTTGGGTTCCCAGCGCCTTTGACTTTTAAAGTAGGATGGTATATTATAAGGTGGATATTGAACTTTGAAGAGTTAATGAGACAACTAGAAATGCTCGCTGTTTTGTTTTATATGGGCAAAAGAAATGCTGTAAATTGTGGCAATTTCCTCCCAGAAAATACTTAAGAGGATTCTGATGAAATTGATGAAGAATGCTATTTTCAATTTCTGTTTCTATATTGGCCAGAATTTGGAGCTAATATTGGATTTTTATGCTTCATCTTCAGTTATTGCGCCTCCTACTGATGGAAAAAACAATGAACAAAAAGAGGGACTTCCAATTGACATTAAACTTCCGGTTAAGCATGTATTATCTAGGGAGTTGCAGGTGACTAATATACCATCAATTTGTTACATTTATTTATTTTTAGTTTTCCACGCGTTAGTATAATTTATTTAATTTTTTTCGTGGCTGTTTGCAGCTATACTTTGATAAAATCACAGAGCTTATAATGACTAGTCCCGAGTCAGCTCTCTTCAAAGAAGCTTTAGTGAGTCTAGCCACCGATACTGGACTTCATCCATTGGTCCCTTACTTCACATGCTTCATAGCTGATGAGGTGATAATATCCTAATATTTTGTCACACACCAACAAATGGAAAGCTATGCTGTTTTTCAGACTAATTTTTCCCTCTAATTATGCAGGTTTCTCGTGGTTTAAATAATTATCACCTTCTGGTTGCGTTGATGCGTGTAGTTAGTAGTCTTCTGCAGAATCCTCACATACATATAGATCCATATGTAAGTGAACTGGTTGTATGTAAATTTACTATTGTGAAATAATATTCTGTCAGTTTATTTTCTTGGGTGTCAAACCTTGTGTTAATGTTAATACAGCTCTGAGGTTGGCTTTTAGAATGCCCTTTTATGTAAGATTGAACAATTTGCATCATCCCTCTTGGCGCAACGGTAAAACGTTGTTGCCGTGTGACCAGAGGTCACGGGTTCGAGTCTTAGGAGCGGCCTCTTGCCAATTAAATTGGCAAGGGAAGGCTTGCCCCCAATACACCCTTGTGGTGGGACCCCTCCCCGGACCCTTGCTCAGCGGGGACGCGTAATGCGACCGGGCCGCCCTTTATTCTGACCACCATTACAAAATTTGTTTCCAAGCATTCTTTATTGCTGGTAAAACCATGATCAGAAATTCATCTGGAAAATTTATTTCCTCTAGAAAGAAAAATACAGCTATGATCAGTTTTTTTCTTTGTCACAGTTATTCTAAAAAAAGTGGAGTAATTACTTGCACAAAATATACTTTTGTTGAGGGGAAAAAAGGTGCATTTGTTTTACTATGCATATGCACATATGGTTCTTTTTATTTTTCTGTTCACTATCTCTTAGTGTAGTTTTTTCTATTTCCTTGGCAGTTGGAGTAACCTTTCTTTCTACAGTTGGTTCACTAATTAGTTTGAATTGAAACAGAACATGTTCTTTAACTAAACAACTTCAGACCTAGTAACTTATTATTTATTGGTGCTGATTTCTTGGTTATATGATCTGTCACGACAATCTTAAGTGGTCTTTCCTTATAACTATTCAACAACTGTATATACTTCTGTAGTCTGCGTGAAGACTATGCAATGTTTGAAATTGATGAGTTGGATTTCTTCTTAGCTACATCAATTGATGCCATCTGTGGTCACCTGCCTTGTTGCAAAAAGGATAGGGAATAGATTTGCAGACAACCACTGGGAACTCAGAGACTTCACAGCCAACCTGGTTGCCTCGATATGCAAAAGGTAATACACTGTGATGTAGCTTTCTTTTGTACACACAACAGAAACATTTTGCTAGTATAGTAATCAGTAACAAACCATCATTTGTATTTATCCTTATGCATACAAAATAATCTGAACTCAGGCTCAGGCATCCAGTAGATCATCTGCTTGGTTCCTTTCACTTTTACATCTATGGCATCCTGTGCATTTCCTTTTTTTCCCTCAAAAGTTATAAATCTGGCTGAGTTCTACCAACCAATGTAATTACGCGAGAAATTTGTGGATACTAAGCTACATCTTAATTCTTTTCCCCTATTTAGAAGTTGGATGTTTGGGGAGTTCATCGTTTTAGTTGTTTTGCTTCCTAGCCAATCTGCTGACTTGAATTGTTCATCCATATCATTGTTCTGCTTCATATCTCATACTCAAGATTCAAGTCTCAAATTTTATTGCAGATTTGGACATGTTTATAGCAGTCTTCAGACACGTTTGACGAAAACATTGATTAATGCACTTTTGGACCCAAAACGGTCACTTACTCAACATTATGGCGCAGTTCAAGGGTTGGCAGCCCTTGGGCCCAATGTGGTATGCTCTTCTTTCACATTTCTAGTAGTTAAAATTGTTTGTAGAATGCTAATCACAAATTATATCCTTAAATTGTTCTAATGTGCAACCTGCAAAAGTTATATATCATACAGCAGCTGTTTGACAAATCGATAAAACAAAAGAAGAGATTAACTAAAGGTTTTCATCTATAGTTATGTTGATGAATGGTCAACCTTTTGCTGCTTTGGTAAATGTGTAAAAATGGGAAAAAGAAATTCTTCTTGGAGATAAATTATGGCTTTGGAGGAACAATTGTAGGTTATAAAGGGGATAAAACAAGATAAGATGCTAATTAATATTAGATAACATTCTGCAATTGCATAGATAAGAGTCAGCTCAGCAGCAGATTTTGTGGCGTCTTGTAGGGTTAATTTATTTGTGGTGTTGACCGTTGCAATTCAAATGATTGCAAATTTTGGAAAGTCCTCGTTGCTATATAGTTATTTTTTGATAGATCCTGTTATATATGACATTTAAACGCGTTTTATACATAGAAAGATCAAAGAAATGTAATATTTTCACTTGCACTTTCTCCTTTCGGATAATTTAGTCAAAACAAAGTTGTCTCCACTTTTATTTAGTTTTTGAAAAGGAAACAAATTATTTTAAATTGAAGGGCCATATTTTGAAAATATATCTGCCTATTCTTATCCTTCTATCATACATTGATACCAAAGCAGAAGCAAAGGTTTTCTTCAAGCAATTCTTTGTTATATACCATTTTAATCTGTTATTTGAAAGTGTCTCTGTTCTCTTGGCTCCATGCATTCTTTCTACACAGTTTGGGGAAAATTTATGTACTTGTAGCACATCCAATCCTGCTACCATGCCTAATTTTGTTGTATAGGTTTCTGGGTTTTGGATGCTGACATTGACTATTTATCTGTTGGATGAGCATTTGCACTGAAATTGATTTGGGGAGTTGAATTACTTATCGCTATATTCTTGTCAAATGCTTTGTTTCCCATTCTAGACTCTGTACGTTGTGATCATAAAACTATAAGTTATGTATTTATTTTTTGCATAAAAGAATAATAATTATATGTTTCATCATGGGATTTGAATCAGCAATGATATTGCTTTAAATGCAGGTTCGCCTTCTTTTACTGCCAAACCTCAAGCCTTATCTCCAAGTTCTTGAACCAGAGATGGTTCTTGAGAAGCAAAAAAATGAGATGAAGAGGCATGAAGCTTGGCGTGTTTATGGAGCGTTGTTGGTAAGTGGTTTAAATGGTGATGTGTCAGGATTAGGATTTCTGACAGTAAGAGTAGGGCAGAAAAGATCTTAGGAGAAGAGAAGAAGAGAGAAAGAAGACAGAAGGTTAGAGAAAGATCGAGATAAACAGAGAAAAGAGAGAATAGAGAGAGAGTTTAGAAAAAAGAAATAAGAATTTCATTAATCAATTGCATAATGAATTAGTACATCCCAATTCTCTTAAATAGGGAAAAAGAAAGTAAAGATGGCCTAACAAATTCATCTCTCTAATAATTCTAACCTACTTAAATAGGAATAGGAAATACAATCTACCTTAAATCACTCTAATAATTCTAACATACCTTAAATAAGAAAAGGAAATACAACCTACCTTAAATAAGAATATGAATTACAGCAATTCACTAAATAGATAGAATGACAGCTAAGGATGGTAAAGAGCCATTTTAATCCTTCTTCTTTTGCTTATATGTGACAATACTTCCCCCTTTAGAGCATTCTTGTCCCCAAGAATGTCAAAATATGGAGATCAGTGAACTTGAAAGGGCTCTGCTACGGAAACAGCCCATTGAATTTGTAGCGGAACACGAAGATGACCTGGAAAATTTCTCTTCTTAAAATTCCAGCATGAGCTATGTGTTTTCTCAATAGTAGGAAAGTTTTGGGTTCTGACATCTAAAGTTTTATGTTTGATCACTGAAGGCATATTAGTTTCAACAAGGATTTTCAGTGTGTTTGAGGTGATTGGAGATCTGAAAGTCGGGTTAGGTTTCAGATTGTTTTGGGTGTTTAGGGTGGTTATTGGGGATTTGAATGGCGGTTTAGGTTGCAATTCTTCCCTATCATCTTTGTCTTGCCTAAGGGCTGCTTGTAATGCTCTAGGGTAATAGGATCTCTTAATCCCAATATTTAAAGGAATGATGGGACATGGTAGAGAGTAAGACTCAATAATGAAGGGGCTTACCCTTCTAAACAGACCCTCCTTAACAATTTCAACAGTGACCTGCTTCCTTAGAGAAGGCTGCTCTAGCACATCTTCAACTTTTCCTTGCAAATAGAGACCTTCCAATTCTATTTTCTTTTGTGCCATTTCATCAAACAGTTGGAGGGTGGTTTGCAAGGTTTCCTCTTCTTTGTTCTCAGGCATTACATCAAACAACTGGTAGGCAATAGAAGAGGGATTTGAAACTCCTTGAGTTTCTAGAATCAATTGAGACAAATTTGAGAGGGATTTACAGATTTGTTCAAGAGAGTCTTGTTGCTTCTTGTGAAGAAGTTCCCATCGCTGATCGGAGTCATGTTGCTCCTTGCAAATCTGTTTCCATCGTCGATCAATTTCTTCCATGGGCAGAGGAAGGAAATCTCTGATACCAATGTCAGGATTAGGATTTCTGACAGTAAGATTAGGGCAGAAAAGATCTTAGGAGAAGAGAAGAAGAGAGAAGGTTAGAGAAAAGAGAGTAAGATTAGGGCAGAAAATATCTTAGGAGAAGAGAAGAATAGAGAAAGAAGAGAAAAGGTTAGAGAGAGATCGAGATAAACAGAGAAAAGAGAGAAGAAAGAAATAAAGATTTCATTAATCAATTGCATAATGAATTGGTACTGCACAATTCTCTTAAATAGGAAAAATGGGAAAAGGAAAGTATACTAGTCTTCCTAAATTCATGGCCCTAATAATTCTAACTTACCTTAAATCACCCTATTAATTCTAACCTACCTTAAATAAGAATAGGAAATATAACCTCCCTTAAATAAGAATAGGAAATATAGCAATTCGCTATAAATAGGCATAATTTGAATAATTGTGACAATACTTCCCCCTTTAGAGCATTCTTGTCCCCAAGAATGTATGAAGTTTGGAATTCAGTGAACTTGAAACGGCTCCGGGACAGAAACAACCCATTGAATTTGTAGGGGAACGACAGTGAACTTGAAAGGGCTTTGTGACTGTGGCTCAAACAGACCATCCTTAGTGAGCCATCTTATTGGTTCATACTTGTGAGCATCAACACTCCATAGGATTTTCATTCTTTCCAATGCATACGGTTGATAAGCTACCACATCTCCTTGCATTTCATCTTTTGCTATTTGTCCTTCAGCTCGATTTATGAATGCAGCAAATCCACAATTTCTCTCTCACCATCGTTCTATAGTTGCTCCAGGCCACTTCATCTTCACTCTAGCAACAGACTCAACTCTTCCAAATGTCCGTAGAAGAAAATTCTCATCAATAATACCATTTATTGACAAATTCATGCCAATTAAAACAGCTGATAAATCTATAGACTCGCTCATGCCAAAGGAAACACCGGTGATTAGCTGTGAGTCATTAAAACCTCCTTTTTCAGAAGCATAAGGTCTCCCTAGTCTAATGGAAGTAGTGCAAGGGCTCAGAGCCTTAGCATCAAGTTGAGCATTAGGAGTCGCACTCCTTGGTAAGGAAGAACCAATAAAAGCATAACTATGAGAGTAAGGAAGCCCAATTGTTTGGCCAACCGATGGGCTCACGTTTGCTCCAAATAGTGTAGTGTCCGGAGTTTTCGGGTTGGCCACTGGTATCAGATTGGTTTCAGGCAGAAGTTGCAGTTTGATTGGGGTGTTTTGGGTGTAAGGTGAAGTAGTTAATGGAGGTGTGAATGTAGGGTTAGGTTTCTGAGTTGTTACAGGTGTTGGATTTATTTCAGCAGAGGTTATGGTGTAGGAATGGTTAGTTTGGATCCATTGCTGTTCTACAACATCACTGGTGTCATTTTCCTGGAACCTTTTGCTAATTTCTTCCACAAAGATCTCCCAATTAACAACTGGTTGGATTTTGATCCAATTTTTAAACCACTTCTCAGCCCTTCCGTGCAAATACAAATCAACGAGATCCAACCTTCTTTCTTCCACCACTTCAAATAATTGGAAATATTTCTCACATTTACTTAACCAATTATCCACATCAATCCCCTCGAAATAAGGCAGAGCACACTTAGGTAGCATCTTACTGAAATAAGGGTTTGAATTTGAGGAATCAGTTTTGTTTTGATGATGGTAATCACCTAAAATGCCCTTTCCCGAATTACCCATGATAAAGGAGGAATTTCCGTTTTCCTTATGAGGATGTGTTTCAGGTTGGAGGGTTTTAGGAGGCTGGGACTGACTTTCGTTGTTTTGAATGATTAAGGTGAGAGAAGTTAGAGATCTAACTACCTCTTCAATGGAAGACTGAGCTTTGTTTTGATCTTTCTTGATTGAGTCCAGACGCAGGTTTTGAGCGGCCTGAACATCAGCGAACTCACCTTTCAGGATTCCCATGTTGGTGGCAGTGAGCTCTTCATGTTCCTTCAATTTGGCATTTAAGGCCTGAATTTGTCTTTCAATGGCTTCCATGGTTTGTGTATAGTTGGTCCTTACTGTTCATACAATTTAAAATAATAGCGGAGGATTGTAGTCTCTGATACCAATGTCAGGATTAGGGATTTCTGACAGTAAGATTAGGGCAGAAAAGATCTTAAGAGAAGAATAGAGAAAGAAGAGAGAAGGTTAAAGAGAGATCGAGATAAACAGAGAAAAGAGAGAATAGAGAGAATTCAGAAGAAAGAAATAAAGATTTCATTAATCAATTGCATAATGAATTGGTACAGTACAATTCTCTTAAATAGGAAAAATGGGAAAAGGAAAGTATACTAGTCTTCCTGAATTCATGACACTAATAATTCTAACTTACCTTAAATCACCCTATTAATTCTATCCTACCTTAAATAAGAATAGGAAATATAATCTCCCTTAAATAAGAATAGGAAATATAGCAATTCGCTCTAAATAGGCATAATTTGAATAATTGTGACATGATGTTATATGCTTATCCCGTAATTACTTGGGAGAAGTCTCAAGGTGGTTATGTAACACAGTCAATTCATTTTCTAGCATGCAGCAGGTCTATGCATGTACAACCACCTGAAGATATTTCCACCTTTTTCATCACCTCCGACACATGTTGTGTGGAAGACCAATGGAAAGATTGACACTACGGGCTCAAGTAGGTCCTATCAACATTGCTATTCTTTTTCTTTTTAAATGAAATACCATTTCTCTATTAGGGTTTACTTGCTAATATTCTTGCAACTTTGCCTGAAATTTAGATTTGAATTTAAGTCCTAATGGTGGTGATCACTGTGTTAAACTAAAGTGGATCAACTCTTTTTTTTTTATGGATGTGCAATATAGGAAGGGACTTTATTACAAGTAGTCAGCTTCCTTCTTAATTCTTTTTTTATTCTTTTTATTTTTATGGTATCCTCAGTATATAATAGGAGGAAAATCATTCAGTGTTGATGAAAGTTGTTGATGGTGATCCAATGATCCAAGGGAGCACGTTTAAGACGGAGTTGTATCTTAATAGTTTACATTGCATTAGATCTTAGAAATGTCATTTTCTATTAAAAAAATTGTGTTCAATTATAATTTCAGTATTTGGTTCAGACTTTTTTTTCGCAAGTGGACTAGAGTCGATCTGATTTACTTGGGCGTGTGTGAAAATGCAATCACAATGCATTTGGTCACAAATTTTTCTGTTTCTGACTTAAAAAAAAAAAACAATAGAGAAACGCAAGGCAAGCAAGGAGCACTTGGAAGAACCACCAAGAAAGAAGATAGCAACAGATGGTCCAGTTAATGTAGTTTTAAGTGAGAAATCATCATCTGATATGGAAATTGAAGCAGTTGGTCCAGCTCCAGTAGGTGTTAAGGCATCTGGGGATGAAATGCGTAAGAATAAAGAGGTAGAGAGAAAAGTTGATAGGGAAAAGGGAGTTGGTGGAGCTATAAAGACATCAGGCATCCTTGGTCAGGTATGGAAGGATGAGTTGAAATCTGGGAAACTTGTGACGTCACTGTTTGAGCTGTTTGGTGAAGGCATTCTGTCCTTCATTCCGGGCCCTGAGATGTCATTATTCTTATGAAACCCTCCCTGTACATTAAGTAGTTGAATTGAATTTCAGTGTTGTATTCTCAAAGATTAAGTGGTTTAATCATAGAATGTGACCTAACCTAATATTGGAATCAAATTTTATGTACTTTGTTAAAACATCTGTAACTCAATAGACTTTCGGTTTAGTATTCTACTTTCCAATACAACTAGACCCACAGACAGAGATTCTGACCGTTCTTTCTTTGACATCTGTGATTTGGAGAAACATATGATCTGTCCAAAACTTGCACTTTACAAGTTTTCAAGTTCTCTGCAATTACTTTTCGTCACAAATTACTACTTACAGTATTTTGGAATAAATTACGGTCACGTGCTCTCAATTTTGGTCTTACTTTATTTTGTGAATTTTAAAACCGAATATAAGAGTCCATTAATTTTGCGTTTTAGTAACATCTTTTGTCCTGTAACTATTCCAATAACATTTAATCTTCTATAGAAATTACATTTTAATCAACTTTGATCTTTGGGATAAGATACAAAAATACTTCTAATTTTGGCAACCAAAACTAATTTTGTTACAAATGGTAGCTGGCTCAATTTTACCTCTGACTGCAAGCAGACACGAATCTCGTTATATTTACTCCACTTATGCGTTATGTTATTACCGATCAAAGACATGTATAGAGGTATGAAACGTGTGTACACGTGTTTTTGATATGGTGTAGAAAACAAAATAATTTTTTAAAAAAAAACTTCTTAATTTTTTTTACACGTATAGAGGTATGAAACGTGTGCATGTGTTTTTGATATGGTGTAGAAAACGAGATAATTTTTTTTCCAATCGTTTTTTATTTGTTATTTATAAGTGATAACAATAATACACATATGATACGGAGATAATGAGATTCATGACTGCATAAAGTCATCAGTTAATAATAACTTTCAAACATTATGGGTAAAATTGGTCCAATTTACAAACATTAGGGTTATAATTGTGCATTTTATAACGTTATGAGTAAAATTGTTTCTAGTTGCCAACGTTGGGTATATTCTTGCATCTTATCCTTTAATTTTTTTCGAATTTTTTGGTTTCGAGGTTAGTAGTGTTCACCTGGACCCTAAATAACCTTTGGTCTTTTAGATCTAGGTTCATTATAATCATACGGTGGATATACAAAGCATCCTAAGGTGTAAATTTAATGAGTTTAGATCTAATGGTGAATGACCAAATTCATTAGGTCATTCAGGGTCCAGGTCAACGCATTAGGAGAGAAAAAGTGGTTTAGAGACAAAAAATTCAAAAAATGGCGAATTTGTAAAATCTGAAACATGGTTTTGTGGAAATTAAGGTTCTAAACAACTTTAAGGTTCTAAACAACTTTAATTCTTGTAATTTTCCATTTTAAAAGCAGTTATTATGAGATTATCTTTTTTATAAGGGATTTTTTTTATGTATGGTTTTGATGTTCATGGATCATAAAAAAAAAAAAAGACCAAAATAGAAAGGTCATAATTGTAATTAGTCCTATTATTTTGCAATGAAATAAAACCACATAATTAATGGGATAACGTTAAAATGTGCCTCTATCGTTTTCGGAGAAGTGCAATTTTATCATAATTATTATGCAATTTTACTCTTAACGTTTTCAAACAAATTCAATTTTCCCTTTACCTAATAAAAGAGTTAAACATACTGATTTGATTATTATTTGACTATCATATTAGATCTTTCAAATACGGTTGTCGATAAATTGAAACTGTTTTGTATATTTTGACAACTTTGTTAATAAAGTAGTAAATATTTTATGAAAATTTTATAATTAGAAGACTCAACTATTAATATTTTGAAATAGTATGTATTTTAAACATAATTGATTTTTAAAAAGTTGAATGTGATAGTTAAATGTACATGTGAAACAGTAAACCAATATATTCAAATTTTTATTAATTAGAGAAAAAATAAACCATCTCTCTACAATTAATTGTAGTTTATGTTGGTAAAACTAACATAAAAATCATTTATTAGATATATGAGAAGGCATAAACCTACATGCGATACAAGTCCTCTTGAAAAAGAAAAAGAAAAAAGAAAGCACATAATTAAGTTAAAAAAGCAAAATAAATAATTAAATTAAGCAGAGTCTCTTGAAAAGACCATCTTTATGAAGAAGCATCATCTTCTTAGTTTCTGACATGAATTCTTCAAAATTCAAGTCATGATCGAACTTAACAAACACAGAATCATAAACATGTGGCATCTCCTTCAACATCTCTCCGTACGAAAGAAGTCCATCTTTGTCCTTGTCAAGCTCAGTGAAACGCTCCCGTATTGATACAACGAATGCTTCTTCATCCTCCACAAACTTCATGATGGTTGCACCATCTATTACTTCGACACTCATTTTGCTTTTTTTGCTAGTTTCAGTTTGAGAGAAGGTGGTTTATGTATTTCATTTATAGGAAAGGAACCCAACAAAAGTAATGCCACACGTTATAATCTATCTATATACAATATACTAAGTTAAGTTGATGATGTGTCATTTTGTTAAATTATTATAGCTGATGTGTAATTTTTTTAATTTTTAGCATTTTTGTTTTTTGGATTAACTTTTCAAAATTATATTTCCTGTACATTTCCTCTTCCCAAAATTACGGTTTCTATGTTATTCACATATGGGTCTTCTCAACAATGGAAATCAACATTTTTGAAAGATTGAATCTATTCCCTCTTCCTTTCTCCTTTGTATTTTGCTCTGCTTGATTATTCACTCGAGATAGATCCAGCCTACAACGAATATGTATTCTCGAATCTTGCTGTTTTTTTTGCTCCAAATTCGAGTAGGTTTGGCCAGGTATATTCATTCCAATTGTAATTACTTCTATCTAAATTAGTTTCAAATCTCAAAAGTCTCTATATGCAACTCTGTTAACTTCCTATTTGCAGACCATATGTTCCTGATACTTTCAGAATTCTTCTTCAAATGGGCGTTGTTCTGTTGTTATGATGTTTAGTGGACAAATCCCCAATTTTTTTAATTCCATTCTGAAGGATTTGCTTTAGGAGGATTTGCTGCTATTACCGTTTCTCCTTCAGGTACGGTTTCTTCAATTTTGTGTTTGTTCTTTAATTTCAGTGTCTATTTTTTAATTGTTTCACCATATATGTAATATATCAGCCAGAGATTTTATATGCCTTCAATTGCCTCATCCTTCATTTGATTCTATCACTGGATTAGAATATGAGATATATTTCAGATGTGAATGTTAATATGAGATATATTTCAGATTTGAATGTTCATATGTTTTCTCTATATGTTCAAACCTTACAGAGGTAATTTGTTTTAATTCTAATTAATTGTTTTAATTACTTGAATTCTTAATTAGGCTACTTATTACGAAGCATACGAATTGCAGATTTCTAATTCTGTTCTTAACGGCTTTATATGAATGGTGTGTCCAATCCGTTATCGAGGCCTAAATTGGTACTTTTTTTAAACGTTAAGCTTATATTGATGCTATTTTGTACGTTGAGCCTAAATTAATATTTCCCAAAAATCATAAACCTAATTTGGTAGCTTATCCTTAATAAATATAAGTATAAATCAAGATCTTTGGACTTTCGACACTGTATATTTTTTTAACCCTACCAGTCAAGTTTGTTTTTTAATTGGTTTTGGTTATTTAACTTCATGTGATCGACTGTCTAAGGTAAACGTTTCCTTTTCTAATTTTGAATCTCTCTTTTTTGTCACGCACAAATTCATTTGTTTTTGCTCTCTTTCCTTATTTCTTTTAATTGCAATCTGTTTGTTGACAGGAGTTATAGGTTCTATAGAATCCCTTAAATTGGCAAAATTGGTTTTGTAGTTCTGAACCACATGTTTTTTCCTAATTCAGGCTGCGTTAATGCGGTAACCGTTTGTTTTCTGGGAATTTTCCTCAACTGCTGTTTGACTAACAGCTCTCTCAATTTTTTGAGAAAACTAATTCATCAAAATGCTACAGTTACTCTGAATTCTTTTTTGTCGTAGCAGGAACAGTGTCAAATCATTGAGTTTCTTTGTTCATTGAATATCGGGTAAGTTGGAATTCACTTAATGAGTTTGATATACCATTTTCATTTGCCTAATGATTATCAATTCAATTGATTCTTTTTTTATATAGTACAACTTCGCCTTCAACTTTTGCATCATTTCATACATGGGCTGTGTTTTTTAGTGTTTCACTTCTGGGAATTTGTAATACTACAATTTCTTCAATTGTCAATGGAATCAGATGCATTCAGGAAATAAATATGGCAAGATTCTATGATTCATATTCAAACCAAGGAAGGGTCTATGGTTTTTATATTTGCTTTCATTTCCTCAAACTGGTATATCAGAATTTTATGTTTCTAAATGACTTAGAGGGAGACACTTTTATGTTGCACTAGATTTTTAAAAAATTGTATTTTTTTTTTTAAATTCTTTGAGAGTTCTTTCTACCATTCAATGTTAACTTTTTCATGCTTAGTAAAAAAATGTAAAAGTGGTGGCTGTTGGAGCCTTTGTTGCTTCCATCAATTTATCTTCAAGTAGTTATTTTGGCCTTTATTTTTTGATATATAGGGTTAATTGTATATATATTTGATTCTTTATTACTGACTGGCTTTCTTTATAACAGTTTCCTTCATACGCTTTCCACCACAGACTCTCACGTTATACATTATTCAAGTGCTTTCCAGCAGGCCTCAATTCTAAGTCAAAAGTTATATGTGCTCCCCATCCCTCTCTTTTTCTTATGTTTCCAGATTCCACTTTTGTAATCGCTTCTGGTTTGAGGTTCGTTCCACAGTTAATTGATTTTTTTCATCACTTTTGTTTGTAGATATGATTTTTGTTTTCTGTACTTGAATTCCCTATTATGTCTTTCCACTCTCACAGTAGGCAAATGAAGATTTTGCTCAATGTTTACAGGTTGATCCATAAGTTTTTTTTCATTTCGGTTTGTTAACATCATCTCTTTCAATGAGTTTAATTTCGAAATTGACCGCCATGGGCGGCATCGTTCTTGATCTCCAACCAGGCCTTGGCATCTGTCTTTTCTCGCTGGGTACTTTCACAATTTCATTATTTTTACTTCCTATTGAGATAGTGTTAGCTTTTCTGATCAATTTCATTATGCTTCAGCCTTTGCGCAAATTGGACAGCAGCCCAACGTTTACGACATTGTTCACGTCAAATACTTGGATGAGGTTGTTCTTTTAGGATTAAAATCTGTCAGGTTTATTAATCAGATTTGGCCCTTGAGTTCTGTTTTTTTTAACTTACTCATAATCACCTGTCTTTTTTTGTTGAACATTATTATTTGTTATGAGACAGTCTTTTTATGTTTCCTAATTTTAAAAGCAGCACTGCAGCCGTTGATACAATAAGTTGCTTTTCAACCTATTGGATAATAAGAGATTTTCGCCCTCCTTTATTTATGTTAAATTTATAAATATTCATTTAATTTTCAGTTGATGTTATGGTGAGATTGACATTATTTTGGTGCAGCGGCGCTCATAAACTCTCTAGCATATAATTTATTTCTACTTAAAGTTACAAATTATCAAACACATTGAAGTCTTTTATTAATATTTCTGAATAATACGGTGTTAATTATTTAATTAATTTATCCTTACAATTAATTAAATCTTATATATAATGAAATATAGCTTCGAATTTCCATACCTAATAATAATAAATAATTACTTTTTTTATTAATCATTATTTAATAATGGCATCAATAAAATCAACTGATTACACGAAGTTTTTAATGAAAAATTAAAAAAACCATATGAAATTTTGAAAAACAAGAACCGAAAAATTGAAGTTTCTTTTTTTTTTCATAATTTATATTAAAGATTTAACAATAAAATGTTGTAGGATTTTATAACAGCCACAATCAACATTCTTTTGAAGCAAATATTTTATATATTCACAAGGTTTTAATATGCAATAAAATCAACTGATTACACGAAGTTTTTAATGAAAAATTAAAAAAACCATATGAAATTTTGAAAAACAAGAACCGAAAAATTGAAGTTTCTTTTTTTTTCATAATTTATATTAAAGATTTAACAATCAAATGTTGTAGGATTTTATATCAGCCACAATCAACATTCTTTTGAAGCAAATATTTTATATATTCACTTGTAAATTTCTAAATATTAAGATAATTGTCACAAAACTGAATAAAAAAACCCGTGCAAAGCACGGGTCTAAAACTAGTACTGATACTAAATCAACAATTAACTTTACCAAAAACAAATAAGTTTACCGCAGACTGACTGAATACATCACAAGAGTTTTGGAATTTTATTTCATGCCAAAAGCATCTTCACACCCATATCATTATCACAATTTTGCTACATCCAACCTCTCATCTTCCATTTCAACCTCTTCAATTTTTTTTATCTTTTCCTTTTCATTGTTTGTCAAATTAGCTAGTCGGATCTCGAAGATTAATCGTAGACTAGTCAGAAATTAATTGTATTTGTATTTTTTTATTTGTTCATAAAAAATTATTATATAAATACAATTAAAACATGTATTATGCTATATAAAAATAGAGAAAAGTACAAAAATAAATCTTGTGGCCACACCTGTTTTCGATCGGTACCTTGTGGTTTAAAAGTTTACAAAATGCATACATTGAGGTTCATTCCGTTAGCAACACATACCAAATTGACTAACGGTATTAAAAGTCAAAGGGGAAATAGTTGATTTGGTTCTTATATTTATTTATTTTATAAATTAACCCCCTTATTATCTAATTATCACAAACAAATTCCAAAATAAAAAATAAAAATCAAATACACCATCTTCTAGCGGGAGCATGCCGAAAACGGGAGCTAGTTTCGAGTTAAAGATATAGGTAACTAGAAAGAAGACAGCAGATATAGGTAATTTATTTTGTTATGGGGAATGTTATTAGAAAAGCTATGGAGAATGGTGGGTTTAGTGTTTGGGGGGTTGATGGTGTTTACGCCTTTGGGCCAGTGCTAGGGAACTTTGAGGAAAGATGGGTTAAATTATATTAGATTTAGAAAGAGATGAAAATTCAATTAATTTCAGAAAGAAATTAATAAAGAGGAGAGAGAAAGAAAAATAAAAATAAAAAATTAGGGAGTATCAATTAAAAATGAGTTATGAGCTCAGATAGTTAATTGGAATAATAGTCAAAATTAATCCTAATGTTTTCGGCGAAGCACAAAGTGACTTTAACGAACGAAATGATACAAATTTAATCATAACGTTTTCAAACAAAATCAATTTTACCGCAATGAAAATTTTAAATGGACTGATTTGATAATTATTTGACTACCATATTGGACTTTCAAAACAAGTTTATCAATAAATTGAACTTGTTTTGTATATTTGTTATTGTTATTTGTAACTATATTAGTAATACGGTAAACATTTTACATGCTTGGCACCATATATACATCTTCTAGCGGCTCAACAACTTTAGTAAGAGTAAATCCGATGATTATTACAACACAGATTAGGAAAAGCTCGATTAAGGAACAATAAAACCCTAGTAGATCAAGGAAGAGAACAAATAGAGCTTACCATTTCTATTTTTCGAATTCAAAAATGGAGATTTGCATGTAGAAGCTCCTATACCTATGGAGTAAGGCAAAAGAGGGATGTGAGAGCTAAAATGAGAGCTCTAGAAAGAGGAGGATTAGGTGGTGTATTTTGGTTTCAGCATAGAGAGAAAACCTAATCTAATTTTGGGAAATTTTTGCTTCCTTGCAAGACATATAAAATTTGCTGATTTTTTAGTTTTCAGACAACAATACAGTGAAAATATAAATAGTGTTATCTGATAATGATGAATAGTTTGAGTTAAAATCGGGTTTTTATGGTATAATAAACATGTTTCATAATAAAGTCACATGTAATTTGAGGTTTTTTACACTTAAACTTTTAGATAACATAAATTTAAAATATTAAAAACAATCATTTCAGTGAAATGGAATATCCTCAACATCAAGAGACCCTCCAAGCGACAATAAAGAAATGGTATTGCAAGTCTCACAAATAGTATTACATTTAAAGAATACAAAATCAAAATTTCATTTATTTGATAAATTAATTTGTATTGTATTTTCTATCCCTTTCTTTGTAAGCATTAAAGAACACCCAATAATAACATATTGGGTATTGTAAGAAGCATTTGAAGTACCAAAAACGGAAAGAAATGTCATTCAGCTTCAAATTTGTCTAAATAAAAAAGTCATTCACTTTTAGATTAATTGTGTTTTAATATGTTCGGATTATTTGTGTTTGTTTTGCAAATTTTATTCAAAACTCTTTCTTATCAGCAAATTACTGCTGATCAAGGATTTAGTGTTCCTAAAATTCCATCACAGATAATTGTTTGTAATTATATTATTTTCTTTTGTTATATTATAAGCTTTATTCTAATTTGTGAATTTCTAATTTAGATGCCATGTCATAATTTTGATAATCTTTTTCGTCTGAGATTATCCGAGTGATTTTATTAAAACAAAAATCAAAATTGGATGAGTTTATTGAAATAAATTAAAGTTGAATGACTACCTAAAATTTAACGAGCAAGGGTGCATTTAACCCCATATACATCCAAAGGTGCAATAGTCAGCTATATATATTTACATGCGATGTGGTTACACCTGGTATATGTGCACACATCTCTTTTATGATAAAATAAAAGAATAAAGTACTATAGACTTATGATTTTTGGAAAAGTAACAATTTAGGCTCCACGTATAAAATAGCACCAATATAAGTTTAACGTTTAAAAAAAGGGTAATTAATTTATTAGTCCCTATATTTTGACAAAACACGCTGTTTAGTCATTGTATTTTCAAAAACACTTGGTAAGGTCCCTAACCTTTTTCTCACTGAACTGCTCAGTCCTTCCGTCTGTTTGTTAGATTTTTTTACCGTTTATGACTTCGGAAATGACTAAATTACCCTTTATTATTTACCTTCAAACTTTAGAAGAGGAAATCCAATTTAGAAGAAGAAGCTATTTGTATGGAGAACAAGAAAAAGAACATACCCAATGCTTACGAATTTGAACGATTAAGAAGAAAATCAAGAAGAAGAACACTCAAAGTTGATTTCAGATGCATTAGAGTTTAAAGAAAAGGAAAATAAAGGAAAAGAAGAACGCAAATCCAAATTGACTAACAAAATCTTCATGAGAGTTTAATGGTAGAGACTAAACAGTTCATCGAGAAAAACGTTAGGGACTAAACAGTTCAGTGAGAAAAAGGTTAGGGACCTTACCATGTGTTTTTGAAAATACATGGACTAAACAGCGTGTTTTGTCAAAATATACTAATAAATTAATTACCCTTAAAAAATGGTATCAATTACCTCGATAACGAAACCTGACACATTATTTATATTACTCCATTAAGTTCTAACAATTGTACATGGAGAGAGAAATCAGAACTTAATGGAGTAATATGAATAACGTGTCACATTTCGTTATCGATGCCTAAATTGGTACCCTTTTTCAAACGTTAAGTCTATATTGGTATTATTTTGTACGTGAAGCCTAAATTGATACTTCTAAAAAATAATAGACTATTTTGGTACTTTATCCGTAAAATAAATTAAAAGTAAAAAATAAACATCTTAATATAATAATTGAAAAGTTCTACTATATTACTTCCAGAGTCTTTTATTTATTTTTCTTTAAATTTTTAACCGAACATATCTTAGGTTTTAGGACAGTCATAGTTCGATATAAAATGACCATGTTAATTTGTTATTTTCTGTCTGTGTTTTTATATCAAATATAACGGTTAAAAATCTAAAAGAAATAGATAAAAAGACCAAAAAATTAATAACGACAAATGATAGAAACCTTATAATGTGTTTTTCAAAATAGTGAACTAAACAGTGTGATAAGTAAAAAGAATGAGACTAAAAAATTATTTATCCAATGTATTATGATATGGAAATTATTAGACTCACCCTTTAAAAAAATCAATTAATTACAATTATACATGTTAATGTTAAATATTTGATTACAGTCCTAGATATAAATTTAGATTAAAAAAGGGTTTATTTAACCAATTTATATTGGTAAAAGTTTAAAATGAAATTTTATATCTGATATGCAATTGTAAAAGTTTCATTTTTTAAACCGTATGAAATGCAGTAAATTTGATGGGTTTTTTTCATCACGAAATAGTTAATATATTTATGTGAGTATAATTGATTTATCTTAAATTAAAAGCTAAATAAGTATGTAGATGCCAAAAAAAGATTACGTCCTCAAGACTAAAAAAACCCGAAGATAATTATCATCTAGTTCTAGTGTTTTGGCATGTTCAAGAGTAAAGATAAAGCAGCTGCTGCTGTCTTTTATACAAAATGCAATTACGTTGACGTGTCAGGTTCCATTAGATCAAGATGAACTTCAAGGCTTTTGTTCTTCTGTTCTCTCTTGGATTTCAGACTTCCAAAGGTTGTTAGTAATATGTCTATTCTAAATTATCTATTGTATTTGCATTTTCATATTTATTTGTTTATCTTTCTATCATTTTCATCAAAACAGTGGATACCAAAGTGTTGAAATAATGAACTTATAATTAATAGTCTTTAATTTGATTCAGTGGATTATCCAAGAGTCATTTCTGTATCTGTATTTATAGAGTGTCCAAGAGTCATTTCTGTACCTGTGTCTGTATCTGTATTTATAGTGAGTTAATGTAGTTTACTAAGAGTCATGTTTGTAATCTATAAATACCTATCAATACAAAGTAGTAAGGCAAGAGAATCAGAAGAGAATTTCTTCCAGCAATTATACTCTTCCTCTGTACCTCTGAAAGTTTATTTATTTGATCCATCAAATTGGTATCAGAGCCAGCAAAAATTCTCTACAATGTTGAATGGAATGATCCCATACAAATATCCACAATTATCAAAGGAAAATTATGATAATTGGTGCATTAGAACGAAGGCTTTGTTGGGTTCCCAAGATGTATGGGAAATGGTAGAAACTGGATATGAGCAGCCAGAGAATGAGGAGGAATTGACGAATGCTCAAAAAGCGAAAAGGAAGAAAGACCAACAAGCACTCTCTCTAATCCACATGTGTCTGGATGAGAATATGTTCGTGAAAATTTCGACTGCAACAACAGCCAATGAGGCATGGGAGATTCTCGAAAATTCCTTTAAGGGGAAAGATAAAGTAGTCAAGGTGCGTTTGCAAACCTTGAGAAGTGAGTATGAGAAACTCAAGATGAAAGAGTCAGAGAAAATTGATGAGTTCTTTAATAGAACTTTGGTAATTGTCAATCAGTTGAAGAGATATGGAGAAAAAATGGAGGATGTTCTTGTGATAGAAAAAATCCTTCGTTCTTTGACTCAGAAATTTGATTACGTGGTGACTGCCATTGAAGAATCAAAAGATCTGGAGACTATGTGTGTAGATCAACTTTTGGGTTCGTTACAAGCCCATGAGGAGAGATTAAAAAATAGAGAAGAACCTGTAGCTCAGGTGTTGCAGGCGAAACTAGATTTGAATGATAAAGAAGAAAAGAAGCAATTTGAAGGTGGATATGGAAGAGGAAGAGGAAGATCAAGAGGTAGAGGCCGTGGCCGTGGCTGGAATCGTGGATATAATGGAAGAGGTAGAGGTGGCAGAAATTTTCACAATAATGAAGCCACAAATAATCAGCAATGGAATGCAAGAGGACGTGGTAGAGGCAACAATTTCCAAGGCCGTGGAAATAATTGGCATGGTTGTGATAAATCTCGTGTGCAATGTTACAATTGTCAAGAATTTGGGCATTATGCTGCTGAGTGTAAATCTGAACCTTTTAAAGACGAACATGCCAATTTTGCCGAGGAGGAAGATGAAGAATCAACTTTGTTACTGACATGTAGCGAAGATGAAACAAGGCGCAAGGAGTCTTGGTATCTAGACTCGGGAGCAAGCAATCATATGACGGGAAATAAAGAACTTTTTTATAAGCTTGATGAATCTAAGAAAGGAAGTATTTCTTTCGGTGACAAAACAAAAGTTCTAGTTGTGGGAAGTGGTGACATTCTTATCAAACTGAAGAATGGAGATCATCAATTTATTTCTCATGTTTATTATGTTCCAGCTTTGAAATCCAATATTTTGAGTATTGGACAACTTTTGGAGAAAGGTTATGAAGTGGAGATGAACAGGAATGGGCTGGTTATGAAAGATGGAAAGAAAAAAATGATTGCAAAAGTTCCTATGTCTGCAAACAAGATGTTCAAATTAAAAATCAGCAGTGATCGTCCTATGTGTTTGAAAGCCTCATCAGATTCTGCATGGCTGTGGCATCTCAGAATGGGTCACTTGAATTTTGGTGGACTGGAGCAAATGTGCAAGCAAAAAATGGTGTATGGATTACCTTCCATAGATCATCCCAATCAGATTTGTGAAGGGTGTATGTACGGGAAGCAATTCAGAAGGAGTTTTCCAAAGGAGTCTTTGTCAAGCACATCAAAACCACTTGAATTGGTGAATGCAGATATTTGTGGTCCCATTAATCCGAGTTCACATGGAGGAAGCCGGTATTTCTTATTATTTATTGATGATTATACTCGGAAAACATGGGTTTATTTTTTGAAGGCAAAATCTAAAGCATTTGAAGTGTTTAAAAAATTTAAAGCACTAGTTGAGAATGAAAGCGGCTTGAAGATCCGATCATTACGAAATGATCGAGGAGGAGAATTCACATCTGAGAAATTCAATCAGTTCTGTGATTATAATGGTGTTCGTCGACTGCTTACTGTTCCAAGATCTCCTCAACAAAATGGTGTCGTGGAACGGAAAAATAGAACCATTCTTAACATGACCCGAAGCATGATGAAGTGCAAAGGTATGCCAAAAGAATTTTGGGCAGAAGCAGTAACATGTGCAGTCTATTTAAATAATAGAAGTCCTTCAAAGAAGCTTTTGCAAAAGACCCCCAATGAAGCATGGTGTGGAAAGAAACCAAATATTTCTCATGTAAAAGTATTTGGTTGTCTTGGTTATGTTCATGTTGCTGACGAATTGAGAAGCAAATTGGATGATAAAAGTGAGAAGATGGTGTTTATTGGCTATGCAAAAAATTCCAAAGGTTATAAATTTTATAATCCTCGGAATGGAAAAGTTGTGATAAGCAGAGATGCAGAATTTCAAGAAGAAAGCTCTTGGAATTGGAAGATTCCAGAAGATGAAAATTATGATTTTCTTCATGTATATGATGATGATTTTGCAGGTCAAAATGAAGATGTAATTATTGTTGAAACACCTTTCCACAAGATTTTGATTTGACAAAATTAATTAAGTGAAAATAAATATTCTACAACACACTAAGTTTAAATGCTTTGATTTATTGTCACTAATGTGTTTGTTCAATGTTGAGTTTATAATTTATCATAAGACATAAAGATCATAAGGCTCAAGCCCTATACGGAAGTCAAGGCCCAAGTCAAACAAGACCAAGATCACTCAGCCCGCGTATTCCCAAAACGTCGCCGTTGAAGTAATGAAACGCATGCTGAGTAAAGAAGGATCGAGAAGATCCACGTAGACAACTTCGGTATGAAGCTGCTGAGCTGTCTCGACAAAACGTACAAGACAGCCGCTGACCATAAGACAGCTTCCAGACAAAGTATTTCCTCTTTAAGTAAAGATCAGAAGACACAGCAAGCTGTCTGGTTGACGTTACCCAAAATGGAGGAACATACTGTCACACTGACCGAAGAACAGAAGACACTGGAATCTGATCGGCTAAGAGAACTGCTGGCAGACTGAGTGAAAACGACCTATAGCCGTTTCCCTCCAACGGTTATTTCGAAATTCGAAATAACCAGAAGCTCTCTCAGCTCTCTATAAATAGAGCATTCAGAATCCACATTCAACAGAGAACTTTGAGCAAAAGCCGTTACGCTGACCAAACGTATACAAAAGTTCTCCATCAAAAGCAAAGCAAATTCTTACACTACAAAGTCTATTCATTTGTGTAAAAGTCTAGAGTGATTGTTTTTCAATCATCTAAGGTGTTCTAGCAATTGTTGTTTAGGATAAAATCTTTATCATTTCTAGAAGTAGAAAGGAGAAGCTGAGTACTCGGTTTTAGTACTTAGTGAATTCGAATAGAAGTGAGTAGAGGTATAGAGGAAGGTACTCTTGTTATACTCAGCTTCTGATTTTGTAAAAGGTTTGAGGCTCTACCTTTAAAGAGCTCAGTAGAGGATTTGAAATCTCGGAAGTGTTCCGGGGACAGGACGTAGGCTTAGAAGAAGCCGAACCTGGATAAATCTGCTGAGTGAAGTATTTCTAAACCTTAACTCCTTATTTATATTGCTTGCTTAAAATAAACTAAAACTGACCAAGTAAGAGAGGTCAAGCTGAGTTGTGCGCTACCAACAAGTTGGCTCAGGAATAGACTCTAAGTGCTATTTCCTGACCTAAGCAACGAAGCTGTCCTAGTCACCAGTTGACTAAGCCAGTGTCTTGCTGAGTGTTAAGAGCCGTTGTTATATAAACTTTTCTTAAAGAAAAGAAATCTGCCCAAATTATTTTAAAAAAGGTAAAATAGTTCCTAACCCCCCCCCCCCCTTGGAACTATATTTGCAACCTTACAAGGGACCAACAAGTGGTATCAGAGCTTAATAGCTCATTACTAAAGGTCTAACAACCTTGAGTTGATCCATACCATGGGTGAAAATAGCACTCGGTTTCTCCCTGGAAACCAGACAACTCAGATATTACCTGAGGGGCTGTCCATTACCAGGCCTCCCCTATTCTTCGGGTCAAACTATACCTTTTGGAAGAATAGGATGAAGAACTTCATTCAAGCTACAAACATGAGTGCCTGGCTATCTATAGTCCAAGGCCCGTTTGTACCTGTGAAAGTTGTTGCTGGCCAGTCAGTTGTTAAAGCTGAGGTTGAATGGACAGAGGATGATCTCAAGAAGCTACAAAACCATGCTTCGGCTATAAATATGCTTCACTGTGCGCTGGATGCTGCAGAATACAACAAAATATCAGGTTGTGAATCCGCACAGGAGATCTGGAAGAAGCTGGAGGTGACCTACGAAGGAACCAACAAGGTGAAGGAGTCCAAGGTCAACCAGCAAATGAGATTGTATGAGCTATTCAAAATGAACAATGATGAGGGGATCTCTGAGATGAATGCAAGATTCACCAACATCATAAATGAGCTCAAAAGACTTGAAAAAATCTTCACTGAGGAAGAACAAGTCAAGAAGATACTCAGAAGTCTTCCTAAGGACTGGCAAGCCAAGAAGACAGCCGTTGAAGAAGCTCAGGATTTAACCACCTATAAATATGATGAACTCATCGGCTTACTGCTGACCCATGAGATATCCATGAAGAATTTCGAGGTGAAGGAAAAATCAGAAGACAAGAAGCAAAAATCACTTGTCATGAAAACCGACTCAACTGATGATGGCTCAACTGACGATGAGGAGATGGCAATGTTCACGAGGAAAATGAAGAGGCTGTTCAAAAAGAATGACAAATACTCCAAAAAGCCTTATAGAAAATTTGACAAATATAAGGCTGACTCAAGTGACAGCAAATTCAAGAAGGACAACTCGAAGCCCATTACAAGCTTTGAGTGCCATCAAACCGGACACATCAAGTCAAGCTGCCCAACTCTGAGGAAAGACAAAAAGAAGGCAATGGTGGCGACATGGAGTGACAGCGATGATTCTTCATCAACTGAAGCTGAGGCCACAGAGTCAGCAAAGATATGTTTCATGGCTGACGAACTTGCTGAGCCATGCATTTCCGAGCATGCTGACCAATCTGATGAGATAGATAATGAAGAGCAATCAAATGAGGTAATCTCACTCTCTCAACTCAGAAATAAAATGGCTAATGCCCTGAGTGATCTTTATACACTTGTCAAAAAGTGTAACAAAAAGATTAAAACACTCAGCCGGCGTTGTGATGAGGTGGAAGAGGTCAAACTAAGTGACCTCAGATACCTTCTTCAAGACAACTCAGTTTTGCATGAAAATATGAAAACCATTCATGAGTCTGTCGTTGAAGTCCAGTCAGTTTCCAAGAAACTGAGGAAGGATGTCACAACCATTCAGAACCAACTAAAGGTTCCAAACAAAAACAATTTTCCTCTGAGAACTTAGTATCAAGGTACTCAGTACCAAGGTACTCAGCAAAGACGAAATCCCCAGCGAAGAGTCCAGTGTGACTTTTGTGGGAAGTTAGGACACACCATTAAGGTGTGCTGGCACGCTCAGCACTGGGGTGCTGACAAGTCAGTAAAGAGTCCTAAACAGAAAGTCAGTTGTGACTTCTGTGGAAAAAGTGGCCATACTGTTAATATATGCCGCCACAAAATAAAATATGATGCTTTACCTGTTGAACCTAACAAGTCAGGACCCAAAAAGAATTGGGTACCTAAAGGAAACTGATCACAATGCAGGTAAGCCTGAGATGTGCCGAGAAGTAAAAAATGTGGTATATTGACAGCGCATGCTCAAGGCATATGACGGGTGATGAAACTCAATTCATCACGTTTGAACGTAAACGAGGAGGAAGCGTAAGTTTTGGAGACAACAAAAAGGGTAAGATAGTAGGATCAGGCACCGTTGGAGGTAATCCCACTATTGAATCTGTCTCCCTAGTCAGCGGACTCAAATATAACTTACTCAGCGTAGCTCAGCTATGTGATAATGGGAGAAAAGTTATATTTGACGATACTGGATGTAAAATATATGAGGGAAAAACAAATGCGTTAATCTTAACTGCCCCTCGGATAGACAATGTCTTCATGCTAAACCTAGAAAAGAAGTTTTCAAAAACTGTATGCTTAGTCACAAAGGAAGAAAATTCCTGGCTATGGCACAGGAGACTTGGTCATATAAGCATGGACCTCCTGGCCAAATTAGCAAGAAAGCAATTGGTTGAGGGACTGCCTGAACTTAAATTTCAAAAAGATCAATTATGCCATGCCTGCCAAGCTGGAAAACAAACCAAGCAATCTTTTCAAAGTAAAAACATTGTCTCAACTAAGCGTCCGTTAGAAATGCTACACTTGGATCTCTTTGGTCCAGTCCAGCCGCTGAGTCTGGGTGGAAGAAGGTTTTCCTTGGTTATTGTAGATGATTTCTCTCGGTACACATGGGTTATCCTGCTAACCAGTAAGGATGAGACCTTTGAGACATTTTCAAACTTGGTTAGAAAAATTGAAAATGAGAAAGACCTAAAATTAGCTCATATCCGTAGTGATAACGGTGGAGAATTCAAGAACCAAAAGTTTATTGAATTCTGTGAAGCCAGCGGCATTGACCACAATTTCTCTGCTCCTAGAACGCCTCAGCAAAATGGGGTTGTTGAAAGGAAGAACAGAACCCTGGTTGAGATTGCCAGGACAATGCTGGATGAGCATAGGCTTCCAAAGTATTTTTGGGGAGAAGCTGTCAACACAGCATGCTATATTCTGAATAGGGCTCTAGTTAGACCTATACTTAAGAAAACCCCATATGAACTTTGGAAAGGACGAAAGCCCAACATTGGATACTTTCGTGCCTTTGGCTGTAGGTGTTTTATTTTAAATACCAAAGATAGCTTAGCCAAATTTGATTCAAAAGCTGATGAGGCTATCTTTCTAGGCTACTCAACAAACAGCAAAGCATACAGAGTTTTTAATAAGAGAACTCAAGTATTAGAAGAATCTATACATGTGCAATTCGATGAAACTGACCCTACAGGAAGATACCAGCCGCTGACAGAAGATGAACCAAACTCAGCACCTGCTGATCAAGAACCAGCTACTGAGTCCTTCATAAAACGGCTGACCAAGAGTAAGAGTGAACCTAAAATTACTTTCACTGACCCATCTACTTCTGCAGAGAATGTTGAAACACAGATAGAACAAGACATAAATCTACCAAAGGAGATAAGAGTCCCAAGAGGGCATTCAGAAAATGCAATTCTTGACTCAGCTGGAAATACGCTGATGACAAGAAATCAACTAAGGAAGTATCTCGGCAATGTAGCTTTTGTCTCAGTACTGGAGCCGAAGAACTTTGCCGAAGCTGAGGATGACGAATTCTGGATGAATGCCATGCAAGAGGAACTCAATCAGTTCAGGAGGAATAATGTATGGGAGCTAGTGCCACATCCTAGGAGCCAAAAGACCATTGGAACGAGATGGGTCTTCAGGAACAAGCTAGATGAGCAAGGAAACGTAGTCAGAAACAAGGCAAGACTTGTAGCTCAGGGCTACAGTCAGCAAGAAGGTATTGACTACGGTGAGACCTTTGCCCCAGTGGCAAGGCTAGAAGCAATTAGGATTTTATGCGCATATGCATCATATATGAACTTTAAACTGTTTCAAATGGATGTTAAAAGTGCATTTCTTAATGGAGTAATAAACGAGGAGGTCTACGTCAATCAGCCTCCAGGGTTTGAGGATTCTAAGTTCCCAAACCACGTTTACAAACTCAAAAAGGCTCTGTATGGCCTCAAGCAAGCACCACGTGCTTGGTATGAGAGGCTGACCAATTTTTTACTGACTAGAGATTACGTCAGGGGTCAAGCTGATACAACCTTATTCATTAAGAGAAAGGGTAAAGATACCCTGCTGGCACAAATATATGTAGATGACATTATATTTGGTACTACTAATGAATCTATGTGCAAGGAATTTAGCAAACAAATGCAGACTGAATTCGAAATGTCAATGATGGGAGAACTCAACTTCTTCCTCGGACTTCAAATTAAGCAAGGAAAGAATGGCATATTCATCAGTCAAGCTAAATATGCCAAGGAGATATTGAAGAAATATGAACTAGAACATTGTAAGCCAATATCCACTCCTATGGGCACTGACACTGTCCTTTGTGCTGATGAAAATGGTAAGTCAGTAGACAGCAAGTTATACCGAGGTATGATTGGCTCTTTACTTTACTTAACAGCAAGTAGACCGGACATTCAGTTCTCAGTATGTTATTGTGCTAGATATCAAGCTAACCCTAAGGAATCCCATTACATAGCTGTAAAAAGGATCCTTAGATATTTGCAAAGCTCAGTAAATGCAGGTTTGTGGTATCCAAATACTCATGACTTCACACTCATTGGATACACTGACGCTGACTATGGATGAGACAAGCTGGAAAGAAAAAGCACCTCTGGAGGATGCCATTTCCTAGGAAGTTGTCTTGTATCCTGGTTCAGCAAGAAGCAGGCGTCAGTAGCCCTGTCCACAACTGAAGCTGAGTACATTGCTGCTGGAAGCTGTGTTGCTCAAGTCCTTTGGATTAAGCAACAACTTGAAGATTATGGTGTTCAAACAAAGACAATTGAAGTCAAATGCGACAACAAAAGTGCAATTGACCTCTCAAAGAACCCAATCCAGCACAGCAGGATGAAGCATGTCAGCATAAGACATCACTTCATCAGAGATCATGTACTCAAGAAAGAAATTAAGCTGACTTATGTGCCAACAGATGAGCAGCTTGCTGATATCTTTACAAAGCCTCTAGCACGAGAGCAATTTAGCATACTGAGAGAAGCAATCGGTATGTTTAATCCTCTTCAGTAAACTTCTGCGCTAAATGAATATTGAATGCTGAGTGAATTACATGCTGAATGATTTATTGTTTGCTGAGTATGTCATTGAAACTGACTGAATATACAATACTGAGTAATCTTGCACACTGAGTAAATTAGTTTAGAACTTGAACTTAAAACTATCCATTGAACCAAAACTGACTACTCAGAATATGAAACGTTTATCTCAACAAACGCTGAGTAAAAGCACTTATTAGCATTTAATGCCACCACACGCGAAATGACACCTGTACTGCGCATGCGCCGAATACGTCTTAAAAGCGTCATAAGTGTCAGGGTTTCTGCCGATTGGACAACCCAAGGGCAAGACCGGCTTAAATTCAAACGGCACCCTAAACTAAAAATCCATAAATAGTGGATACTAACCCACTACCCTCTTTACATGCGCACTGAACTTTAAGAAAGCTTCAGAATTTTTCCTTTAACACCTAAGAGCTTTAGAACTCCAAAAAATGTCTTTCAACGAAAGCACTTTCTCTCCAACTCTCAAATCCTCTGACCAGGCTGGTCCTTCAACCAGCATCATGAGAAAGATGATCAAGGTACCCTCTTGCGCCAAGAATCAAGAGGTACTAAGGAGTCGATACTTCCACTCCGATTTCATCTCCCCAGAGACACCATTCTGTGAATGGATCAAAAAGAACAACTGGAAGGGTCTCTTCTCTCTTTCCGGACAAACCTATCCTACGATGGTAAGAGAGTTCTACTCCAACCTGCACGTTGATGCAGATGACTCTGACTACCTAGAAACCACAATTAAAGGTCAAAAGATAGTGATAACCCCTGAATATCTAGCAACACTGCTAGAAATACCAAATACAGGGATCCAGTTCAGGACAACAAAGGAGCCGATACCAAAAGCCATCGCAGAAAAGATGAAGGGGTTCTGTAAACCTAAAGACTACAAAGGAGAAGTACCCAGCACCTGCATGGGCAAAAATCAGAAGATGGTCCATTTCTTGCTGACCAACTTCATCTTCCCTAAACTCAGCTCTCCCTCATCCGCCTCTAATTTTGAACAATGTTTCATCTGGCATATGCTGACCAGCACTCCTTTCAATATGCCTGTATTTCTGGTCGGTGCTTTTCAAAGAAGTGGAAGGAAGCTCCGTTTAGGTTCTCTCATCACAAGGATAATACAGGACAAGAACATAGAGAATGTTGGTGAAATAAGTTCAACAGGAACTGTTATCACTGCACGTCTACTGAATGGACTATCACATAGCCAACCCCTGAAAGGATATGACGAAAATGAAACCACTGAGAAGGAGGATCTTATGGCTGAGTTTGAGCAACCCATTGGAGAAATGGAAAATCTGACAAATCTGAAGAATATAATAGATGATGTTATGGATGAAGCTGCTCAACCTGATGAGGGTACAGAACCGACCAATGAACCTCAAACTGAGTATACTTCTACTGTGCCATCTGAGATTGCTGAAGCTGAGAAGAAGAAGAAAAAGGGAGCCTGCTCGAAGGATATTCGTACTGTCCCGAGAAAGGTAAGGCGAATGGAAAGAAACAAGAGGAAAGCTGATCAGGACCTAGCTGAGTCAGCTGAGAAGAAACTGAGAACAGAAGAAGAACCTGTTCTTGAGCCCCACATTACCCAAGAGGGGTCTCCACAAAAACAAGCCTCTGTTTCTCTAAGTGAGAAACAAGCCAAAACCCCTGCGAGTCTAAAAAAAGCTCCACTCCCACCTCAAACTCAAAGCAACTCAGCACCTGAGGTCAACACGCCTCGTAGTCCTGTTACTACACAAGGCACTCAATGCGAGCCCACTCCTGCAAAATTTGCACACCTAGGTGCTACTGAGTCAGGACGGCGTGTCATCGCCTCAGCTAACAATCTGCTTCAAGAACAAGCTCATCCTCCAGCTACTCATGACCAGTCCTCTCATCCACTTGTCACTCACCATATTCTGCATGAAATCCATGCCTTGATCAATCACTTCTCCTCTGTTCAGACGCAGCAACCAACACAGGCTCAAATGACCAGAATGACCGAACTCATGTTGACTATGGTCAACCATATGAATTCCTTGGAAGGTCAAATTCGTCTGCTGCAAGATCAGGCCAAGTCTCCTGCCCCTACCGTCAATTTGCCTACTGCTGATGCTGGCAAAACGGGGGAGAAAAGTGGCAACTAAGGAGAAGGAACTCTAAGATAGAATCTAGAGAGTTAGAAGTTAGGAAGAAGAATTGTTTTTTTTTTGCCCTGTCTTGTTTATCCTGTTTTTTTTTCTTGTTTTAAACAATATGCCTAACTTCTGTTATTTCTACAGTACTTGCATTCGGTTTTAACTTTTGATTATTCATCCTTTAAATGCTAAGTATTATATGAATGCATGCTGCATATAAATGTGTGAACTTGTCAAATATAAACCATTGAACAAATAAATTACTCAGCGCTCTGTCACTATACATTACTTTCGCTGAATACTGAGTAAAATAGAATATGACCCATAAGCTGACCTATACCTGAAAACTGATCTTAGACTTATTCAGTTAAACGTTAGAATGTTTAGAATAAAACTAAGTCAGTAGTTCTGCCCTTACGGGGGAGTTCACTTAATTAAAAAGGTCAACTATCATGGGGGAGCTCATACTGAGTTCCTTGCTGATTAGTTTTGCCAACATCAAAATGGGGGAGTTTGTTGAAACACCTTTCCACAAGATTTTGATTTGACAAAATTAATTAAGTGAAAATAAATATTCTACAACACACTAAGTTTAAATGCTTTGATTTATTGTCACTAATGTGTTTGTTCAATGTTGAGTTTATAATTTATCATAAGACATAAAGATCATAAGGCTCAAGCCCTATACGGAAGTCAAGGCCCAAGTCAAACAAGACCAAGATCACTCAGCCCGCGTATTCCCAAAACGTCGCCATTGAAGTAATGAAACGCATGCTGAGTAAAGAAGGATCGAGAAGATCCACGTAGACAACTTCGGTATGAAGCTGCTGAGCTGTCTCGACAAAACATACAAGACAGCCGCTGACCATAAGACAGCTTCCAGACAAAGTATTTCCTCTTTAAGTAAAGATCAGAAGACACAGCAAGCTGTCTGGTTGACGTTACCCAAAATAGAGGAACATACTGTCACACTGACCGAAGAACAGAAGACGCTGTAATCTGATTGGCTAAGAGAACTGCTGGCAGACTGAGTGAAAACGACCTGTAGCCGTTTCCCTCCAACGGTTATTTCGAAATTCGAAATAACCAGAAGCTCTCACAGCTCTCTATAAATAGAGCATTCAGAATCCACATTCAACAGAGAACTTTGAGCAAAAGCCGTTACGCTGACCAAACGTATACAAAAGTTCTCCATCAAAAGCAAAGCAAATTCTTACACTACAAAGTCTATTCATTTGTGTAAAAGTCTAGAGTGATTTTTTTTCAATCATCTAAGGTGTTCTAGCAATTGTTGTTTAGGATAAAATCTTTATCATTTCTAGAAGTAGAAAGGAGAAGCTGAGTACTCGGTTTTAGTACTTAGTGAATTAGAATAGAAGTGAGTAGAGGTATAGAGGAAGGTACTCTTGTTATACTCAGCTTCTGATTTTGTAAAAGGTTTGAGGCTCTACCTTTAAAGAGCTCAGTAGAGGATTTGAAATCTCGGAAGTGTTCCGGGGACAGGACGTAGGCTTAGAAGAAGCCGAACCTGGATAAATCTGCTGAGTGAAGTATTTCTAAACCTTAACTCCTTATTTATATTGCTTGCTTAAAAGAAACTAAAACTGACCAAGTAAGAGAGGTCAAGCTGAGTTGTGCGCTACCAACAAGTTGGCTCAGGAATAGACTCTAAGTGCTATTTCCTGACCTAAGCAACGAAGCTGTCCTAGTCACCAGTTGACTAAGCCAGTGTCTTGCTGAGTGTTAAGAGCCGCTGTTATATAAACTTTTCTTAAAGAAAAGAAATCTGCCCAAATTATTTTAAAAAAGGTAAAATAGTTCCTAACCCCCCCTTGGAACTATATTTGCAACCTTACAAGGGACCAACAATTATCACACCACCAAACTCACCTTCCACATCTCAGACAAATGTGACAGACTCATCCCCAGAAAGTTCATCAGAGAGGCAGCCTCGAATGAGAAGCTTGAGTGAGATTTATGCAGAAACTGAAGAAGTAGATAACGCTACTTTATTCTGTTTGTTTGCTGATACAGAACCTGTACAATTTGAAGAAGCTATTCAGGAAAAGAAATGGAGACAAGCAATGGATGAAGAAATAAATTCCATAAAGAAGAATGACACTTGGGAATTGGCAACACTGCCAAAGGGAAAAAAAGCTGTAGCAGTGAAGTGGATTTTCAAAATAAAGAAAAATGCCAAAGGAAAAGTGGAGAAGTATAAAGCTCGCCTTGTTGCAAAAGGTTTTTCTCAAAAGACCGGAATTGATTATGAAGAAGTTTTTGCTCTGGTGGCTCGAATTGAGACAATTCGATTAGTTATTTCTTTGGCAGCTCAACAAGGATGGAAAATTCACCAAATGGATGTCAAATCAGCATTCTTAAATGGAACTCTTGAAGAAGAAGTTTATGTCAATCAACCATTGGGTTATACTATGAAAGGGCAAGAAGATAAGGTGTTGAAGTTAAAAAAGGCTTTGTATGGCCTTAAGCAAGCTCTAAGGGCTTGGTATTCTTGCATCGATGACTATTTCCAGAAGAATGGCTTCACAAGATGTCCATATGAGCATGCTTTGTATATCAAGGAGAATGAGGATGGAAAAATAATGTATGTATGCTTGTATGTTGATGATTTAATTTTCACAGGATCTGATCAAAAGATGATTGAAGAATTTAAGAAGTTGATGACAAATAATTATGAGATGACGGATTTGGGGCTGATGTCATATTATTTGGGCATTGAAGTTAAGCAAAGTGATGAAGGTGTCTTTTTGTCTCAGAAGTCATATGCGGAAGCTATTTTAAAAGAATTCAAGATGGATAAATGCAATTCAGCTTCTACGCCAGTGGATTGTCGAAATAAGTTGTCAAAGCATGATGATGAAGAAAAGGTGAATCCAACTTTGTTTAGAAGGTTGGTTGGAAGGTTGAGATTTTTGACATGTACAAGGCCAGATATCTTATATGGAGTTGGACTCATTAGTCGTTACATGGAGGTTCCAACTTTAACTCATATGGAGGCAGCAAAACGAATAGTTCGATACATCAAAGGTACACTGGATTATGGTTTGTTTTACTCTTCCCAGAACAATTTCAGATTGTATGGATTCAGTGATAGTGATTGGGGAGGAGATGTTGATGATAGAAAAAGCACAACTGGTTTTGTGTTTTTTATGGGAACTGCTGGTTTTGCTTGGAGTTCTAAAAAAACAAGCAATTGTTACACTTTCAACATGTGAAGCAGAGTATGTTGCAGCAGCTTCTTGTGTTTGTCATGCAATATGGTTGAGACGGATGTTAAAAAGTTTGAAGTTTGCTCTAGATGGAGCAACTGATGTTTTTGTTGATAATAAGTCAGCTATTGCGTTGGCTAAAAATCCGTCTTTCATGATAGAAGCAAACACATTGACACCAAGTATCACTTTATTAGAGAATGCATTGGAAGGAAAGAAATTCAACTCAAGCATGTACCATCCAAAGATCAAGTTGCTGATATTTTTACTAAAGCTTTGAAGTTGGAAGATTTCAGTAGATTGAGAGCTGTTCTTGGTGTTACTAAGGGATAAAAAAATTATAAGTTTAAGGGGGTGTGTTGAAATAATGAACTTATAATTAATAGTCTTTAATTTGATTCAGTGGATTGTCCAAGAGTCATTTCTGTATCTGTATTTATAGAGTGTCCAAGAGTCATTTCTGTACCTGTGTCTGTATCTGTATTTATAGTGAGTTAATGTGGTTTACTAAGAGTCATGTTTGTAATCTATAAATACCTATCAATACAAAGTAGTAAGGCAAGAGAATCAGAAGAGAATTTCTTCCAGCAATTATACTCTTCCTCTGTACCTCTGAAAGTTTATTTATTTGATCCATCACAAAGTAGGTGATGTCAAGAAACCATGCGCTCTATATGGTTGCTGCCAGTGGTCAAACGATGCCTATAAAAGGTATTGCAGAATATGTTGTAGCGCTGCTCAAGAGCTTCTAAATCATCATATTTGTAAGTATTTACCATCTACACTTTTTCTATGAGATATACCAACACTATTTATATATATTTATTTACCTATATATTTTTGTTATGCTTTCTATCATCCAACAAATAAAGCCAAAGAATCAAACCTAGTTAATAATGACAAACATGCTGGTTATGAAGGTACCAGCCAAGCAGGTGCTAGCAGTGGTAGCGGTAGTGCCACTGGTAGTCAGGATGGTAGTGGTGGAGGAAGTCATGGAGGTGGTAGTCGTGGCGGTAGTGGAGGCCGGCATGTATGTTGAAACACCTTTCCACAAGATTTTGATTTGATAAAATCATTTAAGTTTAATCCATGATTAAGAGACAATTAAATTTAAGTGCTTTGATTTAATTGTACTAATCCGTTTGTTCAATATTGAGTATAAATGCAAAAAGAAATAAAGATTAAGATAGGACAAAGTCAGCATAAGAACACAATACAAGCTGAGTGAAGAGCAACTCAGCATAAGAGAAGATAAGACATCTTCAAAACAACAGCTCAAGATTGGAGCTGACCAAAGAAGCTGAGTGGGACGGAACTCAGCATAAAAGAAGTCTGCTTCAGAAACTAGATCTTACAGAACGAAGCTGACCGTGGGAGCTGAGTGAAAAAGAACTCAGTATGAGAATTGGTGACAATCAAAGACAATGATTATCGAAGTGAAGCTGAGTGATCTTCAGGACATCATGAATGATCCGTTAGCTAAAAGACAAATCAAACAACTGTCTGCACCAATAATAGAGACCTCGGAATTACGCAAAAGCCAATTTCGAGATGCATGGGTCAACTGCTCATGGCTAAAAGACAAACTGCCACAAAAAGACAATGTCTGCAGGAAGAAGACAAGTCTGACGTCTGAAGAAATCAGAAGACAGGATTGGCCTGCACATTTGAAGCTGACCAGAAGTTTGTCCCCCAAAAGAGCCATTTTGGATTCAACGGATAAATCTAATTCAAATCATTTGATCCTCAGATTACAACTATAAAAGGGACAAAGATATCACTTAGACAACAGTTGTATTTACAGAAAATACAAGAGAGAGAAATACAAGTTCAAAGCACTCAAAAACAAGAAAGAAATCTTACACCAACTTTCTATCCCTGTGTAAATGCTAGATTGATTGTTTTTTAATCATCTAAGGTGTTCTTTATCTGAAAAAGAGCAAGTTGTATCAATCGTAAGTTGAGAGTGTTGTGCTGAGTGTTTGGTTGTAAATACTCAGTGGTAGAGAAATCTAGGTGCTGGGTTGTAGCACTTAGTAGGAGTTGAATAGACGAATAGAGGAAGGTACTCTTGCATATTCAACTGCCTTGTAACTGGTTTGTGCTCTACCTTTAAAGAGCTCAGTATCGGATTCTAAAAGCTCGGACGAGTCTGGGGATTGGACGTAGGCAGAGAGGCCGAACCAAGATAAGTGATACTGAGTAATTTCTAACTCTCTTAAATATATATATATATATATATATATATATATATATATATATATGTGCATGTGTTGCCTGTTATATTTACTCAGCATATAAACTGTTTAAAGCTGACACTGAGTAAATTGGAGTGCTGAGTTGGAAGCTGACCACAAAAGTGTCAATTCCCAACTCTCAAGTGAAACAGTCTTAGTCAGCATCTGACTAAAGCTGTCTTACATTAAGATCGGCCAAGCTGACCAAAGATGAGTTAATAAACTCACTAAAATTATTAAGTCAGCAAGATTAATTAGTAAAAAAAAGTTACATTAGTTTCTAACCCCCCCTTGGAACTAATCACACGGGACCAACAAGTGGTATCAGAGCCTAAGCTCACTACTCAAAGATATAACTATCTTGAGCTGATCCCGATAAATGGCTGAGAACAGCACTCGTTTCCTTCCCGGGAACCAAACAACACAGATACTCCCTGAGGGATTATCAATTAGTCGGCCTCCCTTATTCTTTGGATCCAATTATACATTCTGGAAGAATAGGATGAAGAACTTTATTCAAGCCACAAACATGAGTGCATGGCTTGCAATAGTTCAAGGCCCATACGTGCCATATAAAACTGTTAACAATGAGAAAGTTGTTAAGAGTGAAACTGAGTGGTCAGAACATGACCTTAGAAAACTTCAAAACAATGCTTCGGCTATCAATATGGTTCACTGTGCTTTAGATGCTGCAGAATACAATAAGATTTCAGGTTGTGAGTCAGCATAGGAAATTTGGAAAAAGCTTGAAGTGACCTACGAAGGCACAAGCAAGGTCAAGGAATCAAAAGTAAATCAGCATATGAGATTATACGAGCTGCTCGAGATGAATGATAATGAGGACATCTCGGGAATGAATGCTAGATTTACCAACATTATAAATGAGTTGAAAAGACTTGGAAAGAACTTCACTAAAGAAGATCTTAAGAAGTCTTCCCAAAAGCTGGCAGGCCAAAAAGACTGCAGTGGAGGAAGCTCAGGACCTGACTATGTATAAGTACGATGAGCTGATCGGATCGTTGCTGACTCATGAGATATCAATGAAAAACTTTGAAGAAAAAGAGAAGTCGGAAGACAAGAAACAAAAAGCACTTGTCATGAAAGCTGACTCCACCGGAGCTGACTCATCAGATGATGAGGAAATGGCAATGTTCACCAGGAAAATGAAGAAGCTGTTCAGGAAGAATGATAGGAACAGCAAAAGGTCATTCAGAAGAAATGACAAATACAAAGCTGAGCCCAGAGACAACAAATATAAAAAAGACAGCTCCAAGCCTGTCACATGTTTTGAGTGCCACCAAACTAGGCACATCAAGTCAAGCTGTCCCATGCTAAAGAAAGACAAAAAGGGCAGAAGAAAGGCTATGGTAGCCACATGGAGTGATAGTGATGAGTCAACCTCATCAGAAGCTGATGCAAATGAAACAGCAAATATATGCTTCATGGCCGATGATGCTAACCGCCCTTATTCTGAGCAAGCTGACCTTTCTGATGAAACTGATCAGGAGGAAAACAATAATGAGGTAACACCCTTAATTTTTCTTAGAAATGAGATGATAAACGCCCCGAGTGATTTATATGCGCTAACTAAAAGTGCAATAAGAAAGTAAAGGCACTCAGCAGGCGGTGTGATGAGATTGAAGAGGTCAAGCTGAGTGACCTCCGATATCTTCTCCAAGACAACTCAACTTTGCATAGTAACATAGAACTTATGCATAAGTTTGTCTCGGAGGTTCAATCAGATTCAAAGAATCTGAAAAAGGATGTCGCTACCCTACAGAGCCAAATAAGAGGCTCAAATAAAAATAAATCCCATGCTGAGTACTCAAGTACTAGTCAGCATAAACAGTTTACACACTGTAACTATTACTGGAAAAAAGGGCACAAAAGAGAAGTGTGTTGGTACAATAAGTGGATTGTCCAATGTGACTTCTGCGGAAAGAAAGGACATACCACTAAGGTATGTTGGCATGCTCAGCACAATAATGCTGACCACACTCAGCATCACCCTCAAAGGGAAATTCACTGTGACTTTTGTGGCAAAAGTGGCCACACTATAAAAGTATGTCGTCACAAATTAAAGTATGACTTTGCACCTGTTTATGCTAACAAACGAGGACCCCAAAAGAATTGGGTACCTAAAGATGAATAGTCTACAATGCAGGTGAGCCTGAGATGCATGAAGAAATCAAAACTGTGGTATATAGACAGCGCATGCTCGAGGCACATGACTGGTGATGAAACTCAGTTCATCACACTAGAGCTTAAACGAGGTGGAAGTGTAAGCTTTGGAGACAATAAGAAAGGTAAGATAGTCGGCTCAGGTACTATCGGAGGTAACCCAACTATTGAGTCAGTCTCCTTAGTTAAAGGTCTCAAATACAATCTGCTAAGTGTAGCTCAGCTTTGCAAGAGCGGCAGAAAGGTTGTATTTGATGATACTCAGTGTCAAATAATCGAGGGAAAAACAAACGAATTGATTTTAACTGCCCCTCGTATAGACAATGTATACATGCTGAGTTTAGAAAAACAGTTTTCTAAAAATATATGCTTAGTGTCTAAAGAGGATAACTCCTGGCTATGGCATAGAAGACTTGGTCATGTAAGTATGGATCTTCTCGCCAAATTAGCTAGAAAGCAACTAGTTGAGGGATTGCCCAAACTTAAATTTGAAAAAAGATCAATTGTGTAATGCTTGTCAGTAAGGCAAACAAACTAAGAAGTCATTTCAAAGTAAAAATATTGTCTCAACTAAGAGACCATTGGAATTACTAAACTTGGATCTTTTCGGACCTGTCCAGCCACTCAGCTTGGGAGGTAAGAAATTTTCCTTAGTCATTGTAGATGATTTCTCTCGGTACACTTGGATCATCTTGCTGAGTAGCAAGGATGAAACATTTGAGATGTTCACAACATTGATTAAGAAACTTGAAAATGACAAAAACCTAAGAGTAGCTCATATTAGAAGTGACAATGGTGGAGAATTAAAAAACCAACACTTTGATGAATTCTGTGAAACCAGTGGTATTGACCACAATTTCTCTGCTCCTAGAACACCTCAACAAAATGGGGTTGTTGAAAGGAAGAACAGAACAATTGTCGAAATAGCTAGGACAATGCTGAGTGAAAATAGGCTTCCAAAGTATTTCTAGGGTGAAGCTGTCCACACAGCATGCTACATTCTCAATAGGGCTTTAGTTAGACCTATTCTTAAGAAAACCCCATATGAACTTTGGAAAGGACGAAAGCCCAACATTGGCTACTTTCATGCCTTTGGGTGTAAATGTGTTATACTCAACACAAAAGATAATCTTGCAAAATTTGATGCCAAAGCTGACGAAGCGATCTTTTTAGGGTACTCAACTAACAACAAAGCATATAGGGTATATAATAAACGAACTCAGGTTGTAGAAGAGTCTGTCTATATTGAGTTCGATGAAGCTGACCCTGCAGGAAAGTCAACTCAGCTCAATGAAGATGAACCAAGCTCAACTTCCGCTGATCAAAATGGAGCCTCTGAGTCATCAATACAAGGGCTGACCAAAGGTAAGCAAGAAATTGAAATAACCTTTGCTGACCAATCTATTCATGCAGAGATGGTAGAAACACCTATTCCAAACAATTCAACATTGCCCAAAGAAATAAAAATTCCAAGAGGACATTCGGAGAAGTCCATTCTTGATGCTGCTGACAACAAGCTGATGACAAGAGATCAGCTTAGGAAGTTTCTCAGCAATGTTGCCTTCATCTCAATGCATGAGCCAAAGAATTTTGCTGATGCTGAGCACGATGAATATTGGATCAATGCTATGCAAGAAGAGCTTGATCAATTCACAAGAAATGAGGTATGGGATTTAGTACCTAAACCTAGGAATCAAAAGACCATAGGAACAAAGTGGGTCTTTAGAAATAAATTAGATGAGCAAGGCAATGTAGTCAGAAATAAAGCCCGACTTGTAGCCCAAGGCTATAGTCAGCAAGAAGGCACTGACTACGGTGAAACCTTTGCACCCATTGCCAGGTTAGAAGCTATACGAATACTGTGTGCCTATGCTAGTTTTATGAACTTTAAATTATATCAAATGGATGTTAAGAGTGCATTTCTTAATGGCTTTATAAACGAAGAGGTATATGTTAGTCAGCCTCTAGTGTTTGAAGATCCAAAATTTGCAAACCACGTTTATAAACTCAAAAAGGCCCTATATGGGCTAAAGCAAGCTCCAATAGCTTGGTATGAAAGGTTGACCAACTTCCTGCTGACCAGGAATTATGTCAGAGATAAAGCTGACACAACCTTGTTCATTAAGAAAAAGGGTAAAAATACCCTACTTGCACAAATTTACGTGGATGACATAATTTTTGGTGCTACTGATGATTCTATGTGCAAAGAGTTTAGTAAACAGATGCAGACTGAGTTCGAAATGTCTATGATGGGCGAACTCAACTTCTTCCTTGGACTTCAAATCAAGCAAGGTAAGAATGACATCTTCATAAGTCAGTCTAAGTACGCCAAAGAAATGCTAAAGAAGTTTGAAATGGAGGAATGTAAACCCATATCAACCCCAATGGGTACTGACACTGTCCTTTGTGCTGACGAAAAAGGTAAGTCTGTAGACAGCAGGTTATATCGAGGTATGATAGGCTCTCTACTTTATCTTACTGCCAGTAGACCTGACATTAAGTACTCAGTATGTTATTGCGCAAGATATCAAGCTGACCCCAGGGAATCTCACTTAATAGCTGTAAAAAGAATTTTCAGATATTTGCAGAGCTCAATTAATGCAGGTTTATGGTATCCAAATGCAAGTGACTTCACACTGATTGGATATACTGATGCTGACTATGGACGAGATAAGCTAGAATGAAAAAGCACTTCAGGAGGATGTCAATTCCTAGGAAGCTGTCTGGTTTCGTGGTTTAGTAAGAAGCAGTCATCAGTAGCCTTGTCTATAACTGAAGCTGAGTACGTTGTTGCTGGAAGCTGTGTGGCCCAAGTCCTATGGATTAAGCAACAGCTTGAGGATTATGGTGTCAAAACAGAAACAATAGAAGTCAAATGTGACAACAAGAGTGCCATTGACTTATCTAAGAATCCAATCCAACACAGCAGGATGAAGCATGTCAGCATAAGACATCACTTCATCAGAGATCATGTACTCAAGGGTGAGATCAAGCTGACCTACGTATCAACAAATGAACAGGTTGCGGATATATTTACGAAGCCCTTGGCTCGTGAGCAATTTAACATATTAAGGGAAGCTATCAGTATGTCTAATCCTTTTCAATAATTCTATGTGTTTAATTGAATGTTGAGTGATTACCATGCTGAGTGATTTGTGATAAAAATTAGTGACTGCTGCATGCTGAGTTAAACATGACATGAAATCACCCTATGCTGAGTAGACATACATGCTGAGTGATTATCCTAAGCTAAGTTACTAAGTCCACAAACAACTCTCCTACGTAAAACTGACTACTCAGAATCTCAAACGTTTGATATTCTTTATGCTGAGTAAAACTCATTTAAAACATTAAATGCTAGCACACGCATTAATAGCCACCTAGGATAACGTAAGCAATAATGAGAAAACCCATGCGTCGAACGTGTCATAAATGCCAGAAACTCTGTCGGTTGATAATCTCGAGGTTAAACGGCTAGTTCAAAGAATAGGATCAATTAGCACCTCTATAAATAGTGGAAGTATCCCCACTTATCACTCTTTACACTCGAAATCCTTGGCATTTAAATCTTTCTCTCTGAATCCCAAAATCCTCTCAAAGAATTCATAATCATGACGAAATCCCAAAATCCTTCCGGTGGTGGTAACAACGACGACCATACCGACGCAAACCCTAAGTCTCCTCCTCAACAAGGTCAGCATGACCAAACTCCAAACAAGAATCCTAAAACTGACCTCGCAACCTCTTCAAAGAAGAAGAAGAAGGACAAGCAGCCGAATGAGAAATTCTTCGTTAAGGTGTACCCAAGTGTCAAGAATCATGAGGTTCTCAGATGTCAATGGTTCTCTCCAAGCTTCACAACAGATGAGCAACCATTCTGTGAATGGATTGCGAAAAACAAATGGGCTGGACTCTTTTCGCTTGTTGGAAGAACCTATCCTAGGTTAGTACGTGAATTTTACTCCAACCTCTGTGTTGATGGAAGTGATGCTGACCATCTAGTAACTCACGTTAAAGGTAAGAAGCTCACCATTACCCCTTCCTATCTCGCAACCTTACTAAACCTTCCAAACACCGGAACGAAATTCAGGACCACTAAGGAAAAGCTTGACCACACTGTATCATTCTGTAAACCAGAAAGTCACAAAGGGGAAATACCCAGTACATGTATGGGTCAAAACCAAAAGATGGCTCACTATCTCCTCACTAACTTCATCTTTCCAAAAATCAACCCAGCATCATCCGCTTCAAATTTCGAGCAGTGCTTCATTTGGCACATGCTGACCTACAACCCTCTCAACATGACCGTATTTCTGGTAGGAGCACTCCAACGAAGTACTATCAAGCTCAGGCTGGGTTCTCTTATTACCAGAATCCTTGAAGATCACCAAATCGACTTGATAAATGAAACAGAAACCGTGGGAACTGAAATTACGGCTGCATTGTTGTTTGGGTTAGTATATGACCAACCTATCAAGCCCAATAAGGGAAAAGGGGTCATCGAGGAAGCTCAAGGGGAAGCTCAGGAGGAAGCTGATGATGAGCAACCTCAGGAAGAAAATATCATTGTAGCTGAAGCTGCTGTCCAAACCAAGCGAGAAAAGAAACGCAAAGCAATCCAAACCAGCTCAAAGGATGTTGATGCTGTCCCCAAGAAAATTCGGGTTGTCTCAAAGGGGAAGAAAATTGATGCTGATCAGGGTAAGTCAGCAGAGAAAAGAAAAAGGCAGGATGAGCCTGGTGAACTGGAAAGTGAGGAAACCCCTCTGAAGAAGAAGAAGAGAACTTCCGAGCTGAGTCCAGTTGAAGCTGTCCCTCTTGGCTTTGCTGTTCCTGATGATTCTCACTTCATAAGAAGCCAAGAGATTGACCTTGAGCAAATTTCTGCTGATCAAGAAGCAGAAGAACTAAGTAACGATGAAGGTCAGCATGACACTGATGAGGATGTTGAGCAACATCAAGAAGCTCATGTTGAGGAAGAACAAACAAGGAATGTTGAGCAAGTTGAAAGTCTAGATGTACAAAATGAGACAGTAGATGCTGAGCTCCTAAAGCAAGAAATAGTCATGGAAGGGCTCAACACTGATATCGAAGTAGAATCATCTCTTGATTCCATTCCTACTGACCCGTCTCCTCCAAAGACCAAAAAGTTGAAAAGGCTTAAGAAGAAGGCCTACAGATCCCCAGCTATTGACCTCCTGGATGATTTGCCTCTGCGGGATGAAATCACAGACCTTACGGCCACTCACTTTAAGTTCTTCTCATCATATCCTGAGCCCTCTACACAGGAAAAACAAGCCTCTGTTACTCATATCGAGCAACACGCCAAGACTCCAGAAAATCCAAACCAAGCCGAGCAAGAACTCGAAGTCCTAGCTGCTCAAGGAGATAAGCAAGCTAAGGAAAATCCTGCTCAACCTGAGGTGCCTCTTCCTGCACCAACTCAAGTCAATGTTGAGCAAGTCAATATCTCTGTGGATCTACCTCCTTCCCATCATATTTTCCAGAATATTAAGCAGTCAGTTCCTGCTGCTAATCAATATCAAAGCCCAGTTGCTGTCCACACTAGCACTTCTACTCAAGGACAGCACCAAACACCTCCTCAATCAGGTGCAACTAGAATTCCGGCCACTGAGTTACATCCTGAGGCACAATTTGCCTATCTTCATGCAACTGAGTCCAGACGTCGCATCATTGACTCGGCTCAACGTCTTCTCCAGGATTTAAACACTTCTCATGCCGATGCTGCTGGGTCCGCAAATGCTGAATCACAAGAGTTTTCGTCTGTCACTCAGCTTCTCAATGAGATCAAGAATCTCAAAGATTTAGTAAGTGTCATGACCTCAGTCCAAACCCAGCAACCCAAGCAAGAATCCTTTGTCAATCTGACTGAGCTGATATTGATGATGGTGAATCACATGAATTCACTCCAAGGACAGATCAATGCTTTACCTACAGTCAACACGGGCTACGCTACCTCTGCTGAGTTAGATCATTGTTTTACCAAGTTGTCTTCTGAGCTGACTGGTACTCGTGACCTTCTCTCTTCATCTTCCCAGTGTACGATGGATGAAATTAGTGAAGCTGTCCGTCTTCTGCATCTGAGTAAAGAGGAGATGGAAACTGATGTGGTCAAAACCAATACTATCCTCCAAACCACTCAAAGCCTCTTTCGACATGTGCGTCACACAAATGCTCAGCGTGACATTTACGATAAGGCTGTACTTAGAATGTACCATCAATCTTATGCCCAGCTAGCGGAAGCAATATCTTGGCTAGCTAAGTCAGAGGAATACATGCTCAGCATGATTAGCGCATCTATTCGCGTCCCTGGTACAGTTCTGGATGATGGAGTCCCAGTGCTTGATGGGTTATTTGAAAGCACGAAACGTCTCAAGGCATATTCGATCAAGCTAACTCGTGCTGCTCTCAATGATACCTTCATCCCTCCTCCGCCTGATGGTGGCAAAACGGGAGAGAAAGCACAAGCTGATGGAACTCAGTCTACGGCAGGAGAAACTTCAGGTAGTCAGCAAAAGAGGCAAGCCAAAGACAAAGGCAAATGGATAGCTCAAGTCAATAGAAAATAGATTAGCCTTTAGCTTTAAGATTGACTTGTGTATTTTGTGCTGATCATTTATATCAGCTTTAAGTTGAGAGTGTTGTGCTGAGTGTTTGGTTGTAAATACTCAGTGGTAGAGAAATCTAGGTGTTGGGTTGTAGCACTTAGTAGGAGTTGAGTAGACGAATAGAGGAAGATACTCTTGCATATTCAACTGCCTTGTAACTGGTTTGTGCTCTACCTTTAAAGAGCTCAGTATTGGATTCTAAAAGCCCGGACGAGTCTGGGGACTGGACGTAGGCAGAGAGGCCGAACCAGGATAAGTGATACTGAGTAATTTCTAACTCTCTTAAATATATATATATATATATATATATATATATATATATATATGCATATGTTGCTTGTTATATTTACTCAGCATATAAACTGTTTAAAGCTGACACTGAGTAAATTGGAGTGCTGAGTTGGAAGCTGACCACAAAAGTGTCAATTCCCAACTCTCAAGTGAAACAGTCTTAGTCAGCATCTGACTAAAGCTGTCGTACATTAAGATCAGCCAAGCTGAGCAAAGCTGAGTTAATAAACTCACTAAAATTATTAAGTCAGCAAGATTAATTAGTAAAAAAAAGTTACATTAGTTCCTAACCTCCCCTTGGAACTAATCACACGGGACCAACAATGTAAGCAGTGGAAGCGGTGGTGGAGGTCACGGAGGTGGGAGCAGTGGAGCCGGTGGTAGTGGTGGTCATGGAGGTGGGAGCGGTGGTGGCAGTGGTGGTTATGGAGGAGGTGGGAGCGGTGGTGGAGGCAGTGGTGGCCACGGAGGTGGGAGCAGTGGAGGTCATGGCAGTGGTGGCCACGGAGGAGGTGGGAGCGGTGGAGGCAGTGGTGGCCACGGAGGAGGTGGGAGTGGTGGAGGTCATGGAGGAGGTGGGAGCGGTGGTGGTCATGGCGGTGGTGTCCACGGAGGTGGGGGGAGCGGTGGAGGTCATGGCGGTGGTGGCCACGGAGGAGGGGGGAGCAGTGGAGGTCATGGTGGTGGTGGCCACGGAGGAGGTGGGAGCGGTGGAGGCAGTAGTGGCCACGGAGGTGGGAGTGGTGGTGGTCATGGCGGTGGTGGCCACGAAGGAGGTGGGAGCGGTGGAGGCAGTGGTGGCCACGGAGGAGGTGGGAGTGGTGGAGGTCATGGCGGTGGTGGCCACAAAGGAGGGGGGAGCAGTGGAGGTCATGGTGGTGGTGGTGGGAGCGGTGGAGGTAGTGGTGGCCACGGAGGTGGGAGTGGTGGAGGTCATGGTGGTGGTGGCCACGGAGGAGGGGGGAGCAGTGGAGGTCATGGTGGTGGTGGGAGCGGTGGAGGAGGCAGTGGTGGAGGTCACGGGGGTGGGA